>NC_069795.1:84849633-87752133 GCF_027406575.1 Nycticebus coucang
AAATGTAAGGCCCAGAAAGGATGTTGAGTCTTATAAAGACTGGAGCTAGCTGTGGCCTGCTGAACCCAGATCTCCTGATTCCAGGCCTTTCTAGCACATTACATCATGCCTCCCGCCCTGGAGCCACCCTTCCTCTGGTCTTATTTTCTTTACTAGGATTGTTCTTCTTTTTCTTCATTTTTTTCCCTTCCTGCTTTTCCCCTCTCAATTCTTCTCTCTTTAATTTTTCTCCTTCATTTTCCTCTTTAAACCTGGTTTCCTCTTGTACTTTCCCTTCTCCCACTCTCCTTTCTTCTTTCTGTCTGCCCTGTGTTTCGTGTACCTGTTCAGTCAGTCTTAGCTTTGTGGTCCCCTGAAAAGGTCTCCAGCCCTTGTTGAATCAAAGGATATGATGTCTAAACCAATGATAGAATGAAATTGCAGGAAGAAATGAGATCAGAGAGGTAATTCTGTCTCCTCAAATCTTGAGTGTGTATCTAGTACAAATGGGGCTTTTTACCCTCAGTAAGGAAAAGTTGACCATACAAAGGCAGCCAACATGGAAAACCAATTCTGTAGATCAGTAGTTCTCCAAGTGTGGTTCAAAGGGCACAGGGATCTCTAAAACCCTTTCAAGGGGTCCATGCGGTCAAATTATTTTCAAAATACTATATTATTTGCCACTTTCATTATTGCCATTTACACTGATGTACAAAAACAATGGCAGGTGAAATTGCTGGGGCCTTACCATGTATCATGTCAGTGAAACCAAATCAGACTATATTCTTCACAGCCGTCAACAATGATTTTTTTTAAAGCAAGTTTCTCTTCAGCAAGCGTTTAAAGAAGCAATTAAAATTATAATTTATTTTGTTAAATTTAGAAGCTTGAGTATGTATCATTTTATGTTCCATGACTAAGTGGGAAATGTGCGTGCAGATTTGTTATTTAACTGAAATATAACAGTGGTCTCAGGAAAAAGTAGTTATGCAATTGAGATGTGAACTAAGTCAATCGTTTTTCTCCTGGAACATCACGTTTACTTGGAAGGATGACTAACAAACTATAGTTATTCAAACCTGAGTATTTGGCCTAACATTTTCTCCTAATGAACAAAGTAAAACTGCCGCTTCATGGACACAACCAATAATACCTTTGGAAATCATAAAATTCAAACTTTCAGTCCAAAATTAAAATGTGGAAAAAGTTGTATCTACCACTGCTTAATAGCTCCCCAATACTTAAAATTTTTTCTGATTTGATCAGTATTGATACTTAAATATGTGATAATTTTAATTTTGGTATGTAATATCCCAACATTGGAAAGATTGGCAGAAGTCAGTGAACCAATATTTTCCAAATAACCAATGCATGGTGTTACAAACCATCCCTGGGGGAAATGCCCTCTTGAAATGCAAGATAGAATAGTGAATTTTACTAAGTACAAAATATTTATTAATATGGTTCCACAATACAATTTATCTTTAAGAAACTACCATTTGTTAAGTTTCCATATAATGGAAAAAAAAATCTACAATTATCTGAAAACACTATTAAAATAGTCCATTCTTTTCTCACTACATATCTGTGTACACATAAGGCAGGATTTTCTTCATCCACTGTAAACAATATATTGTTATAGATCGGATATAAAAGGAGATAAGAAAATCTACCACTTTGATTAAGCCAAACTTTAAAGAGATTTCCAAAAATATATAATTACACCACGTTTTCTTTTGGAAACTATGTGAACTAATGGATTTTTTTTTAACTCTCGGTTTTAATTTCTAATACGGTAAACATAAATAGATATAACTCACATAAGCAAAAGCCCTTTAGAGTCCTTAATAATCTTAAAGTACATAAAGCAGTTCTGAGGCCAAAATGTTTGAGTAGCACTGCAGAAGACTATTCTCAAGAGGCAGAAGAGAGACATGGGGCCTGCCAGTCCTATGAGGAACCCAGGTCTTGACGCTCACAAGCACATCTTTGACGGTTCATTCAAATGGATACATTGATTACAGAACCTTAATTCAAAACTCTCAGGGATGGGGAGCCCTTCTGAGCACAGGAGAGAAGAGAGGAAGAGCAAGCAGAGCTCCACTCAGTGGCATGAAAAATCTCACACAAGGGCAGTAGGCACAAAGCCTTGATAGAAACTGAGCATCCTGAACGCAAAATCAGACAAGAGGCAGTGGGGAGGGGGTGGGGCTGGTGCCTGCCGAGCGGGGCGGAGCACACCGAGGGGAGAGCAGAGGGAAACTGAGCAGAGAACGCAGGTGCCATTAGACCCCACAGGTCAGTGTACAACGCCCTCTGGGAGAAGCCTCTCCCGTAGTTGGCGCTCCAGAAATGCTCGCCAGACGAATCTGTGTATAAAACGATTGGCTATGCCATGGATGGAGTTTGCTCTGCTGTATTGTTCTCATTTCCCCTGGTACATGTGAGAAAAATTGTGGATAAAGATGATACAGGCCAAGAAAGGTGAGATGATTAAGCCAAGTGCAAGTCAAAGACAGGGCTGGCCCCCTCCCCTCCTCGGGCTCCAAGGTCTCTTTCTGCAGGAAGTTTCCACTAAAGTCCGGCCTTGGCTGAGAGTCCTCTGTCCCAACTTGAGAAAATGAAAACTGTATGAGACGTGTCCTGAGATGCAGCCTTTGAAGCACAACACCTGCTCCCTGATAGGAGCAACAGGGACTCCGAGATGAAATTGGCTATTCTGGTCCTTACAGACTCATGGACAAAACTCTCAGGGATAGGGAACTCTTCTGATGACAACGTCTCCTGAGCACAGAACAGAGAGGAACTCTATCTGAAGTTGGTGAGGCTTTCCCGGAAGGATGGAGATCAGAGTAATTTAAAGAAAATGGATACATTGATTACAGAACATTAATTCACAAATGTAAGGGCCCCTGACGGGCAGTGACTCTATCCGCGGCTGGATCCCCAACCCCACGTACAGTGCCTGTCACAACAAAGACATTCCATCAGTATCCAACGATACATTCCAAATATAAGGATAAGGAAGACAGAAGCTGCCAAGAAACGTTTTTGTTTTTTTTTTTCTTTTTGGAGATGGAGTCTCGCTCTGTCACCTTGCGTTGAGTGCCCTGGTGTCATCGTAGCTCACAGCAACTTCAAACTCTGGGGCTCAAGCAGCTTCTTGCCTCAGCCTCCCAAATAGCTGGGACTACAGGCGCCTGCCACTATACTCAGCTAATTTTTCTATTTTTAGTAGAGACCTGGTTTCCTTCCTGCTCAGGCTGGTCTTGAACTCCAAAGCTCATGCAATCTTTCTGCCTCGGCCTCCCGAGTTCTGGGATTACAGGTGTGAGCCAGCACACCAGTCACCAAGGACCAATTCAATATGCCGCACATCATCCATGCTCCAGTCTGTCACTCCCCATGCTCTCTGCCCAGCGTTAGAAATCTTTCTAGTCTTTGGTACCCAAAGCTGCCCCTAGCAGGACCTAGATGAGCAAGTGAAAGGCAGTGTCCTGTTTCACTGTAGAGCTTTTCAGGCCCTCGGGACAAATGAGACAGCGGTCATGGAAGATCAAGTCTCTGTTCACCCTCACAGGGGCTCTCTGTCCTCTCCCTCTCTCAGCAGGCAGAGCCAGAGGAATTGTACTGGGACTCCAGTCCTAAGCCAGACTCTGTAAGGAAGGCTGTGATCAATGCGCATGACACAAGACGGATAAGATGCCCTGCAACTGAGGGAGCCTCTGCAAACCACTGCCAGTCCTGGCCTAAGGTCCTGCTCTTCCCAGATGGATGGCCCTGCTCCCTGCCTCGACCAGCACGAGAAGGCAGGCTGCAGTGACGATCAGCAAGGGGGCGGCACCTTTAAGAAAGGGTGGTGTGCAGTGCTGTCACCTCGCCCCCCAGCACTGACATGCCAGAGTCAGCACCACCCATCATGTCTCGAAGCCCCACATTTTACGCATGTCCTCTTGTTGGGGTTGGCAGCCCGTGCAAGCGCCACTGAGAGAAAATTATGTATGCCTGGGGGAACGTAAGTGTCATAACTCACAGAGCTGTGTTAGAACAAGTGATGCAAACTTAGGATGCAAGTGAGAGTCAGGAGGAGGTGGACGGATTGCAGCAGGATAAACAGCGAGTGGAACAAGGACGTGGAGAGGTCTTGTCAACATCCTGAAGCACCGTTTAGTGGGGAATCTCCCAGCATTTCAAATAGATAACATTTTGCTCAGAAACAAACCTTTAACCGTGGGAATGCAGAGGAGAAGTGGAATGAGGAGAAGAGGGCAGTTATGGAGTGTTGGGAGAAATGTAAGAAAAAGATCATCTTACTGGAAAACACCTATTCATCCTGTGAGAGTGAATGGGAAGGAATGCTGCCCATCCATGAAGTCCATCCAAGTACTCACCTCACTCAGGCAGAATGAGGCCCCCACTCCACTTAGCTCATCTGATATCTTGCACTTAACCCTGTTATCATACATGTGAGACATTGGAGCACTCTATTCCCAAAAATGTCCCAAATGGGATACTGATGGTCCCTGAACTCTGGAATATCATGGCATTATCTTTGTGTCCTAGGGTTCAAGGCTAGAGCAAGAACCATGGTAGGAACTCAGTGTGTTTAGGGGCTGTAATTTCAGTGAGATTCAAGTGACAAACCAAAAAAATGAACAGCTACTTAAAAATAGAAATAGACTCAAATGAGGTGGATGTCCCCAGGCCTGCTCTGACCATGTCCGTTCTGTTAGGCTGCTTTCTTTACCCAGAATAATATTGCCTGATCTCAGTTAAAGACAATAAGAAAGGTCTGTGGATGCAGAGTAAACTCGAAAGAAACAGATTTTCTAAGTATGGAAAATTAGGACTGTGTTTCTTTTATAAAACAAGTGCCTTTGAAAACAGTGGGAAACACTTTCAAGAATGTGAGCTTCAAATTTCCCAGAACCCACCATATTGGAAATTAGTGGCATGCGCCCCAAACACAGATGGCTTCACCTGTCTTTCCATTGTCTGTCCACATTCGGAAAATGAAAGGAAAAACCCTTGACTTGAAAGATCGCATTAAACTGCATATTCAAATCAGGTTCCAAGATTCAAATGGCTTCTTTGGTGTCTAAATAAATATCGCTAATAAAAATCCCTGCAAGCCCACAAAATAAGAGACCATTTCATTCAGCTCACAAAAACAATCCATACGACACAGAACAAGATGTCTCTCCAATAAATTTATGAAAACCTTCCTTTTTGGAAGCCAGAATTAATATTCCTTCTGTTCTCCTGGGTCAGATCTGTAAGGTCACCACTCTCTCTTAATGTTGAAGGCTACTTACTTAATCTTCTTGTTTGCAGAGATTTGAAAGCATTTTAACAGGTCAAAAAATAAACCCAAGCAAAATGAAGCTTCACTCCGTGAAGCTACCGTGTAAGTTTTATCTCCACTAATTTACTCCTTCCCCTTTCCCATTATCTCTTTATTCGTCTCATCTCTTCAACTTCTCTTTCCTCTATTTCTTCTTCTCTTCCTCTGTCTTCATTTTTTTCTTCATTTTTGTCACATTACGCAGGACTTGACTGTTGAGTATTATCCAGTTACGCTGGAATGTTGGGGCTATTTCATCTAGACAAATGTCTGTATCTTTAGCATCCTCCCATTGACTCAAGGAAGTAAAGAAAGAAAAGAGGGCATCGTTAGAATAACGATAAATTATGTTTACCAATTTGAGCTAATTAGCACACACTGTTTTAAACATAGTGAAGAAAGAATGATTTCGATTTTAACAATGTTTTGTTGTTAATACTACATTATATGCAGGAGGACCTCAAAAATGTTAATGTGGTTGTTAATGTTATTATTATTTTCATTAGCAGCACCAGCTGCTGTGCAGGTCAGCTCTAACCTTTAGCTTGTGATAAAAGGTTGGTGGCAATGATATTACCCATAGCCAAAAGCAGTGTCAGCTCTGATGCTAGAGAGATGAGTGGAGAATCCACAGTGAGCTCTGAGCAGCATACCTGTCCCTCACCCCCAGTCACAGGAGCAAACAAGCAACAGGTAACTCTGACAATTTTAAAAAGAAGAATATAAAAGATATAAAGTCTCCACATTTTTATGGTATACATATGCCACAGTTTGTTAATCCATTTATGGGTTGATGGACATTTGGGTTGCTTCCAAAACTTGGCAATTGTGAATTGAGCTGCAGTGACATTCTGGAGCACGTGTCTTTGTGGTAAAATGATTTTTGCTCTTCTGGGTAGATACCTAGTAATGGGATTACAGGATCAAATGGAAGGTCAACTTTTAGTTTTGTAAGAAGTCACCATATTCTTTCCATAAAGGTCGTATTAGTGTGCAACCCATTCTTCTTAGTAAAGCATATCAAGAACTGCCGGACGCGGTGGCACGCACCTGTAGTCCCAGCTACTCGGGAGGCTGAGACAGGAAGATCGCTTGAGTCCAAGAGTTCTGGGCTGTAGTGCACTATGCCAATCGGGTGTCTGCACAAAGTTCGGCATCAATATGGTGACCTCCCTGGAGCAGGGGGCCACCAGGTTGCCTAAGGAGGGGTGAACCGGCCCAGGTCGGAAACGGAGCAGGTCAAGAATGGATTAAAAAAACTCCAATGTACTCAATACTAATATGAAACCAATATACAAGCAACTACACTCTCATAGTCTAGCAAGGGAGGTGGGGAAAAAGAGAGGGGAGGAGGAGGCCAACTGGTGGGATCTCACCTAACATCCACAATGTGAGGGGCTCCTCCACAACTGGAACTTTACCTTGGACATGAGAACAACGTAACCTAAAAATTTGTATCATCATATTAATTTGAAATTTAAAAAAGAGAAAAAAAAAGTAGAAGAAAAACATTAGAGGAAAATCAACACCCAAAGTAGGAAGCCACAGACTCAAATACAAGAAAACAGAGATAACAGGCTATACAAAGGAAGAAATTTAAGATTAATATTGATATCTTCAGAATGATGACAAAGTGACCCACATCCACAAGGAAGCAGTAGCCAGGACCTTGCTGCTAAAAGTGTGAGCGTGGGCTGGCAGCACCACTGTCACCAGGGAGCTTGTGAGGTTCAAAGAATCTCAGGCCTCATTCTAGAATGACCAGGACAGAATCTTCCTTTTAACACACAACCTACAGGTGATTTCTATGCCCATTCCTATTAGCGAATCCCTAAACCCATGGGACTAGGATTTGAAACTTTGATTAATGAAATGTTATTGATGAACTGTAAAGCAGAAAAAGGTACAGCTGAACTGAAAACTAATAAGTTAAAAGACCCGGGTGAGTGGTTTCCTTCAGTAGTACCTCTGAGCTCTTGCTGGCAACACTACACATTAGGAGAAAATAAAGGGAAAAATTGTTTCTTAGAATTCTATATTTAGCATCTAAACTACCAGGCAAACAAGAGAGCAAGATAAAGGCATATTGAGCAAGAGGCAAAACACTTACCATCCTCCTGCCCTCCAGGAAAAAAAATCTGTATCTGAAAATATCTGAAAAATATTGTGTAAAGTAAAAAGAAAATAAATAACACATAAGATACAAGAAACGGCAATGAATAAATGAAGTAGAAAACATAGACTGATAAATACCTTGATGCATAACCTCCAAATTACACCTAAAATCTTAGATCATCACAAAATGAAAGGTGGCAGAGGAGAAGGGGGAGAAAAACTGCTAAGGTCCTCATCTGATTTAGGGGAGGATAGAGTTATCGAATAACTCTAGATAACAGCAGTAAAATGTGTTTAAATATATATGTCATGAAAGACTGCATGGTATGTGATTCTATTTGCATGAAACTATAGAAAATATAAATTTAATCCATCACGGCAGTGAGCGTATCAGTGATTAACATGGAATGGGCGAAAAGTGGAGAGTGGAGAGGTTATTACGTGGGAAATGATACAAGCTATTACAAAGCAATGAAAATGTTCTATATCTCAATGCTGGTGATGATTAATTGGTTGATTAAATTTGTCAAAATTCATCAAACTATATACTATACTTCAAATGATTTTACACTATATACAAATGATACTTGATCTTATGTACAAGTGACACTTCAATAAAGTTGATTTTAAAAATGTATTTGTCACATATACGAAATACTTTCTGTAAGAATACAAATTAGATGCACCATTTTTAAAACACTGGAGGAAGAAAGCTGGTGGGAAATCTTGATCAACAAATGTTAAGTGGGGAGAATAATAATAATTCCTAACATTTATTTCATTCTGTATATTAGGCATGTTCTCAATTTTTTACATATAATAATTTTCTCAATCTCTACAACTCAATGAGTTAGGCATGATTATAGTAATTCTCATTTAAATGATGAAGAAACGGAGACACAGAGAATTTATATAACTTAACCAATGCCAAACATTTAACAAGGCAGAGCCGGATTTCTGAGCCAGGCCACGTAACTCTGTTATACTCTGCTTCTCTTTGTAAAGAGAAACATAAAATGAAATGCAAGAAACAATTGCAAAAAGAAAAAAGTCATTAATCAAAGCAAAAGAATTTGGAATAAATTTCTCCATGATAAGTCAGAGGCTAAGATCTATTAAAGAAAAATAAAGCTTAGCTATACATTATTTACAGATGACACATCTAAAACAAAAAGATCCAGAAAGGCTGAAAACACAAACATTTAAAAAATACACCAGGTAAAATGTTGAAAATAGCACTTATATTGATGTTAATATAGAAAGCATAATTCAAGGTAAAAAGTTTTTAAACAGGAATGGATTAACAAGTTGTGGTATATGTATGCTGTGGAATACTATTCGTTCACTAAAAAAGATGGTGACTTTCCATCTTTTGTATTAACCTGGATGGAGTTGAAATACATTCTTCTTAGAGAATGGAGAAGCAAAAATCCAATATACTTAATTCTAATATGAGAACAATTCATGCAGGTACATGATGGGGGCTGGGGAAATGGGGAAGTGGAGAAAGGAAAGGGTGGATGGGGGGTCACGGTGTGTGACACACGTCTTGAGGGCAGGACACAATTATAAAAGGGACTTTACTTAACAAATTCAAGCAGTGTAACCTGGTTCTTTGTACCCTCGATGATTCCCCAACAACAACAAAAAAAGTTTCTTAAAATACCACAGAGAAACAGTTTAAACTGATAAAAGAGATCATTAATCAAAAAAAATTAAGCTGGTATTAAACTTCTCTGTGCCAAATTATAAGAGATTCAAAGTATCTAAAGAAAAAAACACAATAAAGCAAAATTTTAGTGAAGGATTTTAATACATTTTTTCAATAATTGACTTCTTATGTACATCAAAAGCAAATAAGGACCTAAATAATTTGACTAACAATTTATTTTCTTTACAAACATTTTTCCTATCCACATAGACACAAAAATAACTTATTATCAGCCTAAAATGAAATAGGGAACATTCTCTAAAGCCAAAATTAAATATAGATCAGAGTTTCTGCTCTCCAGACCATTTTAGATAATCCATTTGAAAATATTAAAACATTCCTTTAATTAATATTTGTTATCAGAATCAATTTAGAAATTAATGACAATAGGGATTTTACTCATCAAAATTTGTGGGATGGAGCCAATGTATCAAAGGAATCTCTGTGTTGTAAAATTTACTGTCCAACAAGAAGTATTGAAAATAAATTAACTGAATCCAACTAAAAATACTATAAAATACAATAAAATAAATCCAAAGACTATAGAAAAAGTAATTAATAAATAGAAAATAAATATTTACAAAATACAAAATGACAATTTTTTTTATTGTTAAATCATAGCTGTGTACATTAGTGCATTCAAGGGGTACAATGTGCTGGTATAACCCCAGTATCTATTTCTCTGAAAAAACTAATAAAATATATTAGTTTAGTTTATTAGTTTATATTTTAGATTCACAAATCTAAAATTGATAACATAATGTCCTCAAAAAGTATAAATTGTCACATAGTGTTGAAAAATCTAAATAGCCAGTAATCAGAATATGACACTGAAATATATAGAGGATTAAACATCATACTTACTACAACCGCCACCAATATCATAACTCATCTGAGGAATTACTGAAAATAAGACATTCTCCTAGCAAACCAGGAACTCTCTTGTGACTTGGAAGGCAAGCCACCAAGTGACTCAGTAATCCTGGAGGAGCAAAGTTCAGTCCTGTAGTAGTAAGGCTAATGTTAAACATTAAGCATTTTATGGCAGTTCCTTGAAGGATTAGTGGAGAAAAATTGCATGTAGTATTTTGGAGATCATTTCCCTTACCACCCTTGAAGATCATTTCCTTGAGTACACGCTCTTTGGCACCTATGAGATCATTTCTCTGAGCACACAACCTTTGCTTATTAATCTTTCCACCCATTATGTATCTTCTCAATAAAAGGACTCTGCAAGAAGAACTCGGGGCTATCCTGCACCTATGGTTAGCCTCACCTCTTGCAGCGTGTACTGTCCATCCGTGTCTCACATGATCATTTATGCGGTCGCCACAGAAACAATAATCAGAAATCTTTTTAATAAATGAACTCCAGGTGATTTTGTGGATAAATTCTACTAAATCTTTAAGGAAATATCCCAAAGTATGTTTAATGGACAGCTTCCCATTTGATTTTTTTTTCTTTTCTTTTTTTTAATTTTTGGGGAATTATCTCAGGTACAAAGAACCAGGTTACACCGCTTGAATTTGTTAGGTAAAATGCCTTTTATAATTGTGTCCTGCCCCAAAGGTGTGTCACACACCCTGACTTCCCACCCCCTCCTCCTTCCCCCTCATTCCTCCCCCTTCCCCCACCCCCACCATGTGCTAGCATCAATTGTCCTCATATCAGAATTGAATACATTGGATTCTTGCTTCTCCATTCTTGTGATGTTTTTCTAAGAAGGATGTGTTTCAACTCCATCCAGGTTAATTCAAAAGATGTAAAGTCGCCATCTTTTTTAGTGGGTGAACAGTATTCCATGGTATATATATATATACCACAGCTTGTTAATCCATTCCTGGATTGGTGGGCATTTAGGTAGTTTCCACAATTTGGCAATTGTAAACTTAGCTGGAATAAACAGTATAATGCAAATGTCCTTATGATAAAATGATTTTTTTTCTTTTTGATAGATGCCCAATAATGATCAAATGGGAGGTTTAATTTGAGTTCTTTGAAGATTCTTCATACTTCCTTCCAAAAAGATTGTATTAGTTTGCAGTCCCACCAGCAGTGTAAAAGTGTACCCTTCTCTCCACATCCATGCCAGCATCTGCAGTTTTGAGATTTTATGATGTGGGCCATTCTCACTGGGGTTAGGTGATATCCCAGGGTGATTTTGATTTGCATTTCTCTGGTAATTAGTGCCATTGAGTATGTTTTCATGTTTGTTAGCCATTCATCTGTCTTCTTTAGAGAAGATTCTATTCATCTCAGTTGTCCATCCCATTTGATTCTATAACACTAGCAAATCCTGATATCAACCATAAAACATTAGTGCCAAAATTACTTAATTGGACTTACAAACACAAATTTAAAAATCTAAATCAAATCCTTTAATTCTACCTTTTATTAAAAAAAAGGTGATAGATAGATAGATAGATAGATAGATAGATAGATAGATAGATAGATAGATAGATAAGAGAGAGAGAGAGGAAGGGACAGAGACAGAAACATGAGAATATGAGTGTTAGGGTTTCAAAACCCCTGAGTGGTAATTTAATTAAATAACCTATAAAGAGTTTGATGCCCCCAAAATGGATATCATTTACTCAATTGTCATAGCAAGTAAGGGACAATAATTGACCCTTGTAATTCAGGTATAAGCCTTTTTTCAGTGTTTGAGAGGATCTTTAAAGTCTTTCATTTCTGTCTTTCCCCTCTCCCTTGAATGTAGGTAGGATATAGGGAATGGTATGAAAATATAGATATACACGTTTTCTTAATAGTTTAAGTGCAATTTGTAAATAACTGAAATAAACTCAGTATTTTTTGGAGCAATATTAACATTTGAGATCAAAGTCAAGGAAAATGACCACGACCTTTCTTGTTTTTCTTTTGTGGGTTTTCTTTGGACAGGGTCTTAGTCTATTGCCCAGGCAAGGGTACAGTGGCATGATCATAACTCAGTGCAACCTCAAACTCTCCTGGGCTCAAGTGATCTCCTGCCTCAGCCTCCTTAGTAGCTGAGACTACAGGCACCTGCCACCATGCCCAGCTAATTTTCCTATTTTTTGTAGAGACAAGGTCTCATTCTTGCTCAGGCTGGCCTTGAACTCCTGGCTTCAAGCTATGCTCCTGTCTCGGCCTCAAAAATCCTAAGATTATAAGCATGAGCCCCTGCATTCATCCCATGACCTCTCTTTGTTAGAGACAGAAGAATACTGAGGGCTCTTAAACCATAGCATTAATTTATTGTATGCATTAAAATGTTCTTACAGATATCTAATAAGTCTCACAAATGTTCTCAGTATATATTGCCCATCTTGATTTCCTTGATTGCCTAACCAATTAAGAATAAACAAATTTTCTATATCAAGAAAACTTCAAAGGTGACATACTGAAAACCTGTAAGTCACAACTTAATTCTGAGCTCTTTATACAGCTATTATTTCTGACCTCCAGTGTAAGAACAGTAGAGGGAAGTTAAAATTATATAGATTAAGACACAACCTCTATAGATTCAGAGAGTAATTCTTCCTCAGTATTAAATTTAGAAATGTGTGTTTCAACAACATTACTGTTCTCATTCATTAATTCATTCAGCAAATAGTATTTAGAATATGTATGTACTATGTGCTAGGCTTTATAAAAAATGCCGTACATTGTAACAATTACAAGTATTTTCATCCTTTAAATTTAAATCTGCATTTTTCTAGGTAAAATATAAGAAATAGCATATAAATGTTTCTCATAAAGCAGTGATTCCTATAAACAAAAAGGAGATGTGCCCAGCACCTAGCTTGCCTGCAGCAGAATTTGGTCTTACTATAGCAATGGCTAAAGTGAACTTGAGTCAGATACAGCCCCTTCTCCAAAGAGCCTGCAATTTGATAAGAAGAGAAGACACAAATCATATCAGAAGGAAGAATGATATTGGTGTGATAGGAGTGTTGAGTAGAGAAGACTGCTTTCAGCTGGAGAGATACGAGGTCAGCTTCAGAGTATTAGAGCTGACCTCAAAGACAGCGTAGAATTTGTATACACGGAGATGAAGAAAGTTGTTTCAAGCTGATAGAACATTTTTCTAGAAACAGGAAAGTCAAGGAAACACCTGTGAAAGGCCATTTTCTCCATTCGAAACTTATAAAGAGATAAGAAAAATATATATAATTTGGAAATAGATCATGGTTGACCCTGAATGCCAAATTGATGGTGAAAAGGCTACCATCTAAAACCATCTTACTTCAACTCAAGTCAAGGAACTCACTTACTAAATGATTGAACACTTAATTTCCCAATTTTGTGTTTCTTTATTTATTAAAAGCAAAATAAATGAAATAAATCCTTACCCCTAAGTGTGGGTAAATTTTTACATTCAATTGAATTTCCTAACAGTAACAATATTTCTACATTTAAACTTTTTGCTATGGATCAGGTCATTTATTCCTGGGAAGTAAAATTTTTTCAACTGTAAACTGCTAATAGAATGTGCATCGTGGCTCATGCCTATAATCCTAGCATTCTGAGAGGCTGAGGTGGAAGGATCCCTTGAGCTCAGGAGTTCAAGACCAACCTGAGAAAGAGCAACACCTCATCTCTACTAAAAATAGACAAACCGGCAGGGAGTTGTGGTGGGCGCCTGTAGTAGTCTCAACTACTCAGGAAGCTGAGGCAGGAGGATTGCTTATGCCCATGAGTTTGAGGTTGCTGTGAGCTAGGCTGATGCCATGGCACTATACCCTGGGCAACAGAGTGAGACTCTGTTTTAAAAATAAATGGATGGGGGGGGGGGCGCCTGTGGCTCAGTGAGTAGGGCGCCAGCCCCATATGCCGAGGGTGGCGGGTTCAAACCCAGCCCCGGCCAAACTGCAACAACAACAACAAAAAAATAGCTGGGCATTGTGGCCGGCACCTGTAGTCCCGGCTGCTCTGGAGGCTGAGGCAAGAGAATCACGTAAGCCCAAGAGTTAGAGGTTGCTGTGAGCCGTGTGACGCCACGGCACTCTACCCGAGGGCAGTACAGTGAGACTCTGTCTCCACAAAATAAATAAATAAATAAATAAATGGATAAATAGCTGATGCTATCCTTCAGCTGAAAAGAAGATTTCAATTTCAGTATAAATGTTTACTTTCACTGGTCTGTGCCTGCTTTCCAGATGGCTCTGGATGAGGAAGTTATCTGTCCTTATTGATAAGATACTTGGACTCTCCCAGAAGAGAATAAGCCAGAGCAATGACAGCCATGTCCTGTTAAGGAAGGAAACACTATTCTGGCTGCAACCTCCAATTACTGGAACTCCGTGTAAACACACACACACACACACACACACACACATGCGCGCGCACGCGCGCGCGCAACAGATCCAAACACTAATGCAAGCCATGTCTGCGTCACCACCAATCGTCTTTTCCTTTTGCTTCCAAATATTATGAGGCATGAATTGTCTTTGAACAGCAGGAATAGCTTAGCAGAAGAGCTCATTGACAGATCTTAAGCACCGTTCAGTATCAGGTATCCTCCGCCCTACCCCTACAACCATAATGTACATACGCCCCACTTGGTCACAGAGCCTAGCACTGGTTTTTGTTTCAGTTTGGTTTGGTTTTTGAATCTAGGCTGTACTACTTTACATTTATGTGAAATAAGACAAAATCAAGCCATGTGTCCTCATTTGTTAACCAGCATAATCTTACTTTTCTTACAGGATTGCTGTGAGGATTACAGGAGAAAAACATTTGCAACTGTACTTTGTGAAGTGTGCGCACCCGCTCTCTGTTGCTGCTATTTAACATTTTTTGGGGGTTTTTTTGTTGTTGTTGTTGTTGTTGTTGTTGTAGTTGCAGCTTTTTATTAAGTGAATAATAGTGAAAGGTTTTTTTCATTTTTTTTTTATTAAATCATAGCTGTGTACATTAATGCAATCCTGGTGCATCTATTTAACGTGTTTTATTAAGCAGCTACTATTTATGAGGTGATCAAAATGGTAAAAATATGGTTGCCTTCCTAAGGGATCCAAAGTCCCTGCTAAAACATTTCAGTAGGGTAAAATGTTATAACTCTTTGTACCAAATATGTAGACTCACTAAATTCCCTGCCCTCTTGGAATGCGATGTGTTTAAAGAGAGAAAACACGGCTTTATAAGACCGGCCCCCTGACACGGCTCTGACTTGGGGGAGGGATGAAGGAGAGATGGCAGCTGTGAGGGAACAGCAGCGTAAGAGACAAACCTTAGTTACTGAACACACTTCCCTAGAGGCGGATCGGGCATGAAAGAAGTTACATTTAGCCTAATTAAGCAAAGGGACTTTCATTAGGTTGAAATTTTTGAGTTGCAAAGGTAGAGAAGAGCCTTGAACTTCCTTCAAATTCTTGCCAGAGGAAGGGAAACATAAGGACCGACGGGCTGAGAGGAATTCTGAGGTTAGTGAGTCATGAAGCAGCTCAAGCACAGTACATTTTTAAAGGCTGTCTCCTCATTTTCGTGGTAGGATATATCTTGAGCAGAGAGTTTGGGAATTGGGAAGTCCTCCTGGCAAGCTAATACCTACCGGTATTTCTAAGGGCACAGTTTATATAGTCGCGTTTTTATTTATAGGTTGTCAGTGACTGCTATTAGAATAAGTAATTAATAACAATTCTCTGCATCATTCTCTGAGCACTTACTATGCTTTCAAAGTATCACAGGTTTTCTTTGTAACATCCCTGATGGGGGGTGTTACTATCTTCATCCCGCATACAAGGAAGCTAAACATCACAGTTAGAAAGAAACTTGTTCAAAGTCACACAGCCACTGAAATAGGATTTGGGGTTGGGTCTGCCAAGCATCACAGGCAACATATAATTCCATGTCTAGATTCGGCAGTAGAAACTTGATATAGGTACTTGGAGACTATTTGGTGTAGTTAACTGACAATAAAATAATAAACACAGAAGGTTAATAATGTTAGACTAGGAGGAATCTTTGAAATCAACTCTGAAATCTTCATTTCCCACACAGGAAACTCAGACCTAAAGAGGGAGATGACTTGCCCAAGGCAATACCCAGTCACCGCTGTGGTGGGTCCTGAGGGCCTGTGGGCAACCAAGCATCAGACCAGTCAGCTACAGCAACCATGAGGCATGGACTTTGGCCTTGGCTCTCATCCGGGTTCTGCTAGGTCACCTCTGTTGCCCACAAACTCCCAGGAGGAGCCTAACCACAGCTGCTCCACCCATTGTTAGCAGCCCAACACCCAAGCCAGAGCCGTCAAAGTTTCCAGGCCTCGGGCCCCAAGGCTGTGCTGGCTTCATGCAGCATCAGTGAGAAGTGCCTCCTCCCCAGCTCGGTGTCACTGTCACCCCTGGCTACCTGGGCCCCAGTGGTTATGCTTGTGCCAAGAATCCTACAAAATATTTTTTAAACGGTCTGCCAGCTTCCACACCCAGCCACACCCCATAGTCCCCACTAATTATAGGCACTCAAACACACTCGATGGAAAAATATGAAAAACAAGCCAGGCCATCCTCTCCTTTTTTGAATTGTCCTTCTTTTTCCCAGACTCTGGCTCCATTTAAACCCCATTTCTCTTCCGCCAGGTACAAAACAAAATCTCCTGTGCATGCAACTGGACACAAACACAGGTACATACCGACTGTATGTGTGCACAGTGTGAGTGTGCACAATGTGAGTGTGCATGCATGAATGCAGCAGGAATATTATCAGCAGTCACATATTCTGTGCTTGGATCAATGTGCTGCCCTTTTTAAGTGTCATTCACCGTGAATGGCTACTACAGACCTTTTACTAAAGTTTTAACCACTAGAATTCACCTCTCTAAGCTCAAAGAAATTCAAGGTAAATTGTAAAGTTTGGAACAGAGTTAATCCAACCAAATTGCAGTGAGTGGCAGGACACCCAAGAGTGCCTTTTTTGCTCCAGTGTAAAATGTTACAAGCCTTGACTTGGAACCACTTGGAAGGGACAGGTACTCAGAGAGAGCCCAGTTGACTGCCTATTGGCTTAAGGAGTTAGGAGACATAATTTACCAACTATTGACTGGCCTCTGCCAAGATGCCTAACATTCTTTAGCTCTTTGTCTTCCTGGATAAAGCACATTAAAGAGGTAAAGTCAAGGCTTGCATTGAACCAAGCACCATGTTCTGCACCCTCATTTTCTCTTGGTTCCTCTTCCCAAAGCCATGTGAGGCCCAGAAAGGTTAATTAATTATGATCTACCCCAAATCACACAGCCAAGGGACGGGAAAGCCAAACAAGGACTCAGGTCATCTCATTTCCGATGGCGTGCCTTTCCAACACACACACACCACAGACCATCTATGCAAATTGAGAACACACATTTCATGGTTTTACTTGAGTATCACCTCTTGCCATCAGCCCCTAACAGTTTCCTCCTCAGAGAGATACACGGTCCACTGTTGTCTACCAAGTCGAGGCCAGGACAGCTTACTATCAAATCACCTGCAACTCTTCATTCATGAGTCTGACTCCCTCTGAAATATCTTCAATTCCAAAACAGAAATGAGCTGCACCTGGATTAATCTCAGGCACATTCCAAGCTCTACAGACATAAAATAATACTGCAAAAAAAAAAAAAGTTTCATCAATATAAAATTACAACCAGGGGAACCTACAAAACCATAACACCACATGTTGTTAATGTTAGGACATGACACAGTTTTCAGAAGTAACGAAATGGAATAGAGGATGGTTATCCTGAGAACATATGTTTTGAGCGTTTGTTATTTTTTAATGGAAAGAAATGCATCAACATGTTTTAAGGAAAGGTGAGAATAGAGCAGTAATCTTTATTACCAAATGATGCAGAGTGAATTTTGAGAGATATTTTCTTGGTCTATATTTTTTTGTTGTTGTTGCAGTTTTTGGCCGGGGCCGACCTGGGTCTGTATTTTTATTGACTTTAGTGTATCATTTAAAACTTGTGACCATACTTTGGTTTTTCTCTTCTGTTCTTTCATTCTAGCATTAGTTTGGATTTCTCATCTTGTGAATAGACCCGGCCAATTAAACCGTATTTCCTGGCCCTACTTATCTTATAGCATTGACTCCCCACTTTGCTCTGACTTATCTTTTCACTTTCTTTTTCTTTGTTTTAGTTTTAAGTAAATTTATTTCAGGTTAATGTGAAGGTACAAGCAACCAGGTCAAAATATTTGATTTTGTTAGGTAGAGTTCATCTTGTGGTTATGTCCTCCACACAAGCAGTGTCCCAACCCCCACCCACCCTGTGCCCATTCAGTGAGAGACCCCAGGCCCCCTCCCCTCCTTATCCCCCCCTCAACTTGAATTGAAATGAGTTTTTCTCCTATTTGGGCATGCATTGGCTTGTATCTTTTTCACTTTCTTAATTGAAATTCTAACCATTCTTGCCCTTTCAAGCCTCAAAATTCAGCTTAGCCTTCAGGATTTAGTCCATGACCCTTTCTTTGGGAACTTGTGCTGGTCAACTGCCAGTTTGCTCTCAGACCCACCCCTCCCTTCCCTGGTCCACACTGTATCACTGCTAGGGCACTAAACTCCCCAGCTCTCTAGCTTTTAGATATCTTAAGACCAAAGAAAGCATGCAAAAAGAGTCAAGAAGAGAAAGACAAGCCAGTATATTGATTTTCCTGTGTTTTGTGGTATCTCTAGCAAAGGCTAGTTCTGCTTCATGAGTCCAGCTACTGTGGTCTGTCCCAGCTTCTGAACTCTAGAAACAATACTTCCTCTCTTCAGCCCTGCCAGTCTAGAGCTGGCCCTTGTTCTCTGGGTTGTCCCCCTTGTTCATACTGCCCCTATTTGCTTTCTTATCTGCTCTATCACAGACATGACCAGTCCCCTATATTAAAACTCCCTCTATTTAAAGATCTATCATGGTTTCTTTTCTATCCAGACTTAAGGGAGGTTGGGCAAGATGACTATTAACATCCTTTCTAACAGTCTTTGTCCATTACAATATAATGTAGCTTTTCATCATATACTACCTGGAATTGTACAGTAATTTTTTTCATTTATTCACTCATTCAACCGATGTCTATTTAACTATACAATGTACAAACAACCACATCACATCAAGAGTTAGAATTTGGGAAGAGCACAAAACAGTTTCAGGTACAAAGCAGTTATAATCTTGGCCATTCACCAAGTCAGGCACCAACACAAGCTGGTACCTGGTTAGAAGCCAGGTGCATGCCATAGAAAACACCTACCATTTCATATTTAAATATTCTGGCCTCATAGACAAGGGCTTAAATATGTGTTTAGAGGACTGAGTTCATGTCCAGAAGGTCAAGAAAGATCAACTATTACTGTAGTAATTGCATACTATACTGCTGGGATATGAGGAGTGCAGAATGTCAGCCAAAGCCAAGAGAAATAAACTTATTTTTAAGACCAAGAATCCTGTTTTAATTATTATGAGTGTGTGTATTTGTGTGTGTTAAAATCATCTTATCTTCAATTGTTAGTCTATATTGATGTTGCATTAACAATGAGAAAAGATCACAAAAATAAAAAAAATAATTTGTGCAGCATTTATTAATGAACTATGCTGGGCACTAGTAAAAATGTGTGTGTGTGTGTGTGTGTACATGAACTGTACATATGAGGTCTAACAATTAAATTCACAAATTCACCCTAGAAAAAGTGCCACATACCTCATTGCTGACTATCACCATGGTTACCTTCCAAGTACTCCCCTTGGGAAGCTATGCACTGATGCTAGCACCTAGACCACCCTTCAGATCAATTTTGGAACTCCTTTCCTGGAACGACCATCAGAGCTATTAGAAATAAACCATGGTCTCTGTCCTTGAGGAGCTTACACTTTAGTGGGAGAAGAAAACAAGTAAGTAAGCAGTAGCAGCTGAGCCCTCTGATAATACAGTTACACACTGTGTACCAAACATCACACCATTGCTTTACTTAAACCATAAATACAAACCCCATTACTTAGATAGTATTATCACATATCACATAGTATTATACAAAAATAAAAAGACATAGACTCAGAAAAATTAAAACTTTGTTGAAAGTGACACAGCCAATGTGTTGTAGAGTCAAGAAAGCTGTGCTTTCCTTACTATATAATACAGCATAATATATCTGTCACCACCAGGTCATCGTCCTTTGTACAACCCTGAAGTAACACAGCAGAAAAATTGCTTATAAAACTTAGTAAGACAAAGGCATTTTGATTGCGATCTATCCAGGGATAAGAATTTTCATTGCTGATTCCACATGTCCCCTCCTCCCCTCATTAGGTAGAACGTGTATAAGAAACACAGAATGCATGTCCAGAACATTCTAACTATGTAAATACATGTTTAAGGAAAGAAGTTTTAAGAGAAACTTTAAAGAGATCAACAGAGCTCATTGAAGCACAATCATTGGTGAATGGCTCCATGACCATATTTTCTGGGGAAGAGGCCCTGACTTTACTTCAGATACTCAACAGTAAGCCACCCCTTCCTGGGTTCTCTATGGTACAAAGCTGACATTGCAATGTCTCAGTTCTCCAACTAAAGGAAAGTATCTGGTAAAGAGATTTTTGCATTTCAAAGAGATTAAAAACTAACTTATACTGAGTGCTAGAAAAGTATGAGGTGTGAATATTTCCTAGCTATCAATATAATCTATGACTGAGTTCAAACCCTGGAATATATCAATTTCTCTGTAGTACAGTAAAATCAGGTATAATTAACATTCAGTGAAATGCGCAAGTTGTTAAGGTTCAGTTCAATGAATTTTGACAATTTTATACACCTGACTACTTTCTCAAAGAAAATATTAAATTAAATATCTTCATCACCTCAGAAAGTTCCCTGGGCCCTTTCCCTGTTACTATTTTCCACAGAAGCAGCAACTTTCTGATTTTTATCACCGTAGATCAGTTTTGCCTATTCCTGGACTTTGAATGAATAGAATCAACCTTTTGTTGCATGTTGCTTCTTTCAGTTAATACGATGTTTCTGAAATCCATCACGTTGTTATATGTAATAATATCTCAATATTTTTTGTTGCCAAATGCTATGCCATTAAATTAATATTCTTTAATTTTGTATTATCCTGCGATGGTCATTTGCATTGTTAGCAGATTTTGACTTTTATTAATAAGATTTCTAGAACATTATTTAAGTCTTCTGTGGACTTAGGTTTTCATGTGTCTAACCTAATAAACACCTAGGAGTAGACTATTCTGTCATGGGGTACGTCAATGTTTAACTTTGTACAAAACTGCAGGACATTTTCCCAATTTCCACTCCCACCAGAAATGTGTGAAAGTTCCAGTTGCTCCATGTAGTGTCTGGCACATAGAGATGCCAGTCTGCTTGATTTTTGCCATTTATAGCTTATCTCATTGTGGTTTTAATTTTGAATAAGCACTTTCTGTTGTGCTTATTAGCTATTTATATTTTGTGAAGTGTCTGCCCTTTTTTCTGTATATAATGATATTACTTCTCTTCAAGTCTGATTTATTGTGACAATGTTTAATGTTTAACTATTTTCATAAGAGTTCAGGCATTCATCTATCATTCCCAGGATAAATTGTGATAGATTTGCATAGGTGGCCCGTTAGTGTCATCCCGGAAATTACTGGGCATATTTCAATTTTTAGGTACATTATCTTAATAATTCCCAGTAATGATCTATGCATTTAAAAGGGGGAAGGAAAGACCATTAAGCCCAGGGCTTAACAACAATGTCCCATATGGAAACATTAAACTACTTACTAACCATCTGTTCATGGCGATGAGCCCATACTGTTTTTATATGGAATTTTTTTTGTAAAGAACAGTCTCAATGATAGATAATACACATATTTTGACAATATGATATTCAATCAGCAACCTACAGCTTGGTGAGAATGGGGCAAACTAAAGTGACACTCACAAACCATTGCAACTGAAAATGAACTTAGAGCTCATCTGAGTTAAACCATGTA
Source organism: Nycticebus coucang (assembly GCF_027406575.1). Classification (NCBI taxonomy): domain Eukaryota; kingdom Metazoa; phylum Chordata; class Mammalia; order Primates; family Lorisidae; genus Nycticebus; species Nycticebus coucang. Next base: position 84,871,711 of record NC_069795.1, read on the forward strand.
ATGTTTAGGAAGAGATGTCTTAACACAACAATTAAATAAGTGAGGTGAAGGCTATGTCAACCAGTATGATGTAAACATTCCAAATTGTATATAAAATCAGCACATTGTACCTCATAAATGCAGTAATATACACAGTTATGATCTAATAAAAATAAATAAATAAATAAATAAATAAAGAGAAAGCTGAGGGCCAGAAACAATTAATTTCTAAGCCAACAGCAGAATTCAGAGAACGTTATGTAGAGCCCAGTATCTCTTCCACAATATCATCATTCATTTAGAAAGGAAAAGTGCTCTCATTTATAGTCTAAATTAGAAAAGAAAGCCCAAACTCATTAGATGTTTAAGAAAGTGTTAAATGAATAAACAAAAGCCAACGGAATGACTGCTTGGAGCCATTGAAAAATTATGGAATCAGATGCCAAGAATACCTGAATGTAAATCCCAGCCCTTCCACTCATTAATTATGTGGCTGGAGACAAATAATTTCATCTTAATATTTTAATGTCTTCGCCTGAAAATTTGGTTTGAAGAAAAAACATGTTTTTATATTTGGAAATATCATATTGAAAAGAGGAGTTGAAATAAAGACTCTACTAGCCTTCAGAGCAGGAAGCCAGAAGTAGCAGTTATAGAATAAAGATATAAAAGTATTCCTTGAGAGATGAGTGAACAAAACTGGGCTTACTGCCTGAGGCTAGGGATTTGCTATGTATGGGGGTATCCCCACGCACAAACGGGAACAGAAACCAAGTAGGTTGCCAATTTTATCCCAAAGTCTATAGGAAACTATGGACCCAAGGAAGGAGGACTGCAAAAAAAACAATTAGTCTGAAATTGAGCTAGGCAATTCATTATCTCTAAAATCACCATAAAACTGAAACCCAAAATGCTATTAGAGAATCACCCTCAGGACTGGAGACATAGGGGAGGTAGTTTGGAATTCCTACAAAAGATACGAAACTACTGACAAGGATAGAAAGAAATAAAAATAAGTTTTCTAACTTGAAATCAACCCACCAACCCAATGCTTTTTTTTTTTAAATCAAGTATGAAGAAAGACAATCAATAAAGTGAAAAATCAAAACATGAATTCACTCCTTGTAAAATGAAGAGGAAGTCTAGGAGGCTAAGATAGTAAACTAGAAACAAACTGCATGTGCCCTCAAGGGTAGGATCGAGAGCTATTAGTGTACGTTCATTTATGGATGAATTGCCTTGAAGAGAGAATTATGAATCAAGAAAGAAGCAATTGGAGACAACCAAAGTGAAGGAGAGGGTAGTGGAGTGACCCACTCAGCAAGATGAATGGTGCCTGGGAAAGGCACATATATGGGGAAGAGACAGGGGAGAGAAACCTGGTGCTCCACACTCTCCCCACACATTGCAACTCAAGCTGCGAAAGGGCCTCTCCATGACTGCAGGCCTCAGGAGTGATGGAGAGAACGGTTTGGAGACTGTGCAGCAGCACCGCTCCAGAGAGCAGGCACAGCAGCCTCCTGCAGGCTTCTGAACTTGGGTCACTGCAACTAACTCCATTTGGAGACTTCATCCCCAAAGTGTTCCGTCTAGGCAGGGGTCAGTACCACTGCATCTGCTTCACGTTGTCCCTGCTGATCTGGGAAGAGAGCTCAGAAGCCAGATCCTTTTGCATGCCCTGTGACTGGGTGTTGTGGACCCACCACCACCACCAGGGCACCCGAGTAGAGCAGATATCAATGGCCCCAACATTCATCACCACCACCTAGACAGCCACCAGAGGGGTGGAGCTGCCCCTGATGAACTTGGGAGTGGTGAGCAGCCACACCAAGGCTGCAGCCACTGCTGCTGCCAGCTCTACTCAGGACAGGAATTTCTGCTACTGTGACTCACCTGAGCTTCCAGTAGTGGTCTAGAGACCAACCCACCACTCTGCACAGGTATCTCCCAGCACTGGCTTTGATTGTGACAGTCAAAGGGTATTGTGGGAGATCAGCTGTGTTCTAAGCTTTCCGTGCAATCCAATATCACCCTGATAGCAAAGCTATGGAATGATATAACCAAAAAAGAAAACTAAGGACCAATATTCCTCATGAACATAGATGCAAAAATTCTCAGCAAAATACTAGCAAACTGAATCCAACAGCACATCAAAAAGATAATCACCATGATCAAGTAGGCTTTCATCCCAGGAATTCAAAGATGGTTCAAAATATTCAAATGAATACATGTGATTCAGCACATAAACAGAATTAAAAAAAAATCATATGATTAGCTCAATGGATGCAGACAAAACATTCTATAAAATCCATCAGCTCTTCATAATAAAAACCCTTCACAAACTAGGCACAGAAGGAATGTACCTCAAAATAATAAAAATTGTATATAACAAGCCCACAACCAACCTGACACTGAGTGGAGAAAAGTTGAAAGCATTCTCCCTAAGATTTAAAACAAGACAAGGATGCCTACTGCCACCACTTCTATTAGACATAGCCCTGGAAGTCTAGATATTTAGCAATCATGCACGAGAAATATTAATAAAGAGCATTCAAATTGAGAAACAGAAAGTTAGACTACTTCTGTTTTCCAGCAATATGATCTTATATCTAAAAAAACCCTAAAGACTCCTCCAAAAGACTTCTAGAATTGATAAATTCAGTAAGTCTAAGGTTAAAAAAAAAATGTACACAAATTAGTTGCATTTCTGTGCACTAAACAGTCAAGGTGAGAATCAAATCCAGAACTCAGTACCATTTATAATAGCTGCAAAAAAATGAAAAACCGAGAAATATATTTAACCAAAGATGTAAAAAATCTCTATAAGGAGAATTATAAAACACTGAAGAAAAATCATAGCTGATATTTATCAAACAAATGAAGAAACATTTCATGCTCATGTATTGAAAGATCAACATTGTTACAATGTATGTACTGCCCAAAGTGATTTACAGATTCAATGCAATTCCAAAATACCAATGACATTTTTCACAGAGCTAGAAAAAAATATCCTAAATTTCATATGGACACAGAAAAGAGCCCAGATAGCCAAAGCAATCCTAAACAAAAAGATCGAATCTGGAGGCATCATATTACCTAACTTCAAGTTATACTACAAAGCTATTGTAACCAAAACAGGATGGTACTCATGCAAAAGTAGACACATAGGCCAGTGGAACAGAATAAAACCCCCAGAAATAAACCCATATGGCTATAACAAACTAATTTTCAACAAAGTAGACAAAAACACATATTGCAGAAATACCACCCTATTCAATAAATGGTTCTGGGATAATTGGATAGACACATGGAGAAGAATGAAAGTGGATCTCTATCTCTTACGGTACACAAAAACTAATTCAAGATGGATTCAAGATATAATCATAAAAGTTCTCAAATAAAATGTGGAAAAATCTCTTCAAGATATTGGCCTACACAAAGAATTTATGACTAAGACCCTAAAGGCAAATACAACAAAAACAAAAATAAACAAATGGAGCATAGCTAAATTAAAATGTTTCTAAGCAGCAAAGTAAATACTTGACAAAATAAATAGACAATCTACAGAATATGAGTAAATATATGAAGCTTTACATCCAACAAAGGACTAATACCCATAATCTATAAACTCAAGCAAATCAACCAGAAAAACTGAAATAACACCATCAAAAGCTGAACAAAATACATGAAAGGACTTTTTTCAAAAAAAAAAAAAAATAGTCAAATGGCCAAGAAACATATGAAAAACTGCTCAATGTCATTAACCATCAGGGATATGCAAAGCAAAACCACAATGAGATACTCCCTTTCCCCTGTCAGAATGGCCATTAATGAGAAGTCAAAAACAATAGATTTTGATGTGGAGGTGGTGAAAAGGGAATGCTTATACACTGTTGGTAGGAATGTAAACTAGAGAACCTAAAAACCCTACTATTTGATCAAGCAATCTCACTATAGGGTCTTTACCCAAAAGATAAGAAGTCATTTTGAAAAAAGAGACACTTGTTCCTTAATACACGTTGCAGCTTAATTTTCAATAGCAAAGATATGAAATCAACATTAAGTAACCACCAATGGATGAATGAATAAAGAAAATGTGATATATACACACATACACATGGCCCACCATAGAGTACTACTCAGCCATGAAAAGGAATGAAATAACATCCTTGATAGCAACTTGGGTGGCACTGGAGACCATTATCCTAAGTGAAATACCTCAGTAATAAAAAAAGAAACACCACATGTTCTCCCTTATAGGTGGGAGCTAAATGAGGGGTCTGCACGGTTATAAAGGGATGTAATGGACATCAGGAACTAAGAAGGAGGCAGGCCGTGAAGGAGTGAGGAATAAAAATTTACCTATAAGGTACAATGTACACTATTCTGGTGACAGATACACTAAAAACCCTGACTTCGGTATTATACAATTCATCCATGTAACAAAAAACATCTGTACCCCCTTAATCTATTAACATTCTTTTAAAAAGAGGCAGTCTGACAAAAATTGTAAAGTAAGAGTCTTGAGTACTCAAAGAGGTAAGTTACACAATAATAATTAAATAATTATGTTTGATAATTCTTCATAATTATAAAAATGATCCAAAGTATGACAAAAGCAAAATAATAAAATAGCTGAGTAGATATGACAATAAGATTGATAAATGAACATGGCTGAAGAAAGAATAGTACAGAGATAAGGAAGTAAAAATATGAAAGTACGATGATGAATGATAGAAAATAAACCCTAACGTGTATCTAACTCCTGTTAAAGAAGAAGAGAATGGAGGAAAATCAAATGAAATATCGCAGAAGTTTTCAAACTTAAGGCAATATTCTTTAGTATATAAAACATTTCAAAAGCCAATGCAAATTGATAAAAAAACAAACCTATAACTCAGCCCATCTTACTGAATCTGCAAAACTTCAAAGACAAGGAGTAAAATTTTCCAAATTTTAGAAAAAACAACTGTTAAGCTGATGGCAGACTTCTCATCAACATCAATAGTTTCCAAAACCTGGTAGGGCAGAATGTATAAAGTGTTTAAGTAAACTTTGGATTCACAATTTGAATCCCCATTAAACTATCACACAAAAGTAAAGATAAGAGATATGAAATAATGTCAAATAATTTCCAAAATATAGTCCTAATAATAATAAGCAAGAATATAGGAAGATAAAGATAGTGTATATACTGCTTTTTGAGTATAAATAGAATCACAGATATTACTTCTGTGTATATTTTTCATGACAAAGAAGGAAATTTATATCTGTGCTTATTTTTTCTAAAATAAATAATGAAAGGATAAAGCAAAAAAAATGAAATTGTTCATCTACTGGGAGTTTAAAGGGGAGGGGAGGGGAGAATGTGAGGCTTCTATGAGCATGATTTTTTGTAATGTTTTGATGTACGGAATTATGGTAATGATCTGCACATTCCAAACAAAATTAGATCAACAAGCATGAGAAAGACAACAGTAAAACTAAGTACAAACAGAAACAAATAAACATAAGAGTATGTCAGATAAATAACATAGTCACACTAAATGGAGATACTTTATATACATTTTATCTTTTTAAAAAACTGCAACAGTGTTTTGAATACTACTTACTTTTTTTTCACAGTGGTACAAGTGTTATAATACTGAAAGAATTGTGTGTGCGTATTATATGGCTGAACAAAAGAGTAATATATGGATATCACCGGGAACCAGGGTTCTTTCTAGAAAAAGGGAATATGAATATGGAATGGGGGGAGGGAAGGAATAGTCCTATAACATTAAGGTTGGAATGCAATCAGAGGACCAATATAAATTCATGGTTCCATGCATAAACATATAGGCATTATATGTATACATCTGTGTGTGTATATATACATATACATGTGTGCGTGCATGTGTGTATGTGTGTCTACACATACACAGTCTCCTAAATCTGTCTACTGAAAAACTTAAAACAATGCACCCACTAAGAAAATGCCAGGAAGGCTATGTTAACCGGTGTGATGAAAATGTGTCAAACGGTCTATAAAACCAGTGTATGGTTCCCCATGATCACATTAATATACACAGCTATGATTTAATTTTAAAAAAAAAATGCACCCCTGGCTAGGCACAGTGGCTTTTTTTAAAAAAACATTTTTAATTGGCTAGTCCTGGTCATTCATGCCTATAGTCCTAGCTACTTGGGAGGCTGAGGCAGGAGGACTGCTTGAGCCCAGAAGTTCAAGGTTAAAGTGAGCTATGATTGCACCACTGCACTCCAGCTGGGGCAACAGAATGTGACCCTATCTCTAAAAGTAAAAACAACCCCCCCTAAAAACCAAAAACAATAACAAAACCATAAACTCCCATAGCAATTAACACACTTCGTGTCCAGATCTCAATTTCTAAATACAGTTCTGTTTAATGAAACCAGTACTCATCACAGAAATGGCTAATTCAAGAATTGAGGCAAAGAACTTACAGGTAAGTGTATAACATTATCTTGTTGTGCCAGACAGTAAGAAAGTGTCTTAAAAGTTGGGGGTACATGTAACAATACACAGAAGCAAGGCTGAAGTGGTTCCCACTTTAATATATGGAAAATTTTGAGTGTGAAAATTAATAGGAATGTAAGCAGTGTAGAATATAAGCAGTTAAATGTAATAAGAATCCCTGAGCCCCTACTCATAAAGATGGGTAGATAGACAGAAGATAGATAGATAAGAAAAGAAACAACAAATGGGTCTTGGGTAGAGGAAGGAAGTTTTATAAGGAATAAGATAATTATAAAGTCTAAAAATATATTACTACAAGACTTATAAATTTAAAAAGGAAAAAGCGAAGGCACTGAATGAACAGTTATAACCGAATGATCAAAATTAACTTCACCAATGAAGGGCAAATGGTCACCATGTGCCTCTGGATATGATGCCCCAGGAAGGACACACTATCACAGTTATGGAGTACACAAGCCTTAGAGGAATAATCTGCATTTTATCATGAAGAAAAATCAGAAGACTCACATTAAAGAACAATCTTTAAAATAGCTTACTTTAATTTTTCAGAATGATCAATGACACGAAAAACAAAGAACAACTTAATATCTGTTCCCAATTAAAGGAAAGTAAAGCAATATGACACTTACATGCCATTCATGGTTCACACTGAATCCAGAACTAGAGTAGGCGGGTGACAGTTACAAAGGACAGCATAGGACAACTGACAGTTCTGGAATATAATCTGTAGATAAAGTATTATAATCAATGTTGATTTCTTCAAGACATTGATGAAAGGACAGAAATCTTCAGATGATGGGTCCATTTATTATGCCTCCTCCATACACTTTAGAATCAAGTTCAGTGAGAATATTAAATGTTCCCTTTTTTCCCCTCTTTATCACGATCCAGTCTGCCTGACAGGTCTGGTGTGGCCAACATTCCACATTCCCTGATCACTGCTTCTCAACTAACTGAGGCTTAGTTTTATTCACCATACATATGCCAGGTAGAGTGGAGATACCAGGTGGTGTGCAGCCTGCCTGAACCCAGCTCTGTGGAGACTCCTTCATAAAGGTCTAGGCCTTGACTGTATTTGTGGGAACCAAAGCTGCATTAAATTGAACATACAAGCTAATTAGCAGATTAGAAACCTTCATTATATTATAAACCCACATCATCTTTTGAAGATCCAAAAAGAAAGTCATTCTGTTCATAACTGACTGCAATAAGGGCATCTTCTCTGCCTTTAAACGCTCTTAGGCTAATGATATGCCCAAAGATGTCAGGTAGAGGATGCCTCCCAACAGTGTTTTTGCTACAGAGATTACTAAGTGTGCATGTCCACATGTTACTGAGAACTCTTTGTACCTGTGTGCTGGCCTCTTCCAGTTGTATGCGCACACAGATACATGGTGGTGCTTACAGGTAGAGGATGCATCTTTGTGCACACATGTGGACATCCCTATGTCTGTGTGTAGATAAAGGCTTCCATGTTGTTTTAATTTTGTGTGTACATATATAACTCATATGTTGCTAAATATAAAATGGATGAACGTGTTTGTTAGGAATCTCTTCAATTGCAAGTGATGTGAAATAGAATTAAAACTTGTTTCAGAAAGAGGAAATTTATTGGCTCATTTAATAAAAATGTCCAAGATTAGCTTTAAATTCTCAATTGGAAAAGAGGAAAATTGGAGCCACATGTAGTGATGACTGGTCTTCAGCATGTATCACTGCTGTCACTCAAGTACATTCAGGTTTCCCTGGACTGGTGACCAGAGTCTACTTTGGATACCTGATCTGGGAGCTGTTGCTGAGCTCTCCAAAGCACTCCCTTTTTTGGCTTTTAGTCTCAGCTTTCAAGCAATTCCTGGGGGCAAATAACAAAGCCAGAAGTCTTGTCAAGTCACCATATTTGAATTGAGAAACTGATCTGGAAACTTCTGATTCCCAGCTACAGGCCTTTCTTGCCCCTCAGCTCTGTGGCCTCTGTTTTGGCCAGTCAAAGGGCAGTTTAAAACAGTGGCCATGCAGAGATTCAAACTTCTCCCAAGCCCTGATTCAATCTTCTGCTGTGTTTCTCAGGTGATTTTGTGTACTTCCACTACCTTTAAATCTAGGAAGAGTATCTGCTTTCAATAAGGTATGGCTCTAGGATACCTGGGTGCTTACCTATCTTAGATTTCAAGCTACAGGCACAAATAACTTTCTTGGCCAAAAAACTGCATTATCATTCTTTTGCTCTCTCTTTTTGACTATATGGCATTTTGATTTAAATTTTTATTGAGATCATTGTAGATTCACACACAGTTGTGAGAAGTTTTATGGATCTCCCTAAGACACTTTGCCTAATTTCCTCAGAAGTAACATTTTGCAAAGCTATAGCATTAATATAATATTACTATTGGAACATTGATATAACTGACTAATCTTAATCAAATTGTATCAATTTTACTTGTACTCATCTTTGTGTGTGTGTGTTATTATGTGTTCGTGTGTGTACACTTAGTTCTTTCCAATTTTATTATACGTATATATTCATGTACCCACTGCAGATGAGGTACTGAACAGTTCCATCACCAGGAGATTCCTTGTGCTGATGCTTCATACTGAGACTTACCTCTCTACTGCCTACGCCGCCTCCATCCCTAGTCACTGGCAACCACTATTCACTGGCAACCACTAATTTGTTTTCCATTGATAAAATTTTCTCATTTCATCAGTGGTATTTAAATTAAATCATACAGTATATAACTTTTGAAATTATTTCTCAGTATAAATCACCAGAAATTCTTCCAAGCTGTTGCGTGTCTTTCCCCTTTTTGCTGCTGTGTGGTATTCTACCGTATGTATATTCTTCTGCTTATTGGATTGCTCACATCTTGAAGAATATCTAGGCTATTTCCAGATCGGGACGATTATGAAGAAAGGTACATGAATATGTGTGCAGGTTTTGCTGAGTGTAAGTTTTCATTTCTTTGGAATAAAGGCCTAAGAGTGAAATTGCTGGGTCATATTGTATTTCTAACTCAAAATTTTAGTCTTAGATCATTGAGTCTTCATATACAATTATAATAATATAGACAGATATCATATACCTTTTACCTAATTTCCTTCAATGATAATATTTTACAAAACTATAGTACAATATCTCAACCCATATGTTGACACTGATATAGTCAAGATACAGAACATCTCCATCAATACAAGAATCTCACATTTCATTTCCCTTTTAGCTATGCTGGTACCTACTGCCTGCTAGCCCACTCTTTCCTTAACCCTTTATAAATGCTAATTTGTTTTCCATTTCTAAAATTATGTCATTTCAAGAAAGTTATTTAAATGGAATTGTACAGTATAACTTCTGGAATGAGTTTCTTTCTTTTAATTAATAATAATTCTCTGGAGATTCATCCTGACTGTTGCATATAGGAATAGTTTGGGTGGGTTTTTTGTTTTGGGTTTTTTTTTTATTGCTGAGCAGTAGTTTGTGGCATGGTTTATTTACTTAACTTTATACCCATTGAAAGGTTGAGTGATGTTTGAGATGATTCCAATTTGAGCAATTATAAATAAAGCATCTCTAAATATTCATGCAAAAGTTTTATGTAAACATTAGTCTTCATTTCTCTGATTAAATGCCCAGGAGAAAAATCACTAGATCATACGGTAATGGCACCTTTAGTTTTTTAAGAAAATCCTGAACTCTTTTTGAGAGTAGCTATAACATTTTACAGTCCCACCAGCAGTGTATGCATGATCCGGTTCCTCCACATCCTCCTAGGATCGAGATTTGTTCTCACTATTTTTTATTTTAGCCATTTTGCAGTGATATCTCATCATGGTTTTAATTGGGGTTGTCCTAATGGTTAATGTGATGTTGAACATCATTTCATGTGCTTCGTTGTCATGTCTTTGATAAAACATCTGTTATTCTATTTTGCTCATTTTCTAATAATATTGTTTTGTACTGTTACTGCTGATAAATTCTTTATACCTTTGCAATACTAGTCCTTTATTCAATATGTGGTTTGCAAACATTTTCAATCTGTAGCTTGTTCTTTCATTCTCTGAATAGAGTCTTTCTCAGAGTAAAAGTTTAAAATTTTGATGAAGCCTAATATTTCTTTTTATGGATGATACTTTTGTAATCATTTTAAGAACTTTTTGCCTAACCTTGTAGACTTAAGATTTTCCCCTATTTTTGTTTAAAATTTTATAGTTTTATATTTTACATTTACATCTGTGATCCATGTTGGCTTAATTTTTGTGTTACTGTAAGATGTAACAATTAGGTTAAGGTTTATTTTTTGCCAATAGATATTCAATTGCTTCAGCGCCATTTTTTGAGAAGGCTGTAGCTCCTTCATTGAATTGCTTTTAAATGTTTGGCAAAATTCATTTGTGGGGTGGGATGTGGTGGCTCACACCTGTAATCCTAAAACTCTGGAAGGCTGAAGCGGGTAGATGGCTTGAACTCAGGAATTCAAGACCAGCCTGAGCAAGAGTGAGACCCTCTCTCCGCAAAAAATAGAAAAACTACCCGGGTGTTGTAGTGAGTGCCTAGTCCCAGATACTGAAGAGGCTGAGAGAAGAGGATCTTTTGAGTTCAAGAAATTGAAGTTGCTGTGAGTCCTGATGATACCATGGCACTCTAGCCAAAGTGACAGACTGAGACTCTTGTCCAAAAAAATAAATAAATAAAAATTCATTTTGGCACAACTTATCAAAATCAGTGAAATTCAGCAAATGCAGTGCTTAGAGACAAATTTATAGCATTGAATGCATTTATTAGAAAAGAAGAAAGCTCTAAAATCAATAATTAAAGCTTTCATCTTAAGAAACTTATGAAATTATAGCAAATTAAATCCAAATTAAGTAGAAAAATTATTTTATCACAAAGACATTTACACTGGAATGTTTATTGTGGCTCAATTCATAATTGCCAAGTTGTGGAAGCAACCTAAGTGCCCATCAACCCATGAATGGATCAACAAATTCAGTCATTAAAAAAGATGATGGAGACTTTGCATCTTTTACATTTACCTGAATGGAGTTGAAATACATTCTTCTTAGTAAAGTATTGCAAGAATGGAAAATAAATGTCCAGTTTACTCCATACAAATATGAAATCAGTATATAAATAATTACATGCTCATAAGAACAATAAAACACTAATATAGTCCAGTTTGGGGGTAGAGGGAAGTGGGAGGTGGGAGGGAGAAGGATTTTTGGCTGGAGGAGGGAGGGCATGAAGCGGGATCTCACCTAATGTGCACATTGTGAGGGTGTATAACACACCCCCTGCGTGAAGGAACTTCTACAAATGGAAATTTACCCTGGAGGTAAGAAAAATGTAACCTAAAAATTGTACCTCATATTAATTTGAAAAAATAAAAAGAAATACTCAACAACAACAAAAAATTAAGTAGAAGAGAAAATAATAAAAATTAGAAGAGAAATCAATGAAATTAAAAACAGGAAATAGAAAAAAAAAATCAACAAAACCAAAATCTTGTTCTTGAAAAGAATCAATACAATTGATAAACCTTGAATAATACTAAGTAGAAAAAGAGAGAAAGATGACACAAATTATTAATATCAGAAAATAATGTGAGGACATAACTGTAGATGTCATGGACATTAATTTAAAGGATAATACAGGAATATAATGAACAACTCTGGCCCTACAAATTTCATAATCTAGGTGAAATAGATCAATTTTTTGAAGGACACAATCTGCTAATGCTTACACAAGAGGAAATAGGTAGTCTGAATAATCCTATTCAGTAAAGGATAAAGAAACTGTTAAAGAAACCAGTGCGTAAGTATGAAAGGATGTCCTTCCCTTGTTCCCTCTCTTAGGAAGGAAACATTTAGTCTTCACCATCATGTATAAAGTTAGAAATAGGCATGTTTTTGTAAATGCTCATATGAAGTTTGGTAATTCTCTTCTATTTACAACTTGATTTTTTTAAGTCATGATAAAGTTTTGATATTGTGAAATGTTTTTTCCACATCAATTAATATAATCATTTGATTTTTTTCTTTTCCATATGGTGGATTACATTATTTGATTTTCAAATGTTGAATTACCTTGCTATATCTGAAAAATCTCATTTAGTCATAGCATATAATTCTTTTTATACATTTTTAGATTGAGTTTGCTAATATTTTGTTGAGAACTTTTATGACTCAGATCATAAGAGATACTAGTCTGTAGATTTTTTTATTTGATTTTTTTAGGGGGGGTTGGGTACTGCCTTTAGTATTGACTTCATCAAATAAGATAGAAAATGTTTCTTCCTGTATATTCTTTAGAAGTGATTGTGCAAAATTGGTGTTAATTCTTCTTTAAGTGTTCAATATTATTCTTTAATGAAATTTGAGATTGTTGGTCTTCAAATTTCTTATTAACTTTTTAATTATTAATCCAAATGTTTAATGATCCTAAGGCTATTTGCATTACCTATTTCATCTTGTTTGAATTTTGATAGTTTCTGATTTTTGAGAAATTTTTCTCATTCTCATTGGTTGCTGAAGTTTTGAGCATAAAGTTTTTCATACTATTTTCTTTAGTGTCTGCAGGATCTGTCCTGATATCCTTTATTTCATTTCTAATATTGGCTATGTCTTCTCACTTTTTATTTTTATCAGTATGTTGGGTATTTATTGATTTTATTTGAAGAATAAAATTTTCTTTCTTTCTTTTTTGACGAAGCTTTTGGTTTCATTGACTTTTGTCTATTTTTTATTTTAAATTTTATTTATTAATGCTCTTCCTTCTGTTTTTCTGTTTGGGATTTATTTTGCTCTCCTTTTTCTAATCACTTGAGACAATAACTTAAATTATCAACTTTAAATCATTCCTTGTGTGCAAGAAAGAGTTAACTGAACATGTCTGGGCTGCTCAAACTTTGTACATTCTTGAGAAAAGCCTGTTCTATAAGGCAGTAGCCAGTTCCTGGAAATTGAGATCTTGGAAAAGTTCTAACTACTAAGAATGTTTTCAACATTTGGAAACTTGAAACATACTGTGTCAGGTTTTTCTAGATAATTTCTTCAAATAATGTAATTTATGATGAACAACTTACTTTCCACTGCAGGCCTAGAGCTTTGTTAGATACAATCAGTCATACAGGTACAGTATGCCTAGGTAACTAACTCGTAATAAAAGCCTTGGACTCCTAGGCTTAGGCAAGTGTCCCTAGTAAACAACATTTTGTATATGTTCTCATAATTTATTCCTGGATACACTTATTAAGTGTATCCTGTGTGATTTCACTAGAAGGATATTCTTAGAAGCTTGTGCCTGGTTTCCTATAGATTATGTCCCATACATCTTTTCCCTTCACTGATTTTGCTTAGCATCTTTTCACTGTAATAAACCATAACAATAAATTCAGTAACTTCTAAGTCCTGGGAATCCTCCTAATGAATCATGAAACTAGGGATCATGAAACTGGGGACCCCTAAAATACTGTTTCTAATGTAAGCATTTAATGCTACAAATTTTCTTCTCAGAACAGATTTAGATCCATCTCATGTATTTTTGAGATACTTGTATTTTTGATTTTAGTTTGGGCCTACATATTTTTTAATTTCCACTGGAATTTTCTTTTTGAATAGAAAAGTATTTCATATTCAGAGATGTTTCTGTAGACTTTCTATTATTTATTTCTAGTTCGATTTTATTATAGTCAGAAAACAGACATTGTATGATTTCAATTCTTATACATTTTTAAGGTCTATTTTATGGTCCCTACTATGGCATATCTTAGTGAATGTTCTATGGGAACTTGAAATAAAAGTTCATCTGCTATTGGGTAGGTTTTAATATGTGTTAATGAGATATTAGTGGTTAAGTGGGTATTTCATAACTTTTATATACTTCTAGATTTTCGGTCTAGGAGTTCTACTGTTTACTTAGAGGGGATGTTAAGTACTGAATTTTAATGGTTGGTCTGTCTCTTTCTCCTTGCAGCTCTATCAGTTTTTGCCTTCTTTATTTTGAGGCTCTGTTTGGTGTGTATGCGATAGGATCACTACATCTTCCTAGTGGACTGGTCTTTTTATTACTAGGGAATGTATCTTTTCTCTAGAAATTAACATTGTTTTAAACTCTATTTTATTAGATATTAATACACCCCCTCTTGCTTTTTTTCCCTAATGTTTGCACAGTAAATTTGTTCTATTCTTTTGCATTCAGTCTACCTGTGTCATTGACTTTGAAGTGGATTTCTTGTAAACAGTATATAGTTGGATCATTTTTGTTTGCTCTGCTAATCTTTGCCTTTGATTTGTGTGTTTAGATCATTTATATTTAAGATAACTATTGGTATGTTGGTACTTAAGCCTGCCATTTTATTATTTGTTCTGTTTGTTTCCTCTCATTCTATCTCTCTTCTTGCCTTTCTATATGTTATGTGAATAGTGTTTATGATTCTATTTTCATTTATTTTGAGTGTATTTTTTGCATAGTTTTTGGAGTGGTTTGGAGGAATAAAGCATACATATGGAGCTATGACATTCTACTTATACCAACATTTCAGGCATGGAAATGTCCCTTCAATATAGGCTCTTTACCTTTTTCACTTTTAAATATCATTGTCCTGAGTGTCAAACATAGTTACCAACTATGTTTTATAAAACTCATGAGGAGAAGGATAGTCTATTATATGTACTGATATTTCTTCTCTTTTGGTTGTTTCTTCTTTATTCCTGATATTTCAATATTTTTCTTGGTATTTCCTTTTTGATTACAGAATGTTCTTTAGCCAATATTTAAGGTAGGTCTTCCAGCAACAAATTATCCTAGTTTTCCTTCATCAGATAATGACCTTATTTATTCCTAAAAGTTAATCTCATTGGATAAAGAATGTGAAGCTGATGATTCTTTCTTTTTTCTTTTTATTGTTTGGGATTCATTGATGGTACAAACAATTAGGCTATATTGATTGCTGTTGTTAGGTAAAGTTCCTCTTTCTTTCTTTTTTTTTTATTGTTACTATTTTTTATTAAATTATAACTTTGCACATTGATGCACTTATGGGGTTCAGTGTATTGCTTTGATATACAATATGAAATGCTTACATTGAACTAAGTAACACATCCATCACAATTATACTCATTTCTTAATAGTTTTGAAATGTACCATTGTGTCGTGCACATTAGGTAAGGTCCCCCCAAATACTATCCCTCCTTCCATATCCCCTCTCACTTTCCCTCTCTCTTCTCTTCCCTTCTACTTTCTGGACTATAGTTAGGTTTTGCCATTCATATGAATGCGTAGGTGATTATATATTGATTTCATAGTAGTATTGAGTACATTGAATACTTTCTTTTTCCATTCTTGAGATACTTTACTAAGACGAGTATGTTCCAGCTCCATTCACGTGAACATAAAAGATGTGAACTCTTCATCTTTTTATGGCTGTATAGTATTCCATGGTGTACATATGCCACAATTTGTTAATCTATTCATAGGTCCATGGGTCACTTGGGCTGTTTCCACATCTTGGCAATTATAAATTGGGCTGTAATAAACATTCTACTGCAAATGTCTTTGTTGTGAAATAATTTTGATCACGTGGGCATGAGGAATTGCAGGATTGAATGGTAAATCTACTTTTAGTTCCTTGAGTGTTCTCCAAACTTCTTTCCAAAAAGGTCATATTAGCTTGCATTCCCACCAGCAGTGTAAAAGTGTTCCCTTCTCTCCACATCCACACCAACATCTGTAGGTTTTGGATTTTTGTGACGTGTGATAATCTTACTGGAATTAGGTGATATCTCAAAGTGGTTTTGATTTGCATTTCTATAATGATTAAGGATGATGAGCATTTTGTCATGTGTTTGTAGGCCATGTGCCAGTCTTCATCAGAGAAGTTTCTGTTCAAGTCACTTGCCCACAAAGAAATGGGGTTACTTGTTCTTTACTTATTGATTAGTTTGAGTTCTCTATAGATTCTAGTTATCAGACCTTTGTCAGAAGCATAACCTGCAAAAATCTTCTCCCATTCTGAAGGTTGTCTGTTTGCTTTACTTACTGTGCTCTTGGCTGTGCAAAAGCTTTTTAGTTTGATCAGATTCCAGTAACGTATAGAAAAAACCTTGAATAGCAAACACATTATTCAGAAATAAGAACAAATCAGGAGGTATCATGTTATCAGACTTCAGGCTATATTATAAATCTATTGTGATCAAAACAGCATGGTACTGGCACAAAAACAGAGAGGTAGATTTATGGAACAGAATAGAGAACCAAGAGATGAACTCAGCTACTTATCATCATTTGATCATTGACAAGCCTATCAAAAATATTCTGTTGGGGAAAGACTCCCTATTTGACAAATGGTGCTGGGTGAACTGCCTGGCAACCTGTAGAAGACTGAAACTGGACCCCCACCTTTCACCATTAATAAAGATTGATTCTCACTGGATAAAAGATTTAAACTTAAGACATGAAACTATAAAAATACTACAAGAGAGTGCTGGGAAAACACTTGAAGAAATTGACCTAGGAGAATACTTTATGAGGAGGACCCCCCAGGCAATTGAAGAAACACTAAAGTTTCTTTTGTAATTGTGTTCTGCCCCCAAAAGGTATGCCATACACCATGACCCCCCACCTTCCTCCTTCCTTCCCTCTCTTTGCTCCTCCTCCCACACCCCCACCATGTACTGGCATCAATAGTCTTTCTTCCCTCTCCCCATCCCTCATTACCCTACCCCACCCCTTGTATCATAGCTCATCTACTGCCTTCATATTAGAATTACTCGATTGAATTCTTGCTTCTCCATTCTTGTCTTGTGATGCTTTACTCAATTGAATTCTTGTTTTTCCATTCTTGTCTTGTGATGCTTTACTAAGAAGAACGTGTTCAACCTCCAACCAGGTTAATACAAAAAAATGTAAAGTCTCCATCTTTTTAAATGGATGAATAGTATTCCATGGTATATGTATACCTAATTTTACTAATCCATTCCTGGGTTGGTGGGCATGTAGATTGTTTCCACATTTTGGTGATTGCAAATTGAGCTGCAGTAAGCAGTCTAGTACAAATGTCCTTATGATAAAATGATTTTTTTTTCTTCTGGTTAGATGCCTAGTCATGGGATTGCAGGATCAAATGGGAAGTCTAATTTGAGTTTTTTGAGTATTCGCCATACTTCCTTCCAAAAAAGTTGTATTAGTTTGCAGTCCCACCAGCAGTGTAAAAGTTATCCCTTCTCTCCACATCTACACCAGCATCTGCAGCTTTGAAACTTTGTGATGTGGGCTATTCTCACCACTACTAGGTGATATCTCAGGGTGGTTTTGATTTGCATTTCTCTGATGATCAGAGATGATGAGCATTGTTTCAAATATTTGTTAGCCATTTGTCTGTCTTTGTCAGAGAAGATTCTGTTCATATCTCTTGCCCAGAGGTAAATAGGATTATTTAATCTTTTTTCTGTTAACTAATTTGAGTTCTCTGTAGATTCTAGTTATCAACCCTTTGTCAAATCAATACCCTGTAAATATCTTTTCCCATTCTGAAGGTTATCTTTTGTTTTACTTGTTATGTCCTTAGCTGTGGAGAAGCTTTTCAGCTTAATTAAGTCCCATTTGTTAAATTTTTTTTGTTGTTGCAATGGCTGCTAAAGTCTTTGTCAGAAAATCTTTCCCCAGTCCAACATCATCAAGAGTATTCCCCACACTTTTGTCTAAGATTTTTATTGTTTTGTGTCTTTAATTTAAGTCTCTTATTCATCTTGAGGCAGTTTTTGTAAGGGGTGAAAAGTGTGGGTCAAGTTTTAGTCTTTCACATGTTCCCCCACTGTATGCTTTGTTAGGTTTATCAAAGATAAGATGGCAAGTAGAGACTGGTTTCATCTCTTGGTTTTCTATTCTGTTCCTTATGTCTATGTCTCTATTTTTGTGCCAATACCATGCTGTTTTGATTACTGTGGACTTGTAATATAACCTGAAGTCTGGTAGGGTGATGCCTCCAACTTTGTTTTTGTTACTAGGAATAACCTTAGCTATATGGGTTTTTTCTGGTTCCATGCAAAACAAAGTACTATTTTTTCTAGTTCTTCAATATATGATCTTGGTATTTTAAGGGGGATTGTAGATTACTTTGAGTGGAATAGACATTTTGACAATGTTGATTCCTCTCAGCCAAGAGCATGGTATGTTCTTCCATTTGTTAGTGTCTTCTGCAATGCAACTGCTCATTTAAAAAATTATACATCATGATTAAATAGGCTTCATTCCAGGGGTGCAAGGTTGGTTTAACATACACAAATCCATAAATGTAATACACCATATCAATAGAAGCAAAAACAAAGACGATATGATCCCCTTAAAAGATGCAGAAAAAGCATTTGACAAAATTTAGCATCTTTTTCTTACAAAAACACTTAAGAAAACTTCTTTCTTACAAGAAAACTTAAGAAAATGAATAGGCAGCACATTTCTTAAGTTGATTGAAGCAACATCTATGACAAACCCACAGCTAACAGCATATGAACAGTATAAATCTGGAAGCTTTTCCATTTAGAACTGGAATCAGACCAGGATGTCCACTATCGCCACTATTACTCATCATAGTTCTGGAAGTTCTAGCCAATGTAATCAAACAAGAGAGCCCCTTTAGAGCTCCAAATAGGGACAAAGGAGGTCAAACTCTCCCTCTTTGATGATGATATGATCTTATATTTAGAAAACCCCAGGGACTCAATCACAGAACTCCTGGAAATCATCAGGAAATATAGTAATGTCTCAGGGTATAAAGTCAATGGCCACAAATCAGTAGCCTTTGTATATGCCAATAATTGCCAAGTTGAGAAGCAAATCAAGGACACAATTCCCTTCACAGTAGCTTCAAAGAAAATTAAATACTTAGGAATATACCTTAAAAAAAAAAGTGAAAGATCTTTTCAAAGAGAATTATAAAACCCTAAGAAAAGATTCCTTCTTTTAACATTTGAAAAATGCTGTGTCTTTTCCTTCTGATTTTCATGGCTTTAAACGAGAATTCTATTGTAATTTAAATTAGTGTTCACCTATAAGTAATATGTCATTTCTCTTTGGCCGCTTTTGAGATTCTTTTTGTGTTTAGTTTTCAGAAGTTAATTGTGATGTATCTTAGTGTAGATTTGGGGATTTATTCTGTTTGAGTTTACTCAGCTTTTTTAGGTTTGTGGGGTCTTTTGTTTAAATTTAGGAAGTTTTCAGCTGTTATTTCTTCAAATATTCTTTCAATTTCATTCTCCTTCTCTCTTTCTAAAACTCTGGTGATATGAATGTTGGCTCTTTTGTTATTTTGATACAGATCCCTGAGGTTTTGTTCTTTTTTTTCATTCAATTTTCTCTCTGTTGTTTACCTCAAGTGAATCCTATTTGTCTAACTTTAAGTTCACAGCTTCCATTCTCTGTCACTTCCCTGCAACTACTGATCCCATCCAATAAGTTTTTAATGTGTGATATTCTATTTTTTCTGTTCTATAATTTCCATTTGATTCTTTTTTGTAAAGTATACTTCTTTGCTGAGGTTTTCTATTTTTGTCATTTGTTTCAAGAGAATTTGTAACTAATTGTTCAATCATTTTTGTGTGGCTGCTTTAAAATTCTTGACAGATAATTCCAACATCTGATTCATCTGTGTTGGTGTCAGTTGTCTTTTCTCATTCAAGTTATGATTTTCTTAATTCTTGGTATGACAGGTGATTTATTATTGTATTCTCAACACTGTGTCTATTATGTTAGGAGAATCAAGGTCCTATTTTAATCTTTTATTTTAACACTCTGTTCAGATTTGCATGCAAGTAGGTCCAGGTGAACTTTGGGGGCCTCTAATTCCAATGATAATTTCATTTTCTAAGCCTTTATGACATTCTTTTTGTCTGTCTGGTCTTAGTTGTTGTGGGAGGATACTGGGGCTTCCACTAGTCCTCGATAGTACTGCCTAAAATGGTGGGAGAATTTTACCAACCTGGGCGACTAGGCATCTCCTGGTTGGAGAAGGGAGTCTTAGGCCTATGGGCACAGGGAGAGTCACCTGGATTGTAGGGAATCTCTACTGTCAGTGGGGTATAGATCCCCCTACCAGTAGTCCACAGCTTTTTCAGTATCTCTTATCAGGAAAGGAGACTCACAGGTCCTTATGATCGAAGAAACTTTTTAGGATTGCCCTCTTCTTTTCGTTCAGTTCTTATTGCTGGTCTGAACTATCTACCCCATTGTCTCTGAGCAGGGGAGAAAATGTCCAAGGCCAGCAAGAAAGAAGATTTTCCCTGGCTTCTTTTGGTTAGAGGGGCTTCAGGTCAATCCCCCTTGCTGGTGGTGCCAGGCTTACCAGATGTTATGAGAAGAAAAATGAGCCTCCCTGAACTGCCTTCTGTTGCTAGGTTAAAAGGTCAGGAAACTCTCAGCCTGTATCTCAGTTTTCTGTTTGACAGGGGAATATAGGTATATTACCAATATCTTGTTCCTATGTAGGTCTTAAACTAGTTTGCCACCTTCTTACCATCTTTCAGAGTTCTTAGTTTGCGCTTACATTATTGTATAGAGTCTGTAGTTAGGCTCAGCAAGGAGAAACTGAGTCAACATCATCCTGGCAAGATATCACTCTTTTTTTTTTTTTTATTAAATCATAGCTGTGTACATTAATGCAATCATAGGGCACCATACACTGGTTTTATATACCATTGAACATATTTTCATCACACTAGTTAACCTAGCCTTCCTGGCATTTTCTTAGTTATTGTGTTAAGATATTTACACTCTACATTTACTAAGTTTCACATGTACCCTTGTAAGATGCACCATAGGTGTAATCCCACCAATCACCCTCCCTCTACCCATCCATCCCCCTCCCTCCCCTCCCTCTCCCTCTTCCCCATATTGTTAGGTTATAACTGGGTTATAGCTTTCATATGAAAGCCATAAATTAGTTTCATAGTAGGGCTGAGTACATTGGATACTTTTTCTTCCATTCTTGAGATACTTTACTAAGAAGAATATGTTCCAGCTCCATCCATGTAAACATGAAGGAGGTAAAGTCTCCATCTTTTTTTTGGCTGCATAATATTCCATGGTATACATATACCAAAATTAATCCATTCGTGGATTGATGGGCACTTGGGCTTTTTCCATGACTTAGCAATTATGAATTGGGCTGCAATAAACATTCTGGTACAAATATCTTTGTTATGATGTGATTTTTGGTCTTCTGGGTATATACCTATTAGAGGAATTATAGGATTGAATGGCAGATTTATTTTTAGATCTCTAAGTTTCTCCAAACATCTTTCCAAAAGGAATATATTAATTTGCATTCCCACCAACAGTGTAGAAGTGTTCCCTTTTCTCCACATCCACTCCAACATCTCTGGTATTGGGATTTTGTGATATGGGCTAATCTTACTGGAGTTAGATGATAACTCAAAGTAGTTTTGATTTGCATTTCCCTGATGATTAAGGATGATGAGCACTTTTTCATATGTCTGTAGGCCGTGCGCCTGTCTTCTTCAGAGAAGTTTCTCTTCAAGTCCCTTGCCAAATCTGAGATGGGATCCCTTGTTCTTTTCGTGCTAATACGTTTGAGTTCTCTGTGGATTCTAGTTATTAAACCTTTGTCGAAGACATAACCTGCAAATATCTTCTCCCATTCTGAGGGCTGTCCGCTTGCTTTACTTATTGTGTTCTTGGCTGTGCAGAAGCTTTTCAGTTTGATCAGGTCCCAGTAGTGTATTTTTGAAGCTGCTTCAATTACCCAGGGGGTCCTCTTCATAAAATATTCACCCAAACTGATTTTTTTTTTTTTTTTTTTTTTTGTAGAGACAGAGTCTCACTTTATGGCCCTTGGTAGATGGCCCTCACTTTATGGCCTCACACAGCTCACAGCAACCTCCAACTCCTGGGCTTAAGCGATTCTCTTGCCTCAGCCTCCCGAGTAGCTGGGACTACAGGCGCCCACCACAACGCCTGGCTATTTTTTGGTTGCAGTTTGGCCGGGCCCGGTTTGAACCCATCACCCTCGGTATATGGGGCCGGCGCCTTACCAACTGAGCCACAGACGCCGCCCTTAAGTTTAAATCTTTAATCCAGTGAGAGTCTATCTTTGCTAATGGTGAAAGGTGTGGGTCCAGTTTCAGTCCTCTACAGCTTGCCAGCCAGTTTGCACCATTTGTTAAATATGGAATCTTTTCCCCACGGAATGTTTTTAATTGGTTTGTCAAAGATCAAATAACGGTAAGTAGCTCAGTTCATCTCTTGGTTCTCTATTCTGTTCCATACATCTACCTGTTTTTGTACCAGTACCATGCTGTTTTGATCACTATCGATTTATAGTGTATTCTGAGGTCTGGCAGCGTGATTCCTCCTGCTTTGTTTTTATTTCTGAGTAATGTCTTGGCTATTCAAGGTTTTTTCTGTTTCCATATAAAACGAAGTATTATTTTTTGCAAGATCTTTATAGTATAACACTGGAACTTTAATAGGGATTTTATTAACGTATATTGCTTTGGGTAGTATGAACATTTTAACAATGTTGATTCTTCCCAGCCATGAGCATGGTATGTTTTCCCATTTGTTAACATTTTCAGCTATTTCTTTTCTTCGAGTTTCATAGTTCTCTTTATAGATATCTTTCATCTTCTTTTTTTAGATAAACTCCAAAATATTTAATCTTCTTTGGCACTACTGTGAATGGAATAGGTCCTTAACTGTTTTTTCAGCTTGACTATTGTTGGTATATATAAAGGCTACCGATTTATGAATGTAACCTGAGACGCTGCTGTATTCCTTGATCACTTATAAGAGTTTTGTAGTAGAATCCCTGGTGTTTTCCAGATATACAATCATATCATCTGCAAAGAGTGAAAGTTTGATCTCTTCTGACCCTATACGGATACCCTTGATCACCTTTTCTTCCCTAATTGTGATGGCTAAAATTTTCCATTACAATGTTAAAGAGCAGTGGAGACAATGGGTAGCCTTGTCTGGTTCCTGATCTGTGTGGAAATGATTTCAATTTAACTCCATTCAATATGATATTGGCTGTGGGTTTGCTGTAGATGGCCTCTATCAGTTTAAGAAATGCCCCTTCTTTACCAATTTTTTAAAGTGTTCTGATCATGAAGGGAAGCTGGATCATATCAAAACCTTTTTCTGCATCAATTGAGAGAATCATATGTCTTTGTTTTTTAATTTATTTATGTTCTGAATTATACTTATGGATTTATGTATATTAAACCAGCCTTGAGACCCTGGGATAAAACCAACTTGGTCATGATGTATAATTTGTTTGATGTGTTGCTGGATTCTGTTTGTTAGGATCTTGTTGAATATTTTTGCATCTATATTCATTAGTGATATCGGTCTATAATTTTCTTTTCTTGTTGGGTCTTTTCCTGGTTTGGGGATCAGGGTGATGTTTGCTTCATAGAACGTGTGGGGTAGTCTTCCTTATTTTTCTACATTTTGGAACAGGTTGAGTAATATAGGTACTAGTTACTCTTTAAAGGTTTGGTAGAATTCTGACGTGAAGCCATCTGGTCCCGGACTTTTCTTTTTAGGGAGATTTTGTATGGTTGATGCTATTTCAGAACTTGATATAGGCCTGTTCAAAATTTCCACTTGATTCTGGCTAAGTCTTGGAAGGTGACATGCTTCCAAGTATTGGTCAATTTCATTCAGATTTTCGTATTTCTGAGAATAAAGTTTCTTGTAATATTCATTAAGGATTTTTGAATTTCTGAAGAGTCTGTTGTTATTTCGTCTTTGTTGTTTTTGATTGATGAGATTTTACTCTTTGATTAGAGATTTTACTCTTTTGATGAGATTTTACTTTTTTGATTAGCGATTTTACTCTTGATGAGTTTTTTACTTAGTAAAATCTTTACTTAGTAAAGAATGATGAGATTTTACTCTTTTGATTAGAGATTTTACTCTTTTTTTCCTGGTTAGGTTAGCCAAAAGTTTATCTATTTTATTGACCTTTTCAAAAAACCAACTTTTGGATTTATTGATCTGTTGTATAATTCTTTTGTTTTCGATTTCATTTAATTTTGCTCTAATTTTGGTTATTTCTTTTCTTCTAGTGGGTTTGGGTTGGAATGTTCTTCCTTTTCCAGTTGTTTGAGATGTCCCATTAAGTTGTTAACTTCCTCTCTTTCCATTCTCTTGAGGAAGGCTTGCAGTGCTATAAATTTCCCTCTTAGGACTGCCTTTGCAGTATCCCAGAGGTTCTTCTAATTTACATCTTCATTGTCATTTTGTTCCAAAATTTTGGTAATTTCCTTCTTAATCTCATCTATGGCCCAGCTATCATTCAGGATATGGTTATTTAACTTCCATGTTTTTGCATGAGTATGAAGATTCCTGTTGTTACTGAGCTCAACTTTTATTCCATGGTGGTCCAAGAAGATGCAAGGAATAATTTCTGTTCCTTTAAATTTACTGAGGTTAGACCTGTGACCTAAGATGTGATTGATTTTGGAGTATGTTCCGTGGGCTGATGAGTATGTGTATTCAGTTTTATTGGGATGAAATGTTCTGTAGATGATTGTTAAATCCAAATGTTGGATGGTTAGGTTTAAATCTTTCTTTTTTTTTTTTTTGCAGTTTCTGGCCAGGGCTGGGTTTGAACCCACCATCTCCAGCATATGGGGCCATTGCCCTATTCCTTTGAGCCACAGGCGCCACCCCATTAGATTTAAATCTAAAATTTCTTTGCTCAGCTTCTTCTTGGAGGATCTATCCAACACTCCCAAAGGAGTGTTAAAATCTCCGACTATTGTGGAGTTGGAGGAAATCAAGTTACTCATGTCTGTTAGAGTTTCTCTTATAAATTGAGGTGCATTCTGGTTGAGCGAATAAATATTAATAATTGAAATATCATCATATTGAGTATTACCTTTAACAAATATGAAGTGACCATTATTATCCTTCCTTACTTTTGTTGGTTTAAAGCCTATTGTATCTGAAAGTAGAATTGCAACATCTGCTTTTTTCTGATTACCATTTGCCTGAAATATGGATGACCATCCTTTCACCCAGAGTCTATATTTATCTTTTAAGGTTAGGTGAGATTCTTGTATGAAGCAAATATCTGGCGTGAGTTTTTCTATACAGTCAGCCAACCTGTGCCTCTTTAGAGGACAGTTTAAGCCATTTACATTAATGGAGAATATTGATAAGTCTGGTAAAATTTTGGGTATCAAGTTTTTCAAAAGTCCAGTGGACATTTTTAATCCTTTCGCCAATGTGGAAGTTGGAGTTTGATCAAAAGTATCTGAATGAGTTTACTTTTGTGGTAGAGGATTGGGCTGGTCATTATGGAGGATAGGGCTGAGAATATCCTGAACAGCTGGTTTGGTTATGGCAAATTTCTTCAACATATGAATGTCATTAAAGTATTAATTTCTCCATCATAAATGAAACTCAGTTTAGCTGGATACAGTATCTGGGGTTGAAAGTTATTTTCTTTTAGGAGATTAAAAGTCTATGACCACCCTCTTCTGGCTTGAAAAATTTCAGCAGAGAGATCTGCAGTCATTCTAATATTCTTACCTTTGTAGGTAATAGTTTTCTTACATCGGGCTACTTTCAGAATTTACTCCTTCATATTAACTTTAGTGAAGTTAATTATGATGTGCCTGAGTGATGTCTTATTCAGGTTGAGTCATGTTGGGGTTCTGAAACGGTCTACTATCTCAATTTCGGAATCTCTTGGCATGTCTGGAAAATTCTCTTTCATAATTTCGTGGAGAACGGCCTCTGTGCCTTGCAAAGCCACTTCATCGCTTTCAGGGATTCCAATGAGGTGGCTATTAGCCTTCTTCAAATTATCCCAGAGCTCTCTGAGAGAATGATCTGTTTTTGCTCTCCATTTCTCTTCCTCTTTGAGAATTTGGGAGCATTCAAAAGCCTTGTCTTCAATGTCAGAAATCTTTTCTTCTGCTTGCTCCACTCGGTTACTGAGGGATTCTACTGTATTTTTCAGATTTTTGAGGTCTGCAAATTCTTACTTCAATGTGTCAAAATCTTTGGTGGTATTGTCTTTAAATTCATTGAATTCTTGAGACAACTTTTGAATTGCTCCTCAAATTTCTAATTCCAACTTTAAATTGGTCCTCGAATTTCTAATTTCAACTTTTCCTCCAAACAATTGAATCTCGTTTGCAATCCAAATTCTGAATTCGATTTCTGATATGTTGGACAGCTTTTTATGAATGGGATCTTCAGTTACATCTGCCATATCTTTCCTGGGGTGGGGGGTTGATCTATTCTGGTTATTCATGTTACCAGAGTTTTTTCGCTGATTCCGCCCCATGATTATTTTACACCGTTGGACTAAATGAGTGGATAAAGAAAAGTTGGGTTAGGGGCTCCAGGAGTAGTGATTAACCAGCTCTTTGCCCAAAAGCTAGGACTGCTGTCTATACCTTTTCCCCTGGAACTTTGCTGAGGACCCATACAGTGCTAAAACCTGAGAAATTGGGACCTGCTTGGTCTGGTGGGGCTAAGTGGCTCTGTCTTGTTTTCAGCTGATCTCTGTCCTACCCTACTGAATCAGTTACTCTGGGTTGAAGTCTCAGCTGTGGAAAAATACCAGCAATTAAGTCACCATGCCCTCCATAGTCAACAATTGGAAAAGGAAAATCAAACCATCCTACAACCACATACCTAGGGCACCACTTGGACAGTCCTCGGGCAATTTGCTCAGTCCAAATTGTCTCAGTCAGCACCTGTCTCAGGTGGGAGAGTTTAAAAGGTCTTTGGCAACTAGATCACAGTGGTCTGCTGTCAACTCAAATATGACTTGCTCTGGTGATCCATGAGGTCAGGAGACTCACCCAGCAAATACGTTAGTCTGGGAAGTTTGATGCCTCCTTCCCCACCTTGCACTTCTGTCACACCCAGTCACTGATAACCCCACAGGGCTGTGACCCAGTTGCCTCCAATGAGCAGAGACTGCAGGGGTTTGCATCTGCCTGAATCACAAGGAAATCTATGTCTCCTCAGCCAGGCTGCTGCTCTCTGCCACTATCGGGCAGGGGGAGGTGAGGCCTGACAACCTTGGGCACTTGATGAAGGCTGGGCTGTTCACTCCGTTCCAGCCTTGCCCCTGACTGATGTTACTGACAGAACAGAACAACTTTGCAGAATTTGTTTCTGTCCTGGCTAAATTCCCTTGCAAAGGAGAAGCTGTTTTGAGTTCACCGAAACTGTGCCTCAGGCCCTGCCTTTGCTGCTACAGGTTTGTATTTGCAACACGGTTAGCTGTCAGTTCTAGCCTCCTGCCCTCCTTTGTCTAGGCTGATGATCTCCTGGGGGCTGGGTGTGTCTTAGGCTCAGTAAAGCGGTCCTCTGGGTCAGCCATGCCCTGGAAGTCTGCTGGCACTGTGCATGTGTATTCTAGTCCCTGAGCTCCACCCAGGCCGGTACCACCTCAGGCAAACCCTTTACTCATGGGGCCTGCATTTCTGTCCCTGATCTGTTCCTCTGGTGGTTGCCACCTGAGAAGATGCCTGGCCTCCTCTGGTTGCCCAGAGAGACAGAAGGTGTGACTCCGGAATATCCAGGGGTGAGCCCTATTGTTGCCAAAAATGGCTGCTGCTCTGCGCCTCAGGGCACTGCTGCTCCTGTGTGGTTTCCTCTCAGCCAACAGTCCTCTTCTCACTCCCATGCCACAGAATCAACACTGACCAGCAGCAGCCCATGCCCTGTCCACACCTCTCGAGAAAACACCCAAGAATCTGGACGCCTAGGAGACAGGCCTCCAGACCTCAGAGTGAGAGTGGAGGGGAGTGCTGGAAGCTCAGAATTGCAGGTAGAGAATATACACAGTTTTACACAGTTTTATGCCTGGTAGGAGAGCACCATGGCAGCCTAGTAGGGGAAGTAGGTCCAGTTTTTAGAGGGTCTCTCCCAGGGAGTATAATGGGAGGACTTTTGAACTCTGCTCATATGCTTATGGGGTACTCCGAGCCATTCTCATGGGGGAGGGGACTCCCGTCCACTTGGTGATGGATTTCGTACCTTTTGTTTGTATCCTTGGGGTCATAGCTCACCTCAGCAGGGTTGATGTGCGTTCTTCAACCTTCTCTCTTGGAAGCAGCTCTAATCCACCAGGTTACTTGCTAAATTTCTGTCCTTTATCTCTCCTTATGGATGGGAGCCTCTGTGGAAAGCTGGCTTCAGTCAGCCATCTGTCTCCACTGGGCTCTCAAGATATCATTCTCTTTTACCAATGTGCCAGAGTTAATCTGAGCTATCCTCTTTATTACAGAGTTTTGTTAAAGGCCATGAGAAATAGCCAGTAAACTCTAATGTCATGAAAAGTACTGCATACTTTTCAAAACAGTAAAGATGCCCTCACTGCCTTTCATCTCATACAGGTAGCTTTATATTTGGTTGGTCGCTTGCAACATCTCACTTCCTATATCAGTTTCAATATCCCTTTGGATCATTGACTTTAAGCAAAATAAGTTGACTAACTCAAATTTTTTAAAAAGTCATCATATTGTAAGGAGAGGGGTCACCACAGACTTGAAGAGGGGAAGATTAAGCAGTTGATCCCCGAAGTCTCAGAATATTCTGAGCCTAATCTCTTTTGTTCCTGAAATGAATAGACATGAAACATATTTTCCATCCTTGGATCACACTGTTAAGACTCAAATTACCAGAAGAAAGGGTTTCTTTGCCAATATTTTTGAAAGACCCATCCCTTGACCAAGAAAAGATGGAGCTCTCTGTTTAACAGCCTCTCTAAGACTGCTCAGGTTGTAGGTGAGATAATTCCCCAAAAGAATCCCCCAGGGAGCCATTAACCCCTTACACTCACTAACTAATTCTCTAATTTGCAGAGTTTTTTTTATTGTCTATAACACCACTAATCCAAATCTCACATTCTTATTTTCATACCTAAAATAGTATAGTCTTCCAACTGATTGTGCTTGTCATGAATTTTTACCTTATAAATGATAAAAAAAAAAAAATCCAAGTCACACTAGCACAGACATACAAATAAAAGCATGAACTTACATAACTAGGAAATTCAAAGGAAAACTTAAAGCACATCTGGATCAAAGGGTTCCAATAATGGGACTGGGACCCAGCCTCTCCTCTTCATCTCTCCCCTCTCCCAGATTCTTTTTCAATTTGTAGGATAATATTTGGTTCCTTATCACCACTCTTTTGTTACAAGACTCTCCATGACCTGACAATTCTCTTGCATCATTTCCTGAATTCTGTGACTCTGATTTCAGATTCTGACATCTCCAATCCTTTACACTCGCCAAAGATACTGAGCCTGAAACACCTTGCTCACCCAGCCCTCATCAACCTAACTCCTCTGACCTCCTCCTCTTTGTGAAGCTGGAATAGTCTTTTTTCATCAGTGAAGTTTTGTCAGATTATTACTCTTCATACAATTTATAAAATTGACCTAGTTTGCCCTTACATATTGTTCTAACAATGCCATAATGATAATAGCTCATGTGTAAGGCCACCGCCTCTAGTGCCAGAGTGCCAAGGTTTGAATTCTAACTACATAGCCACAGGTTATATGATATTGGGCAAAGTACCCCACCTATCTGTGCCTCAAATTCCTTATGTGTAAAATTGAAAAAAAAATATTATCTATCTCACAGATTTTTTTTCTAAATATTTAATTTGTGTGAAGTACTTAGAACTATGCCTCACCCATAGAAAAGCATATAAAGAAATAACTCAATAAATACTAGTTATTCTTACTGTCTTACTTAGTTAGGCAGCTGGAACTATCTTATGTACTCCTAACAACAATTTTGTGAACTGGATAATACTATTGTTCATATTTTCGATATAAGACAACAGAGGTTCAAAGAGGTTAAATAATTCACCCCAAATCACAGAGCTAGCAAATGGTGGATCTAGAACTGATTCATACCTGCCCTGAGACACCCTAGTGACTACTAGAGTGCCCTTATAAACTTAGAGGGGCAGAACTAAATATACTTCTAGAAAGAACAATGACTAAGTGAGACATCCTCAGTCCAAGTTTTCTTGATCTTGATTGTGAACTGGTCTCTGTGTATATGGAACTTTCTCAAAGCTTCTGAGTATGTCTGATAGTTAATGTATTTTGTGGTCCATTCCAACAGTTCAGCCTAAACAACAGCAACATAAATCACCCATCTCTTCTCCAGCCTCAAGGATAAAAGCTGAGTGTGTATTTTAAATACAGCTGTTGTAAGTTAGCCACATACTGGGTAAATCACCACTGCAGACAGCCTACTCTTTTCCCCAGAAGCATCAGCTTTAAGAAACTAGCATTAAGGATTATTTTTCTTAAAACAATTGCATGATGCATACCTCTTTGTTAACAAACTTATTTGTGGAGACGACATTAATACTAATAGTGCCTTGACCCTTCTAAATCAGATCTAATGGTATATTGTGTGGGCCCCACAAAGGAGGAGATACACAGGTTGTGTGTTCAGTGCCATGTTATAAAAACCAACTAACTTTTTCACTTTCCCCTGACTATTGCTGTGTCAGTTGAGGCCAGACTACATTGTGGAGATGTTCTGTGTCTCAAAATAGCACTCTTAGATTATACAGAAGAGAATCTATTGATAACTTATTAGAGATGGCTTCAAGTAGAGCAAAATAAGGGGTGATAGAAAAATCACAGTGTACTGAGTTGAAGACTCTACTCAAATAAATACTTAAATTAGTTGCTATCCCAGGGCCTTACTCTTCCTGAATGGAATGTGTGGGTGGGGTTGTAAGAGATTATCTTTAGGGCCCCTTTCTTGCTTTGAGTCCAAAAATCACTCTGCAGGTAATTGATAGCCCAACCCAAATTGGCTTGAATTAACACATCATGCAGAGGAAGACGATGGAGGTCTAAAAAATCTTTACATGCACATATTGTCATGTTAACATACAGCATGACAATATACATAGAACATATGATATAGATGTGTTATATGTATTAAATAGAAATATGAACTGTGCTTCAGAAGTGAAATAAAGCCCTCTTATCGTCTATCAGTAGGTCATTTTCTTCTGTTGTTTTATTATTTTTTGTTTGTTTCAAAAAGAAGTTGGTCCACAGCTATTAATGCTTTCTCCCCTGGGCTAGCAGTGAAACACTGAAGACCAGCTGAAGAATTTTCAGAAGATGATGGGGTTGCAGAAAGGAGGTCACAGAATGTGTTTAAGAAACAATCATGGCTTTTCAGGAAGCACACCCTCTTGCACGTGCATTCTTATTATCATCTCTGATGATTTTTCTTCTTTTTATTGCCTTGTGTCTAGACAAAATAAAATTGTTGGAAGTTCACAAAATGATTTCCAATCCAAAACTCGTCTTTTTCATGTTACAGCCCGGAGGGGTTATTTCCCACTTTAATTATTTAGACCTGAAGAAATAGGGTACCAGTGTGAACACGAGCAAGCACCTCATGGCTGAGGCATACATCATGTGCTGGCAACACAAACAGTAATAAGCCCAGGGCCTCAAATGCTTCTATTTGTGAGACATTTTTGGATTCACTCAGTGATTCCCAGGGAAGATTTTCTTACTCGGTTGTACCGTGTTCTCAGCAACTCCCCAATCCTAATGGACCTTAGAGAGCTTAGAGAAAGCATGATGGATGTGATGTTAAGCCATTAATTTAGTGATGCTTCAAGGGGGAAGCAAGAGTGATTAATTCTTACACTTCAGAAATTGTCCCCCGGGGAGAGGAAAAGAATCTCAAGATGCAGTTGGTAGAGGTTGAGTAGGAGAAAAAAATCTCAGACATTTGAAATCATATATCATCTTCAATATTCACATAGTGCTGATGCTTTCTGAATGTTCAGGCATCATTTTGATTAGTAGCCCAAGACAGTGTATGCACCAGAGTAAAAGCTGAAAGCCCTACCTTACTGTAGGACTACGTGTTCAAGCTGTTTCTCTTTCAGCACTAAAAGATTCTTTCATCCACTCCAATTAGCATTAGATGAGCTCCTACTATGTTCAAAAACCCATACAAAGCCCTGTCATGGGGAATCCTATGTGATTCTTGACCTTAGGAAAATTATAAACCAGCAGGGGAATTAGCATATGCATATAAATGATTATAACTCAAAGGAATGTGATATAATCACAGAGAGATTAATTCAACTAAAAGAAAGCTTTGAAGTTCTATTCATTCATTTATCCATTTACTGAGGCCTAGTTATTAGGCCCAGCACTCTGCCAGAAAAGAGTCCCACAAAAAATGACAGAAAGACTGAACCAACAGCCGGAAACAAATACCTCTGAAAATACAACAATGTAGGTAGGCACCAAGCGCTCTGGAAGCCAGTGGAAGGAGAAATGGCGACCGTGGGGATGCCTTCACATAAGAGGTGACACTGAAGTGGAGTGAAACGCAAAGAGAAGGAATTGCAGGGAGAAGAGGACAGGCAGAAGAGACAGCCACGCATGAGCAGGAGGCTGGAAGGATAGGGAAACATAGAGCATAGCATAAGAGCTGAAGCCAACTCACGAAGGGTATGGTGTGTGCTACCCTCTGTGGCTGCAGAGTGCTGTATGGGACTGACACATATCTGCTTGGATTTCATTACCAATTTCATGAACAGTGGCTTTAGATGAAATTTTACTCCTGACCCCAGCAGAAATGTTTGCTTGCACCAGCAGGGAATCAGAAGTTCTGTTACCTTATATCCCCCCATCTCACTCCTGCCCCTGGTCAGGAGATGAAGAGTGCCCCTTAACAAATTACTGATGGGTGAGGAGTACAGATTCTCCTGCTCCTTTGCACCCTAGTTGGCACAACTCTACTGGGGTCCCTACATTCTCCCCTGGGATCCCCTGTGAAGCTGAGCCTGAGTTGGTTAATAGTGTGTACTGGCCTCTTCTCCTTCCTCCTTCCACTTTCCTCTAGCCCTGTCAGCTATTCCTGAACTCTTCCTTACACTCAATTTCACAAGGATTCCTGCCTCAGTGTCTGTTTCCAAGAACATCAACCTAAGCTGGAAACATTAGAAGGTTTTAAGAAAGAAGAAGGTGGAATATGAGATAACACTAGAAGAAAGGCAGTGATACCTTTAGACAAGGTATTTGGAGACTTTTCCCCCTAGCTAACTGGTAATCTTGGAAAAGTACATGCTATTTCTGGCCTATGCGTCCATGTGTGAAACTTCTTTTTTTTTTTTTTTTTTTTTTTTTTTGTAGAGATAGAGTTTCACTTTATGGCCCTCGGTAGAGTGCCTCACACAGCTCACAGCAACCTCCAACTCCTGGGCTTAAGCTATTCTCTTGCCTTAGCCTCCCGAGCAGCTGGGACTACAGGCGCCTGCCACAATGCCTGGCTATTAAACTTCTAATTCAGAGAAACTATGTAACTAAATACCAGGTAACAATTCATTTGAAAAAATCGTTGCATTAGGGCAAATACATAGGCATGCCTTGTTCCATTGTGCTGTGCTTTGTTTTCTTCTGTTTTGCAGGTAGTGGATTTTTTTACCTGTTGAAAGTTTGTGGGAATGGTGCACCAAGCAATTCTATCAGCACCATTTTTTCAACATATACTCACTCCACATCTCTGTGTCACATTTTGGATACTCTGGTAATATTTCAAACTTTTCTAGCATTATTATATCTGTTATGGTGACCTGGAATCAGTAACCTATCTTTAATGCTATTATTTAATTGTTTGGGGAACCACAAGTCACTCCTGTATAATACATCCAACTTCATTGGTAAATATTGTTTGTCGTGACTGTTCTATCTACCAGTCATTCCCCTATCTCTCTCCCTTTTCTCAAGCCTTCCTATCCCTGGAGATACACAATGTAGAAATTAGACCAATTAATAACCTACAATAATCTCTAAGTGTTCAAGCAAAAGGAAGAGTCACCTATCTCTCACTTTGAATTAAAAGCTAGAAATAATTAAGCTTATAAGAAAGTTATGTCAAGAACCAAGACAGGCTGAGAGCTAGACTTCTTATACCAGGTAGTTAGCCAAGTGGCAAATACGTAGAAAAAGTTCTTGAAAGAAATTAAAAGTGTTGCTCCAGTGAGCACATGAGTGACATGAAAGCAAAATAGCTTTGTTACTGATATGAAGGATGCTTTAGTGGCCTGGGTAGAAGATCATACCAGCCACAACATTCTCTTAAAACAAAGCCTAATCCAGAGCCAGGCCCTAACTCTTTTTTTAATGCTATGAAGGCTGAAATAGGGAAGAAAAATGCAGAAGAAGAGTTTGAAGCTGATTGCAATTGGTTCATGAAATTTAAGGTAGGAAACCATCACCATAACACAAAAGTGCAAGGTGAAGCAGCAAGTGCTGATGGAGAAGCTACTGCACATTCTCCATAAGTTCTAGCTAAGATAATTAATGAAGGTTGCTGCACTGAACAACAGATTTTTCAGGTAGATGAAACAGTCATATATTGAAAAAAAAAAATGTCATCTAGAACCTTCATAAAACTAAAGAGGAGAAGTCAATGCCTGACTTCAAATGTTCGAAGGACATGCTGAAACTCTTGTTAGGAGCTAATGCAGCTGATGACTTTAAGTTGAAACCAATAACCATTTACCTTTCTGAAAATGCCACAGCCCTTACAAATTATGCCTCATCTATTCAGCCCAAGTTCTAGAAATGGAATAACAAAGCCTAGATGACAGAAAAACATTGTTGAGATCACTACTCAGGAAAAAATGACTCTTTTAAAAATATTATTCATTAACAATTCACCTATTTGAGACCTTTGATGGAGCTACACAAGAATATCCATGTTATTTTTTATACTAGCTAACACAATATCCATTTTGCAGTCCAAGGATCAAGGACTAATTTTTATTTTTAAGACTTACTATTGTGGAAGAGACATGACGGCTGAGCAGAGACATGGGCTGCCAGATTGTGTCAGAAAGAAGAGAAAGTTTTAGATGAAAAAAAAGAAATAATAAACAGACAATTACACATCAGATGTAATTATAAAGAAAAAGTGCCAGAACCTACAAGAGATTCCACAGGAAGAAGTTACAGAGCAAAATATGAAAGAGCATGATATTAGTAGAGATTAATCCCTGAGAGGCTTGAAGTCCAGCAAAAAGGGTAGGTGGAGTAATTTTTTTCTACCACCCTCACATCTCAGACATTCAGCAAACTCCAAAGCTGCTACAGAGGCTTTCTACCTTCATGAGCCCCAAAGCTGCTGCTGCTAGTGAATTGAAATCTTCTTGAAGAAAAAGCAAAAGGCTGCCAGCCCCTTTGGGGGTTGCTTCCCATCACTACACACTTGAGCTGAAATGGCAGGTATCATACTGATTTTCCACCCACCATGCACCTTTGTCCTCCCTAAAGGGCTCTAGCCCATCGATTTTCATCTTACTTGTTGCCACACCACATTTCTGAACTCTAGCCAGACTGTTGATCTCAGATGACCTCACTTCCATAAGCAGGCTTTCTGGCTGGTGGGACCACCTCAGCTCTTCCCTGGTGGCTTTCCTCAGAAGCCTAAGTGTGGACCTTTGACCTCATCAATACAGCTACCTTATCAGCTTTTGTGAAGCCTGAGTCAGGCTGATGCAACCTATCCCTGCCCAGCCTCTCTCCATCCACCTCTGCTGGTGTGGACGATAAGGACTTATCTAAAAGTTCTAGGACCCCACCCACTTGATGGGGCATTTGAGTCCTGCTTTTAAGGGTCTAAAGCTGGTCACAAGTTCCAAAATGGCACTGCAGCTTGTTTCTTTGGACAAGCACAACCCACTGACAGAGAGGTCAATTTGCACATTCCTTATAGCATTTACTGACTTAGTCATATAGGGTGTGATTGAATCTTACCCACAAGTATAATCCACTATCTCAGAGATTAAACTGGGTATGACAATACAATATACATTAGAAGACCACAGGGCTGGAGAAAGAAAAAGGGTCTCAAAACCTCCATCCTCCCTCATCAAGGAAAGAGAATCTGCCAATACATATAGCTCACCCTTGCTACAGCTTACAAATAACTTGAATCTGATTAAAAAAACACCACACAAAAGCTATCTATAACCAAGGCATCCATCCACAACTCAGACCTCTATCAAACAAAGCACCCACAAGCAAAGCCAAAGGTTCATACACAACAAACCCTACATTCACTCCCTTATGAGTGAGGGGGGGAGAATAAAGCCCTTATCTAAACAAAAGAAAAATAAAAAATAAGAAGAGACAGCTACCCTAGATGAGAAGGATTCAGTGAAATAACCCCAGAAGTATGAAAAAGCTGAGTCTAAAACACACTTCCAAAGGGAAAATTAGCTATCTAGCAATGGAAATCAGCCAAAATTAAAATGTTGAAATGACAGAAAAAGAATTCCAAATATGTATTGTAAGGAAGTTCAATGAAATTCATGAGAAAATGTAAACACAACTCTAAGAAACCAGAGAAACAATTAGGAAATGAATGAAAATTTCACTAAGGAGATTGATATTAAAAAATAGAAATTCTGTGAAAAATCATTTAAGAAAATAAACAGTGGGGAAACTTTTAAGAGTAGACTAAACCAGGCAGAAGAATCTCAGAGCTTAAATACAACTTTCTTGAATTAACACAGTCAGTCAAAAATACAGAACAGAGAATTAAGAGGGATGAATAAAGCCTGCAAGAAATGTTGGATTGTGGGGTGGCACCTGTGGCTCAGTGACTAGGTAGCTGTCCCTATATACCAAGGGTGGCAAGTTCAAACCTGGCCCTGGCCAAACTGCAACAAAAAATATCCAGGCATTGTGATGGGTGTCTATGGTCCCAGCTACTCTGGAGGCTGAAGCAACAGAATTGCCTAAGCTCAAGAACTGGAGGTGGCTGTGAGCTGTGATGCCATGGCACTCTACAGAGGGTGACAAAATGAGACTCTATCTCCCAACAAAAAATAAAAAAGAAGAAGAAGAAGTAAGAAATGCAGGATTGTGTAAAATGGCCAAATAGAAGACTCATAGGCATTGTTATTTGAGGAAATCTTCCCAAGTTTTGCTAAAGATTTAGACATCTAGCTAAAGAATCTCAATGAACACTGAGAGATTCATTGCAAAGAAGCAATCACCAAGACATGTAGTCATGATATTGGCCAAAGAGGAACTTCTGAGAGCCATGAAGTGAGAACACGAAGTAACTTACAAAGGAAAACCCATCAGTCTTCTCCACTGGGACCTTATAAGCCAGAAGGAATTGGGGTTCCATCTTTAGTCTTTTTAAACAGAGCAACTGCCAGCCTAGAATTTTGTATTCTGCAAAACTAAGTTACATATATTAAGCAAAAACAAAGACTTTCCAGACAAGAAAACACTGAGGGAATTTTTCAAGGCCAACACTGCCATGCAGAACCACATTATACATAGACGGCCCCCCAGAGTAAAACCACACAAAAATGGAAGTTCAGAATTCCATTACTAAAAAAATAACGCAAGAGGTAAAAACAAAGCAATAAGGTGCTACTCAACACAATGAACAGCCCACAAATCAATCCTATCAATCAACATGAATGGTCTGAATATACCACACAAGAGAAATAAGCTGGCTGAATGAATAAAAAAATACAAACCAAGTATCTGCTTAAGGACTCATAAAGATCAAGGTAAAGGTATGAAAATAAATATTTAATGCAAGAGGAAACCAAAAGAAAGTAGGTATATTCATTCCAATATAAGGTAAAAATGACTTCAAATCAAGAATAGTAAAGAAAAATGAAGAGGGCCATTATATAATGGTAAAGGAAGCAATTCAAACAAGAAGACATAACCATCCTAAATATTTGTGTACCTAACACAGGAGCACCCAAATTCATAAAGCAAATTCTAAGAGATCTAAGCAAAAAGATAAATGGTATCATTATAATTTCCAGGGACTTCAAGATTTCACTAACAGAACTGGAAAGATCAACCAAGCAAAAAATAAAGAAACTCTGGACTTAAATGGGTCTCTAAAACAAATGGGCCTAACAGACATTAACAGAACATTTTATCCCAAAACTAATGAAAACAAATTATTCTCACTAACACATGGAATGGTCTCCAAGATTGATCATATCTTAGGCCACAAAACATGTCTCACCAAATTAAACAACAACAACAACAAAATTAGAGAAATACTGTATATCTTCTCAGACCACAATGGAACGAAACTAAAAATTAACTTCAAGAGAAACACTGACCTGTACACAAAGTCATGAAAATTACACAGCCTGCCACTGAACAATTATTATGTAAATAATAAATGAAGATGGAAATTAAAAGATTGCTCAAATTGAACAATGGGGATATAAGCTAACAAAATCTATAAGATTCATCAAAAGCAGTCCTACAAGGAAAAGTCATAGTCTTAACTAATGAGAAATAAGGTCTAGTGTCAAGGAACTAGAAAAGGAAGAGTAAACCAAACCCAAAGCCAGCTGAAGAAAATAAATAAGGATAGAGAAGAACCAAAAGAAATGGAAAACAAATTTTTAAAAATGCAAACAATCAAACAAAAAGTTGGCTCTTTAAAAATAAACAAAATTGATAGAGATCTTGCTAGATTAACCAGAAGCTCAATCAGTAATGAAAAAGGAGATACTATAACTGATACTACAGAAATACAAAATATCATTCAAGAGTACTATGAAAATCTCTATGCACATAAACTAAAAAATGTAGAAGAAATGGAAAAATTCTTAAAAACACATGACCTCCCAAGACTGAATTAAAAAGAAATAGAACTTCTAAACAGATCAATAATGAAGCTTAAAGCAGTTACAAAAAATCTTCCAACCAATAAAGGCACTATACCAGATGGATTCATAGCCAGATCAATAATGAAGCTTAAAGCAGTAACAAAATCAATAATGAAGCAGTAACAGATCAATAATGAAGCTTAAAGCAGTAACAAAAAATCTTCCAACCAATAAAGGCACTATACCAGATGGATTCATAGCCAAATTGTACCAGACCTTTAAATAAGAGCAGGTATCCATACTTAAGCAATTATTTCATAACATTGAGAAGAAGGTGAAAATTATAGATCAACATCCTTTATGAGTATAGATGCAAAAATCCTCAACAAAATACTAGCAAACTGAATCCAACAGCACATAAAAAAAAAAAAAATCCACTATAACCAAGTGGGTTTCATCCCAGGGATGCAAGAGTGGTTCAACATATATAAATCGATAAATGTGATTCACAACATAAACAGAAGCAAAAACAAAGACCATATGATCATCTCAATGGATGTAGAAAAAGCATTTGACAAAATTAAGGAACATGATAAAAACCCTCAACAAATTAGGCAAAGAAGAAACATATCTCAAGATCATAAAAACCACGTATAACAAAACCACAGCCAGAATTATGCTGAATGGGAAAAAGCGTAAAGCATTCCCACTAAGATCTGGAACAAGGCAAGGATGCCCATGACAATTACAACAACAAAAGTAAATAAATAAATGGGGCTTGGTTAAACTAA
Organism: Nycticebus coucang; assembly: GCF_027406575.1. Classification (NCBI taxonomy): domain Eukaryota; kingdom Metazoa; phylum Chordata; class Mammalia; order Primates; family Lorisidae; genus Nycticebus; species Nycticebus coucang. Next base: position 84,911,648 of record NC_069795.1, read on the forward strand.
AAAAACTTCTGCACCGCTAAGGAAATAATCAACAGAGAAAACAGACAACCTACAAAATGGGAGAAAATACTTATATTCTACATCTGATAAAAGGATAATAACCAGAATCTACAAAGAATTCAAGAAAGTCAGCAAGAAAAAAACAAACAACTGCATTTAAAAATGGATAAAAGGTATAAATAGAAGCTTTTCCAAAAAAGACAGACAAATGGCCAACAAACATGAAAAAATACTCAACATTACTAATTGTCATGGTAATGCAAATTAAAACCACAATGAGATCTCACCTTGCTCCAGTTAGAATGGCTTTTATTAAAAAGTCTAAAAGCAGTAGATGCTGGCATGGATGTATAAAGAAAGGAACACTTATACACTGTTGTTGGGACTACAAATTAGTAAAACCTCTCTGGAAGGCAATATGGAGATTCCTCTAAGAACTAAAAGTAGACCTAACATTTGAGCCAACAATCCCATCACTGGGTATTTACTGACCCAAAGGAAAAGAAGTCCTTTGATCAAAAAGACACCTGTGCTTGACAGTTTATTGCAGCACAACTCACAGTTGCAAAGATGTGGAATCAACCTAAGTTCCCATCAATTCGTGAGTAGATTAACAAAATGTGGTACATGTATCCTATGGACTACTCTGCAGCCATGAAGAATGATGAATTAAGGCCTTTTGCAACAATATGGATGAACTTTTAGATACATCCTAAGTGAAATATCTTTCCATCTAAAGAATGGAAAACCAAACTCCACATGTACCCGCTATTAAATTGGAACTATCTGATGAGCACCCATGTGCACAGAGGAAAGTAAAACTCAGTAGAAATCAAGCAAAGAGAAAAGGGAAGGGTAGGGTGGCAAAAACCTACCTAACAGGTCCAATGAACACCATCTGTGTGATGGACACACTTACAACCGTGACTCAATCGTGATGAGATCAATGTACGCAACTAAAACATCTGTACCCCTATAATATTTTGAAATTAAAAAAATAACTTAATTTTATTTTCAAAAGGACTTATTATTTAAGAAATGTATTTCATAAGGCTGGTGCCATGGATAGTGATTAGTCTGATGGATCTAAGTAAAGTAAATTGAAAACCTCTGAAAAGGGTATGCCGTTCTACGTGCCATTAAGACATTCATGATTCACAGGAGGAGATATATTATCATTAATGGGAAGTTTAAAGAAGTTAATTCCAACCTCACAGGTAACCTTGAGCCGTTCAAAACTTCAAGAGAGGAAGAAACTGTAGATATGGCAGATATAAATAGCAAGAGAACTAAAATTAGAAGTGCCGCATGATGATATGACTAGATTACTACAACAAGGAGGAAAGAACGTGGGTTTTTGAGATGGAATCTACTCCTATTGAAGATGCTGTGAATATTGTTGGAATGACAACAAAGGACTTAGAATATTCCATGAACTTAGTGGATAAAGCCTCACCAGGGTTTGAGAGGACTGACTCCCATTTTCAAAGAAGTTCTACTCTGGTTAAAATTCTATCAAATAGGCTCGGCGCCTATAGCTCAACCACTAGGGCACCAGCCACATACCCTGGAGCTGGTGGGTTCAAATCCAGCCCAGGGCCTGCCAAACAACAATGGCAACTACAACCAAAAAACAGCCAGGCATTGTGGCAGGTGCCTGTAGTCCAGCTACTTAGGAGGCTGAGGCAAGAGAATCACTTAAGCCCAAGAGTTTGAGGTTGCTGGGAGCTGAGACGCCAGGGCACCCTACCGAGGGCGATATAATAAAACTCTGTCTCAAAAATTCTATCAAATAGCATGCTACATAGAAATCTTTCATTAAAAGAGCAATCTGTGTGCTAAACGTCATTATTGTCATATTTTAAGAAATTGCTTTAGCCACCCCACCTTTTAGCAACCACCATCCTGATCACTCACCAGCCACCAATATTGAGCCGGAACCCTCTACCACCAAAAGATCATAACTCACTGAAGTCTCCTATGATCATCACACTTTTTAATAATAAAGTATTTTTAAATTAAAGTATGTACCTTTTTTGGATATAATGGTATGCACACTTAATAAACCATAGCATTGTATAAACATAACTTTTATACGCACTGGAAAACAAAAAATACTGCATAACTCATTTTACTGTGAAAGTTCCTTTCTTGTGGTGACCTACAACCAAATTCACCTTATCTCCAGGCTCTATGTATTAAAAGATAATAAAAACTGTGTAAATATCTTAGTAACACTTTGATATCAATTTTTATCATATTCTTCTCTATCTACTTGGCCTTGGCAGAAAGAGCCATCCATCCCTATATTTTTTAGAACAAAGTAAAGCTGCTTAAATTCCAGGATTTTTCTCAGTTTAAACAGGGCATTTTTTAGTTCCACTAGTTTCCCTGTTTCCCTCCATGTTCAGTGAGAACTGATGTATTTTTATATCCCTTTTTGGTGGTGGTGGTCTGAATCGGTGGCAGGGGGAGTAGAAATTGCTGAGCAATAACCTTAAAATAAAAATGGGCTTCCCTGGGCAATTTTCACTATAGGAAAAGCGATTAGAAAATATCTTTAATCTTAAAGCTTCCAAAAAAGAAACCAGTAAATCTTTTTTAAAAAGTCTTAAAAACCCTTGTTGAGATGTTTCTGTTATGTAATCTTTTAATTTTCCTGGGTTTGACAGATGAATCACTCTTTTCATTGTAATTCCCTGCTGGGTTTTGACTTAAAGAGTTTCCTTCATAATTATTCCCCACAACTAAGACCAGAAATGTTTTCCTAGATACCTCCCAGAGAAATAGCCATTAGCTCTGCCTCACATATTTAATCACCAGATCTTTACAGCAGCCCTGAGAAGCGGCTCTGATGATAAGTCTTGCTGAACTACATTTTTGTTCTCTGAGCCCACAGAGTCTGAGTGTACCGTGGTGCCTAAAAGGAATAAAAGTTTTACCAACAATCTCTTTGCACCAAACAGTGGACCCTGAAATTAAATCCTGTTGTCTTTGACTTCAAAATTCAGCGTGTGCAGAAAGACTCATTTGCCCCCTACAAAGTGGACTTTTCCGTGGTTCCCCTAACTTCCTCGTCCCCACACTGCCTCTTAGCTAAAACCCCAGAAGTCCGCTGAGTTCCCATAGTCTCATGTCCAGGAACTGCTCTCCCTTCCGGAGGCCCTGCATTCTGGAAGCTGCCTCTTTCCTGACTTCCAGCAGGACCTTTCTGATGATGGGCTTTCCCTTACTCTTTCCCACCCTTAATTAGCCTACCCTTTCTGGTACCAGTCCTTGCCTGAGCTTGGTGTGGATATTAAGTCCTTGACGGTAGACCACAGCCTGCCCAAATGCCAAGCCTCTGAGCGTGCTTCCAACCCAGTCTCAGAACCGACCCCTTCACTCCAGGCCGTGGTGCTGTGATCAAATAGACCCAAGAGCCCAAAAATGACCCAGTTATAATAACAGGTAATTTTTTACTGTGTGGATATACTAAGAAAAATATATAATGTTAATAACAATGATAATGGTTAAAATAGGTACAGTTTAGCAGGCAGTTACTCTGTACTGTGGGGAAAGATCTGTATATACCTAGGCAGAGATATTTTCCCACTTTACAGATTAAGAAGCTGAGTTTTAGAGAGATCAGATAACCTGTTTCAGTTTCACTGCTCTTAATTGACAGAGTTAAAGTGGAATCTATTTTTTTTGAGACAGAGTGTTACTCTGTTGCCCTGGGTAGAGTGCTGTGGAGTCATATCTGTGGGTAGAGTGCTGTGGAGTCATAGCTCACAGCAGCCTCAAACTCTTGGGCTCAAGTGATCCTCCTACGTCAGCCTCTGGAGTAGCTGGGACTACAGGCACCTGCCACGATGTTTGGCTAGTTTTTCTATTTTTAGTGGAGATGGGGTCTTGTTCTTGATCAGGCTGGTCTCCACCTCCTGAGTTAAAGCAATCCACCACTTTGGCCTCCCAGAGTGCTAGGATTACAGGCATGAGCCACCCATGTCCAGCCTTAAAATTGAATCTAAAACATCCAATTCCAAAAGCTGCCATCTATTACACATGTGTTACACCACAAAATGTATAAACACTGATCTTACTATTTGGAACAATATACAGTAGAACCACCCAAGGGACTGTAACACACTGGTCAACATGCAGTGGTGGTCAACATAAGGATCTTCCATTAAGTACATGTGGTGCATGTCTGGCCTATGACAATTAGGTCAGTGGTCAACTATGGAGATACTACTGTATTTTGAAACTTATAGTTTTCTCCAACTAATGTTAAATAGTAATTACACAATTCATTCACCATGTAAATGAAAGGAGATATTGGGCCTGGACAAAGACGAATATACATAGTACTGTAATTCTTCCAATAGAGTGGAATTCAGTTAGCAATTAGATTGTATTAATGCTGAAATAATGTTCTTAGGACTGAAATATCACATTTGCCATTCAGGATGTTTACCATAGTATAATGTTTTTAAAAATATATATGAGCATTGATTAAAAATAGAAACTAATGCATGAAAGGGACAGTTAAATAAACTCTCTTAGAGTACATTTCTGCTGACACTAGATAAATTAGATCTTCCAGGGTACAAGTTTTATTTGGTCATTTTCCATGAATATTAATGAATACTTAGCCTGAAAGAGTTCATTTTCTTCACCCAGGATGAGCATTACACTCTCAAAAAAGCAAATCACACTTTGAGAGAAAATATAATGCTATGCCCTTTTCATATTCTGCTGTTATTATAAGTTTTAAAGATTAATCCTCTGTTTTGATCAAAAATATTCAGTGGCTTTCCATCTTCTATAAAGGTCCAAAAGTTCTGTCTTTCAAGTTTCTCTCCAAGAAGACTACCAAGTGACTTTTTTCAAATATCATCCCTGCTTCATGCGTCCTCCGACCATTGCTCTTTACTGTACCAGGAGTGTCCAACCTACCACCCGAAAGCTGCATGCTGATTAGTTGAGGTCTGTTTTGCCTATCAGTGGTGTTGGGTATTGCAAAAAGTATGCACTGACTTTTTTTTTTGCTCATCAGCTTTCATTAATGTTTGGGTATTTAATACATGGCCCAAGGCAGTTCTTACGCTTCCAATTTGCAGCCAAGAAGTAAAAAGGTTGGACACACTTGCATGTACACAATAGCTCTTCTCTGCCTTTGTTCATGCTCTTCTTAACCTGGGTTTTCTGTCCTCTCATATTAAAAACATACCTTTCCTTCAAAGCTTTTCTTTTTCCTGATGACCCATGTCATCCAGCTCTGTGATAAGTAACCGGTCTCTGATTATAGCACAGACCACAGATTGCTTGTATTTATTAACTTAAGTACATCTTCTTTCTCTTTCTTTACTACTAATTCTTTGAAGAGATGAACTGATTTGAGAGATGAGTAGTCATTTATTCATTGATTTGTCACACATTTACTAAATATCTACTTAGTGCCTGTAGAAGACACAGACACTGGTAAACACCTTTGATACTGGGTCGTTAGATGGAAAAATCAAGCTCCTTGTGTTAGTAGAGGCCAGAGGCTGTAGATGACCCTCGTCATTCATAGACCTCATCACTTCAAGAGACTCAGTTTTCTTCTCTGGGAATAAAAGTCACTTCTCTTAATTACATACTCGTGGAAACTTTTGGCTTCCATTAGCAGCCATCTTTGGATCTCGACCCAACTACTAGTTTTAAAGAGTGATTCAACCAGTAGCCCCAAGCAGAAATGCCAATGTCATCGTGCCCTTCTTCAAGTCAAAAGAATACAGTGTGTCATAGAATTACAGTGTCATAGAATTACAGTGCCACCGCAGTGCCTAAATTGAGGTGGTGAATGGCAAGCTGTCAATATACACAAGCCAGTCCCTGGGGGCAGTTGTCACCCAAAAAAAATTGCAACCGAGTTAAACAGAGGATTGGCTTTGATGGCAGTCTGCTTCTTAGTAAATCAACAAATTGTTCTTCCACCTAGGTGAAAATATGAAAAATAAAGAGAACACTTAGTGTCACAGAAGGTCAAATCCCCAAAAGGGCCTGTATGATATGTTTTCCAACCTGGTTGTTTTTGTGGATGGAAAAACTAAAACACAGAAAGAAATTTCTTGCAGAAGGTCACAAAGAAAGTCGGTGGAAGTTGGAAGCCAAGCCTCCCCATGACCCAACAGGCTTAGGATCTTTTCAGCACCCCTTAAATCTGTGCCCTTTAATCTGTACTTCCTTCACATTAATCCCCAAATGAAAGAATTTTATTTTTATTCAAACTCAGACACCATGAATCCTATCTTGAAGTTGGTATTTTGTGCTTCAAATTTATCTTATCCCTTGATTTGGATTCAATCTGTACATTTAAATCTGACAAATAAGTCCAGGGACTTATTCTAGGAAAAATGCTACATACCTCATTGCTGACTTACCACTATGGTCACCTTTGAAGTGCTCCCTTGGGAAGCTAGGACCTGATACCAGAAATTCTTTTCCTGAAATGGCCATCAACGCTGTCATCATATTATGCTTAATATCCTGAATGTTATCAACATGTCTTCCTTTCAGTATTTCCTTTATCTGTGAGTAAAGAAAAAAATCACAGGGGACCAGATCAGGTGAGTAGATAGGGTGTTCCAGTACAGTTATTTGTTTACTGGCTAAAACCTCCCTCATAGAGAGTGCTGTGTGAGCTGGTGCACTGCCATGATGCAAATGCCATGAGTTGTTAGCCAGGATGTTCAGTTAGTATTTTCTTAACTTTTTCTCTATTGATGTTTACATGGTCTGCTGTGTTTCTTGCCAGTCAGCAGGTGATTTTCATGCACAATTCAATGAATTTTTGCAATGTTTTCATCAGTTCTGCTTGTTACTGACTTGCCCTGACCTCTCTTCATCAGTGATGCTTTCTCTCTACTCAGAAAAAAAGATTTAACCCATTTGCACACTGTCATTTTCTTCAGGCATTATCCCCATAAACTTGGATTAGCATATTCCTGGTTTCACTTCCAGTATTGCCAAGCTTATCAAGAAATCTATCAGTGTTTGTTCATTGCTGTAATTCAAGCTCTGACATTCTTGCACTGGTGCATAAAAAGACTCAACGATGACAGTAATGAATACCACTCGGCAAGACACCCCCACCAAACATTGACACAAACACAACATTTAGACTCTGATACACCAAGGTTAGGAAACCTCACTGAGTTGTTTGTACAGTTCTGCCAACATAAGCATACAGTGGCAAGTTTGTGAACTTAATTGCCATAGCTCATATTTTTATCTCTGATTTCTGTACAGGAGCCATTTAAATGTGACCTTAAGAAACCAAATGAAAGCGGAAAGGCTTTATGGTTAGTACATGCAATAGTATTCTTCTTTGCTTTACAAAATATTTGGAGAATAACAATAGATGAAGAGTAAGGTCAGTGTCTCTGGTTACAAATGGTGACAGGGATTAGGTCTCCTTCAGCTTATTTCAGCTATCTCCTTCATGTAGGTCTTTGGTCTGAGACCAGGGTTTCAGGGCCAGCTCTGCTAAGGAGTTGCCATGAACCTCTTGCATGTAATTCTTCACCTCCATGGACCTCAGTCTCTTCATCGATAAAATAAGGTTCCTCCCAGCCTTAGTATATTACATGTTAGGATATGGTGCTTTATCTCAATGCCCAAAATAACTATTTAGATTCATATTTTGTAGCATAACTGAGTTCATTTATATAATGATTCACCAAGTATTCCCCAAGCAGCTGAGATACAGGATAAAAAAACAGTCAGAAGAGCAGGGTGTGAGAACCAACTCTCACACCTACTAACCTAGCAGTCTACGCAACTGCTCCAGGACTCTCCTAATTGGCAGATATAACATCCTCCTCTTTGCTCTTGATTTAAAGAGCATTTACTGAAAACTTCTAATGGACCAGGATTAGAATGATAAGAAAATGTATTCTTTATTGTCTTAAAAAAAAGACATTGAAGTTGTCATTATGGGAGAAAGCCCATCTTCTTTTGACTTTATAATACTTACTTTATGATTTAAGTTTTTTTCGGTTTCTAAAGTTGAGAATATTTTAATTTTTCAATTTTTAAGCCCTTTTAAGGACTTAACCAGACCTGCTATTCAGCAAATAACTCAATTCCCTTTAAAAAAATTTTATGGGAATCAACTGGCTCAGAAACATGCCTCTAAAGTTGGTATTAACAATCCAGAATGATCCCAAGGTTGGGGCAAGAGGCATTGAACTTTATGTCAGAATCCAAATTGTCAGGTGTAGCCTGCGATTTGTATGTGGTTTTACGTTTTATGTTCAGCATCGTGTAGAAGTAAACAGTCCTGCAGCAACAGACACACCTCGGTGTGTGAATCTGAGGCCTCTGTGCAGGGCTGTTTCAGAATTGGCTAGGTTTTTCCCCAAACCTTCACCCCATCTGAAAGCAGATCAGAGTAAGTTCGGGTTGCCCAAAAGAAAATACACTGTGTTCTACCAGCAGAGGGCGTCATCACCAGGGAATAGGCCAGAACTTTGCCAGCATCTGAGTACCGGGCTGAGCCTAGGAAGTTTGCTTCCACCTGCTCACTTGGAGGTGGCAACTGAAGCCACGACACGCTCACCCACGCTTCGTGTATGGTTTTGGTCTGCTCTCTAGTTAGTAACGATATCTCCCACATATCTAATTGCTATGTGACAGATGCTACTTACTAAATCCTTGCAGTAGTCCTGTAAAGTAGGTGCTATGGCTATTCTCATTTCACAAATAAGGAAACTGAAAAGTTTATTTAATTATCATAAAAATTAATTCATTTTTATTAACATTCATTTAATTCATCTAAGAGTGGTTAAACAATTGTCCCAAATCAAACAGCTAGAAAGGGAAAGAGGATTTGAACTCAAGACTCTGATTTCAAAGTTCAAATTCTTCAAAACATGTATTTTTCCCACTACCTGGATCATTCAAGTAGCTTTTATCATTTAACTCGGGCCTGGCAATGAGTTTAAGGAATGCCGTGACCACACCAAGTAAGAATCCAGCTTATGAATGATCCTGGGGTCATGTGAGCTCCTCCCTAACCAAGTGAGAGGGTGATACAGAAGTCAGAGAAGGAAGGGAGAAGGAGACACAGGAACTAGTGAGTCCTAGCGGGCGGTCTGCTCTCCACGTACTCCCTGATTATGTTTTCTTCCATCATGTCCGGAGCTCTGATGTTATTCAGATACAAAGGCCCCACTTCAAGCTTCAGCTGCTCTCAGCCTGGAAAGTGAAACAAGTCAGGGGGAGCCCAGGCGACCTGGGGGGGAGTGGCCAGGACTCAGCAGACCTGAACAGCCTCCTGGAGAACGAGGCCATCTGAGGCCAAAGCCGGGACAGAGAGGCCTGAAAACTGCCTCAGAGCTTGAGAAAAGGAATGACGTTAGCAGCACGTAGCATCTTCTTTGGGGGCCACCATCCCACTGGGTCTTTAGGCTAGGGACTTGTGCACAAATCACAGGGAAAAAAAACTACCTGAATGGAGGTTGTCACCAATTGTCTCTTGAAGGCTTTGGGAGTAAGGAACAAAGGAGTGTGAGAAATGGCACATAGGTGGGGGAAAGGAACTTTTCTTCTGTGTAAGGTAGCAGCAGACTAGCACCACCACCAGGAGTGGCAGCAGCGTTAGGGGGCAGGCACAGCAGCACCCCTAATAGTGGACAGAATGGCCTTGTGCTTCCACCGGGAGATGCAAGATCCACAGCAGGAAGCAAAGCAGGGGCCTGAGGTGGTATTTGCAGAGCAGAAGGCCCGGCCTTTAGTATGAGTCTCTTGGCACCATCTGTGGGGAAGACAAGCAGCACTGACAGTGATTACACACTGGCAACCAGGTCCAAGGCGGCTCATTTGTTAATCATAGGCCTACCTCTGCGGAGTCCCCAGAATAAGAGGGACATGGCTAGAGAGGGGGCAGAAGTCCAATACAGCACTGTTTCCTAGAATTTCTAGGGAGAGAGAAGTCTATTTAATTCTCGTTAAAATAAATTCATTTTAATTAAAATTCATTTAATTCATCTACCGTAATGAGGATATCCAGGGGAGGACAAGATTTACAGAGAACATCATCTCCAAGTTACGAGTTGCACGGAGGGAGGCTAGGTCTGAGAGTCATAACCTGGCCCAGGGTGGCAGGGAGGCAACTTTCCAAAGCCTCTCTCGGGAAGAATTTGCACAGCTCTCTTGAGGATGGGGTGATGTTTTTAAGAGTAATGGATCCAGGGCCTGGTTCCAGCGGATTCTTGAGGGTAAGATTTCGGGGAATGGATTTTTGCAGAGAATTCCATAGGAGGCTAGAGTTGCATTAGTTAACTTTGGAGGCCACCTCACAGCTCTAATATTTTGCAATTCTTGGAAAATTAAAAAAAAAATCAATAGTCTGAGTGAGATGGAATGATTTCCTTTCTGAGGCGCCATCTGAATCATCCAGCTATTTGTCTGGATTTCAGGAAATGACTGGATAACAATTGCCCATTCTCTCTTAAAAATCTGGTGTTCTGGGTGGCGCCTGTGGCTTAAGGAGTAGGGCCCCATATACCAGAGGTGGTGGGTTCAAACCCAGACCTGGCCAAAAACAGGAAAAAAAAAAAATCTGGTGTTTAAAACTAGAGTTCTGCTAAAATTGCAAAAACTTTGTGGGTCTCAGGATGTGTTGTCACTGCCGTATTCCCCTACAGAGTTGCTTCCTTTCCACGGCACAAAGGGAAAGATTCAAAGAGATCTCTTTCCAAACTTCTTCTGGTGCCTCCAAAAGTCTGCAGGGGTGTCACAGATTTCTCTTATTTGGCTTCACTGAAATCTATATTCTATCATTTTCTCTTGTAGGTTAAGCATTGCCCTTGCCCTGTGATAACATCCACTTTTTTCAATCCTCCATTGAATTCCTAACACCTTCCATGTATTTAGAGTTTCACAACAGGGCACTGAAAGTTTAGGACAAGTGCTTAGGACAGGGGTATATCGGAGGCTGAATGGAAGCAATCATTGCCTTCTCTCTAGTGCAGATTCAGCAGGTAGAAACTCACGGAAAACAGAGCACCAGCTCCAGCTTTACTATGTTCTGTTTCTGTCTCAATGTTTCCATGCAGAAATATCTCTATACTCAAGCAACAGTGCTCTGACTGTCCTTGTATATGTTACCGACGGCCCTGTAAGTTTCTCTAGTGTATAAATCTAACGAGGGATTTCTGGGTCGTGGAGTACACATACACTTAACTTTCTGACAGATTGTCCTCCGAGCGACTTGCCAGTTTGCACTACCACCGGCCGTGCATAAGGACTCTCACTTTCTCACATCTGTGCTGACAATGGTACCATCTGATTTTCTAATTCTTACCAGTCTAATATGAGTATAAAATTAGTCTCATTGCAGTTTTAATTTACATCACCCTGATTACATGTGATGTTGGGGATGTCTTTATAAGCATGTAGGTAATTTGGGTTTCCCCTTGTATGAATTGCCTCATCAGATTTTTTGCCAATTCTTTTCTTTTCCTTGTTGGTTTGCAGGAATTGCTTAATTATTCTAGATATTAATCCCTTGTCAGTTTTAAATGTTGTAATTATCTTCTCCCAATCTGTCTCCCATCTGTTACCTTTATCTACAATGTCCTTCAATGAACATAAATTCAATTATTATGTAGTCAGATCCATCCTTTTTTCCCCATCATATTTTTCAGTTTTGGGGTACTGTTCAAGAAATCATTTCCGACTCCAAAGTCATGAAGGTGTTTCCCAATATTGTTTTACTAGTTTATAATTTATCTTTACATGTGCATTACCTTTACATTTTACAGCCTAATATTTCATTCATTATTAATCCATTAAAAATCTTACCGAATTTTATTTTTCCCTATTTTTAAGCCATTTTGCCATTACTATATCTTTTCTTTGTTGGTTTATTTTCCAATCAATTATGAATAATCTCATATATAAAAATTATTTATAAAATTATTATGTAGAAAAATCATAAGGAGATCATATAATTTATAGCCCAAAGTGGAAAAGATTAGAGAGTAAAAGGGAATTTGTAATTTTATTTGTAATTTTGCTAGGCCAATGGGTAGCAGAACTTTCTCAGGCAAATTGGAATAGTCATTTTATTTGACACCATATTCCACATGGGACTTTTTGTGACTTCAACCTGCCCATCATTTTACTTGCCCGTTTATGTGTCCAGCAATATTGTTTTCTTTTATAGTTATATAATATGGGGTAGGGAAAACATTCCCTTTTGCTCTCTCTTCTAAAATTGGCATTTATTCATAAAATTTTATTTTTTGAATATACTTTAGACCCAATATTTCAAGTTTCTCTGCAGAAGTTTTTATTAGAATTCCACATTCTGTTTAGTTAATTTAGGAAACTTTGACATCTTTAAAATGTTAAGTTGTCCCATCCATGAACATGGTTTATTGCTACATTTATTCAGATCTTCTTATATTCCTTTTGATAAAGATTTTCAGTCTTCCAAAATCATCTTGTATACTTTTTATTAGGTTAATATACCATTTATATCTCAATGTATATTGTCAACAATGAATATATTTTACTTATTTATTACTGGTGAGAAAACTAGTGGTTGCTTTAAGATGATCTTTTATCTAGAGCTACTCTTACTAGTTCTGCACCAAATAGTGTAGGAAATTATGTTAATTTTCGTAAATGATCAAATCACCTGAAACTCTTTTCCCTTCTAATACAGATACTTTATTGTGCTTCTTGTTGTATTACATTTGTTATGTCAACTAGTACTAAGTAACCAGTAGTGGTAACATAAGGCTTCCTTGTCTTACATAAAATATATCTAAAGACTCTTTTTTTAAAAAGATGCTTGTTGGAAATTTTTCATACATAGCCTTTAACTAGTTACTGAGGTTCTCTTCTATGCCTGGTTTTGTGAAAAGTTATATTATTAATAGAACTGAAGGGCCGAGCAGTAGCTCACACCTGTAATCCAATACTCTGGGAGGCTGAGGCAGGTAGATTGCCTGAGCTCACAGGTTCGAGACCAGCCTGAGTCAGAGTGAGACCCACCTCTAAAAATAGATGGGCATTGTGGTAGGTGTCTGAAGTCCCAGCTACTTGGGAGGCTGAGGCAAGAGACTCACTTGAGCCCAAGAGTTTGAGGTTGCTGTGAGCTATAACACCATGGTACTCTACCAAGGATGACAAAGTGAGACTCTGTCTCAAAAATAAATAAATAGGAACTAAATTCATTAATTTATTTACTTGTGTTGAATTAAGTATAAGACTGTTTCCTTAGTAAAATTACATATTACATTGACATATTTTCTGATATAAAAACCTCCTTGTGTTGCTGAGATAAATTATACATGATCATTATGTTTTGTCTTTTCTTAAATAATGTAATTTGTGATCTAATGATTTCCTTGGGATATTCACAGAAGTGTTTATAAATACAATTCTCCTATAGTTTTTAGAGACAATCCAGTCAAAAGATCTACTAGACTCAGAAGATGATTTAGGTATCTAGACCTCTTTTATTATTCTATTGCCTAGGACAACTTGTATAAGAAAAGGATTGTTTCTTAAAATATCTGATTCATTTTGTTTTTTAGAAGTCACTTATAAACCATTTGGACCTGGGATTTGGGTGAGAGGATGGACGGGGATAAATGGGAACTTTTCTGATTTTTAGACCTTTCAGATTTTCTACTACTTCTGATGATTCTTGCATTTGTTTAATTGTTCTATTCCTTCTAGATTTAATGGTTTCTAAATCTTATTAATAGTATTTGCTGTTGTTAGCATGTAGGATATGTTTATTTCTAAAGGCTGCAGGGCTGTCCTTCTGCAGCATTGGTATTCACACCTACATTAGCATACGTAGGAAGAGACCTGAGCAGAGGAAGGATAGAATTAGCTGGGTAAACAAACAGGGTAAGAAAACACACTGTAAGATAAGGGTAACCACAAGTGTCACAGAACATTAGGGTAAGAAAAATGAGACAGGAGCAGAAAAAATATGAAAGCAAACAACCTAAACAAATAGGATGCTAAGTAAGAGAACGTGTTATAACAGTAACAACGATAAGGGTAACTGCAACCATCGCAAGAAACAACACAGGGCACATTGCACATTACAGCTTGCCCCGCTCCCCACCCCCCAGCACCCGAGGACTCTGTATACCACAATGCAGGGGCCTATCAATACAAGGTGAAAAACTCCCCCACCAGACAGCAGGAAAGAGACAACATGGGCCAAGAGAGAAATAAGAGGCAGCATCACAAAGGAGGAGAGGCCAACAGGAGAAGGAATGGCAAGGAAGCCCAGGGCCACTGCCTGCTGGGACGTGTGTCCACTCCTTCCCCTTATGGAGCACACTGCAGCTTGCTGATCAGGACACAGAAAGCCAGAGCCACAGTCCGCTGGGACTTGTGCGTGCCCATTCTTAGCCCCTTGAAGAGTAAACTTAAACTCTAATAAACTTTGCTGCTCGAAGCTACAAAACTGTCTCCTGCTTTCATCCTTGAGTTGGGAAGACAAGAACCAAGGAACTCAACAGCCAGTAAAAATGGCTTCATCATTTCCATTGCATTTGTAATTACACATTACATCCGCACCTTGTGGCTATTTTACGTCAGACTTTTTCTTCTGTATTTTGCTAATTTTCAACTTTTTCTTTTTTATTGATAAACATTACCACTATTACCAAAGTACATGTCTATCTTATTCAATCTTTCTCTAGAATTCAAACTCGTTTGTCCTTGTGTATGTAATGGGATAGTGTTGAGCTGCTGGTGTTTTTATAGTTTCTTCAGTGGAAAGATTCTTTAATTTATGTTCTTATAGATGTATTTTTAAACCACAAAATTTCCTTCTAAATGCCATTGTTTAAATGTTTTATGTCTTTACTTATTCTTTAATCTCTTTGAACTGGCAGTTTTCAGGGACTCACTAACTCCAGCTATTAATTTGTCTTTATTCAACCACAGTTCTGTCAGCTGTTGTTTTATGTATTTTTTACATGCATGCTATATAACCAATATACTACATCTATCTTTTTCTTAATGAGAATATATTTCGGGTTTGAGATTTCTACTCTGACTTACTATGCGATCATATTTGTCTAATATTATTTTTGGGTCTTTATTTTTAATTTTTCTATAAATTTTTTTAATGCAGCTTATATAGATAACATAAAAGTGGACCTTATTTTTAATCCAATCTGAAAAAGTCCACTTTGTTAGGTGAATATAATCCATTTATCTTTATTATAACTATTACTTTGCCTGAACTTCTACCACGTTTTGTTTTGTTTTCTACTCAGAAAACTTCTATTTGTCTCTTTTCTTTTCTTAATATAAGTTTTGTTGGATAGATCAAATTTTCTCCTGGTTGCTTGGAAGTCATACATTCTTTTTTTAATACCCTAGGATTATTCTTAAATCATTAAGACACATACTTACATTTAAATCATCAATATTTTTATTTTTTACCCATAGGTTAAACTTTTTTTTTTTTGAGACAGAGTCTCACTATGTTGCCCTGGGTAGTGTGCCATTGCAACACAGCTCACAGCAACCTCAAACTCTTGGGCCTAAGCAATTCTCTTGCCTCAGCCTCCCAAGTAGCTGGGACTGCAGCACCCACCACAATGCCCAGCTATTTTTTTTTTTTTTGGTTGTAGTTATCATTGTTGTTTGGCAGGCCCGGGCTGGATTCGAACCCACCAGCTCCGGGGTATGTGGCTGGTGCCCTAGCTGCTGAGCTACAAGTGCTAAGCCTACACTTTTATTTTTTATGTAGCTAACAGGACATTAAGAGGCACACATTTCAGAATCCCGAATGACATTTTTCTTTGACTATGCGACCTCTCTGGCCTGCAAAAGACATACATTATTTTATTTTTGATTTACATGGATTCAAATAAATATGTCACCCTAAAAATCAACTTTAGTTGTAAGAGGACTAGAAATTACTAGAAAATAATTGTATTTGGCTGGTTCAATGGATCACACCTATAATCCTAGCACTCTCGGAGGCCAAGACAGGCAGATTGCTTAAGCTCAAGAGTTCGGTACCAGTCCGAACAAGAGTGAAACCCCATCTCTACTAAAAATAGAAAAATCAGCTGGGCATTGTGGAGGGTGCCTATAGTCCCAGCTACTCTGGAAGCTGTGGCACGAGAATCACTTGAGCCCAGGAGTTTGAGGTTGCTGTGAGCTAGGTTGCTGCTAACTCCATGGCACTCAACCCCAGGGCAACAGAGTGAGACTCTGTCCTAAAAAAAAAAAAAAAAAAGGAAGTAATTAAATTTAAAAGAATGTGTACCTGTTTTGAGAAGAAAACAAATATATTGGAACAAAACTGATAATTTCAAAAGTGTTGATTAAATCATGTGTTACATCTAGTGAAAGAGACAATTAAAACCAGAAGATTATATGGGGATATTCTGAACCAAAAGCCATAATATTTTAAAGAAATAAATTTAATACAAAGCAGAGAAAATATGCTAGTAAATTATCAGTATTTTTTTTTGTTTGTTTTTTTGTGGGTTTTGGCCTGGGCTAGGTTTGAACCCACCACCTCTGGCATATAGGACCAGCGCCCTACTCCTTGAGCCACAGGTGCCGCCCAAATTATCAGTATTTTTAAAGTTATCTTTTCAACAGCCAACAATGTTATCATGTACTATACTCCTATTTCCCCTTGCCCCTTCCAAACACTTGTAGATATCGTAGCATGGATTATTTGATGCCTCTTTTCCTTTACTAAGAGGGCGAATAGTGCTCGCTTCAGCAGCACATATACTAAAATTGAAACGATACAGAGAAGATAGCATGGCCCCTGCACAAGGATGACACGCAAATTCGTGAAGCGTTCCATATTTAAAAAAAAAAAAAGAAAAAAAAAAGAGGGCTAATAGCTTTGCCAAGTTACTTGCTTAGTTGCCTCCAATAACCATTCTCCTTTCTTCTTATGGTAATAGAGCCCCTGGATTTTAGCTCATGGCACAGCCATACAAAGACTATATTTCCCAGTTTTCCTTGCCACATGGCCACATGATAATAAAGTTCTGTAGAAAGATATGTGAGAAGTGGCGTGTGCAATTCCTAAAACATTTTCTAAAGAGAAGAAATAAGAATGTGACCTTTCTTTTCCTTTATCCAGCTGCTTGAAATGTGTGTGCAGTGGCAGAGACATTTTGGGCCACAGATGAAAGCAACACCTTTAAGAGGTGAGATTAACAAGATATAAACAAGATTTCTTGGCAACTGGTGGAGCAAAACTCTCCCACCAGCCCTGGACCACCCACCACTTGATTTATATGTGAGTGAGAAATATCTCAACCCACATACATTAACTTTATATTACTCTCGTAACAAATTACCAAGATATTAGTGGCTTAAAAAACTTAAATTTACTTTCATGCAGTTTTGGAGGTCAGCAGTCCTAAATTCAAGGTGCAGACAGGGCTGCATTCTTTCTGGAGGCCCCAGGGAAGAAGTTATTTCCTCATCTTTCCCAACACAGATGTTACCCGTATTCCTGGAGTCACAGCCTCTTTCTTGCATCACCCACCTCCTGCTTCAGTTGTCACATCTCCTCTGACTCGGACTTTCCTCCCTCCCTTTTATAAAGAAGGACCCTTGTGATTACATGGGGCCCACTCAGATAGTCCATGGTAACTTTCTTGTCTTAAAATCTGTAACTTTATCACATCTTCAAAGACTGTTTTGTCATATAAAGTAACACATTCATGGAGTCCAGACGTTAGGATATGTGCATGGGGGATTGTTCTACTGACCCCACCTTGTTTAAATTGTTACTTTGCATCAATTGTACACAAAGCTGGACCTGCATGCTCACTAGTACATCCTTATTTCACAAACTCCTTATTTTCTCCATATCATTGCTTATTTTTATTATTCTTATTGGTACCTTTTCTGTTGTGATATTTCTTCCAAGAGGGCTTTGAAAGTCTTTGTTCAGAAACACAGTTTTATATATGTGTATAAGAGGGCTAATACACTGATTGCATCCCAATTTCCCAAGTAAAAGTTCACTGAAATTTCTTCTCTTGGTGTCCAGAGTCAATCACCAACAGTATTATTAAAGAGCCCTGTCTTATACATAGGACCTAGGATACAATATTCGCTCAGCAAAAGTTTCCTGAATGAAACACTGGATTGGTCTCTATGTGACAGCCGCAACAAAAATGGAAAAGCCAACCAAGAAATATGGTGAGGAAGAGCTAGAGAAAATATTCACCTACCGGGCAGCGCCTGTGGCTCAGTGAGTAGGGCGCCGGCCCCATATGCCGAGGGTGGTGGGTTCAAACCCAGCCCCGGCCAAACTGCAACAAAAAAATAGCCGGGCGTTGTGGCGGGCGCCTGTAGTCCCAGCTGCTCGGGAGGCTGAGGCAAGAGAATCGCGTAAGCCCGAGAGTTAGAGGTTGCTGTGAGCCGTGTGACGCCACGGCACTCTACCCGAGGGCGGTACAGTGAGACTCTGTCCCTACAAAAAAAAAAAAAAAAAAAAAAAAAAAAATATTCACCTACCAGAAAATCTTGCATGTCTTAACTTCCAGAGGTATTTGCATCTACATAAAATAGCCTTGATATAAATGTATAAATACATGACATTTATATATACATATATACACATATACATACATATATAATTGTATGTATACATATATAAATGTATATGTGTGTATATATAATGTTATATATTATATAATGTATTATAAAATATATATTATATATTAATGTATATATAATATGTTATGTATACATATATACATAAATACACATTTATACATACATATATACTCAAATATACATTTATATATACATATATACACATATATAACATATATACATTTATTTGTATATACATATACATATATACATTATGTATAAATGTATATATAATATGTTATATATTATGTGTATATATACATATTATGTATGTGTGTATTTATATGTATATATTATATACATATATAATAATATAAAAATTGTGTGTGTACCATACATCCTACAAGGTAGATAGGAATTTCAACTTGTACCCAGATTTCAGTGTTTCTATTAATTTTTTGTGAAGTATTTCCTCCAGTAATCAGTGTTAGATTGGTGGCTATGAGGCTGAGACAAGGACACTTTAATATTCTGGTCAGGGGCACAGACCTGGGGGCCAGACAGTCTGAGTTCAGGTGCAGGTTTTGTCTTTTACTGCCAATGTGATCTCAGACAAATTACTCAACATTTCTGTGCCTTACTTTGCTCATCAGTAAAATGGGATGATGATGATAATAGAAAATAATGCAGAGAATTGATGAGTGGGTTAAACGAGTTAGTCACCATCACAGGTGGTGATCTGTCATGACCCCTTCCTCATGTTTCCAGAGCAGATTGTCATTCTGTCCCCCCCACCCCACCCCGGGGGTTAGGGTGGAAAGAACACTCACTTTCAGCTCCTCTTGTCACTTTCTCCCCATGTGACTGTATTGCCTCTATTTAATTTTTAGTAAGTTTAATTGAAGTAATTGTTGGAGGAATGGGAAAATTGATTTGGATTTAATACAAATCCTCTCTCTAATCCAGATTAATTAGGGAAATGAATAAGTTTATATTTTGATTCCTGATTCGAAAGTATAGTTTTTTAAACTTATGTAAGAAAAGACCACGATATACGTCTTATAAATACAAGATGATCAGGTAAAAGAGAATTTAAATTTAACCGAGTTTTCTTTTGTCTTTGTGTCTGACTTTTGCTAAATCTGGCAAACCTACCTAGAACCCTCAATAATCATCTCTTTCAATTCCCTCATTTCATGGTGGAGAAACTGATATAGATAATGAAAATAAAGTCTCCCACATCTCGAGAATAAGATCTAAGACTTGAATCCAGATCTCATGACTTCTTTTCTTAAAGGAAGCACAGAAAATATGAGGAATACTCAAGGAAAAAAGCGCAGGAAAGGAGAAGCTCGTTGGTTTCTACTCTCTGACCCAGTTACATAAAAATATCTTTCTTAAATTTAGAATCCAGCTTGCAAGTCATTTGTGAAGGCTTATACTATCTTACCTTTTTGTTATTGTTGCTAAAATCATTAACCCATTAATTAAGGTTGCATGGGCCTGCTTGGGAAAAGCCTACTGAATTGCTTTTGTCTGTTGTACAATCAACAACAGCTCAGAGACAGGTTGGCATTAATTATGTTAAAGCCCTATTCATCTCTATTGAGTTAGTTCACGTGAAATGTTTTATAACATCGACATTCTATACTGGTTATTCTCTGCTTTTTTGTATCTGAAGTAACAGCATCATAAAACACTGCACCTCTAAATGAACCACATTTCCAAGTGCCTGTTTTTAGCTGTGGAAGTCACATCTCACATACTGATTTCTTTTCCCCCCTTGAACCAATTTAAATTTCAATAAAAAGGTATTATTTTCTCTGGCTCCCTTAGCACAGGATAGCAGACATTATCATATTAACAATTTCAGAGTAAAAAAAAAAAAAAAAGGCTCAATTTTTATTGAACCTCTTTCCAAACAGCTCGCTTCACCTAAAATACATTCTCTCACCCAACCCACTAAATTACTTTTTTTTCTTTTAACACTTATTCAATTCTGTCTTCAAGAGGAAATAGACCATGATTGGGGACAGAGACAAAGTTAAATTAGTCTGCCTTTAGAGGATTAGTGTTGTCATTAAAATGTTCATTATAATCTGCTCTGTAGGCAAGCTATTTGTGTATTTGTCTGATTCCCTTGCTGTCTGGGGAGCTCTCTGAGGGCAGGGGCTACATTGTACCCTAACACATATAGTAATGGTAAGTTAGTACTATTCATTTAACACTTCACCATTTAAAAAGACAAATGACCATGCTACTACCATTGTTTGGGTTTACCATTCTCCATACCTCACCCCTAGTACATCACAGCAATGATGAAATATTAGCAAGCCCAGTTTATAAATTTAAAAATACTGAAGCTTGCAAGACAAAGGCACAGGTAACTGCAAACAGCTTGAAATTGCTAGCAGGGGACTGAAATCTAGATCTCTTTGCACTCAAAGTTCCTTGTTTTCTTAGCCCTTAGCCTTAATGTGTGAAGATCCCAGTTGTGATAGAGCCAGGATCCCAATCCTTGCTCCTCCCCCACTTACTATCAAGGGACAAGTAAGCAATGCATGCTATGTCTAAGGGCGGTAGAAAGGGACCCTCTACACTGGGGAAGAGATAGTTAAGTGACACCATCCATCACTTCAGTGGCTTATCTGGCCTTTCATTGTTTCTGGCACTGGAAATGGGGGTCAGAGAGCATGAAGCATAGTCCTGACACTATAATTTACTGGATTTAGTCCTCAGTTTCCCCATCAGTAAAGTCATGGTTTTGATCTTCCTGTGACTCACTAAAATGTGAATTCCCTGAAAAACACTGGCCCAGGCACCACGTAATTTCTCCACAATAAATACTTGATTAAATAACAAATAAATAAATGAAGAAAACGATGACCCCAGTTTCCGTTCCCAGGAGTCTGAAATAAGGTGGTATTCCACTTCAAGGCATGACAGAGGATAGGAGCTCCCTGTTCACAGTGCTGGTGCTGTTAAGCTTTCCAACACACTTCCATCTGGCACTGATTTTCCATTTTTCCAATTTGGAACAACTTTTCCCATCCATTGGAATCATTTCCTTTTTTATGTTTACAAAACATATGATTTGGGGATTTTACATAATTCATCCAAAACACAGACTAACTCAAACTGAATCCAAATACCATCCACCAAGCTGCATGGAACAGTGAGTTGGATACATAAAAACATGATTCTGTATGGCTTTGAAAACCTGGTGAATTAATTCAACCTAGCAACAATTTCAATCACAATAATACTGCCCCTGTGGGCTTGTCTTGCCTGCACTATGCATGCGTTTGTATTCCAATGCAGTCTTCACAGTGTTCCAGTTCAGTACAGTCTGGTTGTTCAAATGAAGGCAGAAAAAATGAGGTTTTCAGCATACTTCTGACTTTCTATTTACATGCCTTACTTCGTCCAGATGTAAATTTTTAGAACAGCTGCATTCCTTAGAAGCAAAGGATTTATTGATTGCTCATAGGCATTCTGAATACCAGTGGGGTGTTTTGGTTTCTTTTGGCAGAGTGGTGAAAGGCAGAGTGAGGCAGGCTGAGTGAAAATGTAATTGTTTACAAAAGTCAGCCCACGGTATAAATGCGGTCAAAACCACAGGAGTCATTAAGTGAAACACTCTTATTTTAAGTTTGGTCAAAGCAAAAAGAAATTGTTGATTTGGATTTTTCTCTAGTGCTTTCCCACCTTCACTACACAAGCAAACAGTGGCACAGCACAGCCTGCCAGGCATTTTCCTCAGCACCTTACAGATATGGAATTGTCTAAAGCTTTTAACAATTTTGCCAGTCCATATTATTTAGAATCAAAAGCCCAGAAAAGTAAAGTAAGTTTTCTAAAGCCATCTAGTTATGTAAGTGGTACAAGTCAGGTCTAAGCCAGACAGCCAGGCTCTGGGGTCAATGCTGCCTCCTAACTGGCCTCCTTACACCCATCCCAGGCCAGCACGTCCTGTCTGCAGTCCGGTGTTGGTGCGGTCACTCCGCAGCTCAGAGCTCTTGAGTATCTCTTTGCTATCCTCCCAAACCAAGCGATACAGCTTCATTCTGCTCCTCCAACTCTCCACGATTTGCCTCAACCTGTTTTCAACCTAATTCTCTAAATCTCTCCCTCTGTAAGTCTTATTCTCCAGCTGACTTAAATCCTACTTGCCATTTTCAAAGCATAATTTTGATTTTTCTGTCTCCATGGTCTTGTCCACATGGCAAGAAAAAACCCTTCCAATACCAGAGCTAATATAAACCTCGCCCACCCTCCAATGTGCAAAACTCATTTGTTCACTGTTATGAGTTGAATTGCATGCCCTCGAAATTAATATATCAAAACCTTAATCCCTTAGTAAGACCCTGTCTCAAAAAAAACAAAAACAATTTTAAAAAAACCCTCTAACTCCCAAAGAGACTGTACAGGCAGTCCCTGAATTACAGATATCTGACTTACATGCAACTCACACTTATGAAGAGAGGCTATTATAGGTAATAGGCAAATTAAATGTACCTGTTCCAACTTACATACAAATTCAACTGAAGAACAAACCTACAGAACCTATCTCGTTTGTAACCTGGAGAGTGCCTGTAATTGGAAACAGGAATTTTAAAGAAGTTTAAGATTAAATGAAGTTATGAGGGTGGACCCCTAATCTAATAGGACGGAAAGAAGAAAAAGATGCACCAGAGATGGATGTTGGTCCCTGAACACAGAGGAAAGGCCCCAGGAGGACGGAGGGAGGAGGTGACATTTTGGAGACCAGGAAGAGAAGCCTCACCGGAAACCAACCCTTGATTTTGGACTTTCAGCCTCCAGAATTGTGAGGAAAAAACAAAATCTGTTGTTTAAGCCTCCCGGTCTGTACTATTTTGTCATGACTGCCTTATTTTGTCATGACTGCCTGAGCTGACGGATACATTCTCTCGTGATGTTTAGGGAGGGCTTCTCAATCTTGTGTTCAATGACTTTATTTTTTAAGATTCTATTTTTACTCCTAAATCATTGTAAGTAGGCGATTCCCTCTCCAAGTTCCACCAGAAGTGAGAATTCATTTTGACTGTAAAATTGATCAGTTGTACATATTTTTGTTATTTTGAATAAGGTGAAACTATTTAATTGTAACTTTTCTTCATTTTGCAAGTAGACTAGAGTATCCGTTCTAGTTGAGACTGGTTCAGCCACACCACAATGTGACCTGAATGTGGAAAGAGGTTTCTTTTTCACAGTCAGATATGAGGTTTATTTTTTTGTTGTTGTTTTGGGGACTTTTTTGGTCTCCCTGAATTTTTCATGTTATAACTCTAGTCCTATTTTTTTTTTTAAATTGAGATTAATATAAGGCCCACATGAAAGAAAAACACAAATTCAAGTTGGGAGGAAGAGGGGAGGAAGGGAGGGGGCTCAACAATGTGGGGGTATACAACACACCTGCTCTTGAAGCACTCAACTATGATTTGGACACTACTTAATACAAACGGTGTAGCCCAATCATATCTACCCTTATATTAATCATTGATTTTTTTTTTTTTTCGAGACAGAGCCTCACTTTGTTGCCCTTGGTAGAGTGCAGTGGTGTCACAGCTCACAGAAACCTCAAACTCTTGGGCTCAAGCAATCCTCTTGCCTCAGCCTCCTGAGTAGCTGGGACTACAGGCACCTGCCACAATGCTTGGCTATTTTTAGAGAGGGGATCTTGTTCTTGCTCTTACTCGGGCTGATCTTGAACTCTGAGCTCAGGCAATCCACCCACCTCGACCTACCAGAGTGCTGGGATTACTGACGTGAACCACCACACCTGGCAATTAATGACTTTTTGTATCCTATAAATTTTAGCTATCCACTAGTAAGGGATTAAGTAATTTCTTTAAAACAGAAAAACCCTGAATAAAATCACTCTTAATGACAACACAATCACTTTTGAGGAAAAACAGTGTCTCCCAGTGTTTAAAAATCACCAGTAGTTATTGAACTTTTGCATGATTACTGTTCAGCATGGTATTATCATTAATTATAGATATGTCAACTGATCTGATAGCATCTTCTTAAGTGTTCGAAAGACAACATTCTTTCCTATTCTAGAGAACATTCCAGAAAGCAAGCAATGTTTGACTATGCCAACTCTCTTTTCTCTATCACCAAGTTCCTCCTTACTATTCCCTTTATTTTAGGAGCGATATCTGCCATTGACACGCGTACACTTTGTCATACCACAATTCAGTTTGACACACTGCTCATCAGCACCCCAGAGAAGGCACATCAGCAGACCAGCTGAGAATTATTGCACTTGGCCATCTGAGTTATAAGACAATACTACTGGTAAATACTGTATTACAAATAAATGTTATATTTATTTCTACTGGGAAAGAATCTTGCACTGATAAAAGCATATCAACAAAGGACCAAAAAAAAATTCATAATTAGGAAAAAGGGTTACAAAACGATTTTAGTTTAGTTGTGGTTTTTATTTTTACTTTTCATGTTTTCTGTATTGCCAATTTTTTTCTGATGATTGAATATTACCTTTATAATTAGAAAAAAAAAGAAAGAGAGAAATTCCCACTGAGTAGAATAGCTATCTAGTCTCCCAGAGCTGTCTTCCCCAATTAGCATCATTCATGTTCTGTTCCTTGGCTAGTAAACCCCTCCACTTAAGCGTCATTCACATTCACAAGGCCAATGTCCTTTCCCTCAGATCAGTCAAAGAAATTAACCATGTTAGTGGGAGCTGAGTTAATAGGATTAAGTGCTCAACAATCTTACCACAACCCTCATGAATATCCTTGGATTTTGGTTATGCCCACATTTGAACTATCTAGCCCAGCAGCTAGCCAGTTAGAGGATAGACCAGCCTTGTAATTACTAACCAGAATGTGTTCACTGATTTAGTAGCCCTACTCTGTGCTGAGGGTAAATAATTAGTCCTATGGTATCAAATGGAAAGTCAAAGCACATAGCCAAATAGCAAAGTTTTAGTTTATTTCCATGCCCCTCTCTTAACTACCTTTGCTGACCTACTCACTCTCAATCCAGGAAGAGAAAAAAAGTCTTCGAAAGATAAAATGTACAGAGATGACCATGCCTTGCTCTGCTGGGAGGCAATATTGAGTAATGCTTATGGATTCTATTCAGACAGACCTCATGTTTTGTTGTTTTGTTCTGCTGAGCACATCTTAAATTCTAAATTGACTAGCCCAGTAGCTGTTTTCCTTTCTCATACCCATTTGATGCCTTGCAGAGTCCATAAACTCTGCAGTCCATTGTGCAAAGAGCAAGTGCAAAAAACCAAAGCCAAATTAAGAATGCTATTACTGTAGAACTCTGAAGATATCCTCTGGCATCCTCCCCGCCCAAGAAAGACAGTAATTCCTACTTTAGAAGGTAAAAAGCGTACATAGAATCGCAACTAATTGAAACATTCCAGCATTTAGGTTAGAATAAAATAGTATCAGATTTTGGGTCATGAACTATATTTCAGAAATCCAAGCCAGCGTTATTTCCACTACGTTAATGATTTGCAACCCTTGGCTGCACAATGAAATCATCTGAAAAGCTTTAATAATTACTGATGTCCAAGAGATCATATTCCAAGAGATTCTGATTTAATTGGTCTCAGGGATAGCCCGGGTATGGAGAGTTTTTAAAGATTCCCCAGGTGATTCCAGTAAGTAGCTAAACTTGCGAACCACTAATCACAATTATGTGTTGTCTGTCCCAGTGAGTAAATCCCAACAACTTGGGCTCACCAACCATTGACAAAGTAGACCGGCACTCACACTGTTCACCCCGGGCTCCCCTCCCCTGCTCACATAGATGCAGAAACACATTTGGCGTGAGGACCATTTAGCTGATGGCTGCTATCACCATTTAAAGCAGGACACCTCAAACATTTTCTTAAAGGCTCAGATCGTAAATATTTTAGACTTTGCAGGCCGTGCAGTCTCTGGAGCAACTATGCAACTCTGCCATGGCAGCAAAAAAGAAGCCATAGAAAATATGTAAAATATGTGCTTGGCTGTATTCCAATACAACGTTGTTTATAAAAATGGGCACTTAGCCCACAGGCTAAAGTTCACTTGCTCTTGATTTACAGTCTCTAAGGCATATAAAACAATTACTACATTCTTTTAAACTGGACTGCGATGATTCTGATGCCAGTGGTCTTTAGAGCTCCATTGCAGTTGCCAGAAAGTATTTGCTTGCCAGAGGAAAGACTGCTGCTTCAGAATGGTTCCCCTCCACATGTCGCTGCTGCTTCAAGGCTGCAGCCATGGCTGTTCCCCAAGATCTCATATGCACAAATGTTTTTTACTGCCCCAATATCGCAACAAGGGTGTATCTCACTCTAGACACCTCCAGCTCCTGCTCTGTACCTGTGCTGAATCATTTTTTCCCACACTATTACATCACATGTTCTATACAAACCCTTACATCACAGGTCCTATAAAAACCCTTACATCACAGGTTCTATAAAAACCCTTAGATCACATGTTCTATACAAACCTTTCACATCCAAGAGGCCCTTGGACCACAGTATTCCCCTGGGAGATGGCAGGGCCATGGATCATTGTCCTGATAGTAGGATGAGAAAACTGAGACTCAACAAGTGGTAAGAGGCAAAATCTGGATTTGAACCTGGCTCCTGTGACAGGGGAAAGGCACCTGTGGCTTGGGAAAGAGCTTATTCACATTTACTTGGTTTCACAATCTTGAGCAAGTTGCTCAACCTCTCTGAACTTTTATTTTCTTCAGCATGGATATCAGAATACTTACTTTCCATGGTTATTTTGAGCATTAGAGATTATATAACTCGTATTTGTAGCATTAATCAGCGCTAAGTAATGGCAGCTGCCCTCACGGCTGCTGATGTCGGTGCTGTTGCTGCTGTTTATCCAGGATTCTGTCCATTTGCACCTGTGTCCCTTCCCTGTTCGCACGTGTGTCTGGTCCCTGCATGTGCTTCCTCATATTAGGTACAGAGCCTTTCACAGACACTCAATTAATGCTGAATATATGTAATTAGTTAGTTAACTACTAACTAAATACTTTGGTTATATAGGCCTATTTTTAAACATTGCTTCTACCATTAGCCTTTTATAAGTAATGAAAATATCCCCAAGATAGAGGAAAATTACATGATTCCTTTCAACAAAGACAATACATAAAGGCTGTTTTTTTCTCATCTCTAACTGAATCTCCTCAGCCAAGCATAAGTACCCGGAAACACTTTTGCTAACTGCTTTAAACAAGGGAACATCACCCTTTAATTTCTCTTTCTTATAGAATCATTAATGCTTAAAGTCAATAAATCAAAGCTGTCCGTTGGATTTTTCTGGAGTAGTGGATACATACTTGACTTTCACTAAGTCATTGGTAAAAATGACAACTGTTCCTTGATGTAAAATTTTTCTTGGAGGACACCCAAAACACCCCTGGAGAGCTCTGGATTGAGCCAAAATCCAGACTTGGAGCTTGATTTAGACATACCTCGTTCAAGCTTCTGAATTGCCTCTTATCTGCTCCACTAGGAAATTAGTGAATGGATTGATTAAGATATACTGAGCAGCCTCCTTGTATTATGCTTTTCTAGGCCCTGAGGTGATATAATAAGGAAAAAACAAACATTGTAAGTTTAAGCAGCTTATGATCTAATGCATAAGAACAGATGTGAAATTCTGAAACAATTTAATACATGCTCTAAAATGTTGGCTTAAAATTGAGTACTATGGGTTAGGATAGGTAGAGAAAGCTTCTGAGGGTACATGTACTAAACACTGGTGGCTGAGCAGGTATTTAGGGGTGAGGGGAGGAGTTAATTACTAGACAAGGAGATGCTTTAATAATATTCTGAAAAGGAGGTGTGAAGAGCAAGTTTGTGAAGTTTTGCTCCATGTAGTCACTCGGGGATCTAAACCTTCTGGTAACTCTCTAAGCCCTTGGATTCCTCTGCCTTCAGTCAGAGAGTCAGTGAAAAGAAAGAAAGGATTACATGAAGAGGATTTTATGGATCAAGCCTAGATACGGGCACATCACTTTCATTCTTATTTCTTTGGTCAGAACGTAGTCAAACGTTCCTTAAACTAAAAGGAAGACTAAAATACTCAATACCAAATTGCAGCTAATCAATCAATACTTAAGCACATAAATGAAAGTAAATCTCAGCGAAAATCAAGTTGGAGGAGGGGATGTGTAAATTCACACCTACTGGGTACAGTGCACACTATCTAGGGAAAGGGCAAACTATAACATTGACTCGATCTGTATAAAAACAAAGAATGTAAACAAAATATGTGTAGCCCCTAATATTCTGAAATTTGTAAAAATGGAAGACTAAAAAAATATTTTGTATGATCAGGAAGAAGAGAATAAATAAATTAGGAGGAAGGAGGACTAGCAGCTTCCAACATAGTGTATCATTCTGGTCATCAAACTTCCAGCTCAGTTGTTTTTGTTTTGTTTTGTTTTTTCAGCATATTGGAAAGGACACAAATAGTTAAGTCACTGTGCCAAATTCAAAGTCCAAATTGTTTGAGTCAATCCTCTGATCAGATATCTCTGATCTAGATATATCCTCTTGGGATCTAGTGACCTCTGAGAGACATGCAATACTCAGTGATACAGTAGGAAGCATTTCTGAAACAGAAATATATATTCAGAAAAGGGAAGAATGGGAGATATGTACAAATTATTGGTCCTCATCGATTTCTAAATTCCTTTGATAAGGCATGTAAAGGCCTCCTTCTGAAATGGTAGGAGGGGATCAATTGACTAGACAACAGCCAAAGTAGCTCTTGGGAGGAGTCTCTTATCCATTTGTTTCTATGGCCACTGGCTCCATTTCTGGGAGGTTCTTCCTGGACCACTATCCCCAGTGGCCACATGTTACAAGAATGCATATGGTCTTTGGGGGCAGTCTACCTTTCATAGCCAAGGTCCCTTGAGAAGATAGAATATCATTCTCAATCCTGGATCATAGTTTCTCTGGTAATAAAATTCAGTAGAAAATTTGAGAGGTTTATGATCTATTTGCTTCTTGTTAGTTCTTCATGCAAGTAGCCACACTCAAAGGTCATTTATAGATAGAAGAATATTGGTGGATATTACTTGCTTCTTCCATAACTAAATCAGTAAATATAAAAGGGGGAGAAATAAGAATGTGAATTCGCATTCACTTGTCATTTCAAAAAAAAACCCAGAAGCATAAACACCATGAGAAGGGAAAACGAAGTGAATAGGAACAGGGGTGAGTACTAGATTTTCAGTTTACTTTTGAACACTGTTTACATTTCTGAACCGTCATCATTTCCAAAGAAATAACAAATATTAAAATGAACTTAAAGAAAACCTAATGCTCACATGCACTCTAAGAACCTGTCTTCCTGTGTTTCTTCAGTAGCATCTGTTATCTTTGTAAGCTTCACTTATAAGATGTATCATCACCAAATTGTACTCAGACAAAAATGTGAGCAAATTTAATCAGGTGCAAGAGCTATTAGGTAGTATTCATTCCTGGATTCTAAGCCCTATGGTATAACTGCCCCCTACCTCACACACACATTGAGGAGGGATAGCAGACATTAAGCAGTTGGTTATGGTTATCTGAAAAGAAGATTATAGCAAGGACAACTTGAAAAAGAACTAACTACAAATAATTGAATCATGGTACACACAAAGGCACACATGAAGAGTCTTTAAAAGTAGCATTAGGGTAAGTAGAAGGAATAAGGAAGGACTTTTCTTAATAATCTTCAATAGAGTACTGTGATACCAGCCCATCCAAGGAACAAATAAATCTCTGGTTCCTGCCTGGCTGCCAAAGATGAGGCAGGGGACGCTACAACTCAAACAAGCCTTCAAAGTCAGTCAATATGACTACAAATGGACTCTAGAATAATCAGGTTCAGCTATAGTATGTCTCTAGGAATTTTGAAGAACACTCTTAAAGAAGAGACTAAGCTTGTGCTGCAGTCCCAAAGAACAAAATTGAAACTCTAAAGCAGTGATTTTTTTTCAATCGGTGAGCTTGGCACACTAGTGTGCCATTAAAAATTTGAAAGATCATTAATTAAATTATTTTTGAAATAAGTTCAAAGCACAATAAATATATTCTTTCTCTCTCTTTTTTAATTTTATTTATTTATTTATTTATTTAGCCGAGGCCCAGTTTGAACACACCACCTCTGATATAAGGGGCCAGCACCCGACTCCCTTGAGCCACAGGTGCCGCCTGTTCTCTCTCTCTCTCTTTTTAATCAACCTAATTTAAGTGTGCTGTGGAAGTTTACCTATAGGTTCAAGTGTGCCATGAGATTAAAAAAAAGTTTGAAAAATGCTGCCCTAGATGAAAGTTCCAAAGTGCCAAATTAAGAAGGTTTTAGCATAGTTTTCCAGAGATGGGACAGAACACTTCACAATTTGGGGGAGCAAGTGACACAGAGGTATGGGGTTTATTTGCTACAGGTGCTTTAAGGGCCACTGGGGCTAAATGGTCTCCAAGTTCATTTTAACACCAAAGCCTGTGACTCAGGGTCTGTGGATGACATTGGCACTCTGGCTTTCTTCATTCTCTCCCTTTCTGTGCCACAACCTGAACACCAGTGCGTGGGATGTGGTATAGACCAAATAGTAAATAGAACCAAACATAGTTTGGTTGAAACCACATTGTTTGAAACCACAGCTGCAGGTGACAATGGCTTTTGAGAAAAGCTTCTGTTATGCCTTTAACACACTTAAGGGTTTAAGCTGAAGGACCTATATGTCAGTCTTCATTTTGAACATTCGAAAGCCATTAAAATATTAATAGCTAATATTTACTGAGTTTTTGCTATGTATATGCTAAATGTGGTCAAATGTTTTTTATGTATTAAATCATCTGATCCTCTGGGGCCTCAGAGCAAGTGCTTTAAAAAAAAAAGACATTGACAGGTCAATAGTGTGGGCAGGTAGAAATAATGCTTGAGTTCAAGTCCTGAGGGAAGCCAGCATTGGTTCAGAGCCAGGTCCTACTAACGTCCTCAAATCCTCTATTGTACTCGACAATTCTGTTTCAGTATTCATCAGATGAAGATCCATATCTGCACACATAAAAGATGTAGATTCCTAAACTCCCTGGGGTAGTCATTTATCAACACGCAACTCCAAGGAGAATGGAGTGAGCAGGTTTTCTTTAAAATTATAGAGTTTAGAGAAGCATTTGAAGAGCTTGGTATTAAGTATTCTATTCTACAGCTGAAAAGTGTTAAACCTTCAGGGTTAGACTTAAACCTTTTTGTTGGGGTGGTTAAGCATAGGATAAATAAATTGAGCCAACCAGTTTAGCAAGACTCTGCACGGCTCAACAGCTCGTATCTAAGAATCATAAATAACTCCAAATCGCAGACTCCTAAGAACGAGTTTGGATTCTAACAGCAGAGGAGAAGGGTAAACACAGGGGGGTTAAGTAGGAACTCCTGATTTCAGATCCAAGTTTTCCCACTTGTGTGCTGAGCGCCCTGGACACGTTTGGCAAGGCTCTTGTGATGAACGTGGAGGGACGCAGCCTTGCTCTCATTCAAGGAGGTCTTGTTGCCCCAGTGTTTAGTTGCTGTCACTGACTTCAGCTGTCAGCCCTTCAGGGATGGCCTCAGATGCACAGGTGCCTGGCCAAAGGCGGCTCCCTTTCTAGTGTGGCGCGTGTTCAAGAGCCAACAGAGGCTGCACTATTCTGACATGGTTATGGCGGCTCGACCTTTCTGATGGACCACATTAACTCCAGAGCTCCTTGTTATGTCAGTCAAAGCTATCAGGCCTAGAGTTCCTCCCCCCACAGTTCCATTTCTTCCTCTGCTCACTCCAGTGCCCAATCCCTCCCTCCCATAGGCATCTCTCCTAAGGATACTCCCTAGTAAACAGCAGGCAGGCTAATGTCCGCATCAGCTTTTGCTTCCTAGAGAACTCAGCCTTTCACAGGTTGTAAGTCACTGAGCTAAGATGCACCTGAGTCATCTTTCAATAAAACAAAGGTCAAAAAGTGTATGGAGTGGTTTTGAAAAAAATAGTTTACCTCTCTGGGCTTCAGCCCCACCCCACCCCCAAATGAGGGGGCGGAAGGACATGCATACAAGGGCTTTTCCATCTTTGTGAGTTTTTATGTTATATGGAATCTGTCTAGTGGCCAGGGAGGACAGGCAAGCCCTATCTATATTGTATGAATCAAGGAACTGAAAAATTCACCCTGATTAAAATATTACCATCTAGCCTAGTTCTATGGTGCTGGCAGCAATCACATTTCCATCCCCATGATTTAGACTCCAGATCTGTCAACAACTAAAATATAAGAAAGAAGCCAGGCCCAGTGGCTCACACCTGTAATTCTAGCTCTCCAGGAGGCCAAGGCAGGTGGATTTCTTGAGCTCAGAAGTTCAAGACCAGCCTGAGTCAGAGCAAGACTAAAATAGAAAAACTAGCTGGGTGTGGTGGCACATGCCTATAGTCTCAGTAGTCCCAGCTATTGGAGGTGTGGGGAGTGGGGAGGCTGAGGCAGGAGGATTGCTTGAGCCCAAGAGTTTGAAGTTGCTGTGAGCTAAGACACCACGGCACTCTACCCAGGGCAACAGAGTGAGAATCTGTCTCAAAAAATAAAATAAAATAAAATAAAATAAACCATGTGAAATTAACAGATATGCTGGCTTTTTTTCACAAGAACAGGCTTTAGACGAGGAAAATAACAAGAATAAAAACAAGAACTCTGGCCTCTGTAGAGGAGAAAAAGGAAGAAGTAAAGGAAAGTGCAAAATAAGTTTCCCTGAATGGAGTATCTACGTCAGGGTGGTCTGGGTACACAAGTCAGGGTACTGCACATTTCATGATCTTCAATCTAGATTCATTCTCATTCTTTTCTTCACAACTAGAACCCCCCAGACTGGGAAGTATTGTGAAGCCAGCTCTGGAATTCAAAAGACCTAGTCTCATGCCAAGGGCTGCATCAAGTAGCTCTGCCGCCCAGGGCAAGGTGGACTCTGCTTAATTCCTCTTCAGTAAAATGTCATTTCAGCAATTCACCAACTTGGCCACTTGTCTTTATAACTTAAAGACAAATAAGGTATACTGGGAAAATCAAGTAACATGTGGCAAAGAATTATTATTTCTCTATTTCCAATGCTTATACTCAGTGAGAGTCTCCAGCCATTTGAGTTCTCCTTAGCTTCTGCA
Organism: Nycticebus coucang; assembly: GCF_027406575.1. Lineage (NCBI taxonomy): Eukaryota > Metazoa > Chordata > Mammalia > Primates > Lorisidae > Nycticebus > Nycticebus coucang. Next base: position 84,945,455 of record NC_069795.1, read on the forward strand.
TCTCTCAATAAGTCAAAGGTGCAATGATCTGAAGGTTTGTGTCTCCCAAAACTTCTATATTGAAAACTAACCCCCCAGAGTGATGGTATAAAGAAGAAAGGGCTTTGGGAAGTGATTAGATTATGAGGTTGGGGCTCTAAGAAATGAGGTTAGTGCCCTCGTAGGAGAGATTCCAGGGAGCTTGTTTGCATTTCTGCCAAGTGAACACGAAGTTCTAAAGTGAGCAAAGAAGCAGTCTACAAGAAAGGGGCTCTCACCAGACACTAGATTCACCAGTGCCTTGTCTGGAATTTCCCAGCCTCCAGAAATAAATGTTTGTTATTTATAAGGCATTCAGTCTATGGTGTTTTGTTACAGCAGCTGAAACAGACTAGGACAAAGGGTCAAATTTCCTCTAATTAAAAAGGGTTTGTTTTTTTTTTCAAAGGAAGCAAGCTTTATTGAATTTACAACACAGACAATATTTGTAGTTCTTCAATTAAAAAGTTTTTGTTGTCTCTTTGTTTTATTTTTGCTGTGATTTGGCCACTTGTCTTTATAACTTAAATATTTTAACTCAAAAAGTCCTCAACTTAACAGGAGTGAGTGAATGCATGTCCCTAGTTGGGGAGATTTGATGTTTATGTTGTTAACCTTCATCAAAATCCAGTTTTATATTTAGCATGATTCTAGTCAAAACTCTAATGTTATTTTGAAATGAGGAATCATTTGGAGAACTTACACATCCAGATGAGATTAAAGAGTTACAGTTAAATTTAAATTGTAGCTGTACCGGACACAGAGGTGAGTAACTGAAACGAGAGAAAGATCAAAAACAGAGCCAAGCCCATAACGATAATTTTTACATTAAAAATTATGTGGGTTTGTTTCATTTTTAAAAATGTGTCCATCCTAAAAAACTCTGAAGGTATAACTGCATAACTTTTTAGGATAGGTATTTTAAATTAAGGGAGAACAAAAGACCCAAACATCCTTGGATAAAAAGTATGGAATAGTTATTCAACTATTTTGGATAATAAAAACCAAGATATTAAACTTGTGCCATGCACTAAAATAAATTCTAGCTTAATTAACCCTTGAAAGCATGGTTAATATTTATATTATATCAAAATAAAGAAGACAAATGCACTATAAGAAAAGATGTACAAATTGAACCCAACAATAACCAACAACTGATAAACTGAAGTGAAATATATGTAGCAGGTAAGTAGCTTTTATAATTCAAAAAGAAAAAACTCTAACTACTTCAAAAGAAAAATGGCCAATGGCTAACTGTTATGTAAAACTCTGATTCTGTTCAACAGTTTTTAAGGTCAATTTAATTAATTAGGACAAATTATTTTTCTATCAAACTGATAAATGTACTATTTTCGATTTTCTGATAATACCCAATTTTTTTCTAGGGTATAAGAACATACTTAGCTAGTGGGAGTATAAATTGGTATAACATTTGACACTATGCAGCAAAAGCCTTAAATAATGCATTTTCCAGATTCTTTGAGCCACCAAATCCACCCTGTAGAAATGTATCCTAAATGAATAACCTTAATAATGGAAAAATACTTACGTACATGAATGTGTTCATTGTAGAACTACGACTAATGAAAACGTAGAATTAATCTAAAAGTCGAGACAATGGGATCAATTATATAAGCTAATACATCTGTATAATAGAATATTATATAGCCATTAAAAATATTTCATATTATAATAGCCATCATTTCTAGCTAGACATATTTCTAAGTGTTTTCCATATGTTAACTCATTTAATCTTCACAAAAGCCTATGAAGTATGTACTTTGTGTTATTCTCTGTGAGGGAAAGGGGAGTTAATTTGACCTAGACCCATCATGGAAGGTGGGTTGCTCAGGTGAATGTACGAGCCGGCTTGTTCTTGCGTGGAAGCAGTAGGGTAGGGATGTGGTTGGATTCAGGACATAAGGTGAAGGTGAAAATAACAGGACTTGCTGTTGGATTGGGTGGGGTGCAAGCAAGGGAAAGGAAAGATGTCTCCTGGATTTTTGGTGTGAGCCAATAGCAGCTGTTGTGTCTAAACACTATTCATTGATCACAAGCACTCACAGTAGGCCTAGAATGTGAGCCACCTGAGCAACCCACCTTCCTAATTGGTCTCAATGTCTTATCCCTTGCCTCCCATGATCTTTCCCACATAGTAGCCACAAAGATTTATATTTTGATAAAATAGTCATTGAACATATTTATGCAATATATGTGATATTTTATTATATGCATATGCTAACAGTCAAATCAGGATATTTATCACCTCAAACATCTATCATTTCTTTGTGTTAGAAACATTCCATACTTCTAGCTGTTTTGAAATTATAATAAATTATTAAGTGTAATCAACCCTACAGTGCTGTTGAGTACTAGAACTTATTTCATCCACGTAACTTATATTTTTTAATCCATTGACCAACTCCTCTTCTCTCTCTACCCCCCACCCCCTTCGCAGACTCTGATCACCATCATTCTACATTCTCCTTCCATGAGATCAACCTTTTCAGCTCTCACACAGGAGTGAGCAAATGTGATATTTATCTTTCTGTGTCTGGCTTATTTCCCTCAACGTAATGATTTCCAGTTAAATCCATGTTCTGCAAATGACAGGATTTTATTCCTTTTTATTACATTATATTCTATAACTACATATTACTTGCATTTAGCCTATGCTTTTTTTAATTGTTTCAGTAGATTTAGAAGTTACAAGAGATTTTTGTTACATGAATGAATTGTATAATTCTGAATTTAGGGCTTTTAGTACAGCTGTCACCAAACATTGTACCTGATAGGTGGGAGTTTATCCTTCACTCCCCCATCTGCCATCTTAGTTTTCAGTGATCATTATACCACCTTATGACTATTTACACCACTCATTAGCTCCCACCCAGAAGTGAGCACATGTGGGATTTGTTTTTCCATTCCTGAGATGCTTCACCTTGGATGGGCTCCACTTTCATCCAAGTTGCTGCAAAAGACCTTATTTTATTCCTTTTTGTGGCTGAGTAGTATTCCATGGTGTATAGATACCACTCTTCTTTATCCACCCAGACTGACAAGGTGGGAGAGAGGCAGATGAACTGTGAGGCTGTACCCTGCTCTCTCCTGTTCTCCCCATGCCTCTCTAGTTGTCACAATCCAAACAGGTGCCAGGAGATAGTCACATGGGGGTGTGGGCTGGTCCCAGAGGGGCTGCTGGAAGGTTGGACGGGGACCACGCTGGTCCCTCTCCGTAGAGGTGGGTGGCCATAGGGTTTTCCGCTCCCTGGGCCCCTCACAGTGGTAGCAGTGATGACTAGGCAAAGCTACCTAAGCAGCAGCAGGAGTTTCAGGGCTGTGAGCATTTGTTCCAGCCAGCGTGCTGGCAGTGGAGGCAGTGGCACCAGTATTCCCCCTGCTCAGGTCCATCAGTGGCAATGCCACCCAGGCAGCAGCAGCAGTAGCTATTCTACCCAGCATGGGGTGGCAGGGACTATAGGTGTGTGCTGCACTCCAGGTCCCACATTAGCTGAGCTGGGAAGGGCTAACCACGTGGTGGCATCATGCACCAGGTCCATGGGTGCTTCCTCTGCCCAGGTCCCTCGGTGGTGACATAGGCATGTGGTGCCTGTTTACAGGACTCATTAGCGCACATGGCCTCCCCATTCCCTCCACAGTCTAGCAGGAGGAACATGGAGGCAGCTGCAATGGAGCTGACAGCCAGGTAAATGCAGTGCTCTGGGGCTAGGACCTCAGAATAATACCAGCTGCATCACCCAGAGTTCAGGAATCAGCAAAACCCCACTTATTTTCCTGAGAAATACAGCTACTTGGTCTCTGGGAAGTTCTCTGCATCCATCGAGAGGGCTGCTGTAATGGAGGGGCCATCCCACAGGTCAGATTGCAATGACTGTTGGAGAGGTGTGGAGCCCCGGGATTCTCTCATCCATCTCTTCCCCACATGCAGGCACCTTCCCTGGGGAGCCCCAGATCTCCTGAGCAGGTTGCCCTATTTCCCTCTCCTTTTCTTTGGGTCACTCCTGCCACCTCTCTGTTGATTCCTAATGCTCTCTTGAACAATCAATCCAAAGAAGAACATCCACTCTGCATACTCAATCCTCTCCGTGAGAGCAAAGGGGCCAGCTGCCTCTGTTCTGCCATCTTGGCCCTAGACTGATTCCATTCTTTTTTTTTTTTTATTCCATTCTTTTTAATGGCTGAATTGTACTCTATTCAGTATAAATGCCACATTTTCTTTATCCTTTCAACCAACTGATGGAAAAAAGATTTCTATTTTTAACGTAAACCAGATCACATCACTCTCTTCTTTGTAACAATCTAGTGTCTTCATTAAATTTCTTTATTATCACCTACAAAATCCTTCATGGTCTGGTTCCTGTGAATCTTTCTAACATCATGCAATGCCATATTTGTTTTCTATGGTCCAGCCTTATTATCTTCTACATGTTTCTTAAACAACTCCAGGTCCATCCTGTTTGGGGACTTTTACATACTCATTCTTCCTCCCCCCCTAAACCTTCTCAAACCTAGGTCCATCTCACATTTCTATCTACAACTCACATTACAAATTATGTCCTAACACCCAATTTAACAGATACCCCATTATTCTTTATTCCATCATGCCATTTTATTTTGTTCACATCTGAATTAATCTAACTTAGGTTACTTTCATACTTACATGTTTGTTTGTAGTGGTCTACTCCCATAAGAATGTAAATTCCATGGCAGCAAATATATTGCCTCTTTTACCACCAAATTCCAAGAACCTAAAATAGTTCTTGGCTCTAAGAAATCAAAACATTTTTAGGTGAACAGATGAGTAAATTCACATGTATAATTTTTTTATTCATCCCTTATTCCAGCATGTAGAGAAAAGGTCTATCGCTGGGCTAAAGCCAACTGAGGAAGAATCATATGTCTCAAACTAGCATCAGAAATTATGGTCTGGCTAGTGTGAGGTGGTTTGAGGAAAGAAGCACAGATAAGCTGCGGAAGTCAAAGTCTCCATCTTCATCCTTGGTGCTATAGCCACCGAGATTCATAAGAGTTAGATCTCAGGTTGTAATTGTTCACATGTGCCTTTGTGGAGACTGTTCTAGCAGGTTTAGAGATGACAGCTCTTCAGGAACCTGAGAGGTTGTGGTAGTTCTCTGAGGGTAAAGTGTAAGTATCCTCAACAGTAGGTCAAGTTGAGGGGGACCAACTCATTTCACCTGAGTTGTCTTCATTTTAAAACTGAAATCCCCACATCCCAGTAACCCCTTCAGCCTCTGAACAAATTGAGACCATCATTCACTTAAGAAGATTAACACTTTTCACTGCACTTAGTAAGGAAAAAAAAAATTTTTTCTTGTCTTTGGCTTTATTTCCCTGTGGCTTTTCTCAGAGTATGATGTATTTAAAAATCCCAGTAAAATTTTCTGCACTGCATCAAAAGTAAGAGTATTTAAAGGGGACCACCTGACAGAGTCAGTGATTACAGTGAGAAAGCCCCCAAGGAGAAGTGACACAGAAGGGGACAGAAGTGATGTTTTTCAGTCTAGAATTCTCCTCCTACCTTTGCCAAATCATGAAGATGTTTGCCAAAGGAAAAAACGAATAGAGAGAAAGCAAGAGAAAGGAAAACAAACAATTTGAATTAAAAAGCACTTCAAACTGGCATGGTGAACCTCAATGACTTTGTGTTATTTTTCCAGCAATGAAAATTGAATGTATGCCAAGTTACCTACCCTCTAGCACCAAGTCCCCCTTGTGGTCAAGTTGCTCATAGCAAAGAGGCAAAAACAAAGCTAGCTTCTCACTGTTTGCAACCCAATTTCAGCAGAAAGGTATTTGATAAATTTCAACATCTTTTCTAGAATAAATGTTATAATGAAATAAGACGTAGGAACACCTGGATATTCCATTTTGATTTCTGATATTTTATACATGGTGTTTTTCTCTCTTCTGGTTGTCTTTAGAAAACTGTTCATTCATGGTATTCTGGGTTTTATTTACTTGTTGTGTTGGCCATAATATGTATACTTTTGATCTGAAATATCTAGCCTTCCGATCTAGGAGATTTAAAAAAATGTAACTTGGATAATTTCTTCTCCACTATTTTCTCTGATCTTCCTTACTGGAGTTCCTATACGTGGGATGTTGGAGCTCATCATTTGGTCTTAAGATTTTCTTCTTTTGTCTCTATATTGACTGTTTGTGTTGTTTTCATTTTAATTTCCTGGTTATATTTTAATTTTATATCCCAAATATTCTTCAAAGTTTTTTATTACCATACTTTTAATTTCCCAGGAGCTCTTTTTTATTCTCCATTGCTCTGGCTTGTTTTGAAGCAAACAATAACATATAAAACACCGTACTCTTATTTCTAGGATGTTCTATTTTCTCCTATCCCACTGAGGATTTTTTTTTATAAGTTTTATAATAGTTGGCTTCTTTTATTATGTCTACTTTCTTCAAGTTCCTTTTTCTTCTTTTATTTTATTTATTTAGTCTGCTTTTATGAGAAGCTTTCATTAGATGTCTTTCTTTTACTTGGAATTGTCTCTTTCCTTTGACAATGGTTATTTTTCTTTTTTTTTTTGGTCTGAGGAATACTTCTTGTTGCTATTAAACAACTCTTTATATATTAAAGTGATTATCCCTTTGCTTAGTGTGGCCCTCATATTCCTACCAATTAATCACTTACCTTACTTGAACATCTGTATAGAAAGTTTTAATTGCTGTTTGATTAAATAAGGTGTTTATTTTATTTTGGAGATGACAGTAGTTCTTGGGCAAGCCTTCCACAATGCCAGGTGGTATTTTATGAAATGTATGTTTTTCTAAAAGTTTAATTGTTTCTTTTTTCTTTTTTTACTTTTATATTATTACTCCATCTAAAATTAGTTTTTTCATGAAAAGTGAGATAAAGATTCCACTTCATTTTTTCCCAAATATCTAAGCACATAGTCTAACATGATTTATTGAGAAATTCACTGATTTGAAATTTCAGTGGTATCACCTAGGATTGCATTTAGCTGAATATCTTAGAAACCTGACAAAAGTTACTCAATGAAATACATATATTTCCACATAAGTATAGATCTGAAGATAAGCAGAACTGCAACGGGTTTCACTATGTCATTAATATGTCAATTTCTCTCTAACCTTCTGTTCCTTAAATCTTTATTTTCATGTTGTAAGAAGGCTGCTCAGTGCCTCATCCAAAATCTTCATATTCAAACAAGAAGGATGAAGACAGTGAAGAGAAAGGAGAAGAAAAGGAGAAGGAGGAGAAAGAAAGGAGGAAGTGGTAAGGAGGAGGAATAGGCAGTGTCCTTAACAGGAAAGAAACTTTCCCCAAATCCCCAGTAGACATCTATTAACATCTTCTTGGCCATACTGTATGTTGATGCACAAATATTATCCATAACATAATAATTTCAAAGCTAGACTTTGCTACCCTGAGAAAATATCAGGCTTCCATTAGTAAAAGAGAAATGGAGAATGGTTGTTAGATACATAGCTAACAGTTGGATGCTAAATTATTACATGTACACTTGATGGATTACCTACTGCATTTGGCCACATATAATAATACACAATATTTTATAAAACTGTTAGAGCATATAGGATTAATTAGTTATATGAACATTAAAATGAAGAAAATTAATAAGCAAGGCAACTATTAACTACTGAGAAAACAAAGAACCATACAAAAATTCAGGCAACCATAGTTTTCTCAGCAATACACCTTGATCATCATAATATAAACACCGGAAGTCAAGAGAATATATTTTAAACACAGCCAGTTAAGAGTCCCATTTGTCCATCCCTGCTCATCTCTGGGGCCCAAGAACCTCCATGAGGAGACTGAGTAATACCACAGACAATCTGGGTTTGAGTGAGTATTGTGTCAATTAGGACAACTCTCCATCTTAATTTTTCTCTACAGTATCCTAACAAGTGGTTACTTGACTTCTGCTTGAACACATTCTTTCACAGGACCTCACTACTCTTCTGGCAGTCTGCTCAAATTTTGGACCACCTTAATCACTGCTGATTCATCCCCTCTTATCAGGTTAAGGGACCTACTTTAACTTTAATTCATTCATTCTTTTTTACTCCCTAATGTCCTGTGGAACATATCCAGTCCCTCTTCGCAGGAGATATAGTAATCAGCTATTTGGATATTATTGTCAAGTTACCCACTCATATCCCTCTCATGTTAAATTCTTCTTTGGGCCCTCCAACTGTTTTTAAATGATATGGTCTTATATTTCAGGGACATTTTACACACCTTATTTTGAATGTATTTCATCCAGTTAATGTCCCTCTTAAAATGTGGCATCATAAATTAACATGATTGCCAGAGGAAAAAAATATGAAAAACAAGGTTTCCAAATATCACATTATATTAGGACATGCCTTGCTATATGATTATCTTCTTTCTGTGGCCTTTTGGGGACCTTTTGGCAAAATAGGTGATGGTTGGACTTTATAAAAACTTATGGGAAACTATGTATACCATCCCCTAGAAAACCTTTACCAAACACATGTCCCCATTCACTACCCACAATAATAAAAAAGTTCCAAAGTCTAAGCATGAATTAAGAGAGAATGGAATCTATTCTGATACCCCTTCCTAGTCACAAGAAGATGTTCCAATTTGCTGAATTCAAACAGCCAGAAGCTGTTTCTGATCTGCAGTCTTTGTCAGTATTCCTTTTCTTCAGATCTACTCATTCCTCTTCTTTATACTCATTTAGAACACACTAATGGAAGTACCCTGCCACGTGGCTTTCCTTTTTGCCACTCTTCCTCAGAAAATGTGATTAAAGAACTTGAAGTGGGCTGTTTTATGCACAAATATGCAGACAGTCTCTTAGCAATAAATGGCTGTCGCTTCTATTATCTGTCTGGCTCTGAGTTCTATTATCTGTTGTGAATTGGTGCAGGGCTCTGTAAAACAGTTTTTAGGCAGCCTCATTACTCCCTTCCACACCTTCTGCTCCATCTGAGAGTGCTGCTGCTGTGATTGCTGGGTAATGTTTGCCATTAGACAAGGCACATAAAAGAATCAAGCTATGACTAATTCACTTGATGGCTGTGTGCCCTGTGTTATGCTCATTAACACCTCTCTACTCCATTATTAAAGAGAATCACAGAGCAGACCTCAGCAGGCTCACATTTATACTATAGGCTGCCTTATTTTTCCATCTGAGTCACATTCTTATCACCGACTTGTCCTGCGCACCTTACCTCTACCCCAGGTCTATTCCTTGCTGCTACACTTACCTAAGTCTTTCCCTCAATCATGGGATAAATGCTTACGAGAGTCTGTTGCTAAGAGAGGCTGTTAGGTTGTCTGGAAATTGGGGTTTTGGCCCTCATAAAAATCACCCAATCAGATTTAAGCTGAAAAGTCATGCAGAGATGCTCTTACTGGAAGTTCAAAGAGAAGACAATGATAACACCTTAAAACATTTGCTAAATATATTAAAGTATATCCAGTTCTTTTGTAACCATTATTTCATTTGAGGTTTACAGTAACGCTACACAGCAGGCTGCCACATAAACAATACTCTACTATTAAATTCAGCACTAGACTTCTAACTCAGAGGAAGTATTACATAAAGGACAAATAACCTACTTAAAATGTTGGACAAGATATAAAGCAATAGTATTATTTATGTTTGGCTATCTCTTAAGTTTCATAGTCAAAATAATAGCAGTAACAGAGAGAGAGAGAGAGAATGTTTTCCTTAGTACTGACTCACAAGCTGTGATCTAAGCCTGTGTGAACATTAAATTTACCTGCCCTGATCATTAACTTCAACTGAATCGTCCTATGTCCATAGGACTCTGAGGCCCTTATGGTAACCATGACTATTTCTCATGAATATTTAGGTATTTTCTACTTCTGAGTACATGAAAGGTTGTCCTAATCCACCTCTTGAAGTTGGAAATGGCCCTGTGACTTCACTTGGCCATAAAATGTGAGTGGAAGCATTTAAATGTAGATGCATGAATCTCTAGTTTGGCTCATTCCCTGCCATGGTAATTGTAGAAGCATGTATGTATAATATCTAAGCAATCTAAGATACTGAGTCAGTACATGGAGTAAGGAGTACAGTTGCCCTAGAAAGACATCTAGACTTTTCAATAGAACAGAATGAGCACTAAATAAAATGTTGCTATGAAAAATTACTGAGATGTTGGCATTTTAATACTTGTTACTACAGCATAACCTAGTCTATACAGGCTGATATAGTCTTTGTTTATTCTAGATGTATTATAAAATTGAGCTATTTTTAGAAAAAAAAATGTTGCAGCTATCTGAATGAAAAAACATATCACTAAACTTAAAAGTCAAAAGTTAAAATTGACTCAAACACCTGAATTAGGCCAGGTGCCATGTAATAGTTGCCAAAGTTTTTCACTACATGAGGACAATTACAGGATGAAGACAAGAAAATTCTGAAACCTAGTCCATGTTTTGCTCACTAAACTGTGCTTTCTGGTTCATACAAAAGTGCTTTATGAGAAGGCTAAATTTCTGAACTCAAATCTCACCTTTTGGATGGCCTATGAGATATAACTAAAGTTCTCTAAAGTTTCCTTTTTTCATCTTTAAATTGTGTACAAAAGTATTTACCATATTTATTATTTGGAGACTTATATTGAATAAGATAGAAAGGTGCCTACAAGGCATTCACAACATAGACCCCTAGCACTCAACCATAGAGCATCAACTTTGTTGAAAGACCCCACCAAGAAATATGCAGGTGATGTTTGTGAATAAGACATATGACCACTTTCCATAATAAGTTGTTGAGAAAGCTTCACAAATGTGAACAGTATTGTCCTTATTCCAGTATAATAAACTAGAGATATATAAATAATGTTTTCAAGTGATAGATCTGATTTGAACTAGTATACTGAGACAGAGAGAAAATGATAATTGGATCACATAAACAAAACAAGGGTGGAGTAAGTAAACTTGAGAAGAGGAGGAATGATGCTAGACTTTGAAACAACTAAAATCAGGGACTTTAACATTACCACACCTTTCTCTCTACATCTTTTTCATTTTTTATTTTTTCCCCTCTATGTATTACTTTCTTTTCTTCTTACTGCAAACTGGCTTATTCCAGATAATAGAGAACTTGGATGAGAAAGTTTTACACCAGAAGAGAAAGGCTAGTTCTCTTTTTCAGTTAAATTTCAAGGAATCCTGGAAAGAATTTTGATTGCCTACTCTTATCAGGGATCTGTCTTTAAACCAATAAATTATTTTCAGGAGGGATAAAAACACTGATTTGTCCAACTTGAATAATGTCATCCACAGAACAATAAACCATTGCCAAGGATGGAATCAAGTTTGTAGAAAATTATGGTAGACCCAAATAAAACCATTTAGTTGGGATAGAAAACTAAAGGAATAAAGAGTATAAATAGATGCCCTTTTTTTAGGTGGTACTCTATGATAAATCATTAGGAAAATTGATAAGAAAAAAATTCAACATTCTGGTGAGAAAGTCAGAACCAATTATCTCTATCATGGGGCCAGTGACAGAATTTAACAATTCTATTAGCAGAAGAAAAAAAAATCATGTTACCACAAAGACTTTTGCATCAGAATGTTTATTGCAGTTCAATTCGCAATTGCCAAGATGTGGAAGCAACCCTCGTGTCAAATCAACCCATGAATGGATTAACAAACTATGGTATACATATACCGTGGAGTACCATTCAGCCATAAAAAAAGATAGAGACTTTACATCTTTTGTGTTACCTGGATGGAGTTGAAATACATTTTTCTTAGTAAATTACTACAGGAATGGAAAATTAAGTATCCAATGTATGAAGTACTAATATGAAACCAATATATAAACAGCTGCATGCCCACACTAAAGTATATTCTAGTGAAGGGAAGAGGAAATGGGAAGGGGGAGAGTAGGGGGTAACTGGCAGATTCTCACCTAATGCGTGCAATATGATAATATTCAGTATGCCCCTTCAATGAAGGGCTCAACTACAACTTCAACTTTAGAAACAAAAACAATATAATCTAAACATTTGTACCCTCATATTAATCTGAAATTTAAAGGACAAAGAACTATCAAGCCCAGTGAAAAATATCATTCAGGAATGAAAGATGTTCTCAGACAGAAAACATTAAGGAAACATATTAACGATATTTATTAAATAATATTTATTAGCCATAACAGAATGGCTAGTAAAGTTTTCTAGGCAGGAAAGAAATATTAAAGAAAGAATCTTTGAACATCAGAAATAAAAAGTTAATGGTAAAATTAGACTTTTCTTTTCATCTTTGGCTTTCTTAACTATGTTTTATGATTGAAGAAAACATTATGATACTGTCTAATGTGGATCTAAATGTATACAGAGGAAATATTTAAGAAAATATATGGACAAGGGCTAAGAAATGTAAAGGGAGGTAAGGTTGATATACTTCATTTTCACTGTTAAAATCATGATACAGTGATAAGTTATATATTATAATAAAAAACCTAGAGTAACTAAAATAGTCATAAAAAGACATAACACTTGAAAGGATGAGAAAAGTCAAAATGGAATTCTAAACAATGTTTAAGCAACCCACTGAATGAAAGGGAAAATAAAGAAAACAAAGAAATGAAAGCTAGAATAAATAAAAAGTAAAAAAGTAAACTTAAGCTTAAATGATCAGAAATTTCATTAAATATAAATGGCCTAAATACATCAATTAAAAAATAAAAACAGATTGACAGAGGGGAAAAGAAAAATAAAGTGGGAGGAGTCATTTTACCTGATAGTAAGACTTACTATATACCAATAGTAATCAAGACAGTGTGGTATTTGGTAGAGGAATAGACACCTAACTCAATGGAACAGGATAAGGAACCCAAAAACAGATTCCCACAAATATGCCTAACTAACTTTAGATAAAGGTGAAAAATCAATTCAATGAAGGAATGATAGCATTTTTAATAAATGGTTCTAGAGTAATGGGACATATACAGACAAAAAGTGAACCTCATCCCAATCCTCAAGTCTTATTCAAAAATTAACTCAGTATGGATCATGGACTTAAATGTAGAATGCTAAGCTAGAAAAAAATATAAATAAATATGGAATACTTTAGGCTAGGCAAAGAATTTTTAGAATGGACACTAACAGCATGATCTTAAAAACATATAAGTGAATAAGTGGATTTTACCACAATTACAGACTTTCTGTCCACAAATGATTCTATTAAGGGGAGGAAGGGAAGGATAACTGGGAAAATATAGGCAAACTATATTTATATATGGGCAAACTATATATAACATTGTACTATTATCCAGAGTATATAAAAACTCTCAGAAGTCAACTCTCAGAAGTAAAATTAGCACATGAAAAAAAGTCCATCATCATTAGCCATTAGAGAAATACAAACTAATACCATGAGAGATACCAATATGCATCCACTGGAATAGCTAAAATAAATAGTGACAATATCAAATGTTAGTGAGAATTCAGAGAAACTGAATAATCCAAACATTGCTCTGAGACTGCAAAAGAGTACAGCCATTCTGGAAAATGGTTTGGCTACTTTTTAAATACTAAATAAACAACCATTCTATGATCCGGCAATTGCACTCTAGATATTTGTTCCAAAGAAATGAAGAACTGTGTTCACATAAAAACTTATTTGCATAGATTTATGGCATTTTACTACTTCTGCCATTCACTAAGTACCACAAATTTGGTGACTTAAACAATAGAAAATACTATCTCACAGTTTGGAGGCTGGAAGTCCAAGATCAAGGTATCAATGGTGTTGCTTTCTTCCGAGGACTGAGGAAATCTAATCCACCCCCCTGACCTACCTTCTGGTGGTTTGCCAGTAGTTGGTGCGCCCTGGCTTGTAGAAGCATCATTCCAGCCTTTGACTTCATTTGCACACAGTGTTCTCCCTGTGTGCATGACACCAATCATGTTGAATTAGGGCTCACATTAATGACTTCATTTTATTTGATTACCTGTGTAAAGACCTTATGTGAAACCACATTCTGAGATACTGAGGGTTAAGACTTCAACACATATATTCAAGGGTATTCAATTTTATCCATAGCCAGCACCTTTATTTGTAATATCCCATAACTGGAAACAGCCCAGATGTCTTTCAATAGGTGAATGTTTAAACAAAGTATATGTGGCATATCCAATACCACAGAATATTATTCAATAATAAAAGGGAAAAGTTATTAATACAATCAATAACCTGGGTGGATTTCCAGAATATTATGCTGAATAAAAAAAGCCAATCCCAAAAGGCTATAAGGGGGCATACAACCTGCGGCCCATGGACTGCATGCAAATTATTTGAGAACTGTTTCTCTTATCTGTAGAGTCAGGTATCATGAAAAGTAAGTGCAGACATATTTTATTTTTATTTATTTATTTATTTATTTTTGCTCAATAGCTGTCATTAGTATCTGTGTATTTACATATTTACTGTGTGACCTAAGGCAACTCTTATTCTTCCAATGTGCAGCAGAAAAGAAAAAAGATTGGACACTTCTGAATGTATACTGTATGATTCCAGTAATATAATATTCTTGAAAAGACAAAAGTATATAAATAGAGAACAGATTAGTGGTCACCATGTGGTAACAAGAGGATGGCATAGGAATGAAAGGGTAGAACTAAATGGGCAACACAAAGGATCCTTCTTATGGTGATATGTTCTATGCCTTGATGGTATCAAAGTTAATATCCAGGATGTGATGTTGTACTATAGTTTTACAAGATGTTAATCTAGGTAGAATCTACATAGTAAGTACATGAGAGCTCTCTATATTATTTCTTGCAACTACACATCAATGTGAAATTATCTTAAAACATGTGACACTAAAATAATTTTTTTAATTTCATGATATTAGCGGGTACACCTGTTTTGTTTATGTACTTTGATTTTTGCACAAATTGAGTCAAGGTTATAACTATGTCCCTCACCCAGACAGTGTGCACTGTATTAAATAGATATGAATTCACCGATTCCCTCCTCCCCCACTCTCAGCTTGATTTTTACTGAGATTTACTTGATATGTGTACTTAAGTGTTCATTGATCAGATCCAACCTGGTATTGAGTACATCTGTTTGTTTTTTCATTCTTGTGCTGTTTCACTTAAAAGAATGCTCTTCAGTTCCATCCAGGTTGTCATAAAAGAAACTAGATTGCCATTTTTCTTTATGGCGAAGTAGTACTCCATAGTATGCATATACTACATTTTATTAATCCATTCCTGTATTGGTGAGCACTAGGGTTGTTTCAATGTCTTTGTGACTTATGAATTGTGCTGCTACAAACATTCAAGTTCAGATGTCCTTTTTATAAAATGACCTTTTTGTCCTTTGAGTATATACCCAGCAGTGGTATCAAGTGATAGGTCTATTTTAAGTTCTTTGAGGTATCTCTATACCATTTTCATAGAGGTTGTACTATTAGTTTGTAGTCCTACCAAAAGTGTGTAAGAGTTCCTTTCTCTCTACATCCACACCAGCATCTGTTGTTTTGGGACTTTTAATATGAGCCATTCTCATTGGAATTAGGTGATATCTCATGATTTTGATTTGCATTTCCCTAATGATTAGAGATGTTGAACATTTTTTCATGAGTTTGTTAGGCATGAAGATATAAAATCTTCATTTGAAATAAAAATTTTAAGCAAATAACATATTTTTATTTAAAAAGTTTGTACTATGTTTCTCAGATTATAATCCTCATATTTGATAAAAGCCAAACACTTGAAAAATACAGAATAGTAGATGAAGGAATATTAAAACTACAGAATAGATGAAGGAATATTAAAATATCACTCAAAATCTAATGTAAATGTTGAACTATTATTTCTAAATAGTAAGGATGTTATAATATGTATGTAACCTAGATAACATCTGGGATCACCTTGTCCCTTAAAACATAGATAAACACATCCTCACTCCTAAATCTCTTTCACAGTCAGATGAAAGTTGAAACAGTCTCCTCCAGCTTTCTGTTTGCACCTGGAGGTAAGAGCAGGGAGTGCTCATACCTCACAGACAAATGTGTTTCTGAAATCCAGTTTGGTTGAATCACCTATTCTGTTCATGGCATGTCCAGTGCTATTGCAACTCATCTCCCCCCCACCCCCCAGAACTCTTCTCTTTTGATGTGGGTGCGTAGTGTGTTTTAATGACATCAAAGGAAGGCTGAGGAGAGCACTATATCACAACCTGTAACGTTAGAGCCAAACTGAACACCAGACTTCTTCATTCTACGAAGCCCTTTAATTCTCCTGCAGTGACATATTGTCACTGTCCAGTGTTCTCCCAAGCCTTGTGCAGTTTTCTAACATCTCGTTTTCACGCTACCCTTTCACTTTCTCTCCACTTTACCAAATTTCTGCTATGGTTCATTCAAAGATGTTTAGACTTCTCTTTTGGTTTTTTGACTTTCGGTAGCCCAGGACCTTTGTATTATTTTCCCACTAGGAAGGTATGAAGATTTTTTTGAAAAATGAAGATCTTTTCTTCCCTAAGATCAATTCTTGTGCCATTTGTTAAGAACATCCATTTAGTCCCCTTGTCACACACTTGCTAGGAAAGAATATGCTCTCACTGGCTATGGCGGCCCACGTGTCAAGGGATGTATGTGGAGACCAGATGTTTTTGCCAGCTCAGTCTTTGGCTTCTGTAACTTGTTTCTCATGTTGTCCTCTTCAAAAATGATCACATTTGAGAAAATGAAGCCTTCTCCACAATCATGACATTAAAAAATAATAATATTAATAAGTAAGGATATATGTGATAGTCACTCACTTTTCTTTCTTGTTAACTAAGAGATAACAGTGTTACATGAGCAGTAATGTGCCAGATATCAAGGAATCAGTAACAATGGGTGTCTGGGGGTGGATTGTGTGTTTCCCACCGCCACCAGAATTCATATGTTGAAGTCCGAAGGCTTGTTACCTCTGAACATGACTGTGTTTGGAGATAAAGTCCCTAAAAGGGTAATTAAGTTAAAATGAAGTCATTAGGGTGGGTCCTAACCCAATCTGACTGGTGTCCTTATAAGAAAAAATTAGGTCATGGCCATACCTAACGAAAAGACTGTCATGAGAGAGATGAGGAGAAGAAAGCCATTTATATCCCAGAAGAGAGGTCTCAGAGGAAGCCAACCTTACAGACATCTTGATCTTACACTTCTAGCATCCAGAATTATAAGACCCGTCTGTGATACTTTGTTATGACAGTCTTAGCAAACTAATAAAATGGGTCTCGTCAATCATAGTGATTTGTTTTTACTTTGCATATTACCCAGTTATGGAAAATGAGATATAAGGGGAAGCCATTTAGGTCCTTTCAAAGAGTCTCTTCTGTTGTGCTTTAGATGTTATTCCACGCAAACACAATGCTGGGAATTGTAGCAGACACTTTGAAAACAAGAAAGAGAGAAAATAAACCCCAAGGACACGGACCCTAACCTTTGACATTCATGAGTTACTACTGGTCTACCCCCAGAACTGCTAATCTCCGGATACCTTGTTTTGTAAATTTTATTGGTAAATCTCTATTGTTGGAGTTAGTTTTCACAGGTATTCTCTCACTTTCAACTAACAGCATGAAAGCTGTCATACCTCCGAACGTTGCGTTTACAGTTTACATATGAAGTTGGTCTACTCTCTGTTTGAAATCTGGAAAACTCATTGTCAGAGGTAATGTTAGTATAGCAATCACAAGAATGAATTTCATTACATCAGGAAAATGGAGGGAAATAGACAGAAGGACACTGGGAAAATACTGTTGTATAAAAAGTATAAATTGTACCAAAAGTCATTAGGCAGAAAGTGTTCCCTCCCTAAGTCTTGGCACATTAATTTTTTCATTCAAAAGATGTTGACTGAGCGTCATTTACGTGCCTGTGTTTGGTGCCATTTCCATTGAAGGGAAAATTGAGTCTCAAATCTGAATCCAGTTCTGAATCCAGTTCAGAACTGTTTATTGTGTGGATGGAGACTAAATGTTTTAGCAAGACTCATTTGGCTGACAAGTAGAACAAAATGAGTGAGGTAAGTCCTGGCCTGTTGCCTCTGGCTCCAGAAGCAGCCAGACACTCAGTGTCCTTCCCACTTTCTGCACCTCCCCATTATACAGGGTCCTCCTACAATAGGAAAACCAGGGTCATATCAGACGATGCCTGAAGAGGCAGCATCGAATGGCACGGTCGGTGGGTAGCCACCGGGACAGCACGGCTGGGAGTCTGCTCCAGAGGGCAGCCCACCAGCACAGGCTGCTTTCCAGAGGGTAATCACAGCTTGTAAAAACAAGCTGGCGCCACCGAAACACAGCCAACTGCCCCTCTCCCTCAGGCCTGTGGCTGCAGAGGTGGGAGAACAGCTGACACAACTGGTGGCAAGTTAAGTCATCTGTCTGAACCCAGCAATTCAGTGCTGGATGAGGAGGAACAAGTAAAATAAGGTGTGAGGGGTATTTTTGTTTTTTTGTTTTGCTTTGTTTGTTTTTGAATTTTTGTTTTTGTGGTGAGAGCCAAGAAATCCTTATTTTCCCTCCAGGGGCCCAATAGCTGAAAAGCCGCTTTTGAGCGCGCCAACACTACCATCTCGGTATTGTCGTTGCCCCATGGACGAGTGGGCAGGGACTGGCAGTTAGACCGTGTTTTCATTGGCCTCCTCCTGGAATGGAGAGAGCCCAGTGTTTTTGCGGGATGCTTACGCGAGCCAGTTTCAGAGTAATAAAAGTGCATCTTTGATACGCAGTGAGTTTATATTCTTCATAAAAATGCTAATTTCCATCTTTGCTGAAAGGAGTGTCAAGAATGCTTTCCCCCGTAGGCTGTTTCGTATGAATACCGTTGTACTGTGCCGGTGACCTTGCACTCATTGCAGAGGGGAGAGGCTTAAGTCCTCTCTACAGCCTTTCAAATCCCACTCTAAAGATGCTAGCACTGAGAAAATGAGAGCATTCAAACTCTTTCCATGGAAAACTGGAAAGCAATGTATTTGTTTCTTTTTTTAAAAAAATCTCTTAATACAAATACACAGGGAGCGCTTACCATATTTTTTCCTCCATTGAGTATGTTTTTCCAAGGTCAATTTGGAGGTTCTTCCTATTTGGCTGAGAAAAACTGGAGCCCCAGTAACTATGTTCGCAGCCCTCTCTGTGGCTTGGAAACCTTCCCCACCTACAGATGCTACAAGAAGTTGCTGATGTTTATCCAGGGACCCACTGTTTGCTTCTCTTGCTACAGAGAAGGAAGGCAGGGTGATGAGTGAAGTTTTATTTGTCCTGCGGGATGACTCATTCAGCAAGAGTTTTTGACCCAGAATTCTAGTCTTTCTCAGCTCTATTCATCCTACCTCCCACCCTCTTTGATTTTTCAGTCCTCCCACAGGTTCCCATTCACCCTCTCCTGTCATCCTCTTCCTCAAATCTCAAAATATAACAAGGCTATTTTTTTAAGTTAAACATCTAACAATTGCATTCAATTTACTCCAGGAACTTGTTTAAAGGAAAAGGGGTTTTGAAACATGATCAACAAAATAATTAGTTCTGGATTATGTTCAATAGCATCCTCCCAGACTGAGCCAAGCCTTAAGAGGGAAAAACAGCTCCCTGCAATCTCTCTCACCGTGAATGGGACTCTGTGTCTCAAAACTTTATTTCCCAAATGATGCCTGTCTTTCCAGGCAGCCTCTCAGAGCCCCGACACATCTTCTGTCCAGCTGCAGGAAGGTGCTGCTCGCTGCCCGGTGTTATGTCTCCACAGCTGAGGCTCTGCTTTCTCAGCAGTGGTGATCTATTTTTTTTTAAGAGTGGATCAGGGGACACTAAATATGAAGGAATCAAAAAATAGTTATTGTGTTAAGACATTTACATTCTACATTTACTAACTTTCACATGTACCCTTGTAAGAT
Organism: Nycticebus coucang; assembly: GCF_027406575.1. NCBI lineage: Eukaryota > Metazoa > Chordata > Mammalia > Primates > Lorisidae > Nycticebus > Nycticebus coucang. The sequence continues at coordinate 84,965,426 of NC_069795.1, forward strand.
GCACCACAGGTGTAATCCCACTAATCACCCTCCCTCCACCGACCTCCCCCCCCTCCCCTCCCTTTCCCCTTCCCCCTATTTTTGGGTTATAACTGGGTTATAGCTTTCATGTGAAAGCCATAAATTAGTTTCATAGTAGGGCTGAGTACATTGGATACTTTTTCTTCCATTCTTGAGATACTTTACTAAGAAGAATATGTTCCAGCTCCATCCATGTAAACATGAAAGAGGTAAAGTCTCCATCTTTCTTTAAGGCTGCATAATATTCCATGGTGTACATATACCACAATTTATTAATCCATAAATGTAGAATGTAAATGTCTTAACACAATAGCTAAGAAAATGCCAGGAAGGCTATGTTAACTAGTGTGATAAAAATGTGTCAAATGGTCTATAAAACCAGTGTATAGTGCCCCATAATTGCATTAATGTATACAGCTATGATTTAATTAAAAAAATTGTTTTAATCAAAAAATAGTAAACTAACTGGACAAAACACCACATCCCCCAATCAATTTTTATTGCAGCCATGCAAATATCAAAATTTGCATTCATCAAACTTAATTTCTACTACTCCTATTATCTTATCTAATTCATTATAACATGTAAAAATTAGTCCTTTGTATAATACATTGGCTTTCCCATCTGCAAATTGGACAAAGAGAAAGAAAGAACATAGAACAGTAATATTTCTTAGAACATGCTGCTTTATAATGCACTGTCCTTTCACTGTGGGCCATATAATAAATAGCTACATGGGAACTTTTTCTTTGGCATGTTTTAAATCCAGCACAACTCAGTGATGACCAAGGAGCCCAGGTCATTAGTAACTTCTGAAGACTCAATCTTAAAGGAGACAATCTCTCCTTCCAGGCAAGAGAGACCAAGGGTAAAGGGAGCGATCCAACCAAAAACTGTTTGTTAGAGTAGGAGCTTTAACTCAAAGAAGACCTGCTATTAACACCAAGTGTAGGTCAAGTTTAGTGTCAAAGAGCCAAGAATTCACAGCCAGATTAATCAGTATCAAATGCTATGATCCTGTCCTAGAGGCAAGAATAATGGGATGAGGGGATGGAGAAGCTGGTGAGCGTGTTAGGAAAGGCTTCTGTGGAGAGTAAAGAGGTCTTCCTTGAAGTGTTGACATCTGCATTAATCAAGGTGTCTCTAACCAAGTGAGGAATGGCTGGGTGCAGTGAAGTGAAAATAGGATGCTTCAGGAAGAAGAAACTCAATTAGCAATGGAGACTATAAATGGGATGGTGTGAAGGAGAAGCACAAGAATGAATGAATGATGAATGACGGAATACATAAATGGCATGGAAATGAGTAGGTAATAGCAAGGGGCATTGGTGGCATTTGGGTAAAAAAGGGACATAATCAACTGAATGAACATGGTAATATGATGCTGCAGGTCTTGGGAGCATCAGAAGACAAAGAAGCCTGTGATTTCCTCTTTTTCTCCTCTGTGGTCAATGTACCATGTTGTTTTATCATAAAATTTTTGATGTGCATCTTCTTTCATGAAAACAGGTGCAAATTCTTTTTTTTTTTGTCTTGTCCATTTCTGCACCCTCAGCACCTGCTATGTATTGAACATACAAAAAAATGCTTAATCAACAGGTATGTTGGATGAATGAGCACACAGATAAATGAATGTATGAACGTGTTAAGGAAGCCTAGGATGAGAACCCCAGAGACAGAAAGGGATATGTGCCCACTCAAGTTGTTGCCTGTGTTTTAATTGGACAGCATTAAATCAGCAGCATTTAGTAACTGATTCGATTTGGGGCAAGAGCAGATTTGGGAACCAAATGTCTGGGAAAATGATGCTGGTTTGGTGGAGCAGAGTGTGACTAGGTACAAAAGAAAGTGAGATTGGCTTTTGTCTTGTTGAGTTAGGGTTATGAAGGCAATTGAGTCTAAAATGCTCAGAAAATCTGGGAATACAGACTGCAGCTCTGAAGAGAAGGCAAAGCTAAAGGAGAGGTTGAATGTTACCTGTAGAGAGGCATAAGCTGCATTGTAAGTGAGCATGAACTTGTCCAGGAGAGAAGGCAGAGAAAAGAAAGCAAACGAAGATAGTCCCTCAGGGAGGGAGGCAAGAGGAGCTGTTATCTGAAGTTTGGGAACCAAATCTTGATCTCCTGGTCCAGTTATATGATCTCTTATCCATCCAGCTGACCCAGAAAACACCAAAAATCCTTTTTCTGTCTAGAGAAATGAGGCCTTTAAATGCATGACGCATTCCAGCCATTAACTACAATCACCAGCTCTTGCATCAACCATTAGACGTGGTTCACAGATTGCTCCTTGAGGCTGTACATTGCAAACTTATTTTTCCCTCTGATGCTATTTAGTTTCTGATGATGTTATTAAAATGTAAGTATTTTTTTATAATGAGCTGGGAGGGAATCCACTTAACCAAATTGTTCATGAAAGGAATAAAACACATCAAGGCTCTGCTTTGCGCCAATCCACCAACATAGGATCCTGCCACTGCAAGAACCTTCTTATGTAAATATTTACAAGGAGAGTAAAAAAGGAAAGTGGTTTAGGGAGCCAGCAGATGGAATAATACAAGAACAAACTTGAACACAGTCAGAATGGGCTTCACCACCAACAGGGAGTTCTCTCAGGAGTCTACCATTGCCTAGAAATGAGGGTGGGTGAGAAAGGAAGAATATAGAGTTAAAAGGAAAAGCAGCTTCTGGCAAAACTTCTCTTGGGATTCATTTCAGCTAATCTCTAAAAACCAGGTTTTTGTTTTTATTAAAATATTCAAAAATGAATCTATAATAAACCCCCAATAATATTTAGGAATTAATTTATTAGCCATCACCTCTTTTTCTCTAACCAACCCCTACTGTCTCCCAGAGTCTTTCCAAGGATGCCTTCTTGGAGGTTGGAGTTGGTTAAGCAGGAGGAGAGCTTGCTTCTGGGTTCTCCTCCCCGAATCCCCGGGACTGGCCCCTTTGCATTGCACTTTGGAGGCAGCAGAGTCTGTTCATGCTGCTACATATGAGCTTATTATGCTTTCTCAGTTTCCATTTCTCCATCTGCCGTGAGTAGCCTAATTGCAAAGAAAGGAGCAATAACAAATCTATCAATTACATAATGTTGTTGCAACTACTCTCCGGCCCTCCTTTGCCTTCTCAATGAGTCCCCCATACAACCCTTTCCCAACTCAGAGCTCAACTGACACAAACTTGGCTCACAATGCATTTTGCAAATAAACCACAAAATAACACGATTGTAAAAATGTTAGCTGAAAAAGTAATAAATAAAAAAATAAATAAGTACGTAACCACAGAGCCTTGTCTGGCTCCTGGGCTTTCTGACCACAGCAGCCCTCTGCTGTCTGTCTCCACTTGGGGACTGAGCGAGGAGGCCAGGAATATGGGAAGACAGCTCATCCTGGCCCAGGTGTCTCCTAGGTGGATGTGACAGAGATAGATTTTTTTCTCTCGCCATCAGGCAGAAAGTTCTATAGCAGAGCTACCAAAAATGGGAATCATTGCCGAAGTGGAAGAGGCAGGCTCCTTGCCTCCAGGGTTAGAGATTCACCCATCATTTTGTGAGCCCCTACTAGGGGTTGGGCTCCCCAGGGCCTGGATGCATGTATGGGGCCTAACATTTCACTCTTCAGCAACCCTGGGAAGTAGGTGCGATTAGTCTCAGTCAGCAGATGAAGCCACTAAAGCTCATCAGGAAACAAATAGCAGTTGGACTACCACATTTCACAAATGCTGTGAAACCTTTGTAATGACTAGAATGGAATGAGGGGAGAGGAGGAGAAATACACTGTGATTCCCCCTTCCCTCAACGCCACTCTCAAGCCTGACTTTTCAGATGTCTCAATTTTCAAAGACTATGGGATTAAAACACCAAATGCTGAATACTGGGCCTGCCAATTATTTTACTTACATTTACTTTGAAATCCCTATAGCCCGAAGCCCAAAGCCCCTCTTCACCAGAAGACTTCAGTGCCTGGAAGGGTTCCCCCAAGATTAGGCCAACGCAGTCCAATCAAAGATGAAATGGGAAATTGAAAGCTAGGTCTGGAGCTGAATTACAGAGGACAAAATTATTCATTCAGGGCCAGTATACAAAAATATTGTGCCCCAGGAGAAGGGTTAAATATTAAGGATGGAAAAGAAAGGCAATGACATTTAATATATACAAAGACAGCAGCATGCTAGGCACTCTGGTCTGCACGACACACCACACAAACTCAGAAGTCCCTATTCACATCATCGTGTGCATGACTGGGGCCCCCCTCAGCTGTATAGCACACGTGACCTGCAAGGCCCTTTAAGACAGCCTTTCTTCAGGGAGACACCAAAGGAACAAAAAAAGAAGAAGAAAGCAGGAAAACCACAGTCTCAAATAAATTAACAAGCAAGCAAGCAAGGGAGACAAACACAAATGCAAATACCAGGGGAGAGGGTATTTGTGAGTGCCCTGTACGAGTTCAGAATGGAGTCACTGCCCAGTTTACCAGGCACGCTCACACCCATTAATGTCTTTGATTTTCACAACAGCTCCATGAATAAGTGTTATTATTCTTATTTTCCAAATGGGAAAAACAGAGGTTCAGAGAAGGGAAGTGAGTTTTCTAACATTTCCAGCTCTTAGGTAGGGACATCAAGACCAGTGTCAAGTTCTCAGCCCCTGCCCCAGAGTTTCTCCCACTGGCCCTGACTGCCACACTGAACATACTACAGAAGACATACCAGCAGCCACTCGGTGTGCGGACTGGGGACAAGGGGCAGGGGGTGCTGCTGAAAGCCACAGGGAGGAACAAAAAAACCTTAGGAATTGGAGAAGTACGGCCATGCTGAGGAGTTTGGAAGATGGTATATCACATGAAATGATCTACAGAGCTTTTGGATTTATTTAAAATCAAACCGAATTATTCCTTCTCTGGTGTGTAGCATCTCAAATACTGAAGGTTTATGCTTTTAATACAAACTTCATCATAACTCAACTGGGATGGAGTGATTTCTAAAATTGATTATACATTTGCCTATCTTCTAAAACAAAGCGTATAGAATAGAAATTAGACTTTTGGTGGGGGAAATATAGGCTGTCACTGTCTTCACTGAACTATAATATACGATGGCATTCCAAAGGACTCTAAATTTAAAGGACCTTTGACTCCGCACTCTATCCAGATTGCTATAATTTTTTAGTTATTGAGGATTTATGGCAGGGTTTTGTTTGTTTTGTTTCCTATCTCTGATCCTCTTAGCAAACCATCAACCTTGTACTTCTGTCCATTTTCGGTAGGCTTGCTCATGCTAGCCCCTTTTTCTACTTCCAGTATGGTTTTGGTCTCACATATAGATGTAGGTAGTCAAGTTTATTAGCAGAGTGAGGATCTGGAGTCCATCAGCAAACAGCGCAGACATTGGTATACAAAGCTTGAGCCCTTCTTTGTTTATTCCTCTGTCTTTCACTCATTTTCCAGGATAATTTGTGTTTCTCCAATAGCTAGCCTTCAAGATCGGTCTCAAATAAAACTTCCCACAGGAAGCCCCCCAGGAATCCCTAGCAGAACTTACAGCTCCTGCCTCTGAACTCCCAAACTACCCCCACTGCCTGGTGGGGGTGGGTCACTACTGCCTTCCTTGGACTTATTGCCAGTGGCCATGGTCCCTCTACTACAATGGCACTGTAAAGGCAGGATACGTTCCTTTCATTGGCTTGACAGCTACTCCCCAACTGGGGCTGTGTCTATAATAAAGATATCAACGCTGCCCTCAAGAGGATTTCCTTCTAAGAGAAGGGGCAAACAGAGAAAGGAGAAAGGAGGAAAAGCTGATGGAGAAGGAAGTTAGGAAGGAAGGTGGGATTGGGGAGGAGACAGGAGAGCTCTAAGACCCTTCAGTCTCACTTTCCCCAAAGTAGCAGCTACAGAAAGTCAGGGGCCATTTCTGGCATTTCCCGATTCTCTCGCTAATTTCTGCCCAGTGACTGCCACTGACATAGCCAGCTGCCACTAGAGCTTGGACTGGACACATACACCCAGATAAGCCCCCAACCATGCCCGCCAGAAAAGACACCAAAGTCCGGAGCTCCACGGCCCGGAGCTGGTGGGAGGAGGAATGGGCCCCAGCTGGCAGAGGACAATGCACTCCTGTGGTTGTGGGCTCTGCCTTTCCTGCCTGCTGGCAGCCTGGCTCCATCACTCTGAGCTCGTCCCGGGGTGAACCCGCCAGAGGCCCTCCCGCTCTGGACAGGTATTCAAATGAATGTTTTATTTTAAAAGACTTTGTTTAAAAATAGGGTCTCAGAACCTTCTCTGTTCCTTTCACTCTCATACTCACCAATGCCAATATAAGAAAACTTTAGGCCAGTTTGAAATCAACAACATCGAAGCAATTAAACATTGGTTGGACTCCCAATATATGGTCCAGGAATAGAATATCCCTGTGTTGGAACTTTCCACAATTTCTTTTCTGAATCTTTCAGATTTGCTGCCGAGGACATTGATCTGCCTCACAAGAAGCAAGTTGTGATTCACCACAGCGCCGTGTCAATGCACGTGGCGTGGTGTAGCCACGTGGAGGATCTGCCCTTTTCAGCTCCTGAGGCTGGTTGATAAGGCTGCGGTGGGTGCAATAATTTGGGCCCTTCTGGCACCTACTTTCTCATATTCTGGCAACAGCACCTTACTTTTCTTTTAGGGAGCCACCACTCCCACTCTCAACCCACATGGTTTATGAAGACCTGCCCTTACTCAGCTAAGCTCCAGCAAGGAACAGACCCAGGCTTGGCCCATCAGCATGTGTCTCCTTGATGGCCATGAGTGTTGCATTATAGATAAGCATATGTCCATTTCAGTATATGGACAGCTGATCTGGGGATTTTTGCCAAAGTTACTTTGGGGAGAAAAAAAAAATTTAGATTAAGTCTCTTAAACTGATATGATATAAACCTGCAGCTACTGAGACATACCAGGAAAAATGGTGCCTACTAGAGAGGTCAGCACAGAGGAAGGCATAGCTGATAGAAGACAAGCAGAGTTCTGATTTTTTTTCCAAGATAGGGTCTCATTCTGCCACCCAGGCTGGAGTGCAGGGGTGTCATCATAGTTCATGGTAACCTTAAATTCCTGGTCTCAAGTGATGCTCCTGCCTCAGCCTCCCAAAATGCTGGAATGACAGTTATGAGCCACTGTGCCCATCCAGTTCTTATTTTCTTACTTAATTTTTGTGGCAATTATTCAGTTATGTGCCCCAAATGTGTTTTTTCTCTTGGCTTACTTTGAGTTGGGTTCCTGTTAGCTGCAAGCAAAGATGTCCTGGTTAATACAGACACAGAAATAAATGCATTATAAAATTACTATCTTTATTAAAAATTAAAACTATGTTTTATAATTTACAAAGTACCTTCATGTTCCTGATCTCATTTAAACATCATAGCAATTCCCAGAAGTGGCCATTGTCACGTTCTTTATTTAATACATGAGAAAACACTGATTAACAAATTTATGCAAACTCTGGTATCCAGCAGGTACCTGAGCCAGAACTCAAAAACTCCAATCCTGTGTTCCTGCTCTGAATTCAGAGGCAGTGGCACTCATCCTTTTTTCAGAGATTTTAAATCATGTACAAGAGACCAGCTGAGACCACGGATAAAGTTAAACAGTACAAAACCAGACATTTCACATGATGATGAGATAAACCTAATAAGGCAACATTTGTTTATCAGTAAAATTGATGGTCCCTTAGAGAAAGTGATTTATGTATTCAGAAGGGAGAGAGAGTGCTGAGGCTTGGCCAGCGTTTGGAGAACGTATGGAGAAGAAGGGATTGCATTATTGCTAAATTTCCCCCAAAGGATTTAAGGCATCTTGGAATGTCAGATCTTGACAGGCTTTTTAAAATTTCCTACTTCAATCCCATCATTTTACAAAGAATAAAACAAGATTGGTAAAAAAGGGGGGGTTATTATCATGATCAGTCATTCATTGATTATGTGTTAAATGGCAGACTTGGTTTATGTACATCATTGCCAATGCTCATAGCATCGTAAGATTAAATATTATCTCCATTTTTCACATTTGGAAAATTAAAATCAAAGTTTCTTCCCTTTTTTTGTTCTTTTGTATAAGCTGTGCTCTTATTTCAAGCATCCATCCTTTCCTTTTCCAAATGAGCAGCACGTACTCATCTGCTAAGACACCTCCACCCCCACCCCCGAAGAGATCTTTCACAGAGATTTTTCTGTCCCTTATCCTTTACGGTACTTTTCCCTCCACTCAAGTCCCAACTATTCCTAGCAAAGCACAACAGTTTATTAGAATTGGAGGTCACTTTTCATCCACCCATGTCCCCTCTACCAGATTGTAGAGGTTGGATACTGTGTTTTATTTGCCCTTGTATACATAATACCTAGCACAGAAGCTGGCACCAGAGCATATAAGAAGTGAGAGAGAGAAAGAAGAGGAAACCAAGGACCACAGGCCTACACTTAGGGAAATGTCCAAAGTCATAAGGCAGAGAAGGAAGAGGCTAGGATGTGACGAGGGAGGCCAGGATGAGAAGCAGCAGCAGAAGAGCCAACGTGGTGTCAGATCTCAAGAGGCCCTGGAGGTGAGATTGTTGGAAATAGGTGGAGAGGTAGAAGGAGATAGGACTGGAGAAAATGTCAGGTAGCAGATAACTATGCTGGTTTGCAATCTGCTTATAATTTCTCAGATGAAATTATCAGTGGTTTCAGAATTGTGGAGAGAAATGTTTTCTTTTCGGGGACTCTGGAAGATCTATGAAGTTGGGCAATGGCGTGATTACACTTCTACATCTAGTCTGCCTAACGACCTAGGTTGAAAGACCTTCAGGGCTTGCAGTCTGCATCTACAGAACAGGGACTGGTTCTATCAGCTTAGCTCTCATTGGGGAAAACTCAGAGTGAAGGTAGTACACGCTTCATATGCCAAGGGAACTAGGATTGAAGACAAAAGTACGGGCTGAGCTGATAATAAGCTTCATAAGGGTTTAGTTAAACTTATAGGTGACAGATTTGTAATGAATTGCTGTAAGAAGTCTAGAAATCTCCCAGCTATGCCCCTTATTTTGCTTGTTGCAATCAAGGAAACAAGCGAGGCTCATCTATGGAACGTCCTCCATTGCCGCTATCAGACACTTCATCCTTGGGTGATTATTAGCCCTGAGTCTGTCCCCGGGGAGAGGGAAGAGCAAGGAGCAAAAACCCCAAGTTCCTACTTTAGCACCTCTGTTCACGTGATGTGCAACAGTGGGCACGATAATTCTCCTCTCTGAAACTCAATTTCCTTACCTCTGAAGTGAACATTCTTATAATACCTGCCCCCACAAAACTGGGAACATAGAAAGATACTGGCCTTAAACATTTTTTGTAGTTCCTAGCTATATTAATATTGCAAATTGCCAGTATAGCAGAGGCGTTCTTGTTATTGGTAAAGACAAAACATGGAATAGGCCCAAGGTTTACAACCCCAGCCCACAGAATCTAATTTTTTCCCTTTTCTCCTAGTCCTTAGGATTCATTAATTCCAGTATCTGCTGGAATAGACTTTCTTTTGCATTCTTTCATTGCCTATTTATTGAATAACTTCTATGTGCTAAGCTTTGTTCTAGGCACTAGAGATATGAAGGGAACAATAGCACCAATAATGATGATGATGATGATGATGATAAATGCCCAGCATTCCTTGAGCACTTTATACTTACCAAATTTGACACACACTGACTCATTTAATCTTTCAAGCATCACTATGAGGTAGGCATGTTTATTATCTTCCTATCACAGATGAGAAAGCTAAGACTTGAAGAGGTCTCATAATTTGCCAAACGTTATGAGACCTCTTATATAAGTGGCAAAGCCAGGGCATAGGACTGACCCAAGGTGCCTGTCCCTAAATCCTGAACATTTAACCAAGTGATATCCTGCCTCAGTGGGCATGGCCCACATCCTCACAAAACTTACAGACTAAGCAAGGTTACAGACCAGCAGCCAACTCCAACACCTGCCTCCATGGGGGAGGCCCCTGAGAAGAACAACCCTGCTCAGAGAATAGAAATCCGTTAGTTCATTGACGAGTACCTGGGAGCCAGGATCTGATGGATAAGGCACCTTACTCACAATTATATACCTTGAATTCTTGAATATTTTCCCCTTTAGCATCTATAGCCTTTTAGATCTAATCATGATACTACCTGTCAAATTTATGTAAGACTTTATGACCTATTTACAAGGCATTTTACATTCGTGGTCTCATTTGATCCTCCCAGCAGTGATGTGAGATGGAAGAGCCTAGGACTCTTATCCCCATTTTACACATGAGGAAACTGAGGCTCTAAGAAAGATGGCTAGTGGTCCCGAGTCATTCACTTGGGAGTGGCAGGTCGTCAGACTCACGTGCAGGCTTCACTAACATTCAGCCTCAAGAACATGTCAGCTAGCATTTGATCCAAAGCTTTGACAAACTGAATGACCTCTCTGGCCAGACCTGCAGATGTTTCACATGAGATTTCAGAGGGGAGGTTTGAAGTTCTGCTTTCCACAAACATAGACCTTTTTTTTTTTTTTTTAACACAAAGCCCCCTTGTATTTATAGTGTCTTTTGCCACTCACATCTAAGCACTTTCAGGCTCAGAGTTCGGAGAATTTTGTACCCTTACTTACTTAGAATTACTTAGCCATTGACTTTGCCCCTGACCTTATCTAATGTGATCATTTTTGGTCATTTTAAAACATTGTTGGTCGCAGTTCACATCTTAAGGAGGCCTGGCATGGGCAGAACGCATCAGTATCAAAAACACACTGTACTTATTTCCCAGGGCAAGGAGAGCCCTCCAAGCAGAGTCTTCCACAGATCTGAGCTTCAGAATAACATTAGGACATGAAACTTCCAAGCATCATGAAAAATCTTCAGCGATTCTCAGTACATTTATACTCACAGAATATAACCTATATCATTTTAAACACCGGACTGCACTTTTATTTCCACCTTCTCTCCTTTCTTTTCTTCCTCCCCAAAAGGTACCCTCCTTCTAACCATGAGCAACTCCAAGCAGGCAATGATATTTATGGTGATTGATACTTGGTAAGGGACAAAAAGAGCTACCACTGACCCTTGTGTGTCTCAGGGCTCATGAAGGATAAGAAGGTTATAGGTGTCTAATTCTAGATAGAAGCTTGAAAATTTCCAAAGTCATTAAGTTAAGGCCCATTCCTTTCTAAATTTAAACCAGGTTTGTTCAGATAACCAAATATCCTTTATTTGATTTCTTCTGTACATTAGAAGTTTTCTGAGAATAAGTAAATGGAACTACGTATTCCTCTCTTTAGGACACCCAGTTTGAAATAGGTTGTGATCTTATTTATCAAACTCAAAATTTAAATAGATGACCTGACAAGTATAAATGCTTGACAGCGACAACGGAAAAGAAATCTGTACAACCTGTAAGGCCCTGAGCTTATGATGATCACCAGGAGAAGGGGAGTGAGGAACGTTAGGGCCAGGTAAACTAAAATTGTAATAGGTATCTTGAGAAAACAAGGATATCAGGACACACCACTGATCATCAAAACTGTAAAAATGAGTACTACTGAAATCCCTACTCTATCACCCAAGGTTATCATTAAAAACCAGGGCTCTGACCATAACATTCATTAGTGAAAATTCATCCCTTTGCATCTCACTCCTGAAGGTTTATGTTCTTCTCTGTTCTCAGGCTTCTACATGCCTCATGCCCTCCCCCTGGAATGTCCCTCTCAAACTTTTCTCTCTGGCTCAGCACCCCTCGCTCAGTGGTTAGGGCGCCAGCCACATGCACGGAGGCTGGTGGGTTTAAACCTGGCCAGGGCCTGCTAAACAAAATGACAACTGCAGCAAAAGATAGCCGGGCGTTGTAGCGAGCGCCTGTAGTCCCGACTACTGGGAGGCTGAGGCAAGGGAATCGCTTAAGCCCAAGAGTTTGAGGTTGCTTTGAGTTGTGACACCCTGGCACCTACCAAGGGTGACATAGTGAGACTCTGTCTCAAAAAACAAACAAACACAGAATTTTCTCTCTGGCAAACTCTTACTTCCTATTCTCCTGAGAGTGCAAAAGTTACCTCCTCTGAGAAAGCTCTTCTGGCTATAGGTGCAGATGGCTGGGTGTTCCCTGAACACTCATACTCACCTCTAGGGTAGCAGCAAGCATGTCACATCACTGTTTTTTACAGGCCTCTCTCCTGTCCTACATTATAGACCTGAACCCTGCCTAATATGTCTTCAATGTCTTAAACTGTGACCAGCACAGAATAGGCACTTAAATGTCTGATGAAGAAAGAAAGAAGATCGCTGAAAAGCTCCTTCCTTTTTTTCACCATAAAAGGAAGGGAAGAGGGGAGGGGAAAAAAGAAACAGAAGGTGGAAGACAGAGAGAGAAAGAAAGAAGAAAATGGGTGTGCAGGAGGAAATAAGAGAAGGAAAGGCAGGAGCTTTGCTTGCCTGGAGATTATCCTGAATAAAACAGAAATGATCTCTCCTCCCTCTCCCCATATTTAGAGAGAAGCCATATTTATTCCAGTCACTCAATTGAGTGGCTTATTTGGACCTATTAAGATATTTATTGACTCTTGGTTTTCTATTGATTTTGAAGAGGCCCCTAGGAAAATTTAATAAGTATAGAAAAAAAGTAAATAAGCATACAGGTAATAAACTCCAGATTACATGAGCAAACATTACTTAATTACATTCCTATTAATCCACTGACTCTGCAATGAATCTTTGAGCCATTTAATTATCAATTTGACAAGATAATCCAGGAGTAGTTAATGATTATACCAGTAAGTTGTTTTTAAAAATCACTGACAATTATTAAGTCTCGTAACAGACATCAAATTAACTTGCTAGAGCTGTCTGGTTAAATAGACAGCACTTAATTATGAGGTACTCACACATGCCTCAGATTTTAACATGCAAGCCGTTTTAATAGTGTAACGTTGAAAGGGTTGTGTAAGGGGACGGTTTACCCACAGGGGAACACTCGAACTCCACACAGGGGGACCACAAGACTAGCGAGAGCATGATCTTGAATGTTTCATCTGGTTTGTTCCAATTTTCATCTTGAAACAGGGAGACAGAGCTCTTGTAACAGAAACAAATGATTGTCGTCTGCAGTCAGGCTTGTAGGCCATGAGATGACCTAGCTTTCTGGTAGGGAAGGGTGGGAACATGGTCACTTATGAAGGTATAGGGTAATATCGGCCTCCTTATGCACACGAATGGCCAGACACGGTGTAAAGCGATTTCTACAGACTGTCTCTTTTAATAGTCGAAAGATAAAAAAAAAAAAAAAAAATCCCCCAGCGATGTGTAGATTTTCATTTGATTGCGGTACAGAGGCGGGACAAAGAAACACATACACCAGGCCACCCAGGAGGTTTCATCTTAGCTTACAATGGCAGTGGAAGCCTGGTGGCTACAGCAGCTGGAATCAGAGAGAGGACAGCAGTCCACCACTGGGACACACACCCCGTTCCCCTACCCAGACTCTTTGGTTCCAGGAGACTGCATCTGCCCTCCTGAAGGGACCAGTTTTCATTCAGTGGGTAGGACCAAGGAAAGACCTTACCAAGCCTCTCCTGACCCTCACGGTTTCAGATGTGACATTCTTCCTGGAGTCCGCCTTGTCCATTCCATGTGCTACCATCATTTTCTCTCTCTTAGCTCTCACAGCGCTGACTACAGTGGCTGCTGACACAAACCTACCATTTAAAAAAGTATTTCTCAGGTCGAAATGAATTAAACTGAATTGGATTGGAATGAACTGAAGTAAATTGAATTGAACCTTGTAAGGAAAGAGAACAGACTCTAGAATCTGTTTCTTTACTTTTAGGCAAAGCAGTTTCAATAATAAAAAGCAGCACAAGGGCTGTGCCTGGCTCTGTAGCCTAACTGCCTAGGTTCAAACTTCAGCTACAACTCACCAACTCCGCGATGTTGGGTAAGTTACTTGACTTTCCTCTGCCTCCCTAAGGAAAGCAAGGATGATGATGGTACCCACCTTGCGGGATTGCTATGAAGAATACATTCAATGAATTAATTTTGTAAATCCCTTGGAATAATACATGATACATAGACAACACTATGCAAGTTTTGAAAAATGTATATACTTTCTAAATTGAAAAATCATAATTGTACATATTCATGGAGTTGCATAGTGTTGGGTTTTTTGTTTTGTTTTGTTTTCATTTTTACCTTTGATTTATTATATTTTATTTATTGTTTGGGATTCATTGAGGGTACAAAGAATTCAGTTACACTAAATGCATTTGTTTGGTAAATCCCATCTTATAATGGTGTCCCTCCCTCAAGAGGTATGCCATACACTTGTGGTCCCCCAAGCCCCTCGCTGTCCCCCTCTCTCCGCTCCCTCCTTCCCCTACTCCCTACCATATATTAGCTCACCTATTGCCTTCATGTTAGAATTGAGTACATTGGATTCTGGCTTTTCCATTCTCCTGATGCTTTACTAAGAAGAATGTGTTCTACTTCAATGCAGGTTAATACAAAAGATGCAAAGTCTCCATCTCTTTAAATGGCTGACTAGTATTCCATGGTATACATATACCACAGCTTGTTAATCCATTTCTGGATTGGTGGGCATTTAGGCTGTTTCCATATTTTGGTGATTGTAAATTAAGCTGCTGTAAACAGTCTAGTGCAAATGTCCTTATGATAAAATGATTATTTTTCTTCTGGGTAGATGCCCAGTAAAGGGACTGCAGGATCAAATGGGAGGTCTGGTTTGAGTTCTTTTGATGCACATAATGTATAGTGAGGTGATCAGAGTATTTATCATATCCATCATCTTACATATTTATTATTTCTTTATGTTGGAAACATTCAAGATCCTCCTTCTAGCTATTTGAAACTATATAATGTATTATTGTTAACTGTAGTCATCCTACAAGGGGACAGCGAGCTATAACTTATCCTCCTATCTAGCTGTAATTTTGCATCCTTTAACATATCTCTTACTGTCCTTTCCATCCCCCAGGCTCCCCAACCTCCAGTGTTTTCTCCTCTTTTTTTAACTTTATGAGATCAACATTTTTTAGCACCCACATATGAGTGAGCACACACACTGTGTAACTTTCTGTCCCTGGTTTATTTCACTTGACATAATGTCCTCTGTTCCATCCAGGTTGTTACAAATGACAGGGTTTCAATCTTTTTGTGGGTGAATAGTACTCCATGACATTTATATACCACATTTCCTTTATCCATTCATCTGTGGTTGGATTTGTAGATTGATTCCATATTTTGGCTATTGAAAATAATTTGGCAATAAACATGGGGTGAAGGTGTCTCTTTGATGTAATTATTTCCTTTCCATTGTATAAATTCCCAGTAGTGGCATTTCTGGTTCTGTGGTAGTTCTATTTGTAGTTTCTGGAAAAATCCCTGTACTGTTTTCCATAGTGACTGTACTAATTTATTTCTGGGCTCAAGTGATCCTCTCATCACAGCCTCTCAAGTAGCTGGGATTATAGGCACAAACTGCCGGCCCAGCTTTAGGGTTTGTTTGTTGGTTTGTTTTTTAATAAAATAATTTTTAAGAATGATATCACTACTTTGGATTGTATTTCACTTTACATGCAGCAACTCACATTACATCTTCTGAGAAGGACTGCACTCAGTTACCCAATAAGAAAACTGAGCCTCGGGGCAGCGCCTGTGGCTCAGTCGGTAAGGCGCCAGCCCCATATACCGAGGGTGGCGGGTTCAAACCTGGCCCCGGCCAAACTGCAACCAAAAAATAGCCGGGCGTTGTGGCGGGCGCCTGTAGTCCCAGCTACTCGGGAGGCTGAGGCAGGAGGATCACTTAAGCCCAGGAGTTGGAGGTTGCTGTGAGCTGTTTGATGCCAAGGCACTCTACCGAGGGCCATAAAGTAAGACTATGTCTCTACAAAAAAAAAACTGAGCCTCATAAAAGCAAGTTCAGAGCAAGAACACACACCGTTACAGGCCTGGAGCCCACTTCTGTCTTACCCAAGGCATGTCTGCAGTGCCCTTTTCTTACAGTATCCCTGTCTGTTTTGATGTGGAAAACCAGCTATCATGTATACTGCTGTTGCCTGATAATCCAGAGTTCTTAGAGTCATAGTATTCCCTGTATAGACATGCTCACCAAACCAAAGGATTCTACCTGGAATCAAGACGAACGATCTGCCATGTAGCAGGATAGAAACATCCCAGAGTAAGGAAGTTAGAAAACCTGGATTCTAGCCCCGGCTCAGCCTCTAACTTTCATCGTATTAATAACTGACATTTATTGAGATCTTACTCCTTGCCTTGTACTGTATTTACGTCCCCCACTTAAACCTCACAACAAACCTCAGACATAAATACTTTTATTGGGCAGTGCCTGTGGCTCAAAGGAGTAGGGCGCTGGCCCCATATGCTGCAGGTGGTGGGTTCAAACCCAGCCCCAGCCAAAAACTGCAAAAAATAAATAAATAAATACTTTTATTAACCCATACTTGGGGGTAAGGAAGTAACTTATTCAAAGTCAAACTGCCAGTAAGTGGTGAGCATAAAACTCATCTGAAGCACCTCAAAGCTACTTTCCCATCCAGCCCATCTAGAATCATGTGGGAACTTACCTAATCTTTGCTCCTGTAGAGGGTGTGTCTGTAGTTCTAGGCAATTCTATGTCAAACCCCAGACATTTCAAGGCCTCCCAAGATATCAAGGTTGAAAAACTAGTGAATCATGGCTTAAAGTGGGATTTTGTAATCACTGAAAGAAACATAAATGAAAAATTGTTAAAAGATAAAAACCCTAAATCTCTTCCAAGTCATCAATTTCATACATTCATTTACCATGTTTGTAATCCTGAGGGTTATTTCATTTATTTTTCTTTCTTCCCTTAACACACTATGTGAAAGATTTTCCTTATTACTCAAATTCATAATTACCACTTTTATGACTGCATAAACAATCAACAATAACTACCAAATGCTATTCAGCCAAAATTTCACAATAAAGCGATTACCTTGTTGCTAAATATTTAAGTAGCTTTTAGTGTATTTGCTAGTATATGTAATGCTGCAATGAACATCTTTGCACAGTCGTACTGTTTTATAACATGAATCCACCAGAGGATAAAGCCAGGGCAACATGTGTGTCCATATTTGTGGCTCTTACACTTTGAAAAGGGAAGGTCTACTGATAGTCACCACCTACGGCCTTGCACTGTTGAAATCTTAAAACACTGAAACTGAAACTTGTTCCAGATTTTAAGTGGTTATAACTGGTTTGCTAAAGGGAACAAACATTAACAGTGGATTTGAAAGCTGAATTCTTTTTTTTTTTTTTTTGTACAATGAATGTTTTTATTCAGAATTTTAAAATGGCAATTTTCTTTTTTTTTTTTCTTTTTTTTTTTTTTTTATTGTTGGGGATTCATTGAGGGTACAATAAGCCAGTTACACTGATTGCAATTGTTAGGTAAAGTCCCTCTTGCAATCATGTCTTGCCCCCATAAAGTGTGACATACACTAAGGCCCCACCCCCCTCCCTCCATCCCTCTTTCTGCTTCCCCCCCCATAACCTTAATTGTCATTAATTGTCCTCATATCAAGATTGAGTACATAGGATTCATGCTTCTCCATTCTTGTGATGCTTTACTAAGAATAATGTCTTCCACTTCCATCCAGGTTAATACGAAGGATGTAAAGTCTCCATTTTTTTTGATGGCTGAATAGTATTCCATGGTATACATATACCAAAGCTTGTTAATCCATTCCTGGGTTGGTGGGCATTTAGGCTGTTTCCACATTTTGGCGATTGTAAATTGAGCTGCAACAAACAGTCTAGTACAAGTGTCCTTATGATAAAAGGATTTTTTTCCTTCTGGGTAGATGCCCAGTAATGGGATTGCAGGATCGAATGGGAGGTCTAGGTTGAGTGCTTTGAGGTTTCTCCATACTTCCTTCCAGAAAGGTTGTACTAGTTTGCAGTTCCACCAGCAGTGTAAAAGTGTTCCCTTCTCTCCACATCCACGCCAGCATCTGCAGTTTTGAGATTTTGTGATGTGGGCCATTCTCACTGGGGTTAGATGATATCTCAAGGATGTTTTGATTTGCATTTCTCTAATATATAGAGATGATGAACATTTTTTCATGTGTTTGTTAGCCATTCGTCTGTCGTCTTTAGAGAAAGTTCTGTTCATGTCTCTTGCCCATTGATATAAGGGATTGTTGTCTTTTTTCATGTGGATTAATTTGAGTTCTCTATAGATTCTGGTTATCAAGCTTTTGTCTGATTAAAAATATGCAAATATCCTTTCCCATTGTGTGAGTTGTCTCTTTGCTTTGGTTATTGTCTCCTTAGCTGTACAGAAGCTTTTCAGTTTAATGAAGTCCCATTTGTTTATTTTTGTTGTTGTTGCAATTGCCATGGCAGTCTTCTTCATGAAGTCTTCCCCCTGGCCAATATCTTCCAGTGTTTTTCCTATGCTTTCTTTGAGGATTTTTATTGTTTCATGCCTTAAATTTAAGTCCTTTATCCATCTTGAATCAATTTTTGTGAGTGGGGAAAGGTGTGGGTCCAGATTCAGTCTTTTACATGTAGACATCCAATTCTCCCAACACCATTTATTGAATAGGGAGTCTTTCCCCCAAGGTAAGTTCTTGTTTGGTTTATCGAAGATTAGGTGGTTGTAAGATGTTAGTTTCATTTCTTGGTGTTCAATTCGATTCCAAGTGTCTATGTCTCTGTTTTTGTGCCAGTACCATGCTGTCTTGAGCACTATGGCTTTGTAGTACAGACTAAAATCTGGTATGCTGATGCCCCCGGCTTTATTTTTGTTACTAAGAACTGCCTTTGCTATACGGGGTTTTTTCCGGTTCCATACAAAATGCAGAATCATTTTTTCCAAATCTTGAAAGTACGATGTAGGTACTTTGATAGGAATGGCATTGAATAGGTAGATTGCTTTGGGAAGTATAGACATTTTAACAATGTTGATTCTTCCCATCCATGAGCATGGTATGTTCTTCCATTTGTTAAAATCCTCTGCTATTTCCTTTCTGAGGAGTTCATAGTTTTCTTTATAGAGGTCCTTCACCTCCTTCGTTAGGTATATTCCTAGGTATTTCATTTTCTTTGAAACTATGGTGAAGGGAGTTGTGTCCTTAATTAGCTTCTCATCTTGACTGTTATTGGTGTATACAAAGGCTACTGACTTGTGGACATTGATTTTATATCCTGAAACATTACTGTATTTTTTGATGACTTCTAGGAGTCTTGTGGTTGAGTCTTTGGGGTTCTCTAAGTATAAGATCATGTTGTCAGCAAAGAGGGAGAGTTTGACCTCCTCTGCTCCCATTTGGATTCCCTTTATTGAAAGCTGAATTCTTGGTGTGTGGCTCTGAGGCAAAGCTTATTTTCTGTCAAGAGAGAAAGGATCTGGGAGAAGTGCCTGCAAAAAGCAGACTTACTGGAATAAAAAGAGAACATACAGGAATTTTTTAGAAGACCAAGTTCTCAAGAAATTAGCACTGGAGAGGCATTAAGTAAACCAGTCTCCTGGACCTCACTTTGGTATCTGAATCTTAACGCTAAAGAAACACTTTCACTTTTACAGTTCAATGTCAGCTAATCCGAAAATTTTGTTAAATTGGAGAATACACAAATATATTTGAACTTAAGAAATTCATTTGCCAGCAGGTAGGAACAGGGCCTTTCTTTAAGCATGTATTTTCCATTTTCAGAGATCCATCTTATTTTTTTTAAATAAGCCACATCCACAATGTATTCTCTATTATTTCCAGTTTCATGTGTTTTTGTTTTGTTTTGTTTTGTTTTTAGTGGAAGAAAACTTCAGAAACTTGCATAATTCTTCTAGATTTGAATCTTTGTGTTATTCTTTTACTGTTTTCTCAACCACAGACTAATTTTAGAGCATTTTTTTTTCCTCAACTCATTCGCCTTGAGCCTTTCCAATGAAATCAATTTAATTTCTATTGAAATAATTCTCTTTATTTTCACACTCATATTTCATCTATTTGAGTAATGTTTCATTTATATAATTATATGAACTAATACGAGTGGCATGATCAGGTTTGCGGTAAAAAAACTAACTGGTCTTTGGTAGCTGTTACAACTGGATTCTTGGGAGACAAAGGGCATCAGGACATGAGAAAGCAGCCTAGGGAGCATTCTGCAGGCTGTGGGAATCAGCCAGAATGTTCTGCAAAGGGAACAGAGGGCTTATGTTGGGTAAGTCGAGGTGAGATCTGTTGAACAACCAAGTTGAACCAAGTTGTTCAACACAAAAGGGTAGAGGATGAGGAGGAGTGAATCCCTGTACCCTGCAAACAGAATCAGTGTATGTCTGCTCTTAGTAGCCACAGGAGGCTCATTCCAGATTCAAGACTCTGGAAGATGAAAAGACTTGAACACTGAGCACCAACAACAGGCTCAGAGTTCCATGCCAAGGGTTACTACAATGTTACCAATGTTGGGGGAAAATATTTATATTCATTTAGTCTAATTTCCATTCCCTTGTTTATATAATTAGACTGTTTGACTAGGAAATTTGCAAGGTTCATTTCTTATTCCCAAAGCAAAGTCTGGGTTGTCCTCTTTTTCTTGGCCTTATCCCCATTGGTTTAACCCAGAGACAATCACCACTAGGGGTCAGACTTTTTACATCACTCCTCTTGCAAGAAGGAACCCAAGTCTTGGATTTTTTTTTAACTGGGAAGAAACTAGGAGGTCTTCTATTCTGGCAAGGAGTGCCATTCAAACTCTTTCAATGTGTGAGACTTTGTCATATATAGTATTATTAAAGTTTCTAAGAAACAGAGGTTTCAAAACCCGCTCTTCTAAGGAAGCTCTTTGCATCTGACCTAGATCCCTTGAATGTAATTCGAATCTCTCTTAATGTGGTATTTTAGTAGAGACTGTTAATCATTGACTATCACCCTCTGGAGAAGATACCTGTTCTTCTGAGCAAGCATCAATCAGTTCATGTCTCAGTGTCCATATCAGTAAAACATGGGTCCAAGTCTAGGATTCCCTCTTTCAATAAACAGCTCAAAAAATAAGCAACTTCCATCTTAAGTAACTAACTCAAAATCACACACACAATGAATGGCTGGGCCAGGATTAAATTAGGTTATACATACCACAAAGCCATCCTGGCCTCCACCTGATAGAGAGAACCCCTGGCCATCAAGGAATGGAACTAGGGGATGAGAAAAGGGGGCACCCAAAGTTGTAATAGAACAGTAGTTGCCTTGGTCACATGAGCCATTGTCGTAATGGGCTGAAGTAAACTCAAGAAGCCTTTGGTATCTTTCAGTGCAAGCTTTGATATGAAATGGTGAAGTTCAGGCTTTGTGGAGGGAGTTAAAGACAGTAAACTCCAAGCCGGCAGTAAAACTCAAATGTGTTCTGATGTTTTGAATCAAGACTTGGGAACCAGGCCTGAGACAAGATGGTGGACTGAAGCCAGCTTTCCACAGAGGCTCCTGTCCAGAAGGAGAATTAAGGGATGAAAATTTAGCAAGAAACCTGGTAGATTTGAGCTGCACCAAGAGAGAAGGTTGAAGAACACACATCAACCCCACTGAGGTGAGCTGCGACCACAAGGACGCAAACAAAAGGTACAAAATCCATCACCAAGCGGACAGGAGTCCCCCTCCCCCCCATGGGACTGGCTCAAGGGCCCCACAAACAAACAAACGGGCAGAAATCAAAGGCCCTCCCACTACACTCCACGGGAGAGACCTTCTAAAAAATGGACCTACCTCCCCTACTAGGGTGCCATGGCGCCCTCCTGCCAGGCATAAAACTGTTTAAAACTGTAAATATCCTTTACCTGCAACACTGAACTCCCAGCACCCCCCTCCACTCACACTGAGGTATGGAGGCCTGTCCTGCAGGAGTTCGGATTCTTGGGTGATTTCTTGAGGGGTGTGGACAGTGCCCAAGCGCAGCTGGTCAGCACTGACCCTAGGGCACAGGAGCGAGGAGAGGGCAATCGGCTGAGGGGGAGCCACGCCAGGGCGGCACTTCCCCGAAGCCTGTTGCAACAGCCCTCCTTGGGCAGTAATACGGCCAGGCATAAAACTGAGTGAAACTGTGTATCTTCCCTGCTCGCAATGCTGAGCTCCCAGCACCCCGCTCTGCTCTCGCTCTGGGGTCTGGGGGCCTGTCCCCCAGGAGTCTGGATTCTTGGGTGATTTCTTGTGGGATGTGGACAGTGCCTGAGCTGTGCTGACTCTGGGGCATGGGAGCGAGGAGAGGATGGTTGGCTGGAAGAGAACCGCTCCAGACCAGCAGTTCCCTGGGACGCAGAGTGGCAGCTGTCTTCTGGCAGTGGTGCGGCCAAGCATAAAACTGTGTGGAACTGTGTGTGCTGGCTACCTGAAGCTCTGGGCTCCCAGCACTCCCCTTCGCCCTCACCCTCCTTCACCCTCACTCTGAGATCTGGAGGCCTGTCCCTCAGGAGTATGGATTTTTGGGTGATCTCTTGAGGGGCGTGGACAGAGCATAAACTGTGGCTGGTCAGTGCTGACTCTGGGGCGCGGGAGTGAGGAAAGAAGGGTCAGCTGGGTGCGAGCCACACCAGGCTGGGGTTCCCGGAGGCGGATCAACAGCCATTCTTTTTTAATAGCAAAAGCCTCACTCCTGGATATTCTGAAGCCACACCTGTCTCCCTGGGCAACCAGAGGAGGCTGCCCGTGAGTAAAGGATTTACCTGAGGCTACTCACAAACCCGGGAAGCTTCCAGGGCGGGGCCGACTCAGAGAGGTAACTGAATACAAACCTCCAGCAGCAAAGAGGTTGAAACTCAGAAGAACAGCTTATCTTCTGCAGGTGATTTTAGCAGGAACAGACAGAATCCCGCATAGTTGTTCTGTTCTGATCTGTTCTGCTCTGTTCTGTCAGTAACATCAATCAGGGGCAGGGCTGAGCCTGAGTGAATGCCCTCCAACCTTCATCAAGTGCCCGAGGATGTCAGGCCTCACCTCCTCCTGCTAGATAGCGGCAGAGTGCACAGGCCTGGCAGATTTCCTTGCAATTGAGGCAGGTGCAAACCCCTGGAGTATCTGTTCACTATAGGCAACTGGGTCAGCCATCTGCAGTGATATCAGTGACTGGATCTGACAGAGGGGCAAGGTGGGGGAAGGAGGCATCAACCTTCCCAGACTGATCTATTTGCTAGGTGGCTCCTCCTGACTCCACGCAGCACTGGAGGAAGCTATATCAGAGTAGTCACAGACCCCTGTGACCCAGCTCCCAGAGACCTCTTGAACTCTCCCACCCAAGACAGGTGCCAACTGAGACAATCAGTTTAGACCTTTTGAACTGAACCAATAGATTGAGGACTTTTCAGGTGGTGCCCTGGGTGTGCAGTTGTAGGAAGGTTTGATTTTCCTTTTCCAACTGGTGCCAGAGGTGGGCAGGGTGACTTAATAGCTGGTTTTTCTCCATAGCTGAGAAAAACCAGAGTAAATGTTTCACTAGGGTCGAACAGAAACCAGCTGAAAACAAGACAGAACCACTTAGCCCCACCACACCAGACAGGGCCCCAGTTTCTCAGGCCATAACACTATACGGGCCCTCGACAAAACCCCAGTGGAAAAACAAAAGGGAGTAAAACAACCATGGGGCAGAATCAGCGGAAAAACTCTGGTAACATGAATAACCAGAATAGATCAACCCCCCCCCCCAAGGAAAGATATGGCAGATGTAATTGAAGATCCCAGTCATAAACAACTGACTGAGATGTCAGAAATCAAATTCAGAATATGGATGGCAGACAAGATTAATAAAGTGGAATTAGGAATTTGAGGAGAAATTTAAAAGTTGTCTCAAGAATTTAACGAATTTAAAGACAAAACCACCAAAGACTTAGACACACTGAAGCAAGAATTTGCAGCCCTCGAAGATATGAAAAATACAGTAGAATCCCTCAGTAACAGAATGGAGCAAGCAGAAGAAAGGATTTCTGACATCAAAGATAAAGCCTTTGAACGCTCCCAAACTCTCAAAGAGGAAGAGAAATGGAGAGCAAAAATGGA
Organism: Nycticebus coucang; assembly: GCF_027406575.1. Classification (NCBI taxonomy): domain Eukaryota; kingdom Metazoa; phylum Chordata; class Mammalia; order Primates; family Lorisidae; genus Nycticebus; species Nycticebus coucang. The sequence goes on from NC_069795.1 coordinate 84,989,510, forward strand.
TCATTCTCTCAGAGAGCTCTGGGATAATTCGAAGAAGGCTAATATACAAATAATTGGAATTCCTAAAACCTATGAAGTGACCTCGATGGGCACAGAGGCCCTTCTGCATGAAATTATGAAACAGAATTTTTCAGATATGCCTAGAGATTCTGAAATTCAGATAGCGGACAGCTTCAGAACCCCAGCAAGACTCAACCCCAATAAGACATCCCCCAGGCATATCATAATTAACTTCACTAAAATTAATATGAAGGAGAAAATTCTCAAAGCAGCCAGGCAAAAGAAGGCCATTACATACAAAGGGAAGAATATTAGAATGACTAAAGATCTCTCTGCTGAAACTTTTCAAGCTAGAAGAGGGTGGTCATCGACTTTTACTCTCCGAAGGCAAAATAACTTTCAACCCAAGATCTTGTATCCAGCTAAACTGAGTTTCATTTATGATGGAGAAATTAAATACTTTAATGACATTCAGATGTTGAAGAAATTTGCCATAACCAAATCAGCTCTTCAGGATATTCTCAGACCTATCCTCCATAATGACCAACACAATCCTCTACCACAAAAGTAAACTCACTCAGAAACTTCAGATCAAACTCCAACTTCCACATTGGCAAAAGGATTAAAAATGTCCACTAGACCTTTGAAAAACTCGATACCCAAAATTTCACCAGACTTGTTAATATTCTCCATCAATGTGAATGGCCTAAACTGTCCTCTAAAGAGGCATAGGTTGGCTGACTGGATACAAAAACTCAGGCCAGATATTTGTTGCATACAAGAGTCACATCTTAACTTAAAAGACAAATACAGACTCAGGATGAAAGGATGGTCATCCATATTTCAGGCAAATGGTAATCAGAAAAAAGCAGGTGTCACAATTTTATTTGCAGATACAATAGGCTTTAAACCAACAAAAGTTAGGAAGGACAAGAATGGGTACTTCATATTTGTTAAGGGTAATACTCAATATGATGAGATTTCAATCATTAATATCTATGCACCCAACCAGAATGCACCTCAATTTATAAGAGAAACTCTAACTGACATGAGCAACTTGATTTCCTCCAGCTCCATAATAGTTGGAGATTTCAACACTCCTTTGGCAGTGTTGGATCAATCCTTTAATAAGAAGCTGAGCAAAGAAATTTTAGATTTAAATATAACCATCCAATATCTGGATTTAGCAGACATCTACAGAACATTTCATCCCAACAAAACTGAATACACATACTTCTTATCAGCCCACAGAACCTACTCCAAAATCAATCACATCTTAGGTCACAAGTCTAACCTCAGCAAATTTAAAGGAATAGAAATTATTCCATGCATCTTCTCAGACCACCATGGAATAAAACTTGAGCCGAGTAACAACAGGAACCTGCGTACTCATACAAAAACATGGAAGTTAAATAACCTTATGCCGAATGACAGCTGGGTCAGAGATGAGATTAAGAAGGAAATTGCCAATTTTTTGGAACAAAACGACAATGAAGACATGAACTATCAGAACCTCTGGGACACCGCAAAGGCAATTCTAAGAGGGAAATTTATAGCACTGCAAGCCTTCCTCAAGAGAACGGAAAGAGAGGAAGTTAACAACTTAATGGGACATCTCAAGCAACTGGAAAAGGAAGAACATTCCAACCCTAAACCCAGTAGAAGAAAAGAAATAACCAAAATTACAGCAGAATTGAATGAAATTGAGAAGAAATGAATAATACAACAGATCAATAAATCAAAAAGCTGATTTTTTGAAAAGGTCAATAAAATAGATAAAACTTTGGCCAATCTAATTAGAAAAAAAAGAGTAAAATCTCTAATCTCATCAATCAGAAACAACAAAGACGAAATAACAACAGACTCCTCAGAAATCCAAAAACTCCTTAATGAATATTACAAGAAACTTTATTCTCAGAAATATGAAAATCTGAAGGAAATTGACCGATATTTGGAAGTACATCACCTTCCAAGACTTAGCCAGAATCAAGTGGAAATGCTGAACAGGCCCGTATTAAGTTCAGAAATAGTATCAACCATACAAAAGCTCCCTAAAAAGAAAAACCCGGGACCAGATGGTTTCATGTCAGAATTCTACCAAACCTTTAAAGAGGAATTAGTACCTATATTACTCAACCTGTTCCAAAAGGTTGAAAAAGAAGGAAGACTACCCAACATGTTCTATGAAGCAAACATCATCCTGATCCCCAAACCAGGAAAAGACCCAAAAAGAAAAGAAAATTATAGACCGATATCACTAATGAATATAGATGCAAAAATATTCAACAAGATCCTAACAAACAAAACCCAGCAACACATCAAACAAATTATACATCATGACCAAGTTGGTTTTATCCCAGGGTCTCAAGGCTGGTTCAATATACGTAAATCTATAAATGTAATTCAGTACATAAAAAATTAAACAAAGACCATATGATTCTCTCAATTGATGCAGAAAAAGCTTTTGATAATATCCAGCATCCCTTCATGATCAGAACACTTATGAAAATTGGTATAGAAGGGACATTTCTTAAACTGATAGAGGCCATCTACAGCAAACCCACAGCCAATATCATATTGAATGGAGTTAAATTGGAATCATTTCCACTCAGATCAGGAACTAGACAAGGCTGCCCATTGTCTCCATTGCTTTTTAACATTGTAATGGAAGTATTAGCCACTGCAATTAGGGAAGAAAAGGCGATCAAGGGTATCCATATAGGGTCAGAAGAGATCAAACTTTCGCTCTTCGCAGATGATATGATTGTATATCTGGAAAACACTAGGGACTCTATTACAAAACTCTTAGAAGTGATCAAGGAATACAGCAGCGTCTCGGGTTACAAAATCAACATTCATAAATCTGTAGCCTTTATATATACCAACAATAGTCAAGTTGAGAAAACAGTTAAGGACTCTATCCCATTCACAGTAGTGCCAATGAAAATGAAATATTTGGGAATTTATCTAACAAGGGACGTGAAAGATCTCTATAAAGAGAACTATGAAACTTTAAGAAAAGAAATAGCTGAAAATGTCAACAAATGGAAAAACATACCATGCTCATGGCTGGGAAGAATCAACATCATTAAAATGTCCATACTACCCAAAGCAATATATAATTTCAACGCAATCCCTATTAAAGCTCCACTGTCATACTTCAAAGATCTTGAAAAAATAATACTTCGTTTCATATGGAATGAGAAAAAACCCTGAATAGCCAAGACATTACTCAGAGATAAAGACAAAGCAGGAGGAATCACGCTACCAGACCTCAGACTTCACTACAAATCGATATTGATCAATACAGCATGATATTGGCACAAAGACAGAGAAGTAGATGTCTGGAACAGAATAGAGAACCAAGAGATGAATCCAGCTACTTACCGTTATTTAATCTTTGACAAGCCAATTAAAAACATTCAGTGGGGAAAAGATTCCCTATTTAACAAATGGCGCTGGGTGAACTGGCTGGCAACCTGCAGAAGACTGAAACTGGACCCACGCCTTTCACCATTAACTAAGACAGACTCTCACTGGATTAAAGATTTAAACTTAAGATGCAAAACTATAAAAATTCTAGACGAGAGTGCAGGGAAAACCCTTGAAGAAATCGGTCTGGGCGAGTATTTTATGAGGAGGACCCCCTGGGCAATTGAAGCAGCTTCAAAAATACTTCAAAAACTACTGGGACTTGATCAAACTAAAAAGCTTCTGCACAGCCAAGAACATAGTAAGTAAAGCAAGCAAACAGCCCTCAGAATGGGAGAAGATATTTGCAGGTTATGTCTCCAACAAAGGTTTAATAACCAGAATCCACAGAGAACTCAAACACATTAGCAAGAAAAAAACAAGGGATCCCATTGCAGGTGGGCAAGGGATTTGAAGAGAAACTTCTCTGAAGAAGACAGGCACGTGGCCTTCAGACATATGAAAAAATGCTCATTATCTTTAATCATCATGCAAATCAAAACTACTTTGAGATATCATCTAACTCCAGTGAGACTGGCCTATATCACAAAATCTCCAAACCAGAGATGTTGGCGTGGATGTGGGGAAAAGGGAACAATTTTGCACTGCTGGTGGGAATGCAAAATTAATACATTCCTTTTGGAAAGATATATGGAGAACACTTAGAGATCTAAAAATAGAGCTGCCATTCAATCCTGCAATTCCTCTACTGGCATATACCCAGAAGACCAAAAATCACATCATAACAAAGATATTTGTACCAAAATGTTTATTGCAGCCCTATTCATAATTGCTAAGTCATGGAAAAAGCCCAAGTGCCCATCGATCCACGAATGGATGAATAAATTGTGGTATATGTACACCATGGAATATTATGCAGCCTTAAAGAAAGATGGAGACTTTACCTCTTTCATGTTTACATGGATGGAGCTGGAACATATTCTTCTTAGTAAAGTATCTCAAGAATGGAAGAAAAAGTATCCAATGTACTCAGCCCTACTATGAAACTAATTTAGGGCTTTCACATGAAAGCTATAACCCAGTTACAACCTAAGAATAGGGGGAAGGGGAAAAGGGAGTGGAGGGAGGGGGGAGGGGGGTAGAGGGAGGGGGATTAGAGGGATTACATCTGCAGTGCATCTTACAAGGGTATATGTGAAACTTAGTAAATGTGGAATGTAAATGTCTTAGCACAATAACTAAGAAAATGCCAGGAAGGCTATGTTAACCATTGTGATGAAAATATGTCAAACGGTCTATGAAGCTAGTGTATGATGCCCCATGATCATATCTATGTACACAGCTATGATTTAATAAAAAAATAAAAAAAAAAAGACTTGGGAACCTCATGAGTTCCACCCTACCCCTGATAACAGCTGCAAGTGTTTGGGTTTTTTTCTCTAACATCTGGCCGGCCTATGTGTAAACAGAATCACGGGTCATCATGAGGAAAGGATCTGAACACTTCATTTTTCAGTCTCATAAGGATGCAGTGAAATGAGACAGAGTCTGAGTTAGAAAAACACTTTTTAATTTCAAAGGCATGTGGGCAGCAGTTTCCAATGACACTGTGGGACCTCTTACCAATGTGTCCCTTTTCATGCCATGATAGGAAAGGCAGTTAAACACAGGCAGCATTTTCTAGTGGTAAGATCTCTAGATTAATAATTGGATGACTTGGATACTAATTCAGCCTCCATTAATAACCAACTATGAGCCTTTGGGAAAATTATTCCTCCTAAGTCTCATTTCATCATCTGAGTTATAAGATTGTGGAGTCTTCCCTAAGTTTTCACCCAGTGTTACTCTTCAATTTTTCAGCATAATTCTAGGGGTTACCACATTACTATGTTAATTCACCAAGTATATTCCTAGCCACTGTCTCTCCCTTTGTCTACGTGACACTTTAAGGGTTATCAGCACCTCCAAATTTTTTATGTCAAGTAAGTTTCCCCTTGTCTTAATGCTAAACACCATGGTAGGACTAACGTCAGCACTAAAGATAAAATTTAATCTATCAATTATTGTTTCTGTTCCAAAAGCTAATTATTTAAAGCAGGAACATCTCCTTGTTGGAAATTATAAGCAGATTATTTTCTGAATCTGACTCATAATGTGAAAAGTATGACTTTGATATTTAAATATACTTTTAAAATTTCAATACCTTTTCTTCTCCTAAAAAGTGGATCATGATAAAGTTCTTGTTTAAATACAAGCATATGACTAACTTAGATCAATGAAATGCAAACTAAATAATGTACTATGAATTTACAAATATACCTTGAATGCTAAGAAGAGAATGTCGACTTCATTTAGTAGGCAATGAATGGCAGGTGAAGGTTTTTAACCAAAGAAGTAATACAAATCTGAAATTAGAAATTGAGTTATTCCAAGAAATTACTCTTTGTAAACCACCAATTAAGCTGTAGAATTCCAAAATTTATGCTCGTTTCACTAAACTCCATTTCCTTTCCTTAAATATTATTATTATTATTAATTTGTCATATGATGATGGCATTTTAGGCTGAAGCTACCAAAGAAATTGAAAAGGAGGGAATGAGAAATGGAATGCAAGAAGACTTCATGGAATGGATACATCTTATTTGGGGTGGTATATGGAGGTAGTTCAGAATTTCCCATAGTGGAAACCATCTCTCAGAAAGACCCCAATTTCCCTTTTCTTTCTTTCAGAGTTTCAGGTAGCTCCACTTCCAAGATGGCTGAGAATGTTGGGTCTCACACTCATCCAGCAGAGGGCGGTCTTAGAGCAGGATTGAGGATGGCTGTGGGAATGTCTGGGAGGACAATCTCAGCCCCCACCAGCAGGCTGGTTTGGCAAGTACCTTCTGTGCTGACCTAAAAACAGATCATTGGTCCTTGCCTTGCTTTATAGAATTCTGTTCTTATTCTAGTTAAATTCTATTGAAGACCCCATTTTCCACCTTTACCTCTCTGACCCTTATTGAGAAAAAAAATGACTAACTGATTCTCAAGAAATAGAAGATAAGAAATAAGATATCCAGGCAATTGCACAGAAGAGCTACCAAGGACTGAAATTAGGAAAAGGTTAGCCAAGGTAGGTTTATGTCAGAGGCAGACAAATCTGCTTAAGCAAGATCACCTATCTACTTCTCTCTACTTCATCATCCAGAAAGGAATTCATTTTTTTTTAATGTGGTGGCAGATATCACATGTATTATGTACCCAAATAATGCTACAAAACAGGCAACTGGCCTTCTTTATGTAGGTACTGCATCTGTGGTTTCAACCAATTGTGAATAAAAAACATTGGGAAAAAATGGATGGTTGTGTCTGTACTGAACATCTACAGACCTTTTCCTTGTCATCATCTCCTAACTGCTACAGTATAACAATTACTTACATAGCATTGGCATTTTATTGGATATCGTGAATAATCTAGGGATGATTTAAAGCATATAGGAAAATATGTGCAGGTTATAGGCAAGTACTATACATTTATGTAAGGGACTTAAGCATTGGTGGATTTTGGTATCCACAGAGTATTCTGGAATCAACCCTTCACAGATACTGAGTGATCACTGTACTAGGAATGGATAGCAGAAATCCATGAAGGTTTTTGAGCCCAAGAATGATTGATGTAAGCAAGTCTTAACAACTGGGTCACCTAGCAAAAGATTTATCCATTGCAACCTAGAGACTGTGCTCCAACTTGTAGCAAAAAAGAAAAAAAAAAGGGCACCAAGGAGCAGTAGAGATCTGAATTGCATCCCTGGTTTCAAGGTGTCTTTGGCAAGGTTTCTTGGTTAAGTCATTTTAAGTCTCAGTTTCCTTGTCTGTCAAGTATGGGAAGTACGGGAGCTGAACCACATACTCTGTCAAATTCATTTCCCTTTTTATATTCTGAGTTTATGAGTTGCTAGCATTTTAGAATTATAATTTAATTTTTTCCTTAGGGAATCTAAACAAGGCAAGTGAAGGGTAGTTGAACATTCATTCATTCATTCTTTAGGGGATAGACTTGTTCTTTGGGGAGCAAAAGAGCTTGTTCTCAGAGATGTCCAGCCATATCCCACCCCCCAATCTATTCATGGTATATGCCCTTCATTTATCAGCAGTTGGGGTGTGGTATGGGAATCAAAGGTAAGAAAGGGGGGCATCAGTTTCTCAGCTGGTTTATAGACTCCAAGGTGGAAGAGTAGAGTTAAGTCAGCCAATCAGCGTAGATTCTGACTCCTCAGCAAGTAGAATGTGATCACTTGAAGACAACTCTTCCCTGTCATTCAGCGAATGCTGAGAGGTAGCTCTAGAGGCCACATGGTAATTGGTAGAATAAACCTGGACTATGTGGCCCTTATAGGCTAAATGAAATTTCCACCACAAAACCCTCTCACTTGCTAATCCCCATAACCCTACCAGATCTATTTAGATTTTCTTCTGAACAGTTTTTCTTCGCTTATCATTGGGTTCTTGCACTGCTCAGAAAAAATAATAGTCCCTTTGGCCCTTCTCACGCAAAACTGCCCCTCAAATGTAGGGGCACCAAATCAATAGTTTCAGTGGAAACTGCTTTCACCTATCATGCTCTGAAATTTAGGTATTTTGCTTCAATTAGGGTCTTAGGAGAACTTCAGTTCATTATTCATACATGGATTTATAATTTATTTCTTCATTTTATGCACTAACATGAATCTAATTGAACCTTTATTGATTTATTTACTTATTTATATAAACTGACTTGAAAAACTATTTGAGGAAGCCTACAATAAAATATACACATATTTTAAAACCCAACTATTAAACAAGAGCATAAATGTGATTATCCCCAAACCTAAGGACGCTATTGCAAACCTCAATATAACTTCCCCCACCCAATTTTTTTAGTGATATTTTCTTTTTCACTATGTGAGTTCACTGAAGAAAATGTTTGAATCTTTACATAAAGGGCACTAAATAACTCAGACACCATCTTGATTGTACCATTATAAGAACAGTCTACATGCCAATCTTCTAGCAAATGTCAAAGGTATAGCACCAAATTATACTTCTAAAGCAGAATTCTGAGGCTACCAAGCCACACACGGTCCTCATTGGGATAAGATTTCCTGGAAATCTAATATAAGATAGGGAAGGATCTGGAACATCTTGAGAAACTGCTGATTAGCAGGACCCCCAATGCAATCTTTTCAAACATCAGCAGGTTTGCCTGGACTAGGAAGCAGATAGCTGACAAGTCTAGAACCTGGCCAGGCCCTGACATGCAGATGTGCTGGGCTGCAACCTAAACAAAGTTAAAACAGTGAGTCCTTTAAGATCTGCCTGAGACCTTGAGACTGGCCAGGCTTCCTGCATGAAGAACAAGGTGGTTGGGGTGGGCTTTCTGTCTAATAGGGAAGTTACCTCAACCCACCCTTCCTCCCCCAAGCTCTTTCCTTATGGTCTTTCCCGTAAATCACAGCACATTAATACAATTGAGGGCTTAACTCATTTATTTCACAGAGATGGAAACTGAAGCTCAGAGAGAGGGGAGTAACCATTTGTTTAGGAGTGACAGACCTCAGCTCCAGGTTCTGCCTCCCCACAGACAGGTGTGTCTCGTGGAAACATGTGCTGTGCCCTTGCTCAGTCCCCTCCACAGACTTCTCACGGCCCTTCGAGGAAGTCCAAACGCCCCAGCCTGGCGTTGAAGCCCTCCATAGAACAACCCTGTTTGCTGTTCACTCCTCTCTCTTACGTTCCCCTGCCTGACGGCTGGCTGGTGATCTCTTCACATGACTTGTGCTCCCGCTCCCACGGACCAGACTCATTCCAGCCCCTGTCTTGAGATGAATTCTGGTTTCTGGGAGGCTGTTCTCAGTGAACTGGGGTGTGTAAAACTAAAGTAGCATCACAAACTGGACTCACATTCCCCCCATGTGTGCCTCTCCAGAGAGTCAAAAACACATTTATAGTTTCTTTTTATTTTTAATAATTTCATGTGTGTAATTAGCAAGGACTCTGAAAGCTTCAGCCCCCTCCTATGTGGTAGAAATGGCAAATAGGCCCATTTTATAGGGGAGATGGAGGAAGTGAGACCCAATGCCCAGAAAGGGCATATGATTCACCCTCCAGCAAGCAGTGAGTCAGAAGAGGAGAAGAGGACCCAGGCTTCACTGACGCTGGAGCTGGTGCTCTGTGCACAAGGCCAGGCATCTGCCTGCTGTGATTTCCAAATGCTTGATAACTTCATAAAAAAGTCAACAAACACACTAACAGGCTTACTTTTGAGTAAGTTTTTTTTTTTATTATTATGTAAAAGGGCAAGGAACTTTATCTTTCATGACCTCTAACACAACCTAGAATGTTAACTACATACTTTATAATAAAGGAGCTTTGAGCTTTCCAAGTTGTGACCTTCTCCTAAGGCAACTATGTAAATAAAGGTAATTCTGGAGAACTGTACTGTCAAAGACTTTGGGCAAAGCCAAAAATCCAGGTGAAGTTGGGGATGGCATACCCACAGGCCAGGTTCTGACCTCTTCATTCTTTTTTTTTTTTTTCTTTATTTCAAATTAATATAAGGGCACAAAGTTTTTAGGTTACACTGTTCTCACTTCAAAGGTAAAGTTCAAGTTGTAGAGGAGCTCCCATAGCATTTAACATTTATTTCCCGTATCCAGTGGCTGTCCTAGAGTTTGGGGGCTGAGTACAAGGGGAAAGGTTATGGTGAGTGACTTCTTGTTGGATCAGAGCATTTTAAAGTCCTGGCAAGACTTGTCAAAAAGAAAGTGACAATAGGTCCTTCTGTAGTCAATTCCCCAGGGAAGAGAAGAGGAACAAATGGTAGCATGCCTGGGAGGCAGGGTGGAAGGAGGAGGGCTGAGCTCCCCAGGGAACTGGGTAAGAAATAGCTCTTAAATGCTTCTCAAGGCAGTTTACCACATTGACCAAGGCCCTGAGAATTTGCCAGGTACTTGGATAGAGACTCTAAGTAAAATAACCATATGATTTGTTATCCAAACCAGAACACTTCAGGGGAATAATTAATTGTACCAGGACAAAAAACAAAATGGGAAGACAAATCAGGATGTATGGTCATCTTAGCCATCAGGGTTGAGATCAATAACAAAGGATTTGTGTCCACAGAGAAATGTCCCCTGCATAAGCGGGATCCAACATACACAAAAATGGCATAACCCAAGGTTGGGTGGGTATGTGGAGATATGATGAAAAAGTCCCAAAGAAGAGTTGAAAGAGCTCACATCTAGATTATCAGAGTTGGCATTTGAGTTGAATTTTGAGGGATGCAAAGAATTAGAATATGTAGCAAAGAAAGGCCAAATAGAGATCATCAAATTCAGATTTGATGATTTAAAAGACGTTTTGGCTGGGAGTGATGGCTCACACCTATAATCCTAGCACTCGGGGAGATTGAAGTAGGAGTTCAAAACTAGTCTAAGCAACATAGCAAGACCACCACATCTCTACTAAACAGAAAAAAGTCAGCTGGGCTTGGTGGCACACTTATAGTCCTGGCTCTTCAGGAGGCTAAGGCCGGAGTATTGCTTAAACCTGGGAGTTTGAGGTTGCTTTGGGCTATAATGATGCCACCACACTCTAGCCTGGGGGATAGAGTGAGACCCTGTCTCAAAATGCTACTACTACTCATAATAAAATAATAAATAAATACAATACTTTAAGAAGCCTCTGCTAGGCTGAGTGGCAGGGGAGGCTGGGGCTTCCACGCAGAGGGAAAAGGCAGAGAGATCTGATGTGGCCACAGCGGAAGGCATAGTAAGACCAAGAAGAGATGAGGCAGGAACGGTGCTGATGCCAGGTCGGGCTTTGTTTTAATTCTCTAGACACCACCAGGGACAAACTGCCCTCTTTTCAGAAATGCGGTTGCACAAACCAGTTTTCCCAGTCCTGCACTTCTGTCGAGACTGCTCAGACCCACATCTCACCACCTGCTGCTAAGTTTCACCAGGCTGACCTGCCATCTCACCTCCCAGGGGGAAGGGAGTCTGATTTGAGGAACTGCACCACGGCTCCTGGTTTCAGCACCCAAAACTTTCTCTCTCTAGCCACTGGAGAAGTGGGCTAGGACATGAGGGGGAAGTGTCTGTTTTTGGCCCTCCAACAGCAGAGGGTGGATTTCTGGGGCTATCCCCTTGTGAATATTCAAACCTCTGAAACTTCCTTGTGAGACTACTTAAAATTCCCGTTTCCTGGGAGTGCACACAAACCCTGGGAACTTTAAACCTTGGGGGCTTTCAGAGGGGTGAACGTCAAAGCGTCAGGAAGGGATTTTCTCATGTGGGCCCCACTATTTTGTGAGGTCCGTAGGAAAGGTGTTATTATAGTGGACAATTAAGTAGGGAATTAAAGAGCAGAGAAATGAGCGACCTACCCAAAGACACATAGCGAGCGACATCGCTAGGACTTGAGCTCAAGTCTCCTGATGCAAAGCGACAGCTCTGTATTCGTGGGCCTACCTCGCAGCCGCTCTCAGAAAGTCGGAGAGGAAGGGGACCAAGGGGCAGGGGGAGGAATAAGAGGCCGGGGAGCAGAGGAGGGGAGAGATGGCAAGATCCTTCACTACTGGTGAAGGACCTAGGATCTCCTCCCTTCACCCCAACCCCCGCCCCGAGGCCTCTATCTCCTCTCCCCTAGGAATCGGGTCCCAGCTGTGCATTGGGGAAGGGATGCCGGGCGCCGGCGTGGCCTGGTCGGCTGCGAGGCCTTTCAAAGGCCGCTGGTAAACTGGTAAATACCGCTGTGGCGCAGGGGCTCGTGCGGAGAGGTGAGGGCCCCGGCCAGAAGGGGGAGCCGGGCCTGCCTCTGCTGCCTAGAAATCAAAGCGGCCAACCTGGGGCTTTTTCTTCCCTCACACTGAGGCACTTTTATTGGTGAGATGAAGGGAGTCAGAGCGGGCCTTACAGTCCCGGCTTTGCTTTTGGAGGTTAATGACCCAGTTAGCAGCTCTTGGCTGCGTTTCCGACATTTTGCAGACATCAAGCCCCGCGTCTCTGCCAAGTACATTCTGTTCTCTGGAGCTCATCCAGTGCATCTCAGATTACTATGTAATGCGACAAAGAGGGAGAGGTGGCTGGGAGGGGCAGAGGGAGCCGGGCGGGGAGGAGAGAGGGCGGGACGCCGGAGCCTTCGGGGAGGAGGAGAGGATGCCACTCTAAATATAGCTGCCCTCCTGGAAACGCACCCTTCGAGGTGCTTATTTGCTGCACAAGAGTGATTCCAAAGTGAGGGTACGATGGGTCCTGTCGTCCATGAATCCTAGGACGGCGAGAGCCAAGCTCCGGAGGGGGCGTGGATGCAGAGCCACCGCCGGAGCGGACCTTGGGAGACTCCAGGCCGGAACCGCGAGGCTGGAGTCCGAGGGGGCGGGGGAATAGGGCGGGGCTAGAGCGTGGCCCCGCCTCCTGGGACGCCCCTCCCCCACCTCCGAGGCTCCAGCCCGCGGGCTAATTATAGAAGTGAATGGAAAGAGGCCGCTTTTGAATGATAGTGTTGCTCGCGCTGCCGTTGCAGGCTGAGGAGCAGGTGCTGCCCTCCTAGATGCAAAGTGATTTACTTAGAAACCCTCTGTCACGCACGCACAATTACTGAGGTACACGAATCCTCTCGCTCTCTCTGGTGGTAGATTCCAGAATTGGTTTCAGAGGACTTTAGAGTCCTTCGACCCGAGCCAGTACAAAGACTAGGGGACTTTTCCTACCTCTTTCACCATCGTCCTTAGACATCTCCCAGGTGTTTACAAGCTATTGGAAAGTAGCATTGTGTTTTACAAATGGAGAAACTGAGGCGGGGAGAGGCGCTGGCTAGGGCGCGACCCAAAGCCCGTGGTGAGTCAGTGTCCGCTGAGATAAAGGAGGGGCTGGTCTCCTGACAGCCCCTCCATTTGCCTCAGGGGGTTGGGATCTGAAGGACGTCTCCCTACCCCACCACTAATTTCCAGGCATGGACCTCTCCGCTATGAGTATCCTCCATCTTTCCTGGCTCAGCATCTCCCGCTCCAATCTCCCCTCCCATTCCCACAAGAAAACTTGCTAAAACGGACTGATTTTCATTGTTAATAGTGCAAGCCTGGAAAGTGGGTAACCTCAACAACCATGCCCCTTCCGGTTCTGTGTGAGTCAATCTGAAGGACCCTCTGTCAGCACAATCCTCTTAGTAGGAACTACAGACAGGGAAAAACCTAGACTTGCCTCAGCATCTCACACACACCTAGTGCTCACAGCCAAGTATTTGCATGAACGTGATGACCTATGCCACAAACACAGAGAAGAGTCCATCCCATTTAACAGAATCCCTGTAGAGACAGAGGCTTAGAGGGAGGAAGTGATTTGCACACAATCATCTGCTGATGAGTAGCCAACTTGGGAGGCAAAACCTAGGCCCTCACCCCCATCGTGGGCTATGTCCAGTACTCACAGTGGGATCAGCAAGGGAGCAGAAATGCACTCAGTAATGGAAAGGGATTGCTGAAAGTGACCCAGGCATCCCATTCTGGCCACTGGCCTCTTCTCCCTGTCGCTCTGGGCCACCCCTCCCACATTTGTCCACAATATTAAACTGGGCCTGGACAGCTGCTGTCTTCTCTGCAAACAGAAGTCCCCAATCCCAGTCACTGCATCCAACTTCAAACAACAAGGCCAATCCCACTTACCACCTGAACCTACATGCCTCTCCTCACCTTTGCTCACCACTTCGGACTTTATTTTTGCTTATGATACTCTGCGGTATTCCTTTCACCTCAAGATAAGGCAGATGGTTAAAGAGGCAGCATCAAACAACATACTGAAAAAAAGAAGAGAGAGAGAATAGCTGTGAAGAATAATAGTTTTTTATTTGCCTCTTGAAAGTAAAGACTGTTTCTGTAAGTCCCCACCGTGTCCGACCTAACAAGGTCCAGTCCCAATGCACTAAGCATAGGAGACAACCAGAAATGTTAAAGAATCATGTCTCTTTCACAGGTCTGTAGAAAATTGGATATACCTAGGCTGGTCATACTCATGTTCCTCTGATAAAATAGATGAATGGCTTAGAATGTGGGCTTTGCATCCACAAGCTCAGGCTTTGCACTGACTAGTACAATATTGACAAGTTAGTTTGTTGCTCTTAGTCTCTGTTTTCTCATCTGTAAAATGAGCATGTTTGTACCTCATAGAAGCAGTACTGAGCCGTGCTGGCAGTGCTGAGTCAGGAATAAAGGGGAATGGTAGTCTCTACAATCAGGTTACCTAATTTGGAATATGAATTCAGCTATGGAACTTGGACAAATTTTTTTAACCTCCATGTGCCTCAATTTCTTCATGTATAAAATAAGGAAAATAACTGTATTGATGTATGAATTAAATTAGTTAATAGATGTAAAGAACTAGAAATAGTGCCTAGCACAGAATAAATGCTCAGTACAGATGGCTATTGTATTGACTAGAACTGGGTGAGGATTGAACAATGTAATATGCAGAAACTTCATAGCATGATGCCTCTCGTTATGACCATAGAATCAGCACTCAGTAAATAAATATTTCTTCCTTCCCCTATAAAATGGGATTGTAATAGTTCTTCTCACTCAAGGTTTTCTAAGAATTAAACATATATGAACACTTTCTGTAGAGCATATAAGTTTGTTCACACACATTATTATTAACACTATTATTGGGTGGGTCACTGATTCAACAAATATCGTTATGTGTTAACTGTGCCTCTGTATATTTGAGATATAGAAGTAAATAATACCCATGCTTTCAAAGTGGGGATGGGTAGAAAGGGCTTAGCACAGATACACAAATAACTACATAACACCAGGCAGAGGGGGAGGAGCGCTTCTGCACAATAAACCAAATGCCACCAAGCAGCAGGGAAGGGCACGGCAGATGCCCCCAGGTGGAGGCAGGAGCTCAGGAATGGCCACAGTGAGGGTACAGGAGCACAAATGGGGTCCGCGAGAATTAGCAGGAAGGACTTGGACATGTGGAGATAGACGTGACAGAAATTCATGGTAAAGGGTGAAGCAAGACCAGGGACCATGCAAAAGCAGGAAAGGTGAGGGAGTGTTTAGAGAGCTGACCCCCGGAGTGAGAAAGCAGACCTGGGGAACAAGGAGGCCCGTGTCCTGGAAAGCCAGGACAAGCCCAGGGGAACCATGTGATTCTCACTAAGGACATGGAGGGTACATGTACTAAACACAGTCCTGGGAAGATGACTAGCAGTGAAGCTGAAGAATCTCACGTGTTGGATGTGGAGACAGACTGGAGAAATGTTGCACTGGGTCCAGATCTGGCAGAAATCCTCACAGTTCCGCAGCTCCTTCACAGCACCTCTCAGATTTCATAATTGTATATTTACTTACATGTTTCATCCTTTACAAGGGCCTGTAAGCTCCATAAAGCTGGAAATGAGAGTCCTTCCTTCTTTACACACCCTCAGGGCTTTCCACACTGACCCCCAGCAGGAGCTCAGCAACCACTCAAAGAGCAAAGGAATGCTTCTGTGATCCCACGGCCAAAAGTGGCCAAAGATTCCCCAAGGAGGCCATCCATGCCTACCTTTAACTGCAGCAAACAGGTGGCCCCAGCATAATGTAGAAGAGTTTAAATTTCACTAAACAGGAATACAGGACTTTTTCATGATCTTTCAAATTATGTACTGTCTTCCTAGAGAATAAAATCAGAAAGAACTGTGGAAAGGGGAAAAATTGAAACCTGAAGCAGAAATAATATCCCTCCTGCGACTCTCTGTCTTTTAATTATTTTAATTAGCCATCTTCTGTTTTCAGTCCTCCCTTTTTCAAAAAGGAAAAAGAAAAGAAAGGAAAGAAAGAGAAAGAGAGAGAGAAAAGAACAGAAACTTGCCCAAGAAAGCTATGAGTGTGGGTAACTGCTTTTGCCTTCTAATGCCCTCTATGACCTGGATCCCTTCCCAGCTCAAGTTGGGAAACAGAATAGAAATCCAACTGGTTTCAGTTGTTAAGGATTTGGAACAAGCAGCTGATAGAAGCTTTGTCCACTGTCCTGTCCTGACCTTCTTTAAATTATCAATGTCATTTATCTGTCTTCATTCCACTTGGGAATGCAATTTGGTGCTGTGTTTCTTGAATGGAAGTGCAGAATGCTGGAGTGGTAAAAACAGAACAAACAGGGCTTATCTAAGTCAACCCCTTGATGATATAAAAGATAAAACTGGGAAAAGAGGAAGGGAATGCCTTGTCCAAGGTTTCCCAGATCATAGTGAAGAACAGGAGAACAGGATGAAGACTTTCTATACATTGTGACACCTCCTTTAATGGATAACTCATGTTTCTCTGAAAAGAGGGTAGCTTTGAAAGGAGTAGACCTGGATTTAAATTCCAGTCCTACCGTACATTAGCTTTGCAACTTTGGGGTAGAGCCCAGACCTTCTATAATAACAATAGCCATCATTACAGAGTACTGATTTTTTTTTTTTTGCCAGGCTCAGAAGAGTTAAGAAACTGGTCCGAGGTGGTATAAGTTGCAAGTAGTCAGGCTAGACTTTGAAACCAAGTCTGTCTTATTCTAAATCCCATAAATTTTCCATAATAGCATACTGCTTCTGTATGCATCAGCTTTTTTATCTATAAGATAAAGAATCTTTTAAAGAATAAAGGAGGTATAAAGTGCCTAGCACAGCACTTTACATACAGTAGATAGTCCATAAACAGCATCTACTATTATTTGAAGAACATACTTCGAATGTATTAATAAGAGCATTACACCTTAGATCTTTACCATTTTGCTATTACTTGAGAATATTAACTATTGCAAATTATCATCACCATACTCATCAGCCTCCACCACCCCAGTTTCAGCCTCCCTCAGGTGTGTCCTTTTAAGGATTTGGGTTATAAACATGGAGGATCCCAGCAGAACAGGTAAGGCAGGATGGGCACTGAATCTGCTTACAGGTAAATGTAATGCAAAGCCAGACAGCCCAGGTCTGACAGGAGCAGCTACATGCATCACAGATCCAGGTACAGAAGCCAGATGGGTTGAACTAACTTGGGGCCAGAGTACAGGGATTTGGAGGGGGTGATGCCTAAGGCAGGCAGACCACAGCTTCTGAAAGGTCAAATCATGGGAGCTGGTCAAATAAAGACAAAACTTCAGGTAGGAAGAAATAAACCTGGTTAAGTAGATCACCAGAAAAAGAACATGAAAACCAAGATTACGGCAAAATCCAGTTGGAAGCAATTGAAAGTACAACGGATCTAGGACTTCTGAACATGACGGATGAGTCTTTTTTTCCCTCTGATTATAAAAAGTAATAAATATCAGGAAATAGTCTTGGCCATAAATTGCTATGACTACATTTTCTTGGAGTGAAAGTACAAAAACATTCATGGGAATGATATCCTGCACCAAATTCAGAACAGTGGTTTCCTTTGAAGAGGGTAGGAGGGAAAAAAGGAAGATGCAAGAAGAAATGGAAAGTGGGGCTTCAACTCTGTCTATCATGTTTAATATCTTTCAAGAAAAAAGAGATCTGAAGCCAAATATGGCAAAAATGTTAGCATTTGTTAATTCCAATGGCGAGGTCATAACATCTGTTTTATCTTTTCTGCATCGTACATACTTAATAACTTAAAATAAAAATATGAGGGCGGCACCTGTGGCTCACTCGGTAAGGCACCGGCCCCATATACCGAGGGTGGCGGGTTCAAACCCGGCCCCGGCTGAACTGCAATCAAAAAAAAATAGCTGGGCGTTGTGGCGGGCGCCTGTAGTCCCAGCTACTCGGGAGGCTGAGGCAAGAGAATCGCTTAAGCCCAGGAGTTGGAGGTTGCTGTGAGCCGTGTGACGCCACGGCACTCTACCGAGGGCCATAAAGTAAGACTCTGTCTCTACAAAAATAAAATAAAATAAAATACAAATATGAAGTAGTAAATAGATTTTAAAATATAATACATTTTATTAATATGTAGCCATTATAGAAAATCTGGGGGCTTTAATGAATAGTAACATAGGAAGACAACAAGTTTTAAATGCAATGGTGTTGGCTAGCTGGGTGTTGGGGTGGATGCCTGTAGTCCCAGCTACTTGGGAATATGAGGTAAGAGGATCACTTGATCCCAAGAGTTTGAGGTTGCTGTGAGCTATGATGCCATGGCACCCTACTTAAGGTGACAGAGTAAGACACTATCTCAAAAAAGTAAATTAATAAATAAAATAAATGCTGTGGTGTTGGTTAACGCATCTGCTATTTCCCAGGTATAACAGGTTTTACTCCAGTGAGAATTCATATAAGACTTTTGTAGTAGGCTTGCACAGTGATGGCCCACAGATGTGTGTTGAGAGGAGAATTTCTGGATTCTGCAAGTCACACCATTTGGCCAACCATTCCAGAAATGTCCACCTGCTAACTCCTAACCTGGCTGGCCAAAAAGTCTCATTTTAAGACAAGAATCAGGATCTTGTACTCTCATATGGACAGGAAACCTAAAAATGCTCTGAACAATCAAAGCTAATGTTACAAACTCTACCAACTAAAATTCATGGATGGAAAACCGACAAGAATATAGAACTGAACAATGCCATCAACCACTGAATGGAACCGGCATTTATAGAATGCTCTGCCCAACAACAGCACAGTCCTCCTTCTATGCAAGTACATGGGAAACATTCACTCAGATAAACCATATTCTGGGTCATAAAACTTATGGATGCATCCATGAAGCAGAGCTCTTTAGACCCTCATTCAGAAACAAGCCTCCTTTGACATTAAATTGGAGGACCAGCTGGAATCTCTGACCACAGAGTGACAGACAAAAGAGTGGCATTGTTGCATATGGCCAGCACTCACTGATAATAGCAAGCTGCCAAGCCATTTGGTAGGAAACCAAAGAGCTTTTAAATATAGGTCCCAGAAATACCTGAGGGCAGTTCTATCCTAGTACATTCAGCAGTTTAGTTGAAATGGCATGGAGTCAGCTGAGGAAGATTTGGGGCTGGCTCTGCTACTAACCCACAAGAGGCTGCGGACCAGTCTCTTTCATTTCCCTTTTCTGGGGTCTAGTTTCCTCTTGGGCAAAACAGGGACACTGCAACCTAGGAACTAGATTTCTGAGATGATTTCCACTTCTATCTTTCTATGACTATTTTTATGTTCATTCTAATACCATGGGGTCTTCAAGGAAAAGATGACTAATTCTTGGGAATCTTTGTTTTAGAGGAAGGTGATGGTCTGAGACCTTCAGAGGACATATTTGCTTACATGAACTGGCTTATTCCCCCCACAATCCTGGATACACTCAGACATATCCCAAAAGGTTCCATGAGGACATATTTACAAACAGCTTCCAAATAGCAATAAAATGGCAAAACAAGCCTTGCAAGAGAAATTCTGTATACCAGACAATTTAATTCTGAACAATGGACCACATGAGAATGTATAAATAACTAATTATGCTGGACAACATGAACAGCTTTTTTGGATGATTGCAAAATTGGGGAGGAAGGAAATGCGATGGGTATTTATATATTTGGGCTTCAGTCAAAGATTTCATATTCATTCTTAAGCAATTTGACTTACAAAATTAGCTCAGACTAGAACATGGTCAAACGACTTGGAACTGGAAGAAAGTCTGCCATCCCAGGGGATGGTTTGTGCCCAGGCATCTGGGGGGAATGGAAGGGAGGACGGGGTGTGTGCTTCCGCAGTCTCTGCAGAGTGCTTGTTAAGAGACCCCTTGGTCTCCACAATGACCTACAGAAAAGTAGAGGGTTTTTTAGAGTATTTGTAATGGGTGTTTTGATGGAAGGTCCAGTTCATCTTGTTACCACATAAGCACACTCTCCTGGACACTCAATTCCATTTTTTTTCCCCCAGCATTCCTACTGTGTCTTCAGTACTATGCCAAGCCTTCAAGTTACAGAGACTGGAACTTTGTAAGGTGTGTGGGGCACCCCACTTTTAATATTTATTTGTTTATTTGTTTAAAGATTGTTGCTCAAAGTCTACTGGAGGAGTAATCTTTAAACAAATAAGCACATAAATAAATATTAAAAGTGGAGTGCCCCACACACCTTACAAAGTTCCAGTCTCTGTAACTTGTTTGTGGCTATCTCCTCATTACCTACTATGGTGCCTGACACCTCAGGGTGCATAGTAATTATTTTTAAGTTGTTTATTGAATAAATAGATAAATCTTTACAAAGGAAGTCAGAGTTGAATAGGACCATGAAAAAGAAATTGAAAAAGAGAAGTATGTGAGAAGAGAATTTCAGGAGGATGAGTGAACATAACCAGAAGCAAAGAAGAGGAAAGTGTAGATGGAAGTGACAGAAATGGTCACAAGGACACGCCAGAGCTTGCCACAGAGGATGTGCCAAGAAACAGCAGTGGAAACCACCCATGACTTTTGAGGAAGAGAAATAAGATTAAGATTACCAGAGCTGGGCCTTAGAAAAGTGGCTCAAGAAACTCTATGAAGGATGGATGGGTGGGAAGAGACTGGAGAGAGATAAGGAGAAGTTTGCAAAAGTGATCCATACAAAAAGCAATGAGGAGGGTCAGACAAGGTCCCTGTGGTCATAATGAAAATATTAGAGACCATAGAGTGGATAGAACTGTGTGTAAGGAGAATAGAGAAGGAGATTTTGGCAATAATCCTCCAGTTTCTACATGGGAGGCTGGGTAAAGGGGGTGGAGATGTAAGCAGAGATTGCAAACTCAACAAAAGGAAGAAAGCTTGAGATTTGGCGTGGACATCTGGTATTTGAGGTGTTGAAGAACCACCAGCAAGAAGTCTACAGCAGAGAGAGAGAGATGAGGTCTAAGGTTGTGAATCTATGTGGCCCCTTCCCAGAGTGGGTTGCTGGAACTCGTGAGCCAACTTAGCATCCCAGCAATGCCCTGAGATAAACCCTTTCCATTCTTCCTGCTGAGTAACTCAGCTTGTGCCTCAGACCATGATCCCAGAAGAAGGGTTCCAGAATCTTCCAGGACCCTACACTTGCCTCCTTGGCCAGGCACTGGGTACCAGAGGCATGTTTTGCATGCCAGGGATTATTGTCACCAATGTAGGCATTATTCTTGGCCCCTGCCTGGAAAAATCACCTTGCTAACTTGAAGACATTTTTGACTCTCCCTCTGCTGTGCCCTTCTAACCAGTGCATGAAACCTGAGCTCCGCCTCCCTTACCTCTCTCTCACCCCAAGCTCCAAGTAGCCAAAGCTAAGCTCTCCTTGGCCATGTTCCATGTTGAGCCATGTGTCCCCATTAAGAAAATGATGGACTGAGTGGTGGGGAAACCCTTACACAGGGCTGGGAAAAAAAATTCCCCTGTAAGAGAAAAATTATATCCCTAATTGTTGCTGAACTTAAATTACGAGCAGACCAAGTCAAGCGTCAGACTGGTGTGAAAGAATTTCCCAAGGTGTGGGTACCACAGTGTTAGTTGACCATGACAATTGATGAAGAGAACATTGTTTCTCACCACTCAGCCAGAATCAAGAGTGGGAAGCAATGAGGCCAGAAAGAGCTTTTCCTTGAAAGAGAAAAACAAAGGCAGGATGAGAACTCAATCAGCTGCTTCCTTCAGGAGACTTGCTTTGGCAGAACTGGCCCCTTACAGATATGCCAAGAATAAAGCTTTTAATTTACTACCATTAAGAACACAGGGTTAGAAGTTCCTAGAATTACTTCCTACTTGAATCAAAGAATCACAGAGGTAAAACAGGGTCAGATATGAGATGTGAAGAGATTTTTAACCCTGACCTGCACTCTGATCTCTGGGGAGAGCTTAACTATCTCTGGAGGTGAAGGTGGATCCTGCCCTAATAGCTAACAATCAGGACGCATCCTTTTCATACTCCAAAATGTTTAGCTTGAGCCTTTTTTATAGGAGCCAAAATATCAGTTTAAGGCAAACAGTCCTAGCACAAGACCACAGCACCCTCACCAACCCCTAAAGGATGCCCATTATTTTCAACTCAATTTCAGAGTAATTCATCTTGCCTTTGATGTGAGTATTCTTTTTCTTACCATGGAGACAGAAAAATTAGAGGAAAAAAAGGCCCAAGTTCAAAACCTGCTTTGCCACTCACAGGCCTCTTGGTTTCCCTGAGCCTCAGTTGCAATTGTCAAAAGCAGGGATGATCCTTGTCTGAGGTTATTATGAGTAGGTAGTATGAGTATCTGGGGAAGGGCTCTGTGACCATTAAGCTCTCCGCACATAAGAGATTGTAATCAGTCACTGACAAACCTGTCGGGTGGATTGCCTTCAACTTCAATTGCAGCTGAGCTTTCCCTTAGGATCAGGAAGTATTGGTTATGGAGCTGACGATGAACCATATGTATGGAACACAAGAGAATGCAGTGTCTCCAGTCTGTTAAAGCTGCTTGCCCTGCTCATATTAGAGCAAATAAAATAGAAGACCATAATTTTTTTTCCATTATTAAGAATACATAAGGCATAGACACCAAACTGATCAGAGGAAACTGGATTGGCCAGCCTTGCCTAGAATAATCTCAATATAAAGAGTTAATTATGGTAGCTGGGAATTTGGGGACCAGATCATCTTGGGTCTCAGTGGGTCACTTCCTGACTGGATGACCCCAGCAAGGTCACTTAACTCCTCATAATTTCCTTGTTAATGTAATTTGACTAATAATAACAACCTATGAAAAGTTTGTATCAATATTAAATTAAATTAGGTATTAACTATAAAAGTGTTACATAGTAAGTCCCCCAAGCATATTGGGTTTTTTTCCCTTCCTCTTATGAGCAGAGAAAAGAAATGATAATCTAAATGATAACAATAATAATAGCTAATATCTGAATAGCATGTAATACAGCAGACACTGTTTGAAGACCTTTGCTTATATTGACTTAGTCCTTGCAACAGCACATATGGTTTTCATCTGCACCTTATAGTGAGTGAGCTAAACCTCACTGAGATCAAGTACTTCGCTGAGGTCACATTGCTCCTGGGAGCAGAGCGGGATTTAATCAGGTAGCAGGACACTAGAGCGCTGCGCTTCCCCGCCATGCTCTAGGGCTGTCTGTGATTATGCCTATCAGCCCACAAGCGTCCTTTCAGTTTTATATTCTGAAAGTTGCTAGATAGTCCCCCGCCATAAATATGGAGTGGCTTCCTAGAAAATACATTTTCTAATTAGTTTTTTTAATCTCTCAAAAGTGCTCTTTTGTCATTTGCAATAATTCAGCTTCTGACAAGCTTGTCAATTGAATGTTATTTTTTCCCCACCTAAACAGCCTTTGGAAGGTTCATACATATTATGCAGTTATTTACAATTTGAGGAAGGACAACATGTTTGCAAACTGAAAAAAAATCTATTAAAGTTAGAATTAATAGTGACTCATTTGATTTCACTGATTAGGTAACTAGGGAAAGGGACAGGTAATTGGGTATTTACAAAAGAAGGCCAGGAACAGTTTCTGGGAGGAGTTGGTCAAATCCATTCCAGAAGCCTTTGCTCAGTTTTGCCTCTCCTGAAACCATCCCTCTGCAGAGCCTGAGAGGAAAGCACCATGCCTACGTTTGCTTCTGACTGATTCACTTTTCTCACAAAACTGCATGCTGAATCTAATGTACTCTGACATCTCCAAAGGCGCTTTTGTCTACAAAATAAAACCAACCCTCTGTTGGGCCTCAAGGGTCCTGCACTATTGTCTGGCTCCAGAGGCTTCTCCACGACTCTGCAGCACCAGACTGCAGACCTTTGCTTCTCCCCACCAAATGCCCTAAGCTCTCCACAGCTCTGCCACGCCCCTCCTCCTCTAACTCTGCCAAAGTTCTAGTGAGTTTTCAAGACTCCGTTTAAACTGTACCTTTTTTACAGATACCCCCAATTCAGAATTAATCTTTTCTTCCTTGCATTTCTCATTGCGTGAAATAATGCTTCTCTTTTAGAATCAATCCCATATCATCTTGCCTTAAATTTTGTGCATGTGTCTGACGGTTCTACCAGAGTGATCCCTAACTGGCAGGGTGAAGGTCACATTCATCTTTTTTTTGTTTTTGAGACAGAGTCTCACTATGTCACCCTTGGTAGAGTGCCGGGGGGGGGGGGTGTCACAGCTCACAGCAACCTCAAACTCTTGCCTCAGCCTCCCAAGTAGCTGGGACTACAGGTGTCTGCCACAATGCCCGGCTGTTTTCTTTGTTGCAGTTGTCATTGCTTGTTAGCTGGCACTGCCAGCCTGGGTATATGTGGCCAGCGCCCTACCCACTGAGCTAAGGGTGCTGCCCACATTCACCTCTTAATGGTCCTTCATTAACACAGTTCTTGGCAAGAGGAAGCTTTTAAGACATTTCACTTTGTTTGAATTCAGCTTCTTACACAGCAGAATGAAATTATTTTGTGACTGTACTTTGACTTGAGACCCCACCTGTAAAGGCTAAACCAGCCAATGCACTTTTCTCACAAGAACCAGAAGGTGGTACAAGCCATCAATTGTGGAGAGCCAGAGGAAAAACTCAGCTCTAAGCACTTGGGGATTTATTTAACTAAAGGAATCATTCCACCAGAAAGCATGATCGAGATTTCACCTATTATCCAGAATATGGATAAAAATTATTATAGTCATAAATACTACAGAAAGGAGGGATTGATTTTCAGAAAGGAAAATTAATAATGTGCAATGAATAGGATCTCATTCAGGGATTCTTTGCATAGTCTCCCTGCTAATAATTCACTTGACAGTACTTTACAGTTGGTACATCAATGTATGATTTCATCTTCATATAGGATCACTGCCAATTTACAGATAGGAAATGGAAGTCTAGGCAGACAAAGAAACAAAAAGCTATTAAGTCCTAAGCTTGGATTTCAAGTCCAGGACTCCATAAGCCCTGGGTTCTATTTTCCCAGGCACTACCAAAGATCTCAGGAAGCTTGTTGAGGGTAAGTCTTGCTGGCTTTCTCCTTGGGCCCCTTGGCATCCTTGTCAGAAACACAGCGTGTTTCTGTGTCCCTCTGGCCACCTTTGGGCACACTTTAGGTGTCTCAGTGCTCTGGAATCTCTTACACCAACTGTGTCAGTCCCCATGGTCTCTAGACCTCTAATGACATTTCCCAGACTTACTTTCAAATTCAATTTTCTTTTTTAAATCTAAGTTCCCTGCCTTTAAGAAAGAGAACTCTTTGGCGGAGCCTGTGGCTCAGTGAGTAGGGCACCAGCCCCATATACCGAGGGCGGCAGGTTCGAACCTGGCCCTGGTCAAACTGCAACAAAAAAATAGACGGGCAATGTGGCGGGCGCCTGTAGTCTCAGCTACTAAGGAGGCTGAGGCAAGAGAATCGCCTAAGCCCAAGAGCTGGAGGTTGCTGCGAGTTGTGATGCCACAGCACTCTACTGAGGGCCGTAAAGTGAGACTCTGTCTCTTAAAAAAAAGGAAAAGAAGGGGAACTCTTAGTCCTAACTCTCTAAATCTCTCCTTCATATCACCTTCACTCTACCCCAATAAAGTGGCTTATTCTTTCCATTGCCTTCTTTTAAAGTGAAATTAGGGATATAACTACTCAGAGGAGGAATTGCTCTAACTAAACTAATGCCTCATCTCTTTCAGTCAAACATTAATTGGCAATTCCAGTGCCTGGAACAGACCTTGGCACACAGCAGGTGCTTAATACATACTTACTGTTGAGTAAGCTAAGTAAAATAAGAAATAATATTATCATCATATTATTAAGAGTTATGGAAATAATCACAATAAAAAACAGAGCAAGAATAATTGAGAGTCATTGCCTCTGAAGTGGTGGGAAGGGCATGAATTGGAAAACGGTTGCCTTTGTTATGTGCCTTCGGGAGTATTTAACTTTGGGGTAGAGTGGCCTTTGCTCAGCCTTTCTACCTGAAAACAATTCCTTTTCCACCCCGAAACTGAAAACCACCCACTGGGAACCACAAAGGTGTCTGCACCTGTTTTAACCACACGTATGTATTACTTTAATGAAAATCCAAACATCAAGTATGTTTTACAAATCCTTCAGTTTATGTTCTTTCCCACTCATAACATCTGGGCTGTATAAACAAAGGACCAAAAGCCTCTAGCAAGAGCCCTTCCTCCCATTCTCCTTGGAGCTTGGAGCAATAAAAGGTAAAAATGGAAGACTAACAGAAAGCCCATCCCCCTCCACGTGCTCCACAGCCTTTCTTTCAAAGTGGCTTTCTACACCCTCTATCAATTCTCTCGTGAGTCTATTTCCAGGGCATGTACCTTGATCCCAGGCCACTCAGCACATGCTCTTGTCCAAGTTGTGTCTCAGGCTCCTGATCCCTGTGCACTGTCTGTGCAGAGGGAGGAGGGAAGGTCCTTCCAGGCTAGTCTTCCAGGAAATGCAGGCATGACTCTGATTAGCCTACTCACCGATGCTGAATGCAAATGACCTACCCTACAGAAAATGACCCAAAGGCAGCAAAAGTTCAACATCAATGTCTAAGTTTGAAATCAAAGAAGAGCAACAAAAACAGTAGGTACAAGCAGTAGATTAGTACTCTCACCTGCCTCTGCTGCTGAGGGGCTGCGGGGTCCCCAATGAGCCAACTGTTGCCCCCTCTGAGAGGTGGATGAAATCCTGCCATAGGGTTGCTATGCATAGCAGAGTAGAAGCCTAGGTGTGGAGAAGGTTTAGAAACTACAAGTCTCTGTACATTTTGAAAGATTTTTGTCATCATAAATTGAGTTGGAAAGAGGACAAGAAATTGGTTTTCATGCCTGGTCTAAAACTTTGAGCCAAAGGAGCTAACTCAGCAGCTTTGGGGCAGGCCTAGGGGAGGAATTCTGGCCTCCTGCCTCCTGTCCCAGTTGTTAAAATCCAACACATTGCTATAGAAGAGAATGCATCACACAGATGTCATCTTTAAAAGCAACCCAGAGAGGCTTTCTGGGCCTGCCCCCCCCCCTCCTCACACCTGGATGACAGTAGTGCTGACTCTGAAACCTGTGCTCTCTCCCCATGCTTCACCTTCAGTGTCAGGTTCAGAAAATAGGCAGTGAGAGCCCGCTCTTTCTGAGGAAACTGAATCCCAACAGCCTTCTGAGGCAGGTGATGTTATCACCCCATTCTCATGATGCAGTTTGAGGCCGAGAGAGGATCTCCCATGTCTGAGCTCCTGGCCCTGGTTGCTTACTGGGTTAAGGGAAACCAGCCTGGGAATGTCAGAACCAGAGCTCCAGGCTAGGTTGGGCCAGAGGTGAGTGGACAGATCACCCTTCTCCTCTCTGTAAAGCACTGACTTTCCAGAGAGTTTCTGCTTCTAACCGCTCACAGCAGTGCCTGGAGGGGAGGTCGACAGGCTTTGCCTTCCCAAGTCTGTTTCTGGCTTCTCCTCTTACAGCAGACCCTTCCTGGAAACTGTTATTATACCTGGGACAAGTCTCCAGGGTCTCCTAAGGAAAAGAACCCCCTCTGGATGGCACACCCACCTTGAGTGAAACGGATGGTATGGGCGCAGTGAGTGTGACCTGAGCAGGTCCCCAGCCATGGCCTCAGCTGAGGGCATCTCGGTTTCCTGCCCACACCTGCACGTACCTACAATGGGTTCCAAAAGTGATTACCACTGGTATGGGAGGACTTAGGAGAAAGGCATGTCATTCTGGAGGTGAAGGAGCCGTCCCATACTCTGCTGCTCTGTCTCAGATTACCTCTATCTGCCTCAGCCCTTGATAATAGAGGTTCCAGGTCAAGAGACAGGGATATTGGCTCTAGGGCGCCCTTCAGCTGTGACTTTTGGAGGCAAGGCTAGGGTCCAAAGTGGAGCACCCTCCTCTCCGGGGGTGGGGGTGGATGCTGCCACAGGCTGAGCTAGCCACTCTGCCCTCGCTCCCCCAGGGAGCCCCACCTCTTATGTTTGGCTGTACCCTCGAGCTCCCACTCTGGGTGTCAAGGTTCTTGTTGCTCACAGTCTCCTCTGGCCTCTCTCACTGTGACCTGGGGCTTCCTGGTCTGGGCTCCAGAGAGTCACACTTTGTGGCTGTAGCAACTTGGGCCCAGAGACTGGTTCTACAGAAGAGTCCCCCGAGGAGGGGCTGTTAGGTGGCTGGGAGTATGAGGTCTACAGCTCACAGCTGCAGAGGAGGACTGGCAGAAACCATTACTTAGGCACCTTTTCTGCTAGAATCTTGCAAGGAGGAGTTAGGTTGGCTTCCCCGGGCCTGTGGCAGTGGGCTGGGGAATCTAATTCTGATACCTGCATTCTGAGCGGGCAGCTGACCCGGGCAAGCAAGCAGGGGTCCTTGCAGGGCTTGTATGTGTAGACTATGGAAGGGCTCCCTGGGGCTAGCAGTGCCCTCTCCGCAGGGTGAAGGCCACAGGCATGGGGCCGAAAAGGAAGGGTCACAGTATTGCAGGCCTCAGAATTCAAGGTGTCTCGAAAGTTTCTGGGAACAAACCTGGACTGGAGTTCCTTGATAGAGAATTTGTAGATCTTACAGTGTCCAGGGAGAAAGGAAAGACATGATTTTGAAAGGAAACATGGTTGGGCTTGGTTGGATGGCTCAGTTTCTAGGAATAAACCAGTGGATCTCTCATTCTGAGCGATGCTGGGGCTGGCAGAAGAGGCCCTTGCTTAATTGGGTCCTGTTAAATTCTTCTACATGAAGTCAGGAGCTTATAGGTGGAAGGGCTAGGCCTGGGGACTGTGGTTCAGAGAGGTCAGACTGGGCAGAACGCAGGGCCTGGAACATTCAAAGCCCCCATTCCACTTCTATACCACTTCCCCCAAAGGCTTCAGGAAGCCCAGGCTTGTGACCACAAACAGCAACTTGTCAGGAGAACAACATCTAGGCAAAGGGCGAAGGCAGCCAGGCTGGTACCATGGCAGGGAGTCCAAGTAAGGTCCTGGGTAGCAAGCAGAACATGAAAGCAAGTGAGTAGAGATTCAGACAGGATCCAGGTCAGGGGGTCTAGGGGCAGGTGCACATCCCCATACCTGGGCCGGGCTCCGGGGCAAGCCACACCCAGGTAGAATGGGTAACAGCAGAAGAAAGTGAAGCATATCACTGAGAAGATAGAACCTCATTCCAAGAGCATTTAAAAAAGGGGCAGAGGAGGAGCAGAATTGGGCCCAGTTCTGGGTGCTGGGAGAGGAATCCCGGTACCTGGTCCACAGTGTGTAAGCAGCCAGGCAGACTTGGCACTGATTTCCTGGAATTCAGGGCTTCTTAAATTCTAACTGACTTTTTCCTCAATAAAACAAGATTTACCAGCTGCAGAACCTAGGGCAAGGCTGAGTCTTTGTAGGAACAACATGGAGTCCAATGCAGGTTATCAGAAGTAAGTCCAGGGTGCTAAAAGCATCCCTGTAAGCCCTTGGTCCTTCCTTATTTGCTTGTTTGACATTTTTTCTTAGTACTTTTATTTTTTCTGTGACAGAGTCTTGCTCTATTGCTCAGGCTAGAGTGCAATGGTGTCATCGCAGCTCCCTGAAACCTCAAGCTCCTGGGCTTAAGCAATTCTCCTATCTCATCCACCTAAGTAGCTGAAACTACAGGCATGTCACCTCACCTGGCTAATTTTTCTCTTTTTTGTAGAGATAGGGTCTCACTCTTGCTGGTCTCAATGTCCTGGCCTCAAATGATCCTCCTTCCTGCCACAGTGCTAGGATTATTCCTGTGAGCCACCATGCTCAGCCCTATTTGACTTTTACAAACCCCCCTGAGCTCCTTGGGCCCCCATTACTCCATGTGCAAGATAAGGCTGTTGGATCACAGCAGAACTATCCAAACTGCTATCTGTGCAGTCCAGGATCTGAAGAGGGGCTCCCAGGCTTCCATGGGGACCATCAGAGGCAAATTGAGAGTCCCCTACCTACAATTGCCTGGAGCAGTTCTATTTTTAAGTTTAATACATTGAGTTTCTGTATAGGATTTTATTTATTTGTGGAAACCACCACAAGAAAAAGGATGAAAGGGGAGGGGGGAGGACAAAATGAAAAAGGAAAAACAAAGACAAGTGTCAGCTAGAGGATCTTCAAGCAGACTGCAGCCTTGCTGGTTGTTGGCTCACCGTGCCACTCTCTTGTCCACATTTTCAAGAACCGCTTCTGTTTCTTTCTATCATCCTCTCTGGGAAAAATCCATACATATACCCAGAAAAAGCCACTGGCTAGATCTCATTTCCCAGCTCTGAGAAGTGCTGGCTTGCAGAGAAGGAAACTGGGGGGGTTCTTGTGGGCTGATCGGTGGGGAGACATGAGGCCCCACGCTGTAAACCAGGCTCAGAGGTTTGGATTCCCTGCAGCCTGACCTCCCGTTGACCCTCTGGACTCCAGAAACCTTCACACTCACACCCAGGCTTAGGGAAGTGTGCCTGGCTCCAGGCTGCCCCTGGAAGCTGGGCCCACTCTGAGGAGGAGTTGTTTTGATTTTTCAGGAATAACTATGCATAGCCAAACCTTCTCTCCCAAGAAGAGGACAGGCAGGAATTTCCTACATTCTTGGGAGGGAGAGTTTGGGGAGGCCCTTTGCCATTCCCCAGCCAACAAGAGCCACAGATAACACTGTTAATACCTGTAACAGTATGCAGGGCTCAGAATTGCTGTTTGGTTTTATTCTACACACTTCCTATCTTTGCCAGGCCTCTGGGCTTCCTGACTGGCGTGTTTTAAATGACTGAGCTCTACCATTGCTCCCCGACTGCCGCACCTCTCAAAACCAGCCCACACGTCCAGAAACCCACACGAACTTGGAGATGTGGCAAGCCCAGACTGAACTGAGGATTCCCTTTGTACACACACCCGCCCCCCTCATCCAGAGACAGCACTCTGCGCACAGGAGGAGGAATTGTTGAAAATGCCTGGGAAGACAGAATGAGCCCTGGATTAGGAATGAGCACTGGACCAGGAGTCAGGAGACGTATCCCTTCCAAGTGGGTTCTTTCTAGGGCCCTTTGCTCCTTGTGTAAACTCAGGGGTTCCCTCACTTAACCAACATTTCCCACCTGTATGCTCCCGTGGGCCTGGCTTCCCTTGACCACAGTCACAGCACAGGAAGTCCATGAAGGGCACACTGGACACATTAACTCTAGAGACGGGTAGAGTATCAGTTGTCAAGGTCTGTTTTGCCTCTGGGGTAAATTCCTAAAGAAATAAATTAGACACATTCTCATCCCCTGAAAGTTCCCAGTGTAGTGCGGAAAATGATCTGATAGCAACTCCCCAGCTATTATGGGAATGCGGAGAGAGTGGTCCTGGAGTGTGTCCCAGAAGAGATGACATCTAAGTTGAGTTTTAAGGCTGAGCACCTCTTTGCCAGACAAAGAGGGGAAGGAAGGCAGAAGGAAGAATATGGAGAGAGCTCCATGGGTTGGAGGAATTTCAAGTTAGTTCTCCAAGGACTAGACATTGTGGGATGGAAAGGGAAAGAGAAGCTGAGATTAGGCAAATCAGGTCTCCAGGGGCTCATGCATGTCATGCTATGGGGTTTGGATTTTGTTTTTTCCCTGAAGGGAATGGGAAGACACTGAAATGCAAGGAAATCGTACATTCACATACGTAGTTTAGAAATCTGTCTGGCTGTCTTGCAGGGAATGATCTGGAGAGGAAAAAAATGGAAGACAGGGTGATCACTGAGGCAGTAAGAAGCAAGAGGTGATTGTCCCTACCCACATCAAGCACAACAAGAAAGAAGAGGAAAGTGAAATCTAAGTACATAGTAAGGGCCATTCCTGAATGAGCATTTTCCATTTCTAGCTTTCTAGGACTCTTCAGCTAAAGAAATCTCTCTGCACACATCTCACCTCCCAGTTTTACCCACCCTTCCTCCCACCTCCCACACACTGTGGAGCCAGGCTGGCCCCTCCCACTCCTGTGCTGCTAGGTCGAGGCTTAGATAATAGGCGTGGCAGTAGGCCCAGGCATCCCCGCCATCTTCCCCACCAGCATGTTCTGCTGCCTGAGCAGTTGGCTGCTGCCATGAGTGTTAATTGGAAGACATCTGAAGTGACCAGACTGGTTATGCTGCCGCCATGATAGACACACTCCATCTGCTCTAACCAGGCACGTCTCAGCACACACAGGAGGCCAGCCTGATTCCCCGTGCCCAGCACTCGTTAGAAGTTACTCAGAGAAGTTAGAGTCCTGGGCTTTTAAGCAGGAAACTGCCTCAGAGAACACTGAGTACACACCCCTTGGTGTGCTGAGCAGAAGTGTGAGGCCCAGTCTTTCCCAGCGTAATATACCCAGAGTTCATGGCCGGGTCTCTTGATCCTATAATCTGGTAAGATGTGAACCTTGAGGACTGTACTTGTAATATTTTATTTCCTGCACAGATTTTCTCTAACTACCCACAAGCTAGAAAGTGACTGTGACTTGACTTTAGAGTGGCATTTTGTATTCAGCCTATCAATTTTTTTAGACATTTTTTATCCTATTACCTAAAGGAAGAGAAATAGTTTAGAAATAGTTTAATCCAGTGGTTTTATCATAGCATTTTTTAAAATAATATTTGCTTTGTTTTAATAGCAGAACTTTTTCTCAGATGATAAAAATGGAGGTTCAGAAAGGGGAGGACTTTGACATTCATGACCTAACACATAAGTGGCAAAGCATGGTTAGAACAAAGCCATCATAACTCCAGATGCACATTCTACATTGTCTTATTTCATCTTCACAACAACCCTCGCTGCTACCCACTACCCAGCCCTGCATTGCCGGGGACAGAGAGGAAGACGGGTTAGCTCATAGCTAAATGAGAAAAGATGTAGTGAGTATGTCCCTTTCTTATAGCAAGCACTCAAATCTTCCAGTGCCTCTGATAATATTAGTATCACCTGATCTTGGTAAGGTATTTTATAATTATTAATGCTTATTCACATATGTAATTCCATGTTCATTGTGAAAAGGGTCTTGTATGCCCATTTTAGTCACAGAAGAGTTAGAGAAAAGGCAAACGCCACAGTCAGTAAGTGTCAGGGCCAAGATCCAGCTGTCTCAGTGTTCAGATGCCCATCAGAACCCCTAAACCTTGTAGTAATTATTCATCCTAGGAGCACCCAGGCAAGGTGAGAAACCTGAAACGCAAAGGTATAAAGGCAATAACTTGAACTGATACCTTTGCATCAGTTGCTAATGAGATGAACAGTTGTTTAGAATCTATATGGGGAAAGGAGTTGGTTTGGGGAAGAAAGGAGATGAGTTCTGTTTAGGACATCTATTGATACCAAGGTCAGGTGCCTGTAGGGCAGCTAGGTGGAGATGCCAGCTGGTAGATAGAGTTTCAGAACCTTACAGGACAAACCTTGGGATGGACCTTAACTGAGAGATCAGAACCCCTTGCTTCCAGTTGCTACTCATTTATTTAGGGATAAGGGTCACAGCTCACGTTTCTTAAATGAAACAAGCTGTTATCATCTGGCAGAAATTCTTGTTCCCAAGACTAAACAAGCATTACTAGAGGACCATCACTACTGCCAGATGAATGATCCCCAGACATATTTCTATGTGTAGAATGGGGAAATTCTTGTGGGTTCTGTCTTCAAAGCAGCAAGAGGAACACCTCTGTGTACCTGGAACCAAAGACACTACGTGAACAGAGGCAGAGTGGTAAGGAAGCAAAGCTCTGCAGGGGCTGCGTTTACTGCCCTTCCTCTGTGTAATTTCAAGCAAACCCTCCTTCTTCTTTCCTGCAGCCAAGATTTATTTGCCTCACCTTCTACTTAGATTGCTCTTTTCTCCTTCTCATCCAGGCTCAGCCTAAATGCCACTTCCTCCTCCTCCTCTGGGAAGCCTTCCATGGTTCCCCTGCATGGAAATAATACTCTTACCCTACTATTGTTTGTATGTCTTTTATGTTCCTCTGCCTGTACCATCTATTACTTTCTCTTTTAATACACATGAAATCATCTGTATTTTTAAGGCTCTCTTTCTCACCAAATTAGGAATTTCTTGAGGCACAGATTCTGTTTGATTTATTTGTGTGAGTCCAATAGCACCATATTTAATGTTGTATATACCATAAGTATTCCATAAGTTTAGGATGAAGGAATAAAAATGTGTTTGTGCACTTATGTTACCCCCTTCTCTCTCTTTCATCCTTTAATAAATAGACAGGGTGACTTTCTCCTGGGAAAGGATTACCTCTTACTGAACTTCCAAAGTATTTCCTTCTATGTGAACTAAATTCAATCATTGTTGAACTCAGTTGTGTAGGTAGCATATGACTTACAGCAGAGAGACTTGTAATTATGAGACTTGCGAGAGGATTACGTTGAAGAAATATGCAATGAGAGCTTAAGGAAAGCTCAGCTCTGGCTCCTGGGTGGGAGAGGGGAAGACACATTAAACCCTGGAGAGAAGATGTTCTGGGCCACAAGCAGGTAATTCTGGGTTAACTGAGCAGGTATGTGGACTTACAATTCAGGGAGGAAATAACATGGTTCAGTAGAAACAGCATAGAAAGCGTCGAGTCCTGGATGCTAGGCCTGGACTGATTTATGATTATCTTTGTGACCACATTTTTCTGTGGCTACCTCCTTCTCATCATTCAAATTTCAACTCCAATGTCACCTGCTCAGAGAGACCTTCACTGACCACCCAAGATAAAGAAGTATCCCCATCACCCTATTATTTATGACAATAGAGTACATGAAGTCATCTTTATGTTTGTTTCTGCACTTTCTTCTTGCTTCCTCTACTAAGATACAATCACACTATGAACAGGGACTCTGCCTGTCTGGTTCATATCAGTAGTCTTATAATTTGTGTTTGCTACATTCTAGGTACTAAATATTTGTTGAAGGTGGGGAACAAAAAAGATAATATCTCAGAAATTCTACCTCTCCTAACTGTACATTTCATTCTATATGCCTCTGTGGACCTTGGGAAGTCTGACATGAAATATAAATTTAAGGCCCCGTCATTATTGAAATGGTTCTTCGGTATGCAGTTGGTGGCCTAATGGGTTCTCAAACCTTTTACACATCGATAGCAATAAGACTTCTTGTTTTGTCAAGGGCTATCATTTGCAAAGCATTTCAATAACTTGATTCTACAATCACCTATGGGAAGGTATTCATATCCTTTTTTTACTGATGAGGAAACTTAAAATGTAGAGGGATAAGGTGTATTGCCCAAGGTCATACAGCTTGGAATTGGCTGAGAGTTCTCCAGGTCTTGGGATCTCAGTCCTATTCCCACTAAATTTCATCATGTCTTACTGTGTGTGAGAAACAGTATTTGTAAGGAACATTCCAGTCTGCAGTTGCTCAGTCTCCCATGCTGGCATAAGCAGGGGTGTTCACTGGGTCATTTAATTCATCTCTCTGCCAATGCACGATCAGCTTAACTTTGTCCAAACTCTGGACTATGAGTCCCAAGGACTGTAGTCATGGAAGGAGAGAATGTCATGAAAGAAAGGAGAAGACTACCTAGGTATCACCTACTCTTTTTGCAAAGATTTAGAAAAACCAAGGACCAGAAGAAAAAGAACTTCCCAGCTCTCTTGAACAGAGGCCAATGAGTCATACTCAGTGTCTCATGAAGAAACAGGGGAAGTCAACCTCTATTTTTTTTTTTTTAAGAGACAAAGCCTCACTTTATCACCCTCAGTAGAGTGTCGTGATGTCACACAGTTCACAGCAATCTCCAGCTCCTGGGCTTAGGTGATTCTCTTGCCTCAGCCTCCCCAGTAGCTGGGACTACAGGTGCCTGCCACAACACCCGGCTATTTTTTGTTGCAGTTTGGCCAGGACCAGGTTTGTACTCGCCACCCTCAGTATATGGGGCCAGCACCCTACCCACTGAGCCACGGGTACTGCCCCAAAGTCTATTTTTTTTTTTTAACTTTGGAAAGGGTTAATCTAAGTTTGCTTTCCCTGACAGGCAATGCCTGAAATGTTGGGGTAAAAGAAATAAGCTCTTTTGGCCTTAAGAGCTCCTTCTCTTGGAGGATGGAGAAGAGCACAATCCTGGGCCCCTCAGAGAAAAGTCTGCAGCAAGATGCTGTTGTGAGCCTGGGGAATTGATGCCACTGTTGCTTAAGGAATGAATGTGACATCCTGAGGGTGTCTCCCCAGCCATGACATGTCTCTAGCCAGGTAGTTGGGCTAGAAAACAGGCCAGGTCCTTGTCACCCTGCCCCCTAAGGGAAAGTCTGAAGAGCACCCAAAGGTAGATCTGGAAGGTACTCCCAGGACTGGACTTAAGAAACCCAGATCTGACAGCTCTCAGGGGGCGTAAGATACAGGACTTGATTTTCCTTGAACTCTCTCACAAAGATGAGTTCATGTCCACGCTGTTTTCTCATCTGTAGAAAGTAGCTGGACAGCCAGGACAATTAGAGTGACTTCATCTGTGACAGACACTGGCACTTTGGAACATGATTGTTTGATCTTTACTTCTAAAAATGAAGACCAACCCAATTTGGTTTTTGGCCTTATACAGCATTTTCTTCATTAGAGCTCAAGCCACTCTGTACATACTCAGGATTTTACAGTTTATTAAATGTTTTCATAGTCATCCTGTAACTCCATGCAGTTAACAACCCAAGGAGAGAAGCACACCAGGTACTTTGTTCATTCACCTGTTAGTTATCAAGTCTTTACTGTGAGCCAGTTTCCATGCCAGGTGCTGGGAGTACGTGTGAAAAATGTGACAGAAGGGAAAAGTGAGGCCCGTAAGTACAGTTACTCAAGTGGGGGAGCTGGGACTCACACCCAGCTCTCCACGGGGCCCTGGGCTCTTTCCTGGCCCACACATGCCTCCCTGCCCATCCCTTCATATAGAAATTCAAAGAGATGATCACCCCTATCTTGCCTCTCTCTTCCTCTTCCTTTCTTCTCCTGATTTACATATTGCCAAATGATGAAATTATACAGTACATAATTCCACAGCAACTCTGCTGCTTAAAAAAAAAAATGGGACTGGGGTAATTAGGCAGAAAGGATTCTCAATTAGGCAGTGGATTCTGTTTCTAAAGCAGTAAATGGAGAAGAGATTTTTTTTTTTAACTATTTCTTGAATATATTGCCAGGAAGCGATTGCTGCCTGGGAGAGCAGCAGTGCAGCTCAGCCCTGGAACCCTCTCAGCTGGCCTGGAAGCAGCATTTTGCATCTGAGTTTTCTGCCTAGTTTTCAACATCGCCAGGCTCTGAAACACAATACACCAAAGTGTGGCACCTTGGTGAACTGAGTATTTTGAACTTAAAGGAAATTGGAAGGGCCTGAGAAGCAAGGGCTTTCTGACCTCCCATTTGCCTGTCTTCCACCCTTTTTCTTCCCTCCCCCACCAAGCTGATTCTTAGAAACAAGTATTCCTTCCCCCAAGATGGCTCATAGAAGCCAGAACTCCTGCCTAGGTAGGGTGGCTTACATCTGTAATCCCAGCACTCTGGGAGGCCCAGGCAGGTCAATCCCTTGACCTCAGGAGTTTGACACAAGCCCAAGCAAAAGTGAGACCCCTGTCTCTGCTAAAAAAAGAAAAAAAGAAAGAAAGAAAAAGAAACCAGATGCTGCGGCCAGTGCCTGTAGTCCTAGCTACACAGGAGGCTGAGGCAAGGGGATCACTTGAACCCAAGAGTTTGCGGTTGCTGTGAGCTGAGACACCACAGCCCTCTACCCGGGTTCCCCAAAGCAAGTCATACAGCCTGGAAAGGTCACTCTCTGACCGTCTTTCTTCCTCCTTGAAGACCCTAATGAGACAGGTGTCCTGTGCTATACCTGCAGAAAAGGAATGCCACACAGAGAGGCCAAAAAGAACCTGAACAGACCTCACTGGGCTTCTCCCTTACTGTCACCACCAGCTCACAACCTTTTGTTCCATCGTATTTCTACATGGCTGCCCATTCTTCATTGATCCTAAGCATAAAATACAAAGCTTTCCTTGGTCTTTGAGTCTTTTTTTATGAAGTCTTCCCTGTCATGAAAGACTTGGATTAAATCAATGGTATCTTTCTCTCTCTCTCTCTCTTTTTTTTTTTAGACTAGTCAAGTGCAGTAATCAGAAGGGGGGAAAGAGGAGAACAAGGAGTTCAATCTGTAACTGACTGTGAAATGTTTTTCTCTTGTTAACTTGTCTTTTACTTTTGAAGTGTCAGCTGTGACCCATAGGATGGGGAGAAAAAGGTAACACTTCTGCCCCTACACAGACCTTCAGATGTTAAAAGTCGTCTTTCATTTTAGGATCCCTGGCAAGTTTAGCAGTTAAGCTCGCCACTTTAATCCTAGATGTCTTCTCTAGTTTTCTTTATTTTAAGGTAGAAATGTGACAAAGAATGTATGGGCTGGGCATTCCTTGTCCAAAACTTTGAAATCCTAATTGCTCCAACATTAAAAAGGTTTTGAGACCTGACATGGTGGCAGGAGGAGAAAATTCTACACCTGACTTCTTGTGGCCATTTGCAGTCAAAACTTCGTTTCACATACAACACCATTAAAAATATTACATAAAATTACTTTTAGGCTGTGTGTGTAAGGTATAAACATACATAACACAAATGACTTTTGAGTTTAGCCCCTTGTGTTCTATCCCCAAGATATTGTCAAAATCCCCATAAGTCTCAAATCTGAAACAATTCTGGTCCCAAGCATTTCAGATAAGGAATAATCAACCTATTGATTGTCCACTTTCCACTGGACTAAGAGTTCTGTGTCCTTTAGAAATCAAGTGAACTCTGCTTTTTGCCTGTTTCAGAAAGTGCTTTTGATTACAATGTTAAGAGTTCGCTGTTCTGAAAGTGGACAGTCTTGCAATATCCTGAATAACAATGAGTTACCTTTTCATTCTTTTTTCTTTTTTATGCTGGCTGCAAATATTTTCTCTGCCAGGCAAGAAAGGTAGAATTCTTTGAGAGAAAGCTGCTTTTTTCACTTTTCTGTTGGAAAACACTTTAATCAGCATTTTGGCTGTTATATAAGCAGGTCCAGGGTTATTCCTGGGAGGGTGAGTTAAACCCATGAAGAGATAAGTAATTTTGCTTAATGATGTACAGTGGTCTCTTCCTTAGATTTCTATTAGGGTATTGAGTATGAAATGTCTGATTTCCTTAAGTCTCATGTTTCATTTTACTCTTTTTTAAAAATTTATTATTAAATCATAGCTGTGTACATTAGTGCAGTAAGGGGTACAATGTGCCGGTTTCAAATACAACGTAAATATTTTCATCAAACTGTTTAACATAGCCTTCATGGCATTTTCTTACTTATTGTATGAAGACATTTATATTCTGCATTTAGTAAGTTTCACCTGTACCCATTCTAACATGCACCGTAGGTGTGGCCCCACCCATTACCCTCCCTCCACCCTAACCTCCCCCCTCCCCTTCCCTCCCTTGGCCCTTTCCTCATATTCTTGTGCTATAATTGGGTTATAGCCTTCGTATGAAAGCTATAAATTAGCTTCATAGTAGGGCTGAATACATTGGATACTTTTTCTTCCATTCTTGAGATACTTTGCTAAGAAGATTATGTTCCAGCTCCATCCATGTAAACATGAAAGAGGTAAAGTCTCCATCTTTCTTTAAGGCTGCATAATATTCCATGGTATACATGTACCACAATTTGTTAATCTATTCATGGGTTGATGGGCACTTGGGCTTCTTCCGTGACTTAGCAATTATGAATTGGGCTGCAATAAACATTCTGGTACAGATGTCTTTGTTATATTGTGACTTTTGGTCTTCTGGGTATATACCTAGTAAAGGAATTATAGGATCGAATGGCAGGTCTATTTTTAGATCTCTGAGTATTCTCCAAACATCCTTCTAAAAGGAACGTATCAGTGTGCTTTCCCACCAGCAGTGTAGAAGTATTCCCTTTTCTCCACATTCACGCCAACATCTCTGGTTTGGGGATTTTGTTATGTGGGCTAATCTTACTGGAGTTAGGTGATATCTCAAAGTAGTTTTGATTTGCATTTCTCTGATGATTAAAGATGATGAGCATTTTTTCATTTGTCTGAAGGCCGTGCACCTGTCTTCTTTAGAGAAGTTTCTCTTCAAGTCCTTTTCACACCATGAGATGGGATCACTTGTTCTTTTCTTGCTAATACGTTTGAGTTCTCTGTGGATTCTGGTTATTAAACCTTTGTCGGAGGTATAACCTGCAAATATTTTCTCCCATTCTGAGGGTTGTCCGGTTGCTATACTTACTATGTTCTTAGCTGTGCAGAAGCTTTTTAGTTTGATCAGGTCCCAGTAGTGTATTTTTGATACTGCTTCAATTGCCTGGGGAGTCCTCCTCATAAAATATTCACCCAGGCCGATTCCTTTAAGAATTTTCCCTGTGCTTTCTTCTAGTATTTTTATAGTTTCATGTCTTAAGTTTAAATCTTTTATCCAGTGAGAGTCTATCTTAGTTAATGGTGAAAGGTGTGGGTCAGTTTCAGTCTTCTACAGGTTGCCAGCCTGTTCACCCAGAACAATTTGTTAAATAGGGAGTCTTTTCCCCACTGAATGTTTTTAACTGGCTTGTCAAAGATCAAATAATGGTAAGTAGCTGGATTCATCTCTTGGTTCTCTATTCTGTTCCAGACATCTACCTCTCTGTTTTTGTGCCAGTACCATGCTGTTGTAATCACTATCAATTTATAGTACAGTCTCAGGTCTGGTAGCATGATTCCTCCTGCTTTGTTTTTATTTCTGAATAATGTCTTGGCTATTCGAGGTTTTTTTCTGATTCCATATAAAACAAAGTATTATTTTTTCAAGATCTTTAAAATATGACAATGGAGCTTTAATAGGAATTGCATTAAAATTATATATTGCTTTGGGTACTATAGACATTTTAACAATGTTGATTCTTCCCAGCCATGAGCATGGTATGTTTTTCCATTTGTTAACATCTTCAGCTATTTCTTTTCTTAAAGTTTCATAGTTCTCTTTATAGAGATCTTTCACGTCCTTTGTTAGGTAAACTCCCAAATATTTCATCTTCTTTGGCACTACTTTGAAAGGAATAGAGTCCTTGACTGTTTTTTCAGCTTGGCTATTGTTGGTATGTATAAAGGCTACAGATTTATGGGTGTGGATTTTAGCCTGAGACGCTGCTGTATTTCTTGATCATTTCTAAAAGTTTTGCAGTAGAATCCCTAGTGTTTTCCAGATACAATCATATCATCTGCGAAGAGTGAAAGTTTGATCTCTTCTGACCATATGTGAATACCCTTGATCTCCTTTTCTTCCCTAATTGCAATGGCTAAAACTTCCATTACAATGTTAAAGAGCAATGGAGACAATGGGCAACCTTGCCTGGTTCCTGATCTGAGTGGAAATGATTTCAATTTAACTCCATTCAATACGATATTGGCTGTGGGTTTGCTATAAATTGCCTCTATTAGTTTAAGAATGTCCCTTCTATACCAATTTTCTTAAGTGTTCTGATCATGAAGTATGCTGGATATTATCAAAAGCTTTTTCTGCATCGATTGAGAGAATTATATGGTCTTTACT
Organism: Nycticebus coucang; assembly: GCF_027406575.1. NCBI lineage: Eukaryota > Metazoa > Chordata > Mammalia > Primates > Lorisidae > Nycticebus > Nycticebus coucang. The sequence goes on from NC_069795.1 coordinate 85,031,333, forward strand.
TTTTAGTTTGTTTATGTGCTGAATTACATTTATAGATTTACATATATTGAACCAGCCCTGAGACCCTGGGATAAATCCCACTTGGTCATGGTGTATAATTTTTTTGATGCGTTGTTGGATTCTGTTTGTTAGGATCTTAATGAATATTTTTGCATCAATATTCATAAGTGATATTGGTCTATAATTTTCTTTTCTTGTTAGGTCTTTCCCTAGTTTAGGGATCAAGGTGACGTTTGCTTCATAGAATGTATTGGGTAGTATTCCTTCTTTTTCTATATTTTGGAAGAGGTTTAGTAGTATAGGCACTACTTCTTTAAAGGTTTGGTAGAATGCTGATGTGAAGCCATCTGGTCCCGGGCTTTTCTTTTTAGGGAGATTTTGTATAGTTGATGCTATTTCAGAACTTCATATAGGCCTGTTCAACATTTCCACTTCATTCTGGCTAAGTCTTGGTAGGTGGCGTACTTCCAGGTATTGGTCGATTTCTTTCAGATTTTCATATTTCTGAGAGTAAAGTTTCTTGTGATATTTGTTAAGGATTTTTTGGATTTCTGAGGGGTCTGTTGTTATTTCTTCTTTAACATTTCTGATTCATGAAATTAGAGATTTTACTCTTTTTTTTCCTGGTTAGGTTAGCCAAAGTTTTATCTATTTTATTGACCTTTTCAAAAAACCAACTTTTGGATTTATTGATCTGTTGTATAATTCTTTTGTTTTCAATTTCATTTAATTCAGTTCTGATTTTGGTTATTTCTTTTCTTCTACTGGGTTTGGGGTTGAAATGTTCTTCCTTCTCCAGTTGCTTGAGATGTCCCATTAAGTTGTTAACTTCCTCTCTTTCCGTTTTCTTGAGGAAGGCTTGCAGTGCTATAAATTTCCCTCTTAGAACTGCCTTTGCAGTATCTCAGAGGTTCTGATAATCCATTTCTTCATTGTTGTTTTGTTCCAAAAATTTGGTAATTTCCTTCTTAATCTTGTCTATGACCCATCTGTCCTTCAGCATAAGGTTATTTAGCTTCCAGTTTTTTGTATGAGTATGCAGATTCCTGTTGTTTTTGAGTTCAACTTTTATTCCATGATGATCTGAGAAGATGCAAGGAATAATTTCTATTTTTTTAAATTTGTTGAGGTTAGACTTGTGACCTCAAATGTGATCAGTTTTGGAGTATGTTCCATGGGCTCATGAGAAGAATGTGCATTCAGTTTTGTTCGGATGAAATGTTCTGTAGATGTCTGTTAAATCCAGATGTTGAATGATAAAGTTTAAATCTAAAAATTCTTTGCTTAGCTTATTTTTGGAGGATCTATCCAACACTGCTAAATGGGTATTAAAATCTCCAACTACTATGGAACTGGAGGAAATCAAGTTGCTCATGTCTGTTAAAGTTTCTTTTATAAATTGACGCACATTCTGGTTGGGTGCATAAATATTAATAATTGAAATCTGATCATATTGAGTATTACCTTTAACAAATATGAAGTGTCCATGCTATCCTTCCTTATTTTGGTTGGTTTAAAGCCTATTGTATCTGTGAATAGGATTGCAACACCTGCTTTTTTCTGCTTTCCATTTGCCTGTAATATAGATGACCATCTCTTCGCCTTGAGTCTATATTTATCTTTTAAGGTAAGATGAGATTCTTTTATGCAGCAGATATCTGGCCTGAGTTTTTGTATCCAGGCAGCCAACATTTGCCTCTTTAGAGGACAATTTAAACCACTCACATTAATTGAGAATATTGATAAGCCTTTTGAAAGTCCAGTGGACATTTTTAATCTTTTTGCAACTGTGGAAGTTGGAATTTGATCAAAAATTTCTGGGTAAGTTTATTTTTGTGGTGGAGGATTATGCTGGTCATTATGGAGGATAGGCCTGAGAATATCCTGGTGCACTGGTTTAGTTGTGGCAAATTTCTTCAACATGTGAATGTCATTGAAGTATTTAATTTCTCCATCATAAATGAAACTCAGTTTAGCCGGATACAGGATTCTGGGTTGAAAGTTATTTTGTTTTAGGAGATTGAAAGTCAATGACCATCGTCTTCTAGTTTGAAAGGTTTCAGCAGAGAGATCTGCAATTATTCTAATATTCTTCCCACTGTAGGTTATGGTTTTCTTACATCTGGCTGCTTTCAGAATTTTCTCCTTCATATTAACTTTAGTGAAATTGATTATGATGTGTCTTGGGGATGTGTTATTCAGGTTGAGTTGTGCTAGAGTTCTGAAACTGTCTGCTATGTGAATTTCCGAATTTCTTGGCATGTCTGGAAAGTTCTCTTTCATAATCTCATGAAGAAGAGACTCTGTGCCTTGTGAAGCCACTTTGTCACTTTCCGGGATCCCTATAAGGCAAATATTATTTTTCTTCGAATTATCCCAGAGCTCTCTGAGAGAGTGATCAGTTTTTGCCCTCTACTTCTCTTCCTCGTTGAATGTTTGGGAGCATTTGATAGCTTTGTCTTCAATGTCAGAAATCCTTTCTTCTGCTCCATTCTGTTACTGAGGGATTCTACTGTATTTCTCAGATCTTTGAGGACTGCAACTTCTTGTCTCAATGTGTCAAAATATTTGGTCATTTTGTCTTTGAATTTGTTGAATTCTTCAGATATCTTTTGGATTGCTGCTTGAAATTCTAATTCAATCTTATTTGCTATCCAGATCCTGAATTCGATTTCTGACATCTCAGCCATTTGTTTATGCATGGGATCCTGTGCTGTGTCTGCTTTGTTGTTCCTTGGGGGAGTTGATCTATTCTGATTATTCATATTGCCAGAGTTATTTCATTGATTCTGCCCCATTATTGTTTTTCACCATTGCCTCTGGCTGTCCTCAGAGTTGGGGGGGGGGTGTCTCTCCAAGATTTGACCCCAGCATGATCACTCTATTGTTGCTGGATCTTTGTAGGGAGTAACCCCGTGTAGTTCCTCTGGGACTGTCCCTGCCAGGGAGTTCTGGCTGTGGGACCAGCTCCGGAGTGTGGCACACCCAGATCCAGCAACAGGGCAGGAAATGGTGCACATGGTTCTGGGAGTACCTGGTGCCTGGTGACTTTGGCACAGAGAGCCCGGAGCTCTAGCAGTCTCTGGCCAAGAGGAGGGCTCCGTGCAGAGGCAGGGAGAGCTCCGGAGGGAGGGCATGGGTCGCGTGGCTTCCAGAGTCCCTGGCCAGACAGGCGAGGCTGGTGTGGAGGCAGGGAGGGTACAGGAGGGAGGACATGGGTTGCGTGGCTCCCATAGTCCCTGGCTGTGTCAGGCATGGGATGTGGGGCCGCATGGTTGCCGGCGGAGTCCCTGGCAGGGCATGGGTGGGGAGGCTTGGCATGGCCCCTGGAGTCCACTTGGTCCAACAGACAGGGACAGGGGCACGGCTCAAGGACCTCCTTCTTCAGTCTCAGCAGGGGTTAGGCTTCTGGTTCATCAGGTAAGGGGGGAAGGGTGTGCTGGGATTTCAGAATGGCAGGGAAGACTTTAGGTCAGTTTTTCTGCCTAGCAAGAGAGTGTTCAGAGTCAAAGCAGGGTCCCTCTGAGGAAGTAGTCCCCACTTCCCACAGCACTCACCCATAGAGTGAGACAAGAGGTCACTGCTTGTCTGTAGAAAACCCACAGGAGGAAACAAAGAGAAAAAAAAGAAGGAGACAGAAAAACAAAAAACCCACAGCTTTCTTGGGGAAAAGGATGGACAGTTTTCCTTTCAGATGGATTTTGTACCTGAAGGTTGGTTTCTTGGAGTCACAGCTTATCTCAGCAGATGTGACCTGCAGTTATCATTTCTCTCTCGGCTGGGCTCCCAGTCTTCAGCATAATTGGGCTGTTTCTGGACATTATCTTTCCTTTTGGATAGGAGCCTCTTTCAGAGCTGTTTCCAGCCAGCCATCTTCTCTCTCTCTCTCTCTCTCTTTTATTAATGGAAAGGTACATCTTTACTGTTTCAACTGTGTTTTTTGCCTTTTGATTATCTTTCAAATATTTTTTTAGAGCAATTTTTGTGAATCCATGTATGAGTAAATCTTTGTGCTGTTGAACCACTTGAAACAAATTGGCAAGGTAAAGAAGCTGGATAGAAGGGCTGCACATGAATTAAATGAGCATCTAAAGAAAAATCATCTCAAAGCTTGCCTTTCTTTGCTGCCATAACATAAAGGCAACCATTTCTACAACGTATTAGTAAGTTTGGTGAAAAATGGATTCTTTTTGACAATCACAAGTGTTCAACACAATAGTAGGATAAAGATGAAGTTCTGAAAAAGTCCAAAAATGAATATTCATCAAAAAATGAAATAGTGTCTTTTCAGTGGTCTTCACGAAAGCTACATGAAACCTGGTCAATCAATTACAGTAGATGTCTGCTGCAATCAATTGGATGACACCATAGTTGCAATTATGTATCCAAGGTGGGTCAATCAAAGACAGGCCAGTCCTCTTGGTAGATGATGCTTGGTCACTAGTCACTCAAACAATGCTCTGATTAGTGAAGGAGCTCCTCACATTTCAAGTCCAGAAGCTGTACTTGAAAACTCTGTCCACTCTGCAGTCACCAGACTTTGTACCAACTGGCTACCACTTCTTCCAGGATTTGGGGCACTTCTTGCAAAGAAAAATACTCAATTCTTAACAAGTTGTGGAAAACGCCTTTCGTGATTTCACCACTACTTGCTCTCCAGACTTCTCTGCTGCTGGCATACGCAAGCTACTGTTAGGATGGCAAAACTGTGTCAATAGTTTAGGCAGATACTTTCATTAATTGTATTGCTTCTTGTTTGAGATATAATAAGTTTTTGATTCAAAATAGGATGCATCAGATTTAATGATCCAATAGAATAGAAGCATATGAAGAGATTGTTACTAGTTTCCTTGGAAGGTTGAAAGGATAAGAGTTTTGTTGATGAGATTAGAGAAGGAACTCTGCTTAGAGAGGGTAGAGTATGAGGAAAGAGGTCACCAGCCAGGGACGCTCCTGGATGGTGAATGCCCACAAACTACGACTTTGGGGATGTCTGTTATGCACTTTCGGGGGTTCTCTATTCTTGTGTTCTGTCCATCATCCAAATCTTACGTAAAGACTGTTACACAATAGCTTTGTGTCAGTGAAGCAAGATGTGGAGTGCTGATTCCATGATCCAAATGAAGAGGTGTGGGAAGTTGACTATATTTTCCAGAACTGGTGACAAGGAAGCCAATGGGGACTGCAGAGAAGCTGATGCAGGAGTTTGGAAAGAGAAATGTTAGCAGGCAAGCAGAAGAGGTAACCTTTTCCTGATAGCCTCCAAAGCATTGGGTTTCATGCAATATGAAAGGATGGGGCCCTGATATTTTATTTTTACAGAAAGATGAAAATGACAGCTTGGAAAACTAAGAACATAGGTGGCATCATAAAGATCCTCAGGCTCAGCTTCTATCTTGGTTAAAGTTTATAACACCTGAAATGTGTTACCTGTAGAGAGGGCTTGCCAGGCTCCTTTGTGCTGGAAAGCAGCAGAGAATGATGGAAAGTACCTGAATTTCCAGGGCCATTGCTGAATTCCTCACCTTCCACTTCCAATTGCATGGTCTTGCAGAATACCACTTCTCTGATCCTTACCAGGCTAACAAATATCATATAATTCCAACCCCATAGGAATGATTGGAGAAATGAAAGGTTCAGTTCCTTCCCTAAAAGGGACTTTACTCAGTGTTCAAATTATGAAAGAGTTCCATGGGGGGAAAAGGGGCAAATTTCTTGAACCGACTTCTGAGTGGCATTAGAAGATGTAACTAGAAGCAGATATTTTTTGGATGTTAAAAGTCTTTCTGAATCTGTCCAAGGACATCTCTGTGTATGCTGGAGAAAGGTAGTGGAGTCTGGAGCTGTTCAATTATACTGTTTAAAAAGAGGTAAGTTTCCTGCCACCAGAGATAACCAGGCAATAGGTCAGCAACTTTTGAAAGGGATGCTTTGGAGGGACTTCTAGCTGCTAGAAAAGCTGAACAGTTTGATCTCTTAGGTCATTTCCAAAGGTAAAAGTCCACAATTCTGAGTGTGGTCACTTCGCTTTGGCAGCATAAAAGAAAGACTCACAGCTACTTTCCCATTTGCAAAGGCTTGTCTCTGCCCCAAGGAAAATGAGTCCAGATGTACTCACATTTCAGACCCTGGCCTTTCTCCTTCAGAGTTTCTGCTACCCACTGCGGTAACAAACAGCACTGTGTTCGGCCCCTAGGCAATGCGCTCTAGGAGTCTGTTAGAGAAAATCCCATTGGAGTTTGGCTTGAAGGCCAAGGACAGGTCCTCATGACCCCCTGGGGTTTCTCATAAAACTAAAATCTGAAAGGGCTCTAAAACTATTTAAAGTGGGATCCATGCTTTGCCAATATTTTATTTACTTTGTTTTCCCCTGGAAGATGAGGCATTTCTTAGGGGTGGACACTAATAAGGAGGCTACTACTCATTATCCCAACTCTGCATATTCTGTGACGGATTACGCACATGGCTAGAAATATCTGCCAAATGTCTTTAATAGATAAGCACCACAGAGCTAAATGGATTTGATGCCATACTCCAAGTGAAATAGAAAGCTTAAGCAACCCTTTGAGGTCGACACATCTTAATATTTGCAGGGAAAGCGGAGCTTGTCCTATGAGTTTGTCTTGGCAAGGTTCAGTCAGATTGAAATCATTCTCAGCACATGATGTGAGACATTGACAAGAATTCACATGGGTACTTACACAGCCATTATTTCATAATTCTGTTAATTAAAATATATAATGGCCCCTATGCTATAGTTGGCTAGATGACTTTCCTGGGAAGAGATCATAGAATCAACATATAAAAACCAACAGATGATCAGAGATCATCTGTGGTGTATAAAAAAGGATCTAGCCCAAATAGGTTAGAGAAATTAGCCACGTAACTTCTTTTATGAAGTCTTACATAAGGACAGTGCTGTAAATAACCTGGGTGGATGTAGAGTTGGTCTGGTGCATGTGAGTGGAAAGCCAGGAATTTGCAATTGAGGAACCTTGAGGCAACCAAGTTAGGAAGTGACTCACTTGGGGTCACACAGTGACAGGACCGAAACTGAGCCCTTTTACTTAGCCAGGAAACCATGATGAAACAGATGAAAATTAAAAATAAGCAGAAAAGCCTACTTCTCAGCCTCTCTGGAAGCACTGTGCTCTCTGAGACTATATCACACTTCACTATTCTGGGTCCCCACTCTTCTGCTTAAGGAGAAAGCTCGAGTCAGGGGAGCTTCAGTTGTCAGGTTTTAAATGTTGATCCAGCCAGACTGATGAGAAGAACAGGACAGCAAGGGAAGAACACGCCTCATAGAAAAGGAAGCAGTGAATCCCATAATGGAAGTTTAAAATCAACAAACACTCCCTGACACTGGTGATGATACTTCATGTTTGTATAGTTTTCAAAGAACTTTTTCAGATGCACTATTTAGTTTCATCTTTATAACAATCCTATAGAATAGTGGGGCTGATATCATTATCGATCTTTTACAAGAGAAGAAATTGAGGCTTAGAGAAACTAAATAATATGGCTGCAGTCACATCTCTGTGAGTTTGTTTTTAGGTGGTGGGGGAAACAGAAGGAAAGCTGTTAGAAATCTTTCTGAATCTGTCCAAGGACATCTCCGGATACACTGGAGGAATAAAGTGGCACCTAAACCTTCCCGGTGTATTAGAGATAGTCTTTGCACATGTTTAGAAAGATTTTTATCTTCCTTTCTGTTTTCCACACGTTATCCAAAATAGTTATCATTCAAGAACAATCCTAAAGATATATTATATATAATAAATGATTATATCACATATCATATGATATAATATATTGTACTGTTATAGATAGATAGTATATATATGTAAAAAATATGAAAAATTTAAAAAGCAGACAAGGTAAATAGTTCCTAAATAAAGATAATGTCTTACAATTGAAGACAACATATATACAGTGTTTATGTGTTAGTATTAGAAATTTTAATAATATCATATAACATTTAGTGACTAATTATTACATGCTTTGTATTATACCAAAGGTTTTGCATGTATCAATAATAATCAAAACAGAAAATCTCCCTGTTTTTCATATATCACACTAGCCTGGAAGTATAATAATTATGGGGCCTTGATTTTTCTTTCCCTGATGTTTACCCACACTTGAATATCTACAAACTCCATAAAGTTCTCTCCAACTATTATCTTGAGAAACCTGTCAAGGTGAATTACATGTGAATTCGCATGCTCTGATGTATAGCAATCTGCCATTCATCATTTGAGATATTTCATTTTAATCTTTCCGTTTCCTTCAGTTGATTATGGCATTAAACTGAAGCAAAACCTTGCACACTTCTCGCCTAAGTTCAAGTACATATAAGCTGTCAAAGCATCAGATCTACTTTGTGCTGCCCCCCTCTGCATGTGGGCAGTGTGATGGTCCCTGCGTCCCAGAGTGGAGCTGCCTGGTGCTGCTAAACCTTCCAGACTTTAATGGAACTGTGTGTACAGATTTATTATAAGAATCCATTTTCCTGTGCTTTGGCATGAGTTAAGGCAGCAGGCAGTTCAGAGGCAAATGGGTTCAGCACCCCAAGAATGAATAATCTCTCTCCTTTGAATGTGATCCATTTTCTTTGGGACTTTATTAGGTGCCTCAACTCTCTCTCTTCCTTTAGAAACTTTCCTTTCCAAAAGGTTTCTTTGACCACTGCAGATAGTCACCTGCTGACTTGCCACCCTAGAGATTCCAGTCCTCTTTAGACAGATCCCTAAACAGGGATCTTTAGAATCTTTAGACAGTTCATCCTAGGATGAACTCAGCCTATCTTCAAATCAATACTCCCATGTCATAGATGCCCACATTTCTCCGAGACAGAGAGAGAGAGAGAGAATAAAATGCTAAGTTGTGCCATGCAGTTAACTGAAAAATACAATTGAGGTAGGAACTACTTATGAGGTAGGTGTTTAGACTTTTAGGGCAAGGGTGCTTTCTCTATGATCTTGAAAAGTACAAAAAGCATGGGCTGTTCCAGGAACACAAAATAGGCATCAGGCTGTATCGAGTTCTTCTTCCAAGCGTGAATGCTACTGTTGCAGAATCCATTTCCATAATTCAAGTGCTCAAGCCAGAGTCTCATGAAGCAGCCTGAGTCCTAGCTGCACGCACACCTCAGAGGAGAGTCATCCAGGCTCTTGCTTTCATTTGCAGAAGCACTCAAAGGTCCTTCACCAGACCAACTGCCCTCAGCCCAGCCCTGCCTGACAAATGTCTGCAGCATTTGCTTCGAGGTTTTGCTCTTAGAAAATAATGCAGAAACTCCTTAAATAAAAGAGATCCAGGGAACAATAGATCACTTTGCATGTCCAGTTCATGGAGGAAGACAATATTTTAAGGAAGTGTATGTGCTACCTCTACAGTTCCCACTTAGCCTCTGACCTGCTGCTGTTGTAAATCTGATGACTGCCCAGCTGTCGGCCTTCCAGACTTCATCTCTCCCACGCCTCTTTAGGAGGAGAAAAAGTGTGCAGCAGGTCTCAGGCAAGGTCCTTGTTCTCCTCTGTCTCTGTGAACAGCTACAGTAGTCATACGAATTAATTGGCCAAAGAGGCATCAGTAAGAAAGGGCGAATATGCATGTGCCTCTTGGAGCACTGTCTTTCTGGTGCTTCTTTTTGGTGCCTCTGTTGCAGTTGGGATACTAAAATGAACTTTGTTTTAAAAATGCTGTATAGGCCAGGGGTGGTGGCTCATGCCCGTGATCCTAGTGCTCTGGGAGGCTGAGATGGGCGGATTGCTTGAGCTCAGGAGTTGGAGACCAGCCTGAGCAGGAGCCAAGCCCCATCTCTATTAAAAATAGGAAAACTAGCCAGGCATGGTGGCATGTGCCTGTAGTCCCAGTTACTCAGGAGGCTGAGGCAGGACTATCACTCGAACCCAGGAGTTTGAGGTTGCTGTGAGCTAGGCTGAGAGGCTGACACCACAGAATGCTGGCCTGGGGTGACAGAGTGAGACTCTGTTTCTCCCCCCAAAACCTAAATAGATGTAAATAAATAAATAAAATATTGTATAATTTAAAGGTTGTATTTCAATATTTTCTCTAGGAGCACATAACCCAGAATTGAAGGGTCACAAAGAAATGATGTTCAAGTTCAATCTGAAGGGGAAACAGAAGGGTAACTACCAACAGGCTATGACCTTGTACAATTCATGTAACCTCTGTAAGTCTTTCTTTTTTCTTGTTTTTGCATAGTTGAGAAAAATGTATTTATTCCACAAATATACATGGAGCACTCGCTCTGTACCAGGCTGTCTGCTAGTTGCCTTCAGTGTGGGGAAACAGATAAACAAAGACAACAAACAAAATACAGTTCTTTCCATCAAGTTCTTAGTTGACTAACTCTTGAAAATCCCTCTTTCATCATTTTCTTTCTTTTTGATCAGGCCCTGCCTTTTTCTCACCCCAGTTTCATCTCTTCCCGCACATGTGAATGGGTACTTTACACCCAACACACTGTCTGCCCGTCCTGCGCCACCTTCTCTAGGCTTGCTATATCGAACTACATGTAGTTCTGGAAATCTTTCTGTTTATATTCCCAAAGAGCCATTTTTCTCACTTTCATGTCATTATCATAATTACAATTTTATTTTTATTTTTGTCCTGTAATCTGTGGCTGCCGCACTGGCTTGACTGACACCTCCACGCAGGCAAGCCCGCGTCTGCTCTTCCCCTCTCTGTCTGCAGAGCCCAGCACACTTCTCCACGTGGACGTGGAGCAGCTGCTTAAGGGTTGCTAAATGGATGATTAATGAGAATTTGATTTCTACTCTGCTTTTCTCCAATATATTCTTCCTAGGGTCTATATCACCCAATACCTTCATTTTATAGATGGAAGAACTGAGTTCCCAAGGACAAAAATTACCCAGTTTCACACTATATATTAGATGTTGAACCAGAACTGAACCCCAGGTTTCTTGGACTTCAGGGAAAGAACTCAGGACTCTTTCCATGAATGTTCTTTTCCTTTTGAAGTTGAATAGTATTTGTAATATAACCAAAATACCTCTGACATTACCAATGTGTTACTACCAGAAATAAATAAATTTCTTTTTTTAACTGAAATTTTGATAATGCAGCCCCCTACCAGCTCAGTTTCCAGAGATTAGTTCCTCCAACGAGTCTCCAAGGAGGAGATTCACCCACAGAACAGAACGTCAGCAAAACCACAACTCATTCGTCTTGTTCTTTTGCTTCTACCGCCACTCCTCTAGTCCACAGCTGATTCCTGCAGAATCAGTGCAGAAACCTCATTGCTATCCCCACCATGGCAAGAACACAGGCGCGGGGGGTGGGGGTGGGGGGCTGGAAGGTCAAGCTTCTGCTTTTAATGTTTCCAGTCTGCAGGATACAAGACTACCACTGATTTCCTGGAAAAGAAAAAGAGGCATCTCCGTCCTCCCTCACGCCTCACAGCCTCAGTTCTCTGTGTCATTCTGACGAAGGCTTGTGCAAGTCCAGCGGATCCTTCTGTCTCACACCCTTCCCTCCACAGGAGCCCAAACAGTGAGGAACAGTTTGGGGTAGCTGGCACTATTGGTGCATTGAATCATCTTTCCCAAAAGGAGCCACCAGCCAAAGTCCAGGAAGGGACACTGATGGGGACTGAGCTAGGGGAGAGAGAAGTGGTGACCGTACCATTGTAGTCTGGGCCTGGCCATCAAGGATGTTCTTTTATCAGTCACTGGACTGAAAGAACCCAGAAACTTCAACAGTAAACCTGATGACAATGTTCTGCCTGGTAAAAAAGCCATCTTTGCTGGTTTCAAACTGTCCCAGGAAAAGCTAGCTCTCAATTCCGAGGCTTCTTTTACATTATTTTGCATCCTCCATTGAATGCAGCTATTATGCTTTTTGTGGAAAGCCCTCATTATCCGTGTGTGTTGTTTATTGCAAATCTCCTACAGGCTACTGCACTTGTTTTGATGCTGTGAACTTAGTCAAAATAAACACTTGATACGATGGCTAATTTTGTGTGTCAACTTGACTGAGCTAAGGAATGCCCAGGTAGCTGGAAAACACCATTTCAGGGCATATCTGTGGGGGTGGGGGGGCCTATGTTTGAATGTGTTCCCTTCATAATTCATGAGTTGCTGTCTGTCTGCTGGTTCTAAGAGGTGGAACTTTTCAAAGGTGATTAGGCCACGGGGGCTCTGCCCTCCTGAATGGGATTAGATGCCTTACTAAAGGGCTGGATGGAAGGAGTTCATCCCTTTTTTCCCCTTATGCCTTCTGCCATGTGAGGACACAGCATTAGTCCCCTCCAGAGGATGCATTGTTCAAGGTGCCAACTTAGAAGCAGATGGCAGCCCTCAGCAAAGGCTGGCTCCTTGATCTTGGACTTTACAGACTCCAAAACTGTGAGAAACAAATTTCTGTTCTTTATACATTACCCAGTCTGTGGTATTCTGAAAAAGAGTAGTGTTTGAGTCAACAGACTGAATAAAGAATATCTGCCCTGGGCGGTGCCTGTGGCTCAAAGGGGTAGGGCACCGGCCCCATATGCTGGAGGTGGCGGGTTCAAACCCAACCCCGGCCAAAAACTGCCAAAAAAAAAAAAAAAAGAGAGAGAATATCTGCCCTTCCCAATATGAGCAGGTATCATCCAGTCTACCACAGGCCCACATAGAACAGAAAGGCAGAAGAAGGGTCAATTCTCTCTCATTTATTCATTTGTCAGGGTCTAAGCCAGGATGTAGGGCTACCGACAAAGAGAAGACCCAGCCTTAAGCTCAAGATGCCACACACAGTCCAGCTGTGTCAGACATACATACAAAACACAGAAACAACCTCACGTGTGGCATGACAGGTGCTGGAAATGCGGAAGCCAAGGGAGTGTCTGAGGCAGAAATGGCCAGAATCCAGATATCAGAGGAGCACAGGCCATCTCCAGAAAGACCAGAAATAAAGAAGGAAATGCCAAAACAAGAAATTGGATAAAATAGAAACAAGAAGGGCAGGGAACTAAGTGGGGAAACAGATAGCTAAGCTGCACCAGACATTAGGCAACATCACCAAATGATGTCTATGTGGGTGAAAATAGAACAGACCCAGGAGAAAATAAAGAGTGTGTACGGTACAGGTGGGTCCCGGGCAAGTTGCACTGACACAGCCAGCAGACCAGAAGACATGGCTCGAACCCTCTGCTGGGCCCAATGGGCCTTTAGTGTCCCTTCGTTGACTGAGATTTGATGTGGGACTGCTACTAATTATATTACCCCCCATTTTTTTTCTTCTCTAAGTGATATGTTGAAGGTCCTATTGAAGCAGACTTGGGGCTATAAATAAGACGCTGGACTCCACGAATTCTCCCTGCCTGAGGACTCCCAGCACCACAAATCTAGAAGACAAGGCAGAGAGAGCTACACAGAGAACTACGGATGTGGTGGGGAAGTGGAAACCAAGCCGACATTTGGTGTGTTGTAGCATTCCCAGCTCTGGTTTAACACAAGCGAAGTGTTTCGCTCACAAACTGGCACTGAGAGCTCATTTACATTTAAATAAGAGGCTTGTTAATGCCAGCAGGAGGACGCTGTCAATGCCAAGCCTGGCTCAGGATCCCTGCCAAGGAGTTTCTAAGAGCATCGCTCTAGGAAACTCCCCCAGAAGAGAAGCGAGCGTGCCTTCTCATTAAGACAACTCCACAGTGACATTTGCCTCAGAGTGGCAAGCCTTTGGCTGGGATGGAAGCAGGTTGTTGAGTCTTGGAAAGTTGTCTGTTGCCAAGACAGTTGTTTAGTTCGATTTGGCGCTGCACATGCTCAGAGACCACCTGGCACATGTGAGGCTCCCCAGTTGGGAGTACAGCTCATTCCTTCCCTCTGACACCGCCCAGTCATGTTGGGAGGACTGAGAGTTACTGAGAGGCATGGGCGAAAGGTCATGTTACAACATACAGAAAGAGAAGGTCTATCCCATTGTTGGGCAACTGACTCTGGGAAGATCCTTCCTGAGGTTAACAGGAAATATGTTTGTCTGTAGTGGAGATGGTATACTCAAATGGCCGCAGATGCCAAGCAGGGAGCTGGGGTGAGTGAAGTGTGCTGGTTATAAAACCCTCAGAAACGGCTGGGATTCCAAGAACCTGGAATGCACCCGCCCAGTCTAAAAGGGCAGGCACTACTCAGCAAGACCTCGTCTTGAGTTTTATAAACATGGACTTGGTCCTGCGTAGCTCCAGGATTAATGGGGAAGTCAGATCATTAGACAAAAATTACAACACAGTTTATAAGTCCTACCATGGGGAAGTAAAAAGTGCTGCAGAAGCACATGGGAGTGATAGGAGCACATAACCCAGGATCGAAGGGTCACAAAGAAATGATGTTCAAGTTCAATCTGAAGGGTAAGCAGAAGTTACGCAGGCAAAGATGGGTGGGGTGAGAGGAAAAAGCGAGCACAAAGGCCCTGAGATGAGAGTGAGCAAAGTCCATTCGAGAACTTAAAAAAAATGGCAGGAGCTGAAATGGTCAGGGAAGGCGAGAAAGGCAAGCAGGAGCCAGATCACAAAGCGCTTTCCAAACCACTGCCAGTCTGGGCTTTAACGTCACTGAGGCTGCACAGTGTGAAAAGATGAGGACTGATAATGGCTGAATCTTCTAAAGTTTATGTGCTCCAGTTCTGATAAAGGAGGCATCATGGCAGATGACAAAGAGCTCAAGACTTGGAGGTCTTGCTCTGGTTTTGCTACTGTGTGAACATTTCCAGGCCTCATTGATCTCTCCTGAAAATGGGAGAACTATATGCCAACACTGGGGAAATAATAGGGGAAATGGAACTTTCACACCCTGTGGACTGCATAGTAAAATAGTGAATTATTATTATTAAAACTTTCTTGTCAAGGTTTTTGACAGTGTGTATACACAGAAGCTTTAAGAATGTGCATTCTCTTAGACCCAGCAAGTTCCACTTACAAAAGGGAGGCTAAAAAAGTTAAGACAAACACAGATATTTTGCTCTGAGGACATTTAATGTAGTGATTGTAAGAGCCGAAGGAAGAAAAAGTGCGATTTAAGTCTCTGCTGACTAGATAGTCCTTCAGTCCTTTATTCTGCTGAGGTCATTTTGGCCTTTAATGGTCAAACTAGATCGGCTCATTCAATCTTTTCAAATACAGTGAAAACCCTGTAACCCAAATCCCAGTGTCTCTAGCGATTCTTGTTCTCCCAGTTGCCTCTGCCTCCAAATTCTGTTTCTCTAATCCCAATCTGCATTTGGCAGCTATCTCTGTTCTCCCTTTTCTGCACTATACTACCCTGCAACCCACTCCAAATATCCTTTGATCTCCACGTGGGTGAAAATAGAACAGACCCAGGAGAAAATAAAGAGTGTGTATGAGGATCAGAGCATGTACAGCTGGGTCCTGGGCAAGTTGCACTGACACAGCCAGCAAACCAGAAGACACGGCTCAAACTCTTTCAGGTATGGTGGCCACAGTAAGGGGTGTGGCCATCTTTTCCTGAAGGTTTGGCCGGTGGAGAGGCTGACATCCCAGCAGACAGCGACCCTGTGTAGAGCCTTCTCCTTTCCTTCTATGCCTCTCTCAACTCTCTTTGTTTTCCGGGATTCCTCATGCTCAGGCTCCTGTTTGACTAATCATCCTTAAACGATTTGTCTTCCCTTATATTTTTCCAAATCATCTAGCTCTCTACTCCTCAACTCTACCCTACCCTAACTGAGACTCACGAACAGGTTCTACTCAGGGTCTTACCCATTAATGGGACAGAAAAATGAACACGTCTCACCTGGCTCCCTCAGTGACCTCTGTAAGTGGAAGGACTCCGTCTAAGAGCTTACTTCCTGTTCATGTGTAGTATACCAACCTCCGCCCATTTTAGAAGGCAAAAGAGGAACAATATTTGTTGTTTTAATGCTCTTACTACCCTTAGGAATCATCTCAGTGTCCAAAAAGCAAGATTTAAATAAACTATGGTTGAAATTAAACTAGGTTTAAATAAACTATAAGACTACAGTTATGTCTTGAGCCACCGTGGAGACATTAAGCTAGCAGCATGTTCAAGATATGGGTAAGGGAAAGTGTTTGGGATACATAGTTAAGTCAAAGATGAAAATGCAAAACTATATATATACTACAACTCTATTTTTTAAATGTATATACATTTGTATGTACACAGGGCAAAAACCGGGAAAACCTGTCACTGTTTATCTCTAGAGCAATGGTTCTCAGTGAGAGTGATTTTGCTCCCAGGTGGCATTTGACATTACCTGGTGACATTATGTGTCGTCCCAAATGGGAGGGTGTGCTAATGGCATTTAGTGGGTAGAAGCAGAAATGCTGCTAAACATTTTAGAATACAACAGATCATCTTCACAACCGAGCATGATCCAGCCTAAAACATCAAAGTCGTTGAGGTTGAGAAACTTTAGATGATGGGTTTATGGAAAACGAACCTTTTTGTTGTTGTTGTTTGTTTGCATTTTCTCTTTTCTTCAATGACCACATATTGGGTAACTTTCTAAATTAATTTAAGGATCAAATGATAATTATGTATATTTATGGAGTACATTGTGATGTTTTGATCTATGTATACATTGTAGAAAGATTCAAGCAGGCTAACAAAGGCACATTAAGTAAGCACTTCTGGAAAGATCTGAAGAAACACCAATATCACTGTTATGAGATAGGTCACATAAAACTGCCTCTGATTTCCTGGCGCCACAGTCCCTTTCTCTAATCCCAGTCTTTTAAACTGGGGCCAAGGGCTGGGGATCCCACACTTCAGAAGTAGTAGATGATTCTCTTACCAGGAGGCCTAAGAATTCAGGCAATGTCACTCCACAGTATATCCAGTGAATTTACTGTTCGCTGAACCTTCTTTGACTTTGTCACTTGTGTGGCCCCCTGAGACATCTTACCATAACCAAAGAAGAAGAGCAGGGGGCTGGCCAGAAGAGACAGGTTGGCTGTGCACATCCAGAATTGCAGGGTACTGACCCTCCATCCATGGGGCCATGGTGTGAGGGGCCTGTTCATTGTCTCAGAAAACCTTTGTGAGGGAATGGTTTTGTGGGAATCAAAGTGTGTTTACATGAAAGTTTAAATCATTTGAAGAAGTAGTTTATTGCCCCACAGACTCCTCTGCTGTGAACATTAGACCTAATTAGTAGCTGAAATAATGATGATTTAGCAAAGCCTCTGTATTTGATGGCGGTGGTTTCTGAGGCACCAATTGCAGTTGAAAATTAGAAGCCAATCATCTCTGCCATGTAATGAATCCTTTTCCCTAATTCTCAGGGAGCTGAAAGGGAGTGTAGAGGATGGGTTTTTCTTTGACCCTAAACCTGGTGGAAACTCAGAGGTTATAGAAATTACTCACACCCCAAGGAAACTGAATCCCACAGTGGAAAGGGGTTTGGGTTAGTTTTCAGAGTCATCCTCTGCCTCCTTGTGAATGCTCTGTCTCCTAATGAAAGGAGCAAAATCTCTCAGAGGGGGGAGATTTTCCTCTTTGCCCAAAGATAGCAGGCTTTCTCTGCTTTTCTCTGCTGTAGTGTGGAACAGATGGTCCCTGCTGCCACGAGTTTGTTGGGGCAGAGGGGAAGCTGAGGCTGCTGACTGTTTAGAACAAAGCCTAATAGTGCTAGAAGGAGGTGGGTGAGAAGGCTTTAGAAGAAGTGGGAGAAGTATTGGGACTCCATTCAGCCTGAATGGCTTGGATAAAACTATTTTGGCTACTTATCCCTGGCCATGGACATGGGAGAAGGGACTCACCTGAACTTCCAAAGACACCTCTGAATAGTGCCCTTCATTTGTACTCTCTGAAAACACCCCCAGAGCTTCAGGCCCACTCACTTCTCTATTTTCTCTCTGAAAGAAGTTATTTTTCTAGTGGTCCCATCCACAAGGAATAAGGCTCTGAGTCTCTTACTCTCTGCAAACACCACTTGTTTCTCAGAATATAGAGCTAAAAAGAACAGTTTACAGGGAGGCAAAAGAAACTGCTGACCGCCCAAAGGTGTGAGGACTTGCACAGAAAGACAATTTTCCTCCAGCCTGAACCACGGGGCAGGGGATATCCTGGCGACACTGCAGATCTCAGGTATAGGCAGGGAGGTGCTGGCTTCTCCCTACGCAACATGGGCAAGGTTTCTTCCAGCTTGGACTTCAGTATTCTTTACTGATTATGTGAATACCCTAGAACAACAAAAGCAACAAAATCCAAAACGAAAAAGCCATTGCTAAACTTATGCATCCTCTTGGGTGTTTTGGTTTTTTTCTCGTTTCCATTTTTTTTTTTTCTGTCTCAAGTGGTTATGATGTGCAGGAAGTCATTCTGTCCAGACAGCAAAGCAGAACAACAGCCTGGAACTCTTCCATTGTACTGAGTCAAAAAAAAGTGCCAGAGGAAGTAATATTAGTCACTATTTAGTCACACTTGAAAACAATGGGATAATTTAGGTTGGCTTGACATCACATATTTTCATCTGGTTAAGGCCAAGATGAAGCCCTTTTAGCCAGCAAATGTTGTCTGGTGTTTGTAGGGATTTGAATCCCTCTTTGCCCCCCTTACAGTAAAGAATATGAGCTCGTCATAGCTTCCAAGGGAAAAATATTTTATATACAAACTAAGAAAGATTTGGGGTGGGAAAATGGAGTGGAAAATATCTCAGAGGCTATAAAGACAAGTCTACACTGGTCCATCTTCTCCTCCTCCTTGGGAAGTACGATTGCTTTCCTCCGCTCCGTCCTCCTGGCCTTAGTGATGGCTCTGGAACGGAAGCACATCTTAACCCTTAGCTTCCCACACAGAGGCACTGAACTCACGCATTCATTCAGTGCTCCCTTTGCTACGCATTCACTCAAGTCTGCTGTATACCCAGCACGATGATATAGGGATGGTGAAAGACACCTTTAGAGTTCTAGCCTACATGGCAGTTTGACTAGAAGAGAAGTACCTACAGTTTCTCATCACTATCCTAAGATATGTGTTCAACGTTTCAAGGGCACACATCCAAGTGACAAGCATCACCGAGGAGGCCAGAGAGAAGAGATTTTTTCTCAGGAGTAACACTGAAGCTCGGAGTTGGAGTGTGAGTGGTGTGAAAGATACACAGAGCCCCAGAAATTAGTTAAAGTGGTGAAAACAGGTTCTACTCACCGGATGGGGAAGAGTGAGGATGTGGCGATGGAGAGGGGTTGCTGCTGGGATAGTCAGGGGAGTGAAAAGCTACAAAAATTGAGTTAGGGAGCAGGTCAGCGTGAAAGTGATTAGAAGTTTTTTTTTTTTTTTGGTAAATGCTCTAATAAAGATGGGAGACCAGGGACTACCAGCAGATCTTGATTAGAACAAATGGTAAATTCTTATTACAACCATTAACTTTCTGAGACAGGAACTCAAAGGTGAACTAAGTCTTCCTAGGGATGCAGGCTTCCGCTGCCAGAAGGCACGCTAGGGTTGGCTGAGGCTTTCAGAGCAGGGCTCAGACAGAGTCATTATGTGCCAAGAGCCCTTTGCATTCTCAGGAGATGACAGACAGGAAGGGGAAGGAGCAGTCTAAACACCAGAGACATACGTAGGAAAGCCTGGTCTGTGTGGAAAGGCATGTGATTTATGGCAGACGCGTTGGGGAGAAATGGAAATAGATAAGGCTGGGAAGAGAACCTGAAGACTTCAAGGGTGTGCTGAGGAGTTTGATTGTGTCCCAGAGGTGATGAAGAGACAGTAAAGGTTAAGGTCAGGGTGGCAGTGGGGCCCAATTTGCAGTGTGGAAATATGAGGCTGGCCACAGTGGAGGATGGGTTAGCGGTGGTGGTGAGGAGGTGAGGTCAGGAATGCTATGCCAGGGAGGTAAGTGACGACTCTGGAGTGATTTTCCAGAGGAGTGAAAGCCTGGACTAGGGCAGTGTGGACCAAGTGAGGGAGATGCATATTAAAGGGAAGAAAGGTACAGGAAGTGAGGGAAGAGCAGGAGGAACCTGGAATAAAATCGAGGATTGGTCCCTGGGGGTACCATGGATGGGTAGAGTTTGTTGACATGACCACCCATGTTTGTTTCTTCCTATTTACCAGGCTTATTACCTTTATTAGTGATTGGGGAGAGAACAGGGGAGGATCTCTGGCCTAAATTCAGGAACCTTGTGTGTGGCAACTGTCAAGATCACAAGGAATCACGACAATTATTATGGTATGCAGACATGTCCACAAGTGAGGGGTGGTGGTGCGATAGCTTTACCTGTAATGGGAACTCACAAGAGCAAGTCATTGATTTCAGTAAAGAAAGCAGTGAGGACTTCATGGGAAAAAAGTCTTTATAAAAGGTGCCAGGGGCAGAGAAATGTGGGAAGAGGCAGGAGCAGTGCCCTGTAACTGTGGGGCCCACACAGAGAGCTTTGCTTTCCAGTCCCCAGTTTCCTTATGTGCTCATCTGCGTTGACTAAAGGAGCTGCTTCTAGGATTTTGGATAAAAACTGCTGAGAAGGGTGGGGTTTCACCTACTGCTCTCTGAGGCAGATTTTGTCCCAGATCTACCGGTCACTAAGATTGTATGGGGCGCCCAGCTGCACTGGGGCAGAAAGTGGAGTTACCAGGGCACATTTCTTCCCTTGCTTTTAAAGGATTATAAGCTATTTAATACAAATATAACACATATAATAAGGTATAATAATACAATGAATGCCTATGAACCCATACTAAAGATAGAGAATATTATAATAAGACCACTGAAGACCCCATATATCTTGCTCACCACATCTCTTCCCTTTTAGCTTACATTCCCAGAATGTGTGTGTGTATCTTTAAACAACATAGTTTTCTGTTTTAAACTTTCCTATAAATGACATCATATGAATGTATTTATTCTTCTAGACTGTTTTATTCACTCAGTATCATGTTTCTGAGAATTGACCATATTGATTTGTTCAATAGCAGTTCATTAATTTTCACTGTTATACATTATTCTGTTGCAAGAATATACTATTGACAGTATATTATAGTACAAGTAGTCCCTGGGTTATGAATGAGATAGTTTCTGTAGGCTTGTTCTTAAGGTGAGTTTGCACACATTGGAACAGGTAGATTTACCAATTACTTATCATAGCCTCCATATCTGTAAATGCAAGTTGCGTGTCAGTCAGATGCTTCTGTAACCTGGGGAGTGCCTGCAGAGTGTGTGTTTATCAGTTCATCTGGGTCGAGTGTGTTATCTTCAGCTTTTTGCCATTGTAAACTGTGTGTGGCTCTGGACATCTCTGTACATGTCTCGGGGACACATTGCTGGTCACAGGACTGGCACATCTTCATCTTTATTGATAATGCTAAATTATATTCCAAAGCGATTTTAGCAATTTACACTCCCACACATTTTTTTTTTTTTTTTTTTTTTTTGGAAACAGAGTCTCAAGCTGTCGCCTTGGGTAGAGTGCCGTGGCACCATCACAGCAACCCCAAACTCTTGAGCTCAAGCGATCCTTTTGGCTTAGTCTTTCCATTTTTAGTAGAGATGGGGGTCTCATTCTTGCTTAAGCTGGTCCTGAACTCGTGAGCTCAAGTAGTCACTGCCTTGGCTTCCCATAATGCTCCCACAAATATCTTTACATACATATAGAGTAGAACCTCTGTAAGCCAACCACCCAAGAGACTCTAACAAACTGGAGGTCAATAAAAGGGACGAGGTCTACTGGACTGATAATGTGCATACCCAGTCTATGAAAATTCGCTCAACTTAAGGATGTGGGCAATATAGGGAGGGGGGGTCAGCTATGGAGGTTCTACTATATATGTATTAGAGTTTCACCTTTATTAGTTTGACACTAGTATGTATGTGTGTGTGTGAGTGTGTGTATAGCTCCAATACTTGCATTATCAGACTTTTAAATGGTTTTGCTGATCTGGTTAGTGGAAATGGTAACTCATTTGGTTTTAATTTGTGTTTCCCTCATGGCTAACTTAATTGTTCTCTCATATGTCGGTTGGCCATGTGTATTCCATCTTTCATGAAATGCTTGTTCTTGTGCCTGTTTTTCTATTGAATGCTCTTTTTCTTAGGAATTTTTTAATTTATTTTGGTTAGTAATCCTTTGTCAGTTTTGAGTGTGGCAAATAGCTTGTCCCAGGTTGAAGCTATTATGAATCTTTTGATTCATCAAATTTCTTAATTTCAATGGAGTCTAAATTGTCCATTCTTTTAGCTATAGCTTCCACAGTTTGTACTTTGTTCAAGAAATATTTTATAACCTAAAGTTTATGAAGTTTTTTTAATTGCTTTTAACATTTTGCTTACATGAGATAGGCATTGTGTATTATTTTTTCCACTTGAAAAACCAATTATTTCAGTGACCGGCATCCCTGTCATGTGTCAAATTACCATAAATTAATCATTTTGTTTTCAGGAGTCTCAATTGTGGTCCATTTCTGTATTTGTCCTGATTATACAAATAATACCCTATCTTAGTTACTATAGTTTTATAGACAGTCTTACCTGACTAAAAAATTATTTTTTTTCTTAAAGAAGTATTCAGTAGTCTTGCATTATTTCCACAATAAACTTTAGAATTAGCTTTGTCATATTCCATAAAAAAATTCTGTTAAAATTTAGATTATAATTCCATTAAATCTATAGATCAACTTGCAAAAATTTACATTTTTATGATGTTATTTTCCTACTTTGAGCATGATATCTTTCTACTTATTTATAGCTACTTTACAATTTTTCAGTCAAGTTTTATGAGTTTCTTCCTTAATGTCTTATCCATTAATAAAAAGATTTTCTGAAGTTCTTCACACATATTTTTTCTATTAATGGACTTTGGGGGTTATTAATGTGATATGTAGCAAAGTTGCTAAACTTTTTAATATCAATGTTTTACATTAAGTTTCTGTACAGTTTTCTGTATCTATGATTACTATAGAGTATGCAGTAACATAGCTATTCCTATACAGTGTACAGTATTTTGTTTGTTATATTACATTCCTTACATATTTATTCACATTTCTATTATAGGTGCATGGACTAGAGACTTTATCACAAAGTAGAATAGAAGTGGTGACAGTGGGCATCCTTCTCTTACTTATGATTGAAAGTAATTACTTTGAATGTTTCACCAGTTACAGTGATTTTTGTATAGACCAGCGGTTCTCAACCTGTGGGTTGTGACCCCCTTTTAACAATGAAAATACATTGCATCATTAGGAAGGTTTATCCAATTAAAGAGGTTTCTTTCTACTACGAGTACATTAAGGGTTTTTTCCCCTGTCATCATAAATGAAACTGTCTTGTATTTGTGGGATACATTGAACTTATTTGAGTTGTATTTTTTCTTTTTACTCTACTGTGTTTGGTTTTTAAATATTTATAAGTTTTGAATAATTCACAAGTTTTGAAGTAAGAACGGCCATTTGCCCTACAGATTATGCTCAGAAGTGTTTGCTTAAATTATGGTATATGTATTACGTGGAATATTATGGAGCCTTAAAAAAGATGGAGACTTTACCTCTTTTACATTTACATGGATGGAGCTGGAACATATCCTACTTAGTAAAGTATTTTAAGAATGGAAGAAAAAATATCCAATACTAGTACTCTTCAGTACTATTATGAAACCAATTTACAATCGTTCTATAGTAATTCTAAATTGAGCAACTAGTAAAATTCACATTTAAAATTAATGACCCTGAGATGTGTGTGGTGGTTTATATCTGTAATCCTAGCACTGTGGGAGGCCGAGGTGGGTGGATAGCTTGTGCTCACAGTTTCGAGACCTGAGCAAAAGTGAGACCCCTGTCTATACTAAAAATCAAAAAACTAAGGTAAGTGGATCACTTGAGCCCAAGAGTTGGAGGTTGCTGTGAACTAGGATGCCACAGCACTCTACCCAGGGTGACAGCTTGAAAGTCTGTCTCAAAATAAATAAATAAATAAAAAATAAATAAATAAAAATAAAATTAATGACCCTGGATATTTTATTATAAATAAAAATTTCACTCATTGAAGTAGAATGTATATAAATAAAATACACAAATATAAGTGCATTGCTCAATACATTTGAAAACCTGAACACAATCATGGAATTAGGACCCCTACCAACAGAGCATTCCCAGCCCCAAATATATCCAGAAGCCCCTTTCATGCTCCCTCCCAGTCATTATGTTTTGGAAAGATTTTAAATTACTACTACTGCTTATTTACTTTTATTGGATTATTCAGGTTGTCAATTTTTTTCTTACTCACTTTTGTTAAGTTCCAATTTTCAAGGTTTAGGTTCATCTCATCCAAATTCTTAATCATATGAAATTGCTCATGCTATTCTCGGTCAAATATCTGCTATGTTAATTATTATTTATTTTTGCTTTCTTTTTTCCTTAATAAATCTTCTTAGAAATTTGTAAATGCTATTACTTTTTCAAAGTCACAAATTTAGACTTTGAAATTCTATTATACACCCTTCTTTTATATGTCATTAATTTCAGTTCTTTCTTATTTTTATCTTCCCTTTACATTTGAATCTTGATCCTATTCTTTGACTAACTAACCTGGATTAGTAATTCATTGATTTTCACTTCATTTTATTTTATTATTTTATTTTATTTTCTTTATTCTTTTTGAGACAGAGTTTAACTCTGTCACCCTAGGTAGAGTGCCATGACATCATAGCTTGCGGCAACCTCAAACTCTTGGCTCAAGGGATCCTCTTGCTTCAGCCTCCCGAGTAGCTGGGGCTACAGGTGTGCACCACCATGCCTGCCTAGTTTTTCTATTTTTAGTAAAGACAGTGATCTTGCTCTTGCTCAGGCTTATCTCTAAGCTTCTGAGCTCAAGTAATCCACCTGCCTCAGCCTCCCAGAGTGCTAGGATTACAGGCATGAGCCACCAAGCCCAGCATTTATATTATTTTTAATATAACCATTTAAGGATTTACATTTCCCTGTAGGAATAATTTGAGCTGATTCCACCAATGTAAAAATTTCATTATTGTTCAGTTCTTAGGATAATGATTTCTTCATGAAGGAAATCATTTTAAGTATGTTTTTAAAATTTCAAACTGTAAATTTAAAAAATGTAAATGTAAATTTAAAAAAATTTGGTCATTTATACTTTAACATGTTCAAAACATTTGATCTGTATGAAAAATGCTTTGAAATTTGTTGATAATTGGCCTAGGTCAGTTTAGTCAATTGCTCAAACACTTAAAAAAACTCCAAAACCTTATTTTGCTTATGGTATGAAGACTCTTATATTCCTATTAAAATCAAGCCTTTCGATAATGTTTAAATCTTCTATATCTTCTGTGATTTTGTTTTTGTTTTATAAATTGAATAGTTGTTGAGAGAGTTCTATTAAAAATATCCTCTTGATGGTGGATTTATAGATTGTTTTTAGTTCTGTAAATGTTGCTTTGATGTGTTTTTGTCATTTAAAAATATTAAGGAGGTACAAATAGTGTTGGTTACATGGATTGCTTTTGTAATGCTTGAGTTATGGCTGTTAAGTGTGCCCATCACTGAACTAGTGTTCATTGTACCTGTTAGGTAGAGTTAGATCCTCCATTTTTCCTACCTTCTCCAGCTTGATTTCCACCTAGTTTTACTTTCCTCTGTGCATTCATGCTCACTGCTTACTTACAATTTAATAGTGCATGCAGTGTTTATTTATCCATTCTTTGGATCAGTGGTTTGCAACCTGTGGGTCACGACATACAGGAACTGTATTAAAGAAGGGCCGCAGCATTAGGAAGGTTGAGAACCACTGCTTTAGATATTTCACTTAGGATAATGGTCTCCAGTTCCATCTAAATTGTTACAAAGGCATTAATTCATCCTTTTTAATAGCTGAGTAGTACTCCATGGAGTACATTTACCATATTTTGTCAATCTACTCATGAATTGATGGGCAGTTGGAGTCAAAGATGTTGATCCCACATTTTTGTAATTGTGAATTGTGCTACAATAAACATTTACATGCAAAATTCCTTTTCCTTGGGTAGATAGTAGTGGGATTGTTGGATTGAATGGTAGGGTCTACTTTTTGTTCTTTGAGGAATCTCCATACTGTTTTTCATAGAGGTTGTACTAATTTGTAGTCCCACCAATGATGTATAAGCATTCCTTTCTGTCAGCATGTACACCAATATTTATTTATTTTGGACTTGTGGTTTTAATTTGCATTTTCCTGATGATTAGTGACATTGAGCATTTTTTCATATATTCATTGCTCATTTGTCTATCTTCTTTTGAAGACCTTTTTTCATGTCTTTTGCCCACTTTTTAATGGGCTTATTTTCTTGCTGATTTTCTTGAGTTCTTTGTAGATTCTGGTTACAAAGAACTCCATCTTTATTGGATGTATAGTTTGCAAATGTTTTTATTCTATAGGCTATTTACTCTCTTGATTATTTGCCTAGCTGTGAACAAGCTTTTTAGTTTAATCAAATCCCTATTTTAAGGTAATATCATTGGTATAAGCAAGTTTAAATTTGTCTCCTCTTAAAGGATTGAATCTTCTTATCAATAAGCAGTGTCCCTCTAATAATATTATTTGTCTTAAGATTTGCTTTGTTTTACACTAATGTAGCTAAACAAATTTAGTTTTGGTTAATAGCTACAGATAAAATACCCACCCCTTTACTCTGATCTTTCTCTAACTTATAGTTTAGATGTTTCCTGTACATAGCATAAAGGTGGATTTTGTTTTAGAAACAAGTTTAAGAATTTATAATTTTTAATGGAAACATTTTAATCCATTTATTTTTGAGAGAGAGTTTTGCTCTCTTACCCCAACTAGAGTGTAGTGGCATCATCATAGCTCACTGTATCCTCAAACATCCTAGAGATCCTTCTGCCTCACTACAGGAGTGCACCTCCACACTCATTTTTCTTTTTTTTTCTCATTCTAGTGTTAGTAGAGGCAGGTTCTTGCTCTTGCTTTGGCTGGGCTTGAACTTCTGAGCTCAAGTGAGCCTCCCTCCTTGGCCTCCCAGAGTGCCATGATTATGTGTATGAGGCATCTCGTCTGGCCTGTAATCCATTTACATATACATGAACCCATGCACCCATACCCATGCACCCTTTTATCTGTTCCTATTCTTGTTTCCTTTCTAAAAATGTTATTTCATTTATTTCTGCCCCCCAACTCCATTTCTCATCTCTACTGATTTTGTAGTTGTATACTCATGTTCTTCTAGGTGGTAGCCATTGAAATATTTACATATATACATAATTTAAAACTGTAAGATCAATACCACTCACTACTCTTCTCCCAAATCTACAAAAATCTTACAAAGATTTAACTATAGTCATTGCACTCTGGGCCTTGGCCAACATTTTAGTTCCAGATTTTTCACCCTCTCAAGAAAAAAATAATTCTTTTATACTATAGTCTGTTTACATTTGACTGTATAACTGCTTTTTTTCCTTTTTGCTCACCATTATGGCTGCAGCATTAATATTCCTTTTTCAGTTACTATCTTCCTGCAATGTATCTTTTAGAATGTTTTATAGTTAAGAGTCTATGGACACTATACACTGAGTTTTTGTCATTTCTAAATGTCTTTTTTTCCTAGAAATGGAAATTATAACTACAATTCTTCTTTCACTCTCTCCTGCATTATTCAAATCATCTGTATGGTAACAACTGAAAATCAGAAGGCCAGGACTCACGGTCTAGCCCTAATTTATTTTGTGATCTTGGGTAAATCCCTCCATATCTCTGGGACTTGGTAGTCCTTCATCAAGTCAGAGTAAATGATCTCTAAGGGCCTTCTAGCCTCACATTCTGGGTAGGAGCAAATTGCATATGTAGTGTTGGAGTACAGGGAGCAGAGGGGATGGGCAAAGAACATAAAGTGAGAGAAAAATAAAGGAAGACAAGATTATACTTTATATGTCCTTTGTTTACAACTTTTTAGCAAGAAATTATGAGTACTCCGAGTCCCAGTGATTTGTCTACCATTTGTTTGTTAAAAGATTTATCTCGTGTATGGCAGCTTTAAGATAGTGGTTTTTCATAAAACATTCTCCCACTTGTAATTCTTAGATGCCCCAGCTTTAGTAGGCTGAAATGTTGGAGAGATGAGTGGTGGTAAAGAAAAGAGATAATCCTTCTCCGACTTTCATTGAAGGAATTTCCTCTATGCTCTTGCTCTAACCACTTTTAGGGTTAGTGGGTGGGGTGTCAGGAGATTCGGTTCACCTATAGACCTGTTACTTAGAAAGAAAGACAGAAGGGGTGGGGGAGGGAAGGAAAGTGAGTTAGTTTAGTGAATGAGTGTTGATCTTGGGTTATTAACTCTCTCACTCTCAGAATTTTCACGTATAAAACGAGGGCAAGATAAACACATGGGTAGGGAAAATGCTGTTACTTTCCCTATGTTTAATCCTTCCTTTTCTTTTCCCATGTTATGTATATCCATACCTATTAGCTCAGCTAGACTACAGACTTCACTTCTCGAAAGGAACTATATGTGATTTATATCTGAATTCCGCAAGGTGCCTCGTACAGATAGATTCTCAGTTTAAAAAACTGTGCCTCATACAGGTAGAATAAAAGAAGTGTGAAAAGTCAGCCAGTTACTTCTGATGAGAGTGGAGAACACCTCACTCCGATTCAAGGGACCCATTTACCTGGATTCAGCTTTAAAAAGGAAAAAATCTTTGGTGCAAGGTCAAGACCGAGAGTGGTCAAGTCTTCCTAGAGTATGGCTGACCTGAAGTCCTTCTGTGTTAACAGTAGGGGAGAGTGGTGCCTCTCTACTCTTGTGGCATCGTATCTGCTCTGAGAGACACTCTCTTTCTCAGAAGACCATATGGAAAGCAAATGATGTAAAAAATGAATCACAGTAAAGGGAGTTAGAAGAAAAGGAAACAGAGATTATCCAACTTAAAAAGAATTCCACACATAGGCAAGTTAAATGTAATAAGAAGTTTACTGGATTTCTAAATATAATAAAGTAGTTGCAGTTCTTTTACAGAAAAAAGAAATATAATTTTCATATTTATTCTTATAGAGCATTGGAAAAACATAATTGATAGGAAAAACTGATAGAGGGTAAACAGAAACATGTTTTAACATAGTTGGATAATGCATAAACACAAAAGAAAGTACCCAAATCACTCGTTTATAACAGGTTTTATTCTCTTATTTTCATAATGAACCATGTGTGCTATTTTGGATATGTCAGTGATGGCTCATAATGTAGTGTATAAATGCAATTTGCTAAGAATAAAACAACAAAGAGAAACCTATATTTTAGGAAAACCATGGCTCTGTCAGAATCATAATATGAAAAAAGGCCTATTCCCTGTGTGTTTTTGTGTGCTTTCCCCTAAGTCAGGGAATGTTATTCAGACTAGCAGCTGATCACAGTGGGGCTATGATTGTGCTTAGCTAGTAGACACATTCAGCATAAAGAAAAACCTATCTTCTTGTTCTCTCTCTCTCGTCCTTGGTCTATCTACTTATAAACACTATTTCACCCTTACATAAAATTATCCCTCATGGTCATGAACCTCACATTGAAACCCAGAGCAAAGCCATGCTGCATCTTTCCCAGTAAATTTATTTCCAGGGAGAAAAAGTCCCCGCATTTCTACGTCCCTATGACATCCCTCGGAAACGTTTGAGCTCTTATCTAGCACTACAGTCTGATTCTCTAAAATGTAAAAAAAAACCCACAAACAACAACAACAAAAAATAACTAGCATTGAAATTGGATAAGGTAAAGATAGAAAAGGAACACTGATAAGAAGAACAGATTTTAAAAGTGTCCCCTTCTCTCCAGAGTCAACTGGTCTCATACAGTGACGATGACTAAAGCATGGTGGTCATACGCTTGAAATCATGAAACAGTGATGAGCTCTACTCTCACCCTAGTTTGTATAGTGGGGCTACCTATAGGAAAAACAGAATGGTGGCTGACTGCAATGGTATGGAACCACCTTCCACAGCTTGTTCCCCTTGCATTTGGTGAAACTGGTGGGGTAAGAGACAACATTGTGACCAAGAGGACACCGAAAGTTTCCTTGGAGGAGGGCTCTGTGGAGGTATCTTGCTTTCCCCAAAGAGAAGCATATTCAAGTGAGTATGGAGCCAACTGACTTAGAAGGAAAGGGAGCAGCTTGGCAAGTGTAATCTGCCAGCTGGTTGAGTCAGACGACACACGGAGAACGATCATTTTTGGAAGCACGTCCTCCCTTCAACCCTTCTCCCACAAACATGTACTGTCTGCCTCGTCCTGTTGACCTGGACCTTCTTCTGTTGCCACCACTCGGTAAGAATCCAGCAGTCTAGGCTCTGGGGCCGATCCATCCACAGTATCTACAGTTCTTCTGTCAGTGACAGAACTATGGAAACAAAGTCATCAAGTGACACACACTGCTATTTTTAGAAGTCAAAGTAAAAATGCTCTGGGGATCTGGCAAGGACGTTTGGCCCCCCTGAGCCTGCAATCCTCACAGCCAAGACTTTTCTTTAGTGATTTTCTGATGTTAGCCTGAGAGGTAAAAGGAGATGACACGTGCTGACACTCCAGCGCTGCCAAACCCACCAAAACTGAGTTTATAAAACAAACATATGACACACATCCTAATACAGACCAGGGCTCTACCGATTTCTTCAACATTTTCCCTGACTAAATGTTCCAATTCCATAAAGCATATATTCCCTTGAAATGGAGTACCAGCCTCAGCAATACGCCACCATCCAGCAGGATATAAATATAAAGTGGCTGTATCAGCAAGGCAATGCTCAGGGAATGTGTGCCGCCCGTTTCACGGTAGCCACTCCAGAGGGGATATTGGGAGTGAGTGACTTTCTTCCGTTTGGCAAGGTCTCCCTAAGCGTGGCACCTACTCTTCTGATGGTATGTTTTTGAAAGCTGCACAGTGCGACTCTGGGTACCGTGTGTACATACATATGTAGGAATAACGTTTGTGTTGCTCAGAATAGGCACTTTTTGAAGGCAGTAAATCTAAAAGTAAAGTTAATAGAGCCTATATTTAGTGCTCATCTTCTCACTTTGCTGATGTGTATGCTGAACAGAAGATCACAGATTTGAGTCAGTCTCGCAAAGAGGCCAGAGTAGGCAAATGGCTATATTCAGAGCTGGGGAAATCTTGCCAACTCAACTGTAGCTGTTAAAAAGGCAGACTGCGAGAAGGTGCAATCGTTTTTCTCAAAGGTGATGGCGCAGGAGGAGAAAAGCCACGAAATAGAAGCTCATGTGCGCGGCTGAGGAGAGATGGCTATCCCCAGGCTCTGCATCTCCACGTCACCTCTCCCTCACAGCACAGATGTGTTACTTAGAAGGTTCTTTCCCTTTATGTGTGTGTCTCATAATTGCACATAGTCCCTTAGCAGTAGAGGAAGAGAAACCTCAAATTTCTTAGATCAATGATAAAGGTGTAGGTTAAAATACAAAACAAAAATAGTAGTTCATTGCATAGATAATGTACAAGTTCAATGCTACATCCAGCTGTAAAAGTTTTTCATCTAAGTTCAAATTTTTGCTTAAGGCATATTGAGCCACAGATAATTTTATTCATGCCAAAGAATCACACAATCAAGTGTCATCTTTAATTCTGTCTGCTCTTTAATATGTATCCTGAAACAGAATGAGGGCATAATTCAGATTTTTAGAAGAGAAATACTCTGACTTTATTTTAAAAAGAAATAAGTCTGGAATAATTTGCTTATCAGTTTTCCTAAGGGGATAAATAAGAAGTAAAAGGAAGACAGTCATTTAAAAATGATTTTGCTACTGTTTCACTGTAAAATATTGATGATAAGATTTAGCTTTCCGGGTCCTAAATCTCCTTCATTAAAGATATACCTCAGTTTAGATTTCAGCTCAGTTAGAATGGCTCGGCCCCTGCAAGTTTCAACATGCTCCCTAGTTAGGGAGGTCTGTGGCACTTTAACTATTTGTGGCAATGTAACCCTGGTATGTTGATGCACTTGACTTCTTCCAAAAACTAAGGAGAAAGCACAGAGGATTAGGAAAATACAAACTTCCCAAATACCCTCTCTCCTCTCAAAGTCTGTGACTGAAGGAAGATACACACTGAGCAGATGCATCGCGCCCTGGAAAATTCTCCCATGTCTGGTTTATGATAATGACGTCAGCATCACTGTCACCCAAAGAGAAAGAAAGAGGAAAAGGAACTGGATTTTTATATATGTCTCCTAAGAAAGAAAACAAAATCTAGGAAAAGCTAGATCTTCCCATTTTGCATTTCTCAATCTAGTTTAGAAGTTAAATAATTTGGTGAGGAAAGGTCCTCAGACTTAACATTTACTCCCTCTTGACGGGGGAAAGAGAGTTAAGAAAGCAACTTTCATTCCTGCGCCTCATAGGAGCATGAGGTAAGGTGGGCACCGTGCGAAGTGGCACACGAGAATCACTAACAATGGTCCGGGAAGAATTCTCTACCCTTTCCCCACCAGATAGAAACACAAAGAGGGAATCAAGCAAGAGAGAGAAATAGCTGGGTTTCCCCCCCCACCGCAAATTGCTTTGGCACATTGTAAGAGATACACGTAAATGGATCCATACAAAATTTAAATAGCTTTTTCTTTTTTTCAGAAGCTCCAAAAATGGGTCAGGTCTAGGAATTATTAATTTCTTGACCTAAAAAAAACCTCCAGGGTTTTAAAATAAGATTTATTTTTTGAAGGATCAGCTTTCTTAGAAGATAGGCGTCTGTGTGTCTGTTTTAAAGACAACACAATTATATTTCTCCTAAATATGAGGAACTAGGTTGCCGAGAGTGAAAGGACATTTTTATTTGTTTGTTCTACACATTATGTAAAGATGAATTCGTTTGTCCATGGCTGATTTATAAAGGTATTTGAATGTTAAGGGCATTTATGAATAAAAAGGGCTGCTTTCCCATAGCCACCCTCTCACTGCCCTTTTATTCCCTCTAACAAGACCTCACAGGTTCCACTCAAGTGAGTCTCTGCTAAGGTGTACTCAACGAGATAATTCTGAGAAGTGCTCAAAATGTTTCCTACATTAACCCATCCCTGGGGTGAGGGTACTCTGTCTATTCTACAGCATCATTTTCCACTCCGCTGGCCGTAACATTCGTCAGACTTCCCAGGAAGATAAGCACCTTCCTAGACTTTGAATGTGTCACCTCAAACAAGGCCACCCCTCCATTGTTCCTGCTGGTGTCTCCGGCATCTGTCAGGTGTACAGAGCCCCTCACACGTAGGGGTGAGAAGCCATTCATTACATCACTTGGTTCCCAGGGAATAAGCAGTTGAAAGATGATACTGGCTTGATGGATGATCTGCGTATAACTTAGAGAGGGGAATGCCTAGAAAACTACTAGGTAGGGTCATTTTAAAGGCTTCACAGATTTAATGCAAGAGATTTAATGTTGAGTAAGAATTTTTTTTTTTTTAATCACTCAGATTTTTAACTCAAAGCAAACAACTAGAAGAGAAAATTGAGAGGGAATAAAAAGTGAAGAGCACCCCCCCACAAAGGTATAACTTCCTGAGGGGGGACACCCAGCTGTCAAACTACCGTGCAGAGCAGCTTCTAGAACAGTGATCTTCAACCTGTGTGCCGTGAGAGGATTCTAGGTGTGACATGAGAAATTTTAGAGATCATTAATTATTTTCAAAAGAAGTTCCAAGCACAGTAAGTATATGTTTTTCTTTTGGATCAACATAATTCAAGTGTGCTGTGGGAGTTTAACTATAGGTTCAAGTGTGCCATAAGGTTAAAAAAAGGTTGAAAAGCACTGTTCTAGGATATACGTGGAGGCAGAGGTCTTCTGGAGACAACATAGTACCAAATTTCTTTTAATGAGGATACACGAATCACAGAAGTAAAGCAGGCTGGGAGCCTGGCGATCAGCTGGCAGAGACCCAATCTCAGAAGCCCCATCAGCCCCACAGCATTTGCTCACAGACATTTCTAGGTCAGGAGCTGGCTGGATCAGAGATGCCAGTTACAGCAACATAGGCTGGGTGTGCTTTCTGCAAACGGGAACGGAGGGAAAGACTCCCAAGCGTTGTTCATCTTCCGTAGTTTCTGCCTCTGTGCTACAGACCTGGTGGCCCACAGGAGACAGGTGTATCTTAAGATCAAGTCACCTTAGCCTGCCAATGAATTCTAAATGATATGGCACCGTTTGATATTTGGAACCTGATAGTTCCACAGAGGTGGAAACCAGGTGTCTCCAGGGGAACTGGCTGTAGTGTGGGGCGCAGTGCCAGTTAGTGCCAGTTGTTTGCTCCCCTCGGTAGCCTTTCCCCCACTGTCACCCATCCCAGTGAGGGGAACACCTAGTGGTCCCCTCAGGATGACAAAGAAGATGCACGCAAGCCCTCCAAGATCTCAGATACCACAGTGTAGAAGTGCATTTGCCATTTAGCCAATGGTCTTTGTGAATTTTCCTGGATGACTTTTAACAGGGGTGGGAGCAGTAGTCTCTGAGAATTATGATTTGTCCTCAGAGGTATTTTCAGCCCCAAGACTGGCCACCTGGAGAGAGCACTGGACTTACACGACCTGGTTACATCCCCAAATCTGCCACTTACCAGCTGTATTGCTTTTGGCAAGTCACTTAAGGATTCTGAGCCTCAGCTTCCTCTTCTAGGATGGGGCTATTAATAACCTTCCTCTCAGGGCCTTTACGTGTGAAAGCAGTTTGCAAGTGCTCTTAGGAATTATTATTTAGAGCTCAGAAAGCCTCCTCCAGGTCCTGCCCAGGAGACAGAGGGCAGGTTCCACCTATATGGCTCTCTAATTCAAAGCTGGGGTAGAAGAAGTCACGATCACCGTCTTCCCCCAAACTAAGGAAGATGATTTAAACTCAGTAGTTAGTAGTCCAGGGCAACAATGAAAGAATTTATACATTTCTACATAAACCTATAGCACAATATAACCCTGTCCTTCAAGAATGACATCCTTAGGATATAAGCACTGACCAGAAGTAGTGAGTTTTTATAGTACCATCATCTTTTACTTTTGACTTTCTCCTTGTTAGAGCTGGAAATTACACGCTGACATTTCTCAACATTTTTAAGGTCATTATCAGCAGATCAGATAAATGGAGAGTATGGTTCATGAGGGAAGGCATGGAACTACATAACAACTGTCAGAACAAATTATCTGCTGAACAAGAAGGTACAACCAACAACAAAAAACCTCATAAAATCTAATGTCTGACCCTTAGAAAATCCTTCAGACTACTTTTAGAGATGTTTAATGATTTTTATAATCTTGAGTTAGAAACCAATGTTTTTGCTTTTAAAAATAATGCATTGCTCCCAGACAAAACAAATATAAATGGAAGGAAAATGAGGGAGGTAGCAACATTTTATTATGTACTACAAGGTAGTTTTTTGTGGCCCCAAGGAGAACATAAGCCCCAGAAGTTGGTTCTGTTCTAGAGCAAGGGGGAGCATGGAACAAATGTGATTATAATGACATGGAGAAGCCAAGTAACAACTCAATTAGCTTCCTTCTATGCCTTTTCCTTGCCATAGCCTTTCCTTTTCCTAAATATTTGGAAGCCATTTCTCCTGCTAAGGAGGAATTTCCAGAATCTATAATACTTTGACCAACACTGAGTGTCTTCTCTGAATATAGCCTGTGTTTTCCTGTTATGCCTTAAAAATTCTTTCCTTAACTTCCAAATAAAGTCGGCAAATCAGCTCAAGATTTCTTGTCAGATTTCATACCCTCCGTGAGGCCTTACTGCAGAGTTACTCTTCTTGATGTAATATTTCTTCCCAGAGCATAAGGGCAGACTGAACCTGTTTGATCTTATTATAGTTGTCCTGAATTAGTTAGGTAGGCATTGATTCTCTCACAGGGATTAACTGCAAGATTTGGGGAGTAAAAAAAGGGGGAAAAAATGGGACTCCTAAGGATAGTGCCTAACGGTGCTAACTGATCACAGAAGTAATCTGTTTACTTGGTCTAGCAGGGGTGTCCAACCTGCAGCAACCATGCATGGACCCCCCCCCCCGCCCTTTTTTTACTTATCAGCTTTCATTAGTGTTTGTGTATTTAATTTGTGGCCCAAGACAACTCTTCTCCTCCCAGCGTGGCAAGTCCAAAAGGTTGGACACCCCTGCTAGATTGCAACATCTCTAGGCACAAACATTTGAGCACAGAATGAATGGAAGTGAATCCTAAATCAACCTGGAAAATGTCCAGAATTCCCTTCCCAAATTCAGTCTGGAAATATGGACCAAAAAAGTTCTTATTCTTGAGAAAACAAGGTTAAAGAGAAAGGGCTAAATCAACCATGAATTGACCAAGAAGTGGGAATCTCATGGATGACAGATGCATTAGCTCATATCCTGTTTTAGATATGACTTTGATTTTGGAAACATCAGAAACAGTACAGGACACAAAGTAAAGAGGACTATCTGCACTCTTGGGAGATCTGTTCTTATCCAGCTTTCCTGCCACTCTTCTGGGTCTGAGTCCTCAGGGGAAATTTCCTTTAGGTGATTTCAATTGCATTTACTTTCACCCCTAAAGATGGAGTTTTCACCATGCCCGACCAAAGGCAGTTGCTAAGTTTCATTGAGTAGATTGAAAATTAGATATTATTTTTTGGTGTCCACTGTTCAACAAAGAAGCAAAAAAATGATGGCACTTGAACTCTGTGTCAATAGATTAAAAACAGTCGAAAGAGGTGGTGATACCGAACTTAAAGGGGCAAAGATTTAGATGGTATACCTGTTTTATGTACCTATAGAGCTAGAAGGGGTTGCTGGGAGCAGTTCTGTACACGGGCCAAAACTGTGAAGATTTGGGATGCTAATTTGTCATGAAGAGAATAACAGAGTTGATTCAGATCTTTGAAAGGCCCATGATTCTGTATTCATCTAGGAACGGTACTAGTATTTGGGGTCAACTGTAACTCTTGACATTGGTGTAGAAGACAATATGGCATGACGTCACTTGACTCATTCTTAGTAGAACATTCTATTCCCAGGGTTCAGAACTGAATTTAGAAGGTGAATTAAATGCTTAGTTGACTGCATTCGCTTCTGACTATTTAATAAAGTTTCTACTTGGGTATATTAGGTAAATGTCTCCTGAAGTTAGGTAAATAAGGCCTTCTTTTGCCCCAAAGCGGATGAGTATCTTGGAAAAATTAATAAAGACATATGGCAGGGCAGGCTTAATGCAAGCACCTTGAAATACTACAAAGGAACTAGAGGAATTCCTATCCCTATATATGTCTGTAAAATGTTAATTTTTATTTTTAAAATTTCAAAATATTATGGATTTTTTTTTAACAAAGGCTAAAAATAAAGATATTTATTAGCATGGTTAGAGACTGCTGTAATAATAATCGGAAATAAACAGCAAAAATTTCAGTGATTTTTTTTTTTTGTTAACTTCAAGGGGGAAAGGTCAAGCAGTTAAATAAAAATTCATCTTTTATGCAGCTCTCCACAAAATGAGGCACATACATGTTATAACTAAATTAGACTCTACAACTTTTTGCACAGGGGCTTGGAAAGTAAAATAGAGAAAGGAATTAGTGCCTTTCTTTTCTGCATTGAAGGGAAAATATGCCTGCAATCTGTGCTGCAAGAAAAACTCTAGTGCTGATCCATCCACTGAAAAATACCGTGATTCAACTATTAGGATTTAATACTATTATCATGGCCTGAGTGCTGATTTGTGTTAACATTCTAGAAAAATAGTACTTTTTCCTTATCATAAAAAAATTATCAGGTTCTAATAAAATACCATGCCAGAATTAAAAATATAGTTGTTTTGTGGTCAAAATTCTTTGATTTATTTAACAAAAAATCTTAACCTAGTCTTAGAAAAATCACTTTGCACATAGCTAAGAAAACTAGATCAGTCACGACTGAATTTGCCAAAAAATCTGACCTGAGTCCCAATGAGAATTCATTCAAATAAAACTGAAGGAAAGACTCTATGATCTCATTACACTTTATGAATAAACACAACCTGAAACATATGCCTTTTCAAAGAAAGATTTTAAGGATGTTTTCTGGTAGCCCCCCCTTTGGTACAACAGCAATTCCATGAGGATCATTATGTGTCTGTTTAATTTACGAAAAGTCTAAACACCGCGGCATTCATAGGATGAAGAGAAAAAATAAAGGAAGTGAGGAATGCAGAGAAGGTAGTAAGAAAGGAAGGAAGGAAGGAGGGAAGAAGGGAAAAAGCAGGGAGAAAGAAAGGGACAGAAGGAGAAAGGAAGAATCCTCACCAAGTCCCGAACAGCTGGAGTCAGATAAACTTTCTACATGACCAAAGTTTCATCCTAGTTACCTGTCAGGTAAATAACTTGACCTGAAATGGTTGGCTGCACCATATTAAAGCCTCCCTTAGAACCAGAATTTCCAACTTGTTTTGTCGACTGTTAAACAAGCAAACAAAACCAAGGCAATTACAAACATAGATATGCTGGATGGAAAAGGCTCTGTCTTCACTATCTGACTAAAACCAGACCAAGATCAAATCGTAAACACTCGCAAAATCACCTTCTGGCATAAGGATGCTTTACTAATTTAGGGACCTATGAGATACTCTCAAGACGAGGAGAAAAGAAAAGGAAATGATCTTTGGAATACATTAAGATGAAGAGTTCAGATTTCTCTGGGTTTTGTTTAACTTCTTGATGAGAATATCTTTGAGATTGGGGGTTATTACTTACGTTATTGACACTTCAGTACAATAGTCATGTAGCATAAATAGATTATTTGAAAATAAGGCACAAATAATACGCCACTCTCCGCTGTCTGCCCTGAGCGAGCGTGTAAAGAGCGATCTCAGGAAATGGACTGGAGGCACATTTTGCAGAGGTGTATCTTTTTCAGTTTGCTGGTTTCCTACAGATGGCTAAAGCAGGGGTATGGAACACGCTGTCATATTTCATTCATAACACACATGTACTATAGCTCCAGGCAACAGATGGACAATCGCTTGTTTAAACTACAAATGTGAAATACTAAGGTAGAATAGCAATATTTCTAGAAATGCATATGAAAAAATAAAGCCTTTCGAAGCCAAGAGGAATGGTGAGAGGCTGGGAGGTTACATCAGTGTTTCCCTGATCTCCCTAGCAGCTGCCATAATTTCCCCAACACCCTTCAAAACATGATAATGGAGGGATCAGGGGACAGCTGATGAAGATTTGACAGGAGAAGCCCAAACCATATCAAATAGAAATAACACTGTTATTCCTGGCTGGTTCACATTAATAGGATTTGTACTAACTAGGAAAATGTTTGCAAGTTGTGTTTTCAGAGTCCTTCTGTATTCCATTCATTCTCTACTAAAGCCCCATGGAAAAAGCCCTCTCTTTATTCCTCTGGACCCAAATACAAAACATTTGTTTATATGGAGTTAGAGTTGTATATCCTTGTAAACCTCACCATGAACATCTGTGCAGAATCTTTCACAGAAAACAACTGTGGTGTTGATAAGTCTACCTCATTAATCAGCGTATATCTAAAAAAGTAATTTTGATCAGAGAAATTATGCCTACAGAAACAACAATGACAAGAAAAAGAACCCACAGCTTTGCGCTGCAGAGAAATCAGCACCTTACAAACTAATGTCGTATGCCAGGACATGTGACTTAGTTTTGAGCTTTAAAAGCAATTTTGCTCGCCAATGAGGCTCTGTGTTGAATCAGCATGATCTGGGATCCAAACAATTAAGAAATACTATTTTGAAATGGTCTGCAGAGCCCATGACCTAGTGGGTTTTTTTCCTTTTCCATGTCTAGTTATACAGAATTACCAAATATTTAGATTCTCGACAATTATTTAAAAACAGTATATTTTTACAAACTTGTTATAGACTCTATGATGTTTTTTTATTATTCATGTACTTAAATGATAATAATACAATATATCAAAAGACAATAGGATTATAATCATTAAGATAACAATTCTCTTAATATCTCTGTCATAGGCAAAATTTCATAGCACTAAAACAGTAAAGAGTGACTTGGCATTGCTTCAATCAAATGATTAATAGAAAGGACAGGAAAGCAAAATAAATCATATAGTCAAGATATCCTAGAATAAAATATGGTAGGATCCTTTCCTTAATATACCATATAAAAGAAAAACATCTAAATCTAAATATTTCTGCATATGTATGTATGCACATTCATTATTATAAATGTTTAAGTCTATATTAAAAAGAGATTTACTTTAAATATCTTTGGTAGAGATACTCTGAGGTTATGTGATAAGAATGCACTATAAAGACCGTAAGCAAGCAGTATTCTGCTGGCCATGCCACAGTGATGGATTCGTGACAGCATTTTCTTATAACTTTTTCTTTTGGCATGTAAACATTCAGTTACATGAGGAATTAAGTGTAACAAGCAAGTAGAATACTATTGCATTTTATAGTATAAATATTTTATAAATTCTTCTTTTTGCAAAATTTCTAATAATATGGTCACTTTCCAAGACAAAATCTATCCCTCAATATTCTGGAGTCTTTGCTTTGGCCTAAAGAGAATATTTCCTAAGTAGTTTATAGAAAACGAGTTGCTGAATCCATTCAAGCAGATTATACTATCAGCTCGATTGTGTAATGCTCAGTGTTCCTTGAGGTCATCAGTGCGATCCTGCCTTTAATTTGGACGACAAGAACTCAAAGACACAGTTGCTTTGTATTATGCTGACCCTAAGTGAATCTTATTATGTTATACATTATGAAAAATATAAGATAAAGGATAAGAAAAGCAAGGTAAAAAAACCCCACAAAAAACAGTGGTCAAAGGAGGCTCTTATAATCTATAACTTTGGTGGT
Source organism: Nycticebus coucang (assembly GCF_027406575.1). Taxonomy (NCBI): domain Eukaryota; kingdom Metazoa; phylum Chordata; class Mammalia; order Primates; family Lorisidae; genus Nycticebus; species Nycticebus coucang. The sequence continues at coordinate 85,072,116 of NC_069795.1, forward strand.
TCTAACATATAACTGTTCTGTGACAAAAGCATGATCTACAGATTAATTTAGATGAGTTAGGGTGATCATAGGCTTTAAGAATTTCTTATTAAAAACATCACTTTTATGATTATTTCTATTCAAGTAAAATAAATTTAATTGGAATTCCTGAGGTGTGGGTTGCAATTTAAAACATGTACCAATAATTTTTCATTTGTTTTCTGGATGTTAAAGTTAAAAATTAAAAAAAAAAATCAGACTAAGAAATTATTACTTTATAATCGTGAAAAAGATATTTGTGGAAAAGAAAAAGGAACATAGGATGAAGGAAGGACATTTGTTATATCTGATTTCCTAAAGTGAGTGTTAAGCACACAGGAATTCATTGTATTATTATTTATACTTTTTTGCATATTTAAAGTCCTCCGTAATTTCAAAGTATATAGTTGTGGAAGATTTGAAGAAAGGTTTGAGAAATCTCGATCCAAAATACTTAATTAGTTTACGAAATGGCAACTTGCCATTACTAAGCTAGGTGTCTCTTTTTAAATGGAACATGTTAGAACTTAATAAGTATGGTTCACAGTTGGCAAGCAAGTGTTTCACTGGCTAATAAAGAATTTGAATAAAGATTCTAGGCAGAGACTCTGCATATTTTTAGCTCAGAAAGACGTTTTTTTTTTCAGTGATTGTCTTTGAAAGTGTGGTGTAAATGTCACAAGGATGATATGAAAATATCTCCTGCAATATGTAATTTGAGTTGCAGAAGGATTATGAGAATAATGAAACTGCAGTTTCACAATCTTTTCAAGCTTTCTCCTCTTTTAAAAGTAAACTAAACAAAACTGCAGTATTTTATTGTATATGTCCTGATTTGCATTTGTCAGGCAGAAAGGACTTGGGCCTGAGAAAAAGAAAAGAAAAGAATAAAATTTGAACTGTTTTTTTAACAGCTACCATCCTCTAGAGAATCAAGTTAATTTTGATAGTTGTATTGGCTATTAGAAAAAAACACGACAATGATTTCTAAGATGAAAAGTGGGACTGTCTTAGAAATGTTATACTGTATTCTAGATGAAATCAAGTTTGTCTGTATTATTATGTCAAGGTATTGTGGAAAAGGAAAATCTTAAGGTAATAGTGTGGATAATAATGGGCTTTGTAAACATATCCCCCAAACGCTTTTTTTCACTTTTAATTTCTTTAGGAAAAGATTGAAGCTTGGTGTTCTTTCCTGTGATACTTATTAGCCAGGAGCCAACTGTTTTCAAATGATTCCTGATGAACGGTTACTACAGATTCTGAATTTGGATGATTACATGTTAAATTTGGCTTGTTCTACCTTTATGTAATTTACAACTTACATTTTTTTATGGCCTAACAGAAAAAAAAAATGTGCATTTCTCCCACAAGGGACATGAGTGGCATAGAGCAATAGAAAAATACACCTTTTGGTACATAGCAAAAGAATGGCTACCCTTTATAATCACAGGCAATGTGGAAATGATAGGATGGAGACATCAAGCCTAAAAGCACCTGTGAGCTGGCAGACTCACCCAGGAAAAACTGTGTGACAGCAAATACCACACTAAAAAAAGCCATTCAACCAGATGAAAAGTGAGACAAACATAGGGATTAAAAGTTACAGGAATGCAGAAGTGAATGGGATGGAGCATAATCTGTGCAAAAATGTGGAAGTCCTTGGGAACAAAGGCCCATCAAGGTCCTACCGGATTCAATGTGAAATGTGTATTTGGTAAGAACTTACAAAACATCTCATAATTTATGTGTTTCTAATGAAAGGTGAATAGCAGATGAAGAACAGAGACCAGCCCACAGTTTGATTGTCTTTCCTCTATTTTCCTATTTCTTTTCTTAGCTTTTTCTCGCGTTTCATCCTTCTCAGCACCATCCGGTAACTAGCTGAACAGGCAACTAAATCTAAAGGTCAGTGCTCGCCTTGGCCGTCAACACCCTGATGCGGGCGGAATTGCAGGTCTTGCAAAGAATGTGCCCATCCAAGGGGTAGCAGCCTTGGTTATCGCCTTCAGAAAGGAGCCCTCCACAGTCCTAGAGAAAAGAAGCCAGATGGAAACCATGTAAGTGAACATGTAAAGGACATCTGTGAAGACCACATTCTAGAGCTTTCTATTCTAGTGGTCATGTGGGCCCCCTTTCTTTTCTGCTCATATTCTGCCAACCACCTCCATCCCTTCCCCCATTAGGTGACATAGTGTATCTTGAATCAAACTGAACTAGACACTGGAGGACACAAATACAAATGGAGCAAATGGAGTTAAACCCTCCTAAAGGCACTTAGTGTGATGTGGAAGGACAGGAGGGGGAGAGTCCACAAGTCCAGGCTCCCACATAGTGGTTTGCTTCCCCACCCAAACAACAACAAAAGAAAATAAGAATAGATCCCTAACCACTAATTCATCTTCACCCTCTATCATTAGTTTAAGGATCTCTCAAAAGGAATGCGCAGGTGCAGGAATGGAATGTTTTGGCCATTTCTGGATAAAAGCAAAAGCAAAGGTAGAGTGATTTCTGCCCAGCAGAGAAGTCAACAAAGAGTCCTGCCTATTTACTGCAATTGTAGTGAAGACAATAAAATCCTAAAGTTTGTGCGGGAGAAATGGTTTGCCGTACTTTCTGAAGGAGATAGTGTGGTAGAGTGAGTGGCTAGATTGGGAGACGGGGCCCCTGGGCACCACCCTTAGTCTGATTCAGGCTGCGTCACTGAACACAGACCGACAGCCACTCTGAAAATAATTCCTGCATTTTCTATCTCACCAAGCTGTTGGGAGGATCAAAGAGGATAATGGATGTGAATGTACTTTGAAAAAATGCAAGGAATTGCATAGTTGTAAAGGATTATACTCCTGTTGACAGTACCTCCCAAGGGTCCCCTTCAGAAAGTGTTATGTAACATTAAATGCTGGCCATTGTCTTTGTATAAAATGGAAGTTCCTTTGGAAAATAAATACATAGAACTTCATCTGGTGGTGTGCATGCTTGCTAACTTTAGCATGAACTCTGAAAGGCAACACCTACTGCTAACCTTGGCTCTGCTGTCTACCCCAGTGGCAAGGAGGTCAGTGGAGCTCATATCTGCACTTGCTTTATAATGAAATTAAAATTCAAACAGGGCATTGCTCAGACACAACAACAGCAATGGTTATGCTCCATAGGAAGTTTGGCTTTACCAAAAAGAAACTGCAGATATACCAAAGCTGTAGAAGACACTTGGGAAACTGAGCAATAAAAAGAAAGAGGGACATTTCATAGCTGGTATAGTTTTATAACTTTACTGAGCAAATATCTGCAGTCATCTGGACACCTGGAGCCCAGAGTTGCCCACAGCATGGGAACCATCAGTGCCTTGAAAGTCAAGAGGGAAAAGGAGCTCACCAGAAGGGGTACGACCTCCTCTATGGGGAAGAGGAGGGGTGGAGAAGGAGAGACCCTTTCAGTGTCCACAGAGTCTGTAGCAGGATGAGAGCACTGGTCTGCTCTCTTCTAATTCTGTGTTCTTCCTGTTTTATGGTTTTGTTTCTAGAGAAATCCTCAGCATTTTAATGCAAACATAATTTGTACCGCTACCATTTAATGCAGGTGGAGAGAAGGCCAGCTTGATGCAATTCTTAGCACAGAAGCTGAAACCATTGAAAGTCCAAGCTTATTGGTATGTAAATCATGTGAGCGGGGAACTTTGGGAAGCCTTTCTTCTCTAAGTCTTAGTTTCTCCATCAGTAAAATGATCTCTAAAATATCTTAGCTCTTTGAACACTTATTATTTGGGTCATTTTAAAGATGATGACTGGACATTGTTGTTCTCTTTACTTCCCCAGTCACAAAACCTTAGGCAAATGCTGGCGGTTTTTATTATCTGTTTTTATGTTAAGGCCAGAGAGAGGCATGCCCCCTGGGTTCTAGGGCAAGACAAAACACACTGCATAAAACAGATGGTCAATTACAGCTAAGGCAGTGAATGAAACGGATTTAGCCCCAGAGAGCCAGGCCAGCCCTCACTGCCCTGCCAGCCTGTGTCCTGCAGACCAGTCTCCCGAGCACGTGCTGAGAAGGAAGTCCTTTCCATCCCTCACGGACAGACAAGGGGTTGGAAACTTACTCACACTGAGGAGCTGGTGAAAAACAAGAAAACTGCCTCAACAGAGAGGTCTGGGCAACTTACAGAACCAAGATAAGGAAACACTTTAAAACCCACATCTGAAAGTGTACCCTTTTGACACCCCAATCATAGGGGGAAGACTTGCTTTCCTCTGTATCAGTGGCTACAGGGCCTCTAGGTTTTAGCTGACCTCCTCTGAGAAAACTATTCTCACAGCACCTCATGCACGCCTCTCCTATAGCCCCAGCAGCCATTCTGACCTCTTGTCTTTAGCGCTTACTAATAAATAAGTTTATCTCCATGACTTTGCAGAAGACGTTCCAATCCCCAGAAGAATTCTTATCCTTCTCAGTGGGTGACAATGGCGTCTCTGCCTCTGGAGAGGAGTTAATCAAAGCATTGGAGCCGGGAAGATTCAGTGTAACAACAGCACTTCTCACTAATTTACAAAGTCTGCAATTTACAAAGTCTTTTAAATATACAATTTTGTATTTCAGTCTAATAGCCATAGGTGGGGGAGTTAAGAATTTGAATCCCTTTCTTTAGGTGAGATGGAGAGAGGTAAAGTGATCTATCCAATGTCACTTATATAAAATGTCAGTGTCAGATCTAAAGCTCGTTCTCGCATTTAGAAATTGCTATGTTTAGGAAACCCAGCTCAAACAGGCAGCTCAATTCCTGCCCCAGACTGGGAGGGTGGGGGCCTTCTCCAGACCTCACAGCGGTAGCAATGAACATGGAAATCACGATCCAGGGCCACAATACGGACGGTCTCCTCCTGGCCTGGGGCCGGCATGATGGGCTCCTTGCACACAGAACATCGAGGGGCGAATTTCCTGAAAACGGAGACAAAGGGCTGGTTAGATACTGAGGACAGGCACTGAGATCGAGGAGAGACAGTGAGAGAAACTGGAAAGGTGGGAACTGGAAGTCAGGGAATGGGTTTCCTCATCGGTACAGTGAGGGAGTTGGACTCAAAGCACCGCACTGTTTGGCGAGGGAGGAATAAGTGCGTGAACTTCTTAGAACAAGAGCATCTGGGAGGTCTTTATCACATGGCTGTCACAGACAAACTTCACTTTTGGATAGATTCTGAAAACAAACCCGGGCTTGGGCGAGGCTGGCTGGGAGGGAGAGCAAGCAAGGGTCCTATCCCACTCTCACTTGTTTCTGAGGTTTGTTTCTAGACGTTTGTACGCACTGCACAGGTCCCAGACACAACTTCTGAGGTGGGTACCTTTGCCTTGCTTTCCCTTTTCAGAGCCTCTTTCTTAGAAATGTCTCTTGAATTCTAGACAAGAAATAGAGAGCTTTTTAAAAGGGCACACAGGTCGGGCGTGGTGGCTCAGCACTCTGGGGGACTGAGATGGGTGGATAGCTTGAGCTCACAGGTTCAAGACCAGCCTGGGCAAAAACATGAGACCCCCCGTTTCTACTAAAAATAGAAAAACTGAGGCAAGAGGATCGCTTGAGCCCGAGTTGGAGGTTGCTGTAAGCTATGATGCCATGGCACTCTACCCAGGGCAACAACTTGAGACTCTGTTTAAAAAAAAATAAAGATTAAAAAAAAAAGAAAAGGGCAGATAGAGGTTAGTAAGTGTAAATGCACATCATACCAAAGCTACAATGGCTAAGTCCCCATTTTTTGTTGTGCTAAACTTTTATTTCTAAAGAAAAAGTTAAAGAGCTATTTCTTTATTCTTTAAAGAACTGTAGCACTTTTACATGGTATGTGTATATGAACACATATACACACACATACACATATGTATACACTTGCATATGTTTCTGATATTTCTTAATTTCTTAGTATTTCTTAATATGATATGATCGATGGTCCCTAATTTTTTTCCTCTCCTGCCAGATGAATAGGCTGCAAATATAGGCCACATATCCATTTGTGTCTTCTGGAGACTAGAGGTGGTAAGTGGGTCCATGAAATGTGCCATGAGACATGGATAAGAATTGAAGAGATTGAAAAGAAGGAACAGACTGTGCAACTCAGTTTTTCATGGTAATGGTTTTAAGATTAATGATATTAAAATTTATCTATTTGTAGTGAGACTTAAAAGGAAATAATGATAGTAATCTAATACTTTGTAGAGTATTTTGTGGCTGTCAAAGCATTTTTACATACATTATACTTGATATGTACATGTTAATTTTCCTAACGGTACCCAAAAGGCATCTGTATGGCTGCAATCTAAATAAATATGAATTAAGCAGCAGATAAATGGATTGCTATGAAAGAAAAATTAAAAGGATCATGGCACCACTGCAGCAGTAATCAGAGTTGTTAAAATTGGTATTTTATGCAAGAAGTTTATATTCATTGGCAAAAAATTGCTCTGGACCACCTGCTTATTTTTAAATCTGGGTTATCAGTGGTGAAATAAGCAGGCTTCTGGATCAACTCCCCACCCTCTGTGAGTGCAGAAGTATGTTTTCCTTATCAGGGTATCCATAAGCTTCCTCCAATTTCCCAAGAAGAATTACTGACTCCTCTAGATAAAAAAATCTTTCACTGAAATTCCTATTTTGGTAGCAATTATTTGCATATCTCTGGGGACCACTGAACTGTTAAACTGTAAGCTTCCAAAGGATAGGACTTTGCTCTATCTCCAAAACTCCAGAGACAACTGCCAGGACGGGTGCAGAAGAAAAGGTATTCGGGCTATGTTTCATGGAGTGAGTACCTGCCATATTTCTTCACAGAAATGGTGTTATTGGGCTTTATGTTCAATCTCAAGGTCCTTCTCTTTTGGAAAGACATAAACTGTATTCTTGCTGAGTAATGATTCTTTCCTCCCAATTAGCCTCATTTCCATGATGGGAAAAAGCAAAGGAAGAGACAAGAGGTGCTTGCACAGTCCCCATGGCGCTCCTTGGACGGCAATTCAAGGAGGGTTCAAATTCACAGGTAGCCTATTCCAAGGATGAGTTTGTTGAGTGGACAATAATAATATTATGCCACAATAGTAAGTATCATAAATTTGATAAAAAACACTTTTGATAATTAAAGCTGCCATTTATTGAGTGCCTATTTAGGTGCTAAGCCCTGTTAAGCACTTATACTCTTGACCTTATTTTCTAGTGACAACAACATTACAGGGAAGTAGTTTTGTCGTTTCTACTTGACAGCCACAGGAGCCAAGGCTCAGAGAGGGATGATCTGAGTCACCTTGCATCCCAGCACATTTCTGGCAGTCAGTGAATGGATGCGGATTAAACAAATAAATGACGGGAATGTCCCTGATAGGAAAGCACGGAGAGTGAGCATACCACACTGAGAGAGTCAGTTAAATGAAGCTGCTGTTCTGGCCCTTCTTCCCTTAGGAAAAGGAATAAGCAGGGACGGCGGCACCGCCCGGAGGGGTTCAGATGGTGTGAGCACCGTCCACAGCAGATTTACTAAACTCCAGAGGACACAGACACAGAAAAAGATGCACAATCAAGCAGGGGAACAGGGAGGAGGTGAGATCAGAGAAGTCTTCTTAGGGAATGTAATTGAATCGGGTCTCTAAAAACAGCCATTTAGATGAAGTGGGAATGTGTGTGTGTGCGCATGTGTGTTGGGGCGGTGGAGGGGGGAGCCAGTCTGCCAGGCCAGGCTACTGGTTTGCAGCAGTCATCTGAAACGCCATCTGTGAAAGAGTTCATGTCCAGTAGGCTGGTGGATACGAGCCAACTTTGACCAAAGGTGGTTATGTAGGGGATGGCCCATTAAGGAGGCCTCAAACACTATTTCGGAAGCTTTTTACTTCAAGGGCAGGCCAAGACCACCTGGGAGCCTGTCTGAAATGTAGACTCTCAGGCCGCACCCCAGACCTGAATTAGATTATGAAGTTTAATAAGATCTCTCCGGGAATCACAGGCATAGAAGAGTTGGAGAAATGATTTGCAAGACAGACAAAGCAGGTGAGGCAAATTGCTTCTCAATTCCTACAAGATCTCCTGTTCCTGAAGGTAACCTGCACTCCCAGTCTGCCCCAGTTACATAAAGTAAACCTTCCTGGAATATAGAGAACCCTTTCCCAACTCTGTGTCCTTGCTTTTTGGCTGATATGTTCCTTCTGCCAGGAATCTCTTTGTTTCACATTTAAGACGCTCTCCAAATTCTCCTTCAGGGCAGGCTACCCCATGGCACAGCCCAGTCATCTCTCCTGCCTCTGACAGCACGAGCCGAGCCCTTACCTGGGCCTCCTGCACCCAGCCCTTTCTGCCTTATGCCTACACGTTTTCTCTGCCCTCCTCCTGGCAAGCTCCTTGCTGACAGAGACGTCTCTATATATATCTGTGTAATTTTTCTCCTTTACGTCTTCAATGTGGAGCACAGTAACAGGCACACGGGGGCTCTTTATTAATATGAGTGGAAGCAAGAACTGAAATATATCTCCTAAAAACCCACAAAGGGAGAATATTCAGAAGGACCAAAAACAAGGCCCCCCAAATCTGTAGCCTTTTGTTTACTCTCTCCTCGGCCTTGCAGAGCCTATCCTGTGCTGGACATTCAGCTGCTTTGTGTGCTGGTAATTTTAAGATTCGGAAATAAGGGTTCTATAAAACATTCTCTTATTTTCCTTTGGGAAATGGGAAAAGATCAAAAAGCTTCTCTCCAGACATAACTGCCAATCATGAAAACAACATTATTAAAAAAAAATTTATGTTCTAAAATGCATTGAACTAGAAAGGGGGTAGTTGAGGGGGGTTATTCCCCCCCCTTTTTAGTTGATCAAATATGCTTTTTTGGAGCTTTCAGACCCATACACTTATGCCACAAGTCACAAGTCCCTAATTATGCTCCCCAGTCCTAGAAATAAAAGATAAATGGCATAGATATAAACTTAACATTTGTCAGAATTGATTTCCTGTTTTAATTGAGGGGTGTAATATGTCAGTCTTTTCCAGCAAAAGAAACATGTGTGCTCTGATTATATCTATCAGTCCTTCTTGGATTAGGGAAAAGAGAGAAACAGTGACAGAATCTACTTCCCATTGGTATCTTTTCACTTCCCTTAAATAGATGCAGGTTCTTTTCTTCTTCTTCTTTTTTTTAAATGTGTAATTACAAGCTAAAAATATCAATAATGTGAAGTACAATTTATGCTGTGACTGCCCTTTAAAAATGAGCCCTTCCTTGTCTAATTCAGGTTAAAAATTTCTGCCTCTGAGTTTTTTAAAATTCATTCAGTCTCATGTCTATTACTGAGGTTTTCACTTTCTTTGCCACTTGAAAAGTGGTCAGGAAATTCATTTTTAAAATATGAGTCCTGGATCCTTAAACTGGTTGTGGTGAATACTTCCTGGTTGTTGAAAATCAATAGACAGGAGAAGATTCGCCCACCAGACTGTACATTTGGGGGCTAGAACAGGTACCCAAAGTGGTGAGCAATCTGAGCTTCGTCTTCTTGGCAGCCTCAGAAGCTGTCCTCAAAGCCCCCGTCTAACACACACAAGCCAGAAAACCTCGGGGCCTACCGTTCACAAATCATATCTATCGTTTTAATACAGTTCTTAGAAATATATCACAAAGGTTACATACCAATTAACCAATTAACCAAGTGGCCAAATCAAAATAAGCAAAATACAAAACCATAATTTTCTTGGAAACTACAGCCATAACAGGAAAGAGGGAACAACAGGGGCGGCGCCTGTGGCTCAGTCGGTAAGGCACCGGCCCAATATACTGAGGGTGGCGGGTTCAAACCCGGCCCCGGCTGAACTGCAACCAAAAAATAGCCGGGCGTTGTGGCGGGCGCCTGTAGTCCCAGCTACTCGGGAGGCTGAGGCAAAAGAATCGCTTAAGCCCAGGAGTTGGAGGTTGCTGTGAGCTGTGTGAGGCCATGGCACTCTACGGAGGGCCATAAAGTGAGACTCTGTCTCTACAAAAAAAAAAAAAAAAAAAAGAAAGAGGGAACAACAAAAGAGAACTATGAAGAAGTGGGGACGTAAATGGCCTTGATCTTGAGGCTCTATTTTCTAATCCTCCTCTGAGCATTGTGCAATTTAACTTGATTAATTTCATTAGAAAAAAAAGCTGAGGAAGGGAAGGCCTGGGTGGGTGAAAAGGCCAGGGAAAAGCATGTGTGTGTTGACAGCGGCACGGCTGCCTCTGAATCTAGGGGAGAGGCTTAGATGGGTAAAATACAGAGGAATTTGTCTGTGTTTATCCCCCATAACCTCCTCTTTGTAGACTGGCAGGGATGCAGAGGTTAGCTTTTGAGACAACTCTGAGTTGTCACGGCTGAGAGAGCTTTAGGACCAGGTTTGCAAACAACTAAGTTGAAATGCTCCCAGAAGTTCAGCCATCTGCTAAATGTCACACATCTTCGTGTTTAGGTCAGGATTCTGCCACTTTCTAATATAATGTTCTACCACTGAGTTAACTTCTCCACAATCAGAGCCACCCAAAGATGCAATGGACAAGCCCCGGGAAGCAGAGGTCAGGGGCTTGGATGACCATATGGATCTTTTGGTACAAACACCTATATTTGGGTGAGGGGATACATGTTTTTAAAGGTCCCACTAAATCCTGAGATTCTACAACTCAGAGAGAGAAGAACGGATGGTCCAGATGCCAGGGAACAAGGACAAACTCCAAGATAACCAGCTGGCTGGAAAAAGGAGAATAGGCTGCCTACTTGTGGAAGTCCTCGATGCAGTGAATGAGCCCGCCAGCATCCACAGTGAACGGGATCCCATCCAGGCTGCGGTGACACATCACACAGGTGAAGCAGTGCGGGTGATAAGCCTTCCCAGTGGCTCGGAGAATCCGCTCCATGATGGGCTTGGAGCACACGTTGCACTGCTCCAGAGTATTCTGAGGACGGAAAGAAAAGCAACATCAGGCCGGGCCTTGAGGAGCCCACACACAAAACACCTCAGCTCGGGTGCTCGTCCAGTGCTCAGGGGAAGGCAGAGTGTATTCTGTATTAGAGGGAGAAGGCGACACAGTTGCATAATAGATGGAAAATACAGGATTTAGAACACATGTTTTATGACTTCCACCCTTGTCACTTCCCTTATTTCCAATAGCAAGGCTGATGGCAAACTTTTCTGCAAAGCCCCATGAAGTAAAATCTTTCTGGCTTTTGTTTGAACAACTCAATTTTGCTGTTGAAGCTCAAAGGCAGCCATAGACAGCATGTAAACAAAGGGCCATCCACAAAACTTCATTTATAAAAACAGGTGATGGGCTGGACTGGGTCTGTGGCTTTAGTTTGTTGATCCCTGAAATACACCATTTGGAGATAGCTTCACTGTTACTTCTAAAACTTGATCCATCATTAAAGACCTAGCAGGGTCACTAAGGCCCCTCACTCTTTACAGAGGTGTCTGTCTGACGTCTAAGACAGCCTGCTAGCTGCAGAACCCAAATCAGAGCTCAGCATGACCCACAAGGCCTCTGAACCTTTACAGCCTTCCTTCAAATATCATTGAAGGTTTGATGGTTTGTAAATTCTTGACAGAAATGTTGAACCTGCAAGGGGCCTGCTTTTGGAAAGTGAATTAATAAAGTCAATTTAATTTGGCTTTAAAAATATGCTGAACTTTAGAAACCCAGACCTCCTCTTAATTCTGAGTCAGGACTTACACGGATTGACTGTTAACTCGCCACTGCTCGGCAGAGTCCCTGCTCTTACCAAACAACCACGTTTCACATGTGACCTGCTACAGTCCAAATGAGATATCTGAACTGACTTGCTGAGTTTGTGTTCAGGAGTAAGCTTGGGATGTGGATCTCATTAGGAGGACGCAGACCTGGAGGAGGTCTGAAACTAAGCAATAACTGCCCTGGGAATGGCTGTGAAGGGAGAAGCGCCCGGGGTCCTCATTCTGACCCGTAGCAGGCACCTCTGAATCGGCTTCCTTGCATCTCAGCTCTGCTAATACTCCCCCAAATACTTTCTGATTTACTTTCTAAAACACAAATGTGACTAAATACCTTTCCTGATTAAAAAGACAAAAACAAAAGACTTACTGGTTCTTCTAAAATGTAAAAAGAACTAATTCCTGACATACATTCAACCACCCTTTCTAGGTGGCTAGACTTCTCCTACCACCTCGCTCTTCCTCAGCCTATGACAAACTTTCCTAATTCTGTGCCTCGGCTAATGCCTACATGTACTGCAATTTGCCATTTTCACCTTTCAAGTATAGGCCAAAATGTAATTTCCCAGTGAATCCTTCCCTCACGGCCCCATCTAGAATTAATTGGTTCTTTTCCTCCCATTACTGAGAGTATGCTTACAGTTACGTTTTATTAAATTTATCTGTGCATACGTCTCTTTCATCTACCACACTGTGATTTTGTTAAGAGGAGGGACTATGGCTTAAGAATAGGATTCTCTGTCCCATATTGCGTGCACTCTGTATATGGTCTGGGATAAAAATAAGCCTGGGGTGAACGTGTGCAAAAGAATGAATGAAGGGATATTGTTTACATCCCCCCCTGGCAGCGCAGTGCTGGGCTGACTCCCTTAACTCTGGAACCCATCCCAAGATGAATTGGTAAATCCATCATCATCCTTTCCTCAAAGCTGCGGTTGCCCAAACTTCTGAAATTGCTTAGTACGCCTCTGGTCACAGTCTAAACTCATGGAAACTATTAACCTATTTTTTTCCCCCCATTTTGAAGTGGTGAAATTAAAATAGCAGAAGAGCCTAGGATGAGAGTGTGGAGATGACGATGGTCTGGAGAATGAGGGCCTGCTTCTTTTCTACCCTGATGATCTGAGCTAATGTGGCTGGAAATTGTCTTCCCAAGGCTTGTGTTTTGCTTCTTTGCGGTTTTAACATTTTTTTTTTTTTAAGCTAGCTCTTTAATGGAGTTGAACAACCAGAAAATGCTTCACCAGAAAATGTTTCTGTTTGCATTGAGGCTTGGCTACAAGACTCAGCTCATTTACTCAAAACTAGCAGCAACATATACAGTTAAGTCAGTTATTATGGAAATACTTTACGGTTTGTAGAAGCTTTATTCAAATGACAGGTAATTCAAACATTTCTGCTGCAATGGAAAAAAGTGTAAAATACGCTTAAAATCAGCCTATTGCAAAATGTACCCAGATTAGAAAAAAACCTTGTAAGAATGCAATTGACTGGCCTCCTGGCTAGTGAGGGATGGAGAGGGCACCGTGACCTTCACTAACCAACTCCCTTAACTTCCTCCTTCCCTTTCCAGTCTCCAACTGGCCTGCTGGTTCCCCTGGGCCCACTTTCTCTCAGAGAAAGAAGAAAAACTGACACTGTCAGGGAGGAGGGTATTGGGGGTCCCTCCGGTCCAGGCTCTGATTGCAAAGGTGCACAAACAGATCCAGAGAACTGATCAATTGGACATGAGCCATGGAGCTCATGAGGAAAGAGGAAGAACTGGAAACTGAGAACCCAGTTCCTAACTCCAAGTAACTCAGAGAAGGATCTGAGGAATTCAGTACGTAGGCCTGGAGAAGAAAAGTTATTAGATGAAGAATATGAACCATCCTTCTTGTTTTTTCAATATCCACAGTTTGACCTTCGGTAAATAATTTCTTCTTTTTAGACCTCAGTCTTCTCATCTGTAAAATGATGATTAATTCAAACTCTACCATTTTATCTCTCTGTGGTACATTAATAATAGGAAAGAGTGACTAAACCCATTATTGGAGATCTCCTAGAAACAACTTGATAAGCCCCTTATTAGAGGTGTGAAAGGGGGTTCATCTGTTAGAAACCTGGACTATATTGCCTCTTAGTATGTCTTCCTACTTATAATTCCAGAAAGTACTGTGTCATCTTGTAGATGATTATTTTAAATCCAGACCCCCCCCCCAAATGGCAGTCTTCATATGAATATCAGGCTTCTCTGAAGCAGATTAAAATGAAATGGTTGATAAAATAGTTCTGAAGAAAACAAAGTTTTCAAGCATATAAGTGAAAGGGCTATCTCCTAATGTGTCCATGTGAATCACTTTCTGCTGTTTAATGGGGTTGCCACATTTGATGGATGGGAAATAAGAAGAAAAGAACACACTCCAGCCTAAAACTCTCTAAGAGCAGGAGAGGGCTTTGTAAGCTGACTCCTGACCCAACTCCACCACTGTCCCCTGGGCACTCCACCTTCCAGCTGCCACACTGAGATTTCTGCCACATCTTCAATAAAGCAGCATCCTTTACAAGCCCAGGGCACTTAACTCCTTATTCTGTGTAGAGAATGCCTACTCATTCCTCAAAATGAAGCTCACATGGCCACATCTCCTGAGAAATCTTTTCTAATTCTCGCTTTGTAAGTTCACAAACTCATCCTAAAACAGTGCTACTTACCTCAGCGCTGAATATCGTGATGGTTGCCTTTGAAGTACTGCCCTTGGGAAGTTATGCACCGATGCCAGTGCCTAGTCTACCCTTCAAAGCACTTTTTCTAGGATGAGTTTGTGAACTTAATTGTCATACCTCATGCAGTAACAGCTCTGATGCCCATTCCAGATAAAGAGTTCCAAAATTGCTTTGAAGAGTGGACTAGACACTGACATTGGTGCATAGCTTCCCAAATGGAGTACCTTGACCGTGACCATGGTGATATTCAGTAATGATGTATGTAGCACTTTTTCTACAAGGAGTTCATGAACTTAACTGTACAACCTCATACTCCAAATGGAATAAGTCACTTCTTTCACTCCCATAGTATTATAAGATGCTTCTCCTATGACGCTGAATACAATGTACTTGACTTAGTGGTTTATGTCAATCTCTATGACTAAACTGTGATCTTTCCCCCTTGGCCCCATGAAGCCATAGTGTGAGGTTGTGTTTCCCAGGAAACAAATTCGGAAGCAGAGATTTGCACACAGGAAATTGTCAAGAGGTCTCCTTGCAATCTACACCTGTGATTGCACCTCAGGCAGTCCTTGGGCAGAGGCAGGGGTTGAACTAGGGCGCAGCTACAACAAAGATCTCTGGTGGCTCCAGGGGGAGGGCTACCCTCCTCTGAGCTTGAGGATAAGGTCTTTGAATCCCTGTGTCTACCAGTCAGTAGATGCAGGCTCCACCAAGGAGGTGTGACTCTGGGTGAAGAGGTTCTTTTTGCTTGAGGGTAATTACCAGAGAGACCCAGCTATAAAATGTCAGCAGCTAGGGGAGTGAGCACCTCGGTCTTGAACAGAGATCTGGACAGCACACTATAGCAACCACAAGAGTAAACATCCTTGTCCTGGCCTATGTAGTCCCTGACACAAGGGAAGTCATTGGCAGCCAGCTGTGGAAGGCCTTCTGGCTTAAGCTGAGTTAAGGACCTAGATTTTATTTTCTTTGCAGCAGGCACTATTTGAGGACTTTTTCCCTCATAGAAATTTTTTAGGTAGTTACTCCAGTGAAAGTTTGGTTAAAAGAAGAAGATAAAAGAGTGGCTGAAAAAGCAAGAAATTTAATCAGTTGCTAAAAAGCACGGCTTATATACTTTTCTGAAATAATGGGAATACAACTGTGCTTACAATGAAAAAGTTATGTGAAGATAAAAATTAAGTCACAAAGTCTGCACATACAACTCCCCCAATGCAACTCTTTAAAAGCCAGAGATACAATGTGGTTGCATTTTTTTTTTTTAATCCTTGGATATTGCATATATCCAAATAACTTCTAACTCACAGGCAGAAGTGATGGAAGAATCATCCAAATATAAATGAAGCATACAGGTAACATAAACTTTATGTGTGAGATGATAAAGAAAGTTAAGTGTAAAGCCATAATGTACAAATTGCATAGGTGTTTATACATGTTCAACGCCGAATATTTAAATGCAAGAAACATAAGTATTTTAAGACTTGTAAGACTAAAAAGTGACTGTTGCCATTTATAAATGTTAAAATTTTCATTTTATAAAATGAAAATGTGATCTTATATTCATCTTTATCTTTTCTAGGTACAAAAACAATATTGTAAAAAAGGAAAGACTGTTGGAAAGATAACGGGTGACATCTCATGTTTTAGGTATAGTCTTGGTCTTGATGAGATAAGAACAAAAAGAGAAAAAAAAAGAGTTAGAAAATATTAGATCTTGAAAAGTTCCTTGCTTGCCTTCCTCTCCCATGATCTTTTTTTTTTTTCAGGGAAACAATTTTTTTGAGGAAGCACATCCCACAGAGCCCCAGATCACTTCTGGATGAAGAGTAAGTGTGTAAGGGGGTCCGCATTGTACTATTACAAAACCACGGGCCCACTGCAACTACCAGATTTAAGAAACTAAGGTACAGATGGCTAACACAGCTAGTGGCAGATCTGGAGTTAGAATACAGGTCTCCTAATTCTGTCCAATGGAGAATCCCTTTGCTACAAGCACACTATACTGATTCTCTATTTCAATAGACACACGCCATGTTGCAAATAGCAGGCAGCCAGGCTCACGACCTGCAAGTTACTAGTTCCTTGCAGTAAACAGAGGAAACATTTTAAGCCTGTGAACTAAAAATAATCCCCTGCTGACTGAACAGACCCCTCTCAGCTGAGGGGACCCCCACCAAACCTTAACTCAGAGTTCCCAGCCATGATGATGGGAAGTTGGACACACATCTCCCCCCTCCCTTGCTAACGGCCATCAGGCTGCATTTCCTCAAGTCCAGACCAGCATTCTTTCCCGATAAAAGACCACCAACCCTGAAGTGGCTTTAACCATCCACAGAACATGCACAAAGAGGGTTTTATGTCCTTGTTTCCCCTTTTTGACATAGAAGGTGACTACTTTTAAATGTGGACCCCAAGGAAAAACAGCTCCATTGCATAGGCGCATAGTTCTCTTTTCACAAATACCTGTGACTCCTCCTACAGCTTATTAAATGTGTATATTCAGCCACCCTGCGCAGTAGCTCAGAATAAAATCTTTTGTCCCTTCCCAGAACCCAGTGCTCTTGGCTTGTGGCTAGGTGCCCTGTCCCTCAGCCTGCTGGAATGGCCATTACAGAGGGCAATAAACACTTTCAAAGAGATAAAGCTTTCTTTCTCCAAATTATACAACTTATTATTGTTTTCAGTTAACAAGATCTTAAGACAGTTTTTCTTTCCAAACCCCTATAGGATAAGACCAAATTCATTATTGAATCTCTGGCATCTACAACAGTATTATGCTTGTGTAAAAGCAATGCTTTACAAACATTGATTAGTTGATGGATTAATAAACTCTGGGCACATATTTTATATAAAATAAAATTATTCAATTTAACCATGCAAAACAGTTCTGTAGTCCTGACTTTCTCAACTGAAAGGCTAAGACACGGAATGATGCCAGGGGTTTCCTAGTCTGTCATATTTGGGAGGGAAAGTTGGGGTGAGGGGTTTCACCTTGGGCCAGGTGAACCAAAATTTCTCTTTCAGAAAGGAAAACTCTCATTATTCCTAATAGAAAAAGTATTGAAACAATTTATTAGGCAACATAAAATCTCCAAAAATATATTTTCTTTTGACATCATGAGCCCTCTAGATTAACAGCCATGAAACTCACAGCTAAAAATTGAGGGAAAGAATTGTGACTTTTTTTTTTCTTTTGTTTTTTATTGTTGGGGATTCATTGAGGGTACAATAAGCCAGGTTACACTGATTGCAATTGTTAGGTAAAGTCCCTCTTGCAATCATGTCTTGCCCCCATAAAGTGTGACACACACCAAGGCCTCACCCCCCTCCCTCCGTCCCTCTTTCTGCTCCCCCCCATAACTTTGTCATTAATTGTCCTCATATCAAAATTGAGTACATAGGATTCATGCTTCTCCATTCTTGTGATGCTTTACTAAGAATAATGTCTTCCACTTCCATCCAGGTTAATACGAAGGATGTAAAGTCTCCATTTTTTTTAATGGCTGAATAGTATTCCATGGTATACATATACTACAGCTTGTTAATCCATTCCTGGGTTGGTGGGCATTTAGGCTGTTTCCACATTTTGGCGATTGTAAATTGAGCTGCAATAAACAGTCTAGTACAAGTGTCCTTATGATAAAAGGATTTTTTTCCTTCTGGGTAGATGCCCAGCAATGGGATTGCAGGATCAAATGGGAGGTCTAGCTTGAGTGCTTTGAGGTTTCTCCATACTTCCTTCCAGAAAGGTTGTACTAGTTTGCAGTCCCACCAGCAGTGTAAAAGTGTTCCCTTCTCTCCACATCCACGCCAGCATCTGCAGTTTTGAGATTTTGTGATGTGGGCCATTCTCACTGGGGTTAGATGATATCTCAGGGTTGTTTTGATTTGCATTTCTCTAATATATAGAGATGATGAACATTTTTTCATGTGTTTGTTAGCCATTCGTCTGTCATCTTTAGAGAAAGTTCTATTCATGTCTCTTGCCCATTGATATATGGGATTGTTGGCTTTTTTCATGTGGATTAATTTGAGTTCTCTATAGATCCTGTACAGCTAAGGAGACAATAACCAAAGCAAAGAGACAACCTACACAATGGGAAAGGATATTTGCATATTTTCAATCAGACAAAAGAATTGTGACTTTTTTCTTCACTTTCGCCAATCTTTTCGAACACAACTATTTGCAATTAGTGCTTGCACAACCTCCGCTTTCCTACAGATCACCATTAAACAAACTTTCCGTATGTTTCCTTGAAGAGAAGTAAGAGCTGCTGCCGCACTTACACTAGTATTACAGAAAAAGCTGAAAGACAGGAGCAGGAACAGCGGAAGGGAGAGAAGGCAAAGATGCCATCGCTGTCCTCAAAGGTTCCCAGTAAGGGGACAGGCAGAATCGTTTATTATAAACACCAGTGCCGGTTAAAGGGTGGAACACATGGCTGGTCCTGAGGCATGAGAGCGCATGTCGGGAGCACAGAGGAGTGAGTAATGACTGCTGAACGGTGAGACTCGGCAGGATAGCAGTGCTGGCTCAGGGCTCCAGGAATCTATCCCAGGTGAGATGTGAGCTGGCACTTACCTTAACTACTTACTTCAGCATTTTTTTGTTTTTGGAGTTAATGTTTTATTTTAACAAGAATTCTTCATTATCTAATCCCTTTTGAGAGGAGTCTCAGATAACCCCTGCATGGAAACAAAATTCATTTCACAGGAAGAACATTGTAACAAAATCTGAGCCTTGGGCAGCACTTGAAGGGGGACACAACTCTGCCAGATGTGAACCTCCATGTGTCAAACCAGCACAAACACCACATGTGTATTACTATTCATACAGAAAATAAACTTCTTACAAAAATTCCTGTTTATATTTGGTCAAATAAACTGTTTCAAAAATTAAGAAATATGCCCTAAAACCATAAGAATAAAAAGCCAACAGAAAGGACAAAAAACTCAGGGTTAGGCATTTTTTCAACTTTTTCATGAGCCATAAATCACATTTTTCTTTTTTGGAGACAGGCTCTGCTCTCTCTCACTGGCTTGACTGCAGTGGTGCAATCATAGCTCACTCAAAACTCCCAGGCTCAAGCAATGCTCCTGGATCAGCTTCTGTAGTAGAGGTATACACCACTATGCCTAGCTTTTTTTTTCTTTTATTTTGTAGAGATGAGGGCCTTGCTATGCTGTCCAGCCTGGTCTGGAACTCCTAGCCTGAAGTGATCCTCCCACCTCCACCTTCCAAAGTGCTAGGATTACAGGCATAAGCCACTGTGCCAGACCTGTAAGTCTCATTCTTTACAAGGTAAATTATGTGCTGTTATTTATTCTTTAGCACTAGGGTTAGGATTGTGATCTGAGAAGGAAACCTCTATTATAGGACATTTACTTTATCTAGATCTTAATGCCTAAAGAGGTGGTATTTCACCTTAAAATGTGTAATCTGTGTGTCACGCTGGGTCTTCCAAAACACTTCTCTTGAATATTTTATAATCTTTAGGAAATGTGGCAAAAGGGAAAAAAAGGGAAGTAAGATTAGATGACTGTGTGTCAGAGCTTCATGTGAGGGGCAAAATTAACAGATCGAGAATTCCTTTGAGACTATTCTGAGAGTGGAGAAAAGAACAGAATTCCTTTTCTTCCAAGCCAAGTCAAATTATAGTAATTTACAACATTTTCAAGGTACAGTCATTACGATTTATTAACTTAGGAATCAGAGCAGAAGATCTTCCACACACAAGAGAATTAGAGATAAATTATTGAAAAAGTAACCTGGGTTTGAAAGACTAGGCGATTTTCCTGAACTTTCTGCATTTGGTTTCCTCATCTACTAAAACAGATGAAAATATCTACATTGCGGTGTTGTGAGGATTAAATGAGTTCACGAACATGAGAGCTAAGTATCCAGTGCCTGGCTTCATCACAAATGCCAGTTGTAAATCTGATAGTCCCCCATAGACACTGTAAGGACCTCGGACATACATTCAATTGACTTGGAATCTCTTGATCATTTAATTGAATTACTGTTTTTAAACACCACATTTCTATAACTGTTTTCCGTTGTCATTAATTCTCCTGTGTTTTATGCCTCTCCTTTTTCCCCCCTTAAATGGATTATGTAAGGAATTCACATTATGACCATCTCAGATGACTGGATAATGTCGCAACATAAAATAACTTCCAGATTCCTCCATGACTTTCCCCCTTCCTTTTCTGAGAGTTTTGTGAAAAAAGCTGTTCTTCTATATAAACCTCATTATGCCTCAAGTCCATACACTTCTTAGTTCTTCATAAAAATAATTTACATTTCTTTATGTACCAAAACCAAAAATTGACACCTTGACTTGGTACTTAAAACTTATAAAATATACTCAGACAAGACCTCATTTAATTTCCACAACAATCTGGTGCAGTGGGCAGACTGGTGGCATCTCATCCCCACGACGTGCCACATGGCTGTCAATGTGGGCAGGACAAAGGCTCCATCTTCTCTGTTCTGCTGTTCAGCTTCTCAGATGTCTAGCTCAGCCCATGTAACAGCAATAATGCTGGACATAGTTAGTAATCTTCAGCATGCTGCCGTCCCATCGTCTCTCATGAATACATAGTTTCATGCAGTTTGGGAAAATTTCTTAACTGTCTTGTCCAATCCTCACTTTATACATGGGTCATTACAAAAATTTGGAGATACACAAAAATCAAAAAACATAAATCCACGCAAAGCCAAGCAAGTTAAAACGTACAGGGGCTGACTCAGAAAGGACGTTGTCAACTACATTTCTTGGAGATAAAATAATGGACCGGGACAGTCTGTCTCAAAACTTTCATAATGACATATGTGTGCATGCATGCTGTTTTGTTTACATACCTGTAAAACCTATTACGTGATGGAGCAGTGACATTTCATACATGGAGGATGCGTACAGAAAAGTCTACGAGTCGATGAGTCTCTATAGTTGGCTGCAAATACACTTGGCAGGGGCCGTTTTCTTGAATTAACTATAATGTAGGCCCAGCTAAGCCCCTGATGCCCGGGTCTGTTTGGCACCATCTTGACAACCCTCTGTTACGTGATCTTTAACTTAGAGTACACAGAGGCCTTGGTGGGGAAAGAAAAGATGTACCTTTCGGTCTAACAGTGCTAACTAATACCAGCATTACTAGAAACTAGAATTGTTGAGATTGATGTTCTGGAGACCCTGGAAGGTTGGGTGACAAAGAGAAATGAACCAGCAGCCAAGGGCTGGGTTTGAGCCTTGCCAGGCCAGCCTCCAGCAGTCAGGCCTGTGCAAAGCATTTCTTCTCTGGGCCTAAATTCCTTCACCAGTAAAATAAAGGATTTAGGGGTAAGTGCAGTGGTTCATGTCTGAAATCCCGGCACTCTGGGAGGCCAAAGTGGGAGGCCTGCTTCAGGCCAGGAGTTCAAGACCAGCCTGAGGTACAGTAAGATTTTCTGTCTCTACAAAAAGTAGAATTAGCCAGGTGTAGTGGTACATGTTTGTAGTCCTAGCTACTCGGGGGGTTGAGGGGAGGCAGCGGGACTGCTTGATACCAGGAGTTTGAGGTTGCTGTGAGCTAGGTTGACACCACGGCACTCTAACCTGGCAATAAGGGAGACTGCTTAAAAATAAATAAGTAAATAAATAAAAAATAAAAATAAAATAAATTAAAGGACTTAAGTTCATTGACTTCTTGGTCCCTTGAAACTCCTACTAAATTGAGAGCTGATAAAAAACTGAAATAGGGCAGGGGTCTTTCTCTTGTTTGCAGCTGCACCTTCCTCACCCCTGTTTCCAGAATAATGCCTGTCAGACAGAAGGAGCTCAATAAATATTAAGTAAATGAATGAATGATCACTTGGGAATACTTTAAAGATTCATCCAACAGCCCCTACTCCCACAGGCATGGTCAAAATTTCACACCCATCCTTAGATGGCTTTCTGTCACCACCCTATTTAAGCAGTCCCTTCTCCTGAGCCAGACTCTTATCACCCCTTACTCTCTTCATCGTCCTTATCATCATCTGGTATCACCGCATGTATTTTCTTGCTGCCAAGGTTATTGTTTATCTCTACCCTGGTCTGTCTACGTTCTCTGGAGCAGTATTCAAAACATTTTTCAAGTGTTCAGGTATTATTCAGCAGTGTTCAAGTATTTTTGCATTTAAAAAATGTCATGAAATAATTTAAGGTCTCTTTCAACTCTTAGGTTCTTGGATTCTATATTAGCAAGAGTATATGTCTCAAACAAACAAACAAACAAACAAAAAAAAAAACTAGTGCTACAACTTTCCCTAGGAATATAAATGATCTGAAGTCAATCACATGACAGGAAGTAGGACAGCGCTCTTTTTACTTACAGTATTTGTCTGTCATGGGAAACTGACCCATCCAGGGCAAATCTACAACTGGTGCCCAAGTGATGATGTTTTCAGCTATGTGTACACATAGTAATAACTGCCTGCCTACACATTTCAAATCAGAATTAAATCATTGTGAATCATCGATTAGACTAAAGATCTACAGGCAGAGACTAGAAATGTTCCCAATATCATTCTGCTCATGGTCGGCTCCCTTCAGAGTTGCCTGAAACGGAAGCCCTGCCAAGATGTTTATTCTCTACCTGGCTTTATGAATTACAATTACTTCCTAAATTACAGAAAGCCACAAGTGGTCTGAGACGAAAACGTAGGGTCGTGGGAGGTCTCTCTGCTTATACTCCCGGAGACGACGGAAAAGCTTATTTGAACCAAACTTGATCCTCTTTCAAAAGAAAGAGAAAACTTTAAGCCTCTATCTCCTGGAAGTGGCAAAGGAAACAGCCAGAGGGCCATGAGCTAACTTTGATTCCCTAGAGATCAGATTTGGCAATCACTTGGCTTCTGTTGAGAACAAGGCCTTCTGACTGTAACTTCTGCCAGTAGAAAACAAAAAGGCAACACCATCACTTAAGGAAGGCTGTCAAGACACACCAGCATCCTGGCTGCAATAGATCCCCACCGATGCATATGTCAAATACCCGGCTCTGAACCCATTCACCAGAACGGAATTTCACGAAGAGCTCAGAGGGAAGCCGATGAAGCGATTTGTTTTTCTTAAATTGTATCTTGGCCGTAATATTTTCTGACACTGGAAATAAAGTAATTGTATGTTTTGGTTCTTCCCTCAACCTGCCAAAAGTGATTTAGATTAACTAGGTACAAAAAGTCCAGGCAGAGGGTACAGGGTTTTCTATTCCATAACTGCTGAAAGACAAAGGAGACAAAAAATACAGATGTTTTTTCCTTTCTGCTGCAAAGAGTGGTGGACTAACTCTTTCAGAGTCTCTGGAATGTAAATTTTCTTTCACAGTTTAGCAGTCTTTTTTGGATTTCAGCACAGTGAACTAACACGTTCCTAGATTCCAAGACCTCCAGAGAACCAGATGGATGAGAGAAATTGGGAAAAAGAACCCACACTGCTTGAAAAAGGTATGAATTTCTCACTCTGCATTTAGCCAAAAAACTCTGGAAATTAGAAAAGTGAAATCACTTTTGGTTTGTTCAAATGCATGCCATCCCAGAGTTGTTTGCGGTGGGTAAAAAAAAAAAAAAAAATCCATGAGATTCAATGGTTTGGAGTCTGTGTTCAGTTAGGATGTAAACTTTAACAGAGAAGATATGATTACTATCAAAGCAGAAAAGAATGTAGATGAACGAGATTACTGAAGAGGATCACTATATAGCCTGTGCTCTAAGACAGTGGCTGCTTAGAAGTTTTAACTTGATGATCAAGGCCCTTCAGGATATGGGCCTCCCTTCAGGATATGAGAGCCTGATCTCATTATTTCCCTCTAAACTCAGTCTTTGTTTCTATTGTTTCTATGGACCCAAGCTCTTTAACACTTGATGCTCCCCATTCTCATAAGTCTTTCCTTCCACTGCTGACTCTACCTGGAATATTTTTACTGAGCAAGTTAAATGCCTCAACATTTAGGGGGGATGTGTGAACATTACCTCCTTTACTGATCACTTTCCTCCTCTACTGTTCTTTTACAGACGTTTTCATACCTTCTTTACAACAGGGGTCCATAATTGCCAAAGATGGTCACATCTCATCCCACAATGTCATAGTCCACCGAGGGGAGGTAAGGTTCTGGGAGGATTTCTGTAACTACCTGGCCACTACTCTACCAGTGTTGCTGCCTGACTCCTGATGCTGTTCATAACATGTAATATTGCATTTCTCTGGAAATTTATACTTTCAGAGCCCTGAGTTGCTGTCCTAGTCTGTTTTGCGGTGCAATCACAGAATATCACAGGCTAAGTAATTTATAAACAATAGAAGTTTATTTGCCTCATGGTCCTGGAGGCTAGGCAGTGCAAGAGCATAATGCCAGCATCTGGTGAAAGCCTTTGGTGCTATAACACATGGCCAAAGATAGAAAGGTAGGAGAGGGTCAGGTGGAGAGAGCAAGGGGGAGCTGAATTCATTTTTTTATAACAACTACTCTAAAGATAAGTACTAAGCCACATCCATGGTAACAATGTTAATCCATTTATGAGGGCAGAGACCTCAGGTCCTAAGCAACTCTTAGTTTTTTTATTTTTTGAGACAGAGTCTCACACTGTCACTCTTGGTAGAGTGCCATGGCATCATAGCTCACAGCAAACTCAAACTGGTGGGCTTGAGCAAACCTTTGGCCCCAGCCTCCAGAGTAGCTGGGGCGACAGGCATGTGCCACAACTCCTGACTAGTTTTTCTATTTTTAGTAGAGATGGGGGTCTTGCTCTTGCTCAGGCTTGTCTGAAACCTCTACTGAGCTGAAGTGATCTACCTGCCTAAGCCTTCCAGAGTGCTAGGATTACAGGGATGAGTCACCATGCCTGGCCCTAATCACCTATCATTAGGTTCCATCTCCCAACACTGTTGCACTGAAAATTAAGTTTCTAATATAGGAACTTTTCAGTATACATTCAAACCATTGCAGCTGCCATGTAAGGATGTTGGGTTAGCTCAGAGCTGCCATGCTATAGACCTCATAAAGACAGAGGGAGATGATTGAAGAGCTCCAGTTGTACCAAACCAGCTGTTGAAGAATTCCTAGCCCAGGTGTAGGAGAGGCAGCCTCTGAGAGATCTCAGGCCAGAAACCACGTGAAAGACCCCACATTGGTATTATCCATTTTAGATGCTGTCACATTTCTGACCCATGGAACTATGAGAGATAATAAATCATGATTGTTCTTTTCACCCAAAATGTTTTGGAGTGATTGGGTATGTAGCTATAGTAACTGAAACATAAGCATAATTTCCATATTAGATGCTGAGCTCTTCAAAGATAAGAACTCAAAAAAAATTCTTTATGTTTCTAGCATTGAAAAATGTACATAAAATACAGTAGAGGTTGTTTGTTGAATACATACATGAATGAATAAATATTAAATTTTGGACATGGCCATTTAAAATTAATGCAGTGTAACTTCATGAAGCTAGTTACATATATTAAAACTTCTTGGGCATATTGGGCAACAGTAATGCCCAACCGCAGAGTATAAATACAAAATAGGTCTTCCTCCTACATACAAATAGTAATGTGGTTTTCAAATTATATAAGCTATTGTTTATTCCTATATTAGCAAGAGAATACATTGGTACAGAAATATGTATATAGAATTTATTTTCTTCAAAAGTATCTAGTACTATTTTTTTTGTTGTTTGTTTTTATTTTTTATTTTTTCTATTATTATTATTTTAGTACATACAGGGTCTCCCTCTTGCTTAAGCTGGTCTTGAACTCCCGAGCTCAAGCAATCCAACCTCTCGGAGTGCTAGGATTACAGGGATGAGCCACTACCCCTGGCTCCATTGAATACTTCGACTCCACCTATTACTCTACTATACTATTCTGTTATCTATCACTTAAATAATCACAATGGCCTCCTGCTGGTCTCTCAACTTCCCCATTTTTCTCTACTCCATTCTATCACTCTTCTGTTTACCTAAATGGCATATTGGACTCACTCAGATAACCATAAAAACTGAAGAATTCATTCAAAAAGTAATGACCCCCAGACCTATTTGGCTATTATTTCTGGGTTTTGGATTCAGTCACCTGCCACTTTAAGACTGTTCTATGCTGTGTCATACTTACTTTATGATTTGTACATTACTCCCTTTTTCCGTTCAGTGGTTTTTATATTCATGTATCAAAGAGGTTGGACTAGATGATGACTAAGATCCGTGTCAGGCTGCCCCTTCTCTATGACTGGATGGCATCATAAGGAAAAACTCCAAAGAGAAAAAATATTTCAAATAGCTTCCTTGCTCCAGCATCTTGGCCTGCTGCCCGCTGGTGAGTGGCCCTCAGCAGCAGTGAGAGTTCTGCATGAGCGTCAGTGAGGGCTGCTGCAGAGAGGAGCCCCTGTCACACACACGCCAGTGTGAACAGCTTGCCTGTGGCTTCTCTCAATGGAGACACGTGAGATAAGGTGTGAGGCTGACAGCTCCCACGAGTCTCACCCGGATCTTGTTCTGCCTGTATTACCCCATGGTTGGTATGTACGTGTGAATTAGATAAGATCATAGATCTCAATTGACTTTTGTAATTACATCCATGGATTCTCATGGGATGGGGCATAACATTTTACAATTTATGATCATAAACATTTATAACTTGGTTTTTTTCCAAAAACTCAGAGCCAGGACATGATCAGGCAAGCAACGCAAACAGGAAACAATGTAAGAAGGGTTGACGGTCAGGGTCTTGCAAGTAGCCTGAGAGGACATCTCTTTCTAACTTGATTCCTCAGAAACTCCATTTCCCTTATCCTAGTTATGTCTCTGCTTCAGGTTTTCTATTAATTTTTTTCCTTAAATAAATTCTACATTATAGCTGTCACTTATTTTATTTATTTATTTTTTAAATTTTTTGAGACAGAGTCTCACTATATTGCCCTCAGTAGAGTGCTGTGGTGTCACAGCTCACAGCAACCTCAAACTCTTGGGCTTAAGGGATTCCCTTGCCTCAGCCTCTCAAGTAGCTGGGACTATAGGTGCCCACCACAACGCCTGGCTATTTTTTGTTGCAGTTGCCATTGTTGTTTAGCTGGCTGGGGCTGGGTTCAAACCTGCCAACTTTGGTGTATGTGGCTGGCACTGTAACCACTGTGCAATGGGTGCCGAGCCTATAACTTATTTTAAATGTGCATTCTAACATCACCCATTTATTTTATACTGACTAAACCAAGGAAGGCGTGTTTCTTCTTTTCCAATTGTCTAATCATTGAAGCCCACCTGAGCCATTTCAAACATCCCCATGTCCTTGCTTGCTTTCCTGGTTTGAAGAAAAGATACTTACCTAACAACTTGTTAAGAGTTCAAGACAAAATGTGGGAGACAGAAAAGGAGAAACAATTTTATAAGAGCTCGGTTCATAATAGTAACCTTTCTTATTTTACTACAGTATTTCTTTTTTTTTTTTTTTCTTTTTTTTTGTAGAGATAGAGTCTCACTGTACCGCCCTTGGTAGAGTGCCGTGGCGTCACACGGCTCACAGCAACCTCTAACTCCTGGGCTTACGCGATTCTCTTGCCTCAGCCTCCAGAGCAGCTGGGACTACAGGCACCTGCCACAACGCCCGGCTATTTTTTTGTTGCAGTTTGGCCGGGGCTGGGTTTGAACCCGCCACCCTCGGCATATGGGGCCGGCGCCCTACTCACTGAGCCACAGGCGCCGCGCACTACAGTATTTCTAACCAACTATGTTACTTACCTACAAATATAGTTTCAAAGGTCTTATTGATATTTTTTGAAGTCTTAAACTACAAAGGTCCATACTGAATACTCTACCATCTTTCCAAAGCCCTCTCCCTTCTGGGGTTTCTGACTGTATTAGAATCCTACCCACTTACCCAAAGTAATAACCCTGGAGTCTTTTTTTTTTTTTTTTTTTTGAGACAGAGTCTTACTCTGTTGCTTGGGTATAGTGCCATGGCGTCAAATAGCTCACGGTAACCTCAAACTCCTGGGCTCAAGCGATCTTCTAGCCTCAGCCCCGTGTGAGTAGCTGGGACTATAGGCATCTGCCACATCGCCCTGCTAGTTTTTCTATTTTTAGTAGAGACAGGGTCTCACTCTGGCTCAGGCTGGTTTCAAACTTCTGAGCTTGAGCAATCTACCTGCCTTGGCCTCCCAGAGTTCTGGGATTACAGGCATGACCCACCGTGCCTGGCCAACCCTGGAGTCTGACTTTTCCATGCCTCTCACTTCCCACATGTCAACAATCAAGAGTCCATCCTTGCCTTCCTCTCAATCCTCATTGTTTTCACCCTGGCTCAGGTTCTCATCATTCCTGACAGTCTAACTGCAACATCATCATCGGTGACCTTTCTGACTCCAGGCTTGCTTGACTCCAGGAATCTCATACTCAAATGCAAGAACCAGGAAGGCAAATGGTGGAATGCTTGCTCCAACTCAAAAGTGGAAGGCTCTTCTCAGCAACCGCTGATTCTTGCCAGGCAAAAATTCTGAACTCTACTTTTTAACAGAAGCTAAAAATCTAGATTTTTATGTTAATTCTTCCAAGTTTTTAATGTTTGCAACTAGTTTAAAATTTTTTCAAAAAAATGTTTTCAATATCCAACTAAATACACCTGCAGTCATCTGGCCTGAGAGCAGCCCCTGTGTGACCTCTGGCTTGCTCTAGCTGATCACCTTTGCTACTCTGCAGAGACATATTTCTAAAACACAGACGGGATCATATCTATAGCTTGCCTAGAAACTGTATACAGATCCTCCTATGCCTATAGGAGAAATCCAGGTTTTTGGCACAGTGAGAACTTCCATAACTTTGACCTACAAGAGCCATTCCCCTGTGTTCCCTTCATTTTAGCCAAATCAGGTTACTTGCAGTTCTCTGAATGTATCTTATACTCTGTCCTCCTTGGCACCTCTCCTCCTGTTAATCTTCCCTCTTAGGTCTCTGACTGAATGACTCCAGACCGCAACCGTATGTGCTCTATTCTCTGGAGCCTTCCCTGAATCGGTCCCTCTCAGGCAGAACTGGTCAATCCTCCTTTTTCTACCCATAAAGCTTTTGGAAGTATACTCCTGTAGCATGCAATGTGTTCTGGTTTTGTGCACATGTTTGTCTCCACCATATTTTGAGCTCTTTGAGATGGGACCAAGACTTCCTCATCTTTTGCATCCTCTACTTACACAGTGTCTAACACAAACCAGCAGGAGTGCAACAGATGTCCCTTGACTCGTGAGGGACTAAATATAGCACAAAGGCAGAGTAGATTCTGTTGAAGTTAAGTGTGAATCCTCATCTGGTTTAGGGGAGACTTGACTTCATGGGGGAAAGTAGGCTTATTATGCAGCTTTAAAAAAAAAGATGGAGACTTTACCTCTTTTATGTTTACATGGATGGAGCTGGAACATATTCTTAGTAAAGTATCTCAAGAATGGAAGAAAAAGTATCCAATGTACTCAGGACTATTATGAAACCAATATATAATCACCCACACTTTCATATGAAAGATAAAACACAACTATAGTCCAGGAAGAAGGAGGGAAGAGGGGAGGGCGGAGGGCGGGTGCAGGGAAGGTAATGGGTGGGACCTCACCTATGGTGTATATTGCAAGGGTACATGTCAAATCTATTACGTGTAGAGTATAAATGTCATAACACAATAATTAAGTAAGTGAGGTGAAGGCTGTGTTAACTTGTTTGATGTAAGCATTCCAAATTGTATATAAAATCAGCACATAGTGCCTCATCAATGCATTAATGAACACAGTTATGATTTAATAAAAATTAAGAGAAGAAAAAGACGACGACGAAGCGGCAGTGTAGAGGTCTGGGCGGTAATTGCAAGTGTTTTCCTTATCTGAGCTAAACAACAATGCTGAACACTTTGTAGTCCCGTAGCAGCTTTCTCAGGTGGCGCTCAGTCCACTGCAGATACCATCTCCTGTACCTTGTTTGTGAACTGACTGGCCCAAGGACACATAGTCAGTCTTTGGGAAGAAACAACAGACCCAAGAGCTCCCAATTCCCACGTCTGTGCTGGGAGTGGCAGAGCACATGTCTCCACTACCCGGGTCTCCTTGTCAAGGGTACACGGCGTAAACACATACACTGGAGGAGACTTAGAGAGAAACGGGCTGTGAGGCCTCGTTAGATATGCGGCTCACTCACTCACATCCCATCAAGGAAAACTAATCACAGACACTCTGAACAGTTCCCCAAAGAGAGGCCCATTCTAAAACTCCTTAGTCACAGATAACTAATGTGTCTTCTGCAAGGGAAAATTCATTTTACTGTGTGAATATTTTTGTAACTCAAGAATCCTCCCTCAAGCCTCCCTACAAATTGAATTGGTAGTTGCTTTCACGCTTTTTACCCAGCCCTCAACCCCTATCTTCCAGTGACAGGGGTACGAAGCAGGTTCCCAGCTTTTGTGGCTGTCTGACCCTGGGGCTGTTTGATCCAGGGGCAGTCTGAGCCTCCACTGCAGAATTGTGAATCACAGCTTCCTAAACAGAGGCATTCCACTGCAATGCAATGCCTAGTGTGGTCATATAAGAAACATTTTAATTGTGCCCCTCTGGGTTCTTCACTGGAAAATGCCAGGCACCAGGGCTTTAAAATGTGTTTTTCTGGAACTAATCACAATTTGGTTAAATATAAGGCAACAGTGAAAGATCTCAGGGCCTGTGAGTGTGAAAATGAAGTTCACACTTCATTTTGGAAGCTCCCAAATTAGAGTTTAAAGCTTTGCCCTTGAGTAAATGTTACAGGAACTAATATTGATGTTATAAATAGAAGTAGCAGAAATGACAACTCCCCATTAGTACATTTATTGGTTCATACCTATGTGCCATGAATTTTATATGTATTATCTAAGATCCTCAAGACGACCTTCAAAAGTACACATTATTATTCCCAATTTACTGGTAACAAGACTAAGGCTAAGAGAGGTCAAATGATTTGCTCAATGGTGCTCAACTGGAACGTAGCTAGGCCAATATTAAAAACAAGTCCATATTCTTTCCTCTCCATTATTTTGCAAAAAACGTATCAAAAAGATGGACAATAAAAATGGTGGATTCTTCTCAAATCTATTTTTACTTAGAGATGGAATTTCAAATTTTTCACTAATGTATGAGTAAATATGCTAAGCTCTAAATTCCCTCCATGTCCAAAATAATTATATTATTGACTTACAGGAAGCTAGAAATTTATTCTCCTTCACTGTTCAAAGGCTTCCAGTTTCTTTCTTTCTTTTTTTTTTTTTCATGCTAGTGAGTTATGACAACATCACAGCACTCCACCCAGGGCAACTAAGTAAGACTCTATCTCAAACAAACAAACAAAATAAAATTAAAAAAATCTATGAAAAGTATTTCCCATGGGGGAGGAATTGTGTTTTACTAGCCTTTTCTCTGTAATGTGAAAAGAAGGAAAGGAAGGATTCAATACGTCGAGTCCTAACATAAAGTAGACATTGCCAAATGAGTAATATTGACCTAGGACCATGTCAGTCTATCCAGTGACTCAACTCAGGCAGTACAACTTCTACGACAAGTCAGAAGGCAAGAAAATAAGACAATAGTTTAGACAGTTCTGGTCAAACATGGGAATGAGACAGAAACAACAGACTTATAATGGAGTTTTGAAGTATGAGAAAAGACATGATAAAGTCTGCTATGTATGGTAATCTTGCAAAGTAATAAGTAGTATCCTAAGTACTTGAAAAAGTATAAAATTTCAAGGATTTATACTTTCTAGGGAAATCTTGTAGGAAACTCTTTAGACAACATTTCTTCTCTAGTCTCTGAGTTTACAAAGTGTCTGAGAGAGGCAGAGGGACCAGAAATATTACAAATAATCTAATGTCTTGGGTGCTTCCTCATAGAAAAGCAAAAGGGAGGGTTTTCAGGAACAACTGAGAAGCACAAGGTGTCCAGAGGTCAGAGGATGGTTCTGGAAGGAACACAGGATGCCAGAGATGAAAACGCTGAGAGTTCAGTCCCCTGCGACCATTTCACTGATGAAGAAGTTGAGGCCTAGTGACCAAGTGGCCATTTACACTGCCACGCAGACGTGCTGTGGAACTTGGGTCTCTTGACTCTTGGGCAGTGCTGTTACCACTTGCACAAGACACTCACAGAAACAGTGGAGGAGTAAATGACTCCTAGGAGAAGGAAAGCATAGCCTAGTAGTCCAGGTTGGTGTTGGGGCTCTCAAACACCTGCGCCCTTGATACTGAAGAAGATGGATCTGACCCAAAGATTCAGTACATGAACTTCCATGTCTTTGACTTACTTGAATTCACAATAAAATAAAAATGAGAAGAATGGATAAACTAACTGTGGTATATTCGTAAAACATGGTACATTCATGGAATAGTAAATAAGAAAAGAACAGATTGCTGACACAACAACAGAAATGAATGGATGAATCTCCAAAAAGGGCACATGAAATGAAATAATCTTGATTAAAAAATACAGTAGAATTCTACTTATCTGAATTAGAAGAACAGACGGTAATAATTTATGGTGATACAAGTCTGAAAGTCGTTGCCTCCTGAAAGAACCTTTTGGGGTGATATATACAATTGCCAAATTGTATCAAACTGATCACTCATGATCTGAATATTTTATTGCCTATAAATTATGCATCAATTAAAAATGAGAAAAATGCGAGAAGAAAACAAATGATATTAAAAGTAATATAAATAGATACCGTATTTTGGCATGTATAATGCACTCCTGTGTATAATGTGCACCCTGTTTTTGGCCCAAATTTTCAGTAAAATACCCCTTGATAAAGTGGCCAGCTCTCAGCCAGAAGACACACATCTGGGGAGGTCTAATGCTCCTTGGTAAACGTGAAGATGATGCTGCATTTCCCAAGTCACCCACTCTGTGAAGGCTGCCCCTTCTCTCTCTCCCAAGAGTCCTTCCTTCCTCCTGGCATATTGGGGCCCTGAGATGGCCTTGTGTGTGGTTGGCTGGGTGGGAGCTTCTGATACTATGCAGCTTACAGGCAGCCAGGCAGGTCCCTGGAGCCTGCATGGAGCTTCTGGTCCCTGGTGCACAGCCAGGCCCTGGGCCCATGCTCGTCACATGTATGGCTGGCCTCCCCAGCCCTACCATACCCCATTCCCCTGATTGTGGTGCTCAGTGGAGGCTGCTCTGGTCCACTACCACTGGATTCAGGATCCTTCCGGACTGGAACTCTGTGTACCGGGGGGGCCCAGGTAAGAGAGTATGGAAGCCACTGGAAGTCCACAGGGCTCCTCCACTCCTGAGCCATAGTACCCATTTATAATGCACATTCTTATTTTTCTCTGAAGACTTTGGGCAAAAAAGTTTACATTATACATGACAAAATATGGTTTATTGTTATAATATATGATAATATTTATTTATAAATATATATAAAATAAACAAATAAAAATAGAAAAGAACCACATTAATTCTGTAGCCCATTTAGCAAAGATAAATATCCTAACTAGGGAAAGTTGAAATTTTCTAAGTGCAAAGAAATAAATGAAATTTTTTTTAAAGATGGACATCATTATATAGGGTATGATCTATTTCTCTGCCACTTCAAATATGAATTCATAACTTAACCTTTTTTATAGTAAAATCTGCAGCCTTTTAATTAACTCCTTACATAGAAAAGTTCAAAGTACAATTTCAGAGAAGGAAGGGCTATATAAAGTCAAACATATAACTGATTCAGAAAGGGCAAGTGTCACGGAAGGGACAGGAGCAGAATTTACTTTTCTCAGTTTTTAGGATGAGCTCTTTTCACTGTACCACACTGTCCCCTGGCCTTGAGAAATGCCTTAAACTTGGTCCAACCTTCAACTTGCAAGAGCACTATGACTAAGAATTCCAAAGGCAGAGAGGTACAAAATACAGAGATTGCTTTTCTAATGTGTCTTCCCTGTGGCTGACATAAAGATTTTCCAAAGACTGTGACTCCTGAGCACATCTTGTCCATAGGCTGGTCTTAATGAAGGGTCTGCAGTGTAACTACAGCCTTGGTATTTTTTCAATTCTTCTGCTGCAGCCAGAGATAATATGAAGAGCCACAAAGGCACACTTCTGCTTTGGGTCCTGAGATAAAGTTCCAAATAATACCATTTTCTCGAGTGGTCTGGAGGCCTGCCACATCATATGGCTCCACTGTTAGTGGAACCTAAGGTGGAGCCCACACTGGACCTTGCCTTGGAGGCCAGAGGGAGCCAGAAACGAGGCTGAAAGTGGAAAAGCATGTTGCTGGATCTTGAAATAGGCTGGGATAATAGGAAGGGCTCATGTAATTCTGCATCACAGGCAAGTCACTTCATTGATGATTGCCTCACATGTAAAATAAGGATAATAATGTGCATTTGTTGGGCTGAAAGAACTAAATAAACTGGTGGAAACCAAAGTCCAGCCTCTACAAACGGATGCACTGTTATAAAGGACAGTGTAGCACCTTTCCTAGCCTTGGGAATCGCAATATGGCTTCCTTTCCCAATTTCAACATCTGGCTCTCTAGGTCTGGGAGGAAGATATTGTGTAGGTAAAACATAGCTTCCATTGAACCCAACTCTCTCTCACATTCACAGACACTGGTTCCTACTTGGAAAAGGACACAATAAATATCTGCACACATCACTCCCTGCACCTACTAATGGCTGGAGAAAGGAAGAAGGAAATCTTGTTTTCTACAAGTATCAGGGAACAGGAACAGGGGTCTAGAAAACCTGTCTCCTTCTAGTGATAAACTTTTATATCTCTGAGTCTTCGAGAAAGTAGGACTAGAATAATACCATTTGCCCTAAATAGCTCTTATTAGTGCATTTTCACATCCTATATGTAAAGCAGCAAGTCAGAGACAGTTAAACTCAAGTTCAGAAAAGTTAAATACCTGACTCTGGAAGGGCTGACTAATCTTTAAGTGGTGAAGCTGAGTTTTGTACTCTGTTCCCTCTGACTCAATCCTATGGTCCACCCCTGCTCCCCACCGCCTTGCTGTTTATTCAAATAAACAATCCATTTAACAGATGTGTTAGCTCAGTCTCGCAGTGATTACCACACTGACTGTTAGTTCTAGAACAGCCTGCAAAATGTTTGCTGAAGCCTTGGGGGCTCTAACTACAGAATAAACATCAGTTATCCTTGTTGACATCATAAGGGAGCTGTGGGCCTTGAAAACTAACCTAGGGTAACAACTGACACTGGCAATGAGCTTTTAGATATTTAGATAAGACTCTATTAAAGCACCAATAAAAACATTCCTTGTTTATACACCAGACGGAGGCCAGTTTCAGAGTTTAAAGTGGCGTTGCCTAGTTGAAATGCCTTTCCTCACTCACAGGTGCATTCAGGGTTTTCGCTTTCCTATAGAATTTTAAGTAAAACAAGACATCAAGCTGTAAGAAGACAGAAGTGTGGAGGACACCATGACCAACGGTGACCCCTATGCTCCGGCATTCACTTCCAAAGTCTTAACAAGAAATTACACTTCAAATTTCCAAGTGGGAAATGAAAACCACTGGAGTGCAATGGAGATGCTTCTATACCAAGTGTGTACGATTCAGAAAGTAAGGTTCCTCTCCAGTATTTGAAAGAAAGAGGACAGTGAAGGGCCAGGAACTGGAGCCTTTTCAAATGCCAAATGTTTAAGACCACCATAGCCAGGAAGGGAAAGAACTTGAGTTTAGGAATTTCAAAGTGTACATGTGAATCCTTCCATTATTTAGAAGCTAACGTATGTCATAGTTTTTTATGCTCCTAAAATCTCTTTATTCATCTGTAAAATATAGATCACAACACATCTGAGAAACAGTAATGGAGTAATAGAATGATAAGGTAAAAAATACAATGTTTATTATAATAACAATATTATATAATATATTATCAATAATAGACTAAGATAACAAAATACTTCATAAGCCATACAATGCTACACAAATAGGAACCAGCATTTGAGATTGCTATTAATTGGGAGGTACCTGATCAAACAAGACTTGGAACAAGAACCACCAGACAAAGAATTTTTGTAATACTGCATGTGTCAACTTGGCATGAGCAATCTATGGGCCAAAGTTGTTCCACACTTGAGAGAGAGAGAGAGAGAGACTGACTCTGATTTCCTGGGTTCCTGAACTGCCTGAAATTAAAAAGGAGAGATGAAGATCTCTCAGTCTTCAGATGAAGATCACACAAAATCCAAAGCAAGGGTTCTCTTCATCTCATTACCATCATGCCTCCCTTGCTCGACTCTTGGGCAATGACCCTTTATATTTCCTAACTCATCCTTGTTAAGTTTCTTTTTCTCAAAAAAGTGATGCTATTTAGAAAGATCTCAAAGGTAGAAAGGATTCTGGAAAGCAGGGCTTCAGGCTTAGAAAAAGCAAATGACTACTGGTCATCAAACTTGAAATAGAGGAAATTTGAAGATTTATATGAAAAGATATAAACAAGGTCAACAGAACAGAATGATTTTCTCGGTTTGTGGTAAGGGGGACTATTGTTCTTTCCCCTGATCAAAAGCAATCCTGATTTCTCTATGAACATGAGGGTCAGAGGCCTGGCCTGTCAGTAAGGATAGCAACAATAGAAATTAAGAAAGAAACCCAGATTTCTTCTTAGCTTTTTTTCTATACCTAGAACCAGTGAGTCTGGGAACATTAAAAAAAACAGTGAAATGTTGCATTTTTATGAAAAATAAATAATGGGAATATGCAGACAGCATCTTGATTAGGGAGAGTTCATACCCCTCATTCATTAGCAAACAGTAAATGGATGTAAGCTTCCTCATCTGTAAATGATAAGGACTTAGGACAGCTAACCACTAGTGCAACTTGACGTTAAGGATTTTATGCCACATGAACACAAAGTTGAGTGACCAGGCATGGCCGTGAAACCCAGGAGTCGAGTCTCGTGGATCCCATGTGATTCGTGAGATGATGCTGAAAATACTAACTCTGTACTTGGAAATATTTTGGTTATCCGTTTATTTGGGGTCTGTTAAAAGTTAATGTAAAACTTTATGGAGTATTAAAAAGTTATAAAAATATATGCCAATTAAATGACTTCTGAAAACCGAGGTGGTGCATCTAATAGATATCAGCTCATGGAATCAAACTGGAAAATTCCCCCATGCATTCATTCAGGCATTGAGCCTCTATTGTGTGCAAAGCAGAATTAAAAACCCTGCAGGGATGGACTGAAGAATTAGACCACGGGTGCCACCCTTGGCAAGTTGTTCATACAGAAACAGTAAGAGAGAACTCCACAAAGGATTGGCAAGTTGACAACACTGAAAATTCCTCCTGTGCCACATGCTTATTACATAAGGCTTATTACCAGCGTCAGTTCTTACTATACGGAAAGAGGAACAAACAGGACTTTTTCATGTACGCCTGCTTCCAAACTTGTGTATAAAGAGAATAATATTTTGTTTTATGCTTAAAGAGACAACATCAAAGAGTTTGAGGTTCAAGACGTTTTGGGGAAACCAAAACTTATACAAAGAGACATCAAAACAGTAGGCTGGCAGTACATATAATTTTCTTTACTGTCTTCTTTAAAGAACTTTAAAATAAACATTCTGTAGAGTTTTGAAAAACCTAACATGACCCTACAGTTCTGGACAGAAGCAATATATAAAATTTATCTGAGATAAAAAGCAAAATTGCCCGAAAGCATTTGTTCTAAATCCTGGCTGACAGGTGTTCACAAGATATATAATAAAGCCCTTGCTTCCTCATCAAAAATACAAAGTCGTACAACAGGGACAAGATGCCTTTGACATGAACTATTGTGTCTTTGCATAGGAAGACTGGGCAGAAGGCCTGCCTTGGACTCAAGATCTACCTTATTTATGAATACCTTCCCTGTTATGTAAGAATGGGTACAACCTAGGTTGGAAAGCCAAAACACAAACTAAACAAAAACCAAGGAACCCCAAACAAGCCACAAACAAGTCCTGAAATCATGGGCAAAAACTAGGTTTGATAAAAGATAAAAGAAGATGCAAAGCGCAGCCTTGATAGCATATTTCTGTATGTTCCTGCCACTTGATATCAACACAACACAACTTGATATCAACACAACATGATATCTCATGCTGGCAAGAGAACAGAGTGTGCGGAGAGAAAGGTAAAAATGCAGATCAAAGGTAAAAAAGAAAACTGTGGGACCAAGTATAAAAGGTTATAGAAACAGCTGGCTGACCGTTAAAATTTTCTAATCTAAGTTTTTAAAAGAAGGGGTTTACGGAGGGTTGTGTTTTAACCATGGAATCTTGGTCTTGTTCTTTCTTAAGGATGCAAAATAAACCTCTAATAAAATAGGAGTAGTTTTAACAGTAATGTGAACAGTGTAATATAAACAGATATCTACAATACACCCTGAAAAATACATGCATGGAAATAGATTTCTTTCTTCCAAATCGGGTGAATCAAAATGTATAAATAGTCTACGCTAAAAGAATTAACAGCGACTTGCTTGGACATCCTTGAGTGGGTAGATTAAACATCCTTATAGCTTCGTAGGTTGTTGGGAATTAATTTCATTCTTGGTGGTTCATGGTGGCAGGAAGAACTCTAAAGAAAATAAATGGATTTGGGGCTGACTGAGAGTGCAAAGTGGCTGTATTTGTAAGTGAAGTCATTTTGCTTAGTGAAATCTTTCATCAGATAAATTGCCAAGTTTCCTACAGCCTGTCGAGAGCAGGGAAACATGTCCGAACCAGTTTTGCCTACAGACAGAGGGACTCTAATTGCTCTACCCAGATTCTCTTAAACCTTCTTGCAGGCAAAAGCATAAAAATCGCCAAGGATTTACACTGCCTCTAGGATCTAACCCTCCACCTACAGAAAGAAATTCAAGTTTCAACTTTGTCTCACTGCTACAGGTTTGCGTTGGTGCCTCATTAGCAACCAAGTTTGTGACAACATAACTGCCTCTAGGGGCTTCTTGTTCCTACTAAACAAAACAGAAAAACAAGTTCCTAAGGCAAGACCTGAAATGTACTGTTGGGAATTCCAAATCAGTGATGCAATTCCAAACTGGGGCTGGGCTCTTTCTTATCTTCACATCGGACGCTTCCCTGGAGAGCTCTCTCCATCAGTGTGGACCAGCTTTGATAAATATTTACCAGTGAATACCTATTATTTTAATAATAATAATCATTTGCAGTCACTT
Organism: Nycticebus coucang; assembly: GCF_027406575.1. Taxonomy (NCBI): domain Eukaryota; kingdom Metazoa; phylum Chordata; class Mammalia; order Primates; family Lorisidae; genus Nycticebus; species Nycticebus coucang. Next base: position 85,111,744 of record NC_069795.1, read on the forward strand.
GCTGATTTACAGCCAAAACCCACATTCATAGCCACTATCTGACTTGATCATAATAACTCCATGAGGAAAGTATGCAGAGTAGTGCTTGTTAAGTTATTTAACTGGGTGAGAGTTTATGTTGCTGCCAAGTGGTTAAACTGGGAGCAAAAGATCCAGTTATTGTCCCATCACGTTCCTTCCCTCCAATCCTGTTTTTATGGAGGAGGTAAACTCAAAGCTGTTCGAAAGCCACTTGGGACGGCCCAGGAGCCCCTCATCAGCCTCCCTGGGAATCTGTGTATACCCTGGGCCTGCCTCTGAAGAGTGGAGTTGAACTTGACAACATGCAAGCCTGTTTAATACAAAAATAGGCTGCCCTGTGAAATGGTAGCTCCCTGCCACTGAAGATGGTTAAGCAGTCATGATAATCATCTGCTTGGAAAACCATAAAGGGACCTCCTTTATTAGGTAGAAGGCTTTTCTAAATAGTTATCTGTTTCTAAACAGCAAAGCTTTTGCTGGCTGCCTAACAATCTTAGTAGTTTAAAACAACATACTTCTTTCATCTCACAGTTCTAAGACTCTAAGCAGGACTTAGCTGGGTCCTCCACTCAGACATTTGTGGGCTGAAATCAAGGTGTTGTTTGAAATGCATTCTCTTCTGCAGGACCGAGCAGGGAAGAATCTGTTTCCAAGCTCATTCAGACTGTTGGTAGAACTCATTTCTTAGCGTATGACTCAGGCACTGACATTTTGATGGCTGTCAGCTGGAGGTGTCCTTAGGTCCTAGAGGTTGCTCACAGCTCCTTGCCTCATGGACTTCTTCTGCACCAACACCTACTTCCTCAAGCTTTCAAGGAGAGTCTCTCTAGTTTACTAAGATGGACTCGTACATAACATAATTATAGTAAGCCATACCCCAATACCTCTGCTTTTTTCTACGATTAGAAGCAAGTTACAGGCCCACTTGCACACAAGAAGAAGGGATCATAGAAAGGTATGGACACCAGAAGGTGGGAATCAGTAGAGGTCACCTTAGAGCCTGTCCTCCACAAGTATCTATGTAGAAAATTCAAGGGTCCTTCCCCACTTGCCCTTCCAATCTATCAGAATGGACACGATGCCTTTCCACCTACAGAGCCTCATCAATCCAGGAGACACACATGTAGCACCATCTTTATGAGATCTTCCTTCAAATGTTCTGAGGGGAGGAGCTAGTGATGCATATTCAGATAGTGGACAGTTAACAGAACAATGGCAGATAAATCTCAGCATCCACCCATGGACTACTTTTGTAATTCAGGCCACAGATCTTTGCTGCAAATATTACTTAATTTTCCATAAGTCAATTGAGTACCTGTCATAAAACATAAACACAGTAGGATTGAGATTTCACAAAAGTCTCTGTACAACTTCAGTATTTCCAAGTTATGAAAGATAGTTAATTTGTAAGGCAACGGTCCAGGGTAACCATAGAATTGGATGGGTTTCTGCGGTTCACAGCAAACTCAAGCCATGATGGTGAGCTTCTTACCATATAATAACACAAATCTACAGGTCAATTCTTAGCATCAGTGAGTTTTGCAGGTAGATGTAGAGACCTCTATGGTTTGCACAGTGTGTAAAAACTTGCCCAGAAATGCAACTTTCTTCCCTGTTTTCCAAGTGTGTGTGTGTGGTTTTTTTTGGTGGGGGGTATTCTATTTTACAAAAATAATATTTAGATGCCAGGTTTTATACATACTCTTTTTAGACTATAAGTTTCAAGCATTAAGATGAATTCTTGAATTCTATGTTTTTTACCATCAATGTAAAATTTTACTCATGCTTGAACATTCTAAAGACCTTTTGGTTTTGTGGTGTGTGTTGAAATTACATGAAATGTCCATTTCCATACTTCACACAGAAAAGCCATCAGTCATTATGAGGTGATTTCATAGTCCTTACATTTATTTACACGTGATGATTTATACTTTTTAGTCTTGAAATCTTCAAACTATTCCTGTGAGTCAGGGAGGGCAAGAGTTACCTTCTTTTACATAAGTGAAAACTGAGGCTTTGTGAAATCTCAGACTAAGGCACTTTTCAGGGTCGTATGGTGAGTAAATAGCAAAGCTGGAGTGAGAATCTGGGTCATCTAACTGCCAAACACGAACTTTTCCAAAACTCAGTACATATATTGCTTCAGCTAATAGGATTTCAGGTGTCCACTCCGCTATTTTTAGTCCCGTACATGTGGATTTTTCATTTCACCTCTCCGAGCTTCTATTTCCTTACTAGTAACATACAGCTGGTAGTGTCTGAAGTTTGCACCTGGTTATAAGTATTAAATAAGAAAATACATGAAATTAGGTCTTCAACTGGAAAGGGCTAAATAGCTGTATTAGAGTATTACTATAATATTAGCGGAATGCAGCATGCATAGAGATTTGGGGAGGGGAGTAGGTAAGTCCTGCTGGGCAGAGATGGATACCACCTCTAAGTTTGTGTGAAAATGGAACAAGGCTCTAAGAACTGGCTGGATCTACAGTAAAATGTTCTATTAAAAGCTTCCATAAAGGGACAGAGGGGGTGAGTTCGTCAGGGAGATAAGGGCCATTAGTTTGGCATTTGGTAAGAGGCTAGAAGTTATAGTGATCTGAAGGCGGGGAGAGGAGGTGGATAGAATGTAGCTCTTCCTTAGATACCAATGATGGGAAGTACAAAGGGTCTCCAAAGTCTCATCTGAACATAAGATTACTGAGCCTAGAAAAAGGGTATCTCATGTATTTCACACTCAGCAAACAAACATAAAATCTTCTAAGTGCCGGACACTATGGAGAATGCAGAGATAGTCAAGATGTGGTCCTTGCCTTCAAACGTTCACAATCTAGTAGAAGAAAGAGAGACAGGCAACACTACAGATACTCTGACAAGGATGCAATACGACAGACACAAAGTTAGATAGTAATATTATATACATAACATACAATATAATAACATAATTATACACCCTTACATATTACTTATAATGTATAAAATACATATATTATTATATGAATAATAATAAAAATAATCATTAAGTGTCTATGGAGGACAGGCCCTGTGTTTGACATGTTAGATGTGCCATTTCATTGAATCTCTGCAACAATCCAAAGACATTCCAGTTTCGCTTATGATTCTCACTGGGAGTCAAGAAATCCAAGTGTAAGTCTCCATGTGACATTGGTGACATCTGACATTTGCACTATGCTTAGAATATTTTTTATATTTTGAGACAGAGTCTCACTCTGTGCCCTGTGTAGAGCACCATGGTTTCACAGCTCACAGCAACCTCAAGCTCTTGGGCTCAAGCAATCCTTTTAACTCAGCCTTCCAAGTAGCTGGGACTACAAGCACCTGCCATCATGCCCTGCTAGTTTTTCTGTTTTTAGTAGAATTGGGGTCTTGCTCTTGCTCAGGCTGGTCTAAAATTCCTGAGTTCAAGCAACCCACCTGCCTCGGCCTCCTTGAATGCTAGGATTATAGGTGTGAGCCACCATGTCTGGCCTTCGATTATGATTCTTGATAGTCCTTGACACACAGGTCAGGAAACTGAGGCTCAGTGAAGTCTGTTCACCTGCCCAGGTCATGGGACTTGGTAGGATGGAGATGGGGTTCTAATTCCAGCCACGGCTGTCTGTGATGAGCTGAGACCTTAACTCCCTCTCCCTAAGCACTCCCTTTTCCCTTCAGGCCTATTTCTTCCCCAGCACTTACTATCTGCCAATATTTTACATAACCTGCCAGTTTTTCGTTTGTTGTCTCCCCATGAGACTGTAAGTACCATACAGGCAAGAATTTTTGTCTTGTTTTGTTCACTGCTATATCCTCAGCAACTAGAATAACTCCTGGGACACAGTGTGTGCTCAATAGCAGTTGCTGAGCAAATACATAAATGTTAAGAGATGACTTAATTCCTATTGTGGACTCATCAGTAGGGAGAAACATGGTTAGATGTTAATATTTAGAACAGGAAAGAGATGCATCCTAAAAAGGTAGACAGTGAAGAAGGTATGAGAACGGAAACAGTTACGTACACAAAGACAAACCAAAAAAGCAGGTGGTCGCGAAGCAGAAGGGAGAAGCAGGGGTCGTGTGCAGGTCAGTAAAGAGGATGACAATGGATTTACAGTTCACATTCCAGCAGGCACTCAGTCAGAACACATGGAAAGCTCTGCGTCCACTCTTGTAATGCTCTGGCACATAGCTGGGGAAAGGTACCTTTCCCCCACCCTACCGTTTGGCTCCTGCCCTCATCTCCTCCTATTGCTGGGATACAGGACTCCCCACATGTTCCTCCTCTCTGCTCCTCTCCCTGGAGGGGAAATGCTGGCCAGCTTCTACTCCTGGTTCCTTTTTTTCCTTTCGTGCTGTCAAGGACTTGTCAGTCTGATTTCAGTCACTGAATCTTTCACCAAGGATGACATGGAGTAAGACTTATTTCCTCCCCTGGATTTCTGATCCTGCTGTGTAGAATCACCACATGATGGAAACAGTCCTGTTTCCTTCTGAAGTTGTTATTTTGTCTGTACTATTTGTATCAGCAGGAAAGTAAATGTATGGGTTCATGTGCTGTGGGATGGAAAACTGTCTTCCCCAAATCAAGTGCCTGGGTAGCAGCACGTGTACGATGATTCTCGCCTTATTTCACAAGAACATGCTGGGCTGGCTGCCATACCTGGGGTACAAGTCCTGGCTCAATTATTCATTCACTGTGTGATCTGGGGCAGTCACATCTAAATCTTGGTTTCGCCATATGGAAATGAAGATGGTCTGGGTGGGAAGTATCTAGATTGCTTTGAAATTCATGCCAACTCTAATATTCCATTCCATTAATATGAAAATGGTTCAAATTACCTATATAACGAGTGTCTTTTCAATGGCCCCCAGTTAAGGGCTTTTCCCCAGCCTTCTACAATTAGTAATCTTTAAACAGCTAAGGTGTTCTAAGCCTAACCAAGGAGGAAGATAAGAAAGGACCATTATCATGGAATTTAAAATCTAGTAGTAGAGATGAGATATTCAGCTAAATAAAAACACAAGTCAGAAAATGATTAAAGATGAATTAAGAGAGGTACAGAGAAGAGAAAGGGGGTCCAGAGAAGACTCCTACTTTCAGTAAACACAATCAGGGCAATGCCTTTCAGAGGCCGAGGTCTCTGAGCTGGTGGTAGTGGTGGAAGCTAGGCAATTCCACGCAGAGACACAGTGAGTAAAGACAGTGATGGGAAAACCAAGGGCTAATGTGAGGGAAGAGTGAAGGGAGTTAGAGGAAACAGTAGGCAGTCAGACGAAGGGGGGCTAAGAGTGTTGGTCTGAGATATCAAGATGTAACTTGGTACATAGTGTTATGCCGCGTCACACATTAAGCATGTTCCTTTTTGAATACAGTCTTCAGACTATTAAAGTATCTACCTTAAGGTGTACTGACCATGGAGTACTAATAATAAGACTTTCCAGATAAGACCTTCAACTAATCACTGCTGAAAGCTAACGAGGCAAGGGTCCACACTGATGATGGCAGGATATTATCTATGTGGAAACCTGCAGAAATCAGAGTATTCAATGATCCTTCCACTACCCATTTGCAGATGAGAAAAAAAAAAAGCTCTTAGCATATAAGAAGGTATAAGCTCCTCTTTCTCAGGGTGTCACCTGTTCGCTGCAGAGTTTGCAAGTGTTTGTAAGTACACTGTTGTCCCCAGTTCATCTTCTGGCTGCTGTCCCTGGATCCTGGTAAGTATCAGGCCCTAGAGAACGAGCTGTACTCTGCACGGAGCCGCACATACAGACACAGGGAGGGCAGGCTGAGAGGCGAGGCTGAAGGGGTGGAGAGAGGGAAGAAAGGCTAGGTAAGACTGTGTCACTGGGTATCCTTGGTAACTAGAAAACAGCTTGTACATTCTGTTGGAGAGCTCGGCAGCACATGGGGAAAAAACGTGTCCTACTTTGTCAACATCAACAGCATGGGAAGAGGGCACCTCTGCCTCAGTCAAGGTAAGAGCAGAGCTCTCCAAGGCTTTTACATCTTAAGCATCTGGCAAAATAAAAAAACAAGTATGTTGGAGTGTATATCTATATTGTCTTTTTCAGGGTACCGGTGGCAAAGATTTATAAAGGAAGTAGTTGGCTATGACTGTGTGGGCCCTAAGGTGGGCAGAGAAGGTTTCAGGGTGCCCCTTGCATTTTCTGAGTAGAGATATATGAATTCCATTCCTCTCTCTCAGAGCCCTGTGACCTGCCAAACTGAGGATGGTGGCTAAGTGTTTTCATTAGATTCACACTTTAGATACACGTGCTGTCTCTTGCAGGGCTCACTTGGGCTGAGCACTGACCTTGCAGGATATTTACCCAACACTTGAGTTGACTGGATGTTGCCTTCTGAACTAGTTAACTGCAAAGCTCTAGAAGCTTCTCAGTGTCTCCTTCTGAACTTCAGCCTGAGAGCTTTTTTGACTACCACACTGTGATACTCCCCCTAAACACACGCACACGCGCGCACACACACACACACACACACACACACATGCCAAGACCACTGCACCTATGTAGAGGCAAAGGTAGCCTAGATGGTCCACCACCCTATGATTTATCATAATGAAAATTAAAAATCATTGATGATATTAATAATCGATACTAACTTTGATACATGGTATGTGGTTTTATAGTTCACAAAGAACTTTTGAAATCAGGCCAGCACAAAGAATGTGGGGTGGGGGGTGGTAAGCAGAAAGGGAGAGTGTTTCCTGCCCATGATGCAGCTGCTCCCAGTCACTTAAGATGAATTTCTGATGATCCATGACAGCAGCATGATTCTCAGATGTCCCCTCATTCCTCATTCCCAGAAATACTCTCTCACCCCACTTTAGAATTCTACAGCTCAGTATGTCATCATCACTTTGGCCTTTGATGGCTAAATTTATGAAGGAGACTGTGAGGTTTCACACGGAACTCAGACGAAGCCAGAGAAATGTCCCAGAGATGACACTGGACATATGGTACTTAAAAATGCTCATGACGGAATTCAGAATAAGCCAGCCCCCTGATCCACATCTGTGGTGATGCAGCTGACACGCCACGCAGCACAAAATCAGCACCGCGTCCTGCCTGCTAGGTTCACGATCTTGCATATGCTCAAGGACAGCCAGAGTTCTTTGATGACTGCCCTGTTCCCTGTAGCTCACAGACCACTTTGGAGAGAGACACCCAAACTCGGAGCAATCCCCAGAACTCTGAATGGAGCTGCCATTCCACGTCAGTGCTGTCTAACAGAATTCTCTGGAATAGAACAGTTCTTCTAGGCTGTCCGATAATAGCAGCCACTAACCATATGTGATTCCTGAGCATTTGGATGTGGCTCGTGTGACTAAGGGGCCGAATTTTTAATTTAATTTAATTTTTTTTTTTTCAGAATTATATAGGGATCTTATTTGGGATAAACTTAAAATGTGAGCAACAGACATTTTAAGGAGGAACAGAGGGCAGGAGAGGGAAGAGAACAAAGGTAAGGAAGGAAGGAGAGGCAAAGGGCCCGAATCATCCTCACCCAGCAGGGCTGGGAGCACGGACCCCTCTCAGTTAGAGCAGGGCTGGGAGCATGGCCCCTCTCAGGAAGATGCTCCTCTTCTGAGCCATAGGAATGGCTCACAGTGGCACCCTCCCAAGGCAATGGGCCCAGACCAGGTGATGTGGGAACCACACTGCACATATGGGGATATAGGTAGTATGCTGGGGTCCCCCGGGTCACATAGGGACAATGGGGCTCCTGACAGGCCTCACTGGGGCCTGGGGGTGGGTGGGCCACACCCCTACTCTGTGGATGGATGAAGATGAGCTTCTGTGCAGGCCCTTCCTGGCAGCCCTTGAATCCAAGTAAAACCAGCACAACTGGCTGCCAGTGGTTGGTGAGGCAGTGCCAACAAGGCTCATGTTATGCTTCTTTAAGTCCATCTTGGAACCAAAAGGTTTTGGGTAGAGCCAAGCAGCAGTGCCCCTCGCCACCCCTGTTCCCTCAAGATCACAGCACCTGCTATCAGACCATCTAAACTGGAAACATAGACATGCTTGAATTTAATTTAATTTTAAGTAGTTTAAATTTAAATAAGTGTCATGTGGCTAGTGACAACCGTGCTTCAGATGCACGTGTCCTGTCTGTCCCATGTTAGATTACCTGAATCTTTACTCTACTTCTATACCCAGGGTCATCTCCTTAAACTTCGTATTGCCCAAATGAGTGAACGTACTTTTCAGAGGACAACACTGAGGTTACAAAGGGTAAATTACAGCTAAAAATCAAAACCAAAAGCCAGGCCAGGGTAGAGGCAAAATTACAATATACCTCTCCTGCTGGTTTTTCTGGTTCTCTTAAAGACACATTTTTGGAATGATAATATAAGACAAATAGATTTCCGTGAGTCAAATCATGGCTACTCAAGCGCAGAAAGACAAATCTCACATGTTCTCACACATATGTGGGAACCATTGATGTCATGGAGTCACAGAGAGTAGAATGACAGTTACCAGAAGGGAGGGAAGACAAGGTGGGAATGGTTAATGGGTGCAAAAATAGAGTGAAATTAGTTAGATAGAATGAACAATACTGAATAGCACAACAAATTGACTAATCAATAATAACTTAGAGTGTACTTTAAAATAATGAAAACAGTGAAATTGGAATATTCCTAGCACAAAGAAATGTCAAATGCTTGAGTTGATGCATACCTGATTACCTTGATTTGAATAATTCATACTGTATACCTGTATCAAAACATCACATATCATAAAAATATACAACTATTACATACCCATATAATTTAAGTAAAAAAAAAAAAAGACATTAAAAAAACACAGAAATCAAATCATGCTGCTAACCTCCTATTTTCTCCTTAACTTACTGACTTTGGCAGTGGAGTCTATTTAAGATCAAATAGTTTTAAGAATCAGCCACAGTTACAAGAACAACAAAAGTAAACCATAGAGATTTGTAAGATATACACAGAGCAAGACATAAAGTTTATGCCTAACACATCGCTTGGCAAGTTAAAGACATAAATTGAGAATCCTATATGTATTAAATGTATTATTAATTTCACAATCTTTTAGTTCTAATAAAAGTCATGCTAAACAACCTCCACCTGACTCTTTATCAACTGACCACTATCATTCTACATCTCGCTTCTCTTATCCTCCGACATTATTTAACTTTATTTCTTGTCTTTCTATACTCAAGCAGTTATAGATTGTCATAAAATCCAAAAGTATTTTGGCATCATGGGAATGCAAAAAAGCCTCAATAAAACAAAACATTTTTATTTGTTTTAGTCGTTCTTTTTTTATTAGCATTTACAACATAGAAATTGTGTTTGTTTTATTTTCTACCCCATCCCCCCAACCCAAGCTGTACCCAATAAAAAATGTTTCCAAACTAGAATGCCAAGTTTCCATTCAAATCCCCTTTTATTTAATATCCCTGGGTGAACTCTCCTTTGCTCTTTAAAACAAAGATTTACAACCAAGTCCAGAGGGTCTTACTGTCGATGTAACGAGATAAACCACACTGCAGCCATCTGAACGCCCCCACCCCAAGCCTAGATGATGTTAGGAAGGGATCCTTCCAAGGACAAAGGCCCAGGGCTTAGGTAAAGTCAGTGACCTCTCTCTCTGGAGACCAGGGAAAAGTTATTTACTGATCCTGACGACATTTGTTTTCCTGTCTTTCTTCTCTCTGGCCCATGGATTGGCTGGAATTCTAATTGGGACTCCTGAAGGAAGTAATTGAATCATAAAATGTCCAATCTATCGCCAGAAGTAAAAGAGATGTCATCTAGCCCATGCCTGGGCTTTGCACAGGACCGTTCCCTCTCCCCCCCAAAGCTACTTTAGTATAAGGTTTATAGTTTTCTGTATTATAATGAAAGACAACAAATAAACAACAACAAAAAATACTATGAAGGGAGATTTACTTTGGAGGGATTTCATGCTAACATAAGAAAGAATTTCCTGTACATATGGTGCCCAATTTTAGACACAATGCATTCCTAGAAATGGTATCATAAAGCAGATCACAGAAGGGAAAGCTGTGATCGTGCCTGCTTCTTCATTCAACAAACATCTACCGAATGCCCACGATGTCCCAGGCACAATGACGAGCTCTGCCCTGTTCCCATGGCCTCAACAAGGATCTGTGCCTTAGAATGGGGGTGGGGAGGAGTAAGAACAGAAGTGTTTATAAGGTTGAGTCAGATGAGCAGGCATCACAGTGACGAAGAGTGGGGACCTCCAAGACACTATTCCACTTCTGAGGGTGCAACTCAAAGTCTGAGAGAGATGACTTGTCTCTGCCCGATGTTCCAAGCATCCCGTAAACGTGCCATGGCACACTGAGTGAATTCCAGTACTGTTAGCAGCCCGCCACTCCCTCCATTTCTCCATCCATTTCTCCCAGAGTTTGTCTCAAACCTCTCTGACACTTCGTGGCTCCAAATCCAGGCTCTCTTCTCCTAGCCCAAGTAGCTCAACTTTTCACATCTGAGAAGAGCGTGTTCGTGGGCCATATTCCCCAATGTTGCCTCATTTCACCTGAAACAGTCCTACTCATTTCATGTCCCGTCTGTCATTGTTCTCTCAGAAGAGGCAGTGGAGCCAATCATTCCCACGATAACTTGGTTAATTCATAGAGACCCTTTCGATACCGAGGTTTAATGCTTCCACACCCCGGCTGGGTGTGGTAGGAGCTGAGAGTCCTACTTCTGAGCTATTCAGAAGGTGGAGGCAGGAGAACTTCTTGAGCCCAGGAGTTTGAGACCAGTATGGGCAACACAGCAAGGTGCTCTATTTTAAAGATAGCACATAAAAAACAGATAGTAGTATGTTCTGCATCTTCAGGAAGCACAGCAAACAGCCCTTCCTTCATATACTAGAGAGCGACGAGATATCAGGACGCATGGAGCATCTTAGGGAACTACAATGTTCCTTTAAACAGCCCTTCCTTCATATACTAGAGAGCGACGAGATATCAGGACGCATGGAGCATCTTAGGGAACTACAATGTTCCTTCTCATAGACAAAATCCAGCCTATACGGAAACAAGTCAATAGAGCCCATTTATTCTCAAGAAAATTGGATTAGTGCCCTCAAGTTTAAGGATGCTTCCTGCAACCCTAATGGGTAGGAATAGGAGAACAAATAAATAACTATGTAACCATGAGAATGTCATATAAGTTTTAAAAATCAAGCTCTCAGAAAATATTGCTGGGAATATATGGGAAAATGCATCTGAGAATAAAATAGAATTAGAATAAAAATACATACATATTATAATCATGTTACATGTAAATATGCACATTTATGCAAAATATAGGCGCATAATGTACATTTATACAATACAACAATTACCATATTTAGTGTACTCACAAACATGTATTATTTTGATTTTATTTAAAAATAAAAGAGGCAAAATCAAAGAAAAAGATTAACAGGCTAGCTATTTCAAAACATTCATAGTAATTTATAGTGAATTATGGGATCATAGGAGATTTGGATTTTTTTACTCTTTTAGAAACATGTTTCTGTAAAAATGATGAACATTATAATGAACAATATTTAAAATTATGAATCTAGACGTTGGAATTACCCAGGGAGCTTTAAAATATACTGATGTCTGGAATATTTGCTCCTAGATGTTCTGATTTAAGTGGTGTGAGCTGCCACCTGGGTATCAGAGTTTTAAAAGTACCCAGACCATTCTAAATGTTTAGCTACAGTGGAGAACCAGTTTTAAAAACATTTCTTTTCAACCATATGCCTTATTTATTTTAAACATATACTTTCAAAAGATTTGATTTGCATTATAAGTGAAAGTCACATTCATTAGGATTGTTCAAACTAAAATCGGAAAAAAAAAAAGAAAAAAAAAAGAAAAAAAACAAAACAAAACAGAGACTAAAGAGAGGAATTGAAGGGAGGACTATGCCAGAAACCGAGCCCGAATGGTTAATTTGATGCAGAGCACTATGTTTGGAGTCGTGCTTTCCTGCTTTCTGGTATCAGGACAAAGAAGGAAAAATTGAGGTAAAATAAAATAATTTCTGTTAAAGAAGCCTAGAACTAAATTCTAAGGGAAAATTGTCATGATATTGACATGGGAAAACATATTTCTTAACAGTTCCATAGAAAGTTTATTATTGAAGTTTCTTATACTGATTTCTTACAAAAGCCAAAGGTAAAATGTTAATTTTTAGTTTTGCCAAAGCATTTCAGTGATGAACTCAGCTAGTAATCTGGACTCACTATAGGTAATGCTGCATTTATTCACAATGAAAAAGGATTATTCAAGAACACTAAAAATACAAATGGATACCCTTTTTATTGAACTTCCAAATATCTGCAACATAGAAGCTAATTTCTTAGTCAAGTACTTGCTGACATGTAGACAGGACAGATTCAGGAAATTGGGCGTATGTTGGGCATGGAGTATGGTGAGCAGAAGTAGACCACGAAAATTCAAATCTACAAATAGGAAAGAAGGGATTTAGGGAAGAATATTGATGTGAACTTGCTTTCATATAAAAGGAACTGCTCTCTTCCTTTTATACAAATAAGTGCACACAGACTCCCACAGACACAAACTGAAAAGGTAATACAACACAAATTGAAAAGGTGATAACTTCAAAAGTGCATTGATACTTTTTCTTCTACTCCTGAGATACTTTGCTAAGAAGAATATGTTCCAGCTCCATCCATGTAAACATGAAAGAGGTATCCAATGTACTCAGCTCTACTATGAAGCTAAATTATAGCTTTCACATGAAGGCTATAACCCAACTATAGCACAAGACTATGGGGAAAGGGCCAAGGAAGGGGAAGGGAGGGGGGAGGTTAGGGTGGAGGGAGGGTAATGGGTGGGGCCACATCTACCGTGCATCTTAGAATGGGTACAGGCGAAACTTACTAAATGCAGAATACAAATGCCTACATACAGTAACTAAGAAAATGCCCTGAAGGCTACGTTGAACAGTTTGATGAGAATATTTCAGATTGTATATGAAACCCACACATTGTACCCCTTGATTGCACTAATGTACACAGCTATGACTTAACAATAAAAATCAATAAATTAAAAAAAAAAGTGCATTGATAAATATTTGACTCAAAGTAGCCTGAAATTTTCAGCTGGGGTCTCCTCTCCTCTTTTCTCAACTGAACACACAGATACACACACACACACGTGTGCTCTCATGCACACACACAAGCTTTCAGGACAGCAAAATACACCAGTAAGTACAGTAAATAAGTTCTAAGAGTGAAAATTTTCCTTGACCTTTAGACATAAGCAATAATTTATTGCTGCTAACACTTACCGTGAAGGCTTTAGAAATGTGATTACCACACTTCCTTGGGAGAATCTGCTAAAAACAAAACTAACTGTATTACACAAGATTGAAAATAAAATAACTTCAGAGTCCTGTGGACTATACATGTGGCACTGGAATCACAGACACTAGGTAACTCTGGGAACTCTCTGGTCTGCTTCAAGTTAGGGCGGAAAGCTTCTTTTGCAGATAAGATGACAAAAAAAATTTTTTCCCCCAATTTGATGTTAGTTTTAAATGGATTGCTTGCACAGTCAGTTGCTTGGCATATAGTAGATTTGGGCATGCTGCTCCAAGATTGACAAAACTTCCTGCTGACCAGGGAAGGCAAGTCTGTCCTTTAAAGACCTTTCTATCAACCAGTCTTTCTATTATTTCTTACTCTGTCCTTTGCATTTATGTCCCCTTGGCTGAATCATCACCACCATGGGTTCGTCTTTTCCACCTCTGACCCTTGGCTCAATCTCTTCATTCTTTCTCCTGCTTTCTACCCAACACTAAGTACTATCTGTCAAAGATCCCTCTTGGTCTTTAAGACCCAAGTCCTACCTTATCCACAAAGTATTCCGTTACCTAGTTAGAATAAATTCTTTCTTTATCCAACTTAAATTCCTATTACAATACCCTTTAAGGTCAACTTAGATTTTTTTTTTTTGCTAACTACTGAAGTTCTTTTCTTCCTTTTATAAATGGCCAGAGGATGGGAAGGGGAGCCCTGTAGTGTAGATTCTGTAGCCTCTACATCAAGGCATACAGTAGGTATTTAGGTAATTTTTAAAAAGTATTTGGAATTTGAAGATGTGATTAATCAAATTGTCACATAGGAATAATAGAAATGGCAAAAACCTTCACAAATTACACCCCCACACCCAACATATGGTGCAACTCTTCAGAGATAAAGGAAAACAAATCGTTAAAATATCATGCACTGAATTCTCATGACAGTTATCAGACAATTACCTTCATAACAAATTACTTTTTTTCTTCCAAAAGCCCGAGGTAGGGTGAAAACAGATCTGAATGTAAAAGGCTGAAAAGGGAACTGGCATATATTACAGTTTTGCAAAGAGTCAGGCACTTCGCATGTACCATTCAATGGGAACAAATCTGCAAGGGGAAGACAAGCCTAGTTTTTATTTGAAGAAACTGAGCTTCGCAGAGGTTAAGCAATTTGCGTAAGCCCTCTTTGCGAGGAAGCGACAAAGTGAAGATTTAAACCATGGACAGTAGATCTACAAAGTTTAAACTCTTTGCATTCTATCAAGCTGTCTCTTACATACACACAGTGTCCCCAGAGTCACCCCAGAAGTCACATACATAAGGAAAATGGGAAACTGTGGCTAAACATACCTTTATTTACAAAATATTCATTACAAAATTTTATGAAATATTTACAAAATGTTCTTGATGCATTGGCCACCTCTTTCTAAGAATTTAAATGAAGGTTAGTAAGACGAGAGTGTTTCTCGAGCTACTTTATATGTTGGTGGGACTTTGGAGTAACACCTGTCCCACTGACATAAAACTGTGAAGCCCCAGCAATTGCTGAGAAACTCAATTGCAGCACTCAGAAAAGCTTGAAAATCATTCCAATGAGGACACCAAGTATTATCACCAATTAAACAGTTCTGGTCATATACACTCCACGTTATTATTTATGAAAAGCATTAGTAGCTGTGCTAGAAAAATAAAAAGAACACTAATTAGAAGTTAGCAGTCATGAAACTTGGCATGAGTCCAGAAAGCCAAGAACTTGGCCATGGTGCCTTGAGCAAGTCATTTATTTCCCTTGCTGGGTTGTCGTTTGTGGCTGTTCCACAGAGGGGTGATTGCATGATTTCTATGCACCATTTAGCTCTAACATTTTACTAACTGGTAGACTTACAGGACTTCACTCCCAACGGAGAAGCTTCTACTCATGCCTGCACTGTGAACATTATTTCATGTAAATAAATTATGATCTGTGCCCCTGTCCTGAAGGTATTTATAGCCCATTGAAGATACCACGTTAAGAACCAGAAGGAAGAATGTAAACTTTTGAACAGGTGTCTGAAGATAATTCTCTTGCTGCTTTCCATTGAAGTGAGCCCATACTTTATTTTTTTTGGTACTGTAATATCTGTTTCTCCACTTCAGGTTAGGTTTTGAAATTTTAGTTTTGAGACAAACACAGGACCTGGTTTCTCATTTTTCTTCTATATACAAGTGAAGCTGAAACCATTTCAAATCCAAGCAGACTTCTCCAAGCAGACTTCTCTCCATCCCACAGTCCACAAGAATTCTAACAGGGCTGGGTTTTGTTTTGGGGTGGAGGGTGGCAGCAGCCACAAAAAATCTTGTAAAATGGAAGAAGGTTGTGATATGCTTCAAAGAAGAGGTGGATTGCCAGGAGCAGGAAGGATGAGGAAAGCTGGCATCCTCACTGCAACAGCTGCAGAAGAGGCAGCCGGTTTGCTATATACATCTGTGCATCTCTGCAATACAGAACTAAGTGCTTTAACAGCCCTTTTAAAATCTGAAAATGGATTTTCCATTTATTCATAACTATTTATTGGCTCAAACTAGCTCTTGTTCACAGAGGTCATCTGGTAGGCCATTGCCCACTGTACACCAGTCTGTGCTGAACTTTGATAAGGGCCTGTGAAAACAGGGTAAGTGCTGCTGGGAGGTCTGTGGTTCATGAGCCAGATGAGAATCCACTGCGACACCACTGGTGTGGCCAGCACTGCCCTACACGGGGCATTCTCACAAGCTGTAATGGAAAGATGACACAGACTGCACCCACTTGCCCTTATAACGTTGGGTTGGCTTATAAGCAACTTCCTCCCAAACTTATTTGAAAATAGTCCTGTCTTTCCAAGCAGTCAAACTTTTCCCTCTTAACTGTTTATAAATATCTATCCAAGCAGTCAAACTTTTCCCTCTTAACTATTTACAAATATCTATTTCCATGTAACAACCAGAGAGGCAACGAAACACCAAGGTACTGCTGGTTCTGCACTGGGAAGTCTCAAGGGAGAGGAAAGAAGATCAAAAGTAGCCTCTGTTTTACCAGTGAAGAGGTTGTTATCAGTAATTCAGATTACTACAATAATTTTGTGTTCCTATTAGGTGCTTAGCACTATGCTTAATGTTGGGGGTGGGGGTTATATAAGATTGTTATTGTATAGATAAGATTAGTTATTTCATTAAACTCGGTCTTGGATTCCCAAATCTTTTCAAGTTCTGTTTACCCTCCAGTAAGTAAATAAAAATATTAATTTGTTTGGCACTAAATCTAAATGGCAAAGGGCTTTAGAAAAGGGGAAGAGCTAAGATAAGAGATCTTAGGGAAGGTTTCATTAAGAGGATGGACTTGACTGTAAAGAATTTGGAGAGCAAATCAAAAGAACTTCCTGGATGATAAGAAGGAGGTTATTTGAAATCAGGCTTAGATAATGAGAGAAAAAGCAATGACCATGAGGTAGAAAAGCATCCCTAAAGTATTTCATTGTTTATCAGTTATAGTTTCTGATATCACACCACTTACCTCTCTTGAAGACATGGTCAAAAGTGGCCAGAACTCTACTCGGTTGGAAAGAAAAAAGAAAATGAAAAAAATCACACCATGAGCATGAGGTCTAATAATTTTTTTCTTATGAAATTTACTTTTTGATTCTCTCTGAACAGAATGGCAACAAAACAAGTGATTTGCTGATGCAAAGCCCCTCAATAATGAAATCTGTTTCCCTGTGGCCTGAGGAGCCTGTCTGCAGCCCACCATTGGCTTGAGGTAGAGAAAGCAGCTACTCTACCCGCAACAGTTGCCAAGGAAACAGCCAGAGTTTTATAACATTATGGTCGGATTAAAAGGAAATAGAATGACCCTGTAACAACGCCAGCAGAAGACCAGCTGCTTGGAAAATCACAATGATTATCCAAAGTCGTCTTTCAAAACACATACACAACAACAGAAAATCCAAACCTAGACAGACAACCACGAAAACAAATTTTTTTCAACAAATTCATTGTGGAGTTCTAGCCTAAGAATTAGGGTCAATTATTGCTGCTTCTTTCTCTTCTTCTCCTTTTTTTTTTTTTTTAAGGAAGTTAAAATCCCCTATTATTTTTGTCTCATTCAGAGATATAATTTTAACCCAGACTTACCTTATTTTAAACAGAAAGGAAATGAATCTAAGTTGAAGTTCTAAGTCGAAGTGCTTGAAAAACAAACCTTTACCTAGCTCCACAGTCTTTGACCATCCTGGCTCTCTTTACAAAATACTCTTAGAAACAGATATAAAATATGGAATGTCTAATGATGCCAGTATTGTATCTGTGTGTTTGCTGAAATGCCAGAAATGTTATCCAGGTGGCCTGTCTAAGCTGCAATATAAGGGGATAGGACTGGCTTGGGAGCTATATCCAAATGGCATAATAACGCTTTGTTATTCATATGGTAGATATTAGAATGAAGTGTTAGAGGCATCACATTCTAGTGAATTCCATTGAACAGTACTTATTCAGTGCCTGGACCTTAATGGATGTTCAAAACTTGTTGGCTAAAATAATAACAACCATTGTTTACTAGGCTCTTGTGTAAGGGACCTGAACTGACTATAGGACACATTTTCTCATTTAATTCTCAATTACCCCAAGGGAGTAATTATCAAATACCCCCAAGAGGTATATTATCAATGTACCCTAATTGATAATTAATTTAATTATCAATTACCCCATGGGACATATTATCATTGTTCCCATTTTAGAGGTAAGAGCACTCACTGAGTCTTAAAGAGTGCTAAAGTAACTTGCCCAGTGCTCCACCGTGCATGGGCAGGGATAATTTTGGGGTCCTGTCTCTAATCACTTTGTAATATTGCCTCTCATGACTGAGAATATGAAACAATGCAAGGTCCATTTTCCCACCATCGGTGACAGATGAATAACACATTGTTTTTGTCTTCTGAGAGCTTATGAAATAGTCTGCACTCAAGTGCATGTACGTGTGCAACTGTGAACGAGGGGGATGGTGAATACACACGTGTACAAAAACTCTCACCCAAGTCAGAACAACTCTGATCCCACAGAGGAAGGAAAAAAAAGAGTTTGAAGAACAACAAACAGGAATTTTAATCCCACTTGACCTGGAGGAAGCCATTAATTTATTGAAAGAAAATTTATGGAATCCATGTGAGGGGGCACTTGGGCAGAATTTCAATTATTATAATAGAAAAGCTTAATGTTCTAACCTAGAGCCATTTCCATATGAGACTACGTAGACTGTAATACAGCAAGGGAAGGGGAAGGGAGATTTAAAATTTATTCCTGGGATGCTAATTATCTTCACCTTGACTTCTTCTCAATTGAGCCAGTGCCATGAAATTATACTGATGAAAGGAGGCTGTAAAATTTCTCCCAAGCTACCTCCCTATTGTAGCATTTCTTCTTAGATACCATCTTAACATATATTTGGGGGAAACCTTCTCATTTACTAAAGGAGAGAGAAAGACCACCTACAAGCCATTTAGCATCTATTAATATATTTAGATGCACTGCCAAGGAAAGACAGATACTAAATGGATACCTTGACAACCAAATTTCCCCAGAAAAACAGTTTTGTTAAAAAAAGCTACATTTGTCCAGGGGGTCCCTGAACCAAGGGGACCCCCTGGTCCAAATAGCATTACTTTTGTGAAGTATGGCAAATCCAAGGGGGCAATACTAAGGAGACCAGCGTGTGTCTAGAGTTAACTAGTCAAAAACTTAATGCTGCAACTAGAAGAAGACCTAGAGCTCTGCCTGACACATAGTAGGCCTTCAGTGATATGTTGAATGAATAAATGCTGATTAAGAATTTGTGTTCTGGAGCCATTACCTGAAATAAAATTTTATCATTCCTTATCAAACCTTTTAACTTATGATAACCTTATTTTCTATTTCAATATTGAGTAGACAAGAATAGCAATATACTTATTTAATAGATTACTTGTGAATAAATAAGTGCAAAATACTCAATACTATAACTGGTCCATAATAAAGCATGCATTAAGTGACATTACTGAAGAATCCAGAGGGACATGAGTGACTGAATAATTGGTTATTACTGCAATTAAATAGCTAAGGCATGTGCAATTCTCATTGGAGACTAACAGCTGCGTGCGTATATGAGAATGTATATAAGGTATACTTTCTTTTACTCAAAGACCATTTCAATTCAGTTCATAAATTCTGTCTATTAATATCTCTGTGTAGCATACGTCTGAACGCTCTAAATGCTACATCTATTGCTAGGCCTGGCTCCAGAAATTGGGGGCAAAATAGAAAACTTGACACTGCATGAGTGGTTGACTCAGAGGCTATGGTTTGTTGATAATCACCTGTCAATTCTTCTATTTGTTTGAGACATTTCCCTTCTCTTCCCCAGCCCTCCGTGACACTTTTTAAAGACAGAAGCTAAAAGGATATGAGAAGAGGTGTACATTTTTTCCAAAGCCCACCTGGACCTGGAATGTTAGATGTCTAGAGTAAAATTTCTTAAATATAATATACCAAAGTGTATGTGTGTGTGTGTGTGTGTGTGAGAGAGAGAGAGAGAAAGAGAGAGAGAGAGAGATAGAGAGAGAGAGAGAGAGATGTATAACTAGCTAGTGGGTATGAGGGAAAACTCAAAAATTACCAGAGAATCAGGGAAAGAAAGTCATTCCAGGGTTAGTTTTTGAATTATTTAATAATCACATCTACAAAGAGCACACTAATCTACCCCATCAGTGAACATTTTGGAAACTATTTATTTGGTTTTAAAACTATAATCTTTTAAAAATCCTCAATATGCACAAGAGAAGGGGAAAAATAAACACAGATGCTAAAGAAACAAACGGAATTGTGCTCTTTTCAGTCCTCCTAGTCGTTTTTGCAAATTCCTTCAAAATATGCATTTAGATCTTTTTATGTTCTGATTACATTCACCATTAAAACATTGGGTAAAATCCACCACTGCCACCATTGTGGAATTAGAGCTTTATGCTCGCTGCAGGAAGTACACTTTCAGAATTCTTTGGTTGCACAAAGAATTCTGCTCACCCACTGGCATTGCAGACACCAATAGGAGAAATTGGGATGAAGAATTTTACAGCTGAAGCACACAGAGGAAAGACAGAGTTGCCAGGATTTTCCAGATTTTACTTTATTCACTGTTGCCTAGATCGTCATTGATACAAACTATACTTGATTTCGAAAATAAAATGTACTTACAGACAATTATACACTTGCTCAATTGTGACTTTAGAACAGGCCAGGAGGAATAGAAGAGGATAAGAATTCTTTTCTTATTTCTACAAAGGTCCATTTGGTACAGTAACATAATGTTTTATGGGGAATAGAGGTGAATAAGACTGCTCCAATACTCAGAGCTAAGAGGTTTCAGTATGTACATATATCAGCAGAATTCAATTCTGGGCAAGTCCCTTCCCTTCCCTGGGCCTCAGCTTCCTCATTTATTAGTGAGAGTTTTGGACCAAGTGATCCCTAAGGGCCCACGACTCTTTAGTGAATAGTTCTATCTAACGTTATTTCTGCCAGGCCTAAGGACCCAGATATTCCCTGTAATTACTACAAAACAAAGCCATAGGTTTCTTTCCTAACATCATGACTAAGCTCTAGGAAATCACTGAAGATGAAATCTAAGGTAAAACTGATATAGGATGATAACAGTCATGGTCATGAGGATGATGATGGCAGCTAATGTTTACTTATCATATAAAATGTGCACGACGCTGCATTGTTTATGTTGGTATTACCATTTTAGAGAAAAGATAAGGGAGTTTTTATCCAGCCAGGCAGGGCGAAGCCAGGATTTAAGCCTAAATCTCCACATCCGCGTTCTTAGCTACTATGTACACTGCTGTACTTAAAAGTTAGTTTTAAATGACAGCTTCTCCAATATGCTTTTATTGATTTCCCCAATCATGCCATGATTTCTCTCTCCTCACTCTTTCTTGCTTTTTGGTGCAGCATTTGACCATAATCTTCCAAGCTCCTTAATGGCAGTTACCGTCCCTTCACTCTTCATTTCCTAAGTGTCTATTACAAAACAGGTTTTCAGGTAATGTTTGGGATGTGAATATCCATAGCCCTACCATGCTATCGTCTGAATGATGAACTATGGGTAGAGTTTTCAATAGGTTAGACTTCACTGATAATACTTATGACAATAATTTACCCAAATTATACATATTTAATGTATAAGTCATTATTTTACATATATGTATGTACACAAATATTCTCCCCTACAACTCATCAATTCCACACTACATCTACACCTTTGAGATATATTTTATATATGCATACCAAAAGACGTGCTCTAGAAGCATTCTTTGTAGTAACTGATCTAAGCCCTAAAAAAATCCAAATGTCTCTCAACAACAGAATAGGAAAGTTATGGTATTTTTCATTCAATGGAAAATTTTACAGAATTGAATATGGCTTCTGTATAAGATGGAGAAGCTGGAAAAACATTGCTTCTATCCATAAAACAACAACAAAATGCCAGATAGCTGGAAAATATACAACTATTTTTGAATCCATCAGGGAACTAAGGCTGCAGAGTAATCAACTACACCACTGCACCTTTAAGCATGCAGAAGATATTCTAAGACCCTCAGTGGATATCTTCCACTGTAAACAGAAACTAACTCTCTGCATACTATGTTTTTCATATATGTGATAATGCTTAATTTATAAATTTAGGCACAGAAATAGGGTTACAGAAATGGAATAATTATGACAATATTCTGTAATAAAAGTTATGTGAATGTTGTAGGTCTCTCTCTCTTTCCCTCTTTCTATTATCTTTTTGGCAAGTATTGTAGGTAACTGAAACTGCAGAAAGCAAAACTGTAAATGGTTGGGGGAGATGTACTGTAACATGAAATCTAAGGAAAGACAAAATAGGAGAGCACTTGCTGCTTATTTCAGATAGATGCTTTTGAATGTCATACTACTGGTAAGAAAAAAAATCACCTAAGATTATTAACAAAATGAAAAAGACTGGTTAGTCTAAAAACCAGTAGGTATAAAAACATAAAACCCTTGGGTGCTGTACATAGAAGAGAAATTCAATTTATGCTTTTCTCTGCAGATCGTACCAGATGCTCACAAGAAAGATGAGGGATAGGGTAAGAGGCCTGATAAAGTGTCTGTTGTGGAATAGGCCTGGGGAAAGGAACAGCAGGAGCTGTCGGGAAGGCTTAAAGTTTTTCCTCACTGTGGAAGAAAGATCTCAAACCCTGTTAAAGGACAGTTAATACTGTGTCTTAGGGTACCAGTAAAGATTCACTGCAGCTAGGCATAAGCAACAAAAATGACTTTAGTTCTGGAGGAGAGGCAAGATCATTGAATCAGTCTACTTCTGAGATCTGGAGACACAATGCCTCCCTAAAATTGAGGTTGAAATGGGACAGCAAACATCCCCCCTGGATGTTGTACCTGGCTCATCAGCATCAGGTAAGAAGTTGCAGCAGTCTAGTGTTGTGGGACAGAGAAAAAAGGGAATGTTTTTGAATTGAGGGCCAAAGAGAAGATCTAAATCAAGGGTGCAGCAGATACTGAGCAAATCTGTGGGTAAACCACCCCCCAACACAAAGAAAAAGTGAGATTAGAGATATTTGACATCTGTGGTGCATTAAATGCAATCATAGCAAAAAACAAAAACAAAAATTCAAATCGAGGTCAACTTCTGACTAGACTGACACAAACACCCCACACTAAAGGCCTATCAGAAAAAAAAAAGGCATGTTCATTTTTAGGTATAAAATACAGTAGAACGTCTAGAAGTTGTACATCCAAGGGAATGTAACAAACTGTCCACATAAGAAGGCGTGAACGTATAAAACTAGGCCTGCTGCAAGGATATACATGTGATGAATATCAAGTCTATGAAAATTAGGTCAACATGAGGTGGACAATGTAGGGAAGCAGTCAGTTATGGGGGTTATTTTGTATTTGCCTGAGTCTCTACTATCCCATACAAAACATCTAGCTTTCAATACAAATTTATAAGGCATACAAAGACGTAAAAATAACAACACATTGTCAAGAGACAAAGAAATAACAAACAGACTCAAAGAAGACAGGTGTTGAAAGTATCTAATAGGAAATTTAAAGTAACAATAAAAAATGTTAAAGGCTGTAGGAAAAGAAGTAAGAAAACATGCATGGTCAGAAACACAGGCTTTCTCATAGGAGACTGTATCTTATTCTGCCTTTGAGGATAAAAAGGAAATGTAGAAAATGAAAAACATAGTAAGAGAGATGAAAAATGCTTTCAATAAGTTCATGAGTAGCCTCAATACTGGGGAAAGAATGAGTAAACTTAAAGATAGGCCAGTAGTAGAAATTATGTAAACAAAAAAAGTAAAAAATAAAAACTCAAATAATAATAACAAAAAACAGAATAGAGCACCAGGAACTACAGAAAAGTATTAAGCATGCATATAGTTAGAACTCACAAGGGAAAAGAAGGAGGGAACAAATCTCATTCTATCTTCAAACAAGATTTGAAGATATAATGGCTGTTTTCTAAAATTAAGAACAAGTAAACAAAAAGATCCAAGAGGCAAGAAATAAGGGATTGCCAAGCAGGACACCTGCAAAAACTAAAACTAAAGCCAGCAAACCAAAATGACATCCCCAATAATATGTTTTTTCAAATTGTTAAAAAACAGACAAAGAAAAATTTCTTGAAATCAATCAGAAAACAAAAATTCACACTGCATAGAAAGTAAGAAGAAATTGACAGCAGACTTCTTGTCAGAAACTATGCAAGTGAGAAAAAAATGAAGTGACATCTTTAAAGTGTTGAAAGGAAAAATCTGTCAACACAATTCTCTACTCAGTAAAAATATTTTTCAAAATGAAGGAAAAGTAAAAACTGTTTCAGGCAAACAGAAGTGAGAGGGAATTCATTTCCAGCAGATTTACACTGCAAAAATGCTAAAAAGAAAGTTCTTTAGGCATAAGGAACAGTATCAGAGAGAAAGGTGGATTTATATAAAATAATGTGGAGTGACTAGCAAGCCTAAATAAATTATTTTTCCATTTTTTTAAATTGCCATAAAAAATAATGCTCTAAATTAAAATTAGTAGAAACATGTAAGTGCTGTGTGTTTATAGCATTTCTATAAGTAAAAAGAATGACAAGAACACAAAAGATGGCAAGGAAATCTGGAGCAACCATTATAAAGTCCTGAGACTACTTGGAAGGTGGTGTGATATTATTTCATATTATTTCAGACTCTGATTAGCTGAAAACATATTTTGCAAATCAAAGGGCAACACTTAAGAGTATGAATAATAAATAAATAGTGTAAGTAAAATAGAATTGTGAAAAATGTTCATTCCAAAGAACAGCACAAAGAGAAAAATAGGACAAATAAAAAAGTAAAAAGAGCTGGCAAGATGATATCAGCCATATCAATAATCACATAAGATATAAATACACTAAAGATTAAAAATACAGACTGTCAGATAGGATAAAAAAGCAAAACCTACCTATTTTCCATCTAAAAGCAAACCACTTCAAATATAAAGACATTCAGAAAATAAAAACAAAAAGCTCAGAAAAGGAATACCATGTTAACTAATCAAAGAAATCTTATTAATATCAGACAAAATAGAGTTCAGGACAAGAATATTTTCAGAGTTAAAGAAGCACATTTCTGAGGTCAAGAAAATGTAACAATCCTAATGTATATATACTTAACAGCCTGGCTTCAATATACATTAAAACAAATAAACAAAAGCCACACAACTGAAAGAAGAAACAGAGAAATCTACACTTATACTCAAGGCTCTCTATATCCCTTACTCAGTAATTAATAGAAAAAGTACATAGAAAATCAGTAAGAATAGAGAAAACTTGATTTCAATACTATCGGCCAACTTAACCTAATTAACATTTATAGAACATTTTACACAACAACAGTAGAATACATATTTCTGAGGTGCACAAAGCATTCACCAAGATAGACCATAATTTGCCACACAAAGCAAATCTAACATGAAAATACTTCCTGGATGTCAAAAAAAAATTAACAAACAAAATGAATGTAAATGAATGGATTTTATACAAAGTGTGTCCACAAACCACAAGAAAACAATAAACTAGGAGCAAAGAAGAGAAAAGCATAAAAAATAGCCAGGTATTTAGAAATAAAATAATATACTTTTAAACCACGTTTCAAAAGGAAATCACAAGGAAAATTAGAAAATATCTTGAACAAAAATAAAAACATGTGCCTCAAAATTTGTAGGATCCAGCTTAAACAGTACTTATTAATTAAATTCTTACATTAGGAAAGACAAAAGATCTTAAATCAACAAGATAATCTTTCAACTGTAGGGAAACAGAGAAGTGCAAACTAAATACAAGGCAAGATTAAGGAATAAAATGATAAAGAACAGAAATCAATAAAACTGAGAGCGGAAAGGCAATGGAGAAAATATCAATGGAACCAAAAGCTAATTTTTCTGTGAAAAAATACCAATAAAATCGATAAATTCTATCCAGACTGAGTAAGGAGGAAAATGAAAATAAAAGACGATAAATATCACGAACAAGAGGGGAAATACCCACCATAGTACTTAGCAACATCAAACTGATACTAAGAAATCCTATAAACAACCATGATGCCTATGAATTCAGCCACTTAGATTAAATGGACTAAGTTTTAAGAGATGTCAACTGTCAAAGTTCACTTAAGAATAAATTAAATTTGTAGATAAAAGCCTTCTATGAAAGAAAATTCCAGGTCCAGATGCTTTCACTAGGAAATGCTACTAAATATTTAAAAAACAATGCCAATTCTATATAAATTCTCCCAGAGTATAAGAGAGGAGGGAACCCTTTCTCCATGAGGCCAGTATTACCCTGACACCAAATCTAGTTAAATGCATCACCAGAAAGAAAAACTACAGTCCAACATCCCTCATGAGAAGACATAAAAATTTTTATATACTATTAATATTAGCAAATTAAACCCACAACACATAAAATAATTGGTACAACATGAACAAGTGTGATTTTTCTTGGGAATGCAAGGCTGATAAAACATTATAAAATTAATGTCATCCACCATGTTAACAAGCTATAGAAGAAAAGTCTCATTATCATATTAACTGATGTTGAAAAGCCTTTGAGAAAATTCAATATCGTTTCACAATTAAAAGTCTCCAAAACCTAGTAAAAGTAGGAACTTGATAAAGAGCCTCCAATTACTAACTCTACATCTAATGCTTTCCCCTAAGATTGGGACCTGCTCAACATCTGCCTGGAGGTCCTAGCCAGTGCCATGGGATAAGAAACAGAGAAGGGATGAATTCAAAAGAATGAAATGAAGTTGTCTCGAATGAAACAGAGACAAGTTTTTCATTTTCAATGGGAAAATATGATTTTCTTTTATAAACCTTCTTCCAAATTAAAAAACAAACAAACAAAAACCTACCAGAATTAATGAGTTTAACAGGATTACAGCCAATAGGGCCATTATAAAAAGATTAATCTCATCTCTATATAGTAGCAACAAGTAGTAGAAAATTAATTTTTTAAAGTACAATTTAGTGCAGCACCTTAGACCATGAAATATTTCATTATAAATCTCACAAAATATATAATATTTCTATGATGAAAATGACGAAAGAATTAAAGAATTTCTTAATTAAAGAAATTAAATAAATGAAGAGTTATGCTGGAGTATTCAGGAACGACACGACCCTTTATTGTTAAGATGTCTTTTCCCTAGACTGATCCACAGATTCAACACAATTCTAATCAAAATCTCAGCAAGGATTTTTTTCTTTAGTAAAACTTAACAAGCTGATTCTAAAATTTATATGGAAAGGCAAAGTAAATAGTCAAAACAATTTTGAAAAAGCAAAACAAATCCTACTACCTGATTTAAGATTTACTGTAAAATGATAGTTGTCCAGAAAATGTGGGAACTGGAGAATGAACAAACATAAAGATTGATGGAATGGGAGAGAATCCAGAAAAAAACCCGTCCATTGTTTATATGGTCTATATTGTTCATATGGTTCATATAAGATTAAACTATAACAAATGGTACTGGAAAAACCGGTATCCCTATGGAAAAAAAAAAGAAAGAACTTTGATCCAAAATTTGATCACCTTATACAAAGACTAGCTCAAAATTATCAAAGACCTAAAATAAAACCTTAAATTATAAAACTTCTAGAAGAAAAGAATTAACTGTGGCTGTACCTAAAATCTTAGAAGAACCTTACAAACAACATGGTAGAAAAGAAAACTATATTTATATAAGAGTATACATGATAAAAGTAGTTAAAACTAACATGTGGCATTATAAGTCAGGATAGCGGTCACCTTTGAGAGGAAAGGCACAGAGTTGGGTTAGCATGAAGTGCGATGCACTGCTTATGTTCCTTCTCTTCTGAGGGTGTGGTATGTGTGTTCACTTGGTGATAATTTAGCCAGGTATACATTCTGATTTATAAACTTATCTGTATGTATCATATATTCAAAACTTACCTTATTTTATTGAAAGACACTCATTGGGTGTCATTTGATAGTCTTTTCCCTTTTTCCAGGACTTAGTTCTTTGTATCTAAAATAAAGTGGCTCAACTTTACCAGACCATCCTAGTTTCTTGCTCTGAGCAAAATGATAACTTACTGGGATTGACAGAACAAATAACATGCATTTATCACTGATTCAAGAACTTAGAATGAGGAGTTAAAGCTCACCAACTATTAAGTAATTGATCGTAACACAGAAAGGATCATTCAAAAGAATGCCCACAGGCAACTGCCTTTGACCATCTAGGGTCATGGCTTCACTCTATTTATGAGAGAATGAGTAACAAAGAGCTATAGGTATAATATTGTTTTTTTCAAATCTAAGAAAATGAAACTGAGAAAAAGCAAGCTTATTTTAGAAGAGACCACAGATAAAATACCAACACTGGCCTACATGATATGGGAATATGCAAAAATCAAAACATTTAATTACTGCAGTTACCGTGCAAACTAGCAATCTTACTTTTAATACCCTGATGAAGGGCAATAGATACCTGGATAATTCCTTACAATTTTGTAAGATACTATGCTGTGCACAAAAGGTAAGAAGCATCATTATCAATCCAACTAACTCTAACCTCATCAGGGTACCAATGCAGGCATTATTACTCTTATTGAAAGGGAGAAGAAAGAAAGGAAGCTCAGAGCAGTCAAGATGGTCCTGCCTAAGGTCACCATCAAAAAATGATGAAGTGGGGAAAAGTACCTTGCACTAGGATTCAAGATACTATGGGGCTGGGTACCTCCCTGGTATTAACTGGTGTAGCACCCACAAAATAGAAATCTTGGCCCTGCTCAGCTACTTACAACCTGGCAGATTCTTGCCAGGTCATGAGTTAGCAAAGTCCTTACATGAACACATCCTCTACAGACTAAATAAAGTAATAGACAATAAATAAATAAGCCCCCAAACAGTAATAACCATAAATAAACCCTAATCATTGCTCACAGACAATATGCGTACCCTTAGTTTTCAAATATATGTTAAAGCTATCAGCATTAAGGTGTTGTAAAATTCATTACAGCTTTCTGTATTTTATGTATATCAACATAGATATGTAGTAACTACATGCTTTACATTATGTGGGTGTTTGTAACAAAATAGGAACATCGATTGCAAGAGGGACTTTACCTAACAATTGCAATCAGTGTAACTGGCTTATTGTACCCTCAATGAATCCCCAACAATAAAAAAAAAAAAAAAATAGGAACATCACATTTCATTTCTAAGGGCCCTTCTAATTGAAAAAATGTTCAATTGCAGAGCCCGAGACAGATCACTTTAGTACAAATATAGGATTCTTCTTCCCATATTTCCTATATACGTTTTTAGACTTTGTTTAATCTCAAGCCCAAAGCCTACCATGATGTGCAGGTAAAAACTGGGTCACCCTGTTTGATCAGTGTCTGTATGTGGTTAGAGGAGCAGAAGGGGTGATAGGCCATGGAGAGCCCTCACATCCAGGTCACTTCTCTAGGAAACCCCAAGGGATCTGTGGATCCGTTTCTACATAACCATTGACAAAGAGCCAACACTTATACCTTGTGATACACCAAAAAATAAAAAAATAAAATAAAATTTAAATAACCCAACCAAAAAACGCACAAAGGATATGAATAGGTAAGTGGTTACAAGGT
The DNA here is from genome assembly GCF_027406575.1 of Nycticebus coucang. Lineage (NCBI taxonomy): Eukaryota > Metazoa > Chordata > Mammalia > Primates > Lorisidae > Nycticebus > Nycticebus coucang. Next base: position 85,141,344 of record NC_069795.1, read on the forward strand.
AGGGGAAATGATGCTAAATCCACAAAAAATCGTAAAAATGCAAATTAAAACAATGAGATCCCACCATCAAGCCAGTCTTTTTGGCAAAAATTTAAAAGACAGAACATGTTCAAAGTTAGCATATGGTTAGTGTACGGCTGATGGCTAGAGTATCAGGTGTCAGATACTCTTACATACCCTTGAGGAAAATGAATCGAAGCCCACTCCTTGGAGCGCTATTTCAGTAGGTATAAAAATGAAAATGGACACACATTTCTGACTCAGCAAACCCATTTTAGAAACCTATCCTGCAGAAAGTCTCAAAATTTCATGAAGATAATTGCCTTTAAAAAATGAAAACAATGTAAATATTCATCAGTAGGAAAATGACTAAGGGAGGTTATGGTTCACATAGCCTATAGAATTCTATGACACCATTGAAAAGACAAAGACCCATAGGCACCATAATTTTCAAAAAGATATCAAACATACATTGTTAGGGGCAAAGAACAGAAGCGACATGCAGAAAAGTATGTATGCCAGTGAGTATATATATGCACATATACACACATACATGTTTATAGGGCATAAAAAATTCTGGAAGCAGATATACAGATTGCTAACAGCGTCTTACTCATTTTTTTGACAACAATTTCTCTTTTTATTTTAGATATTTCTACATAATTTGATTTTTTACTAACTGAATTACTTTTATAATAAAAATATTAAAAAATAAACAAACCCAGGACACTGTACTGTATCAACACTGCTTCTCTAAAACTAAGTTGCTTGGATGAGGAGACTTAAGTCTAAGTTTACACTTTTAAAGTGCAAGATACTATTCTGAACATTATTTATGCAACTCTTTGCTGATAAAGCCAATAAAATTAAGGGAGCAGGCATACTTTCTGGAAAGTTAGATACTTCCACATTCTGAAGACAGAAAACATGAAATACATGGAGAGTAGATAACAAAAAAGACTTCAATAACTAAAAAGGAATTTCCTTAAAACAGCAAAGTACTGTTGAAATAATTAATGGGGCAAAGAGGTTGTAGAGATGAGGAACAGTGAATGATGGAGCCTGGAAGTTTGCAGCACTCTCATCTCAAGCTTTAACAGCTTTTGCAAAAAATATCTCCCACAAAAAGCGGATCAGCATACAGGTCTATGAAAAGAGAGCTTTAAATTTTAAGTGGTTTTGTATCCGTTGCGAATATAAAGGTTAAATGGTTATTAAAAGAGTGATAATTCTTTCTGATTAAATTGTTATCCAAAGACAGAGTAAAATGTTCATGACGAAGTAAAGACTTTATTATCAGTTATAGAAAACGCCATGAGAGTTCACTAACTGGCCGAGGGAGAGCTTTTATTTATTTTCTAAGGCTAAAGGTGATGTTGTAAAATTGGGACCTCCCTGCTGTGGCAGACCGAATGAAAACCTGTTAAAAAACAGTTGACTGATTGTAGATTACTTTTATTATTGGGGAGATTTGGCTTACGATAAAAGGAAAGAAACAAAACAACCACATACCCTAGCTGAACTGGCAATTAAATAATTAAGCATCACAAATAGTTAATCACCCTTTTAAGTGGAGAGGGTGGAACCCAAAAACCAGTTGTTCTTTTAAGAAACTGAGCAAGAAAATTTACCAAGTGACAGAGCTCATAAAATCTAAACAGAGAGAGAAACTTCCCCTTTTAGTCTCTTCCAGTGTGGGTTTTCCAATTGTTCTGAGTGTCGGACTCAGTCACCACGTGGCGACATTAAGATCTCACTCAAGCGCTCCTGGACACCAGGAACTGCATCTTCATTTTTCTCTCCCTCCCTGAGTAATATCTAAAACACCCACATCCTGTACCTTAAGAGGTGCACAAAAGAACTGGAGCCTGCTGTGGGCAGAGTCGCCCTGCCAAACACAGGGAGAAAGCTGAAATTATGACCCATGAGGAAACACAAAAGGAACTTGGGATGTTTAGCCTGAACATAAACAGCTTGGGGACAACTGAGAATTAATTATCTTCGAATGTCTGGGAGAGTGAATTGGGCTAGATTTAGGAGCCGCATTCTCTATTAAGTGACAAATATGTATGGCGACAGTATCAAGAACACAGTATCAAAGAGTATAATTCCTAATGTCCCCCCAAATATCTGTCCCTCCAAAACCTTGACGAATTACTAAACCTCTCTGAATTTCAGTTTTCTCCTCTATTAAATAGAACGGATCAGAGTACTTATCTCATAGGATGAAATGTACCACATAATGATTCACTGACTATTAAAATTATCATTATTACTTATATTTTATATCCTGTGCAACCATTAAATACCAATGACAAAGACACACAAACACTCTTCCTGAGTGCCTAACAAGAGCCTTAAGCCAGGATTCTCTGTAAGTTTCCTCATTTATTCCTTACCAATGAGATATTCCCATTCTTCTGGTGAAAAATGTAGGAAGAGGGGCTGAGTGAGAATGAAACCTGCCCAAATTTGTAAATAAATGTTTTCATCATAGAGTTCAACTTCAGCTTGATTCTTACTGACCTCAAAGCTATTTTTCCCACTAGAAGGAGCTCTAGGAAACAGAAATACAATGATAACCCATAGGTCCTTCTCTCAAAAGCTGCTCTTACAGTGAATATAAGACACACACATGTAAATGCCTAAGTATTTAAGTTAAGACAATTTATGTCAAAAAGTGAGCAGACGAGGGTGTGATTATTCTAACTCAGGAGACAAAGAGACTCTTCACTGATGAGATGGCACTGGTATTGGCCGTGTAAGGTTCAGACAGAAACACACTTCCACTCAGGATACTAAAGGAGAGAAAGCAGAGGTTCAGAAAAAGGTAGTGACTATCTCTGGAATACAAAGCAGGTCAGGATGGCTGCAGCATAGGACGCGTGAAATGGGTGAGATCAGATGCAAAGTATGGGTCAGAGTCAAGGCTTTGATTTCTTCAATTCTTTTCTATCTAGAAGTCTGGAATATTCTATGATTTTAATTTTTAAGAACAAATAGCATGGACAGGATGGACTGGATAACTGCAATTTGCTTTCAGACCACTTCAATCATCACCTCAGCCCTCCCATATGGGATCCATTACTACCTTCGCCTATGAATTAAAAACTATGACAAGAATACTATCATTGCTTGGCTGTGGTTTTGTAGCAAATCCATGACAAAAAGACTTCATGTCCTGTTGATTTCCATCCTCCCTTGCTTTGTCCAGTGACCAAAGCCCACATTCATCAGCCAGTGTTAGTGTTAAAAAACAAACCAACAACCTAGCTACAGACAATTCCTTCAAACAGCTATTTCTATTCATTGGGAGGACAGTAAAATCAATGCAGTTGTTGTTAGAGCAGGTTTTGTGGAGATGGGAGTCTTGAGCTCCAACTTTAAAGGTAGTTCAAGTTTTGGAAGGAAAAGAAAGGTCACACCCAAGGGTAGAAAAGGGGATGAAGAATAAGATACCTGTTTCAATCAGAAAGTATATTTTTATGATTAGGAAAAAGGGAGAATCGTAACGTGATCTGTGTAGAAGGGTGGGAAGTATGCTGGCCTAGGCATCAGAGGCTGTGATAGGAAGTTGTGTTAAGATGGAACTGAGAAAGGGCCTGGAAATAAGGCGCCAAATCCAGTGTATTTCTACTGAGCTGTGTACTAGAAAATGCAGACGGGGCTCACATTTGGGAAAGAAAACACCTCTCTCCGGGTTGTGTTCTGAACTAAGTCAAGCTCTTCTTACTTTTAGCTTTAGGAAGCAGCAAGGCGAGTTGAGAGATGTGGAATACACAGGGTGTGTGGCTAAAAACACTTAAGGGAGAAGGTTCCGCCATTGATTCACTCAGGAGGTAGCTGCTACTCCTCCCTTGCTGCCAGAGACCTTTCAGAAAGAGCCTGCAATGGATGAGTGGTATACAAAGTGATGAAATGGCTGGGCTTTCCTTTACTTTGGGGAGAAAGGCCAAAACTTTCAGGAAGGCCTAAGTCCTTCACGGCGCATCACTCAAACCCATCTTGCCTCCTGCTTCTCCCTCAGACTCTTGAGCATTAACCACAATGGCCTCCTTTCAGTTCCCCAAACCATCGCGTTCCGTCGTCTGAGGTGTCTAAAATCCTACTCATTCCTCGTAGCTCAGGGAAGTCTCACTTCCTCAGGAGTGCCTGTCTTCATCTCTCCGTCTAGGTCAGGTTCCTTCATTTTATTCGATTCTCTTACGACAATACTCCTTTCTCTTCAAACTCTCTGTCTCCCTCAATAAAACAGAAGCTTCCTGAGAGCAGGCCACTCATCTGCTTTTGCTTACCACTGCATCTCCAATACCTGGTGTGTCATTGGCTCTCAACCGGTATTTGCTGATAATTGAATAAACGTGTTCTTCCTCAAAAATAAGGTACACCTCCCTGAAAGCTACCGTGGAGGAGTGAGAGTTGAATTATCTAGTTGGGGCAAATGGAATCTATTCTTTTAGTCATTATTTTGAATCAGAACAATGTAGAAAAACATATACAAGAATAAACATAAGTCATATTATGTTGAGTATCTTTTACATGCTTTGTTAATATAGATAAGTAACCACAAAATTGGATTTGGAAAATTCCATGAAAATATGGTAATTCTGTTGCTGGTGGGATGATGACAAAAGCATGGCAGAGACTAGATAAGTGTGCAACAAACTACACCCTCTTCTTGTGGGGCACATAGTTTGGCCACAGTTCTGAGCGTTTCTTATTACTGTATGTATATCTAAGTGATTGAAGTCCCATTCAAGAGAATATGGTAGAAAAAACAGTTACGTTCCTCGCATGAGTCTGGAAACCCATAACCATCCCTCCACCGTGCCAGGAGCAGCATAGTGCTTCCTCTTCTCCCATCTGCCAGATGCACTGAATCCAGCACAGGTCCCCAAGGCACTAGAGAAAGGTGGGGTCGGTGGATGGAATGAGCCTGAGCCCCTGACTCTCCAAGCGGAAAGCACCTGCTACAAGCCCAGTGGGATTTTATCAGAAATAAACTTCTACTGTGTCAAGTTACTGAGACTCGGGATTTTGTTTACTATGACAGTTAATATTACTTGCCCAAACTAATATATATGGATAAGGCATTAAGAAAATAATATGAACTCAAATTCATAAACATAAAAAGAGCCAACAATCCCTTAGATCACTGGGCAAAAAAAATGAATAGAACCTTCTAAAGAAGATAGACGAATGGCTAATAAACATGAAACAATGCTCATTGTCCCTAATTATTAGAGAAATGCTAATCAAAACCACCCTGAGATGTCACCTAACCCCAGTGACAATGGCCCACATCACAAAGTCTCAAAACTGCAGATGCTGGAGTGGATGTGGAGAGAAGGGAACACTTTTACACTGCTGGTGGGACTGCAAACTAGTACAACCTTTTTGGAAGGCAGTATGGAGAACCCTCAAAGCACTCAAGTTAGACCTCCCAATTGATCCTGCAATCCCATTACTGAGCATCTACCCAGAAGAAAAAAACCCTTCTACCACAAGGACCCTTACACTAGACTGTTTATCATAGCTCAATTTACAATCGCCAAAATGTGGAAACAGCCTAAATGTCCACCAATGCAGGAATGGATTAACAAGCTATGGTGTATGTATACCACGGAATACATTCGACCACTAAAAAAGATGGAGATTTGCATCTTTTGTATTAACCTGGATGGATGTAGAACACATTATTCTTAGTAAAGCATCGCAAAAATGGAGAAATAAGAATCCTATGTACTCAATTCTGATATGAGAACAATTAAGGTCCTAGTACACAGTGGGGGTTGGAGGGTGTGGGATGGGGGATGGTGAGAGCTAAGAAAGGGAAGGAGGAAGCGGGTGGGGATACAAGGGGTGTGGTACACCTTTTGGGGGTGGGACACAATTACAAGAGGGTCCTTATCTATCCAAAGGAATCAGTGTAACCTGGTTCTCTATATCCTCAATGAATCCCCAAAAATTAAAAAAAAAAAAAAAGAATATTTTTCAAATTACCTTTCCTGATAACACTTCAGGTAAAAGCACAAAAGCAGAGCTGATGAATCGACTCCCAACTTGGCTTTCTACCCAGGCCTACTGCTCCATTGCTTCTGTGGCCAGACGCCCAGGGCTGGACATTTTGTCTGGCTCCTATCAAGTGCAGAAAGCGATCCTTGTCATCAGAGGTCATCCGCAGCCTCGGCCTAACGCCTTTGTGAGTAGGAGTGCATGGGAACCACTGGGTAGCCCTTCTCGACCTGTATTAATTGTTGTACAAACTTTCTTGCATTGAATCCCAAATATCCTGTATGGTTTCTTCCAATGAATTATTTTTCTTTTAAAAATTTTTTAAAAAAATTTGTCATATATATTTTTTTCTTTTGTTTTTATCTTTTACATTCCCGGCCTTCAAGAGCAATGAATTCTTTTTCTAACACAAAGAAATGGGTTTGAGGAGGTCACTGTCTTTTATTTGCCCCTCCTTGCCTTCTCACATGAATTCAAGATCTTCCGCTCCCTTCTGCTTCAGGATCTAACATGAAGATCCACTGGGAGCAGGACGGGGGTGGAAGACAACACAGAGTCACTTTAACTGCCGCTGCAGAATGTGGCATAAAATCTGAGCGAAAAATCAAAATTCACTTTATGCAGATGATACTTGGGGAATGGAGAGTGATTTTCCCTACAAATAAGCCATTAAAACTCAGACTTTTATGTGATATCTATTGTTAAATGATTTAAAGTAATAATAAACTACCAATGTCTGGGCCTCACTTTTACATATTCTGATTTTATTGTTCTGAGTGGGGGGTTATCTGGGTATCAGAATTAAAAAAAAGAAATTCTTCTGATGATTCTAAAGGCAGTCGAGTTGAGAAACAGTGAGATAAACCACTGTGGAACTATCAACTATCAATATAAGTTATCCACGTATGAGCCCTGTACTGCAGGAAATAAAATATAACACTGCTTACAAAGAAGCCTGTCCAGAACAGTTCCTAAAGTAAGACTGAATTCACTGCCTGAAAAAAAGCGGATTTTTTGTTATGAATTCTGTGATTTCTCATTATTTAAGCACTTTTAAGCTGGAGGCTAATGAAGAGTCTAGGTGAGCAAAGCCTGGTTGTCTGGAGGTAAACTAAGGTAAGGACTCATGTCTTATCAAAACAACAGCTGAACACACAGCCAGTTTGTTTAGCATCCATGAGACACCCAAACCCCCTTACATACACTGGACAGTGTGCTCTAGGAGGGCAGGGACAAACGCACCTTGTTGTTGGCTCAACCCCAACACCTACAGTACTGGCCCTGGCACCCAAGAGTGCAACTTCTTAGAGGTTCTTTCACTGACATTGAAGCCAGTCGGAGGGGATGCTAGCAAAGCTGCCCATGTAGCCTATGGGGAGGCAACAGCTTCCAAGGACCCCAGACACACCTTTGCTAATGGATAAAGCATACCTGCCTCCATGTGGGTGGGCTTCACTTAACGGGCAGGCCGGTGGTTACTCTTGTTTCAGAACATCAGTGAAATGAGTGGTGAGACCCCCCTCATGTGCACCTCATTTTTTGCCATCAGTATTTTTAGAATCCTTTCCTTCCAGATGTAGACATGTAAAGCAAGTTCCCTGTGCCTCTAACTGCTGTCTGCCAGCCCCTGGGAAGTCCAAAGGCACAGCTGGGCTCCTGTGATGTGACCAGTGCCCACCAGAGGGACCAGAGGCAAGCTCGCTCCAGTCCACGGCCCGGCTTCCTTCCTCTGTGGAAGATGTAAGATTCTACTGCTTCTATTCTTCTTTATAAGAATCTTTCCTTGTGCCAGAAAGTGAGGCGGTTTTAAAGTGACCTTGCTAAAGTGAAGCACCACCTTTACTCTGCTGTCCACACAGCGGATCCCAAAGTGTGGTGACCACAGATCCCCAAAGTTCTATTCTCCTGGTTCAAAGACTCACTCTGATTTTATTTTCCCTGTTTCTGATTTCAATGCACATCATTAGAGAGTGTAGAAGAGAAGGAGCAAAGGAATGTGTTCTCACTTGCTTTTTGCTGTTTCCCCTTTGCCTCACAATCAGCCTAGTTTGTTTACTCCTGAAAGAAATCTGTGGGCTTTTAGATGGTTTCTACTACTCTGCACTGCACCAGAGAGGCTGGCCCTGCCAGTTGAGCAGCAGCACTTTGAAAGAGGGAAGCCCACCCTATGGTGCGGTTTTACAAGGGTACATGTTAAATCTACTAAGTGTAGAATATAAATGTCTTAACATAGTAACTAAGAAAATGTGGTGAAGGCCATGTTAACAAGTTGGATGAAAGTATTTCAGTTTGTATATAAAACCAGCACATTGCATTAATGTACACTGCTATGATTTAATTAAAAAAAAAAGAAAGAAAGAAAAGAAAGAAAGAGGGAAGGGCAATTCTAAAATGCTGCCAGTAAAGATTTTCTTGGAACTCTAAATAGGAAGGATTTGGGTCCCTGCTTCTCAGCACCAGTAAAAACTAAGGGGGAGACAGTGAGCTTACATCAGGTGGGAGGAAGGGGAGCTGATGGTGCTACTCCCAAAAGTTGTACAGGTTATTGGCACGTGCAGTCAAGAGACTGCAGTTAAAACTAGAAAAGATAAAAAACATTTCTCAAAGCAGAAACTGCTCCAGGTGTTCTGTCCTTTCCCTGTTACACAAAATCTTAAACAGCATTCAATTGTTAGCTACTGTCCTACAAACTTTGGGAATAAAATATGCCAGACCATGCTGTACACAGCACGTGGGCCTGACAGAACAGAACCAGGGGAAGGCAGTGGTGAGAAAACCTGGTGTAGGCTGTGTGAGGTGGCTCAGACCTGTAATCCCAGCACTCTGGGTGGCCGAGGAAGGAGGATCACTTGAGCTCAGGAGTTCAAAGACCAGCCTGAACAAGAGTGAGACCCTGTCTCTACTAAAAATAGAAACACTAGCCATGCCTCATGGCAGGCGCCTGTAGTCTCAGCTACTCAGGAGGCTGAGACAGGAGGATTGCTTGAGCCCAAGAGTTTGAGGTTGTTGTGAGCTGTGAGTGATAAAGTAAGACTGTCTCAAAAAAAAAAAAAAAAGAAAAGAAAAGAAAAGAAACAAAGAAAAAAAAGAACGCCTGGTATAGAAGCAAAAGCAAGGCACTTGATTGGGTTCAGAAGACTGTAGGGTCTGTCTTGTCTCAGCCACTTACTTGCTAAAGCTCATTCATTCAGTACTAACTAATAGACCATCTACTATGTACCATGCACCAGGTTACAGCAGGAGGTGGAATAAGAGTCCAGGAGGCACTGACTCTATCTAACAAATTCAAATATTGTGACTTGGTTATTTGTACCCTCACATTAACCTGAAATTAAAAACAAAAACAAAAACAAAACAACAGGTAGAGAGAAACTTTCCCTGTCCTCAAGGAACAGGAGGCTGGCAAATAAAACCAAAATCTATACTAAAAACTCACAGCAGATGCTCAAAGGGGGACACCGCAGGGCCCCAAGAGCAGTACACATGAGCAGGATAAAACTGTCTCGGGAAGTCAGAGAGGGCTCCACGGAGCAAGTGGAAAATCACCTGCGACCTGAAGGAGTGGAATGTGTTGGCCAGGCAGAAGCCCGAGGAGTGTTCTAGGTAGAGAAAGATTATGCACAAAGGTCCAGGGATAGACCAGTCATGGTGTGATTGGAGAATTGAAAGTAACTCAACGTGGTTGGAGCGTACAGTGAAGTGCTGAGGCTGGAGACGTACACAAGTGTTTTATCTTAGCCACGTTAAGTTGCTGGTGTGTTATCATTTAGCACATCACCAACTCAAGTCCAGTGACAAAGGATCACATAAAAAAGGGCATATTAAAACTTTTTAAGAAGCTGCGCTTTACAAACAGAACAATTAAGGACAGGGAATATTGGGAAGGGGAACTCACTGGAGGGTTTTAACTAGGGAAGGAATGTGAAGAGACTTAAATTTCAGAGGGATCACTCCCTCTTCCTCTGGAGTAGGAGGCAGGAATCCAGGTGGCAGAAGGGCTGGAGAGAGCACAGAGTGGACAGCACTCATTTCTCCTGGACACAGGGCCTAGTTCAGAGTAAGAGCTTTGTTAAGAGGTGGCTGGTGGCCTCTAGGGGCCTTTCCACTCTGAGGCCTTCATTCCATAAATGCTGACAGATCACAAGGTACAAGAAAGACCAAAGGAAGTCACCTGCTTGTCCATTATGTTTTGGGACTAAGGGCAAGGATTCTGTCTTACTGACTGCGATTACTAACCTTTTTAACTTCAAAATTTACATAAATCGAGGGACTTTACCTAACAAATGCAAGCAGTGTAACCTGGTTCTTTTGTACCCTCCATGATTCCCCAACCATAAAATACATAAATAAATAAATAAATGAAATTTACATAAATCTAAAGCTTCTGAAGTGTTCCCCCCTTAACATTTTTCTACTTAGGTCAATTAAGTTGGACAAAGCAATGGAAAACACTGTGGCTAACTGTAATAAGAAAAGATGACTTTTAAGTCGTGCGCTAACTTTTTAAAATGCATAACACTAACACGTTTATTTATTTAAAAATTCAATTGGTTACAGAAGAGTGTAAAATGCACAGTAAAACTCCTTCCCAGAGCTAACCACCCCCAAATTGAGTACTTCTAAAGTTTTCATATGGCAACGAAAGTGTGTGTGTGCGCACATACTGACACACGGATACGAGTGTGCACACTGACACATAAACACCTATTTTCAAAGCTCTGCTTTAAACACAAATGAGATCCTTTACTGCACCTTGCTTTTTTCTTAAAATAGTTTTTCTTAAGCATCTGTCATCAGAACATGTAGATTTATCTCACTTTTCTGACAGTCTCCGCATTTGCCTTATTTTATTTTTTCTAGTTCCTGTATGCCATTACAAACAATGCTGCAATGTATATTCTGGAACAGGTATCTCTGTGGACTTGTGACAATATTATCCACAGCATATGCCTTTTTGAAATTGAATTTCAGAGTTAAAAATGTGTACACGTTTAATCTTTTGTAATCCTAGCATTCTGGGAGGCTGCAATAGGAGGGTCACTTTCGGTTGGGAGTTTGAGACCAGCTTGATCAAGTGTGAGACCCCATCTTCACTAAAAACAGAAAAATTAGCCAGGCATTGTGATGGGCACTTGTAGTCTCAGCTACTCAGGAGGCTGGGGCAGAAGGATTGCATAAACCCAGAAGTTTGAGGTTGCTGTGAGCTCGGCTGATGCCATAGAGTACTCTAGCTTGGGTGACAGAGTGAGACTCTATCTCAAAAATTAAAAAATAAAAAAAAAAAAATTCTGAAAGATAATGCTACTAGCTTTTGTTTCTGAAAGATTGTATCAATATGCACTCCAAATAAAAGCATGAAAGTACATGCTTTCCCATTCCTTTGCAAACACTACAAGTCAAACTTTTAGATCTTGCACAGTCTGAGAAGGAAAAAAAAATAGCATCTTAACCTACATTTTACATGAAATGAGGTTGAACATCTTTTCATGGGTTCATTGGTTATTTTTGTTTCCTCGTCTACGTTTTCATATTGATGTCTTCACTTTTTTTGTCTAATGGATGGTTCTTTTAAAATAAACTTTGATGGGATCTTTATATATAATGTAAATTACTGGTTTCACTGATTATTATTCATGTACATGTGAATAAGCTACCGAGTTCCATTTCCAAATTTATGATGATTAAATAAGACAATGTATATGAAAATACATTAAAAGCCAGAAAGCACTACAGACACATAATTCTTTATTTTACAAAGATTTGTTTACCTGAGTTTTTTGAATCATTGCACATGCATTATCTTGCCGCACAGTGGGACAGAATGAGACCAGGGCTTACTGTCGTCACATAAAAGACTCCTTAACTTCTTTCTCCCTTCCTTTCCCTTCCTTTCTTTCTTTTTTTTGGTGGTGGTGGAGCAAAGTCTCACTCTGTCTCCCTGGGTAGAGTGTCATGGCATCGTAGCTCACAGTAACCTCAAACTCTTGGGCTCAAGCGATCATCTTGTCTCAGCCTCCCGAGTAGCTGGGACTACAGGTGCCTGCCACCACACCCGGCTAGTGTTTCTATTTTTACTTGAGACAGGGTCTCCCTTTTGCTCAGGCTGATCTCCAACTCCTGAGCTCAAGCAATCCACCTGCTCCAGCCTACCGGAGTTCTAGGATTAGAGTAAAAGACCCAAAGGAACCATGAATAGCTCTTTATGGACAGAGCATAGCCAATTGCTCAAGGCCCGCCTGCAGCCAGTGACTGAGCCAGGTGGGCCCAGTTTTCCTGATTTTGAGTTCAATGTTCTTTCCACTAAATCAGACGTGTTATAATAACTGTTAACAGACAATGACAAAAAAGACTCACTATAGAGGAGGTGACATATTCGGTCAAATAACAGCTGAGGTTAAAGGGGTTGCAGACGGGGGAGCATTAGCAAGTTCTACTGGGCCAGAGCCAGCGAGCACAATTGCAGCCACAAAACAGCATCGGTGAGACCCTGATTCATTCGGTCTATACAACATGGGGGAGATGTGCAGAAGTTAAAATATTTTAAAGAGTGCTGGGTAAGATTCTGAGGAAATGACTAAAAGGTTTAGAAATAAGTGGCTATCCAGCAGGGTTGCAGGAATGGGAACCAGTTAGCCAGAACATGATCATTTAGCCCACGGCCGTCCTTCTGGTGCTTACGCACAGGGTTTTGGAGTCAGTGATGTCAACTTTGTTCAATTCAGTACAACTCCGCAGTAAAGACATGTCAAGTGCTTACTAGAGGATGCAGTGACAAACAAGATAGCATCCCTGTCCTTAGAGAAAACTTATAGCTAATGCAGTACATGAGAAATAAATAGGTAACTTAACTGCAATCTTCTAAATGCTGAGATGGGGTAAGCAGAAGATGCTCTCACAGGATGCAGGGGAGGATACGGCACAAGGATGTCATGACTCTCGAGGGAAAGTGATGCCTAATTTGAGGCCTGGAAGATAATTCTTGGTCAGATGATGGGGCTGGAAGTAGGAAAGGTAAGCATTTCATGACAGGAAAGTATCTGACCAGCCCCAGATGTAAGAGATGTTCTCCCTACTTCAGAAGTGTGTGTATATGTCTGGGTGCAACGTGCTTGTGTGTGTGTGTGTGTGCGCGCGCGCACGTGCGTGCGTGTGTGCAAATGAACGGCTGGGTTTTTAAATGCTAGTCTGAGGACTCTGAACTTTCTCTCCAAGATAATGAAAAGTCATTGAAGGAACTTGCCACATAAATGAAGAAAGTTCTAAAGGAAGCACTAGTATTATAAATTGGTTAATGAGTGGATAAATGGAGAAGCTGAACCCAGAGGTCCTGGACAGCGCCATGTCTTTGGTTAGAGCGAACAGTTAGTGCCACTCATGGAACAGGAACATGGAGAGGAGCCTGATTTCAAAGAGGAAACCCTGGATTCTGCCTGCAAGTGTTGCATTTGTGGCCCTATGAGCCTTTGTACAAGACTGCTAAGCTGACAGATACACAGTCTGGAGCTCAAAGACAGATCTGTGTGCAGATCTTGTGGCCAGTGAGTTTTCAGCACATAGATGATATCTGTTGTCCTGGGAGCATATGAAAACACTTGAGAGTATTGACTGAGACCAGAGAAGGGAACAGTGCAGAACTTAGAAATGGACTGAATTTAAGCATTGAAGAAAGGAAAGGAAATCTATTCAAATGAATGGAAAGTTGTGTGTTGTTGTTTAGAAGGAAAATCGGAGTGTATGGTGTTACAGAAGGTAAATGAAAAAAATGTTTCAAGAAGGAGATAGTGTCAACATCTTTAAGAGCTTCCAAGGCTCAAGAATGCTAAGGACCTAAAAGCCTTCAATACATTTAGCGTCAAAGAGGTCACTGGTGATACTGAGAAGTATGGTGTCAAAGGGGAGAAGCAGATAGAAACCAGCTTGCAGGGAGGTGGGAGCTGCATCACGAGTAGAGCAGAGAAAATGCTCAGATGTGTGTGTATGAGTGGGGAGGGGGTGGTCAGAGAGAAGAGAGATGCTTTTTTACAAATTAAATTTTACATTTTCTGATAATTATGGATTCGCATGAAGGTGAAAGAAATAATATGTGTGTATCTGATAGAGAAACCTATGTACCCTTTATTCTGTTTCCTCCAGTAACACTGTAAGAACTATAGTACAATAGTACAGCCAGGCTATCACATTAATGCAATCCAATCTTATTCGGATTCGCTGAGTTTCACCTGCACTCATTTGTCTGTGTATTACATGTGAGTACACATACGTGTGTATTTGATTTATGTAACATCATCACGTGTATAGATTCACGTGTCTGTCATATTGGCCAAAATCCAGAGCAGTTCCATTCAACAATGATCCCCCCTGTTGCCCTTTTATAATCATATCTTCTCTCCAGTCCCAAACCCCAATAACCACTAATCTGTTCTCCCTTTCTAGAATATCATTTTGAGATTGTTATATGTATAATCCTACAGTACATAACTTCTAGGGATGGCCTTTTCCACTCACCGTAATTCTCATGGGATTATACAAACTGTTGTGTGTACCAACAATTTCTTCCTTTTTGTTGTTGAACACTATTCCAGGGTAAATGTGTATCACTGCTTAACCATTCACCTGTTGAAAGACATCTGTGTTGCTTTCAGGTTGGGGCTATATAAATATAGCAGCTAGAAGCCAATTTTTGAGGGAATTCAAGTTTGCATTTCTCTGAGATGAATGCCCAAGAATGTAATTGCTAGGGGATATGTAGTTGCAGGATTAGTTTTAAAAGAAATTCCCTAACTATTCTCCTGAGTGGTACCATTTTACATTCCCACCAGCAAAGGATGAGCAATCTAGTTTGTCCACATCCTTCCCCACACCGATGTTGACTATCATTACCCATCTGGGAAATGCTAATTAAAACTACGGCGAGATACCCCTACTAACTTATCAGAATGGCTAAGACCAAAAATAGTAATGAGACAATCAAGGTATATACTTAAGACATTGTCAGAATATTGATGGTTCTTAAAAGCTTAGGAGGATATTAGCGTGACTAGAGAGAAAACTGAGAAAGAAAAAGAGCCCTCTGCACAATCTAGGGGTCACTGAAGGGTTCAAGACAGCAGAGGAAACTGAGAGGTAGATAAATAAAGGAACAGGAGGGTGGGGGTGCCAAGGAAGTTTTGAGGAAGCTTTTCAAGGATGAAGACACTCATCCCCTGACATATCATGTTAAATGAACACTGAGATAGACCTCTGATTTTTGGCAATGTGGAAGTCACTGATGTCTCAGCCAAGGCACCCCATAGGAGTGATGAGAATGGGGGCCAGGCAGGAGGGAGACAGGATACTCTGGGAGGGGATGGGGACAGCATCTCTCAGAGGACCCTGTGGGGTCAATGGAGGAAAAATATGGGCCATGCTTGGGCACAAATGAACACTGATGAAAAGAATCCAACTGAGAGGGAAAGGCAGAAGATGTAGGAGAAAGAATGAATCATCTATGGAGGGAGGGCCAGGAAAGGCAAGGAAGGGACCAGAGATATGTGTAAACCAACTGGCATTTGACAATCTGATGGGCGCTGAGGGACAGAGAGAAAAGGGTACGGATTTGACAGCAGAAGGGAAGGAGCTTCTTTTGGCATCTCCCATTTTTTTCTACAAAAAATGAGGCCATTTTTTGAGAAGGAGGAACCAGGGATGAGAGACAGAAATCAAGGTAGAGTGAAGATTACATGAAACAGTTGAGAACGGAACATAAATGTTGGCTGTGAGTGGGGTTGACATACAGCTCAAGGTTGATTAAATTTATAATGATATCAGCATGTCCGTCTGTTTTATTCCAGAAACACTTAGGTGTTTTGACAAGCCAAAGACCTGAGATTAGGTTCATCCAGGTTAGGATATTGCTAGGGGGCTACATGAGGAAAGAGGGGCAAAGAATTACATTTACAATCTATTTGCCAGAGAAGGTATGATATGATAGGTGTCTTCAGGGTGAATCTTAGTAAAAACAGCTAGCATTTATTAAACATGAATTAGCAGGCAGTATGGTGTTAGGGCCTTAACTCATTCAGTCTTCTTAATAGCTCAACATGATAAGTACTTCCTTTTAGAGAAAAGAAACCCTTGCTTTAGAGAACTGAAGTGTCTTGACCTAGATCACAAAGTAGAAAGCAGTAGAATCTATGTTCAAATTTATGTCTCTTCAATTCAAAGGTTGAGTTCAGTACCCTGCCTTGGAGCTTTCAGGTATGTAGAGGCTGAGCCAAGTATCAAGGCTGGTCTGAATGTCATGAGATATTGAGTTTAGAGTTTTGGGGTTTGAAATTATCTGATAGGAATGTGAAATTGCACTGAAGGCAAGTTTCCTTTAACTGCAATAGGTGGTGACTAATATTACCATATTATTTTCATCTAGAGCAAATGAATAACTACGATACTCTCACAAGAAAACAGAATATACCACGTTTTTCTGGGGCATTGGTACAAGCATGTCAAGGAATCCATCCACAAACATATCCCTTTTCATTTTTGTCTTGGAGAGACCAGTAGTGATCATTTGCGTCGCACCCCTGTTCTCGACAAAAGTGTTGCCCATAGAATCTCTAGGAACCAGGCATCCATCTCTGCCCCTTTCCTTCCACTGGCAGGATATCAGACAGCTCTCCTGCATCTACCTGCCTTTTAATGGAGCACATACTACTGACGGCTCTGTCCCACGTAGGACTCCAGCCACCATCCCAAACATAATTGTATTTGATATTCACAAAACCTCCCTAAGTTCTGTGATAGCTGTTTTACGTGATGAAAATAAACATGAAAACCTTGTTTATTTCTTCCAATGAGTTCTGCCCAAAGAATATGCACAAGAGCAGTCTAACTGCCCTTTTACCCCAAAGCTCTCCAGTGCCGGTAGTCTGAGTCCACGATGGCCTTTTGGCATGCAGACTCATGCTCTAAACACCACTTGACAAGGAGATTGCTCAACCTCCTTTGAAAGTATGATGTATTGCCCAATAGCTGAAAGTGTCTCTCTCCTCCATTACTGGAATCAGCTGCCCAGAACTGGGATTACTGGAAAGAGCTATGGTGATAGGAACACTTGATCAAATATGTAAATTTTATGGAGGCTTCTGAAAGGGATAGTAGGCTCCATCTGATAAGGATTATGGATCCAGAAGCAGAGTGGTGTGATGGGATGTGGGGGTTGGGCACTCCTAGGTGGGATGGGCATGGAGCAATGATGGCAAGCTCGGGAAGGCAGAAAGGAGGAGGGTTTTTTCCAGAAGGGAGAAACAAGGAGAAGTAGTAGACTCTCACGGGAAGTCAAGACTGAGCATAAACTTGGTCTCTGCAGGACCGTGTCCTACTGGCTGGAGAACCTGGCTAGAGACGAAGACCCCTGAGTTTGAGCTCCACCCTGACTCTACAACTGATTTTTTTTGGAATGTCACCCTTTTCCCGGAAGCTTCATGTCTCCCACTTGTGCTTATGGACTTGGACACAACGTGAGGCTCCAGTTGGGAACTGTGAAAGGATTCCATTTGCTGCCTCAGTTCTGATCCTGACAGACTACTCACCCTCACGCCAAAAGTTATAGAATCATCTGGATACCACGAGACTACAGAGCTCTGAAGAAATCCTGCTCTCAGAACTCCTACACCGACAGGTTGGATTTCAAATATACTGAGTCCTTGAATCTGCTAACATCTCTGACAGGGTTACAGAAATCAGAAGTCTCCCTCCTCCCAAACCATTTACAATTATGTCCTGTCTAGGCAGAATTCAAGAAAGGCGAGGAAGATGAGTTAAAGGTGCTCAAGTCTACAGGACAAGAGTTAGGGCCATAACACCTGACATTCAAATACTCTGACTAGCTCTGTTTTTTGGCAAGTCCCTTAAGCTCTCTGAGCGTCCATTTCCACATATCATATATATATTTTTTCAAATAAAAAAGATGTTACCTGTTCACCAGGCTCAAATTTAGGTTGAAAATATTTGATAAACTGGAAAGCACTAACTAGTTATTACTGTTTCTTAAGTCAAGAATTAATCAACACTACCTATAGCAAGATAATGCTGGGTATTAAAGACATAAAGAAATGAGCAATTTACTCCTGGATGGAGATAAAATGTATACTTTACTGTAAGATAGAAAGCAATATATCACTTCTGCTTAAAATAGAGCATAACAAGGTCTAATACTCATATTCATTTTACTCCCCTTGAATTAGGAAGTGGGTTATAAAATTTTTCTTCAACTTTAAAATGTACTAATATAACTCAGAAACTTCTTATTTTGTTGTCATCTTATTTGCTTGTTTTTGAAAATGATGTCCTGTTCAGTAAATTTCTTTATGTAAACCAGTGGGAATTCTACACACTACCCAGGAAGAATGACACTGACATACTGGACGAACCCAGAAGAAAGTGGTCAGGCTATGAGAGGCCTTCGCACCAGGACAGGACATAACAACAGGAACTGGAATTTAGCCAGAGCAGAAGAATCGGATGCACTGGAGAACTTTCCTCAAATACCTACAAAGTACTTGATGTATTAGCTGTCTCCTCTGTGGAACAATGAACAGATGCTGAAAGGAAAGAGACGTTTTTTCCAAAATGAGAAGTAACTTTATAACTTTCAGAGAATTCAACAAAAGGAAAAGTTACCTTGAGAGCTGGTAAATTTCCCATCGCTGGAACTATACTTATTTAAAAAAAAAAAATAGTATGGTAAATCTATTGCAAAATCATTTTGTAAAATCCATTACAAAAACCCCCCTCCTTTTGAAAAATGATTACGTACTCTTCAATTTATTTCTTTCGTAAACTATTCACTTGGTTAAATGGCAAAAAATGGAAGCAGTCCTCCATCTTCCAAGAACCACCCGTAGAAGGAGAACCAAATGGTACAGGTGAAGAGCTTGGAGGGGCCTTTCACGCAGTGCTCAGTGAGGCTCAGCCATCCCCAGAGGTGTGCCCCAGTCCCACATCAATACCCATCGCTCCATGATTTTCTACCATCCGTTGTACTAAGTGAAATCACCCATGTCCGTGAAGTCTGCCTTACAACCTAGTTTCACTCGCAAGGGAATGTGTCTGCCACACACAGTGTCTCCAACATCCCTCTCTCTCAAGCACACTATCATCAGGTGCTTTTTCTGAAGGGGAGGTGGCAAATTACTTCAAACTGCATGCATTTCTATAAGTGCAATAACATTCTTCAGTTTTTAAAGGGCATCTTTTTTTCTGAAGTTGTCATTTGAATTCAAACTCTTCGGAAAACATGCATAATAATCTTAATGATCCCATTGAGTAGTTTAAATTCAAATTGTGGAGCATTCGAAATACAAGGCTGGCAGCACTTTCCATAAATTACTCTCAAATTCAATACATCTCTACACACATACACACACACACACACACACACACACACACACACACACACACACCCTGTTCCAAGCACCACACTCAAAAATCTTTAAATTACAGTTTCTTTGTTCTTGTCCCATTTAAATTATTTGGTTCATATATTAGAACTAGACTGTCTGCTTCTACATTTCTGTATCATTTTTCAAAAAAAAAATTTTACGGCAGACGTAAATGTTTATATCCTCTCAGGGTAAATGGAGCTTTGTTTTAAAGCAGAGTTCCTGGCTTTGGCCTGAGTGTGTGCTGGTGTTTGTATGTCCACATGGGTGCGCGCATGTCTCGTGTCCAGTAAATCAAGTCTTGCTTACTCATTTACCTTACAATTCACTGTGCACACTATAATTTTTAGGAAGTGCTGGAAGACTGAACAAAAAAGATCTCTTCTGAGATACTGCTCACTGAGAATCTTTATAATGAGCTCCTATCTACAGCAGAATTGGATAAATTATACCACAGGGATTTAATGGTTAAAGGAAAGAAATTCTTTAAGGCATATGAGAGAAAAGATCCATTTTCTCTTTACTTTTAGTATATATGAGAATTAACATTTCTTCACAAAGCTTGCCAGTAAGAAGGATTTCACGAACAGGAAAATGTACATAAATGAGCTGGGAGACATCTGTGTCTAACGTATTGCCCACGTAGAGCAAAGCAGAAAGCAAGCGTCCGGCAGCAGAATTCCAAGCTTGTGCAATTCAGAAGTTTAATCGTAACTTCAACTATGAGGAAAAATTTGCCCATGATTTTGAAAACATGGCTGTTCTCTGCCATTGAATTGTACTGAAATCTACCCCCTCCTTTCAAAGGAGGGGGGGCAGTTGGAATATTTGATAGCACTTCAAGCATTGATGAAACAGTAATGATAAGATACTTGGAAATAATTAGGAGATCTTAGACTGATTAAACAGCAGTCTGATGTGTCAACAGCCCCTATTGAAAGTAACAATTCACTGACTTCAGAAGAGGACCGAACAAGCAAATACAACCTTGAAAATGCATGGGTGAGTATTAGCTGCTTAAAACTGAACATCATTACTGCCACAACCACTATCTCGTGAGAAAGTTATTCATTTTACTTACAATGATTTTTAAAAGGCTAACTCAAATTCATAAATTAAAATCTATTTATAGCCAAGGGTCAACAGAAAATCTCTTCAGTGTTGTGGAGGATAGAGGGGAAAATCATCTGTGTCGTCACCAGCAAGTATTAACAGAATGCTGGTGGTGTCTTCAGACACTTGGAATCTAGTCGCAAAGACAGGGCCCTGACATGATCAGATAAACAGCCCCTCCATCTTTTGCCACCCTCCCCCCAAACTCCAAAGACAGTTTATCCTGTAGGGCACTTACTCCAAATCTCCATTTATCTGTTTGCTCGTCCGTAACGTTCAAAGAGTGAGTGTTCCAAAGACTGGTGACTCTGTCTTTTTCGGTTTTGTACCCTCAACAGTTGCTACACTATTTGAAATGCAGACAATGCTTAGTAAGTATTTACTGGATGGACTTCAATGGACTGAAGACCACTTAGGCAGGCAACAGCAGCACAGAGGTAAGAAACTCAGACTAGTAGTTAGAAAATGGGTGTCCCAGCCCTGTCTCAGTTTCTGGGTTATATATGGGCTACCTTCTCTAAGCCTCAGTTCTTGTATATCTCATCTAGAAATAACACCAAAAGCCTTGTGGGACTGTTGTGAACATCCAATGAAAACAACTCTAAAGGTACTTTGGGTATATACGTTTTAAGTATAAGGTATTATTATGCCAAGCACCTTGTACAGGTGGTGAAGGCTAAAGGATATATAATTAGCATAGCTGGAAAACCGGGAGATTATTAAGTGAAGTTGCCTAATGCCATCCAATGGTAACTCAGGGAATTAAAAAAAGTCAAGTTATTCTTTCCTGAAAAGGCCTCGTCATTCTCTTTCATGTACACGTAATATACATTTCAAATAATAACCTGAATTGTTATATGATTTAGGAAATTCACACAGCTCTCTTTTACTTAGAAAAACTACTCCTTTACTGGGCTTCAGTTTACTAATCTGCAAAAAGAGGAGCTTAGGTAAGAGGAATTTCAAAGTTCTTTCCAGCTTTCATGGCATGAAGGTTGACCTCCACTCAGTCTACCAGAAGAATGATCTTAACCTGGTTGGCCCCATTCAGCGCTTCTTTCACAGCTTTTAAGTACCTACCTTATCAGAAAAGGAAAGGCAGCACCAACATGACTTTCTTATGGTTTCAAGGACAAATGAATTCAGCCTTTGTAATGATCAGAGGAAGATGATTAGTCAGTCGTCACTTATGCAAAGAAGGGAACTTGAAGATTTTCCTTTTTTTTTAATCTTTTCCATGCATTTTCTTTTGCAGAATAATATATATGTAATATACATACAATGAATACTCAATAAATCCTTACTGATCTTCCTGATTTCTTTTCCTTTAACCCTAGAAGTTGTAATCAAGTTCAAAATGGAAAATAATTGCTTAGAAATTGGAATTCTCATTCATCGTCTGCTTCCCACCCCATGTTAAATCCTACTTGACTCTCAAGGGCCTGCTCAAATGTTGCATTCTTTGGGAGGCCTTTCTTGCCTAGGTCCATTCTTCTCTGCACCCTTTGGTAGACATAACCCCTTCCTCTGAGCTTTCACAACTGCCTGAATCTCTCTCACAAATAAAGTGGGTTACTTTGCCTTAATATTTATCTGTTTGCATGTCTGACATCTCCCTCTGATCTAAGGGTTCTAGGAGAGCACACATAAGGCTAATGCTGCTCTGTACCTTGCCAGCATTGACCATAGTGTTCTGCACACAGAAGGAGTTCATGCAATGTCTCTTAAAATTGGCAAACAGTTCACACATCAGTTGGAAATGTGCAAGGCGTGTATGATCAAATGCTCATTTCCCCCAAGGAAGTAGAGACAGCAATCTCCTACATTTCCTGGACTCATCTCCATGAGGACTCAAAAACAACCTGGAGAAAAATCAGATAGCACAATTTCACAAAAACAACCTTCTTCACTTTATTTTACTTTGGACTTAATTAATGGTAATGCTTAACCTGCCACCTCTTAATTACACCGGCACATTGGTAAGGCTTATTGATCTGCGCATGAGGAGTTAATTCCAAAAGAGACTTTGACAAAAAGCGCTTTTTATGGGAGAAAACATCATTATTCCAGCAGCGTTGCTGAAATGACCTGAAGATACTGCCCAGCCAGACTCAGGACGGTTTGGCTTCCTGCCACTTGTGCCGACTTCCTAATGATCTCAAAGGAATGTGCAATAACCTTCTAAAAAATTAACTTTTTCTCTCTTTTTTTTTTCCTCTGGTTTTAAAAATGAGATGACATCTAGCAAGCTAAATGTATCCTTAAAGGAAAATGCACCTGGGCTGTACCATATTTTAAACATTAATACAGCCCTACTGAGTATCTAGCAAAATTCTTTAAAGGCAATCGAATTCTCAGTGTACCTCTGTTAAATAACTGGGTATCCAGCTTCTCTGCCTACAAACACAGGCTAGTCTAATCTCTACTTCATCAATTAGTGCAGGTAATGCACTTACAGACTGATGGCCAAAGGTCTAATTCATTGCATGGCTTAAACTGTGTCCCCTTCTACATTCATAGTAGATAGCATTTGGACATGGGTCCTTTGGGAGGTTATTAGGTTTATATGAAGTCATAAAAGTGGGACCCTTATGACGTGATTACCCTTATGAGAAAAGACATTAGAGGGCTTGTCACCCACCTTGCAACATCCCTCCCCACCATATACGGGCACTGTGAGAAGATGGCCATCTGTAGGCCAGGGAGAGGACCCTCAACAGGACCCCACCATACTGGCAAGCTCATTTTGGACTTCTGGCTTCTAGAGATGTGAGAAAATGAAGTTCTGTTGTTCAAGCCACAAGTCTATGTTTTTTTTTTGTTTGTTTGTTTTTTTTTTTGTTGTTGTTATGGTAGTCCAAGCTAATGCGTTGATTTTTTTAAAAAGCACTAAATATTCCCCAGGGTAAGCAGTATTGTTCTGGGCACTACATTTTTGAGAAATGTAGAGTGGGTAGGGAAAAAAGACACAAAGAATAACAGGAAAAAAATGAGGTGGCTCCTAAAAGAGCTCATAGTCTATCTGTCTGAGTGTGAGGTCACTTTCCAATGTACAGTTGAAATGGGAAAGGGTTAAAACAAAAATGAAAGATGAAGACAAGGGCAAAGATAAAAGGTCTGAAAATACAGGGAAAGAAGTACTTGCTTCTCTTAAGCTGGAAGGACATAGGAAACAATTCTCAAAACAATGGTACCCAACCTGGGTGGGACCTGAGATCTATAAAAATGAGCTTGGCTAATTAAAAAAAAAAAAAAAAAAGCAATATCTGATGACAGGTCATCTATTAGCATAAATTTATATAAGGGCAAGGTAGAAGTTAAGATTTAGAGTTCAGGAGCTTAAACTTCTATTAATTCCTCATTTCCCAGAGCCTTTGATTCTCTAAGCTTTGATTTTGTTAATTTTATTAAAAGAGAATAGTAAGAGTTCCTACGTGTCTGCTAGGAGTAGAAATGTATGAATATGTGACATTAAAAGAAAGTAAGATGTATCATATGACACATGGTACAGGCCTCTTCCTCCATGAAGACTTTTTTGTTCAATTTATCCTTTTCCCCCAAATACTCCTAAACTCCCTTCCCCTAGTTCTTTCCTCTCAGGCCCCAACATATTTCATACTTTCCATCTTGTGGAACAACTATTTGTCTTAGTGCTGTCCTAATGAATAAAATGTACTTAGATTCTTTACCTAACCTAGAATAAAAAATATAAATATTCATTTTTTTAAGGAATGTATATCGGAAGGTTCAGTATTCTTTTAACATATTCCACGAACTTTATTAATATAAATCGCCTCAAGTGTCTTTTAGCATTATTGAAGAGTCCACAAAGTAAAAATAACTTCTGTGGAAGATGGTTAATATTGTCTCAAAAATAGTGGACGTGTTTTTTAAAGCCATCACATATGTGTGTCTGTGATTTTCAGGTTGCTTAAAGAATCCTCCCTGTATCCATCCATGTGGCATCTGATTTCCTCATACTGTAAATGTGTAGGACTAAATTAATAGTCACAATTTAAAAAATATAGATGTATATGCATATATATATTCATTGAACACTTAACAACATGCCAGGCCCTTGTGACTGTGAAGTGTTCAAAGAGAACCTCTGCCTTGCTGCAATGATGATATCAGCCTCAGCTGTCACCCACTTCTTCCACAGGAAGGTGAGCAAAAGAAAAGATCTAGGAAGCAGAATTTATTGACTTATTAATTTATTTTAGGTAGGTCCTGGCTGTGGGAAGGAATTGTCATGCCCTGTTCAAAGTCATCAGAACATCGGAGAACTTTGACCCAAACTCCTTGGCCATTTTGACGGGCGAGTCTGTGTGTTTGACCTTGAGTGCAGCAGCTCTTATGATAATTGTACGGCTGGAAGGCAGACAGCTGGCTTCAGAGCTCCCATCTTTCAGTTCACTCTTTTATACTTACATCTCAGCACTGACTCTCCCCATAGGCATCCAGAGCCAAGCTCTTACTTTTCCTTCTTATCCACCCACAAGGTCTCAAGTGCAAGGTGCACCAAAGAGCAGATAAAGGTAGGAGAGCCAAAGACTGTGAGGAGACACGGGCATCTAGAGTGACACCAGGTCCCAGTAGCACTACTGTGCTATGGTGATGAGGGTTACAGAAAAGACAAGGATGAATCCCACGTGACCTTCCAGCCCTCTCTCTCACACACACTCTTTAGGGGTCTGTATCCATCAAGGAGTGAGCCAAGGGCACCAGTGACTTTGTTCTACCAGCGTGGTAAGATTAGATCTCATGAGAGCGCTGGGAACAAAAACCTCTCATGTCCAGGAATGGCTACATCCAATTGGGGATATTTTGGGAAAGCTTTTTAAGGCTGGTTGATACAGATTCTTAAAGGATGGGAGATGGCCTGAGGCAGACAACAGCATGGGCACAGAGAAACCCTGGACACCAGTGTCCAGGAGAAAATTCCATCTGGGACAAGCATTGTAAAACAAAAATGTAGGAAGATAAGAATGAAAAAGTATTTGGGGCTGCTTCCTGTATCGGGTAGGCTGGACGTCCAGATGCATGGGCCTCAAACTTGAACCTAGGAACCTACCTTCCCATTCCCTGCCTCTCCAGGAGTCTGGTAAAAGATGCAAAGTTTCTATTTCCTTGTGCAGAAATTCTGGGGAGGGGTCTGGAATTTTACCTTCTTGATGAAGACTTCAGGGTGATTTTAGAGCAGATGATGTCTGACATATTTTGGGAAAACCAGGCTTCCAGGGTATTATGACTGTCCATCCCTCAGACTTGGGGAGCTCGAGTCAGCAGGATGAAGTGACCTTCCAGAGACTGACATGCTGCCTTACAGCTGACCTTTGGTGATTCAAGTTAGACAGAATTCTCCCTTGCACATTTTGTCTGTATGTTCCTAGGCCTCGGGCCTGGTGTGGCTATCACTACTCCTAGCCCCCCACACTGACTTTTGCTCTGTCCTGTCCTCTCTGAATACTCCTTAACCAGATAACCATGTGATGCAAGAATCTGAAGCTTCCTTTCTAGTTTCATTACAAATGTGGAGAAAATGAAGCTAAAAGAAATGGGGTGAATGCAGAACAGTAGCCAGTCATGCTGGGTGTGAACCAGGTCTGACTTCGAATTTTATATTCTTTCTTCAAAATTATTTGCTGCCTTGCATTGAGCCCCGTAAGTGACAGATTGAATATCTTACCTAGAATCCTAAAACTTATTTTCAGTGTATTTTTAAGATTGATTTTATAGCATTATTTCCCCCTCATTCTATTCTTTTTTTTTTTTTTCTTCTAACAGAAAATTTAAGATTGTAGACATTTCCTTTCTCTCTTCAGAGGGTGCAGAGCAACTTAGAAGACCCTACTAAAATAGATTCCATGCTACTGCTGGGTAATTATCATTCCTTTATCCATTAAGAGTTCTAAGATAAATATGAAAGAAAACAAGGAATAGACTCCTTCCCTATTTCTTTGCATCCTTTTATCTCTAAAGGAGGAAGTTTACTGAACCACTGCCAGCAATTCACTCAGCCTAATGAAGTGTATAAGTAATGGGATTAAATAATCTTAAACCATTATTACAGTGGCCCGATGCTGACATTCATCCAAACTCTGGCATACATCTAGTGGTGAGTTCATGCTTGATTTAAAAGTAAACAAACTAGGGCAATGGGAAAGTTCTAGCATAAAGTTTCAGAAGTATTTAACCTGAAAGTCTGAGCACATCATTCTGGTTAGGGCTGAAGCAAGCACTGTTCTGTTTCCATACTATCTGACCAAAATGTATTGATACCAACATTTTCTAGGGATGTTTCTCTGAACCTGCAACCAAATTTGGTTTAAAGCCCTCAGAAAGTCAGTCCCAAAGATAGATGTTCTTCGAAGGCATCATCAAGACTCGTGTTTTCTAGTCCTTTCTCTGCCACCAAGAAACCATATGACCTCTGGCAAATCAGCCAGCTTTTGGTGGCTTTAATTTTCTCAGCTATAAAATCACATTATTAAATTTCTAAGTTTCCTCTGGCCTTTCGAATGCATTCTAATTTTATGACAACACAAGTTAATATACTTTGGGGTCAAACTGGGAAGAAACAATCATGCTAAGCTAGGCAATCCACTTACAGGTCTATGCCTTCACTTTCCTTACAAGTAAGTGCTGTCTTATGGTCTCAGGGATGTGGTGAACAGTAATCAAGGTTAGCAAAAGGATAGGGAATATTTGGGAGAGAAAGCTAAATATACCATTAGCAAAGGACAGTGTAGTAACTATTCATTCTCCTATGAAAATGTTGCCGCTTTCTAAAGCATATTCAATCCCCAAATCATTTGGTCATGAGTTAATTACTCCTGCAAAATTTTACAGCATTACTCACTTAGATCAGTTATACTTGAAAAGTTTTTTTTTTTTTTTTTTTTGTAGAGACAGAGTCTTACTTTATGGTCCTCGGTAGAGTGCCATGGCATTGCACAGCTCACAGCAATCTCCAACTTTCTGGGCTTAAGTGATTCTCTTGCCTCAGCCTCCCAAGTAGCTGGGACCACAATGCCCGGCTATTTTTTTGTTGCAGTTCGGCCAGGGCTGGGTTTGAACCCACCACCCTTGGTATATGGGGCCAGCGCCTTACCGACTGAGCCACAGGTGCTGCCTCCATATACTTTAAAAAGTTTTACCTAGATATTTTATAGCTGTTTTGCTTCATGAATATTTTTCCTGTTATATTTCCTAACCCTAAAATTACAATTTTTATTTTGTCAGCTTACTCAACTTCGATCATTCTAATATTTTAGAACTTTTTAGGCTTTCCAGAATAATTACATCAAACTATATATCTTAATTTTTAAATTTTGACTGGAAAAGTCTCAGAAAAATATAAATGATACAATGCCATTTATTTAAAATTAAGAAACAACTATATGCAAACAGCATTATATATTATTTAGAGTTATGTATTAAAAATATAAAGAAATGCATGGATATGATAAATAAACTTACAATAGCAATTATCCCTGAATGGGAGTGTTGAGGATGTGATCAGGGAGAAGAACCTAAGTGATCTGAAATAATTTTTTACTGTTTTATTTCTTTCACGGGATAATGAGTACGTAGACTTCCATCGTTATGCTTTACATCTTTGTACACATTAGCGATTTAATTCAATTACATAATTGAAATGTATATAGTACTTTGAGCTTGATTTGTGTTACAGCCACTGTTTCGGTTTTAAACAAGAATGTGTGATGAATTTTATTAAATTCCCTTTGAAAGAAAAATATCTATGGAGATAAGTGTTTGTTTTTTTTTAAATCAGATCTATCAATATAACAAATTATTTTAATAAATTCTCAATATTGTCCTAACATTGCAAATAGAATAACTGAAATGTTTTATTATGTGACACTGCTAATATTTCATTCAGGATTTCTGAATTTGTGCAAGAGGTTTCCTCTTGGGCTAACTCCGGTGTGGCATTATTATAGGGATCATGCTAGCTTTATAAAATGATTTGGGAAGCTTCTCTTCTTTTGCTAGGCTCTGAAAGGTGAAGTAGCACAGAAATTACTTGCTCCTTGAAGATCTGAAAAATCCTATGAGTGACATTTTCTGGGTGTTTTTCAAGTAGGAGCTCTGCATTTCCTCATGTTTATGAGGTTATTCACGTTTCTCTCACTTGGATTTTAGATTTGCACAAAAACAGCCTCTCCTATTAAATATCAAGAGTGATAATTTTAAAATGTCTTCTTTACCTATGCTGAGAGCTTCTTTTCCATTCCCAATATTTGTAATTTTTATCTCTTTATTATCTTCATCGCAAGTTTATTTTATTGCTCTTTTCTTTTCTTTTTTTTTTTTTTAAATAGGGGAAAGCGCGAACGCAGTCTCCCACTACCACAAATTATGCAGTTGAGTTTCCCACATTTGGGAAAATCGCAGGGGTCAGCACATCCGGAGTGCAATGGATAAGCCTCGCCCTGGGAAAACCACCTTCGTGATCATGGTATCTCCCCTGCCAGGTAAGTATGTTATTTTATTGCTTTTTTCAAAAATTTATTTTCTGGACCTAGAAATTCTAGTGTTTTTCAATTTATCCATGACTTTTTAATGAAGTTCTTCTCCCTTTAAGTGTCTGTCTGGTCCTTTTGTAGCTCTTAAAATTATTACATGTGCACTCATTCCTGCTGCACTCAATGGTACCAGCATTACTGAAATCCAACTCTGGATGCATCTCACCTCTCATTGCTCTGAAGTGTCATCCCCATGACTATTTTCTAAGCATTCTTTAACCTAAGAATGTGCTTATTTATTTATCCATTGCTCTCCCGCTGATCGCCAGAGATGTGTGGGAGAGAGAAATAAGCCACTTCATCTACCCTTCTTGCTGGACTCCAAGCCTTTACCGGCTGATTTCTGCCAATATCTTGCTCCATTGTATTTTGCAACGCAACTTCCTCCTGTTAAATCTCTGGTAGATTCTGTCACTTTTCCCTTAGAATTATATCTAGTTTATGCTTGTTTATTTGTTTTTTCATCTAAAGCTTTTCCTTCTTTCTGAGATGATTTGGTAGCTGGTCTCCCAGCCAACTTCCTTATTTTGAATGATTAGCTTTATTGCTTTATGTCTTATCACTATTTTATTTGCTCTGGATCTCTGGTATACTTTATTTTGATTAGTTTGTGGGATATTTGAGTAACTTTTCAGAAATATATATATATTACATATAAATTTATATATAATATATATATTTCTAAAAATATGTGTGTTTTATATATAAAACACATATATGTGATATATATTCTTTCTCAATGTCCATGGAATATTTAAAAGAGAATATTTTGTAGAATACAAAGTTTTATATACTATTGTGTAATAAAAGCAAGTTACCAATGAGTATTTATGGTATGATCCCACTGTGTGTTTTTGTGTATAACCATAAGTGTACAGATGTGTGGTTACAGCCATGTACATATATCCATACCCGTATGTGTACTGAAGTAGAAAAGAATGTTTCATAAAAAGTGAACTGCTATTATATTTAAATGAAAGAATCACATTTTTTTCCTTCTATCTTCTAATTTTTCTCTAATCAGCATAGACTACTAAAAAACTTAAGGTTTTCTAAAAGAAATACTACCATAAGAAAGATTATACTAAGTTCTACGTTTGTCTAACATATCTTAAAATAAAGTGAAAGACACATTCATAAAATTTGGAGTTTGGGTTAACTTTTTTTTGAATACTTAACATTAAGAAATGGTATTAGAGACAAAATTAGAAAAAAGGAAAGTCAGCAATAACAAATGGATTTCCAGTGATTTCTGCTGGCTATGTAGAAAAAGCTGGACTTGGGAAGCAAGGCCAGTATCAAGTCTTAAGTCCTAGCTTGGACAGGCCTGCTCCATGGCACTGCTAAGCTGACGGTTTCTATGACTCCCTTTTCTTGCTACTGGAAATGAAGGCAGAAATAATTGTACCGATCCTCTAGGGTCATTAAATGATAACATGCGATAGGAGAAAAGTGCTTCGTAATAGTTAAAGCACTAATCAATTTTTAGTTGTTATCGTGAATAATTTTAATTATAAAAATGTTGTTGCCTTCTAATGCCTTTCCTTGAGGCATTTCAAGGAGAGCAACATGAGAATGCTCAAGACCAGACAGGGGCTGATGGTTTTTCATCCAGGTAATTTTAGCATTTTAGGTTCTGTAATACTGGAAGGCATGATTTTGATGGTCATCGATTAAAATCTCGGAATGAGAAAGCTGTAATTACAGATGACTTTAAAAGTGAGCAGTGGGAATTTGTCAGGATGTTTGTCTTCAGAAAGTTGAACATGAACTGCAGATTGGTGGCAATAAAGTGCAAGTCTTTTGTTACTTTGAAAACATCAAAATGGGACTAATAATCTCCCCTGATGACTATTTCACAGAGCTCTAACAGGTATGATGACCGTAGTAAAAGATGCTATTCCCACCAGAGAGCCTGCTTAACCTCTCAACAAAGTGCTTGACATTTTTGTTTTTCTATCTCGAACCATTTATTTTCCTTCCTGGGAAAGTTCCGGAAATGATGATACATAATAACATCAAGAAGTATGTATGTGCGTGCGTGTGTGCACGTGCGTGTGTGTGTGTGTGTGTGTGTGTGTGTGTGTTGTGACCCAGAAAGAGAGACAAGAGGAATAGACAAACACTCTCTGGAGGAGAGAGAGGCAATTAAGAAGAGAGAGGGAGAAAAGATCATGTGGATTTTGGGTTCAGTTCTAAACTCTCGGTTCCTTTTCCAACACCTACATAAAAAGCCCTGGGAGTAAGCACTTTTAAAAAACATTTTATTAAGAGGACTTGAGTCTATAAAAGGACTGCTTTCCTGCAGAGGGACCAAAGCCTCCCTTTTAATGTAAGCTGAAAAGTTAGAATGTCTTAACTGTAGTCACTTAAGGACATAAAGGAGCAAAAGGCTGCTAGTGTGCTGGCCACTAATGCACCAAGTTCAGGTACCTTGAAGCGTTTAGTCTCCTGTGGAGTCAGCCTCCTGTTACCGGAAGCCCCTTAATCACTTGAATTTTAACTCTAATAAAAATGTCTGTACGGACTTGTTCTGCTGGAGAGTTAGGAGTTGGATTCCATCCGCTCTGAGTGAGACCTGGTTTAGGGGAGGACCCTTGGCTGCCGTTCTGTAAACAGACAGTCACTGAGAATTTCTGATGTGCTGTGTTCCTAGGCCCAGAATCTTTGGCAATTGCAGACACAAAGACAGGAATTCCTTTGCTAAATCTAGGAGTAAGCTTGTCTCATTATCGGCAGAAGGACACATAAGCGAGAGGCACGGTTTCTGCCCCTTCACACTCATACTGACACAAAAATCTTAAGCAAAGCACCATTCCTTTCTCCTCATATATGTCCTTACATTCCTTCTATGACATTTATTCATTTTGGTATTTCTATAGCAACTACCGCCAGGAAATTGCCCCTAATTTAGAGGGCTTTTCTATTGCATCAGATCATGCTAAAGGAGAAAAGCAATGATAACAATGTTATTAATGGCATTAGCCCGGATAGTAGTAAATAATTTCATGATATATAAGACATCACACTTGTTTATTCCTTCTATTTGAAGACAGGGAAGAAATTAATCTCTCTCCCTAAAAAATGAGAAGATAGGGACTCAGAAGCTAAATGACTTAACCAAGGTCACACCAGGAGATTTAGAATTAGGAAAAAAATAATCACTTTACTTCCCAAGGAAATTTTAGTGACCTTATTTTTTTAATCTGTTTATTTACTCAACTCTGTAAGAATAATCAAAACTAAGCTTTCAAGAGATATATCAGCAAAGTAGAAAACCATATCGCTTACTTTGTTAATAATTATACAAACTTAAAATAACCATGACACAACGTACTTATTAAATTGGTTCAAAATGAATATAAATAATTTCTTCCATGGAGGAGAGGTTATAGTTTAACATATGGTTTCATTGTTGCTGATGATTTTGTAAAGTAGAAAAATCTTTCTAAAGTAATCTAACAAGGTAAAGCAAAAACTTTCCTTAAACTAGACTTGGTAATATAAATCAGTGATTTTATGCAAGGATGTAATTCAAATTAAAAAAATACTCAGCCTCACAAAGGCAGGTTATTTACATACTAAAATATAAGAAAATACCTAATACCTTTTGAGTGGCAAATGGTTTTAAAATGCTGCGTGTAAGCACATCATTAAATTAAATACCTAAAAAGCTAAACATAAAGCTAAAAAGCATAACATATTAATAGTGGAAAAGTATTAAATGTTTATATTAAGTTAAAAAAAAACCAAAATGTGTAAAATGCTTAGAGAGAATTACAATGCTTTACTGAATTAAATTTGTTCAATCATAGCTCCTAACGCGTGTGGGTTAAGAATTCAAGAGATAGGAGGAAAATTTTAATAACCATTGAACCAAAGCTGCAGACATTATGGGTATAGTTTCCCTCAAAATTATGTAAACATTTGACTTATATAGGACCCTAAGTTTATCAACAACTAATTTAGACAGAACTATTATAAATTTAATTTACATTAGATTAGCACCATTCCTGAACTTGGAATCAAACATAGGGGGTCCTTACACAGAAATAATTAACCAAGTCACTATCTTTAATATTCAGATCCTATCAATGAAAAAAAGACGGTATATTAAATGATGGTCAAGGGCTACGTTTTTTCTTCTTTGTATAGAATGTCTAGAGACATCACTTTCCAAAAATGTAACAAAAGCAATTTTGCTGGCTCATGTAGAAAGTGCTTCCAGTTCTAAAGCCTTTGGTTCTGAGCGAGACACATGCACTCCGTTCTGGAGTTGTCTTTCATAAATCTTCCAATGTTGTTTTATTTTATCCTCCGAGTTTCCCCAACTCAGATTCTAGTGTGCAGCTTATAGGACTTACGAAAGTTCAGGAGAAATTAAATACAAATACATCCATCTGAGAGCTTGAGGGCTGTGCTGAACTCCGTAATTAATGCTGAACAAGGGTCTCCTAGGAAAGCTTCACTGAATCCTGGTAAGAATTAAATTACATTCTAGAGTCACCATGAATGTATCTCATTAAAAATTTTTCTGGTTAAAGGTTAAAGGTTCCAATGAAGAAAAGAAGTTGAGGGCGGCGCCTGTGGCTCAGTCGGTAGGACGCCGGCCCCATATACCGAGGGTGGCGGGTTCAAACCCGGCCCCGGCCAAACTGCAACCAAAAAATAGCCGGGCGTTGTGGCGGGCGCCTGTAGTCCCAGCTACTCGGGAGGCTGAGGCAAGAGAATCGCTTAAGCCCAGGAGTTGGAGGTTGCTGTGAGCTGTGTGAGGCCACGGCACTCTACCGAGGGCCATAAAGTGAGACTCTGTCTCTACAAAAAATAAAAAAAATAAAAAAAAAAAAAAAGAAAAGAAGTTGAAGGGACAGTAAGAATTTCCGTTATTTGAATTCATCCAGCTCGTCCAAGTTTGCAATTAAATATCTCCCAGATAGTTTTCCTTGTCACAAGCAGAGTATAGTAAAGGGAAACCAAAGCTGAGGGGGCTGGCATCCTGGAAGAATCACAAAGATCCCACAACACTTGGAATGGAGATTGAAACTTGAGCCCACATGGCAGAGAAACCCATTATTTAGTCAGATTAGACTTTCTTCAGTCTTATTACACACGAGGGAAAGCAAGCAAACATTTAACAGTGGGGGAGGAGTACGCCTGAGAGGTCAGCATAATTTCCTAAAGCCCAGTGAAGTTCACTGCACATTCAAAAATACTCAATAGGTTCAGAAATCTTACTATAGTTAATCCCAGAATAACATTTACTGCACTTCTATTTCCTGAACAGGCCAAGTGTGCTTTACAAATTTTGCCTCATTTCTTTTTCATGAGCCTTTGGGGAAACGACTGCAATCATCCTCATTACGTAGACGAGGAAACTGATCACGCAACTTTCTCAAGAAGACAAAACATTAAGTGACGGGACCAAATTCAAACTCATGTTCTTCCCACTCTAGTATATTGTTTCCCAATACTGTCTGTGTGGCTTCTAGACTGTAGGGGATAAAGAATAACTAAATAAGGCTGCCGTGGAGCATCATTAAAGTAGCAGGAATGGACAATGTCGTCAAAAAAGGGATGAAAAATAGTTACTTACGGTAGGAACAAACAACCTCAGGTGCCTCTACAGACTTCCAACACACGGGCATAGCCCTTAGGAAATAAATAATTTCAAGTGATAGTTCTAAGCCATTGTGATTGACTGTTCTTACAGTCTGTTTAAAAGGCACATCTTTCTCCTTATTTGAAATATTTGTTTTTTTTTTTTTTTTTGAGGCAGAGTCATACTCTGTTGCCCAGGCTGGAGTGTAGTGGCATGGTCATAACTGACTGCAACCTTCAACTCCTGGGCTCTAATCATCTGCCCTCCAAATAGCTGGGACTACAGGCATGTTGCCACCTGGTTAATTTTTCTTTCTTTCTTTCTTTCTTTTTTTTTTTTTAAGACAGGGTCTTACTCCATGGTCCAAGCTGGCTGAAATATTCTTACCTCCTAAAGAAACAAACTTTTCTTGCCTAGACTTTCCCTTCTACAAAAATGCTCATTCTCAATCAATAGGACCTGACTGTATTTGCTTTTATGCTTCAGAAAAACTGAAACCATGTGGCATTTGCAAAGAATGTGGGCTTCGGAGTATGAATAACAGACTAATGA
Source organism: Nycticebus coucang (assembly GCF_027406575.1). Lineage (NCBI taxonomy): Eukaryota > Metazoa > Chordata > Mammalia > Primates > Lorisidae > Nycticebus > Nycticebus coucang. The sequence continues at coordinate 85,176,593 of NC_069795.1, forward strand.
TAGAATATACGAAGTTGCTTTCCTCCTCTCTACATCTCTGTATTCTCACTGCTAAAGAGAGAAGTTAGGCAAATAATCTTAACATTTTTTTTCAGCTCTAAAATTATATGGCTTTATAAAGATGCTACATGTGTTTAAGTTGCCTTTGGGAAGAAAATGAAATGAAATTGAACCTAGAGGATCCGCAACTATATGTAATCCTGCGTACACTTAATTTTGTCTATTTTTTTTTGTTTGTTTGTTTTGAGACACAGACACACTCCGTCATCCTGGGCTCAATACCGTGTCATCAGAGCTCACGGCAACCTCAAACTCCCGGGCTCAAGATTCTCTTGCCTCAGCCTCCTGGTAGCTGAGACTCTAGGAGCCTGCCACACTGTCTAGCTAATTTTTCTATTTTTAGTAGAGATGGGGTCTCACTCTTGCTCACACTGGTCTAGAACTTCTGACCTTAAGCAATCCACCTGCCTTGGCCTCCCAGAGTGCTAGGATTATAGGCATGAGCCACCATGCCCAGCCCAAACACTTAATCTTCAAGAACTTTCAGATCTGTGCCACAGACCTCAGCGATAAAATGAGTTAGAGCTGTCATGTTATGGGGGAATATCAACCAGGCCAGAAACTTCTTTAATAAACTTGAACCTTAGGAATCTGCAAAGCTATGTGTGACTCTCCATACCTGGTACCAAGACTTCTTTATTTGAAACCCCTGGGTACAGAGGGACAGACTCTTTTGCAGTTTTGTAAGAAAGTAGTACTTTCCCACTAACATGTGTTAAATAGAAAGAGTAAAATCATGCAGAAGGAGAACAAAGAAATTTACTTTAGATTAAAAATAAAAGTTTTGTATTCATCAAATGGCACTATAAGAAAGTGGCTTAATATGTAGATTAAGTAGCCTTACCGAAATCTAAGATAATGTGACTACCTTTTAGTCACTCAGCTATGTTATTAAAATACAGTTGCTAAAAAAAAATATATCGTTGCAGTGTTTTTTTAGTAAAAGAACTTCTTAGCTCGGTCAACCTTCCTATTCAATTCCCTTTAAGATGCTCTACAAAAATTCTGTTTGCATCACTGAGAACCTGCTGGATAAGACAAGGAAGCAGCCTTCTGGATAGATAAAAGGTGATTCAAAGGGTCCAGGAGTTTGGAAGAACACTGACACGTACAGAGATCCTATAAAGTTTCCCTGAAAACACTGGGACTTCAAATGCAGGGTACAATCTAATAACAAGAGGTATGACTCAGCTACGAGGAAGCTTCTAATGCTTCTGGGAAGAAAACACAAGCTTGTACCTACAGGGTTGAAAATCACCGGCTGATGATAATACCAGCAATTTGAATGGCAGTCCCACCCTCAGTGCATCTTTCTGACCTCATTTGAATGGGGATATATAGAAGAAAAATTGCAATATGCTAACTTATACACACACATATGTATTTTGAAATTTGGCTACATTCTATCCGGAGTGATTAGCATTCCACCACAGAAGACATCTTTGCAAAGCATACTGGGAACCAATGTGGAACTTACAATGTAGCAGGGCTCACAGTAGGCTTTCTTTTCCACGGCATAGAAGGGCTGCCCCCGGAGCTTGTTGTTGCAGATGATGCAGGTAAAACAGTCCACGTGGAAGACCTGATCCATGGCAGTGCATCCTGTACCTTCCCCAACCACGTTTTCTCCACAGCGAGCACAGCGGCCTAGAAAAACAACAAAGGCAACAAAGGGATTGATTGTTAAGAACAGAGCACAGCAGCCTAGAAGGACAAAGGGATTGATTATTAGGAACAAGCCAAAGTAGACTTCAATCCTTCTGAAGACAACGTGGTGGTGGTGGTGGTGAATAGCAGATCCCTAAGGTCAGCAGCAACAGAGCCACCACTACTGTCCTCACTGCCACTAGCAAGGTCACCAGCACAGATACCACTGTCCTCTGTACGGCCAACACAGTGGGAATTCTACATGAATTATATGAGGACATTGGCCCCTTGGCCTAAAGTCTTACAGTCGGTAAACAGCAGAACCCAAGTCTCTCAAATCTCACAGGCAAGTGCAAGAAGAATATGATTTAGGATGCTTGGAGTAGAAGGCCCAATCTGTAAAACAGTCCAGAATCTTCCTGGAGATGCTGTGCGTCCAGTTATGATGTGAGGGAACTGGGTCCACACTTGAACTTTCACAAAAGTCCTGGTTGTAAAACCTCTGTCGCCACAGGCCCTCAGTGACAGGCCGAGGACAAGCTAGACACTTTTATTTCCAGACTGCTCTCACTGCTAGAAAGTTCTCTCTTATATTCAGCCAGAAAGCTTCCTCATTCTTCCCAATAGTTCTAGTTCTGTCTTCTGGGGCCTGTTGAAACGCATCTCATCCTTTGGACTCCACACGCTTTAAGATATCAAAATTCAGATAGCATTGCCTCCAAGTCGGTTCCTAGTTGGAACATCCCTACATCCTGCAATCCTCCCATATAATGTAGCGTTTTGAGTCTCTCACAGCCCAAGTTCACATTGTTTGTGCAGTGTTTGGTAAAGCTCCAGCATTCTTAATTTGATGAATGGGGCATTTGGCCCACTTACAGACATCAGGTTGAAATTTTAAAAATTCACATTAAATTCTAAATTATAACCATAAAATGTAATTTAAAACAAACGCATCATTGAGAGGTGTTATGCTGGGTGCAATCTGTATCTCCTGATTCCCGTTCTGGGAGTCTCGAAGCAGAGGTCATGTCCACAGTTAGTTGTCTCTCTTATTCTTTGTTTCTAATAAGTTAAAAATAATCCTAACAAATAATTTAAGGCCACTAGGAATGTCATCAAGAATCTGCAGGCTTGACAGATAACAGTTACAGCAAGCCTAATATATCATATATATACCTAATATATCATATATATGATAGGTATAATATCCTAATATCATATATATCATATAATATGATATATATAATATACTAATATCATATATCATATAATATGATAATATAATATTATATTATATTAAAAAAAGATTAATATAATCTTCCCGGGCATTATATTAACTCACTCATATTCACAACAACCAGTACCTATACTGTTATTATTCCTGTTTTACAAATGAGGCAATTGAATCACATAGATGGTTAACTAACTTCAAACTAACTTCAAGCATGCATTTTAGCACCTATGCTCTTAACTACTAGGCTTTATTGGCTATTCCTAGTTCTGTGCCTCACGATTAACACAAATCTGACATTGGGGAGCATTATAGAGAGATCTGTCACTGAAGACTGCTTTCAGCACTCCATCACATAGGATTGACAGCCATTTCACACTCAAAAATGGGAGGGCTAAGTGTTTCAACTTCAGAGAAAAAAGGCAACTGTATTTCTAATTTTCTCTGGTTGCATTTGGCTCTAGAATGCAGTTCTTTATATTCTGTTGCATGGTTTAAATGTGTCTTTTAAATATGACCCAAAGTATGGTCATATTTAAAAGTATGCATCTTGAAAATTATCAAGTGTGGGAAACAGACTCATGGGCACTAGGCTGTCTCCACTAGGGTTGATTATATCATAAAGTTTTGATACCATATTGTTGATATTTGATTAAAAATTTTGTATAATATTTATAATGAACTTTGTGGCTGGTTTTATAATTTTCATCCACAAGTAAATTTATACCTGTTTTTATTAAAAGAGAAAATATGTCTTTACAATTTTGGATTTTGCATGTCTATAGCAACAAAATCATATGTGACATTATTTTTTGTGATTATTCTAAAAAAAACCCAAATAACAAAAAAAAAAGTGCTATGTTTGAAAATAATGCTACAATTCTGAGATCTTCATGCCACCTTTGACAACATTTCATTACAGAAAACACTGGTGAACAGAGGCAAGTGGATCACCCATCCATGTGATTATCTAGAGCATATTGTATTCCTATGAAAACTGTAATTTTACATTTCAAATTTGTTAATGGCAGATCAGCAGAATTATCTTTGTATATTATTCTTTTCTTTTCTAGATGTCAAGAAAAATCATGTAATAGGGCACCAGGGACTCTCAGGGATACAGACTACACTTTGGAAAAAAAATATTTCTGGCCAAAGCTATCAGCTGTTGGTCATGCTGGTCTACTAGGAAGCTAAAGGTAGCAATTTTGAGCCATATCACAATGTCCCAAAATGTAATATCTGGAATCCAGGAGTCTAAAGCTACATGGTTTGTGTAGAGTTTGCTAGCTACCCATGAGGATCTGGGAGCAAGTTTCAATCACTGATTTAGAGCGAAAGGTCAGAGCAGAGCCCCAAAGGTCATGATACAAAGGCAAGCTTTGAAATGTTCAATCTAGTCAACAGACGTCTCAAGTACTTACTTTTTGCCCACTACTGTGTCCTGCTTCTGTGTGATACCCAGAAATGGATTTAGCTTCAGTGTCTTTTACCATCATTCCAAGACTATTTCCATTCAAAAGTCACATGAGAATTTGTGCGAAGTGTCTTTGAAGAAACTGCTATGGAAACGTGGAAGGAAAACTACGTCTGAAGAGGGTCGGGAAAGGTTTTGTGGAGAAAGAGGCATTGGAGACTGACCTGAAATCATGGAATTCTGATAGGTGAAGAAAAAGTGAGAAAAAACACTCTAATTTTTCCAAAGAGTGGCTGTGACTTACTGCATCCAAAGACACTCCAGTGGTTTGGTGACAGCACAGCTATGAAAGCAGACTGACTGTATTCATGAGGAACAACCTTCTCCTTTATGTGTTGGAGAATATCCTTCCAGAATGGGCCCGTCAGCCTCATATGCTGGACTCAGACATGACTGGCCTTGCTGCCTCCCTTATTTTTCCTATACTTGGGATAAATTGGGACACCAGCCTCGAGGGCAGCCAGTCTGGCACCTTTAAAATCACAAGCACAGAAAAAGAGCGAAGAACAAAAAATAAAAATAGCCCTACACATCAGCAGGACAGAAAAGGTGCCCGAATGTTCCCTTTTCACATTAACAAAAATTTACAAACTATGCCTTTTGGGGAGGCATTCAGAATGGAAAGAAAGTTACTCAAGTATAGCGTACCCTTGCCTCTTTCACTGCATATTGTTAAAAGCACACAGCATTTTCAATGCCCATCTTTCAGACAAGTATCTCAGTACTTTTAAACAAGAAAAGCCACAGGAATGTTACTAAGCAATCAAGACATCAGAGCAGGAAAATGAACAGCTGACGAGCAGCCTGCAAGAAGCTGGAGCTCAGAGCAGGGCTGGTGGGAAGCGCTCGGGCAGTGCTTAGCGCTGGGCAAGCATCAGAACATTCTGATGAACCCTGATGCTGGGCCAAGCATCAGTGACTTAGGACTCCTAAATCCGCTCGTGCAAAATAGGGTGTTTCTATATTACCAGCAAGCTTTACATCGACAGTGGAGCCAGCCATGGATTCTTATTACCCATTTCCTCCTCTCCCCACCTACAGTAACCTCAGCAAAGCCTCTGATACCATGCTTTCCACCAACGCCTACTACCCAAATCAGGTTTCGTTATTTTTCACCGGCCATTGCAATGATTTCCTGATTGTTCTGCTATCTCTAATTTGCTTCCTTTAACAAACAGAAAGCTTTACACATGTTTTGATAATTGAGCTAAGTCTAAAAGGTTAGAATTTGAACAAGTCATTTTTAAGGATGGCACAGGTGGAGTGTGGCAAATCAACAGGTGGAACGAGGGAGGTAGAACAGTGAAATATGGGTTTTCATACTTATTTTCTCTTTTGGTAATATCAATTTATTTCTTTCATAATGTGAAAATATATTTTCTATTTTAAAATGTTCTTTCCCCCAGGATCACTACATGATTAATACAACAGACCACAGATCCTCTTTTACAACTGCTGCTTATTTTGGAGGAGAGACCAAAAGTGCCCATCGCCCTTTTGAGAACTAATGGCACAGTATCTGGGGAGGACATGCTCTTAAACTTGCACGTTACTCAACATCAAAAGTAAAGCAGCAAATTTATGCAGATATCAAGTCTTCATGTGCTCCTTGCTACTTGACTCATAAATTTTAGGCATAAGCAAAATAATGTATCTTTAAATATTATAATGAATTAAAGCTCTACATGCCTATCGTATGCTATATCAGTTTTCTCAATAAGCACCTTATTCACCATATGCTGAAAAAAGTCCTGTTTTAAATGTTGAATCAATTGCATTACATAAGGGCAGTGAAATGATGGTAAAGTCTTCCTAGAAATAAAGCTTGATCTAATTTATGCAACACATGGCCACAAGAGTTATTTTCCTGAAACACAATCTCCATTAAGATCCTTCAAAAATGATCTTCTGTTGAAGACACAAAAAGATAACAGAACCAGTTTGCAACCTTTATGTGAAGGGCCAATATGACATTGACCAAAGATTCTAGGATGACGGCATTTTTTAATCACCAAAGCTTGTATTTCCTGGGGCCCCGTAGCATTAGTGTCTGTAGTAAGAGACAACCTATTCCTTAAACTACTCTTGTTCTTGATCAGCGACTTCCAACCTTCCCTGTGTATTGCAATCATTTGGGGTACTTTAAAAATATACTGATTCTTGGGTCCTAGCTCCAGAGTTTCAGATATCATTGGTCTGAGGTGGTATGTCACAAGAAATGAAATTTTAAAAGCTCTCCAGGTGATTCTATTGTTTTAGGTTGAGCTACTACTGTTCCAGGGGGTACCTATTTCTGTTCTGCCTGCCAGTGTAAAAGCTGACAAGTGCTACCTAAACAGGTTTCTTTTGCATGCAGAACAGTTTGGGGACAGACTGCTCAACTAGAAGTAGTTAAAAAAAAAGAAATTTCTATGGCACCATAATATATGCTGTCTTTCACAGTCTCCCTAATGTTATCTTTCTGGTTCGGTTTAAAAACTTTTCAATGGGTTTCTACCCATTGAAAACATACGTGAACAGAATCAGCTAAATTTTCACATAAAATTTGTAGTAGCACTGAGCCAGAGAAAGTAGTTCACTTCCATTAACGGGAAGTACTCCAGGAGAACTGGCTTATTAGTGTTGAGGAATTTCTCATGTGGCACTGCTGTATGGCCTTAGACAACACGGACTCCACAGAGGCTGTCCACTGACAGCATCGAAGGTAAGCTTTACATACCACATCGAACATCAAACTGAGTTTTCACTGTTTTCTTGGACTCTGTCTTTAAATAATGTAGCAGTAACCAACCTCCTGTGGTTAGTGCCAATTAGGTCTGTGACCTGGCATCCTTATCATATCTTAATAGCTGGATTGTAGGACACACACGACTCTGTCTCTCTGCCTGTGTCTGTATGACTCATACAGTTTCACTCCTCAGGGACATGCCTGTGGATTCAGTGGGTACGCTGGCAGGACGGGCAAGGCAGCTGCAGATGTGGCTGTTGCCCCCTCTCTCTCTCTTTTTTTTTTTTTAACTCCTCTATACACCACAAATACACATATAACAGGAAGAGGAGCAATGACTGTCATAAGTTGTAGTACTAGGACTAGTGGTAGACATGAAACACTTTCAGAGATCGTCAAATTAAGAAACATTAGTCCTAGGCTGGGTGCCGTGGCTCACACCTGTAATCCTAGTACTCTGGGAGGCCGAGGTGGGTGGATTGCTTGAACTCAGGAGTTCAAGACCAGCCTGAGCAAGAGCAAGACCCAGTCTCTACTAAAAATGGAAAAACTAGCTGGGTGTTGTGGTAGGCACCTATAGTTCCAGCTACTTGGAAGGCTGAGGTAAGAGGATCTCTTCAATCCAAAAGACTGAGGTTGCAGTCAGCCATGATGACTCCATGACATCAATTCTACCCAGGGCAACACCAAAAAAAAAAAAAAGTCCAAAAGCAGAAATTAAGCTAAGGCAAACAAACAAAACGTACACATACACTCATACACAAACCAAAACCCCAAAGTTGTCAGGGAGAGATGTTCAGGAATGGGTGGACAGAGGCCTTGGCAGTAAAGTGTGATCTGCTAAAGTCAGTATGAAGTTTAACCACAGCGGGATCCATCTACACGAGTGAAACTGTATTACAGATATATATTTGCTTAGGTCAGACCTTCAGCTGAGGAGGTAAATCAGGAGGGGAAGTCCCCATAAGTTTGTAACAGCATGTGTTGTTTCACTAATTAAATATATGCATTGTGAAGGAGCATAAAGAAAAATAGGAAATTATTGTGTGTTTTTCTCTATGGTAAGGCTGCCCTGAGCAGGTCACGTATATTATCTTACTTAGACCCATTAACCCTTATCTATGATTCTTGTTTTGTTGATAATGAAACCCAAGCTTAAGGCACCAAGCCAAGAAGATCTCGCAGGTGGAATGCAGAGGAACTAAGACTAGAACCAAGTCTGACCTCTAAATCCCATTTTCATAATCAGCACGTTTTTCTATGAGTATTATTCACTCATAACCCTGACATTACGTGCATTGCTTAGGAGTAGGGTCGATTGTTACTTCCAGGGGAAAAAGAAGGGCCAGTATAGTATCTCTTCTCCACCCCAAGCCCCTTGCTGAATCTCAGGAGATCTTAGTGAAAGTCGTCTACCACAGGAAGGGAGGTCAGAACAGGAAAAGGGCCTTCACAGCAGATCTAGAGTTTTGACCCTTAAACTCTACCTTCCCATCAAGAAAGTTTTGTTTGTTTATTTAAAAAGTAAAACAAGACACAACACTGATACCCCAGTCTCCATCTCCAGAGACTTGCTGCTTTTTGGCCAGGCCCCTGAAATAACTTTTAGATCAGAGGTTCCCCGCAGCATATTTTAGAACCTTGGCTATCCCAAGAACTGTGCACTTATTTCTACAGGGAGTAGTTTGTCTTGGAGTATTAGAAGGTAGTGATGATTAGGGCCAAATCACCAGGCGCTACACCCTGGGCAACAACAACTTTAATATCGGGCTGATGGAGGCAGAGTGCTAGGCACCATCTAGCCTACTCCCAAACTTCACTAAACCAGTAACGTGCACAGCAGTGATGGCAACAACTTTCTGACAATGAATCCCATCCTAAGGAACAGCAGCAAAAACAAATAAAAAATCAAAAACAAAACAAAAATACCACCACCACCAACTAACATAAACAATCAACAACACTCAGTAATTTTTGATGTAATGCATAGTGCCGGTTAAACAAAGTTAGATGTATATCCCACCATGTAAAGTAAATCAGAATTGTGATACCTGCCTTTGTTACTGTTGATAGTGATGGGCAGCAAAGACAAATTTCCTAAGTTTTCTGAGCCTTTTCCTAGAAAGCAAGCCGCTGCGTAGACGTCCTCACTAGACAGAAGGTCTTAGCTGAGTCATCTGCTCAGCCATTGTGTCAAGACGCCAACAGATGCGCTTACTTTTTATTCTGTGCCAAGTACTGTGGTCACCACTCCTAAGCCTCTGCAAGGACATAATAACCACTGCCTTGTCTACCTGGCCATGACATCTCGTGGAGGTAACATCTATAAAGTGCCCAGAAGAAGCCTGACTTCTTTCTCCCTCCAACTATAGGAGGTATACGACAAATTCATAAGAAAGAGCTCATAATAATTAGAACCAGAAAAATGTACGCTTTGGACCATATTCTAAAGAGGATAGGCAACAGGTGGGAAACAGAGGTAGCCGCATCTCTGAGCCAGTATGTAAGATTTATGTCTATTGATATTGTACTAATAAGATTTAGTGCTAAAAATTTCAACTCCAATCCTACAAAAATCAGAATGATGATAATATTCAATATTTATTTAGCACTTACTATGTGCCAGGTAATGTTTTAAGCATTTAAATGTATTAGGGTGTATCATTTTCTCCATTGACAAAAATGTGGCATAGAGAGAGTAAGTTACCTTGCCTGCAGCCACAGAGTCAAATATTAAAGAGGGAATTGAGGCTCAAATTGGCTTTGGAATCTGCCCGTCTAGTTACTCCTCTAATCTGCCTTATTACTTTAAAAATCTAAAATTTCTAAAAACATGTAGCCTGGCAGGAAGCTCGTATAAATCTTAGAACATCCCTGACAAGAATATCAGTATCTCTTTCAGCCAAAGCAAAATTTCTCTTAAATTAATTTCTATACAAGGACATTTTCATATTCCCACTCTTTTAATCCATTCTTCTATATTTAAAATTCATTTCATGATTGATCTTTTAAAAGAAAAACCAATATTTACTAGTACTGGTACAACTGCTATTGCAACAATTATTTTTGACTGAACGGTTTAAATCTGCTCCACGGTGCCTTCCATGGGAATTTGTACGTCCCTCAGCTAAAGGTTAAACTTACCCCGTCACTTCTAGCTTCTATGGCAGGAAATCTCCAAATTTATTCTGCTATTTGAGAGCAAACTTAATAGTGAGATAACCCAAAGCTATTGCATCTCAGCACCCAGCCATAGCATAATCTTCCCCTTATGATGTCAACAAGCATCCCTTATATTTATATCGTGTTTTATCTTATTTGTCAATTCATTTGATCCCTCAATAATTTTTGAAGGCAGTAAATCAAAGGCTATAATCATCTTCATAATGAAAAAACTAAAACTTAAAAAGGTTTAAGGGCCTATAAAATCAGTTAAGAGTTTAATGTGCGATACATGACCATCTAAACATCTATCAATCCAGAAAACAGGTTCCATATGTTCTGTGTGAGGTAGAATCTACGTACATAACATAGACATAACTTGTAATAATCATACTGACACGGGACATGATGGGGCCACAGTTTGCAGATGGGGAACTATGATTCATGGCATTAGGTCTTCTCAAATGTCCCTCTTACCTTCTTGTTTCACAAAAGAATAAAACAAGAAATAAGAGTGTTAACTAAATAGATTCTCTGGATAATAGTATATATACACACATACACATATATATGAAGTATAAATATACACTTAAACTTTTATGCAAAGGAATCAGTATTTCACCTGCAGTTTTCTCCAATGCTCACATTACCCTTTCCATCTTACACAAGATGTTTGCTATGGTTTGAATGTGCCCCTTCCAAAATTCAGGAGTAGCCAATATGATATGTGGTGTTATAATATTAACAGGTGGGCTTTAAGAGATGATTAGGCCATAAGCACTTCTCCCTCATGAATGGAATTAGGCTTATAAAAGTGGCTTCGTGCAGCCTTCTGCCTGCTCTTCCCATTCTGCCGTGTGAACATGCAGCCCGGGTGCCGTCCTGGAAGAAGAAGCAGCCCTCACCATGTACCAGACATCAAGGAACCCGCTGCTGCCTTGACCTTGGGCTTCCCAGCATCCAGAATGTGAGAAAATAAATCTTTCTTCTTCATAAATAACTCAGTCCCAGGTATTTTGTTAGAACATCACAGAACAGACTCAGACAATATGTGACCACAAAAAGATTTCTACCTTATAGTACCTGCCTGCATGGAGGATACAGATTTAGAATAGAAACAAAAAAGAAAAAAAAATGAAAATTGTAACAAACATAACTTTTTCCAAATTTCTGATATATAAAGATTAAAAATAATCCTGCAAGTTTATAAATTCTATATTCTCATTTTAATCTTATAATAACTGAAAGCTCATTAAGACTATTGTCCTCTTTTAACAGATCAGTTAACAGAGGAGTAATAACCCTGTGCGTAGCCGGAGAAGTAAGTATGTAGCTGAGCTGCAATGCAAGCCCAGTCCAGTGACCTTTAATCTGGACCATGCTATCGGCACATGAGGCACTGAACCCAGAAATGGGCCGTATTCTCACCTGACAGTGTTTCCTTGGGAAGCCAATTAGTTTTACATGGACTTTTGTTTCTCCACTTAGTGGCAAAATAGCCATAACACATTGCTAAGCTGATTTAAAGAGTTCTAGATTGTGCAGAAAATTTAGAAAGCATTCAGTCCAGCCTCCTCATTTCCAGATGTAAAAACAAAGACTAAGAGAGACATGGTGCCTTGATTAAGATCTTGCAGCCAGCACCATCAGAGATGGGATGTGAATCCAGAGTTTTGGTCTCTCAGTATAGCACCCTTTTGAGCTGCACAAAACCTTCTCCTACCTTAAACATTAGTTTCTTCCCACTAGTAGGCGCTGTTGCCTGAGCATCAGGAATTTCTCCCTCCAATTCATGGTAAAATTTCATTGTAACTGGGAGTGTAGTGTGGAACCTGCGAGGTCTATAAAATGACTCCTGCATGATCTCAGAACTAGGTTAACCCCATTGCCATTAGAATTATCTCTCTCCAAAACGCTTTGGTTGAACATCTGCATGCTCTGAAAAGCAAAGGAATGGCAGCAGGATGTGGAGTGGTGGATCCAAACACGACAAAGCTCTGGGCCCTGTTTGACGGCACTTGGCATTAAAAAAGGTTGTTTAATACACTGGTGTTACGTATGACCTTCACTGGGGGGGGGGGCACTTTCCAGTTTTTCTTTGCTATTTTCTTTTTGAAGAATACAAACTACTCAAGTGGGATATGTGGTAAATTTATGGATGGAACAATTTTTTTTAATTTATTTATTTTTTCAATACAGAGTCTTGCTCTGTCACCCTGGGTGTAGAGCAGTAGTGTCATCATAGGTCACTGCAACCTCAAACCCCTAGGCTTAAGCAATCTTCCTAAGTCAGCCTCCTCAGTAGCTAGGACGACAAGTATATGTCATCATGGCAGCGCTGGCTAATTTCTTCTTCTTTTTGTTGTTGTTGTAGACACAGGGACGCTTTCTCAGGTTCATCTTAAACTCTTGTGCTCAGGTGATCCCCCCACCTCAGCTTCCCAGAGTGCTAGGATTATGGGCATGAATCGCCATGCCCAGCCACACACTGGGTTTTGATCCTAGCTGTACCACAGTATATATATGATGTGTGACTTGGGGATGTTACTTTATCTATCTGGGCCATAGGTGGAATAGGAATAGCAATTTCAGCCCTAAGTACCTCAAAGAATTACTAGGAGGTACACATACATATACACGTATCAACACAGTGTAATGAATTCATCTAAGATATACTGCTGTGAAACAAACCTTCCTATGAATATTGATATAAATCACATGCATGATTAGAGTATACCATACATGTCGGGGGCTTCTATCGGCAGATCACATTTGAAGGAATTTGTAAGCAAAATCCACACGGTGGATTCAACTACTCATCATGTGAGTAGACTAGTTTTTAAGACGTAAGTGTTTTATGTGGTGGCTCACCCTTGTAATCCCAGGTCAAGCTGGGTGTGTTGCTTGAGCTCAGGAGTTCAAGTGAGAGTGATACCACATCTCTAAAAAAACATAGTCGGGCATTGTGGTAGGCATCTGTAGTCCCAGCTACTCAGGAGGCGGAGGCAAGAGGATCACTTGAGCCCAACAGTTGGTTTGAGGTTGCTGTGAGCTGTGACACCAAGGCACTCTATCCATAGCAACAAAGTGAGAGTCTGTCTCAAAAAAAAAAAAGTAGAAAGAAAGAGAGAGAGAGAAGATAAAAGTGCTTTACAAATACTGGCAATGCTGTATGTATTGTCAGTGGAGTGGGAAGATGGATTCCATGAATACTGGACCCATGATGTTACATCAGAGATCAGAAAGAGGCCCACGGGCATTAAGTCTCACAACTTCAGGCCCTCTCTGTTCTCGCATCTCTGTAAAGTCCTCCTTGCTAAACGGCAGTCTGTATCTGATTCCATCTCCAGCACTTGCATAGCAACACTGAGCTCTCCCAGTGCTGAAGTGACGTCTAGGGAACAGTTAATAATACATGTATGTATGTACAGCATGTGAAAATATACAAGATTGAAAGCAGTTAGTGTATTACTTTTAGGCAATACTTTTCACCAGGACTATGCTCCTGGAAAAACTCCTGTCTCTCTACAGAAGCTTGCACAGTCATCTGCTATCACTTACCAGAATGTTTGGAATAAAAATGGTGTCAATTTTAAGGAAACACACTTCTTAATTTTCTTTCTTAACATCCTAATAAAACATGAGAATGTTCCTACTTTTCTTCTCTCTCCTTTCATTCAGAGATTAAGTCTCTTCACAATCTTGCTTTGTGTGTGAGAGAAAATAAATAGTCACCCTTCTTTGCCACCTTCAGATTAGCAGAATAACTGGGTTTTAAAGTAGAAAAGTTTAAATTCCATGCGACTAAACTCCACTAGCTCTTTTAACTTCTGAGTTGTCGAGCAACACTTTATCATAAGAACACAAAAAGAAATCACGTTTCTAGCCTGTAAAAGCTTATAGACTTGGGAAGTCATCAGAACAGGAGAAGAGAGGCACAGAGAATTCTACAGGAAGGATTTGGTAGGAACTGAAGGTGCACTTTCTGGAGCACATGAGAATTTGGGGAAAGGGAACACTGCCTAGGAAGGCAGGTGCCTGGGTTACTCACATTTTCTGTCTGTATCTCCCTTCTATTATATAAAGTGAATACACTGAATCAAGTGTTTTTCTAAGGACCTTCTCGGTCTTCAGTTTTGCATTCCAATAAAAATTTTATAAGATGAACACAAAAACCAAATTTAGAGTAAGGCTGACTGAAGGTAAAGAAACTCCTAAAGATGATTTGGGCAGCATACTTTCAAGACCCCAGGTTTGTTGAAACACTATAAGGTTATTAAATAAAACAAATGAGAAAAACAGGCAAATAGGCATGTTCTATTTATGTCAGTGAGTATTTCTGGGTGATTCCTCTCGTACTAACGTAGTTTCCCTATTTAGATTATCACAGTCAGTAAACACATTACTTTTTACAAGATGACTAATGCCCAAATTCCTAATAACTAGTGAGATAAGTGAAGAGCTCTCCCTTACTAAAGCATACAGAGAGCTTCCAGAAACCACAATCTGCAGAAACTGTGTAAAAACAGTAAGTTCCGTAATGGATTCTTGCTTCAGCTACTGCTATGTGCTTTTATTTAAAGTTTGGTCTTGGACAAGAGATACCACACAGGGGAGTGCAAAGTTCAAAGTCTTCAGCAAAAATTTGGACTGTAAACACAGCTTGGCATTATCAGCATTCTGTTAAGTTCAAAGAGAGAAGTTACAACAAATACAGCTTGCTTTATTTCTGAAACAAAACTTTGAACGTTTTGGTGGCCATACTACTAATTAACCTGTCGACTGTTCCTTTCATCCACACAGAATGTTCGTCTCCCCCTGTGACAACATGTTGGGGTTATTTTTGCCCATCTGGAACATACTCTAGTGTTCCCTTCAGGCACTTGAGAGAGAACGGTGCATGTGATGAAGGGACTGGAGAGACTGACTTGTTCAGAAAAATTAAAGCAACTCTGTATGCGCAGGAAACAAGACTGAAGCCTGACTGTGCAGTGCCATGATGACGGGCTGGTAACACTGGGAAGAATTCAGCGTGGCCAAGCTGGTACAACCGGGAGGGAGGGTGTATTTTAAGGAATAGAGAAGATCTTTATCAGACAAAAAAATTAAATCTTAAGGATGCGACCCATGAAATACAGCAAAATGGAAACATGAATGGTAGTTGGCAGGGCAATGGAATTAAGAATCATAATATAAAGGTTGGCTTTATCCTATATAACTTTACGACCTTGGAAAAGTCATTTGACCACCATGGACCTCCGTTTCCTCTAAATTAGAGCCAGAATTAGAGACTTTCAAAGTATGCTCCAAAGAACCTTAAGGATTTTGAGGATCCTGCTCTATTGTGGGGAATGGGAAGAACAGTGAAAGGGAGGGGTGACCAGCCACAGCCTCTTTATTTTGCTTCATCTCTATACCATCAGCTTCCTCAGAATGAGTTCTGAGGAATTTATCCACTTATAAAAGTTGGCACAAGAAATGTATTGACTTAAAAAGTTCACAGAAGGTATTGGAGATTAATTTTACATCCATTCCTATTTCAAAAGCCTCCTTAGGAGGCAGAAGATTCATTCATTAAAGTTGTGCTTTCTCAAAATGTTTCCTGAGCACCTGCTCGTGCGGCAACACAGCAGAGACAGCAGAAGGACAGAGGCGCTCGTTACCCTCATGAAACTCAGACTCTAAACGCAACTTCTGAGACAGGATCGCCAGAAGTTCACAAATAAATAGAGAAATAACTCAAGTAGTTTCCCATAAACTGCAAATTATTCATTCAACTGAACATTTATTGAGGGCCTAACTGCCAATCTTTAAGACTCACGATAGATAGACATTTAAAATAAACAGATACCGTGACACCTGCCTTCCCTAGAACACATGGGTGTGTGTATGTGTATATATATATATATAAGTGTATGTTATGTTATAACAAAACATAAAGGCTATTGAAGAGCCATACTGACAGACATTTAAAATAAAACAGATACTGTGACACCTGCCTTCCCTAGAACACATGGGTGTGTGTATGTATATATATATATGTATGTTATGTTATAACAAAACATAAAGGCTATTGAAGAGCCATACTGACAGACCACGAGAGTCATACAAGACAGCAATTCACTTTTTCTAGAATTGGGCTCATGCTGGGAAGAGGAGGCTGTTCGAATAAACTTTTAGAAGAGAGATGGTAGAATCAGGCTCTGAAGGATATGTAGAACATTTTATCTAAGTACAGAAGAGTGTATGTTTATGAGAGGTGTTTTTTTCTTTCTTTTTTGAGACAGTCTCACTCTGTTGCCCTGGTTAGAGTGCCATGGCGTCATCATAGTGCATAGCAACCTCAAACTCTTGGGCTCAGGAGATCCTCTTGCCTCAGTTTTTCTATTTTTAGTAGAGAAGGGGTCACATTCTTCTTCAGCCTGGGCTCCGAACTCCTGACCTCAAGCAATCCACCCACTTTGGCCTCCCAGAGTGCTAGGGTTACAAGAGTGAGCCACCATGCCTGGGCCATTTACGAGGAGTTTTAGCAGCTATAAGTAAAATATTTATCTCACCAAGAAGATTTCTGAGCAAGTTTGACGTTGTCCAGTATCTATTAGTTGTGGCTGCCCCTCATCACCTAAGAAGTTATCACACTTTAAGGAGGGAGAAGGCACCCACCAAAAGCAAAGGCTGACCAGAGCAGATTTCAAAGAGAAATCCAACCTCTATGATCTAGGAGCCACAAGGAGGGGAAACGAGGATGGGAAACCGGCTTCCTATTTATTACATATTTTGTGATACGTTTTCTGTTCTCGCTTCTAAAATTTTCTTTTTCACTACTGCCAAAGATGTCCTAATATTTGAAGATGTTCAAGTAGCGTGGTTGGGAATTTGGCAGCTGGGATACCAGCTTCAGAAGAAGTTGAGTACACTGCCCTTTTAAAATTTCTTTCCAGCTCTGCAATTCCATGATTAATCGCTCCTACGTGTACACTTCATTGGATGGCTGATTGCTCATAGAGACAGTCGAATTTTAATGTGCGTTCATCTAGTAACAGACTCCTTGAATTAGCCTCTCAGTTTCATCTGTAACACACACAGATTAGTGCTTGTGCCTTGGCTGGTGTTCCCAGCTGCTTGCTCCTCTTGAGTATGTCTGCATACTTTGGCTTTGAAGGGCTAAGGAAGGGCCTCCTGTGGAGGGCACACCTAATCCCAGCACAATGTGCGGTGGGCCAAGGCCTGGATTCCATGTCAAACGCTCCCTCACCTGAGTGCCTCCTGTTGCGCCTGCAACTGAACCAGCTGTACGGGATCCCAAGACTCTCCAGGCCTTTTTAACTTGTTACTTTAATTATGCAATTGAATCAATTATTATGTAAATTAGTAACAAATAAAAATGCCTCAATATCATAAAATAAAATCTAAGTACAATATTTTGAAAAAATTCCATACACACATTTCACTTAGGAAAAGAGGGTAAACTGTTCAATTATGTATGGATAAGCAAACTTTAATAATACGCTGCACTGGGGGGTGGGGGGGAGAGCATAAAATCGCAACGCATTCTGCACCCACACTGTTTCACAAATGTCTTTAGTTCTTGCTCTCCTTTAAAGAAACCCAAACTGTAACTCGTAGAGGATCCATTACAACATGAATCACTATGACTCGTATCAAACACAAGACTGACAGCCATAACTCAAATATGCCTTGGCCATATTAAAAAAGAAATGGCCAAGGCATACACATTTTCTGATTTATTTTATTGACGTATAATTTACATACAATAAATAAACCCATTTTAAGTGTACATTTGGATCAATTTTAATAAATTTACAGGCCCTTGTAACTATAACCATAAGCAAGTTCTAGAACATTTCCATCACCCTCAAAAGTTCCCTTGTGCCCCATTACAGCCAAGCCTTTTTGTATGTAAGCCTCAGAAACCTATTGATTGTTTTCCATTAGTATACATTGGTTTTGTCTTTTCTAGGATTTTGTAAAAATGGAAATACACACTAGGTATTAGGAAAACACACTTAACACCTTTTAATTTATTTTCTTCTCCAGAAGGGCATTTGTATATATCATATCAAATTAATGTTTTGCCTCAAATTTCTTTATTTACTAAAAATAATAATTATGTATGGCCATGAAAACTCAGAACAGGTGGAGATTGGAAGAGAGATTTTACATTTTATCAGAAATAGGATCTGGTTTTTGATGTTAAACAAGCAAAAAACACCCTCTTTATTTTTCCTGATGAGGAAAAGATGGCAATCATTTTACAACTCTCAAGAATCAAATTTAAGTGTTTCATTATGATGAAGTCATCTTTCACGGATCACTCCAGAAAGATATGAATTTTCTAACCTGCTGAGCACATCCAATAACCTTAACTGTATGATCACAGCCAGAAGACAAAAGACTTCTAAATGATCCTTACTCTATGGGTTCAGACTTATTTTTCATTTCTTACCATTTAACAGTGCCTGAAATATTTAAAGTAAGTTATGAGATCTTAAAGTATAAAGCACTCCTTATAAAAGACTGTTCTTCACTAATAAGTGAATGTAATTTTTCTAACACTGTGGAATAAAATATTCATAATGGATTAATGTGAAATGATAGAGACACAATTAAATGTAATTTCTCTTTATTAAAATTGATGTAGGATATTGGGCTTAGATAGGCATACTCTAATGGAAAATCTGAATGTAGCAGGGCATAAAACACATTACTTTTTTGCAGTCCTAAAGTGTAAGAGTGAGTATGTGCTAAAGTCCATAGGAAGATCCATTTACTCATTGGCCTTATTATGAGAAAATTAAAGCTCAGACCCATTAGGCAATGTGGTCCCTGTTACAATAGCACCATTTAGTAAGCTAGAGCACCAGAGTAAGTGATTTGATGATGTCTGTGTTAATATCCACATTAATTCTCATACTGACAACCTGGGATCCTCTTGCCTTACAGAGTCTGTTAGTACAGGAATAGATGCATGTTGGCCTTGGATAGACATGAATGACATTACTGCTGGTTTCTATTGACACGGGATTTGAGAAGAGAAAGGTAAGCACCTTAATATAGCAACAAACTTAACATTTTTTATAACTCCATAGAACTAATAAACTAAAGGCAATGATATAGTCACTGGTCATTTCCCTTCACAAAATATGAGGCTCAGGAAACCTAAAAGGTAACGTCCAGAAATTATTATAAAACAGTACTGTTGTTAGTCAAACCCTTATTATCAAGCCTGTATAAAGGCTCATTTCAAATTCTGCCCTTTAGTGGGAGATGAGAATAGAATCACTGCAACTCAAAGAGCCATCACAGATCCCGGTCTCTGGCAGGCCCACAGAGAGCATTACAATCCATGAAAAGTTGGCTTATCAAGGATATTGCCAAGTAACTAATTCTCAGCTTAATTAGAAGCCCATTATCACAGAAGGGAACCAATTTTTAAGAACTTTCATATTTATCTTATAATCTCGCCTCAGTTTCCTTAGAATTTCACCTCCTAAGGGATTGTGGATTGACTCATCACTTAAAATTAAAATTAAAAGCCCTCTGTTCAGAACAATAAATTGTGTCTTCTAAGAACCAGCAAAAACCTTGGACTTCTGCTTCCCTCCTGCTCCATATTTTTTAACCTGTAAGTCTTTGTGCTTGAGTTATTTCTACACTTTGGGCTCCTTGCTACACATTTTTACCAATGACAATCATACTTCATTATCTGAGGCTTATATCCAATGCTGTCTTCTCCAAGCAGCCAAATAAGAAATCAGTCCTGTCCTTCCTACATTTCTCTCCTGGTTCCTCCCTTCCTTCCTTTTCTCTTTTTAATGAATATTTCTTTGTGAATTGCCTGTTCCAAACTTTGGCTCATTTTTCTATTGCGTTGTTCATGAAGGCTTTCTTTATACTCCGAAAGCATATGTAACTTCTTCCTGCTTCAAATTATTGCACAGATTTTAACTCTTGTCAGGCAATCATGCTAATTCATTTTATACAATTGTCTGAACTCGCCTACAAGACCTTAAGGAATGTTTACAACAGAAACGATATTCATTTGTTATGTACTCCATGAGGATCCCAAGCAATGCCTAATATTAAAACCTTCAAATTAGTATATGTGCTGGCAACCCATCATTTTAAAGATGATTTTTATTTCTAAAATACATAACATAGTGAGTCTTTATAAGAAAGGAGTTTGATATTTATGCCAGTTAATGTTCTTACAGGAAGAGTTCAAAGTACACTGTCAATTGGCTTATAGGAATTATGTCTTACTTATGTCAAATAAAGGAATAAAGTGAATGTAACTTTCGTAACAAAAAATCAAATATATATAGCATCAGGTATCTAATTAAATGTTCTAAGTCAAGAGCAAATGAATACCAAAAAGGGTGGCTGTAGCAACTAAGAGACTATTTACATTTGTGAATAAAAGCAGCTCAATTTCATCATGTAAATACGTTTGGAAAGGATGCACCTATTTAAGTATTACCAAATCAGTGATAAGTATTAGTAAATTTAAGAACTTCAGATGTACTACTAGTATAGAACAAGAGACTCCTTGTGGTCTTCCAAGCCATATTACTTTATTTTAAGAAAAACAATTAGGAGCAAGTTTTCTGAATTCACATTCTCTGCCTTTAAGACCTGGCTCTGTCACTCACAGGTGTGTGACCTTTGCCAAGTCACCTCATTTATCTGTGCATAAGTAACCTCCTCTGTAGATATAACAGTATCTACTACATTAGAGGTGCTAAAGGAATTATACAAGTCAACAGACATAAAGAGCTTTGGATCATACCTAGCAAATCCATAAATACTGTCTTTATTGTTTTGTTATAGCCAAGTGGTCATCACATTCACTACATGGCCATTTCCCATCATAAGAAAATAATACTTCTGGAAACTCATTTGCTATAAAATTTTATTTCCTGATAAAGAAGGATCAGACTTCTGGTTCAGGGTGATTATTAAGGACACAGTTGTACCCCAGGACTCTACTGAAATAAAAGAATACCAGTTCCCAAAGTAATAAGCAACAGCAAAAATGTACAAGGGAAAGTATGTGAGAGAAGGGGGTTACAACCACCAAGATATTTCAATATGTGCCTGGAAAAGAGAAAGAAGACAAGAGCAGGTTGAGTGGAATAAACCATGTGCTAGAATAAGGTAGGATGGAGCTGAGACAGAGGTAAAAAGAAAGGTTATACCGTCGACCATTTACGCTGCATCTAAGGATGTCTTGTGAGAATTACCACTGTAATTTGAACCCATTGGAAACACTGGACTAAAGCTTCAGCCTCCTTCTACCCAGAGGACACTGCCACTTTTCCTAAGGCCACTACACATTTCAAAAGTCCATGACTGGTAAATTCAGCCACAAGATACAGCCAGAGGTGGCCAAACTCAGTGTGGTGTTGAAGGGGTATCTGAGTCTGAAACTTCTCTAGACCAGAAAGAACACTGCTGGAGAGCTGCTTCCTGCACGGCACAGCTGAGGATGAGTGGGCAGCAGCCATGGCACCAGCAGTTTTCTTAGCTCTTTCAAAAGAGTGAAAAAAAAAAAAAGGTGATCAATTAGGAAGGGTCCTGGAATTCCCCCATGGGAGATTTAATCTGGGCTGCTAACCTGTCCACTAGGGTTGATAGGCCCATGGGTACACTCACTCAGAAGGGCTGGCTCTTTGGCAAAATGCTGGATAGTAGAATGTTTAAGGCAGAAGAGACAACCTCCACAAATCTCCCTGATTTTTACTGACAGAGCCAGAACTAGAATCCAGGTTTCCCCACACTCCACCCAGGCATATCTTCACTACCCCAGTCACAACTTTCCTTTCTGTTCTTTCAGACATTCCTTATTTCACTAGTTAGTTCTATATATACACACATATATTTTTTTAAAGTCTTTCATAATTATAAAAATAACACATGTTCACTGTAGAGAATTTGAAAATTAAAGACAATTATGGAAAAAATAAAAATCATATATAATCTGCTGTTTACATTTTAACATGTTTTTAAAAGACTTTCTATCCATGTTTTTCTATAAATTTTATAACACTGTTTTTCCCCCACAGAGTATTTTCCCAAATAATGAGTTCTTTAAATACAGTGTTTTGATAGTATCTCAACATTTGGGATCTACAATATTTTATTCAACAGATTCCCTTTCTATTTTTCATTATAAGTTGTACTTCAGTGAACATTTTCATAAATAGATATTATACCAATATGTATTTCTTTAGGATGGAGACAGGTATATACGCACATTTATATATACTTATTTATTGTTTTTTATTTATACATATTTAGATATACATCTGTCTGTCCATTTACCTGTCAATCTATCTGTCTATTAATCACCTGATCCATCCATCCACCCATTCATTCATCTGGACTGGGAAGTATGAAACATTTAAAGTTCATGAGTAAATGTTGCAAAATCATTTTCTAAAAGTGTTGGGCCAATTTACACTCTTGCCAGCTGCAAATGAGAGTGGTTCATGTTCCTACATTTTAGCTAATTTCAGAGGTAAAAAGCTGGATTTCAGTTTATTTAATTTTCATTCCATACTAGTGTGAATGAAATTTGTTTAATTATCCATTTGTATTTATCTCTTTAAGAATTAATTATTTATATCTCTCATCTAACCCTATTGGGATACTTGCCTTGGTATGAAAATTTTAATACAAACATCTTTGCTTATTGTATTTATTGCAAATATAATTCTTACTTATTTGATTCTTAATTTTGTCTTTGATATTTATATTTACTTTAAAATTTTGGTTGTAAAATACATTAAAAATTTCTCTTGTGACTATTTTTTTTCCTTTTAGATTAATATAAGGGTACATGCAATTAGGTTAGATTATTTGCATTTGTTAGGCAAAGTCCAAGTGGCAGCTGAGCTCTTCACCTGGAGGTGCACCATGTACCCTCACATTGTACTTGTACAGGTGAGAGCTTACCAGATCCCTTTTCCCCTTCTCCTTGCCCACTCCTTGCATGTAATTGTTGTTTTCTCTCATGACTATTCTTTATTGCTTTACAGTCATAAAGCATAGAGAAAATATTTCCTGAATATTTATCCCATTAATATTTATATTTCTTTCTTTTTTTTTTTTTTTTGGATACAGAGTTTAACTCTGTTGCCCTGGGTAGAGTACAGTGGCAATGTAACTCACAACAACCTCAAATTTGGGGGCTTGAGTAGTCCTCTTGCCTCAGCCTCCTGAGTAGCTGGGACTACAGGTGTGCACCACTACACCTGGTTAGTTTTTTCTATTTTTTGTAGAAACAGGGTCTTGCTCTTGCTCAGGCTGGTCTTGAACTCCTGATCTTAAGCAGATTACCCACCTTGGCCTCCCCAAGTGCTAGGATTACAGGTGTGAGCCACCACACCTGGTCTCAATATTTATATTTCACTGTAGGGTTTTTTCAAGTTGCTAGTTTTGGAACATTGAATTTTTTTTAACTTATTTGGACTGCATAAGTCATTTGATTTAAGAGCCTATCTTTTTCTGAAAGTACTAGTTTTTGGATAAGCCACACCTTTACTTTAAAATATAGTAGTTTAGGGCAATGCCTGTGGCTCAAAGGAGTAGGGCACCGGCCCCATATGCCCATATGCCGGAGGTGGCAGGTTCAAACCCAGCCACGGCCAAAAAACTGCAAAAAAAAAAAATAAATAAAAAAAAAAAAAAAAAAATATATATATATATATATATAATATTATAGTAGTTTAAACTTTTAGGAAAGGCTTGTGGAGGGTCCTGTCCACCTCGTCTATTTAATCCCCTCACCACATTCTGCTCATCCAGACTGCTTTGTCCATGAAGGTTTCCCTAAGTCATAATCCCTCTGACTATGCTGGGATAGTTGGCATAGTTGGCATTGACCTCTCCCATGCGTACCTTTGCTGCCTGGCCACTATGTCACTTGTTGAGACAAATAATTTTCACAGTGTTGGTTTGTCACTCTACTCTTTATGTCTGATAGACCATTGTGAAAATATTTCAGAGACATTCCCTTTCTCCACAACTTTAAAAAACATCATAACAGTATAATACAATGGTAATTAAATCACAATAAATGCAACTTAACTAGTTCATTTAAGTACTTATAATAAAGTATTGTTGATATAAGTAGGAAAATTCTTCGGAAGGATTAATCAAACTATTAAATTGCCCAGAACAACCTCTGAGAAATAAGGTTAGAAAATTCAAGCTCAATGGGTCAGTGCACGGTGCATCATATGGGCAGATTTGGCTTAACCCAAGAAGCATGCTCCACAGTCTGCTTTCATGTCTAAGTATAGATCAGCTGAGCTGTCTGTTAAACAAGAATGCTGTTTATGATCAACAAAGATTTGAGCTACTCCAATTTGCACCACATCTGCATATAATTTCCAAGGGTGAAATAGCCGGCTGCAGGGTTCACATGTTGAATATGGCTTTCTGGAATTCAGGGCATGGGTGACAATGACTGGCTCCACTTTCAAGCAGGGCTCAACACCCTCAGGCCCTTGACCATATGCTCCCCAAACCTATCAGTGTTCCTCCTGGACTCTTTTCAAATTCAGCAAATGCATCCTTTCCATTGAAGTCACTGGGACTGATGACAATCTTTACAGGTCACCTAATCCATGCACCTGCCTTTAGGCAAGGCTGCTCTTAAAGACACCCCAGACAGATGGTTCTTTGCAGTTCTCAAAATTCCCCAGGGAAGGAGGTTCCAAAAGCTGCCACAATAATCCATTCCCAAGTCTCCTGGTCACCTCTGAGACGCTGAACCCTAAGCATGTAGTTAATAGCAGGTGGCAATGAGACAACTCTTTTGTCTTTCCCCGAGGAATTGGAAGTTGGCCAAATAGCCATGCGGCAATTGCCAAAGTGTACAGGAACCCCAATGCTGCTCTCAGCTTTACAAATATCAAGTTAAGTGGGGGTATTCAGTGTTCCCAGCTGACAAAATACCAAATTCAGCGATTTAAACAAGTTTCATAATGCTCAGTCAGGAATTTACATACGTCAGTAATACATTTCAAGGTTTAAATTCTTTCGATTTAAAAAACTGAAATAAATAACAAAGATAAAAATAATTTGAAAATAAAATTTTTAAATATTTCTTTTTTTTTTTAATTTTTTTATTAAATCATAACTGTATACAATGATATGATTATGGGGCATCCTACACTCACTTCATAAACCATTTGACACATTTTTATCACAGTGGTTAACATAGCCTTTCCGGCGTTATCTCAGTTACTGTGCCAAAACATTTATATTCTACATTTAAATATTTCTTAATGGAGAACTGAGTTATGAAATATTTTAATAACAAAATCCATGGAATGCAGGGCGAGGTCAAAGAGGACTATTTATAAATTTAAATGCTTTCACTATTAAACAAAGAAGACATTTAGAATAAGGTACTACAAAAATGCATAAATAAGTAACCTTAATCAAATTGGAATGTAGAAATTTGTAAGGCTAAATGTTAAAAGTAATGAGATAGAAAACAAGTAAACTCCATACACCACACACACACACACACACACACACACACACACACACACATATCTTAGGAAAGCTTAACTAAGGGAAGAAAAGGAAATAATAGTCAAAGTAAAACAGAGAGATAGAAGGCTAAGGCAGCAGAATCGCTTGAGTCCAGAGTTTGAGGTTGTAGGGAGCTATGATAATGCCACTTACTGTAGCCCCGGTGATAGAGCAAGACCCAGTCTCAGAGAAGGAGAGGAAAAAAAAGGGAGATATAAATACAGACAAAAAAAGAAATTTTAATGATTATAATTGAGTCATATGACTAAATAGTTGAAATGCTAACAATTGAAAATCTTGATGGAAATGCATGCCTTTTAAGCAAAAACAACCAACCAAATAGATTTTAATAGATTTAAAACAAAACAAAACCATAACAAAAAACACTTCAGCAGCCTAATAATCAATGATAAAATGAAAAAGTTTTTAAATATAAGTTTGTTAAAGACTTAACTGTAAGACCAGAGACAATAAAAATCCTCTAAGAAAACTTAGGAGACTCTTCTGGACATCGGCCTGGGAACAAAGAATTATTTATGACTAAGATCCCCAAAGCAAATGCAATAAAAAGAAAAATAGACAAATGGAATTGAAAACCTTTTACACAGCAAAAGAAATAATCAAAAGAGTAAACAGACAACTTGCAGAATGAGAGAAAATATTTGCAAACTATGTGCCTGGGAAAGGCCTGATATCTAGAATCTACAAAGAGCTCAAATCATTCAGCAAGGAGAAAAACAAAGAACCCCATTAAGAAATGGGCAAATGATAGAAATATACATTTCTCAAAAGAAGAGATATACAAACGGCCATAAGAAAAATGCCTCTACATCATTAATCATCAGGGAGATGTAAACGAAAACCACAATAAGATACTATTTTACTCCAATTAGAATGGCCATTATTAAAAAATAAAAAATGTATGCATTTGGTGTATAAGTGTCTCCTGCAGACAAGGATATGGCAAAAAGGGAATACTTATACACTGTTATGAATATAAATTAATACAATTCTACAGAGATAAGTATGGAGACTTCTCAAAGAACTAAAAGTAGATCTACCATATAGTCCTACAATCTTGCTAATGGACATCTACCCAGAGGAAAAGAAATCATCTTGAAAATATGCCTGCATTCATGTTTATTATGGCACAATTCACAATTTCCAAGACAGGGATTCAAACTAAGTGCCTATCAACCAATGAGTAGATAAAAAAAAAAGTGGATGTGTGTGTCTATAAACACACATACCTACACACACATACATACAATTCAGTAATACTCAGTGATAAGAAAGAAGGAAATGTCTTTTGCAGCAACTTGAACGGAACTGGAGACCATTATCCTAAGTGAAATAACTAAAGAACAGAAAAATCAATGCCCCATGTTCTCACTTATTAGTGGGAGCTAAACTATGGCTATATAGAAGGGCACACGGAATGGTACAAGGGACATGGGAGACTCACTGGAGGTGGTGGTGACAGGAGGTGAAGGATGAGAAATGACCCATGGGGTATGACGAATATTACTCAGGCAATGGGTGTACCAAAAGCTCAGATTCTACCACTCTACAATATATACATGTAACAGAATTCAATTCGTACCCCCTAAGTCCATTGAAAAATAACAATTCAGTAAGGTGTTTGGTTATTACTACACAAAAGTCAAGAGCTTCCTTTTATACTAGCAATAACCATACAGAAATAGAAACAAACAAAAAGTCTCCTGAATAGTCAAAACAAACAAACAAACAAACAAAAAACTCTGAATTATCTTGGAATAAAGTTAACAAGAAAGGAAAATAATTTTCTTCCCTCCATCCCCGCCTCACTCTTTCTTTCTTTTTTTTTGTTTAGACAGTCTCACTCTGTCGCCCTGGGTAGAGTGCTGTAGTATCATAGCTCACAGCAACCTCAAACTCCTGGGCTTAAGCGATCTTCTTGCCTCAGCCTCCCAAGTAGCTGAGACTATAGGTGCTCACCACAACACTGACTGGCTAGTTTTTCTATTTTTAATAGAGATGGGGCCTTGCTCTTGCTCAGGCTGGTCTCGAACTCTTGAGTTCAGGTGATCTACCTGCCTAAGACTCCCACAGTACCAGAATTATAGGCAGGAGCCACTGTGTCTCAGGAGAGATAAGTTGTGTCTCAGGAAAGATAACAGAATGAAAAGGATCAACATTTACAACTCCAACAGTTTATAGTTTGAAGAGAATTTTCACTGATATTTTTCAGCTTGATCTATATGACAATTCTGCAGGAGATGTATTTTTTATTTTCATTTTATGAAGAACAAACATGAATCAGCTACCTTATTAATTTTTTGTTGTTTCTGTCTTCACTAAGATATTCTTTATGACCATTACCTAATTGTTAATGTTAATGTGGAGATTCATGGAGGAGGAAATTTTGGAATGTAAATGCAAGTACATCCTTAAGACTCTAAGAACATATTCCCCCATTTCTCCTCCTGTCTAGATCTTAGAACAACTTTTTTCTTGTCTCTGAATTGTGTCTGACCTGGTATTCATTCTTAGAGATAAACATTTCCACTTGGGAACCAATTTTTTTTTTTAATTCAAAATCGGTGCTTTAGTGAATATGTCATTCCTCATAGCTTTAGTCACAAAATTCCTTGATTCCGTTTAGTGTTTCCCATGAAGCTTTCTCAGTTCCGTGAAGCTTTCTCGTGATGTACCTATTCTCAGAAAATAAGATTGTTTCATAAGATTACCTAAGATTAGGATGGGGTGGGCATGACCAATGTTCCCTCCTAACACCTTTTCTTTACCCAGCTCCTCTATAACACATTCATTTTCCCTTCATCTTCATTTCTTCCCACACTTCTCTATAGATGAAAAGAAGAAATGGAGATGGGAAGGGAAGGAAAAATAATGAAGAAAGGAAGAAAAGAAGAAAGGAAGGAGCCAAGATGCACTAAGTAAAGGATTAGACAAAGATGGCCAATGTCAAGAAAATTTACAGATGAGCTTATAATAACTTAGGAGCTTAACTATTTCATCAAAAAGATTGTACTTATTTGGGACTCAGCAAACGTGTTCTAGATACTCCAGGACCTTCTTCTTGTGATCATTAAGACAGAATAACTATTCCCAGAGTAGAAATATCAGCATCATAAAAAAAGTATAGTGAAATCTCAAGATTTCCTTTACTCCAAGATTAGAATTTATAGGAAAAGTAGGGCCTCTTAAGAACAAGACTGACTGGGGCCCCTCTGAGCATATCCCAAGGGCCAGCCTGACATTGTTATCCCTAAAAGACCAC
Source organism: Nycticebus coucang (assembly GCF_027406575.1). Lineage (NCBI taxonomy): Eukaryota > Metazoa > Chordata > Mammalia > Primates > Lorisidae > Nycticebus > Nycticebus coucang. The sequence continues at coordinate 85,205,751 of NC_069795.1, forward strand.
TGAAAATTTAACAGGACAGTTGTCTGCCAAAGACAAACAGGAACAAATGCTTGAAATCTCTGACTATGATACCATATGTGACAAAAAAGCAGACATGATTGTGTTAAGTGTTTTAAGATTCATTACTGATGTTACTGAGGTGTGCCTTAAAAATTGGAGAATCCTTTCCAGTTACGATTAGAGAGAGAGAGACATGACTATGGAAATATGATAAGAGATGCGGTGCTGCGGGCACCGGGGATGGACGGAGATGACCACAAATTAAGGAAGACTGTGGGAAGCCTCTAGAAGATGAAAAAAGCAAAGATTCTCTCCTTGAACCTACAGAGAGGAATGCAGCCTTGCCAGCCTCTGCATTTTTAGTCCCGCGAGACCTATGTGGAACTGACCTAAACTCCTATAAAATAATAAGTGTGTTTTACCCTAAGCCTAAGTTGATGGTGATTTGTTACAGTAGCAATAGAAACTAATACAGGCATCATTAACCAAGAGTGACACGATTCTTTACAGTTGATAAAATTACATCTCATATCATATCCAACCAATTTGAGAATGAAGATGGGAGGAGAAAGCCTATGGCATTGCTCTGTCTTGCCCCCTACGTCCCCTTCCTCCACCCCTTGTGGAAAATGATTTGAACTAAGACTATATATGATTAACACATTCATGCTTCCTTGCAAATTCCCTGAATATTATCCTATTAGTTTTATTCCTGTTACAAGTGAATATCAAGACATCTCTTGAGATAATTCATTCAATTCACAACCACCACTTTGTAACTGTTATACATGAAGAAAATGAGTTTCTAGGGTTAACAGAAAAATAAAAAAAGGTTTAGACTTGTCACTGCCATTTGGGCTTAAATGTCCATTTCTCTCTTGGAATCATTTTTTTCATAAAAAAAAAAAAGTCAGAATTAGATTTCCAAGGTACTTTCCACTCCAAACGTATATGAATTCTTAAGTAGGCATTAAAACTTTGAAATGCTTTTTCTCTGAAGGTGTAGTCAGCACAGATAAAACACATATGCACACACATAATGTTCTGAAGATCTTTTATTTTTGGAAAGTTGAGAGTAATCTTTAAATCTGCATGTAATTTTAAAACACAATATCCCTCTTTTAGTTGAATCTGGTAGCTTAGTCCCTTAATAATATTCTTATGGTATTGCTGATATGTGAAAATCTAAATATACAAAACACACCAAAAATATAGTTGATCTGATTTGCATTTCTGCATACCTAGGCACTTCCTGTTTTGAATTGAGTGAGAAAACAAAGAGTGATACCATTTTTCTCATCCCCCAAGTCCCTTAAATCTATTCTCATAAAATTTCCAGTCCCACTATCCCCTGTGAAGGGGCTTTCTAACATTATCTAGATGTTACATGGCATATACAATAAAATGGTTATCCTCTTATTTTTTTTAATAAGTCACCAATCTGATGCTACCTGCTGTTTAACAAGAGTAAATAACTTCCTACTTCGCACACAAAAACATGCAAAAAGGTCCTTCCTATGACGTATCACACAAGATCTTTCACCATTGGACCCCCTAAATTCTTTATCCCGCCATATCCTACCACTGCTCCCTCAACTCAATATTGCTTCAGTTCCAGAGAAATTCTGTTATAAAGTTTGCAATGTCTTCCTGTTCCATGCAGTCCATGCTTTCCTACCTCTATACTTTCGCACATTCTGTTTCTATTATATGTAACACCTTTCTTCTCTTTATCTATTTGAAGAAATTCTATTTCTTCTTGAAGACTGGACTCAGATATTATCCCCTAATTACCTGGTTTTTCCCAGGCCCCCAAGACATTCTCTCTCATATCCATATGTCCACAGCTCCTTTACAGTTACGTCATATGGAAAAAGAATTATCAGGTATTTTTGATTCCTTACCTTCCAACAGTCTGTGAATTTCTTGGGGGCAAAGACCTCCATATTTATTCATAGTACACTTTTCCCTAGAAAAGATTTATAGCAGGTCTGATTCACCCTACCTCGGTCAGTGATGGCCACACAGTAACTCTCCATAAACATTTACTTAACAAACAAACACAGTAACCTTACAATAGCCTGCTGGGTCACTACCAGACATATCAATTGACTAGAGAAGAGAGAGCACAGAAAATCTAGGAGATAATTCTCTTGTTAGGTTTCATCATCTCTGGTATTTGTTCATTTTTCAAAGGCACAGAAATTGAAAACAGACACAAAAAGCTCTGCTACCCCAAAATCTAGTATTACAAAAATACGCATTCCATATTTGACTTCACCAGAACCAAATGAATAGGTGTAGAGCAGCATAATCTAATCAACTTACTCTCTACTGACCTCCTGATTTGCCACAGGATCCTAGGCATGTTAATCACTCCCTCCCTTTTGCCTTATATTCCTCTAGAACCCTAACAAAGGACATTACGCATTCTAGGAAGGCAGTTTTGAGGAATAAACAAATTGCTTAACATGGAAAGAAGTGAGGTTATATGTAGGTTCTTATGTAGCTATGCCATAAACAACACAAGAAAAAAAAAATCTTCCGAACGTATTGCCATTCTCTAATTCTGTTTTCTTGTCTACAAGTTGAGAAGGTTAAACTACATCAGTAATACTCAAGGTTTTCTTGTTTTGTCCTTCCTTTACATCTGGGGAATATGGCATATACTATCTGCTACATTTCCTCATCGTGAGAATATTTTCTCAGCAGATGAAGAGTTATGTCAGTAGTATGTACAAGATAGGTGTGTAGGTTTGTGACAAAGTTCCCCTGGGTGATTCTTAGTGTTCATGCTGGGAACCAGGAAACCAAGGCTTCCTCCAGCCTTAACCATCTGTGATTACGTAACTCTATGAATGAGCTGTAGAAATGGCACAGAAAGGGCAACAGTGTAAAATGCAGACTAATGGCAGAATATAGTAACTAGCTGAGGAAACAGATATCTGAGCATTGAAAACAGGTATCTCTGCTCAGCAAAGAGGGACAGAAACCCAGTTTATGAAGACTGAAGGTGTCTCTTGATATCTACATAACCTTGGGCAAGAAAGTGAACTGCCCTAAAACTCTGATTTCTCATCTGTAAAATCCAGACCTGAATGTCTAACCTTTCGTGAAGACTAACTGTGATCAGCTATATAGAGGGCTCGGCATGGTGCGTGGGACACAGTCAGCCTTCAATAAATGGCTGTTAACAACTCCCAAGCCAGTTTGTGCTAGATGTACACACTGGAGTAAGCGTCCCCGTCTTTAAAGTTTGGGGTTCCACTTTTGGTGTAGAATTTCAGATAACTGTGATCTAGACTGGGTTGTCTACTCTAAAACTTCTGTGAATGAAATAAATACCTAGGTTACATCAATATGTTTCATAGTTATTCCATGACCTTGAAAGAACTAGTTAATATTTCAGAAGATCTTACATGTGGTCATTATCAGAGGCTGGTTTGGGGTTCATGCTCAAACACACAGAGCCTCAGTAATCTACACCATGATGTTCTAATAACCTTGGTATTGCAATAATGTAGTGAACATTCACTGCATACTGTGCATGTCAGGAATATCTGTAAGTATTTTATTAACTTATTTAATCCTCCAAAGCCACTATCACAAATATTATTAAAATTGTCCTTACTTTGCAAATGAGTAAACTGGTGCAAAGAGAAGTGGAACTTGCTCAAGGTCACCGTGGCAAAGTGAACCCAGATCTCAAGCTTTGCAACTCTCTGGAATCATGATAAGGGTAGGATCCCTACACAGGCTGTCAGGAAACCTGAATTTTAGCTGTAGCTGGGCGTCCTTTAGTAAAGGCTCCCTTGCTGGATCTAAGATTTCTCTGTCTAAATTAAGAAATTTGGATTAAATCTAAGGTCCCTTTCTGTGACTTTCAAATTTACACTATCTACCTGTTTGAATGGCAAGAATTCATGTCTGAGAAAGGTTGGTTTTGCTGGTGATGTTTACTTTTTTAGTTTGTTTTCTTTAGTTTGTTCATGGCATGTGTTATGTTGGCCACAAAAACTATTATGTGTATGTGTGTATATGTAAGCATGTATGTTGTGTGTGCTTATAAATGTTTATGTAGCTGTTGCTGTTTCTTTCCTTTGTCTAGGGGAAATAACATAAATTAAAACAAAAAAAATGGAAAAGAAACAAAATTAGGGCAGACTAGCTTTCACCAACAATAAGGACCTTGCCCTCACAGTCATGACACTGCTCACCTTGTTATTTCCATCCGCCAAGTCACGGTATTACTCACTATCTCCTTTCTCCTGCATGATTTGCTCCGTAAGCTATACCACTGTCTGACATGCTATGTCTTTTACTTATTTATGAGTTGTCTTTCTCTCTTCACCAGAATATAAGCTCCACAACAGAGACCTTTGGTTGGCTTTATTTACGGCTGCCCAGAACACTGCATGCACACCACAAACACTTGGGAATTACTGATGAATGGGACTAAACTGCTTCCCAGTGGAGGGGATCCCTGTGGCCTGATGGCATCATAATTACTGAAGTTTCTCTGTTTTTCTCACATTGCTTTATTATATCATTATCTACACAAGATAGAAACCCAGGAGTAAGCCTTAACCCACCCCTCTTACTCTCCTCTGACCTATCCTGCCCCTCCCCCCTTCAACTTAACACAGCTGCTTTCATTCAGGCCCTCATTTCCCTTAGTTAGTACAAACAGCACTCAGGCTGATCTCTAACTCCCCAAATCTCTCCTTTCAACGACTCTCCCCCAACAGAATCCAGAATGATCTTTAATCAATATCTTTGTTGTTTTTTGTTTAAACAGTGTTTAAACTGTTCACTCACTCAGCCCCTTCTGGACAGATTCTAGATTCTTTGGTAGGAAACAAAAAGTCCTTTTCATCTGACCAACTGATCACCCTTTTAATCTCACGTCTCCTTCTCATGCTCTCTTCTCTGGTTATACTGCACTTTTTTCTGTTGGTGTTTATACCATTTTTCTTACTACTTATTGATTGTTTAAAATGCCCTTGAATTCACAGTTTTCCTGAAAAAGATCCTTAACATTCAGTCCTGACATCATTTATGTGAGAAAACCTTCCCCTACTTTTCTAATCGTAGTAAGCCATTCTAGCTTCTTTCTTCCATAGTGTCACCAAACTCCAGTAATATATTTACCACATTGTAATTGTTTGTAAACACTTCTGTGTCAATTTTGTAGACTAACATTCAATGGAAATGCTTAACGTAATTGCTGGGCACATAGTAGGCCTTCAATAATGACTGAATGAATGAATGAACAAATAACACCATAAATTCCCTTTCTAGAAAGCCTTATCCTTCTTATTTAAAGCATGTCTATAAAGAAAGTCAGGTCCCAAACCCTTCCCAACAACACAAAGTTTAGAATTTTCCTAGTCTTACCTACACAAATTGCGTGGCCTGTCTAGGGCATCTCTTGACTTCAACTGTGACTGCTGTCCTGAGGCCATTCTTTTCAGAGATCTTCTTATGTAATCTCCAAATGAAAGTCCATCTTGAGCCTAATGCATCCTTGAGAATGCTGCTACTATAGACAAATTCTGAATAGCAACTGGATGCACACAGTTGAGTTGTGCTTCCTTGATCTGCCAGAGGATTCCATCTCCAAGCCACTGTGACCAGGATGTAGAGCATGAGAGGTTCCAGGATGGTCGCATGTGGGGTAGATTGTTCCCAGGATTGCTTTAGAGCCACAAAAAAGGTTTTCTTTAGAAGCAAGGTGTCACAACAGCTGCCTAAAGATACCACACATCCAAAATTAGGAGTGGGAACTAAGTTGAAGAGTCAGTTCATCAGTGTCTGGCTTCCTGAACCAACCTAATGAAATAAAATGCCAAAATTCACAGATACTTTGACACTTCCGCTGATGGCCTAAAATAGCATTAACTTCCGACTCAGTGAGCCAATTGCTAGCTATTGCATTGAACTCTTTTGCCTGACGAAATGTCAATAGAGTGACCTTATTTTGAAGATGGGTTCCCTTCCCTTGTTCTTTCTCATTTCCACCTTGGCAGTGAGACTGGATGTACTGGACTACAAGATGTCACTGTGATGGATAATTGAAAATTAAAACTACTGCCATGTGTGAAAGAAGGCAGCATTGGATTGAGACAAATACTGGGGATGACAGGGTTTCTGGACATGGATGCTAAAAATCACAATGACCAGGTTTCAAGTTCAAGAGGAAATAGAGGGATGGAGAGACATTCTCCATCTCAAGTGCTATTAACAAAGAGTACTACATTTAACAAAGAGTATTACATTTAGCAATTATCTTATATCATTTGGACCGAATGGTCCAGCTGGGCAATATTACCCTTGCTGAGGAGCCTAGAGATTGTCCTGGCAGACATCAGATACGGTGCGAACAAAGAGATGGGGCACCTAGATTTCTCACTGCTGCCTGGTTAGTAATGGTAACTTTCATTCCAAGGAAATCAAGTCATACTAAAAACATGTTTCCAGGAGAAACAAAAGGAGAAATAGAATACTATTTTTCAGAAAAACTATGTGATTAGCACAGAGTCTGTAGGCCTCATCTTTCACCATGGCTTGGTTAGCTAAACTTCTGCAAGCTATAGTCATGGGCATGGTATAAGCAGGGGTTAAGAGGCTGGTTCTGGGGTCAAACAGCAACTCCAACTACTAGACCCTGAGCAAATTATTTCATTTCTCTTGCCTTTGGTTTCCCCATCTACAAAAGATAAGTATCTATCTACCTCATAGGGTTATAGTCAAGATATAAGTAATGTATGTAAAGCTCACAGGACATAGTAAGTGCTCAATACATGCGAGTGTTATTTTAAACAGAACCATTAGTGAGAATTTTCAGATCAAATCAGACTAGAACTCCTTTTGTAAACAAAATTCTTGGTGGAATGGTACACAGATATTTGAAAAATCATCTAGCTCTACATCCTCATTTTGCTTTTCAGGGGAGAGGGAAAGAGTAAGATAAGGAAGGTACAGCTTCTCTTCTTGGTAAACTTATAGTAGAGAGAAGATATACAAACATACACATGAGAGGAAAAAAGGCCATGAAAGTTATGAATAAAATACAACAGTGATGAGAATTGGAAAAAAATTAATTCTGAACTTAAGATCTGGAGACTGTCCTAGAGCCAGTGACAGTGCCTCTTTATTTGTACAGTCTCTTTTTAAAAAAATCTACATTCATGAGATAAAGTAAATTAAACATCTAAAGTCTAGAATCAAGGAGGACAAGGTAATATGTTTTTATTTAATCATGCACATCAATGAATCCAAGTAAGTTCTGTACAGGGAAGCAGCAATTCCACCGTGGCCTTGTTCCCTGTTCCCGACCACTTGACAAAATGACACTGGGACCAGAAGTTCGATGGAAGGTTGGTCCTGTCTCTGACTGGACCGGACCGTTCAATAGAGATCACAGGTACATTTTTGAATGGTTTGAGTAGCCATTGCTGATGGTCCCAGATTCTCTTGATTAGAATGCTTTAACCAAGACAGAAAAAAGACAGTTTCAGCAGAAGATTACAAATAAAGAATTAACGAGGTTTCCTACTATCTCCAATTCTCAGCCTGGTATAGATGTATTCTTTGTTCTGCTGAAAAACACTCTATATTGGTTATGCTGACGCTGACAGTAAATCTGCGTGGTGGTTAGTTTCCTTTAATTTTTTTTCTTCACATCTCAGATGAGAAAGTGGGTTATGATTCATCCTGTACAATCTGAGTCAAAATTCATTCTGTCTCTTTTCAATTAGTTTTTCCGCATTCCACATTAAAAAAGCAAGAGTAGTCTGCTCAGCAAATGAGAACAATGTGGTATATCTTGGTGTGTTGCTTTCTCACACACGACTAAAAAACACTTTTTGGATCCCCTAATGGTATTCCAATTACAAGAGAACATAAGAAAACACTAAGTGTTAATGTGAATAGAAATAAACACTGATATTAAAAAAAATCAGAGGAGTCATTATTACACACTAATCATAAATGGCACAAATTAAAGCAGATGCTGCATTTGGGAGGTGACACCAACAGCTTAATTTCTGGTCTTCTGTTATGGTTTAGAAAACATTTTAACATCTACTTATATAACTTCAGCTCTATAATAAGTATCATATAAAAATAGACAGCAATAATAATCTTTTTAAATAAGTGCAATAACTCAAAGTCAGGAGAGTGAAAAAGGTTCTACCAAAAAGCTAATTTAAACCAATTAGGTTCTATCTCTTAACTTATTCTTGGATTTGTTAGTTTTTCTGGCAAAATAGAGTTCATCATCAAGACTGTTAAAAGAATGGCTCTCGATAATGAATAACAAAATATTCTGGTAGGCGTAATGGCTCACACCTGTAATCCAAGCACTCCTGGGCAGGTGGATTGCCTGAGCTCAGGAGTTCAAGGGCAGGCTGAGCAAGAGGAAGTAAGACCCTGTTTCTACTAAAAAAAAAAAAAAAAAAAAAAAAATAGAAAAATTAGCCAGACTTTGTGGCAGGCACATATAATTCCAGCTACTGGAGTGGCTGAGGCAAGAGGATTGCTCAAGCCAAGAGTTTGAGTTGCTGTCAGCTATGACACCACAACACTCTACCCAGGGAGACAGAGTGAGACATTGCCTTAAAAAAAAAAAAAAAAAAAAAATATATATATATATATACATATATATATATGTTTCTAAGCACAGGGCAAATTTCACCAATGTCACACAAAGACCTACACTGGATTTCCTGATGCCAAGTCTAGTCCTCATTTCACTCCACCAACTAAAATACCACGGCAGTGGTATATTATCTGTTTTAAAGATCGTTGTCACATTAATAATTACCAATATTAGTATCACACATGTTTGCCGAGTACTATTAGTGAATGCCATGACTGGCTCAGGAAAATCCTTAAACAGAGTGATGCTACTAGTGTACCTAACACTAGTATATGTCAATCTTTATCAAATCCTAAGTCTTATTTTATTTTTATTAACTGGAACTTTCAAGGCAACAAACTTTCTCATAACCTCAGGAAATGGGGAATACTATCAAGCAGAACATAAAATAATACAAAAAACATAACTCTTGGGTTTCTTTTCTACTTCTTCTCTGCAACTCTGAAGAAAGCAGTATTGTAATTTTACATGGAGCAGCTGTTTTTCCTACCCACTTAATGATGTACAGAGGACAATATATGAAAGGTATTTGAGGCACAGACATTGAAAGCCAAAAGGACCACTATAGATCATGTTGTCTAATCTCCTAATGTGAGGAATGAGACCCATGGAAAAGAGACTGGTTTAAGATGTCACAGTGAGTCAGTGGCACAGAACCATGGCCAGAAAGCCTTTGAATGCTAGATGCCTGGATGTTGACAGTGTTAGATCACCTCTCAAGCTAACATGGTAACTCAGCATGCCAAAAAATATATACTTTATAAGACTTTTTAAAATTTCTTTTATTTCAGAATATTATGGGGTACAAATGTTTTAGTTACATGAATCGCTTCTGTACATTTTGAGTCAAATTTGTAAGTGTGCCCATTGCCCTGATAATGTGGTGATGGGCATTTGTACCTTTCCTCTCCTCCTCCTCCAATTGCTTGCTTTCTGTTGAGTTGAGTTTTACTACCAAATATGCACGTAAGTGCTAATTGACCAGTTCCATTTTAATAGTGAGTACACATGTTGTTTGTTTTTCCATTCTTGTGAAACTTCACTTAGCAGAATGGTTTCCAGGTCTGTCCAGGTTATTACAAAAGGTATTAGTTCACCTGTTTTTATGTGGCTGGGTAGTACCCCATGGTGTATGTGGGTGTACACACATTTTATTAATTCACTCACGTATGCAAGAACGCTTAGGTTGCCTCCAGACTTTTGTTATTTTGAATTGAGTTGCAATAGACACTCAAGTACACATGTCTTTCTGATAAAACTACATTTTTTTTTTCCTTAGGATGAATATCCGTAGTGGGACTGCAGGACCAAGTGGTATTTCTACTTTCAGCTCTTTGAGGTATCGCCAAACAATTTTCCATAGATTAGTCTGCAGTCCCACCAACAATGTCTACGTGTTCCTTTCTCTCTGCATCCATGCCAGCATTTGGTGTTTGGAGATTTTTTGACAAAAGCCCTTCTTACTGGAGTTAGGTGATATCTCTTTGTGGTTTTGATTTGTACTCCCCTTATGATTGGAGTATTATTTCACGTTTTATGGCCATTAGTTTACTTTCTTTTGAAAAGCTTTTGTTCATGTCTTTTGCCCACTTTTTAAATGGGGTTGTTTGATGTTTTTCCAGATGATTTGCTTGAGTTCTTTATAGAGTCTTGTTATCAGTCCTTTATTGATGTATAACATGCAAATACAGTGACCATAGCTCCATAGCTGGCCACCTCCCCACACTGACCACCACTTCCTTAAATTGACCTTATTTCGACTTGCACGTGTACCACATGTATGTATCAGAACAGTAGGGCTAGTTCCTCATGTTGACCACCTCTGTATGTTGACTAGTTTGTTACAGTACCTTGTGTGGTCAACTTACAGAGTTTCCTCTGTATGGTCTCCATTTCTATAAGTTGTCTATTCACTCTATTGATTGTATCCTTACCTCAATGGGTAGCCTTGAGGATATCGATTCACCATGGTATTCAATTAATTCATCTTCTTGTCGAATGACAGCCACACTACTCAATATTTCCAACATTAGCTGGTTATAGATTAACATTTTAGAAGTCAAATATGGCATTTAGTTTAATGTCTTTTGAAGGAAAAGCAACTGATATTTTGACATGGAAGAAGACAAAGTAGGTTAAATAGTTGATTTAAACAAAAATATTAGGCAAATAATAGTATGGATAGTTTGTATGACACAAAATATGGAGATGTCCTCTACCAACTAAAAAAGGGAAAGCTGTCATGCTATCTGATTTCTAAGTACCTTGCTAACTTCACCGTAACCATAAGGCTGAATAGGAAAGAGAAAGTCAATGGAAGTTAAAAACTCTCTTTTCCTTCATTCCTCTCTACTGTATCTTCTTAGCCTCTTTTAACAAGTCACTCTGTATGGTATTTCTGTTCATACTCATTGAATATTAACAAATCACGTGCATTGCCAGGTAGGAGTAGGGCCATGTCCAGACTCATACAAATTGAAGATAAGATTGTCCGTGAACCAAATGAGGACTGGGATGAGAACTGTGAAGTATTGTAGTGAATGACCTAAGAGTTAATGTTAGGAAGAAAATTAGGATAAGGTACTTAACATGAACATGGTTCTAGGACTTCCTCTTTTTCCTGTTTGTTTTTTTTTGTTGTTGTTGTTTTGTTTTGTTTTGTTTCTGGCCTGGATATTTTCAGATTTTTTTCTTTAAAAGCACTTAGCTGTTTTTTGCTGGAAATTCTAACCACAAACAGTGTGTTGCCACTAAGTCTTTACACCACAGGAATAGGTATCTCTTCACATGAACTTTTTGGCATTTTATATGACATAGGTCAGCTAGTACAGTGACAAAATTTCCTGAACCTCGATGGACAAAATTTCCTGAACCTGGATGAAAAAGAATGAATTTTTCCAATGTCAGTTATAAAACATGTTCTCTATCAAAGCCCTTGGCACTAGAGGATTTAACAAATGCCTTCTCCTTTTTGGCCATTATTTCACTTCCATTATTGCCCATCGCACACACTACAATAATTGGTGTGTAGTAGGCTCTTAATAAATATTTGTAGAAGAATGAACGCATTTAATTAAAAGTACAACAGATGCCTACCAAGCAGAGCTCCACAGATGTTCAAACAATGGCTCTGCTGACAGTCAATTAATTATGCCTTCTGACAATCCTAATGTCACTTCAAAGTCTGGAAGGAGATGATTATCTATGTGTTTTAGAGAAAGTTGTGGGGAAAGTTCAGGTGGGGGCAGAGAGGGTGTTTGGAGGGGAAAGGGAGTTCACAGTCAAGAGTGTTTGTGTGTTAATATCAGAAAATGCATAATTAGCACTTGGAAGCTCAAGTCTCAGCTCTAGCCACATCTCAGTCCACACCCGGAGATAAACTACAAACTAAGCCTCACCTGTGCTTCCTCTATGATAATTTGAAGTTTGCTTCCATAGTTAATAGATGAAGAATGTTCAAATGTGAAATAGCAGTCTCCTCTCTACTTTTCACTCTTCTGATAATAGACACATTAATCTCTATATCACTATAATTGACTGAGTGGGTATTTGCCATTTGTACCAAGATGCTATGAAACACCAATTCCAGGTGGTGGTTCATAGTCTTGAAGAGGTCTAATTTAAGTGGACAACCTTTCAGTACTGGTTGCTATGCACAGCCCAGGTAAAAAACAAAATATGATAATCTGCCCATTTGACCCAATTAGAATAAGATAGAGGAAAATTGTAGAGGTACAAGACTGTCCTGGGACCAAGGACTACAGAGGAGAAAACTAGAATTGAGGGACATGTAATCTAATATTTAAAAATTTAAATCTTAACCATGTAACTTTTCCATGGACAATTCAGTTTTTAAATTTCACAAAGACACGTGCCAAAGAGGTCAAGTTCAAGGGCACAAATTCAATTTAAATTTAAATTCAATGAATGTAGCAACCATGTCTTACTCTATATATTCTCTAGTGCCCTTATCTGATTAACAAAAGGAATGAGAAAGTCTGAATTGTAACTGATGGCTGTAACTAGCTACTAACTAGTTTATGGCCCTAGGAGACTTACTCAATTTTATCATTCTGTAAATATGAAAGTTTCTTACTCTCTGAAAATCTCTTCCAGCTCTAACATTTTATGTTTCTATAAGGTGTTAAATAAATATCTCTTAAACCAATGAAGTATTTTCTTTCTGTAGTTTACTATACACTATTATGTCTATCCTGTCATAAGGAATGTGGATGTCTGCTCACAATTTTCAGTTACTAGTTCTGTAATTAATTAAACAATATTGAATATGTCCTATGTGCCAAGCATTGTTCTAAGCACAATTTTAGGGATATACATGTCTAATAACAATGAACTAAACAAAAATTTTCACCCTTGCACAGGCTAACATTCTAGTAGAGAAGACAGATGATAAATATTACATGTAAGAAAATTGGATAAAGGCAATGAGAAAAAAAGATTGTAGGAGTCTTTTGCATATTAGAAAATTAAGGAGCGCAGGAAGACATGTATACATAGTTTCTATAAAGTTATTTTATTCTACTATTATTATTCCCTATTTCTATAGATTTATGGGTACAGTAATCTTTAGTTACACAGATTACACAGGTACAGTGGTGGTGTCAGGAAATTAAGTTTACCCATCACTTAAACAGTGTCTATTGTACCTGACTGATAGTTTTGCATCCCTTACTCCCTCCTACCCTTTCCTTTTGAGTGTTCAATGTTGACTATGACACTGTAGGACCATACATACCCATAGCATAAATCCCACTTATAAATGAGAATTGCAGTATTTGATTTTCCATTCCTTAGTTACTTCACTTGATATGATGGCTTCTAGTTCCAACTAAGTTGCTGGAAATAATTATTTCATTTATTTTTATGGCTGAGTAATATCCATGGAAAATCACACACACATATATATATACACACACACTCACACACACACATATATTTATATCTCACATTTTCTTGATCCATTCATCATCTCATGGGCACTTAAATGGTTTCTATATTTTTGTCATTGTTAATTGTGCAGTGATAAACATGTGAGTGTGGATGTCATTTTTATATAAGGACTTCTTTTCCTTTGAGTAGATCCTCCACAGTAGAATTTCTGAATCAAATAGATCTACTTTTAATTCTTTGAGAAATCTCCATACTGTTTTCCATAGAGATGGCACTAATATCTTCCCACCAACAGCATATAAGTGTTCTTTTTTTACTGTGTCTTTGCAGCATCTATTGCTTTTAGACTTTTTAATAATGGCCATTCTGACTGGGGTAAGGTGGTATTTTATTGTGGTTTTAATTTGAATTTCCCTAATGAGTAGTGATGTTGAGTATTTTTTCATATGTTTGTTGACCCATTGTATATCTTCTCTTGACAAGTAGCTGTTCCTGTATGTGTCCATTTTTAATGGGATTTTTCCTTTCTTGCTGATTTATTTGATTTTGGATATTACTCAGATATTTTTCAGATACATAGTTTGTGAATTTCTCTTTCCTACTCAGAAGGTTATCTGTTTACTCTGCTGATTATTTCTTTAGCTATGCAGAAGCATTTTATATTAACCAAGTCCCATTTATAAATTTGAATTTGACTTTAGGATCTTAGCCATGAATTCTTTGCCTAGGCCAATGTCCAGTAGAGTTTTTTCTTGGTTTTCTTCTAGGATTTTTATTGCTTCAGGTCTTATTTTAAGTCTTTGATCCATTTCAAGTTAAATTTTTTGCAGGGATCCAGTTTCATTTTTCTGAAAAGATAATGCATTCTTACCCACGTGTGAATAAGGTTTAAGTTCACATATACAGCAGGCTCAGTCTAATGCTTCATCTTTGTGGAAGGCATAGACATTCCTCTTCCTGCCACTAAAGACTAATTTCTGGTCTTTACTCACAAAGAAAACTTTGGCCATAAAATTGGAAACACTCAGTTGTATTATGATGGATGAATCATACAGAATTCAGTTTTCTTGAAAATGAAGGGCTGTTCTAGACCTATATAGTTCCTAAGAACATATTCTTCCCTCGAACTCTAGGATTCCAAATCAGTGCTTGAAAACACACTAGCCACATTAATTAAAAATTAACATGTGCTGAGATGGAACACACAAATTACTTAGGATTATTATTAAATATTCATTTAGTGCTGTAAACATATACTACTCTCAACAAACTTGTTGCCAGAAGTTACTATCACAAGAGAAAATATATCTAATATGTGTCATTCACTGGAAAACTTTATTCCTACAACTCAAAGGTACCTTAAATAAAAAGTTAGAAAAAAAACAAAAAACCCAAGAAGCCCATTTTTCCCAAATCAATACAACTTTTTATCTAAGCCACTCATTTTCTAATTTTTCTTCCATTGTGGTTTTGGGGTTTTCAATTAAATAAGTCACTTATCTGTGAAAACAGGATCCTTAAGGCCTGAGGTTTCATCTGTACTAGAGGCAGATGCCCAGCTGGAGTCATGTAACTGATGTAACTGATAGGAACACTTTGGAAAGTATTTTATTGTCATATAATAATAAAAACAATAAAATACAAATTACCTAGCACTTCTCAATTGAGACCAATTGAGAAGCACATTCCAAAGCAATCCCGTTATTCCTTGATAAGTTAATAAGCTAAAACAGAGTTTGTTAACTGATATATCTTATGACCCATGAGCAATCTAGCTACATGGTCTAAAAGAGCCTGATGAAGTGGAAAAAAAGAAAAGAAAAAAAAAACAAAAACCCAGAATTTGGAGGTAGTAGGCCTGGACCCCAGGGCAATTCTGCTTTTTACTGGCTCCATGACTTATGAGGGCAGTGGAAGGCCCAGGGGAGTGGGGAATCCTTTAATCATCCAAATCATTCATTTCTTCATATGTCAAATGGAAATAAACATACCATTTTGTAGAACTTCTGACAGCTCAAATGATAAAACAGGTATATAAGTGCTATAAAAAGCATTAGACAGAGCTGGGTGTGATGGCTCATACCTGCAATCCTAGCATTTTGGGAGATCGAGGTGGGAGGATTGCTTAAGGCCAGGAGTTTCAGACCAGCCTAAGCACCATAGCAAGACCCTGTCTCTATAAAAAAACTAGCTAGGCATGGGTGCGCACACTAGTCCCTACTTGGGAAACTGAGGCAGGAGGTTGAGCACAGGAGTTGGAGGTTGCAGTGAGCTACGATGACACCAATGTGCTCTAGCCTTGGCAACAAAGCATGACCCTGTCTCAAAACAATTGTAGCTGTAATAACGTAATAATGATGAAAATCTGGGGATAGAACTAAAAACTGAATGCAAGAGCCTGACTCCCAAGCCAAATTCCAAGGCTTAGGTCACAGAATATAGAGTTGGAAAATACCTGTGAAATCTAATCTAATCATCCCCGTGAAATGCTTGAGTACCCATCACCAATTTCTCCAAGAAGAGATTATTAGAATCTTCCAAAGACTTTCTCCTGTCTGTTAATGAATAGGAACTTGCCAGATTCCCCTGACTTACCTTGGTTGCTAATTTTGGTATTAAAAATATTAAGTTGAATTTGTTTTCTATAGGGAAGTCTTCCAACAGCCATCTGTGCTCTAGGCTTTCTTTTCTCCATACCTCCAAGTGCACCTTACATCATAGTTTCTGGTGCCCTAAGCATATTAGCCAAAGTTCTCTGGACACACACATTTATCAATTTGTCCTACTAGCATACAAAGGAAATGGACCATTGACCTCATTGTTCTGGGCACCGTGTTTCTCTTCATGAACACTCATTGCAACTCCACTTTCATCTCAACTGAGAAGATAGCTAGGCACAAATATGGTGATCTGGTGTTATTAACAGAGTGATGATACCACATTCCCGTCCACGCCTTTCTTTTCTCAAAGGTACCGTGTGTCAGGTCCCTGCCACTTCTATTTCTGTTCAACTACCCTCTGAAAGTACTAAAGCCTAGTTCCACTGGAATAAACTCTTGGTTTTATGCAAAAAATTCTCAACAACCCCCACTTATAATACTCAGAGATAAACAGAAGATTCTCTTAGATGAATGCCAAATTTTGTAAAGAGAATTTACCTAGTACTGCTCTGAAGCCATAGTGATTCTGCAAATAGCTCACTAAACAATTTTAAGACTCACATACTTCAATTTTTTTAAAAGAAGGAATAAGACAATACCATATAAACAATGTCAAGATAATTACAGCTTTATGCTTAAAAATATACTGTCAGATATTTTTAGTCCGTCCTCAGATTTATTACGACATCCACTTCCAGCAATACAGTGTTCCGGTAGTGTTGACTTCAGTTTTAGGGTCTGCTCAGCCCAAGCATTATTATTTAGAGAGGAGTATGTCACAGTCACAGATAGAAATACATGGAATGCTTCACATACAAACAGGCTTTCTCTTTCAAGATGAATGAAAGCAAAACTTAGAGCCTCTGGATTGATCAACCAACATGGGAAACTCTTGGATAATTTCAAAGTCTTAAAGTTATCTAAACAACAGATTCAACTTAACTTTTTATTTGCCCTTCAAAATTGCCTGAAAAAAGACAAGAGTCAGAGCTGGCAATTACCCTTGTAGGGTCCTCGATTTTCTGGGAATGATACCTTTGTCCTTTATTCATTTTAATGGTTTATTTTAGAATTCACCCTCTTCTGTTTAAAGTTCTGAATCCACCCCAAATTATAATTAACTTACAGTTCATCACCCCCTTGTTCTTTCTAAGCATCTATCATTGGAACTGAGAATTTCCTCTAGTATAAACATTTTTCTGGTTGTTCAAGAGAACAAGTTGCTCTAAGGCTTACTGTAGATGAATCAAGTTAAAGACCCATTGCCTGGTTAATCGAATTAGGTAAATTTTTTTCTTGTCAACCTTCTACTATGTTTCCTCCCTTTCCCGTACAGGGTAGTGTTCAGAGGCCTACTCAGTGACACCATTGCCAATGGAAAGACACACAGGCTTGATAAGAAAATCTTCTGTCCAAACAAGTCCGAGTAGATGGCAAATACTCACAGCATAGAAACTTTATCTTACCTTCAAGGGACATGGACTCATACAACTGCTGTGTCATGGTTCATCTTCTGTGGCATTTACCTATTACTGCAACATCACAATTTTTCATGAAGATGGATAGGGAGGGTTAGGGAGGGAACAGAGACACTAATTCTAGTATATTTTCAGAAGAAATCATTAAAAAAAATACACAACAGAGATACAGTTTCTCTTGTAGTATTTTCATCAAGGACTGATTAGAGAGAATAAGAGGAACTAAGATTACCAATGATCTGCCTTTCCCTAAGGTGAATAGAAGAGCTAGAATCACCCAACACTGTTGAATGGGAGGTACTGGGCTCCTTCTGAGCCATGCAAGAAGCCTTATGTTTAGTGTCACATCAGTTAATTCAGGATGTTAAAGATAGTTGAAATACAGTGTTAGCAATATTAAAGTCCAGACAACAAAACATAGGGCCTTGGGTAGAAGTGACCCATCTTTCACTTGAAGATCATAACTTCAGAAGGTAAAGGATGACACAAGACAGAAACAGCATACAAGGTCTGACAATTAAGTTTGCAAACTTGCCACCAAGAGCTTACATTGGCTGCACTGCACAAACAAGTTGGTTAAGGTTTCATAACCTTGGGATATCAGTGTCTCACAGTTGTGTCCACGTCGACATGTGGCTGTGTCTTGCTGCGGCGTTCATTACTGTTATTGCATGTTTTTGTGTGCCACCGCGAGAATGCTGGAGCTTGAGTTAGCACAATGAACAAATATTTGTACACATCTTATGGAACTTGGCATAAGTGGATGTGAAATCAGGGACATGTTAGTTTATGGGCATAATGCCATAAGAAAACAGCAGTGTACAAATGGATTAAACATTATTCTGAGGGGAGACAAAGTGTCACTAATGAAGAGAAGTCAGGGTGGCCAGTAACTGACAAAAACATTGCAAAAATTCATCAAATTACGCATCACAGTCATTGGCTGACTGTGAGAAGCATAGCAGACCAAGTAAAGATCAGTAGAGAAACAGTTAGGAAAATGTTAACTGAAAATCTTGGCCAACAACTTATGGCTCTTGCATCATGACAATGCATCAGCTCACACAGGACTGTCTGTGAGGGAGTTTTTAGCTAGTAAAAAAAATAATTGTATTGGAACAACCTTTCTATTCACTTGATCTGGCCCCCAATGACTTTTTTCTTTACCCAAAGATAAAAGAAATATTGAAAGGAAGATATTTTGATGACATTCAGAACATCAAAGGTAATAGGATGATAGCTTTGATAGCCGTTTCAGAAAGAGTTCCAAAATTTCTATGAAGGGTGGTCTAGGTACTAGTGCTGGCACACAGCTTCCCAACAGGAGTACCTTAAAGGTGACTATAATGATACTCAGCAATGAGGTACGTAGCACTTTTTCTAGGACAAGTTTATGAGCTTAATTGTCAGACCTTTCAGTGCACTTTTCAATAGTGGGTAAAGAATATGAATGGACAGAAGATCTGAAGAGTGAGTCCGAATACTGAAATTACGTGTATTAGCTGTATGACCTTGAATAAGTCATCAAGCCTGTCTAAATCCCTATTTCCCCATCTGAAAAATAGAGACATCACTGCCAGGTCTATCTATCTAGCATGCTGTAGTTGTGATTGAGCTTTTTAAACCTGCAGAGCTTTAGGTAAATACCAGCTTTGTCATTACTGTCACAATGGTCCTTATCTCACCAGCAATAGCAAGCACATGCATCCAGTAAAAAATAAGAAAATAGATACACGATAATGGGAAATTCAAAGACCCACTGTAGTCACCGACAGTCAAGTTTAGTTGGGAAGGAATATCACTCTCCTCCCACCAAGGAAGGACTCTTGAGATAATTCATCTGTGGCAGGCTTTTGTACGTTTTAAAGAGAGAATGGGTATCTTGTAGCCATTGAAGTTATAGTATCTCTAGCTATTTTAACATGAGGCAATTCTGCCCTCTGTATAACATGTACCTGTCTATCATCTATCTATCTGTCTATTTATCAATCATCTATCACTATTTCAAAATAAGTTGTAGATATCACAGTTCACCCTACCATTCAAAATGTTGCTTCTAAAAACAAGGATATATTTTCTACATAACCACAATGCCATTGAAATACTGAAGAAACTCAATGCCTTGAAGAATATAATTATTAATGTATTATTTAACATATGGCTTATTTAAAATTTCTCTAATTTCCCCAAATCCTTTATAGCTATTTTTTTTTTTTTTGGATCCAGAATTCAATCAACACTCTTGACTTGCTTTTGAATGGCCTATCTCCTTAATCTCCTTAATTCAGTGAAGTGGTTTCTAACATGGACAATATTAAAGAACTCATTGCCTTGAAGAATGTCCCATCATCTGGATTTTTTTATTTCTTCATAGTTGGATAGAGGTTGAATTTAATTTAATTTCTCTTCTTTTATTTCTTTTATATTATTTTATTTACTTCTTTGAGACATAGTCTTACTCTGTGCCCTGGGTAGAATGTTGTGGTGTCACAGCTCAAAGCACCTCTAAATTTTGAGCTCAAGCAATCCTCTTGTCTCAGCCTCCCGAGTAGCTGGGACTACAGGCAGCTGCCACACCGCCTAGCTATTTTTAGAGCCTGGGTCTTGCTCTTGCTCAGGCTGGTTTTGAACTCCTGAGCTCAAACAATGTGCTCACCTCAGCCTCCCTCCCCGAAATGCTAGGATTATAGGCATGAGCCACTGCACTGGCCTGGACGATAAACATTTTAGCAAGACTATTATGTAGGTGAAGCTGTGTGCATCCTACCAGCTAGCACATGTCAGTTTTCCCCACTTCTGGGATGCTAAATTTCATCACTTGGATGTAGAAGGCTTCTAAGGTACCTGTTCTCTCTTGCATTTAAGTCATCTGTGCAATGACCTTTGGTACATTTTCCCATACTTTTAAGCCTACCATAATTTTAATGAAATGTAAATAAAACTGTTACGAGTGACAAAGGGCTCCATAAAGAAAAGAACAACAACAATAATGGTATATTCATTAATCTTTCTATTTAAAGGGGAAAAAGGGGGAGGCATGGAAGGAAAGAAAGCAAAATGACCACAGCAAGCTTTCTCTGTTGGCCTCATTTTATTTATATCTTGCTCCCTCTCACTTCCTGGGACAGCATTTAGTCTAGTAGGAGATCTTTGACATGGCAGCACTTAATTACCTTATAGTCTCAATGAAAGCTCCCGCATTGAATTGGCAAAGTGATGGGATAAAGAGGGTAGCTGATGGGGTTTGGGCAGGGCTGGGGATGGTATTGCAAGAGTTAGAAGTTCTTTTAGGGTGGTGCTTGGCAATTCTATCAGTCCGGAATAGGCCTAAGGTAAAATTCTGATGGAAATCAATAGAGGAGTTCATCCACCTCTCTGGTCAAGCCCTCCTGATGCAAACACACTGCTATAGAATCTTCCTTCTCATCTTCAGGCAGACTTAATGGACCCTGTGTCCTATGTCCGTGTAGCGACTCAATCAGAACCAGCAGCGCTGATACCTGCACTGAGATCCTTCACTCAGTGTGCCTTTCTTAGGAATCTGTGGGCCCTGTGAGGGCACAGCCTGTGCATCTGGGTGTCGTTCACACCCAGCACAGTGGCAGTCACAGAGAAGGCGCCTGGGAAATATATCAAGCATGGAACAATTGTGCTCCAGATACA
The DNA here is from genome assembly GCF_027406575.1 of Nycticebus coucang. Lineage (NCBI taxonomy): Eukaryota > Metazoa > Chordata > Mammalia > Primates > Lorisidae > Nycticebus > Nycticebus coucang. The sequence goes on from NC_069795.1 coordinate 85,227,125, forward strand.
TCAAGCAATGGCAGTTGTGTTCCCAAGCCTTCTGTCTCTTGACTTCACCTTCCCAGTAAGAGGTAGCGCTGGCATTCAACCCAAGATATTCCTGTTCTGGAGCCCATATTTACAACAGTATCCATGGAACTGTTCCCATGGCATTTGATTGCAACGCACAAGGACTCATTATACAAAATAAAGTCCTTTAGTCTGCCATTAAAAGCCTTCTCCAGAGTGGTCCTCATCTACTCTCCAACTTATTTCCCACTATTTCCTACTTCCCACATGAGTGCTTTACTTTAACAATTTTATTCCCTGTCATGTCAAATTGTTTTCCACAAATACTGGCCTCATTTTTATACTATTTTCCTACTTCCGAATCTCAATTGGCATAATTTTAAACACTTCCTCAGAGGCCAGCGACTCCACTTACACACTTCCATTCTGGCCTCTGGACGTTCTGTCTCCTTTTTCTGAAGTCTCAAATAACACCAGCCAAACTTTCAGTTTGTCACTTTCTGTTCGTGTTACAATAAAACATCACAACTCTGTATACATCCCCTGTACAGGGCTTTCAAAGGTAAGACTCAAGTCTACCCCAGCACCAACTAGCCTCTGGCCTGTGCACAGAGGCATTTAAGTGCTTCTTATGGAAAGTAAACTTTTTTTGAATGATCTTGGCCCCAATTTACATGGTTTATTCTATCAATTGGAAGAGAATCATTATATATCTGTCTAAAGCTAATCTTCTTCCTAAACCCTTGCCTTTTAAATATGTAGCCTAACCAGTTCTCCTCAGTGGTGTTTAAATGTATAAACCTGGATTCTAATTCAGTCCTATAAATTACTAGCTGTTGCTTATTGGGAAAATTAACATTCTGGGCCTCAATTTCTTAATCTGGAAAGGATAATAGCATTGACTTCACAGTGTTACGTTTTCCCATAAGAATGAAATGAGTTAATTCTTAAAATGTATGTAAAATAGTGCTACCATATCATAAGCACTCAATAAAATCCATTTTCCCAAATTTCCTCAGCTAGTATAATCCCCATTTGGCAATGATATTTACCAATTGGGGACATATGTTCTATTGTTGCTAGGAACTTAAATTTAAATCAAGCATTATTAATGGATTTTTAATGGGCAGATCTTATTTTCTTAAATAAACCCTAAGCCCCGCAAGCAATGGGGAACTTTGAGTATTGAGCCTACGCCAAGAACTGCACCAAGTGCTTTTCATAAATATTTCATTCATTCTTCATAACAGCGTTTATAACAGTATGAGCTGGTTATTATTTTCATATTATAGATAAAACAAAACAAAAGTGAAGATTTAGGAGAGTAATAATTTGCTCAAGCTTTCTAAGGTAGTAGTAAAGCTAGTATAATTCTTGAAGGCAATGACAATAATTCATATGTTCAATATATATTTATTAAAACAATTGCTGTCTATGTTCAGTTATCGTCATCACTAAATATTTGTTGCTATATTTGAAGCATATATATCTAATAAGTTAGCTTTTTATTTTTGATGTACCATAATACAAGACCTTAGTTTTCACTTTTAACATGCTTTTTATAAAAAAAAAAATTTATCTTAGATCCCATTTTAAACTTTCCTCCTTGGTAATGATAAGAGCATGATAGGCATTTAGTATATTTTAATATACCCAGAGACATTTGTGAATTTTTGTTTCGTTTTATTCTCCATGCATTTCTGTTAATCTCTATCAATTTATGTTTATCTTAATTCTTCTTCTTTGGATTAACGCTGTGTCTGTATTGAATTGACCAGTGTTGCAAGAAATGCTAGAGAACATTTGCTCTACACCTTTGATTTATCTAGGTGGGAAATAGGGCTGAAGCAGATGACGGACGTCCCGGTATCGTGCAGAGAGCGAGGGCACATGAGAGGCCAAAACCAGACGTCTTTACCTACACTCTTGTGCTCTCAGTTCAGCTGCGCTGCCACCTGCATTATAAATAAACACCACCTCCCTCTGTGCTGGGCCAGTGCCAGTGCCCTTAGTTTACTTGTCATTATATATTCCCAGATAGGAAGCAAAAGGGAAGGCATGAAAATAGGAAATATATGAAGAGGTAAAACCTCTGTGCCACTTTTCCACTTCTGCAACTCTTTCAAATTCCACCTGCATTGATGTGTAAAATAGGGAAATGCAGACCAAATGTTCTTTCCCCTCATGTCCTTAAGGCAGTGCTACTCCAAAAGTGGTCAGCACATGAGTGCCTAAGAAGTGCTGACCACCACGAGATTAGACAAGTACAGAATAGGGAATGAGCATTTACAAACAAGTGTTATCAGTTTAAAAGAGTAATTTGTTATCAGTTAAATCTAATAATGACAAAACTTGGTCTTCCATTTTCTTTGGCGTTTTTTAATTTTCTTAGTTACTAATTTTACTTCTATTCTACAACAATACTGGTTACCAAAAGATTGGGAGGAGGAGAGTCTTTAAGCTCAGAAAATATGAAAGATTCTGGTTTTAAGGGCTTAGGTTTGAGTGCCACCAGTTTTTTAAATAAAGTATTCCTGATGTTTCTGATAAATAGAGCTTTTAAAATGTATAACATTTGACCTAAGCCTTCTTATGCCTCTTATCACTTCTAGCTAGATTAGTAATTATTTGTGTGCTTGTCTTATATCTTTTGAACAATTACAACCTTAATGAGAACAGGTTGTGTGTCCACAGCATATAATTCATAAATTTCATTAATCATTCCAAGTTATTCACAGATTTGAAGAGGGGAAAAGTTACAATTACAAATGGACTATCATTTCTGGAACTCAGAAGAAGGATTCAGCATATCTAGATTAAATAAAACCCAACTCCACTCCTGGAAGTGATCAGGAAATACAGTAATGTCTCAGGATATAAATTCGATATCCACAAATCAGTAGCCATTGTATATGCCAATAACAACCAAATCAAGAAGCAAATCAAGGACACAATTCCCTTCTTAGTAGCTTCAAAGAAAATGAAATACTTAGAAATATACCTAACCAAAGAGGTGAAGATCTTTTCAAAGACAATTATGAAACACTAAGGAAAGAAATTGCAGAAGACACTAACAAGTGGAAGAACAGACCATGCTCTTGGCTGAAAAGAATCAGCATTGTCAAAATGTCTATTCCACCCAAAGCAACCTACAGATGCAATACAATCCCCATTAAAGTATCAACATCATATTTTGAAGAACTGGAAAAAATAGTACTTTGTTTTGTATAGAACCAGAAAAAACTCCACATAGCTAAGGCTATTCTTAGTAATAAAAACAAAGCTGGAGGCATCATCCTACCAGACTTCAGGCTATATTACAAGCCCACAGTAATCAAAACAGCATGGTATTAGCACAAAAAATAGAGACATAGACATATGGGACAGAATAGAAAACCAAGAGTTGAAACCAGTCTCTACTTGCCGCCTGATCTTTGATAAACCTAACAAAAACATACAGTGTGGAAAAGAATCCCTACTCAACAATTGGTGCTGAGAGAACTGGATAACCACATGTAGAAGACTGAAACTCGACCCACACCTTTCAGCACTTACAAAAATTGACTCAAGATGGATAAAAGACTTAAATCTAAGGCATGAACTGATAAAAATATTGGAAGAAAAGTGGGGAGAAAACTCTTCACCATGTTGGACTGGCCACTGCAACAATGACAAAAATTAACAAATGGAATTTAATTAAGCTGAAAAGCTTCTGCATAGCTAAGAACATGAGTAAAGCAAAAAAGATAACCTTCAGAATGGGAAAAGGCATTTGTACAGTATGAATCTGACAAAGGGTTGATAACTAGAATCCACAGAGAACTCAATTTTATCAACAAAAAAAAGAGTAAACACTCCCATCTACCACTGGGCAAGAGATACGAATAAAACCTACCCTGATGAAGACAGATGAATGGTGAACAAAAATTTGAAAAAATACTCATCTTCCCTGATCATCAGAGAAATGCAAATCAAAACCAGCTTGAGATATCACCTATACTCAGTGGGAATAGCCCACATCACAAAGTCTCAAGGCTACAAATGCTGGCATGGATGTGGAGAGAAGGGAACACTTTAACACTGCTGGTGGGACTGCAGATTAATACAACCTTTGTGCAAGGGAGTGTGGAGAATCCTTAAAGAACTCAAATTAGACCTCCCATTTGATCTTGCAACCCCATCACTAGGCATCTACCCAGAAGAAAAAAAAATCACTTTATCATAAGGACATTTACACTAGACTATTTATTGCAGCTCAATTTACAATTGCCAAAATGTGGAAACAACCTAAATGCCCACCAATCCAGAAGTGGATTAACCAGCTGTAGTATATGTATACTGTGGAATACTATTCAGCCATTAAAAGAGGGAGATTTTACATCTTTTGTATTCACCTGGATGGAGACTGAACACATTCTTTTTAGTAAAGCATCACCAGAATGGAGAAGCAAGAATCCAATGTACTTAATTCTAATATGAAGGCAGTAGATGAGCTAATACAAGGGGTAGGGGAAGGAGGGACTGGGTTGAGGGAAGGGGGCTGGGAATGGGGGTTCACAGTGTACGGCACACCTCTTGGGGGCAAGACACAATTATAAAAGGGACTTTAACAAATGCAATCAGTGTAACCTAATTCTTTGTACCCTCAATGAATCCTCAACAACAATAATAATAATAAAATCCAATCCACGTTTTTTTACATGAATCTTAGGACCAGTGGGAAAATTGAACATATGCAGCAACCTTATTTCTGCTTAATGGGAAGCTAATAAATTATCAGAAATTGTCTTAAAATAGAAAACCCTAAGGACTACTGAGATTTTAATAGAAGCTAAGTTGCTATGAAATTTATGGCAATCTCCAATGCAATTCCCATAATTACTCAGTTGTGTGCAATTGCATACCAACTCCTAGGCATGTGGACTCAAATACTTTACCAGTAGAGCAAACAGTACTCATAACTACTAAGGAAATCAGAACAGGGCATTTACTTCAGAAGTCAGTTCTAGACCTCACTCACCAAAGTATTCATCAGCAGGAGGATTTTCCATGTCATACAGCATCTTTTTGGTCAGGTGCTCAAGCTCATCTTCTGGGCGGAATGAAGGGGGACTAGACATAGGCCCCATTGACCCTGGGTGTCCACCCTGGAAGGCAGAAACACATAGGTCTTTAATTGCAACTTACATTATCAATCAAGGCAACAACCATCAACAAGAGATGTTTGTGTTAGAGAGGATAGAACACTGGACTTGGCTGTAAGGAGACTGGGGTTTTTGAATGAATTTTATCACTTATTCAGTGGTTCACATGGACACATATTTTTATTTCCTTGCCTTATCTAGATGAGTCATCTATCAGGCTTAGAAACCCATGTTTACAACAGAAGGAAACTATTTTGTTCAGCAATTGCTAAGCAATCACAATAGACTGTTATATATTTATAAAAAATGATAAAGATGGGTCTTTCTCCCTTGCCAATCTTAAATAATATGTTAACATTCATATGTTGACATTAACATTAAAGTATTATGTAAAATATTAATAAATAAGGGGGGGAAGATGTAGAAAGTGAACAATTGGGATGTGTAGAGGGACCTCACGCCTCGTTCTGAGGCAGCCGAGCAGAGTCGGACTTACTCAGCTAAAGAAAAGGCAACATACACATAGAAGTTTCTCACATGCATGTGAAAAAAGTCAGATAGCACAGGAGATCCTGACAGCTGTGAATTTCTGGGCTATGTATAAATTTTGAGATAGGAAATGAGGTGAATCTTATCAGTACTGGAGTCCAGAAAGTGAATCGATTGGTGCCGGTTCTTTCGTTCCAGTTAAGGAAGTTGAGTCATTTTTTCCCCAGCACTGCAAAAAGCCAAGTTTCAAATGTGGATAGTAAGTGGCTTTGACACTGAGGATGTTTCAAGAGGTGGGTACACTAGAAGTATATCAATATAAGAGAATCAAGTGTCAGTTAGGATACTGAAGATAACGAAGAATCTAGAGTGTGTAGAGAAAGAAGAAAGGTCAGATGCTAGATGTAAAGTCTCTTTGTGCTATGTAAATACAATGGAATTTCTTACATTTTCCTTTGCCTGTAACTTTTACCATTTCCAGTATCACACCCCAATATCCTTAATCAGTGTTATAATGTAAAAATACTATTTTTTTAAATTAGATCATAACTGTGTATGCAATATGGGGTACAATGTCTGGTTTTATATACAATTTGAAATGTTTTCATCAAACTGGTCACCATGGCCTTCACAGCATTTTCTTAGTTATTGTGTTAAGACATTTATATTCTATACCTAGTAAATTTCACAAGTTCCCTTGTAAGATGCACCATAGGTGTAGTCCCACCAATTACTCTCCCTCTACCCAGCCTCCCCTTCCCCTAATTGTTCATAAACCTTAAAAATACTAAAATCAAAACTAAAATGTAAAATTAAACTAAAATTAAAACTTAAAAATACTAAAAGCTTACAAATGATGCTGGTGTCCACCATGACTAATGGGCAGTAGATGGAAAAGGCTCTTGCCAAGATGTTTATTCTTGAAACAGTTGGCCGAGAGTTTCTCTTTTCAGAATGTTTATGAGAATCAGTTCAACATGACTAAAAGCTACATATTCATTTTCCATTACTTTCAGTACGCCAAATGAGTTCTTGGATGTGAAAATCCTGTAAAATACCAATCCCTGTACAAATGTGATTGGTCTTACTACCAACGTGGATTTCAACAACTCCAAGAGGGGCATTGATCATTTATGTGTAAGACATGGGATACCTTCTAATAATACAGGTGAGAATGTTTGGTATCTACTTGGCCTTTTCTGTATAATAATTTCCCATTTTTTTGTTTCCTACTGCGTGTCTGTACCCCCAAATCCTGTAAAGACACACAGTGGTTTAGAAAGGCCAAGAATCTTTTATGTTGATCACTATCCTCACCCTGAGATTTTATTTCACTGTTGGTTGAGAAGCTAGAAAGCAGCGAATAAACTATAACATATGGTCAGGTTACAGAAACAAAATAATCAAGCTGTATGCCTGGATCTGAAGAATCATTATGTTAATTTTCTCCTTATAAAATAGGGAACTACAGACTCAAAAAGATCAGAGAGAGCTAGTCATGATACAGTCAGGGCAAAAGCCCATCCTAGACATACTCATTTATTCAATGGACATTAAAGGTTAAACTTGGGGCCTCCTTTAAACTGCAAACATCACCTGAAGTATAGTTTTGGTGTGAGGGTTAAAGAACTATTAAATTATGCATTTATTCTTCTGGTTATTAGCTTTTTCACTTGTTCTTACAGTGACTATTTTGTGTGCCCTCTGCAAGTGCTAGAGAGGGGCACAAAGATGTATTAGACACAATCCTTGCCCTTGAGAGGATGGAGTCTAGTGGGTGTAGGAGACATGAACAAACTATTAAGTATAAAAAAAAAGCACCATGTATCGTTGGTGGGCATTTACATAGACAGAGACATTGGACGATGACTTACCAGTATTATCAAACTTTAAACTATATACATGCTATCAGCTTTTAGGAACATTGCTTAAAAATATGCAAGTACACAAAATTCTATGACTGGAACTTGTCACAGGAACTATTGTTAGAACTTCCTTAGGTGACCATCTCCCTAAGTTCACCTGATTTTCACAGACTGGACATGCATCACATGTATGTATCAGTACAGAAGGCCTAGTTCCTTAAGTTGACCACCTCCTTATGTTGACCAGCTTGTTACATTCCACTGGGTGGTCAACTTATACTGAAGGGGAAAAACAAAAAGTAACAACGTAACTATCCATCAAAGGAATCGCCTGAACAGAAAATGATAGGTGTATACATTGTAAATTGCTACACACAGGCACACAAAAAGGGCCAAGAACATATTAACAGATCCAGTTGCAGAATAGGATATTTAAATGATGGTCCCCTTACCATAAAAATAAAGAGCTATAAAGATGCTGGAAAAAAGTATGAAAAAATATATTAAAATTTTACAGATTATCTCCGGGTATCGAATCCTAGGGAGTTCTTACTTTCTAAATTTGTTTTTTACTTCACAGCATGTAGTTTTACTTTTGTAATCCACGAACTATATAACCTTTGTTTTTTTCAACATATGATTTCAAGTGATAAAGATGTGCTTGATGCTGCCAAACTCTTGGAGCAGGTTTCTAACCCAGGCCAGTGGAGGATGGTGTTAGAGGCAAAGGCTCAGAGCTGAAAAGCAGTTTGATGTGAGCAGGAAAAATTACGAGTGGTTCTGCGGTCAAGTCTGGAGAAATGGAAGGACAGGAAGGGTCTACTTGTCACTGCCATGTCACACCCAGGTGGTCAGGGCTTCTCTACAAGTCAGAGGTTCTAGGCCTTGGGTGACACATTGAATAACGCTCACAATCTGATGAACTAAGCTCCCTCTTGACAAAACAAAAATGTCATCCATAGAAATGCACAGTTTACTTACAATTTCAAGAACTTCACGGACCACAGGGAACACATCTGCATGTATTCCCTTAGGAACGTCCAGGTAATAGAAACCATAGTAGGAATTTTTAGCAGGGGAATGATCTAATTAGATTGAGAAGTTCTCTCTGAGGGAGTGGGGGAGGGCAGATGGGCGAGCGATGAGACTGAAATGAGCTGGGTAGTTTATCACACTCCATCTGTGGTCAGATGTATTAGAGGACTATATTATGTGCAAGTTTGATGGCTGGATGCAGAGATTTGGCTATAATAGTCAACTGGCATCCTTAGGTGAGTCCGTTCACCTTTTATAACTTCACATTCCCTTCCATACAACAGGCTTGCCAGGGCCACCTCACTCTGTGAGAATTTAAGGGAGATAACCCGCCTCTCATGGTAAAGAGAGCAGAACTTCTTTCAGACCATTATCACAAAGAGGCTTTTTCTGAAATCTCCCAACTTGCCTCTGAGGGAGGAGATCATCCCAGTCCAGGTAACAAAGTTAAAAATGAGATGGGAAAGTGGCCTATACCTTTTTTCCCAGGCTTACAATAAAAGGGTAGCTTGAGTACAAATATGGTGTCACCTGACTCTAAAGTCATTTCCTAAACAGTATCACAAGCAAACAGGCAGAAGTAATTTGGAGAATAAAAAGAATGATTCATTTTTCTCAAAATCTGGGAAGGTATTTTGTTTCAACCAAACATGGCTTCTCATAGAGAAAGTGCTGGAAAAAGTATAAATATTACTTCTAATAATAATGGTGCTATCTGGTTTCATTAAGCCAAGCAACTTTTTTTTTTTTTTTTTTTTTTGAGACAAAATCTCACTCCATCACCCAGGGTAGAGTCCTGAGGCGCCACAGCTCACAGCAACCTCAAACTCTTGAGCTTGAGCAATCTTCTTGGCTCAGCCCCCCATGCCCATTACTATGCCCAGCTAGTTTCCAAACAACAATTAAAGAAACCTGATTAATTCCTGTTTTTAGTCTTAAGGTGGACCCTCAGAGAAGGGACCCAATTTGTCATTGTCCGTGCCTCATATCTGCTTCCCTTTCAGCACAAAGGCAGCAAGAAGGCCGAGGCTCTCTTTTATAAATCTAAGCCAGAAATTTAGATTCTATCCATAGCACTTACATTTTAAGTAGAAGTCTAATTTCAAAGTGCTTACCTTGTCAGTATTTCACAGATTAAGAAAAATGCATCATTCTTTTTAAATTACTCCCACGTGTTTACTTGCCATACTGTTTCTGAAATAACAAATTTGGGAAGGCTCTTTTCTTTTGGATTCTTCTCCTTTATATAATGGATTCCCAGTATTTCTTAAGAGAAAAGACCCCGCAACAGACAATGTCTCAGAGTGGTGCTGAGCTTTATTTGGCTACAAAACTGCCTCTCCTGGAGCATAATACTCAACCCCTGTGTAGCACATAATCAGGAAAAAGCAAAGTCCCTCTGTTAAGAGTTGTCTCTTGTATCTAGGGAGGTAGAGTAGGACGTTTGATGTTCAAGTCCTGTGAGGGGGAGTGTAGTACAATCTCACTCTGATGAACAGAGACCCCTCTAATTTCTCTCTCCTGATAGTCCTAAGAAAAATTAACAACTATTTTAAATTGATTTTTTGATAAGCAACTTCTAGCATATTGTATCGGTAATAAAATGACACTGAAAATGTGTGGTGGTGGATGCTGGAAGGGGATGATTTGCATTATTTCGTTTGTCTACTAAAAGTAGAAGTGTGACTAGCAACAGTGGCACAGTCACTGTAGCATGATAATTCCTTATATTTGCATGACCCTTTTCAAGGTACTTACTTTCACATCACATATATATAATCTCAGATGTCTACACAACAGCCCTGTTTAATATGCAATCCTATTTATGAGTGAGGAAACTGAGGGTCAGGAAGATAGGTGTGCCACCTTGCATGAAGATCACTGCTTAAAAATGGCATTCACTGTCACTGGTGTGGGCTGCGTCAGGCACATTTCTGCTCAAAGGCAATGTGTTGCAGGGTTCCGATATCATTCTCTTTAAGCCCATCTAGGGCTATGGTTCTGTGGTAATTTGGATTGTAATCTACTGAGTCTATTGTCTAAGCAAAGCTATTTTTCAGAGTAAAGGTTTGCTGCCAAACAGCGAAACAAAGGCACTATGAAATAAACATAAGCAAAGCTTTTTGGCTTTCCTTAAAAAGAAAAAAAGAAAGGGCATTCTTACAAGTATAGACATTAATCACTGATATGTATGTTTTTTTAAATGTCTGAACCTCTTTGTAAAGAGAAAATTACCTTTTAGAATCCATAGGTGAATTATTGAGTAACAGATTTGAGGACTCTCCTAAGATTTTCTTAACACACTCTTACTAAGGGATTGCCAGGTGCCAAGATGTATAATTACAAAGTCAAATTATTCAGAGTTCCTGCCTCTGACAACTCATAGTTTAGAAAGAGACATGAAAATAGGCCATTATAATAAAATGCAAGCACTAAACCACAGGTCTAAATTCAGTGCTCTGAGATGGAAGAAGGCTGCCAAAAAGAGATGACCTTTTAGTTTGATACTGAAGGATAAATTGGATTTCACCAGACTAAGAAAGCAAGAATGAAAGGAAAGAAAATAGGAAGGAAGGAAGCAATTTAAACGGCTAATATATTAGCTTAACAATAACTACAATATGTACTAAGACTGCTAACTACTCTCCAATATCTGTTTGTTCCCCTTTCTGAGCACACAGCTGGACTATACTTCCCATGCTCCTTTGCAGTAGATGTGGCCACTGGAGGCACGAGGAGGAAGGAGATTAGCACATGGAGGAAAGCCATCCATTACTCAGGTCAGCTCGTCCCACACTGTTACAGTAGGGAGACTGGAAAGAAATGTACTGAGGGTTAATGTGGAATATCATGGGAAAGTGAATGGTTTATATTCTTTCTATTTGTGTGTTTCAGTATTTTCTTTTTTCTACAATAAAGGAATCTTTCTCAGATGAAAAACACCCAAGTATCTGCAACTGGTTCTTTGTCATTGCTCTTGTCTTGCTAGAGGCCCAGGTGATTGTTACTCAAGAAAAAACTTAATATGAAGCCTGATTTGCCTCTAGTTCCCTGGTTAACCTTATGGATAGGACCTGTGAAATAGTAAGGACTTGTTTCCAAAACAAAATACACATGAATAGAATCTTTGATGAATAAGGAAATTCTACCAGAGTTACACGAATAACAACAGCCATCATATTCACGTGACACTATGGCAGCATGGGGGTCGAGACCCCTTTGGACTGCATTAAAGGTTCGTGGCATTAGGAAGGTTGAGAACCACTGCTTTATGGTGTTTTGAGTGTTTCATATCATACATTCTTACATCGACACACATAAGGGCAGAAGGCCTGACTTTTCAGAATGTCTTTAATCTTAGTTCTGCCTTTAACTCGTCCAATGGTTTTGCTCAAATCCTTTCTATTTCCTAGGCCTCAGTTTCTTTATGTGTAAAATGTTATTTTGAAAGATTCCTTTGATTCTATTCTCATTTTTTGTGTACTCATAATGTGTATGCAGGGCACATATCATTACCAATCTTTAGAGTGAAATCACAGATATTCATATTTACAGATCCTTTGTAGTCTATAAAAACAGACACATACTGAGTAAGTGGAAACCTCATTATTACAGAGATTTCCATTTGTGAGAGGACTTAAGCCATTTGTCAGCATCCCCTGAGACATCCAGAACTTCATTCAGCATTCTGAATTTGAGTAAGCAGCCGCAGGTCACAGCGTTTCTGCAGCCTACTGAACTTTCACCACACTGGGGCACCGAATCAAGAATATATAAATGTTAACTACTTTATCCGATTGCGGCCCCTTTCTTGGCTGCAGAAGGAAAAATTCCATTCTTCCTTTCTAAAGAAAAAGGAGAAGCATGGCAAATAGTTGGCAACAAAGTACAAATGGCTCTCAGGACAACACCCCACCACCTGGAATCTTTGTTACCACAATTTAGCCATTGAAACGTGTGCTAATGGTGCATTTTACAAAACAGCCACCTGCTCTCAGTTACACCATCAGCTTCCTGAATGACTCAGACACTGACCTTGGTGTGGTCATTTTTCTCCCTGGAGTCCTTACCTACTATTGATTGGTTAGTTACATGCTAGTTACAATGTGCTAGATAACGTGAACTTAGTGCGAATCTGAACCTCACCAGAAAAGCACTGCTCAGACAGATTCAAACACCAGGAAAAGGCAGCCAAGAGATTGGAGAAGATTGCATGATAATGAATACTCTATCACTCTGGGTACCAGAGCTGCTCATTTTTCTTGTCCATTTGTAATGATGTACAAGAGGTTCCTTCGCTCAGAGGGAAAATAACTTCAATTATGTGTTCTTGAAAAAAGGAAACATTGAAATTATCTTCTTTTCAAAAGGTAGAATTAGCCCCGCTTTAGAGCTGAAAGCCTGCCAGAAAAAATACATTTCTGATATTTTTGTTCTTTTTTTCCCCCCCTATTTAGCTGTGTCAAGTTTGTGGTTTGCAATTTTCTGTGGCTGCCTCTACTTTTTGGTTCTCCCTGAGTAATCATACTCTACTCCCAACATCTCACTGTTTAAATGGAAGGCGCACCTTCTGGCCGGGAACAGGTGATTGGCTGGTTGTCTCTTCTATTTCAGGAGAAAAGCAATGGCTAAAGAGAAGCAGGGAGCTGGGAGGAGGAGAGGTGCCTGTCAGGTAGCAGTTAAAAACCCATATACCAGCATTCCTCCCAGCTCCATGTGAAAGGAAAAGCATGCGCTTCACTCCAACCTTATGTTTCATTTTCTTGAAGAATGGATGGTTAGGATACAAACAAGAAGACCCGGAAAGTTTGACTTTATTTTTATTTTTTTCCCATAGGAAAGTTTGACTTTAAAAGTTTGATTCTAGCTTTGAAATCCAGTCCCCCGAGTCTTTAACTTTCAAAAGCTTGAAAGTTTTCTTATGATCTCTATTTTCTCACATTCCCTTTCTCTTACCGCTCACTAATGCCGCTACATCACCTTTCTTAAGCCAAATTCAGAGTCATAGCCAAGGGCTAAAGCTTATGAGTCACAGAGGAGCAGTTGCCGGAAGAGCTACTCAGGCAAGAGAAATGCCTGGACATCCATAAAGCGGGCGTTTGCACACCAGGGTTTTATGCTAATCTAGGTCAATCTGCTAGAAAGTGGTCTCACTCTGCACCCACATCTCTCAGGCCCCATGTGCCCCAAGAATGCCTGGACTGGGAGCATTCTGTCTCTCAGTCTGATGTCTAGCCTGCCACTTAAGCTCCCCGAGAATTTCTTTTTTTTTTTTTTAATTAGTGATTAGTTTATATATTTTTCTCATACATAAACTGGAGGATAATAATATCTATTTCATATCAAAAGACTTATAAAATATTCAATACCAAATAAATGGCAGTTATGATTATCAGGAGCAACAGATTAGAAACGACCAACAGAGTCGATTTTCTTCTTAGGGGACTGTTGGCAGAAGGAGATCTCTCCGGTAACCCTCTACTTTCCTATTTGCTGATACAGTACTTCAGTGTAGCACACCTGTGTTTCACATTAATTGTTGTTTTAGCGAGGGATGTAATTACTGTGAGTACTTTTAAACTATAAATAGTTTACTAGAAATACATGCCATTTGGTGAATGTGTGCCTTGCTGGCTCTCCAAATTGTGAACTCTTCTCTATCCTAGCCTTTGGCACCAAAAAATAAAGTAAAGCTCATGTTTGGCTCTTCAGAGCGGAGCAGCCACCCTTCTGCCTTCCCACCTGGACAAGCTCCAGGCAGACAGGGGACACCAATGCTGTTCTGCCTGGTAGGCACGAAGTAGAAAGGCGAGTAGAGGAGCCCCAGATCCTCGGGGTCAGACAGAAGCAAGGTCGGAGACCTCTTACCAATCTCATTCACAGTTCTCACTGCTGCTTCCCTCTACCCCCAGAAGGTCCTCCTTAAGGAGGGGAGTGAGTTTTCTCTGTGGGGTAAGAAGGTCTCTTTCACTCTGCCCTATAAGAGGCTAAAAGAAGTTATTTTCACAATGCTATGCCTAAAACCTAAATGTAGCTTTTCCCATTAGAAGGCTTTATGTATGTAACACATATGGGATTTGATATAATAAAGGCAAGAGAATTATAAGACATTAGCTCCATTAGTTGGCTTTACCTCAAGAAGACTCATGTCAAACGCTTGATGAATGAAACAAACTGGTGTTCAAGGTTGTGTTTTCAAACTGAACTTGGCCTTTGCTATGCCTCACTAGTGCTAATGATGACTTCTCCTGAGAAGACACATTCTATTTTTATTTGTTTGCCTGGAATAGTGTAATGGACTAGTCACTAGTTGGGGAAAGAGGTTTCATCACAATGCACAACTTTCTACGCCTTCTCCCACGGAAAAGCTATCCACTTTTAATAAAGTACTAACAAAAAGGATGCTTTACCTAACTAACCATCCCTAACTGTGGTTCTAATTCACTGGCTGATGAAAATGGGCTTTACCAATCCCTTATCATTAGTTATTTGAACTGTGCCATAATATTTCCATTATACTGTTAAAAAATGGAAAGACAATACATTTGACAATTATAAATATATAAAACTACATATGTAACAATTCCAGTGTGTATGTCTATGTATATATGCAAGATGTCAGCAAGGCTTATGTCAGGATAGTGGGATTATGGAACAGTTAAGGTTTTTAAAAATAATGTTCAATTATCTAAATCAATATAATAAAAATGAATGGGTCTTCGGAAATAACAAGAAACATACTTCATAAAAAACGAGTCTCCAGCCTTATTGTTGGCGTTCTCATGTATGAAGCCAGGAGAGGATGGAAAACCCCAAGTGTGGACAATTTGCTGATAAAAAGCAGGCACCTCATTTTTTTGTCTGATATGCACAGAAACACTTTCCTACTGTACAAGCCGTTTCTGTCACGTGACACAGACACTAAAATAACATGCAAATCAGTTTTCAGTTTTAATATGCAAATATGACGCTTGGCACATCACTTTCCATGGCTGAGGTAAATTTCTGTTTTTGAGTTTTTCGTGGGAAATGCAAACAAATGGTTACCTCCCATATTTCACCTAACACAAGGCAGTTTTCATTTGAGTCAAAGGGGTTCTTGCTCAGCAATCCAAGGCCCTTGGGATGTAAAGAAAGGGTGTATGTTTTGTTCAATACCAATGCCACCCTAGGCAAGCAAGCCCACCTTCTGACAGACACGCTGATCACACTAGGTTCTGGGCCTCAGCAGGGAGGCAGGCAAAGTGTCTTAGTGAAAATAACAAACACGAGTTGTTTTTTTTTTTTGCTTAACCTACGAAAATCAAATCAAGATGGGTCAACACGGTGGGAAGATTAGCTTCTAGTCAGAAACAAAGAAGAGGAAGAAGTAAAAAATCGTTGTTTCTAGAGTGTTCAAGCAGTGCAGAAAACTGCAGCCTATCATTAGTAGTAATAATAATACTAGTAAGTAGTTAGGCACTAAGGCAGTTGTTGGAATGAGTAAGTTGCATCTAAGTTAAAGAAATTTACAATTCCTTCAGGAAATCAAGGCATATGAGGAAGAAATAAAAGAACAAAGCAAAAACATGTTCATATTTTTTACGCTTCAAGAGTAAAGGCTTTGCTTGTTTGAGTTCAAATCTCACATCCACTACCTACCAATTGTATGACCCAGGGCAAGATACACAATTTTTCCAAATGTTTGTTGCTTCAAGCATCAAAAAGAGTCAATAGAATTTATTTTCTACGTTAAGTAAGATCATTTGGGTAAAACATTTACTGACTGCAAAGATTAAGAAATTAATAATATTCTTAAAGATGTGCCCTGCTGTATAAATGCCATACAAGAGTACCAGTGGGTGATATGGATTCAGAGAGGGAGATTAGAGTGGGCTGGAGCGTGTCAAAAACACGCGGAGAGAAGAGGCGGCGTGAATTAGGCCTGCAGACAGAATTCAGAGGAGTGGAGACAGAAGTCTACTCCACCACGTGATTAAAAACCCTTTGCATTTCTATGGTCTTTTATAGAACCAAAGAAAACACCTGGGTGCACATTCATATTTACTAGACTGTTGATTATAATTTTTTCCAAAGCATGACATTGTCTTTTTGTGCATAAAGAAACAAACCAAATTGGTGGTTTGTCAAGAAGAGAATATGTGAAGTGACTTGGCCAAAATCATACCCATGTGAAGTGGCAGAGCTGGGAGTTAAAAGTCTTCTGATCCCAGTTCAGTGTTTTTCTACTAATTTAAAATCGCTTCTATATATTCATTTAGAAATATGAAACTTACATGATCTATCATAAAGGTTAATCAAGACTGTCAACCTCACTGATTAAAGCATTGATGCTAATTATACTCCAGTTTGGAGACCAATGTGGCCTCTTTTACTTTCAGAAACATTGATTGTGGTGTAATGGAGAAAGTGTGGGCTTTGGAGGCAGAACAAGCTGCTTCAAATACCAAGTTATTCCTCTTGTTTTGTATAACATTTCACAAGTTCTTTTTTTTTTTAACTTAGCATTCGATTCCTCATCTGTAAACGGGGTTGTGGAAGTAGGCAGTGGAGACAGGATGGAGCCATTGTGAGTAACACCTAAGATGATACATGGAGTGTGCTAATATTTGACAGGGCCTCATGATTATTTGTATTAAATTCTCACACATTGTCTGTCAAATATGAGCTATGGATGTCTTTTAAATGTGGCAGGAAGGTGGATGAGAGGATATGAATGACTCTGTCATTCATGAGCACTGCAGCAGAGAAGAAAGATCATGCAGATACCGAGTCTAAAGACCAGCGGCATTTAATGTTTCTAATCGATCATCAGCCACAATTTAATAGCAATCCAACTGAAGAAATTTCTATCTCTTTCCCAACTCTGAAAGATAGAAACACATTAGTATTTAATTTCTATATTTATTGATTCATAACTTATGAGAGTGAAATAATTAAGGTATACTGAATGCTTTGTCAGTGCCAGACAAGTTTCAAAATATTTTATATTAAGTAACTGACTTAATCAGCAGAGCAGTCTATCAGGGGGTGGCTGTTCTGATTCTCCCAATTAGAAAAACTGAAGCACAAAGATTACCTTGATAGCAAGTGGAGAGTCTGGGATCTGAATTCATTTGTCAGCTCCAGAAAGTGAGGCTTAATCACAGAAAAAGTGTCTCACTCTCTCAACTTATTACCTTTTTCCCCCCCCGTGGGATTGTATAAATAACCCATCTATTTACTTTGGGGAATTTAATCACATTTTTACAAAGTCTTGAACTATCAAAGAAAGGCAAGATACACCTTTCTTATGAGCAAACACCATTTTTGATGATATATTCTTTGTGCTCAAGGATGGCAACCCCAGACTTAACAGCCACCCCAGGTCATTCTGATACAGATGGTCTGGGTTTAAGATTTTGAGAAACATGTTCCATTTTGTTGCCTTAACTCATTCATTTGATTCAGCAAAAGCAGTAGAACCGCTCTTCAAAAGATTATCTTGTGTATCAATCTCAGATAGAAGCTGGAGAGTTAATGCCAAGTCTTAACACAAAGGAAATAATAAATAGCACTGTACTTAGAGAAGGACAAAAGGAAAACATGCAAAATATTCTTTTTTTATTTTTATTTATTTTTTTATTAAATCATAGCTGTGTACATTAATGTGATCAGGGGGCACCATATGCTAGTTTCATAGACTGTTTGAGCATTTACAAGGGTATATGTGAAACTTAGTAAATGTGGAATGTAAATGTCCTAGCACAATAACTAAGAAAATGCCAGGAAGGCTATGTTAACCAGTGTGATGAAAACATGCAAAATATTCTATTACTCTTTCATGTTAAAAGCTAAAGAGTAGCAGCAGCATTTTCCAGCGACCAAAGTGAAGTTTATTTTCTGCTGGGTTCTTGCCTAACCATGGATAAAATGCTAAGAAAATATCCTTTTCTACCAGAACGTAGGCCTCTCTAAATGTAGGAGGCAAATCTAGATCCCTTGTGCTCTGTGAATTTCAGAAAGACATTGGAGATCATTTAGGGGTATGCAAATTCCTTCATTTATAATGAGAAAACTGAGAGGTAAGAGGGGAGACTGAGTTGTTCCAGGTCCTGTAGAAGATAAGGGACAAAATCGAGAGGAAGCTCAGATCAGGAAAGCAGGTCTAATTCAAAACCAGGTTAGTACTCTTTCCTCTACGAGAGATTCACTCAGAGCAGTGGTGTATTCTTGATAACCTGTAATGTATGCTTATTCTTGGCAAAAAGCTTTGGGAGCCCTAATCTCCATTTATGCAGCATTCTGAGGTCCTGAGATGCAAGTTGCTGTGACGTGAATATCATTACTGTTATTCTGGGTGAGCCTACACAGACTGACAACAGCTGGCACAAACAGATGTCGTCCACAGAGAATTCTGTCGGGCTGTGCTGGTGCCGTCCCTGTACAAAGTTTTCTTTTCTTTGACTAACACAAGGGTGTTTCTGCTCAGTCTATGAAGTCTTCATGGGCTTCTTGTTGGTTCAGGAAGGTAAAGTCCTGGTTGAGATGGGCTCAATCTCTCTACTCCCCTTTCATTTCAGCTACTCTTTCCTGATGACATGCCTTTCAGGGAGAAACACTTCTGCTAAATGTAGTGAAAATTTTCTGGATCTGGGGCCGTATTCAATATCTGGGGTTTGACAATAATAATATTTCTAGAATCACTACGCTTTACATGCATTATCTCCTGTAACCTGCCAAATAATATTTCTAGAATAACTACTCTTTGCATGCATTAGTGAATTTTTCAAATGAAATACATACTTTTGCTACTGCACTTTACAGATGAGGAAATTGAGACTCAGTAAAGCTAAATAACTTGCTCAAGGTCATAGAGCTAGTTTGAGAAGGACCTAGGATTTGTATTCAACCACACGGGTTCTAGGAATTTCTTGCTAAGTTCTAGTAAGTAAGAATTAAAATAAGGAAGAACAGGATTCAAAGTGTCACTCTAATCAGAACAAAATGGTTTTGATGCAACTATTAGCAATATAGAACGTGTTACTATTATCACAGAACCATGACTATCATCAAAAACTTGAAGTGCTTTACTGTCTCCATCACTGAACTATTCTAAGTAAAGGATAGAAAACAAGTTATTATTGGCTTGGCTTTACTTTTTTTTTTTCCCCCTAATCAAGAAATGTAATGCACTGACTGACCCAGGTCATTTAGCATTCAACCCTCCTGACAATGCTTGATGTGTTAACTCAGCCTCTTGAATAGAGTCTTTTGGAGAATAAGTAACTAGATGTTACAGTACATCAAGAATGTGAATCACATTGTTTCACTTCTAAGATGCAACCTAACAAGTTTCTAATCAACACAATAACAGAGGAAATGGTTGTAAATGATACACTTATTCAAAGTGAGTGCCTAGGAAGTGCCATGCTAAAGAAATTGATGAGAGGTATGTCCTCCCCTCTAGGAGATGTAATAGGAAATATTACACACACAGACATGTCTGTCAATCCAAAATACAGCGTTTAATCTTGTGCTATACGAACATAGAGAAAAATAAGATGGCTGCAGTGGGGAGATGAAAAGACACAAGAGAAGGTAGCATTTGAAGTGGGTCTTGGCACTGGAAATTGGCACATCCAGAGACGTAACAAGAATAACATTCAGGTGAAGTCCTGAAGAGGTGCATGGATGTGGGTCAGGTGAACAATTTAGCATCTTTCCTTTCAGGTAAATACAAATGTAAGTAATCTCCAACACTTATGTCCTCCATTGTTCTTTTTAGTTTATTTCATTATCTGTGCTGTCCTTGAAGATGCCAGTAATATCTTAGCGAGGGTGAGGAAATTGCAGGTGAGGTCAACCTATATATGAACCCATACATGATGCTGTCTGGGGGGAACTGCCTACAGATCACTCAGGACCCTGGCACAGGTCAGCTGTTCTGGACTCAGACAAATGTTACTCACGAAAATGTTTGCTTCTTGCTGGTAGTGATCTTAAAAAGTGATTGCTTTAAAGAGAGGCTGAACAACATGAGGATCAAAGTGGCTCAGAGAATGGCCAGTGTGAGGAATGAGGGTGTGCTGGGGTTCTTCTGTGAAGGCTATGCTGATGCATGAGAGGTGGGCATCATGATAGAAACTGGATTTTGTGCAGGTTCTATTGAGTTATGAAAAGTGTTCTCTATGTGCTGTCTTTACACAAAAGCCAGCCACCCCGTAGGCAGATACATTTCAGCAGATAGGAAGCACCATCACACAAAGCCAGTATTATCATAAAAGCCAGACTTAAAGAACTCAATGTGCTATATTGTCTCTGTAACTTAATCCACAATCACAGATAACCAAGAGTTGAGAATTGTCTCTTCCAATGGAAGTATTAATACATGGAAGACAAGAACAGAGCAGCCTGGTTGTTAACAGGTTCTAGGTTCCTCTTTGCCCAAAACTTGCTGGGTGCTCTTTAGATAATCATTTCACATGTGTGGGCCCAGTTTCTTCAAATGGGCATTATCGTCTTCAGTCTTCTAATACACCTGTTTCTTGCAACAAAGGGAGCAGGAGAAGTCACACTGCTCAAGTGATCTGTGAATACTTAGATGTGTGAAGGGGACACGCAAACCATCCTCCTCCACGCTGTCGTCATCCTCCTTATCATCATTACAGCTAAAACTTATCGAGCTGGCCACAATCTGACTGCTTCAAATGTACTGCATCCTTCCTGCGTACTGATTAAACAGTTACCTTTATTGTCCTCATTCATCGATACGGAAACGGAAGCACAGAGGTGCAGGCAGAGCACTCGAGGGATTGCGGCCAGAATTGGAGGTTGAGTCCATAGTCCAGGCCTCGGCCACCGCAGCGTGTGTGACAGTGCAAATGTGGCAATGTCTGGATTTATTTTCCCTTCTCTACTTCCCAAACTTTTGGCTATGTTATGATATTGCATTCATAACTGAAAATTAAATAATTTTTCATCCAAATTGTATTTACTGAGCAGGCCAGGTGGTGGATACTACATTAGTCAGCACTTTGATTATAAAGGCAAGGATAAACTTAGAAATGCAAAATGCTCCAAGACACCATAGTTTTAAGATGACATTAAGGTGCACCTGATACTCTCGCTGCCAGAGAAATAAATGGATAGAAGCATCGTAAAGGGAGAAAGACTGAGTCTTAGTTGAGGATTAAAAAACAATGATAATGAATATAATTACCTACTTAAATGAATGTCCTAAATATTATATATAATATTATTAGTCTCCTTCTACAAATCCAGAAGCAGAGGCTGATGAAAACTGAGCAGTTTACTAAAAGTCTGACAGATACTAAGGTAGAGTAAGACTCAGTTCCAGGTCTGCCTGGCCTGTGCGTGTGTGTTTTGAACCACCCAACTCCTCAATAAGAGGGAGAATGATGTGCAAAGAGAGAACACTGTGACTGGTTTGAGCTACAGGGATTTTGTTAAGTATTTATAGAAATCCATCTCCATTTTACACAGCTATTTATCATCCTTTAAAATGTGTTATTGCTTGTGCTTGAAGGGAACCCAGAAATTAGGCCAACCTCTGCATTGCAACTTACAGATTAAAAGCACACTGAATATTTTTTCAAACATTAGAAAAATTACAGATAAAACTTGGAAAATAAATTAAAACTTCCCTTCAAATAAGTGGAGCAGACTCTTTGCCAACAACATATTATTTTTCACTTCAACAGATGCTTTCTCAGTGTGCATTTATAAGTTCACACAATTAGGTTCACTGAGCTAGAACTTCCAAAGGAAAAGCCTCCCCCAGAGCAAACATCAGGGTGATCAGATCCTACGACTGGAGGGTCCTACAGTGTAACAAACACTGGACTCACAAGCCAGAGGCCTGGGATTTAAGCCCCAAGTCTGCCATGGTCATGACCATGACCAACAACTAGTTCTATGGCCTAATATGTCACAGAAAAAGACCCTGCTTATGATGGAACAGGTTCACAATGCAATCGAAGTCAGAAGTACAGACATAATGATTTCCAGGATGGAGAAGCGTATCAGTCTGAAAAATCCCATTCTGAATTTCCTAAGGTGACTCAGAGAACCAAAAATGAGCTCAGAGCTCTGGTTATACCATCATGTATTAGTCAAACAGAGTATGAATATGTTTTACATAGTTTCTCTGATAACAATAGCAAACCTCTAAAAGCAGGTAGCACCAAGAGCTAAATGACTTTGGGGAAGTCACTTCACTTCCACGGGTCTCAATCCCCCCTCACATCAGTGAACATACTGAAAGGTACTAATTCCCACCACATGGATCTCAGAGAGACTTCATTAGGGATGAGAGAGAAATGAGAGAATGAACCGTGAAAACAATGAAAAGTCAAACAAAGCTGGAGGGCATTATGTTAAGTGAAATAAGCCAGGCACAGAAAGACAAATCCTGAATGATCTCACTCATGTGAGGAATCTGAAAGAGTTGACCTCATACCAGGAGAAAATTAGAGTGGGTAACACCTTCTCTTTGCCTGTGAGAAGGATTCCAGCACTGCAAATGCAATTGATCACACAAGCAAAGCAAAGCGACTTCTCTTGCCAAGAGGAGTTGCTGCCCTTGGTGAAATAACAGCATTTCGTCATTTTCTTTTGACTTTGCCTGGGATTTAGAGTCCAGCACTCTGGCCATTACAGTTCACAGACTGGAGCAAGCGACTAGATCACAGACTAACCTGAGCAGGTGGCTGCAGCTAAGGTGCCGAGTGTCCCTGTACCCGAGCTGTGCTGTTCAGGCCTACCCTGTGCCAGGCACCGTGGGATAGAAACAGCAGACACAGACTCCTGCCGAGTCAAGTGCATCATCTCATCCTCCTCTCCTTTAATCTCTCCCTGCAAAGTAGGTGCTATTAGCTCCAATTTACAGATCAGTTAACTGCATCTAGTAAAAATAATAGAGCTGGGATTGTAATCGAGATTTAACTCTGAAATTTACACCCTTTGGCAGATGAACAAAAGTGCCTGCCCTCCAGGAGCTCACAATCTAGTGGGAAAGTCAGAAAGGCAACTCAATAGACTGTGAGCTCCTTGAGGGCAAGGACCATTTTTAATGTTTTCTTATATCTTCAGCACCAAGCATGGTGTCTGCCAGGCACAAGGCCCTCACTAAGTGCCTGCTGAACAGATGAGCCATATTATGTGTTTTAGGTCTATAAAATACAAAGCTTATTATATTACTCCCCTGTCCACACAGACCTCTACTCGCTCCTCTTTGCTAACCCCCTGGGTATTATTTAGAAAGATCTTTCCGCCCCTGCCGTTATAGTCTCATCTTCTGCCATCCCCTTCTGCATCCTCTGTGTACCATCTCCATCCTCCAACTACTTCCACACACAAGTGATGTTTGACAAATGTTCACTGAATGAACAATAAAAAAAGGGGGATATATCTGACATACCAGAGGCATGAACATAATGTGAACACCAAGGACCACTGAAGTTATCAGGGAAGTCTCACAGACTTGATTCAGGCCATTTAACTCTAAAACCTAAAAGGCTAGATGACATTGCAAAAGGAAAATTCAATCCTTCTTTACTATTAATTAGACAAATGACATCATAACAAAACATTTTTCTTTAAATCAGAATATGAGGTGTGCCAAATTCCATTTTCTCTTACAGGATATGGGTTTAGGCCAAAAGCCCATCATATAGATTATTGTTTTTCTCTTCCCAAGTACTTAGGAAAAATTAAGTCTCATTTGGCATGCAGTGGCTCTCAGCAAGGTCATGTTTCTTCTGTAGGGTGCCTGGGGCAATTAAGGCAAGAACTGTTTTAAAAAAAAAACAGCAACTTGAAAGTAGGACACCCCGTTAGCCAGGATGGCACGGAAATATTCAGAGCTCTGGTCAAGAAATGACAGGGGTCAGTATAAAAGAAGGAGACTCTCAAGGCGGCGCCTGTGGCTCAGTCGGTAAGGCGCCGGCCCCATATGCCAAGGGTGGCAGGTTCGGGCCCAGCCCTGGCCAAACTGCAACAAAAAAATAGCCGGGCATTGTGGCAGGCGCCTGTAGTTCCAGCTGCTCGGGAGGCTGAGGCAGGAGAATCGCGTGGGCCCAAGAATTAGAGGTTGCTGTGAGCCGTGGCCACGGCACTCTGCCCGAGGGCGGTACAGTGAGACTGTCTCTACAAAAAAAAAAAAAAAAAAAAGAAGGAGACTCTCAAAGGGAGTCCTTCCATCCTAGAACCCAGCATTAAAATAGGTTACGTGTCTAGACAGAGAGGTAGGAAATCTTCCTCTCTCACATTGTGAGTCCTCAGGCAGCTCTTAGTTTGCTCACCTGTAAACCAAGGCAGCTGAAACTGAACAAGATGATCTCCCCTAACTTGAAATGAAAACAGGTGTTTGAATTTAAGGACTTTTAGGAAAGCCACAGAATTCCTTTGACAGCAAGGGAAGCTAAGACATTCTTCTCCTTTCAGAAACAGCCTGACCTTGATCCTCTCAATATCAGTACAGATGTTTCACCTGAGCACAAGTATGCCAAGCAAAGTCTTAAAGTTCCTGCCTAATATCTGTTTGAAGGTTAGAAACAGCTTTCACATCCTTGATGTTGAGTTCCTCCCTGCCTTTTTTTTTTTTTAATTGTGCTGCTTGCAAATGCCACACTGAGATAAGAAACAGAGCAGAAGAAAACCTTCATCTAGACGGCCCTTCCTAAGCCCTTGTTTTACGCTGATGCTTCCCAGGCTCACACCCTCACATCCTCTCCCACATCTTCCTTCCGTTTGCCCATCCTCCCCCCAAGTCCTAGGTTCTTAGTCCTGGCTGCCCATCAGATTCAACTGGGAAGCATAAAACATAAAAGTGATTCCCCCAAGACTAATTAATTTCGTATCTCTTGGGGTGAGGCCTAGGAAGTGAAATGGTCGGAATGCTCTACAGATAATTCTCATGGGCAAGGAGGCCAAGAACAATCGCCAATCAAACATGGGAAATTGTGGAATGTATTAACTTACCTTTCTTTTTACTGTCTGGCAATTCCTTGGGGTATGGTCCATTCATCCAGGATGTAACATGTTCATTAGATTTCTCCCTAGAAAGAGCCCTCAGGGGAAGAGTAGCATGTGGAAGCCAGACACCTTAGTTCAGAGAAGCCTAGAACTTTCTGTGCCTTCTCTTTACCCCCGATGCCTTTGGGACAGTCCTATGGCCACATGAAATAAAACCAGCCACAGTCAACTTGTATGTTGACTTGCAAAATTCACCCTCAATACTTGATGATATTGGTACTATTAACGGCTTCATTTATTGGGTTCTTATTTTGTGCAGGGCCCTGGGCTGTCTGTATTAATCCGAAAATTTCTGTGAGGCAAGTACAGTTAATATCCCCATTATGCAGATGAGGAAATAATAGGATTAGTGAGGTGAACAATGCTTGGACACCTCTCTGGCCTCGGCTGCCTGACTCCCACGGCTACCCTCATACACATGAGGTCAGGACTGTGCCCTGGCAACATCACTGTCTTCACCATGATGGAGGAAGAACAAGGCTTTCAATGTGCGGACACCCCTTAATAGTCAGGGATAAAACAGATATTATTTTCTTTACAAAAAAAAAAAAAAAAAAGGAGAGAAAGTTGTTCAAGGGTACGAGGAAAGAATGTATACAACTTGGGATTCATTATCTCCAGGGGAACACAAAGTCGTGCTAAAGCAACAGTTGAATGTGGGAAGCTTCCTGTCTCAGAAGAAAGGCAAGTCTTCCCAGGGAAATGTTCCTGCTTGCTTAGCTGGGTTTACACATTTGGAGGTGTTTTTGTTCAGGACAGCAAGTTTAGAGTTAGCTTGCTGACCTCAGATCGAGTGCTGCTGTGGATATAAGACGTGCTCTTCAAGGTCATGCTCTCAGACCTGTCATCGTAAAGCGAACCCACTTAGACAACAGACGAGGTCAAGAGACTCGTGGACTTAACTCTTGTATTTTGGAACCAAACTTATCATCCACTTACCTGTAACCCCCTTTATCAGGCCAGGCTACTTCCTGTTCTCTGATCACAACCACAAAGACCATTTCCACCCCTGCTCACGCCCTGCTCACTGCTATGAATGCTCACAGCCAGGCAGACTGCGAATCCTAGTTAAGAGGTCTGGTTCATTGAGCCATTGTACCCAAAGCCATTTCCACCTTCTCTTGCTCCTTCAGAGCACAGCACAGTGTTAAGAGCACACACCCAGCACCCACTGCCGGGCCCCACTGCTATGACTATGTGACCTTGAGCAGATGACTTGCCCTCTCGTGCCTCAGCTTCCTCACTGCTAAATGCAGATAATCACAGTACTTACACTTCAAAGGGCTGTTTTAAGGATGACACGAATTAAGGATGCACATGTAAGTACATGATAAATAAAATAGCTGTCTTTTCTGAGACTTCAATTACGGACTAGCCGGTAGTGCAGTTAGATGACTTTAGCACATTATGGGGGCCTCTTAAAAAATATTTGTTTCATTAACTCTGCAAACTGAATACCAAAGATGGGGCCTTCAGCTACGTTTGAGCACCGTTGCCATCCTATACCATGTTCCTAATAACACAGAGAGAGAACTAGGAAAAAGAAAATTTTGTTTTCTTTTCAGTGTTGTATAATTTTGGTCTCATATTAACAAGCCTGAGGGAATAAAATATGTATTTACATAAAAATTTCTGGTAATGGCATCTTGAAAAGCAATTAAATGAAACAACAGATTCTATTTGCTTAGGGCTCTATTTCCAACACGAGGCTTGTGACAGTGTCCTGATGTGAGACCTGGACAGCCTCTCTCCCCAACCTATCCTTATCCCTCCAGAGGAGTAAGACAGGCTCATCTGGTGGAGGATGTGCCTCATCTATGACATCTGGAACAAAGAATTACCTTTGGAACATGCAAGAACTTAACCAGCATTTGGATTCACTGATATAACTCAATGGAGAAGGTAAACATATGCGTTTCATAATGTAAAACAGCAACAACAACACACTTCTTCCTTTTTCTCTGCTAGCTTTTCATCCCCAAAAGTGTGCAAGTGACAATTTAGCAACTAAGACTCTTAATTGTTTTTCTTATAGAAATTATCTAGGTTAATGGTTCTCAACCTGAAGCCTGGTATGTCAATAATATCTGTCTAATGGAGGGAACTTTAAAAGCCTAAACAAATGTAAGCATTTGCCCAAGACTAGACTGTTTTGGGGGACAATGTCAACACAGTACAATAAGATTGGTTATGTCACTTGTGATTTTTATACTGGAGTATAAAAATTTGAAAAAAGGAATGTATATTTACTTAAAAAATGAATGCAGTTTTCCTGTAATCCCAAAGATTTGGGAGGCTGAGGCGGGAGGATTGCTTAAGACAAGGAGTTTGAGACCAGCCTGGGCAACATATCAAGACTCACCTCCCATCTCTAAAAAAAAAAAAAAATTTAAAAATAAAATAGCTGAGTGTAGTGGAGCACGCCTATAAGCCTAGCTCCTTAGGAGGCCGAGGCAGAAGGATTGCTGAGCTCAGCACTATGAGGCTGCAGTGTGTATGATTGTGTTATGATACTCCAGCCTGGATAACAAAGTGAGCTTCTGTGTCTAAATAAATAAATGAATAAAATAAAAAGAAAATGCAGGGAGGCGGAACAAGATGGTGGCCGAGTAACAGCTTCCTTGCATCTGGGCATCGTGAGTCTGGGGAGACAGGACTCCAGGCATCTCTGGCTGGTGGGATCTGCCTATCATCACCCCTGTGAGGATACAGGGAGTCAGCCAGAGATTTCTGGACCCCAAGAGGAGGACTAAAACAGTGGAAAAACGGCAAGTGGTCATGTGTGTTCAATCTGTCTAAACCCGCCCACAACTGTAAGTTCAGTAGCAACGAGACTGCAAACCAGAAAGGCCTTACCTGTGAACTGTTTTGGTGTCTTTGGACTTGGCACTCAGTTGAACTGCCTTGGGGAGAGCCTGAGCGGGAGTGCGGAGAACTCTGGCCGTTGTCTAGGGCCCCAGTCTGAGCCGCTGAGCCAGACAGAGCTAATAGTGTTTGGCTGTGGGTCACAGGGAGCCATTGTGAGTGATCTGCCCCGGCAAGCTCCGCCCTCAGGGTCGCAGAGCTAGAATCAGGTGGGAGCTGGTAACCCAGCGACCAAGTAGCCTAAGGGTGGGGTCTGAGCCGCCTTGCAGCCCTAACCCTCAGGGGCAGAGTGAGACCAGTTTTGGCACACTGGGTAAGTGGATAGCCACTTCAGCAGTGATTCCAGTGACAAGCACTTTCCTGGGAAAGCTTCTGCTCAGCAAGTTTACAACTTAAAAGTGCCTTTTAAGTGGGCTGAAGAGAGATTTAGGGTGTCTACCTGCTGGGGTTTGAGAAATCAGCAGCCTCCAGTTGTATCAGAACTGTGATTAACATCTCATACCCCAGAAGATCACGTGTTGCCCAGACAATATTCAATAACATATACATATACTGCTTTGTTTTTGGTTGTGTGTTTTTTTTTTTTTTTTTTTTTGGTTTGGTTGCTTATTTGTTTATTTTGATATTGTTGATGTTGTTTTGTTTTTTAATTTCAACCTTTTCCATACAGATCCTTTTTCTTTCTCAATTTTTCTAGTTAAATTATAATTTCCCATTGCTGCCTTTTTCAATAACTAGAACTTCATTTTTGCTAGTGTTTCTACCGCTATTATTTGGTTTTTCACCCAATTTTATCCTGTAAAGTTTTCTGTTGGCTTGTTTTGGTTTGATTTATAGTATTTTTGTCTTTCCTCTCTACTTGGTGGCGGTAGGGTACTGTGTCTGATCAGGTTAGCAAAGAGCTGCTGACCTCAAGGGAACCACTCAACTGGGCACACCCCAAGGTGGGGTTTTCTTAAGGTTGTGTCAAAGAACCCTACTGTACACCTCTATTGCTCTGTCTCCCTCTTTCTGTGCCTCTCTTCTTTTTGTCAATATTCCTTTTAACAACCCCCTTTACTTTCTCTATTTTTCTTTCTTTTTCTTATCACTCAGTCATCCATTCTTTCATCCCTTTTTTGCTCTTCAACCTTCTCACCCTTCTGGTCCTGTAACCCTTAGTCCACAGCCACGAGAACTTAAAGAGCAAGAGGAAGAGAAAGGAAAATTAGGGCAAGGAAACAGATAAAAGAAATCACTCATGAGGAAGAATCAGCAGAAAACTCCAGGC
This sequence comes from Nycticebus coucang, assembly GCF_027406575.1. Taxonomy (NCBI): domain Eukaryota; kingdom Metazoa; phylum Chordata; class Mammalia; order Primates; family Lorisidae; genus Nycticebus; species Nycticebus coucang. The sequence continues at coordinate 85,256,830 of NC_069795.1, forward strand.
AACATGAAGAATCAGTCCAGAACAACCCCGCCAAGGGACCATGAGGTAGCTACTGCAGATGATTCCACCTATAACGAAATGTTAGGAATGACAGAAAGGGAATATAGAATACACATGTTCAAAACAATGAAAGAAATGATGGAAACAATGAAGGAAACTGCTAATAAAGTGGAAAATAACCAAAAGGAAATCCAAAAACAGAATCAAATAAGAGATGAACGATATGAAGAATATAAAAAGGATATAGCAGAGCTGAAGGAACTGAAACAGTCAATTAGGGAACTTAAAGATGCAATGGAAAGTATCAGCAACAGGTTAGACCATGCAGAAGAAAGAATTTCAGAGGTAGAGGACAAAGTTTTTGAGATAACTCAGATAGTAAAAGAGGCAGAAAAGAAGAGAGAGAAAGCAGAACATTCACTGTCAGAATTATGGGACTTTAGGAAGCGTTCCAACATACAAGTTATAGGAATTCCAGAAGGGGAAGAAGAATGCCCCAGAGGAATGGAAGCCATACTAGAGAATATTATAAAAGAAAATTTCCCAAATATCACCAAAGATTCTGACACACTGCTTTCAGAGCGATATCGGACCCCAGGTCGCCTCAACTCTAACCGAACTTCTCCAAGACACATTGTGATGAACCTGTCCAAAGTCAAGACAAAAGAAAAGATTCTGCAAGCTGCCAGGAATAAGCGGCAGTTGACCTACAGGGGCAAATCCATCAGAGAGACCGCAGACTTTTCTAATGAAACTTTCCAAGCAAGAAGACAATGGTCATCTACCTTTAATCTACTTAAACAGAACAATTTCCAGCCCAGAATTCTGTACCCTGCTAAGCTAAGCTTCAAAATTGACGGAGAAATCAAATCATTTACGGATATACAAACATTGAGGAAATTCGCCACAACAAGACCAGCTCTACAGGAAATACTTCAACCTGTTCTGCACACTGACCACCACAATGGATCAGCAGCAAAGTAAGAACTCAGAAATTAAAGGACAGAACCTAACCTCCACACTGATGCAAAAGATAAAACTAAGCAATGGACTCTCACCAAGTAAGATGAATAGAATACTACCACACTTATCAATTATCTCAATAAATGTTAATGGCTTGAATTCCCCACTGAAGAGACATAGATTGGTTGACTGGATTAAAAAACATAAGCCATCCATTTGCTGTCTGCAAGAAACACACCTGGCTTCAAAAGACAAATTAAAGCTCCGAGTCAAGGGTTGGAAGACAATTTTTCAGGCAAATGGAATTCAGAAAAAAAGAGGAGTTGCAATCTTATTTTCAGATACATGTGGATTTAAAGCAAGTAGAGTCAAAAAAGACAAAGATGGTCACTTTATATTGGTCAAGGGAAAAATACAACAAGAAGACATTTCAATACTAAATATTTATGCACCCAATTTAAATGCTCCCAGATTCTTGAAACAGGCCTTACTCAGTCTGAGCAATAGGATATCTGATAATACCATAATCACAGGGGACTTTAACACTCCTCTTACAGAGCTGGACAGATCCTCTAAACAGAAATTAAACGAAGATATAAGAGATTTAAATGAGACCCTAGAACAACTGTGCTTGATAGACGCATATAGAATACTCCATCCCAAAGATAAAGAACATAAATTCTTCTCATCACCCCATGGAACATTCTCCAAAATTGATCATATCCTGGGACACAAAACAAATATCAACAGAATCAAAAGAATTGAAATTTTACCTTGTATCTTCTCAGACCATAAGGCACTAAAGGTGGAACTCAACTCTAACAAAAATGCTTGACCCCACCCAAAGTCATGCAAATTAAACAATCTTCTGTTGAATAACAGATGGGTGCAGGAAGAAATAAAACAGGAAATCATTAACTTCTTAGAGCATAACAACAATGAAGACACAAGCTACCAAAACCTGTGGGATACTGCAAAAGCAGTTTTGAGAGGAAAATTCATCGCTTTAGATGCTTACATTCGAAAAACAGAAAGAGAGCACATCAACAATCTCACAAGAGATCTTATGGAATTGGAAAAAGAAGAACAATCTAAGCCTAAACTCAGTAGAAGAAAAGAAATATCCAAAATCAAATCAGAGATCAATGAAATTGAAAACAAAAGAATCATTCAGAAAATTAATGAAACAAGGAGTTGGTTTTTTGAAAAAATAAATAAAATAGATAAACCATTGGCCAGACTAACTAGAAATAGAAAAGTAAAATCTCTAGTAACCTCAATCAGAAACGATAAAGGGGAAATAACAACTGATCCCACAGAGATACAGGAGATCATCTCTGAATACTACCAGAAACTCTATGCCCAGAAATTTGACAATGGAAGGAAATGGATCAATATTTGGAATCACACCCTCTCCCTAGACTTAGCCAGGAAGAAGTAGACCTCCTGAACAGACCAATTTCAAGCACTGAGATCAAAGAAACAATAAAAAATCTTCCAACCAAAAAAATTCCCTGGTCCAGATGGCTTCACTCCAGAATTCTATGAAACCTTCAAGGAAGAGCTTATTCATGTACTGCAGAAATTATTCCAAAAAACTGAGGAAGAAGGAATCTTCCCTAACACATTCTATGAAACAAACATCACCCTGATACCAAAACCAGGAAAAGACCCAAACAAAAAGGAGAATTTCAGACCAATCTCACTCATGAATATAGACGCAAAAATTCTCAACAAAATCCTAGCCAGTAGATTACAGCTTATCATCAAAAAAGTCATTCATCATGATCAAGTAGGCTTCATCCCAGGGATGCAAGGCTGGTTTAACATATGCAAGTCCATAAACGTTATCCACCATATTAACAGAGGCAAAAATAAAGATCACATGATCCTCTCAATAGATGCAGAAAAAGCATTTGATAAAATCCAACATCCTTTTCTAATTAGAACACTGAAGAGTATGGGCATAGGTGGCACATTTCTAAAACTGATTGAAGCTATCTATGACAAACCCACAGCCAATATTTTACTGAATGGAGTAAAACTCAAAGCTTTTCCTCTTAGAACTGGAACCAGACAAGGTTGTCCTCTGTCACCTTTACTATTCAACGTAGTGCTGGAAGTTCTAGCCAATACAATTAGGCAAGACAAGGAAATAAAGGGAATCCAAATGGGAGCAGAGAAGGTCAAACTCTCCCTCTTTGCTGACGACATGATCTTATACTTAGAGAACCCCAAAGACTCAACCACAAGACTCCTAGAAGTCATCAAAAAATACAGTAATGTTTCAGGATATAAAATCAATGTCCACAAGTCAGTAGCCTTTGTGTACACCAATAACAGTCAAGATGAGAAGCTAATTAAGGACACAACTCCCTTCACCATAGTCTCAAAGATAATGAGATACCTAGGAATATACCTAACGAAGGAGGTGAAGGACCTGTATAAAGAAAACTATGAAATCCTCAGAAAGGAAATAGCAGAGGATATTAACAAATGGAAGAACATACCATGCTCATGGACAGGAAGAATCAACATTGTTAAAATGTCTATACTTCGCAAAGCAATCTACCTATTCAATGCCATTCCTATCAAAATACCAACATCGTACTTTCAAGATTTGGAAAAAATGATTCTGTGTTTTGTATGGAACTGGAAAAAACCCCGTATAGCTAAGGCAGTTCTTAGTAATAAAAATAAAGCAGATTTTAGTCTGTACTACAAAGCCATAGTGGTCAAGACAGCATGGTACTGGCACAAAAACAGAGACATAGACACTTGGAATCGAATTGAAAACCAAGAAATGAAACTAACATCTTACAACCACCTAATCTTTGATAAACCAAACAAGAACATACCTTGGGGGAAAGACTCCCTATTCAATAAATGGTGTTGGGAGAACTGGATGTCTACATGTAAAAGACTGAAACTGGACCCACACCTTTCCTCACTCACAAAAATTGATTCAAGATGGATAAAGGACTTAAATCTAAGGTATGAAACAATAAAAATCCTCAAAGAAAGCATAGGAAAAACACTGGAAGATATTGGCCTGGGGAAAGACTTCATGAAGAAGACTGCCATGGCAATTGCAACAACAACAAAAATAAACAAATGGGACGTCATTAAACTGAAAAGCTTCTGTACAGCTAAGGAGACAATAACCAAAGCAAAGAGACAACCTACACAATGGGAAAAGATATTTGCATATTTTCAATCAGACAAAAGCTTGATAACTAGGATCTATAGAGAACTCAAATTAATCCACATGAAAAAGGACAACAATCCCTTATATCAATGGGCAAGAGACATGAATAGAACTTTCTCTAAAGAAGACAGACGAATGGCTAACAAACACATGAAAAAATGTTCATCATCTCCATATATTAGAGAAATGCAAATCAAAACAACCCTGAGATATCATCTAACCCCAGTGAGAATGGCCCACATCACAAAATCTCAAAACTGCAGATGCTGGCGTGGATGTGGAGAGAAGGGAACACTTTCACACTGCTGGTGGGACTGCAAACTAGTACAACCTTTCTGGAAGGAAGTATGGAGAAATCTCAAAGCACTCAAGCTAGACCTCCCATTTGATCCTGCAATCCCATTACTGGGCATCTACCCAGAAGGAAAAAAATCCTTTTATCATAAGGACACTTGTACTAGACTGTTTATTGCAGCTCAATTTACAATCACCAAAATGTGGAAACAGCCTAAATGCCCACCAACCCAGGAATGGATTAACAAGCTGTGGTATATGTACACCATGGAATACTATTCAGCCATTAAAAAAAATGGAGACTTTACATCCTTCGTATTAACCTGGATGGACGTGGAAGACATTATTCTTAGTAAAGCATCACAAGAATGGAGAAGCATAAATCCTATGCACTCAATTTTGATATGAGGACAATTAATGAAAATTAAGGTTATGGGGGGGGGAAGCAGAAAGAGGGACGGAGGGAGGGGGGTGGGGCCTTGGTGTGTGTCACACTTTATGGGGGCAAGACATGATTGCAAGAGGGACTTTACCTAACAGTTGCAATCAGTGTAACCTGGCTTATTGTACCCTCAATGAATCCCCAACAATAAAAAAAAAAAAAAAGAAAAATGCAATTTGACTGCAGTTTCTTCAGCTGAAAGGGTTCGAATTCAAACATAATATGAGCACTGGAAATGGCATAAATGTATTTATGATCCATGTACAAAAGACTTAATAAAAAAATAGACGATGTAAAAAACAAACATAATATGAGGTATCTTGCTGATGAAAACATTTAGCTTGATATTAAAATGATACAACTCAGATGTCTTGACTTCAGAAAACCTAGTGTTTATTCAACTATGCAGAGCAGACTGGAAGGTTTTTGCAAGGAGGTTTTCGCGTCTGTATTTAATCCTATGTGTCTTTGCAGCTATAGAATAAGATGTCTTGATCCTTCCACTGTGCACTCACACTAAGCTTTCTCCTTACGGTGGGAGGTTCATAGGTGGAGAACAAGAAGTGTACACACACAGACGTATGCCATCCACCTCACTCTCCTCACAAGTCTGGTTCCCTAACTGACCAGCCACTTTCACAAACTTGTTTATAATAAATTTCAAGGGCTGTTCCTTCTTTTGGGATCTGGTACCTTTTGGTCAGATTAGAAAATGAGAAGGGTACATAATCAAAGGCCCAAGCAGACAAGGCACAGGGTTGCAGCATCTCCCACAAACTGTTTCCCTAGGAAACTGGGCAAAAAAACAGAGAGCAAATCTCTCTTAACCAAATACAGAGCTGGCAGTCAGAATGTGAAAATAGAAACTGAGCTGTGAACTGGTGGGAAACCCTAATAGTCCATCTCAGCAAACCACGTACAGGAGATGAAATCAGTACTTCCTCAAAAGATAATTCCAGTAAAAGAAGAGGCAACTGGCTCTCCAGTGAGTTCTGAGTCACTGAAGAGGAAGCCAAGGGGGAAAAGTGAGTCCTCCTACCACCAAGAAGGCCAAGTTCACGTCCTGCCGCCTGAGTCACAGTCAAATGGAGACTGAGACGTGTGAATTTGAATAGACATCCCTTTACCTCATTATGCTTGCTCTAAACAGATTTAAAAATAAGATTTGGAGAATTCCTGGGCCATTGCTGCATAGTCTGTAACGTAATATGTGACTTAAGATCCCCTTTGTACAGTTCTTCACTGACTCATTCCTACCCACATGGGCTTGCAATGAAAAATGAACGCTAGTTTTCCCTTGTACTTTAATTTAGGACCCTTGATCACTGCATACCTTATTCTCCTTTGTAGTCATCTGTGTTAAAAGAGAGAGGTGCCTGGGAATAGAAAGTGACTGTTGCTACACCTCTACTTTGCTGCCAAGTATGGCAGGCATGTTCCTGGCCTTCCCTGTGTATTAGGGCCTTGACGTGGTCCTTGCCCGGGTGATGTGTGTGGGGCGAATCTGTCCCCAGTGCTGAGGTGCCTGGCTTCTGTTTTAGTGAAACACAATATTTCATTTGAATTTCAAGGTGATTATTGACATCTGTGGACATTCAGAACAACTTAGTAATCTGTGTGGATGTTTACTGGGCTTGCCCTCATGAGCTACAATTAGGGTGAATAAAAACTTGTGACAATGACCCAGCTGAGTCTGCTCCGGAAAGGCCTGCTCTCCTCCTTTCTCCAAGGCCTGCGCACTTGCCAAGTAACCATAACAAATGCTGCTGCTGTCATTCAGCCTCAGCCTGACCAAGGGACAGCACGCTGGGCTGGTCAGGGCAGGGAGAGCCTATGACAGGAATTAATAAGAGACTGGAAAAGTACAAGGTGAGAGCTGCATGGCGCGTGTGCGTGTGTGTGCACTGACACATATGCTAATAAAGGCAAGAGGAGAGAAAAGACTTTTCCTCCTGAAAAAAAATCACACAATCTGTGTTACCATTGGATTGAAAAGTCAGTAATTTCTTGCATATGCATCATGAATTTAAATTTGGAAACAATTTTTCTTTGTGTGACATTTCTTGCTTTGCTATTAATATAGCAAATTCCCAGAAGACAGAAAGGAAAGAATATGAAAATAGAAAACCTGAATTCAAGTTTTGGCTTGGCTAATAACGGCTATGCAAACTCAAGCAGGTCGAAGGCCTCGGCTGGGGTATCTGCAGAAAAGGAGTCTACTGTGTGGACGCTGCATTCGCTTCAAGGATTATGGTGAAGAGTCAATGAGGAAATACCTTCATTCATTCATCTAACAAATATTTACTGAGCTCTTGCTGCTTGCCAGGCACAGTTCAAGGAGCTGGGGACACAGCAGTGAACACAACAAAGTCCTGTTCTCAGAGAATTTTCATTTGCCCATCTGTGTGTCCGTATGTGTGAGACAAGAGATACACACACATCACACATACGTACATACGTAAGTGCACACACGATTCATGCACACAAGATTAGGATAATGTCAAATGATACAGACAGACATGTGCAAGAATTTTGTGTACAGTCAAATGGCATAAAAGTCAAAAGTTATTATTTAACATTATTTTATTGGGGTCCTAGACATGAACTTTCTGTAGTTGGAACATTTCTTTCCTCCCTCCTCCTCCTCTCTCTTTCTCTCTTCTTCCTTTCCTCCCTCACTCCCTCCTTCCCTTCCTTCCACAAATATTAGTTGAGAGTATACTTTGAGGACTGTGCTGGGGTGCAGTTGCATAAGGGAATTAGATAAATTAGAAGCAGATCCTGCCCTCAGAGAGCTTACAAATGGCATAAAGATAAGGCATCGAGTATATCCCCCCTTTGTACAATGTGACATAAGCTGTCTCAGAGAAGACTACATTGATGTCATGGGAATTTTTAGACAGAGACAGCATTTCCTATTTGGGGGGAAGGGACAGGCCCGGGGGAGCTCTCTGGAGGTGCCCTGGCAGGGAGTGGGAATGCCCAGCTCAGGGCAGGGAAGATGGTCCCAGGCAGAAAGGAAGGAGCACACAGACCGTGTATCTTCACCAGGACTTGTAACACTGGGTGGCGCCCAGGTTACAGAAGGGAGGCACACCTGGGAAGCTGAAGCAGTGGATCTGTGAGCTCTGGACGGTGGAGCTGAGATCTCACCAGTGCTCCCAGCTCCATTTACTCTGCAACAGGAAGTCCTCGCAAACACAAGGAAATGGGGTGCTCCAGCCCCCAAATCTGGTCTTAACTGAGGGAAGACTTTCCCAAAGGTTTTGGTGACTACTAGAGAGGCTCTGTTTTGCTAACAGCAGCACAATGATAATTTCAAAGATAATTTATAAGTAGAATGGTAAGTCATCTTCCTCTGTTGGATATGCAAAACTAGTTCCTTCCTAAAGACAGACTTTTAGGAAAGCTGAAGCTTTTCCCATAAATTTAAGCAAATTATTATTATTTTCTCTTTTTGCAGTTGAGTCTGCATGCATCATTGTCATTTTCTGCTATTGATTTGAAAATAAGGTGGGGCAGCAAGGAAATGTTCTCCCACTAATGTGTGCATATAAAATATGAAGTTAGAGAAGTAAGTTATGCTTTTTGGCTTCATTTCAAATACCCTTCTTATTATGAAGAGTGTGAACTGGAAATAAAGATGTCTTCTTTCATTTGAAAGATTGTGAGCATTCTTGCTTGATAGTCCAAATAAATGGATGAGAGCTGCCAACAGTATGTGGCTTCCAATCAGCTTGTTCTTAAAGTCACAGAGAACTGAAGACAATCTGAAGTGATCCAATTTAGAAACACTCTAATTGTTACAATTTAAGAACAAAATCCCAGCAGAGGGTAAGAAAGAGCATATGAAGTCATAGCCCACATTTCCAGATTCCCTGAGAGTTGGAAAAAAAAAAAAAAAGATGCTAAAGGAGAAGAAAAAGAAAGGAGCAGAAGCAGCTCTGTGTTTCTAAAATAGCAATTTTTAAAAAATCCAAAATAAAATATTTTTTCCTCTGATAGATGTTCTTTTGGGTGACTATTTTAATGGTTATTGGCTTTTATTCACCAACAATTCTAATAATGAGCATTTTGCTTTTCCTTCCTCATACCAGAGGAGATTAGAACCAGTGAACATTAGAAGGTGATGGGAAAGACTGTGAGAGGCAGCCCACTGGCAGAAAAAGAACAGCTGCCAGCCTGAGGGGCAGGAGAGAAAAATTACTGAGTTTCAGCAGAGCATAATAATAGATGGTCATGCTGATGACCCTGAGTCATCCAAAGGTGTCAGACGTAAAAACAAATGGCCACGTAATAACAAAGGGAAATATCCAATGCATTTTCATAAAGTTCTCATCAAAAATCTTTAAAATTGATTATTATTGTCATTATTAATTTTGTTTCTGATGAAGGAGAAAGTTGCGCTTTGTGAAAGAGTAAGATGCAAAGTACAAAGTAACTGCACACGGCAGCCACGTAACACACTCCTGAGTACAAGGGAGCAAGATGCAAAGTACAAAGTAACTACACACGGCATCCGCGGAACACACTCCTGAGTACCAGGGAGGGAGATGGAAAGTACAAAGTAACTACACACGGCATCCGTGTAACACACTCCTGATATCAGGGAGAGAGATGGAAAGTACAAAGTAACTACACACGGCATCCGCGTAACACACTCCTGAGTACCAGGGAGGGAGATGGAAAGTACAAAGAAACTACACACGGCATCCGCGTAACACACTCCTGAGTACCAGGGAGGGAGATGGAAAGTACAAAGTAACTACACACGGCATCCGTGTAACACACTCCTGATAGGGAGGGAGATGGAAAGTACAAAGTAACTGCACACGGCATCCGTGTAACACACTCCTGAGTACCAGGGAGGGAGATGGAAAGTACAAAGTAACTACACACGGCATCCGCGTAACACACTCCCGACAGGGAGGGAGATGGAAAGTACAAAGTAACTGCACACTGCATCCGCGTAACACACTCCTGAGTACCAGGGAGGGAGATGGAAAGTACAAAGTAACTACACACGGCATCCGCGTAACACACTCCTGAGTACCAGGGAGGGAGATGGAAAGTACAAAGTAACTACACACGGCATCCGCGTAACACACTCCCGACAGGGAGGGAGATGGAAAGTACAAAGTAACTACACATGGCATCCGCGTAACACACTCCTGAGTACCAGGGAGGGAGATGGAAAGTACAAAGTAACTGCACACGGCATCCGCGTAACACACTCCCGACAGGGAGGGAGATGGAAAGTACAAAGTAACTACACACGGCATCCGCGTAACACACTCCTGAGTACCAGGGAGGGAGATGGAAAGTACAAAGTAACTACACACGGCATCCGTGTAACACACTCCTGACAGGGAGGGAGATGGAAAGTACGAAGTAACTACACACGGCATCCGCGTAACACACTCCCGACAGGGAGGGAGATGGAAAGTACAAAGTAACTACACACGGCATCCGCGTAACACACTCCTGAGTACCAGGGAGGGAGATGGAAAGTACAAAGTAACTACACACGGCATCCGCGTAACACACTCCTGAGTACCAGGGAGGGAGATGGAAAGTACAAAGTAACTACACACGGCATCCGTGTAACACACTCCTGACAGGGAGGGAGATGGAAAGTACGAAGTAACTACACACGGCATCCGCGTAACACACTCCCGACAGGGAGGGAGATGGAAAGTACAAAGTAACTACACACGGCATCCGCGTAACACACTCCTGAGTACCAGGGAGGGAGATGGAAAGTACAAAGTAACTACACACGGCATCCGCGTAACACACTCCTGAGTACCAGGGAGGGAGATGGAAAGTACAAAGTAACTGCACACGGCATCCGCGTAACACACTCCTGAGTACCAGGGAGGGAGATGGAAAGTACAAAGTAACTGCACACGGCATCCGCGTAACACACTCCTGAGTACCAGGGAGGGAGATGGAAAGTACAAAGAAACTACACACGGCATCCGCGTAACACACTCCTGAGTACCAGGGAGGGAGATGGAAAGTACAAAGTAACTACACACGGCATCCGTGTAACACACTCCTGATAGGGAGGGAGATGGAAAGTACAAAGTAACTGCACACGGCATCCGTGTAACACACTCCTGAGTACCAGGGAGGGAGATGGAAAGTACAAAGTAACTACACACGGCATCCGCGTAACACACTCCCGACAGGGAGGGAGATGGAAAGTACAAAGTAACTGCACACTGCATCCGCGTAACACACTCCTGAGTACCAGGGAGGGAGATGGAAAGTACAAAGTAACTACACACGGCATCCGCGTAACACACTCCTGAGTACCAGGGAGGGAGATGGAAAGTACAAAGTAACTACACACGGCATCCGCGTAACACACTCCCGACAGGGAGGGAGATGGAAAGTACAAAGTAACTACACATGGCATCCGCGTAACACACTCCTGAGTACCAGGGAGGGAGATGGAAAGTACAAAGTAACTGCACACGGCATCCGCGTAACACACTCCCGACAGGGAGGGAGATGGAAAGTACAAAGTAACTACACACGGCATCCGTGTAACACACTCCTGATATCAAGGAGGGAGATGGAAAGTACAAAGTAACTACACACGGCATCCGCGTAACACACTCCTGAGTACCAGGGAGGGAGATGGAAAGTACAAAGAAACTACACACGGCATCCGCGTAACACACTCCCGACAGGGAGGGAGATGGAAAGTACAAAGTAACTACACACGGCATCCGTGTAACACACTCCTGATATCAAGGAGGGAGATGGAAAGTACAAAGTAACTACACACGGCATCCGTGTAACACACTCCTGATATCAAGGAGGGAGATGGAAAGTACAAAGGAACTACACACGGCATCCGCGTAACACACTCCTGAGTACCAGGGAGGGAGATGGAAAGTACAAAGTAACTACACACGGCATCCGTGTAACACACTCCTGATATCAAGGAGGGAGATGGAAAGTACAAAGTAACTACACACGGCATCCGCGTAACACACTCCCGACAGGGAGGGAGATGGAAAGTACAAAGTAACTACACACGGCATCCATGTAACACACTCCCGAGTACAAGCAAATCTAACACTTCCTCACAGTGGCCACATTGTTTTCACACTAATCATGCACACTGATACTTACAGCATATTCCAAGTTTTGACAAACTACGGCAGGATTGTGACAAAGATGAGGGTATTTGTTTGCTTGGCTATATTGGCTCCAGTAAAGGCAAAAGGAGTACGATGATTTTTTAATAGCATCTGAAAGGATGTAATCATAAAGGAACTGATTCCTATTGTGTTGTTGATAGTGAAAAAAAAATGAGTGAAATTTCCCCTGGATTTTTCACCTTCACAATCACACTTGTGCTATTATCTGCATTTTATTCTAACCTCCGGATGAGGTAGGCCTTCCAATGATCTTCATCTTACAGATGAAGAGTCCAAGGCGCTCTACATTCAGGTGTTGGCTCACAGTTGCAAGGCTTGTTGGGGACGAGAGGCCAGGTCTACAAAGCTCCATGTCCCCATCACTCCCTTTGCCCAGCACTACGTCTTAGCAGATGCTTCTCCACCAGTGCCCCTAAAGATGTTCCAAAGCTCATGTTGCTATTCCCATTATATATATATATAGATTGTCTATTCGATGCCAGTAACGTCACATTTTCTCATTTAATCTTCTCAACCAATCTATAAAACAGAGATTCCTCACTCCCACTCTCTAGGTGAGGGAACAGTTCTTAGAAAGGTTGGGCTACCACACCTGTAAATTTATAATCTAATTTCACCCATTTGAGTCAGGTTTTCTTTGTGTGCAAATTCCCCCCCCGCCAATAATTTTACAAAACATGTTTTTTTCTTTTTAAAACATTTAAGATTAATATGGGGGTAAATACAATTAGGTTGCATAGCAATTACTTTCAAGTAAGAGGTTGGGCAAATCCCCACCCAACATGGACACAGCACGGGTAGAGTGCACATTGTGTAAAAGGCGCAATGACAGCAAACTGAACTTTTAACCTTACGAAAGCAAACTACGTGTGTCTTTTCTTTCTTCCCACAAGACTCAGTTTCTTTTTTCCCTATGAGAGCAAATTCTAGGTCTCATGCATCTGTATGTCCCTTGTCTTATCTAGTGAGTGGGATACAGTGAGTGCACAAAATATGTTCACATCCGAGTATATGTAGGACTGTATGTACATACACATACGTGTGGATGCATGTGCGTGTAGATTCAATGTAAAGAGCATAAAGTTTGACATCAGAAAGATGAGAGTTTGCATCTTTTCCCTGTCAATTCTAAGCTCCATGTACGTGGGCAATTCCTCATCACCTTCCCGAGTTCTCTGCTCACTAGTAAGGCAGAAGTAAGCGATATATTCTGACACCGGGAAATAGTCCTTTCCTGGTTAAGTTATATAGTCAACAGGTTTCTCAACATTCTAGCGACCCATTCAGAACTGTGTTTTAGGAAAAATTTAAAAAAATTCCTAATCTATAAAAATAAATCAAATCTGAGATATCTGTATCTGTATCTATATCTACACTGAATGTAATGTCCTCCAAGGGGAGGAGAGCTTGGTTTGTTACACTCACCACTCATGGGTTCATTCTGTCACTCGTTCATTCAGAACTGAGGAAAGCCTGTTGTAAGACAGCAAGATGATGGAAACCAAGCTTTGCTGATATTGGAACAGGAGCTAAGGACAGAACAATGTGTTAGGAGTTACAAAGAAAGAAGTTTGAAGTGCTGTCTCTAGAAAATTTCCAAGATCACTTCTTCCAGTTGATTAGATAAGCAAAGAAATGCTGGAGAACACAGTTGAGGGTGTGGCGATTTCTCACTCAAGTCAGAAGTGGATGACAAGACTAATCTACGGTCATGTTGGGGCACTCCTGGGCTACAACATGTTTCAGAGTATCAGAGTCCTTTGTCACTGCCAAATTATCAAGCCCCTGTTTTGATAAACTCCAGAAGGGGCTCACCAAGACCTGGGAAGGCGACAGAGACAGGGGCTCATGGGCTCACAGGCTGACATGCGCCTTCTGGACATTTACCACTGGATGGTGATGGCCAGTTTTGGCTTTTGCTGTATCTCCACAACATTCTTTAGGCTGAAGAGTACCTTTCTAAGATAGCTGCATCATTTTAGAAGTCTTTTTAATGTGGTTTTAAGCTTAATTTCACTAGCATGCAAAGGGTGCAACAGCTCACAGAACCATCTCCCCGCTCTGCCATTTCCCAGCAGAAGTTCTGATATACCATTTATGACAAGGCCAGAGTAGGTTGGAAAATAGCTTTGAAACTCATCTTCATGTTACTAGGAAGAATTAGTAAGTATTCAGCAAGTATTTATCAATAATTTCCAACTTTATTCAACTTCCTTGTAGAGTAAGAAAGTATCTCTCTTAAAGAGATGCTAGAAATAGAGGAGCCGATTAATGACCTACCCCAAACCATAGTTAAATCAAACCTTTAATAAAATATCCTTAGCAATTTTGGGGATGGGAGTAATAAGCCACATTCACCTGGTAACTCTTATGTAGACAATGAAAAACGAAGAAAAGGGTAGAGTAAATGAAGAAAAGGGTAGAGTCTAAAAATAACATAATTGTATTAGCAATCTGTTACTACATAACAATAAAAATTTAGTTGAGAGGCCAGGTGCAATGCCCCACACCTTTAATCCTAGCATTCTGGGAGGCTGAGGTGGGTGGATTGCTTAAGCTCAGAAATTTGAGACCAGGGCAAAGACCTGAGCAAGGGCAAGACTCTATCTCTACTAAAACTAGAAAAACTACCCAGATGTTGTGGTAGGCACCTCTAGTCCTGGCTACTGGGAGGCTGAAGCAAGAGGAACTCTTGAGCCCAAGAGTTTGAGGTGGCTGTGAGCTGTGAAACCATAGCACTGCACCCAGGGCACAGAGTGAGACTCTGTCTCAAAAAACAAACAAACAAAAAAACCCCTAAAACTTAGTTGAGCAAGAACTAAATATACATTTAGTATCACACAGCTTCTGTAGGTCATGAGCACAGTATGGATTAGGTAGGTTCTCTGCCTCAGGGGCTCACAGGCTACCAGCAAAGTATAGGCTGGGGCTGCAGTCTCACCTGAGGTTTGACTGGGGAAGGCTTGGCTTTCAAGGCTGTGTGATTGCTGACAATATCCATTTCCTTGTAGCTGCTAAACTGAAGGCTTCAGCTGCTTCACAGCTCCTGGATACCCTCAGCTCCTTCCCACCTTTTCCCTCCACTTGGCAGCTCACAACTTGGAAGCCTGTTTCTTCAAAGCCAATGACAACAAGAGTCCCCTCTCCAAAAAAATGTTACAGTCTATGAGACATAATCACATACTAGTAATCACGTGCAATGTAATCATCTTTGCTGTTTCTATTCATTACAAGTACAAAAAAAAAAAAAAAGAAAGAAAGAAAGAAAAAAAAGTAGGTCATAGGACAGTCCTTTCCACATTCAAAGGGAAGGTCAACACAAGGCCTGGATACCATGATGCAGGGATAGTGGAGGCTGCCGTAGAGTCTGCCTGCTTTACTGTCATTTTCCACCTTCAGGATATGTGTATAAGTATCTATTACGCCACACTACTCTTGAAATTCAAGAGAGGGACTTTAATTTTCTGAACAAGAAAGAACTTTAGGAGAATGGAGATAGAGGAAGGGAAGAAACCTACCTAACAGGTATAATGAACACTGTTCAGGTGATAGACACACCTGTACTCCTGACTTGAGCATTATAAAAGCTATCCATGTAACAAAACATTTGTATAGTCTTCATATTTTGGAAAAAGAAAAGAAAAAAAAACCTTGGTGTTGATGTAGCTTTTACTCTTTATTCTGGCATGGTTTATTTAAAACAGAATGCATATTTTTACCTTTGTCAAGCACAAAGACATATAATAAGGAATGTAAAAAACACGGCCTTGTTGCTGTTGTTGATGTTTTTTAATCCTTTAAAATATAACCCTTGCACAGGGTTACGAAAACTTGGAAGGTGTTTTTTCATTAGATTCATTAATCCTCAATTTGTCCTCAACTTCAGTGCTAATGGCCCATCCTCTACCTATCAAAACCTTCCAAGAAGTGAGGACATGTGGAGTAGACAGTTGAAAACATTTAACTGGGAACGAGTAGAAGTTTTTCTTTAAGAAAATGTATCTATTTCAGCATTTTTGTTTCTCTCTCAAATACGTGCAAAGCATCATTTCACCTCGCTTATTCCATGAATAAATAAATTTTCAAGAATTAGATTCTACCAGAATATGGTAGGGTCTGATACCTAATTTTTCAACATTTTCCCTTTTTTAAATGTTTTCCTCTTTTAAAAAGTTACGTTTTTATCTATTACACTGCCAAATACATTCTGATTTAGAAACTAGTAACCCTTCAATCCTAGCACCCTTTCTCTTTAATCAGAAAGAGGATTCTAATTATCGAAACTAAAAACTTACTCCCAATGTAAAAAGGGATCACAGCAGCAGAGACATTAAAGTATAAGGCAAAAAAGTGAAAATTAAGACTTTTTTATTGATCGGTTCAGGTTCCTGGTGGGCATAAAGAATTAGGTTATGTTGTTTGCATTTGTTAAACAAAGTCCCTTTTACAGTGGTGTCCTGCCCCCGAGAGGCATGCCATATGCAGTAACCGCACCCCCATCCCTCCTCCTCTCTCCCTGATCCCTTGTTCCCCTGACCTGCACCTTGAATTTTTCACTTATGTGGGTATAAATTAGATCATCTACTGGGTTCATATTAGAATAGAGTACATTGAATTCTGGCTTCTCCATTCTTGTGATGCTTTACCAAGAAAAATGTGTTTCAACTCTGCCCAGGTTAATACAAAAGATGTAAAGTCTCCATCTTTTTAATGGCTGAATAGTACTCCATGGTATACATATACCACAGCCTGTTAATCCATTCCTGGGTTGGTGGGCATTTAGGTTGTTTCCACATCTTGGTGATTGTAAACTGAGCTGTGGTAAACAATCTAGTGCAAATGTCCTCATGACAAAATAATTTTTTTTCTTCTGGGTAGATGCCTAGTAATAGGATTTCATGATCAAATGGGAGGTCTAGTTTGAGTTCTTTGCAGGTTCTCCATACTTCCTTCTAAAAAGGTTGTATTAGTTTGCAGTCTCACCAGCAGTGTAAAAGTGTTCCCTTTCCTCCACATCCACGCAGCATCTGCTTTGAGACTGTGATGTGGGCCATTCTCACTGTGGTTAGGTGATATCTCAGGGTGGTTTTGATTTGCATTTCCCTGATGATCAGGGATGAAAATGAAGAATTTTATACACATTATTCCTTTATTATAATAAGGTGAGGCCTTCACATCTTTGAGGAGAAAGATCACACCTTCTTAGACATGTGTTAAAGTGTAACACAAATGTTCAACCAATGCTTGCTACAAACTGTAGAATTATTAATGTTCGAGTTGAAATAGAACTCTATCATCATCTGATCTCATCACTACAATTCCAGGAGGCATGGGGTTACATGACTAAGGCTATTCAATGACTCAATGGTCAAAGTAGAGTGTGGTCTACTGGCTTCTAAACTTAGCATATTTTACTACCACCACTGGTGTCGTCCTTCACATAGAAATACAAGGCATCCAGAGGGCAGAGGCCTGCAGCTATTTCTCTAATTTGCTAAAAGCTATTCAAACTGTCTTTTTTCCCCCTGCCTTAGTGTGTGTGTATGTGTGTGTCGAGAAAGGGGAGAGAAAGACAGTTTGGTCTACTTTCTCAACAGGTGAGGAAAAAGCTAAATTATGAAAATGAAGACCCAGGAGACCTGTCCAGATTGCATGGTACCTCAGGACTGGTTATGCTCCCCACTCCCCCCGTGAAGGCCTCTCAGTAAACCCCAGCCCACTCTGCCTTGACACACTGCCTCATCGCTGTAAATGAATCTAACAAGTATCATACACCTGAACATTTGTCATTCAAGTGTTCAATTCTTCCATCTTTTCATTTGTCACAGCAGGGCTGTTCCTCTCCTTTTCTATCATACAAACGACGAACCCTAACGCTGGCATCGCCAGCATGCAGAAATATGTCAGGATTGCTCCTATGGCCTCGCAATCATAATTACCCTAAACAGGCTAGTATCAGAGTGACACCCAAAAGTAATTTTGCCTATTGGCAAAATAATATTAATGTTTCATTCACACTCCAAGGCAGCAGGCATTTTGGGGGGTTATAAATTTTGAAGTAATTAAGATGTAACAACCTCTGAAGGTTCCATCACTGGGTCTCTTCCATGAGGTGAAAAGAACAGAGACGCTAAAGTCAGAGGTACCTGAGTTCAAAGCTTAACTTTGCCATTTACCTATAAGTAAGGCATTTAGTATCTCTGGGCTTCAGATTCCACATTGCAAAATGAGATAGTAATCCTTCCCTAGCAAGGTGATCATGAAGATAAATGATAAACTGTATGAGGAGAAGCCTACCCCAGCATGTGCTGTAAAGTAGGTGCTCATTATATGTTTGTTTTTTTCCTTTCCCTCACTAGTAGCATAGGATTAAGTTAGCTCAGCTAGACTTTGGGCACAACAGTGTTAATAAAACCAACAGAGGCTTGCAAATGAAGTTTCCTAATCTAAATTATACCGTGGTGTGCTATAAGATTTAAATGCATAACTGTGTACCCAAGGCAGATTGGGGAAGAGAGGCAAGCCAAGCCATTCCTGGTAGGAATGGAAAGTGAGACTAGAGAAGGGAAAAGAATTTAGCACAAAGTGGTGAAATTTACCCTAAATGTTCACAGAAATGATGATGGGAATCACTGAGTTTAAGAGTAGGAGGAAATATTATTAGCAACTTCAAGGTTGAAGCTCTGTTGGACCAAAATTCTCTTACAAAGTTTCCAACTATCTCTCCCCCGCACCCCCATCACTAGTAGCCCAGAGAATACTGTATGAACACGGTAGCCGAGTTATATCTAGTTCAGAATGAGGCAACTAAGTAGGTAGTAGGAAGACTTTTAGGCATATTTAGCAAAGTAAGAGCTCAGTAGTAGGCTGCAGAAAGCTGTGGTGTTGGTTACGACACGCCCAGTGAACACTGCATGCCTGGCATGGGTTGGGAATGTTCTTCCCTACCTGTACAGGAATGAGATGCAAATGACCACAGGGGCCTATTTCATCTACTATCTCCTAGAAAGCCTGTGTCTTATTTAATCTTTGAAGATAAATGTAAGATTTACCTTACATGTAAGGTAAATGTAAAAAAATAGAAGATGAGAGAGAGAGAGACAGACACTCCTATTTTTCTCAGGAGCTTAGGTATTGATCCTGGTCATGTTCCGACTTGCCTCTTTTCAGTTATTGCACCAGTAAATCCTTCTAGCCCCTCACTCACAAGACATGTGAAATTTTCACATCATGTCCTCAGAATGGGAAAGGAGCAACTTAGTTCATTGCCTTTCTGGGGCAGGAAGGTCCACAGAACTCAGAACCATGACTTCAGAGAGAGAAAGGATGGTCCTGGGCAGCCAGATAAATGAACTCTTAGCTGATATGTGCATCCTGCCAAATGCTGCCCCTCCCAACCATGTTTTAAAAGCCTCAGAGAGACAAAAAAAAGTGAGCCTAATTATGATGGATGTTGCTACTAAATTAAAATGGGGGAGAATAAAGTGCTACATCCATTAATTATATACACTGCATAACCTGAAACAGTTTTATAAATATTTAATAATTTATCCTAATGTTGATATGGTTAAATACCATCTTCATCTTGTTTTTGGTATTATTCTAGTTGTTTCTTTATCTTCCACATGTAAGGCCCGCAATCATTCAAGAGATGATATAAATCGACCAGTCTCATAGAAGACTTAAGAGTTAAAAAATGAAGATGCTATTTTATTATAAATTTGCCCAGTTCACATTGAACTTCTACCTAGCTAGAAATAACCTTTCTTTTACTTAAACTTCCAAAGGTTGTTTTCTTTGTATTCCCCCAGAGCCTACTTATTGCATGTGAGAAAATTTTTAATGTCTTTTCCCCACTATGGTTGTATGGACAGACCATGTTGCATCCTTGTAAGTGCTCCAAATGAAACTTAAGATGGCCTGTGGATTTTTAGTAAGTCAGTGCTAAGTGGAGGCAGAAAAAAACAGAACAAATACAACCTTAGCTTTATCCTTATTCTTGGGTATAAGGTTAAACTTTACATAATCAAGTACAAAGTGATTCATACAACATTGTATCGACTTAATTGTTCTAGTTCCTTTCCTCCCAAAGGCTGGACCTGTAGAAGGGGAAACATGGTATTTCTATAGCGGCAGCTCTGAGAGGTATTGTCAAAGCAGCAGGGACAAAGGAATCAGCTTTTGGAAAGAAGGGTGATTGAAGAGCAGTGAAGGGAACCATCTTCAAAGGCGAGGAGAGAGGAAGGGCACAGCAGCTGTCCCCCTCCGGCCTGCAGGGACAGCTCCACCCAGACAGAACAGTGCACAGAACTCGCCCTCTCCTCACCTCATACCAAGGGCTAAAGATAAAAGGCACTTTTAATCAGGTCCTTTAGCTCTTCCTGTCTCCATCCAATAATAACAGCAACAAAAACTAATCTGAAAAGTTGCATTAGATGCTTCCGAGAAACATCATGACATATCAGGAGTGGTGACTGGATTTGGAGACATGTGTATGCTCTCGATTTTATATTTCTAAAACAAAATCTAAAAGATTATTAGTTTGTGTAAGTAAAACATGGAAAACGAATCACAATGTGTTGACAGAAAAAAAGCTGCATCATTTATTCACTTTTGGGGTACAACTACAAAGTAACAGTGCCATTTTATTTTCTTAATTATCATCTTTACTAACTTTATAAGTAAAACCATTATTAAATCTAAAAAAAAAAACAAAACCAAAAATGTTGTATTAGAAAAACAAAATAATAGAAGATGAGAATAAAATGTACCAAAGTTATCGGGGGAAGCTCTGGGGCACAGGTCCACTTCCACTTCTTTTCATGTCCTTCTGCATTGGGCGATTTCTTTAAAAAATACTACTAATAACTTTAATAATGATTAAATAATTTAAGACAAAAAGGTCACTAGCATTTGGAAAGCTGACTGCCTTCATATCAAGAGAGATTATGAACGTTCCTTCTGCCTTCCAGAAATGCGAATAGCTTCCTCATTTCTGCTCCTCCCAGTTCTTACTTAAATTCTTGTACAGTCAGTTCAAACTCGTTCAGTCCCTTGACCTCTGAAGTGTGAGCAGGAAAGCCTTCGAAATGCCAAAGCAAAGATTAATGGAGGATTTGCAGCCCTTCACTGAAATGATGATTGGTACACCATGTCTCCTTGCTCTTCTGAGGCAGCGTTACGAGACACCACTGAAGATTTAACGCTCGTCATAATTAGATTTCTTGCAAATGTAGTAAATGATGCAAAAAGAGCACAATATTCAGAGTTGTCATTTGTGGCTAAATTATTAGTATTACGATTAGAATCACACACAAATGTCCTCTGGGTTTACATCTATGCTGGGCCTGGAGGCTTCTGTACCTCCACTGAACATGGGGGCCCAGCACAGGAATCTGTCTCAGACTTGGCTCTTTCAGGAGAGAATGGGCCACTTTACATCAGCTATGTTTTAAGATAAAACTAAGGAATAGCAGAGAAAGAAGAAGCATCTTTTTTCACACACTTGAAAATAACAGTTGCCTCTTGATTGTCAGAATTCATTAATTTGTGGGCAAAAGGGAAAATGGGACAAAAGTGCCCATATCTTCCTATTGATAGAGTGAGGGAAAGGGGGAGGAGAAGATATTGATCAGCTAGATGTGTACTTTTCATTAAAAACATGGATGATTTTTTTCAATTTTTGGAATCGGTGGGATCACACCTGTGGTGCATATTACAGGGGTATTTGCGAAACTTGGTAAATGTAGAATGTAAATGTTTTGGCACAGTAACTGAGATAACGCCGGAAAGGCTATGTTAACCACTGTGATAAAAATGTGTCAAATGGTTTATGAAGTGAGTGTATGATGCCCCATAATCATATCATTGTATACAGTTATGATTTAATAAAAAAAATTAAAAAAAAAAATAAATATTAAATTTGATAAACTAGAGGAAAGGCTGACAAGCCTGCCAACATGTCTAGGTGTTAACATGTTATAGTTTTTTAATTAATTAATTTACTGAGACAGAATCTCAATTTGTCACCCTGGGCATAGTGCTGTGGCATCAGAGCTCAGTGCAACCTCAAACTCTTGGAGTCAGCGATCCTCTTGCCTCAACCTTCCACGTAGCTGATATTACTGGCGCCTACCACCATGCCTGGGTAGTTTTTCTATTTTTATTAGAGACAGGGTCTTACTCTTGCTCAGGCTGGTCTTGAACTCCTGAGCTCAAGCAATCAACCTTGGCCTTGGCCTCCCAGAGTGCTAGGATTAGAGGCGTGAGCCACCTAGACCGGGCTTTCTTATAGATTTTAATTTTATTGCAAAGGGACTGCTGAAACTTCGAAAAGACACAGAATACGATGCCAAAATAATATATTCCTCATTTATTTATTAAGGGAAAGAGGGAATGCCAGGTTGTAGGGGGATAAGACATACAAATATAAACTATTTCTCTTTTCACGTTTTTAATGTCTAGTGTCAGTATAATAACTGTAATCCAAGGTGGACTTCAACAAATGCCATAAAAGCAGCAGAGCCATTTTAGCCTGGGTGGTATTGGACCTGAGACTTTAAAATTGGAAAAAATTTAAGATGCAGAGGAAACAGTCCATCCAGAGCTACACTGCATAAACAAACATGTGGAGAAAAGATGACTTATGTGAAACATGTGGGGGAGACTGAAACTGGTCTATGAGGCAGAAACCTGCTAGGCTGGAGTAGGGGGGGCAATGGGAACTAAAGCCGATAAGACAATGGGGGAAAATTATGGAGGCTTAAGATGGCACTGGGGATGACAAAATCATGGTATTGAGCAAAATAAAAAGACTGTGGTCATGAGGTGTGACAGTTTAGAATCCCGTGACTTCATTTCCCCCCACTCCTCACCCTTCCAACTATTCAGGCAAAGGCGGCTATATCTAAAAATAAGCATAATCTTCAAATGTGCTTGTGGTCAAAGCTTTAGCACCAACCACATGTGTTAAATCCAATAGCGAAATTATACAGGGGAAGAGGAAGTAATGTGTGTGCCAACATGGAGGTGAGTTTAGTTCAACATGAAATCCCCGTCTTAAAAATGCCCTCATCTGAAATCGGTTCAAACCTCAACTGCCGGCCTGAAGTAGCCTCGAGTATAGGGGACACAAACAAAAAAGTAAAGGGGTGGTGGTGTGTGGGGACAATTAGCAAAGAAACAAAACTACACACACACACACAAACCAGGGTTCTTACCCTGGTTTTCCTTCTTAAACAACGTTTAATATGTTTGTGACCATTGGCAAAATATCCCTGCTCATCCCAAACTCCTGTTTTTCCCATCTGGAAATAAGGAATTTTGACTGGAAGATTTAGGGAATGTCTTTTAACTTTAATACTGTGACTTTATTTATGTATGTGTTTATTTGTTTGTTTATTTTTTGAGACACCTCACTTTGTCACCCTAGATAGAGTGCTATGGTGTCATAGCTCACAGGAACCTCAAAATCTTGGGCTCCAGCAATTCTCTTGCTTCTGCCTCCCACATAACTGGGACTACAGGTGCCCAACTAATTTTTCAATTTTTAGTAGAGATAGGATGTCGCTCTGGCTTAGGCTGGTCTTGAACTCCCGAGCTCAGGCAATCCACCCCACCATCCCCCTCAGCTCCTGCCTCCCAGAGTACTAGGATTACAGGTGTGAGCCACCATGCCGGGCTATACTGCAACTTTAAACGCTGCATGCTCTGAGTTGGTAGAGTCTACTATCAGTCTCAGAGTTGACAGACATGGAATTAAAAATGTCCTCCTCGGTGTCATAATCCTCTTGTTTCTACCCAGTCCCTTCTCAATTTTCCTAAAAGTGTATTTTCACATGCTGCCTCTCTCCTAGTCTACATAATGAGTTTCAGATTCTGATAGACACTCAAATTTGTATTTGCCTAAGCTTCCAGCCTAAGATCTTTCAAATAATAGTCATTCAACAAGTATTTGTGGAATGAAAGAATGAATAAAATGTCAGCTTTTGACTTACATGCTAGAATACATGCACCAAAAAGTATTTCCAGAAAAATCTACGGCATGGTGTTAACAATATCACGGCCAATCACATACCACTGCTCTTGTTATTTTACTTTTAAATGTTTCCTAGGAAATTCACAGAAAAAGCAGCAATTGTCCTGTGTGAAAACAGCGAATCATGCAGGGAGCTTGCACTTCTGAGCCGTGTTGGAATTTCTAGCTAGGCGTTAGCTAGGTTTGTTAGTTCCCTGCAAACCTGAGGCTCTAACTTCCCGTTTTGCCTCTTAGGGTTAAACACCCAGTGAAGGGCTCAGATTACATTTTGGTTGTTTCAGGGCCACTGGAAATTGTGAAACTAAGAGTCCCTTAGCACTAAGAATGATTTGTTTGGAAGCAATTACACATGCTGCACTTACAAACCTTACCATCTTTAAGACTTGAAAAAGTTACATAGTTTCCAGGGAGCGGCTTAGAACTTAGTTGTGGTGTTTGCTATAAACACCTCCCAACGCCCACTCTGCATGTCATATGGCAGGGTGCAAACTAAATGATTTCCTATTGTACATTGTTCATGTCCAGGCATAAAATTATAAGAGCTTCAATCTTCAGAGTAAAAAAAAAAAAACTAATTTAACACATCATCTTTAAGAATAAATGAGGTTACAAATCTACATTTGGAAGAACAGAATCTAGTCCATATGTACCAGATACCATTTTTTTTTTTTTCCAAACTCAAACTCCGGATTCCAAAATGTATACTCTCTCTCTATACTGAGGTAACAGCTTGTCAGAGAAATGTGGCAAACGACAGCAGGACTAGCACACCAGATGGGCAGTATTTTTATACTGGCTTTTAAGTGATAATGTGAGTTTACATAGGGTCATCCTAAATATTGTTTAAGTGCATAGAATGACTGGAGTCACTGTCTAACCTTGAGTAGGCTGTTTTGCTTTCATTTCTTGTCTAAATTTGCCACCGTCAAGGCTTCATCAAGAGAAGTCTGTCTTTTCTTTGAAAAAGGAGTGGCACAAACGGCTCAGAACCTTTCTTTGCAGATTCTTGTACACGTTGTTTTACATTACCATTAAAATAAGAAAGAAAGAAAAAGCTACCAAAACATCCCGTTAACACAGTCTTGTTCAATAGGTCACAAAAGACATGTGTCCCAGGAAGGAAAAAAAAAGTAAACCACCACCAACAAACCAGGGGAGGGTGAGGCTGGAAGTCCTAACCTCTAATTTTAATTCTTCTACTATTTGGCCCCGTAGCATCTCTGAGCCTCAGTGGCTACATCTGGACAATGTGCTTACCTGTCAGGTGGGCGGTATCCCAAAGGAAGCTACGTAAAACACCTACCAAGCCCTGTAGGGCTCACAGCCTTCCCCCTCTTGTGCCTAAGCTTATTTTATTTTTGGACATAATAGCTCTTAATGACCTCTAACTCTAATTTCCAAAGACTAAGTGGGTTTCATAGCAACCCTATGTGATTAGGGCAAACTCTTCTTTTCTTTTTAGGGCCAATTTTTCTTTTTGTTCGCTCATAAATGAGAAGGTACATCAACCTTAAAATCTTAAGAAAGCCTTAAGAGATGAAAACTTTTATTACTGCTTTTTCTGTGAGGGCATACCACACAGATATAACACCAGAAAAAAATGCCTTCCATCAAGGCCGTGTTTTTCAACCTTTTTTATCTCACAGCACACTTGAACCTGGAGTTAAATGTCCACAGCACACTTAAACTATGTTGATTTAAAAAAAAAAAGTAAAAAACAAAACAAAACACCGTACTTTGAACTTCTTTAGAAAATAATTCAATTAATAATCTTTAAAATTTTCACAGCACACTTAAGATCCTCTCCTGGCACACCAGTTGAAAATCACTGCTGCAAGGCAAGTTTTCTCCAACCAGGGTGAGCGGATGGAAGAGAGCAAGCAGGGTGGGGGTTTTAGGAATTCAGCCTGGTGTCAGGTTCTATCACCTTTGAGAATTGCCTCCTCCCTTTCTGAGTAACACACCAGAATGTTACCTTCTAGAGGCCTGGAAGTATTATGACTTCACTCGGTATTGAATCCCAGTGCCTACAGGGGTGACTAGCATGCAGAAGACATGCAAAGGGATTTGTTGAATGATTATTGAGTAAACGACAGGCCCTCCTTTCCCTCCTCCCTGCTGAAAAATCACCATTTTACAGAGACCTATCAGGTATGCTCTTTTTCCCAAAGGACATAATGTGTTCAAAATTAAGTGTCTTATCTATGTTTACAATGCTAGAGAGTGCACCAAGGCAGAATCCCACCCTGGACGTGTAGTTCCCTGATTTTTCTAGTGAGCCACGCTGCTTCAAAGAACCTTTTAAGGCTAAAGGCACAGATCAGCTCATGGCATCGAGGACGTCTGTGTGAACCTTTTTGGCCCTTCAAGTTCCACACCAGTAAGAATGAAATGCTAATAGATTATTACTATTGAGAGACTTCTTTGATAGAATGAGATCAAGTCATAACTCAGGAAAGAGTGATTTAAGAATGTGTTCTTAGTTCTCTTGACCACAAACAAGGCCACACAATTTTGCTTGTTAAGTTATACCACAGAAATAATAATAGGTACTAACAGTATAATTCTTAGTTCACAAACTTCTTGAATGAAGGCACTTCTTCATTTACTTATCAATGAATTGGCCAGTACTCGATAAGAGTCTCTGGCAAAGTTGGCATTCTGGGATTGCATGAATGGACTAATGAATAAGAAAGATGAAATCTTAGAGGGATACATGGAAGTGACTGCATTTCTGCTTAACCACAAATTGTAGAGTTATAGGATGAGTCACATCCTGACAACTAAGGCAGCAGCTAAAACTATGAATGAAATGCAAAATATCCATAAAACACAAAATTCATAGATCGCCACTTATTTCTTCAAAAAAACTGATCGATATTTCAAAAGACAAAGACAAGTTGGCCTCAAAGCATGTATTTTTAAAACTGCATTCAGCAATGAAACGAATATGGCAACTATGTTCAGAGAGGAAATTATCATTTTTTTAATAAAACAATAACTACTTGGGGGCAGTGCCTGTGGCTCAGTGAGTAGGGCGCTGGCCCCATATGCCGAGGGTGGCGGGTTCAAACCCAGCCCCGGCCAAACTGCAACAACAAAAAAAAAATAGCCGGGTGTTGTGGCGGGTGCCTGTAGTCCCAGCTGCTCGGGAGGCTGAGGCAAGAGAATCGCGTAAGCCCAAGAGTTAGAGATTGCTGTGAGCCGTGTGACGCCACGGCACTCTACCCGAGGGCGGGACAGTGAGACTCTGTCTCTACAAAAAAAAAAAAAAAAAAAAAAAAAAGGCAGTAACAATAACTACTTGGAAGATTAGAATTGTAGAAACTATTAAAAAGTATTTTACTAGAATTGTTCTTTCCTTTATCCTAAAATGTCACCTTTTAGATCGTCTGGAAATTTTACATTTTCTGAAAATTAACAATATTTTGGGCGCTATGTCACACTGCATGTCTGCAGTGCATTCGACACAGAAAAGGAGCGCTGAGTTTCCCTACAACCGATATTAACCTATGTTCAATTCCATTAGAACGACAGGTCTGACAGGCTACATGGCTAAATCTGAGAGGGGCCAGTGGGAAAATAAAAACTGCACATAGTCCTCAGGCAACTTTCAATCACACTCCATCTTAGTGCACTACAAATCTAGACAGAGGTTCTCAAAAGATGTGGGCACCGAGGGACACGTTGATCTAGGGGACTTAATGTGTGTGTGTGTATGTGTATATGTCTGTGTGTATATGTGTAATATGTCTATGTGTATGTGTGTGTATGTGTGAATGTGTGTGTATGTATGTGTGTGTGTATATGTGTGTGTATGTATGTGTGTGTATGTGTGTGGGTGTGTGTGTATGTATGTGTGTATGTATGTATGTGTGTATATGTGTGTATGTGTGTGTATGTGTGTGTGTGTGTGTGTGTGTGTGTGTGTGTGTGGTGCTACTGGCATTTAAGGGGTAGAGACCAGGCACTGCACAGTTCACTACGCATGGGGCATTCCCACGCAATGAGGAACTCTTTGGCCCTGAGCACCAGTTGAAAATTGACAGGCTGTGGCCTATCTTACTCTAGAGTCCTCCCTAACTTTGATAGATGGTAATATTTCTATGTTCATCACAAGAAAAAAAATTAGGTTTTTAAAAATTACTAACACGGGACAGAAAACAGGAGATATCGAGAGTCTCAAAATTATTATTTCACCGAACTAGAGAATTGAGCACATGGGTCAATGGGATGTGTCTTCTGCATCAGTCTCCCTCTCTCTCTCTCGCTCTCTCTCTTTCTCCTTCTCTGTCTCTCTCTCTCTTTCTCACACACACACCTCCTCGAACTAAAGACCACACTCAGGAAAATGCTGGGGGCAAGTATAGTTTTTAAAGATTGTTTTTGCAGTCCTCTGTGTATATGGAAATATTAGAATATCCAACACTTGAACGCCACAGTTGTTTTAATAGTCAAAGAAATAGGTTAACTTGAAACACCACATAGAATTTGGTTCATGTAGTCCAAGTTGTAGGACACGTTCTCAGTTTGATGTGCTGAGCAGTACACCAGAATGAGTCGGCGAGAAACATCTCTTCCCAGAGTTTGATCTCCTAAGAGGGGTGCTAAGATGTACAGACAGATATCTTTAGTAGGAAGGAGAAGATTCAGTCTTTCATTAAAGGCATATGACAAAGGGCAGTAGGAATTGAGAAAGGAGGTGGTCCCTTTTAGTTCAAAGGCCTGGAAAAGTTCAGACATGAGTTGAGCAATGTTCCTGCCCGACTTCAGTGTGGCTCTGTCCAATTACGACATGTGGCAACATTTGACGTTTAATAGATGTAGTGTGTTTATCAGCTTACATTAAACAGTGTAAATTCTACCTCTCATTTCATCACAATACCTTACAGGACCATGAACTCCAAGGACATCCTGAAAAGATCATCATGAAGACACAAAAACATTTTGCATTTCCTCACGTACTGTAGCCTTTCTTATTGTGTCAAATGAGGGGATCACAACATTGCACAATACATATCACAGGTATGTGCATCAAATACTGATCCAACAGCCACCCTACCTGCTACGGTGTTAAGTAGCGATGTGCTTGACACTTAATAGGATAAAATGGAGTGGAGAAGAGAATAGCAAAAAGTTGTCTGAAAGAGTTTATCTTTAATTTAGTGAGTCCCAGGAGATTTTGAAGGCAAAAAATAAACCCTTCTGCGGAAACATTTCATTTACCTAAAAGCTTGAAATCTTTACTGTGGATTATCTTTGATGTGACAGTCCCCCACTTCTTTTCGGAGTTGCTGTATTGCGATCAAAGGAAATAGAAAGCCTAAAAGCTAGAGACACCAGGGCCCTTTCCTCAGAGCCAAGGTGCCGCACAGGAAGGGATCACAGGGCACCCACCCAGGTGGGTTAACTCACAGGTGCACATTCACACCGGGACGCCTTCTAGTGAACTCATCCCAGAGTTCATAATGGGACTTTTTTCTCCCCTCTTGTTTCTTCTCTCACTTTGGTTTTTCAGGGAACCTGTACTCTCTGTTTGATGACACTTTGTCAATTAGATGCATTCCATTCAGTTCAGAAGTTCATTACAGATAACGCACCCTTCTTGCAAGCTGACTGATGTTTATTCATGTAACACACAGGTGATCCAGCAGGGAACTGGAGCTTCTCTTTGTATCACTCAGACACGGAGAATAACGCAGTGCATTTGCAATTCAGCAGGGGCTTTATAATACTATTTACATATTTAAAGATTTCTTGAAAGTCACATGCCTTTGAGAAATTCAGGAACATGTGCATGGCACAAAGATAAATGAGATATGGGCAATATGCTGATTCACACGTCCCCAAATAGCTTCCTCTTTGTGTCTGCTCTGGGAGGAGATGTTGATTATTAACAGCTACAAGAATATTAGCCTTTACATTTAAATAGTACGTGCGATTTCCAAAGTATGTTCCGCTATTTGTTATCTCATTAAGCTGGTTTTTCCACTGTGCTTTTCTTAAGAACAAAAATCAACACAAGTGAAACAAATGCTAATTGATTTATCAGCCCCAGTCACCTTGGCAGCAGAAAGGATTTCCAAATGCAGGGAAGGAATGAAAAGCAGAGAAGTGCACAGTCCCTATGACCCTTCTGGCTCCCCTAAACTGTTTGTATAATTGAGCCCATTAAGATAAAGCGAGTTAGGAGAAGACCAAAGATGACTTATCCCGCTGAGGGATAAAGAAGGCTAGCAAGTTGAATTCAAGGAACATTGTTTAAATGCCTCCTTCCTGAAGAGCTCTTTTAGGTTCTACAGAATGAATCCTTTCCTCTTAGGGAGCTTATGGTTTAGAAGCAATAAAAAAGCATCGTGTCTGCATAACTGAGAGAAATGATTTAAGTATTTTTATTGTTGAGAAACTGAGCCAACCATTCCCCCCTTCTTTTCCTTCCTCTCTCTCTCTCTCTGGCCACACTAAGAACAGATGCTGAAATGCTAGCAAGTGTTTGCATGTGCACTGCAACAGAAGCCAGAAGGTTGAATGCAGAGTTCGAAAAAATTAATCACTCACTGAACATCAGAATCATCTTTTTATCTTTCTGTGGCTGCTGCCTACTATGTGAAAGAAAAAAAAAAAAAAAGGAACAAAGAATTCGCTAAGAAAATTAGGCTTCCCCCAAGTTAGTCTATTTCCATATATGTTACAAACAGGGGAGGGCACATCAGAGAGAGGAGGATGGGTCAGAAACAAATCTTTGTCCAGAGCCTGAGGAGACAGGCAAGGGAGTGGGAGAAAATATTTGCAGAAGATATATCTGATATGGGCTATTATCTGAAAAATAAAAAGGACTCTGAAAGCTTAACAGTAAAAAAAACCTATCTCTTAAAAGTAGGAAAAAGATACCTCCCTAAAGAAGACATCCAGGTGGAAAACAAGCACATGAAAAGGGGCTCATCATCCTACGTCATCAGGGAATTACAAGCTGAACAAGGATACACCCCTGCGAGTGTCTCCTTGTACTAGAATAGCCCAAATCCTAAACACGATGGCACCAACACTGACAATGAAATGTTGGCCACGATGCTGGAGCAACAGGAACGCTCATTCATTGCAGGTGGGAACGCAAAATGGTACAGCCACTTTGGAAGACAGTTTGGCAGTTTCTTACAAAACTAAACATACTCTTACCATATGATCCAGCAATCGCATTCTTTGGTATTTACCCAAATGAGCTGAAAATTTATGTCCACACAAAAACCTGCACATGGATGTTTATAGCAGTTTTATTCATAATTGCCAAAACTTGGAAACCTCCAAGATGTCCTTCAGTCAGTGAATGGATGAACTATGGTACATCCACAAAATGAAAGACTATCCAATATGAAAAAGAAACACACGATCAAGCCATGGAGAGACATGGAGGAACCTGCAATGCGTATTCTGCAGTGAAAAAAGCCAATCTGAAAAGGCTACATGCTGTATGATTTTAACTACCCGGCATTCTGATACAGCAGAACTACAGAAACAGCAAAAAGGTCAGTGGTTGCCAGTGATCAGAGGGAGAGAGGGATGAACAGGCAGAGAACACAGTATTCTGTATGATACTGTGACGGTGGATAAATATTACTACACGTGCGTCAAAACCCGTAAAATTTCCAACACCAAGGGTGAACCCTAACATCTGTAGACTTTGGGGAATAAAGATGTGTTGATGTAGGGGCCACAAATGTGTCACTCTAGGGGGCTGTTGATAATCCTAGGGAGGCTGTGAATTCCTGGGGACAGGGAATGTGCGAGAACTCTGCTCCGTTTTACTGTGAACCTAAAACTGCTCTTAAATGCATTTTATTTAAGACACACACTCACACACATCCCTTTGAAAAACCCCTTCACCTTGGAAATGACAACAAGTCCTCTGATGCTCAGCATTAGAGCCTAAAATAGTTGAAAGAAAGGGTTCTATGAGGAACTGGATATTTGGTTCCTATTTTAATTAGCCATTTAACAAATCCTCCAACAACTGATGGTGATACCTACCTTAAAGGAGTCTTTGCGAGCATGAGAATGAGATAATGGACACACAAATACTCCGTGCACTTTATTGAATGGTTCTGCTTTTTGGCAGGTTGAAGCAGCCTCTTTAAACAATTGTCTTCAAATATCTTAGGTTATTTTCTATGCACGTGTCAAACTAAAACAAATACCATGTGTTGCATTCACCGTAAGGAAATAAAACTGGGGAAAAGGTGATAATCCCATTATCAGACAGAGCGGGAATGTGCAGCAACCTATGCAGAGTGAGAAGCCAGACTCTGGCTTTGGGGGAGCCTGGCCCCAACACACCAACTTGTCTGCTTGCCTGCCAGGCTTTTATTTTGTATAAACCTTAACTTTGGAAAAAAATCAAAGAGATATTAGTTGAACAAATAAATGGAAATGAATATATTTAGGGCCACCCAAGATTCCTTCGTTAGCAACGTAAGAACTAAACGGTTAACTCTATACAGGTTAGCCATAATGTTCGTGGGCAATTGCACACTACTTTAAGTTGCAAACGAACTTCATGGCCACCCTGTATACGAACTTACTTTATAGTTACACAAAAAGGATTCCAAGACAAATAATTCTATTGTATTGGTCCAAAACTGAGGTTGTCAAAAAAAAAAAAAAAAAAAAAAAAGAAGTACCATGTAAAAATTGCTTTGCTTGTAAACAACTGAATCTAGGTCTCCTGACCTCTTATTCTAATCACCTGTATTCAATCATCATTGAGCCCTGGGAAGACAGAAAAATACATCATATGGAAATAATCTAATGCTGAAGGAAAAGTCATCCCTGGTACCTCATAGGTTATTTTCTACCATAAAGAATCCATCAAGATACACTAGTATTTGTTAACACTCCTGAAGCACTTAGACCACCTGCACAGCAGGCAGGTGGGCCATGAGAGGATCTTGGGTGTGTCACAAAAATTTATAAAGATAATTAATTAAATTATTTTCGAAAGAAGTTCAAAGCACAGTAAGTATATTCTTTTTTACTCAACATAATTTAAGTGCCCCATGAGAGTTTAACTATAGATTCAAGTATGCTGTGAGATAAAAAAAGGTTGAAAAAAACAATGATCTGGACTATACTTGAAAACAAAGTTGGGATGAAGGCTAGACTGCCAGCTCTGTGCTCACTAACAGCACCTTGTATTTCCTTAAAGGACATTAAAAACCTTCAAGTCGTTCTATCATTATTTCACTAAATTCAGCCCTGCAACAACCAAAACTAAGTTTTGGCTCAAAGGCAAATAGAATCAACCTAAAGCACCAGGTCAGCAGGTCAGCATTGAAGCCAGCAAAAAGAAACTGACTGTAATGCCTCATGAAATACCTCAAGGATTTGCAGAGAATGAAAGTTGAGTTCCCCAGTTTTGGAGGGAGATGCGCGAACATTCCCCATAGTAGATGGCTCTAAAAATAAAAAATACACAGGGATGGGCATATTCATATAGTTTGTATCATAATATTAACCCACAGATAATGTCTAACCTAAAGATAGAAAACATGGATTTCCTGAAACGTGGAATTGTACAAAAGCCCAGGGCAAATAGCTAAGTGTCTATTGTGAAGCAGAAATGGGCAGGAGAAGCTGGGAAGGTCAAATAGGAACTGTGTTTGTTTTACACTCATTAGTCTGTTTGTTAAGCCAGAAGCACATATTAAGAGTAGTTAAAAAATGACTTCAGAAGCATGGAACATTTATTCAGATACTTAAATAACAAAACCATTAGTTACTTATCATTGCTGTCACTATGTTGACTAATGAACAAAAATCTGAGCTAACCCCAGGACGGTCAAGGAGTCCAAAGGTGAACAGGGACCCTGAGATAGTGCACATCCACGCCACAGCAAAACAGAAATCTGTAGGCCGCTTAGAGTTGGCAGTGCCTGGTTCAGACAGTGCTACAAGAGAGTGCTATGGGGATGCAAAGGAAGAAATTATTCTTTTCATCTGAAGGAATCAGTGAGGGTATCACAGAAGTGGTGTTCTTGAGCTTAGCAAAATTAGAGTTTTTCCCAAAAGGCATTCTCTAAAGAGATAATTTTATTAAAAACAGAGGGATGAATGAAATCGGTTAGTCTGGGGATCAGCTCTTTGTTTGGGTTGGTTGAGCCATAGGGGTCATGAAGGAACACTGGGCATAAACACTTGCAAGGCAAAAATCTCCCGACAAACAAATAAACACACCATGAGTATTGGGCTGCCACAGTCACGGGAAGCTGTTCAAGTGAGCAAACTGACAAAGCTACAGTGAAAAGAGCACATAAAATACAAGAAAACTAGTGATAAAGCTAAATTTACATCAGCCTGTGATCAATGATTTATAATACTGAGGAAAGCCAAGTACAGCAAATAACATGAGGGTGAAAATTTTGAAATTAAAGTTGTAATGACAGTCACACAATTCTTTGCCTTTTTATATCTTATCCAGATCAAAGCAAAAAATAAAATCTCCAATAAATGTCTTACACTCTCTGCTTTTGTATATATATACCTTGACAGCTCTTGGGAACTTCTACACCACTTCAGTATTAAGGAGAATGTGCACATTGGGAGGGAAACTGGATAAAATAATTGAATTTGGACATGATATCATCAGACAACTTAAAACCTCTGAACAATTCAGCAATTAAAATACCTAAAGACTTGCAAAATATTCCATGGAAATGGGCCAACGTGGCCTCTATTTGGAAAGCCCTGTGAGAAAGTAGGGATCAAGGATTATCTTCAAAGGAGGCAACAAAATCTCCCTTTCAAGAGCTATTGAATGAGCAGTTAGCTAGTAGTAGGATCAAGTGGTAGAAAGAGCAAGCGATACTGGGAACCCTGGGCTTACATTCTCATGTCACAATGTCCTGTAGTCTTGAGTAGGTGCCTTCTCTAATCCTGTTTCCTCATCTATTCCGAGAACTCTAATGAGCCCCCCACGCCCCTGGTGGCGTGCTCCACGTGCACAGTGTCAAGGTGAGGTGTTATTCGATATCATTTCCTCCAGTGAGCAGATTCATAACACCCGTCATTCCAAACAGAGAAAAGAAGTGTGATCTGCTCGCAATCAGAAATCTGGCCAGTGGGAAAGTCATGTTAAGAGCGAGGGCTCTCAACCCCCTCCAGATTTAACCACCGGAAACAGTTCACCTGTCAGTAGCACAAGAAGGACACTGTCTGATGTGATTGCTGTAATTTGGCAAAAAAAGAAGCTTAGCCACAGGGCCTTGGCAGGTGAGCAAAAAGGTTGTTGCTGGTTTTTTCCAACACTTTGTTTTTAAATGTAATTGTTTGTTTGCTTTTTTTGAGTCTACACAATCTGTTCTTTGATTTGGGATCTCAAACAGTTTGCAATTGCTTCACGGCGTTGAAGATCAACTTTAAGAAATGAAACCAACTTGCTGTCACAGACTGTGAGCTCTAAGGCAGCCAATATTCACAGGCACAGCGAGTGGAAGGAGGCGCTCAGGTCTGTCCAGAAGGGTCCTCACTTTCAGGCCTGGCAGCAGCTGGGTACTCCTGGGCATGGGCATTCTTCTGAAAAAATCAAACTGTTTTCTAAATTCTGTGTAAGGTTTTCACTGCTTACTCTTGTTTTTTTATTTTTTTATTTGTATTACTTATTGTGTTATTTATTTTTGACAAAATTTTTAAATTTATTTATTTATTTATTTTTATTAAGTCATCTGTACATAGATCATGAATACATTTATGCCATTATGGAATTCAATGTGTTCATTATTTGTATAAATTGGAGTGCTTACATCCTACTAATCAACATAGCCTTCACCTCATTTACCCAATTACAGCATTAAGACATTTGTGTTCTACACCTGATAGATCCAACTTGTACTTGCAATGTGTTCCATAGGTGTGGGTCCCCCTACTAACCCTCCTTCTATCGACCCACCCCCCTCCCTTCCCCTCTTCCTCCCCTTCCCTCCTTTACTGCTTACTATTGTATAAGGAAGCTGAAGTCATCCTTAAAGGCTACATATGCAAATGAGAGGTTTTTGACTACAATCTAAAAACAATGCCAGGATTATCTAATTTAAATACACTTGCAGATGGAACAATTCCTCTCTCTAATTCCTAGTAGGTATCTTCCCCTATCCTTTGAGAAGAGCTCTTCTGAACTACTAGACTTCTAGAATTTTAAGGTTGGAAACAACCTCCCTGGTGACCTGTTCAACCCACAAGTCCTGCTGCATTTAATGAGCGAATTCACGGGGCCACAATCCAGACTCTCCAGGGATGGCAATCACACTATTTTCAAAGGCAATGGAGTCTTCTTCCAGGCAGCTATATTTTAGCTTTCCTGTCGTTGAGATAATAATCTATGCTTCTTCCAACCACTCTCCACGTGTCACTGATATACTATGATATTTATTAAGCAATTCTCCTAATTCTGTCTGCAAATTTTATCATACTCATTTTCTAAAACATACCTTATGTTTCATTTCTTCTTTGATGCCTGCCTGGGTCATTCTATCCTTTCCTGAGTTCACTTTCCTCATCTTGAACCTGACAGCTCTACCTGATCAAACTCCAGGCACTTTTCTAGGTGCAGTTAGGAACATCTTCTGGACTCTTTCTTATTTTATAGTTAATAGAGAAACAGGGTCTATTTTAGACCCACATCAATGTTCGGGTGACTAGAATGTGCAAATAGATCAGTTGGCTAAAGGGAAAGAACATCATTCCCTTTACTGAAAAACAAAACATGAGCCTCAGAAGAGTTAATTTCATGAATCTTCTGTTTCATCGTGAACTTCCAAATGATATACATGCCTTCACCCTATTAACAACTTGCACCATTTTATCTTACACATATACATACTTTTTTGTCCATATAAATTATTTAAGAAAGTTCCCTTTCTACAAGATGCTGGTCCAACCTCATGAAGTTCTGGACTACATTATTCCATGGTCAATTCTCTGGGTAGGATTAGGATCGTTTCCTCCCTGCTGGGTATAACCAAGTCGACGCCATCTTCCTAATCTCTGACTCACCAATGGCACTGCTGGTTAGAGTTGTCTCATATTTACTTAGGAAGGGATCTTTGTCCTCGCAGAGGCAGAATCTGCAATCTTCACCTACTTATCCAGGAAGAGACTGGCTAAGCTACTGGAGACCACAGAGAAACTCTCAGCAGGACTGAGAAATATTGATGGACTTCATCACTTTGCTGAGTGCAGTGCTTAAGCGTGCAGTTATTTGAGAAAATTGTGGAAAATTGATTCCTTTGCATTGTCATTGATTTGTGTATGTGGAGTGTCTATGTGTTCACACACACACGGAGAAAAAGAGTTCAATCATCTGCATTTTAACATTTTAAGCGTTTTGTTGATATTCACAGGGTGTATGGGATGCTGAAGTAAAATGTGGCTAAATTAGTAAGGGACTATTTTTGAGGCATTCTAACACATTTAATCTTGAGAATTCCATCTCTCTAGTCACTCATGTTACTACATATTCCCTCTATCAGAAAAGTCCTTTTCCTAATATTCTTTATTCAGAGGTCACTGGTTGTCCAAGCATAGCTGATAAAATCCAATCAACGCCACATTTCGTCTGAGTCTCCAGGTACTTCCTACAGAACATTTTCTGTTTCATGGCAGTTAATATACTTATTTTCTATATGCATTTGCATATTAGTGCAAATCAATTGGATTAATCTTTGCACAAACCACAGTACTTTTCTTAGTTCCAGGCAATAATTGGGTCTGTAGGAAATCTTGCATGGTGTTTATTTTCAAAAATATAAAATAGGGGTCATGGACATTTTACAAAGCAAATGAAATAACCTTCATTGAGACTGAGCACAGGGAGCCCTCACCCCATTCTATCAACAAGCAATAATGAGGGGGACGAATCTCCAACTCTGCTCCAGTTAGCAAACCTCAGGACACATATAACAGCAAGACTAATTGAAGAATCTTTCAGCTATAAGTCATAAGACCCATGATCAGATTTATTCAATCTACCGATCAGAAACCCTCATTTCTTATTTAATAAATGGGAAAACAGAACAGGTCAAAGTGCAAAGAAACAAGAAGCAACAAGGAAAATAAGTGTATTCTATAAACCTAACACTGAGGGCTGTATGCATGACCTTGATTGGTTGCATGGGGGCAGGTATATGAGAAATGCCTATGAATGAAAACTCAAATGCACCGTGAACTTAGTAAAAATATTTGCAGATTTTCAAATATCTTTCACCATCAGTCTTCAGCTCCAAATTGGACCATCTCTAACAGATGAAAGACTTCAGTCCAAGAGTTTCTTTGTAACTCATCTGTTTGGAACTCAGGAATTCATTCACTCGTAAAAGTAGTGCTATAATTGCATGTTGGGTTCAGGGGCTAATCCAAAAATCTATTAAAACCCATAATTATGTTAACCGTATTTTTGAACCCCAAATAGAAAATTGGTATGACAAGTTCAAGTAGAAAAAGAAAGTAATAATAATAACTAAAACTTACATAGCCAGAAACTATTTTCTGAGTTGCACATGTGCTTACTTAATCCTGATAAGAGCCAAATAGGGAAGTCCTATTATAATCCCTTGCACAGGTAATGCAGGGAGGCTGGGAAAGCTGCACAGTGTTCAAAGCTAGTAAGTGAGGCAGTTAAGATCAGAGTCCTGACAATCCAATGTCAGGACAATCTGATGTCTCAATCTCTACTCTTTTGTACTTCTTGCTAAAAGAAAGTGCAATAAAAGCTTCAACTTACATTCTTAAGGCAACTCTGTGTGTGGGTGTGTGTGTGTGTGTTAGTTTTGAGACAAGGTCTCGGTCTGTTGCCCAGGTTAAAGTGCACTGGCATCATCATAGCTCACAGCAACCTCAAACTTTGTGGGCACAAGTGATCCTCTTGCTTCAGACTTTTAAGTAGCTGGGATTACAGGTGCCTGCCACAACAGATGTGAATAATATTTTCTGGTTTTGGTAGAGACGGGGTCTCGCTCTTGCTCAGGCTGGTCTCAAACTCCTGAGCGTAAGTGATCCTCCTGCCTCAGCCTCCCACAGTTCTAGGATTACAGGTGTGAGCCACCACATCCATCCCCAAGACCACTCTTGTTGAGGCAACAATCAGCAGTAGAATTAATACTCCCTCAGCTGCTGGAGGGGCAATCGAAAAAGACACACATCCTCAAATCAGCATTAGAGATTTCCATGGCAACAAGACTGACAACTAAGGTGAAAATAGAAATTTTGGGGGGTGAAGAGCTTGGACATTTGAGGCTAGGGATGTAGAAAGAAAATTGAGCACATAAATATGGAAGAGGCATCTGGGTAAGATTTTGTAAGAGAAGGGAGAGAGAATAAGAGATGGAGGCCTACTGCTTTAAGTGTTGTGAATAATGAGACTTGGTGAATGGTGGGCCCTGCTTCTTCTCTCAAATACCAGAGGATGTTCCATTTAATCAGATCCACCTCCCTCTGACCAACATTTTACTACTGAAGGAGGGAACTGCATCATGAGGAAACACAACTGGTGCTAGAGGATCAGCAGAAGGAAGAGGGAAAAAAGAAGACAGAAAAGAGAGAAATCTCTAAGGAAAGCTGAGCGTCAGGCTAGGACAGTCTAATGAGGGCAGCCGGATGAGCAATATCAGTTGCAAAAAACATTTCTTGGCAACGCCTGAAATAAGGCAGGTTACTCTAGTGCAGGCAAAGTCAAAGGGCCTTTCCTACTGTTTTTCAGACAAGTTCCAGGGGGTGTGTTTAGACTTAGGTCAGGAAGTCTGACTTTAGGGCAGTCCTGCAGCTTTGGAGTCAGAAGTAGGGTCAGGACAGTTGTACTGTTTATAAGCAGTAGAACCTTGAACAACTCAATTAACTGACTTTATCAAGCTTTTTTTCTTAAAAAGATAATGATTACAACAAACCTCCACTGTAGATATGAAAGATATGGATGAGATAGTACTTCATAAACTGTGATACCATTATTAACACAGCAAATTCTTTCAAGATAGAATTGAAGTTTCCAGAATGAAATGTTTATTTCTACCCTTGCCCTTCCATGAGGGCTCATCTTTTCAGACAGATCAAATTTCAACTCCACGTGGTATCTTTCCAAGAATTCCCCAAAGCTAAGCCACTCCACTCCACCACTTCTCTGCCTCTCCAGCATTTATCCTCGGGGGAAACGTTTGCCAATTTGTGTGTCCATCTCTGAGCAGACCAGGAGCTCATAGAAAGCAGACTGTGTTACTGTGAATATCTCGGCATCGGGAAGACATTTCTGAAGCAACAATATTCTCAGAACAAGCAGGCTGAAGAAGGGGAGAGACTATATTCTATGAATTTGTCCATTATCTTAGCCCAGTTTTTTTTTTTCTTTTTAATTGCTCTGAATTTCATTAACTGAGAGTTTCAGAAACACATGTTACAAATTGAAAAATATGACTAGGAACACTGATCTTTTTTTCTTTGTTATTCTTCAAAGACTAGTTTTCATAGACTGGCAAACTCTTTCCATAGAGAGCAAAGAGGAAATATTGTAGAGTTTGTGGCCCATTTGGTCTTGTGAAACCAGATAGAAAAAAAAAAAAAAGTACAGACATCTGAACAAATGAGCATGATTGACTTTTAATAAAACTTTACTTACAAACCTAGTGGTGGAATGGATTTATGGGGCATAATTTGCTGACCTTCATTCTAAATACAGAACACAAATTCCCTTTTCTCCTATTTTAGTGGGTTGTTTTTTTTTTTTTTTTTTTAAGAGAGAGGGTCTTGCACCATTGCCCACGCTAGAGTGCAGTGGCAATATCAGAGCTCACTGAAGTGTTGAACTCATGGGCTCAAGTCATCCTTCCAGCTCAGCTTCCTGAGTTGCTGGGACTACAGGTGTGCACCACTACCTTCAGCTCTTTCCCCCTATTTCTTATTATTCCAAGTCAAGCAGATAATGTGAAACGCTAAGCATCAGATGCTCTGCTGTTCTCATAATCAACTTTAAGTTGCAACCACATGCCTAATGCTTGTGACAATGCTATTGTCCTGATTTTTAACTTTTTACCTTATGACAGCACTTGGTTTATGTCCACTGAATCCCCACTGCAAGGACAGAAGATAACTGAAAAGAAAAGTCGTGGAGCCAGGGTGTATGTTCTTTAGCCAGGATGGGTACAAGCACAGATCCAGTCTCCACGAGAAGCATTCGGGGTTAGAAACAATATCTCACGCTATCAAAGATGCTATGTCTGCCCTTTGTATTAGCAAGTGTCTGACACAGAATGAAACAGATGATGATGAGTAGATGGGGTTCTGGCTCACAGGAACCATCTCAGCACGGACTGCTTGAGCTTTCAATGACAATGGCATCACCAGCAAGCAACTCTGCATGACTTTTTCTCTAACTCCTCTATGGATTCATAACATCGTCTCAGCTGTCTCTGTCCATTATTAAGTTACATGTTACCGCCTCACTGAATCTGGTGTTGAGGATACAATGTCTGTCATATGGGGGCATTTGCATTGGTGAAATGGCTGGCTGGCTGGCTGGCTGCAAAGGACCAGGCAGACTGCCCTGTCAAGAGAGAAACCGCTCCTAATCTGAAACACACCATCCCGCAAACACATGTAGCTATAATATTAAATAATGTTAGAGATACAGAAACGGGACAAGCCTAATTAGTAATTACTACCACTGGTTGTGGCAAATCACCTCAGGAAGAATTCATCAGGACCTTCTGTGTGCTTCCTTGATACCTGTGTTCATTATCAAGTTCATTATGAAGTTTAGGAAGTCAGAATTTGTTATTTACGCATTTGTCTCCCTTCCTCAAGATGAGCCTTGTGAATCTAAAAATCAGAGTTGACTCAGGAATTATAGTTGTTTCACTTCTCTCTTTCTCTGCCTGAGGCCCCACTTCATTTCTTCTATGGCTCACTGCAAGGCCTGATACAATCAGAAAACCTTCACAACTATTTAAGGACTAAAGGATTTTGGATGCCTGGCAAGAGAATGTAGGTATTTTCCTATCACTTCAGCACTGCAAAGATGGTCGTTAGGTAGCTCACAATTTCATCTCTGGTTATCACTTTCCACAGGGACGGGACTGGTTTCACTGCAGGAGCTCTGAGTTCTATTATGGCGAAACCCAGTCTCCTTTGGGGAGAATGCCATTAGGACTGCTCTGGTTGCAACTGCTGAAACGAAAGTAGCATTAAATTACAGTGCCACAGTTACCACCCCAAGCCTAGAGGCCTGCCTGGCTCATGTCCTGTCCCTCTTAGAAAAGAGCCCCGAGTAGGTACAGTGTAACAATAATCTGGGTTAAGCATCATCCTTTACCTGTAAATGGTACTGTCAGAGCACGACATACTGGAAACTCAAAGCTATTTTAATGTTAGGGTTTTGAGAAATGAAAAACTAATTATCGTCTATCTTTTTTTTTTTTTTGCACCTGAAATTTCCTTTGTTGAATTTACTTAAAATATGGAATATCCTTTGTACAAATAGACTGTTCCGGCTATTAAACTGAAAATGACAATGACGGCAGATAGCACTCTGACAAGATAACGTGGTGATAAAAACATTTTGTAGCAAACACTTCATATGCCAGAATTAGAATCAAGCAAACATTCTTTTCCTCTCCTAACACATTATAGAAAAGAGGGAAAACCTTTTTAGAGAGGAAGAAAAAATATTTTTTGACATGTGCATCTTAGCTTGGTTACAAGAACTAAGAAACCGATACAACCTAGCAACATGCCATCCCAAACTGGCCGACAATAAAATAGAAAGGGGAAAAATAAACCTCTCATGCCAGCTCCACCTCAAGTGGAAATTTTCTTGGTTCTTCAGCACCAGAGTCATCACTTAACTCTGGAGAAATTACCCAGCCACAGGAATACTGGCAACAAATATCCAAATGAAGGTACTATTCATTTAAAATAATAAATAGGACAAAACATTATTCAAGAAGTGTGAAGGCTAGAGAGAACAGCAGAAGAAATGGAAGACAGACCAAGAGGACAGAGGGCAGGGCTTTTACTGCAATGGGCCAAAGGTGCCGTCTTCCCAGGAGCTGAGCCCCGCACCCATCTTCCTTGGTAAGTATTCACCATCTGAAAAGGAAAGTCCCCCAGCCCAATCACGAGCATTAGCCAGGTCCTAACTTCCTGTCCTGATTTGGCATTATGCAAACCTCTTTGAGCTCAAAGTGTTCTCCGGAGTCTAAGCTCATCACCTGTAGTGTGGAAATAAGGGTCCACCCTCCTTTGGAAGTCTACGCTTGTGGTGGTAAAGAACTTGCCAATTTTGTGTGTGGGTGCAGTGCACAAAGACTGCAGAATCACAGCACAGCTCATTTCCTCTAAGTCACACTCGGGTAAGGTTTAACCTGAAGTCGACTACATCGAATGCTCAGATCACTTGCTGTACTACCATAATGAGAGCATCAGTTTATGAACAGGACATGAAGAGGGTTCAATAACCCTTTTCCTATTTACATAGTGCTTTATTAAGAACTTTTTCCTTGAGTCTAATTTTTGAACCTCACAACAAGCAGAGTGACAAAGGTCTAATATAATCATTCCAGATTTATAAATCAAAGCATGGAGGCTCAGTAAGACCAAAGGATTTAACTGAAGTCTTATCTTTGACCACAGGCCCTCGGTGCTGTGCTGACCGCATTCCACAGCTTCCTCTATCCTGCGCTGCCTCTTTATTTATGAAAGAGCAACACTTTTGGAGAAGAGGAAAATGTGCTATTGTAGAACAGAGAAGGATCAGGTCAGGACAGCAGTGATATATTAGGGAAATGACCAGCAGTGACCTGGTCATTTGAAAAAATGTGTTTGAGGTTAAGCTTAGGTGCACGTACAGTCTCTCTTAAACCCACACAGACAAGGTGGAGGCAATGCTGGCTCTGAGTCCCCACAATAACCAGGACTACTGTGAATGCACTGCCTGTCTCACATCCACACCTCTTTTATTGTCTCTTAAAGGTGTCAAAGGGTGGCCACGGGAGATGGCAGAGAAAGGCTTCTCTTAACCTTAGAAGGACCTCAGTACCAGCTGTATCCTGAGGAGTAAACACGCTAAATCAAACAAAACCCAAGAGAGCGAAAGAGAAAAGCAGCAAGTGAATCAAGTCCTCTCTTCTGTTTACAGTCCCTCCTGGCAAATATTTTGTTTCTAATGAATGATCCATTCATGAAGCCCTATCTCCCAATCAAGCAAGCGCTTTCCACCTCCTGCAGCAGGTGCCCCTCAGCAGATTAAGTCAGGTCCTGGGATGCAGTAAGCACTCTGGGAGGACCCCGATGCCATTCAAGGGAGGCAGTGTCT
Source organism: Nycticebus coucang (assembly GCF_027406575.1). NCBI lineage: Eukaryota > Metazoa > Chordata > Mammalia > Primates > Lorisidae > Nycticebus > Nycticebus coucang. Next base: position 85,301,293 of record NC_069795.1, read on the forward strand.
TGTCCAGGACAGCCCCAGAGTCGTAGTGTCCACTCTCTTCTGCAAGTGAGTTTGCACATGGAAATACAGAAATGAATCCAAACAGGAGTCTCAACTGTGTAAGAGGAAGGGTGAGTGGGTGAAAGGAGGTAAATATTAGTGAACATCCATTATGGGCCAAGAGTTAGGCCAAGTACTGGAATGCTATCTTACCTAATAAACAACAACACTGTGCCTGGCACACAGTCACAGCAAGGCGCAGGCGGGGAGGTGACCGACCCAGCCAGACACAAACGCCCAGGAAGTGGCAATGAGATCGGCGCTGAGATTTCAATGATTCCAAAGGCTGTATGCTTCTTTAATAGCTTCCTGATCATGTGTTGGGCTTATGCATCTAAGCCTTAGCACGATGTGACAGAAAGAGATCTGGTGCTTTGTTTCTAGCTCAGAAACCTTTTGGCCTTCTCCTCGCAAATGGGGACATCAGATGAGGTGATTTCTAAGGGACATTTTAGATCTGGTTAATGCTATAATTCTGTGGAATGTAGGTGCTTTCTGCACCAAAATATAGCAAGATAACAGTGGCTTTGAGGTTGTGCCCAATGACACACCATTTTACTGTGGGTGACCCTACTGGACATCCTCACCTCTGTGGACAACCTTACTTCTAAAGATCTCAGTTGCCTCATTAGTAAAATGAAGACAATAAAAACGCTGTCTTATCTCATCCAAAAATTTGCAGGGAGAGACAAATGCATTTATAGTACTTAGCATGCAAATAATAATTTGACAAATATTATCATCATTCCTGTTTCTCCAGGGTCTATCTACTGAGAAGTCCCGATAATTCACTGGCAGCCAGAATTGCCTCAGGATACAGAATTTCAGGTGTAGTTTTGTTTATGATATTACTGCTCCAGGTGACCAACTAAGGTTCTGGCTGACCATCCCTGGCCACTCCCCTTTGGCAAATACCCAAGGAAAATGGAAAAAAGATTGATATGAACACACTAGGGAGAATGACCAAAGTGCTACAATCGTATTTCCCCAGCATGATGCCATATCATAGCTACAATATCACTTCTTCCCCATGTCAACCCTCAGAGAGGGAAAAATGTTTTCTTCACTTTACAGGTGAGAAAACAAGTATAATATTCAAATCAGAAGAAATCTTAGGCACAGTTTAGCTTTACGTCTAACTAAAACACAAGTCTTGGTAGACTTGTTAAATGTTTAAGAGATAAAGATAATTTCAGTAGTCAACCTTTACCTAATGATTAGAAACATTTTTTTTTTTCCTATACGTTTTGCTTAGATCCACATTCATCCTGTCTGATGCAAATTATTTAGGAAAACTTTTAGGAATGTCTTTCCCTTTTTTTTTCCTCCCAAGTGCTGTTATTTAGCAATCAGGGCAAGGCAGACTTTACCATCCTTTCAAGGTAAAGGAACCATACAAAAAATTTCCTCTAAATGCATTTTCCCTTTACAGACACTTTCCGTGAACAGAAAGGGAGGGCCCTGGGGGTTTCTCTGAAGTTACTCTCAATTACAAAGAACCACGTTGGCAAAACTGATGTTAGAAGGGATCTGAGTTTCGAGGCTACAGCTATTCTTGGGCACTCATCTCCTAATGAAAAGTGACCGTGCATTCCATTGTGGAGGCCACACCTCAACGACATCTGAATTGAGCCTTACATTTTCTTTTCTTTCCTTCCTTTTCTTTCTTTTTTTTTTTTTTTTTTTTGGTCAAAGTTGATATATTATGAGAAAGGTCAATCAGCTTGCAACTGTAGCCATAAGGAAATTAATGACGTTATTTAATCCCAAATGCAATTAGCCAAATATCAAATAATTGAAGGCAAAGAACTAATGAAATACTAGAAAATACATTTTTGATACACAATTAAATGATCATTTTGCTCCAATGGACAGGAATAGGGCTGCCCTTGGGGAGCACCTCTAAGCAGACCATAAATCTAAAATTATTGGAAGGATTTACAGAGAATAGACTCCAATATTAGGATGTAATACAGATTTAATTGGATAGTGCAGATACAATTGTCTTGCCTTGTTGAGTATCTCTGTGGGTTGGATTAAAAAAAAAAAAAAAAAAAGATAGAACCAAGACATCAGAAGCAAGGAAGAGGTCCATGGACCACATCAAAGCATAGACAGTGGAAGACTCCCTGTCACGATTTTCAGATCCTTTTAATCCTTTGGTCTTCACCACGTGGTTAACTGCCATGGAGGCCTGCAGCTGCTCCCGTTCAACTCTCAGCCTGACCTCCTGTTACTAGGTAGCTTTCTACTTCTTCTGCCTCTTGAGCTTCATTTTCTTCAAGCTGACCTCTGAGTCTTCAATAAATGAAAATTAACCAACTGATTCACTATTGCTCTTGGCAAGTCTTCATCTACTTTAATCCTATCTGACGCTATCCCATAAAAGACTAAGTTCCAGTCTAGAGATCAACAGTCTCCAACATAGTCATCATGTGGCCACCCAAGAAGCAACACCCCAGCAAGGAAATGTGAGAAGCATTTTTTCGCCGAAAATAGCCTCTCAGGATTGAGAATTTTAAATCGGGGAATAGATTCGTAGCAGCGCTTCTAGCAAGCTCATTATACATTCCAGAATTCCTTGGTCTTTCTATCACCATTGGAAGCATATCACTAAAAAATTGGTAGTTGTGCCATTTTCTTTGGACATACAAATTGATAACTACTGATAACTGTGTCTTAGTTCAGGTTGCTATCAAAAATATAATAAATTAGATGACGTAAACACCAGATATTTATTTCTCACAGTTCTGGGGCTGAGATGTCCCCTGTGGAGATGCTTGTCCCTGATTGGGCCTGCAGACTACTGCCTTCTCCCTGGGCACTTTGCGGGCTTCCCTCGGTGTGTGCATGTGAAGAGAAAATCTCTAGCTCCTTATTTTTTTCTTTTTTTTTGAGACAGAGTCTCACTCTGTTGCCCAGGTTAGAGTTCCATGGTGTCAGCTCACAGCAGCCTAAAACTCCTGGGCTTAAGCGATCCTTCTGTCTTAGTCTCCTGAGTGTCTTGGACAACAGGCACCCACCATAAGACCCTATTGATTTTTCTATTTTTAGTGGAGATGGGGATCTTGCTCTTGCTCAGGCTAGTCTTGAACTCCTGAGCTCAAGAAAATCTCTTGAGCCTCTTGAGCTCAGCCTCCCAAATTGCTAGGATTATAGGTATGAGCCACCACACCTGGCCTTGAGCCTTACATTTCTTAATAGAGATGAGAACTGTACTCTGGAAAAGTACACGTGGTTTGGACAGTTCTCAAAGCCATATTAATGTTCTTTATTAATAAGAATTGTTTAAGGCCTGAGGATGGCACTGGTGAGTATTGTCTTCAGCATACCTAAGGAGAGCCATATAGACAAACATGCTCTTCCTCTCTCCTTCCATCCCCTGTTTTTTTCTACCATTTTAGGGGAACCCCCCCCAAAAAATAAAAGAGTTCTGGAACTTAAAAGCAGGGCAAGGGTTTAGAAATGATAAGACCGTTCACCTATTCAAAGATCGGATGACTTGTTTGGGAAGGTGATAACTATCACATCACTGGAAATAGCAATTATAATAACAAAGCTAACCATTTACTAAGTATATACTATTGTCCAGATCTGGGTTAAGTGTTTACATATATTTTGTCATTTACTCTTTTCCTCAGTTCTATATATAGATGTCATTATACAATTTTGCAAACAAGAAAAGCTGATTTTAGAGGGATTTAGTAACTCACTTAAGGTTACTAGTTAATAGCAGGCACAGCCAAGTTTTAAGCCCAGTTCTCCTTGAATTCAAAGTTTATACTACTTGCTTTCTTCCTGTCTCTTCTTCCCTGGACCCTGCACCTTATAATGGATACTTCCAACAAATACCAGGTTCAGAAGAACTGACTGTCCTTTTGTCCATAGTTAATAATCTATGTGAGAGTAGGCCATTTCCTCTTGCATAGATGCTTCCTTCTCTTTTTCCTTTCTGATAACAAAAAGTTGCCTTCCACATTATAAAAATATGCTCTTTGGCAATGCTTAATCATACAGTTCTATTTTAGTATTTAAAAAGAAACCTTGGAATAAATAATAAGATAATTGCAGGGGGAGGAAGAGAGAGAAAACCATCTTCAGAGTACATATCAGCTATGTTGAGAATACTCTTTCTTTGTTATACTGAGGAGACTCCAAAGCTGGAATTAATTCAAGGGTTCTGAAGGTATCACTTCTCCAAATCAATTTATTTCTATCTGTACTCAGATGTGTAAGGTTCTCCTAAGGTCTCCTAGGGTGTTCAACATTCTTAGATGAATATTTAAGGTTTTCTGGGTGGTGCCTGTGGCTCAGTGAGGAGGGATAGTAGGTTCGAACCCAGCCCCAGCCAAACTACAACAAAAACAACAAAAAGAATATTTAAGATCTTCCATAATATGGAACCAATTCATGTTTGTTTAGTTCTTCCACAAGAACCCTTCTACTGAAGCTTGATACTCCTTACTGCACAGCTTGTAAAGTATATTCCCAGAGCTCCTGACGTTTGTTCCTCTAAACCAGGATGCTCTAAGTCTTTTATCTGAATCCTCTCTGTTTATTAAGTCTAGCTTGGACATTTTTCCTCCAGAAATTTCTTTGGAGCTAGAATAAGTTATTTCTTTATCGTTTCATAAAATATGAAGCTCATGAGAGACTTAATGGTAGATGTTGTCTAAATTTCATTTCCCAGTTCTAACACTGCATATAGTTGAGTACTTTAGGGATATTGAATGATGTTGCTGATCATTGCTCACAAAAAATTCTCTAAAATTTCCAACCGGGAGTAATTCTGCCTTCTTTTATTTTTTTATTTATTTTTATTTTTTATTTTTTTTTGTGGTTTTTGGCCAGGGCTGGGTTTGAACCCACCACCTCCGGCATATGGGACTGGTGCCCTACTCCTTGAGCCACAGGTGCCGCCCAATTCTGCCTTCTTTTAAATATCAAGGATTTTTATCTATTTTGAGTAATAAAGTTCTAAACTCTTCAGATGACAGTACAGAACCCCTCTTGGCCAAGTAGACCCCAAAGAATCCCTAAACATGAAATCCCAGTCATGGTAGGATGGGAGGTCAATATACTTCTTTATTATCCATCTCTTACCGACCACCATTAGGCTTTCTTCCCTAAGGACCAAACCAACCAGCCCTTTGCAGACTTGCTCCACTGCTGATTTCCATTAACTGCCTAATGTTGCTTCTCCATTTATTGTGGTTTCCACACAAAAACTTGACCAGCACTCCTTCCTGCTAAGAGGCCACTGACCACGTAGTGTTCTTGGAAGTTGTTCCCAGAGGGTTTCTGTGTCCCATGCTTCACCTTTTGCTATCAGAGGCCTGAAAACTCCACCCTCAGAAGGTGCTAACTCCACCATTTCTTGAACATGGGACCTACAAAATAGCACAAAGCTTAATTTTGCACATCCGTGTTTCTCCTTTCACAAATCTTCGTGATTCCTCCTAAAGATTAATAAATTTTTATGTTCAGCTGTAATTCCTGTTTCTTTTATCCCTTCATCAAAGTCCCTGTTTCCAGCTTCTGGCTGGAGGCCACACTTCCAAGCCTATCAGAATGGCCGCCTGCAGGTTGCAACCCTTTATGAAAAATAACATCCTGCATTCCAAATTTATAAACCTCATCATTCTTCAGTTAACAATATCTAGCTTAGTACTATGTTCTACCTAGTGTTATAGTTACTTGGGTTATCACTGCGTTCTTCATAATAGACTGCAACTTATTCAACGTAAAAAAGCTTTTCATATCCCCAAACACAAAGTCCGGCACATAAAAGACACTCAGAAAGTAAGTATTGAATTCATTCACTGCAAAAACATTGGGTGCTTTAAAGTGATGGTGTAGGTGTCCCGTGGTCTGCCAGGATCCCAAGCTGCATGGCTACAGGAGAGGAGGCATCACTTTACCCTTTGATGTGTCTTATACTCTATTTAAAATGTGTTCAAGGAAATTTGCTTCCTTTTGTAGGATTCTACAAAGATTCACATTCCATTTCTCATAAGAATATCAGAGTGTTTCACAGAGGTACCTTCTCACATTTTTATATTTAATAGTATGTCTTCAGTGATGTGATATCTCTCTCGAGACACCCAGTGGGGAGACGTTATTCTCAGCTGTCAAGTCTTCAAGTTCATTCATTTACTTAATGGAATCTAGTAGCATAAAGGTGAAGAAGTGACAGTCTTAGAGTTGAAGGATAAACAGAAGAGTAAAAATGCACTGAAGAAAGTGTAGTAAGTTCTCTACTGTTTGCCACAACCTGGCTGTGTGGCCCTTGGAACACTTTGAATCTCTGAAATTTAAATTTCCTCTTCTAAAATGTCTGGGCTAGACTAATGGACATTTGACTTCCAGCACCCGGCATTTATTATACTGAAAGGAACTTATGCACTAGTGATCAAAATTTCCCTTTCATCTGTTCTTAAGTCTCAGAACTTTCTTCTTATACTGAGGTTAGAAGAAAATATTTTTAGTGATCAGGGACTAACTATACGTTATTCTTTTGACATTTTGGCATTTTTTAAGCTGGCAGTCCTTGGGTCCTTTTTCTGTCATCTGTTACCCACAGCGTGGCATTTCCTCCCACTTGTTGATCCCTTGAGTCAATAATCATCATGCCTTATCACGAGAGATAAAGCCAACATATTCTGATTTTTGGTATTAAAAGGTTAATCTCCCAAAGGGCAACTTTACCAAGCACGGTATGAAGATATTTATTCCATTTCTTAGTCTGCAGGAAAGTTGTTGACTACTGTTAACCAAACATCCTATTTTTAGAAGCATATTTAGCTCCATCTTTATAGTGTCTGGACTTGTAACTACCCATTTCTCTAACATTAAGCTGAGCCACACAAGAAAATTAACACAGTGATAATATTTCCAGTGCACACTGAGTCACTATCCCATGTCTAAAATGGGAAACAAATTGTGCAGATTTCTTGGCGCAGAGAGAAGGAGGGTACTCGACTATTGGAGTTCTGTAGTAAGCTTCAGGGTTTAACATTGGTGAAAATAGTCTATTCCCTTAAAAAGTGGGGATGTTCTGCCTTCTTTTAAATACTACTTCAGGCTTATGAATACAAGTATGAAAGTAAGAGAGGGCAGATGCCAACATCACCAATAATTATCAACCTTAACTGCAGTAAAAGCAAGGATGCGGTTTGCTTCTGATAGTAGTAACAGGCCTTCCTTCGAGAAAAAATGATCAGCTCCACGCCATTCAGCAACCAGCCAGGCCAGGCTGAGGATCAGAGGTGTCCAGATTCAAATCCCAGGCCACACAGAAAGAAGGGGGTTTCTATTAGAACAGGCTGAATGCCACAGTTATTGTGCAAAGTTGCCCGGTCCCATGTGAATTAACACAAGTATGGTGTCTGTATTTAGGCCATCTGAAACTACCTTTGCTGTCAACTTTAACTCCAAAAGAAAAAGGGAATAAACAAAATAATAGTTGTGTTCCTGGATTCTGAACCCTCACAGTGCTGCTGTAGAAAATAATTTTAATGGCAAGCCGAAGAGTCTTTCAAAACATATAACAAAGCCATAATAAAATGGGATACTTATCCTGCTGCTCCAATTAGACCACTTCCATTCAATAGTTGTAACTAATGACTTGTTTTTCCTTTGGTATTAGGGGCCCTATTACTGTGCTGAACACAACATTCCTCATTTTGTTTTCCCTGGTATGCGTGTGTCTCTCACTGATGACTGCAATTTGATATTTATGAAATCACATAAAAATACTGTGTAATCCTCCCCATTATGCCCTTCCTGAATTGTAGGAAATTATTGAGAGGACAATGGAATAATGTATACCACAGTGCATGCGTCCTTCTCTCAGCTACTTCTAACTGACAGTCTCTCACTCTCTCTCTGGCTGGAGAACACACTGTACTGCAGAGATAATTGGGGAATATGATGATGTTTATTCAAAAACAGGTCACACAGACTGCAATTTGAGAGTCTTCCTTTATCTTCTTATTCTCATCCAAAGGAAATGCATAATACTGTTTTCTACAAATCAGAAATGTGGAATCTTAATTACTTCTTTAGATTTAAGCTACTGAGAAAAATCCACTGCAGATATACCCTGCTCCCTTGAGAATGGCAAGATTTGGAACACTCATTTCAGATTCTCATTTAGAATAAATTGGGATGAGAATGAGTGTGCACTCACATTATTTTCACAGTATGGTCTATTGCTTCTAAAAAAGCACATCTATGGCATTAGCCTTCATTTTCTCAGGAATCATATAAAAGGACAGGGATTTCTGGGTGGGAAGTTGTATTTAGAAAAAACAAAATATGGAATCAATAATCTCTGTCATGGTATAGACATGCAGACTCATCTTTGACTTGAGATGATAGCTTTTTCTCCTGCGTATTGACTCATTGAAGGAATAAAAAAATGTAATTATGCAATAAAAAAAAATCACGAAGCAGTGAGAATCCTTCTAACAGAAAGTGTAAACCATATAAAAATTTCTGCTATAAAGGAGATGCCATATTGCATGGCCGGCTTTTCATCCTGCAAGGTGACTTTCATCCATTCAACCTTCATGCAAAGATTCAGACACTGAGTTGGAGGAGGTGATTGTAGACACTCGATGAATCCAAAAACACACCCCCCACCCGCAAGTTCATTACTTGCGAGTAGCTTCTCCAAATAGGACTCTTGATCTGGCCTAGTTCTCTTTCCTTCGTCCCACAGCACTGCATGTTTAACCTGGCTGGTCGTGGAAGGTCCTCCAACATTGAACTCAAATTGGGAATTAGAATTCACTTCAACAAACACTTACCAAGTTCTTATTGTGCCATTTGGGAGATGCTAAGTTAAGGAATTAATGTTATTTCAACTGAAGGACACATCATTCTCCCACACCCTAGAACATCCTCCAACGTCTCACTGAATCGAATTCCAAAAGTCAAAACTTCGAGACTTTGATATATCAGGAATGATATCTGGGATGTTGAATTATTGCAGCAATTTCCACCCCTCACACATGCAAAGCAAAGCTTCTAAGAAACTCAATTAGCGCTGTCTGTATTTCCCTCATACGCACACGTCCAGCTCTCACATGCTTCAGAACGCCCGGTATGAGTGTGCCAAAATAATCTGACAAAGGCTGTTCTCCTAATATTTGTGGGGAGACTAGAACCAAACGTACTGGTAACCTCTGGAGAACAAGTTGTCGCGTGAGATTTATTTCACAATTCAAATGAAAGGGCTTTTGAAACACACCCAAACTCTCAGTGTTTGTCTAGATGCAACCACAAGTTTTCTAATCTGTTTCCAGGAAGCATCATTATCATGAAGTAAAACCTTTCTAGCAACCCAGATGTGTGATCAGAGGTTGCTGAAAGCTTAGCAATGTCAGGAATCTCACCTTTCTATTTCCAAATGTTTATGAAATTAATATTGAACACGAGATACATAGTTTAAACATAGAATTTAAACACGGAGTCCCTGAGTTTGCAACCTGGAGCAAGAAATAGTTCAGTCTAGTTGCAAATCTTCTGTTATGACCCAGGTGGGGGAAATAGAGTGGTTGAGGAGAATCAGAACTACAGGGTGGGCTAGGAGATCTCTTTCTAGTCCCTACTGTGTTTTTTTCTTAAAGTTTATTTCAAGTTAATGTAAGGGTACAAAGAATTAGACTGCCTTATTTACATTTATTAGGTATAGTCTCTGTTGTAGTTGTATCCCGCCCCAGCCCCAGTAGGTGTGCCATAGATCCCCACACTGTGCCCATTAAGTGGGAGCATACCAATCCCCCTCCCACCTCCCCTCTCCCACCCTCTTCCCACTCCCCCCATTTTGAATTGAACTGAGTTTGCCTCTTCTGTGGGTGTGTATTATACCATCTACTGGCTTCAAATTAGTATTAAGCACATTGGATATTTTCTTCTCCATTCTTGTGATGCTTTACTAAGAAGAATGTGTTTCAACTCCATCCAGGTTAAAATACAAAAGATGTAAAGTCCCCATATTGTTTATGGCTGAATAGTATTCCATGTATGCATATACCACAGTTTGTAATCCATTCCTGAGTCGATGGGCATTTAGGTTGTTTTCACATCTTGGCGATTATAAATTGAGCTGTGATAAATAATCCAGTGCAAATGTCTTTATAATAAACTGATTTCTTTTTTCTTCTGGGTAGATGCCTAGTAATAGGATAGCAGGATCAAAAGCACCTTTATGATCTTGAGCAAATGTCTCCAGGACATAATCTCCTCACCTATTAATTCTCCCACTGAAACTTCTGAGGGCAGGGACTGTGTCTCCTCTATCTCTGTATCTATAACACCTAGGGACAGGGCATGGTGCATGGTCAATGCTCAATAGATGTCTGTGGAACAAATGAGAAAATTAAAGTCCCATCCAATGCTGAAGTTTAACTTGGCTAAGAAAATATCAGGGTGATCACTTGAACTGTTGAGAGAACAAACAAAAATGAAGAAAGCTTTGATTCTAGAGTCTGAGACACTAAGTGCTTCCTGGTGCTCTCTTTTCATTAAGGTTTATGTAACTACACTTTTATGGAACCATTTCACCCTCAGTCTTTTGCACAGATACCCTTAAAAATATATTTGGTGCAAAACTACTAGACTGATTGCAGTAGGGAACACAGTTCTTGTCTAATCCAACTATGCAGTTTATCTGATAGTTCTATGGCAGAGAGAGTAAGCCACGCCTGGAACAAAGGAAAACAAAATGAGATTGGAAAGTTAAAAGCTTTCAAATTAAGTTCCCATGACCAAAAGCAAAAGAGAGGAAAGAAAGAGCACTATGTTACATTACATAACATATTGAAGAGGCGTCACTCAAAGATGGACCAGTGAGTTTGAGGAGTAACTCGGAACTGATGCACAGAAATACTTTTCAATTGTGTCCCTGCCATTTTACCTGTAAATATTGTGAATACATTTACCTGCATTTTTCAAAAGGGTGATGGATGCTCTTGTTAGCATGCTCCTCCTCCTTCCATCTGACTTTATTTTATTACACTCATGCTGTTAGAGTAAGTTATCTGGAAAAATCACCCTGGGGAGCAAAATAATGTGGGCTCTAAATGTGCTTAAGATGAAAGTATTCCTTCACTGTAAACAGGGAGCCAGTCTTTGTGTAGTATTTCTTCTTATTATTCCACAGGACGCAGTATACAGATAGCCATTCTCATAAAGTTATATTTACACACCTTACAGGGATACTATCTGCCACCATTATAACTTATGTATACCAGTAATGTCAGGAGCTAGTCTCCATTGGACTTGGTCCTCAAATTATAACAAACAGGGATGAAAGCCACGCAAAATGAATGCACAGCATTTACATGGTTGTGGTAAAGGAGAGTGTTAAGCACTGTTGTAGAAGCTGGTCTGTCTGGGCTCTGTTTAGATTGGGGGATGCCTGTGTGTACTACCAGCATATCTGGTATATTCTGCTATACAGTTCTCTGTCCTCTAATGGTTCAAAATCCCCTATGTTGAAAACAACATACCTTGTTCACAAAGATTAAAATAGCCGAGAGATTTATATGACATGGAAGAACCATGCCAAGACTGACCATTCAAATCTCCCTACTGGCTCTGTCACTGGGCCACCCTCTTGCCTGAGATGCATGTGAGTGAGACACCTGTTAGACTCTTCTCCCCCCGGGTCATGGAAAGTCCGAAAGAAGACCATGCCTAGATTGTCTTCTGAGGAAGAGAAGAGTCACTAGAATAAACAAATAATACATAAGAGCAAATGGGGGATGGAAAAAAAATCTGAAAACAAATTTGGGGGAAAGCTGAGAACTAGCCAAGAGAAAAAAGAAAGTCAAAAGTGGGGCTTTAACAGACCACTAAATGTCACTGAGGAATCAATCCCATTCGTCCACAGGTATATTATATTGAAACACGGGATCTTAGTGAGAGAGTTGACGTAAGCTCATTTCTGCTGAATTAGATAAGGCTTAATTCCTTTACACATTGTCACGTAAAACTACTCAGAACAGAAATGTGATTAGATGTTCTGAGCCCTGAGCCCTAAAAGAGAAAGGTGTAAACACTGAAGGAAAGTCAAAGAACTGAGGTGACCGGTCGCCAAACCAGGCTTTCCTTTAGTTCACTGGTTTTGTTTTTGCCGTGGCCAAGTAACCAAAATACCTACAAAGGCTATAGATACAGAATGCATCTGGTAAAAGTACCATCCTGTGCAGCAACCCACCCTCTGGACTGCCTTTCCCTGTCCTCATCTCCCCAGTCCAATCTTGGCCACCCTTTAAAGTCACATCAAATGCCACCTCTTCATAAAGGTTTCCCTGGACACTCAGCTAAATGCAACTCCTAAATCTTCTGGATATCCAGTAGATTTTATCTTTAAATTGCTTTGGGTACCCATCACTTCCATTTTTTTAAGGCAGAGTCTTACTCTGTCACCTGTGCTGGAGTACAGAGGCATTGTCATAGCTCACTGCAACCCTGAACTCCGGGACTCCAGTGATCCTCCTGTCTTGACCTCCCAGAGTGTTAAGATTACAGGGGTGAGCCACCACCACCTGGTTACCCTTCACTTTCTACCTTATGCTGTAGATAACACCTACATATTTTACCCCTCCACGTGGGGTTTGGAATATGGCAGGCACTAAATGCTTGAGGAAGAGATAGACGGAATAACAGAGGGAGAGGGAAGGAATGAAAAACTATTTCCAAGCAAGTGCTCAGACTAGCAGAAATACTGTTAAACATACACACTGACAAGGGGAGAAATGCAGCTTCAAGGAACCTCATCTGCACTGGCCTCTTGCAAAGTCCTGGAAAGGGCCCAAAAAGCGAGTTTGCTGCTGCCTTTCCACTCTCACTGCCCTCTGTCACATGTTCCTGTGCAGCTGTGTTAGAACAGTCATGCAGTTTAGGTATTTGGTGAGGGAAAGCTGAGTAGAGAACACAGTTAGAGGAGCATAGCGGGATACATCTGCATGGTCTGCAGTCACTGTGGTGTGCACTTCAGTCACCACCAGCCACCACCGTGGATGAATGAGTTCCTGGAATACCTGCGAGGGCCCCAGGTATGACTCTACTCTCCCAGCTCTGACTCAGATGTATAAGGCCAGGAGTCATGTGACATGAATGTGTCCCACAATACCTAGCATGGAAATTAGGCAGGTGGAGGACAGAAGCAGTGGTAGAGTGTATGGAAACAGAAATTAATTCTGATGAAAATTCTACCAATAGTCAGAAGGGTGAAAGAACCCACCGGGAGGACCAGTTGGTTCTCAGTGACGTGAAGGGAGATACTTCCTCTTACCAGAAATGTGCTTATTAATATACTGGAAGCAACGAAAAATGCCCTGCTGATTTGATGTTCTGATTTGATGTGAGTTGCACAAAGTAGAATCTATCACCTTACGAGTCTGCAGCAACAGTACAAGTTTTTCAACAGCTCACAAATAAACCACCCTTGATAGCAGTTTGCATAAACATGACAATCACTTCAAATTTTATACATTACCAATAAAAAGTTGAATAGATTAAAGATAGTTTTCTAAACTTTTAATAGTAATAGTAATAATAATAATAAATTCTATAACTTATGCAGAAAGACTAAAATTATCTTTCCATTCTCACTGTAGAAAATATTATTAAAAATTATAATTTTTAAATATTATAAAAATATTAGGTTGTATGGAGAAAATATTATTAAAAATTAGGTTGTATGGAGAGGCAATCCGTGAACTATAGCCACAAAATGTAAAAAGAAGTAACCAGGCATTTAATACAATTTTTAAATAGATTTTGTAATTTTTGAGGTATTTTCACAGCTTTTATTAATTAAAAATATGTTAGATTTGGGCGGTGCCTGTGGCTCAGTGAGTAGGGCGCTGGCCCCATATACGTAGGGTAGCAGGTTCAAACCCGGCCCTGGCCAAACTGCAACAACAAAAAATAGCCTGTAATCCCAGCTACTCAGGAGGCTGAGGCAAGAGAATTGCCTAAACCCAAGAGCTGGAGGTTTCTGTGAGCTGTGATGCCACAGCACTCTACCGAGGCCGACAAAGTGAGACTCTGTCTCAAAAAAAAAAAGTTAGATTTGCTTTTCCATTTGAAGTACATATGCATTTTCGTATATAAATCTTGTGGGTTGAGTTGTATGTCCCTCCACATCAATATGTTAAGGTCCTAAGTAACTCAGAATGCATGACTATACTTGGAGAAAGGACGTCTGAAGAGGCCATTAAATTAAAATGAGATCACTAGGGTGGACCGTGATGCGGTCTGACTGGTGCTGTGCTTATAAGAGGAGGCCAGGACGAGCAGAGGAGAGAGCGCGTGAGGACACAGCGAGAGGCAGCCCGCTGCAAGCCCAGGAGAAAAAATGACCCTGCCAGGACCTTCATCTCAGATGTTTTGCCTCTAAAATGGTGAGAAAAAAAAAAAAAATTCCATTAATTCACCCATGTTGTAGCAATCTGTGGTACAGTTGTCTCTCAAAATCTGAGGGGCATTGGTTCCCAGACCTCACTTTGGATACAAAAATCCATGTATGGTCAAGTCCCTGATATAAAAGGGTGTGGTATTTGCATATAACCTACGCACATCTTCTCATAGGTATTATAAGCAATCATCTCTATATAGCTCATAAAGTGTAATACAATATGAATGCGGCATAAATAGTTGTTATATTTTTATTTGTACTATTTTTTATTATTGTATTGTTATTTTTAAGTTTTTTAATATATTTTAAATACTAAAACATATTTAATATTTTTAAATATTTTCCATTAGTGCTTTGTTGATTCGACAGTGTGGTTTATGATAGTAGCCCTAAGAAACTAATATAATAATTTTTTGTTTGTAATTTTGTATTTTTAAAAGAGGTTCTTAAGCATCAAGGCTTTAGGTCCCACAATATCTGACTATATCTTAACCTATACATACACAAAGTAATGATACTATTCACTTCATAATACACTAAATAGTGAATAGTATCATTAATTTGTGTGATTTCAGTTGAGTATGCTGAGTTATACTCAATAAGACCGATGGCGTTTGGTCAGAAATCCTTACTTACTGTACTTAAATCTTTACAGATGCTTCCCACAGCCATGCACACTTTAGTAACTATCAAATGGTTAACAGAATTGAATCATTTAATCAAAATCTTTACATGACTTCTCAAATATGTGCAACCTTATCACGTAGGAAGTCACTGTCTATACATTTTGTACAGATGAAATACTAAAGAATACCTCAGTGTCAGCCCAGCCTTTACTCAGTTTTCTGTTTAATAAATCTCCTATCTTTCAGCTTAAGTGTTAAGCAACTTCAAGGGGCATTCTGTAAGCAAAAGACGTTGGAAACTATAATTTCAAGTTCCACCTATCTCATGTTGTTGATGTCATAGATAAGGGACAAAAATTCTATGATCTACGTGGTATATAAAATTGGGGGAGTGACTTGATCTCTCTTTAATGTGTCATCATGTCTACAAAGGGATAATTATTTATATTCTGATAACCTCGTGGGTTCTTTTTCAGGGTCAGATGAGACAAATGGGTATGAAAATGTGTTGCATTAAAATGTTTACTGTTATTTTGTAAAAGACAGTGATAAAGTTCTTACCAATTTAGACACAGAATTGATGTCAATCTCTCCAAATTAGAGATTTAACAATGTCGAGTCCTACCTATCCTGCCAGGCCTTGAGAGTCATTCTCTGAGTTTTACATTTCTTCTGGATGGGCAAGATGATATCTTTGAAATGTAGAGGTAACTCATTTATTTAATCTCTGAAAGTCTAAAAAAATAATCTGTGAATTCCCCACCATTGTGTGAATGTTTTTGGATAATTATTACATTCTAGAAGATTATTGAGAAAAGTTATCTTTTAATTTTTAGAATTTCTTTATGACTTTCGTATAATAATTAGTTCATATTCCAAATAGAAGACTAGATTTCTGTTTTTTAAATAGAAAATGCTAACACCAAGAATAAAGAGATATGGAAACAACTGGCTCTTTTGTTAACAGAATGTTGAAGGAAGGGTCCTCTGTAAACAGAAATCATGTGGTTAAAAAAGAAAGGGAGAAGGAGGTTGGGGGAGAGAGGGGAAAAGGAAGAGACAGAAAGAATGGACGGAAGCAAGCAGCAAACTTGGCTTTGGCGCTCTATTAATAGTCTGGTACTAGAACTCACTGAACTGCCACAGAAGGCTGAACAGTTCCGGGCTTCTCATGTGATCAGCTTCATACTTCCATGGCTCTCCCAAATAAGGCTTTCTAAACAAACTTGGCCTGCGCTCACTCATTTGGCATTTCTCCTGTAGGAATGCAACTCAATGTTCTATCCAAAGGCTTCAGGAATGACAGTTTTGGGATATTTATTTAATCCTCTCTCAAGCCAGGTTTGTTTTGAATCAATGGCAAATGTGATTAGTAAATGGAACATTCATTTCATTAGACCGACTCTAAACTTCATATATAAATGGGATGAATTTTATAGTTTATATTGACTTTTTTTTTTTCTTTACCCTTTCCCGATCTGCTCTTCAATGATGATATAAATTTTCCTTGCAGGCCAGGCATGGTGGCTCAAGTCTGTAATCCCAGCATTTTGGAAGGCTGATGTGGGAGGATCACTAGAGGCCAGGAATTTGAACCAGCCTGTGCTACGTAGGAAGATCCCATTTTTAAAATAGAGAAAGAATGAAAAGAGAGAGAGGGAAGGGAAGGAAAAGGAAGGGAAGGGAAAGGGAGAGAGAAAGAAAAAATAGCATGTGGTGGCACAAGCCTGTAGTCCCAGCTGTTCTGGAGGATGAGGCAGGGGAGGATCCCTTGAGCCTAGAAGTTTGAGCTTGCAGTGACCTACGATGACACCACTGCACTCTAGTCCTCTAGTCCAGGCAACAGAGTAAGATCCTGTCTCAATTTTTTTTAATGCAAAGGTACAAAACTTTGTTACTCCTGGCATTTGGCAAGCAGTTCCCATGTTTATGTGAAATGACATTGCTCGTGATGAACCAGTCAGTGCTGGTTTTGTGACAGGTGTTTTCTTCTCACTGGGATACATTGTGCTCACGAAGTAGCCTGGGGCCCAGGTGGTCTTCACCATGCTTTGTGCCTCTCAGAGCTCAGCAGTACTTTCCTCTCTGAGGTTCAAGTTTATTGGTTAGAGTCTCCTCTCTGACATTCTGCTTAATTCTATTCCATAGCCCACCCAATAAGTCCCCTCACCCCGCCAGTTCATTCAGAAGGGCCCAGCCAGCCAGAGCAGACAGGAAGATGAAAAATAAAGAGATGATCTGAAGTCTTCTGTTAGAAAAACAAAAAATAAGCTTTCCTGGCAGACAATTAGCAATAGTCTAATGTCAGGAAGGGAGCTCATCAGCAGCTTAACACACAGAGCCTGTTCAAGATCAAGAGGACTTGACTTAAGGCTTACAGCTGGGTTGCTACACACCAGTGAGAATTTGTGTTTCATGCGTTTTACAAAGAGGCAGTGTAGTACAAGGTACAAGGTTGGGCATGTGGTCAGGAGCAAGAAACTTTATCCCTCTCATTCTCATGACCCACTCAACAAAAAAATCATGGTATGAATACTATCTTTATAGCTTTTTTGAGGGGACTAAATGAGCCAATGCAAATGAAGGTGTCACTGAGAGAAGTAACTTACCTAGGAGCTTTCTAGCATTTACATTTGAGAAAGCCGCTCTTAGCACTTTTGTGATTTTTGTTTTATGTAAGTTATCTGTCCATACCTATCTGACTATTAGGAGAAATGCTCTATTCCTTTAAAAAGGGGGATGCTAGCTCTCAAAAAAAAAAATAGTACTTCATTCTACTGAAAAGGAATTCAAGTGCTAGCATCATCAGTGATACACAGCTGATCTCTTCTATAGGATTTAAGTTCTTTGAAGATGAGCTAAGGTTTTTTCTCATCATTATATTTCTATTGACATCCAGAAAGGTGGCATCTAGATGTTAGGCATTTATTAAAATTAAAACTAAAAATAAAAGCCCTTTGCAGCAATATGGTAACGTTGGTAAGTATAACAAAAAGCACACATCTATTCAATATTTTTCCTAAAAATTACCACTGAACTCATCCATGCTTGGCCATGCTAATAAGCATAAACATTAACATTAAACTATATGTCTTGCCTAGATGGGACTGCTTTGTAAAGAGCTCATGAGCCAGGCAGAAAGCCCTTGAGCTGTCCCAATATTAGTTCCAGAAAGTAAAGCTCCCTTTGATGAATACAATATTTTGGGCTATTTACACAAAGAGAAGGCAACCTATTATACAAGCCATTTTGAGGCAAAGGGATTAACTTGCAAAGAGGGGAGAGAAGAAACTGAAATGAAATCAAACTGAAGGGAAGCGTACAGGTCATGGGAAGCGATGCCTGGTGTGAACAGAGTCTTCAGGAACAGACGCCATCATCTGCCTTTTTGTAACTGCGTCACCATCAGGGCGGTGACTAGATGGGAAGCCGAGCAGGATCCCTGGGTGCTTGGAAGAATGCCCTGTTAACCTACTGTCCCCAACACAGTATACGACAGGTAAAACCTTCATCTCTTACCTGGGCCCACACCAATTCTGGCTTTATTTTTATTGAATTATTTATCTACTTATTTAAGAGATGAAGTCTCACTATGTTGCCAGGCTGGACTGCAGAGCCTATGTGAAGGCAAGATTATAGCCCTGTGTGGCCTTGAACTTCAGGGTTCAAGAAATCCTATATTATATTGCCTCAGGGTCCTAAGTAGCTGGAACTACGGGTATGTGCCAGTGCACCTGGTTCCTCACTTTAGAGTGTTTGATTTTTAACCACTTAAGTGCAATTGGTATTACACCCCATCTTCTTTGGGAAAGCAATAAAATTTTAAAAATTTTTACAAAACATGCAACTCAAACTATTATTAATTCCATTACTGCTGGTCTTGGGAAAACATTTCACTGCCCTGGTGAGGTAGTTAAGGACTGTAAATTTCGTATTTTCCCTTCTCATTCAACAATCATACCTCTCCATCACCCCTAGAGCTAAATGCTGAGAGTATGTGGAAGTATGCAGCTATAGGAATTAAGACATGAAAACTTCACAGTATTTAAGTCACACATACTTTTACATTTTTTTTTCTTTTGAGACAGAGTGTCCTCCTGTTGCCCTGGGTAGAGTGCCGTAGCGTCACAGCAACCTCAAACTCTTGGGCTTGAGCACTCCTCTTGCCTCAGCTTTCCAATTAGCTGAGACTACAGGCGAGGCACTACACCTGGCTAGGTTGTTTTTTTAATTTATTTTTCCCTATTTTTAGTAGAGATAGATCTTGCTCTTTCTCAAGCAATCCACTCACCTTGGCCTCCCAGAGTGGTAAAATTATAGTTGTGAGCCACCATGCCTGGCCTACAACTCTTCATATAAAAGCTCTTCTGTTTAAACATTAAGAAAGTTCATAAGACCATAGGTTCAATAGTTTTAAGGGAAACCACAGAATCACTGGAGTATAACCAATCTCCCAACATCCACTCCAATCCTACTTAGTTGCTGGAATCATTCTAAGACATAATCAGGGCCTATCACTCCTTTGCTAAACAGGCTCCAGTGGGATTTCTATTTAACGTAGAACGAAAGACAACCTCCTTACTGTGGCCATAAGATGAGGACCCTGCTTAAATCTCTTGCATCATTTACTGCATGAGAGAAAGAGAAGAGTCTAGGATGATGTCAAGTTGTTGTCCTAGCTCTTGGAAGAGCAGAATCACCATGACTAGTGTGGGAAGAGCAAGCAAGGCTGAGACCCAGAGGTGGTTTTTCTATCAGTGATGAACCAGCTTCAGACGATTACACATAGCATCATGCTCCACTGGACAGAGACAAAAGCATCTCCAACTGACCACAGCTAAGGAGAGAAAAACTACCATGATGTAGGCTGGAAAATTAGTCTCAGTGGTTAAAACAGATTGCGTCTAACTGAAGATTAATCCATTCATAATATAAATCAGGATCTGACGGGGAGAAAAGACAAAGAACATAGGTGGAGTAAAAAAACAGAGCATCTATAAAGACATATCTATTAAAAATCCACATAAACACATGGACCCAATCTATTTAATAAATGTCATTTCACTGATTTATTGATGGATTGATTCATTCATTTCTTTTTTTTTTTTTTTTGTAGAGACAGAGTCTCACTTTATGGCCCTCGGTAGAGTACCGTGGCCTCACACAGCTCACAGCAACCTCCAACTCCTGGGCTTAAGCGATTCTCTTGCCTCAGCCTCCCGAGTAGCTGGGACTATAGGCGCCCACCACAACGCCCGGCTATTTTTTGGTTGCAGTTTGGCCGGGGCTGGGTTTGAACCCGCCACCCTCGGTATATGGGGCCGGCGCCTTACCGACTGAGCCACAGGCGCCGCCCGATTCATTCATTTCTTTACAAGTAGCTGAGATAGGCAAGGTACTATGCTGGGTATACAGGAAAAAAACCAAGGTTTTGATTTTGATACTTACGTTTTCCTTTCCTGAAAATTTCTACTGACTATTGCAATAATGTCCATCTCAAGGCTCAAGGTTCAAGTCCTGTTTTAAACTGTGCCAGCTGAGCAGTCTTTCTCACACCCTCCCATCTCTGCTGTGGTAGTGTGAAAGCAGGCACAGATGATATGTAAACAAGTAAGAATAGCTGTATTTCAACCAAACATTATTTACAAAACCAGATGGCAAGTGACATTTGGGCCAGGGCTGCGACATGCTGGGTCCTGCTTCACGTTCCCCAGACGGCCCTTCAGTTCTTATTCTTCTATCCCTGAAGAGAACTCCAGCATCAGTTGTCTCTCAGGTAACCTACTTTAATACTGTCTTTTTGGTGGGATAGGTAGCAGGATTAAAAATGGGGTTTCCATATATTCTCCTAAGTAAAGTATCTCAAGAATGGAAGAAAAAGTATCCAATGTACTCAGTACTTCTATGAAACCAATTTATATTTACTCACAGTTTCTTATGAAAGATAGATCACAACTATAGCCCAGGATGAAGGAAAGAAATGGAGTGGGAAGGGAGGGGAGGGGAGAGGTTTGATAGAGGGAGGGTAAACGGTGGGACCACACCTATGGAGCATATTGCAAGGGTACAAGTCAAGTCTATCAAGTACAGAACATAAATGTCTTAACAATAATCAAGTAAAGGAGGCAAAAGCTATATTAGTTTGATGTAAGCACGTCAAATTGTATAAAAAAATCAACACATTGTACCCCACATATGCACAAATGTATTCATGATCTATGTGTATATGACTTAATAAAAAATAAATAAATAAAAATGGGATTTCCTCTGGTAAAAACCATAGCTACCATCTATCTTAACTTTATGCAGATTTACATTAACGACTGTATGTTCTAACCATAACCATGAAAAATAATAGCTAACTGGTAGTTCCATAAGGAATAAAAGTAGCACAACTATACTGTATCTTTCCTTTCCTTCAATAATATCTAGATATGAATAAGAAAAGAACAAAGTCTATATATGAGGGGACATAAGTATACCAAATATTTATAAAGACTGATTATAAGTGGGCCTACTGACTTGTATACAGGTTTAAGGTATACATAATTTCAACAATTTTACTCTTGATAACAATGTATATTGAATTTTGGGTTTAAAATAATGTGAAATATATGTTGTGTCCCCAAAATACAGTTTTTCGCTAAACTGCTGGGCCCATATTTCATTTTTGGACAACGGCACAATGAGCTAACACATATAAACACAGTAGGTTTGAAAAGAGGCACGTGTCGAAGAGTGTAAAGAATGTCGGATGGCAGTCAGAAGACTGAATTCTCACCCTCTCTCCAGCATGCGGTATTGGTGGGATATTAGACAAGCTGCCTCCAAACATGTTACAGACGTTTCCCCATATGAAAGTGTTGGGTAAATTTTATAAGGGATTGTAAAAATGTGAAATGTTACCATCACATATTTTTAAATGTTAAGTAAGCGACCTTCTGAAAGAAATCAAGTTGTATTTGTTGAAAAACATTCCCTGAATTCCGAGGATGAAATAGAGCAATCACTGTATTACTTGCTCAGAGTGTGTCTAAAAGTTGGGTTTTCTGTATTTCAGAAAATCAAAGAACTGAAATAACAAATAAGCCATTGTTTCTAGAACAATGGCACTTAGGATACTATACTAATTAAAAACATTTCACTTTCACTATAAGACACTTTCTAATATTCTCTGTGTAAAATATTCCAAAATTTTAATATTCACTACTAATTATATCAAGACATCAATAATGGTCAACTGTTTTTATTTGCTGGTGAAGAGAACAACTATAGTCTTTCCTCTGACATACAACCCTGTGAGGGTTTGCAGCTGGCCAAGAAGGAAACGAGATTCCCAGAGGAATCGAGAAGTCAGGTTGTTGTGTTATGGAACTTAAATGAAGCAAAACAGAGAAAAAACACCAGTAAATTGCGGTCTCTCACTCTAAACACAAAGCATTACATATGGCCAGAAGCAGCCATCTGTTAAAATGATTTATTGAACTTTATAAAAAATATCAGAGACCTGGGATATTATTAAACAACTAAATCTATGAAAAAAATTAGATAAGTAAAATGAATAGATAATATTCACAGGCATTTCTTGGTGCACTGTACATCATCCTGATTAATTTGTACGTCAGGAGGGAGAGTTACAGACCGGGTCAGCACAGCCCAGGAGCAAATCTGGAGAGGCTGTGAGAGGACGGAGCAGGTGCATTAGACTAGGAGCCATTTCACAGCCTTATGAAAATGATAGAGTCCTAGCAATAGGGGCTCAGAGCATTTTGGCAATAGTTATGATGACACCTTTTAAAGGTCATTTACTTCTGACCTCACCTGCCTTGACTGTTCTTAAGAGTTCTTAAGAGAAAAACTGTGGCATATAAAAAAAGAGCTCATTTTCTGCTCAAATGTCCACTTACTAGGTGACTGTAACTATCATTGATTGCCAGTTTTCATATCTGTAAATGTAAGGGATTATGACTTAATGATTCTGAAGTTTCTTTTTATATTGAAAAGTTTTAATAGGTTAGTCTAGGAGAGTGAAGAGTAAAGCCTCTTTTTTCTTCCAATTTACATCCTTCAAATTTGAAGCATACTGTTTCTTCATTAATCAGGAAGAAAATCTTTTAAACATAGGAAGTCGAAGGAAATAAAGAACTGAATCAACAATCTGTCTGCAGATGAAATGCTCAAGTAGAAGAGCCTCAGGGGTCTTATTAAAGAAGTTAGTAGAATTCTTGATTTTAACAAGGTCACAGGATAGAAGGTCATTGTACAAAAATCAATTGCATTTCTATATACTGATAACAAATGATTGCAAATAGAAATTTAAAAATAATGTTTACAATAGCATTCAAAAATATGAAATGCTTATGGATAAATTTACCAAAATAGGTTCAAAGCTATGATAACCTTGTTAAGAGAATGTAAAAGACTTAAATAAGGGATACATTATGTTCATGGGTTGGAAAACTTAATAATATTAAGGTATTGGCTCTTTTCTTTTCTTTTTTTTTTTTTTTTAAGAGACAGAGTCTCACTTTATGGCCCTTGGTAGAGTGCCGTGGCATCACACAGCTCACAGCAACCTCCAACTTCTGGGCTTAAGCGATTCTCTTGTCTCAGCCTCCCGAGTAGCTGGGACTACAGGCGCCCGCCACAACGCCCAGCTATTTTTTAGTTGCAGTTCAGCCGGGGCAGGGTTTGAACCCACCACCCTCAGTATGTGGGGCCAGCGCCTTACCGATTGAGCCACAGGCGCCGCCCGGTATTGGCTCTTTTCAAAATCATCTATAGATTCAACATAATCTCAACCAAAATTACAGCAGGCCTATTTTGTGGAAATTAACAACATAAAATTCCATATTAAAATTTATACAGAAATGGAAAGGCGTTGGAACAGTCAAAACAATTTGAAAGAGAACAAAGATGGAAAACTCAACAATGCCTGATTTCTTTTTCTTTTCTTTTCTTTTTTTTTTTTTTTTGAGACAGAGCCTCAAGCTGTAGCCCTGGGTAGAGTGCCGTGGCATCATGGCTCACAGCAACCTCCAACTCCTGGGCTCAAACGATTCCCTGCCTCTGCCTCCCAAGTAGCTGGGACTACAGGCGCCCGCCCCAACGCCCGGCTATTTTTTTTTTTTTTGTAGAGTCAGAGTCTCACTTTACCGCCCTCAGTAGAGTGCCATGATGTCACAGGACTCACAGCAACCTCCAGCTCTTGGGCTTTCGTGATTCTCCTGCCTCAGCCTCTCGAGCAGCTGGGACTACAGGCGCCTGCCACAACGCCCAGCTATTTTTTTGTTGTTGTTGCAGTTCGGCCAGGGCTGGGTTTGAACCCGCCACCGTTGGCACATGGGGCTGGCGCCCTACTCACTGAGCCACAGGCACCACCCACACCCGGCTATTTTTCGGTTGCAGCCATCATTGTTGTTTGGCAGGCCAGGGCTGGATTTGAATCTGCCAGCTCAGGTGTATGTGGTTGGTGCCTTAGCTGCTTGAGCCACGGGTGCCGAGCCCAACAATGCCTGATTTCTAAACCTATGATGAAAGTTAATGATGAAGACAGTGTGGCATTGGCTCAACAAGAGATTTAGGGGTGGTGCCTGTGTGGCTCAAGGAGTAGGGCGCTGGCCCCATATACCAGAGGTGGTGGGTTCAAGTCCAACCTCGGCCAAAAACTACAACAACAAAATAAATAAATAGCCTTAAAAAAAAGAGAAATTTATACATTAATCGAGCAGAGTCTAGATAGACTCAAATATATATGGTCAACTGCCTTTTTTGCAAATGCATCTAGGTAATTCAGAGGGAGAAAACATCTTCAACAAATTATATAGGAAAAGCTAAAATATTTCAATGGAGAAAATAAAATGAACTTTGACACATCTCACACCATACACAAAAATCAACTTCAAGTAAATCATAAACCTAAATTTAGAATGTAAAACATCTTTGAAAAAAGCATAAAGTGGGGCTGGGCATGGAGGCTCATGCCTGTGTGGGAGGCTGAGGTGAGAGGATCACTTAAGTCCAAATAGTTTGAGATGTTGCAGTGAGTGTAACAGTGTCTAGTGCAGCGTCTCTAGCCCAGGCAATAGACCTTGTCTCTAAAATTTAAAAAATAATAATAAAAGTAAAGAAAAGAATAAAAGTTATGAGACCATGGGGGGTGGGGAGGCAGAAATATCTTTAAAAAACCCAAAAAGCAGAAACATTAGAAGATGAAAATGCTAAAATGACCTTCACCAAAATCAAAGACATGTGCTCTTCAAAAAGTACTAAGACAATTAAAATATTAGAACAATAGTGAGACTGAAAATTATCTAGGGGCTTTGAACTGTGAGTCACTAATGTGATGATGCTTGTGTTACTGGGGTAGCTAAGCTCATTTGGTCGAATAGGTTTTGGTTTCAGTATTTTGCTGAACAATCTGTGGTCGAAAACAGAACTTTTTTAATTTTGGGAGACAAGGAAAGTTTCTTCAAGCTTATTCATTAAACAAGAATGTATTAAGTCCCATCTACCCTGCTCCAGGGGACATACAGTGTTCAGACATCATCTCAATCCCCTAGAAGTTAGAGTTTAATATATTCTAGGGCATAGATTGGTGGAACCCAGGTGCAAAAATGATTCTAGTGTAGCAAGAGTGAGCAATGTCCATAAAGAGAAATAACAAGTGGATTTTAGGAAGAGGAGAAAGTTTCATGACAGAAATGGACTCTTTAACTGGGCCTTTCTGGGCTGCTTTAACAGCATACATTTTTAATTATTTTGGATGTGCACATATTTTACTTATTTGGAGGAAGGCTGGGAAGGCATTCTAGGAAGGAGCTTGGTGAACAAAACCACAGAGATAGAAATTAGCTAAAAATACAATTTAGAGTCTGGAGCCAGAAGCTCAACGGGGGATATAAAACTGGATAGCCAGTCTGAGGTTTCAATGCATTCCATAACTGTCTAGAATTTGTTAACTTTTTTGAAAAAAGCAATGATAAGGCCAGAGCTATACTAAGAAGATTAATCTAGTACTATGTGTAGGATATGTGATTCTGGAGATGGATGATAGAAAAGGCCATTTCAATGATTCTGGTGAGAATTAAGGACAATAGATTTGAGACTCTGTGAAGGTATAAAGACCCAAGAAACCAACTGCCAGGTGATGGGGAAGAGGAAGTTTGGCTGCAAGGAAGCAAGCCTGGGGGGCAGACAGGGACGTTAACAGGCGCTTTCCCTCCAAGAGCTGATATCATCCCCCCTGCAGAATGCCTGCCTCAGGCTCCTTACTATCCACGTGCATCATGGGTCATGTCAGAGCCATGTGCAATGTGCTGATGGGGAGTTCCCACCTCCAGCATGCCAAGATTTGGTGGTTTGCCCCAGGTAAAGTATAGAGATAACCTTCAGTAGACCTGAATTGGAGATGTGGCTCTCCTGTGAATTTGATGGCATGAGTTATTCTCATCACTGAGCTTTTGAACCTCCATCAGTAAAAGAGAGATAAAAACCTCTACTTGGGGCTTAATCCTCATGGATTTTGTGACCTCCATCCAAAAAGTGCTTTGAAAACTGAAAAATCTTTGTTCAAAAGGGATCACTGGCCTCCTCTGCAATCTCGTCCATTCTCACCTTCGCACACATTCAGGTGTTTGCAACTGACCGGAGGCATCCGTCCTACTGCCCATCCTAACTATCTCTTCTTTTTTGTTTCTCTGATCCTAGAAGGGAGAGACATTTAGCACAGCAATTATCATAAAGATAATTCATTCCAAAATGCCAGCAATTCCTTGCAGTGCTCCTACTATACATGTCCTTCTCCTTCCGAAAATTATATTTAAATGTTGTGGTAATGCTAGAATGTTCGAAATGCCACTGTATCAACATTCTCAAATATTTTCTTAATCTTAACAGAAATTACAGATCTGGGAGTCCCTCTGACACTCCCTTCAACTCTCTTCTCTGACCCGTCACACATCCCCCAAACTCAACACTCAAGTGAAGAGCAGTGATCTAATTCTGGAGAAGAAAACTTTGGGTTAGATTTACTGAGAGATGGTTAGCGGATGTTTTAAGTTTTCAACTTCCTGAAGAATTTTTCAAGAAAATGTTAATAATAGATGATTGAAGAATTTTATCTACCTTTTACACTAGGTGGAATGGGACTCTCCAGCTTTTCTGGGATGAACAGCACCGGTGCTTTCACACACCATGTGGCAATTGTCTGTCCCTTTGATAGAACTGCGGCTGACACGGACTAGGTTTTATGATAAGGACTAAAGCTGCCTTGCCACTAATTTATACCTGGGAGTCGCATCTCACCTCCAGGCCCTGCTCGGGTTCTGGTAAGTTGAGGCATCTTATCTGAATATTGGAGAAGACACATATCCCATCTCACAGAGATGTAAAGACAAGAGTTTAGGGCCCGCGCGGCAACCTGCATCAGTATCAGCTTTTAGAAATCAGCAAAGAGAAAAGATCCTACCGCATCAATCCATCAGTGAAGAGGATTACCAGTGAGAAGAGGAGGGTTCTTCCTTATAAAGACTTAAGTGTAACAAAATTTCTCAAGAACCCCAGCCCACGTGACACAGGAGACAGGTCATGGCCCACGGTAGCAGGCAGATTCACTGCTTAGCACATTAAAGGAACACAGAATCACAATCCCTTCAACTTTGCAGGATCTGATTTTGTTTGAGTTTCTTCATTTCTTCCTTCTCTTATTTCTTTCTCTTTCACCTTTTCTCTCCTCTTTTACACTGTTCTATTAATTTTTAATAGAAAAAATTAAAGCAGCTCGTCTCAAATATAGCAGGGATTTCTTTCTTTCATCCTTTCAGACATTTTCCTTAATGGCATGTATGCCAAACTCTTCCAAACTTCTCAATGTAATGAAGTACAATTGTTTTAAGGCATGAAAGCAAATTTTTTATCAGTGAAAAGAGAGAGAAGTAAAGGAAAGCCAGTAGAAAAGCTCAATAGTCCTCATTTGGCAATTATTCCACCCTTGGAAATTTCCGAGCCCTTTGCAATCACTAATTAATTAGTGAAGATGACGTTCCACTTTACCGAGGTTGGAAAAGTGACAGAGAGAGCTCTAGAAGTTTTCTTCAAACCAAAGGAGGAATGTTAAGAAAAAAACTAGGGAGAATTTGGAGCTCATTTCTCAAGTCCGTAGTCCCAGCACTAAGCCAAGCAGTCCCCATGGGGACAGTGAGGCCCTCTGTGCACAGGTGCAGTTGAATACGGCAGGATTCTGCTCAAAGGCCACTGTGAGGGAGCCAAACCCTGCATCAGCCGGTGCTCCCACAACACACGTGGCATTTATCTGGAGCATCACCAGCCTCCTGCCTTCCTAAAGCACAGATGGCTAAATATCAACCTCTAACCACTCTTCTTAATAATCACAGTGAAAGTACATGATTTGATTTTCCTTTTTAAAATGCACAATCAAAATATGATGTGAAAACACATGACACTGTTGAAAAAACAAATATATCAAATTTTCAAAAAAATGACACAAAATCGACTGATATTCAAAATACATGATGTAATAAATCATCTCGAATAACTACATTATTCAAATAAGAAACAAAGTTTCATGTTTCTGGCACATGGTTAATAAACATTCGTTCCGTCTCCCCAAGCAGGTTGGTGAGAATAGATTGAATGCTGGGGATGTGGCTGGACCCAATATCTTAGGTACGGGTGTTGCAGTGGGTGCTGGCTGATTCTTTTTTCTCCACCAGTGGATTGGGTCCAAGTGCTGAGACGGACTGTCCAGAATGCCAAGTGACATAATGGGAAAACAGAACACTTGACTGGCTCAGTACTGCTCACCAGAGGACTCCCTCCGACCAGACATACTTAGGTTTTCTCTCACGTCTGGTAGCTCAAGTGGGGTGGCAGGGTCTGCTAACAACTCAGAGGCCATCACCTCTCGTCCTCAGGAACATCACTCAGCCATTCTTACAGTCAGGCTGCTTTGGGCAAAACATGAATGTATCCATATTTTGAATGTAAATGCTGACAGCAATTATCCCAATCTAAACTTTTATTTTTTAATTTTCCACAAGGAAATGTGTTGTAGCTATATAAAAGTGCAGTATGTTTGAATAATCTCAATTTCTTTGAACTGGTTGTCTTTGGGGGCCAGGAAATGATGCAAACATACCATGATGTTAACAAAGGGAAAGCTTGCCCAGCTTGACTATTTTGGACAAACCTTATTTAAATATCAAACACATACATACACACACACAAAAACTTTAAAAGCTTTGCTTTTCATAAAGAGACTTTAGAAATAAAACATAATGTTTAAAATTGTTTAAAATTTGAACTTGGATCTTTACATTGGAAAATGATAGTAGCTGGCACACGTTCACGTCATAGTCATGGTAAGGCAAACAGATTCCCTCAGCTCTTCACAAGGCTCTGTTCCTCTGAGGAATCTGTGATTCACTTACATAACCATTAATAGAGCAGAAACTTTTATGAGAGGATAATGGTTAATAAATACCTTATCAGGAATTTTTTGTTACAGTGGTGAATGTATGAATAGATCTTTCTGAAAATTGACAGTCTTGTCAGAACTGTGGAAAAGATTAAAAAAATATAGTCCAACCTTCTGCCCAATTCATCTCCCCAAATTATCATTCGCCTTCTAGCTAAGCTAAGGATCTCAAATTTTTCGTTTCTCATAGTTTTAATAAAAAGGAAAGAGGGTTCTGTCCCTACCCATGGCTTGGTTTTTCCATTTCATTGAGTTCTCTGATGATGAGGAGAAGTTAACGACATTGCACTGGTCCCAGGACTAATGAAAACTCCAACTTGTAGTGAGTGTGTCTGCATAGTGTTGTTCTTTACCAATTCAGAGAAAGTAACGGAGTAGGCTTACTTTAAAGATGCGGGTGTACATACTGACAATTAAGTCAAACAACAACAACAATAAAAACTGTCATTCATAGAACTTTTCTTTGTTTTTATGGTGACACTGAGTCTCACTCTATTGCCCAGGCTAGAGTGCTGTGACAACAGCCTGGCTCACAGCAACCACAAACTACTGGGCTCTAGTGATCATCCTGCCTCAGTCTACTGAGTAGCTGGGACTATAGACCACAATGCCTGCCCAATATTTTCTATTTATAGTAGTGCCTTGTCTTGGCTTTTGTTCAGACTGGTCTTGAACTGCTGAGCTCAAGTGATCCCTCCCACCGTGGCCTCGCATTTAATTAAACCTCATTTAATAGAGTTAAACCTGGAGGATGAACAATGTGAACCAACAAGCCTCATGATACTGGAGCCCCTCCCAAAGGAAACTAGCCATGTACCTGTATTACCATAGCCCTGTTTAGCACAACTGCCCCTTGGGTCCTTGGCCACTTGTTTTGCCCCAGGAACCTGTGTGATACTAGATAGCATTGCTGAAGTTTTTTTTTTTTTTTAGAGACAGAGTCTCACTTTATGGCCCTTGGTAGAGTGCCGTGGCCTCACACAGCTCACAGCAACCTCCAACTCCTGGGCTCAAGCGATTCTCTTGCCTCAGCCTCCCAAGTAGCTGGGACTACAGGTGCCCGCCATAGCACCCGGCTATTTTTTTGTTGCAGTTTGGCCGGGGCTGGGTTTGAACCCGCCACCCGCGGCATATGGGGCTGGCGCCCTACTCACTGAGCCACAGGCGCCACCCAGCATTGCTGAAGTTTTAACCATCTTCACACGGTCACAGCCTGACAGACGATCCCCTCACGTCTGTCCTGCACACCCCTTACCTATGCAGCCCAGTCCTGCACACCCTCATAGCCTATAGGTATGAGATGTAATAGACCTGTTTAGTGTCCAAGCAAATACAAAGTCTGGAGGAAGTTTCTGTGCCACAGAGGCTTTGACTGATAGGAGGCAAGAGTTAGAAGGTAAGTTATGTTCCCTGTCTCCCTTGGAACTGATTCTCCTGAAATGGTATGGTTTATATGGCCTATTGGAAGATGATCCTTCAAGATTGAGTAATCCTTCAAATCTGAGAACTTGGTACCAAACAGTAGTCATACTGGGAACATACTTGCAAATAGGATCTTTCATGTTTCACGCACGTTTCCCTGAGATTTTCTTAGCCAATGAAAAAAGAACAGCATAAACACTTTTGCCTTAGGCTTTGCTGTCTGGGAAGGCAGACTAACACAGGCAACCTCTCTATCCCCATATCTCCATAGTAATTCGTTTCTTACCTTTGGCTGAAGTGGTGGGGCACAAGGGGCTGGAGCAGGATCCATGATATAGGTCTTCTTGGGACCAGTGGCGGGATACATTGCAGCAAGGTTCTGGTTCCCTGCTCCAGGAGGAGCGTACCCTGGTTCCCGCTTCCAGGTATTTGGATGACCTTGTTGACCATAGGTAGGATCAGCATCATTTCTGCCCCCGTAGCCAGGCCCTGCTGCATAATAGGCTTCATAATGGCGTCCTTGGTTGGGAGCGTACCCATACCCAGGCTCAGGCTGAAGTCCTGGTGGTGGAATATATGCATAATCTGGGCCTCCCCGGGTTGAAAAAGGAGGACACTGCCCAGACACAGGAGCTGCCTGAGTGTTATAGCCCTGGGGCCCTGGGCCGTACATTTGTCCCGATGAAGGGCCAGCGATATAGTGAGGGCTGGGCTGGGCTGACTTCACTTGCACATTGAAGGTAGGCCTCGAAGAGGTGGACGCCGTGGTGTAGGGGGCTGGCACTGGCTGAGGCTGGGGTTTGAGGGTTCCAATTGGAGCCACGGGTATGGGTCCAGCCTGGGGTGCAGGCTGTGGTTTTAATGTAGACTTTTTGGTTGCTGTTAGAGGTGGCTGGTTTGGAATGACCATTCTCTTGTGTCCTGTGACTGGAGTAGAAACTGGAGGAGAGGCTGTTGAAGTAGTAGAGCCCTAAAATACAACAAGAGAAAAAGAAGACAAAGATTACTGCCAATGAATAAAATATACATACGCACTGACCAAATCCTAAGAAGTGCTAATTAATATTTATGCATTATATGTAAAATACAAATAAGGAAAAGTCTTGCCTCAAAGAGTTCACAAACTAAAAAATCAGTTGTTTCTACATACTACACATGAACTGAAAATAAAATTAAGAAAACAGTTCCTTTTACAATAACATCAGAAAGAATAAAACACCAAGGTCATTTAAGGAAGAAGAAGATGTGTACCAAAAACTATGAAACACTGATGAAACAAACTAAGATGGCAACAAATGGAAAGACATGTCTGCTCATGGATTAGAAGACTTAATATTGTTAACATGTCCATACTACACAAGCAATCTACAGATTCATTGTAATCCTTATCAAAATTCCTAACTGGTATGTTTTACAGAAATAGAAAACAGTTCTAAAATTCATAAGAAACCACAAAAGACCAGGAATAGCCAAATTGATCTTGAGAAAGATGAAGGCATTTTGATTCCTGATATCAAAATATATTAGAAAGCTACAGTAATCAAAACAATATGATACTGGCATAAGAACAGACATACAGACCAACAGAACCAATACAGAGCCCAAAATAAATCCATGTGTACATAGTCAATTGACTTGTGACAAGGATGGTAAGAAAACACAATGGAAAGGGACAGTCTCTTCAACAAATGGTATTGAGAAAACTGGACATCCATGTAGAAAACAGTGAAATTACACTATTACCTTACATGATCAAATAAAAATGGATGTAAAGATGTAAAAGACACAAGACCTGGAACTAAAACTCTAAAAGAACACAGAAATAAAATAAAAATAAACAAGTGGGACTACATCAAACTAAAAAGCTCCACACAGCGATGGAAATGATCAACCAAGTGAAAAGACAATCTGCAGAATGGGAGAAAATATTTGCAAATCACATATCTGGTAAGGGATAAATAACCAAAATATTTACAATATCAATAGTAAAAAGAAAAAAAATAATAAGAACTTGGTTAAAAAAATGGCCTAAGGCCTCGAATAGACATTTACCCAAAGAAGACATGCAAAGGCCAAGTATATGAAAAATGTTCAACTTTACTAACCATAAGGAAATGCAAACCAAAACTACAACGAGCTCTCACTTCACAGCTCTCAGGATAGCTCTACCAAGAAAACATAAAAGACAAGTTTGGATCTGGATGTTGGGATCCTTCCACACTGTTGGTGGGAATGCAAAATGGTGCAGATGCCATGGAAAACAGTGTGAAGGCTCATCAAAAAATTAAAAAATAGAACCACCATAGAATCTAATCATCTCATTTATTGTGTATTTAACTCCCACGACCCCCAAAAATTGATATCAGAATCTCAAAGAGAGATTAGAGCGCCTATGATCATTGTAGTACTATTCACAATAGCCAAGACATAAAAACTTACATGTCTATTGACAAAAGAAAGGACAAAGTGTGCTTGCCATATGCATACAGAAAATACTGGAGTACTATTCAAGCTATTCAAAAGAAGGGAATTCTGCAAAATGCAAAAATATGGATGAACCTTGAGGATGTAAGTAAAGTTAGCTGGTCACAGAAGGATAAATGGTATGATTCCACCATAGGAAATGTCTAAAATAGTCAAATTCACAGACTCAAAGAGTGGAATTGGTGGTTGCCATGGGCTGGGGGAAAGATGAAATGGCGAGTTACTAATCAATGGGCACAGAACTTCAGTCAAGCAAGATGAATAAGCTCTACATGTCTCTTGTTCAACATTATACCTATCGTCAACATGCATTATATACTTAAAATCTGTTAAAGAGTAGCAAGTCAGAGAAGGGTTGTATGCTGTTTTGACTCAAGCAAAAGGGAAACTGAGAGCCCGCTGAGAGAGAGCAGACATACAAGAGGTTCACCTTGCCATTTCTTGTCTCAGGGCCACAGTCAATTCTGACTGGTAATGCAGACATCCACTCCACAGTCACAATGCACAGCTCATCTACCAGACTCTAAACTCCTGGGGTCCAGGGAGACACCATCCATCTAGGTCAAACCCTTCCTCTATTAGCCTAACAGAGCTTTACATGCTGAAGAAAATGACTAATGGAAAAAGATCACATAATAAGAACAGCTACCAAGATCCATGTGTGAGAATATGTATATACAAGTGTTCTGACAATTAAGTTCATGAACACATCCTAGGAAAAGTTACATACCTCGCTGCTGAGTATCACTATGGTCACCTATGAAGTACTCCCCTTGAGAAAAGATGCACCTAGACCACTCTTCAAAGCAATTAATTATAATTCTTTTTCTGGAATGACCATGAGAGCTGCCATCGTATAATACACAAAAACACACAACAATAATGAACGTCACTCAGCAAGACACCACCACACATAAACATGAACTGAGTTGTGAGATACTAACATACCAAGGTAATAAAACTACCAAGTTGTGTGTACAGTGCTGCCAAAGTGAGTGTATGGTGGCAAGCTCATGAACTTAATTGTCAGACTTTGTAGGAAGACAGCTCTAATGGTTGGTCCAGAAAAAGAGTTCCAAGTTGCTCTGAAGGGTGGACTAGGCCCTGGGATCAGTGCACAGCTTCTCAAGGGAAGTGCTTTGAAAGTGACCATAGTAATATTCATCAATCAGGTATTTAGCGCATTTTCTAGAACCTTGAGGTTCTAGACGGGTTCGTGAACATGTCAAACCACATCTGTCCCTATAGATGATTATATCAGTAGATATCTCTCGATAAATAACAGATGAAAATCTGTATCTATAAATTTATACTTCTGTATTTTTATTTCAAAACTATGTGAATTTTGAAGTATCTGTTTAGGGGGGCAAATTTTACAGCTGCAGCAGAGTAATTTTTAAATGTGCTTGATTTTCAAAACAAAAACGTGAAATCATGATAAAACTTCAAAAAAATTACTGCAAAAACAAAAATGAAATGAAATGCCAAAAATAAATGCTTGGAAGCACCAAATAATTCAGTAAGTGGGAAAGATTCGCTATGCATTTAATTGAATATACGAGCCAGGAGAGTGTTGGCATAGTGTTCTCTAACCATGAAGAACATAAATAAATATGCTTTAAAATAATTCCTGTTCTTTACCCCTTCCACTTTCAATGCAGTTAAGCATGTAAAATTGTAAAGGAAAAAAAAAAATATATATATATCTAAATATGCTATTTTCAAACACATAGTAATGATATATAAAGTTTTCAGAAACATGCCAACATGTACACAAAAGAATCTATAATAAAGTTGAAGGAAACCTTCTCATCCCACAGAGTGAGGTATTTCCTAGAAGAAAGCAATGGGTCCTGAAGTTATGCACTGATGCTTTAATTCAAAGGCTTTAGGAATGCTTAGATTGTGTTTGTGCACGTGTGTGCACCACAAAAACAAGAAAGAGGGAATGAGAAGTTTATGGAACCAGTTAAGGAGTTTAGTCTACATTAATTCTTCTGTGTTTACTTCATGAATGTTACTGGTTTTGAAAGTATGTGAATTGTGAAGTATCTGCTTTTGAGGGCAGACTTTCCAGCTGCAGCAGAAAGCACGCCTGTCATTAGCTCCGTTGCTCAGTGACTCCGTTTAGAGTTGGGTTTGTAGAGTGTTCAAAATAGGAAGTCTGGGTTTCTGCTGATCTTGAGTCATCAGAGCAAAGCAAAGTTTTATTCCCTCTTTCATTCAATTCCATCTACGCTGACTTCATGACTGACATGGTTGACTAGAAAAATATGTCCTTAAATGTTTTTCTTTTCTCTCTCTCTTTTTTTTTCTATTTCAGGTTAATATGAGGGCACAAATAACCAAGATACAATATTTGAATTTGATACACTTTACATTTTTTCTTCGTTCAAACTGACTTTTTCATGCCTCAGTTACAGAAAGTTGGAGCCATAAAGGAGTAAGTGCAAACACACACACACAACATAAATTGCTTAATGAGGAAACTGTATCTGTATTTTTTATATAATTTTCTATTTGGTATTACTACCTTCAAGCCGAAGGAAAAGACCACTGCACTAAGACAAACACCCAGGCTGCTTAAATTAACAAAACAAATGACAAGTTTGTCTCCTAAGATACTAGGATCAAAAAAAGGAACAAAAGGATAATTTTTATCCAACAACTTCCTGTAATTTAATAGAGAACTAAATCTAGAATTACAAGATCCCTAAGTACAGAGCAATAATCTGGGACTAGCAGAGGCAGAGCTGTCACCTTCTATGTGTTTCAGGGGACAGAGAAGTTATTTAAACTGGAAGAAGAGAATGCTACAAAGGATAAATCTCACAGAGGACAAGGGCCCACCCTGCAGGGAGCTGCGACGTTTAGATCAGCAAGCCCCAGTCCAGCAGTGACTCTCCGTGAAGCACTACTGTCACCTTGGGTTTGATCATAATGTGTTTTGCCCCCAACCCATTAAATGACAATAGTGTCTTATACTCATTTTGACAACAAAAAATTGTCCCCATCCGTTTCTACTTTTTTTCTCTCTTTTTATTTTTATTTATTTACTTATTTATTTTATTGTTGGGGATTCATTGAGGGTACAATAAGCCAGGTTACACTGACTGCAATTGTTAGGTAAAGTCCCTCTTGCAATCATGTCTTGCCCCCACAAAGTGTGACACACACCAAGGTCCCACCCCTCTCCCTCTTTCCCTCTTTCTGTTCCCCCCCCATAACCATAATTGTTATTAATTGTCCTCATATCAAAATTGAGTACATAGGATTCATGCTTCTCCATTCTTGTGATGCTTTACTAAGAATAATGTCTTCCACGTCCATCCAGGTTAATACGAAGCATGTAAAGTCTCCATTTTTTTAATGGCTGAATAGTATTCCATGGTATACATATACCACAGCTTCTTAAAACATTCCTGGGTCGGTGGGCATTTAGGCTGTTTCCACATTTTGGCGATTGTAAATTGAGCTGCAATAAACAGTCTAGTACAAGTGTCCTTATGATAAAAGGATTTCTTTCCTTCTGGGTAGATGCCCAGTAATGGGATTGCAGGATCAAATGGGAGGTCTAGCTTGAGTGCTTTGAGGTTTCTCCATACTTCCTTCCAGAAAGGTTGTACTAGTTTGCAGTCCCACCAGCAGTGTAAAAGTGTTCCCTTCTCTCCACATCCACGCCAGCATCTGCAGTTTTGAGATTTTGTGATGTGGGCCATTCTCACTGGGGTTAGATGATATCTCAGGGTTGTTTTGATTTGCATTTCTCTAATATATAGAGATGATGAACATTTTTTCATGTGTTTGTTAGCCATTCGTCTGTCGTCTTTAGAGAAAGTTCTATTCACGTCTCTTGCCCACTGATATAAGGGATTGTTGGCTTTTTTCGTGTGGATTAATTTGAGTTCTCTATCGATCTTAGTTATCAAGCTTTTGTCTGATTGAAAATATGCAAATATCCTTTCCCATTGTGTAGGTTGTCTCTTTGCTTTGGTTATTGTCTCCTTAGCTGTACAGAAGCTTTTCAGTTTAATGAAGTCCCATTTGTTTATTTTTGTTGTTGTTGCAATTGCCATGGCAGTCTTCTTCATGAAGCCTTTCCCCAGGCCAATATCTTCCAGTGTTTTTCCTATGCTTTCTTGGAGGATTTTTATTGTTTCATGCCTTAAGTTTAAGTCCTTTATCCATCTTGAATCAATTTTTGTGAGTGGGGAAAGGTGTGGGTCCAGTTTCAGTCTTTTACATGTAGACATCCAGTTCTCCCAACACCATTTATTGAATAGGGAGTCTTTCCCCCAAGGTATGTTCTTGTTTGGTTTATCGAAGATTAGGTGGTTGTAAGATGTTAGTTTCATTTCTTGGTTTTCAATTCGATTCCAAGTGTCTATGTTTCTGTTTTTGTGCCAGTACCATGCTGTCTTGAGCACTATGGCTTTGTAGTACAGACTAAAATCTGGTATGCTGATGCCCCCAGCTTTATTTTTGTTACAGAGAACTGCCTTAGCTATACGGGGTTTTTTCCGGTTCCATACAAAACGCAGAATCATTTTTTCCAAATCTTGAAAGTACGATGTTGGTATTTTGATAGGAATGGCATTGAATAGGTAGATTGCTTTGGGAAGTATAGACATTTTAACAATGTTGATTCTTCCCATCCATGAGCATGGTATGTTCTTCCATTTGTTAATATCCTCTGCTATTTCCTTTCTGAGGATTTCATAGTTTTCTTTATAGAGGTCCTTCACCTCCTTCGTTAGGTATATTCCTAGGTATTTCATTTTCTTTGAGACTATGGTGAAGGGAGTTGTGTCCTTAATTAGCTTCCCATCTTGACTGTTATTGGTGTATACAAAGGCTACTGACTTGTGGACATTGATTTTATATCCTGAAACATTACTGTATTTTCTGATGACTTCTAGGAGTCTTGTGGTTGAGTCTTTGGGGTTCTCTAAGTATAAGATCATGTCGTCAGCAAAGAGGGAGAGTTTGACCTTCTCTGCTCCCATTTGGATTCCCTTTATTTCCTTGTCTTGCCTAATTGTATTGGCTAGAACTTCCAGCACTACGTTGAATAGTAAAGGTGACAGAGGACAACCTTGTTTGGTACCAGTTCTAAGAGGAACAGCTTTCAGTTTTACTCCATTCAGTAAAATATTGGCTGTGGGTTTGTCATAGATAGCTTCAATCAGTTTTAGAAATGTGCCACCTATGCCTATACTCTTCAGTGTTCTAATTAGAAAAGGATGCTGGATTTTATCAAATGCTTTTTCTACATCTATTGAGAGGATCATATGATTTTTATTTTTGCCTCTGTTAATATGGTGGATAACGTTTATGGACTTGCGTATGTTAAAGCAGCCTTGCATCCCTGGGATGAAGCCTACTTGATCATGATGAATGACTTTTTTGACGATAAGCTGTAATCTATTGGCTAGGATTTTGTTGAGAATTTTTCCATCTATATTCATGAGTGAGATTGGTCTGAAATTCTCCTTTTTGCTTGGGTCTTTTCCTGGTTTTGGTATCAGGGTGATGTTTGCTTCATAGAATGTGTTGGGAAAGATTCCTTCTTCCTCATTTTTTTGGAATAATTTTTGCAGTACAGGAATAAGCTCTTCCTTGAAGGTTTGATAGAATTCTGGAGTGAAGCCATCTGGACCAGGGCATTTTTTAGTTGGAAGCTTTTTTATTGTTTCTTTGATCTCAGTGCTTGAAATTGGTCTGTTCAGGAGCTCTATTTCTTCCTGGCTGAGTCTAGGGAGAGGGTGTGATTCCAAATATTGATCCATTTCTTTCACATTGTCAAATTTCTGGGCATAGAGTTTCTGGTGGTATTCAGAGATGATCTCTTGTATCTCTGTGGGATCAGGTGTTGTATCCCCTTTATCATTTCTGATGGAGGTTACTAGAGATTTTACTTTTCTATTCCTCGTTAGTCTGGCCAATGGTTTATCTATTTTATTTATTTTTTCAAAAAACCAACTCCTTGTTTCATTAATTTTCTGAATGATTCTTTTGTTTTCAACTTCATTGACCTCTGATTTGATTTTGGAGATTTCTTTTCTTCTACTGAGTTTAGGCTTAGATTGTTCTTCTTTTTCCAATTCCATAAGATCTCTTCTGAGATTGTTGATGTGCTCTCTTTCTGTTTTTCGAATGTAGGCATCTAAAGCGATGAATTTTCCTCTCAAAACTGCTTTTGCAGTATCCCACAGGTTTTGGTAGATTGTGTCTTCATTGTTGTTATGCTCAAGGAACTTAATGATTTCCTGTTTTATTTCTTCCTTCACCCATCTGTTATTCAACAGAAGATTGTTTAGTTTCCATGCCTTTGGGTGGGGTCGAGCGTTTTTGTTAGAGTTGAGTTCCACCTTTAGTGCCTTATGGTCTGAGAAGATACAAGGTAAAATTTCCATTCTTTTGATTCTGTTGATATTTGTTTTGTGTCCCAGGATATGATCAATTTTGGAGAATGTTCCATGGGGTGATGAGAAGAATGTATATTCTTTATCTTTGGGATGGAGTGTTCTATATGCGTCTATCAAGCACAGTTGTTCTAGGGTCTCATTTAAGTCTCTTATATCCTTGTTTAATTTGTGTTTAGAGGATCTGTCCAGCTCTGTAAGAGGAGTGTTAAGGTCCCCTGTTATTATGGTATTATCAGATATCATATTGCTCAGACTGAGTAAGGTCTGTTTCATGAATCTGGGAGCATTTAAATGGGGTGCATAGATATTTAGAATTGAAATGTCTTCTTGTTGTATTTTTCCCTTGACCAATATAAAGTGACCATCTTTGTCTTTTTTGACTTTAGTTGCTTTAAATCCACATGTATCTGAAAATAAGATTGCAACTCCTCTTTTCTTCTGAATTCCATTTGCCTGAAAAATTGTCTTCCAACCCTTGACTCGGAGCTTTAATTTGTCTTTTGAAGCCAGGTGTGTTTCTTGCAGATAGCAAATGGATGGCTTATGTTTTTTAATCCAGTCAACCAATCTATGCCTCTTCAGTGGGGAATTCAAGCCATTAACATTTATTGAGATAATTGATAAGTGTGGTAGTATTCTATTTGTCTTATTTTGTGAGAGTCCGTTGCTTAGTTTTATCTTTTGCATCAGTGTGGAGGTTTGGTTCTGTCCTTTAATTTCTGAGTTCATACTTTGCTGCTGATCCATTGTGGTGGTCAGTGTGCAGAACAGGTTGGAGTATTTCCTGTAGAGCTGGTCTTGTTGTGGCGAATTTCCTCAATGTTTGTATATCCGTAAATGATTTGATTTCTCCGTCAATTTTGAAGCTTAGCTTAGCAGGGTACAGAATTCTGGGCTGGAAATTGTTCTGTTTAAGTAGATTAAAGGTAGATGACCATTGTCTTCTTGCTTGGAAAGTTTCATTAGAAAAGTCTGCAGTCAATCTTATGGATTTGCCCCTGTAGGTCAACTGGCGCTTACTCCTGGCAGCTTGCAGAATCTTTTCTTTTGTCTTGACTTTGGACAGGTTCATCACAATGTGTCTTGGAGAAGCTCGGTTAGAGTTGAGGCGACCCGGGGTCCGATATCCCTCTGAAAGCAGTGTGTCAGAATCTTTGGTTATGTTTGGGAAATTTTCTTTATAATATTCTCTAGTATGGCTTCCATTCCTCTGGGGCATTCTTCTTCCCCTTCTGGAATTCCTATAACTCGTATGTTGGAACGCTTCATAAAGTCCCATAATTCTGACAGTGAACGTTCTGCTTTCTCTCTCTTCTTTTCTGCCTCTTTTACTATCTGGGTTATCTCAAAAACTTTGTCTTCTACCTCTGAAATTCTTTCTTCTGCATGGTCTAACCTGTTGCTGATACTTTCCATTGCATCTTTAAG
Source organism: Nycticebus coucang (assembly GCF_027406575.1). NCBI lineage: Eukaryota > Metazoa > Chordata > Mammalia > Primates > Lorisidae > Nycticebus > Nycticebus coucang. The sequence continues at coordinate 85,342,654 of NC_069795.1, forward strand.
TTCCCTGATTGACTGTTTCATTTCCTTCAGCTCTGCTATACCCTTTTTATATTCTTCATATCGTTCATCTCTGATTTGATTCTGTTTTTGGATCTCCTTTTGGTTATTTTCCACTTTATTAGCAGTTTCCTTCATTGTTTCCATCATTTCTTTCATTGTTTTCAACATGTGTATTCTAAATTCCCTTTCTGTCATTCCTAACATTTCTGTATAGGTGGAATCCTCTGCAGTAGCTACCTCATGGTCCCTTGGCGGAGTTGTTCTGGACTGGTTCTTCATGTTGCCTGGAGTTTTCTGCTGATTCTTCCTCATGGGTGATTTCTTTTATCTGTTTCCTTGCCCTAATTTTCCTTTCACTTCCTCTTGCTCTTTAAGTTCTCGTGCCTGTGGACTAAGGGTTACAGGACCAGAATGGTGAGAAGGTTGAAGAGCAAAAAAGGGATGAAAGAAAGGAGGACCGAGTGATAAGAAAAAAAAAAAAAGAAAAATAGAGAAAGGAGAGGGGGTGGGTAAAAGGAATATTGACAAAAAGAAGAGAGGCACAGAAACAGGGAGACAGAGGAATATAGGTGTAGAGTACGGTACTTTGATACAACCTTAAAAAAAAAAAACCACCTTCTGGGGGTGCCCAGTTTGGTGGTTCCCTTGAGGTCAGCAGCTCTTTGCTAACCTGATCAGACACAGTACCCCACCTCACCAAGTAGAGAGGAAAGACAAAAATGGTATAAATCAAACCAAAACAAGCAAACAGAAAACTTTATGGGATAAAATTGGCTGGAAAAACCAAATAATAGCGGTAGAAACACTGACAAAAATGAAGTTCTAATTATTGAAATAGGCAGCAATGGGAAATTATAATTAAACGAGAAAAATTGAGAAAGAAAAAAGATCTGTATGGAAAAGGTTGAACTTAAAAAAGAAAACAACAATCAGTAACATCAAAATAAACAAAAAAAAACCAACCAAACCAAAAAAAAAAAAAAAAACACAACCAAAAACAAAGCAGTATGTATATGTTATTGAATATTATCTGGGCAACACATGGTCTTCTGGGGTATGAGATGTTAATCACAGTTCTGATACGACTGGAGGATGCTAGTTTCTCAAACCCCAGCAGGTAGACACCCTAAATCTCTCTTCAGCCCACTTAAAAGGCACTTTGATCTTGTTCACTTACTGAGCAGAAGGTTTCTCAGGGAAGTGCTTGTCGCTGGAATCACTGCTGAAGTGGCTATCCACTTACCCTGTGTGCCAAAACTGGTCTCCCTCTGCCCCCGAGGGTTAGGGCTGCAAGGCGGCTCAGATCCCGCCCTTAGGCTACTTGGTCGCTGGGTTACCAGCTCCCACCCAATTCCAGCTCTGCGACCCTGAGGGCAGAGCTTTCCAGGGCAGATCGCTCACAATGTCTGCCTGTGACCCAGAGCCAAACACTATTAGCTCCGTCTGGCTCAGCGGCTCAGATTGGGGCCCTAGACAAAGGCCAAAGTTCTCCGCACTCCCGCTCCGGCTCTCCCCAAGGCAGTTCAGCTGATTGCCAAGTCCAAAGACACCAAAACAGTTCACAGGTAAGGCCTTTCTGGTTTGCAGTCTCGCTGCTACTGAACTTACAGTTGCGGGCGGGTTTAGACGGATTGAACAGACGTGACCACTTGCCGGTTTTCCACTGTTTTAGTCCTCCTTTTGGGGTCCAGAAGTCTCTCGCTGACTCCCTGTATCCTCTCAGGGGTGATGATAGGCAGATCCCACCAGCCAGAGATGCCTGGAGTCCTATATCCCCAGACTCACGGTGCCCAGATGCAAGGAAGCTGTTACTCGGCTGCCATCTTGCTTCACCTCCCCCCATCCATTTCTAATCTCTCTCGTTTCTAACCTAATTGGTGGTATACTCTCCAATTGAGAACCACTGAATGTGAAATATTAAGCAAATATCCCCGAGAATTTTCTAATCTTTAACTATGGACAAATCTATACCACAAGAGGGTATATATTTGCATCTGACAGAATTTTATGTTAAGACAAATGAAGTGCTTTTTAAACTTCCCTGTGAAATTGCTCTGATGGCAGTAGCCGACATGGTGCCCAATGGCCCATCAATACTGATCCCCTTTACGTGACACTGGACCTCTTTTCTTCTATTTCTCTACTCACTGTCTCCAGGACCACACCCATAACTTGCTTTACCTTCTATACTGTAAAGACTCCCTGAATTTCTGTCTTCAGTATTCATCTGTATTTTGAATACTAGCCCCCAATATTCGACTATTTCATGTGTCTACCTTGTACATCTCACAGGCTCTTCAGACTCAACATGTTAAAAACTCTTTTTAATCACCTTCCCTGATCTTGCTTTTCGTCTGGGTTTCTCCTACACCCAGTTGTTGCCCAAATGAGAACATTGGGAGTCATTCCTGAGGCTGCTCCCTTCCCATTTAAGTACTAAATCCTGCTGATGCTCTTACCTAAATAGGGAGTTCCAAAGTCCTCAAATATATCCACATTTCGCCATTTCTACTACTGCAACCCTAGTCTAGGATAACATTTTTTTTCACTAAGAATTCTTCAACGGCATCCACACTGCTGGCCCAGTGTCTACATTGTTGCCCTTACACGAATCCTTCGTTTTACAGCCAGAGTGATTTCTCTCAAATGCAAGTCCAATCACATTACTTTTCTGCTTAAAAGCCTTAAACGATAATGAACTCAGGACTCCTCTTCTAGCTCTCCTGGAGAGTGACATGGCATGCCACTCCCTTCTATTAACCTTCTTTGGTATCCAATGTGCCAAGCATTCTAATATCTCAGAGATTACATGTACATGCTTCTCCATTCTCTCTAAATTCTGTGTCTATTTAACTTCTAGGACTCCCATACGTCTCAACCTGAGCGTCAAGCTCCTCAGAGAACCTATGCCTGAATCCTCCAGCGAGGTAGGAGCGCTTTACTTCTCCCTGTGTGCACACATCACACTTGAACACGTCTGTTTCTATAGGGGTGGGGAATGTCTTTTTCATTCACTGCTCCTTCCCCAGTGGCTTAATCACATAACACACAGATGGTTTTTAATGAATATTTGATGAGTAAATAAATGAATGTTAGTATCTCTAGAAGTATGCATTTACCTTATCAGATTAAAACTAGCCATGCAAAATAAGAACCATCTCATTTCCCTTACAGACTTGACAATCAAGAAACTGATACATTTAGTGCACGCTTAATTATAATCTTATTAGTATCACCCCTTCCTGTAATAGTTTAACAAATCTACTTTTGGAATGCACTGAAACTATTATTTTTCCAAGAAGCGGGGTGAGGTTCTTACTTTCATTTTGAAGATCATACTGTATATGTAAGTTCTATTTGATGCTGACTCAAATAATCCCCCCTGGAAATAGTTAAGGGACAAATTTTAAATAAACTAAGAAAGGGAAGAGACTAATGCATTTTTAAATAGTTTTTAGCAACATGTTTTGAAACAAAATATATTTTGAATTTACTGCCATGTAATTGCAATACCTCAAATCCCAGAAATTAACTCCAAATTATTTACTCTATAATAATTTATTGAAAGTCTGCCATGTGTCGGGCACTTGACTAAAGCCACAGTAAGACAAAAGGAATCATATTCCCTGCAGTCAGAGCATTTTTAACTATTCAATATTTGGGGCAAAACATGTATGACAAAACAAAAATAATTTGTACTTGGAAACTTTCGAAGGTAACTAAAAGTAGACAAAAGGCAAAGGTCTACACTTAAACAGCAACTTGAAACTCAAAACTCCTTCACCAAATGTTCATTCTAGCTATACAATGACATCAAAAGCTGCTTTTTTGATGTTAAGTAAAAATATAAACCTGACATGAAAAAAACAATGTAAAAGCAATCATTTGTATAATACAATCAAAGCTACATAAAATGATTTTCCATATGGATGAGGAATAGACAAAATATGGTTGACTCATCAAAAGATAAGGATTATTAAGTATTTCGACTACAGTTATGTTTTCATAACAACTGTTTAAAGTTATTTGAAGAAGACCTGCCAACATGTTTTTCATTAGTTTCCACTTTGGGTATAACTATGTTAGGAAACACAACCTAAAATACCTATTGGTAACAAAAAATGCATCACAGGAAACATTTATACAGTATTTACTTTGTGCAAACAATTTGTGTTGAACATATTTACATATAATCCTCACGACTATTCTTGTGACAGAAACTTATCGTCTCACTTTTCCAGAAGAAGATACTTAAGCACAGAGAGATGAAGTAAGCACCAAGGGTATACAACGACTAGGAGGCAGACCCAGGATTCAAACCCAGGTAGTCTGGCTCCAGAGTTTGAGATTTGATAGTAAAAAACATCTACCTCTCTCAGGGAATGAAAGAGTAAAATGGGTCACATGTTAAAAAAACAGAGGCTTCCCAATCTATCAATAGTTTTCCTACTTTGTAGACAGATACAAGGTCAAGATGTTGATACAGGCAAATATTTCTCTGCTGGGAGAAAAACAAGTAAGTGGGAAGACAGTGAGTAAATGATCCTCAGTGTTGGTACCTGGCAAAATACAGAGTGATGTGACCTGGGTAAAACTGAAGAGTGTAACTCCACCAAAAGGCCCCAGGCTGCTGACGGTCCTGCCCTGTGGCACTAAGGATCCAGTATTTCTCTATTCCTCTTCTGACTTTAAAACTTTGATCTTCCTCTTTTTTGTTTGTTTGTTTTTGTAAATACTGGGAAGCAAAACAAAGAATTTCTGCAGACCAATCGGGAGAGTATGAGGCACACTTCGCAACTTCTCTTCTAAGATACGGACATTGGCAAATGGAAATCTCACCATCACCATGGAGGGTGATCAGTGCAATTGAGGGGCAGTGCACTGAAACTCAGGAGATGTGGGAGAAACAAATAAAACAAAAAAATAGCTTTGAGACTGTTTAAGTTTGAGTGACATTGGCAAAGTCAGATGACTTCTCTAGACTGCCTTCTCATCTGAACAATAAACTAGTGAAGACTACTCAGTTATTTTTCTTGTTTTGCTTTTTAAATAAGAAGTCCATTTCTTCAAATAAAATAGTTCTATTTCACCCAGACAAAGGTTAGCTGCATGGCTTGAAGCACAGGGCTGAGGGACACCCACGTGTTGCTCATGCTTCTAAAACTTCTGCTAGAAAAGAAGCTGTACTGACATTCAAAATCCCAGTGAGTCCCAGAGTATATTCTGAATGTTTAAAATACTCAAGAGCTTTAATGTCCAATAAGAGGTTGATCTCATTAGGAAGCATTTGTACCAGGCAGGTACTTAATAAATAATGGCTGGATAAATAAATAGAATTGGTTTCTGAGTGTGTACGATGAAGACAAATGCAAACACAGCTAACCTATTTTCAGTTATAAAATAATGCCTCGTTTGCTACTTGTTTTTGACTTAATACAAAAATTCCTTTATCGAATTCTCTTAGCCCCGAACCAAGGAATAGCTTAATTTTGCTCTGTTGTACCTTCTTGCTAATTATCGTTTATGATTTTAGGGTTCAGTACCCACAGCTCCATCCCTCATCTAACTGAGCCACCCACACTGTCCATTTGACAGATGACCCCATGAGCTGGAAAACAACATAACAGATTAATGGACAGAATACTGTACATTGAGAGAAATACTTCTCAAATCTGGCTACACAACAGGATCTATTTAGGGTTTTTAAAATGCAAATTATGATCGACAGAACTACTCAAAAAAGTGAAATCTGGCAGTTGATTCTCTGTTCAAAATCACTTTTTGGTTGTATTGTTAAAGCTGAATAGGAAATCTGATCTGAAGTTGAGGACACTGAGGGATAGGATGTGATTACTCTATCTTCAAAAGCAATGATCTTAATTAAATTTAGGAATGAAATTAATGTTTGTTTCTATAAAATCCTCATGGGCAATCTGTCCATGGTGTAATCTGGTGATACGTAACAAAAGCCCTAGCAAAGTCTATACCTTTTATACCAATAATTTTGTCTCTTGAAAATTTAGTCTAAAGAAAGGGCCAGAGATAACAGAAATGTTTAGTTTCAAGAAATACTTATTCATGGTGAAGTACTTTTATAAAGTGAAAGGTTATGAGAAATTTAAATAGTCAAAACATATATTAGTCAACACATGGGGACTATTTACATAAATTATAGTATATTCATATAATGGAACACTATGTGGTCATTAAAATCTATGAAATGAAAACACTTTAAAATACATCAATAATCCAGGAATTCTACTTCTGAGTACAAGTCTGAAAGAACTAAAAGTCGGAATGCCAATGCTTGTACCCTCGAGTTTGCAAGGGTGCAGATATTTCTATACTGGTGTCTGTATGTTGACAGCAGCATCATTCACAGTAGCCCAAAGGAGGAAGCAACCCAAGCGTCCACAGATGGATACATGAATAAAGAAATGTGGTGTATTTTATACAGACAGCTGAATATTATTCAGGTCTTAAAAAGAAGGAAAATTTGACACGTGCAGCACGGATGCCCCTCGATGACATCCTCCTAACTGAAACAAGACAGTTACCAAAGGGCAAATACCATCTGACTTCAGTTATGAAGGAACTGAAGGAACTTAGAGCAGGCAAAGGCATAAAGACAGAAAGTGAAGTGGTGATTGCCAGGGGCCGGAGGTAGGAAGGGTTTAGAGTTATTGCTTAATGGGTTTGGCATTTCAGTTTGGGAAGGTAAGTTCCAGAGATAGATGGTGGCGATGTCTGCCCAGCGATGTACATGTACCTAGTGCCACTCAACTCTCCATTATGAAAATGGTTAAGATGGTTCATTTTCTGTTGTTTATATTTTACCACAGTAAAATAAAAAATAAATATCAATAAAAATGTATCAACAATTTCATGTTTTAAAGTCAATTAGGAAACATGGTTTCATACCTGCCAAGTAATACATGCTTCTATCTATGGCTCACATACACACAATAGCTGGACCAATTAATTCCCAAAGTGATAACGGCGGTGATTGGGGGGGGTTCTGCATACGCTTCCTATTTTCCTAACTTTCTACCACAAGCACACATTACTTTTTTAATCAAAGAAAGAAAGAAATATTATATGAAAATAATATGTATCTCTATATATTTCTTATATAATACGTTATATACTTATATATATAAACATATATAAATGAATGCATATATTTGTGTTTAACATAATAAATATAGACATTATTTTAAAAACAAAGCATCCCAAATAATTGTATTATTTCAATATACATATGTATATACATAGAAATAAAGAATATGGCAGAAAATTAAAAATGGTTTCAAATAATTCTAAAAGGTTAAAATTTTGTATGGACTGGTGGCAACTGAGGTAAATTCTTGTTTCCATCTTCATATTTTTCTGTACTTTCAACATTAAAGAAAAAAGCAAACTTAGTAGCTGACATCTGGTGAAGAATTAAAATGATCACAAATATTATGCTTAAAATCAAATCATGTGACTTGAATTGGTACCACTGAGTTCCACACTGTTGCCGATGCAGAGACACGGCTGATACTTTCAGTCCTTGATGGATATACAAACCACACATGCACTCTATCTTGAGTCGCCCATAGAGTTTTCCTCAGAGAGAGGCAGACATAAATATCTTACTTCTGTGAAATCTATCAGCACTTGTTCATTTCACAGCGCTGTGCTCTGCAAACACATACTACAGCTAGCTAGCGACGGGTTATTCTTAATAGCTTCAGAGGCAGAAATAGCAGAAACAGTATGGTCTGGTGTGGCACTCCAGAACAGTTTTCGTCCTAGAAGCTTTTCCATTTAATTAATTCTCAAAACACTTATGATTAGGTGTAAGAAAGTGTGAAGACAAGCGGCTCCCTGGGCTACTAAAAAACAGCAACGCCAATATGTAAAGTTGTTTTCTCAAAAATAAAATCTAGTCAATGGGAGCACCTGGAGGCTCCCTTAAAAATCATTTTCTATTCCCTAACTATTAAACTGAGAGGTAATGATGAAGTGAGGTCTTGCATGCACATGTCCATAAAATCAGACGGTCATGAGATTTAAACCAAGTGTCCAGTGTTTTAAGGAGTATTTGGACCCTCCTCCCCCAAATAACTTTCAAATGAGATGGACTGTCATCAGTTTTGAACTTGAGAGGTCTTCAAGGCTCCTGTTTATATAAATACCCACAGAGTACGCTCAGTGCCTAGCAGGTACATGGGTATATAAATACTCCTGTGAGATACTCAGTCCCTCGCATGCCTGCGTCTGGCGCTGGATAAAATGCCACTGTGGTGAGGGTTAATTCAACCTGAGAGTGTTCTATCATCTAGTGAGGGAACAGCCCATGTCTATAGCAAGCCACCTCATTCACTGAAGCACCCCATCAAGGGCCCAGGCACTTTTCTCCAATCAGGCTATGAGTTTAGTAAAAAATACGGAGTTGAACCAATTAGGCAAAAAATGATAAAACCTAATCCAAGTGAGAACAGGACAGGTGCATTTTTTATAGGACTTTAAACCAACTTCTGGTATAATTCTACTGATGGGCAAAACTACAATGAAGAGTTATTAAAATGCTCATAACTTGTTTACATTAAAGAAAAAAATAGAGGATGGTAGAGAAAATCACAGAACGTTGATCTAATGGAGTATTACACATCTGGAAGGCAAGGAATCATGAATTCAAAGTAACAGTCCAGAAAGCAAAGTAAAATAAGAGCATACAAGTATTTATTTTGACAAACATGGAAACGAGGTATTTTTTTAAGGTTGGTAGGGTAGGCATCTCAAAGACTTTGAAATGTGATTGAATGTTATAAATATGGTCATGCTATTTTTTTATTCCCTTGGTATTGTAAAGGCTGTTGAGTCTGTCTACTAATTATTTTCACTGTTTTCCTGTTCTCACTATTAACTTCCTGGATGTTTAGTACAGTTCACTGTCATCAGTGACCTAGTTGATTGCAACAAATAATAAACACAAATATGGCTGTATGTGTATTTTATTTTAGAACCCAATCACTTATTGTTCCCTGGCACATACTCTGTGCTGTTATCAGACACTTAAAACGCAAATCTGATCAATGCCTTCTTTTATTAAAATCTCCCAAATGTTCTCACTGCTCTTATAATAAAGTGCACATTATTTCCTGATAGTACTAATACTATCCTCTCCTCTCTTACTTCCCTCTCTATGAGAGTCAATGCTCCAGCTATCCTGTGGTTATCCCAACTTACACTTTCTAACTTGCTTCCACCTCCTGAGTCCTAACTATTTATCTTTCAGAATTCAAATGAAATGACACTTTTGGAAAGGTAGTCCCAATCTTCCAAGAAGAGTTAAGGTGCCCATAACTAGCTTCTCTGCAATAGATTGTATTTCCCTTATGGTAACACTTGCCCATGGCTTTGCAATCACTTCTGTAATGTTCTCTTCCCCTCCAAGCTCCATGTGGGCTGAGACTTTGTCTTTCTAGTTCAACTTTCTATTTTTAGGGTCTAGCAAACAGATTCTCCATAAGTTGTTGTTCATCGAATGAAAGTATTTCAATAACTTATTGTTGAGAAGTTGAGAGAGAGGCAAAGAGAAAGAGGTTTAATAAACAAAGCAACAATGGCAGTAGTTGGCTAAATTACAACTGCCCCACACTCTTCCCACTCCCCTATCAGCTTTGTGAAGCCAAACCCTTACCTATTCACCTAAGACGTTTAAAAGTCATAAAAGGTTCTGTAATTTAATGTAATTTTAAAAATTCAGTGTTAGTCTGTGCACTCTGAGTTTCTTAGCTGTAGGTTAACAGGAAATGTGGTGAATGTGGTTCAATAATTTTGGTTACAATCAACTACTATATTAGAACCAGCCATTCCAGTCTATTACTTCTACTCAGAAGCCAAAAGATGAACAAAATGGGTGGGATTTCTTCTCTCAGGAAACCCCCAAAGTTTTTCAGGGATTTCTCATTGCTAAAATTGGCACGTCGATGGTAGACAGTAAAATGTGACCGCCTTCGATACAAGGGTCTGAAAAGAGTTACTTGGGACAGAAATTGTCACAAAGGAATTTTTGAGAAGGAAGAGTAAATTTATTTATGCATAATTAAAACAAATGATATCTTTACAGAATCATGGGGTATTAGAACTGAATGAAATTTGCAGGTCATAAATTTCAACCTTCTCCCCAAGGAAACAGGTCTCAAGAAAAATCTGCCCAGAGCAGGAAGGTCTGGAAAAGGTCAGAATTAGAACTCAGTTTTTCAGAGTTCTAAGACCAGTCTTCCTCCATTACACCAGAATGAACTGACTCACAAATCAGGCCACAAATCAGCCCATAAAAGGGCAACAAACCCAGTTTTGTTTTTCAAAAACAAAAGTGGACTTCAGTGGATGGACATCAGTGCATGGAAATCACCAACAAGGCTCAAATGGGGACAAGTTGGGTTGCTCTGTTTTCATATAGGTGTTTCCAAAATAGTAGTGGAATTCAGTAAGGGAAGCCACCAGTGTCAGCAAGTGGCTATATTTGCTTCGGTGGAAACAGACCCTCGTTCACATATTTCGATGGGAATTTGGGTAACCCAAAAGAAAGTAAAAAAGGAATAGGTGGTGTGTTACCAGCCCTCAGGGAATTCCATGAGCAAAATTTGCTAAGACCGACCAAACAACTCTGATACAATGTTGAAAGGACACCATATTTAGAACACATTAAGCTCATAGCAAAGTCACTGGATGTCTGCTCAGTTTTTTCTTTCCTTTTGCAGAAAACATGCCCATTTTGAAGTGATCACTGTATTATGATGATTTGAATGTACATCAGCTACATTATGCATTGTACAGGGGAAAAAAGTTTTTCTCCTAACCTATTTGTTCTCAGAAATGGAGGCTGGCTGTCCACTTAGTGCAGAGGGATAAAAGTACTAAATCACAGAAGGGTATAATTTCTATGACGAGAGTGCTTTTGCCACAGAGCAAGAGGAAGGGTAGGAAATGTTTTCATAAAGAGAGACTATTAGGGACGAATAAGAGCTCTATTCACCAAACCTGTACACATCCCTTTATCCTTGTAAAACAAGCTATGAAAGCACATAATGACTAACTGCAGCAAAATTACTCACATTCTAACTTTGCATAATCACTAAAATGGCTCTGGTTTTACAGCCCTCCCCCCTCAACAATTCTACACTCTTAAAAAATTTTTTTAAACCACAGCACAAATGGTTACAGCAAACGAGTGTACCAGGCACATCTGCTGTTCCAGAAAGAATTCACTCTCCTGTGCCAAATCCACGTCTATCGGAAGAAATAAAAATAAATTGTGAGCAGGTTCAGCAAATGCCCAGATAAATCCTGCAGTGACCACATGGGGTAGATTCATTCCTGGTGGTTGGTGTGTCCTGAAAAGGGGGAGATGAAGGAGGGGTGATCTGGAAGCAGAGGTCTCTCTCACGTTTGTCTTTGTCACTCAGAAATTGAGCATGCCGTTTAAAGTACTTCCCTTTTTAATTTCCTGGGGGACTATTTCAAAGAGTAAGATTGAGCATAACCTCAGAGCTGAAGGACAATTAGCAACAAGTTTTACAATATACAAATAGTCTCCTAACAAACAGCAGTCACAATGGGAGCACAAGAATCCTTGTCCGAACTGTCCCACAAAACACTCTTTGCTATCTTGTGCATTTATATTTCTGAAAGCTTCGGTGATAAAGCCTATTTGATATTTAGATCATGCAGTACAGTAAATGTCCTAGAATCTGGGATAGTAAAGAATTTGTGTTTTTTTCAGGCAGACATGGTTAGCTGGAAATCTGAGGATGGCTTGTGCGAAAGAGCATCATTATTTTTTGACCATTGTACAAGGTGACCAAATTCTACGGGAGAGTAAAGGAATGCTGTCTAGGCCAAGGTCAGGTGTCAGCACCACCCACACCATCAGCTGGGGGTACAGATGGCTGACAGAGAGAGAGGTCAGTTATTTGGGACTCACTGCTCAAGCAGAACTTCCATCTAAAGGCAAAATGAATTAGTGTGTCCCTCTCTTCTTTTTAAAATAGCAAAAATTAACAAATGCAAAGATAAATATTTGGGACACAATTTTAAACTGAGAGAGAACAAGGCTTGAAAATCTTGGGTCCAAACAAATTCATTTATATTGTTCTTTGGGTCTCAATTTCCTCTTTATAAAATAAGGGGATTTGATTGAAAGAATTCAAAGATTCCAAGTAGCTTAAGGTATCTAAGGGATGCCTTTGGGCTCAGCTACATGTTGACACTGTGGTCCTTTGGAATGACATATAAACTAAGACCTGTATCACTCTGACAGTTTATTTTTATAAACCTCTTGATCTTTATAAAGAAGATTAATCCTCTTACACTATATAATGTTGCGGGAATATAGCAGGATACAAACGTACATACAGCATGATTAAAGTGCAATATGTGATTAAGAGAAACAAAACAAAACCACAACTGTGAGTGGTAACTATGTAGTAGCAATAAAGACATTTTGCTCTTTCTTTTTCTTTTATCTTCTTTTATAAAACAAGCATGTATACTTACATTTAAAACATGTAGGTTTATTTACCAAGAGAAACAATCATATCTCCAAATATCCTTTCCTTTCAGAGAACACATTGCATTTTCCCAAACCATTCCAAGACAAAGAAATGTAGTCTTCAGCTGACTCTAAATTTATAACTTTAAAATTTCTTTTGAAAAGTGGTGTCATTCATACAGTTATTGACCGTATGTAACTGACCACCTTCTAATTACCAAAATTTTGTCAACTACCGGGTAAAAAGTAATTGTTACTGGCTTACTGGCATCAATGAATTCAAGTATAGTCAGGGAAACAGGCAGAAAACTAGGGGAAATTTCTCAGATTTCCAGAAGTCTGACAAAAGTCTGTTTGGAACACAATGCTCACCTGCAACCCATTCATTTTTTAAACACAGAAATGAGTTCCAATCAGCCAAAGAGCGCTGGTTTAAGAGATGGAGAACCAGGGTCCTTTATTCTATTCTGAACTATTGGCTGGCTTGAGGTCCAACCCTGTCTCTCTGACTCGGCTCCTTCCCCTTCATGATGCTGCCTAAAAAATGCCTCGTGATACTTCACATGGGCAGCGGAATTCAAACATAACACCTAACCTGACTTGTCAACATCCCATACTGATCAGAAACATGTTATGATCTAGGGAATTTCTACACATTCTCAAGCTTGAGAAACACTGTTCTAAACCAGAATATTGTAAAGCAGGGACCATGTTTTATTCTAACATTCCTTTCTCCAGCCTTTCTTAACACTTAGAACAGGGCAGCACAAAGATTAAGCCATAGCAAGGCATCAAAGTATCATTGAGAAATGAATGAATATAATTAAGTATGAATTTATTCTCTATTTCTCTAATTTTCATTATTTAATCTCTGTGTGGAGAAAGACAGAGAGAGAGACCCTGTGAATTCTAGGATAATGGGTCTTATGGAAATACAGAAACATGATAAGCAGCATCAGGTATAACATTATCAGGTGAGAAAAAGAGAAAAATATAACAGAAAAGAAAGAAAAAGAAAAGGAGACATAACAAACGATCCTCGGTATCAGAGGTCTACTGTGTAGAGGTATTCAGATTCTATTGCTAGACGTCTGCACTCCATGCCCCAGAAGCAAAAAACAAAACAAAACAACAATGATAAAAAATTTTAAAAATAAACTGTACAATCTCCCATCGATACTGTTCATGAAATGGTAGAAAATCATTATTCAAGAAGATATTTTACTGCTTTTATTTAAAAATGGTTTAACTTTATATTTATTCCCATGTCTCTTAGTGATTTTGCCATATCATTCACCGCTTCTTTGCACTGTGAGTGAGAGAGCTAGGTGAGATACGCTTTATTCGTCACAACAACATGTGTTGTAGAAAATATCGTAAGTACTAACAAAATTAATAAAGAAAATAAAAACACTCATAATTCAAAACTTCAGTGATAACAACTGTTAAGTTTTGTGAACTCCCCACTGGCTCTTTATCTCCAGGCATTTATGTTCACACGTATTTGTGTCTGCAGGTGTACGTGTGCACACGTGTGGATGGCATGGATGTTAGTGTTTCAATGTGAATGCGGTTGATGTGCTATTTTATACCTTACTTTTTCATTGAACATTATATCAAAGAATATTACAAATTTAAAAATCCTTCCAAAAAGCTGTTTATAGTGGTAACCAAGTAGTCAACCTGCTTTAACAGATACATGCACTCCAAGGCAATGCTTTCCTGTTTATCATACGTATTTAATTGCAAAACCAAGACCAAGATGCAAAGTAGTAAGATTTTCCCCACTGTCCTAAACGACGCTATGGTGTCTTCACAAGGTGGTTTGTTCCTGATAGCAAAGGTTTGAGTAGGTGCAACAGTATATCACAACGCCAGGCATGCACTTCCAGCAAAATGTCAACTTCCCACCTACTCACTTCTCATGTCTATCAGATTATCTTTTTTCAACCAGCCACATAATATACATGCAATTCAGACTCATGCCAAATAACTCACAGCTAAACCTTCTGATATTGAATTCCAAAAGTCTTGTTGTCTCAAGACAATTGATACTTGAGCTGGAAACATCTAAGAGCAGTCAATTATTATCTCTGTGATTACCATTATGATTATCACATTCCTTCTGTTTGAGTAACAAGTACAATGTCAGAAAGTTAATTTTGGAATGACAGGATCAGGGCTATATTGAGGTGGTACTGATCTGACAGCCGTATGTTTAGGACAGGCCTACAGAGAACCAGCCAAGACCTTATTGCAATAATCCATGTGAGATATGGTAAGGAGGCCGTCACTAGGCATAGAGTTTTAAGGGAAAAGGGCCCTAGAGCATTAACCACAGAGCTTATATTTGCCAGAGATTGTGCCAGCAAATCTTTTCCTAGCATCTATTAAGCTGTACAATTTCCTAACATGAAGATGTATAGAGCAAATGAGATCCACTGGTCTGGATAATTTGATGGAAACCAAGAGAATGTGCTCAAAGTGATCTTTTTTTAAGAAAAGTATTATACTGATGTGTTAAGAATGAAAGTAGAGAAATAACAGAGTAAAACTATGATAAATTAGCAGCCTAAATTCTGATAGTCAAATTAGTTGACCTTACTCCCATTTAGTAGTCTAGATTCTTTAACAAACAGGGAGATTTGCTTCTTTCATTTGGGCAGTGGCCATGTATGTCTTAACCGAGGAGCTAAATAGTTTTGTGCAAAAGGACAACACGGGTACTCATGTGACCTGAATAATTTTGCTTCTGGATAAAAGTCAGACATAAATCTCACCTCTGATTCCCGAAGATATCATCTGGATATGGAGATTCCTATAAAAAGCCTCAGAGGGAAGGGGAAACAGAATAACAAACCCCTCAGACTACACTATATTTATTTCTCACAATTATTAGTCTTTGTCTAAGTAGTTTAACTGAAAGTGGGGATTTTGGGTCAGGAAGGACCATTGGTTTGGCTTTGTTATATAATGTGCTAACCTGACTCGGTTCTCCAGTGGTGCTGAGCCTCCAGACTGAAGGCCTTAGCAATCAGGGCTATTTAAATGGAACTCAGTTCCAGATGGAGCAACACTAGACCTGCATTCTTCAATGAAGCCAGGGTTAAATTCGGGGAGTGGATGAGACCTCCAGCTGGCCACATCCCTCACCACTCTACTTTCCCCAGTCAGAGGTCAGGTATGCATTTGTCTTCCTGCTTGCAATGTGGTTTGTCCTATAATAAACAGTAAAGTGAACTACTTTTGTATCTATATTGAAAAATTAAAGAATGCCTGCCTTAATGTCAGATATTGAAGGAAGTGTCGATTATTCCTAGACGTTGTATATGTAAACAAGCAAGACTATAAAAGGAAACAAAACTTACAGTATTATTATGAAACAAATCCTGCTTTTGATCTGCTTCATTTTTTTTACGTTGCTTACTTGGATGCCTGATAGTGCAATTACCACCCTGCAATAAATGAACTGTCATTCAGCACTGAAGAACAAGGAAAGGTATTTAAAACTATGTATAAGAGGGCTGCACTGTGCCACAGAAACAAAAATCACACATGACAAGGCCTCAAAACAAAACAACTGCAGGCTTGGCGCCTGTAGCACAGTAGCACAGTGGTTACGGCCCCAGCCACACACACCAAGGCTGGTGGGTTCGAATCCAGCCCAGGCCAGCTAAACAACAATGACAATTGCAACCAAAAAAAAAAAAAAATAGCCGGGCATTGTGGCGGGTGCCGGTAGTCCCAGCTACTTGGGAGGCTGAGGCAAGAGAATCGCTTAAGCCCAAGAGTTTGAGGTTGTGTCATGCCTTGGTTTCAGAATTTGCTTTTTAAATTAATCTACAGTTTTAAATAAATCCAATAATAAAATATCCACAAACACAATCTGTGGAAACTATCATGTTTTATGATTTGTTTTTAAAATAAGGCAAGTAAGTAATTTGATGTATTAAAAATTGAACTATTTGAGTGTCACGAGTATTCAGTGATAAAGACATAATGCAACACAACTTTTGTTATGGGACATAGGGTGTTAAAACTTCATCCCAGGGTATAATCTTTTTAAAGACAAGCCAACATTGGAGTTTTCAAAATGTAACTACTGGTCTTTCACCCACATAAACATGACAAAAAAATAAAAAATCATGTAGGCACTGAGAGTTTCTTCCACGGTTTTCATAAAGATAGTATCCATGTGTAAAAACCATATGCTTGTAAATATTCTATTTATCTAATTATCCACAATGAAGATTGCCTTTCATATGACAGATCTGCCTTCATTTTCTTGTAAATAAGGAATTTGTCATTCTTTTGCAAAACTTGAGAGCTGCATGAGGGAGGAAACTCAGTAAGAGGAACTTACATATTGCTTAAATGTATTTCTTATTTTTGTTCCTCTTAATTTTCAGATCTCCGCCAATGCCCAGGAGTGGTAGGCTTGGCGCAGAAATGAGGAACATCATGTACACTCAAAGGTCCATTCTGTCTAACTATATTTTTGCATCCATTAACTACCCCCATTTAATTCCTCTCCATCTTTGGTAGCCTTCCTAGCCTCTGGTAACCATCATTCTATCTCCAGGACATCAATCGTTTTAATATTTAGCTCCCGCATATGAGTGAGAACACAGGAGATTTATCTTTGTGTGCCTGGCTTATTTCATTTAACATACTGTTCTCTGAATCCATCCATGTTGCTCCAAATGGCAGGATTTTATTCTTTTGTGGCTATACAATATGACATTGTGTCCATTCACCACCGTTTCTTTATCCATTCACCCACTGGTGGATCCTTAGGTTGATTCTAGATCCTGACTCTTGTGAACAGTGCTGTAATTAACCTGGGAGTGTGAACACCTTTTTAATATACTGATTTCCTCTCTCTGGGTTATATACCTAGCAGAGGGATTGTTGAGTCCTATGGTAGCTCTATTTTTATTTTTGGAGAAACTTCCATACTGTTCTCCTTAGTGGTTGCACTAATTTATATTCCAACCAACAGATCTGAGGGGTCAGTCCCTTTCTCCACATTCTGGGCCAACAGGTGTTATCACCTGTCTTTCACAGTTAAAGCTATTTTAACTGTGGTGAGATGATATTTAATTGTAGTTTTGGTTTGTATTTCTCTGATGATTAGTGACACTGAGCATTTTTTCATATACCTGTCAGCCACCTGTATGTCTTCTTTTGAGAAATGTCTATTCAGATTTTCTGCCTGTTTCTTAATCAGATTATTCAAATTTTTTCCTATTGAGTTGTTAGAGCTCTTCCCATTCTTGTTATATTAATCCCTTGTCAAGTGGGTAGTTTGAAGTACTTTCTCCCCTTGGGTGGGGTGTCTTTTCAATTTGTTTGTCCTTTAGTTTTCCCTTTCAAAACATAAATGGTTTATATGATTTATACGTTGTAATTATAGCAAGCAATTATTCGGTATTTCTGTCCTTACTGTTACCAGTAAGTTGTGTACCTTCAAAAGATTTCTTATAGTTCGTAAACATCCTTTTCTTTCAGATTAACTCCTTCTAGTATTTCTTCTTGTAGGACAGGTCTGGTTTTGGTGAAATCCCTTAGCTTTTGTTTGTCTGAGAAAGTATTTTTCCTTCACGTTGAAGGACAGTTTTGCAGGATATGATGGGGGTCAGGGTTTTTTCCTTTAGCACTTTGAATATGTCATGCCACTCCCTCCTGGCCTTAGGGTTTCCACTGAGAAGTCTGCTGCCAGACCTACTGGAGTTAATTTGTACGTTGTTTGTTTCTTGTTCCTTGCTTCTCCAAGGGCCTTTTCTTTATCTGTGACCTTTGGGAACCTACATTTGCCTTCAGGTAGCCTTGTCTGAGTTTAACCTGCTCGGTGTTCTAGTACCTGAATCTCTAGGTTTGGAAAGTTCTCTCTTATTGCCTTGAATATACTTTCTACTCGTATCTCTCTCTCTACCTCCCCTTTAAGGCTAATAACTCTTAGATTTGGTCTTCAGAAGCTATTGTCTAGGTCTGGTAGGTGTGCTTCTTTCTCATTTATTATTTATTGCTTTTTTCTCCTTGGACTGTATATTTTTACAGAGCCTGTCATCAAGCACCCTTTTTCTTCTGCTTGGTCAGTTCTGCTGGTGAGAGACCCTGATTCATTCATTTCTCAGTCTGTCCAATGAACTCTTAAGCTCTAGGATTTCTCCTATTTTTAATTATTATTATTTCACTGTCTTTGTTAAATTTCTCAGAAAGGCTTCTGAATTCCTTCTCACTATTGTTTTAAACTTCGTGGAGCTTCTTCAGGACAGCTATTTTGAATCTCTATTTGCAAGGTCACCTATGTCCAGCACACCAGGACTGGTCACTGATACTGTATTCAGTTCATTTGGTGGGACCACAAATGTTCTTGATGGTTGTGGATGTGCACTGATAATCTGGGTGTTGAAAAGTTAGGTATTTATTTTAATAATCTTCTTACTCTGGGCTTACTTGAACCCATTTTTTTTTTTTTTTTGAGAAGACTCTTCAGATACTCAAAAGGAATTGAGTGTTGTAGTCTAAGTCTTTGGTCACACTTCAGCTGTATCAGCACTGGGGGTACCCCAAGGCCAGTAGTACTGTGACTCTTGCAGACTGCTGGTGGTATCACCTTGGTGAGCTTGGGTAAGACACAAGACAATTCCCTGGATTACCAGGAAAAGCTTCTCACTCTCTTACCTCACTGCTGGGCTCCTGGGAGGACTGACCTGGGCATTCCTTTGTGGCCACAAGCACCAGGTCACACCTTAAGCCAGCCTAGTCTCACCCTAAGCTGATGGTGACTTTTGCCTGGTTGCTTCTTATATTTAATCAAAAGTTCAAGGGCTTTTTAATCAGCAGGTGGTGAATCCTGCCAGATATATATCCTTCCCTTCAAGGCAGCCTGTTTCCTTCTGGCCCTAGACGGGTCCAGAAATGCCATCCAGAAACTAAGGCCTATCAGGTGACTCTGGAGTCTGCTTTGTAACTTATTGTGGCTGAGCTGATATCCAACATACAAAACAAAAAACCGAAACTACAAAACAAACAAAAAAAACAAAACCACTGAGCTTTCTCCCTGGCACATTAAGGAGCCCAGCAGCTCATCACAAGCCTGTGTGCCCTTTGGAGAAGGAAGACATTTGTCACAGGAAACCACTAGACTCAAAGAATTCACACATCAGGGAAAGAGGCAAAATATGCTTGAAAATGCCTATAACATGCGATTGAGACTATTAAATAACAGAGACGTGTACTAAGGTTCTGGATGGATCATGCCCAATCTGGCAGTCAGACAGTGGGTCTCTGAGCCACATCTTATGGCCTGGGTACAATCAGAACACAAAGAAAGCTGAGTATTTATGGGCACACATGTGCCTGGCACCTCAGAGAAGAACGATGACGGATTCTGTTCCTGGCAAATAATGTGAACAGAGACATAGATAAAAGGCTAGTATATATACGGAGAATAACCAGCTGTGGCAGGGATTTAATAATAACTAACATATATAATGTGCCAGTCTTTATCTAAATGCTTTCTCATAACTGAGAAGAACCTATTATTTTCTTCATTTTATAGATCAGGGATCTGAGGTCTGTGAGCTTATGTAACTTGCCCAAGGTTAGAGAGTAAGCTAATGTTGGTATCTGAACCTAGACTTTGTGGCTCCAAAATTGTTCTATAAACTACTACCATATCATATAAAGGCAAGTACTTGAGACAAGACTACAGAATTAGACCAGGACAGATTGTGAAGGGTAATATCTGCCTTTAATTTTAGTTGACAACTAATCTAATAATTAAGGGACAAATATCAGGGAGAAAGAAGGGCAGGGGAGGAGATTTGATGTTTAAAAAATACATTGTAGGGAGAGCAATTACTTTCTGAAGACAGGGGACTGCTGTTTCGTTAAGAGTAAGGACACACATACCTCCCGTGCAAATCACTTCTGTTTTCAAAGTCTTGAAAAAGGCAGCTTGCAAAATGTTATTTTACTAAAACTCTATTGTCAGAGTATATATGCTATTCCACAACCACATACGATCTCACATGAAAAGATAATATTATTTCTCAATATCAAAGTGTTTTCCATGTAGACTTTAATTTAAAATCCTTTCCTAGGGGAATTTAATTATTATGTTAACACACTGTGAGAATTAAAACAGCACCAATGGTGAACATAGAAGCAGATGCACAACCCTCCATTCATTCAGAGCCATCATCGACCAATGTACCATACACTTGGGATTCTCATGTTTAGTATTCCTTGGGACTTTTACAAAGAGGCAAAGGACAGGGCAGCCCGATGCAAGTAGGTCAATTATTCCCAAAACTTCGTAAAGAGTGAGTGTGCTGAAAAAAACAAGTAACCTATTTGATTTTAAAGAAAGCAAAATAATGCTAAATCCTACAAGAGTGCTTACTCAGTTATAGGTCTGGGTATATAGCATCAGATAAATCTGGCCCATATTCCCTTAATCTACATTCAAAATTCAACAGATACAAAGCACATAACCACTTTAGGAAAGACTGTTTCAAAACACACTGCCTTTTTATTAGCCTATTATATAAAAATTATGGTAATTTCTTAATACAGTTATGGAAACAGAGCACATTATTAATTGTATTGCAAATATAATATTTAATTAAAGATGCATTATGTTGATAAAATTTAGCATCTGGCACTCTGGTTTTGTAGGCTTTGTAATCTAACAACATGAAAATAAACAGCCACTATGAATGCCCTCTTTTGCTTTTTTGTCTTCAACATAGAGTCGACCTTTTTAAAAAAACAACATTTCAGGTCTATTGTATTTTGTTAAAAAATATCTCAGATAAGAGGAGAAACTCAAAGGTAAGTGTCATGTATTAAATTCTCAGCATTTTGCAGGCTCGTTCCTCTAACAGTTTCTCTATAAGCACATTATTAGCAAAATAGGTGCTGTTTTTGGAGCCTCATTCACAATATTTCTTTTTCTTTCTTTCTTTTTTTTTTTTTTTTTATTTGCGTCAGAGTCTTACTTTGTCACCCTTGGTAGAGTGCTGTGGAGTCATAGCTGAGAGCAACCTCAAACTCCTGGGCTCAAGTGATTCTCTTGCCTCAGCCTCCCGTGTAGCTGGGACTACAGAGGCCTGCCACAATGCCCAGCTATTTTTAGAGATGGGGTCTTGCTCTTGCTAGATTAGGCTGATCTTGAACCTGTGAACTCAGGGCAATCCACCCGCCTCGGCCTCCCAGAGTGCTAGGATTACAGGCGTGAGCCACTGCGCCTGACCTCACAATGTTTTCTAATTCTTAAAGTAGATACTTTAATGACTTTTATGAGTTTAATATCAAGTGGTCTTACATGTATTTCCCAAAGTTTTCCTGATTAATTCCTAACGTCAATTAAACACAGTCCACATTGGACTAATGAAACCTATTTAGTAATGTTTCATAATTTACTGCTCTGGAACTGTTCCCTGTAGGGCTTTTTTTCTCCTGCTAAACCATCATCCTATCTCATTACCATTGTTTCATGACTACCTTTTGGTTTAAACTTTCTTGCTGGCATTTAGTTAAGAGTAAGACTCTCTCTTAACATGTATAGAAGTGTTTCCTCTTAAAAATGTCAAATCAAAATGTTCCCAACTTAAAAATACTCTAGTTAACTTAAATTAAGGCAGCTAATCTCAAAAACAATAAAAGAGGGCTTTTTCTTCTAGTTTAAAAGTTATTCTGCCCCATGACATGTAAGCTCAGGCCTGGAACCTAGCACTCTGGGAGGCTGAGGTAGGTGGATTGCCTGAGTTCAGGAATTCCAGAGCAGCCTGAGCAAAACTGAGACCCTACCTGCAATAAAAATAGAAAAACTATCGACTATTTTGGCAGCCACCTGTAGTCCCAGGTACTCAGGAGGCTGAGACAATGGGATCTTGCTTGAGTCTAAGAGTTTGAGATTGCTGTGAGCTAGGACTCTTACCTAGGGTGACAGAGTGAGACTTTGTCTCAAAAAACAAAACAGAACAAAACAAAAAACAAGAAGTTAATCCACCTTGCTATGAAAACAGAAACAAACCTGATACAGCCATGTCATTAGGCAGCAGTTACCTTCTTTTACTTAAAAGTATAATGAAAAAGATTGTAACATCTCATCCAGCCCCAAAGAGGCTGCCCCCCCCCCATGTATTTTATTACAAGATGAAGACTCTTTGCTGTAGGACCTGGAAGATAAAGAGATTATGCAATAGTGTTATCTAAAAATACTGCTTGCTCTCTCTTTATCAATTTATATCTGCACATGATACACAGATACATGTTTACTTGTGTGTTTACATATATTTCATCATCTTGGCAATTCAGATATAAAACAAATACTTTTACATTGTTTCTATTTTTTTTCCCTTAAGAAATGCCCGTATAATAATAAGATTTTGACCGTCTCAACTTCAGAATTTTTTTTTTTTTTTTTAGAGACAGAGCCTCACTGTACCGCCCTCGGTAGAGTGCCATGGCCTCACACAGCTCACAGCAACCTCTAACTCTTGGGCTTACGCGATTCTCTTGCCTCAGCCGCCCGAGTAGCTGGGACTACAGGCGCCCGCCACAACGCCCGGCTATTTTTTTTTGTTGCAGTTTGGCCGGGGCTGGGTTTGAACCCGCCACTCTCGGCATATGGGGCCGGCGCCCTACTCACTGAGCCACAGGCACCGCCCTCAACTTCAGAATTTTAAAACCTGAATTCGTAGCTCATGGGCAAAAATGGTGTGTCTGTCTAAACACTAAAACTAAAGGAAGGCGGCAAGTCCACCGTGCTGGGCCTCTCAGTCAGAGGAGGGGCCGTTACTCTTGGTGTCTTCCCTTCCTCGCCGAGGGGCAGAGCTGTCACGAAGGATCTCACAAGGGTTCTGTGAGGAAATCTTTTCCCCCTTTTCCCCCATAAATCCATTCAGTTGCCAAGGAAATGGCTCAAGCTTAGAAATCAGCCTTCAAAATGAGAAAGGGAAGAAGAAGAAAAAGTCTATCAACCTGATGTACCATAACATAAAATGGTGAGACTTTAGAGCAGAGAAATGTCAAAGGAAGAAGGGTAATACAGTGCATTTTAACAACCGATACAAACTTGTTATCAAAACCAGGCATTAAAATGCTAAAGGCAACAGCTCAAGAAGCTCTAACGTGTTATTTCACATTTTTTTTTTTTTTGGCAGTTTCTGGCCGCGGCTGGGTTTGAACCGGCCACCTCCAGCATATGGGGCTGGCGGCCTACTCCTTTGAGCCACAGGCACTGCCCTCTACATTTTTGAGGACTCTGAATTCTCTAAATGAGTCACCCATTATCTGCAGAATTATTAAAAAGTTAGGTTATGCCCATGTGATTTATTTGTCTCTAAGCTGCCTGTTGAAGCACGAGTTAGCAGAGATCAAATTCCATGTATACTTGTTAGTCCTCAGTGGAAATGTTTCTTTACATTTCAAAGTATTTTTTTTTTAAATAAAAAGTAAAGCAAAAAATTTTTAGACCATTCAGGAAATGAGGTTTCATTCCAATTATACTAAACAATTTTTGTCTCCAAGTTTTTAAAAATGTTATCAAAACGTTACATGAATGGAATTTTGGGGGGAGGAAGGAATTTCTGTCACAGGGGGAACTTAAAACATCTTTACCAGTTTTGATCTTTAAAATAGAGGTCGGATGTAGAAATCTGGGAATGAGAAACAAAATGATGTTCAAAGTATTGAAAAGTAAGACTAAAATAGAGGGGAAAAAAGGGAAAAGTCGGGGAACAAGATGCAGAAATGAATAATGTAGACACAAAACATGAGGACTGTGCCATGCCAATAAATAAAAAGACATCATTTAAATAGAAAATGTCCTGTGACTGTTTTAAGTCATGGCTAAATTCACACACATGCACACACAGAGACCAAATTTAATAAACAACATTTAAACTTAGCTTTTCCAATCTGAAACAGGAAAGAGGAGCTTCCTTCTTAAAGAAAAATGCCTCATTTAATTCTTTCTCTTATCAGAGAGCCTTTTTTTGTCAGTTTTAACAGCAGATTAATCACTTTTGCAACCTACGGAAAAAGTTTTCTGGAAAGCATAACAGCCTGTGAGTGTAAATGACAGTATTACTTTTCCTGCAGCTCACCCACCTACAAATTCTCTCTCATCCATGACTCAGCATGAGGTAAAAGGAGCTAATAAAAAAGGCCAAGCTTCCTTTCAAAAGTTGTGAGTTTTTTTTACCGTGCAGAACTGTAACAAAAAAAAAAAAGCTTGACAGAGAAGTGAAGCAGCTCTCCACGAACATTGTCAGTTATATACCTAGAAATTTTCTTCCAAGTAACGCTAAAAATAGGCTTGTTGTTTGCCTCCCACCCAAACCTAATATGGTACTAGATTGAGGGATTTAACACAATCATTACTACACTACATTTGTAGCATTTTTGGAGCAAGGGGGAAAGGACAGAAATGTTGTTTTGCTGAAACCAAGATTTCAAGAGGAAAGACAGAAAACATAAGAACTTTGTGGTCAAGAGAAGGGACTTGTCCTGGGGCTTTCCCTGCTTGTAAAATACCACTTGATTTGATTGTGTAAACAGCTCTCTCTCTAGAAGCTGCCAGGTTCCTAGGGAGTAATGGCAGAGGGATGAGGGATGTTTTTTATGATAAGTTTTGTCCTATAGAAGGACAGATGTGATCACTTTGTTGGAAATGTATATGTTACCAGAGAGATGGTTACATTATAAACACTCTTCAAATCTTTGCCAGACGCCATGCCAAGCTCTGGGCAGCAGAAACTGGGAGCTCAACAGGATGGTGAAGATAAATGGTCAAGGTCCCCATGGAATTTACAATGGGTGGAGAGGGGTCCACTTGAAAGAAGCAGGCAGTTAAGTGAATGATCATTTAAAGGTTGGAAGATGTGGAGATTAGGAAGTTCAAGGAAAAGGGCATAGGAGAACACAGCAAGGGCGTAAAACTAAATTAGACCAGAGGTGGCTGGTGAACATTTCTCAAGGGAAATGGCATCTATGTTGAGACAAGTCAATAAATGGCTGGGGGCATGAGAATGTTCCAGGCAGAGAGAACTGTACGTGACTGTCCAATGGCAGTTCAATGCCTTTGGGGATCTGAGAAAAGGCAGCGTGTGGCCACTAGGAGTGTTAGGAGGAGCAGAAACAGGAGAAGAAGCCAAAGGCACATATAACATCTAAAAGGAGAAGTGCCATTTGTATTCTCATTTTACATATGAGGAATGAACCCAAAAAAGTGATTTGTCTAAGATAACATGTAAGTGAAATAGGAACTCATTTCTATTTGATTTCAGAGCCAGTTTTCCTAATCATTATGTTATACTACTGAGCTAAGGAGATAAGGTATTAGACAGGGCTGAATAACAGTAACAGGCTCAGATTTGCATTTTAAGAACAGCTTGGTAAGTAGGTTGTGGTGAGAGTGGTGGAAGCTACAAGGAAACTAGTTAGGAGGATATTATCAATGGTCCCTGAGAAACGATGGTGGTCTGAGATCCTTTGCTGGCAGTGAAGATGGGGAGAAGGAGAAAGATCTGTGAGATATTTAAGAGATAACATTGATACTCAGGCAAAGAGAAGAGACTAGAATTAATACCTACACTTCTGGCTTGGTTAGATGTGACACCATGTCCTCACACAATATAGGAATTCCAGGGAGAAGTTGATGAATTCCTCTCGAAAGTGTGATGGCCGAGAGTTCTGCAGTATAACCAAGTGCACCTGGCTCAAACATCTGAATCAAAAGTTGCAAGAACACTTGCTGGAACAGACTTATATAAAAACATTACAGAATTGGTAGTTGAGACCACAGGAGTGGAAGAGTCTCCAAATTATATATAGGCAGTGGAAGGAGAACGAGTCCTAGATAAGACACCCTGCTGCCACCACCTCCACCAAAGAGAAATGACATTTAAGGAGACGTAGAAGACAAGGACTTAGGAGATCCCTAAAATGGAACTGTTGAGAAAACCTAAAGTGTGCTGCAAAATAACTTTGAATAGGTGGCAAGATGGCCAGAGCGCACCCCTACTTTAAACAGGGAAAGGTACAAAAAGGAAAACTCTGACAAAAAGCCTGCTGGAAGAAGGTCAAGAGGAAGAGAGGGGGCTGCAGCATTAAACCACAGACTCGAAGTTCAGTAAGAAAAGAAATACAGAAAAGGACTGATGGGGAAACGGAAACAAAGATAACAGAAGGCAGAGATGCTGAGAAGGGCAGAGTAGGAGTTTCCTGAGTGAGAGAGAGCTGGAAGGGGCTACACTCAGAGGGAGGTTTGGGTTTTTAATTTTATGGTTAAGGAGGTAAAATATAGCCAAGTGTTATTGGTGGAGTATAATCCGAGGCTGGGGAAGCTGCAGATGAATGGAAATAAAGACTCCCAGGAGATGAAGGGGCAAAGGGTTGAAGAGAGCAGTTGAGTTGGGTGCTGAACTCCCAGCAGGACCCAAAGCCAGGACAGTGCTAGGGAGAGGGAGCCATGTGCCCTGTGGTCAGGGAGTCCACATTTACTTACCCCTGGGGCTAGGCTACCCTCACTCCCAGCCTCCGTTCTCCCTGGCCATGCAGGCATCTCATGGCCCCTCCTGCCCCTTTTCTTCTTTTCCTGTTTCTTGCCTTAAAGGGTCCATTACTTCTTTACCATAGATTTGTTCATCTTTTGTGAAAAACTGCTACCCTTCTGTGATGGTCAGTTTTGTGTAGCAATTTCACTAAGCTAAGGTCCCCAAATATTCAATCAAACACTAACCTAGATCTGGCTGTGAAGATATTTTGTAGATGTCACTAGAGTTCATAATCAGTTGACTTTAAGTAAATAAGTAGTATCCCGGATAATCAGGATGAGCCTTATTCAATCAGTTGAAAGGCCCTGGGAATGGAGCTGAGCATTCCTTAAAGAAGAAATATTCACGGAAATTAGCTTCAGCCCATGCCACCGGGTTCCAGCCTTTGGCCTTCTCCTTGGAGGTTAGATTGCCTGCTCAGCCCACGTAACCACAATCACACAGGCCACTTCCTCACAATTCAACCCTCCATATATATCTTCTGCTGGTTGTCTCATAATGGCAACATCGTCTGTAGGCATTATCAGTCAAACAGACTGATCTCTGACTTTTGTCAAAAATAAACCATTTATAAGACATGCAGATGTTGCCGCAAGAGTAATAACGCAGAAAACTGTTACTGCATAATGATTTCTACCCTAAAAAAAAGGCAAGGTTGCTTCAGAAGACGCAACCTTCCTACTATAAACTGAGGACAATAGACGTATAACTTCCTAAAGGTTTTCCATAAGATGGGGACATCCTGAGTTCCTGAGTACCAGCTATTTAATGAAAGGGACAGCACTGATGCTACCAAAGCTACCCAAAGTGTCTTAATACTCTGCACAGACAATGAGGCCAACAGAGATCACGGTCAGAGAGAAACTACCAGATGATAGAGAAAAAACAATGGCGAATGAGGTAGAGGCCCCAGACTTCATAGATACATAAATCTTTTACAGATTATATCTGCCTTCAATTACAATTACATGCTAAATGTTTTGGGTCACATCTTTTAATTGGGAAAGAAAGTTATCTACTGAGAAAAATAGTTAAATTTTTCAAGAGCATTTTTCTCCAGGAAAATATGACAAAATAGTATTATCTTTTGGATAAAATAGCTCTTGGTAGATTGTCAATTAAGTTGCTACACTGTGGTATTACGGTTTAGTTAAGCCAGGGTCTATACCTACACTCTTAACTCACTGGGTTTTTTAAAAATATAATGATATCTAGAATTGTAATAGACATAAACCTTTACTAACTGGAAATACTAAATCTAAAAAAATTACAATGTACTTTCTTTTTTTTAATTTTAATTGTTTTACTTGTTAATATAGAGACATGGATGCATATGGTCTTGATGTTTTGGAATAATTTGAATCACAGAATGTGAATGATTTAAGATTTTAATATGATACTTTTTATTTTATTTTTTACCTTGTAAAAAGTATTTATTCTTAGTATAGAGGACATGCCGCTCATATTTCAAAGAATATATCCCAGACTTTGAAAGCATAACTGAAGTTCCAAAGAAGGTAGGTAACATTTCCAGTGTCATGGGGATCAGGTGGAAGCGGGCCTAGAATGCGGGTTTCTTACTTTTCCCCAGTGTTCTTCCCACTAACATTGTTGGGTAAGAAAGTTTTAAAACACATTCACATATGCGCCTCCAAATCCTTGCTTTCCCCACCCTTAGCAAAATTCCATGGGATACTTTTGGCAGGATTCAGAGAAGGTTTTGGCAACTCTAGCCACATTCCTGGAATCTATTTGCAAATGCTGGTCAGCAAAGCTTGCTTCATTCCCTTTTTGGTATTACTCAGTAAAGGTTAAGTATACGTGAATTATCATAAGTTTATTTTTATTCTCTCACCCCACCCCCCCTTTTTGGTAAGTGATCACTGACTACCAGGCACAGCAAATACATGTCACTGAATGATTTTCTAAAGTCAAAACTCCATCTGGGCTGGAACTGAGACAGGCTTAGGAATAATCATTTTTAACATTAATACCAGCCACACTAAACCCTGGAAAGATGTACACAGATGAGGAAAGGGTCTTCACCTTTTTCTGAAAATGCTTCTAAGGCTGAGCCTGGGCTGCCCTCCTAACCAGTGTGCTGTGTACTGTGGCAGCACCTGCAGCTAGGGTCACACTGTGACTCGGTGCCCCACGGGAGAGAGGAATTAACTCAGGGTCATAGAGCAGAAGTCTCAACTACCAAGTACGAAATGTGGTCTCCTTCAAGGGATTGATCAAATTGAAAAAGAGAAAAAAGTGAGAGGATGAGCTCCTGCAGTTAATCTCCTTCAAGTGAGAAATAATATGTCCCCTTTGAAATTCAGTGACACACAAAAAACCCTGCCCCCTTCAATCTGGATTAAATTATAATTATAACAGCTAGACCGAATAGCATAAGAGGAATTGATGAGAAAAATATTCTACAAAGCGAAGAATAAAATGTACACCCACAGACATCAGAAGAGGGAAGAAAATAAAGGAAATAAGATTTAGCTATTAGGAACCAAAACTCTTGGCTGCTGAGAAGCCAGTCAATGCAGATCTTCTAGACAACGTGAAGAGAAGGGAGGAAGAAGGGCAGGGCAGGGGAGGGGTCATAACTGTCACTCAACTTCCACTTGGAAGTTACAGCTACCAGACTTGCTCTTGTCAAGAGAGCATGGAAGGAAGGAGTAGAACTTTCTATGTTCTATTTATTGAACATAGAAAGTAGTATTAAAAATCATAGTTATGCCTTCGATTGGAGATAGGTTCAAACGCTGGGTAATGACGTATGGATGGAAGATAAGCTGTCTCCTTTCAACATCTCATCTTTTTTCTACTATACTATATTTAAGATCTAGGCTTCACAGTTTTTGCTATAAAAGATGATGGGTAGTAAATTTCTAAAAGGAATAAAAGGAGGGAAAAAAAGAGAGAGAGAAAGAAAAGAGGAAAGGAGGAAGGGAGAAGAACTGGATAGAAGTGAGGAGGGAAATAAATAACAGTTTTAATTTTCCTTCAAGTATTTACTATTAAAGTTTTTTGCTCTGCAAAATATACCGTTTGTGTACACTTATATAAGTTTATTAAAATATACACATTATATCTACATTTATAAAATATTTATATTAATTCCAATATATATGTAAAACAAAAACAAAGGTTCATTATAGAAAGTGTAAAGATGTGTAGAAGTACAGACAAAAGCCTATCTCCCCAAATCCTCAAAATAACTACTGTTAGTGTGTATTTATCTTTATATGTTTTAAAATATGCATATGTATGTATATGTGTATGAAAATACATCTGCCATTCAGAAAATATATAGATTTATTTATATTAGAAAAACATATTAGATGTAGAAGTAACTAGTGTTCTCATTTTACTTAAGATAGAATTAGGTGAGAAGGATTTGCTACCATGAGGGATATAAAAACATAATTAGGATTTTTAAATCCAAGACCTTATGATGTGTAAGGATATCAAAGAAATTTCCAGATAAAGTCTTACAAAGCTAGAAAGTAGAGGCAGAGAAAGAAGAGAAAGTGTGAAAGTGAGCTAGGTCGTTACAAAGATAACTCTTGGCCTGCAAAAGATTACCACTTTGGTGCTAACCAAATGTTTCTCAGTTATTTCTTCACAGAACTCAGCATTATTACCAATATTATTACTGTTCCATTTTTCCCAAGGGGAAATACTGGTTAAGGGCACCAATCCAGTAAATGGTGAAGCCAGGACTTGAAAGTCTTATTTTAAGGTAGAGAGGCTAACTCAGAATGTACAATGTTTTCTGAAGATGTGTAATTCTCTCTAACATTTTGAACTATACCTTCTGAAATCTGTTCCCTGGTGACAGGGAGGGTCATGGAATTATCACCCACCAGGACGCAGTAAGACACAGCCTCCTTCTCTTCCCTGATTATCATCATTCTAGATGGGATGTGTGTACAATATGTAAAATAACATATTTTGCGAGACAAAAATAGTTCTGATGTTAGAACTTCAATAATTCAGATTCAGTGATTTTTTTATCCTTGTTTTGTTTTCAGAAAATCAGAAGGCTTTGAGACATCATGGTATTAAAAAACCCACAGTGGACTGCAAGTTAGGGATTCTGTACTCAAAAACCATCGCTGAATAACTCTGAAATGAACAAATAATTTGTTCTCGTTTTACCTTTATCTCCTCCATAAAATGGATAATAACAGACCTGATGAAATTAGCAGTGGTAATGGGTAATGGGCCTGGCACACTCTGTGTGTCCTATGAGGAAGGGATTAATGTTCTATCAGCCCACCACTCACCACATGGGGGAGTGAGCCCACAACCCACCAGCATAAAGACTGTCCTTTCCTCCAAGTTGGTGAGACTGGGCTGTGAACACTAGCTGTATTAATTCAATTCTGTTTGAATTCTATGTTAAGGAAACTCACCAACTGGTTTGAAACAAAGCAAATCCTTGGCCCAGAAGGTGAACCCAAAGTCTGTGAAGGACCAAAAAATGCTGAAAAGCTGCAACCTTTCCTAAACCAGGTCTAGGCTTAAACCAATGTACTGAGTGAAATAAGAACCACGGAAAGGGAACACCTATCAGGGCAGGGCTCTGAATGTGTAGAGCCCTGGGGCTCTGGGAGTGTGGGTAAGGTACTCAGAGGACAGATAAGAGTCTAGACAACCTTCTCTCTTTGCACTGCCATGCAAGTCTAGCCACTGCTGAAAACCCATGGTCCGAACAGATCATCCCATTTGATTCCCCCCAACCCAGTCTTTCACATAGAGGCATTGTTTTTGTTTGGTTTAGTAGAATAATGAGAATGAACCCAAATAGTCCTACGAGGCAAGAACAACTGGAGAGAACCCATTTCTCAGCATCCTTCAATCATGAAATCCACGTCACCAGCAATGCTAATTTAATAAAAACAGTGCGGTGGTGCTATAATTGGATTGCCATTCTAGCTAGTGGGTTTCCAGGGTAACCGTGTTCTTGCCACAGAAAAAATCCACCTAGTCGAACAAAGACTAAGAGTTTGGAAAGAGTCAGCATCAAACGAGAGGTCCAGATTCATGCTGGTGAGAACTATATGAGAAGCTTATTAGTGAAGGCTGGCTGGATTCAAAATTTCAGCCCTGCTACGTACTAGAGATTTCTGATTTCAGAAAGAATATTCAACTTCTCTAAGCCTTGTCTCCTCATCTGTAAATTGAACATAATAATGGTACTTGTTTCATAGGATTGTTACAAGAAGGAAGTGGAGACCTTACACATTAATTGGTACATTCTAAGTCCTGGCCAAACATAAAATAAATAAGACTTTCACAGATGTCCCTACACCTGGGGATTCAGAGGCCAGGAAAACTTTAAAAAAAAAAATAAGTTTTGTCCTCTATTTAATTTATAACTTTGGAGAGAAAACATTCTGAAAGCTTCCAAAAAGAGCCTGAAATGGCTTATAAAACCTTGTTGTTTTATGGTGGTCCTGATGTTATTACCACCTCTGTGGTCTTGGCTTCTGGGAATATGCTGCCATGTCAGAGACAATTTGGCAAGTCTGAATCAAGGAGGGCCATAGATTTTCAGGCACAAATGAAGGATGTGGAAACTATCCTTGCTTAAGGTGTAACAGCTTACTGGAATGTTTTATAGCCATACATACGGCAGGCTCATTTAACACATTTCCCCTCAGAGTAAAGACTCATCTGCTACAAAAGTAACAGTGATGAAAAAAAGGGGCCATGATCCCCATTGAATGAAAAAAGGAGGAGAAAAAGATGAGCACTTTTTTTTTTTTTTTTTTTTGGTGAGACACAGTCTTACTCTTTTGCCTCTGAGTACTGAGTACCCTGGCATCAGAGTTCATAGCAACCTCAAACTCCTGGGCTCAAATGATCCTCTGGCCTCCCCAGTAGCTGGGACTATAGCTGCCTGCCACAAGGCCTGTTTTTCTGTTGTTGTTATTATTATTATTATTAGAGACAGAGCCTCAAGCTGTCACCCTAGGCAGAGTGCTGTGGCATCACAGCTCACAGCAACCTCCAATTCCTGGGCTCAAGTGATTCTCCTGCCTCTGCCTCCCAAGTAGCTGGGACTACAGGAGCCTGCCACATTGCCCGGCTGTTTTTTGGTTGCAGCTGTCATTGTTTTAGGCGGGCCTGGGCTGAATTTGAACCCACCAGCTTAGGTGTATATGGCTGGCGCCTTAGCCCCTTGAGCCACAGGTGCTGAGCTATTATTATTATTATTATTTTTGAGATAGAGTCTCACTCTGTGTCCTCGGTAGAGTGCCAGGGTATCCCAGCTAATAGCAACCTCAAACTCTTGGGCTTAAGAGATTCTCTTGCCTCAGCCTCCCAAGTAGCTGGGACCACAGGTGCCTGCCACAAGGCCCAGGTAGTTTTTCTCTTATTATTATTACTATGTTATTATTATTTTTGAGATAGAGTCACTCTGTGCCCTGGGTAGAGTGCCATTGTATCCTAGTGAATAGTAACCTCAAACTCCTGGGCTCAAGCAATCCTCTTGCCTCAGCCTCCCAAGTAGCTGGGACTACAGGCGTCCGCCACAACACTGGGCTAATTTTTTATTTTTAGTAGAGACAGGGGTCTTGCTCTTTCTCAGGCTGGTCTTGAACTACTGAGCTCATGCAATCCACCTGCCTCAGCCTCCCGAGTGCTCGGATTATAGACATGGGCCACTGGGCCCGGCCAACACATGTACTTTAAAAGAGCACCTTTAATGTATAAATTTCCAGAGACAAGAATCACTTTTGTCATGTCTATTACTATTAGAAAAGGTATCTGAAGTTGAATAAATATTACTGTCAGCTGTAAAATCCATCATGCCAGGTTCCCTCCCACCCCACCCCCTCATCCCCCATCCCTAGGAAATTAAGCTGGCAGAGGACAGACAGAGCCACCAACATACACCAATGCTCACATGCAGAAAACAACTTCCAGGCAACAAACAGCAAAGCACTGAGGAAGATAAAGTTTGAGAGCAAGAACACGCACACCCGAAAAAAGTTTCTGTTGTCCTAAGATTAAATGCTGAGGCAGGAAGAGATACTATTCTTGAATCAAGTGAGAAAAGATGGTAAAGTGCGATATTAAAATGCAGCACACTGGAATAAGTTTGCCTCTATAAAAACTGTTATGTTCTGTATGTGATTTAAATTAATGCCTATATTTGTGGGAGATAAAATTAAAATGAAGATAAATGGTGCCAGCATATAGCGTGTTCGCTGGAGCAATAAATAAGGCAGTGAAAGGTATTTCGCATTTCAGTCACATCCACCCCAATGGGGAGCGCAAGGCACTTGAGGAACATTTGTTAATTAAATGCTATAATGGATTTGTGAGGTGCCCAGACGGTTATTTTACACCGTCTTTCAAAAGAGACAGAGAGGTTAAGTGACCAGAGTCCTCTAGCTGCTGCTGAAGGGACACCGGGGCGCTGGAGGTGCACTTTCCACTTCATCCAGCCGCTTGCTGGCCTGCAGGAGGGCCCGGAAGGCAGGCCCTGGGCTTGCTGTCTCATAATAGACCTCAGGTGTCTCAGTTTAATACCTACCTCAACAGCGGGCAAGATGAAGTGTTGGCGAGGGACAAGGGTAAAATTTTGACACACATTATCATATCTCTCCTTCTCCCCTTCACATTGCTAGAATGTCCCATGAATGACTGAGTACTGTCACATCGTTTATCTTCCGCTTGAAAATTTATCTAAAATATTGGTCAGTGATGTGTTCATTTCCATTTGAAGCTCTTCAATCCTGTCCTCCACCCGTCCTCAGGGACCCTCCCCGGTCACTGGCTTTCTGTGGTGGTAACCCTGCACCCCACAAACTTGAGGAACGCAGGCTGTGTTCACAGCCTTGTTTGACAAGCAGCCAGATTTCCTTGCAAAGGGCAATACAATACAGCAATTATTGGGCATGGGTTGATAATTGGGTATAGATTATTGATAATCGAATGTACTGAGATGGCAATCCTCTTCTTCTATACATGGCAGACAGCTTCCAACATGGAAAGTATAAATAAATCAAAAGTGGGGAGAATCCACTGAGAACCTGACAGCACGGTCTATGGGGACAGGACCTCTCTGCTGAGCTACCAGGTAAGTCAACGTGCTGGCCACGAGAGGGCCGCTGGCTTCTGCAGTTGAAGCGGCAGAAGAAACACAATGCTCATCTTTTCTGAGGGTCATTTTAGGGGGATCCATGTGAAATTTTAGGGAGCCTTAAGAAACACCTACCCCCCTTCTTTTTTTCCAGAACAACTGAATTCTCAATTGTATTATATCTTTCTTTTACACTTCGGAAAAATGCATTTTTTTTTTTGTATAAAAATAGTCCAGCATAGTTTGAGGCAAAAGTTAGTGCACAATCTGCTCTTGTCGCTTCTGCTAAGTTATTCTACCTCTTTGTGCCTTGCCTTCTCCTCAGTACAACAGGCCAAGGCACCTACTTCATGAGGACTGAAGAACTTCACCCTCGGAGAGCACTTTGCCGGGTCCAGAGGAAGCCCTCGGTGACTACCAACCACTGTTGTTAGTACAGCTTTGTTGTCACCGATGCTGTTCTTTCCACACATTTCCATCTCCCTTTCAGGCACCCTGTGATTAGGTGGGCTCATATGAATAGTTTGGGCTAATGTGCTGTAAACGTAAGTGACAGGTGCCATATTCAGGCCAGAGCTTGTCATTGGCAGTTCGGGATCCTCAGAGCTCTTTTACTCTAGGATTGAGGTCAGCAATGTCTGAGACAGTGACTATTCCATCAACATGCAAAGAACCCCTTCTGGGCTATGAGGAACAGCAGCATGAGGTACAAATAAACCCTATTTTAAGCATTGGGGTTTGGAGAGGATTTGTTACTACAGCATCGTCTGGACTATCATGACGGATACTCCTTCCTTGGTTTACAAAGAGCTTTCACTTTTTTCATTTAATTTAATCCTCACAATCAAATGAAAAAGGAAGGTAGACATATTTAGCAGACATAAATTTCAGCCCAAAGACGTACAATATTTACTAAATGAGTTAGGCAAGTCCAATGCTCAAGATGTTGGGTAAATCCCAAATATTCTGTCCATTCACTCTATTCAGGTTCAAAAGTTTAAGGACCCTTGACGCTGATAATGTACCCAGCACCATTAACCGAAATACTAACAAAAACTCCGATGTATACTGAGTGCCTGCTGCAATATTCCATCAAATCAAAGATGCCGCTGGTTATAAAACATGCTATTAGCTATCACACCACTGGAAACAAAAATTACTGCCATTCACATTATAACACAGTGCTTTGTTATGAGAATATATATGTTTGTTAAAAGAAATGGCTTAAAATTAATTACACATCGGTTTTTTATCATGTTTCATTCGAGACAAATGAAAGCATTCCTAAAGTTTCTTTTACATTTAGAGTTCAACCCTTTGAATCACTTTCCAACTGAAAATCATGGGAGTTCTATGCTTTTCCCCATAAAACTATCCCCTGGGGCCTCACAGTCATGATAAAGGGAAGTGTCCTCCACTGTCGCCAGTATTTTCTTCCATG
Organism: Nycticebus coucang; assembly: GCF_027406575.1. Classification (NCBI taxonomy): domain Eukaryota; kingdom Metazoa; phylum Chordata; class Mammalia; order Primates; family Lorisidae; genus Nycticebus; species Nycticebus coucang. The sequence continues at coordinate 85,379,319 of NC_069795.1, forward strand.
CCATTGACTTCAACAGTCAGCAAATTTTGATGTACATGTGCAATCAATGACAACTACATCATGATTCTAACCATAATCAAAAATGTTAAGTATGTGAAGAAATATGGTTCTTAGAACTGATGAAATACAGTAAGTTGAAATACTGTAAGTTGACCACCCGAGGGACTGTAACAAACTGGTCAACGTACGGAGGTTGTCGACATAAGGAACTAGGTCTACTGTCCTGATATGCACAAGTAGTAGTACATGTCTGGTCGATGAAATGAGATCAACTTCAGGAGGTGGTCAGTGTCGGGTGGTGGGCGGCTATGGAGGTTCCACTAGAGGAGTATGAGAAAGACGGACAATGCTTTACTGATTTACACAGATGCCTGCTTTACGCCTCACACTGTGTGAGGGAGGCGCTGTATTATTACAACCCCTCTGAAGTCAGGAACCGAGGCATGCAGAGATTATAAGCTAGCTGTGTGTGACACAGCTCGTGGGTGGAGGATACAGGGTTTCCAGCTAAGGTAGTCTGATACCTTTAGCATAAATGCTGTTAGGAACCATGCTGTGGGGCTTCTCCTAACACCAATTAGTTTAACTTTTAATTTTGTATTCCTTCATTTTTAGATGGTGAAGATATAAGAATCACAAATTCTTTAAAAAGTGCTCAAACAGTGAAGTCTCAAGAAGTTTACACTTTGGGGTGTTTGTTTTGTTTAAAGCAAATCAAAGAGAAATTGGCCCTAATAATACTGCCAGCTTATTTTTGAAGTATGCAGACAATTTAGATTCCAGAGACTTTGTTGTGGTGATCCTAGAAAGAAGTATTAGAAAGATTTGCATATAGTTCTGTCATTCGAAAATACTGGATATATTCCAGTGAATATAGATAGGGAACACCTTTACCTACCAGCACGTAGATGTGGTACATACCCAAACACACTTTCATTGCTTTTAATCTCCTATTGGTATCTGTACACGAACATTAATGTTGAAAAGGCAAAGAAATCACCACTGTTAAACATTGGAAGCCAACTGTGGGCTTGATCCTCATGGAGCATGAAATTAGACTTAATCTTTGCCCAGAAGGAAAGTCTTACTGAGCAATTATAACACTTGATTTTTTTAAGCAGTTCTTTATCTCTTCTCCTTATCTAAGGACAGTTAGCGAAAGTGAACAATTACTTAGAAGGTACAATACAAAGCTTTAAGCATAACTCTTTATACACTTACCAAATGAGTATAATAATGTGCTATAATTCTCCCTTCTGATTATATACAGTAGCTATTTCATTCTCTAAATAATATCATACTTTTTTTTTTTTAGAAGTTGGTTAAATTGCTTAGGAGGAGAATATTAGTCTCAGTTTCTTTGAAGAGTAACACAGTGGGAGTGGCCGTATAATCATCCTTCCCGGGCTTTCACCCACCACACAGTGCCGTCTGCTCTATCTATTGCTTTCCTGTTGAGAACGCCAGTGAATCCTACCAGCTAGCACACAGGAAAATGAAGCAGGCAGATTTTATTTTTAACTAGGGACTGAGAAAATAAGAGAAAGAAATACCAAGATTGATTAAATCTGGTGCATTTGCAATTTTTATTTCAAGCCATTGCAAATGTCTGCGCTGTCAGATAGGTCCACTAATTCAGGCATTACACTTCTGTCTATAGCAGTGTCCTGTCTGGCCCAATTTGCCTGAGACCAATTGTCCCTTAAGCAACTCCACAGCTGGGCTATTTTGTGTCTGGCAATTACTACCCCCTTCTGGATGGAAAGTTTTATTTTATTTTAAATTGATATGGATTTTACTCACAAAATGCCAAGCATTCCAAATGTTACATATATATGAAGTCTTTAAAAACAATTCAGTGGCTTCCAACAGAAAGAAGTCTAATACAAGCCCTTCATCAAATACATCAGGATTCCTAGAAGATTTTCCGTCTCCAGTGCTGTTCTAGACCAAGGCAATGTGTCTACCTCTCCTAAAAGACAGGAAAGGGTTAAGTCCAGGGTGAAGCCTGGGGCAGTCTAACTCAAGTGTGCGTGACCTATGACTAACACAGGGCCTGGCACTTTCATCCTTCTCTGCTCCAAATTATGAATAGAGCACACTTAAAGTGAAAATTCAAACACATGATATTGTACTCCTGAATTAGTGAGTAAGGCTATCAGACTGGTATTTCACAAAAACAAGCACCATTAAACTGAAGTCACCATTCATTTACAAACTGATTACCACTAAAATAGAGTCAAGGTTATCCAGGGTTTTGGTGATTATGGGAAGCAAATGAACATGAGCATTCTCAATGTTCTAAAATTAAATCGAAGTAATGATTGTACAACACTATAAACACACTGCAAACCACTGAATTATAAAATAAAACAAAACAAAAGCTGTTGGCTCACTATCCTCTTCCCTGTGGCTGCATTTTCAATTATGCCTCGACTTGTCAATTCAGATATTTATGATTCAAAGCCAGATCATCTTGGCCCAAACATCAGCCCTGCTACAGAGTGCCTCATGAGTTATAGACACCTTTCTGGGTTACAACTTTCTCATCAGTAAAATGGGGCAAAATGGATTACTAAGAGAATCAAGTGAATTGATACATGAAGGTGATATAGTAATTTCTTAATAAACAGTGGTTATAATTCCCTATCTTTCATTTCATTGTAACTTCTTAATATCAAATTAACTGGCTATTGTTGCAAAAAAGTTAAATTGACAGAATTCTATATAAAATTCTGGCTACATAAGCACCATCCTCTATAATACATACTCCTAGCTTTCCAGAGTTATCTTTCTAAAGTCCACTTTTCATTTTTTTCTCAAAAACTTCCACGCTCCATTCTTCTCCCAAACTGCTGCTACCTACCGCTCCCAGTTGCAGACGGGATAATGTATATAAGTCAAGCTTCTTCTTTACTGTATTGCCTCAAATCCAAGGTAAGCTGTCCTCCCAACCCTCACCCATGCACCCTTAAGAATATATATTTTTTGTCTTTGCTACTTACTTCATTTCCCAGATACTTTAAAATTCCTTACATTGCTGAAAACACCATTCCTTTATACAAGACTTACTTTTACAGCTTTGACTCCTTCTGTTTAGCGAAACTGTGGCCTGCCCCTAAAAACTCCTAGGTGTCCTTTGTGACCCAACTCAAATGTCACACACCCTGGCTTCATCATCCTTTGTGACCTCACCCTTCACTGTGCCGGGTCTTCCATTGGAGCACACCCTGACACACTCTTCAGCCTCAGGCCAGGAGCACCTGTCCTGCCCACAAAGACATTTACTTTGCATTACCTGCGTCTCATCTCTGATCCTTGCCACATTTTCTTTCCTCTTTCAGAACAAACTCTCGCTTCTTTTCCCCATGCTGTCAACCTAACTAACTCTTACCGTATGTTAGATCTCTGTTTAGACAAGATCAGGTACATTCAGGGTGATATCACAGTACACAGGTCTCTGCTTAGAAACAACTATCTCTCAGAAACCTCCTCGGGGTTCTGAGACAAGGTTTGCTTTTTCTTTCCCATGTGTTCCCAGAGAACCCTTTGTTGACCTCAAATACTGATCTATAGCACCACACAGACAATTGTTTGTGGATATACCGTTTCTGATGATATCAGGTGCTCAAAAAAATATTTGTTGAGTGAAAGTATTGATCATTTCTTTTAAACATAAATTGATAAACTGAAAGTTAATTATATCTCAATTTTAAAAAGCTGCTATTAAGAAAAAACTGAGTTGCCCATTTATCTTTTCACCGTAGTTGCTGAACAGAGGTCTGTATGCTTGCCGTCCATGATGTGAAACCCGGGGCCTACAAGGTGCTCAATAATGTTTGCTGAAATTTAATAAAAATAAAATTTTATACCAGGTTCTATATACCAAACCACTTTCTACACATTATCCATTTATAAGAAGCTTCTTGGTAGGTAAATTGATAGTGATAACACTGATGTGGTCACTGAACCACTTTCTAACATTATCCATTTATAAGAAGCTTCTTGGTAGGTAAATTGATACTGATATCATGAATCATAGAACTAAAGATTCGTTTGTTTCAACAACCACACTTTATAAATGAGTAATTGGGTCCTCTAAAAGAAGTGAATTACCCCAAATCATTCCAGATAAGATCCCCAAAGAATGCCTCCTCTCTAATCAATATCATTAATGATGTTTATCTCAGAAAGATTTTTGTCGTCACTGAAGTCAGATTTAGTTATATGTATAATGCAAGCACCAGCTACTGGTGATGAAAGCTATAGTTGGAAATAAATAGATCACCAGTTTTTTTATATGCCTGGATTAAACAGGTGTTGATAGGCATGAGAAGAGGAATAAATAAACTCTTAGCTTGTTATGAGTCATTATTTGATGGGCTATTTCAAGACAGAATTGATATTTCTAAACAGCTGATGTCAAAAGAGGCAATATCAAAGAACCACGGAAGTGGAAAAATCAGTAATGATTTCTTTTATGGAATAATTCCATAGAGTACAAAGAATTACCATTTAAGAATTAGTAGTATTGGAAATTTCCATTTCGAAGATTTTAAGCTTTAAAAAACTGCGAAACTGACACCTAGGAGTAGGCATGTGACTCGAGGAGGTATCGCCAGCACCATACGCCATGAGAAAACGTTAACTAGGAATATTATTTCGTATCCTGGTCTTTTGTTGTATTCATCTAGTAAAGAAGATAAAACAATCCACATGCTCACATCTCTAGGATGCAAAGATTTCTCTAAATCACCTAAAAGACACACATTTATAAGCTTATTAAAGAATAGCCAAATGTTTTGCTTTCAAAACAAAACTCAGCATCTGAGTTTTGAAGCTTAAAATCATAGCTATTTATCTCCCTCTATTAGGACTGGAGGCACATATTCCCCTGGTTTATTCCAGTTCCTTAAAAGATCCAAACTCATTCCTGCCTGGAGGGACAGGCCCTGTTCTGTAATGGCAAGTTCTCAACATAAAGATACTGCTAATTGACCTTGTGTTGCCACTTCAAAAGTCAACTCCTCAGAGATTTCCACAACCTTCCTAGCAAATGTCATGCCAGAACCCTATATTCACACTTTGTCCTGTTTCACTCCCTGAATTTGCTTGCTGGCTGGTTGATGATGTTGACAATATTCCCTTAACCTCTGCCCCAATTAGGGCCAATCAGAGAAAGAACCTCCTGGGCCTGAGTTATTGCCTCATCACTGCAGTACCCAGAGTTCACACAACACAGTAGGACTCAAGAAAGCCGCAGTAAATGAGAATGAATAAAAATTTTTAACTTACTAATTTAGTAAAAATTGAGTTTTTTACTAAACAGAAGGAGTCGAAACTGTACAAGTAAGTCTTGTAAGTAAGAATTAGTAAGTAAGTAATTTAGTTCACAATCTAAATAGTTGCTTGATCTCTGACAAGTCTACCAGACTGTATTTACTCAAAGACTAGGACTCGTAAGCATATTGGCCGCCTATCTAGAAACAGTGGGATCAGGAGCAAATGTTTTACAAACCACAAATACGGTATTCAGACAGTATCACTATGTAAGATCAATTGTGTGACCGGCTCCATTCTAAGCACTTTATATAACTTTGATCATATGATGCATCATTTTTATTTTTTTACCACTAAGAAAGAAATAAGCAACGCCAGTCAATCTACCACAATGGTTTCTTATCATATCAACTATAGACTGCATTTCAATCTTTAAGAAATTAAACTGTGAAAAAAGATGTTTCATAAAATAGAAGTAACACAGTGTGACTCATTTAATACTGTTAACTTTCCTGTTGGATGGGTCCCATTATAATTCCCATTTTAAAGATATGGAAATTGAGGCACAGGGAAGTTAAGTGACTTTGTCAAGGTTATATAACAAGCTTTAATGATGATGAGAAAAGATTAACAGAGACTCATAACACTTTATAGCTCAAACTCTCTGAAGCCCATAAAATACCAAGGGTTAGATTGCCTTCTTTAAATGATACAGTTGAACCCATAAAATTTCCTTGCTACAGTGTATGGTGTTCCAAGCACTAAGAAGTCTCATGGCAAAGTCTTAGGAAAATAAAAGTAGAAAGATAGCAGTCTTCAACACTTTAAGTTTTTATAATTTGCATCCATTTTGCATTTATACAACCCAGTTTATACAAGAGCAATTTGCAATCTTTGGGGTTTTGCTTTTAAGTTTTCTTACTTCTTTCATTTTTCTATTTTCTGTAGTCATTCACCTTAAGCTCTTCTGGAGATGCCAGTGTGTCTGTAGACCCCCTGTCTTCCCTTCTCCGCCCTCTATGTCTTGCTCTGAGCTTAGTGGGCATAAGTGCTACTAATGAAAAACCAAATGGATACCTCAGATATGCTACAGCATGATAGTAGAAATAATATGACACAGGCACATATTGTTGTTAGCCTCCTGATTATGATTGTTTGTGGTCTTGATGTAATTTACATAGTGAATTGAACTAAATAGAAACATCTAGGGGGGTGGTATGAGTGTTGGCGGAAGATGTAGGGGAAAGACGAAAAGTAACATGTATGACACCGTTATGGTCCTGACGGATTGGGCTAGGGTTTGATCATTGAATAGAGTGCGTCGGTCGACCATAATTGACATTTCTTTTAAAATACTGAGTTTTTCTGGCGAGGTGATAAGAAATAGCTAAGACAACTAACATGAAGTATGACACAGATTGACATGACATCATAGCTGCTATCAATGCTCATTTTCAAAACAGAAAATTCATTTTTTTGTATAAAATCACCTCGACATGATATCATAGCTGCTGTCAATGCTCATTTTCAAAACAGAAAATTCATTTTTTTGTATAAAATCACCTCTACACAGAAAACTGGTTTGCCGAATCCTACCCCCACATGTAAAAGTCAATACATGGCTTGGCGCCCGCAGCACAGTGATTATGGCGCCAGTCCCATGCACCAAGGCTGGTGGGTTCGAACCCGACCTGGGCCGGCTAAACAACAATGACAACAACAACAACAACAAAAATAGCCAGGCGTTGTGGCAGGTGCCTGTAGTCCAAGCTACTTGGGAGGCTGAGGCAACAGAATCACTTAAGCCCAAGAGTTTGAGGTTGCTGTGAGCTGTGACGCCACAGCACTCTACCAAGGGTGACAAAGTGAGATTCTGTCTCAAAAAAAAACCAAAAAACTCAAGACATGATCATTCAGATCACCTGAGAAATTCTTACAGTCATCAGGAGAAGAAATCAAGATGCGAGCACTTTTATACTGTCTTCTAATCATGCAGGAGAAGGCAGAAAATAAAAAAAACACAATTGTGTAATTTTATAATTTTTCCTCATCAAGGACATTGGATAGTTGAGAAGTTACTAAGAAAATATAAAGTTAGATTTGGTTAGTCCATTTTCCTATCATATGAAAATTCCTATTAAGTCCACTGTGAGAGCTTAAGAATTGAAAGCTATTTTAAAATTGTTTTGTCTCTAATCTCTAAGTGACACTCTACAATCCCCCATCTCTTTGTGGTAGGTACAGCCTTGTCCATATAGAAAACAGTTTGAATACAAATAAGTAAAGGAACTACTATTCATTTCCAATAGTTCAGCATAAAACAGCATAAAAATCACCTGGCAGCACAGTGAAAGGCCCTTTTTGACAATCAAATATTGACTGTCCTTAGTATTTTACTATCAAATATGTTTTATTATATTCTGTTCTTTAAATTCCTTTGCCACAATAAGCTACAACATACATTTGATAATATATTTATGAACAAAAATCCTATTTAGAATATTTTAAAACTCCTAAATGTGTTAGGTTTTAATGGACAGATATAGGATAAGGCCTGGGAAACGTTATCAAAGCCTAATAATATATTACAAGTGCTTTCTAATGGGCCTGCTGCTGTGTTAATTCTGCTCATTAGAAATGTGTGCTACAGTTTTATAGATAAACAGTTTTAAAACCAGAGTGAAAACCAACTCCTAGCAAAACGTGAACTTAGAGTCCAGGGTGAGAGGCAGTCAGAAAGTGAGAGAAGCAGATTTCTGAGGAATAGAACTCGGTAACTTGCAAACATCGGGGAGTCTGTCCTAGCCCCAAAGATTTGGTTCACCCTGATTTCATAAATTTCTCACTATGATAGAGAAGTACATAAAATGTTGTCTCCACACACATTTTTCAACAGAAGACAAATGGTCAACCAGCATATGAAAAAAAGTCCAACAAAAGTCCAAAAGTCATCAAAGAAACACAAAGTAAAGCCAGGCTGAGATGCCATGTAGCATTTTACAATAAGCAGAATGGCTCTTGTGAAAGACACAAAACATGACAGATGTTGGTGAGGACACAGCAAAAAGGGACCTGATACTATGTACACCGTTGGCGGGAATATAAATTAGTACAACCTCTATAGAGAATAGTATGGAAAGTTCTCAAGGAACTAAAAACAGAAAAGCCACATGATCCAGCAATCCCATCACTGTGTATCTAACCAAAGGAAATAAATATATAAAAAGATACCAGCACTCATATGTTTACTGTGCTATTCTCGATAGCAAAGAATCTGAACCAAACAAAGTGTCCGTCAACAGAGGCTTAAAGATGTGGTATATACACACAAGGAATATTATTTAGGTATAAATGGGAATGAAATCGTGCACCTTGCAGCAGCATGGATGGAACTGGGGCCCGTCATCTCTAGTGAAATGCCGCAGACACAGAAAGATAAAGACTGCATGTTCTCCCAGGCGGGAGTTAGATAAAGTGCACACGTGGAAAGTGTGTGTGAACTGATGGACGTGGAGGCTCAGTGGGGCGGAGGCTGGGAGGTGTGTGGGGGTAACGGGAGGTTGCTTGGGGGGTACAGTGTGTGTGGCTTCAGTGACGGGTGCACCAGAAACCCTGACTTTACTGCGAGGCAGTATGTCCATGTACCAAAATGGTACTTGCACCACATGAAAATATCCAAATAAAAATTCTTTATAAATCCATTGCCACAGTTTTGCAACAGGTAATTTTGAACTCTAGCCACAACCAGTTGGATCAGAGACTGAAACAAAACCAGACTAGAGGACAGGACCGGAGGAAGAATTCCTTCCCAATTTGTGCTGGAGAAGAACCAGCTCAAATAATGGTCCTATTACTTCGGGCATTTGAGGTTGAGCAGACAGAGAAAGGAGCAGCAGTGAGGATAAAATGGGGCAAAACCAAGAGATACACAGGGTGGTAGGATGGAGACAGCAGAGGGCATAACGTAAGGGACATCCTGGTGTCCATAAGAAAACTAAACGGAGTCACCAACAGGAGCAGCGGGAGTAGAGGGAACAGAGGGAAGCCATGTCCTGGCCCAACCGAGACCCACCGGGCGAGGAAACCGTGGGTGTTTATTTCTGAAGGACGACAGGAGTCAGCTGCGCAGTGTCCTCAGGGATACCCCCGGTCTCCAAGAGCCTTGGTTGTTTAGCTGCGGACATGGTTTTCGACAACTTTCCTTCTCTTTGTATACTTACCATAAATTCCCATCATCTGAAGTCATCTGAGGTAACTTTCAGCACATCTTGGCTTCCTGTAACCTGAAAGGACCTAACTAAAACAGACCCAGAAAACAATTTCTTTATTCTGAGAGAACTTAGACAAACAGGACTCTGGCTCAGAATGGCATATTATGGTTTAAAAAATGACTAAGCCTATTAACAGGATGAACAAATAAATAAAATGAAATAGAAGGATGGGAGAGTTTATTTTGTGTCTCTCTGCTTGCAAAGTATAACAACACATCATCTGTGACTTAGAAATAATCTGTGTGGATGATCTTCTGTAATTTATCCTATCGCACTATTCAGACTGGCTCTATTCTCCTCCATCCCCACATCTTTAGCTTTATCCCCTCTTAGTTACCTCCCATGTGATCATCTAGCAATGGTAGAAAGAGAAAGGTGGTCTGGAAAGTGGACTTGACTCTCTGAACCTTTACATCTTATAATCAGTACAGAGAATTCAATTATATATTTTTAAAGCCTGATTATGCATACCACTTGTTTCTTAACAAAAAATAAGCTAAAGGTATTTTTTAGTGCATTGCTACATTTGCATTTTTAAATTATGGTAGATATTTTTATTGCGTTAAGTACCTTATTCTATCTCAGCAAAGAGTGGTGGCTGTTTTAAGTAAACAAAAATGTTACAAGAATACCCTACTCTTCTTCCATGGTGAATGCCTGTATCCAAACCACAGTGCCATGGAAAATAACCTCCCTAACATTTACTTCCCTGGCCGCAAGCGTCTGTTTAGAGAAGTGTCTGGATTGGTCTGAACAACACATCCCCAAGCAACTTGGCAGAAAGCTCACGCTGGTAACAGGAGCTAATACGAGAATTCTAACACTGGTGATGGTGGTACACACCGACTTCTGATAACCGCCCCCCCCCAAAAAAAAATATATATAATTCCAATTCTAGATTCACGTGTAGCATCCAAAGATATGTATAGATATGTACGTGCAAGGGCGCTCATCTCAACACTGTTAATAATACACAAAAGCTGGAGCCCACCAATGTAGACAGAGTTAAATGGTGGTCCACTCACACTATGGAATACTACACAAACATTGAAAATAATATGGTAAATCCCTTTTTACAGACATGCAAGGGTCTAGAAGAAAGAAGTGAACTGGAGAAAGTAGATAATGTTATAATACTGCATTTATATACATAAATACATGTAAACATGAGGATGAAATTGTTGGAAAGATGCACAACAAAAAGATGATGGTGATTACTCTTTGGAAAAAGTGGGGGTCGAGAGAGAAGCATTAATGGTAGTGAGGGAAGGCTTTTACGGTCTAGGGCATACTCTTCTGTCCTTTGGAATACGCTGTGATGATAACTTAGCTGCATACTCTAAGTTATACCTATGTTAATCTAACGTTAAAGTACAGGACACTTGCAGTGTGCTCCAATGTACTGCCTGCATGGCGGACCAGAGAGCCAGCACAGAGCAGTGGGAGTCACTGCTTTTGAAATCGACAGGACCTGGCATGAAGCCCAGTCCACAATGTAAGAAGCATGATTGGGTGCAACTCATTTAACTGTGTATGTGATACAGGGAGGACAGTTTCTGACCAGGCAAATTCACAGACTAGATGTGACACTGAACATGAAGCCACCTTTAAACTGCTGGGTACTCTACAAATCTCCACTATTTATATTACTTTTATTATTGTTCCTATTATTTGACCTCCCTAATTTCCCTGGAGAGAAATTGCTAAGCTTGTGACAATAGACCATTTGTTTTCAACTCCTCTGTTTGAACCACACTGTTTTATACTCTCTGTCTCCTTTCTAAGGTCTGAAATTAAAACAAACACGAAATGAGGCCGTAGGATTTTATTTTATCTGTCACATACTGCTGTCATTAAACATACTTGAAGTGAGTGGGTTTAGTTCAAATAAAACTGCTTCTTTCTCAAACTCAACAAACATGAAGGGGAGAGAAAAGGAGGCTGCACTTGAATCACATTCAGAAGCACTGCACATTACACTTCAAGGTGAAGATCCATCTGGCAGGCTGACACAGTAATATGTCCTTTCAATTGTCAGGTCAGGAACATTGCAGATCGAGGCTGTCAATTATTTAGCTGTAGTTTTATTTTGTTATTGATAGCTCACAAAAAATAAAATAAAATAAAATACAACACATACACAAAAACACCTCTCTTAGTTATCCTATGTTTAAAAAACAAACAAACAAAAACAACAACAAAAAAAAAAAAACAAAAAAAAACCAGCAATCCCCCTTCTTGGGACTGATTCAATTTAGTCCACCAAGCAAGCATCTACTACAGAACAGCATTTATGGTGAAACTGTGCTCGGTGGAAATACAAGAATGAAGATATCAAAAGTCCTGTCCTGTAGGAAGTCACAGCCTATAGGGGCAATAAACTGTTACAAATGAAAATGACACTCATATGAATCAAAGATGTTGGTACACTGACTTTTACCTCCTACCCCTTTTTTATAGAGCTCCATCTCAAATATACACAGCTACTTAATCTTGGCAGTTTATCTCCCTGTTGGCTGATCAGGAGACCCTGGAAAAGGGTGTATGTGTGTGTGCACACGCGTGTGCCTGAGCATGAATTTTACACACTGGAGAGACCCTTTAAACTTGGTCCATGCTACCCTCTTCTCAATGTCCAAACTTCTATTAAGTTTTAGTTGTTTCCAGTCAGTGCTCAAGAAATACTTATGGAATAAGTAAAGACTCCTACCTTTGCATTCAGTAAGTATTTTCTTGCAAAATAAAAACAAAATAATAAAGAATAGTCTAATAAATTAGGAAGTAGAACATGCTGGAAAAATTTATCAAACAGCATTGCAAAGTACCTTAGAAATCTAGTTCAATACTTTATAAAAGGTAAACCAGATGCTCAGAGAAGTGATCTGCCAAAGCCAAACTCTTGGTAAAGGAGAAGGGTTTGGAATCCATGCTTCTGAGTTTCAGTCCAAGGTTCCTTCTATGCCGTGATGTTTCCTTCTGTTTTTGAGTAGTGGCAGAGTTGTATACTGGTAAACTCGGTGGATTAGTTAAGAATAGGATGGTATTCCATTAAAGACAGAGAAAAATCAAGCCTGCTTATTAAAACAAACATACTTTCCTTGCTAGTGGCTGCCTACCGGGACAATATCTGAGATAATGTACGTTTAGGGATTGAGTAAACTCGTCTCAATAATCACAAGGAAAAAAATGTTCACTACCAAGCTCTGTAGAAGAAACCAATGGTTATGGCGAATTTTTAAACTGGAGTGAACTGCCCTTTGAGATTACCAAGGAATTTAAAGTTTAAAATACATCAGAAAATGAGGGGAACATAGATCCTACAGCCTTAAAAATGTTTGAAAACTCCAACTTATTCTTGTGCTAGAAAAGCTAGATTTGCTTAGGAAATAATGCATGCACAGACATTCTAATTTGGATCCGGAGTCACATTTACGTTCAGGCCAGGACTCTGGTCTGGGAGAAAGATGCTGCTTGACAGCTAGGCTATGTGGCACCTACCGTGGGACTTTTGAGCAAATCATTTCATTTCATTTCTCGGCCTGTTTCTCCATCTCCAAAATGTGGATAAGAGTTCTCATCTTCAACTGAGACTTCAATACTGATGATTAAATGAAGATACTTTGTAAACTCTAAGATATTAAGTGAATGCCTTGAATTATCATTTTCAAGAAGTCAGACCAGCCTTTAAAGGGCCTCTAGATCAGCTGAATTCAGAAATGTCATCTGGTTACCACTCTTACAGGGGTGATGGCCAGAATACATAAACTCTGAATTCAGGAAAAGAGAATGGGCTTCAGCACTTGGATATCAAAGTCAACTAAAACATAAGTAAAGGGGCCTGAACAACCATTACAGCTCTGGAACCCCGAAGGGAAGGGACTGTCATTTAATCATGCAGAAGAACACGTCATGTGTCAAATAGTTAGGGCAGGAAGTTAGGGCAGGAAGACAGGACTGCCAGGGCCCACTCCGTGACTCTCCTTCCGACACTCCATTAGGGAGGAGCCTATGAAACAACAGCATGAGAAAGAGAGAAGAAAATCGGCATCAGAGTGCTGCAGAGACTGCTGGGCAGTGATCTGAGGCCTCGCCGGCATCCTAGATGGTGACTGCAAACCCTCCCCCCGCTCCTGGTGCAGGAGAAGCCCCCTTGGTGGTAGCACAGCACAGAGATACACCAATGAAGAAACCTGCTTCAGACACCTGTGACCATCTACCGAAGGGGAAGCAATCCTGAACCTGTCAGGTGTCAGCCTCTGTGTTAGATGTTGTCTACACACTCTCTCTCATCATTCTAGCCATGTCAGCAGGTGACTTGACTCCCCCTCTCTTACCAATGAGGAGATTAGACTCTAGAGAGGTGAAGTATCCTCCCAGCACCCGTAGTCCTGCTGAGTGTTAGACGCGGAATCAAGGTGCTGGGGAGCAGAATGAGAACGGATGCTCCCGGCACTTTGCTCCATGTGCCGGCCCGGCAGGCAGAAGGGTGGGAGGCCCCGGAAGCAGGAGGCCAGGAAATCGGTCCTGTGCACAGCCAACATGCAGAGAAGGAAGACGTTTAGGGAACAGTGTTACAGTCACATTTTCTGAAGTGAGTTTACGTGAGGTAATTTTTTTTTTTCTCCTCTAATGAGAAATAGGATTCTGGGGAACATACTTAAAGTAAACACATTTCCCTTTGTGGCACTGGTGTGGTAAAAGAATAATAAAATATGCATAAATATAAATATAACTGAGTGGGAGAGGCATCAAAATGACTTGGGCAGAGGGACTAATATCAAGCCCCGTGGTCCCATTGTGAGGGAAGGCATTGACTCTGTGCACACGGATGTGTAACAGCTCTCCACACTCTTCCTCTCTGGACACAGTACAAACAGCCCAGCGCCAGCTTCACTCAACTGGAGCGCTCACTCTACCATCACCTTTAACTTGTAAGAGCCAAATGGTGTTACTGCCTACCATAATGTTCTAAGTCCTTCTCAGGTGCTGTGTATTTCACTTCTCACTTTACACTCTACCGAGATCCTGAATGGTGACACTACAAACACATCTGATGGAATATTTAGGACCCAATTTTTACCACCATTGAGAGGCTTTATGCAATTCATAGATTCAAAAATGTGTGAATAATCAGGTGCTTGTGATGATGACGATGATAGGCCAATTAGGAGCTGAAGGTTGAGCCCTGTCACCAGAAGGGATTATTCCTCACTCCAGCCCAGTGCTCCATTCTGTGTGCCTGACTCACAGAGGCGCTGACAACTAACTACTGCAGCTTCCTTGTGTGGTATCTGGGAGATGAAGGCCCGGACAGAAGACACGGTCAAGGCCATATAACTAGCCAGGGATAGAGGCAGGCACTAGAATCAAGATGTTATGTTGCCTAATCTCTATAATACCGCCTTATCCCCCATTTGGGACAAAAAAGCCAAGATCTTTGTTTTATCAGAAACTCACCATTTCTCCCATGAACTCAGAACAGAACAAAAGCAGCTGCCATTTGGACAAAAGCTGAGTCATATACACGTCTCTTCATAGCCAGAAACGTAGTCACACATAAACAGGCCAGCCTCATTGTTCTTTAGATACATCTTTTGATCATTTGAAAATCTGTGGTTTTATACTTCTTTTATTTAGGATAGCAAGTGGGAGGTAAAAATGGCAAGATGACTATTGCTTGGCAGGCCTGGTTGGTCTATTCACTGAATTGTTTTTTTAAAAGAATGTTGAGGGTTTGATTTTTTTCACCATTTGTCTTCATAAACATCTGTTGAGTGTCTAACCCATGCCAAGTACCACAGTGTCAGACGCAATGGAAACACAGAAATAGAGGGATACACAACACTCTCCCTACAATTAACAAGTTTCCAGTCTACTCAAGGAGGTGACTATACACAGTTGACCATAAAAGTAATAGGATCTAAATGTGACAAGTGCCAGAAAAAATACAGCCACTCAGTGGGGTGGAAGGAAGGTTCCAACGAAAGGGTGAAGGGTGAGAGAGTGGCAGGTAGATGGTGACGAACGGCATTGCAGGTAGATGATACTAACCGGGAAAAAAGCAAAAGGTGGCAAATTACTGAGCCCACTGAGAAGGTATAAAGGACGGGGTGTGAGCTCAGTGAAATGGAGGATATGGGACAAACAGGTGGGTTATCATCCTGGTTATGTACCAGTTTGCCCAAAATTAAGGAGGGAGTTTAAGGGAAAGACTCCAGTTTCTGAAGTAGGAGCAAAGAACTTAGAAACAGACAAGGGACTTACTGGTTGGGCTAGAAATAATATTTGTCTCGGTGTCTATGTGAGAGTTAAACAAACAGGTGTACAAATACAGTTGCATACTTTCTACTCAAAAAAATATTGATAATATCCATTTTCTGTTGGGTGCTATCTTGTACCACTCCTCAGAACCTGTCTGATGATTTATAACGCCAAGCCCTAAAATTCAGCCCTCTCAATGTTCATGTCTTCTGATGTCTTGTTCATTATAATCACAGAAAAGAGAGCGCCAGAACAATCATATGCACATTCTGGGACTTGGTAATAGCTTGAATAAACTCCGGCATCAGCAACTGAATTTAACTTAGACAACTTGTTTCCCTCATGCTCTTCTGTCTCTCAGCCTCACTCAGGAAAACCTACTGGCCAATGTACTGTGGTTGTGGCGCAGGCGACTGTGTTTTAGGGAGAGAGAGTCCAGGTGGGAAGTGTGGATTTAGCTTCCTCCCTAGGAACTTATCACTCCTCCCAAAGGAAGCTGAGGAGATCAAAGCATCACTTTCCCCACCTAGACTGTAACTATGCGAGAAAGGCAAGACTCAGCTGGTGCCATTTATGAGCTGGCTCAGGAACTGGCATGGATATTTGCTCGTGATGTCTTGTTTTGTCTATGGACATGGCTCTTAAAATACACCACTCATTACTGGAGTTGCTGCTTAATGCACTCCTCCCTGCCCAGTACTGGATTTAGATTTGCAAAACTGCTTTTCAGAATCTAATAAACACAGATTTGCTATATTTCAGTTTTGTAAGTAGTTACTTTTACTTATACATTTTAAAGAAGATGAAATGTATCAAACTGTTACGCATTTTTTCTAATTCACGAAGGCACTTCTGAAGTTGTCAAAGACACCACTAGTTGAGACTCTAGAAATATGAATGGGGAGAATTAAAAATAACAGCCCATTTTATCAAATGTTTATAATAGCATCATTCATAATTGTGAAGACGTGGAAACAACCCAAGTGCCCCTTAATACGCAAGGGAATTAATGAAATGTGGTGTCTATATATACACACATCATGGAATACTACTCAGCCAGAAAAAGTAATGGTGAACTAATTACCTCTTACATTAACCTAGATAGAACTGGATGGAGACCATTCTTGTAAGTCAATGGTTCTCAACCTTCCTAATGCCGCAATGTATTTTCATTGTTACAAAAGGGTCACAACCCACAGGTTGAGAACCACTATTCTAAGTGAAGTATCACGAGAATGGAAAACCCCTGATGTACTCATTGGTAAATTGGAACTAACAGATTAACATTTATGTGTTGATATAGAAATAATAATCATTGGAAATCAAGCAGGTGTGTGGGGGTGGGGGTGGGGAGAGGTTGGAAAAATCCACACTTAAAGAGTATAATGTACACCATCTGGGTGCTGGCACACAACTTTGATTCAAACTGTACAAAAGCAAGTTATGTAACCAAAATGTTCACATAACCCTAATATTCTGAACAATAAATAATGCAAAAAATAAATAAATAAAACCAAATAAACCCAAGAACCCATTTTACATTCTAAGTCCCAGAAACAGAAATGGATGGAAGTCTCCATAGAAGTGTCCACTCGAAGGTAAACTGTCCTGAACCATAAGGCTCAAGATTGCCTAAAAGGGTAAGAAATAATCTCTAAAGGAGAGGAATGCAGATTTAAAAGACACTAGACTTCATTTTTTAAAAAATTCATTTATATGAAGTTCCAGTAATTAAGAGTCCAACCCATTATTACTACATTGAGTACCAGAATGACTCTAAAGGTAAAATACCAATCACTAAATATTCCAGAAAACTAATTTAATTTCCAAAAACCCAGGGTGTCAAAATTGTAGAACCTTGCATTAGGTTCTGAAATGTGAACAAGATATGGTTTCTCCAGGAGCTCACAATCTAGACGAGAAGTATGGGGAAATAATTAGATCAAAATGTGTTCCATGTGTGGAATGATATTGAAAATGGGTCAAGAATCTAAACCAAACCAAACCAAAAAAACATAAAATAAAATAAATAATAAAACCCAAGAAAAACACAACAGGGCAGAAAATAGTAAAACCAACGTAAGTATAATTCTAGGGAGAGTCTGTGTGATCTTCAGGAGAAGAAGAAAATATAAAGGAGGTGTATTTTTGATAACTGCAGTAATCATTTCATTCTTACTCATCTGCACTAACAATTATCAGTCCTTTACTCTGTGACAGATACAGTGCCAAGTGTTTAACTCATGCGATCCTCCCAATAAGTCTATGAGACAGAAAAAAATCCTTTCCTTCCTTTCAAAAGAAAATATTGAAGCTCAGGGAAAGGTTAATTAAATTGTCCAAGCCCAAACAGCTAGTAAATATGAGACTAAGGATTTGACCCCCAGCAGTGTAACTCTAGAACTCTAGAGCCTTTGCATTTAGCCATTATTAAGTGTGTGCTCCACCTTGACAAATGAAAAGCAAGTATGAGCAAAAAGCTCAGAAGAATAACTAGAACTTCTCTTATCAATATGACCTGCCAAAGATCTAAATCCAGTGGTTCAATTGTTATTTCTCACGGCATTAGACTTAACTGTGCAGATGACTTCTTGATCACTCTCTTACTTGGGAAGCATCTCTTCTACTTTGCTTCTGCCCATCATTGTCCCATGGTTCTCCTCCTACCTCGACGCCCCTTGTTCCAGACTTCAGTGGTTCCTCCTTTTCTCCATAAGTCAAAAATACTGGCTCCAGGCTTAATCTATCACCTTAGGTTATGGGACCCGGTCTCAACGTTTTAAATTTGTATCTGCTGATTCCTAAATCTGTATCAAGCCCAGAACTTGCCCTTGAACTTTAGACTCAAATATACAACTGTCAACTCAATGACTACTTAGAACTCTACAAGATAGCTCAAATATAACCAAAATTGAATTCCTGATCCTTTCCCCTTTCCCCTCAAAACCACAAAAACAAAAACAAAATGACTTTGTGTGCTGTCTCCTGATATCTCACTAAATGACAAGTCCATTCTTCTCATTACCGGGGCTAAAAACCTAGAAGACATTCTTGACTCTTCTTTTTCTCTCATATCCCACATCTAATCTGTTTTCAAACTTGTTGATCTTACAGTTGAAATATATCCAGAATCCCATTACTTCTCATCACCTTCCATAATACCAACCACACCCACCAAGTCCAACTGACTATCATTCTAAGTTTGAATGACCATTTCTGGCATGGATGACCATTTTTGTTTGGATTGCCACAATAGCCTTTTCTCCACAAAACTGCCAAAGTGATCCTTAATGTAAGCCTGACTGCAAATGCTCTCCAGCTCACTCAAAGTAAGAAGTAGAGTTCTTTGCAATGGCCTAGCAGGCCCTACTGTGATCCTCCGGGTCCACTGGGATCCCTCACTGGGCTACTGGCACCCTTGGATATCTTCTTCTTCAAAATACCAATGGCCAGTCATTATCTTCTCCAGGGCCTTCATGCTTGAGCCTCCTCCTCTGGTTGTCCCCAATAACTGCATGGCTCACGGCCACACCTCCTTAGGTCTCTGCTCAAATATCTCTTCCTGCCAAAGCTTTCCCTAATCGTTTTATGTAGAATTAAAACTACCAAGCCAGTCAGACCAAAGGGCTCTTCCCCCTCACCCAGCTTTATTTTTCTCTATAGCATTTAACCAGACTTAAATGTTACCTGTTTGTCTGCTTATTATGCCTTGACAAAAGGAATATAAACTCTTTTAGGAAATACCTTTTGTTTTATTCATAGCTGTGTCCTCACCCTCTAGAAGAGAGACTGCCACCCAACAAGTCTTCAATAAATCAGTGGTAATAACGGATAAAGGACTCCTCTGACTACTTTATGGAAGTTCTAGAAATAAGACTCAACTTGAAGAACCCAATAGTGTGAAAAGTAATGCAGCATGGTAAGCACTTCTAAAAGCGGCTTGTTGATTTGGAATCAGGGTAAAATATTATATGTCACCATACATTTGGACTGTGAGTCATAGACTATTAAACTCGGGAGGCAGCTGTGCTGGACGAAAAAGGGAGTCACTGGGAGTCAGGTGACGATGGCTCCAGTCTCCCAGCCTCGTCAGGGCCCATGAGGTGCTGCATGGCTTCCAGCAGGCAGCCTGGTTGCTGTGCATTCTCTTACTTCACCTGAATATTGAAACAAATCACCTGAAATGTCTAACAATCCATGGTTTGGTATGAGTTCAACTGTAACTCATTCAAAAGATGATCTTTCTGGCTTTTTTTACAGGACATATTGCACTGTTGTCAACTCTATTTGCAAGTTAGGAAAGAAGTCGCATTTGAAATTGTGTGGCTTTTCCGAAAAAAATTATGTCATATTATTAACACATAACGTAGGAGATAGAAAGTTCTTCCTTTCCATGCACCACAGTGGGTGTTAGATATTATCAACTATAAGATAGAAAGAACAAGTTTTCAGGATGCTAAATTTTCCTCCAGAAAAAAAAATTTAAAAGCATCAAATTCACACATGAAACCAACTTGCAGTTTTGCTTCAAATGGACTTATTTCCTATTCTTGATATATAATCTCATAGTACATGGGATGTGATACTCCGCTTTCTCCGTAAGTAGTGGAGATGACCTTTAAAAATACACCCCTCCCTTTATTCCCCAGCCTATAATCCCATGAACATCAAAGTCAGCTTGCCATTCTGCATTAACAGTTCTGCGATCAGATATAATGTGGGCACCTTGATTCTACCTCTGTCAAGACATTTTCACACAAGTGACTCACTCGCCAGAAGCTCAGACATTGGACACCAGTCTGACACCATCCCCTTTGAGGTTGACTCCACCGTGGTGGTGTTTCAAGCCAACATCCTGTTTAGCTGCTTTTCTGAGCCACGCCGTGGTGTAATTAGAACTGACTGAACAATAAATCTCAATTTCCTTGTTCTATCAGGAGAATCTTTCAATTTACTGGGCTCCTTTTATTCACCAGTTCCTCCTCTGCATTACAAATCATTCTTGAACAAGCACACAAGCTAACTGCCCACTCTTATGTTTAAAACACAGGGAAACAAAGCCAATTCCTTCATTAGACTTCCTCAATCTATTTTTTGGAGACTCCAGAGAAAACTGAGTGTTGCTCCTGAGTTGAATATATGACGAGGGCGTCTACCTCAGCACTCAGGTTATGTGAGCCCCAAGAAGCACAAGGAACTGGTTTCTGTCCTCCTAAGTATATAGACCCTACCCACTACCAAGTTCCTGCTTTCAAAATCTGAGATACCTTTACCAAATAAAGGCCTATCTGAACTTTTTACCCAGCAAGTCATAAACCATGAATGGCATCCCCTCAGGCTCCCGAAAAACCAACCAGAAGAAGAGGGTAGGAAAGAACCCAATAAAACAGATATGAAAATTAATGGTATGTACATGGCACAAAAATGTGTCTCAAGTATACTGAGGGAAAAAAACAGTCCTCATATTTTCAGAGAAATAGATGTGAAGGATTATAGGGTTCCATGGAGCTACTCACTTCAATAGTTTGTAGAATTAAAACTACCATTATAGTTATTTTATTATAGATAAAATAGCTTTGTTCTAAAAAGTATCAAATAGCTCCCCATTGCCACCAGGGTAACTTCATAATGCTTTACATAAAGCCCAAAACCCACTTCACGACTAATCACTTCATCTGTTCCCACAGCCTCACCCACTATGCATCAACATTATACAATTATTTACATTCCCATGAACAGACTGTGATAGGAAGAGTAACAGACCGCAAGGAATGTCCACACTCTAATTCCTAGAGCCTGTGAATATGTTACTTCACTTGACAAAAAGGGACTTTGTACGTGAGTATTAAGGTTATAGATTTTTTAATATAGGAAGATCATTCTGACTTGCCCAAGTGGGCCTCATCTAATCACAAAAGTCTTTATAAGCAGAGAATTTCTCCCATCTGAGGTCAGAGAAAGACGTGGCTACAAAGAACAGTCACTGGCTTTGAACACAAAGAGTGTGTGAGCCGAGGCCTGTGGACAGACTCCAGAAGCCAGCAAAGCTAAAGGACACGGGTAGAGCCCATCCACCTGTCCTACTGCCTTTACAGCCTTTCCAGTCAGCTAACCAGCAGCCTGAAGCCAGTCAGTGAAAGAAACCAGCTAATTCTTGCTTTACTAAGATTTACCTAAAATAAGAAAGTCCTTAGAATGTGCTCATGGTGATTAATATCCAAAGATTCGTTTGATATTTTAAAAAGTGTCCCTTGCTAGCTGTTGCATTATTTGCTTTCTTATTGTTCTCTAGCTTGAGTTATGCTAATAAAACTATATACAAACTGGTATTTGTAGCAGAGGGGTTTTGTTCAATTAAAAAAATTATGGAGCATGTCAAATAGGAGCTTCTGCTACAATTCTGTTAAGTCAGATTGTTTTTGAAGTATCTTGCTCACATTAACAACAGAAAAGCATCCTTTTTCTCTTACCTTAAAAGTACCTTGACAAAATACTGTATCATCTGAGACCTATACACAGGGAAAGCCTCATGACCACTGTGCAAACTGATGGTATAAATACAGCAACAGAGACCAGAAATCCTACTTTCTATAAAAGTAGAAATTAACAATTAGCACTAATATTTTAATATATGTCAACTAAGGCTTTTATGGCTAGATATTTAGGAATGGGGAATAAGAATAGCTATGTTAGCCTGCATATATTTATTGTTTCTTACCCATTTAAAAAAAGGATTTGAGGTTAGCCTAAGAGTCTATACCTTTTTAATAAGAAATGTGATTCCCTTGTGAAGAGAGAGACACAAGTGGTTGTGGAGGCTCCCGTTCTGCAGTCTCAGGTAAAGCGAATTTGTATTTATAGGGTTTATCATCCTTTTCTGCATCTCAGATCCTGCACTGTGGAGACAAGAAGGTAAAGCAAAATGATGCAGCCTTCACAGGAAAGCCAGAGCACGACTCTACTGCAGAATTAACTGGGAAGCTCTGAGCTACCCAAAATTGTTGTTTTTAAAAAAAAAAAAATCACCATTTGCAGGTCTCTGAGCTATCGGTCAAGCTAACATCCTTTTATCCCTCTTAGACGGTGGCTCAATGGCACCCCCAAAAAGGATTTGGACAAGTAGAAGTACCAGTGAGACTTCATCAATGTATATGTTTCCTGGGCCGTTTTTTAAATAATATGGAGCTTTATTGCACAAGGGGAGAGGATGTACTCCATCTAGCACAGCAATCACATCTTAATATCTTCCAGGACAAAAAAAAAAAAAAAAGATGAACAATAAAACAAACAAATAGACTTCTCTTAAACTGTCTACCAACATCTGGCTTACATGGGAAAACGATTTTTATCAGAACATCTCATAATTATTTTCATAAATTCAATGCCTCTAAAAACACCAAGTATATTTCAAGAATAACAGTGGCACCTATTGTTATCAAAACATCAGCCCGTGGGTTTCTTTTCCTGTCTTTCCTCTGACAGTCTTGGTTTCTTCTCAACAGTTGCCAAGCAACTGCTGGTGATTATTCAAGTGGACAAGGAAGGAGGCCAACCCAATATGACAGCCCCGGAGGGCCACCTGGGGCCTACGCCCAGCGCCTCCCTGTGCTGTCCATTCTTGATGAAATGCCCTAGGAGAGGCATGTGCAGAAGCACCGTGCGGGGGCCAGGCAATCCCCCACCCAGGCTTTGCTGCCTTTTATCAGGTCAAGGGACAGGATCCAGAAGATCCTCAAGGACCCTTCCCACCATGCGGTGTTGGACAGAGGAAACTTGACACACAGCCTTTCACCAGGGATTGTGCTATCACCACCAGCTGGGTCCTCTCCCGGCTTCTGCCTTGCTGCTCTTCCTATTTTTTAAATCCAAACCAAAGCTATCCTGATTCTTCTGGGACAAGAAACACGGGGGCTGACAGCTTTCACACTCAAGGCATTTCTCCTTTTCTGTCTTTCCTCTTCTTTTTCATCCCATGGATTGCTAAACTTATTTTTCCCATATTCAAAATACCCCTGCAACATAAGGCAGGAAATTTAATGAAATGTTTGAACCCAGTGAACCAATTTATGGATAAAAAGAAAGTAAACACTTGAATGAATACATGGGATCATGTGTGCAATCAGTAGATGAAGGTCTCTCAATCCATGGACTATGACATCTTGAAAACATCACACAAACAGCCATGGAAGGGTGTGAAACACCAGGGTTGATCCTCCTGTTGGGGTCAGGAGTGGGCTAAGCTATGTATCTTGCTAATGCAGTGGTTCTCAACCTTCCTAATGCCACAGCTCTTTAATACAGTTCCTGTGGGGTCACGACCCACAGGTTGAGAACCCCTGTGCTAATGGAATCCTACTTTCTATCAGAACTTGAGAGGTCCTAGACTCCAAATCTTTAGTTTGTGAATGGAAACACTGGTACGAGAGAAGTAAAGCAGGCTGCCAGCGAAAAATCAAAGAGCAAGGTAGGGGAAGAACTAGGAGAGCCTTCACAGTTAGCCCACTAAACCATATTGCAGTTGTCGTCTTCTGGTTCTTTTATTCTCTCTTTTATCTTCCCATGGGCTAAGCTTTGATTTACTGGAACACATACTTGGCTCAGTGGGAGAATGCTGTGCTTGACCCCACTTTGACAGGCGGTCTCTTCCCACTCCAGACAGCAAAATGGTCAGTAGGTCTTTCCTAATGGTAAGATGTAGGGGCAGAAAGTGATGTCCCCATGGTGAGACGTGCACAGCAGCTTGGTGCAGTGGAAGGGTTTCCACAACACTAGAGATGCGGAAGTCTCAGGGCACTCTCTGGAGTAAGCCGGAGTTCAGCCACGCTCCAGAGCCTCAGCGCTTCCCATCAGCACAACTGTCCCACATGAGCCATTTCACACATGGAGCTTCCTGCAAGGAGTGAATGTGAACAGCGTTCTCAGTTATGGAGGATGACTGCCCTACTAGAAATGCCCTGGGAGTTGCAGGAAAAAGACAGAAATTTCAGGACTGAATTCTCTAGTTTTGTTTTTGCGAGATCAAGGCAAGACATTTCATCTTTCTGGACTATAATTTCATCCTATATCCAGATGAGCAACTAAGGTACAAATGCTAAGGATAGAAGATGGCGTTATTATGATTTTGTATGCAGCAAAGCACTGACACGCCACAAACGTCACCACATGACACTGGTAAAGACGAGCTCAACAGCTTTATAAAAAAGGGGATGCTAGATGCAGAAAGAAGGCTGATCCTGGAGGGCCTGGGTGACCTGCGGGGACGGGGGAACTTCCAGCTCCTTCCACTCCCCACCTCCGTCCTAACAGTTTTCAGATGAGTTACTAGCATTGAGGTTTTGCACTGAGGACAAACAGAGGGATGAATTACAGAGCAGTTTATATCGTGCGTGCTTGTTGCTTGCTGCCTGTGATTCCTGGCACTGAGTCATCACTGTGTATATGAGGCAGACAGGAAGGAAGAAGGAGGGAACGCATCTGCAGAAATGCATCTCCACACCTTCCTTTCCAGGCTTACCTCATGACACTTGCCCTCCATTTCCTGAGCTCCAACCAGACTCAACATTCCCATACTACTTAGAATATGTGTGCTTAAATCTCTGAAAAGCCTCCTCTGACCTCTCTAGAAAGGTACTGGAAGAAAGGTATCTTCCTCTTTGAGTCCCTACAGCCGTGTTCACACATTCATCACCCTATTTGCCATATATTCCTTTCACTGTGTGACACGTCTGTGTCACACAGTCCAAGATTCTAATCTGCAACACACACACCGAGTAGAAACTTGACACGTGCCAGTTCATTACATCAAAAAATGTATTTAATAATCTATATAAACTAACACATAAGTAACTGTGGTTTTTCTCAATTTGTAATCTTCACTCTGATAAAAAAAAAAAATCCCTATGTGGAAGGGTTAATTGATTGACTAGATCACCAGATGGAACACCAGATAGCTGAACTTTTGTGGAACAAGAATAAATGCCCTTCATTTTCATTAGTGTTCAAATATTGGCCCCAATTCTCATTTTCTTGTTCTGTTTTAAATATCTCCTCTTCCTCAGCTGCCTTCCCTAGATTTCCCCAGAGTCCCATATGTCTTATTAAATTAAAGGTGGAATCATGGTGGCCACTAGAAACTCTGTATGGAACCTGTGAAATGTTTCTTTTATCGTGGCCTCTAGAATTGGCCATGGAGCACCCAGGGACAAGTTCAGACCCATTACTCTCAGAGTAATACTTCTCCTGCAAATGATTCCTCCCCTCCCAAACTGTTCTCCAGTCCCTATCTACTGCCCTTGAGGTACAAAGATGGGGACGGGAATAGTGATGGGTAAGAGAATGGTATAGATATGATCTAAGACACAGAAATAAATAAATACATACATAGAAACAATCTGATAGGATAAAAGTATGGGCTTCCAAACTAGATTGTCTAGATTTAAATCTGAACTCTGCCGCTCATGAGCTGGTTTGATCTTAGGCAAGTTACTTAACATCTTCATGATTTGGTTTTCTTAACAGGGTTGTCCTGAGAATTAAGTAAACTTTAATAAAGAATTTACATGCCTGACAGATAGAGAGTACTCAACAAATAGAAACAAATACAACATAAACCATTATAATATGATGCAATAAAATGATCCAGCGCAACACAGTATAATACAATGGCATCTTGTACTTTCCAAAGATGGCCACAACCCTATCTCTAACACACATAGCTTTCTATAACCAGCCTACAATCCCATCAACTGGTGGAGTCTAGTTCTTGGTCCTTAGACGTAGGTGGACCACACACAATAATGCACAGTTGGAAGAACACCGTATATGTGTTTTGAAACTATGTCATAAAAATGCACGCATTTCCACTTTTCTCTCCTGTGATACTTGGTCTTGGAACTCAGGCACTGAGCTGTAAGAAAGCCCTAGAAGCCAGTGAAAGACCAACGTGAAGAGAAGCCATGACTCGATGTGCAGCCGCAGTCATGCTCCCAGCACTGACAGGCCAGTCATGAGGCCTGCATCTGTACAGTGAATGCTCTGTACCCAGGTCAAGCCACCTGAGCTGATTACAGATCACAGATAAGCTACCCTCATGCAGCACTACCAAATTTCAAATTTCTGAGTAAAGATCACTAAGTTTGGAGTTGTTCATCAAGCAGCAATAGATGACTAAAATTACATTTATACAAGCAGGTATTCACCCATGAAGTCAAAAGGGACTGTTTGCTCTGCCTTAAACTATACATTATTGGTTTAAATACGAACATACTCTTTTTCTCAAAGGCCTTCAGAACTTTCACAAGCAAGCCAGTGTGTTCATCAAGCATAAATACACATGCACACAACAGTGCTGGCTTGATGCTACAGGCTGCGTTGACATATCTCAAACTTCCTTTATTTCTAACTCGATCAAGGTTACACAAGTTAAGTACAGGGAAATTAAAAGTTGCAAATCCAAATCCGGAGCTATGTCCATTATATCAAGCTAACCTTCTATACTAAGTGAGGAGTTTGAAGACTCTGTTCTAACACTTGGTTTGGCCACAATCTCTGGCCTGTGCAAGGCCCACTGTAAGACTTGAACTCTTTGAGAAAATGAGGTGGTTACATCAAACAATCTCTAAAATCCCATTCAGACCTAACATTCTCACAGTCTGGGGTTCTTTGTACATCTGTCAGCTCCCTTCATTCTTCTCCTGATATCCCACCTGCCTCTTCTGCTTCCTGAGGACCAGATTCTACAAGTAAATTGGTATTTGCATTAATCACCGTGAACAGGAAGCCTCACTTCACCATCTCCTATAGTAGGCAGGTTTACCAAACCCCCTAACTAAGGTATTCACACCTCATATAATGCCCTGTCCCTGAGTATGGGTGAATCCTAGTAACTTACTTCAAACCAACAGAACGTGGTCCACGTGATGGAATGTCACTTCACGTTTAGGTTGCAAATGATCACACCTTCCATCCTGTGATCAGACTCTGCCTGCCATCTGCTCACGGCAGGAGAGCCCACATGCCAGCAGCCAGCTAGAAACGAAGATCCTTAGTCCACAAGCCTATGAGAAGCCAAGCCATGCCCCAAACCACCTGCACATGGAAGCAAGCACTTCTCCTGATGAGCTTCTAGATGCCGATTCTGAGCCAATACCTTGGTTGAAACCTTCTGAGGGAAGATACGTTGACAATCCAGCTAAGCTGTACCTAGACTCCTGACTCACAGAGGATTATGAGAAAACATATATTTTAGGCTGCTTGGTTTCTAAGCAATTTACTGCAAAAGAGAATGAATACTTCTTCAGCATTAATAGGGAGAACCTCCGAGGACCAGTGAAGGGAGAAACTCACAAAAAACAAGGAAGTCTCTCCCCCTCTTAACTCCCCAACCCCTCCACATCTCTATTTCTTGGGATGAAGGACATCACACAGTCTTCTTCCATTTCCAATCACACTGACAGAAACAGCCCTAAGAAACCTGGAGAGTGCCAGTGACGTCTCGTCACAGTCCCAAGGAAAAACACAGAGGCACTTCACTCTACCAGCCGGGCTGTAAACAGCAGGCGGACCTTAGGCATGAAAAGGAGCGCATCTCACCAGAATAGAGCCAGGTCAATGGGGATACTGTGTTCAGACATCTTCAAGCATGTGAGAGGCAACATCTAAACGCTGCCTATCCCTCTAAGACCTTAGAGCTTGAGAGTGAAAAGAATAAGAGAGAGCTAGCCCCATTTACAAAGGGACCCCTGAGGCTTAGGTCAGATACTGCCCTACCTAACACAGCTTGTTACTTACACAACTGGGGAAAGAGTTTGTTGTTCTTGGTTCGACTCAATTCTCTTTCCAATGCCAAATGTTAAAAAAAAAAAAAAATGCATGTCTGGCAAAATAGCAACTCATTTATTTCATTCTTAATAAATGGGACTTGTAGGCTATCTTCCATCAAAGTACACTAGGAGAAAATACATAATGTGTGAGTATATGCCTGACCACATCTCACATATACAAAGGTGTTTGGATGCATGGATGGCTAAATGACAAGCTTCTACTATTTGCTTCAAAAAGCAGGAGAGAAAGCAACATAGGAAGGAAACAGATTCTGTACAAAGGCAAGTAGTTTATAATATGCTATTTCTTCCTTGAAAACAGAGAAGTCAACATTTACCCTAGCTGAGCAGGGGAACGATGTGCTTATCATAAAATAGATTCTGTTTAACAAGATACTGCATCTGATAACTGGGGTGAGTCTGAAAAATAATATTTGTATAGCACTTCATAGTTTACGAAGCACTTTAATACACAGTCTGTAATTTACTTCTCACAAGACCACGCATGATAAGCAGAAGAGGGATTAATATCATGGACAACAAAAATGAGGTTCAGAGAGATAAGACAATTGACATTCATGCTTCCAAACATGGTAGAGCTGTAATTGGAATTCAGTTTTCTAAATCTAAAGGCTTAGTCAAGAATCGCAAATGCAATTGTGCTATATAATTGTTAAGAGCAACTGGTTCTCATAAGAACATAGGTATGTGAGGTAATACACCTGTTAATCAGCTGCACAAGGTCTACATATATTAAACATCATGTTCTATGCCATAAATCTATGCATTGTCAATAAAAATTTTAAAAAGAATTACACATAAAAGTCGTTGCCATTTTTTTTAAAGGCTTCTTCCAGATTATGTCAAGGTACTAAGTAACCAGGAAAAGACACTTCTCTGAGCTACAGTTTTTTCCTTTAGAAAATGAAGATACACATTTTACCACAAAGACATTGGCACCAGAATGTTTACTGCTGCTCATTTCACAATTGCCAAGTCATGAAAACAACCCAAATGCCCACCAACCCAGGAATGGATTAACAAACTGTGGCATATGTATACCATGGAATACTATTCAGCCATCCAAAAAGGTGGAGATTTTACATCTTTCATGTTTACCTGGATGGAGCTGAAACATATTCTTCTCTATGAGAGTAAAGTATCTCAAGAATGGAAAAAATATCCAATGTAGTCAATACTAATATGAAACCAATATACTATAAACAACTACACACCCACAAGAACAATAAAACACAAACATCGTCTAGCAAGGTGGGGGCAAACGGCAGGGGGAGAAAGGGCAATTGGTGGGATCTCACCCAATGTGCACAATGTGAGGGTGTTCAGCATGCCCCCTGGGTGAAGGGCTCTTCTACAACTTGAACTTTACCTTGTGAGAACAGTGTAACCTAAAAATTTGTCCCCTCACATTAATTGAAATAAGAAAACTTAAAAAAAAATGTATATATACACCTGGTGTCTGTGGTTGACTCTAGAGCAAGCCTTCAGGGTACACAGCTGTAGAGATGGGAGAAAGGAAGAAGTGGGTGCTGCTTACAAACATTTGATTGACAAGAAGCTTTCAAGGTGTGGTCCACAGTCGGGAACTTCTTAGAAATACAAGTTATTGAGCACTAGTCCAGACACACTGAATCAGAAACAAGGGGTGGAGTGCAGCAATGGAGTTTCACAAGCCCTCCAGGATATTCTTCTGAGTAGTACCTTTAATCACCCTTTACATGCTTTAGCTGGGCAGAAGAGGTATTACAATAGGTTAGTAAGTGGAAACAAGTTCATAATCCATGAGCCATGATTTTAATTTTTATTATTATTATTATTATTTTTTTTTTTTTTGCAGTTTTGGCCAGGGCTGGGTTTGAACCTGCCACCTCCGGCATACGGGGCCAGTGCCCTACTCCTTAAGTGAACTTTGTTCACTTACCAAAGGGATTACCTAGGAATCCACAGAAACAGATGCTGACAATTTCTGCATCTGTTGATAGGACTATACTGGTTCTCGTCCTAATTCTGGCTTTTAAATCCAGGCATTATAATCCACTGGCACAATCCAAGGGGCTGGGAAAAGCATGAGCTAGAGGTCCTTATATAGCATAGGAAAGATGCCCACTTTAAACGAGGTAGGTAATCTGCTTCAGAGAGTTGGATAGGATATCACAGACCAAATTTATAAATCGATCTTTTTACACAGAAGCAGTAACTGAGACAATTTAAGAATAAGCATGCACCTCCCAATAAGATCTGCTAATGCATATAGTGCTAACTACATGCCAAACACTGTTTTAAGTGCTTTAAACATGGCAACTCATTTAGTCTTCATTACAATCCTAGGAGATAGATACTATATTTATCTTTATTACAGCAATGAAAAAAATGAGGCACAAAACCTTTAAGTGACTTATCCTAGGCCACACAGTTAGAAAGTGATAAAGCTGGCATGTAAATCCAGGGTAGTGTGGTCCCGAAATCCATGATTTAAATCACTATGATGTACTGCCTCTCGGATAATCTAAACTCTACAAGGTTAGTTCCAAATCATCCATAACACAATGAAGTTGCGTTCAAGTTATCTTGAACAACATGAGCTTGGTCCTTTCATTTGCACCTTACTTTCCTCTGATTGCATATAACAGCTCCTCTCAGCTCCAAATCAATTTAAAAACGAAAATCTTCCATAGTGCAATAACAAAAGCACAGAAAGGGATATCAATATTGTTTTTTCTTTAATACAGGACAAAAGTCATACCAACTTAAAGGCAGAAGGGGCATGAACATCCTCTGTTTACACAAGTCCTTATTACAAACCAATTGAAACAAACTCAGGAAAGGGTATTATTGACTCTACTAGGTATCTTGACCAATCATCAATGATTTATACCTCTTAAGACTTCTTAAGTAAGTATAGCTAGAAGTCTAACCAAGGTGTTTGTGTTGTTTGCTTTAAAGGGATGGTGTGTTCTAAGCTGAGTCTCCTGTATGACCCAGACAGTGCTGCGTCTGTCACTCTTCTCCGTGATCACCAGAGCTCTATTGATATTCAAAGGGACTGTCTTCCAAGGTCACTGGAAGTTCTTGTCAGTAACTATTTCAATAAATGAGACAACTTTACCGAATATGGCAAACTGTACAAAGCTATGGCTGAGGCTGAATAGTTTGCCTCAGGCACAGAAATAGTCAATGTGTGGGGGTTTGAAACAGAATGAAGGTCTTCTGTCATTTTTTTCATGCCCCCTCCCAAGTTTTACATCAGGGAACAGAAAACTCCAAGAATGAGAGTTCTTGGAGTTCTGTAACCAAAAATGAGAGTACCACGAAATCCTAGCCTCATTCAAATCAATTCTCCCATCTGTTGCCTGAATTCCTTTCCTAGCATCACTGCCAAAATTCATTTGATAATGATGATGGTGGTGAAAGCATCAGTAATAACAGTGTTTGTTATGTACAAGGCAGTGTATTCTCATATTAAACATGCTTATTATTCCATGTGGTCCTCACGTCAACTCTGAGATGTATTATCAACTCAGAACAGTGACTCTGAAAGAGGTGAAATAATTCACCGTGTAAATGCCAGAATGTCATTTCAAATGACGCTAATGAAGGTACTGTACTATTTCTGATGCAAAAATATTGACCTTATATTGCTGACTGCCTTCTTCAGCTTCTAAATATTGGTCTTCACTCTGCGTTCTTGAGCAGTACAGAAATCCAACCCTTTCTGTAGGTGATTGCTATCCAAATAAGGTAAAAGGTAGCAAGAGCTTCCATGATCAACCAGGCAAATTTCTCCCCTTTCCTGTTCAGACAGCATCCTATAATATGCACCTTCCTTAGAACATATATTCATGAATGTAATTGTTAATTTACAGGTTCCCCCTATACCCTACTAGCTTCCTTAGAGTGGGGGCCATTCCCAACGTCATTTGTATGTTACAGGCAAACTGCTCAAAATAGAACCTTTATAAAAACATTTTAGTTGAGATGTAATCCACATAACATAACATCTACACTATAAAAAGTAAAATGTATTGGTTCTTAGTACATTGAAGGAATTATGAAGCAATATCACTATCTAAATCCAGAATATTTTGAACATTCCCTAAAAAGACACTATACCAATTAGTAGTCACTCTTTATTTTACCCTCTCCCAGGCACTGGCAAACAACTAATCTTTCTGTGTCAGTGGATTTACTGATTCAAACAAATGGTCACATAAAATATATGACCTCTTATGTCAGGCTTCTTATATTAAATACAGCATAATATTTTCAAGGTTATCTACACTAAACCATGCATCAGAGCTTCACTCCTTTAGATGGATGAATAATACTCCACTTCATGGATACACCACATTAGTTTGCCCAATCATTAAGTGATGAATATTTAGGTTGCTCCCACTTTGAGGGTATCATGAATACTTTTTCTGTGCACACTCATCTACAGGGTTTTATGTGGCCATACACTTTAATTCTCTTAGATACATGCAAAGAAATAGGATTGCTTGGTCATGTGATAACTATGTTTCATCTTTTGAAGAACTACCAGATTATTTCTAAGATGGCTACATCATTTTACAATCCACCAGTGAAGTGCCTGGTTCTAAATTCTCTATCACATGGCCAACACCTGTTATTGTCTGCCTTTTTCACTGAATCCTTGTTTGTTTGTGTGAAGTATGGTATCTCACTGCAGTTTTGATTTGCATTTTCATGATGACTAAAGAGGTTGACCATCTCTTCCTACATTTATTATTCATATATGTATATATCAATATATATGTAGGAAAATATATATATATATATATATCTTTGGAGAAATAACTGTTCAAATCCTTTGTCCATTATTTAACTGGACTTTTCTTGTTTTGTTTTGTTTTTCATATTGAGTTCTAAGAATCTCAGTATTAACATATTCTAGATATAAGCCCTTTAATGGATATATGATTTGCAAATTCCATGGCTTGCTGGTTCAATTTTTTTTCTTTTTATTTATTTTATTTATTATTTTTTTTATTAAATCATAGCTCTGTACATTGATATGATCATGGGGCATCATTCACTAGCTTCACAGACCGTTTACCAAGTTTCACATATACCCTTGTAAGATGCACCGCTGGTGTAATCCCACCAATCCCCTTCCCTCTACCTACCTCCTCCCTCCCTCCCCTCCCTTTCCCCCTTCCCCCTATTCTTAGGTTGTAACTGGGTTATAGCTTTCATATGAAAACCCTACATTAGTTTCATAGTAGAACTGAGTACATTGGGTACTTTTTCTTCCATTCTTGAGATACTTTACTAAGAAGAATATGTTCCAGCTCCATCCATGTAAACATGAAAGAGGTAAAGTCTCCATCCTTCTTTAAGGCTGCATAATATTCCACGGTGTACATATACCACAATTTATTCATCCATTCGTGGATTGATGGGCACTTGGGCTTCTTCCATGACTTAGCAATTATGAATTGAGCTGCAATAAACATTCTGGTACAAATATCTTTGTTATGATGTGCTTTTTGGTCTTCCGGGTATATGCCCAGTAGAAGGATTACAGGATTGAATGGCAGATCTATTTTTAGATCTCTAAGTGTTCTCTATATCACTTTCCAAAAGGATGTATTAATTTGCATTCCCACCAGCAGTGCAAAAGTGTTCCCTTTTCTCCACATCCGCGCCAACATCTCTGGTCTTGGGATTTTGTGATATAGGCTAGTCTCACTGGAGTTAGATGGCATCTCAAAGTAGTTTTGATTTGCATTTCTCTGATGATTAAAGATGATGAGCATTTTTTCATATGTCTGAAGGCTGGACGCCTGTCTTCTTCAGAGAAGTTTCTCTTCAATTCCCTTGCCCAGCCTGCAATGGGATCCCTTGTTCTATTCTTGCTAATGCATTTGAGATCTCTGTGGATTCTGGTTATTAAACCTTTCTCGGAGACATAACCTGCAAATATCTTCTCCCATTCTGAGGGCTGTTTGCTTGCTTTACTTACTGTGTTCTTGGCTGTGCAGAAGCTTTTTAGTTTGATCAAGTCCCAGTACTGTATTTTTGAAGTTGCTTCAATTGCCCGGGGGGTCCTCCTCATACAATACTCACCCAAACCGATTTCTTCAAGGGTTTTCCCTGCACTCTCCTCTTGTATTTTTATAGTTTCATGTCTTAAGTTTAAACCTTTTATCCAGTGAGAGTCTATCTTAGTTAACGGTAAAAGGTGAGGGTCCAGTTTCAGTCTTCTACAGGTTGCCAGCCAGTTCACCCAGCACCATTTGTTAAATAGGGAATCTTTTCCCCACTGAATGTTTTTAATTGGCTTGTCAAAGATTAAATAACTCCAAGTAGCTGGATTCATCTCTTGGTTCTCTATTCTGTTCCAGACATCTACTTCTCTGTTTTTGTGCCAAAACCATGCTGTTCTGATCACTACCGATTTGTAGTATACTCTGAGGTCTGATAGCGTAATTCCTCCTGCTTTGTTTTTATTTCTGAGTAATGTCTTGGCTATTCGAGGTTTTTTCTGATTCCATATAAAACGAAGTATTGTTGTTTCAAGATCTTTGAAGTATGACAGTGGAGCTTAAATAGGGATTGCATTGAAATTATATATTGTTTTGGGTAGTATAGACATTTTAACAATGTTGATTCTTCCCAGCCATGAGCATGGTATGATTTTCCATTTGTTAATATTTTCAGCTATTTCTTTTCTTAGAGTTTCATAGTTCTCTTTATAGAGATCTTTCACTTCCTTTGTTAGATAAATTCCCAAATATTTCATCTTCTTTGGCACTACTGTGAATGGGATAGAGTCCTTAACTGTTTCTTCAACTTGACTGTTCTTGGTATATATAAAGGCTACCAATTTATGAATGTTGATTTTGTAACCTGAGATGCTGCTATATTCCTTGATCACTTCTAAGAGTTTTGTAGTAGAGTCCCTAGTGTTTTCCAGATATACTATCATATCATCCGCGAAGAGCGAAACTTTGATCACTTCTGACCCTATATGGATACCCTTGATCGCCTTTTCTTCCCTAATTGCAGTGGCTAAAACTTCCATTACAATGTTAAAAAGCAATGGAGACAATGGGCAGCCTTGTCTGGTTCCTGATCTGAGTGGAAATGATTCCAATTTAACTCCATTCAATATGATATTGGCTGTGGGTTTGCTGCAGATGGTCTCTATCAGTTTAAGACATGTCCATTCTATACCGATTTTCTTAAGTGTTCTGATCATGAAGGGATGCTGGATATTATCAAAAGCTTTTTCTGCATCGATTGAGAGAATCATATTGTCTTTGTTTTTTAATTTGTTTATGTGCTGGATTACATTTATAGATTTACGTATATTGAACCAGCCTTGAGACCCTGGGATAAAACCGACTTGGTCATGATGTATAATTTGTTTGATGTGTTGCTGGATTCTGTTTGTTAGGATCTTGTTGAATATTTTTGCAACTATATTCATTAGTGATATTGGTCTGTAATTTTCTTTTCTTGTTGGGTCTTTTCCTGGTTTGGGGATCAGGGTGATGTTTGCTTCATAGAACATGTTGGGTAGTCTTCATTCTTTTTCTACCTTTTGGAACAGGTTGAGTAATACAGGTACTAATTCCTCTTTAAAGATTTGATAGAATTCTGATGTGAAACCATCTGGTCCCGGGCTTTTCTTTTTAGGGAGGTTTTGTATGTTTGATGCTATTTCCTAACTTGATATGGGCCTGTTCAACATTTCCACTTGATTCTGGCTAAGTCTTGGAAGGTGACTTGCTTCCAAGTATTGGTCAATTTCCTTCAGATTTTCATATTTCTGAGAATAAAGTTTCTTGTAACATTCATTAAGGATTTTTTTGATTTCTGAGGAGTCTGTTGTTATTTCGTCTTTGTTGTTTCTGATTGATGAGATTAGAGATTTTACTCTTTTTTTCCTGATTAGGTTGGCCAAAGGTTTATCTATTTTATTGACCTTTTCGAAAAACCAGCTTTTGGATTTATTGGTCTGTTGTATTATTCTTTTGTTTTCAATTTCATTTAATTCTGCTCTAATTTTGGTTATTTCTTTTCTTCTACTGGGTTTGGGGTTGGAATGTTCTCCTTTTCCAGTAGCTTGAGATGTCCCATTAAGTTGTTAACTTCCTCTCTTTCCATTCTCTTGAGGAAGGCTTGCAGTGCTATAAGTTTCCCTCTTAGAACTGCCTTTGCGGTGTCCCAGAGGTTCTGATAGTTCGTGTCTTCATTGTTGTTTTGTTCCAAAAAATTGGCGATTTCTTTCTTAATCTTATCTCTGACCCAGCTATCATTCAGCATAAGGCTATTTAACTTCCATGTTTTTGTATGAGTATGCAGATTCCTGTTGTTACTCAGCTCAAGTTTTATTCCACGGTGGTCCGAGAAGATGCATGGAATAATTTCTATTCCTTTAAATTTACTGAGGTTAGACTTGTGACCTAAGATGTGATCGATTTTGGAGTAAGTTCCATGGGCTGATGAGAAGTATGTGTATTCAGTTTTGTTGGGATGAAATGTTCTGTAGATGTCTGCTAAATTCAAATGTTGGATGGTTAGGTTTAAATCTAAGATTTCTTTGCTCAGCTTCTTGTTGGAGGATCGATCCAACACTGCCAAAGGAGTGTTGAAATCTCCCACAATTATGGAGCTGAAGGAAATCAAGTTGCTCATGTCTGTTAGAGTTTCTCTTATAAACTGAAGTGCATTCTGGTTGGGTGCATAGATATTAATAATTGAGATCTCATCATATTGAGTATTACCCTTAACAAATATGAAGTGACCATTCTTGTCCTTCCTTACTTTTGTTGGTTTAAAGCCTATTGTATCTGCAAATAAAATTGCGACACCTGCTTTTTTCTCATTACCATTTGCCTGAAATATGGACGACCATCCTTTCACCCTGACTCTGTACTTGTCTTTTAAGTTAAGATGTGACTCGTGTATGCAACAGATATCTGGCCTGAGTTTTTGTATCCAGTCAGCTAACCTATGCCTCTTTAGAGGACAGTTTAAGCCGTTCACATTAATGGAGAACATTGCTAAGTCTGGTGAAGTTTTGGGTATCGAGTTTTTCAAAAGTCCAGTGGGCATTTTTAATCCTTTCTCCAGTGTGGAAATTGGAGTTTGATCCGAAATTTCTGAGTGAGTTTACTTTTGTGGTAGAGGATTGGGTTGGTCATTATGGAGAATAGGTCTGAGAATATCCTGAAGAGCTGGTTTGGTTATGGCAAATTTCTTCAACGTATGAATGTCATTAAAGTATTTAATTTCTCCATCATAAATGAAACTCAGTTTAGCTGGATACAAGATCTGGGGTTGAAAATTATTTTGCTTTAGGAGATTAACAGTTGGTGACCATCCTCTTCTGGCTTGAAAAGTTTCAGCAGAGAGATCTGCAGTCATTCTAATATTCTTCCCTTTGAAGGTAATGGTTTTCTTTCTCCTGGCCGCTTTGAGAATTTTCTCCTTCATATTAACTTTAGTGAAGTTAATTATGATATGCCTGGGGGATGTCTTATTGGGGTTGAGTCATGCTGGGGTTCTGAAGCTGTCCGCTATCTGAATTTCAGAATCTCTAGGCATGTCTGGAAAATTCTCTTTCATAATTTCATGCAGAAGGGCCTCTGTACCCAGCGAGGCCACTTCATCTGTTTCTGGAACTCCAATTCTTCAGATATTTGCCTTCTTCGAATTATCCCAGAGCTCTCTGAGACAATGATCCGTTTTTGTTCTCCATTTCTCTTCCTCTTTGAGAGTTTGAGAATGTCCAAAGGCTTTATCTTCGTTGTCAGAAATCCTTTCTTCTGCTTGCTCCATTCTGTTGCTGAGGGATTCTACTGTATTTTTCATATCTTTGAGGGCTGCAAATTCTTGCTTCAGTGTGTCTAAGTCTTTGGTGGTTTTGTCTTTAAATTCGTTAAATTCTTGAGACAGCTTTTGAATTTCTCCTTGAATTCCTAATTCCACTTTGTTAATCTTGTCTGCAATCCAAATTCTGAATTCGATTTCTGACCTCTCAGCCAGTTGTTTATGAATGGGATCTTTAATTACATCTGCCATATCTTTCCTTGGGGGGGTTGATCTATTATGGTTATTCATGTTACCAGAGTTTTTCTGCTGATTCTGCCCCATGGTTGTTTTACTCCCTTTGATTTTTTTCCCCTGGGGCTTTGTTGAGGGCCTGTACATTGTTGTGTCCTGAGAAACTGGGGCCCTGTCTGGTGTGGTGGGGCTCAGTGGTTCTGTCTTGTTTTCAGCTGGTTTCTGTTCCACCCTAGTGAAACAGATACTCTGGATTGAAGTCTCAGCTGTGGAGAAATATTAGCAATTAAGTCACCCCGCCCCGCACCGGCAAACAATTGGAAAAGAAAAATCAAACCTTCCTACCACTGTGCACCCAGGGCACCACCTGATTTGTCCTCAGGCGATTGGTTCGGTTCAAAAGGTCCAAATCAATTGTCTCAGTCTGCACCTGTCTCGGGTGAGAGAGTTTAAGAGGTCTCTGGGAACTGGATCACAGGGGTCTGGTGACTACTCCTGTGTGGCTTGCTCCAGTGCTGCGTGGAGTCAGGAGGAGCCACCCAGCCAATAGATCAGTCTGGGAAGGTTGCTGCCTCCTTCCCCACCTTGCACCACTGTTACACCCAGTCACTGATAGCCCTGCAGTTGGCTGACCCAGTTGCCTGTAGTGAATCGGTACTCCAGGAGTTTGCACCTGCCTGAATCACAAGGACTTCTGCCAGGCCGCTGCGCTCTGCCTCTCTCCAGCAGGAGGAGGTGAGGCCTGACAACCTTGGGGGCTTGATGAAGGTTGGGGGGTTTTTACTCAGGTCCAGTCTCGCCCCTGATTAATGTTACTGACAGAACAGAATAGAACAACTCTGCAGTTCCCCTGTAGAAGAGAAGCTGAATTGCATTCCAAATCATCTTGTCTTTGCTCTTGTATTGTCTATAGGCTGACGATCCCCTGAGGGCCAGGTGTATCTTAGGTTTAGTAAAGCGGACCTCTGGGTCAGCCCCGCCCTGGGAGTTTCCCTGGTTTGCAAGTTGGAGTTGCCTCAGGCAAACTCAGAGTCTCTGGTTGCCCAGGGAGACAGGGGGTATGGCTTCAGAATATTCGGTACTGAGCCATATTGCTAGCAAAAGAGGGCTGCTGTTTTATGGCTCAGGCAACCGCTGCTCCGGTGTAGCTCCCTTCCGGCCAACCGTCCTCTCTCCTTTCCCGTACCCCAGAGTCTGCACCGACCGGCTGCAGCCCAGCACTGTCTACACCCCCTTGAGCAATCGCCCAAGAGTCTGGACCTCTGGGGGACAGGCCTCCAGACCTTGGAGCAAGAGCAGAGGGGAGGGCAGGGAGCGCTGGGAGCCTGGGGCTGCGGGCAGAGAACACACACAGCTCTACACAGTTTTATGCCTGGCCGTATTGTCACCAAAAAACGGCTGTCACACTGTGCCTCAGGGAACTGCCACTCCCGTGCGGTCCCCTCTCCGCCAACCAGGACTGGCCTCCAGACCCCAGTGTGAGTGAAGGGAAGCACTGGGAGCTCAGAATTCCAGGTAGAGACTATATACAGTTTATACAGTTTTATGCCTGGCAGGAGGATGCCGTGGCACCCTAGTAGGGGAGGTAGGTCCAGTTTTTAGAGCGTCTCTCCCGTGGAGTGTAGTGGGAGGACCTTTGAACTCTGCCCGGTTGTTTGTGGGGCAATCTGAGCCGTTCTCATGGGGGAGGGGACTCCTGTCCGCTTGGTGATGGATTTTGTACCTTTTGTTTGTATCCTTGTGGTCGCAGCTCACCTCAGCAGGGTTGACGTGCGTTCTTCAACCTTCTCTCTTAGTGCAGCTCAAATCCACCAGGTTACTTGCTGAATTTTTGTCCTTTAACTCTCCTTCTGGACGGGAGCCTCTGTGGAAAGCTGGCTTTAGTCAGCCATCTTGTCTCCTCCCCCTGGTTCAATTTCTTGATGGTGTATATCATTTGAAGCAGAAAAGTATTTAATTTTGATGAAATCCATTTTTTTCTTTAGTTTTCTGTGCTTTTGGTGTTTCATCTAAGAAACCACGAATTAATCCAAGGTCATGATCATCACTCCCATGTTTTCTTCTAAAAGTTTTACATTTCTAGCATTTACATTTATGTCTTTAATCCATTTTGAGTTAATGAATATATATATTTTACATATGATATGAGGCAGAGGCCCAACTTTTTGGATGTAACTATCCAGCTGCCCCGTTATCACTTGTTGAAAAAATAATTATTTCTTCATTTAAGTGTCTTGGAACTCTATTGAAGATCAATAGCCATAAACACAATGGTTTATTTCTAGGCTTTCAATTCTAGTCCATCAATGTATCTATCATACTGCCTAACTCCAGTAACTTTGTAGTAAGTTTTGAAGTTGGGAAGTGGGAGTCCTCTAACTTTCGTCATTTTCTTTTTAGATGTTTTTGGCAATTCTGGGTCTTCTGAATGTCATATGAAATTTAGGATCAGCTGACCAATTCCTACAAGGAAGCCAGGTGAGATTCTGATAGAGATTACTTTGACTCTGTAGATCAAATTGGGGAGCACGCCACTAAATAACATTGTGTCTTCTACGCAATGAACATGTGATTTTTTCCAGATATTTAGATCTTCTTTAATATCTTTCAACAAACCAACAGAGACTTATCTTCAATTAATAATGAAATAAAGGAATACATAAGCAAACAAGGCAAGCAATGAATACGAGAGAGCATTCAAACAACGCTATAAAATCCATGCACAATGGCCACCTTCTTGAACCCCATCTCCCTTCTCAACAAGTCACCTTAGTTAACTAGTCACTGTTGTCAAGATATATATCAGCCTTGTCTTCCATCTCTTTGGCCATAAGTTCTATTGTTTCTTTATCTTTCACTCATCAAATATGATCAATAGTCATACAAAGGTGATAATCCTGAATAGCATCTCTGCCTTCACAAGTTATTCCAGGAAAGTTGCTCATGCAGCTGCAAACAGACCACCCTGATTTCCCCATCTCCCCCTACCCACCCACTCACCCCAACACTTGCTGGCTGTGAGGTCTAATCCACTAGTCACCATAAAAGCTTTCCCATAAACAAAGTTAAACATCATAATGTTAGCCCTGCTAGACTGGCTGATGAGAAAAGGAGCTCTAAAATTAGTATCACATAGAATTTTAAGTCATCCAGGATGCTGTTTATAAAAATTGTTTCCTGGCTTTGACTGCCTTGGTAAGCATCAAGTTAACATAAGTTGGCCATTAGGGAAATAAAACATAATTCCGTCAGCTGGGGTACAGAGAGCCAGGGAGATTCCTTAGTGTTAAGAAGCTTAGCACCTCTGGCAGTATCTAAGAAGTAACATTTTCCAGTATTTTCATATAAGCAGTACAACATCAAGATGGAATTAGAAAGAGTTCAAGACACTTCAGAAATGATTCAGGTTATGAGCTTACACATCTGATTATAAGTGCCTCATGCTTTCAAAAACATCACATTTCTTAAAAGGAACAAATAAATATTCTATCTCTTTAACCCACTTTCAGTCTTATATTTTATTTACACAAGCAGAGTATGTTACTTTAATGGACCCATTATTTACCATCAATATAGCAAAGAATCCATTTAGAATTCAATACTGTCTTTAAAAAAAAGTCTTAAGTTTATATATATTTTAAGGATGTTCACAGGCACGTATATGTGCATAGATACAAAGTTTGTCTCCCTTTAAAAAGCATGACTTACTTAGGTAATTAATTTATTTTGAAATGTCTTAAAATTGGCATATACTGATCACATTTCGAAAACCAGGTCAAGAGGTATCAGAAATAACTTGGTAAAGGAAGGAGGAGATGGATCTAAGCGACTTCCCTTAATGAAGCAGAGCTTCTGGGCAGTCAAAGCAAGAGTCAGATAATAAAATTTCAAGGCTTTTATTTTCTCTACAAAAAGGAAGCATATATCATTTCATCAGTAAGCTACCCTTATGTCTCCTATTACTGTGTCAAAAAATTTATCATCTTGATCTTTATTTAAGAAACAGTAACAAAACGGTTCCCTGTTTTTATCGGGTCTGTAGAAGATACAGATTGGATGCTTATTTTTTGTTTTTAAGTTTTTGTTGTTGTTGTTGCCCTGGGTAGAGTGCTATAGTGTCCTCACTCACAGCAACCTGAAACCCTTGGGCTCAAGTGATCCTCTTGCCTCAGACTTCATAGTGGCTGGGACTACAGGCACCCACCACCAAGTCTGGGAGTATTTTTACTAAGATGGGGTATCACTCTTGTTCAGGCTGGTCTCAAACCCTGAGCTTAAGCAATCCATCCACCTCCCAGAGTGCTAGGATTATAGGCATGAACCACCACACCCGGCCTGATGTTTATTTTTTATGTTACTCCCATAATAAGAGAAAGGGTTATAATACTGAATTATAACCCATGGTAACATCATCTTCTCAACAAAGTGCACTACCTTCAAGTGATATAAGGCAACAAAGGGGTAAAACTGAAATTTTTAGATGAACCAATATTTTTATCATGAGGTTGCTTTTTGTAAAAAAAAAAAAAAAAAAAAAAAAAAACCACTCACCTCAGCTGCATTTATCTTTTATTAATGCAAATACATTTTCAATACAGAAAACAGTCATAACTTTGACATTCACTGACGTCAATTCCAGATTGGATTTTGTAGCCTATTTCTACAGTGGAGATGTTTAGATGATGATATTAATTTATTTCCTCAGCACACACAAATTTGTGCGCCTCTTATATGCCAGAAAACAAATGATAATCTTGCCTTGGGGACTTTATAGTCTGGAATTTATCTCAATTATTTCTTTGCTATTCAAGCTAAAGACATTTCATACTTTTACATTATAATAATTCTAGGAGGCATACTCTGTGAGGTAAAATTTCCAAAATTTTTTAGTTTACCTTTGAGTAATAATGTGTGATTCTGGACAATGAAACGCAATCTAATCTATTGCCTTGAATCTCAACATGACATTATAGCTTAGGAGCATATTTGGGTATGAGCCCAGGGTCCAAAGCAGAGAGACAAATTCAAGTACTTACAAATGGCTCTGTCTGCATTTATAAATGAAAACTGGAACGGGTGCCTCAACAGCAGTGTATGACCAATTTGCATCTTTTATTTCAATATAATTCCAGTTTATGGCTTTATTGATATAGGAAAATGTTTATGCTCAAATTATGACACATTCACTAAAGTTTTATATTCATAATATATGCACTGAAAGGCAGTGTTAAACTTGGTGGCAATTTTTCCACAGTGTGAAAAGAACCATAGCAGTTAAATTGCAATGTGATATTTTGTGTGGAGGGCACACCAGTTACTCACCATGACAAATGTGATATGTAGGATTGGTTATTAACCACCTCCAACCTTCTGTCTAAAGACCATCTTTATCATCATTATGCTTTAGTTGGAATATAAAACATACAAAGAAATGAGTGTCAAAATGGATAAAACAATGACTATAGATTATCTGAGATATGACTTTTTATCTTAAAACACAACTATGTATTTGCCACAGTTAAATCAAGTCATCTTGAGTAGAAAACACAGCTAGATTTTTATTTTGTTCTTTATTTGCTTTTTAAGTTAATAAAAAAAAAAAAAGGACCATGGGGTTTTAGACCAAAGCTACTACCAAAATAGATATTTAAACAGTGGGAGAGGAAGAAAGAAATAAAAAAAACCAGTCCCGGCGAGAACACTAAATTCGCAAATATAATGCTTGCTTCTGCATAGACGTAAGTCTAATTATTTCCACAATGAAGTTGCTATAAAATAAAGATACTCCGCAGGCACCTTTGTTTGTTTCTTTTTAAACCATTGCCTAGATTGAATGGTTACATACATTGTAACAGATCATCTCTGAGCCAAGGACTCACTGAGGTCTAACAAACA
Organism: Nycticebus coucang; assembly: GCF_027406575.1. Lineage (NCBI taxonomy): Eukaryota > Metazoa > Chordata > Mammalia > Primates > Lorisidae > Nycticebus > Nycticebus coucang. The sequence continues at coordinate 85,423,903 of NC_069795.1, forward strand.
TTACAGTTAAAGGCTACCAGGACTATGGCCAGAGCACCGCAGAAGGTGGGTGCTCCAGGGCACTCCTCCTCAGCACCGCGAGGAGCTAACCTACACTCAAGGCAGACTCTTACACTGTGCCGTGTGAAATGGACCATTTTGTATAAAAGTTTTGTAGAGATGCAATATAAGATAGACGTTCCGGCTAAATTTTCACTCAGAAAATGTTTCTTTTCATGCTACTGAAAACAAAGTTTATTTAAAGCTAACTTTGATTATGCTTGTCACAGATGACACAAACACGTCTTCTAAAACAGAAAGAAGAGGTATAAATATTATTGAAATGCAATTATATACAATCTAAAAATTAATTGCCCATTGTAAAAGCTGCCCCATGCAACTCTGAGTCAGCTAACCATTCCTCCAACCCCACCGCATTGTTACTTAACTGTTGATGCTTTCTGGCAGGTACAGACTAATTCAAAATAACACAGATCCTCTAAACACAACATGTGAAATACAAAGAATTAGATCCCTTTTTCTTTTAAATGATATTTGAGAATCAGATTTTACTGTATCCCCAGTTAATATCTTATGCATGAGGTTTCTACAATGTTTCAACTTTTACCATAGCTCTCAAAGAAAGCTATGATTAAGCAGACAGTGCAAATATAGAGACAAACTCATTTCTTTGCAAATCATGGAACACTGCTAAAATTTTCCCCGGAAGAATAGGAGTAGAGGACGGTGATGCTATGTACACCTATTTTCTTGTTCAACAGAGTAATATCCTATTCCGATCTCAATTCCCAAGAAGACTAGCCAGAAAACAGCAAAATCCTTAGTCTGCAGGGACAGTGTACGTCTCATCACACACCACCGGCATGTTGTTGCTTTCATCTCCCAGAAGCCTGCATGTTTGGGTTGTACTGAATAATATGAAATATTAAAAATTTAATTACTAAATAATCTCCCCTGCAGCTCATGGCTTTTGCAAGCTGGAACACAGAGCATAAGAGAATAGAAGATCCAGGGCACCACATGACTCCACCCTGACTGCTTTGCATCCAAGCCCTAAGGCCACATGAATTCCCAGTAAAAAGCCTTCAATACAACATACGCACATGAAATAATTTCTCAGATCGCTTCAGAGATTATTGCTCTTTAAAAGGAACCCAGTGTGGGAATACTGGGATTGCGATTAAAAACATGTCCATATGACCACAGAGCATTTATGAACTAAGTTTCCAAATAGACTAAGAAATTACAATAATTTTTAAATGCTGTAAGTGAAGAAGTTCAATATGCCATTTATAAAATAAACAGCGTTCAAAAAGCATCAGCCCCAAATCTTCAAAGTCTTGAAATGTTAAAGCAAACTCCAGACACAAACTCACAATCCCCAAGTGAAATGGGATGGATTGTGAGAACTGTTGCTTTGAGCCAACATCGTATTCCTTATAGCTCCAGAACAGTATTGTATCTCTGGGCAAAGGGGGAATAAATTGTAGTTACCTTGCCCATTTGGGAATAATGAGAAGGAGGTTCGGCTAGTAATGTGGACAGGGACACACAAATGAAGCTCTGTCTAGAGAAGTGACCAAGTGCAGTTGAGGAGAAACTGCTCCTTCTCATGAAAACTTGGAAACTAGCCTATCAAAATATGCTCCACGCTGTTCAGGGCCCCAAAATCTCTCTAAATTTTTTCATGTAAGTAGAAAAGGAAAAACTCACCTGTTTTCTGTATACTTCTCACAGAATACTTCATTTCTGATATCAAATGTGTGGGGTTTCTTCACACATCAACCAATTCCCTGCCTCTGAATGGAGGTCATTCAAGTCCGTTTGATTCTGGTGCTATCTACCTTGAGTTCCGTCAACTCCACAGGTGAAGGGCTCAATCTTAACTGCTCCCATTTACGTTGCAAATCACAACTAGGGAGCCACCAGGTTACCCACATTTCTGTCCAGCTTAGCTATAAATTGGGGGTTCCTATGATCCCTTCCAGGGTTATGATGATTTGCTAGACCGTCTCAGAACTCAGGGAAACACTTACATTTATCAGTTTATTATAAAGGACAAGATAAAGGATGCAGATGAACAGTCAGATGAAGAGGTAGCAGGGCTGAGTCTGGACGGGCCCTGAGCACAGAAGTTTCTGTCTATGGAGTTGGGGTATGCCACCTTCCAGGCAAACGGATGTGTTCACCAACCTGTTAATACTCTCAACTCCGTTCTTTAGAGGCTTTCATAGAAGCTTCAAAACACATAGGTCTGATCTATTATAATTCAATCTCCAGTTCCTCTCCTGTCCCAAGAGGATAGGGGTAGAGATAAAAGTTCCAAGCTTCTAATCATGGCTTGGTCTTTCTGGTGAATAGGCTGAATCCAGGAACACCCCCCAAGGGTTCTCTCATTAAAACAAAAGATGCTTCTATCAGTCAGGAAATGCCAAGGGATCTAGAGGCTTTGTTTTCAGGAACTGGAATTAATGACAAAATAATATTAAAACAAAAGATGTTCTTAGCACCACCACCACTTAAAAATTACAAATATTTTTTGAACATTACTGTGTCAGGAATCAAGGGCAAAGACCAATGTATATTCATATATTTCTTATTTCAGAGTATCATATTAGTCTAAATGAGGACAGTAAAATTCCACTAGGTCAATTGAAAAGCAACATGACTAAAAAAATTGCTATGCCCTCAGTCACCATGAAATATTAATATAAGATAATTGAACATTCTTCTAAGTCACCCAGGTACCAGCTCCAACCCTACCAAACTTAGCCTTGAACTGGCGCTCCACGAAGAGACTGAAAACTCTACCTCTGCCTCTGTCAAGAGAAGAGAAAAATACTTCGTGTCCATAACTGATCCCTTGTCTTCTTTTTCTTTTCTTTCTTTTTTTTTTTTTGCAGTTTTTGGCCGGAGCTGGGTTTGAACCCGCCACCTCCGGTATATGGGGCCAGTGCCCTACTTCTTTGAGCCACAGGTGCTGTCCCTGATCCCTTTTCTTTATAGAAATAGACACAATTTCAGTCCCCTGTGTAGTCCAAACAGCATCAGCTGGACATATACTAGTAAATGGCATCAATGGGAGGGCTTTATATACACATTAGCTTAAGGAGGACATTAACACAATAACTAAGAAGAAAAAGTACCCAATGTACTCAGCCCTACTATGAAACTAATTTAGGGTTTTCACATGAAAGCTGTAACCTAGTTACAACCTAAGAATAGGGGGAAGGGGGAAAGGGAGGGGAGGGAGGGGCGAGGCGGGTAGAGGGAAGGGGGTTGGTGGGATTACACAGGCGGTGCATCTTACAAGGGTATATGTAAAACTTGGTAAACAGTCTGTGAAGCTAGTGAATGATGCCCCATGATTACATCAATGTACACAGCTATGATTTAATAAAGAAAAAAAAAAGAGAAAAAATGCCAGGAAGGCTATGTTAACCAGTTTGATGAAAATATTTCAAATTGTATATAAAACCAGTGCATGGGGCCCCATGATTACATTAATGTACACAGCTATGATTTAATTAAAAAAAAAAAAAAAGAGCTTAAGGATGACATACAGGGTCGGCCATAAAACCCGTGAGCAGTTTTAAATCACATACCATTTTAACTTGCACATGAACTTCATGACCATCTTGTACTGTCGTAAATTTTCTGTCTACCTTACCGTTACACATAGCTAACCTTTTTTTTTTTTTTTTTTTTTTTTTTTAATTTGGCCGGGGCTGGGTTTGAACCCGCCACCTCCAGCATATGGGACCGGCGCCCTACCCGCTGAGCCGCAGGCGCCGCCCACCTTTTTTTTTTTTTTTTAACATGTCCAAGGCATATTGTAAAGAAAGTTCCATAAAAGTTGACATTTCAGAATAAACTCATTGTGACACTAAAGGTAACCAAGCTGTGCCTTGGTTGCTGTTACCATCACAGAGCACCATTTTGTCATGGTTTAGGGAAAATAAAAATAATCATTAAGACTGCCTCAGAGCCCCCTTCAGCAATGTTCTTTCCTCTCTGGTCCAAAACGTCTTTCTGTAAAGATTGGGCCACATGACCTGGACATCTCACTCCTGCGCTGATAGTCTATGATCCTGGGGGAGCTGCGATTCACCTCAGGACCACTTCCAGACTTCTCATGTGTGTTCTTCTAAAACCATTCCCTATGATATACATCTTTAAGTGTTGGAGAACTCTAGTATCAGGCACTAAGGGAGTTTAATTGCACATATCTACGCTGTGTGGTGGATGTATATTTGTACACCTTGTAAATGCTACAGGTGTCAGACTCTAACCCAGTACAGCCAGAAACACTGCAGTCTCTTCCTACTATGAAAGCCCGCGAGCATACTGAGGGTACTCAGGCACAAAGTACATGTGATTTCTTTCCAACTGTCATTCTCCTTTGTACTCCTCGTAATCTATTAAACTACTTTATTCTTCAAAGTTATCACTTTCAGCATTCCTTGACTTTCTCATTCCTGTTGTTCTTGTGCCTTGAATTCCACTCCTGTCCCATAACACATGAAGCCAAGTGAACGCAGATGCTACCTGTTCCATGCGGTTCTCCCTGACACTGAAAGATGCGGGGTAGAATGTGGGTATTCCTGTTTTTCATCTTCTGGCAACTTGAACACATGGTCAAGTCACTTGATAAGTAGCACATGGAAACCTTTTTTGTGTCACTCTGGATTACATATATGCTTACCTCTTCCATAAGAATAAGTCTTACTCTACAGCAAGGACACATTGATACTAAGCTTTACATCTCCAGTAACTAATTCAGAGTGGGATCTCAACAAATGTTAGGTGACTGGAGGAATGAATACACAAACATGTGGAATGAAGCCGTTTCCAAACCAACATGTGGATAAATAAGCAAACAGAACTAAAGTCAGGAAACCCGGGAGTGAAAAATGTTCCTTGAATAAAAGGAGGAAAATGCTTTAGTAAACTATTTTCTAAGGGGTCAGACACTTTTCCAGGTTGTTATGTGAACAGAGTTCCCTGGGACCTCTTACTGTACGAACATTCCACATACATATCGTTTACCTGAGACCCGTGAGTCAAAGCAGCTTACAGAAGTGATTAAGGGGTATGTTTAATCAACAATGCAGGCTTGATTATAATGAGAAATGACAGACCTACTAGCCTACTTTAAGTAGTCAGATGACTCAGCAGATTCTGAAATTTGCTTTGGACAAAAAAGGGAAACATCAAAGTTGGGCATTAACAGTCCACATTTCTAGGACTCTTGAAGTACCTTTTAATTACAATACAACACAGACTACTGTAGACATCTTCTCTTGGCACATATATTTAATATTTTAAGTATGTGATTATTGCTCTCACAGCATATAATTATGTTAACCAGTAAATACTACCACATCTAATTCAGTTCCACCAGAGTGAAGATAATTCAGGAGGATGAGCTGTATTTCCCAATTAACTCTTGCTTTCCTAAATTAGAATAATGAAAAAGAATTAGAATGGACCATCCTTTAATTTCTGAATGGAGCAGGCACATGGAAAGGAGATTTTATCCTAATTATGAACTTATTCTACTTAAGGATCATCATCATTGTTTTTTTTTACCTTCTAAATGTTTTTCTATTCATATGAAAGAAATACTCAAAGGACCCTATCCCTCACATGACTGATTTCATAGTTTTTGTCAATGGGAAAAACATAAAAACAAAACAAATAAAACCTGACAGCCTCAGTCAGGTTTTAGAAATTAAAATAAGGCCCAGCCCTAAATCCAACATCCACTTGTACTCACACAGTAGTCATAGGGCAAAAAATAACTCGCTTCTCTTCTTGATGAGTCTCAGTTTCCTCATCCATGAAATAACCACACCATGTATATATCTCAGAATTAAGAAACCTTTAGCTCAACCAAGTGAAAATACATGTGAAAGTGCTTCATGATCAGCACTGCCCTGGTTGATGACTGTGAATGTGTGTGCTCAGATGATGTTCAAACAGAATGTCGCTACTGAATAAATCTATTAAAATGCAGTGGCTTGTGGGAGGCATGTATAGACGCAGTCTTAAAGAATAAAGACTATATTAAGAAAAAGCCTCAATACATAATCTCTTCAATAAATAGTATTAGGTTATAAAAATTTAGGAAGGGGAAGGGAGGAGAGGGGAGGGGAGGAGAGGAGAGGAGAGGGAAAGGAGGAGAGGAGAGGAACTCATATTTGCATCGGGCATTAATACAGCCAAGTCCAGTGGCAAGTCAGTAGCCTAGCTGTCCTCAGAAACTGGGCTTGACATATTTGATTCAAATTGAAAAATTGTTGAACAATGGCCAGAAACTCTGAAGTAAGCACAGCTTGCTGGAAACTATTTCTCTCACCTGGGCCCATTCTTCTGCCTTTTTCTAGAGTTGATTTTGTTGCCTGTGTTCTTTTATCATAATGAATTTTAGCTTTTCCTTGAATGAGTACCTTCCAATAATCCCACACTCTATAAAAGTCAGGGGCTGGTATTTTGATCTGACTTTCAAGCTTGTCCACAGGCTGTCAGTAGAAAACCTTCCAGACCTATAGTCCACTTTACGCATTCAGCAGCCTCATCTGAAGCCACCAAGTTGCTTGCAGTTCCCTAGATGCTGCCCAGCACTTGCTGCCCTGTGGCTCTGGCTGTTTACCCATTTTGGGTCCCAAAACACTGTCTCACGCATCTCTCCAGCTGAACATATATAAGTTTCCTGATAAGAATTCTTAGATTCTGGCTCAGTGCCCATAGCTCAGTGGTTAGGGCACTGGCCACGTACACCATGGCTGGCGGATTCGAATCTGGCCTGGGCCTGCTAAATAACAATGACAACTATAACAAAAAGTTAGCTGGGTGTTGTGGCAGGTACCTGGAGTCCTGGAGCTACTTGGGAGGCTGAGGCAAGAAAATCACTTAAGCCTAAGAGTTTGAGGTTGCTGTTGAGCTGTAACACCATGGCACTCTACCACGGGCGACATAGTCAGACTCCAACTCAAAAAAAAAACAAAGGAATTCTTAGATTCTGCAACCTTTAACCTTGAAAGAATGTATCACTCTCTTCCTTGTACTTCTGCAATATAGGCTGTAGTTTTAATTTAATGTAATTTCTATGACATTATGGGCTGTCAGAAGATGACAACTGAGTCCTCATTCTCTTTCTTATAACCATCCACTTTCCTGTCCCCATCACTTCTCTGGAAGGACCACAGTGCCTGCTGTATTCTAGCATCTCAGCACATATTTACAGAAGGGAAGTGCATTTTCACTGCTGACAGCTGGTGCAGCCAAGAGTGTAGATAGTTAAGGAGCAGCCAAGCTCTAGCATGGTTTGCCTTGTACCCCACATAGCTGGCAGCCCCATTAGATGTTTAGAAAACTGTATCTAAGGAAGGAAGTACTGCAAGTTCATGTGCAGCTAAGCTGAAATGACTGACAGCACAGAAAGGGACTGGTTTGTAATTCATGCAAGAAACCATTGTTAATATAGCTGCTGCCGTTCGAGAATCGGAAAGGGACTTGGAGTGCTGTGCACACTGTCACTTAGTCAAGCAAACGTTATGCAATAAGGCCTGTCCAATGTTTGCATCTAGAGTTTTGACGGCTGTCTTCTGAGGAGGCCCTGAAACAGATTTACCATGACCCTCTCAAGACTTCAAAGATAGGGAAGGATCACTAACAGTGGAAGATCAGCTTCTAAAATGCAGTTAATGAGCAAAGACAGAGAAAAATAGCCAATCTCCAAAGTAGTAAAAAATGCCAGGTAAAACTGATACCAAGGCACAATTTGCACTTAAAAAAATACAGATTACTCACACTTACAATCCTTGCACTCTGGGAGGCAAAAGCAGGTGAATTGCTTGAGCTTAGGAATCTGAGACTAGCCTCAGCAAGAGTGAGACACCCATCTCTATCAAAAATAGAAAAACCAGCCAGGGACTGTGATGGGCACCTGTAGTTCCAGCTGCTTGGCAGGCTGAGAGAAGAAAATCATGTGAGCCCAAGAGTTTGACGTTGCTGTGAGCTATGAGGCCATACAGCGCTCTACACAGGGCAACAGAGTGAGTGATAACGTTGTCTCAATAAAACAAAACAAAATAAAACAACAACAACAACAAAACCCCACACATTAACTGCTACTACTTATTCTGGTAAATTTGAGGGAAAACTGATATATTCAAATTGGTGCCAATATAAGCTATTCAAAATCTTTGGAAAGAAAGTAAATAAAGGGGTCTTATTGGAGGAATCCTACACTTAGAAGTCTGATGATGGGAAATAGCTCCACAGAAAATATACACAAGTAGGCTCCTTGTAGCCTTGCTTATAACAACAACAAGAAGAAAGGAAACCACCTCAATATCTAACATAAGTAATTCATTACAAAAGACAGTCCCTTATCTCAACATCCCATGCTCAAGTTGTCATACTTGTGAATAGCATAACAAAATGTACAGACAAAGCTAGAAAAAGACCAGAGGACCAGAATGAGAAGAGAGTTACTTGTTTATATTTTATATAACACTGTGTGATTTTCAAGGATAGTACTCATGAAGTCACTTTAGGAAATTTCTGGCAGTTAACTAACATATGTGGATATTAAATAACAACACAACTTAGACCACTGGCTCAGACAAAGAATGAAAGGGCTAGACCGTGGAGCTTGTTCTTTCAGATAAGAGTGGAGAGACATTTATGAACAGCACTAACCTGTGGGGGCCGAGGCTTATAGGGGGAGCTGCACTCAAGATCAGCCAAAATACTGGTCAGGGAATCGATCTCCGCATCCAGGCTGGAGCGTCTCTCCTCCAGGGTCTTACCGCCGGGATTTCCCTGCTGGAAGCAACACATACATGCTAAGAAAAGGAAATTTCCACTAATACCAGTTCAAGTTCAAATTCCTCAGGTTATCTGAGGGCTTTGTCTAAGTTTTTCTGCACCTCATTTATTTTTTAGCTTTTATAAAATCTCAGTGAGGTAGACTGGGGTAAAATTACCTCTTTTTGACAGATAAGGAAACTGAAAAATACTGAGGATGTATTTATTTAGAAGGATTTTTCTTTCTTTGGATGAGAACATAAGGAAAAGGAAATAAATGTCTCCAGCCCTGCACTTAAGAAATAAAAGCAACTGAAGAGATCTCACAGGCTCTGTGTGTTCACAAACCATTGTAAGGATTATGACATTTTATTGGAGTTGCAAGGGCAAGGAAGAGAGACTGATACTCCAGAAAGAGGAATCAGCAGCTAAAGATACGGGTGCATGAGTGTGCTTGGGAGTTTGGGAGTCGGTGGGTATTATTAGGTGTGTGTGTGTGTGCGCGCACGTGTGCGTGTGTGTGATAACAGCACCTTCGCAAAGCTCCTAAAACATTCAAACATCAGAGTTCTACCCAACGGCTGCCAAGGGAGCAAGTGGCCATGGCAGTGAGCGCTGATGAAGTCTGCACCTGTGGACTCCACACATCAGTGGCTGTTACCCTACACTCAGAATCAGTAAGAGTGGAGGACAGGGCAATAATATTGCCACAGGTCCAGGACATTATGAGCAGGTTTGGGAAAAATAAGCAAACTTCTTAGAGCTCAAGGCAAGGAAATATAAAGGGAGGTGGCCCTAGGATTTAGAGGCAGAGTGAAGTAAAAATAAAATATTACAGTGACAATGCAATGAAGATCATGTATGTGTGATGTGAGTGTCTCTTAAGGCCCCATCAAGAGACCAAAGTACATCTTCAGCAAGACTCAACAGGAATAAAATAGTGGACAGTTACTATAATCTCCTCAACTTGGTTGGACTTGTTTTAGGAGGTTAAATGCCACGATAGTACCTAGTGTCTGCATGAGTTTAGATAAAGCATTAGCCAGGAAACTAGAATTATCTTCAGTAACAGCAACAGCACAACAAAATAGAGTGCCCTGATAGACGAGCATTAAATTTTACAGCTATTGGAGTAAACTGTCCTTCTAGTGACTACATGGTACCAGGCAAAATGCATAATGGCATCACCTGTTAAGATCATAGCTTATTTTGCCCTAGTAACTTGCTCACTTGCCACCTTCTCTGAGTCCAAAAAAATGTCTTTTTGTCTAAAAATAGCAACTTAATGGCATCTGTTGTATTGTGTTGGTCAATTTCTTGTGAATTTAGCCAGAGTGAGTTCGCTCCTCCTGGACCTGATCTACCCCAGGCATGCTGACAACGTCACCTGCTTATGCTGCTGTGGTCCAGGCGCTTGGAATGACACCTAGATTGTCACCTACCGCAGGAAGACACTCGGCTTCCTTGTTTGTGAGCTCCCTACCTTAAATATGGATTTCACATTTCATATCATGTAAAGCAGCCTCGTGATTTTCTCATCCTGGATATACTGTTGTGACCCTTCTTGGTTTTACCCTATCCCCTCATCCTGATTTTATTTATTTTCCTAATAATATCCACCACCATCTAACAGTACCTTTTATGTGTATTTGTCTATTCATTGTCTGTTTCTCCCTAGAACATAGAGGCTTCATGACAGCAAGAACTTTGTCTGATTTGTTCCTGTTTCCCTAGAAACGTGTTTGGAGCCTGACCATGTAAGTGTTCCATAAAATATTTTTGAGTAAACATATCAATGAATAATGACAGGCTCTGGCATTGATCCAGCAGGAACCTTTTTCTTTTCAACATATTTTGAGTAAAAGCAGCTCAATGTATGTAACAGGAAGGAGTGGATGCTTCTGGGATATGGTGTCTTAAAAGGCGCAATAGACATGTGTGTGTACACGTGTGTTTACACATGCGTCAGGCTATATGGCCTCGATTATGAAACTGAGAGATTTCCTTCAGGTCCCATGCTCAAAGAGAACTAAAAATAGAAAAACAATGATAAGACAGGGAGATGCTCTCTTCTCAGAGTCTGAATTTCCAGTCTGATTAAGCTCTCTAAGGCCACTAGGTCTTTTGCCCAAGATGCTTTCAAGGTACTAATGTCTCTATCAGACATCTCATCTTTATCTCAAAGGGCATTACTAACTATGAAATATTGTGGCATTACTAAGAAAAAATATTTCTTTAACATGTAAAATTCACATAATGGGTCACAACAAGGAATGGCAGGGCACTATAATTACGGAAGGCAACGGGGAATCAAGTGAACCTGCTTCTCTTATGTGGAGATGTAAAATATTATAATAAACACAAATTTCATGAGTATTATATATTTATGCATACTCACAGACAGCATTCTCTATTGGAAAATGTGATGTACTGAAGTCTGATTAATTTTTTTTTCCCCTGGGCCATAGTTTCCTCTCCTATAAAGTGAAGAGAACATCATCTGCCCCTACTAAGCCCAAGGGATGTTACAAGACTCAGATAAGAAAATGGATGGGAAAATACTTTGTGAGTTGTAAAATGATATTAATTATGATGATTTTCATAAATAGCATTAATTATAGCAACCAGTAACTATAAATTAATATGAATAATATAGCTATTGTTAATTATTCTTCTTCTTAAGGGAAGCATCATTCATTAAGTGTTCCCTTGGGGTATCGGTGAAGAGAAAGGATTTAAGCAGCTCTTAAACATCTGTGCTTTACTGTGGCAGAAAATGTATCACTGCCCTATGCCTAAATCACGGCCGTAGCTAACCCCTGAGACTCCAAGACCTACCCTGAGCTGTGCAAGGACACAAGTAATTGTGGTGAACAACCAGCCTGTGCTTGTAAAGGTTTCAGTTGGTTTCCCACCTTCCTATTCTCCCTCCCCTCCAAGCTGGCACTGCTCCCCATTTTCAGTTTCTCCAATTAGATTGATGTAATTTATTAACAAGTTCCAGCCTAACACGGTGGAACTTTGCATAAAAACCAGACAACTGGGTGACACGAGATGGGGGGCATGTAAACATTCTAACAGTTGTGCTCCTGCATGTCAACCCATTATGAATTAGAATGGGCCTCTTCATCACTCTCGAGTCTTCCTCTTAGGTCTCAGGTCAAATAACTAAGTCTTGCCCCAAGTCCCACCACCAGTTCTTCCCTTGGAACTCTCAGCCACTCTCTTTATACCTCTAACTTTAAGGGCTACCTTGCTATTCCCAGCACCTTCTACTAGATACCAGGAACAGCAGTCCTATAAGCAGCTAGCAGGATCCTGCAGACTTACCAACAAGTCTTCTTCTAACTATCATCATAGCTTTGCCAGTTAAACTTGATGGTTAAACAACCTGCCCAAGGACAAACAAGAAGACATTCTCCTCACTCCTTGCCTACTGCTTTTCCAGATACTGCAGGAATGTCTATAAAGTGGTTATTGTAAAAATAATAACCCCCACACTCTTTAGCCATACTAGAATGATTCCATTGCCTCAGTCTAGGTTCTGGGGATGGGGAGGGGTGCCAACAAAGGCCAGGACAGACATTGCATGTAGGTCATTTATTTTGGGAACAAATCTGAAGAAACGGTACCAAGCGACTAGGAAGAGATAAGCAGAGAAGGAAGGTAGGGACAGCTCAAAGGTGTTATATTGAGCTGGTCAGCAAGGTGGGAAACTAGGGCTCCATCCTCCTGGGAGTCCTCTGAGGAGTCCTGGAAAGTGGGCCTTGGATGGTTGCACCTCAGGGATGGGAAGACAGATATTTATACTCTGGCTCCGGTTTCTGGGGGTTTAGGTTTGTCTATGGGGTTCTATCTCCCTTATATTTATCCCAAGAAGCAGGATGGTGACAGAGAATGCCCAGGACAGGAAAAAAGTAGAAGGTAGCACGGCTGAGGTCAGCTGTTAGGGAGCCATGTCTGTGCACAGCTGATCACAGTAGCAAGGGCTGGTGTATGGAGGCAGGATGAAAGAGTGGGAGGTAGGGCCAAGAAGTGTTGGATGACTGCATCCTTTTACTAACAACACCCCCAGGAATACTACAGTCATACGATGCTATTTTCTATAAGATACATGTTTCTATTCATTCTGCAAACATATATGTGATAAAAGCTCACAAAACCATAGTTGGGGTTTATTATCCCTTGTAAAATCATAATTCTCAGTGCTGCCAGGAGAATTATGGGCTGATGACTCCCCTACTGTACATACATGGAACAAGAGCCCAGAACCAAGATGCATGGCATGTGAGTGACACAAAGTCAGGCCAGGGGTAAGGGCCTAACTTTTCATGGGTAATATCTTGCCCAAGTATCACTGAGCCACTAACTACAGATGAAAGACAAGCACTACCAGTAAGGAGTTGTGAAAGGACATTCATTTCTACTTTTTATTTTTCTTTTTTATAGCCAGATGTTTATTTTAAAAGAAATTTAAACACACAGAAAAGTTGTACAAGTGGTAAAATGAACCCCATTCATACATTCTTCATCCAGACTTACCAATGGCTGGCATGTCACCACACTGGCCCTCTATCTACATAAATTCCATTTGCTGTCCCAATTAAACCATCTGTGAGATGGTGCAGAACCCCAATATGCATCTCAGCTTGCATCTCCTAAGAACTCCTAATTTTTTCAATAACATCATTACCACATCCAAGAAATGGAACATGGGTGCAGTATTATCTAATACGCATATGTACTCAAATGTCACCAGGGTTCCCGGCAAGGTCTTTTTATCTATTGCTGTTAATTTCTATCTAAAATCAAATCAGAGATCACACATTGAAATGGCATGCCTTTTTAGTCTATTTTATTTCGCAACTAGGCATCTAGCCTATTTTTGTTTGTCATGAAGCTGACTTTTGAAAGAATTCAGGCCAGTTGTCTCATAAAAGTTCAGCAATCTGGTTTTATTTAATGATTAGGTTCAGATTAAACAAGTTTGGCAGGAATATTACATGTATGGTGCCATCTCTGTCCACTGCATCACACCAGGAAGCTTCTGACATCACTTTGGCCCATATTTGGTGATGCCAACTTTCACAGCTTGATTAAGGCGGTGTCTACCAAATTTCTCCATTGCAAAAACGTCCTATTATTTTTTAAGCCCCCCAAAAATCTATGAGATGATAATTTTGAGATACTGTTAGTACCTTCATGAACCTTTCAACCAATGGGTGGTATCATCCATAGATGATCCTAGGCTGATCTGATTATGGCCTTAATGGTTGTGAAAAATGTTGAGAACATTCATTATTGATGAATGAAAACAAATGGATCTTGCCTAGCATAGTAATAATTTACTTGTTTGGTAAACATTTTAGTTTTGAGGAAGGGGGGCAGAGCTAACTGGAAGTCCCCAAATCAGAAACCTAATGATCAAATCAATATAGCTAAAAAGAGGAAGTCTTGTTAAGGCTGTTAAGGTAAACAAAAGATAAAGGGCAACAGTCTAGTTTGCTAAGAACCAGTCTCCAACCTAGGGAGCTTATATTCTAGAATTAGAGACCCTGACCTAATTATCAACCACTTTCATAGTCCTCAAGGTAGCCAAACAATCACACTGACACACCATAGAATAATGTGAAAATTCAAGATCTGTGTGTCACTGCTCAATTACAGACCTGAGAAAGGAACCAAATAATCCTCAGAGAAAACTTTCTTAAATGTACTGAGTGACTTTTAAGTTCTGCTTCACAAAGCTGGAGAAATTCCTTACAGTGGGCCCCAAATGGAACACCACAGGGACTCCCAGACCCCACCTAAGGTTGTTACTAGCTAGAAAAAAATAAAGCTTTCCCTGATGGCTTAGAAATATAAAACTATCCTAACTTACAGAAACTTAGAAGGCTAGTAACACAAAAGAGTACAGAATCTTAACATTTAATTTTCTTTTCAATAATATAATTTCAGTTTAACAACACAACATAAATTTCAATTTTTTTATTATCATGGTCAGTAAAATTGATTACTCCCTTATTTCCAGTGGGAAAAAAAGATGGTGATAACAGAATTCAGAAAGTGAAATGGTGCTGGAAGAACTGGATATCCAAGATTGATAAAAGACCTAAATTTAAGGCATGAAATGACAAAAATCCTCAAAGAAAGCATAGGAAAAACACTGGAAGATATTGGTGTGGGGAAACACTTTATGAAGAAGACTTCCATGGCAATTGCAACAACAAAAATAAACAAATGGGACTTAATTACACTGAAAAGCTTCTGTACAGCTAAGGAGACAACAACCAAAGCACATAGACAACCTACACAATGGGAAAGGATATTTGCATGTTTTGAATCAGACAAAAGCTTGATAACTAGGATCTATAGAGAACTCAAATTAATCCACATGAAAAAAGTCAACAATCCCATATATCAATGGGCAAGTGAGTTGAATAGAACCTTCTCTAAAGAAGACAGTTTAACAGCTAACAGACATATGAAAAAATGTTCATCATTCCTAATTATTAGGGAAATGCAAATCAAAACCACCCTGAGTTATCATCTAACCCAAGTGAGAATGGCCCACATCACAAAATCTTAAAATTGCAGATGCTGGCATGGATGTGGAGAGAAGGGAACACTTTTACAGTGCTGGTGAGACTGCAAACTAGTACAACCTTTTTGGAAAGAAGTATGAAGAAACCTCAAAGCACTCACGCTAGACCTCCCATTTGATCCTGCAATCCCATTACTGGGCATCTACCCAGAAGAAAAAAAATCCTTTTACCATAAGGACACTTGCACTAGACTATTTATTGCAGCTCAATTTACAATTGCCAAATTTGGAAACAGTCTAAATGCCCACCAACCCAGGAATGGATTAACAAGCTGTGGTATATGTATATTCATGGAATTAAGCCATTATTCAGCCATTAAAAAATATGGAGACTCTACATCTTTTGTATTAACCTGGATGGAAGTGGAACACATTATTCCTAGTAAAGCATCACAAGAACAGAGAAGCAAGAATCCCATGTACTCAATTCTGATATGAGGATCATTAATGACCTAGTACATGGTGGGGGTGGGGGAAGGAAAGAGCAGAGAGAGGAAAGGAGGGAGGCAGGTGGGGGATCACAGTGTGTGACACACCTTTTGGGGGCGGTACACAATTATAAGAGGGACTTTACCTAACAAATGCAATCATTGTAGCCTGGTTCTTTGTATCCTCAATGAATCCCCAACAATTAAAAACATAATAATAATTCAAGAAGTATATTTTATAAACAACAAACCTAAATATCTACATACTCTACAAATCTAAATATCTACAAACTTGGTAGACACTACCTTAATCAAGGTACTATGTTCTATACATTACTATATTCTAAATCTAAATATCTGTGAACTTGGTAGACACTGCCTTAATCAAGCTGTCAAAGTTGGCATCACCAAATATGGACCAAAGTTATATCATAAGCTTCCTGATGTGATGCAATGGGACAGACATGGCATCATACATATAATATTCCTGCCAAACTTGTTTAATCTGAACCTAATCATTAAATAAAACCAGATTGCTGAACTTTCATGTAGATAAAATCACTTATTTATCATTTGTCTTTAATGAAACTGAGGATACGATCCCTGTTTGTGTTTAATCACTTTTATTAAATGATTCCTTCAAAGCATCCCTACCACAAAAAGAACAGTGGTAATGACTTTGGGCTCAGTCCATAGGGATCTGATTGATACCTGGGTCTGCCACTTGCTGGCTTTGTGGTTTTAAACAATTTATCTGAGCAGTCCGGGTTCTTCACAAAGTTGTTGTAGGAATTAAATGAGTTCATGCATGTTGAGTGCTGTTCACATAATTAGTACTCAACAAATGTTAGCTACTTAATTATTACTTTGACCACAGTCTCAAAATAAATACTTTGGATGACAGTCAATTGAGTATGTACCTTTCAAATGTAAAAGTAAGCTATGGGGTGGGGGACTAGTCTTCAACAGATGGGGCTTCTGTGCATCTTAACATATGTAATAGTGTTGGGAATTAAATATGAAGAACATAGTCCTCAATTAGTGGTTTTCAAGTATTAGACTGTATAGAGCCACCTGGAGGGCTTGTGAAAACAAAGATTCTCAGGCTCTACCTGTCAGAGCTTTTGATTCCCTAGGTCTGGAGTGAAGCTGAAACTTAACATTTCTAACAAGTTGTCAGGTGATACTGATGGTGCTGGTCTGAGTGGATTTCAAACATAAGGAATATTGAAGAACTTATGTGTAGGAGTGAAGAAGTGAATGGGTGTACATATGTTTACGGAGTGAATTTTAACTTTTTCATCTCAAAAGCAACTTATGTTATATCAGTGCTTAATGATGTCATGAACATAACAACAGATAATCCAAATAGTGGGTAGTGAGATTCAGATAAAAACAAAGATGGAAACAGTAGTGATGCCACTCAATAGAATCTTCCGGCCATATGAGCAGCTTATTATACTGATTATCATAATGCTGACACAGGCAGAATTCACTAGTGAGAATTACAGTAAATATAATCTACTTTATCTAATAGAAGTGCTATTGTATAAAATGAGATGAAAAATGTTGGAAGTTAGAACAAAAAATGCCTTAGTTCATATCAGGATGTACACCTTCTTCTCCATCAATAGCTGAAATGCTTACCTTTCCAAAAACCTACTTATACATAAATACCTCATCAAATGTACCCCTTTCATGAAGATGTTATGATAACCCTACTATTTGGTAACTGATTCTTCTTTGTCTGAATCTCTATGACACCAGTATTCATAGGGAAAAGCTCACTGTTGATTTGTGAGGATGGCTTTTCTTCCATACTGTCCTGTGAAGTAGTTTGTGCTAAGCAATATGAATTCTAAAGAAGGCACGATCCCCAACCTCAAGATGCTTACAGTCCACTGGATAATATGACTTGTACTTCTGCCTAAGGATATCAAACACCTGGTCCTCTTTGAGACCCAGTACATCCATGTGTAGGAGACAAACATTTGAAAACAAAAGCAGCCCCCTAAGAAGCTTATTATGTAATGGCTGAAAGAAATACAATTTAACTTTCCAAATGTGCAAAAGCAGGCCAAAAGGCAAATCTCATTATCATCTAAGAACATGATGTAATCCACAGGTTAAGATCAGTGGGGGAAAGTGCGTCAAAGCCATCTTTAGAGCAAATACAGAAGCATTCGTGTTAGAGAAAACAATCTCACAATTCAAAGAGAAATACTAGCTTGGCAAATGGAAAGATGACATTGAATAAAAAAGAAATACTGTAACAAACAATACAAGAAAAAGGTTTTCATGGTTATAGTATACTTGAAGGAAAACATGTCAAGGTAAAGCCTAAACACTGAGTTTAATAAATCTTCAATTTTTTCCCAACATACTTCCTATCATTTTATCCCTAACATACCCGTTCACCCAAAGTCGATAATGTTTGGCCAACCCACATCTCCTGCCTTCTGCCTTTTTGCCAGAAGAATTATCCTTTGCACCATGGAACTCCCTTTCAGAACAATAAAGCCCACAGAACCAAGGTGAGGCACAGGCTGTTCTCCTCCCCTTATAAATCTGAACAAAAATCTTTGTAGCATGCCATGAGGATAAGCTATGGTCATGATCAACCCAAAGGATAATATTCACAGTTAATTATTGATAATCCAAACACATGGAGAGCTCTGAAGCCCATCAGTGGAGAACAATGGACACACAAACACTGGAGAAGCAAAGTAACAGGGGAAAAGGGAAGGGTAAATAAAAGAATGAGAATACAAGAATGATGGCAAGAGTTTAGCCGCAGGTCTGTCCTGACCCTGAGCCTTCTAGTGCCAGAGCTCATCCATACAGACCCTTAAGATAAACACCACCATTTGGAGATACTCCACGGGGGTCTCTGTTTCACATCATCACACTTACCCCACCAGCCAACACAAGACCAGTCATTCCCAGGGATGACAGCAGGAAGCTAAGTATAGCTGTGAAACCACCAGTCACTTTGCCTTTCTGAACCATCCACATTCTCTTTTATTTTGCTTTTATCTTCTCTGATATTGTGTATATCTATAATGACATTTCACAACTTGCCTGACACTAATCTTTACTGTCCACCAGCAAACAGAACAAACCCAAGAGTTAAGACAAGGCAGAGTTTGAGCCTGGTGAGTTATAAGTCAGGGCAGGGCACGGTCAAAGGGACCTGTGCTTGAGCATACACAAATAGGCTCATTGTTCACTGCTCTATTCAGATAAGAAAGCCAAAAAAAAAAAAAAAAAGCAATAAAAATCCTTCACTTTTCCATAAATTGATCTAGTCACTGAATTATTTTTTGAAATAAATTTTCTTATAAAATAAAAATGATATTGATAACATATTCTTAAAGTATCCTATTACAATTAAAATATAGGTCAATTTGCATGAAAATATTATATAATAATATGGAAAATACACATATTATCTAGCCATTAAAAAGGAAATAAGAACCGTAAGAATGGCCACAATAACAATTATTGGACAATAAAACAGAAATTTGACTCATTCTTTTTAAGCAGCAGAGTTCCCCGGTGACAATGACATCATACATAGGTCCTCATCATCCAAAGACATATAGAAACAGTAGCCAGGGGAAGCCTGGGGTTCCACCCACTGGGTCATCCTCATCTCCCGCCGTAATATTCCCTGAAGAACTTTTAGAAAAGGTGGTTTGAAACCCACATTATGGGTTTCATAATGCTGCACATTATGTATGTAAGATATAAATGAAGGAAAGGGTCCTCAAGGGCCACTTTGCCAGTCACTCCATAGGCAGCTTAGCAAATGCTCTACCAAGCTGCCCTTCCTGCACAGTATGTGTGTGTGCGTAAAAAGGAAAGCATTTCCATTTGAAGTATCTATGAAGGTGCACATAAAATCACCTAGATCACAGACCTGCCAGGAATTTTTACTTTAACACAATT
The DNA here is from genome assembly GCF_027406575.1 of Nycticebus coucang. NCBI lineage: Eukaryota > Metazoa > Chordata > Mammalia > Primates > Lorisidae > Nycticebus > Nycticebus coucang. The sequence goes on from NC_069795.1 coordinate 85,443,703, forward strand.
AAGATGATAGAATACAAATACCAGACAGAGGTTTTTAAAGTTAGATGAAAAAACACTTTACTTTTCCATTAAGAAAACTTCATATTTTAGCAAGAAGAATGAGATGCACATAATTCTTTGAAACTATGAATTAAATAGAATGACTAAACATTTTGGTCCCCTTGCAGTGTGCAGTAGAAAACAGAACATGCCGGGTAATTTAGCAAATCGACTTGTTTTAACACCTCATGGAAGGTAGTTTTCTTATTTTGCATTGTGGGAACACAGGTCCAATGGTTGGGGCATGATATATTCAAAAGCCACTGTCTCTCATTCTTCCATGTTCAAATATGTAGAAATCTGATGTTAACTGCATACACCAGCTCATCATTCTTTTTTTTTTTTTTTTTCTTTTGAGACAGAGTCTCAATTTGTCGCCCTGGGTAGAATGCCGCGGCATCACAGCTGACAGCAACCTCAAACTCTTGGGCTTAAGCGATTCTCTTCCCTCAGTCTCCCAAGTAGCTGGAACTACAGGCACCTGCCACAATACCCGGCTATTTTTCTGCTGCAGTTGTCATTGTTGCCTAGCTGGCCCGGGCTGGGTTCGAACCCGCCAGCCTTGGTGTATATGGCCGGTGCCCTACCCACTGAGCTACGAGCGCCACCTGGCTCATCATTCTTAAACATTTTTTTTCCTCAATCCTTTTTGACCTCTCAAAATGTTACCAAAATTGGAATCCAAGAAAAAGTCTTTAATTCTCATGTCCTATATGCCGCATCTTGCTGCCAGGACCGTAGAGCAAAGGGGCATGTCACAGAAATGGGTAGAGGGCGAGAAACTCCTTTAAACTTCTATGGTTCCGATGCTCTGATTCTATCCGCTAAGCACCATTGATCAGGATCAATGATCAGGTTGGGGAAGTGCAGGACATAATTGACTCTAGATGATTACCACAGAAAAGGGAACTCAGGCTCATCAAATATTAGAACTGCAAGAGGAGTTTAAGTAGTTATTCCAACATTATCATGTAAAGATAATACAATTCCCTCCAGAGAGGTGACTTGGTTTGTCTGGGATCACAGTTCGGTGAAGACGTTAAAATAGGACAAAGACCTTAACACCTTATGCTGTAAAATATCTTCTGCCATGTGGTATCTCATGCCTTCTCTCAACCAATCTTAAAACCTAGGAAATAAGCAAGAAAGTTATCATCACTCCAACCTCCAGATGAGTAACCTTGGTAGAAAACAGGAACACAGGCCCTGTCCAAAGAGTTTTTGTTTCACAGATGGGAGAAGATGACAAAGGTCAGGAGGAGAAAACTGCTTCCTTAAGCCAGTTCTTTTTTTTTTTAATCATTTCTTCCTCACCCCCCTTTTTCTAAATTCTTTTTTGGGGGACAGAAGCTTACTCTGTTGCCCTGGGTAGAGTTCCATGGTATCATAGCTTACAACAACCTCAAACCCCTGGGTTCAAATGATCCTCCTGCCTCAGCCTCCTGAGTAGCGGGGATTATAGAAGCCCACCACAACACCCGGCTAATTTTTCTAATTTTAGTAGAGATGGGGGTCTCACTCTTGCTCAGGCTGGTCTTGAATTCCTGAGCTCAGGGGATCCACCTGCCTCAGTCTCCCTGAGTGCTAGGACTACAGGCGCCAGTTCTGCACCCGGCCATCAGGCCAGTTCTGAACGCTGTATTGACCCAGAGGTGCAGTTGGCAAGTACTACAGAAGTTCCAGGAAGGGGGATGTCAAAATGGATGAAGATACTTAGACTTGCAAACACTCAAACCCTGGAGATGGGAGGAACCTGTGCTAGCATCTAGTAAGAGCTCATGCTCCTGCCGAAAAGGAAACAAAGGACCAGAAACATTAAGTCATGTCCCACTGCTCAGTCAGCCAAGTGACAACAGTGGAGCACGGAGCCCTGAACGGAAGCTTCCTGGTCCTGTCTTCCCACTTACCATGTGCTGGCAAGTGAGGGAAGATAGTATAGTAGTTTTCTCCTAAGAAACTCCCAAGTGCACTAATGACAGAACGTAACGGAACATGTAGAAATGTTAACCCAAAAGTCAACAAGACTTTGAAAACAAACAGAAAAGTCAAAGGCGACACTTACTACCTACTCAGCGCAAACTCAGAATTCTCCCTGGTGAACAGGGAGGTGGACACGTGGGCATGGAGAGCAGAGAAGCACCAGCCTGGGCATTCTGTCCTGCTTCTGCTGATTGGCGAGTGTGACCCTGGGCAGATCACTGCCCTTTTCTAAGCATCTATTTTCTCTCCAGCAAAATAAGGGCTTTGGGCTTAATTTCTATGTGTTCTTCTAGTTTAAAAATGTCATCTTAACACATTTACACAAATGCAACTTATCTAAGGAGCTTAAAGTTTTCTTTGTTTTTCTTGTTTTTCTTGTTATAAGAAAAACATTACCATTTACTGGAACCAAATTTCTCTGTCTTAGGCACTGTGTAATTTTGATAGTTGAAACTACAGAAGCTATAGAGCAGATACTGACAAAATCCAATCTGACATACCCACCTCAAAGATAGGGTCGCTTTATAGAGGAAGCACATTTAGTGACATTATTCTATATCAATGAGGAGGGACAAAGAAGGCAGTCATCTGAGGAGACAGGAGGGAGAAGGCAAAAGGCACACTATGTCTTATCTCAAAGGCTAATATACAAGGAGAATTATCTAAAATAGCAGGAATCATATTTTCTAGCAATAAAAATGCATCAGCTCCCTAATAAGCATCCAAAATCTGATTATCATTTTATCTTGGTAGAAATTTGTGTTCCAAGTCAGTTCTGAGAAAGATCCCATAGCCAGCTTTCCCGTCCACCCCACACAGCCTGGGACTCAGTTGCCACAGGAACATGGCGGGGCAGGGAAAGACTAGCTCCCTCTACACTGCCAGCATCTAAGGAGCAGTGTCCATCCTTTAGACAAGTGTCAAATGGCACATTCATCCACATTATTTTACTGGGTGCCCTCAGAAATCTTATTGATTAATACCTATTGTTAGTCCTACTTTACAAAAGAGGATGCCAAGGGTCATCCAAGAAAAAAGTGAGAACTTTCCAGGATCACTCAGGTAGCAAATGGAAGAACTGGAATTTAGTCTCAAAATTTTGCTCTAAAGTTCTTGATGTTACTGTGTAACATCAAGCGGAAAATACAAAAGGGAAAAGGTCCTGCCTCCCATCACTAAACTGAGATTATATAAACCAGAGGTCCTCAAACTTTTTAAACAGGGGCCAGTTCTCTGTCCCTCAGACCACTGGAGGGCCAGACCATAGTTTAAAAAAAATATATGAACAAATTCCTATGCACGCTGCACATATCTTATTTTGAAGTAAAAAAAATGGGAACAAATACAATCACACCACCTCATGTGGAGTTTGAGGACCCCTGAACTGGTTACTTGTATGAACAGTTAGGATTTTTTTTGTTTATTTGTTTATTTGAGACAAAGTCTCACTCTGTTGCACTGGATAGAGTGTCGTGGTGTCATAGTGTCACAGCTCACAGCAACCTCAAACTCCTGGGCTCTAGAGTGCCTCTTACCTCAGCCTCCTGAGTAGCTGGGACGACAGGCCCCTACCATAATGCCTGGCTAGTTTTATTAGAAACAGGGTCTTGCTCTGGCTCAGGCTGGTCTTGAACTCCTGAGCTCAGGCAATCCACCCTCTGCAGCCTCCCAGAGTGCGAGGATTAGAGGTGTGAGCCACTGCACCCAGCAGTTAGAAAGCCAAGCTCCAATACTCACTTTGCCCCCTACTTTCCCATTTAGGATAGTTTTCATGTACTTTTCCATAAACATTTATCAAATATTCAAGACACATTAACATGAAGAACAGAGAAAGTAGCACGGACGGGGGGGAGAGGAAAGGCCGGTGGTTCTCTGCCCTCCAAGGGGCTACAATTACACGAGAAAGGCTGGTTTATCCGCAGATAACTACAGTAGAGGGCAGAATACATGTAAGTATATGAAACACAAGATGTTGGAGGGGGGGAGAGAAAGGAAGAAGAAAGAGCAGCTGAATAGGGAAATCTGAGTGCCGCATGGATGCAGTGAGAACTGAGAAGACGTGGGATGGGGAAGAAATAGTGAAGATATACATCACAGGAACATAACAATTCCGGAGTGCACTGCAGTGTGCAACGCAGAGGCAAACACAAGTGTGCTTTAAGGTGAAAGCAGAGTAAGAATCAGGCTCATGGTGTCAGTTGTGCTCAGATCATGCAGGCGCACAAACCTAGGCAAATAAGGAGCTTGGCTGTCTTCCAAGATGCAGCTATCTAGAGGATAAACACAGTCCCCATGACGAAGAAGAGTGGGCAGGGGTAATTGTATCTTGGGACTTAGTGTTGATGTGGGAACAAACACATGTTATGAATCACATATATTTTCGGCAGCGCACAGACAATTTTCATTAACAACACTCCCAATAGGAACTCCTATTTTTATGAAAAAGTTGCCATTGATAAAAAGTGAGTAGAAGACCTAAATCAGAAAGCTACCGATCTCAGTTTCATCGGGAACAGATATGATTCCACAAAACAACAAACAAACGTGACTCACGTATAGCACATAACTCTTCGACTGAGACCCCTGGAATACAGTTTAGCAGACTACTGTGACAGACTGCTACGTTCCTGTGCTAGGTGGAGGCTGGACAAAGTCTAAAGGAAGCAAGAAATAATGTTGTCTCCAGTCTCACTATTCTTGTCTCAACTTAAAAGTCCTTTCTCTACTCTAGAATTCTGCTCATGCCTCATTTCAGGCTTTCCTGAGAAATGTTTCCTTTTCCATAGACCATTCAGAGTCAAGTGATAATCAAATGTCAACTATTTACTCAGCAATAGTTCACTCCTACTCTATATTAAAAAAATAAGACAACGAACAAAGAAATGATGAAAAGCTGAATCAGTCATTTCCAACTTTCCCATCTCTCTGCCATTCTAATGTGAACTGTTGTCTTATGATACAAGTGACTCAAACCAGGTCTAGAGGCTTGGCTGCCGACTTCAAACTCTCCCAGTGCAAAGCTTCCCAATCTTAAAGGAAAATCTAGGCCTTTCTAGATTTAAATCGAAAGGACTAAAACTGGTGTGATGTTTGACCAAGACATACTCTTAGTTTCCTCGTCTGAATCCGAGAATCATAGTCCTAACAACGCAGGGATGATGTGAAGTCTAGGGGAGACAGAACACTAGGAATGAATCACACGCCCACTAGAATGCTAAGTGCATAGTCAGTCCTCCGTAAATGTCTGTGGTGGTGTATTCTGCAAAAGAGAGGATCACAGGATTATACTGGGTGAGTTCTAGAAGAACCCACGGCTATTAAATAAAAAGCCTTGGTCTCAGGGTAAGATTAGACTATAATGGTCAAAGCTAGATTTTGGTGATCAAAGACAAATCCTAAAATAAGTAAAGACTGCAGTACAGAAGGGAACTGAGTCTCCTTTGAGGACAGAATTATCTCATATGTCCATTAAAGGGGGACAATTTTAGGCCTCCTCCCAGATTTATCAAATCTAAACCCTTGAGGGGAGAGCCTAGTAATCCACATTTAAAAAGCCCCCTGCCCTCCCCAGTTCTTTTCTATACTGAATTTGAAATCTGCTGGCCCAGAATTTGATGGCCTTTTGCTAACCCAAGCACTAACAATAACTGGAACAATTTAATTAAAATCCCACAACCCTGAACACATTTAAGGAGAATTCTTTCCTAATGTATTCTAACCCAATTCCCGGAGAACAAGGAAAATACTTCCCTCTCATCCCCAGGTTCTGTGTTCTCACCCACAGTGCAAACAGAGCAAACACAATCGACTTCACTGCGACTCATTTGTAGAAATGGCAAAGATATTTACCACCTTGAAAGGGTGCTGACAGTTTCTATTTATTAGTCTTTATAAAGTCTTCTGAGTGTTCTGATAAATCAACTGTAAGTTGGCATTATTCATAGCACCCTGTTGGAACTTAATACATATTCAATTAAAAAACAATGACAACAACATAGCAATATCTACAAATTAGCATTAATTATAGCATTGCATCATTATCACCCTACTGCTACAATTTCATCTAGGCAGAGCTATTTCTGTCTGGAGACTGTAGACTCCCTCTCATTACGAAGGGCAATATTTGTTCATTGCTATCAACATTTCCTCTAGCAATGTTCACATCACACTTGCCTAGAGCTCTGATTATTCAGAGGACTTTCCTATTTGGCAAATGCTGGGATGGGAAGCAAATACATTTCCCCTGAAGAAACTCAGTACCCTGCAAAGCATCTTGGACTCCTCTCATTCCCATAGAGCCTACTTTCCAAACTATTTTTGACTCCAGCTCCCTTCTCCACAATCAAGGCCGATACTACACTCGGGGCCTTGTTTGGCTCAATGGACCCCGGAAGTTCACTTCCTACCATTCTACCACTGCCATTTCTAATAGGTCGAGCACCATCACATCTTAGCAATCTATCTCAGAGCCTTTTGGTTACCATGATAAGGCTCTTTATTGCTCCTAAATGATTACTGATGCAGCTTTACATCAGAAACCCCCCCAAATGCCATTATAACTATTAAAGGGAAGTAAATCATTTATATGAACTGAGGCAATACCTATAAGACACTCGGGGAAACTTTTACCAAGGAGAGAATCTCAGACAGAAGGAACTGCTTAAGCACAGGGCTCCTTGTCTCTCTATCTACCTAGTTTAGTTTTCTCCAGAGGGCAACAAGCTGGTAGCTGGTGAACCTGTCCACTGAATATGAAGGGGCATCACTATTTCCTCCCCTTTCTTTCCTGGCCCCTATTTCTCTGGGGCATCAGAGCACATCTTGCAATACTAGATTTTGCTGACTCTGGTCTCCTGCTGTGCACAGCCTTTGACAAGCACAGTTGAGGTTGAGGAATCTGTGCCTAGTGGGTTTGAGGTTTCATCAAGAGAAAAAAGGGAAACTTATGTGATTTCACTTGGTAACTATTTTCACTCCAAAAAAAAAATTCCCATATTTACTTTTTCCCCTTTTTCAAATGGCACTAAGAAACATGCCAGACTGCTATGAGGAGGGTCTGTACTTTCCAAACAGTAGCAATGACTAAAAATAGAAAAGCTTGATTTGCTCAAGATGTATATAACTTCCTCTCCCATTTGCTTTCCAGATCACCCTGAGTATGCACAGAAGCCACGCATGTTGAACTCTTTGCATGCTGACAATGGCATCAAAAGCATCACAAGAGTGATCGGCATATATTCCAAAGTACTTCCCCCAAGAACTCCTATTGCCAAGTCAAAGAAAGAATTAATCACTCAATCCAAAAATGTCAACCAAGTATCTGCTCTCTGTTCTCACAATGAAACAATGGCTGTGAGTTGTGATCCATCCTTTAAGCAAATGAACAAGAAGGTAATGGAAAGAGTATAGGCCTGGGAGTCAAGAGACCACCAACTGTGGCTGGTGCCAGCTTTTGTAATAACTGTGTCACCTTGAACAGATCACTTAAGAAACTAGGCTTCCAGTTTCCTCACCACAAGAAAGATCATATGGATTTGGACCATTTCAAACCTGGTGCACTATACTTTGTGATTTTAAATAATTTCTTTAGGGGTGTACACGTTATTTTATGACTCTGGCTTTATGAAATACAGTTTGGTGGCAGGATTAATGAGCACAAAATGATTATATCACCCCACAAAGAGGCATATATTAGGTGGCAAAAACATCTAACAGTATTAACTAATTTAGCCATTAACTGACTCACAGTATCTTTTACTATGAACAAGAAATGGCTGGATACTTGATACTCATTATCTTAACTAATCCTCAAAATAGCCTTCTCAAAAACTATTCTTAATATTCCCATTTTCATGTAAAGATGAGAAATACAGTGATAAGAAACAGAGCAGGGCCTCCTAGCACTAAACTCTGGGCACATGTCACCACACAACTCAGTCAAACTAGTGAGGATGCAGAGGATAGAGAGATCAGGATGATTCAGAGGTATTCAAACAAAAAAGTAGAAACTCGGGCTTTTAAAAATAGGAAGGATTGGCTGGGTGCAGTGGCTCATGCATGTAGTCCCAGCACTCTGGGAGGCCAAAGTGGGTGGATTGTCTGAACTCATGGGTTCAAGATCAGCCTGAACAAGAGCGAGACCCCATCTCTAAAAACATAGTCTGGTGATGTGGTGGGCACCTGTAGTCCAAGCTACTTAAGAGGCTGAGGAAAGAGCTCTTGGGCTCAAAGAGTTTGAGGTTGCTGTAAGCTTGATGCCACGGCACTCTACCAGGGGCAAGAAAGTGAGACTCTGTCTCAAAAAAACAAACAAAAAAAAAAAGTAGGAAGGAGTACTGATTTATAGAGAGATGAAGATGCCACAGCTAGCAAAAAAAGACAAAAGAAAAATTAAATTGATAAATGAATTTGACAATGAGAGTATCAGTCTCAAGACAGCAAAGACTATAAAAGCAGCACAGTGGGAAACAAGGTGTATTGTATAAGGTGAAGTGCATCATGGAGTGCTTTGAAAAATCAGCTCCAGTACTCAGCCCTACTATGAAGCTAATTTATAGCTTTCGTATGAAGGCTATGACCCAACTATAGCACAAGAATATGGGGAAAGTACCAAGGAAGGGGAAGGGAGGGGGGAGGTTAGAGTAGAGGAAGGGTAATGGGTGGGGCCACACCTATGGTGCATCTTAGAATGGGTACAGGCGAAACTTCCTAACTGCAGAATACAAATGTCTACAAACAATAACTAAGAAAATGCCATGAAGGCTACGTTGAACAGTTCGATGAGAATATTTCAGATTGTATATGAACCCAGCACATTGTACCCCTGATTGCACTAATGTACACAGCTATGATTTAACAATAAAAAAATAAACAAAAAAAAAGAAAGAAAAATAAATGAGATTTTTATAATACTGCTATACACACAAAACTACAACAAATACATCAGCTGAGGGATAAATACCTGACTCCCAGCCACCCAGTGAAATCAGCATGCTAAGAGATTTATTCTCAAATGGTCAATGCACTATATTAGCAGTAGCAGAAAATTCAAATAAATATTATTTCCTTATTTGCAAAAAAAAAAGAAAAATCAGCTCCAAGAAAAAATCCAATGTAGCAGGCATTAAAAATCATAGAAAGACAATAACATTTTTTTGAATACTAATTGGTTATGGATATGCAGCTGGAATGTGAAAAAGATAGACTCCAGACAATGATTCAATTGCAAAAGACATAAGAAATAACCAGGATAATGGACAGAAAAATAAAAAGACTTGAGTAAACCTAAAAGTCATTTTTAAGCTAAAAAATACCAGACTTTGGTCATGAACATACGAAAAAAGCAAGATACATCATCAATGATCCCAAAGAGACTAGAAAATACAGTGGCATCTCTAGCGGAATGCAAGACTTGGAACAAGATGAGTAGAGTTTTGGATATATTGAATGTGAAGAAAGAGAAAATTTTCCCTATGAAAATATCCTATCGATAAAAATATATATATTAATAGTTTTCAAAAGAGGAAACAGTGCCAAGGGTCACGAACAGTTCAAATTACTAGATAAACAAAGGTCAAAGTTGACTCCATTAGAGCTGTGACTTCTATTGAGAGAAGACAGAAGGTCAAAGGGAAAACTCAGAGTGGGCACCTAAATTTAGAAAGAAGAAAAAAGAAGAAAGAAGATCTAGTAAAGAAGAGAGAAAATGAATCACTGCATTTACAGCAGATGAATCAAGAAAGTTCCGTTCAGTGAAAATCAAAGGCAGAGAAAGGGATTCTGGATAGATGGCAGAATAGAATGCATCAGAAATCTCTCTGTACCTAGACATCCAATCATTGCACTGGCAGAATCTCTATGAGTTAACTATTTTGGAAATCTGGATTCTATTAGTGTCCAAGTTCTGGAGGGAAGGCTTGGATAGTAAATTGTGGTTAATTTGGGTTAATTTCCGTTCCTAACACAGTAGCAGCCACCCATCCCTCAGCTCTTAGTCCCTTGGCAGTCAGCTGTGCACATGTTCTGGAACATCTTACATGTTGCTTGCATGAATCAGGGTGGGAAAAAAGGACACTGTCTTAGAAATATCAAAGATCTCTGCACTGAACATTGATTGCTGATTCTAAGCATGGGCATGAAGAAAAACAAGCAGCTAAAGTGACGTCCAGGGGACTTAACGGGGCCCATACTTTTTTAACTGCCATATTTTTCTCCCTTTTTCTCATTTTTGAAAAACAGACATTGATGACTAGTAGATTCAAAGCAATCACTTACATGGAAGAAATTAAAAAGTCACCAAACACTCAGGTAAATGAAAAGGCTCAAGAAATACCTCACACCTGAAGTTCACAACCAAGACTGATTCTCAGCATAAAGACAGGCACAATAATCCAAATAACAAAAAGGTAATTAATAAAAACCCCATAAAACATCATACCCTGGAGAAGAGAAAAGATCTGATTTCCAGAATTGACATATCAATAGATTCAAATGTACACTTTTCAACAATTTCAAAAAAATCAGAAGACGTATAAAGTAACAGAATAGTATGGTCTAGTCAAACCAAGATGACCAAAAAAATTCCAATAGAAACTGACCCTGAAAAATAACCGATGGTGCATCTTCTAGACAAAGACTTTAAAACTATTATCTCAAAGATGCTTAAAGAACTAAAAAAAAAAAAGGGGGGGTGGGCAAGGAGAAAAATCAAAAAAATTATTTACAAACAAAATAAAAATACAATAAGGAGGGGGAAAAAAGCTTGCAAAGAAACCAAAAAACAATTCTGGAAATGAAAAATACGAGAACAAAAATGAAAACTTCACTAGAGGAATTCAAAGGCAGGTTTGATCAGCCAAAATAAATAGTCAGCAATCTTGAAGATGGGTCAATGTAGTAAGGAACAACAACAACAATAACAAAAAAAAAAAAGATTCAAGTCAGGTGAACAGAGCCAAGGAACCAGTGGGATACAATCAAGTATACCAAATTAGGCATTGTAACATTTCCAAAAGAATAAGAGAGAGAAGGGAAAGAGAATATTTGAAAAAATAATGGCCACAAACTTCTGAAATACAATTCAAGAGACATGAATATAAACATCTGAGGAGCCTAAAAAGTTTAAGGAAGATGAACTCAAAGAGACACTTGGACATCTTATATTCAAACTTTCAAAAGATAAAGACAGAGAAAATTTTGAAAACAGAAAGGATGTGATTCATAACATACTAGGGATCCTCTACAGAATTATCCTCAGACGTTTATCAGAGACTCTGGATGTCAGAAGATAGCAGACACATTCACAGTGCTAAGAGGAAAAAGAAACCTTGTCAACCAAGAATGGTATGTTTGGCAAAACTTTTCTTTAAAATGAGAAGAAATTAAAACATTCCCAGAAAAACAAAAGCTGAGAAAGTTCATATCATTAGACCTATCCTGCAAAAAATGCTAAAAGGAGATCTGTAGATTGAAATGAAAAAAAGACTAGATTCAAAGCAATAGGAAAAAATACAGATCTCAGTAAAAGGTAAAAAAGATACCATCGGCTCGGTGCCTGTGGCTCAAGCAGCTAAGGCACCAGCCACATACAACTGAGCTGGCGGGTTCAAATCCAGCCTGGGCCCACCAAACAACAATGATGGCTGCAACCAAAAAATAGCCGGGCATTGTGGTGGGCGCCTGTAGTCCCAGCTACTTGGGAGGCTGGGGCAAGAGAATTGCTTGAGCCCAGGAGTTGGAGGTTGCTGTGAGCTGTGATGCCACAGCACTCTATCCAGGGTGACGGCTTGAGGCTCTGCCTCAAAAAAAAAAAGATACCATCATCGCAACAATAGTGAGCAACTTCACTTTTTGTTTTCTACATGATTTAAGAGACTGTTACATTATTTTCATTGTAAGTCTAAAATCTAGTATTACTGTAATTTTATTTGTAAGTATACATTTTATTTTTAACATAATTTAAGAAATGGATGCATTAAATTTTTTTTATGTTTTCTGGATACAGACATAATTTTGATACATCAACAACTAAAATGCAGGGGAAGAAACTGCTAAAGAAGTAGATTTTGTATGGGACTGAAGCTATGTTGGTAGGAACTCAAATAAGCATGTTATGACTTTAAGTAAGATGTTAAATGTAACCTCCACTGTTACCACAAAAAAAAAGCTACAGAATATACACAAAATGAAATAAGAAGGAATTTAATCATTTTACTACAAAAAAATCAACTAGCCATTCATAAAACAGTAATGAAGAAAATGAAGGACATAAAAAAGCTATAAAGAATTAAGAAAAGAGATCCAAATGGCCCCATCTTATGAACGTTTGACTTATAATTTTTTGACTTTCTGGTGTGAAAGTGACATACATTCAGTAGGAACCATATTTCAAGTATCCATATAATTCTGTTTTTCACTTTTGGTATAATATTAATAAATTCATAAGATAGTTAACTTTTTATTATAAATGAAGTTTTGAGTTAGACAACTGTCTAACTATAAAGGTATGTATATCTGACTATGTTTAGGTTTTTTTATAGGTTTGGTATCTCAAATAAATTTTCAAATCATAATACTTTCAAGTTACGATAGATTTGTCTGGATATAACCTCATAATAAGTTGAGGAAGATCTGTGCTAAAATGAAAGAAGTCCTTGCTTAAGTGTATTTATGTTAAATGTAAATGAATTAAATTCTCCAATCAAAAGATAGATGGGCAGAGTGAATAAAACCACATGTTTCAACAATGCAGCTTATAAGAGACTCATATTACATCCTAAGAGATAAATAGGTTAAAGTGAAAAAATAAAAAAGGATATTCATGTAACAAAAAAAGAACGAAGTAGTAAAATATCAGAAAAATATATTTTAAATGAAAAAAGGGGCTAAGAGACAAAGGGACAAAAGAATATTATATATCAATAAAATAATCAATCAAACAATAATATATAACAACTGTAAAGGTAGGTATATATATATATATACCTACCTAATAAAAGGCCATCATAACATATGAAGCAAAAATTCACAAAACTGAAAGGATAAATAAATAATTCTACAATTATCATTGGAGAGTTTGATATCCCACTCTCAATAATGGATAATATAAGCACATGATACAATAAACCAAATAGATATAACAAACATATATACAGAATGCTCTGTCTAACAATAATAGAATAAACTTTCTCCTCATGGTGAAAATGAAAAACACATGGCACATTTTCTACAATAAATCACAAATAAGACCACAAAGCAACTCTCGATAGATTTTAAAAATTAGATAACTTACAAAGTATCTTCTTTGAGTATGAGGGGATACAGTTAGAAATCAATAATAGAAATAAAACTTGAAAACTCACAAAATTGTACTAAACAACACAATCTCAAACAATGGGTCAAAGAAGATATCACACAAAAAAATTAGAAAATACTTGGGAGATGAATGAAAATAAAACAAAACATACCGAAACATAAAGGACGCAGTGAAAACTGGGCTAATGAGGCAATTTCTAGCCACACATTCATACATCCAAAAATAAAAATATCTCAAATCAACAAAAACAAATTATAATAACAATTTGAGGAACTTGAACAAAACAAAACTACACCTAAAGCTATCAGAAGGGAATAAATAAAAATAGAAAATAGAGAATTTTTTTTAAAAAGAGAAAAACCGATAAAACTAAAATTTGGTTCTTTAAAGATAGCAAAAATTGGTGAACTTGTAGCTAGACAGACTGAGGAATAAAGAAGGCTGCGTGGGGGATTCGGGGCGGGGGTGGGGAGGATGGGGAAAGCACAGACTCAAACTTTGAAACCCACAATAAAAAGAACTTTGGCCTTGCCATGGGCGTTTAACACCTGTAATCCCAGCTACTTCAAAGGCAGAAGCAGGAGGACCACTTAAGCCAGGAGTTTGTGACCAGCCTCAGTAATATAGTGAGGCACTAGCTCTTAAAAAACAAACAAACCAAAAAAAAAGGATGTAAAAAGAATACTGTATGGCAACAAATTGTATAACCTGCATAACATGGGAAATTCCTGAAAGCACAAAATGTACCAAGTCTAAACCATAAATAGTAAATCTGAATGGAAGTATAACTAGTAAGAAGATTGAATCAGCACCCAAAATCTCCTGATAAAGGAAAACCCTGGACCTGATGCCTTACGAGGGAAATTAGCAAACATTTGTAGAATAACTAGCATCAATCCTCCTTAATTCTTTCTACAAAATTAAAGCGGAGGGAACACACCCTATCTCATACTTGATAAGTCCATTACTCTCACACCAAAGTCAGAAAAAGACACTACATGAAAAACACAGAACAGTATCTTTTATAAACACTGATGCAAAAATCCTCAACCAAATATACCAAACCAAATTTAGCAGTACACTGTGGCCAAGTGACATTTATTACTGTAATGCAAGAATGCTCAGTATAAAAATATCAACCACGGTAATATACAACATTAACTGGATGAAGAATAAGCATCTCAATGGATGTGGAAAAACAACTGACAAAACTTCCTAGCCTTTCTTTAGGAAAACACTCGACCAACTGCAAATTTCAATATAATAGAAGCCATATGTGAAAATCCACCGGGAAAATCATACTCAGCAGTGAAAGACTGGAAGCTTTTCCTCTAAAGCTTTTCCTCAAGCCTGCTTCTGCCATATCTATTCGTCTAGTACTGAAAGCCCCCATGAGAGTAATCAGGAAAAAAAAATTATAATTGGAAAGAAAGACATAAAATTACCTCTATTGGTAGATGACATGATCTTTTTGTTTGTTTATTGGTTGATTGGTTTGCCATTCTTTTTTTCTTTTTTTGAGACATGGTCTCACTCTATCACCCAGGCTACAGTAGTGTGGCACAATCATAGCTCATGACTACCTTGAAATCCTGGACTCATGTGATCCTCCCCCCTGAGCCTCCTGACTAGGTAGGAGAACCAGTGCACAACATCATTCCAGGATAATTTTTTAAAAATATTTTTATAAAGATGGAGTCATGCTATGTTGCCCAGCTGCCCTCAAACTCCTGGCCTCAAAGTATCCTCCTACCTTGGGCTTTCAAAGTGCTGGGATTATAGACATCCAGCCTAAATCACATAATCTTATGACGTAAAAAGCCCTAAAGATTCCAAACACACAAAAATTCTGAATTAGCGAATTTAGGGAAGTAGCAACATGTAAAGTCAACACATATAAAAAAATCAGTTATATTTCTATCTACTAACAGTAAACAATTTATAAAGAAAATTAAAAAAAGTAATAGCACCAAAAATAAAATACTTAAAAGGTATTAATCAAGGAAGTGAGCCTTATACAGTGAAAGCATTTCTGAAAGAAATGAAAGATGACATACATAAATGGAAGACATCCCAGTTCATGGATTTGAGACTAAATATTGTTAAGATGTCAGTATTACCCAATGTAATCTACAGATTTAATTCAGTCCCTATCCCAATCCCAATAACATTTTTTGTAGAACTAGAAAAACCCATTCTAAAATTTATATAGAATAGCAAATGACCTCAATATCAAGAACAATCTTGAAAAAAGAAAACAAAGTAGGAAGACATATACTTCCTGATTTAAAAAATGCCCATGGGTCAGGAGTGGTGGCTCACATCTCTAATTATAGTACTCTGGGAAGCCAAATCGGTGGATGGCATGAGCTCAGGAGTTCAAGACCAGCCTGAGTAAGAGTGAGAGCCCTTCTCTACTCAAAATAAAAAAAGTAGCAGGTGTTGCAGTTGGTGCCTGTAGTCCCAGCTACTTGGGAGGCTAAGGCAAGAGGATTTCTCAAGCCAAGTGGTTTGAAGTTGTTGTGAGCTATTATGCCATGGCCACTCTACCCAAGGCAACAAAGACTTCAATCAATCAATCAATCAATCAATCAAGACTAGGAAGCTGTATCTTTGTTCACTGTTGGAAACAAACCAGCATTGTCAAAACAGTATTGTAATGACAGACTTATAGGATAGAGGGGTCTAGAAACAAACCTTCGCATGTATTATCAAATGACTGTCCACAAAGGTACCAAGACCATTCAGTAGGAAAAGGACAACCTTTTCAACAAATGCTGCTGGGAAAACTGAACATCCACAAGCAAAAGAAAGGAAATTGGGCCCTTACCTACCACATTTACAAAAACTAACTCAAAACAGATCCATGACCTAAAAGTAAGACCTAAAACCACAAAAACTCTTAGAATAAAATACAAGGCAAAAGCATCATGATCTTGGATTTGGCAATTTTATTTTTTAACATGACACCAAAGGTGCAGACAACACAAGACAATTTAGACAAGTAGGATTTTGTAAAAATGTAAAGTCCAAAAAAAGTATCAACAGTGTAAAAAGGCTACCAAATGGGAGAAGGTGTTTTTGAATCATCTAGAATGTGTGACAAGGGATTCGCATCCAGAACATATAGAGAACTCACAAAACTATAAAATAAAATAAGTTTAACTCAAAAATGCAAAAAAAAAAAAAAACTTGAACAGACATATTCTCTAAATAAGATTTCTAAATGGCCAATAATCACATAAAAAACGTATTTAACACCACTATTCATTAGAGAAATGCAAACCCAAACTACAATGAGATACTTTCTCATATCTATTAGAATGGCTACTATGTTGAAAACAAAGAAGCAAACAAACAGAAAAACTGTTGGGGAGGAGAGGGAGAAATGTGAACCCTTGTTCAGATTCCCTATTGGTGGGAATGTAAATCATACACCTGCTATGAAAAAACAGGATGATGGTTCTTCAAAAAATTAAAAATAGAATTACCGATCTGGGCACTGTGAGTCTGGGGAGATAGGACTCCAGGCATCTCTGGCTGGTGGGATCTGCCTATCATCACCCCTGAGAGGATACAGGGAGTCAGCGAGACTTCTGGACCCCAAGAGGTGGACTAAAACAGTGGAAAACCGGCAAGTGGTCGCGTGTGTTCAATCCGTCTAAACCCGCTCACAACTGTAAGTTCAATAGCAGCGAGACTGCAAACCAGAAAGGCCTTACCTGTGAACTGTTTTGGTGTCTTTGGACTTGGCACTCAGCTGAACTGCCTTCGGGAGAGCCTGAGCAGGAGTGCGGAGAACTTTGGCCTTTGTCTAGGGCCCCAGTCTGAGCCGCTGAGCCAGACGGAGCTAATAGTGTTTGGCTCTGGGTCACAGGCAGACATTGTGAGCGATCTGCCCCGGCAAGCTCCGCCCTCAGGGTCGCAGAGCTGGAATTGGGTGGGAGCTGGTAACCCAGTGACCAAGTAGCCTCAGGGCGGGGTCTGAGCCGCCTTGCAGCCCTAATCCTCGGAGGCAGAGGGAGACCAGTTTTGGCACACAGGGTAAGTGGATAGCCACTTCAGCAGTGATTCCAGCAACAAGCACTTCCCTGGGAAAGCTTCTGCTCAGCAAGTGAACAAGCTCAAAGTGCCTTTTAAGTGGGCTGAAGAGAGATTTAGGGTGTCTACCTGCTGGGGTTTGAGAAACTAGCAGCCTCCAGTCGTATCAGAACTGTGATTAACATCTCATACCCCAGAAGCCCACGTGTTGCCCAGACAATATTCAATAACATATACATACTGCTTTGTTTTTGGTTGTGTTTTTTTTTTTTTTTTTTTGGTTTGGTTGTTTTTTTTGTTTATTTTGATCTTGTTGATTGTTGTTTTGTTTTTTAAGTTTAACCTTTTCCATACAGATCCTTTTTCTTTCTCAATGTTTCTAGTTTAATTATAATTTCCCATTGCTGCCTATTTCAATAATTAGAACTTCATTTTTGTTAGTGTTTCTACCGCTATTATTTCGTTTTCCACCCAATTTTATCCCGTAAAGTTTTCTGTTTGCTTGTTTTGGTTTGATTTATAGCATTTTTGTCTTTCCTCTCTACTTGGTGGAGGTGGGGTACTGTGTCTGATCAGGTTAGCAAAGAGCTGCTGACCTCAAGGGAACCACCTAACTGGGCACCCCCAGAAGGTGGTTTGTTTTTCAAGGTTGTATCAAAGTACCCTACTGTACACCTATATTGCTCCGTCTCCTTCTTTCTGTGCCTCTCTGCTTTTTGTCAATATTCCTTTTACCCACCCCCTCTCCTTTCTCTATTTTTCTTTTTTTTTTTTTTTCTTATCACTCGGTCCACCTTTCTTTCATCCCTTTTTTGCTCTTCAACCTTCTCACCTTTCTGGTCCTGTAACCCTTAGTCCACAGGCACGAGAACTTAAAGAGCAAGAGGAAGTGAAAGGAAAATTAGGGCAAGGAAACAGATAAAAGAAATCACTCATGAGGAAGAATCAGCAGAAAACTCCAGGCAACATGAAGAACCAGTCCAGAACAACCCCGCCAAGGGACCATGAGGTAGCTACTGCAGAGGATTCCACCTATACAGAAATGTTAGGAATGACAGAAAGGGAATTTAGAATACACATGTTGAAAACAATGAAAGAAATGATGGAAACAATGAAGGAAACTGCTAATAAAGTGAAAAATAACCAAAAGGAAATCCAAAAACAGAATCAAATAAGAGATGAATGATATGAAGAATATAAAAAGGAGATATCAGAGCTGAAGGAAATGAAACAGTCAATCAGGGAACTTAAAGATGCAATGGAAAGTATCAGCAACAGGTTAGACCATGCAGAAGAAAGAATTTCAGAGGTAGAAGACAAAGTTTTTGAGATAACTCAGACAGTAAAAGAGGCAGAAAAGAAGAGAGAGAAAGCAGAACGTTCACTGTCAGAATTATGGGACTTTATGAAGTGTTCCAACATACGAGTTATAGGAATTCCAGAAGGGGAAGAAGAATGCCCCAGAGGAATGGAAGCCATACTAGAGAATATTATAAAAGAAAATTTCCTAAATATCACCAAAGATTCTGACACACTGCTTTCAGAGGGCTATCGGACCCCAGGTCGCCTCAACTCTAACCAAGCTTCTCCAAGACACATTGTGATGAACCTGTCCAAAGTCAAGACAAAAGAAAAGATTCTGCAAGCTGCCAGGAGTAAGCGCCAGAAGACCTACAGGGGCAAATCCATCAGAGTGACCTCAGAATTCTCTAATGAAACTTTCCAAGCAAGAAGACAATGGTCATCTACCTTTAATCTACTTAAACAGAACAATTTCCAGCCCAGAATTCTGTACCCTGCTAAGCTAAGCTTAAAAATTGACAGAGAAATCAAATCATTTACGGATATACAAACATTGAGGAAATTCGCCACAGTAAGACCAGCTCTACAGGAAATACTTCAACCTGTTCTGCACACTGACCACCACAATGGATCAGCAGCAAAGTAAGAACTCAGAAATTAAAGGACAGAACCAAACCTCCACACTGATGCAAAAGATAAAACTAAGCAATGGACTCTCACAAAATAAGACGAATAGAATACTACCACACTTATCAATTATCTCAATAAATGTTAATGGCTTGAATTCCCCACTGAAGAGACATAGATTGGTTGACTGGATTAAAAAACACCAGCCAGCCATCTGCTGTCTGCAAGAAACACACCTGGCTTCAAAAGACAAATTAAAGCTCAGAGTCAAAGGTTGGAAGACGATTTTTCAGGCAAATGGAATTCAGAAGAAAAGAGGAGTTGCAATCTTATTTTCAGATACATGTGGATTTAAAGCAACTAAAGTCAAAAAAGACAAAGATGGTCACTTTATATTGGTCAAGGGAAAAATACAACAAGAAGACATTTCAATTCTAAATATCTATGCACCCCATTTAAATGCTCCCAGATTCTTGAAACAGACCTTTGTCTGAGCAATATGATTTGTGATAATACCATAATAACAGGGGACCTTAACACTCCTCTTACAGAGCTGGACAGATCCTCTAAACACAAATTAAACAAGGATATAAGAGATTTAAATGAGACCCTAGAACAACTGTGCTTGATAGATGCATATAGAACACTCCATCCCAAAGATAAAGAATATACATTCTTCTCATCACCCCATGGAACACTCTCCAAAATTGATCATATCCTGGGACACAAAACAAATATCAACAAAATCAAAAGAATTGAAATTTTACCTTGTATCTTCTCAGACCATAAGGCAGTAAAGGTGGAACTCAACTCTAACAAAAATGCTCAACCCCACCCAAAGGCATGGAAATTAAACAATCTTCTGTTGAATAAAAGATGGGTGCAGGAAGAAATAAAACAGGAAATCATTAAGTTCCTTGAGCATAACAACAATGAAGACACAAGCTACCAAAACCTGTGGGATACTGCAAAAGCAGTATTGAGAGGAAAATTCATCGCTTTAGATGCCTACATTCGAAAAACAGAAAGAGAGCACATCAACAATCTCACAAGAGATCTTATGGAATTGGAAAAAGAAGAACAATCTAAACCTAAACTCAGTAGAAGAAAAGAAATATCCAAAATCAAATCAGAGATCGATGAAATTGAAAACAAAAGAATCATTCAGAAAATTAATGAAACAAGGAGTTGGTTTTTTGAAAAAAATAAATAAAATAGATAAACCATTGGCCAGACTAACGAGGAATAGAAAAGTAAAATCTCTAGTAACCTCAATCAGAAATGATAAAGGGGAAATAACAACTGATCCCACAGAGATACAAGAGATCATCTCTGAATACTACCAGAAACTCTATGCCCAGAAATTCGACAATGTGAAAGATGGATCAATATTTGGAATCACACCCTCTCCCTAGACTCAGCCAGGAAGAAATAGAGCTCCTGAACAGACCAATTTCAAGCACTGAGATCAAAGAAACAATAAAAAATCTTCCAACCAAAAAATGCCCTGGTCCAGATGGCTTCACTCCAGAATTCTATCAAACCTTCAAGGAAGAGCTTATTCCTGTACTGCAGAAATTACTCCAAAAAAATTGAGGAAGAAGTAATATTCCCCAACATATTCTATGAAGCAAACATCACCCTGATCACATCACCAAAACCAGGAAAAGACCCAAACAAAAACGAGAATTTCAGACCAATCTCACTCATGAATATAGACGCAAAAATTCTCAACAAAATCCTTGCCAATAGATTACAGCTAATCATCAAAAAAGTCATTCATCATGATCAAGTAGGCTTCATCCCAGGGATGCAAGGCTGGTTTAACATACGCAAGTCTATAAACGTTATCCACCATATTAACAGAGGCAAAAATAAAGATCACATGATCCTCTCAATAGATGCAGAAAAAGCATTTGATAAAATCCAGCATCCTTTTCTAATTAG
This sequence comes from Nycticebus coucang, assembly GCF_027406575.1. NCBI lineage: Eukaryota > Metazoa > Chordata > Mammalia > Primates > Lorisidae > Nycticebus > Nycticebus coucang. The sequence continues at coordinate 85,464,953 of NC_069795.1, forward strand.
AACTCTGAAGAGTATAGGCATAGGTGGCACATTTCTAAAACTGATTGAAGCTATCTATGACAAACCCACAGCCAATATTTTACTAAATGGAGTAAAACTGAAAGCTTTTCCTCTTAGAACTGGAACCAGACAAGGTTGTCCTCTGTCACCTTTACTATTCAACGTAGTGCTGGAAGTTCTAGCCAATACAATTAGGCAAGACAAGGAAATAAAGGGAATCCAAATGGGAGCAGAGGAGGTCAAACTCTCCCTCTTTGCTGACGACATGATCTTATACTTAGAGAACCCCAAAGACTCAACCACAAGACTCCTAGAAGTCATCAGAAAATACAGTAATGTTTCAGGATATAAAATCAATGTCCACAAGTCAGTAGCCTTTGTATACACCAATAACAGTCAAGATGGGAAGCTAATTAAGGACACAACTCCCTTCACCATAGTCTCAAAGAAAATGAAATACCTAGGAATATACCTAACGAAGGAGGTGAAGGACCTCTATAAAGAAAACTATGAAATCCTCAGAAAGGAAATAGCAGAGGATATTAACAAATGGAAGAACATACCATGCTCATGGATGGGAAGAATCAACATTGTTAAAATGTCTATACTTCCCAAAGCAATCTACCTATTCAATGCCATTCCTATCAAAATATCAACATCGTACTTTCAAGATTTGGAAAAAATGATTCTGCATTTTGTATGGAACCGGAAAAAACCCCGTATAGCTAAGGCAGTTCTCTGTAACAAAAATAAAGCTGGGGGCATCCGCATACCAGATTTTAGTCTGTACTACAAAGCCATAGTGGTCAAGACAGCATGGTACTGGCACAAAAACAGAGACATAGACACTTGGAATAGAATTGAAAACCAAGAAATGAAACTAACATTTTATAACCACCTAATCTTTGATAAACCAAACAAGAACATACCTTTGGGGGAAAGACTCCCTATTCAATAAATGGTGTTGGGAGAACTGGATGTCTACATGTAAAAGACTGAAACTGGACCCACACCTTTCCCCACTCACAAAAATTGATTCAAGATGGATAAAGGACTCAAACTTAAGGCATGAAACAATAAAAATCCTCCAAGAAAGCATAGGAAAAACACTGGAAGATATTGGCCTGGGGAAAGGCTTCATGAAGAAGACTGCCATGGCAATTGCAACAACAACAAAAATAAACAAATGGGACTTCATTAAACTGAAAAGCTTCTGTACAGCTAAGGAGACAATAACCAAAGCAAAGAGACAACCCACACAATGGGAAAGGATATTTGCATATTTTCAATCAGACAGAAGCTTGATAACTAAGATCTATAGAGAACTCAAATTAATCCACATGAAAAAAGCCAACAATCCCTTATATCAGTGGGCAAGAGACATGAATAGAACTTTCTCTAAAGACGACAGACGAATGGCTAACAAACACATGAAAAAATGTTCATCATCTCTATATATTAGAGAAATGCAAATCAAAACAACCCTGAGATATCATCTAACCCCAGGGAGAATGGCCCACATCACAAAATCTCAAAACTGCAGATGCTGGCGTGGATTTGGAGAGAGGGGAACACTTTTACACTGCTGGTGGGACTGCAAACTAGTACAACCTTTCTGGAAGGAAGTATGGAGAAACCTCAAAGCACTCAAGCTAGACCTCTCCCATTTGATCCTGCAATCCCATTACTGGGCATCTACCCAGAAGGAAAGAAACCCTTTTATCCTAAGGACACTTGTACTAGACTGTTTATTGCAGCTCAATTTACAATCGCCAAAATGTGGAAACAGCCTAAATGCCCACCGACCCAGGAATGGATTAACAAGCTGTGGTATATGTATACCATGGAACACTATTGAGCCATTAAAAAAAAATGGAGACTTTACATCCTTCGTATTAACCTGGATGGACGTGGAAGACATTATTCTTAATAAAGCATCACAAGAATGGAGAAGCATGAATCCTATGTACTCAATTTTGATATGAGGACAATTAATGACAATTATGGTTATGGGGGGGACAGAAAGAGGGAAGGAGGGAGGTGGGTGGGGCCTTGGTGTGTGTCACACTTTATGGGGGCAAGACATGATTGCAAGAGGGACTTTACCTAACAATTGCAATCAGAGTAACTGGCTTATTGTACCCTCAATGAATCCCCAACAATAAAAAAAAAAAAAATAGAATTACCGTCCAGCAATTCACTTTTGCAAGCAGAGTCTTGACAAGTTATTTATAAATCCATATTCACAGGAACATTATTCACATGTGTTCACCAACAGATGAATGGATAAGCAAAATGTGCTATATACATACAAGGAAATATCATTCAGCCTTCAAAATTTTGAAAATTCTGATGTGGTACAACATGAATGAATCTCAAGAACATCAAGCTAAGCCAGTTGCACAAAGGCAAGTACTGTATGATTACAATTATAAAGTGTACCTGTAGAGTTAAAATCATAGAGACAGAAAGTAGAATGATGGTTGCCGGGGCTGAGTGAGAGAGGAAGAGGCAGTTATTGTTTAATGGACAGAGCTTCACTTTTACACTTTTTAGATAAAATGAGTTCTCCAAATAGATGTTGGTGATGGTTGGACAACCATATGAATTACTTAGTGCCACTGAATTGTAGAGTTAAAAATGGCTAAGACAGTAAACTTTATGTTACATGTATCTTACCACGATTTAAAAAACGGGAATAAAAAGAACAAAAGAATTTCAAATTTCCCAGAATTTTATACCTACTTGAAAGAGGTAGATGTCAGAAAAATAAAAGTTGTTGAAGGATCAGAGGAGGTGGCAAACCCATGTAAGAGTTATTTCTGTAGAACTGAAATCAGTTACTCCATGTTGGGACTGCTGCTTAAAATCCTCACTACACAGAGAAACAGTGTAGTGGAAATGGAGGAGAAAGGGTCTCATCTAATGAAGCTGGAACTCTATGAAGATACTTCCATGTCGTTCCCATGGCCTTAAACTGGTTTCTTTACCCACTAGGTAAGAAGAGAATTACTAAAGTGACACTTCATAACTTTCAGTGAGCTAAAAGGAAATGAAAATAACCCTCAGGCACATCTCTGCTTATAAAATAGCTTGATTTTAAATGACAATGAAAATGATGACGTCTTCTGAATGTGCACAGTAAAATACTCTTCTGGTTGCTGTATTTTCTATTCAATTGCTTGATCATTTCTTCTTGAAATCCATACCTCTGAGCCACCCAGGTACTCTTTAAAGTTCTAACACAGGACTTTGACTCTGAAGTACACACAGTGTAGTCGGTTATGGTTTGAATGAATCTCTGTTTGGGAGAAGTGTATCATTTTCTTGTTAATATATGGCATACCATCAAATATTCCACTTACAAGCCATGCAATTATTCCTTGCTGTAAGTATGGGGATGATATAATCGCTAATGAAAAGAATTAAAGTTCAAGGATGCTAAGATACTATCACAAATACTGTATTTTTTAAGATAATCCTTTAATGACTGGATTAGGATGCTATCATTGGGTATTTTCACCTTGATTACAAAAACCAGAAGTCTGGGGGTAAATGATTATCCTGCCATCATACTATTTCTATGGCTACAGCAACTGAGATTTAGTGCTGAGGCTTAATCTGCCCCAAATTACATATCTCGATGTGTCATCTGCAGTTCAGAAGAGAGGTGACTGTAGGACAGATGAAGGTTTCTTCAAGCATTGAAGAGAATGAGGAAAACTATCAGGAAAGGAAGGCATTTCTTCCTTATTTTTTTCCCTCTCTTAAACCAAATCCTTTATTTCAAAAAATTACAGAAAACCATTTCTTACCATGTGAAAGCTTTCTTTATGATTCCATCCTCATTTTTATTTAAACTTCCATAGAAACATTTTTTTTCTACTAGGTATCACCGATTTTATTTATATAATTTATAGTAATAAAGATGGACATCTTTATTAAATTTTATAGGTAAGATACATATGAAAATAAATTAAAAATATGGCCATAATTCCATTTTAAAGGTCTGTAAATAGTTTTTCTATATTTTACCACCAAAGTGCCTTCTTTCAATCTGCAGAAATCTAGACAATTAACTTTCAAAAAGAAGATGAACACAATCTTGCAAAAGAGAAATCTACCACAGACCTCATAGGAGAAAATAATGAAAGTACATGGAAAGGAAAGTGACCATTGGTGTTGTGTTTGCTTAATTAAAAAGGAATAGTAACAAAGTAACAAAGCAGGGCCAGCAAAAGAGAGAGAAATAGATTGGTGTTTTATCCATACCTGGGCCACTTAATACCATGGAAACCTGGAATGTTGCTTCACCTCTACACCCCAGTCTCCTCACCAGTACAAGACGGATAAGTATTCTCACCCCTCCCTTTCCAGAAATCAGTTAAAAAACTCAAGTGAGAAAAAGGATTTTAAAGCCTTTTATTTAAAAAAAAAAAAAAATTCAATTTTAAAATTTGTAGAATAGGAGGCATTGGGCAGGTCAAACTTATAAAGGCTAATGATAAAATAATAATAATAATAATGTAATATACACTATAGGCAAGAATACATTTTAAGTTATCTAGCAAGAGCACAAAAATACTTGACATCTGAGTGGATCAAGTAAAATCAGCTATGCACAGAAAACCTTCATAAGACATTAGAATTTCAAAGTACTATATTCGGAAATGAAGTATGAGTTAATGCCCTGGGTTTTTGGACCTGGCATCCTCTACTCCCTCTTTCTCTGCTTCTTTCAGAACAAGTTGTTTCGCGCCCATGTGGAGTGGATTATGTAAATTACAAAAGAACTTAAGGATTTGTGAGCCCAACAGGGCCTCCTTACCAAATCCATGGATAAGAAGTACATGGTACAATCTGTGAGGGGTTTGTCAGAGAACATGCTGGAATGGAAGATGTGCTTATTTCCACTAAAGAATTACAAAGAAAGCCACCTCAAAGGTCCCTGGCCACTAGCCATCAAAAAATAGTTGATGGCTTGAGTTGCTTTTTGAGAATTTGAGAGGATCTGCCTTTGCTCATTTGTGAAATGTCCCTCAAATTCCTTTTGTTTTTGTCCATTTAAAAATAAATTACTGGTTCCATGGTACTTGGGATAACTAAACAAAGTGCCTCAATTTTGAGCCTCTGATTTTTTTATTCATGTGTTAAATTACATTTGTGCTATTATAATGTATTTTGCGAATTGCAAACACCATGAAATTATAAAGAAGTGATGTTTTATTACCAAGGCACTGAATTTTACAGCTGTAAGAAATCTACCTGATTATTTAATTCAATCATTCATTTTACAGAAGAAATTTGTGGGAAGACTTTTTTTTTCTTGCAAAAACACATAAAACCCTCAAGCATATAAAAATAAGGGCTGGGATCACCGGTGAACTGTGGGGAGGTGTGTACAAATCCCACAGCGATGACAGGTACAGCAGAACCAGCCCAGAGACCTGCTGGCCCAGAATATCATGATCGTATCAGAACTTAGTCACGTACACTATTCCCTAAGTGTATTATTTCTTTGAAATATCACAACAAACCAAAGAGGTAAGCGTATTAATTATGCCCATGTTACAGAAGATTAAACTGGGACAAAGAATGGTTAGACAGCATAGCCGTAGAAGGTCAGACAATGAAGTTCATGGATTCACCCTCAAAAAGCACTACATACCTATGATCACCAGATGGCCAAGGGGAGCACTTTAAGGTGACCATAGTGATATTCAGCAGTGAGATATGTAGCTGTTTCTCGAGGATGAGTTCACAAATTCATTGTCAGACCTCGTAGTCATGCAGCTAGTGAGCGTGGAGCCAAGCGTGACCCAGGAAGCCTGGAACTCGCATTTGCAGTGTGAACTGTGCTGTCCCTAACTTTCATTGGCTTAGCTGATGTAATCTAGGAGCACTTTTCTGTGATGAGCCTCCCAGAGGCAGCAGACCCAGGATGAGATAATGAGAAAAAGGAACAAGAATCTGAACTGACCTCAAGGTGACACAGAAAAAAGGGTGAGGGTTGGGGGAGCTTCTCTAGAAGGGAAATTAGGGGTACATAGAGTGTAAGCAAAGTCAGCCAAAAGAGCTGTGAAATCACAGTTCATTCTTTTTGTTAAAAAGGACTCTGCCACAATCCCCAACACTCTTGACAATGGATATTAAGAAGCAGAGGCATGGGTGGGAAAGAAATAAAGGAAGAAATTGAAAAGGTCTCGAGGAGTCCCGGAGAGGCCCCCACACAGAAGGGCTGGCTCAGTTCCACTTGGCTGGTACATAGGGCTTTCTGGTCTCCCTGTGCATCCCAAACCAATGTTATGCCTGGGGGCTGGCATAACACTTTCTGATCAACTCCTGGCCCTGGCCCGTGTATCTACATAGGGCACCTCTTGTGCTGGCCTTGTCTCCTAATTACACATACTGGGTGAGAACTAAATGCATATACTCTATGGTCCCTCTGCTTTTTAAAGGACTATGTGTTCATGATTTAGACAAAAGGTAAAGTTTGAAGTACAAGCTAGTTAGGTCACCCCAAATAACAGATCCAAAGCCACCCTCTACCAAATATTCTCCCCAAATGCAGGTGGCTATCATGTTTGTAAGTCAAAAGCAGAAGATCACCACAACTATAATCGAAAATAAAGAACAGAAATTCTTCCATACGGGGAAACAACTGAAAAAAGAAGATCATAACGAATGACAGAGAAAAAAATCCAACACGGTGTAGTAGGATTCCATAAAGAAGAAAAAAGTCAAAGGAAATATTAAAATGCTTTTTCTCAATAATATTCCCCCGACAAAGTCCCCCTTCACTAAAAAGCGCTCCTTCTTCAAATCAAACAAAATCACTGAATGCAGAGAAGGACCAGTAGGTTGACCATGAAGGGAACTGTATCCAGACACAGTGTAGTGTGATTGCTGAATCCAACAAATAAAGCTCACAGGCAAATAAGGAAAAGTTACTGGATTGAAAAAAAGTTCCTGAGATTGGCATCTGACTTCATCTGCAGCACTAAACACTAAAATAATACTAAATGACAGTGCTTACATCTTCGTACAGTATTTGAGCTGAAGGAAATTTGATCCATTAATTCAACATATAGTCAAATTTTTAATCAGATATGAAGGCAAAAATAAGTCATTTTCAGATATAGAAAGACTACAAAATCTATCACCCGTATAACCTTCCCATCAAGGGTACAGTGATGAAGTATTGTGACAAAAAGAAAAATAGGAAAAGAATCAGGATAATGAAAAAAAAAAAGAAAGAAAGAAAAAACTGCACAATAAACAAGTAAAAGTTGTAGTTTTATTTTACTAATGTTGTACAACTTAATGCAAGAAACAATTCTTGAAAGAGATTTGCTATAAAGTTAAAACTATTACAATATGTTCTCAAAATTGTTTCAATAACGCTTGGGATGAAGAAGGGAAGAGAGGAAAATTCAAGCTTTTATTCTCTGGGGAGGGAGGTACACATGCAGATGATAATCTTCGTATAGAAAGAAGCATATTTGAAAACACCTAATCTATATTATTTGATTTATTTATATTATGTTCATACAAGGGGAAAAATACACTTTACTTTTTTGTAAGTAAAAAAAGAATAATAAATACATTTCAGCTTTGAAAAAACGAACAAGGCTCATGATGAGATAAAAACTTATGCTAACTCATAAATAACCAACAGCAGTTTCATTTAGCTTTGAGCAAAGGAAATAGTCTGTTATATGCAAGCAATTACTCTCTATATAGAAACTCAAGAACTAAAGCAAAGCTAAACTCATCAGTTACCCCTACATATAGCAGAACTGAGCACAACCAGTACCCCCATAGACGTTTTTTGTCCAGCACTTAAAAATTTTTTTATATTCCAGAGATCATGAACGTGCTGCCTTAGATCATTTCAAGGTAGTCATGGGAGCAGTGAGAGGTAATCCGGTTGATGAGGGTAGGAGGTGGGTGTACAGATGTGTAGACACACTCCTCTCTCAATCCCAGGGGAAGGGAAAGGTTTACCTCTTTAAGTTAACTCTTAAAAAACAGGAGGAGAAACTACGCCATTTCATGGGAAAAGGCCCCGGCTGCTAAATGAAGCAATGGAATACTCCCCCGTTGACTCTGAGTCTGCTACCCTCCGAGATATTTTTACAAGTCCAGATACCAAAACTTTCCCTCTTTTCTCATCTGAATAACCAATCAGAGAATGATTGAGAGCACAAAGAAAACAGGCAAACGTTGACATTCCCATGTAGAGAGTCACCTCTACCGAAGACAGCAACATGCTGAAGGATCTGCCCAGCCTTGCTGACCTACCTACGTGCACCATAAACGTCGGGGATAATTGAAAAGCAAGCTGTTGTTGCTGCTGCTGCTGCCAGGATCACAAACAACCTGCAAATCAGCTAAGGCTCGCTGACCCAAAAGGAATCAGCAAAGGGCCAGGAAGAAGTAAGCGCCAAATCCCTCCTTCAGTATGTTTCCATGAATCAATAGATCCCTGCATCCTTACCCTGCAGAGAGGGCAAGCACTTCACAGTGTATTAGCTCTCACTGACGATTTTGATTTTCTTCTGGCAACACTGTCTATGGCTTCTGCTCTTAACCTTAGTAGCCTGGATCTCCTTTTACACGCAGCCTCCCCTTCCTCATCACACTAACGTGTAGCAGAAGGAACAAGGGATAAGATTAGGTTATGTCCAAACCATAGAAGCCAGCCCAGCTTCCAATGTCTGTTCGTTCATAAATGACTGTAACCAAGGCTGTTGGCTGGGGTTCTTTATGCTTACAAGTAAAATCCTATCATTCCGTACCTGTGACCATGACAGTACGAGACAGACTCACAAGACACAAATTCCAGTGCCCTTCCTTCTAAACTACTTCAATAGATTTTCAAACTTATCATGGTTACATAAAATAAATGAAATAGGTAAGACAAAAAAATGATTACAACCTACCATTGACCAAGCACATTTTCATAAGGACTGAGTTTGCTTAAGAGCTTTTGAAGCTGATTCTAAAACAAATGATTTCAGAGGTGTCTTCCTCGCCCTTTCCACCAACACTAGGTATAGTGTACGTCACCCTGTCCTCACTTTCTCATTAGAGAAGTCCCCTCTTTCAGTAGCTTTATATACCCAACTCCTTGAGGAGCGGGCACCTATCTCTCTCCTAAACTGACCATTCTTCGGACTTTGCATCATTCTTTAAGAGGGTAGGAAGAAAATCAGTGTGAGAAAATTATAAAGGCAAAAGTTTCAGTTCAATAAGAAAAAGTAAATTTTTAACATTTAGAGTAATCAACAATGAGCAAAACCAGTCTGCATTCAGAGGTCAAGGGATTGGGGTCATCGTAGTAAAAAATGGCCATGTTGCCTGAATGAAAAGAAAAGAGAATGAAGATCAGAAGTTTGCAAGCACTGGACAGGGGGCAAATAAAAGCAAGCTACAGGGCTGGGCCCCAGTGAAAGAAGCATGGTCAGCAGTTCTCAAGTAGAGGTCATAAAGAAAAGTCAAGCAAAGAGGTTGTAAAAAGTGGAAATTAAGGGCCGGTGCCTGTGGCTCAGTGGGTAGGGCGCCAGCCCCACATACTGAGGTTGGCGGGTTCAAACTGGGCCCTGGCCAAACTGCAACAAAAAATAGCCCGGCATTGTGGCAGGCACCTGTAGTCCCAGCCACTCCGGAGGCTGAGGCAAGAGAATTGCCTAAGTCCAGGAGCGGGAGGTTGCTGGGAGCTGTGACTCCACGGCACTTTACCGAGGGTGACAAAGTGAAACTCTGTCCCTAAAAAAAAAAAAAAAAAAAAGTGGAAATTAAACATTGAGTTCGTGAATTCAAAGCCATCAGATCTCAAGGAAGTTTACTAGAAAACTCAGAATTGTTTTCATGGCTTTCCTACAGTGCAAAATATTTTGCGTTATAGTAGCAGTCTATTTGGCATTCAACAACAGATCTGGGCGTGTCACCCATATGTTTAAAATAATACAAACACCTGCAAAAAAAATGGTGCATGGTTTCAGAACCAAAGAGTAGACTTCACAGCTGGAAACTCAAGTCCTGTCATACCTGTTTGTGCTTTTTTCCTCTGTGGTTTTATTCTTTTTAACTTGCTGTTGAAAAATCCATTCCTCTCTCTCTGAAAGTTAAGGCCCTACCCAGCCATCAGAGCTCAATTCAATTGCAATCATCTCCAAGAATCCACCTTGCGTATCCTCAATCATAGCTAATTTATTTCCCATATCCCCCAGCACTTTATGCTTGTGATCAAAGCTGGACGACTACAGCATAATTTATCATAAAACACCTTAATTGAAGGTGCTTCTCCAAAACTTGATTTTGAGTACCATATCCCTTTTTTTTTTGAGACAGAGTCTCACTCTATCTCCCTCAGTAGAGTGTTACGGTGTCACAGCTCACAGCAATGTCAAACTCTTCGGTTCAAGCCATCCTCTTGCCTCAGCCTCCTGAGTGGCTAGGACTCTAGGTGCCCGCCACAACACCCAGCTATTTTTAGAGATGGGGTCTCACGCTTGCTCAGGCTGGTCTTGAACTCTTGAGCTCAAGTCTTCGCCTTTCAGAGTGCTAGGATTCCAGGCATGAGCCACCACATCCAACCTGATCCATTTTTTAACCCTTCAACATTGCCTCATCTGAAATAGTTACCTATAAACACTCTGGTAAATTGAGGGAAAATTAGAAGATTAAAACAAACTAAAAAAAAAGGAATGTGAATGTATAATCTCTAATTCACTTATAAACCTGAAATTCTATGAGACATTTTCCCCCTTTGTAACTACAATAACCAACGTTGTATACTTGCCCACAGGCTGGCTGAAAATAGAAAGAAAATGCCAGCTATGGCATCGGATCAGAACAAAGCTGGCAGTCCCAAGTTTGAGACTCGGAGCACTACACTTATGATGCCAAGTTCTAAGGCTAGAATCTCTAGCAGAGGTGTCTACTTATAGAAGGTACTCAGTTTACACTAAATGAATGAGGAACAAATGAATGAATCAAGTGGCTGGCAAAGAGTCACTCCAAGCATCACAGACACTTAGGTCAAATTGATCCTGACAGTAAAGCAAACCCAATCTTTCATTTGTTTTCCAAAATTCAGCTTTTCCTATAAAATTGAGAATTGTCAAAACAAGAATCCTTGGTACCAAGTATTATTTGCCTTTGCAAAGAAAATAAGAAAGTTCATAGCACATATAAAACAATCAGAGAGCCAAGCAAAATTCCAGAAGCATCTGGTCCTTCCAAATAAAAGCAGGCAACCCCTACTGTGAGGCTCAGAGCCTTACAGTGCCACAGAAGACAAAAGCAAAATCAAATTCACAGGCCATCTGGGACAGTGGGAGGAAGGTCAAGTCCACAAGTTAAGATTTCTCAAATGCATTAGTTCTTTCAAAACTACAGAATCTACAATTCCTTCAGTCTCAGTTTCCCAATTTCCAATAAAAGGGAATTAATTCTTTCAGCACATACTCACAAAGGCTGCCAGGAGATGCCTGGTTCAGGGTGGGACTGAATGGTCTCTAGGGTCCCTCTCAGATCAGAAAATCTTAGAATTCTTACAGTCACGCTTAGTAGACATTCTTCTGGCCCTGACCTGAAAATTCAGCTGGAAATATAAACAAACAACTATATAAATACACATATTTATCAGCTATAATTTGGACATGGCAGCGTGAGGTTTTATCATGGCTGAAAGGAAAAAGAACCACGTTTTCTGCAGGAAGGCTGGGTGCGGTGGGTCACACTTGTAATTCTAGCAGTCTGGGAGTCAGAGGTGGGAAAAATGCTTGAGCTCATGAGTTCAAGACCAGCCTGAGCCAGAGCAAGGCCCCATCTCTAAAAATAGCCATGCGTTGTGACAGGCACCAAAAGTTTCAGCTACTTGAGAGGCTGAAGTAAGATGACTACTTCAGCCCAAGAGTTTGACGATGCTGTGAGCAATAACGCCCCAACACTCTACTGAGGGTGACACTCTGCCTCAAAAAAAAAAAAAAAAGTTTCTGCAGTGATCATACTACTTTAGGCTACAGTAAACTCATATCTAAAGGTATGAAAATACGGCCAAAGCAGGGCCATGCCGCAGTCACATGCAAACCACTCAGACACAGCAAAGGGCTGATTTTTTTTTAACTCACCAATACCACATGAAGAGCCTCAAAAATAACATGTCACTTCCTATCAGATTTCTCCATCTGCATTTGGCAAACTTTATTTTCTATCCCCCTCCCTTCTGTCTTACAGGGTACAACATGGCAACAAGCTTTATTTGTTTAGTTCCTTTCTTCTCAAAAACAAAGCCATGGGCTTCAGAACATTTACCAGAACAAGGTCCACACAGAAAAAGAAAGCCCCATTTTTTTTTTTTTAATGAAACCTACTAGCAAAGCCTTTTTAGTGTTCTTACATAGTAATACCTACTACAAATCAAAGTATCTGTATAGCCATTTCAGTTTACTCTTTCAAATCCATCTGTATTTCATTTAATTGTTAAGAAGCAGTATGGGCCAGGCCTGGTGACTCACACCTGTAATTCTAGCACTCTGGGAGGCCCAGCCAAGTGGATCCCTTGAGTTCATGAGTTCATGACCAGCCTGAATAAGAGCGAGAACCTGTCTCGAATAGCCCAACATGGTGGTGGGCACCTGTCGTCCCAGCTACTGGGGAAGTTGAGGCAGGAGGATCATTTGATTTAAGCATTTGAGGATGCTGTGAACTACAATGCCAGGGCACTCTAGCCTGGGTGGCACAGCAAGACTGTATCTCCAAAAAAAAAAAAAAAAAACAACTCGGGATGTTTACCTGACTTTTAACTATGAGGAACCTGGTGTGGTCTGCACAAGATCACACATCTAGAATAAGCTGTGTAACCAGCTTTCAAACACAAGTCTTCCATAACCAGTTCAAACAACCTTTTGAGAATTCAAGATTTAAAATGCAACTTAATGGCTTCAACAACAATCCAAGAGAGAAAATACGGTAAGTGAAGTTTTTAGTCATGCATATTAAATAACATACAAAATACCAACTTCAACAAAATAAGAGCAAAGGTATTTAAAAAGCAAACTCTAAGGGTTTGTAAAAATTTTTACTAATAATCGCTAAAAACCAAGTATAGCCATGATCCATGAAAGTATAGTCTTCAAACCAAGAATCCAATCAAAGACTCAATACCTTTCACAATAGCAGCAAAGAGAATAAAATACCTAGGAATATATTTCATTAAGTAGCTGAAAGGCCTCCAAAGGGAGAGGTACAAAGCACTAAGGAAGGAAACTGCGGAGGACCCAAGCAGGGCCTTATACAGTAAGAACAAACTGGGAGGAGTCACTCTGTACCAGACTTCCAACTATACTACAAAACAGCATGGTACTGGCACAAAAAACAGAAGCAAAGCCTATAGATCAGAACAGAGAACCCAAGTATGAAAACCATGCTCATATTTCTGTCTGACCTTTGACAAAGCAGACAAAAACAGGCACTGGGGAAAAGAATCCCCATTTGATAAATGGTGCTGGGAAAGTTGGATAGCCAGAGGTAGAAGCCTGAAAAAGGATCCACATGTCTTATCACTCACAAAAATTAGTTCACGATGGATAACCAATTTAAATCAAAGGCAGGAAACTGTAAAAATTCTAGATGAAAATTTTTGAAACCCTTATAGATATTGGCCTAGATAAAGAATTTATGAAAAAGACCCCAGAAGCCATTACAGTAATAACAAAAGCAAATAAATGGGTTCTGATCAAATTAAAAAGCTTCTGCACAGTGAAAGAAACAATCAACAGAACGAATGGAAAACCGACAGAATAGGAGACAATATTCACATGCTACACATCCCATAAAGGGCTGGTGATGAGAATCTACAAAGATCTCACGCACATCAGCAAGAAAAAAATCAAACCACCCCATGAAAAAGTGGGCAAAAGATATAAACAGAAACTGTTGACCAATGGTCAACAAAATGAAAAACTGCTCAACACTTCTAATCATTAAGGAAATGCAAACCAAACCCACAGTGAGATATCACTTAACTCCAAAAACTGGCTCTTAGCAGAAAGTCCCAGAACAACAGGTACCGGCATGGATACAGAGAGAAAGAAACGCTGTCGGTGCAATTGCAACCTAATACAACCTTTAGGGAGAGCAGTATGGAGTCACCTCAAAGAACTAAAAGCAGACCTACCATTTCATCCACCAATCCCACTATTAGGTATTTACCAAAAGAAAAGAAAAAGATCTTTTATAAAAAGACATTTGTATTTGAACGTTTATAGCAGTGCAATTCATAATCGTGAAGATGTGGCGTCAACGCAGTGCCCACCAATACAAGAGTGGATTAATAAAATGAGGTATGTGTATACCATGGAGCATTACTACTCAGCCACACGCGCACACACAAAGAGTGATCTAGTGTCTTTTGTAACAACCTGGATGGAACTGGAGACCATTTTTCTAAGTGAAATATCACAAGATTGGAAAAACAAACCCCAAATGCTGCCAATACTAAATTGGAACTAATCGATCAACACTTACATGCACATATGGAAATAAAACTCCAGGAAAATCAAGCAGGTGGGAGGGGCCAGGAGGAGATGGGCAAATTCACACCTAACAAGCACAGTGTACACTATCAGGGAGGGTGAAGAACACACTTGTACATTTCACTCAATCTGTACAAATGCAAATAATGTAACCAAAACATGTGTGCCTCCATAATATTCTAAAATAAACCTTAAAAAAAAAAACTTCCAAAATGACTGAAAATAAGAAAAATCTATCACATTTTTATTTGCTAAGGATTCTATCTGTTGCATAAAATAAATATAAACTTTGTAGTGCTCGTGTTCATTATTGGCATCTGATTTTTGATTTTGCTAGCTTATGGTAAAATAAAAATCCAGAAAATTTGTGGTATATATATGAAAGGCAAAAAGAAAAAGTTAATAGGCTTTAAAGAACTAGACTCTAAACTGAATTAGAATGTATTAGTTAAAACTTGAACTCACTAATTTCAGCTGATCAAAAATATAAAAAGCTTCTTCTCTTTACTACATGGAAATATACTCCCCAAGAAGATCTGATGGCCATTCTCTCCTCTCCTTCTTCAATCTCTGTTTTAAGTGTCACTTTCTCAGTGAAGCACTATTATCTCTGCCTGCTCTAGGTAAGACATATCCCATCCCCTGTTTCCACAGCCACGGCACTCATGAATTCGAATGTACATTGTAATGTATATATTTCGTTTACTTCCCCTAGTTCCACTAACTTGTACATTCCGTGAGAACAGAGCTGGGTCTGTCTTTTTGCTATAAAATTCCTAGTGCTCAAATAATACCCACGTATGAACACAGAATGCATAATATTTGTTGAATGAGTTAATCATTTCTTCCATTATCTTCTCCAACCCAAAATTTAGGAGAAATTTAGACAATAGACTGAATTATTTACGTTGTTATTCCCTATGGCTTAGAATAAATCTCCATGCACCAACTCATAACTAATCTTTTTTCACTTACATCCTCACTCAGTAGTTCTCTAGTCTTATTATTTTTAAACAAATACCAGACATCATTCCATTTAATCCACAAATACTTTCATTTTCCAAAAGGAAGAAGACCATTTCTTTTCTTTAATATGTCTAAACTGACATAATCACACCTACAAATGTAACAGTAATTCTATGACTTTATTACTTTTTCTTCCTGACATGAATGAGTTCTTCAGCTTAAAAGGTGGCAGCTGGTTGCCAGTCACCTACCATCACAGTCTGAGAATTACTTCTACTATCGCTTCTAACTTTAGTTCTAAATTACTTTGTAATCACTAACCTCTGGAACATAAATGATTTATTTAATTGGTGTATGTCTATAATATGCATCCTTGAAATTACCCTGAATAGAAAGCCCTAAGGATTTTTGATGTTGCTTTGCTAGAAAAATGTTTCTGACCAATAGGACCTACAGTGACCAACCAGAGCCTTAAAACGTCAGCCTCACTCACTTAGAACCCAAAGTTTGTAGAAAGAGAGCAAAGGCAATATTGTTGTGTTCCCTCAGGATAACAAGAACATGTGGACTTCTCGAATGGCATGCCTAAAAAAATGGCTTTGGATTTTGAAAACAAGATTAGTAGGTAAAAGGATTTCCAGAGCTTCAGAGAGTTAAGCCGGTGGAACTCTGAGAAGCTTGAGTTGGGCCTTTTGCAGTAAAGGGCCTTAGTTCTCTGTAAGCTGTAAAGCTCTCTTCAGTTCTGGATGGATGCTCACCCACCTGAGTAAGATCTCTAAATTCATGAGCTTCCTAGTATGGCTTACAGACCACAGCTCTTACCTGCACTTTGAAACTGCCTTCATCAAGAGGTGGTGGAGGAGGGAAGTTTCCCGAGCCTGGAGGAAGGGCCCCGGGGTCATCTAGAGGTGGAGGTGGGGGTGGAAGAGCATCACCTGCAGAAAGAAAACGCATACATGAAGTTAACAGGGACAAGGCTTTGCAGAACTCTTAAAAAAGATGTATTTGCTGGCATTTTAGCCTCTTCTAATTGGCTTTGACATGTAATTTTTTGCCTTGTATAGTAATTATTCCCTATCTTAGTTTCCCTCAGTTTAATTAGTAGCCTTAACTTTCAGAAGAAAGAGAACAGATTTGATATTTAAAAGTGGCATAAAAGCTAGTCAAGAGGGGTCAAATACAATAACTAAAAGCAGGGAATCAGCTTGGGGTGGAGGATGGGGTTACTGAATTATGTAAGACTTGGTGCTCACCCTCAATAAATTTGCAATCAAATAGCAGAGGAAAAAAATACATATCCAAGTAAGGAAAATACAAGGTGAAATTTATGAAAATGTACAAACAAACTTCCAGAAATTAAAATAAACTTTATGTCCAGGTGGAGGTACAAGGGAGGTTCTACTGGACCATATAATTGCCCTGAAATATTATGATGGACAGAGCAAGTCTACTCTTGGAGGCAGGGGAACACAGGCATAGAGTTCAAAAGCATCAGGCTATCAAGAATAAACAGCAAATCACAGCATAACAAAAACATAGGCATGTGTAAAAATTAGAGCGTGATGAAAATAAGCTTTTAAGTGTATTGTACCTCTGGCAAAGGGTTTGAATTTTAGCATGCATACAAGGAATCCACCAAGGATTTCAGAGAAATGAAGGAACGCTTGTTACAATACAATTTACTAAAGACTAATCTAAAAGTATTTGCAAAGCAAATTAGGAGAAATAGGAATAAGAAACATCCACATTAGAAATCGACAATGACAGCAGGTAGTAAAAAGACTCTGGGATATCAAAAAACTCTGACCAACAAGAACAGCACACTGTAGTTACATTGTTGAAGGAGTGCATACAATCTCTAAAATCAGAGTTAATAGACACATGTATCCATGGCTCATGGTATGAAATCTTTTTAAATAGTCTTCGCAAGAAATTCTACTGAGAAAACAGAAACTTCTATCTTTAACCCCTTTCTCTAGTCTTTTTAAAAATAACATTTTTGACATGTGGTGGAAGTGGCCTTCTCTGTTTATGAATATGTAGCTTTTCCTTGCATTTCAGTCATTCAGTAGTTCATGGCAAGGAAGCCATCTCCATCATTCATGAGCTTCCTAGTATGGCTTACTGACCGCAGCTCTTACCTGCACTTTGAAACGGCCTTCATCAAGAGGTGGTGGAGGCGGGAAGTGTGTTTGGATAGTATTAAAACCATGACTTTGGTCTTCAGAAAAACAAAAGTCTAAGAATTGAAGGATGGGATCAATGGAAAGATGGTGAATTCTTTTGGTTGTTCTGATTTGACTTTGAAATGGTTAAGTTGGGCTCTATTTGCTTTATAAATAAGTCTTAGAATTGGAAGAGTAGCTAACTGCTCCCAAGTCTAGCTCCCAGCCAAATCCAGACTGCTAAGCAGTCAAGCTTACCATCTCTAGAGCGTTGTGCTTCCTGGACTCTCACAATGCCAGGTAGCATGCTAAGATGTGCATACTCTACCTCTCGTTCATACAAAAACTCTGTGCTTATGATTCTCAAACTTCAGAGTTCATCTGAATCTCTGAAAGGACTTGTTAAAACACAGACTATTGGGTCTCAACCCCAGAGAGTCTGATTCAATAGTTCTGGGGTGGAGCCCAATGACCTGCATTTCTAGCAAGTTTCTAGGCGATTCTGACGTATATCTGGAACAACACTTTGAGAACCCACTGTACTAAGCAAAGTACCACATTATTTCCACTTTAGGTCTAAAGGATTACAAGAATTTGATAAATTATGTCACAGAATAGAAAAGCCAGGTGATGGGGGGAGGTGAAATGAACGAGTTAATCAGTCAATGAATCAAAATTCAATCCCAGTTGACTCTAATGTGTAGCCAAGATTGAGAAACTCTCATTTGGCCACCATTGCAAGAAAAAATATTTAATACCTGTTAAGAGAACTGTCACCCAGTTCTTTCCTGTTTTCAAAGGTGTAAGTATGAGAAACATGCTCACAATGACCCCTTAAACCGTAAAGCAAGGGGGAGTTAGTCTGCTGAAGACACAATGACCAGACTCTAGTTCACAGCTAATTTGCACACTTAAAGCCACATCTGGACCTGGATCTTCTTAATACCCATTCTAAAAATGGATTTCCAAGTACTTTCTTTTACTGCCTTGGATTCTGTTACGTTGTGGAGAATTGTCAGGACATCCGACAGAATCAGAACTGAAGAAACTCTTGGAGATCATATTATCAAACAGGCCCAGGAAAGCCACATGAAGGTTCCAAAATGTCCCAGATAATTTATCTTAAAATAAAATGTATGACTCTCTGTCCTTTCCAAGGATATCCTTCTTTACCCAGTTTCTCTAATGGAACTTACACATAGCAAGACATGCGCTGATGATAATCCTCAGAGTATAAAAAGGAACAGGAAAGAAAAAAAAAAGAGATGTATTCTTTAAAAAAAAAAAAAAACTGAAAACAACATAGACTATATATTCTGAGCAAAATTAGGAAGATTTTAAAAGCCCTCATGATAAACTAATAATAATAATCTGCTTTCTTTAGATCAATTACTACACCAGAACAAAGTTTTTAGTTTTTCAAGCACAACCATTAAAGACTTCTCACTGCATTCTTTACAGAGAAGTTCACATTTTCAAAAGATGAAGAGGAATGTGTAATTGTCTCAAAAACATACAAATGTGAAAGAGAGAGAAAATGGGCCTCTTTGGAGTTAAGCATAAACTAATTGGGAGAGTTGGAAGGAAAAACTCTTAACAACTACCCTAAATCAGACTAAAAGTTATAAAAATTCTGACTTACACTACATCATTTTAATATGTGAGTAAACAAGAAGAAAATGCTTCAAAGTTGTAGTAAGAATAAGCTTAGCTTAAGAGATAAGGCAGAATTTCCACATTTAAGGAAGATGGGAAAATAAAACACATGTATATATATGAGTGGGGTAAGGGAGAAGGAGATCATTTGCATTACAGTATATTTTTGAAAATAATGGAACAGCACAAAGCTTAACTGCTTAGGTGGTGACCCTCCTGGAGAAAAGCACCCAGAGGAATGAGCGGCAGTACCCGCCAGCTGGCCATGCAAAGGCGCAGACCTCACCACGACCCTGTCCTCTCTGCCTTGGAGAGGAATCCCAGTTCAACTCCCAAACCTTGTCACCTTCATGGGTATTGGAAAAAAATCAGACAAATGCACCCCCCCCCCATGAACCCACCATCAGGTAATGTATCAAATTTAGGATAAAATCTAAGTATTAGAAAAGGGGAGTGGCCACAGACACATGCCTGCAAACTGGTTCACTCCGTTCCCCCATTCCCTCACCCTCTAAAGCTGACTTATACACAAAATGCATGTATGCTTCAATTTCCATGTAAAATGGTTTACTTCAAGTTACATAGCTAGTGAAATACAGAGCTAGAAATGGATTCTCACTCCACCTTGCAGAGAAGTTAAGAAGGATCTCACTCGCTTTGGTCCATATCAACCCAAATTACTCAGCCAATGTTCAAAAGGGTTTTGCTTTGTGCCAGAGGTAGCACCATGAGGTGCTAAAGGGTAAGTTGGGCAAACAAAGTATTACATGGCTTATTCTCAAACAAGGCTCTCTGCAAATTTACTTCAAAAAATATTCTATTATGTACATTGTTAGCCGAAAAAGAGTTGAAGAGAAATTCCAGAAAACCCAGCGATGCATCCTGTGTCCTCAAGCTTTCCTTTCCCACATAGGGGTAGAAAGGCCGTGGCCCTGAGAAGCAGGGGTGGGTAACTGGTGCCAGCTGGGTTATGATCAAATACAGTCACCCTAGCACATGCGTCCAGCAGCCAGGAAAGGCATCAGCCTCAATGCAGAAAATGCTTACCCTGCATGAAATAAACGCTTCACCAGAGGGAAAAAGTAACAATATACCTGCAAAGGAGGTAAAATATTGGCTATGGGTGATAAGAGTGGAAAACGCAGCAATTGAACTCAGACCATCAGTGAAGTTTAAATTCATTTTCAAGGAAGAAAGGGAGGGAGAGAGGGAGAAAAAGAAAGCCCACTCTTTCTTCTTCATTCAAACACTGCAAAACAGTGGTTCTCAACCTTCCTAATGCTGCCACCCTTTAATACAGTTCCTCATGTTGTGGTGACCCCCAAGACCTCCAACCATAAAATTATTTTTGTTGCTACTTCACAACTGTAACTTTGCAACTATTATGAATCATAATGTAAATATCTGATATGCAGGATGGTCATAGGCTTCCCCTGTGAAAGGGTCAGAAGCACTGCTGTAAAATCTACACACAGACCCAGAGATTTTGAGCAATGCCCTTTTGTGCCTCCAATCCAGTGCTGTCATAGTGCCTGTACTATTTGATTGCTTTGATGTGTGGCGGTCACCCTCTCCTACTTAGAACTGAAGCTTCTTATAAGTAGAGCCTACTCTTGATTTAATATCTTTATATCCCTACCACCTGGCACAAGGCTTCAGTCACGATACTCTCTCAATAATGTAGGTTCATAGGTTCAATGATTGAAAAATGGAAAGCTATTCAACTGCTCAATGGATGTTAAAAAGAAAATGATATGTCTTTGACCAGTACTTCTCAAGCGGCAGTGTTAAAATCACCAGGAGACCTAGATAAAATGCAGACCCTGATCCAGGAGGTCTGGGCTGAGGCAGGAGCTTCTGCATTGCTACACGTTCCTCCCCACCCCCCTTTTTTTTTTTGCAGTTTTTGGCCAGGGCTGGGTTTGAACCTGCCACCTCCGGCATATGGGGCCAGCGCCCTACTCCTTTGAGCCACAGGTGCTGCCCTACACGTTCCCCAGTGATGCTGACTTAGACCCGCGGGCCTCATCTGGTGTACCACGGCTACAGAGTCTTCTAGCTTTGGAAGCTCTCATTTCTCCAACTTTGTTGTATGGAGAGTTGTTGGTTCTTTGAGGAAATTCTAAACCTTAAGATAAGTACAAAATCCTCCTCAAATTAATAACAATTTAAATTATGAGGACAAAACAGATTGGGTTGGACCACACACACACGTGAAAAATTTTTTTAGTCATGGTTACCAAATCTTAAGTTTCAAGTCAAGAAAGAACTCATTTCCATTAGTAATAACTAATGCAGAAATAAAATATGTCTGAAAGAAAATAGTATAAAACTTTAAGCCCTAAAATGTAAACTGCAAACTCTGCCTCTCCCTTATACATCAGATAATCAGACAATGCTGCCTCAGAGTCAATTTTCCTCACCTATTAAAAGCATGTAACAGTACCTGTTATATTTTCTGTTATATTTATTTTAAAAATATTTATGGTGACCCACTAAACTGATTGTGACCCCGAAGTGGGTCCCAACCTACAGTTATCACTGAGGTTGAGTGTCACTGAGCTCAATTATATGTAAGTGACTTGTACAAAATCGGCATATATGTGATAATTCTTTTGCTTCACTTATGCAGAAAAGGGAAACTACGTAAGTCTAAAACGACCATTTAGTGGAAGTTGTTGCGCTCTCTGAACAAGGCTAAGCAAAAAGAACGAGTGAAAAGCTAAGACAAAGGTAGCAGGAATGATCTCCACAAGGCAGGGGAGCTCGGGCACAGTGGTAGCATATTCTCCCAGGGCAGTGACAATATATTAATGAGACTAAGTAAATGAAGGCTTTCTTGAAAATTTCACCTTCAACTCTACCTTCACTTTGTATCAAAACAAAGGTGCCACCAAGAAAACTTCAGCACAAAGTAGTTTAAATGAAATATGTCAAAAAGAATCCTTTAAGGCTTACGACAGCAAGTAGAAGGTTATCACTTGTGTAGTAATGCACATACATCTGTGTTTATTTCATCATGGAGCATCTCTGAAATGGATTCCCAAGAAACTGACAAAACCAAGTTGTGGCTAAGAAGCTGAATTTTACAACTTTAGAATGAGAATAGAAGGGAAATTTATTCTTAAATTTACAAATGTTTAACCTGTCATTACTTTGCTCATTTATAGTTTTTCAATAACACATACACACAAAACAGAGAAATGTTTGGTACTTAGAAACGTGTCCTGTCCAAATGTCCAGGTGAGTACAGTTTTAAGAATCACCAGGAAATGTTGGGATATGGCACAGGCCACAAGAACAACAGAGGGTAAGTCCTATTTCATACCCCACAGCTCAGCTTTCTCCACCTATGGACTGAATGCTGGCTATAATTCACAATATGAAGGAAATGCCATGATTTGCTCAACGTATAGTTTCTATTAGAACTGGGGCCTTTTCAAGCTCTTTTCTTATCCCACTCCGCTCTTCTCTTTGAGAAGGGAGGGGTTGCTAAGTTGACAGATCCAGTCACTACAGTAAGGCTCTCAGTTTCAGAAAGCAGCAGCCAGGGGATCTCTTTCTCCTATTTCCTGCTTCAGCCCTTTGCAGCCTCTGGCTCCCAGGACAGAGCAGCCAGCAATGTCTGGAGCATTCTCCCCGACTCTAGAGAAGAGGATCAGAACGTCAAGCCAGGTCCTTCAGGGGCTGCTGCAACTCACTGAGTATGGTATGCTGGTTCACAAGGTAGGGTGGTGTGAGGAGGGGGATGGGATAAAAACCCTGCGTGTTCCTATGGCCACAGCCCGTGCACCATCTGAGTACGATCACACACCTCTGTCCCTAAGGGGGATGGAGCACCCATGGAGCTATGAATAAGGAGCACCTGGATTTCCATGTTGCTTCTCGAGTAGGAGGCTCCTTTGAGAGAACTCTGGGAGAAGTGATAATTATTAGGGCAAATCTTGGGCATTCCAGGTTCCCTGTCCTCACTGTCATTAAAACGGGGACAACATACCTTCCTTAAACATCACATCCCCCTCTGCAAATGGGAAGATATGTGACTCTGATTAAGCAACTAATTTTTTTCATTCTTATGCTAGACATTTTTAGATTCCAGATTCTTATTGTACATTATAAAAATTAACCTTTCTCTTTTTCTTACATTATTTTATTTTCTACTGTTTAAAAAACAAATCGTTAATTCTGACAACATCTAATGCTGTCACAAACAATGACACTTAGAAGAAAATATAAGCTCAGAGATACTGATGAAACACAGAATTAACAATGTTACCAAGCAGGGAAACTAACTCTCCTACAAGCCACTAGCATGAACGGGAGTGTTATTAGATACAACTTTTTTCAAGAGAACTTGGTAAAAGGATTCAAAAGCTTTAAAGATATTTACAAACTTTAATTCAGCAATAAAACCTTTTAATAAACTATCCTACCAAAGAAGTAACTGCTGAGGATGCAGAGAAGCATGTTAAGGAATCTTCATCACAAAGCAATATAAAAAAGCAAATCAGAATATTCACCAATATGATACTGGCTGAAGAATAAGCTCTAGTGAATCACAAAATGGAAAAAAGTATAGCTATCAAAAATGATGGTGTTGATTTGTATCTGCTATCTATTACTACACTGAGTGCCTTCTATGTGTCATACATTATTCTAGACCCTAGGGGGAAAACAAATAAATAACTAAAACAAATTAAATGTATAGCCCCCATGGAACTTACACTCTAAAGAAGAATGCTTTAAAAAATGAACAATACCCTTTGGATGAAGGGCTCAACTACACCTTGAATTTTACCTTAGAAACACAAACAATGTAACCTAATCATCTGTACTTTCATATTAATCTGAAATAAAAATATTAAAAAGAGAACAAATAAAGCACCTGAATATCAAATGATGACAAATACCATAAAAAAATATAGGGCAAGGAATGGACACAGGACTGCTTAGGTGCTGGTGCGATGTTGCAATTTTAAGGAAAAGGATTGGAAGAAAGCCTCACCAAAGTGATACTTGGGCAGACACTTAAATCTACTGGGGAAGTAAACGCTGGAGCATCTAGAGAAAGAATGTGATAAACTGTTCCTGATATATGATCATGTGAGGATATGTATTGAATAATATGGTCCCACTTCCGTATAAACCTGTATGGTAAGAGAAGTTGATAGAGCTCATGAGATGGTAAGTGCTGCTTCCGGTTCTCTCTACTTTTGGAATAATTATTGTCTTAATGCAATAGATAGGAATTACAGGCATGCACTTTTTAAAGTCAAAAGGAAGATACTTCGAAACGAATCACAGAACCTACTAAAACCCAGTGTTTAATTTTTTTTTAATTTAACATATCAAGGGAATACAAATGTTTGTTATATAAATGCCTTGTAAAATGCTTAAGTCAGGGTTTTCAGTATGCCTATCACCATAAGTTTTTCCTTTTCACCCCCTCCCACCCTCCAGCCTTCTTGGTTTCCAACCTCCTTTACATCTCTTTGTGCCCGTGTGTGCCCATTGTTCAGGTCCCAATTATTAGAGAGTACATGTGGTGATCGTTGTTCCATTCCTGAGATACTTCATTTAGGATAATGGTCTCTAGTTCCATCCAAATTGCTGTAAAAAGACATATTTTACCTTTTTATAGCTGAATAATACTCCGTGGTGTATACATACCACATTTTCTTTATTCACTCATGAACTGATGGGCACTTAGGTTGATTGTGCATCTTTGTGATTTTAAATTGTGTGGCAATAAACATTTAAGTGCAACATTTTTTGATCAAATAATTTCTTTTCCTTTGGGTAGATATGAATTGCTGGATTGAATGGTACTGGTATAAAAGCAGAAACATAGACCAATAGAACAGAACAGTGAACCAAGAAATAAAACCATCTACCTACATTAACTAATCTTTGGAAAAGCTGATAACAACATATGCTGGGGAAAGGAAGTACTATTAAACAAATGATGCTGAGAAAATAACCACACAGAGAAAAATGAAACAGGGCCCATATCTCTCTCAAAATACAAAAAAAAAAAAATTAGTTCAAAATGGATAAAACACTTATAAGGCATGCAACCATAAAAATTCTAGGAGAAAATGCAGGAAAAACTCTTCTTGACACTGGCCTAGCAAAAGAATTTATGACCAAGAACATAAAGGTCAATACAGCAATGACAAAAATAAATAGGACTTGATTAACTTAAAAAGCTTCTGCGCAGCAAATAATCAGCCAGAGTCAGTAGACAACCTACAGAATGGGAGAAAATATTCACAAACTACTGTACCTCCAACAAAAGGCTGATATCTAGAATCAACAAAGATCTCAAACAAAACAGCAAGAAAAAATAAATGATCCCTGGGTGGCACCTGTGACTCAAAGGAGTAAGGGCGCTGGCCCCATATGCCAGAGGTGGCGGGTTCAAACCCAGCCCCAGCCACCAAAAACTGAAAAAAAATAAATAAATCCCATTAAAAAAGTAGGTAAAAGGCATGAAGGAATGAACATAAGTTTTTCTTTTTCTTTTTTTTTTTTTATTGTTGGGGATTCGTTGAGGGTACAATAAACCAGGTTACACTGATTGCATTTGTTAGGTAAAGTCCCTCTTGCAATCGTGTCTTGCCCCCAAAAGGTGTGAATAGAAGTTTTTCAAAAGAAGACAAACAAATGAAAAAATGCTCAACTGTGCAGAAGCTTTTTAGTTTGATCAGGTCCCAGTATGTATTTTTGAAGCTGCTTCAAGTGCCCGGGGGGGATCCTCCTCATAAAATACTCGCCCAGACCGATTTCTTCATGGGTTTTCCCTGCATTCTCTTCTACTATTTTTATAGTTTCATGTCTTAAGCTAAATCTTTAATCCAGTGAGAGTCTATCTTAGTTAATGGTGAAAGGTGTGGGTCCAGTTTCAGTCTTCTGCAGGTTGCCAGCCAGTTCACCCAGCACCATTTGTTAAATAGGGAATCTTTTGCCCACTGAATGTTTTTAATTGGCTTGTCAAAGATCAAGTAACGGTTAAGTAGCTGGATTCATCTCTTGGTTCTCTATTCTGTTCCAGACATCTACTTCTCTGGTTTTTATGGTTTAACAATAAAAAATAAATACATACATACGTAAATTTAAAAAAAATGTAAAAAAAAAAAAAAAAAAAAGAATGGAAGAAAAAGTATCCAATGTACTCAGCCCTACTGTGAAACTAATTTATGGCTTTTATATGAAAGCTATAACCCAGTTATAACCTAAGAATATGGGGAAGGGGGAAAAAAAGGGAAGAGAGGGGGGAGGATGGGCAGAAGGAGGGTGATTGGTGGGATTACACCTGCGGTGCATCTTACAAGGGTACGTGTGAAACTTAGTAAATGTAGAATATAAATGTCTTAACACAATAACTAAGAAAATGCCAGGAAGGCTATGTTGACCAGTGTGACGAAAATGTGTCAAACGTATGAAATCAGTGTATGGTGCCCCATGATCGCATTAATGTACACAGCTATGATTTAATAATTAAAAAAAAAATAAAAAATAAAAAATAATAAAAGTGCAAAAAAAAATGCTCAGCATCACAAATTTTAATTTAATTACATCAAATTAAAATCAAAGTGAAATCCCACCTTACCCCCGTCAAAATGGCAATTATCAAAAAGTCAAAAAACAATAGATGCTGATGTGGATACAGAAAGGAACATTTATGCGCTGTTGGTAGGACTGCAAATTAGTACAGCCTTTATGGAAAACAGTATGGCATTTGCTCAAATAAATAAATGCAGACTTACCAGTGTTATCTGATGCATCGCTATGTTTACCCAAAACAAAATGTAATGTCCCTGTCATCTTTCCAAATAATGTAGCCTAGAATACCTTTTAAGATTCTCAAATAAAAAAAATTAAATCATTACCCTTAAAGTAGATGATATCTTCCAGATTTTAAATTGGCCAGTTTCACTCTACATTTATCTAACATAGAATATATCTGAGACTTTACTGAGTTCAAGAGTCATAATATTTAATTACAAGTAAACACTCTATGCAAAAGTAAAACACCTAGTGTATTATATTTAAGCATATGTATTATATATGTATGCTTCTATCTCAATCACACAGGATTTTCCATTTGTTGGATAATAAATTCAATTTCTCAGGTGAGAAAACTTATTGGATTTCAAATAATATGAAATTAGGACAGTCTGTTTCTGCAAATGGACCGAACCAAATAGCACTTTTGAATCCACCAAGTGTCACTTGTTTTGCCAAATCATAGTAATTACTATTGGAGAGAAAAAAAAAAAAAAACACATCATATATTTGACTTCTGAAGATAGGCGTTCAAAATAAATAGGGTAATTAGTTGAACTTAATACATCAATCCTCCAGCTACTGAGATATCTTCAGCCCAAATACTAAAAAGTTAAATAATCTCAGTTTAAAAACGAAATAAAAATAAAAAAAAATTCATGTTGTGGGCAGAAAATGAAACAACAAAATTCTTCATTTACAAATAACAAAAATATTTCCCATTCCTTTCCTAGGCATGGGAAATCACCTTGTGATGGCCATTAAGGTCAGAAGCTTACCTCAAAAATGATCATGGTCCCTG
Source organism: Nycticebus coucang (assembly GCF_027406575.1). Classification (NCBI taxonomy): domain Eukaryota; kingdom Metazoa; phylum Chordata; class Mammalia; order Primates; family Lorisidae; genus Nycticebus; species Nycticebus coucang. Next base: position 85,492,876 of record NC_069795.1, read on the forward strand.
AAGGAGTGTGATTTCACAAGAAAAATACTTTAAATGGGCCATTCAACTTACTTCACCACTGCTGTTTCTGGCTAAAGAGTGAACCAGCCTCATCTCCAGTGATAGTACACTGTTCCTTCCTATTTCAGCTCTGTTAGAATAAATATTCTGCTCTTTGTTACTTTCATTGTGTATCTATTGGTGTCCCCCACTAGACTAAGAGCTCCATGCGGGCAGGCTCTCTGTTTTATTAATCTCTACATAGAACATATGGACACTAGGAGTTGCTCAGTAAACAGTAGTAATGTTATTACTATAAATTATTACTGTAAGTATTCAATTGAATTGAACTCTGATAAAATGAACAAACATACCTTTCCATGGTCAACGTTACCCCTTTCAAATTACTGACAGAAGGTCAGTACAGTAGAGTACTCTGACCCGCTGGTCCTCCTGCAGTGGTGGGTCAGAGGTTCCCCATGATGCTAATAACTAGACAGTTAACTCACCAATTAAAAACCACATAAATGTTAAAGTAGCCATCTAGCTGAAGTTTTTGTTTGTTTTCTCAAAAATCTTGCTGTGAGCTTGTGTTCAAAATACAGGAACTGAGTCTTCATCCCTGAGTCACCACATGGTTACGAGGACCCCCAACCTCCAGAAACATCACAGCCAGACTTGCTGTAGTTGATCTTGCATTGGCAATAAATGATATGTCGATAGGTCTCAACAGTGTGTATGTCCTGTAAGGTATTTAGAAACTCCTTCAAACACTTCAGGCATTTTGGAGAGTCAGATCTAATAATACAAAAGAGTGGTAGAAATGGAAAAGAAATGAGGGAAGGGGAAGGATAATTATTCCATAAGTAGACTCTCAAACCGTCTGTGCTTGTGGTGCTAAAACAGATCTGGTTTTTAACCTGGAGTGAGCAACAGAATCTCCTGGGGCACTTTGACCTACTCTATATATCCAGGTCCATTTTATTTTATTATTTATTTTATTATTTTTTATTTTTGAGACAGAGTCTGACTCTGTTGCCCAGGCTAGAGCTCCATGGCTGACTCTGTTGCCCAGGCTAGAGCTCCATGGCTTCAGGCTAGCTCCCAGCAGCCTCAAACTCCTGGGTTCAAGCGATCCTTCAGCCTCAACCAGCTGAGTAGCTGGGACTACAGGCACCTGCCACAAAGCCCAGCTAATTTCTCCATTTTTAGTAGAGATGGAGTCTCACCCTCACTCTGGCTGGTCTCAAACTCCTGAGCTCAAGCGATCCTCCTGCCTCGGCCACCCAGAATGCTAGGATGACAGGCCTAAGTCACCATACCCAGCCTCAGGCCCCACTTTATAATTCCTAATTCAGAATCTCTGGGTTTGAGACCCAGACATGAGTAGCTAACAGACAGGTATTAGCTCTGATTAAGACTTACTGACCTCCATGAAAAACAAAGTAGGACGGAAAAACTATCAGAAATTATAGATACTAAGGTGACACAGCAACTGAATGCAACATGCGATTCTAAATAAATAGGATTCTAGACCAGACCACAGAAGAGATATTTGCAGGACAACTAACCAAATCTATTAAGGACTACACAGTATCATGTCAGTTTACTCTAATGACTATAGACGATATTATGGTTTGGGGAAACTGGGTGAAGACTGAAGAAGAATCCCTTTAGACCAGAGGTTCTCAACCTGTGGGTCGCAACCCCTTTGTAACAATGAAAATACATCGCGTCATCAGGGAGATTGACAACCACTGCTTTAGACTATTATCAACCTTTTTAACAAAGTCTGAAGTTATTTCAAAATGAAAATTCAAAATGTATTTTTAAATTTTAAGGGAAAAGAAGCCATTGAACTAGTTCAGTAACTTTATTTTATAGATAGCGAAATTTTTATCTGTATAGTTACTAAAAAGACCCAATAGTGTAAACCCACAGCCAGAAGCCCACTGTGACCCCGACATTCTAGCTGATGACACAGTTACCACAGGACATAGCAGATTCTGTGTGAGAAACTAAGACTTCTTGGGAACAAAGAGAAAATCTGCTTTATCCCTATAACTTCAGAACCTGTGAAGAAGAGATGATGTTCTTACTATTTAGGAAACTTGGAATAGGTGAACAGAACACTGGAAATATCTTCAACAAAATCCCAGCTGAAAACATGAATAGACCTGTAATCCTAGTTTGATGACCAGCAGTAGCAAAATCCATCAAACTTCCTTTCCCCAATATTGGGGCCCATTCCCTAGCTTCAGGGGGATCACGTCAGACAAGAATGGCTACAGGAGGCTAGAGGCCTTCTGCAATTTCTTCAGTCTTCATCTTCTATCACAAATGACTTTAAATTCTTCTCACTGAAAAATTTGTGTTACTATTTATATAAAATGATGCCAACCATTACTCACTCTCCTTCAACCCTGCCATTTATTTCATCAAGTCTGAAGCTTAGCAAATGCATACATGCTTTAAAAATAATCAAATAGAGACATTTCATTTCAAGGTGGTTGTTTTTTGGCATGTGTATTTTTTTTTTCCAAAGGAATACTGAAGCTGACAGGTACTTGCTCTAAAAATTTACTTCACCACCTGCTAGCTGAAATATTGCTTTCATGGATTTATATTGTATTAAAAGGTCACTGGCTGTTTAAGTCTTAAACAGTTTTAATCATTCTAAAAGTCTCTTAACAGTAAGAAAAGGAAGCTCAGAACAAACAGCAGCAGGGACTCTAATTAAAAGGGCCAATTCATCTAATTTTATTTGGGGTTAATTATTCAGGATTCACTCTTTGATGTGTAAGGAATAGCAATTAGTAATTTTAGTGATTTGAGAATCATTGGAGGTGTAATCAGTTAAAATGAGTGAGTGTTTACAACACATGATGGTGAATTAAGTCTCTCTCAGCTGGAGAACAGGAACATTAGCCTCCAAGAGATCAAGGCAAAGGATTTTAGACCCTAGTAATAATAGTCACTTCAAAATAAAACACATGTCAACAGCCACGTAGCTGGCACTCTGTTTACCCTTATCTAAGGCACAGAAGCTTCGTGAAGCTGCCTTAACCAGATCCTGCTTTTTCCTGCTGTCCCCAACCACTTTCCCATATTGGGCTCCTGACACCATGGTAACCATAGATGCATTACATTAAAAAAGCAATTCTAATTGAATATATACCACTTATAAGCAAAATAAGACCCAGAATAATCATGGCACTCATTGATTTCATGTGCTCATTTCTGATTGCTGACTGAGCGTCACCAACAGCTCAGTGTTCAAATATAAATTCAAAAATGTTAACCCATAGGCCTGCTGAATGCCTCTAACGTTCACTTTTTCTCTTTACATCATCACAATTCTTACGGTCACAAAGGCTGCCACCCCTTTCCTTTATGTCTTAACAACCTACTCTGAATACAAACAGGTGATATTAAATATCAAATTTTTCTAATTCATTTACTAATTCTCCATCTCAATTGCCACAAAAACTTGACACATAGTTCATATCCAGACTAAAGAGATAATTCATATGATTTCCATTCTTCCTAACCTTGTTTGCTCTTTTTCCCAACACACCTTATACAACTGTTGCCAGATTAAAATTTTACATTCTAGCCTTCCTTCTAAAGCCAAAGCAACATTGAAAAGGGACAAAGCTAGAAGGCTCTCACAACCTGATTTCAGAACTTAGCACAAAGCTACAATAAACGAAACAGTGTGAAGTGGGGTAAAGACAGACAGGTAGACCAGTGAAATAGGAAAGAGGCCCTAGAAATATGTCCTCGCATATTTAAGCAATTGATTCTATGGAAATGATGCTGGAGTTTTGGAAATTTATGGTTTGAGAGTATTGAGGGCTTTGTAAAGGCTTGCTCTGGAATTCCCAAGATTTGACAGGACCTCAGTCTGGACAAGAAGAATCCTATAAGGGTGGGACTCTTGTGAGGAAATGCAGAGAAACTTGGACAAGCTCTGTTCACCAAGCACCCTCTCTGGAATTTTCTGGTGATTATGCATCCTTTGAAATTGCTACTGCAAATAGCAGCTCTGGAAGTTTTATACTGCAGAATGCTCACTTTTGGCTAAGCCACACACCCAATTATCTGCCAGAATGCTTCCCCTTTCTTCCTGGACCACAAGAATTTGCTCACACCTTTCTCTCTATTGGGACATTTCTCGCAACCATTTCTTCATATCTGAAACCAAGCTATTCTTGGAGGTACAGATCACCTGCCAATCCCACACGGTTGGCCTTGGCTGTCCCCAGACAAAGGTCTCTTCCCACCTTTAGCTCTATATAGCACCTCTAGAGCACTTAATCATGGTGCATCTTATAGAAAACACATGAGCCACTTGCCTTACTGGCCGAGGAAAGACACTGGGAAGGAGTCATCGTTTTGTCCCAACAGCAGTGGGACAGCAGTGCCTCATAGAGTTGAGATGTGGAAGAGTTGCTAAAGCATTTGCTGAGTGGGCGTATGCATGAATTCTTAACAGGTGCGCCAGGGAATCCTAGCCCATGAATTAGTCTTAAGAGCCTGAGAAACAGAGTGACCACCACCCTCCAAAATATGTGTAGATCAATGTACACAGCTATGATTTAATAAAAAATATATATATGTGTAGGTAGTGTGTGTGTGCAGGTGTGCTATAGAGAGAGAGATCCAACTGAACATCCCCATAAGGAAAATCTCCACAAAAAGAATACCCTCTTGATCCGTGCTGCAGTTTGGTGACTTAGATACATAAAAGAAATTGCCCTGAGGTATTAAAATACATCATTTCTCATCACACCTGGATCATTTACTAGATGTGTGAACTTGGGAAAATCATAAAACTCCCGAGTCACAATGTTTTTGTTTTCAAAAATGAGAGCCCATAGTACCCCTTTTGCATTGCCTGGGTTGCATAGAACAAGGTAGATAAATTTTAAAATACATTTAAAGATATATCATCCTAAATAAATATAAACTGTCTTTACTGTGAGATGATTCTTTATATAAGTTAACCATAAACCCTGTTTACACAAACATTTAGAAATTCAAATCAAAATGTAATTACATATTTACTGAATACATGCTACACTCTTAACAGTCCTTAGCACATCATGGCTCCAAAGAGTTAGGGGTGAAGGCGAGGAGGGGGGAGGGAGGAGAGGGACAGCACATCTGACCATAACTAGAACAACAGCAGAACGAACTCCAGCAGCCAAATAAACCAATATTGTGTTCTTCCCAGAATGTTTGGAAATCTTTGGGAAGGGAACCACATACAGAGCCCTAAGGCGTTACTACCTTGGTATATCTAGCCTGTGTACCTGATTAATACCCGACATTTCCCTGGGTCACTTATCTTTTTCCTTAAGGGACAAAGTGTTCTTGAACTATTTGTAAGGCATTAAAAAAAAAAAAACTATTGTAATATATCAGGTAAAGTGGGCAGTTTTGTCCTCAGCTAATTTATCACTAAATCAAGCAGTACAGCCAAGTCACAGCAACCACCACCACCACCATGAGGCACTCACCAAGAAATACAGCCCAGCACCCCTTGCTTAGTTCTGAAAGGGCCCTTCTTTGCCCCCCTGCCTACAATGGTTAAGTCCCAGATCAATGGCAATATTCACAAGACCTCCAAAATGTACTAAATGCTCAGTATACAAAAACTTTTATGTTTGAATTAGAATAGGGAGTTCAAAAAGTTAGGGGCTCACATGAAAATTCAAGTATTGTCTCTAAGGAGGCACTCCACACACAAAAAAAAATTTTTAAAGTCATTGCTTGTAATTCATTCATTCTGCTTTCTTCACTCCCTCTAGGAGGTCATGTGATGGAAGACAGTCCCAAATTACAAAATTTTGGTGATGTGTTCTGGGCAGAAGTTCAGGCACCTTGTTATTTTAGCAGACCTGCTCTGCCTGCCCAAAGACATAATTTAGCTGAGTGAGGAAGTCGTTCCCCCTCCTGCTTCATTTGGCCAGCTGCCTCGGAAGGACTTTCATTCTGGCGCGCAATGGATTTATTGCTCCTTTTCATTCCTCCAACAGTAGTTCCAGTTCTCTGCGTTTCAAGTTCAGTGAGCTCAGCTTTGGCATTCAGGGATATCCTTATGTCTCATCCTAAAGAGCATTTCTCCCAGATCCATTTGCCAAGGACATGGTGGCAGTTCCCTCCTTGGCACTTGAGTCTGCAATATTATGCTACTGCTTATAAACAGACCCAGCCCATCACTTTAGTTACCTTTTCAAGCCCTACTGACACTTACTTGGCTTAACAGAAGCTAATGCCATAACTTCATAAACTCACAAACTAATCAGATTAAAGGGAATTAGCAGAGACTAAAAAGGTCTGCTGGTCCAGGGGTCAGGAAACAGAAAGCAAATGGCCCAATTCAACTTACCTCCTGTTATTGTAAATAAAGTTTTACTGGAACACAGGCCCAGTCATTCACTCACTTACTGTGTACGGCTGCTTTTGCATTCCAACAAAGGAACTGCATATTGTGACAAATGCCATATATCATACAAAACCTAAAATATTTCATACCTGAAATTGCATATTACATAAAAATAATTCTCCAGACAAGATCAGGTAAATAGCAACTTACAATGTAGGTAATGTTAGTGACTGACCCTGACTGCTACATCTCACTGACTCATTGAAAATTAAACTTTAAATAGTCAGAAATTCCTCAAAAGTGGTATTCTACCCACTCTTGGGCCATGATTCTTAACAGGACAAATGAGCACTTACGGAGCAGTCTAAAGGGGAGTACCTAGGATATGAGTCCTTGCAAATCCTCCGACTCCATGAATACCTAAACTTGCTTCATGGTAACAGATTATTCCCTTTGACTTAAGGGCTGGCCAAAGTCTGGTAAAAAAGGCTTGAAAACAAGTGAAAACTTTCTGACTCTGCCCTTGTTAACTGAGATGGAGATGATGCAACAACATTTCTTAAATTGAGGTGTACACATTTCTGTTCTTTACAATAAAAACCAAGTAAAATACCAAATTACCAAGACGGAAAATTCCCACCATAAACAACTAGAACTACCCAGAAGGGAAAAACAAGACATCCAGTCACAGGAGCTACATGGCCTCTTAGTAAGAGAAAATATACACAGGTTCCCACGCAGAACCTTTTCCTTCTGAATAGAGCTAAAGGAGCAGGAAATACTTTGATAGAGACATTATATTACTTAGACAGAACTGAACTAGATTATCTGTTTGTTTATTAGATTGTGGCTTTGGGCACATTGTTCTACACTAAGAACGCTTGACATGAGCCGACACACACATTCTTTGGAAGAAAGGCATTGTGAGAATACTTTATGGTACTTAGGCTCTTGAAAAGACTTGTGAAAGCAGTCACACCAGGGGATTAAACTCAGTCTTTAGGGCCTCCACATTAGGAGTGTCCAGTTCACTTTACACAGCCTTAACTAGGACATGTGAGCTTTCTTGGAACGAATACTAAATGGTTCCAGCTTATTCACTGTGAAATTTCTCATATTAACCCACGATCACTCATCATAGTCAAAACCCATACACAAGATCCTGTGTGCCAATAGATTAAAAGGAAAGTGAAGTACTCCAGAACAGGAATTCAACTAGGTTTCATTTCTATCTGTTGCTAACAAGGGAGATTTACTCCTGGTTTTATTTTTACTTCAACTTCATTCAGAGACATTTGTAAAATAGTAAGTAAATTCCCATATCACGTCTTCTGATTCTATATAATTCTAATTTGATAAAAGATCACGGAATCCCCTGGGTTTCTAGATTTTGGGGTTTTGGGGGGGGGTTGTTTGTTTGTGTGTATGTGTGTTATTGTCTTCATACTAAGGCTTTTAAAGTTTCAAATTGGATCTGAAATTAGGCCAGCATGTGGAATCCAGAAAGTCTCATCTTAAGCATCCTTTACTCAAAACACCAGTTCATCCCAAATCAATGGGGGTATAAATGTGAGAAGACCGTGTTTCTAAAACAGAACTTCCAAAAATTCTTTCAAAACCTATAGTTTTTGTTTCTCTGGGACTTAGGGCGTCCTACTCTCTGGCACCTTAGGCTGGGTTGTGGCATGCCTCTGAATCCTCTCAGTCATGCAATAGGTATAATGTGTATTGATCGATCCTTAATAGCCAATGATAAATTCATCTTGCTGCACTGTTGATCAATGCCTATAAATTCATTAAAACCTTATCTCAATGCCTCATCAATCATCAATATTTTAGAAGAAGGTTCCTTTGTACCCAAAACTTACAGAAGCCAGTAAAATACACCTCAATACCTAATCTTCCTTTTTGCTAGACCTCCCATTTATAGAATCATTTACCAGGGGTGTCCAACCTTTCTTTTTTCTCTGCCACACATTGAAAGAATAAGAATTGTCTTGGGCCACACATGAAATACACAAACACCAGTGAAAGCTGATTAGCAAAAACAAAAAAACCCTACATGCATAATTTTCATGATATCAATACTACAAATAAGCAAAAAAGGCCCTCACAAAATTAGCATATGGCCCATAGCCCTCGGATTGGATATCCCTGATTGAGACCAATACTGTACAACAGAGTTTTCTGCAGTTTGGGAAATAGTCCACATTATCCCTGTAGTTGTCATACGTGGATAGAGCACTTGAATGAAATGTGGCAAGTGGATGAGAAACTAATTTTTTATATTTTATTTTATTTTATTAATTTAGACTTTAATTTAAAATTAAATGGCCCCGCATGGCTACAGGTAACATATCAGGCATCACAGATTTAGTCATGTTATATACAAAATTTCGTACCACTCCCCATGTTCCCCTCAAATATTCTGCTTTAAAAGCATGAAATGCAACTTTCACAGACTTCTTTAAAGATTTCAATAACAAATAACTTAAACTTTATTAAAAACTATAGATTAAAAGCTAGAAACATGGATATATACCAGCATTTCCATTTTTTAAAATGGAGTAATAATATCTTTAGGGAAAACAATCATGTTTTGCTATTTTTTTCAGACTCTAATCTGATACTCTGTTGAGCCCACTTAAAAATGAGAGAGTGTGATTAGGACACCATTTTTTTAGTATGCATCAGTATAATTAAAAGTAAAAAGCAGCACAGAAGTCCCAGGTGCCAGTGCTGGCTCTGCAATGTAATGTACTCCTCGTAAAGATGTTATGATGACCAGAGTGTATAAGGATGCAGACTTTCTCAGAACAGCCGCATACAGAACAGCAATGAACAGAAGCTGGTTAAATGCCTATTTTCCACCTTCCCAAAAGGGAGATGAGCAAAAGGGCTGTGCAGCTGGTAAAGTTTCTCCTTAGGTCCTATCCTCGTCATGAACAGACAGCACACTGGTCATCTTTTCTCACACAGTGAAGAACACTTTTAAAAGTTAAGTGAGGTAGAATTGGACTCTTGCAAGTCTCCTTTCCTTTTAAAGATATTGCAAAGAAGTCTAAGAAGATCTAAATAATGGAGGGGCTAGTTACACAGTTCCCCTCAGACATTAATAGATAAAAACATGCATCCATAATACCAAATAGTAAACGAGATACCACAATGAATGAGTAAAGGTAAGATTATTCATTACATGGATTGGAAAATAGGTAAGCATTTTAAAAATCAATTTAGAGCCTCATCTTTGACCAAAATTAGTTCCAGTTTGATTCCTATCTAAATAATCTTTAAGAAGTTAAAAACTACTTGTATATAATTCCGAAGTGGGACAAAATTAAGAATAAACACCCAAAAGGTAACACACATATGCACATACATAGGAAAGCCCCTGGAAATTGGCTAAACCTGCTAATACAAGAATATACAAATGATTTTTTTTTTTTTTAATTTAGAAAGAAGGATATGCATAGGAGAGGCAGTACAGGGTTGGGCTGGAGAAGGCAGTATTTGAAGTAAACAGCAAATATGGTACTTCACTTAGTAAAGTGATTAGCTTCACTTCATTGAGAATATTGCATAGAGTCTTTTTATCTAAGTTTCCCCCATCTGAAAAAGGAGAATACAACAATAATATATATTTTAAAAGGCAGTTTAAAAAAATGAGGTAATATTTGAAGAGAATTTAGCACAATGGATAACCATATGTGCCAAGTATCTAGCTGGTGTACAACGACGTAAAACAGTAGCCTTGTTAATAATCAAAGAAGAATTCTCACAAAAAAGCATATTATTAAAAATATATAAGCATATGGTTATATAGGCACTAACATGCATTACTAACACAGGCATAATTTGGTGGCTTTTAGATAAAATTTGGTAAAATGATTATAAAGCTTTAAAAATTCATTCTACCATTCAATCTAATAATTCCACATATGGAAATCAATCTGAAATACTAAGATGGAAAAGAGTAGAGAAATGGGGGTAGAGAGAATGGAGAAGCTATATGCCCAAAGACTTTAACAGTAATAAACTGAAAACCACCTAAGTTTCCAATGTTAGAATACTGATTACATCATCATTAAAATTCTGCTTATAATGCCTTTAAATGATAAGGCCAAGCATATATAAAAATCTATTTACAACAAGAACAGAGCTATTTAGGTATGACTCATAAAAAATAAATAAATCCCCCAAACCACAGATTAAAAATGGTTGAAAATATTGTATAATTATTTTATATAAATAAAGGACAAAACAGGCAAAACTAGTATGCGGTTAGAAATCACGATGGTGATTTTCTTGGGGAGATGGGGTAATGCAGGTGACCGGTCAGGTTCTGCTTCTTGATCTGGGTGTTTTTTTGTTTTTTTGTTTTGTTTTGGTTTTTACATAAAAGCACCAAATTGGAAAACTTATTATTGAACTGTACCTCTATGATTTATGCATTTTTCTATATGTGTATTATATTTTATAAAAGGCTAAAAATACTTGAAGGAGCAATAAAAATATGTTCATTATTCAGTGATCAGCGTGTGGGTTTTATTTTCTTTCATGGAATAGCATCATATATTACTTTTATGATTTTTATTTTAAGAGGACCATGAGAAAGAAGTAATGTTTAGCAGAACATCAAAAAAGTCTTTCAGTTGGAAAGGAAAGTTAACCAGTTAAACCACAAACTGACTGTTGTACATCTTGATGTCCTCAGGGGTCAAATAGGCTGAGGCTCACAGTGGGATAGAGCTCACCCATCCACAGGGCAACCCATCCTATCTTTAGATCACTCTGCTAGAAATTCTTTTCCTGTATTGAATCGGAATCTGTCTCTCTGTAAGTTCCAGTGTTCTGGATTTTCTATCTTCTGGAGTCCTCCAGTCTCACTCTGGGACCCCTGATTACTGCCTTCTTCAAATTACACTACAATTTCCTTCAATAGTTCCTCATAAAACATAGTGTTAGGTACGCACACGCTCTCCCCTCCCCCACCCTGATCTGCTCATCGGCTGTAGAGGACAGTATCTCTTTTACAGAGGAATAACCAAAATTGAGTATCAAGCCTCCCAGTTGAGGTCTGGCTTTGGGACAGTAAATTTAGACATAAGACTAACTCCATTAATAAATGCTCCCTGCTTTACATTGCTAATTCATATCAAGTTTATCCAAGGAAAATAGTACTAGTCACACACATTCAGACATCACCAACCGGCTCTTTATCATCTCAGTCACGCTCCTGGTTTTCAACATTTTGCCAATGTTCTCACAAAATAAAAGTTTATACGGGAAGAACTAAAAATATACATATATATATATGTGTATACCTTCAGGAACTAAAACATTGTTTTTTAATATTACGCCAGGCTTTATAAGACATAAATGAAGAAGCTGGAATTCTATTCCCCAGCACTAGGTATAAAGTCAGTGCAAATATTGGGGGCAAAGAACTAAGGAGAATGTCGTTCCAATAATAACTGGCCCTGGGACAAGCCAAGTATGCTTCAAGGAACAAAGCCTGGCTTTCAAGTCCCAACCTCTCTGGAATAAAATGTTCAAGCCCCAAACCAGTCATTTAAAGTCTTTGCAAACCAAAGCAGAGGGGATATTTAAGGATCATCTTGTTCAGTCTCTTTGTATAGGATGGATGGAATGGAATCTAACGCAGAAACGCCATTCTCAAGGGCACACAGATAATTTGTGAGCAGTCCTTGGAATAGTCTTGATATCTGTACTCTAACCACAGAAAGTGTTAAAGCTTCTGCATATTTTATTCATGGATATAATTCATATTCCAAAACAGGAAAGATGACATAACCAAGAAAGTTGTTGTTATTATTGATAAATGAATGAGGCAATTATTTGTTATCCAAAAACCTTTTATCACAAGATAGACAAAAATGAAAGGTAGAATGTTTACATAATTGACTAATTTACTCAATGTACAGGAAATAATTTTGTCAAACCGCTGCTATGAAATTGTCAGTCGTCTCTTCAAAAATATTTCCTTGATTGTGGGCATTCCAATTTCAAACAGATGTGTGAACATAAGAAAGAAACAAGAGAAACTGTCAGGTAAGACCAAACGTGGATATACAAGCAGGACATTTGTTTTTGAGCTTGAAAGAAAAGATTCCAAATGAATAAAATAAGTCTGTCCGTGATCTGATGGTACTGGTAATACTCTGAACATATTCAGAACTAGGTTTGGTATAGAAAATTGAGAATGTCTACCTCTTCTTAGACCAGGTAAGTACCCATGACAGTGACTTCTGAGAATTTTCTTTTCCACAGTTTTAATTTTAAAAAGTAAAAGCATAAAAGAATTATTCTGGAAAATGAAAGTACTGATAAAACAGGCTTCCTGGAAAAGCCATTACTGAGCAGAAAACATGTACTGTGAGCAATGGGAATCAGAAACCAGTCGGTAATTTTTTTTTGCCTTCCTTCCCATTAATGGACTAGTCTGAGAGACACCAGTTCCGGAGGCCTTTGTGAAGGTGTGCTGTGAGACCAAGCACTGAGCTGCACTTGTCAGAAAGCTATGGATTGCTTAGGAGTGCATCCCTCTGTAAGTGCTCTCCCTCCTGCCTTTTCTGTTTTCCTTTCTCCTGCTTCCTTGGATCTGTTCATGCAATAAGCACATAAGCTTTAGCCCTGGGTTCCATTTCTTAGAGTATCTGTTTAAAAAGAAACATATAGTATTCTGTGCTATATGTTTGTGCTGTATGAAGTATACAAAGACCCTCTCCCTAGACTTGGGGCATGGGAGCAATCATTATAATAAAATATTGGCTGTAATAAACCTGCAGTTATTTCAGTAAGTTTACTTACAGTACTTTTTAAATTAAAGACCACAACTACGCTGTAAATAAAATACTAAGTAATATTCTAGATGATTTAAAAATACTAAGTGTTGGGCTTCAGTACAAGGATCAGTAGCTAATGTTAATTTAGTTTATTAACAACAAACTCAGACCGACCAAAGAAGTCAAGAAGAGTTTAAATTCTTATCCAATAACACTGTCACATCAGACCCCAAATGAAATGTGACAGTGTTATTGGATAAGAATTTAAATAATTCCAGAAAATAGAAAAATAAGCAAAAATAAGACTGCATTCTCCAACACCCTTCCAATAGCAGTAGCTACTACTACACACATGTAAAAGCCACAAGATCAATTAACACCTGGCAAAAGGGCTCTTCTCATATAGTCTCCATGGTTTAAAAGATATATTTTAGACACACCTACTGTACATTAAAATCACACCTAGTGATTAAGTTATATAATCCCTGGGATTATCTATAAAGTAATTCAAGGTGAGGAAAAAGAATAGGTATATAGATAAGACTGGCCATCATCCAATCGTCCCTGAAGCCGGGTAAGGTATTCATAGAGGCACATTACAGTACCCTTGAGAACTTTTTATATGTTTGGAATTTTCCATTTAAAAAACCATGTAAAAATTGAAAAGTATATATTTTTAATAATAGCAACCCCCGCTATCCTAAGGCTAAGAAAGACAATGCAATTTAACGGTGTCTATCTCCATTATGAAAATGGCCCTCATCTCATTTTTACAAAACATAAAACTTGAGAACGTTTCAGAATGGAGAAAAAGTCCATTTTCAGGAGAATCTCAGATAATATGTTTAGTGTGGGTGGGAAGTGCCTTAAATTCTTGCTGAATCTTTCACACACATACACAAATTACCCCAAATCCAAGTTCTCCTTCCATTTCTTCAGAAGCTTAAAAAGGTGCCAGTGGGATGCAAAATTAACAGGAAGGCTGTGGTTCCCATTTGCGGGAAGCTGTTTGCAATGGAAATGTAACTTGTGAACGCCTAAGGTAGCTGTTTAAGTACGACATTTGAATGCGCCTAAGGAAGGAAAGAAACTAAAAATATAAAATCTGCTGCTCTATATTATCAGCTGATAGTTTAATACCAACATCCTGCAAATTACTATAATTAATAAGACCATTGCTATTTGTACAGTATCAATCTGTTTGGATTGATTACTGTTTGGATCGTCTTCTCCTTCTCTAAGGACAAGGAGAAGACGATCCAGGTTTTAATTCTCAAATCAACCTCCTTAGAAGCACAAGTGTGAGAGAATCGGAAGGTGAAGAACATGGTTCTCAAAATGGGGGCATTTCATGGGCTTAGCCCCATCATAATAAAGAGCTAGTAAACCACTCTTGCCAGACAAATTCTAGCATGTTTATTTATTATTTTTCTAGCATCTTAATGACTTTTTCTCTCTTTAAACAAAAACACAATGTAATTGGAATTGACTGACACCCAAAAGTCCCAGTACCCAGTGAGTTTTTTTCCTGCATACTAGAAATTCTTAAAAATTACATTATTGAACTGTATGTCAAGATAGCAAGTTTAAAAGGAGAAGTTGCAGAATAGGAAAAGATCTTAATGTCATGACACCTAACTCCTTTGGCCGCACTCCCAGGACCGTACTGTCTAGGCTCAAGGTGAAGACTTCTGCACACGGAGGGATCCTGCTCCGTTTTTTAGCTGGATTGAAGTCTGGGGATTTTTTCACGTATACGGCCCATGGGCATTCTGAATATTCCCACCAAAAATAGAATTCTTATTTCTAATGGTTTTCAACAGATTCTCTTTCATATGTAAAACTCTGTGACTCTTGAACAAATGTTTGCTTTGGATACCAAACAGTAATCAAGGAGTTTCTGAAGAGTTAATGCCACTATCAAAACCCACCTAAATTCTTGCAAGGAATAACTCCAGCTCAGGCTAGTTATCACTCGTTCTTTCCTCAAAAGATTCAGGAACTGAGTGACTGAGGCATCCTCTATATGGTGATGTCAAGGTAATTATAGACTATTATGTCACTCCATGCACTTTTCCTCTTCCATACACTCTTAGAGTTTAACTCCTTTTCCCACAAATCAACAGGTACAGTTCCTCATCCCCCACTTCATTTGTTTTAGTTAGTTATTTGTTCAAGGTGCTCACATGCTTCTTAAACTCAGAAGCCAAGGTTGGCCCTGCAATTAGTAGTCAAAAGAAATGCAGTGTTTCTTTGAAATGTCACGGACTG
Organism: Nycticebus coucang; assembly: GCF_027406575.1. Lineage (NCBI taxonomy): Eukaryota > Metazoa > Chordata > Mammalia > Primates > Lorisidae > Nycticebus > Nycticebus coucang. The sequence goes on from NC_069795.1 coordinate 85,508,326, forward strand.
TTTCCATTCCCGAAGACATGTCAGTATACACTTATCCTCACTCAGACTCCTCTACCCCAAAACCTATTCAAAATGAACCAATTACTCAAGCCCAACACCAAGTTGTCTCCTCCACCAAGCCTTTGCTGACATCAATGGATTCTTACAGTACAGCATCTGTGTCTGTATTACAGTAGTATTGCAATTATGCCTACTTAACTATGAGCTCCATGCTAGTGCAAACCCCTGTGTCCCTACAGCAGTTTTCAGACATTTTGCCCATTTTGACAAGAAAAAGAAGTGCATTTTACACTGAGACCCAACAAGCACACATGAATGCATACCAATGCACAACTGAAAAGTGTCCCCAAATAATGCTTGTAAATAGCACAGGGTTTCTTACATAAAGTCAGTAAATGCCAAATGAATGAATGAGTGAGGCTTTTAACAAAAAAAAGATTTACTTTTCCAAAAATACATCTGATAACTATACTTCTCTTTGTTCCCTAGGTACAAAGGATCCCTGCAAAATTCTGGACAAAACTAACATGCCCTTCATAGGTTAAGTCCTGAGAGCTAGTTTTACAATATCAAGAGCAGGTCCTATTCAATTTTGCTCTAACATATTCACCAACATTGCCTTTCTCCTTCTGCAGTCAGTATATTATGACAAAGAGCTCATTTTTAAATCAAGCACTCATACTGTTTTTAACCATCACCCATGTCTTGCACAGAGCAAGTGACTGATAAAATTCTGCTACTGTGGATCTCATACCTGATATCAGTTACTTCATCAGTTGAATATGACCACTCTGACTGTAAGTGTTTTATTCATTTCAAACATCAATTAAATTCTATTATCAAGGACATGTACCTAGTGATCAGCTTCAAGGAAATCACATTCTTCTAGGTATGCACACATCGAATTTTACATGAACCTTTTAAGAATCTTTTCACAAGGCCAGGCACAGTGCTCATGCCTGTAATCCTAACACTCTGGGAGGCCAAGGTGGTAGGATTGCTTGAGTGCAGGAGTTCAAGACCAGTCTGAGCAAACTGTGACCCTCGTGTCTACAAAAAAATAGAAATATTAGCTGGGTGTTGTGGCAGGCACCTGTAGTCCAAGCTCCTTGGGAGACTGAAGTAAGAGGATCGCTTGGGAGTTCCTTAAACTCCCGGGAGTTTAAGGTTGCTATGAGCTAGGCTGATGTTACTGCACTTTAGCCTGGGCAATACACTCTGTCTTAAAAATAAAAGAAGGAAGGAAAGAAGGAAGGGAGGAAAGGAGAAAGGAAGGGAGAAAAGGAGGAAGGAACGGAGAGAGGGAAGGAGGGAGGGAGGGAGGGGAGGAAGGGAAGAATCTTTTTAGGAATAGAAAGCAATATATTATGTCTGGTCAATTCTTTCCTTTTTCCCTCCTTGTTAGTACTTTTCCTGGGTTTTCACACTTTGCTAGTCCCCAAATTTTATTATGCATAGTGGTCTTGAGATTTCTCTAGCCTCTCAACTAAAAATTTTGTCTCTATACATTTCCCCGAAACCATCTAACTTGACAAACTAACACCTATGTATCTACTAATCTATCTCCTGCTCTGATTGTCAGGCTCTACAACTATGCCTCTGTTCTACCTCAGATCTTGTAAAGACAGACATGAAAACAGATGTGAACAATTTCTGTCCTCTCATTTGTATAAAGGATACTTCTCCAAATGCTTGCCACTAAGTTGGTTTCCCAAAAACACCACGAATACCTTGTAGAACATAAGATTAGCAATTATAAGCAATTCTTATGGTATAATGCATAAATTGAATTGTTTTCAAATACTTCAAATTACCATTTCACACCTGAATAATTTCCAAGCAGGACAGTTTATTCAAATTGTACATTTCAAAAGTCCACACACAGAAATCCTTACAAATATTCAAATCCTAAAAGCTATATCAGTGAGATTTGTTGGTTCTCCATTGACAAAAGTTACTGAGAAATATCACAGCCTCTAATTCTAAAATATTATCAACTGAAAAAAAAAGTCAGTGGCTTAGCTCCTGCTTGCCCACAGCCTTACCTGGCAAGCCTGGACTGTGAAGCCACACTGCCTGGGGGGCTGTACTGGCTGTCACCAGCTAGTGGCAAAACCTTGGACAAGTTCCTTCACCTTTCTATGTTTCGTTCCCTGACATGTAAAGTGGGAATTATATGATGAGTGCCTTATAAAGATTTTATGATAATCAAATTAAATGAACTCAAAATATGTGAAACAGTGACAAGAATATACTAAGCACACAAAAAAGTTGGACGTTTTTCTGGTACTCTGCCTGTAATTGGAATATATGTAAGGCAGAAATACAGACAATAGGAAGAAAATACAGCATTTTAGGTTAAAATGTGAGCCAGACTCTCCATGGTTCTACTCGCTATGTTTGTGGCCCAGTTATTTAAACAGAGCCCTGTCCTTTCAGCTATAAAATACTAAGAAACATAACAGAAATGCCCATAAAGGGTAACAGAAACTCAAGAGGAAATCAAAATTACTTCCAGCTAAAGAATCAGGGGAAGCTTAATTTATTTTCTGATAAATACTGCAGAAAAGATTTGTGAAAGCAGAAACACTAAAAGTGTATTCTAGACAGAAGGAACCATTTAAGCAAAGGCGTAGAGCATCTTCCAGAGAATTAGCATGGGGTCTCTTATCTGGCCAGCACAGAGATTTAAAGGGAAGCGACTAGAGTGGGTCTGGAATGGGGAGATCCAATTAGCAAGGGATCACAATTTCCTGGCTGGGGAGGGACTTAATCCCACAGGCACTGTGGATTCATTCAAGATTTTAATAGACCACTAATAGGATTAGGTCAATATTACAGAAAGAACTGAGTGCAAGGTGCAGAATAATTAGTAACCCAGAGCCTGGAGATAAGGAGTTCTGGAGTCCATTAAAAGCCTAAACTAGGAAAAAACAAAACATCCAGGGGGGTTGATGCCACAGATGGCAAAATAATGGGGAAGTACAACAAGTTGGATCCTGTCATCTAAGGAAGAAAGAAAGGAGAGTCAAAGATAAATGATGTGACTGGGCAGATCATAGACAGATGCTCGAAGAAGAACAGGAGATGAAATCGAAGAACTCAAAAGAGGTGGGTGCGCCTAAGAACCAGTCTACATTCTGCAGGCTGCGTCACACCAGTGAGAACTGTGTGCTCATGTGTGGCTATGGGGCTGACTTACCTTCAGAAGTGAGCTTGAAAGGAACAGAATCGGGAGTAGGAAGAGTTAAGAGAGACGTGAGAGATTAAAGGAGGGCATAAGATATGACAAAACAGAGGTTCCTCTTAGGACACAGCCCGGAAAAACCCAGGTGTGGTCTCAGTCCTGTAACATGAACTAGCTGTTTCTATGACATGGCCACTTCATTCCCTGGAAAATGAAGCAGAGTCCAATAAATAAATCTCCCCTCAACACCAGCCATTCTCCTCTCAAGACTTCAAAGGTAGGAGGCAAAAGTGGTGCATGTCAAACGCTAAGTTCCAAGGTCTAGAGGTCAGGAATGGAAATTGTCCAAGGTCCTTTGCATATATGGTGCACTTCACTTTAGTACACATCAGTTAAAGAAAAAGGAGAGGACTCTAACACCTTTCAACAACAACAAAAGTAGTGTATATTTCTTTGAGACAGACTCTCATTCTGTCACCTGGACTAGAGTTGTAATGCTGTCATGGAACTCACTGAAACCTCCAGTTCCTGAGATCAAGTGATCCTCCTGCCTCAGTCTCTTGAGTAGATGGAACTACAGGTGCATATTACCATGTTTGGCCAGTTTTTCTGTTTTTGTAGAGATGGGGTGTCACTCTTACTCAAGTTGGTCTTGAACTCCTGGCCTCAAGCATTCCTCCTGCCTGGGCCTTCCAAAGTGTTGGGATCACAGGTATGAGTCACTGCCCCCAGCCCAAAAGTAATAAATTCTTAAATAATAGTTAAGCATTTTAGCTGACAATACTGATTGATCAGAGGATTTGTCACGTAGCAAGTGAGGCACTTTCCCCCTTATCTTTTTCTGGAGAAAAAAGAAACAAGAGGTGGTGGGTATCAGTCATCCAAACAACATGCTCAGAGCCCAAATGCTGTCTTATAAAGCAATTCTGCATAAACTGTCTGTCCTTGAACAACACATAATATATTGCTCAGCTTATACCCAAAGAGAAGAACAAACACTGATAACGAATTTAACAAGTGTTAAGAATGCATCTGTCCTCAATGGTAAATCTTAAAAAAAAAAGAGCACTTTTACTTAGATCTACCGGCCTCTCAGACACACTGGGTGTCAGACAAACTGCAGCACCTTCAGACAAGGGTAAACAGAAGGCTAAAAGAGATCTGAAACCAGATCATTAGAAGAATGATTCTTGAAACATGGGCTATTTGTCTTAGAGAAAACTCCAGGGGGAAAGTACACGATAGATCCCCTTCCCTAATTTGCCAGCTTCATCTCACTCACCCCCTACTGCCATCTCTTCTTCACTGCCATATTCTGTGTTATAGTAGGTACTGAATAAAAATATGTTAAATAGATGTATAAAAACCCTCAAAATAACTTTGGTCTTTTCAGACCTTAAAGATGTTAAGATTTCCTCTTGACTCTCTACACAGATTATTCTCTCTGCCTGAATATTCCTTCTTCCATTTTACCTTGTCCCATAACTTTTCTGACTGACAGCATCCCCAAAATATACTCGCATCAAATAAACATAAGTAGATCCTATTATATACCACACTCCCGTTATATGCCATCGCTCTTCTGCATTCCCTTCATAGCACTCATCATGGTTTATAATTGCATGTTTGCTCAAGTATTTGATTAACATTATCCCCTCAAGTACAGTAGATGTTCCAAAAATCCAAAGGACTTGTCTATTTTGTACATAATTTTGTTCCCAAATATCTGGAAAAGCTTCCAGGCTATGGTTTTCATGCAATAAATAATGAAAAAAAGGAAAGAATGAAAAGGGGTCACTTCAGGTACCATCAGGAAAGTGGCCCTCCCTAGCAGCACTACATTCCAAAGAGATTCTGGTCCCTCCCACAAACCCTGCTGAACAGGCTCCATGCTTCTCTATGACATCAATCTAGAGATCCATTTGGTTATAAATGGACATTTCATCATTATGAGATAAATGGCTTTTCTCCCCCATAATTTTGAAAGACTGAATCACCTTATCATGTACATAACAGAAGCAGAAACCAGGAGGTAACATTCTACATGTATAACCATCATATTAGCAAAGATGATAACATCATATAATACATGTGCTGGGGTGGCAGGGAGAATACAAGAATCCCAATGCCTTATTGGAGGAAATGAACCCAAGTATAGACTTTATGTTAAAACAAAAAAAATTAGAAGCACCTAGTGAAACTGAGTATGAAAATGCACCATGATCAAGCATCCCATTCCTAGCCACATCCCAAACCAACTTCTACCAAATCACATACCACTGGGAGGGTCAAGGATTGACCTCACCAAGGAGTTATTCTGTATACCTGTTTACTAGGGACAACAGACAGTGTGAAAACTAACTGGCAGTGGGGTTGGTCCCTGACCACCCCACCACCACCACCACCACCACCACACTGGTCTGTGGCTGTTAAGAACACCTGTACAAAGATTTTCATGACAGTGTGCTCATGGAAGCTGGGAGTTGGAGCTATATGACTGCCTCACTGTAGAAATGTACCAAAAAACTACAGTAGATAGCACAGACACACACTCTGGAACACTCCACAGTATTCTAAGCCCTTCCTCCAAGAGCTCCAATGTAAATTGACATCTGAAAGACTGTACTGATCATATGGAAATATTTCAGTTCATATATATATGCTTAAACTCATTAGTTATGGTATAGCAATGGTTCCCATTTTGTGGAGGGTGTATATTTGAGATACTGCAGGAGACTGGACAATTATACACTCATTGATCAGTATTTGTGTATGTAATTAAATATATACACATTTGTCCTTTTTGCAAGGATATGTAATTGTTTTCTTATCTGCAAACAAAAAAACTAATACCAATGACTTAGAGCTATTCAAATTAAACAATCTAATACACACAAATAATGTCTGGTATAACACAGATCTTCTAGAAATATTATCTAGGTGTTATAATTAATAATATAAATATTGTTTAATTTTGAAACCCTCCCCCTACAGAGCACTGTAGCCCAACATGAGAGATCCACAGTCAGATTGGTTGATTCTACTCTTTGTTCAGGTATGTCAACAGCTATGTGACAATGGGGAAGTTCCTTTCTTTATGCCTCTGTTTTCTATCTATAAAACACAAGATAATAATAGTCCCTGCCTCATGGAGTTTGTTGTCAGAATTATTGTAGTTAAGACATTTAAAGAACTTGGAACAGAGCTTGGCATGTGGGAAGTGGCTGATAAATGTTAGGCATGATTATTATGGAAATTAAAACAATACTACATATTTCTAAAAATGCATGCATATATAGAGACTATTCCAAGCACATCAAATCAGAAATCTATGAGGTGGAAGGGAAACTGGAATAGGAGAAAGAATGAGGCAAAGAAAATAAATGAAAGAAAGTCTAAAACAAAAACAGGAGAAGGGGGCTTCAAGGACTAATTATAGAAATCTACCATGCTTGGGTCACAGATGTAACTCAGCTCAATGGATCTGGTGTACATGATGGGGAAAGAGCAGAGTTTGTGGAGTCTCATGGGTGGAAGGACAAAAAAGAAAAAGTCTCAAAACTCTTGGATCCAAGGACCCCAGAGCTACTGTGATTGCCTCCAACCTTTTTAGGATTTTCTAGCATGCAATAAACCAAACTTCACTTGACTAGTGTGAGATAGTTTCTATTTTTTGCTACCTTATTATAGTCTTTGACTAAGAAAGGCTCTCAAGTGGAAAAAAATACCAGAGTTTCACTGTGTTGCCGCAGGAGGCAGAAGTTTTAAGAAGGCAGAATCCAGTGTAAAAAGAAATGTCTCTACCACTTGGTTCTACCTAATAAATAAACAGGTTTCAGAGAGTAATAAGCCACTTATCATTTTGTAACATGCATGCTGAGTTTACACAACCATGTATGGAGGAGGCAAGTTCCAGGTTTTTCAGAAATGAATGGCTATAGAACTCAAATTTTTATGAACATAATAAAACCTCAGGTATACTACGAAATAGTAGAAAATGTAATTTTGATACAAACATTGAAGGGAAGGATGTTTCCTCCCATTTTTAGCACATGCTACACAAATTTTAGGAAGTGGGAGTTGTCCACAGTCTACCACCCAAGTCCCATTGAAAACGTCCTGGGTAAAATTGAAAAAAAATCACCCTTCTGATGGGGCCATCTAGTTAGTCCTCTCTTGGTTGCTGTGGGAAATGTTACACAGGCCTGCTCAACTTCTAATTCAATCAGCACATATTGAGTATCATGTGTCAGGTTTCCCATAAGTTATCTCCAGTAACCCTCCTAACAACACAGAGAAGCGTGAATATTATCTCCATTATACAGACAAGATGAAACAAAACTCAAAAGAAAAAGGGATTTTATCCTAGTTCCCAAAGCTCATAAAGACAGAATCCTGACTCCAGCCCAAACACATGGGCCAAAAAAGTTAGTCTTTTTCAACGTACCCCAAATACCCTTGATGAGTACATTTCATGTTTTGAAGGGCAAAACCCAAAAAAGCCAAATCTCATGATGCTGTCTGTGGGACTCCACATAGACCCAGTTAGACAGATTCCCCTCATCACTTAAGTCAACAGCTTACAAATTCAACCTGCTTGTAACATCAAAGAGTGTGAGCACGAGGCAATCACCAGCCTACTTCCCTGTGTGGTTCCAGTCTGTGAATTATCTCTGCTCCCCAGGAACTTGACACAATCAGATGAGAGTAAATGGTACTAAATGCAGTAAAAACAGTACTGTCTGTCCCTCCCGTATAATCACACTTGCTATGGAAGGCTGGAAAAGTCACTTTTGCAGTGAGCCTTACTTTCTCCCTGTAACATCTAGTAATTCTTAAACCTGGTGTTACACAATCATGAGGGAAACTTTTATAACCTACTGATGTGCAGACCCTATGGCAGAGCAATGGCATCACAGTTTCAGGCTGGTGAGACCCTAGCATTTGTATTTTTTTTTAATCTCCCACAAAGTATGGCCGAGGTTGATAACATAGATGATCTCTGAAGTTTTTCTCAAGACTTTCTAAACTTTTCTCCCCAAAATAATCAAAGGGTTAGACTGCTCAGGCCACAACTCCCACATCAGACTTTCTGAAGCCCTAATGCTTCAGAAAACCTCTGTTTTTTTTTTTAGAAAACCTCTTTAATTAAGCCAACTGTCAAGGGAGAGACACCAGCTCCCCTTTCTCTAGCCCTGCGGTTACCAGCACCTGCTCTTGAGAAAAATAACTATAAAAATGAGAAAAATAGTAGTTGTATAGGAAAAGCAACATTTCTAGAAAGCTTAAAGAGGCCTACAAAGGAACATGGAGAAAAGACAAAAGGAGGCATGGAAACAATCACTGTCCAGCTATACTCTAGAAAACTTCAGACACATAGATGCCAGAAAGCAGAGGGGTTTTGAAGAAGGCAGAAGCTGAGCTGGGACTTGGAGAACAGCAAGGAGGGCGACGCACCAAAGAGAAGCTGGCAGGCTTTGGAATAAGCACGGCATTTTAATCAGGCACTGAAAAATTCAGGAAATTCTGAGAAATGAGGATATAAAAGCAGAATGGGAGTAGATTATTTTCAAAATAAATGAAAATAAACAAAAACAACAAAAACAAAATCCCACAGAAACTTTCTGATGGCACAGTAAAAACCAGTCAGTCCCGAAGCTAAAGACAGAGAAGTTAAATTAGAAAGATGCTATTCAAAAGAAAAGGCTGGGACGATCGACAGTCAAGTTCATGATATATATATTTTGACCCTAACCGTCCAACTGGCACAGAGTCTGGAGAGTGGCAAAAAGAGACACACTTAAGAAAAACTGAAAGCCACACACCACCTGCTGCTTTCACTGGTTCTCGAAGGCCATGTGGATTTGAGTGGTGACACGAAGCTGGGCTGGCATGCTCACACCAAAGGTTGGACGATGCCAGGGTGTTACAGCAAGAGCTGTTTCTAGTCACTCGGTGGTGTCCCCCCACAAGCCCCATTAAGATAGTCATTGTGGACAAGACTTTCCTAAAAGTACTAAACATAAAACACATGAGTAAGGCCACTGCCTTCAAGCAGACTAGGGAAAAGCTCTTTTTACTGAAAAACTACGTACAAAAGCAATGGGTTCAAAAATGGCAAAAAACTTCCCGTCTCTGCTAAATGGAATATGGAAGAAGCAAATTAAATAACTCATCAAAAAACTTCCCGTCTCTGCTAAATAGAATATGGAAGAAGAGAAGCTTTTAAGATAATGAAACTGATAGGAAATCATTACATCTGTTCCATACCACAAATGACCAGGAATTCCGTACCTCCTTATCCAGTCACATTTATGGGATGTTTGTGTGTGCATACAAATATGTGTTCACGTAGCTTTCACAATTTAAATCATTATACATTTATTTGTTTTTAATCTTCCTCTATTTTTGAAGTGTCAGATTAAGGAAGGCAAAGACTCTGATCATTGCCTATTCTTAGACCTAAAACAGTGCCTGGTATATGATGAGTTCTCAATCACTGCTTGAATGAATGAAAAAAATAAACAAATGAATTTTTTTAATTTTCTACAATAAATTGATGTTTTTATTCTTTTCCTTCACAAAATCTTGAGAACAAAGTAGTTCAAGTATAGCAGATATGTTTTCCTACCTAATATTAATCAAAGAGGCAGACATACTTTTTGCTTTCAAGTTTAAGATTTAGATGTATAACTAAAGTTATATGGCTTTTGGTCCACACTTAGGTCTTAATGTCACAAATTTTCCCTCTCTATCTCCTATCTTTTCAACATATACATGCATAGATACAAATAATCCATACACAGAAATACTGTTTGTGTTATTAGGAGAAGAATAGAGATAGACCACATCAACGCTGCACAGAATAAAACTATGTCACCATTACAAAGGATTTAAATTGTTCTATTCACAAACAGTGAAAAACATCTGAATTCTAAAGATGAAATTTCCACGTTGGAATATTTTAATGAAGGAAAAATACAGCTTCTGAGCAGGTTTCAGGCAGATTCTAAGGCACATTTGAAAATTATGCACTGTAGTTCAGAGTGAAGCATCTCTACTTCAAGTACGTTTTTTATACACACACCAACAAAATTAAGGGCCCACCATCCCGTAGCTGCATGAGTGCTTATTAGAAGTTCTAGTGTGAGCCATTTCCTTTTGTTCCCTGGAGAAAAGCAAAGGCATGAAAAATACTTTGTTAATGAATAATATTAACCTTGCAAATTTAAAATTTTAAGTCAGTAAGACTGATAAATTAAGGTTCTTTCCTGTGGTGCACAGGGAGAGCTGTAACTGGAGCTGTTGTCTCCATCTTAAGGACTGGGGAGGATGGTACAACTCTGGCATCGCCAATCAAGGATGTTAGCAAAAGCAGTTTGGAACCTGCCGGGGTCAAAATAGCTAAGAAGTATCCGAAGCTCAGCCAGAGGGCAAGATGGGACCAGCCCTTCACATTCGTTCCACTTACAATTTACAATGTACCTCTACACAATAAACCAGTGACAAGCAAAAGCACATCAATGCCTTCCATCCACATGTGATAAATGACCAGGGTTCCACACAGAAAGGCAGGCCTGAAAACAAACCAGAAAATTTCCACTACATAATATGGCATTAAATGGCAGCTACATGGGCAAGAACTTGCCTCTGCTCTTTCAATGTACTTGTGCTTGTGTCAATAACAAATAGAAATTGTCATTTTTATTGTTGGAGATAGTGGAACGAACTGTTAAACAGAATCCTGGTAGAGAAATGGTTTCTTCTCTTTCTTGCAAGTATTGTGTGTACCTTTAGGTATAGATCTTGGTAACGACAGCATAGAAACAAAGTTCAAATCATAAAGGAGGAAAGGTCAAAAATATATTTTCATCCCTATTTGCCTCTGTCTTGCCTTTTGAAACAGAAGAAAAAGTCTAAGTCTTAGAGTGTTTTTTATCATCTCCAAAGGGGGTTTACAAATAGACCCATAACCTCTTTCAATGAGTTCTTAAGCAAGGAGGCCCTTTGGACCCAGTCTGGGTTACCCAGAATGCTCTGCTTCTTGTACAGACCCAGTTGACATTCTCAGGACCTCTTCACAATGAAGATATGAACTGAACCCACTGCACAGGGCTACATAACTCTCAACAAGAAAAGCAAAAGAAACCTACTTCAGGAAGTACCGAGGTCATGCCTCGCTTGGCTTCATGCTACAGATTATAGAAAGCATACTGTCGCCCAGGCCACCCATCTGTCGCATTAATACATGAACAATGTCAGTTTCTGCAATAAGCCATCCACTATAAGGGAGAAGGGGCTATGAACAGTTATGAGGAGGGGTTAAAGAAACACAGTAATTGATGGCAAAGGTAAAAGTATGAAGAACACAGCTGACCCAGCGCAAACTTAGCCTCGTTTCTCTGAGCCCTGACACCAGGCCTGACAGCTCCCACCATCCCTCATAAGACCTGGTTATTCATTCCCATTGGTCCAGTCACTAAATACTCTATCCTTTCCTCACATTGTCTCCAACTCTGGAAGTGGATTTTACTGAAGATCTAGATAAAATCTATCTCCCGGAAGCTTTACTCTGTGACCATAGTAGTATCTATCTCTGCTGTTCCTAACAGGTATGGCCTAGAACTTGACTATAATTCAGTCCCCATATTTTAAATGCTCCCTACCATTAAATTGTTAGCATTTTTAAGGATGTAAATCATGTCTTTTTTTTTTTTGTCTCTATAAACTCCAAAGCATCTATATCAGTGACTGGAACATAATATATATATATATGTATATATTTTTTTTTTGTAGAGACAGAGTCTCACTGTACCGCCCTCGGGTAGAGTGCCGTGGCGTCACATGGCTCACAGCAACCTCTAACTCTTGGGCTCACACGATTCTCTTGCCTCAGCCTCCCAAGCAGCTGGGACTACAGGCGCCCGCCACAACGCCCAGCTATTTTTTTGTTGCAGTTTGGCCGGGGCTGGGTTTGAACCCGCCACCCTCAGCATATGGGGCAGGCGCCCTACTCACTGAGCCATGGGCGCTGCCCAACATATTTTTAATAACACTTCAATATGCTGAATTTAAATACTTAAAAGGCTCCTTCTAGCCCTGACATTCTAGATTTTAAAAATGTGTATTCAGTCTACTTAATCACTTATTCATTCTTTGTTCTGCAGTTATATTAAATACCTATTGCCTGCCAGGCATTGAGCTAGACTCTTAAGACACAATGATACCCCCATGGGGGTTACAGTTGAGTCTAGGAGGAAGGCAGTGAACAAATAATCACACACACACACACATTCAATTAGAAAATGTGGTGAGTACTAGAATAGATACATTTAGGGGCATCTGAGAGTAGCCCATTGACTCCAACACTGCACCTTCCAGGGACCAGTTGCCAGAACACAGACAGAGACGACCCTAACAAAAATAAGTAGAGGAGTATGAAGGCCCTCAAATGATGCCAAGCACAGATCCACTATAGTTTTACTTTTGCTTCAAACTTAAGCAACATGACAAAAGAAGCATTCACTTTCTTTCTCAAGTTCAGCCTCTACCTATGCTTCCAAATTATCTTCTGATACAGTCTGCTAAACTCATGTACGTATTCTGGGGGAATGTTAGGATTGTCCAGGACTTTGAAAATCTGGAGTCTGTGACATAGAGCACTAAATAGTTGGTGATGCTGAACTTCCCCACTGGTAGAACAGAGACCATCATCTCTACAGTATCAACCACATGGCTCGATGCTAAAGAAGTCGATGATGGCATAATATCAACACATAATGTTTGTACTCAAAAATTTATCAACCCAAATGTCTGACATACATACAGACATGTAGAAATATACACATGCGCATACAGAGGGAGCCCAAAAAAAGTATACACGTTTTAAAAAAGGAACAATCAGTGTTAAAATTGTAATATTCAGTGTATACTGATAACATTTGTTATCTTGTATTTTGTATTTCTTGTACTTGTAGAAGTCAAACATGACATTAGTATTACATTAATACAGGATTTTCCCTTCTCAAAACGTGTACACATTTTTTTGACACCCTCTGTACATGGATGTGTGTGTGGAGAGAGAATCCATTGGGTTCCTAACTACATTTCAATTTTATTTTTCAACACAGCATTTTTCAGTCACTCTGTCACCCTTCTTTACATAAAGTTTCTTGTGCCAGCAGAAGATGGGAGCTGGAGGGAAGGGGCTGTGACACCATTCTGCCTGATCACTCTATTCACAATGAAGACAGAGGGCTGGAGTCAGACCCTAAAGGTCAAGCTGACCACAGGTGTTGATGCCCATTAAAATAACCTCTGATAAAATTGCCTTCAGCAGTATCAGGAAAGATTCTGTGACTTTAATGCAACCATGCACTGACACCTAAGGGACATAGTAGCATAATTTTTACTTAATGTTTTGTCAGCATCATGTAGGAATATGAGATGTAAACAACTGAAACAGCTTATTTACATCTGGTTTCCTATATAAAGAAAGTTGATGTAAAATCCTATACCCTATGTTTCTTCTCTATCAATCATAAAGGACTACAAGAAAATCCTAGAAGGAAATGCTACTGCTTTATAAACAGCAGTAAGATTATTTATTAATGATAACATTTAGTAAGTGCTTACTAAGTAGCAGTAACTAAAAAAAACAAACTTTAAATATAAAACTTAAGCCTCACAACAACCTGGGAAGTAGGAACAGTTATTATCCTCTTTCTTACTGAGAAGGAGACCGAGACTCAGCACAGTTCACTCACTTGTCTCAGATCACACAGCAAGCATTTACTCGGCATATCAAACAGCTATAATTTACCTGACACCATTCTAAGAGAAACAGAGGGCTGGGGAAGGGGAAAGGTAGAAAAGGAGACATCTTTGATCCAGAGATGAGTCACTCACTGGTTTTACTCAAAGAACTTGCAAAGCAGAGAAGATACGAATATAAATTGCTATAATCCAAAGTAGAATATTTTAAGTACCATGATAAATGCACAGTTCACTTCCATCTCTGAGTTTATATGCATGGGGGGTGGGGGGGTGAGACAAACTTCAGGCAAAATAAATCACAGAATTAAGGTGCACAACTTCACACCTAGAGGTTGGGGGCTTCATTCCTTCAGGACAAGTCCACAGCCTGTATTTTCTCTGAATTTGTTTTCCCTGAAGTCAATTTAGCAATATAGTTCACAGTAATGAGACTACAAGTGTCCCAAGGGCGAGTAGTGTGTCTGTAGCATATCCTTAGTACCTAGAATGGTGTTTGGTACACAGCTGTGCCATGACAGGAGTCAGGTGCTGAATCAATTTAATGTGTTCATTAATTAATTTAAAAGTAAGCAAAGAACAAATTCAAAAACATAAAGCCAGGTGGCCACCATTAAGAAATATTGACTATACTAGAATTCATGAACTCCAGTTTCCGACTGCTAAAGGCCCTGTCCCCAGGTGTAAGAAATTTTGCAAAGATGAATGTCAAGGGACTTTTGTTAGACAGCAGGTAAAAGTCTTTTTTAATGAAACCACACCAGCTACCTAGATGGCCAATGATTTCAAAACTACCAAAGAGCAAAACATTAACTTTTGTTTTACTTCCCACCATGGTAGGAAATACAGAGTGAACCACAAACACTGTATTTTCTAGAATGTTCTTGAGAGCTATAAAGTAACTCATTTGCAGAAGTTGTTGATTTTGTGCACAGGGACTGTTTGGTGAGATTGAGGAAGCGAATGGCGGTGGACTTCCTGGAGTGAGTCATGGCTGTAACCCCCGTTAACAGTATTAATAGAACAGGGGGAAAATTTCCAGGAAACATCGACTACCACAACTACAAAAATAGAAAAAGTGGCCAGTGACTTAATCACCAAGCTTTAGGGGAGACCACCCCGCTTTTCTGATTAGAAAAAGCCAACAATACACTAATCTACTACAGTTTGGAACTAGCTAAACAGCATCTCTTCACAGTTCACAGAGATATCTTTTAATCTCACACTAAGATTTCTGCTTTAGTACAATAATACACAATCTGGGCTAATTAGAGTTGAACCACAGTTCTAAAGACACAATTAGACCTCCGAAAAATAGACGTATACACTAAATGATTCATTTATCCATTTACTCCTTGCATTAAAGTAACCTTAAATTAACAGGAATTTAATGGGTGCCTATTACTACATTGAAGATTCATATTTCCCTAAAAAAAAAAAAACAAATAAAAGAGGTAACAACTATAATAAATGCCCTAACTTCTGCTCACCATTGTAAATAATTCTCTTCAATTTTCTTCATCTTGTTGGTAGGTTATACTAAAATTAGGCCTAACAGATTAGTTCTGTGTATAGCCTCAGGAATTATAAAAGTACAAAGAACCTCATACCTATATAATATGTCTAAAACCTTAAGAGTATTTATTCCTACTCAAAGGCATGTTGTGTCTTCCTCTGGAATTGTATCACCTCAAAACCACAGCATAGTGTAGTTGCTGTAACACACAAGCTCCAGGGCCTGGTCACCTGGGTTCCGCCCCTTAATATGCAACTCACAGGAAGTTATTTCACTTGTAGGGGCCTCAGTTTCTTCTTTCACCAAATGGAACATTAACAATAGCGTCATTTCTTAAGATTACTATGAGTATTAAACAAGACTGTATCCTGTATATGTTTTCCACATATACGTGTGTGTGCGTGCACATGTATATTATATAGGTTTGTGTGTTTGTATAACGGAATAATATTAAAAGCAACAGAAATGACCAGTAATACGGCAATAGTTAAATTCTGATATGCTCATTCTAAGCACTATAGTGCCTTTGCTAAATATGATGGGAGGAATTTTTATTCTATAACATCAAGTGAAAACAATGCAAACATGTCTATCCTTGTTTACATATTGTAAAGACTACGGACAAATATTGGTAAAGACTAAAATGGTACAGAGAAAATGGAGTTAGTGAGCCAGGTGCGGTGGTTCATGCTCGTAACTCCAGCACTTTGGGAGGCTAAGGTAAGGGTAAAACATTTCTTACTCCCCCCCCCCAAAAAAAATTAATTAGCTGGTTATCCTGGTGCACAACTGTAGTCCCAGAAAATTGGAAACCGGAAGAGGGAGCATCACTAGAGCCCAGGTGTCTGAAGTTGTAGTGAGCTATAACCGGGCCTTTGTACTCCAGCTTGGGTGACATAGCCAGACCCTATCTCTAAAAAAAATAATAACAACAACAATGGAGTTGATATATTAGGAGACAAGATGGAGAATTGTGAGCTTATATTTTAAATGAGTTCTTATGACATTATTTGTGTACATATCTAAATGTATGGAAAAAATCATTAAATTTACCTAAAGTCCACAAAGAAAGAAAACACCAAGAAGTATTTATTTGATTGAGCCATGAGAAATCTTCAAGTGCACATCAAATTATCCTAATAGCAGGAACTTTTCCTTTTAAAGGATACACAAGGCATTACTTAGCATATCATGCAAATGCAGGCACTTTGTTCCGGAAGCTCTAGTATCCTCCCAGATCAATTTAAACCTGAATTCTGCAGAAAAACACTGCACCCAAGTCTCACTCATTAGCAGAATCAAGTGTTATTTAGGAAGGTTGTTCACATCAAAGATCATCATCTTAATTTCTAATTACTACCACACAGGAATCTGTATACATATACGGCTAAAAGATGTGTGGTCCTTGACTCCAAGAAGTTTATATCTTTAATTCACACTATGGTCTTAGGCTCCCTGTTAAAAGGCTGGTGGAATCTTTGCTCCTCTCTCTGCTGCCTTTGATCATCCCTGCTGCACCTATGTCACCCGAGGCCCTTGCACCACCTGTCCTTCTGCCATCAGGGTCACAAGTCAAGCCAACTATCCTCTACCTTTTGACCACCACAAGACAATCTATACAAATTCGACTTTCAAAACTTACCCACTTTTGCCTACGTAGGTCTAAAAATACTCATTCTTTCTCAAAATTTCTACTGAATTTAAAGTCTGGGCCTAGCATTAAGCACTTGATTTATTTTTCAGAGGGGTGGTTTGAGACAGAGTCTCACTCTGTCCCCGGCATCATAGCTCACAGCAATCTCAAACTCTTAGGCTCAAGCAATCCTCTTGCCTCAGCCTTCCAAGCAGCTAGGACCATAGGCGCCTGCCACAACACCCAGCTACTTTATTTTTGTTGTTGTTTTGTAGAGACAGAGTCTCACCCTATGGTCCTCCGTAGAGTGCCGTGGCCTCACACAGTTCACAGCAACCTCCAACTCCTGGGCTTAAGCGATTCTCTTGCCTCAGCCTCCCAGGTAGCTGGGACTACAGGCGCCGGCCACAATGCTGGGCTATTTTTTGGTTGCAGTTTGGCCGGGGCTGGGTTTGAACCTGCCACCCTCGGTATATGGGGCTGACGCCCTATCGACTGATCCACAGGCGCCGCCCAACACCCAGCTACTTTTATAGACAGGATCTTGCTCTTGCTGAGGCTAGTCTCAAACTATTCCTGAGCTTAGCAATCACCTGCCTTGGCTTCCCAGAGTGCTAAGATTACAGGTGTGAGCCAACATGCCCGGATCTGGTTCTTTATTTTTTTTTAAATCTCATCAAAAGCACTTTTGAACCTTTAGAACAGAAATCCCAGATCTTAAGTTTTGTTATTTTTTTCCCCAAAGGAAATTAACAGTGCCAGACAAATATCAGATCCTAAGTAAACACGTTTCAGAGAACACTACTTCTACATAAGAAGATATAAAAAAATAAATGGAGTTATGAAATATATACATGCTTCTAAGTAATACCTTCACTGTCCATTGTTATCCTTAGAACACAGAATCTGGGAAACATAAGTTGTAAAACTCACAGATCTGCTTCTATATGTCCCACTCCTAAATTCTAGTCACTCCATTTATCTTAGGCTCAGTTTTTTTCACTCTAAAATGAATGTATTAAAACAGATACTGTGAATTGCTTATCAGCCATGACCTTCAGTGATCTATCTTACTTCCCTTGGGCCAGGCATCAGGAGCCCTGCAATGCTGGTCTTGATACCACAACTTTTATAGTCTGTGATACTAGGTGACATCACCTCTGGAAATTTCAGCTTAGTCATCTATAAAACAGGAAAAGTAACTCCTTCCATTGACATATCAAAGAAGAGCTCTGAGGATCAAATAAAGTAATGGCTGTGTGTGTGCTCTGAATATAAAGCACCGTGTAATATTAAACGTTTTATTGGCTCCTATCATTGTTAATATTAGGTTTAAGACAGAGGGAGAAAGGCAGTTCAATCCATGGGAATGCTGCTCTAAAAGAGATCTGTGGCAAGAAACCAGGTCAGGGAATGAACTTCGAGAGCGCAATATACCCTCTGTCTCGTTGTGACAATGGGAGAGCTTTATAGCACTGGAAGGTAAACGGAGGCATGTAAGAGCCTAAAGCCTCCTCAAGGGAAGATGCCAAGTGGCCACAAACCCCCCCATACCCCCCACACGCACACACAACATCCTCAGATTAATTCTAGTTTTTTGCACTTATCTCCCTTAACTGATTGAATGAGCAAACCTCAATCTGGTATAAAAAGTAACATCACAGAGAACATTATCTCCAATATTCTCAATAATATGAGAGATTTCCATGGTTTATAAGGTACTAAAAGGTGAAATCATACTAAATAAAGCACTGCATTAAGAAAAAAGCAACGAAAAAGAAATAGATTCAAACATTATTTGTTCTGAAAAGACAAAAAATAGTAATTTATATTTCCTTATTTATTTCACCCCTACCCCTGGAAAATAATTAAATAATACCTGGTGTTTACATAAGCATGGATTTTCAAGCAGCAGCTAGTTAGTACTATACAGACATTTAATCAAACCTCACCTCATCATGGTAATGGGCAATAGGTCAGCGTTAGAGAATCATAATAGACATGGAAAAAAAGCTACAAAATATAGGAATATTTAGGGGTAAAAAGCCAACCATAGTATATTTGATAAAGTCAAAAAACATAACTCAAAGAAGGTAATTAACCTGTCACATTTCCACTGCTTCCAACACTTAGTCTACCCGGAATGTTCCAGCATCTTATATTGTTTATTTATTTTGTTTTTGAGGCAGAGTCTCAGTATGTCACCCTTTGGTAGAGTGCAGTGGCATCACAGCTCACTGCAACCTCAAACTCTTGGGCTTAAGTTATTCTCTTGCCTCAGCCTCCCAAGTAACTGGGACTACAGGCGCCTGCCACAACGCCCGGCTATTTTTTTTTTTTTTTTTTTTGGTTGTTGGTGTCATTGGTTGTTTAGCAGGCCCAGGCTGGGTTTGAACCCACCAGCCCTAGGGGAATGGAGTCGGTGCCCTAACCACTGAGCTACGGGTGCCGAGCCGTAGCATCTCCACTATGAATCTTTTCCTTCCCTCAAACTCGAGCACAAATGCTTCCTCCTTTTATACTAGTGTAGCCTTCAGCCATTATTTTCTAGTCAGATTAAATTATCCTTTTTCTGAGTTTTTATATTTTTATTTCTACCCCAACTATAGTGATGAACACACTGTGTCTTATTTAAAAATTATTTTTATATGTGTACATGGTATATACTCCTATACCGCACTGAGAAATTTGAAATTAAGAACTAACATTCAATCTTTTCTGTACACTTGTTCCTAACACAGATCCATAAAGGAAGTAGGGAGTCTATCAGCATTCTTTTTCTAGAACTGAATCTTGGAAATAAAGAAATTAAACTAGATGCGTTCTGGGGCCCCTTCCAGCTATAAATTCCAGGATGTTACAGCCAGAAGGAATTTATGACATTATCTCATTCAATCTATCATTACCTAAGGGGTTCAAAGAAAGGAAAGGAGTGACCAAGGGTAGTCACGTGTCCCAAGTTCCACCCAGTGTTTCTCGGCCACCCCATGGCACCTTTCTAAACTGCTGACTATCTGAGCGGAATTCCGTTTATTTCCCTAATTCCAAGCCAGGAATGGATCTCAGGATACAGATGAGATCCTTGACAGATGACAATAAAATAATCAGCTGAACTAGCTGTTAACTCTGAACATCATAGCACTGGCCAAGGACGCGTCACCACCACTGAACTTGTTATCTGGCCTTACTTCAGTGAAATTAAAATGGAGAGCAAGTGATGATCCAAGACTAATGTTTTTCAGGTGGTAGAAAGCAACTCATTAACGGGGCATAAAATCAATTTAGTGGATCTCCAAAAGAATTTTTTTTAATGAAACAATGGAAAGCAAAGTGTGCATCCCATAAAGAACATAAACGTTCAAGTAAAATTTTCTTTCCTACTTGTATATACACGTACTTGTATATATGTAGTTGTCAATGTGAAATGTACTTCTTACTGCTATTTGGGTCCAAAATAAGTTTGAAAGTCACTACCATGTTCCAAAGTCTACAGTGGTAAATATTTACAGCTATTGAACTGGTTAACATGCAGGAAAGACAAAAGCCGATCTCAGAACACTAAGCACATCTCTTCTAGACTTCACAGTCCTGTTTCTCTGAAGAGCTGTGGATCTCACCTGGAAATAGCAGCCACGATGAAGTTACATCGCCATCCCACACCCCTGCCCCTCATGTTTGGACTACCAAGTTCCAGGTTTAGAGACAAATTTTCTTTATTTCTACCAACCCTTTGTCTCTTTTCCTCTCTTTCTAAGTTAAACAGCAAAAACAAAACAAAACAAACACAAAAAATTAAAAACACAAAATAAGAGAATTAGAAAGGCAGAGAAATAAAAGGTTTCGGGTTTTAAAGAAATTTATCTCTGCCTTTCTCCTTTCTCTTTCCTTCATTCCTTCCCCTCCTACCACTTCTATCTTTCTTTTGCTAAACGGAGAGACTCAAACCAGCCTGCAGAAGCCAGCACACTTAGGAGCCACATACCTGAGCTCTTTCAGTAGACTTTCAAAATATTTTATTTCCCTTCTATTTCCCTGGCTGGATAGTCAGGTCGGAGTAATTTTCTCTTTCTCCTGGGGTTGGTTGCTAAGAGACACTGTATTACTTGTCTTTCTCTTATGACCCGATGACTGTGACCAGCAAAGAAGACATGCAGACAACATCCTGACACGGCTCCTACAAGATCACTGCGCCTGGTTACCCCACGATGGCCTTCCTTAACCCTCTCATGTCTGTCACACCAAGATGTCCCAAGTTGGTTATCACACAGGGTCAAAGGATTTCCCCCATCTTTTTGGAAATGGTGGTCGTGATGGAGCAACTACATCTATCATTATAGCAGCCAAGACGCAAATAAAAATGTTTCAGTAAAGGTTCTACGTTACCTGCTTATTCTTACTATGATTTTTTTTTTTTCATTTTATAGGTAAACAAGCAGACCAAAAAGTGTTCCGAGTTAATCTCAAATAAGGATAAAGCTGTAAGAGAACTTTTAAATAGCTTCGTAGCCAGAGTCCTTCAGTCCCCACCCTTTTCTAATTTACACAGCCAAAGCAAAGCTCATCCCTTGTTTATTTCTAATGCTGCACAGCTCTTGGCAGAATACCTGAAATGTCCTTGATGCTCAATAGATGTTTGCTGAATGAATAAATGAACAAGTGTTCTAATAAAGTTTTGTGTGTGTGTGTGTGTGTGTGCACGCTTTTTTTTTTTTCCCATCCCCTGAGGTTGTTATCCAATCTTCCCATCCACACATTTCAGGAAAAGGAAAAAGTCGTGAGTTCATTTTTCAAGGTTCAAAGGCCTTAATAACAGACAAAAATTTAAGCAACAATAGGAAATGCAAGAAAGTAACAAAGATTCTGGATCTCTATTTAATAGCATCCTTTGTAGCTATTTCCCTGGTACTACTGATTTCTTCTTTCTATTCTCTTCCCCACCACAAGAGTAACCTGGAAGAGCTGTGTTTTGAACAGTCTCTTAGTCTTCTTACCACAAGGCCAAATTCATAGACTATTACCTATAGTATACGTATAAGACATCAGTTTCCCAGAATCCTTCCCCAATTGATAGCTAAACTTTCAGCATTAAAGCTTTGTGCATTCTGCTTAAGGCTCAGATTTCGAGAAAAAAAATGAAGTCTTTCTGGCAAGATTCCATGTTGACATACTTTTCTCAAAGATTCAGACCTCTGTCCTTTTGATAGCCAGCTAGCCAGCTAACTAGAGAGGTATATACAGATACATAGAGATATAGGTAGATATTTGTGTCTTCAGTTTGTGTACATTTAATGAAGATTATTTGCATAGAATTTAGAAGTTGGCATGCAAAATACAGTAGAAAAATTACAGAATTCAAATTTAGACATAGCTACATTCAAATAAAAAAATCCACTATTTATAAGCCCTGCTACCATAGGCAACTTATTATCTCTCTGAGCCTCGACTTCATTCTTTGAAAAATGGAAACATCAGTATCAAATTTCAAATAATACCATAAAGATGATCTATCAGATACCTGGCATATAGTAGAAACAAATTAAGATGTTAGCTCTATCGTGGACTATATGCACCTACCATGAACGTATGTTTTGCTCAGGTGTAGGGAAAAGAATGTTTGAAGCTATCAGCCTAAAATGAGAGACAGCATGAGGTTGTTAGAGGAAAATATTAAGGGTGTACACGCAGGGAGCCCATAGCCCATTTCACCACTCAACGACATTTACAACATTCCACCATTCCACAGGAACGATTTTACCCCCTGACTTTCAGGAGTAACCAATTTTACGCAATTTTTGTAGCTGAATCATGCTTTCATGCAATCTTAGAGTAGGAAGGAAGTGAAGAGATAACATTGTTCAATCATGTTGTTTTACAATATGGGAAACTGACCCAGGGTAGTTTGTTGATTCATGTAGGATTTAAATGGCTTTAAAGGCAAAAGGGGATGTGTCCTTTCCATTCCCCCACATCTCCCTCCATTAGCTCTTGCCGTGTTCCGTGAGTTGCCTTTCTGATTGGCTGCCACCTACTTTTTAGTGTGGCTAAGGTAAAACTACCTTTATTCTGGCAAGACTTTTTGTTTTCCCCTTTCAACTGAATATCCACACATAATTCTATGATTATATTCAGGATAAAGTTAAACTTTAGGATGGATACTAGCTTTAGCTAGAAATCATGGCTCTCTAATACTTTGGCAAAGAAATAACATGCTCCTACGGTTGGATTTATTTTTGAAGGCAGAATGGCTGAAGGGTGTTTCTATCTTAGTTACCAACTTCTAGCTGCAAACCTTTGGTCCTTCCATTCCCTCTGTAACTCTGGCTTTGCCCATCCTCCCCCACTTCCAACAACACAGCCAACTAAAGCACTGGTCTATTAGTAACCTGTCTCCTGGCAGCTGTTCTTACCTAGACAACGAAAATACGAAAATTTCATGGGAGTCCTCAACTGGGCACAAGTTCTAAGATGTGTCCTCAGCCTTGTACTGACAATTTTTCAGGGTGAGAAGATAATGATTCTAGATAACAATTTCAGTCTAGAACTAACAATATTTTCACACAGATTAAGTTTTCTCTAGATTATAATCAGTACAGAACAGACTGCAGGAGATGAGCTGCTTAGGGATACTATAAATTCACCATTAGCAAAATATGATGCCTTGAAAAGCCCTGCATTTAAGGGAGTATGGCTGTAGCTCTCCGAAAGAATAAAATTATTTGGAAGCTTAGAAACTTCAGAGAAAAAACATTCATTACTACTGGTTCAATGAATTAGAACAAATAAAATGTATATGCCAAAAAATATCTAACCCTGGGGCAGGTTGCAGAGGGTGGAGCAAATGTGCTGTCAGTTTTATTGAGCTTGGCCTTTTATCTGTTGGGCATTGACTTATCCCTATGCCTTCTCAGGCTGCCACACAAAGATTTTCAGAAGCTTTAGATGATCTTGCCAGTGTATCCTCTCCAAATGTCTATGGATGTTGAATCATTTGCATCTATTACCCTAACTGCATCTATTCCCCTAACTGTAATGTTATTTACATTCCAAACAACACATGGTACAATAAATCACAAAGGTAAATAATAAGAGTGCAGTGAGTGCTGCCACTTCACCACCTTGACTGTTGAGCTGAAAGAGTCTTACTCACTCCCAATCAACCAATACGTCAGTCACACTACAACCAGACAGGGCTTTTTGGGTATAGCAGAAGTACTCAAAACACAAAACACAACAAATTATTGGTATAGACAGAGGGATTGTAGCATATTACTATATTTTCTTTAAAAAATTAAAGAACTTATATTCATGAATAAGATAAGCCAAGGAAAGATGTCTAAAGTTTCTATCACATGGTAATTCTGATACCTTTCTTAACCTTAGTTGTCTTTCCTTTTATTTTTCCTAAACTCTAGGTTTTCCAATGTGTTTCCTCAAAAATCTATACTTACTCGGGTTCCAAGAACTCTAACTTCTTTACTCAACTATAAATAAACTCTATTTGTCCTAAACAAGCTACTTAATCTAATCACAAAAAGGTTTAAATTCAGTTTTTGACCTTCTTACCCTTAGAGACTCAGTATTCTCTTCCATTTATAATAAAGGAGGCTGTACTTTGGAAATGCATGATTTTTTTAAAACCACAGTGATGCCACATAGGAAAGCCCCAATAAGGGAGCCTGACAAACTGAACTGAAAAATGTAAAGATGTGTCAGGGCCCTTGAACATTTATTTAAGAAAAGAAATTCTACAACAAAAAATAGCCGGGCGTTGTAGCGGGCACCTGTAGTCCCAGCTACTCGGGAGGCTGAGGCAAGAGACTTGTCTAAGGCCAGGAGTTAGAGGTCTACAGAGGGCGACAAAGTGAGACTCTGTCTCAAAAAAAAAAAAAAAGAAAAGAAAAGAAAAGAAAAAGAAAGAAATTCTCTGGGAGAACATCACCATTCTCTGTATTCAGTAGTATTATGTTCAGTTCTGGGTCCTCACAAATGAGGATTTTCTGGATAGACTAGATTTGGTCAGTTTAAAGGAAAGAAGGTGCGTCAGAGTAACAGATGTCAAGTCTATTTTGAAAAGCCTGATGGGTTCATAAAAGGAAGAGAGATTAGGCTGGCTCTTTGTGATCTGCGAGAGCAAACATGTAGATTTGAAAAGCAGAAGTCTTCACCTAAATATGAAAAAGCAATTTTAATCAAAAAGTAACATGGGGCTCAGCGCCTATAGCTCAGGGAGTAGGGCGCCAGCCACCTACACCGAGGCTGGTGAGTTCGAGCCCAGCCCAGGCCTACTAAACAACGACAACTGCAACCAAAAATTAGCCTGGCTTTGTGGCAGGCACCTGTAGTCTCAGCTACTTGGGAGGCTGAGGCAAGAGAATCGCTTAAGCCCAAGAGTTTGAGGTTGCTGTGAGCTGTAACGTCATGGCACTCTACTGAGGGCAACATACTGAGATTCTCTCTCAAAAAAAAAAAAAGTAACATGGGTAACAATATAAAATATGTACCCATTTCCAACACACAGTAAAGCCAAAGCCAATTTAGGATTCCCTAGCAGTACTTATCTGTACCTGCAGGGCTACTGCTAAGCTAAGCCTCATGTTCTTCTAGGCTAAGTTTGAGTCATTATTTTGGTTTTGTCATTGTTGTTATTAGGATATATAACAAAAGGACACAAACCTTTTGTTAAATTTGTGCCTAGATATTTCAAAGTTTATTCTCTATGTCAAAGGGACTTCCTTTCACTGCATTGTCTCAAGTATTGTTGCAATTAAGTGTAGCAGGTTTGTAAATTTAATGTGATTTGAACTATCTTAAAAACATCATATAGTTCAACTGAAATTAAATTTATAAATAATCAATGATTAAAAATTAATAATTAATTAGTATTTATTCAATAAACAATCTTTAAGTGCTTGTTCTGTGCTGTGGCCATATCAGGCACTGTCAATTCAATGGTGAGAAGCACAGCGTTCCACCTCTTAATACAGCCTAGTTGGAAGGCACCTGTAGTGCTGCCTCACTATGATAAGTACTGTTTTATTTGTTTGTCTGCTTGCTCTTCATTATTCCTTTCCCTAGAGATTTATAACTTGAAAGTGTAGAACGGAGAGGTCTTATCTAATAAGGAGATTCGATGGGTTTGTAGGAATTTTTGTCTTTGTTTTGTTTCTTTTTTGCAGGGTAAGTGCTGACAATGTTAAGTACTGACTCACTCCACAAGTAGGAATTTTAAGTTCAAAGACTAAGAGATAATCCCATGTATTATGCAGGCATAATTCAAATAAAAATAAAGACAAATGTTCAAAAAATCAGAGAACTATCCAAAGTCAAAACAGGCTGCTTCAGTTTCTTACACTAGAAACATTCCAAATAATCCTGAAAAACACTTTTTCAGAAACTTGAGTGGTAACTCAGGTATCAGGTAAGAGATTGACCTACCTTAGTACTTCTGAAAATTGAGGTTTTAAAAAAACAGTACCGATTCCAGACCAGTTATACCAGCACATCTGAAGGTGAGGTGCAAGTCTTCCATTTCTTTCGAAAACGCCCCAGGTGGTTCATTTTACTGTTAAGAGGGCAGAGAATCACGGGGAACATTTAAAGTCCCCTGGGATATAACACTGGCTGTAGTCTAGGAGTTTTGCAGAATTGCAAGCCCCGAAGTCCAAGGAAAATGTGGTAAGGGACATTGGCATAACCCTTTCTACATTAGTAAGGTCACCAAAGGCTTATGGCCGTTAACAAAGCAGTTCAAGTTCAATGATGTGCATGTGTGGAGAAAGATCAGAACCATCCAACTGGATGAAAAGAGACAAAGGAGACACACTCATTCTGGGATTCCAGAGATCATCACTCTACCCAGCTCTGCACAGAGTAGCTGTACTGAATAAAGTATGCATTTTAGGTAGATAGGTGTTTTTGTTTTTTCTTTTCTTTCTTTTTTTTTTTTTTAATTAACCAGGGAACTCCCTATTCACAACTTCACCTCTCCCAAAACTGCATTTAGTGTAATGAGATGTTTACAAAATTCAATGGGATTTTGGGAAGACTTACAGGACAGACAGCCTAGCAAAATTTTTATATCAAGGCAAAAACTATGGCTTTGGACATTAAACACAGTCCTTCCAAAGGAATAAAAGTAAATAACAGGTAGAAAAGCCCCCACTGAGCATCTATGATTTCCAAGTACCATAATCTGCCAGCACTAAAAGAACGCATTTTTAGTACTTGAGGTTGTTGTTTTTGAAAACCATGCCATTGAACCTTGATTTTTTTTTCCTACTGTTTCCTTTTCTGTTTCCTTATCAATTACCAATGACTCCTGATGGAGGTACCCTACCACAAAAGGGAACAATGGTGATAATATGGCCACAACCCTGGGAAGGGAAAGGTCCACCTCTGCCCTGCAGAGGCCCAGGGGAAGAGAAAGGTAAATGGGGAATAGAAAAGTAAATGCATTGGTCAAGGCCAGAGTAAAATCTGGTCTCATCCCCAAGAGAAAAATGCAGAAGTTCTGGCTCTCAGCATTTATTGTTAACCACCAGTCTTTCTCACTTCCCCTGCAAACAGAGTTGACTTTGGCCAATGAGAGAAGAACGAGTTTCACAAACAGTTATCATCACAAGAAATAAGGGTGGAGTGCTAAGGGGCCAGAACCATGGTATGCGGCTTTCTGAGTACAGAGTCCCTGTTAGGCTTTAAAAAGAAATTGAGTTGTTACTTCAACATTTTACTAGACCAATAACATCAAGTTGGCAATTATGGGTTGCATTTGTGTAGCTGAATCTTTTAAGAAATACAAAAAGCTTAAGAGGATGGGGACAGGCAAACTTGACCCCCAAAATTAACTTTCGAGATAGAAAAGCTGCCATAAGAGCTCCGACAACTGA
Source organism: Nycticebus coucang (assembly GCF_027406575.1). Classification (NCBI taxonomy): domain Eukaryota; kingdom Metazoa; phylum Chordata; class Mammalia; order Primates; family Lorisidae; genus Nycticebus; species Nycticebus coucang. The sequence goes on from NC_069795.1 coordinate 85,536,321, forward strand.
GCCAGGTGAAGCACAGGGGTTTTCTATAGTTATTAATTGCCATTTTACCATCCTTATCATCATGGAAGTCAGCAGAATATGGGGGGCACTAAATGGTGTGTTTTCAGAAGAGACGGCCAACTGGGCTGGGAAATGCACTGCTTGAATCAAAACCTATTGCTCCTAAGGCTTGCGTACTGGCTCAACTTAACACAGCGGCAGGCTCCGGTGGAAGAGACGATTCTTCTTTTTTGAAGGGAGGTAGAATAGAGTAATTGCCAGATGTTTGCAATTTTAGCTATAAAAAGATGGCTGCTTTCCATTCCTGAGTATCTTAGGACTTTTTTCTTTCTACCCAAGCTATTGTGGCTCACTAAAATAGGCCACTGCACCGATGAATCATCACTCAAAACTGCAATAATGCAAGCAGAACAAATACGACATTTTAAATTCACAAAAAAGAAAAATAAATGAAAATGAAGCAGCAGAAAGCATGTAGCATTTTGTTTGTTTGTTTCCAGTAAACTTTAATTTTGGTTCAGAAAAGTTATGTTTGAATCTATCCAGGACTACTTTCTACCTATAGGACCAGGTACAGAAATCCCATCAATGAGCCTTGAACTCCTCAGCTGTAAACTAGGGACACCAAGGAACCCTATCACCTCCACCCCCTGCCTTACAAGTGCACAAATATTTGTTGTGTGGATAACAAGGAAACATATATGTAAATGTGGGAAACCATAATCATGAAATAATTGTTTATCCTATGTACATTGTACTTTCTAATGTAGTTACTAGAACATTCCTCAGGAGCATGGTCACATACTCGATCTCTCTTCAGACACTGCCTATTAAATTTAGTGAAAGTAAGAGTGAAAACCTGTTTTTTTATTTAAGCAGCACCAGTATAATCAGCTTGAGAGACTGGTGACCCTTTAGATGGGGGGTGTTACCTTTCTTAGTGGAAGTTTTTGTGTGTCTGTACACAAACCCCATATAAGGTGGTATGTTCTCTATGTCATTGCAATTGATCACATACTTTACTAACGTTTTCATCCTTTGGGGGTAAGTTTTATTCTTTTTAAATGAAGATCTTAAATCTGAAAAAAAAAAAAATAGGAATCTCTTTGAGGGTCTGCTGATGTTATGAGCCCTTTCCCTGAAAAAGACATACACGTGGACTAAGTTTAAATGTAACATCCGGAGACTGGCTAAATTCCAAATGTGAATCCCAGAAATGAATGGAACCCAAGATAAAATCCCTAACTAAATTAATTTTTCTGAAATGCAATAATGCCTGAAACTTCACTGTATAATTTGATATTTTAGAAAACTATAAATTTTAAAACTAAGTGAAAATTACGAGTTTACACTATAAAATATTCACCCACATTCTTAACTATAATTATAGTTCACTAATAAAAATATTACTTTCCAAAGAAATATTCTACTATGTGCATGAATCCTTGTTTGTTCTACATTGAAAGAGTTCAGGTAAAGTAGAGCCCTTTCTGAGAAAGGTATTATGTGAATTCAAAAAAGAATATGACAACGTGTCATAATTCTCCCATCTTTCTTTGTGGCTGAACAGTATTCCCCAGTATGCATATGCCACAGTTTAGTCAAATTTCCGATGAACATATAAACAGCTTAAAGGCTAAGACGCCTTTCACTTTTTCCAATCTACTATAGAAGCCTATTCAATAAAAATGGCATGGATGGATCTGAATTGGCCCCAGTAAAAATTCTGAATTAATGCAGAAATCAAATTAATGAAGAAGCAAAATCTGTCTCCCAGGGACAACAGGTACGCACGTATGAGGACAATTCACTGTCACCTCAAATGGTGACATTTCTAGGCACATTTCAGAGAACCTGAAATGTGAACCTGATTTCTTTCCTAGCAATTATTTTTTATAGAGGAAGCACTTAATAAAACCAAAGTCAATATATCATATATGAACAGATCAATAACAAAAATAAAGGGAAGTTGAAATGCCATCTTAATTTCAGTAAAATTACCCATGATACCTAACATATTTAAGGGAAATGACATAATTCACCTAAATTAATGAAGATTTCAAGAGTCCAAAGGCCTTCTGCAAAAACATCTCCCTGGTAATGACTCCTTGATGTTACTTACTAAGGCTGTTTTATATTTTGATACATCATACACATCCATGCACAGGGGATCCTAAGTAATTTTCACACATTTGGATGGTGTCGATTTTCAAAAAGCTTTGAATAGTAATGACGTGGAACAGAATGATGAGAAATTTTCTTTCTTCTTAAAAAACCAATAATAGCATTAACATGAGATGCATTGTTGTGTTGAGGAAAAGCTATAGACTGCCTTCGAAGAGAAACGTTCAAAAAAATTGAAAAAAAAAAAAAAAAAAAGAAGACGTCAAGGGTTCAAATCCCTGCTTTGCCTGTGCTATTCACTTTGCATATATTACCCTCTCTGCAGAGTGAGGGTGCCAACAGCTATGACTGACAGTGCAGCTGAAAAGACTGGGTAGCAGAAAAGCAAAGTGGACTTCAAAGGCAGTAGAGACGAATAAATTCACTAAAAAGTTTCTCCCATCCGTAAGACACTATTCTACCAGATACACTGAGTGATAATTATAATCAATGACTAGCATACAGCAGTTATTTTATATTACCCACATTTTCCTTCAAGGAAAATACTTAAGTTTGGTCAACTGTGGCTTCTCTATTTATTAGCCTCAATGTGGGTCCTCTGAATCTTAGATTTTTCATTTGTCTTTAGAAACCATAATAATGTAGGAACTATAATAATGCTACGGGACATTGTGTTGATTGTGTAAGAAAGTGCTCTACGGCTCAGCACCTGTGGCTCAAGCGGCTCAGGAGCCAGCCACATACACCTGAGCTGGCGGGTTCGAATCCAGCCCAGGCCCACCAAACAACAATGACGGCTGCAACCAAAAAATGGCCAGGCTTTGTGGTGGGCGCCTATAGTCCCAGCTACTTGGGAGGCGGAGGCAGGAGAATCGCTTAAGTCCAGGAGTTTGAGGTTGCTGTCAGCTGTGATGCCACAGCACCCTACCCAGGGTGACAGCTTGAGGCTCTATCTCAAAAAAAAAAAAGAAAGTGCTCTACAATCTATTTCCATGCATGCGCCCTCACACACATTCAAAATTGCAAGCTGTAATGAATATTTCATAATAAAACTCTTCTTTCATTGCTTCCTGTTTTCTCAGGATCACCCCAAAGTGTGGATAAGTAAGAAGGCGAAACAGAACAAAAGAAAAAAAACTATTTTGGTTGGCTCGCATCTCACATTCTTCTGGTTGTGTGTGTGAGTAGGTAAAAAGCTGTCTCAAAATAGTTGCAGGAGAATTGCTTTTTGCCTCTTCTCTTTTTGCCTTTGCATATTTGTATTCACAGAAACATTTCATTCTAAAGCTTAACAGATCACTAAGGAGAGATAATAATGATACTTCTGGCCAAGACCTCCAGGAAGGTACTTCTTGCCCCATGGTAGGATAAGATTGGTATATTCTTATTTCTTGGTCCTTCCTCTCTGTAGCTACCCAACTTCCTGGAGCTATTCCTAGAGGTAAATTTCAGTGCATGCTAGAACATTTGGGTCTACCCACAGTGAAGTCACTCTGTCCACTCTGCAAAGCTACTTACTTCTGGAATCCCAGAGGTGTCTCCTAAGGACATAAGGAGCTGCCAAAATGACAAGGGTCATGATGGATGCCACTTTGCACATGCTGTTCCCTGTGCTTGGCATGCCGTGATGTCCACTGCCCTTTCCTGCCTGGTAAACAACTAACTCATTCTTTAAGACTCAGGTCACACATCTCTCTGACGCTTTCTCCAATTCCTCCTCCAAGATGTCTTACATATTCTTTTATGGCACTAAATTTACATAATGCAACTTTATGGGTGCCTGGTACCTGTTATCCATCTATCTTGACTAGCAACCATCTATTCTGTTCGAAGACAAAATACAGAACAATGTAAAGAATGATTAATAGGGGAGAATGCTGGAAAGGCAAAGTGTCAGGAAGCTCAGGTGCCACATGCCACCAACATATACTCTTTTGACCCAGATGCTGTCTTCTGCCATCCTATTTCTTTCTTTTTTTTTTTTTAATTTTTTTATTTTTTGCAGTTTTTGGCCAGGGCTGGGCTTGAACCCGCCACCTCCAGCATATGGGGCCAGCACCCTACTCCTTTGAGCCACAGGCGCTGCCCCTGCCATCCTATTTCTGACTGCAGAAATTTTAAAGAAGGAAGATAAAAACACCACACTATTTTTTTAAAATAGCTCCTTAGGTCAATCATTGTTCTCAGGTATGATTTCTTTATATGGCATATTTGCCCAAAGGCTCAGGTCTTAGATTTATTTTTATAATATCCATAATGAATCCCCATTTACAGGTAATTTTCATAGGCCTTCCATGACCCAAAACAGGCTAAGACTTTAAGCACTGCTACATAAAGTAACACAAGAGCAAGTGCTCCATGATGCAGAAGCATTGGCATTGCTGGGGCATTCTAGAAGAATCAATTGTTATTGTTCTTTTAAATTTTCTTTCTTCCGTTTTTGGATTCCAACTAAAATTCCTTGGGACAACATATGCAAAAAGCCTGTTTTTTTTCTATGTTTAAAGCACAGAGAGAAAAGAATAGCAACATGAAGGAAGTTTTAGATCTTGGAATCTCTACATTGCTCACATAATAAAAGATGCTTAAGATTTGAAAAGCTACTATCATTACCCAAGAGAGGAAGTATGTACACACAGGACCTGCAGAAAGTTCAAAGAGCATCAAGCACTAGCCCTGGTTCACAAATTTTGGTTGAGTATTATTCACAATTACCTGTGGAGTCTTGTTTTTTGTTTTGTTTTAATGCAGATTGCTGGATTCCATGCTGAAAAACTCTGTACTATTGAGATAGGACCTAAGACTTTAAAAAATATATCATTCTGGGCGGCGCCTGTGGCTCAGTCGGTAAGGCGCCAGCCCCATATACCGAGGGTGGTGGGTTCAAACCCGGCCCCGGCCAAACTGCAACCAAAAAATAGCCGGGCGTTGTGGCGGGCGCCTGTAGTCCCAGCTACTTGGGAGGCTGAGGCAAGAGAATCGCTTAAGCCCAGGAGTTGGAGGTTGCTGTGAGCTGTGTGAGGCCACGGCACTCTACCGAGGGCCATAAAGTGAGACTCTGTCTCTACAAAAAAAAAAAAAAATATATCATTCTCCAAGTCTTTCTGATGACTTTGAAAAGCTTTGAGAATCAATGTTTTAAACCATACCTGAGAGCAGTGATCATAAAGAGAATGGCACAGGCAATTCAGGTTGCATGTAAGATGGCACTTGGAGTAGGAAAAGAAATACATTGAAAAATTTAAATAATATTAAACTTTTTATTTTGAAATACAGACTCAACTGCAAAAATAGTACAGAGTCCCATCTTTACTTTACCCAGCTTCCCCTCATATAGCTATAATGCACTACCCAGACCAGAAAAGTGACATCATTATGTTACTATTAAGTAGGCATTATTCAGTTTTCACTGTATTTTAACCTGCATTCATTTGTGTGGGTATATAGCTCTGTGCAATTTTATCCCTCTATAGATTCACACCACCACCATTCCAATCAAGACAAAGAACTGTTCAACCACCACAAAAATATTCCTGTTATTTCTCTTGCCAGGAAGGCCCACTCTCTGTCCCAAACATGCCAGACTCTATCCCAACAACCACTAATCTGTTCTCTATCTATAGTCTTCTCATCTCATGGAACCATACAATGTATGTAACCTCTTGCCACCAACTTGTTTATTCATTAAGTACAATGCTTTAAAGTCAATGCAAGCTGTTGCATGCATCAATGGTTCATTCTTCTTTATCTCTGAATAATAATATTCCATCATATGAATGTCCAAACCTTGCCCAAATATGTGCCCAGGAAAAGACATTTGGGGTGTTTCCAGTTTATTGTCATTATGAAAAAAAAAGTTGCTAGGAATATTCATGTACAGGTCTTTATGTGAACATAACTTTTCATTTATCAAGATTAAATCCCCAAAAATGCACTTGCTGAGTCATCAGGTTAATACATGTTTACCTTCGTAACACACTGCCCAAGATTTTTTCAGAGTGGCGATACCATTTTACACATTCCTACCAGTAATGTGAGAGATCCTTTCTGCACATCCTTGCCTGCATATGGAAACAATTTTGATTTTAGATTTTCTAATGGGTATGTAGTAATTACTTCTTTGTGACTTACTCTCTATTTTTATTATAAAAAAAAAATTAAACTCTGTTTTCAGATTTAAACTATGTAGTGACAATGGCATCGTATATTTATGTGATTTAAAAATAAAGACAATTAAAGTACACTTCATCACACAAGTCAACATTAATCATTGTTTTTGAACCATACAAGGATTAGGAACCCACCACCTTATTAAGAAATTGATTTCAACAGTTAATTAAGCTGACAGGTTACAAAATAAAAGAAATCTCTGTCAACAATACTGAACTTCTTCTTATTCTAAAGTACCTAATCCACTTTGTTCAGGTATATGAGTGCTACCGCTGTAGCTTCTAAAAAGTCACCCAAGGCACATCCATGAGACAAAACCGTGGCAATCACAGAAGGAATCCACATGACCACAGTAAGGAGTCCACACTAAGTTGTGCCACTTACTACTCTGCAATACTGAACAAGCCACAGGACCTCCCTGAGTCTGTAATGGGGATAAGAACTCCTGCATCAATTTTCATTTGTTACGTACAGCGTTCCTGGACAGAGACCCTATGCCTCCTTAAAAAGCATTCATAAATTATCCACTCTCATCTAGAAAATGAATGGATTGTACTAGATAACTTTTAAGATATACCTGATTCTAGAACTTTAGAGTTTATATGGCATTCAGACACTATGGTTTCTATCACTGATATTAGAAGCTAATTATATTTATCAGTATCAATACTACACATTTATTCATACAAATAGAGCATCCTTTATTCAAAATGCTTACAACTGGAAATGCTTTGAATTTCACACTTCTTCGGATTTTGGCATATTTGAATAATAGTTAAGCATCTTAATCCACAATCTGATATCCAAAATGCCCCAGTGCTCATTTTGTTTCAACAGAATTTAGGGCTCAAAAAGTTATGAATTTTGGAGCATTTCAAATTTCAGATTTTCAGATTAGGGATGCTCAGTCTAGCCATAAAAAAAAAAAAAAAACACAAAAAAACACATTTTAAGAAAGGAAAAATTCTAGTAAAATTATAATACTCAAAGATGGATACAAGTCACAGTTGAGCACCTCTTTTAATAGCAAAAGTCAAACACTTGAGTATTACAATTTTAATACTTTTTTCCTTTCTTAAAATGTATTTTGGGCACCGTCTATATACTATAGCAATTGTTTTATAATTTGAAAAAATTATTAGTAATAATGTGTATGAAGTTATAAAATGCATTTATTTGGTAAATACTATTTTATAATTTTAACAATGTTACTTATTATTAATAAAAACAACAAACTATCTTTTATTATAGCAAGAACGTATATTCCAAGAAGGCAAGAATTAGTCTATGTTTTGCTCATTACCATTACATCAGCCCCTAGAAAATCATTCGGCACAAAATCTGTTTTAAGTAAATGACTGTTAAACAGTAACTCTTAGAGTTGTAATGTATTTTTGTGGCTAGAAACATTTTTACATTTATCATTATATTTATCTTGTAAGATAATAAATATAATCAACTAATTTAATAAATTAAGGAGGCTAATATAAAAGTGTCATGTCCATGACCAAGTGGTAAAACTAAGGCAGGGATGTAAACACTCTGACCCTTAAGCCAGTGTTGCACCTTGGCACTCTTTGTGCATCGATAAGGTCTACGTATATTTGGTAAGATCTACGTATATTTGGTAAGATCTGATGTCACCCCAAGAATTATGAATTATTTTCTCTGCTGAAAAATGCAATGCAATGATCAAATTAACACAATTAATATCTGATCCTTTAATGAAGGAACAGCTTGTCCCTTCTTCCCCAAGGACCTGAAAGTTAAAACTAGTGCACTGCACTCCACAGTGATGGATGAGGCTCAAGATCCTTACACCATGATGCAGAAAGGGAGCAAGACTGTCAAAGCCAAGCTTCATTAGAAAACCTAATGTTTCCACAGACTCCTGACTATCCTCATGGCCCACCACACATAATCATCGCAAATGTCTGAGTTGTTGCAACTGCTCATCTGTGATTGCTGGTAATGTAACAGGACTGCTAGGGCTACCAAAAGATGTTTCCCATTTGTACCTCCAGAGCAAGATTCTCCCTGCATGAGGGACAAAGGACTATAAGTCTCCAGAGAGAAAAGAGCACACTGTGAGTCTAAATACAGCCGACCCTCTGTAAGCTGACTGATCAAGGGACTGTAACAAACTGGTCAACATACAGAGGTGGTCAACACAAGGAACGAGGCCTGCAGCATCGATACCTACCTGCAGTGCATGTGTGGTCTGTGATAATTAGGTCAACTTAGGGAGGTGGTCAACTACAGAGATTCTACCATATTTAAATATCACTGTTCTCTACTTCTGATTATGCCAGGCTTTTCCTAACAGCAGAAAGAGAAGTAGTTCCAAATTGGCCTACATGTTCAAAATAAAAATGATGGGGAAAATTTCACTTGACCTATTTCTTTAAATATATTGCCATAGATGGCCATTCATTTCCCTTTCATGTTACTAGTTAACAGTCATCAGTTAACAAAACAAACAAGTCCTTCCTTCCTAACTAGAATATATGACTCACATCATTACTGGCTAATTCTCTACCAATAACCCAGGACTAGTCAATTTCTAAGAACCAAGCCCCAAAGTTGCCTGTTCTTGTAAACAGTGGTGGTGCCGTGGGGTGAGTACATTTCAGAAACAGGTTCTGGACTCTTAGGTATATTAGCAATCACTTATAACCCTTCCTCCTCCATACAACTGATCAATAACTTCGGGTAGCATAAAGCAAAGAAAAATGTGATGGAAGAAATAATTGAGGCTTAGAACTCCCATTTACCAAAACTTATCTACCTTGACAAATGTCAGTAAAAGAGTATAAGCAAAGGTGGAAAACACAGGACTTATTTACGTTCTATGCACATGAACAGGGTAATATATGTAGGAGTAGTGTGCAGAAAAGGTCATGGAAGAAAATAATGGAGACAGAAGTCTAAGACCTAAGACTGCCTACCCCTACCTCCAGGAAATAGAACCCTTGAGAATCATTAAGACCCTTAGATATCAAGGTCCTCGTCTATCTTTACTCACTACGTGGTTCTTTAATAAGCTATTTCACTTTGGTAGTTTACCGTTCATTAAAATGGCAGTAACATCAGTTCTCTGTGCCTCAGAGAGCTTCAAGAAGACTTCTTGGAAAATTAAAAGACAATGAATACAGCAGTGCTAAATAAACCATAGGCGTTATACTAATATAAAGAGATTGTACCAAAAGGACCATCTGCAACTGGCACCCAAAAGATTTACTTTTTTAAAGATCTAATATAAATATATATATATATATATATTTTTTTTTTTTTGTAGAGACAGGGTCTCACTGTACCACCCTCGAGTAGAGTGCCATGACATCACACGGCTCACAGCAACCTCTAACTCTTGGGCTTGCGTGATTCTCTTGCCTCAGCCTCCCAAGCAGCTGGGACTACAGGCACCCGCCACAAGTTGGCCCAGCTATTTTTTTGTTGCAGTTTGGCAGGGGCTGGGTTTGAACCTGCCACCCTCGAAATGTTTTTAAAAGGAATTTCACAGAATGGAGAAAGTGAATTCTAGGCTAACCTCGACTGTACAAAATTGAAAACTTCCCAAATCGTTCCGAATGATTATATGACTGTCTACTATAATGACAGGATGACCAAACGTCATTCAGCCAAACTACTGAGAGACAGACATTAAGATCCTAATTCCTAGAGTATAAGAGCAGAATAATTTCAAAAACCATCTTTGTTACTCAGGAACAAAACACAGGGTGTCAATGAAGTTGGAAAATTCACTTTTAACTTTTCTCTTTGCTAAAAACAGAAAAAGAACTATCCTCTGTTCTGCCGTCAACTACCAAGGCTTAGTTTTCTTGTTTTTGTTGTTTTGGGGGTGAGGGGTTCTGTTTGCCTTTGGATGGGTTTATTGTTTTTTGTTTGTTTGTTTGTTTGTTTTTTATCTGATGTAAAAAGGGGACGCACATTACAAGACAAACAAGCCTGAAGGCAAGTATTTTAAAGACCGGGAACACTGCACTGTCTTACTGTTCTCATCAGTTGAAGAGAAGTTGATGGGACAAAATTGAAACTACGTAACAAAATCACTTCACAAAAAATGAAACAGCCAGTCCACATGTCCACAGGCTTACATTACTGGGCACAGAAAAGAAGCATTTGGAAGCACTTTAAGTTAGCTGTGGAAACAGTGGTCCTTTCAGAATTAATGAAAATTATGAGAACAATGGAAGTAAAATAAAAGAACTTTGAGGGCTCAAGAGCTGCTAAGTGGAGGCAAAAAAAGAAAAACAACCTCACGCCCCACTTTTAAGTAAACCAAAGTCCTTTTTAGAAAGATGTTATTAGTAGAATATCTCATACAAGAAAATTATAAATATGGGTATCCCAGAATTACAAGTTGATATGGAATACACCTGGGTGCTTTTCTACTTTCACAGTCAGAATTTTAAAATGAGAAGGCAAACCCCAGAGATTTTATAGTATATTATAGCAAGGTGAGAAATGTAGTTGGGAACTTCAAGGTAACAGCGTTCAAACAAACCCCCGACTAAAAAGCTCAATGAAATGGGTATAGGAGGGGAAATAATTCACACATGTAGGCTGAAACTGCAGAGCCACAGAGCCTAAGAAGCAGCTGACAACATCCAGAACCTTGGCCTGGATACGCAGGTTTCCAGGGCTGAGTTTGCCTATTCAGTTTTGCGAGCATGACTGAGTTCCTATGCTTCAGACAGCCTGCGAGGGGCCCCTGGGGATAAGGACATGAGTCAGGCAGTTCCTGCCTCCAAAAGTTTAGTACTGGAGGACACAGGTGCACATATAAGGATATCTACTAAAAGGCATGCTGTGGTGAGGACAGTATGGGTACACCATGAGGTTATAAAGCGGTAGAGAGCACTTGTCACTAGAATATAGTTCCAAGTTCTGGATAATTCTGGAGTTAGAAAAGTCTTGAGGTTTGGTGCAAATTCTTCTCTGAGCAAGCTATTCTCTGAGTAAAGAATTTCACATTCTATGGGTTGAGAGACTGTTAAATTTATGCCAAAAACAGCTAGACTCTATGATTTCTATTCGTTCTTCATACATGAACTTCTTGGTGGTCAACTTTTAAACAATGAATTGTAAGATTTTAGGAGCTGGAAATTGGGGGACAAACGTTTACTAAAATCAAAAGAAGCATGATTGCAGAGGCATAAGAAGCACGAGCTGGGGTCACCAATTCACCCTGTAAGCAAAACCTGAGCTACCTACTACCTGGGGATCTCAGGAACAAAACAAAGAATTTTAAAATGGGTTGGGTGCAGTGGCTCCTGCCTGTAATCCCAGCACTCTGGGAGGCTGAGGCAGGAGCACTGCTTGAGATCAGGAGTTTGAGACCAGTCTGAGCAAGAGCTAGACCCTCTGCCTACTAAAAAATAGAAAATTAGCTGGGCATGAAGGTGGGTGCCTGTAGTCCCAGCTACTTGGGAGGCTGAGGCACTGGAACGCAGAAATTTGAGGTTGCTGCGAGCTAGGCTGACACCAAGGCACTCTAGCCTGGGCAACAGAGTGAAACTCTGTCTCAAAAAAAGAAAAGAAAGGGATATAAACTTCTAAAATGTATAAAAATTAAAACAAAATATAACATGCATTATAAAAATATTTAGAGTAATAGAGAAGGCACTAATAATTAAATTAAAGATATCTTGCCCTTTTAACAAATTTCAAGTGTCATACTATGCAGAACAGGAAGACAACTAGCGTCCACAGCCATATCACCCTGAATGCCTGATCCCATCTATTTTAAAAATAAGTCCAAATATAAATAATTCCCCATATTTGTCTTTAACTTGGATATTAAAGGAAAATGTATTGTTTTTCAGATTCAGGAAAGATTATATTAGAGGAGAGAGAGAGAGAAACTGGCAGAATTGCAGAAAAAAAAAAGTTGAGATGCTTGGAATGCAGATGCCACATTTCAAACTCCTTATTACTGAGCAGTGCACTTACCCAGCCAGCCAGATGCAATCCCTCCAAATACACAGACAAACATGAGAGCACACAAACGTGCATCTGACCACATGTGATGAAGGAGACACCATGTCTTGTTGCTTCACTGGAAAGCAAAACTTAGATTTGTGTAAGAGAAGTTGAGAAGCTTCACCATGATGTGGGGCTTGGTGCCACAGTGCCATGAAAGAAGTACAAGCATGTGGCATGCTGGACAGGGACAACAGCCTCCGTTTACAAACCTACTAGCCACAAAATCGTAGAGAATGTCATCTAAGTTTCCACGTGTTTATGGGGAAAAAACAATTTACAGTGTTATGTGAGAAGGTAATAAAGTAATAATGAAAAATTACAGGGCCTGGCAGATACTCATGTTCAATACGTAAAAGAACACGAGCAGGAGCAATTTTAACAAGTAGTAGAAATTTGGTCATCACAGAGTAAGATGTATGTGGAACCCCGGGAAGGGTTTGATTGATTGCTGCTGATCCAGACATTTTGGAGAAAGTTATACAAATACGATAGAATTTTGAAAGAAAACAAAAGCACGTGGAGTGGCACTTAGAGAAGAGGCCAAGAGTGTGAGCATGCTGAGTATGAAAACAAGTCCAAGTTTATGCCAGTGTTCCGGGAGAATCAGACGGCTGGTGAGCCACACACAGGCAGGACTAGTCACACCAGGGGAGTCATCACCAGGCTCACCTGCTGTGATTCACAGCAGTGAGAGCAAAAGGGATCTGAAGAGAGGCCCTCAGACACTTGTCTTCTGCCTCAGGCACGCCATTTATTAGCCCACTAAGCCTAGGACCTGCCATCACCCTAACCTCAGGCATCTATCAGTTTATCACACCTATGAAGATGACTTCTTTATACCTTTGCCTCCTACTCTATAACTGATCCCATGTTTATTCCCGTCAAATTAAAGGGAAGTCCATTTTAGTTCTCCCCAAAAGTCTGAAGACAAAATAACAATGTCCTTAGTAAGCTGAAGTGGGGGCATGGGACACAGTGAAAACATAAATGAGGACGTCAACAGGTGGCTCCCCTGCCCCTGCTGGGAGGGATTCTCTTCTGGATGCCATTCGCAAGCCCTGCAATCACTAAAGAATGATGAGCCAAAGAAAGCCAGTACAGTACGTCCTTGATTAATTGCAAGGATGGAGACTCCTTCAAGGGCAATAAAATTTCAAGCACTGCTATGGAGATTAGCATAGCACCAGGGCTTCATTTATTGTTTTCCCAGAGAAGCTTTCTAATGGTCTTGTTGTTGCCCTTTCTAGGGAAAGGGCACCCAAAGATCCACGGCCACAGCCAGCCATGGGTGCGGGTGATGTCTGAAACTCCCTAAAACTGGCCAAAGTGCCTATCACCTTCCCCAAGCAAGACAGGTGGCCTGGGCTTCTGAACTCAGTCCTGAGATGCCAATGGACTAGTAAAGGGTTTACTGCAAGCAGGAGATGACTAGGAAGGAAAGAGAAGGACTGAATTAAATCACAGAGTTTGAAATAGTCTCTGGTAGTATTAACAAAGCAAATGTGCAAATGTCATCTAAGAAGCAAGTGGAGAAAAGACAATAATAAAGGTTGGGTCAGGAGCAGAGAGCAGAGATAGAAGAGCTGGAACTCCTTTCACCGCCTCTTCTCGCTCGGCTCCCAGAAGTCTAATGTTCTCTTGTGAGTTACAAGTCCCTGTTTCATGGGTCTGAATGCGCTACTTACAGTGATTGGTGAAAGGATGAAAACTCCTCAGCTGAAGAGTATGGCACCATGTATACGCCCATGAGGTTTAACATGTGAGTGTACACACACACACACACACACGAGATGCTGAGCCCACATAAACCTTCTAACTCCGTTGTTGTAAACTAAATATATTATTATTTAAACCCCTGAAACTAGGTGCCAATCAAATTTTCTGCATGCTTCAACAAACAGCTCTCAGAACGTCCTCCAGACAGCTTTGTCCTATAGCAGCCTAAGGAAAGGAAAATACCAGAGAAGCTAAAAAAAAAAAAAAAATTCCGAGCACTTTATTATGATCACATTGAATGGTTTCTGGTTGGTCTGCTGCTTGAGAGCATTTTGAGGCACTTTCTAAGGGCAAGAGGGAGGAACCATTGGGTGGGAGACACATCTTTACAAGAAAATGGTTGGAAGTGGAAATGACCCTGTACCAGGGCACTGAGCTAAGACAGAAGAGGACAGATTTTTAGTTTGGGCTCTAACCTACTTCACTGGGTAATCGAAGCAACATAACCACTATAAGGTCTAATCTGTTTGTTCCTAAATGCGAGGTTGGTCACTCTATATGATTTCTAGGGACTCCTTAACCTTCAACAGTTCATCCTCTATGATAACCACATGTGGATCTGTGAGCTACCTTTTTCCAACACAACACTAAACTATCAATCACCTCTATTACATTGAACTTTCCCACTCTAGGCACCAAACTCTGAAACCCCAGCACTTACCCTCTCCTCCAGGTTGCTTGTATGGGTTGTATTTGGGTTTTGGAGCAACCACTGGTGCAAACTTCTTGGGTGGCTGTTGCGTAGACACTGAAATGCTGGGAGTCCCAAAGGAATGGGTTGTCTCCATCCGTGCCGGCACGTGGCCGAGGGGCTCACTCGTGCTTTTGGGTGGCAGCCAAGATGGGTGAGACATTGTTGGAATCTGCGATTAAAAAGAAACAAATGCTATTTTTGCAGAAGTACATAAATGAAGGCAGCCACCTCACTTTGTTATCATTTCACCTTAATCTCGGAAAGAAGAAGGGTAAAGGCAGACAGAAGAATAAAAGAAAATGGAGGAAGAAAAAAGGAAGAAAAGGAAGAAGATTCATGGGGGAGGAGGTGAAAGAGAGAAAGTGAAGAAAGAGAGGGGGAGGGAAAGGGGGAGAGACGAGGAGACGGGGGGAATCTTGGGGCAACAGATGAATAAGAAGAAAAGATGAATAGATGAATGAGAAATAGTTCTTAACTTGAAGAAATATCTATGATAGAAGGCTAAATAAAAGCTTCAATTTTATTAATATTCTATTAAAACCAATTACATCATTCCTAAACAAGGTGTTAAATATCTAAATGAGGTTTAAAAAAACAAAAATGATGCTGGGATGCAAAAAAAGATAAGCTCACTTCTTCATGGGAGTGTAACTAACAAGACTTAATTGATGAAGTGACATACAGGCTGGGCCTTGAGTACTAAGCAGGGTTGGGTATGAACACGGTTAACTGATCTGGGTTCTGACTGGACTGCTACTTGGCAGCATTTAGCAGGCAGGAAAGTATACTGCACTCATGCTTAGTGTAACTGGAGACTGAAATATGGTGTGGAGCCAAAGGACAGACAGCTCAGCATGTCTATAACTTGAGGAAGTTAAATTTAGGCTGCAGGCAGTAAGGAACTACCCAAAATTTATTTCAGGAAGAGAGGCATAATAGGTAAATGACCCACTGCAGGAGCAGCTCTGCTCCCCACCAACGGGCACTTGGAAGTGGGGAAGGGGAGGATATTGGTTGCCATAAGGTCTGAGACAGTTACTGACATTTAGGGCCAGAGTATGCAACACCCATCATGCACAGGTGATTCCTGCACAACAAACCAATGCCCACCCAGGGCTGTGCAGAGCTGACACCATCTTGGTTCCTTACATAAAGCTTTCTTTACCTAGGAGGGGGTCAACCAGGGCAGCCAGATGCTGCTCTGATCAGAAGAAAGGAAAATGCTGTCTGTCTCCTCTGTCAGGGTAAGCAAATCACCCCTCCAGGCAGCCTGCCTGCTGGGGACAACCCTCACATTCTGCCACAGAGGAGGGCTCTCCAAGTCTGATTGCAAGAGCTCTCCAGCCCAGGGAGGCCCGGAAGGCACCCTGCACTCACTCCCAGCCCCAAATCCACCTAGTAATTTATTAATTGAGCTGAATTAATTAAGAGGGCTACATGATTACCTGCAGATGTCTATAAAGACAAACAGCACCATAAATGCAGCAAAAGGGTCTCAGCACATGGCAGAGCAATCAAGGCAAGGTGGAGGGAAAGAGCTGGGAGACAGTGCTGCCGGGTGTCAACATCGGTCCAGGCTGACAAGTGGCACGGCCTCTAATAGCACTTCCTCCAGTGCTCAGATATTTACACTTTTTAAAATTAAACTGCAGAGTTTTTATGACAACTGGTAAGACAAAATTAAAGTGCTTTATATACTTCAAAGTGTATATACTGCGCAAAGTGAGAAGAAAGGAATGTCTCCATTCTCATAGGAAGTCACTGGGAATTACACGACCATCTTACACAGAGGAAAACAGTTGAGGTATAATTTTCTCAACAGAACATGACAACATGAAAAAGACTGATGATGAAGACTCGAAGTTGGGGGTCAGAACACATGTTACTCTAAGTTGGGGGTCAGAACACATGTTACTGAAGCCAGTGATGATACCGGCTGCTCACTGTGGTTACAGGGACCTTCTTGTCCTTGTCTTCCCCTGTACCTTTTACAGAAGCATGTGCACCTTCTAACTTTCACACGCACACACACGCACAAACACACATTTGCTAAACTGCGAGCTCCTTAAAAGGGGAGGGACCATATTTTACACATCTCTAAACCACCATTAAGGCTTACCACAAAACAGTATAGAAAAATAACCACTGAGGGCGGCGCCTGTGGCTCAGTGAATAGGGCGCCAGCCCCATATGCCGAGGGTGGCGGGTTCAAACCCAGCCCCGGCCAAACTGCAACCAAAAAATAGCCGGGCGTTGTGGCGGGCGCCTGTAGTCCCAGCTGCTCGGGAGGCTGAGGCAAGAGAATCGCGTAAGCCCAAGAGTTAGAGGTTGCTGTGAGCCGTGTGACGCCACGGCACTCTACCCGAGGGCCATAAAGTGAGACTCTG
This sequence comes from Nycticebus coucang, assembly GCF_027406575.1. Classification (NCBI taxonomy): domain Eukaryota; kingdom Metazoa; phylum Chordata; class Mammalia; order Primates; family Lorisidae; genus Nycticebus; species Nycticebus coucang. The sequence goes on from NC_069795.1 coordinate 85,553,481, forward strand.
TCTCTACAAAAAAAATAAAAAAAAAAAAAAAAAAAGAAAAATAACCACTGAATGTCTACTTTGCTTATGGTTCTCAAATCTGGCTGAATATTTCAAATCACTTGAGAACATTTTTTTCTAAACACCAAAATCAGGCCCATCCTTCAGGGTTGCAAAATACCCATTTTAGTTTTTTGTTTTGTTTGTTTTAATGAAGGCTTGGTCTGCTACTAAATGGGGATAAAAGTGACTGTTTTGCTTTCAACGTGACTAAAGTGAATGTAAACATATACTAAGTGGGGCCAAATTAAGGACTTAGGGAGTCAATGCTCTGTGCACATTTGCAGTGTAAATTTTAATTGTACATTTTCAATATGGATTAACACTATCCTCATAACAACTTATCTATAAATCTAAACTTTTAAAAACTGGCTAATATAAAATGCAGCAATTTCTAAAGAAAAGGTGCACATTTCCAGAGTAATCCCAAGTTACTGATTGTGGCACTATGGCCTTTTTGGATATGGCATAAATAAGAGGAAAAGGCAACCTCTGGGATTGCATAAAAATGAAACACTTAAGCATCAATGTGCAAATCATTGATTCCATCATCACTGCAGTTATCCCTAGCATCATGAATTATCAGATACTAACTTCTCTGGGAAAGCGCCTCCAGCTCCACCTCCTGAGAGGGCCACCTCTGGCCAATCACTGTTTTCACTGTTTGCAGATGACCTTTCTAAGCATCTTCTCTTTTCATTCTTTTGTTTGCCAACAGTGACTTGTGACACCAACCCCAGGATTTATAATGAACTTTCATGATCTTGAATCCTTGCTCATGATGTCCCCATCAATGACAATGCCATTTCTCTCCCTGCACTTTCTACCAAGTCCTATATTCTTATATTGCCCAAGCTCAAATGTCTCTGACTCAGTGACCATTTCCTGAATTATCTCCAAAAATAGTTTAATTCCATTTTGAGGCTGTTATAGTACTTTTCGTATAATAGTCGAAGTGGAAGCTATTTATTCAACTGCCTATACGCCCAAATAAACTTGAAGTGCCAGGTAGTCTTCCTATACCAGCACAATGCCTAGCCAAGAAACCCTTAAAAAGTATCATGTAGGAATGGGTAAATGCATGAATGCCATTCTCCCTTAGCCATACCTTTCTAGAATGTCCACAGCATTCACTGATATAATCATCTCCTTTTTCCTCCCTTAATTTGGTGATGCAATGAATCATGTTGACAGATTTCCAGGTATTGAACCATCTTTGCATTCCTACAATATTCTACTCCATCATAGCCATAGTATTTTGGTGTACTGATGCATTAACTATGCTATTCTATTTAGAATTTTTGTACATATAATCCTAAGAAAGATCATCTTCACAGTATTTTTTATTCTGCTTTTTTTTTTTTGTCATCGCGGTGTTTATGATATGAGGGTTCTACAACATTTCCTACTGTCTAGGTTACAGTTGCTTTGTTTACAGTTAGCAAAGCTGACACTGGAATTATCTGATCTTCAAAGGTGTGTGAAAAATTAGTGTCATGTCATCTAAATAGGATATCTTCTTTTAACGGACATTAATCATATTTCCAATAACTTCTATTACAATTGTAGTAGTTTTCTACTTCTTATGAGACCATTTTGCAGCATTATATTCTGCTGGAAATTGATCCAGTTCCTCTAGGTTTGATCTTTGCTCCCTTTCAACCAAGTTATCTCTTAGTTAAAAATGATGTCTTATGCATCAGTTACATCCCAAGCATTACTTCCTACTGGTCCATAAAGGCATAAATCATGTACTCTCTTCTCCAGTTCAAGCTATGTACTCTTTTACTATCCTTCACAGCTGCTAGCATATTGCTGTCACATATGGGGCATGATGTTAACTCTGCCCGAGTTCTTATCTGAATCCAACACCATACTTCTGAATCCTTGAGGAAAAAAAAAATAGCTATCATTTTATAATCTTAGGGCCTAGTACACAACAGGCACTCAGTAAAAATGTGTGTTAATTTAATAACTGCGAGAATAAATTTATTTACCTGGTACTAGAGCTCCAGATGAATCAAATTCTCATCTTTACTCAAGGAGCATAAAGCCTATCTAAGAAAGAAATACCTACAGATGCGGAAAGAGGCAGTGAACACAGAAAGCATATGGAAAATATAGGAGTATGTGACCAGGGTTCACGCAAGGTTGGCAAAAGAAGCCTTTCCCCAGGACGACTTCAAAAGCTGAGTAACTCTGAAAGAAAACTGAAGTGACAAGGGCAATGTGTGGAAACACTACTGTGAGCTCAGGGGTGAAGCAAGGTACTTCTCTGGGGCAGGGAGAAGACCAGCTGTACCGAAAAGAGGGATTCTGGGAGACTAGCTGAGAGGTAGGTTTAAAGGATAAACTTAGTTCTGCTTTTTAAAGATATTATATGGAGAGAAATTTTATCTTGAAACACAAATCTAGCAAGAGTGAAAATTCTACAAAAGAAAATCTAAATTGTGAGATGGATCCAAGGAAGGGGACAAATGCAGCAGTGTAAACAGAGTCCCTGTGGCCTCAGGTCTAGTCTCAGCTATTCCAGGGTGACCTTTAACAAGAGAGGACACTCATTTTCAAAATGGGTCCTATGAAGTCCCAACCAGCTCTAATATTCTATAGAACTTTCTTTCTCTAAAATCTTAATTAGAGCCCTGCTTTGTGATAACGAGGTTTGCTGACCTCACTAGCATAGTGAGTGTGTGAACTAGAACATTAGTTGGGATTTCTCAGCTTCTCAGAGAGAACCAACGTGAACACAGAAATGGGCAGTGGAAAGAGCTGGTATTGCTGGACCAAGACTTACCCTGCTTTTACTTCCTCTGGCTCTAGATGGGTTTCACTCTAAGCTTGCAATCATCATGAAAACAAGAAGTGAAAGGGAAGATCAGATCTCCATAAAGGCTCTGAAAATAGGCAATGGCCAACAGCAGAGAGGCGAGCAAGAGAAATGGCCTTCCTCTAAGCAACATCCCCAGTGCTGAAGGGAGTCAAAAGTGCTCTTTCAGGAACTGGGTCAGGTGCAAATCTAAGATGATTAAGAGGTTTTACTCATCACCTTCCTTATTGCTCTTCTGTCTTCTTCCACTAACTGTGAGTACCAGAAACCCACAGACTGATGACAGGCACAGGTGTATACTGAGGCCTCACTACAGGTCAAGCAATATTCTATTGGCCACGTAGTTATCCTAACTGCCACATGAGGTAGCACCATTATTATCTGCATTTAATAAATCAGGAAAGGGCGGTGCCTGTGGCTCAAAGGAGTAGGGCGCCGGCCCCATATGCCACAGGTGGCGGGTTCAAACCCAGCCCCGGCCAAAAACTGCAATAAATAAATAAATAAATCAGGAAAGTAGGGTATATAGGAGGTTGAACACCCTGGTCAAGGATATATTTTCCTTACAATTAGCAAAGCTGAAGCTTGGACGCAGAGCCCTGCCCCAAATCCATGGTCTTTGATGTTGTACCATCTCCCTATTTGGAGGAGAAAGGAAAACACACAATCTAAATGAGATTATGACAAAAGCAGGGTTTTGCTCTCTCCATCTCCACTCCTACGTCTTGGATCCTATTTGCCCTAATGTCGTCCCTATAATGTTCCCTCAAATCTGACCATGATGAGCCACAAGATCATGAAGAAAAGAAGCCAGCAGTCAACAGATCGAATGAATCAAGCACAAGAAAATGCAAATGCTCCCAAAAGACACACAATGGCCAGGGCCACAGGCAACGTGACAGCTACTACGACGCGTAACAAAGAGCTACTCAGCCTTTTCAAATGTGCCCTGTGAACACCAAGCTACTGTCATCCACAAAAGAGAACTGAGACGTGTATGGCCATATTTTTCTTTTTCTTCCCCAAAAATCTACATTCTACTCCTCTATAAACATTCATATAGATCACCAATATTTAAAAACAACCAATCATTTCATGGTATTATCTACCATCCAGAGCTTTGAGCTTAAAGTAGTTGTTTTCGAAACTTATCTGCACACTGAATGTATGTGGAAATCTTCATGTGTGCATTGATTCAAGGGTTGAGAATAATGGACTTGAGTGGTTATGTTAATCTTTAAATCGCATTGCATGAGACTCTAAATCTCCGTTGGTAACTAACCCAAGGCCTGGCTTTCAGGTTAGCGTTGGATGAATAAATGAATGATAGTAAAGAAAGGGACAGCTATGAATACAACATTTTAGTGATAGGAGAATTGAGAGACTGGAGTTGTCTGTAACTTAAGCATCGAAAGTGGCTGATGGCAGACTAAAGTTTAGGATTCCTGTCGCTTGGCAACATCTGCTTCGTTTAAATAAGTAGGTATGATTCAAATAACACTTTCCCATAGCTTTGTAGGTTGTTTTTGTTCTTAATATTCCTCTTATATAATAGGAACCTCCTGGAATTTCAAAACTGCATTAGCCCTTCCATGAGCTTATAGTGCAACTTTTGCACTCTCCCAGATCAAGTGTTTTGTTGTTGTTTTTCCTAAAAGTGCATTGATTGAATTAGATGAGGGCTAATGACAAGTCTGCTCACAAACTTTTATTGCATCTATGAGATGCAATACAACAGAACCAGCCCACACCAAGCAAAAGTCAGGCAAACAGACACCGAACCACCTGTGAATCTCTCAGCTCATCAATGAGAAAGCATGCTCCCCTCCTTTTGTTCTCTCCCTTTTTTTTTTTGTCGCCCGCTTCCCTGAGTCTTCAACCCTCCCCATTGTGGAAGCAATTCTTGGACTAATCTCAGGGATTACCAAGGTATCAATCAAGACTTATTATGCACAGCAAATAAGTGCTTCAGGCCAACCTCTTCCAAATGGTGTAGGTAAGACGCTACCAGCATAATTGGGAAGCAAATATGCCATGGCATGTGATGGAAGCGTGGGAAGACAGTGCTGAAGAATAAGGCAGGCTGAAAATTACACACAATTGTTAGTTGAACAGCAAATGTAATCACTCTTCCTCTAAAAGCATCAGGTCAGATCGAGCTGGGAGGGTAAAGCAGGATCTACCATGGGCTGAAAATGTCAATGCATTCACTCAACTTCCCCTAACAGACAGCTCTGGTCCAGCACTGGCTAAATGCCCCGCTCTCTACACGGACAGCTGGCATTGCTCAGAAGGGGTAATGAGAGAACAACGCTCCTGAAATGCCAAGCCTTTATATAGGCTATCTGAGAGACGCTCGGAAATACCGGGAAAGGCACTAGCCTTAGACACAGAGGACTCGGGCACCATTTCCAGTTCAGTCACTAATGGGTTTTATGACTTCAGTCCCTTTACCTCTGAACCTCAGTGCTGCTCCTTATCTGCAAACTAAAGATTAGACACTCACTACAATTCCTTCCAACTCTAGTGTTCTGTAAAGCTCCCATAAGTCCAAGGGTTGAGGGAGCTGAGGTTTCTTACAAAACTATGTTTTAAGTCCTACGGGCCCTGCAGATTAGGGAACGTGGGGTGCAAAGGGAATCGACACATTGAATGCCAACCTGCCTTATGCAGTCAGGATCAACAAAAAATTAATGCTAGTGGTGCACTCCTGTTCTTGGCAATACTGTGAGTGACAAGAAAAACCCAGCCACATTTCAGGATCCCAAATGAACGGAGAAAGCAGAAAGGGACAGAAGCAGCAGGCCAAGACAAGTAAACAGCGTCTCTGATAAGAAGTGAGACAGATAGTGACATCCTCCACACCGCACTTTCACTTCAGAGTCACAATGCCACTTGAAAAGGAAACAACCTGACAGGGAAACAAGAGCACGGGAAGACCAGTACTCCCAGGAGAAGGTCAAGGACAGAACGGAACAAATACTAACTAACTGCCCTTTTATTTGCCAAAAGTTCTATCAGTCCTGGAAAAAAACAGACATGGTTGACAACAGCCAGGATAGGTCATTCAAGAGCCAAGAGGCCATCAAGCATCCCAGATAGGAGAAATCTTAGGGAATAACTTACTTCTTCTAATATGAATATTCAAAAAAATCAAGATTTATAGAGGCTGAAATGGCTTACCCAACATAACAGAGCAGCTAGAACACACCAGAGGCTGGATTCAAACCCAGCTGATCTGCCTCCAAAGGGAATTTGCAGTGGGAAACTTTCACTAATCAAGCTAATAACTCTATTAATTTGAGGATTATAATGAGATAGAGGCATTTAAGTATGTATAGGAGTAAAAAAATTTTCTTCTAAGAGAATTAGCACAAATGCCATTGAAAATCTGCACAGAAAACATTCGACCCCAACCTTGCAACTCTAGGTCACATTTAGTGGCAGTGGTTCCACTTCGCTAAGTGACCAAGAACATTTTTTTTAAACCTCTGGACCTCAGTTTCTCCAGCTCTAAAATAATAAGCAGTTACAAGATGCTCTCCCAAATCCCCTCCCAGAATACTTCATGTTCTGCATCACTGGGCCTTGTGTGTGGACTCTACTGTGCTTGGGGAAAAATGTGCTCCTAAGAAGGTTTCTTCAAAGTCTTTCAATCTAACAGACTGCTTTTGCGTACAACGCCAGGAGAAAAAAGCAACAATAGCCTGAGCCCTTCTGAGCTCAGTAAATCTACTTTTGAAAGTGGAAATCTGGCTTTAGAAAGATGAGATGCTGTGTGCCTCATTCCCAAATGCTGTGCCCCTCCATCAGGACGAAAAAGTGACGATGGGAAAAATCACCAACATAATCTCTAATGAGGCCTGGCAATGTCTTGGGTGATTATTTGGCATCTTCTATTTCTAAACCTACCAGTAAGTGGGTAGGTCTGCGAGTTAATTGCTCCTCACTTATCTATGTGCAAACTTGTATTAACACCCGTAAACACTATGTTGGTTGTCTGTTTACAAGTCTGTTGTGCCCATTAGACGGGCCATGAAATTGTACCAGCACTTGAGGGATATTTTAATTACTTTTAATTTTTTAATAGTTTTGTTTGTATTTTTCTGGTATTGAAACATACTAGACTTGTCTTCCATGAATATGCAATAGAAATATGCCATATTATTTATAACCTAAAAAGCAGAAATACTTTAATTTTTCTTCCGTGAAGATGAGTTCCCTATTGACCAGTCTCAGGCCATATTTACATCTGATACTACTGCATGTAACTCTAGGAGGTGATGTTTATTCTGGCCTTATAACCTGCTAAGAGTAATCACAGCAACAAAATGAGGAGTTAACTATTATACTCCACCCTGTTGAACACTCTTGCTCATAAAAATGTGCTGCACACTTTCAGCTGTGCTATTTGTATCTGATGCTACAACTACTATTTGTAAACTAGCTTACAACTTCTGTATTGAGTTTGAACATTATAATCGGAATTAATGTTATTGAATTTAGGTAGTATTACTATAAATTAAAGTTTCTAGGTAATTTGTGTTTCTCTAATTATGTTATCTTAAATTAATGTTAAAAAAAAACCCACGTCCACTTTATTCGAATGCAAAAACATAACATATTGCTAAATTATTAATGGAAAAAATAAAGTAAGAGAGGAATATAAATTTTCAATCTTCAAGAATTATGATACAGTTTTAGAAAATAGAGAGATTTAACACTGTCCATTGTATGCTGTGGGATAACAATTTTTGTCTGACACCAATCTAAGAGCTTAGATAAATTATTTCTCAGTATTTGGAATATACAAAAACCAGAGAAGCTTCTTATTAGAATTAGATTGTATTATAAGTTCAAATTATGTTAAGAGAAGCTAGTTTTATAATTTCACATTGAATAGCAAAACAATTGGAACCATTTTCATCTGGTGACCTTTTTAGTAAGTCATTTTGGAAGTTGTTCCACTTTTATTTCAAGATTTTGAAACAGAGACAAAATCTGGAGAAGCACTGACCAATGACAGCTGAGTAAAACCGAACCAGCCTGTTTCAGATCAGTTTCAGAATCACTTCAGTGGATGTTACTCCCTTTTAAATTCCTCTCGATGAGAGTGCTGCTATAGCACCTCCTGCATTTTTATCACTTATTGACAACTATGAAAAGAAAATGAAATAAATGAAGAATGTACTCAGTTGGCTAATATTCTGGGGAAACACACATGCGAGTGTACACACACACACACACACACACACTTACTTCAGATATTTTTAAAGCAGTAGTCAATGACCCAACATTCACCGATACAGAATTTTCATGTCTTTAAAGCGTAAAACTGCTAATGAAGATACTCATCTAACATGCAGCTTACATTGAAGCTGAACGCCACCTGTTAGTTCACTGGTATGTGTCCAATGACAAGGAAATCACTACCTCACAAGGAATCACTTTCCATGGCAGAAAAATGAAGACAGCTAGAATGTTTCCTGTAGCCGAAACCTGTATTCCCACAAGGACCTCCCTATTGGTCCTACCTTAACTCTCTGAAATCACAAAGCCTCTAAAACATGGCAGAACATCAGATATTTACGGTGATTTATTAGTTTCCTGCTCAGTTTGTCTTTCTGTGTTCTGTGTCTAATCAGTGTAGCTCTTTGTTTTTTTGTTTTTTTTTTTTTTTTCAACTAGCCTGACAATTTTAGAACAAATTTTTAAATCACAAATCAGTAGCTTTCAAAATTTTCTTTGGCAAAAAATGGTCCATCCATGCCAAATTTTAAACAGAATCCCAAATACTATACAATAAACAACTGGCTAAAACAGTTACTTAGGCATTTAAATCTTCATACTTTGGCAGAATACACTTTAATTTGGGGAGAAGCACGAAATGCCATTATCACCTCAGGGTGCCTAGCATGCTGTGAGCTAGACTGAGAACTTTCTGCCCTAAAAAAAATAGCAAAAAAACGCGTGAATAAAGAACAATGGTATCTTCCTTACCTTTATTTTCCTAGTGCCTGATGCAATCTACCCCACCCTCAGTGCTCAGGATGTGATTATTATATAAAAGGAAAAATGAACTTAAAAATTTGAGAGTACGAAGAGTTAAACTCTGTTTTTTAATCATTTTAGTTCATATTCATTTCAAACACTCTTCTCCCTGGTTCTTTATAACCAGGATAACCATGCATGCGATTTTTGCCTGCTGTTTTGGTGTAGTTATTAACAGTGCCCCTTTCCAAAACTGTCCTAGTTTAAGTGATAACACATATAGTCACCTACTTTATAACAGCGTGATAATGAGGTTTGATTCACATAGTCCAAGGAAATCCTGAGTACAAATTCCCTCCCAAAAGTTCCACTTGGTTAAAGGCCTCTTATTTTGAGTTTATTACAGCAGATACTATAAGGGCAGAGCAATTGGTGAGAAACAGGCGGCTTTCAGGGCATCCCTGCTTTAGAAGCATGGGCTTCTTTGTAAGAAGGAAAGAATGTACTAACGTGATTCTGTAGGGACCAAGAAAAGCAAGATGTAACAGAAATCTAGCAGAAGCTATTCTATTATTAACTAACATTCTCTCAGCCATTTTCACCTGAAACATAAAACATCACCCTTTCTAAGAAAATGAGATTTACTTCAGTTATGTTGTTACCACCTGACCCCTCTCTATCCTCACCTCCCATCAACGTCACCTGTGACCTTACAATATGTACTTGGTGATGAGTACTAGCTGCTTTATTCTTAACTTGGGACAGGAAAAGAAACAGATCTAAAATGGTAGCTGAGTAAATCATGACCTCACAAGGTACCCCTAGGGTACCAGGGTAAAGGTGGAGGGTATTACTAACAATTTTTTTTCACATTTCTAAATAGAGATTACACAAGAGTTAAGAGATGAGTGAGAAGAATCCAGTGCTGGCCCCTTGATCATATGTCTACTTAGTTTATTTTAAGTAATTTTACATTGATTTAAATGCCAAATTTCAAACATATATTTGGGGGGGGGGGAGACAGTACAACCACGAATGGAAAACTGACAACCTTTGCTTAAGATGGAACTCCCCCTGGGCACGATAAGCACTGCTGTGATATTGCATATCTTCCTGGAGTACTTTCCAAGATATTTGAAACCAAAACAGTTTAGAATCCTCTCTCAGTTCAGGGTCTTCCCTCCTTATGGCATTTTTCTGATAAATAGGAATTTCCCTTAGGGATCCCCTAAAGTGAAACTGTTGCATTCCGTCTGTTACATAATTAGCTACGCTGACAAGCAGCAATCAAATAGAACATAATTGTTATTCCAGCCTCAGTTTAGTGTCTATGACACACAGAGCCTCATGGAAGAAAAATCCAAGATGGGAACACCGTAACCCTTCCTGGGTCAGACACGGGATCAACACTCCAACTGGCTACATCACAAAGTCTGTCTTGCAGGTAGGGTTGGATGCAGAAGAAATACTGTAAAAATATATGTAACTGGCTTGAGATTTGGAAGGCAAAAGTGAGATGAAGCCATGCGCCTGTTGTTTGGCCTGTTTTCTGTTGAAGTTGGAGGCAGAGGAGCCTGAGGCTTTTCTGCATCCACATTCTCATACTCCACCTTTAGCTCATTTGTCAAGAAGCAGCTGAGACAGAGGGAGCACCCAGACTCCAGATCTCAAGATCCAGCAGCTACCTTCCCACGCAAAGCTTCTGGATCGCTGGCTCACAAGGAAAGTAGTATATTCGGGAACTCAAAAGTCTCATGGCAGCTTCATTATGTTCCTCTTTCCTGACTGTCAATCAGGAAGCAGTTTTGTGTGGTTCTGGGATTCATTAATGGGGGCTCAGCCTGGAGCCCGTTCCATATAGTCCTTCTAATAATTTCAAAGCAGCTAACAACTTGTATTAAATCCCTTTGATTCAAAATACCTACAGTGATTTGTTTCTCATAATAAACTCTTACTAAACCTCCCTCAGGAATCTGATAACTGGTTTCTCAAAAGGATATAACGATATTGTGTCAACAAGAGACCAGTTCGAATCATTTTCTGTCCAAATACATCCTGCGTCCCTAAGCATAGCACTTGGACCACCAGTGGGAAAAGAGCCCCACACAGAGCATACAATACAGTCCCTCTCACAGCTCCAAGTCCAGTGGGACCCTACAGCTCCGGAAGTTCTGAGGGACGTGGAGGGAGCCGGTGGAGAGCCCAATGTTTGCTACAAAGGGGACTAGGGGAACAAAAGTCCCTTCATCTCTAACATTCCACACCGCCCCAAACGAGTCTGTTCTCACAAGGGAATTTACTTGGATTTAAGTCCTAACAAAACTTCCTAAATTTTCAGTTCCCTAATCTGAAGGTCAGAACACAAAGGTCACATAATACACAAGCTTGATACAGTTTAAAAGAAGAAAAAAAAAACCAGGAACCAATGACCCCCGAATGCTTTGCGGCCATCTCCAGCTAGAAAGTCTCGGGAAGAAAAATCCAAAAACCATGTTTGCGGTGAGTGTTAAGAATAGCAGAGAACAAATAATTTCTTCAGAATCTTTATCATCTTTGAAAATTTCTACCCCCATATCTGAAGAGAAGAAAGAACATATAAATATATATGTACTCACTTCTCTTGAAGTACTCGGACCAATAGCTGGAGTAAAAGAATTATGGGGCAAATACTTAAATCTCTCAAGGAAAGTCACTAATTTCTTTATGTCTCAGACAAGAAAATCCCTGAAACTCATAAAAGAGGAGTTTTGTGGACAGGAAGAAAAACAGCAAGAGAGAACTGGTATTACCTCTAATCCCAACTTTGGCAGCAGCTCCAACAGTGGCTGCAGGCCAAGGCCTTCCAGACCTCACGGGGCTTTAATTTCCATCTGCAAAATGGAGACAACAATCCCTGCTCTGCTTACCTCATAGGTGTTTCTGGTGGTCAAGTGCAATACTGGGCAGAAGAGCATTCTGTAAACAGCACAGTGATACACAAAGGAGGATTATCAATAAAAGAATTTCAAAGGAAAGCTATAAAAGGCTACTTAAGCCCAGACAGAAAAAGAAAACGCAAATGTAAATCTAGCAATTTTATAATCTGGGAAAGAAATGGCGATGAGGATTGTGACAAACAATGATCTCCAAAAGAGAAGAGAAACCAGCTTGGCTGTGCCATAACTGTCTCAGTTCCCACAGCAGCGGGGATGTGGGTGAGGGGAAGGCTCAGCTACCTCCGCTCACCAAGGGTATGAAGGCACAGCAACAAGAAGGTGACATTTCTACCTCAGTAATAACAATCTCGCATTGTGTGTCCCCTAAGAAAATTTATGGGTTTTGTGCAAGTGACTTCACCACTTTCTCAGTTCTATGTTTTGGAAAACAGAAATAGCTATCATAACTCAAGAGTGAATGGAACCAAACACTGATGGTTCTTTGAAACAGCACAACTGGTGAGGCCAAGCTCATCTGGATGAACAGAAATGCAGCAGATCCGGGAGGCTCCTGTGGCTCAGAGGAGTAGGGCGCTGGCCCCACATACCAGAGGTGGCAGGTTCAAACCCGGCCCTGGCCAAAAACTGCAAAAAAAAAAAAAAAAAAAAGAAAAGAAAGAAAAAAAGAAATGCAGCAGATCTCATCCACAGCTGGTGTTTTGGACCCAAAGGGCATAGGCAGGTTGAAATAAGATCAGGCAACAACTAGCTCTAAGATTTCCACCAGGAAGTAGAGCAGCATTAAGCAGTAGGTAAACCACAACCCAAACTACTCAAGATGGAGAAAGGCAAAGTGCTGCCCCCATCCTCATGGGCAGGTGGTTAGGCAAGGAAACAGGAAAGAGCTGGGCTGAAAGGCAAGTCCCAACCCCTTAGCACAAAGTCACAGAAAAGTTACAGTCCATGAAACAACATGATAACCTTTTGGACCATGTTGGGCTGGAGATACCACAGAGGTCTCCAGAGTATGGGGGCATCGGGTGATAGGGAGGGGAAATAAGTGGGATAAATTAACCCTACATAAAATTCACAAAAAGAGATGAATATACTAAACACACACACCTTCAATAATAGTCAGAAAAATATAAATTAACATAGCCAAGAGATGCTACTTTTTGGCATAGTTTACTAAAAAATTTAAAGATTCGGGAAATTCACTATGGACCCAGATGTGTGGGGAAAATAACAACCACAATATTATGATTCTTCGTACAGACAGACATATTCTGTATTTATTTCTATACAAGCTGTATGAGAAATTGTGTATTGATACTTTTCCACTACAACAATGAGTTGAAGACCTGTGACAGAGACCATCTGCCCTACATAGCCTAGAATGTATACTACTTGACCCTTTACAGGAAAAGTATGAGGAGCTGAGGTCTAAACTAAAAGAGTTACTGTTTCCAGTTTGATTAGATATGATAAATCTCTTTTTTTCCCCCCACTTAGGCCTTTTTCTAGTTTTTTTTTTATATGACCTTTAATTTATGTGAGGGTTTATGATACAAATTCATAATATAACTCTTTCATTAATATATCAATTTTCCCAACACTGAGTGCAGTGGCTCACACCTATAATCCCAGCACTTGGGAGGCCAAGGCAGGTGGGTTGCCTGAGCTCATAGGTTCAAGACCAGCCTGAGCCAGAGAAAGACCTCGTCTCTAAAAAATAGCCAGGTGTTGTGGTGTGTCCCTGTAGTCCCAGCCACTTGGGAGTCTGAGGGAAGAGAATCACTTAAGCCTAGGAGTTTGAGGTTGCTGTGAGCTATGATGCCACAGCACTGCACCAAAGGGTGACAAAGCGAGACTCTGTCTCAAATAAATAAATGTCCCATATTAAATTGCATATTAAACTCCACATCCAGTTGCCTTGTTTCTGGGTGGGTCATATCATGCAGAGGTCCTCTGACTATTCCAGCACCAACACTTCCCCACTTCAATTACAGTCACCTTATGTTTCACTTTAGTATCTACCTGGGTTGGACTCTGTTCATTATTCTTATTTTTCAAATTTTTCTTAGCTATTTTACTAGTTTATTATCAAGAAAATTTTAGAATTTTTTCCTTAAAAATCAAGAATAATTGGCCTAAGATTCGTGCTGATGTTTCATGAAATGTAGGGGGAAATAACTACTTGACAATATCTATATACCCATTTAGAAGTAAGCTATGTCTCTTTATTTAAAGGGTTCTTCACGTGACTTGAAATAGTTCTTCCTTGTTTTGCTATGAATGGGATCCTGAAGATTAAAAAGCATTCATTTTCAAATGTTATATTAGAAAAAAAAAAAAGCTGGAAATAGACATGTGGAAGCATATTTAACATTACAATAACCAGATAAATGGTAATACCAAAAAAAGAGCATATTTAATGCTAGCAATGATTGGGGAAGATACTGACTCACTCACACACTCCTGCTAGAATGACAAAAATACCACCTTTAGAAAACAAGACATCAGTAGATGTGACTAACTACAAAAATGTTAACCTCTGACCCATCTTAACCCTAAAATATCATATCTAAGATTACTGAAGAACTAAGATATATTTATTCATAAATGTTAATTGTAACACAATTTTAAAGTAACAGAATAGAGTATAACTACTCAATAGTTACACTAGACATGTGGAAATTAAACAGATATTAAAATTACAATAATTTAAGAATATGCAGCAATATAGGAAACAATGTATGATGCCAAGAAAGGCAGCACCATGGGTGATTCATGTCAATGGAGAAGGACTAGAAGGGTACACAGAAAGGATAAGTTTGTGGTAGATTTGCAGGTAACATTTTTTCCATCTACAGGGTTCTGAACTTAATACAATGTTGCAACTTTACATATACAAAGAGGGGACCAATTCTTAGGTGCCTTCCAGATGTAAGGTTTATAATTCCTTGGTTATTAAAAGTGGGAAAATTAGACTCAGCGATATGAAAGAATTTTTCTAAGTTCCAGGGTAAAATAACAAGCAGACCCTGAGACTAGAACCAGGATTCTTTCCTACAAACCTTTTCTTTTTTTTTTTTTTTATTTTTTTTTGTTGGGGATTCATTGAGGGTACAAGAAATCAGGTTACACTGATTGCATTTTTTAGGTAAAGTCCCTCTTACAATCGTGTTTTGCCCCCCAAAAGGTGTGGCACACACCAGGCCCCACCCCTATAAACCATTTTGTATCCTGATTTTTTGCCTTTTTTTTTTTTTTTTTATTAAAACATAGCTGTACATTAATGTGATCATGGGGCATCATACCCTGGTTTCATAGACCATTTGACACATTTTCATCACCCTGGTTAACATAGTGTTCCTGGCATTTTCTTAGTTATTGTGCTAAGACATTTACATTCCACATTTACTAAGTTTCACATATACCCTTGTAAGATGCACCACAGGTGTAATCCCACCTATCTCCCTCCCTCTGCCCACCTCCCCCCTCCCTCCCCTTCCTTTCCCTCTTCCCCCTATTCTTAGGTTGTAACTGGGTTATAGCTTTCATGTGAAAGCCATAAATTAGTTTCATAGTAGGGCTGAGTACGTTGGATATTTTTTCTTCCATTCTTGAGATACTTTACTAAGAAGAATATGTTCCAGCTCCATCCATGTAAACATGAAAGAGGTAAAGTCTCCATCTTTCTTTAAGGCTGCCTAATATTCCATGGTGTACATATACCACAATTTATTCATCCATTCGTGGATCGATGGGCACTTGGGCTTTTTCCATGACTTAGCAATTATGAATAGGGCTGCAATAAACATTCTGGTACAAATATCTTTGTTATGATGTGATTTTTGGTCTTCTGGGTATCCTGATTTTTTGAATGGTAAAACAACTCTGGGGTCCTTATAATGATTTTGTATATCATAAATAAGTAATTGAAAATAGCGATGTGTAACTGTCCATCTAAGTCAGCAACTGCTTTTTATATCCTATAAAATGCACTGATGGGCTGCAGTTTGAATTAAACTTCTCTTCTAAATACGACAATTTAACAGGGTAGGGAGCATCAACGTATGCCTTTTTGAAATCGTTCTTTCCTCACCATTTAAGGGCTAAGTTAAACACTGACTTATTATAAAGGTAAACTGGCTTTGGACATTCACTTTAGAACTCAAAAGTCTCAACATGCTTCATTATCACTCTCGGGAAGAGAATTTGTACAACATTTAAAAGCTAATGGGATTATGATTTAAAAATAAATAAATAAATAAATGCTAATGGCAAATATTTCCCAGACTTTTCTCATTGCAATCTGACAACAAATTTGGCATTCAGTATAGGTTTGTATACCTGTTTACACAATGGATAAGTCTGATTAGTTTCTTATATTTTGTAAGGCCGAAAGATAACACTGGGACCTCACACCTATTCTGATAAAATAGTAATTCAGAGGAGTTGTAGTCAGGTCCCATTGCAGGTAATTTTGACAAGGAAAAGAAATCAACTAATAAAAAACAAGAATAAATGGTTAGGAGGCAGAAAGAGACTGTACATGAGTGTGCCTGGGTCTGTGTTTGGGTGTGCACACTATGATATAAGAAAACACACTTTCCAAGAATCAGAGCAACCACTTCCAGCTCTCAGTGAGTTTTCTCTTTCCTGATATGCCACAGAATTTTCTTCCTAATTCCTACAGTTTTTTTCTCAATGTTCAACTGCATGTGAATCATCCCTCATTCTTTCTTTCTTCACCTTTTGAAAAAAAGAACAAATTTTTCAACTCCCCTGTGTTACCATGTTTCCCCGAAAATAAGACATCCTCCGAAAATAAGACCTACTTACAGGAAGGATGAGACGTCCCCTGAAAATAAGACCTCGCGCATCTTCGGGAGCACACCTTAAAATAAGACACTGTCTTATTTTCAGGGAAACAGGGTATTATTCAAGTAGTGATAAATTAAAATTGAAGGACTATGAGTTGGGGTGAGGCAGAAGCCAGATAAAATTTGAAATACCAAAAAAAAAAAAAGAAAGAAAGAAAGAAAAGAAAAAATCACCTTAACAAAGAGGAAGAATTTTGAGGCTAAATACATAATAAGAGACAAGTACACTGGCAAGTTCCTGTGAGTCCACACTCAGATTAATCATCTCTTCTCCCCTATTCCTAATGTGGTGTGTGTCTGAACAATGGAAAGGTTCTCAAGCTAGCCAGTATTAGAACCTTCCTGCTAAAATGTCTGTCTGTTCCATCAGATTACTAACAATTTCTCAAGGGCAGAAGCCACACCGTAATCACCTTTTTTCATAATAAAGCATCTTACACTGTGCCTGGCTTAAAAAAAAAAAAAGGCTCAACATTTGCTGACATATAGTATTAAATACTTACTCCTTGTAGCGCCTGTAGCTCAAAGGAGTAGGGCACCGGCCCCATATGCCGGAGGTGGCAGGTTCAAACCCAACCCTGACCAAAAACTGCAAAAAAATAAAAACTTGCTCCTTTAGAGAGACAGAGGAATCTGTAGAGAATGGCAGCTACTTTTATCTAGATAGCTTTCCATGCCACAAGAATGCAAACCTAAGTACAGCCCTCATTTGTTTCATTTAATTATTTGTGAAATTCATGGGTCTGTATCTTATGCAAGTCCAGAAAGCACAGCAAACCCTGCCACTGTGGGGCCACACGCAGCCCATCAGCCCTGGGGTCCAGCCACCACCAGCGCCCCTAATGCTTCTCCACTCTGCCCTGTGCAGGGTGCACCTGAGCCCTGACCTCCTCCCACACTGCCCTGTGCTCACTCAATCATACAACACGTCCCGTATCAATATAAAGAGAATTTAAGTACCTGACTTAATACAGATTTTGTTAATTCATAAATAACTCTGGTACAAGGTAAAAAGTGAAAGGTTCAATGAAGAAGCTGTAACTATTACACTCTAGAAAGGCGAGGAGTTCGTGGGAAGAAATCAGTTCTCACTTGGGGTGATGGACAGGAGGCAGTTACATTTAAGTAAAGCCGTAAAGGATGTATTATCTAAAACAAGCAAGCAGCTACATCCTTAAAGAAAACAGGGGTAGGTGCATTCAGCCACGCTGAGGAGAGGCAACGTCTCAGTTGAGAAAGACTGAGCACTCTACGACCATCTTGACCTTCAAGGGTAACAGAGAGGACATAGGAGCAGGATGTTTTAGTGCTATGTAGGGCTTGCCTCATCTCTCCAGCCCTGCAACCAGACCTGGACTTCTGAAATTTCTTCTTAGTATCCGCAACTTCAGAGAATTTAGGTCCCTTAGTAATAAGCACCTGAATCCTCAGGGCAGCCATCTACCAAGTGATACTAACTACCCCATAACTATGTAAACCCTGTGTATATGTGTGCATGTATACAGCTACATATGAATACACACGTGCACACACACTCACTAAAATGGCAAACAGACTTGAAAAAATGTTGGCAGTGAATACATCAGACAGAGGGTTAATACATATCTGGGATCTCAGATAAAGAAAAAAGTCAAAACCAAATAGATTAAATCAGCAAGGCCACCAGTTTACACTTCATAAAATGATATATAAAGATAGGAAAAGGCACGTGGAAAAAAGAATCTTTCTAGTGGTCAGAGATGGTAAGAATTAACACAATGGAACACAATTTTAAACATGGCACATATTATGATAAGAGAAATTAAACACACAACAATACACAGTTATCTCTTCTGTGGAGAGAGATGTAAAAAACAAACGTGTTCTGATAAATGGAAACACTTTGCTGGAAGTGGTCTCTTTGGAAAGGAAAGGCTGGTAATTATTTTAAGAGCCAAAATGTAAATCCTATTTGACTTGAACATTTCATTCCTGACACTCTGTCTTAAATACAAATCTAGTGTTAATAAAATAACAACAACATATAATGAATTTTAAAATAAGTCAGAATGTATAGCAACACTGAAATTTAGGAATAATTTTAAGTGGGAGTAGTAAACTATTCCACACACATTATTATTGAAAGGTTCAATGAAAAAGCTGTAACTAATACACTTTAGTTATAATGTAAAATTCTATCCATATTTGAACTAGGACTGGCTGAAAAGGAAGAGAAAAAAACTGAGAAACGGTGATCTGCCCCAAAAGTGAGATTCTGGGCAGTGGTCTTCTCCACTCTCTTTGAAAAATCACATTATTTTGGTTTTAATAGTATGTAACCAAAAGTCTCAAGGAAAACTGTAAATACACAAACATAGCACACATATTACTAAATTAAATGTGGACTTATTGATGACACACTGTGCTAAGGGAGGTATAAAAGAGCACAGAAAATTGAGTGATATTAACAAAATATCAATTAAAATTAACTATCCACATCGGTAGTGTCCACAATCAGCATAATAAAATAAATATACTAAGTCTTCAACTTATACACAACAAAATACGCTCTGTGTCTGCTGTCATCCCTAATTATGTCCACAAACACACATACCCCAACATGATTAAAAAAATAAAAAAAAGACAGGGTAAGTTGAGCTAAAATAGAATCAAACTGAATTCAAAAATAGAATCCTTATAAAAATTTAATTATTGAGAAAATTCAATAATTTTCAATAATTTCCCTAAAAACTAAAAAAAAAAAAAAAAAAAGAAAAAATTAAAAAGTAGAAGCTAAACACCAACAAGCCTCTTGAGTGTGCAGCACTGAATGGGCCTTGTTCATAAATCAGCATCCTTGTTGCCTTTGACCAAGTACAGAGTAAACCTCTCTGGGCCTTAGTTTGAGGCAACTGGACCGTCTGATCCCATAGGGTTTTAACAGGGAACACACTAAGGTCATCATTGTTGTGAGAGAGTAGTAACATTAGGAAATATCTTCCTAAGATAGTGGGAGGAGGGCCCGGTGTACAGAGGATCAGGTGCAAAAGCACAGACCAGCAGAGTCAGAGAAGGAGCTCTTTACAGAGAGGTTAACACCCAACTAACTGCTGGGAAAAACTCCTCAAAAAAAAAAAAAAAAAAAGTCACTGAAAGAAAAGAAAATGAAGAAGAAGATCAAAGAAATGAGACCATGATTAGAATTGTGCATACAAATGCCTAATACACATGGTGATGCTTCTGGTACTAAGGTGGCTAAAAAAGAAAAAGTATGCAAAAATCCAAAGAGGCTCACAGCAAAATAACTACACATAAAGGTGTAAAAAAAAAAAGGTGGTTGTTCTTAAAGACTCCTTTTCTTTTTATTCATTATTATTTATTGATACAAAAAAATTTACTGATTTATGGGGGTACATGTGGGTATTTGCCACACGCATAGAATGAGGAATGATCGGGTTGGGGCATTTGGGGGTATTCATCACCATAAGTGCTCAACATTTCTATGTGCCGGCAACATTTCAAGTCCTTTTGTCTAGCTACTCTGAAATACACCATCGCTAACTATATTCACCCTACTCTGGATTAAATATCGGGGCTTATTTGTTCTATTTCACTGGAGGTTTGTACCCACTAGTCAACCTCTGTTTATCCCCAACTGCCGCCCACATCCTTCCCAGCCTCAGAGATCTCTTCTAGTCTCTGCCTCTGTGAAATCAGTTTTTTAGCTCCCACACATGAATGTGAAAACGAGACACCTGTCTTTCTATGCCTGGCTTATGCTACTTAAAATAATGACCTCCAGTTCCCTGCATGTTGCTGCAAATGACATGACTTTTTTTATAGCTGAGTGGTATCATCCATTCCTACACCAATGGGCACTTAGGCTGATCTTAGATATTTGCCTTAGTGAATAATCCTGTGATAAACGTGAGCATATGTATCCCTTTCATATACAGATTTCTTTTGCTTTGGAAAAATATCCAGTAGCGGGATTACTGGCACATATAGTAGTTTTATTTTTAGTTTTCTAAGGAATCTCCATACTGTTTTCAACAGTGGTCGTTTGTATTTAAATTCCCATCAATGGTGCATAAGAGTTCCCTTTTCTCCACAAACTCACCAGCATCTATTATTTAGTCTTTTTAATAGTAGCCATTCTAACAGGGGTAGGATGTTATGTTATCAGGGTTTTGCATTCCATTTTTCTGATGCTTTATGATGCTAGGGTTTCTTTCAAATACCTGTTGGGTATGTGAATGTCTTCTTTTGAGAAATGTCTATCCCTGTCCTTAGGTCTCTTTAATAGAATTTTTTTTTTCTTATTGTTGAGTTCCTTGTATTCTCTGGATATTAGCCCCTCCTCAAATAAATAGTTTGCAAATATATTCTCCCATGCAGAAGGTTTTCTCCTTACTTTGCTGATTGTTGCCTTTGCTGTGCAGAAACATTTTAATATAATTCGATTTGTCTATTTTTGTGAACACTGTCTGCACTTTTGAGGTCTTAGCCATGATATCTTTGCCTAGATCAATGTCTTAATGTGTTTTTCCGATTTTTTTTTTTGTGTGTGTGTGTGTGGTGTTACAATTTGGGGCATTATATTTTAGTCTTTGATCCAACTTGAGTTGGTTTTGTATATGGAGAAAGATAAAAATCCAGTTTTATTTTTCCACATGGAGGTATCTAATTTCTCCTATCCCACAGCACATATTCTTGGTATAATTATCCACAATTAGTTGGCTATGAAACATGGATTGATTTCTGGATTTTCTATTCTGTTCCATGTATCTATGTGTCTGCTTTTATACCAATATCTTGCTTTTTTAGTTACTATATCCTTGTAATATATTTAGAAATCAGGTAGTATGATTCATCCAGCTCTGTTCTTCTTGCTCAGGATTTCTCTATTGAGGCTCTTTTGTGATTATATACAAATCTTAGAACTTTGTTTTTCTAATTCTGTGAAAAATGGCATTGGTATTTGGATAGAGATTGCATTGAATCTGCAGATGGCTTTCGGCCATATGCCCTTTAAACAATATTAACCCTCCCAACCTGTGAGCATGAGATGTCCTTCCCTCCTCTGCACTCTCTTCAATTTCTTTCATCAGTGTTTTCTAGTTTTCCTTGTAGAGATCCTTCACTTTCTTGTTGAAATTTATTTCCAGATATTTTTTGTATTAATAACTACTATAAATGGGATTGCCTTCTTGATTTCTTTCTCAGCTAGCTCCTTATTAGGGTACACAAACACTACTGATTTTTGTATGCTGATTTTGTATGCTATAATTTGCCATATTTATCAAATCTAGGAGTTTTTGGTGGAGCCTTTAGGTTGTTAGAGATTGAAGATTAGTATGTCATCAGCAACTTACATATCTTTTACTTCTTTCTCTTGTCAAGTTGCTCTGTCCAGGACTTCCAGTACTATGTTGAATAGGAGTGGTGAAAGCAAGCATCCTTGTCTGGTTCCAGATCTCAGAGGAAAAAAAAATCAGCTTTACGCTATTCATTATGTTAGCTCTGGGTATGGCCTTTATTCGTTTGAAGTAAGTTCTCTCTATTCCTCTTTTGTTTGAGAATTTTTAACATGAAGAAACACTGAATTTTATCAAATGCATTTTCTACATTTATCGAGATGATCATACAGTTTTTGTCTTTTAATCGGATGTGATGGACCACATTTACTGATTGATGCAAGTTGAACTATCTTGGCATCCTGGCAGAAGTCCCATTTGGTCATGGTATATTATTACCTTTTTGATGTGCTGTTGTACTTAATTTG
Source organism: Nycticebus coucang (assembly GCF_027406575.1). Taxonomy (NCBI): domain Eukaryota; kingdom Metazoa; phylum Chordata; class Mammalia; order Primates; family Lorisidae; genus Nycticebus; species Nycticebus coucang. The sequence continues at coordinate 85,575,906 of NC_069795.1, forward strand.
CTAGTTTTTTTGTTTGTTTTTTCAGGGCTTTGGCATCTCTGTTCATCAGGGATATTGGCATGCAGTTTTCTATTTCTGTTCTGTCCTCATCTTATTTTGGTACCAGGTAATACTGGCCTTACTGAATGAGTTGGGGACAGATCCTGTCTTTGATTTTTTGAAATAATCTCAGAGGGAAGATTGGCATAAGTTCTTCTTTTCAGATAAGAATCCATCCAGTCCTGGGCTTTTCTGTGTTGGAACACTTTTTATTACTGTTTCAATCTCACTACTTGTTTCTGGTCAGTGTAGGTTTTCTGTTTCTTCCTGACTGAATCTTGGCAGGCTGTATGTTTCCAGAAACTCTAGGTTCTCCAGGTTGCAAGCAAATATGTGCTGATAAAGGTTTAATAATCTTTCTTATTTCTGTAGTAGCAAGTCTGATGTTCTATTTTTTTATTTCGGGTCTTAGGTCTTCTCTCCTCTTCTTTTCTTGGTTAGTAGAGGTAGAGGTTTATCAGTTTTGTTTCCCATTTCAAAGAACCAACTTTTGTTTTGTTGATCCTTTGTATGTTTTTTTATTTGCTCTCTTGTGAAGATCTGATCTTATTTTTAATACCACTTCTGCTAATTTCGAGTTTGGTTTGAACTAGCATTTTTAGTTGACTATGTTGTTTATTTCAAATCTTTCTACTTTTTTGATGTAGGCATTGCCTGCCATAAATATCCCTCTCAGCACTACTTTTACTGTACCCTCCAGGTTTGGGTATGTTGTATTTCTCTCCCTCTCTTTTTTTTTTTTTTTTTTAATTTTTGAGACAGAATCTCACTCTGTCACCCTGGATAGAATGCCACAGCATAATAGTTAACAGCAACCTCAAAACCTCAAACTCTTGGGCTCAACAGATCCTCTTGCCTCGACCTCCTCAGTAGCTGGGATTTCATTTTAATTTGTTTCAATAAATACTTTTATCTCCATCTTAATTTGCTCCTGGACTCATTCGTGTATATGTATATTTACATTATATGTATATTTTACAAATTTCCTCATGTTGATTTCTAGTTTTATTCCACTGTGGTTTGAGAACATACGTGATATAAGTTTGACTTTTAAGAATTTATTGAGATGTGTTTTGTAGCCTAACATTTTGTGGGTATAACATGGTATATCCTGGAGAATAGTCCATGTGCAAATGAGGAAAATATATAGTCTGCCATTATCAGATAAAATATTCTACAAATGTCTATTAGGTCTGATTCAGCTAGAGTCTAGTTTAAATCCAGTGCTCCATTGAGGATTTTCTGTCTAGATGATCTGTCCAATGCTGAGAGTGGGGTATTGCATTTCCCAGCTAATACTGTATAGGGAGTCCATCTCTCTCTTTAGATATGGTAATATGTGATTAGTGAGTGTGAATGCTCCAGTGTTGGGTGCACATATATTTAGAATTATTATATCCTCTTGTTGGAATGATCCCCTTATCATTATATCGTGACTTTGTCTTTTTTCACTGTTTGACTTAAAGTTTGTTTTATCTGATGTAAATATAGCAACTCCTGCTCACTTTGGTCCATTTGCAAGGAACATCTTTTCTAGTCCTTTTCTTTGAGAGTATATGTGAGAAGTCGTTTAAAGAGCTTTCACATCTATTATTCATAGTGACAAAGTGAACACCAATTCTGTTAGATAGACAGGGCAAATGTTATTATTAATTCAATTTTATAAACTTAGAAGTTGATGCTGAGAGAAAATCAATCAGTCATACAAATAGCAAAGAACAATGCCTAGACTCAAAGCACAGGTCTACTGCTTTCTAGACAATTATGATTCCTGCTGTATTCTTACCCCTCCCTTCTTGTTTTGGTAAATGCAGGTACCTAAGCAAGAACATGAATGGGCAATAAAAGTAGACTTACAGGAGTTCAGAGACCACTGGACGCTGACTGGGATAGGAATGACTGAAAAGGCTATGCGGGCAAATGGAGCTTGAGATAGGTGCTAAACTCTAGATGGAATGGAAAGAATGAAGAAAGAAAAGCATATTTTTCCCCCTCTCTTCAAAAGTCCCCTGGGACACCTCATCTGTTCTTCCCAACCCCAGCATTAACAGACAGAAATTCATTTCCAAAGTTCGCAAAACTGAAAACATCAAAGACTTCTCCTTCCTCCCTACCCACAAAAAAGTTAAGCTTCCTTTGGTATTGTCTATTTGTATTAATAATACTACCCATGCCCCCAAATCAGAAATGAGGGTCCCTCTTAGGTATGAGGACAAAGCATCTTCTTCAGTCACTTTGCTTTGCTTCAATGTTGATTCAAGTGTGACGTCTCCATTGAAATCATTCTAGGGCAGAGAGACACTAGCCACAGGGGAGCAGGAGAGATGCCAGGTCCCCCGACCATTAAACCATTTTAGTAATGTTAAAATGCTCAACTACCAGTAACTCCACCTCAGCTCTGAATGAAGTCTCAAAACTTATTGTTGAAAATAAAGGAAAAAGAGGGAGAAAAGGGGAGAAGAAGAGGGAAAAAGATATGAAGGGAAGGAAAAAAATGAGCAGACAAGGATCAGTGGCACAAGAAAGGTCAGAAAGGAATTTTTTAATTTAATTTGGAAATTATATTTCTAATCTGACTTTTAATGTGTTTGCATTATTTTCACATGTCAACAGCTGTCTGTCATCTTTAATCACATCCTGGACATGTTTCATTTCTCTCTGGGCCACTTCTACACACTTACTAAAGGAGACTGTCTAGTGGCAAGACGTTCATAACACAGAAGAATGGCATCAGTGAGCAGAGCCTGAATCAAGGATCTGTAACCTACTAGCTCTGCGACCTTGGGCAAGTCAACTTCGCTGCTGTAGGACTCAGCACCCTAATCCATAAATGAGCTATAAGTCTGAATGAGATAACACAAGGTGCTTACGAAGACGACAACATGTGGCACGGTAATAAACACTCAGTACACAGTCAGTACATTAGTAGATAGATTATTCTATTCCCCTTGGAGGGACATAACCCACTTGAGAATCATATGAGGGGAAATATATTTCCACACAAATATACAGAACTGTACGAACAATTTCCAGAGGCTCATGGACCAACTCAATTCTTAATGACCCTTGTACCACGTGATCTCTAAAATCCTCCCTCTTGCAAAATCCTATGATGTGAAGAGCCCAGAAACAAGCAATGAGAGATTTCACTGGGCTACCAGAGATGCAAACACAAGTCAACTATCCCAAGGGTACCCGACACCTTTGGTTTCCATTTGATTGGCAGGAATGTGTTAAATGAATATAAGGAACATACTCAAGGCATGAGTCCAAAGGAAACCAAAACAAGGAAAGATTGTACCCAAAACAGTATGTTTAGAAGGTACTGCAGAAGCAAACAGGTGAGCCAGGAGAGGGCCTGCTTCCTTATAAAGTAATAAAACTTACATAGTGGGCTTTGCCATGAAAATGCTATGTCATGCCAAGTGCCTAAGAAACAACATTTATAAATATAACCTAACCAGGTTTTATTGTCTCATACTTCTAATATAAAAAATAATTATAACAGAAAAATCATCTGTGTTTTTAATATTTACTCCAACTAATAAACATAAAAAGCAAGAGGCAGTGGAGTATGAGGAAGGTCCTTGCATACCATTCATCTGTGTTATGAAGCTCCATATCCTTGCCACCAGACAGTCTCCTTTAGTAAGTCCTTGTATGAGTGTATGAGATGCTTTCGTTTCCACACTTGCCTCTCCACTATCAGCCTGGTGCCTTGCGGCTTTACTCAATTTTTCATAAGGTTACATAGTATATACCCCACATTGTATCATTCCACGCTCAAAAACATCTATATCCTAGATAAAGTCCGAACATTCAATATCTCAACAATAAACTCCCAAATTATATTTCCAACTTCATTTCCCATGGTATTCTCTATGGGCCCTATTCTGCAGACCTGATGTTCTATGTTCAACCTTTTAAATACATCCCATAGTTTCTTACAAAGATCCTTCTCTTAGTTTACCCTAATTAACATATCATTTTGCAGTGAATTTCTTTCCATTCTCCACCATTCAAAACCATTTCCCCATACTACAAGATGAATGAATCTTGACATGATGCTAGGAGGAAGAATCCAGCCATGGAAGACCACATGCTGCGTGATTCCGTTTATATAAGGTAAATAAAGTAAAAAGTAGATTAGCGCGTCCTTAGGACTGACTGTGTGAACGGAGGTTTGGGGAAAATAGGGAACGAACACTTACAGGGATGGGGTTTCTTTTGAGGTGATGGAGATAGTCTAAGATTGATTTTGGTGATGGTTGTGCAACTCTGTGAATACACTAAAATCCATTGAATTGCACTCTTTAATTAATGGAATTATAGCTTGAAAAAAACATAATTAAAGAAGAAAACTTGCCCATCCTACTAGGCTCTTCAAATATTGTGTAAATTGACTTCCCCCATCCTGTCGGAGTTAAAATACTTCAACTAATCCCCTTCAGAAAGTTATCTCAGGAACATGTCATATTTATTCCCGTGTCTGCATCACAGGCTAAGCTAGGAGTACTTTTAGAGAAAAACAAACATGTACCACACGTTCTCACACGCAGGCTGCCATTAACCATTAGAAGACACTGGTGGAGTCGTGCCGCCTCCTCAAATGGCTTCCCCAGCCCCACCTGAGGAAATGCAAAAAGCCACCCTGCCAAACACAGTTTTGGCCAACACCAACAAATAAAAAAAAAAAAGGACCTAACTTCCGCCTGAAAAATGAAGGGTGTGATTTTAGCCCCACTTTTTCTCCTGCCTTCAAGCAAGATACAACTTGAAAAACTGTAGGGTAGCCTTGCCTGCACGCATCCCCTCTCACGTCCAACAGTCTAATAAAGCAGTTAAACACATGAAAAGCACTCAAGAAACAACTAAATACACGTAGAATGAAAATGATAGATCTGCAACCATTTTCTACAATAGGACACTCCCAGATTGCAACCAGAAGCTCAAGACTTGGGATTTTTTTTTTTTAACCAGTTGTTGATTTTTTTTAACCAGTTGTTGATTTTCATATTATTTATTAGTAACATGAAAAGAGTTTTTCTTACGAATTGGATTCAAGAAGCTTATATATACAGAGGGTGCCCAAAAAAATGTATACACATTTTAAGACAGGAGAACTGTGTTAAATGCGTAATGCTGAATTCATGTTTGACTTTTGCAATTACCAGAGGAGCTTACCATAACTTGTGTTCATCTTTTGTTATCAGTATAGATTATTACAATTTTAATACAGTTTTTTTCTTTCTTGAAATGTATACACACTTTTTGGCACCCTCTAAACATCTGAAATACAGTAAATTATTTTAAAAGAGTAAGATAGTAAAGAAAAATAGAGACATTTTTCTTACATCAATTTACAGTTACTAAAAAGGTCTTAATACTATCATACTAAATCCCACCATTTAAAGAGGGGAACAATGAGAGAATACAGAGTTTATGCTCAATTGCAATATCCCTGTATGTTAAAAGGAATTTTGTCAGCAAGCCAATTTTTAAAAAATTCTTCCTCCTTTCAATTTCCCCAACATGTGAGCTGGGCACTGGCCACTTTCTATCTTATATGAGAGGGGTGTCTGCATCTAAGCCCATTCTCTTGTTTCTACCTTCACCTGGCTAACACTGCTTCTTTTGGGAAACATACCGCCCTACAAACCAAGCCAGAAAAAAAAAAAAATGTGCTTAATACTCTCACAGCGCTTGATACCTTTCCTCTGTGGCACCTAATATTATTAATAGGATGGTTTTCTCCCCTAGGAGATAAGAAGATTCTGTCTGCCAAGTGCTGACAGTTCCAATGAAGTGCTTTATGCCTGGTCGTGGTGGGAAATCAGGAACTATTTGTTGACTAAATTAACAAATTTGCCCTCTTCAGAGTATTAGGCCCTCAAAGCAGGGATTATGTATAATATATTTTGGTATCCCCTATTTTGCCTGGTTCAGCACCTAACACGTAGGTAATATCAAATAATTCACATATAAATGAATGAATCAGCAGTGAACTCCATAGTGGGCCTCTTAATGAGTACTGAAGAGGATATTCAGGGCAGGCTAATGGCAACAGAAGTTTACTGAATGAGCTGAAAGTTAAAGGTTACTCTCCAAGCCAGTCTGAATAATAACATCTTGGAACACCACCATGCAGAGGAGGAAGAAAAAAGTCAGAGGTCAAAGATGTCTGTGGTCTAAGATTTACGGCAGTTTCCCTAAAGCTCTAAGAGTTCATTTTCTCTAGTTTCAGTGGTGTGTCTCTTTCCCAAATGCAATTGGCCTACAAATCTTGTATACAAGCAGAGCTCCCTAAAAGCAAGTCTTTTGAAAGATAAAAGTAACATAACGTCAAAACCACACGAAGCTGAAGCAGCCAGAAGACCCTGGTAGAGTCGTGCAGCCTCCCCTAGTGGCTTCCCAGCCCCATGTGAGGACAGGCGAAAAAGCCATCCTACCAAACACAGTTGTGGCCAACGCCAACAGCAGGCCTCCCTGAGGGGCTCCAAGAATCAAAAAAATGGGCAAAAATCTAACTGTACATACAGTGGGACGCTACCCCCATGTCAAACCCTGTGCAAGACGCTAAAGATACACATTCCAGCACAAAAAACCCTGCAATCAAGGAGCTGGAAATCTAATCATGGAGTTAAATGATAACAACAACTGAGCTAAATGATAATCATGATGCTGATTAGACGAGGATTCTGTCAACACACCTGGGACCGCTGGAGAGTTACCCTGATCTCTCTGGCTGCTGTCATGCTGGAGCACAAGAGTGAGATGTCAGTCCCAGTTCCGCCACTTCATGGCTGTGCAGCCTTGGGAAATTCACATGAGCTCTCTCTGCGCATGTGTGTCCTTGTTTGTGAAATGAAGATGATGATATCACTCTGATTAACAATCGGTGACTGGGCCCATGGGACCCAAAGAACTGGCTGATGGAATCACAAATACCAGAAAAGAAGGCCCCTAACATCCGATCTGAATCTAAGTGATGCTTTTACAAAGGGTGAAACACAGGCCTGGGGAAGTGGGGGGATATGCCCAGGTGAGAGGCCAAACCTGCTGGTTCAGGATGCCCAGCAACACTGACAAACACAGTGCGCTGAGGACAGAAGGTACCCAAAACAGCGCCTGGCTGCAAGGCAGCAGTGTGTGCGGCAGAGTGTATCTGCCATTAGTGTTGACCGTAACAACGCCTTACACATTTGCAGGTGCTTGGCAGTTTACAAAGCCTAATTTTCATATCCATTATTGCGTTTAATCCTCATGACCACCCCAGGAGACTGACTGACAAGACAAGAATCATGACTCCTCGAGCCCCAGTGACAGGTAGGCCCAGTGAGGCTCTGAAAAATTCCCTAGATTCCCTTTGTTAGTTGGCAGAGAAGTGCAGTCCAGAATGCTTATCTCCCATTACAGAGTTTAACATACTTCCCTTCACATGATGCTATACCACAGAAGTGGCTCATGCCAGACTACAAATTTCACAGTTGTTTTGTTGTTGTTGTTGTTGTTAATTTGGGAATTTAAATAATAGACCTTTCCTATGATCACTAACATATTAAAGAAGCCTTCTACTCCAAAAGCAAGACAATCAGAGGCATGAGAATTCTATTTTGGTTTTGCTACAACCGGGTTAAGCCTAGCACAAGAAATACCTTCCTTGAATCTAACCTTCCTTTTCTGTCTATGGAGTGAGATAGTCCCCCAGCTTTATCCATGGGCAATGAAGAAAGAAGAGGAAGAGAGGCTAAAACGGGATACACAGGATGATTTATAAGCAAGCAATATCCCTCAGTACTTGATGATGAGCCAGTTCTTAAACACCACCTTCATATGGTGAATCTGTCCGCCCAAAATAAGACAGATAGATAAAATGAGGGGCATGACTTTCTCTTTCACACATGCCTCTTTCTTTAAAGGGAATCAATTTTTCAAGTGAACAGTATGAAAAGAGTGGCCTAAGGTTGGTGAAGTTCTTCTGAAAAGAAGACAACTAAGGACCTGTTGAGCATAAAAGAATTCCTAATCGGGGCTCTTATCTGTTACCTCTCTACCTACCTGCCCACCTACTGTCTAATCAAGATAAACAGTTAATGTCTTTTTCTTTACATTTAAGAAAAAATAAAGAGGCATTGAACAGATAAATGATAGAGAAGTGAGAGACTTTGATCTTAGTTGTGGTTTTGTCACTAACAAAGAGACTTAGGAAAGTTACTAAAGCTTTATGGGGCATTATTTATACTTCTGTTCAGTGTGGGCTTGGAGGAGATCTCCAAGGACCATTTCAGTTCAATAAAAGGCTAATATCCTAAACAAGCAAGAAAAAAATGCCATGATGGTCAAGCCAATTGTTTCATAAAAATTAAAGAAAGTGTTGTTCCCTCCATAAGTCCTGGTTTTGAATGCAAGGAATGTTAGGTTTAAAACGACCCATATTCATGCCTATGGTGGAAAAGTATACCACCAAAAGCCAACAAAGTTTTGCTTAAAAACAAGCTATTTTCAGGAACAACACTTTGATTTAAAGTTCTAATTCACAAAATTGGTTTGGCTGGTATAACACTATCTTCTCTCTGCAATTATTAGTCTCTAAACGATTTTTTTCCCTCCTAACAACATTGCATATAAAAACTGTTTGATCCTCAAATAAACCTGTAATTTCTCCTGTGGAGAATGGAGGTCTGCAGTTTAGCCCAAATGACTTTATATTTCACACAAGATTATTATAAGATGACAGATGTGAACCTTAAGAATTTCAACAATAAAGACATGCTATCCAAAGAATGTTCTGCAGAACGCAAGTCTGGAAAATCATCTACAAAATGGTTCCATTGTAAAATAAACTTGACAAAACCTGAATTTAATGTAACATAAAAGAAAGAAAGTTGGGTTATTGTCTTTGCCTATAATTCCTCTCAGATTTAAACTTGCTAAAGATACATGGAAAACCTCCGAAATGGGGATGTGATAGCAAAAGATTCCCAAACTGGTTTGGCCAGTAGCACGTTTTAGGAAAGGCTGCTATGAATATGACAACTCATTATGACAAGGACACAGCTTAAAGCTTGTGAGCATCCTTGCCCTTGAAATTTAAGTTCTACAATCCAGTTAGGAACTTTATTTAGGAACTCTATTTTTACCTATACCAGATTTATATATTAACTCGTATATTTAACTCTATTTTTATCTATATCAGATCTATTTCATAATAGATGCAACAATTACCAACTAAACTTTGCCAGTCAAAGTGACTTCTATTTCTTGTAACATTCTTGGGATGTAGAAGGAACTCCACTCTAGAAGGGCAGAGTTGTCTCCCTGCTACAAATATATTCTGTGATAACAGCAATACTATGGGGAACTTTCTTCCCTTTCTCTCTTTTTTTAATAATTCACAGGATTAAGTACAAATCAATGATCCTTAAGGCAAAGAGACAGTGAGAAGACCTCAGGTAGAGAACAATCCTGAGAGCTGATGCTTCCCCCATCTAACTGAAAAGCCTACACTTCATGATAATATTTGGCTCAGAGCCACAGTCTTCTCACATATTTATGAAGTAAATAGATTCCCTGCTCTCACATCTCTTGATTCTATGGTTTGGAGAGGATGTCTCGACATTATCTCTGAAAACAATTCCAAGATAGAGTTATGTTAACAAGATGACAAAACAGGAGTTTCCAGCATTCATCCTTCATGGAAACATCCACTGAATGGCCGGCCATACAAAAAAAAAAAAACCTTTGAAAGAGTTAAGAAATCCAGGTGACAGATTATAGCACTCAGATGAAACACAGAACAGGACACACTGACAAGGGTAGGAAAGACAGTTCCGTATCACCCACGCCACCCTCAGCACAGTGCTGGGAAAGATACCTCCAGGAGAGGGAAGGGAGCACCCACTTCCCTGTGGACCCGGCACCAGACTTGCCCCTAAAATGAAATCAGTGTCTCCAAACAGTATCTGAACTCTCGTGGTTCATTACAGCATCACTCAGAACAGAGTCGATCTAAATGTCCATCAACAGATGGACAGATAAAGACAATGTGGTGTGTATGCAAATGGAATAGTATTCAGTCATAGAAATGAAGAAAATTACGTCATTTGTGATGAGATAGATGAACTTGGAAGAAATTAAAACAAGCCAAGCACAGAAGGACAAATACTGCCTGGCCTCACTTAAATGTAGAAAATTTTAAAAAGCAGAATCATAGAAGCCGAGATTAAAATGATGGTTTCGTGGCCTGAGGTTGGAGAAGGACAGGGAGATAGGGTCAAAGGTTACAAAGACTCAGTGATGCAAGATGAATAATCTAACGTGCAGTCTGGTGACCATAGTTACTAATAATACTATATTGCATACTAGAAATTTGCTGAAGGCAGATCTCAAATATTCTCCCCACACTCACAAAAAGATAACTAGGTGAGGTAATGAATATATTAATGAGATTGCTTGCAGTAATCATTTCACAATGTACATGTATATTAAAACTCCTGCACTCCTTCACTATTATACCATTTTTATTTGCTAATTATGTCTCAATAAAGCTAGGAAATATTTTTTCAAAAATTAAAAACAAAATAATAACTTCGCAGATCGAAAAAATAAACGACGTTTTCAAGATGTTTTGAGCAAGGGCAGAGACTTAGGAACGAGCATTGGCTGTGTGTAATCCCACCCCCACAAACTGCTGCCAGAACGACTCTACCACCTGTAGATACAAGTTCCAGGGTGTGGGCTAAAAACTCCAGTCTCGTTATTCTGCAGCCATGGCGTGTCATGTCTGGCCATCACCATGCACACCCTAGTGCTTCATCAGGTCACTTGCTAAAAGCAACAGTAAATTTAAGACCAACTTGACAGGGCAGAGAGCTGAGGCAGGGAAGCCACGGGGTTGGAGCATGCTCACCACCTCCTACAGGGTTGCTGGTGGCATCCCAGCTTGTCATATGACCTTCTGCAAGAGAGGTATTTAAACACCCATATCTACTGCCTGACACGTGATGCAGTTCAGGAAATATTATCTTGCTGAAACCCACCCAGATTGATTTTTAATGGCAGGGGACAAGAGTGGTTTTGCTATTGGCTCCTAGGAAAAGGAGGAGACAAGGAGAGCAAAGTGAGATTTAGATATTTTAAAAAAATCAAAAGCACTTCTATTATCCTTAAAACTCATCAGGGGGGGGGGGGACTCGATAGCCCTTTTTTAGACCTCTGTGAAGTACCCTAATGAGAACCCTTTAAATCTCTTTATAAACATCCAACATTTGCTGTCTTCGTCACCCCTATTCTTCCTCCTGCTCACTCACACAAAAGCCATCAGCCCCGTCTGAAAAGTATTCAGCACAATAAACCAGGGGGATTGCTCCTCCGCCCACTTTATATACAAGGCATGGAGACTGTGAAGCCTCACTCACACCTGGACTGGTGCCGGAACCTGGACGGGGCCAGGAGCAGCCAGAGAGTGGCAGGAGGAAAACATAAAGTCAACCTCACACCCTTCACTCAGCTGCCAGGTCAATCCCTACCCAGCACGCAGCTGCAAGGTCAAATGCCTCCTGCTGCAGAAAGGCTTCCATATTTTTCTCCACACTCATCTCCAATTTCAACCAAAACCCATGTCTCTTTCCTCCAGTGACCACAATTCCCTTAAAGGCAGAGGTTGTGTCTGGTAAAACTCAACAAATACAAAGATGAAATCTGTCTAAAGAATGAATTAAGATTAAGTATGTAAATAAGTACAAGAAAGACTCTATTAGGGTCAGTAAGACAGGGATAGATAAAGGAATCCAGGATGGAAGTGAAGCAAATCATTTAAAGCAAGACATGAAATAAGGACCTTCAAACACAGAATGATACGTCAACTTAAAAGAATGGAGCTAGCTAACGTTAGCTGTGCATAAACTATGAGTCAGGCAGAGCCTTAAACATCTTCTGGTATTAACTCTTAATCCCCAAAGGAACCCTTGAGGTAAGTACTGTCATTATCGCCATTAAATAAGGAGATGATGAGGCAAATGCATTGCACAGAGTTGGCGTAACTTGCCCAAGCAAAGACAATTGGCTTCAAACCTCAGCAAAGATGCTTCAGGTGATGAACTTGACCACTCTACTGCTTCAGCAGAAGCCTGTCAATAAGCTGCCCAAAGGAAGAAGGACATTCCACTTCCTAGAAACCAATTGAAGGAAATCATTTACAAAAGAACCCAAGAAGTAAAGGTCCACACCTGTAAAGGAAATGGGAAGGGAGTTGCTCTAGGGATGGAGGCTGCCTTCATGGTAACATGAAACTCCTGAAGTTTGAGAGGCAGAGACTGAACGCGCCATTCACACTGCAGCCTTTCCTAATTTATCTGACTTCCTCAACTGTAACTTATTTGCTGAGAGCAATGAGACAGAGCATCTGATTGTATTGTTATTTTGTGAGTGGTGGAAGCCTGCTTGTTTTCCTGACAGTTAACATTAGAATTGCTGATGTTACCTGTGTGATGAGGCCACTGGCATTTTCCTTCCAGAAAAGATGAAAGCCTTTTAGAAAAGAAGTGGGTGTGAAAATCTAACTTGAATGGTGAAAAAGATCACCTTGTGGCCGATCTTAATGATACTTAAATCTCCAATGAGGAATTCTGTAGTAAACAACCTCTTGATTCTATGCAAAACATTTTTAATTTCATGCCCTGCTAATCACACAGCTGTTAAATTTCCCTTCCTATCAGTTGTAAAAAAATAAATAAATAGATAATAATTGTAATAATAATTTAAGAAACAGTTGGGCCTCAAATAAAATTTGAGTCCTAATGAATTTTCCCATCTGGAATTAATAACGTCATGATAGTGAAATTGGCTGAATTCAGTTGATGTAAACTTAACATTATAAGTATCAAAATGTAAGGCTCTGAACATGAAAAGCTTCTGACACGCTGGCCACAGAATGGAGTCTACATTATATTCTCAGATAAACCTGCAGCTGATGTTTCATTCCAACAGATTTTAACAACTTATTTTCTTTGACTGTGACCTTATCTCCTCAGCCACAATAGGCACTATACAAATAGAAATGATGACTAGACTTGGCATTATAGGCTTGATGATTCAGAGCCTGGGGAAGAGAAACCTAGTGTGTTCATATTGTAAAGATGTCAATCTAATCAATACAGGGAAATAAAATAGAGGCTATCTTTAAAGTTGCAAATCAAAGCAAGAGCTAGGGAATAAAGGATGGAGGGTGATTTTAAAATATTTGGGGATAATAGAAAGAGGATGTCCAAAGGAGGATGGCAGCGAGGATGAGCCAGCTGCGTGGGAGAGAGAGGCTAATGGACAGGGAAGAAAACCTCAGAAGTGGCAAAAGGAATATCCAGTAACAAAGGGAACAAATGTACAAAGGAAGTACAAGATAAGCATAGTCAGACGAACGAGAATATCAACAGAAGGTCTTCAAAGAAGATATTCTTATATTTCTAAAGCTTAACTTTTCCCATAACCTCAGTTATAAAACACTCTAAGAACTGCCTGGGTGTTAGTATACGGTCCCTTCCCCTGGCATGTCCCCACCCTAGAGTTCATTTGCTGAAATCTTTCAGTCTTAGATGTGCTCAAAGACCACCTCCTCCAGGAAGGCCTTCCCTCATCCTCACACCAGCCATAAAACCAGCCAGCTGGCCTTCCCTCTCCTTTATCACTAGTAAGTTTTGCTTTGTACTACAGCTAATTATTTATTTCAGTGTCTACACACACACACACACACACACACTGAATCATAACCTCCAGGAGAGAAGGAAGCTCATGTACCAATATTTTATTCTTTTGTGGCAAGCCTGGGCTTTGCAGAGTAAACACGTAAAGAGTGGATATGTTTTCTTAAGAAAGATCAGAAGACACTTCCTGCCTTAGGTATTCCTGTTATGGAAAACATCATTTCAAGCATTTATAAATTTACCCATACCAATCACCCTACAAACCCACGTAAATGGCAATCACTGCTACTATTTCATTGAATATGAACATGATATTCAAAATCTTATCATGGTCTATCTGGAGAAAAATTACAGTATCAATGTGACACTGCTCTTCTGACCCAATCACATTAACACTGGTTTAGATTCCAGGAAGCTAAAAGAGCTTTTCTGAAATCTCAGCATCCCTTCAGGTCCTCCTACCACTCCACAACTCATTGAAAACAAACAGTGTTTCTTTATGCTTCATCATTAATGATAAAGCAAATGAGTCAACTGTATGGAAACCAATAAAACAGTGACAGTTTACCATCAATACCACTGCACTGGGATACCACTTTATATATCCACTGTCTCGTTTGGTCTTTTCCAGGAGTTTCTGCGGTGGAAGGGAATGGAATAATTGTGTTAAAGATAAGGAAACTCAAATCCTTAAGATGTGATCTGTACCAGGACACACAACTATTCATAGTAAGGGGCTATGGCAAGATGCAATTCAGGATTTGCGTTTTTTTCAACAAAACTTTCATTCATTTATACCAAGTTGTCCCTCTTATCTAAAGTGTTTACAAGGCACAAGAAGTTGATGATGGAGCCCCTGAGACTCATAAGAATGTAAAGTCATATCATTCAGATGAGACATTAGGTGGACTCCACATGATGAAAGAGGGAAGGTGGAAACAAGGGAGGGAGTGGAGGGAGGGAAAGAGGGAAAAAGCAAGTAAGAAGGGAGGGAGGGAAGGTGGAAAGGAGAGGAAGAAAAGGAAGGAGGGGGAAAAGCAAGTAAGAAGGGAGAGGAGAGAAGTAAGGAATTAGGGAGGGAGTGAGGGAAGGAATCACTCTGGAATAAGATAGCTAATAAAATTTCCAGAAAATCATTCATCTGGAATTGTACTTTAAAGCAATACTAATCAAAGTGAGGCCACAAAATGACATTTTCAGTGCCATCTGGAAGAGTAATAGAAATACAAATTTGTACCACCACCTTATTGAACTGTAACTTCAAACGGTGGAATTCCTAATTTCAATGCAAACCACATTTGAAAGGTTCTACTTGAAAGTTAAGGTAGAGTCTAGACAAATAGTAACAAGGGAATAGACATATACCACAAAGAGGAAAAGTGATATTAAAAATAAGGAGACCCAGAGTTCAGAACACTCAAAATATGTCAGCAAAGAAGGTTCTAGAACAATGAGCTGATGAGGAGATATCCTGGAAGGGACTGGGTCTAGAAAGTTACAGAAGCCACGCTGTGGAGAAGCCTTGCTATAGAGAAGCCTGGCTGTGGAGGAGGCTGGATGCAGGTGGGGCAGCACAAGGTAAAGGGTGTTAGAATCTAGATCCACCACACTTGAGTTTTGGATTGTAGTGGGAGAAAGAGACATGTAAACAGAAGGAATAGGAGAATCATCACCAAGTTCTGGACTAGAGTCACAAGGCTCAGCAGCTCTGCAGAGAAGAACCTTATTTAAAAGCTGGAGGAATACATGGTCACCAGGCAGACATGTAGGGAAGGAATAAGGGAGAATTCCAAGATGTAAAACAAAGGATCTATTCAGCACCTGTGAGGCACCCTGGATTCAACATCCTCATCCACAAAAGAAAAGATGAATGATCAGATAATCTAGCCAGTCAGGTGGCTGAGGGGAGTAGGTGAGGGGATTGGAGTGGCTGTTCTAACAGCCTGCTTGGTGTAGGGCAGCCAGTCTACACCAAGAGAAAAAAGAGTCCACTGCCTCTCTTTCCTTTTGAGGAAAATGAAGGGTCAAAGAAAGAAAAGGACATCGAGCCCTGTCAGCGCTGGTATGTCAGCTGCCAACTTTAACCGGGATTCCTCTTAACATGTTCTCAGGGCAGCCAGCTGGGACACTCCTTGTGGTCGCTAACTTCCATTCCTAGACACATTCCTTTTCAAGACCCGAGGCTCCTTCTCTTCCTGTTTCTCACTCCTACTTTGTCAGAGGGCCCCAGGGTCCTCTAGTTTACTGGCTTTCTAAATGATACATAATTTCTGGAAGCAAACATGCTCTAAAGTCTTTCAAAGTAAGACTTCCAGCTGTCCTGAGAATAGATTTAGTTCTCCTCTGAAATGCTCTGTGTCCAGTGGAAATACAACTTGTTGGCAAGTGCACAGCTGGTTGGCTGAAGGAGGTCCCCCGACGTGTGTCTTGTAAAGGATGTTAGCTGAGATTGCCCAAAGGAAAAAACACACAAATTCTAGAGTCAGAAAAGGCAGATGATTGCCTTCCCATAGGACGTCCTAAAAGACTGGACATGCTAATGACCATTGTCAGACGAATTTTCTAGGCTGACGTGGTCACTCTTTTTAGAGTGGTAGCTCTGTGGACTAGTGTTTATGGATGGTATGTCAAAAAGCTGATGGGTTAAAGCATGAGAAAGGTAAGGCAGGGGTATAGCCAGAGTTAACCTCCAGAAAGATGGTGAAGATGTTTTGTTAACTCTCCTTTTCCTATTCAGAACGCCCTCCTCTCTTCTCTTCCCACTCCTCAGTGCATACCAGTTTGCAAAAGATCTGCTCAACTAAGCCCCGTTAAACTGTTGCCTCTAACATTGCTCATTCCACATGCTTAGGAAACATCTCCCTTCATCAAAATTCCACCCATCCAGGCCAACCAAAATGGGACTTCCCCCACAAAGCTGTCCTTGACCCCTGCCCTCCCTCACAGGTAGAAGGGATGGCTCTTTACTCTTCTCTGAACTTGCTCTGCAGGTCTCCACTTTCTACTTTAAGTCGTAGTTATCTGTATGGTATCTGTAGTTATCTGTATGGCGTCTCATCTTCAGCAGTTCGTTGACCCTTCCCTAATATTTTCACACCTATTGTTATGTTTCAGCCTAATAACCAGCTGAAAGAATAGGCAGGTATGATAATATTCACTGTGTGGAGACAACAGAGCTTAGTAGCTAAGAAAGTAGCTGCTGGCGCCAGATTAGCTGAGTTCGAATCCTATTATGAACTCTGTGACCTCAGGCAAATTATGGGATGCCTCCGGATCACAATTTTTCATCTGTGAAATGCTGATAGTACCTTCCTCAGAGGTTGCTTGAAAGAAATAATTGATCCTATGGTAGAAATGCTCAGAATAGTGCTAACTCCATAGTATTTAGTGTTTAGAAGTAGCCACATCAGAATTTTTCAGATTTATGACATTATTTTTCCCCTCCATATGCTGTCTTTCAAAATTGCTCATGCATTCAATAAATATTTATTGGACTCATAGATGAGCTAGGTGTGACTCCAGGAAACTGGGAAACAGTGGGCAATAAGACAAACAAAGTCCCAAGTTCAAGATCCTCCTACCTTAGCAAGGAGGAAAAGGGGGCACAAGGCAGGAGATAAAATAGTAAAACGAACAAAATAGCCAACATGGTGCTTCCAGCTAATTCTCATATGTCATATGCTCCAGCCAACCCGATCCCTTATACTGTTTTACTTTGGCCAAAACTGTGCACAGAGTACTTCCTGTTTTATTTAGGAAGTATTTTCTAAATAAAATATCCCATTTTCTAAATACTTCCTGAATACTTCCTAAATAAAACAGGATTTTTATTTAGGAAAAAATAAAATGAAAAACTGAATTTTTAGAGTTCCACATTTCTTTACAATGTTTTGCCTCATCTCACCAATTTCTTCAGGGAATGAACAATGAATCCTCCCAAGTTTTGTATAATGATCCTCTCGGGGGGAGAGGGAGGTTGGATGCCTCACTTCCATAGATCCATGTACATCCTCAGTGGCTGACATGTGACTTTAAAAAAATACTCCTAACTTGGAACTCAGCTGCTGTTTCTGAGCTCACACACTTTTCATGAGATTTGTTACCAGAGGAGCATTTTACTCTAAGAAAAAGTTCAGCATCATGTACAAAGCTATAAAGTAGCCATTCTCTCCCTTCAGGATTTCAGCTATTAAGAGTAAAATCAAACTAATCCCATAATTTGAGTCCAGACAAACTCTGGAAATGATGCTTTAGCATCTAGCAAAATAGCCATTCATCCTCTTCCCCATTTTTAGAACATATTTTTTATCCATAGAAAATATTTTCTCCAATGTGACTTTGTTATATTGATATATAAATGCTTTTCATCCATGTTACTAATTCATTCCTCTTGATGACTGGTCATTCTCATGGTCTCTGCCTTGATTTTCAATTCACAGATTTTAACCTTCCTACACCATGTTATCCACAGACATACACAGGGATATCCCATGCAAAATGGATCGTGGTGGTGGTGGCGCCACATGTATGGTTAGGAGGGGAGAGAACTGAGAACAGAAAGCAAGGAATGAATTAAAATTTCAGGCTCTGAGCAACCACCCTCCTCCCCAAAATGGTTGAAACTCATCAGCTTTAAAGGAATAAAATTCGTATCCTTGACCAGAAGCAGACAAAATACCAGCCAAAGCGTCGATAAATTCCTCTGTACATGGTCTAAAGAACAATAGTCTTTGCTGATTGGAAAATTTGCTCAGTTGAAAAATAAGTTTATCAAAAGTAAAATGATCTAAAGATGAAAATCACATACAGATGGGGTCTCTACTAGTAGATTTTACCTCAAATCTCAGAATGGAGAATCGTTTGCCACCAAATGACAATCCATGGAGGCCAGTTTAGCCAAGGTCTTTTGGCACAGGTACTCACTGAAAACTGGTGGGGAAAGGGCATAGAGTCTGAGAAGGAGGAGTCTGGACCGAGGAGGACAGCAGTCACCCCCAGGTATGAGGTTAAGCAGTGGAAACAGCATACTACTATTTCACCTATACTGTGAATGTGTGTATGTGAAATAGTTTATACAACTTGAAATTTTAACAAATCAATAGCAAGCTTCTTGTTTTCAAGGGCCCACCCTGCACTCCAGCTGCACATCTCCCCAGAATCTAGAGCCCCTTGGAGCATAAATTTAAACATTCACTGGCCTAATCTAATTTTACCCTTAAAAATTTCTTCAGAGGAAACTGAGGCACAGAGATTAATTGTGGTCCCTAAACATAAAGCTAGTAGGTAGCACAAGCATGAATTCTCCTAAAAGAAACTGTGTTGCTTTTCCCAAATATATGATATTTATGTTCTAGGAGTCTGCCCTGTTAGTAGGATAAAGAAATTAGCATAATCAATGTACTAAGCAAAACTTTAAAACATGCTCAAGGTCAAAGAGTAGACACTAGCTATTGACACCTTGGGAAGCTTAGCTTAGAGAAACTCAAATACCAATTCTATAAGTTAAAGTTTCATGTGAGAGTTCTGCAGTAATGATAGAAACATTACACTACAGACTTTTTTTTGTTTAGCTATTATACATAAATATGTCAGGCACAAAATCAAAATACTCTAAAATAATGTAAAATCCATTCAGTTTTAAGTACAGAAAAACACAGCACCCTTTGTGCAAGGTGTGGGAGACACGTAACCTAAACGGCTTGGGTTAGTCAATTAAACTAGAAATTCATGAAAAAAAGTGCGAGGAGCCTACAGGAGAGAGAGTTGAGCAAAAAAACATTGTGAGACACATTTGATATAATAGTCATATGATTAACAAACTGTCACATCAAACTTTTCCGCAACGTGGGAACACTTTGACACTTCATATTTTTAAGACTGACATTTTGATTCATTACTGTAAATAGCACTTTGGGTTAAATATTGTGACAAGGAACAGATTATATATGTATATATATACACTCTATATATTACATGTGTATATTTTTTCTAGCCCCGTAACATTTTATAATGTATGAAACCTTTTCCTACAGTGACAGTTTGGAATAGTATGTAAACAGGCTATTCCACTCCTAAACTACCCAATTCTATGACAAGTAGGCAGATGGACTTTCTTCATTTCACAGAAATTCTATGAAGCAGAGGAATTTCAAGAGTAATGGGATGTTATCTAAGGAAATTCTGAATAAACCTTTGAACTCCCAGCGAAACATTTTTAATGAGTTGGATTAACTTATTGCACCCCAGTTCACAAAATCATTGTCACAAACACACATAAAATACTTCACCTGTCTTCAGGGTGCTCCCAATCTACTTGGGGAGACAGACGATACATACAAAATTCTAAAGCAAAACAGACATGTTTGAAGCAGGAAAAATATAAAACGATGCTTTCCTTCTTTCTTTCCTTTTTTTTTTTTTTTCTCCTTTTTCTTTCTTTCTGTGCATCCAAGCTTAACAATCCCAGGAACAATGTTCACAGTAAACTATTTCATTTGAATTAAGCAAAGTACGGGTATCAATGGATGGTGAAGAAATTTAGGAAATTTTCAAAAAAGCTTCAATTCACAAGGCAATCATTCTTCTGAAACAAAGTATAAAGACAGTGATTGGTTCCCATTTAACATAAATAATTCAATTTTCTAACTCTTAACTTTATCTGCAACTATGGGGGGGGCAAAAGATAAAATATCCATCCCTTATTCCAGACACCCAAGTTTTGATTTCAATTTTTCTTTGGTAATTTCAAAGTTATTATGTACTTTGAAAATTGAGAAAAACTTTAAAAAACCATAAGCTCATCATAGACACACACATATATACAAAATAAAGAAATAAGCCCACACACATTTTTGTCTTATGTATTCAATTTCCCTCTAAACATTATGCCATTATTATTCAACTCAAACTTCTCTTTGAACACCTGGAAAGATACAAAGAGAAAACATGAAAACTATATATAATAAGATTATACTCACTACATGTCAGCTTTGTCTGCTCTATAGTCAAATTAGGCAATGATATTCTTTCTGAGCACATATATTAAAAAAAAAGACTGCTCCTTATTTGAAGTTTTTTAGAAATACAGATACAGAATGTTATTAATCAAACTCACCTAAATCCTATAAAAGTTAGGAAAGCATAATGGATGTCATCTAGTATATGTAGCAAATACTGAGAAAACCCTAAAAACCATCAGTATCCACCCAATAGCATTCAAAAATTCCTGTGTTCTTCTTTTGCAACCAAAAAAGGTGATCTAGTTTTGTTCTTAGCTAAATTAGGCAATTCATTCAGAGCAAAGAGCCTTTCCCCCCATATTCAACATGTACTCGAATTTGTTAAAAGTTGAAGGAGCCTCACAAACTATTACAAAGCTTATTTCAAATTAAGAAAATTAAAGATAGAAATGCAATATTCCCCTATTGGCTTACTAAAAACAAATTCAGCAAAAGGGCTGCCCAAAGCATATTTGAACCTGAAGCCTCATCATTCTTTTCCCAAACTATGAAGAGAGTAGGTTACAACACGAAAAAATTGGAAACTCCAGAATAGAAGGCTAAACCACTGTCAGTGGAGCAAGATCACGTCGAAAAGAAGTAACATTACAGTATTCAGAGACAGAACATTCAGATTCAAGTCCAATCTCCATCACTTTTCCCTGGAGGTAAATTTGAGACGTTATTTCACTTCTGTTTTTTCATTGTAAAATGAGGATTATAACAGACAGCACATTGAGTTTTATGAAAATTAAATTAAAATGTAAAGAATTTTTAGCAGAATCTAAATTGGTAAGAACACTGTTCTACGAAATCATCATTTGTCAACTTTTACCAGCAATTAAAAAAAAAAAAAAACTTAAGACATCTGAATTCAACTAAGTTCACCTCGCTGCGGGATGTTCATCCCAGGTGTTTACATCTCTGCCAGGGGCCTAACCAAAAGGCAGGGAGGGGGAAAGAGGAAAGAAGGAAAGACTGTTTAATTCACAATTTCTGTCCCCAAGAACCCTGTCATCTTGTTGCAGAGACAGCATTTCATATGTGAACTACTGGGAAAAAAATAGTTGTTATTGCATAATAAAGTGTTAAATACAAGAAAAGTATAGTCCTGGCAAAGAGTTGGTCTCAGGAAAGTTTTTGGTGAGGTTTTCCAGAAGGTCAGGAAAGGGTTCAGAGACGTAGGGAACGTGATGCTATTGTTCCCCCTGTCTCTTTAAGCCCTCACTTCTCAAGGAACCAATCTGTGGCCTCTGAGAAGAGAGCTCCACCCTGAAGTCTCTGAGGATGGACGCTGCTGAGCGGTATCTGGGCATCTTCCATCCCCTCATTTTCTCATTCTTTCCTCTCCCTTTCTTCTCCTTCTCTCCCCACTCCTAAGGACAACACCCTCTCCAGGTCTGATCCATCCACAGCCTCCCACAGGCTACAGAGGACACTCAGGCAGGGATCAGTGTGGTACAGTTGGAAAAACACAAAGCTGGGAAAGAGAAGTCCTGAGTTCCTGTCCCAGCCTTGTCTCAACTTCACTTTGTAACCTCGAGCAAGTTGCTGCCAGGCAATGGGCCTCAGTATCCTCACCTATCAAACAAGAGGAGAGGATATTTAAAAGGCCTTCGTGGTCTTAAACGTTCTGTGTCTGTGTCTGATCTACCGTTTCCTACGGTTTCCAAGTGACAAATGGGGGCTCGCCAGTCGCACAGCTCCTGAAGAGGCACTAACATGACCACATCAACGGTTCTATTGTGGGGAAGGTCAGGGACTCCTTCAGAAAATAGCTGATCTAAACAGAGCCTGAGGAGTGCCATGGCAACACGGCTCGCGAGCTGCCAGAGGTAGGGAGGAAAGCAGCCAACATGGGTGTGCAGCTGCCACGTTTCAGAACAGCACTCAAACCTCGTTAATATCATCTTGCTTAATACCGAGTCCCATAGATCATAAGCTATTTTTACTGTGTATTTAACAGATTTCTGTATCGTCTTCCCTGCCAGCATTTTCACAGTCCAGTACAGAAGACTGCCATCAGAGAGTATTCAAGACCTGAGGCTACCCAGGGTGAACTTGGGAGAAAGAGGATGGGGGAGAAGCAAAAGAAATAGAAAACACGTACCAAGGAAAAGGAGAAAAGGATATTCATTAGGGTCAAGGCTAGCTAGGGGAGAAGCAGGAATAAGAGATCATAGGAACTAGTCAAAGCTAATATCACAAACACTCAAGAATGAGGCACCCAAGTCCCAGCTCTCCATAGAGTCAAAGATGTATGTGTGGGGAATAGAGTGGGGAAAGTTCAGGCCTCTGGTATACTCAGGTGACCACAGACCCTCCGCCCAAACTTTGATCACAACCTCTGCTTGTTTCCACTTGTCTTCCTAATCTGTAGCCCTTAAAAAAGTCAAGCATGCCACTCTGCAGACCCTTACACCCATGTTCCAGGAGAGAAGCATCTATCCACTACAGATTGCCTTTCAGAGCTTACAGGAAAGGGCTTTTGCTAAATGTTCTGTTACAAACAACTTGTCTCCCTCATGAAGGGATGAGAATTCTAGCTTTCAATGACCAACCAAGTTTAACTATGTGAAAACACCTGTCAAAGAGCCTGTCACACCGTAGATACAGAGGAACATCTGCTTTCCAATCTGTTTAATACAGCGATGGCGCCACCTGTGCCACCTTTACTCCCTAATTGTCTTCACAGAAAGAAGGACTCCAGCTAAGGCTTGTTGGGAGCTAAGCAGGGGCTCCAGTGCCAACCAGCTCTCTAGAGTCAGATCAGATGTGGGTGCCATTCTCAGACCTGCCTTGAACCAGGCGGTCACCTGTAAATCAGGGCACGTCATTTCTTCCCTGGGATGCAGGCTAGACTAGGCAGATTGTTTTTAAATTCTTTTCCAGTTCTGAAATTCTGTAAGCCTATGAGTCTCATAGCCGTCTCAGAAACAAGTACTAAGCAGAGGGAAAACTGTGAGAACACAGTCATGTGCTTCTTTACTGAGCACTATGTCTAGGGCACTGTGCCAGGAGCTAGAGGGAATTCAGAGAAGCAGAAAGTAATCCTTAGATCAGAGCTCTTACACTGTGAGTGAGAGAGGAAGGGGAGAGGGGAGAGGAAACAGGAAAAGTTACATGACATAAAGTTGGAATATTAAAAAAAGTCCAATGCGAAATTGCCTTGCCAAGTCAGAAGGTGCATAGGGAAGTCTTCTCCGGGAGGAATGATGTGTGCTGGGACTTTTAGGCAGGGTCCACCGAGGCAAATGCGGGGTGAGGTGGAGGGTCAGGGCACCTTTTATAGAAGTCGGCCCTTTGTGGCAGAAGGGGCATCAGAGTCTGGGATCATTAAATCTCATGTGTTTCAAGCCTTAGATCACTTGAACATTCCACGTTTCATATATTAAAGGCTAGAATAAAAATAAATGACCACCCCACCTGCCTGCCATGCAATGCCGCGTGGGCACAAGAAGACGGGAAGGATGGGAAGCCTGGGCCATCGTTTACCTGTTTATCTGTGGTCAATGTCCCTCTGTCAGGGTTTAGCCAAGTGGCTTATCTGGCTGTGGAATAAGAGACTTTGTAGAATTCCAGGTGAAGTTCTTGAGGCTTCTTTTGTTTTGTTTTTTTCCCAAGGATGACATGCAAATTCATGAAACATTTAACAAAAATATGGAATGCTTCACGAATTTGCATGTCATCCTTGCACCGGGGCCATGCTAATCTTCTCTGTATCGTTCCAATTTTAGTATATGTGCTGCCGAAGCGAGCACTTTTTGAGGCTTCTTGAGAACCATCTTGCCAAAGCTCACATTACATAGATGAAGAGTCTGAAGTTCATCAGAAAAGAAGTGGTTTCTCTCAACTACACATTCCTGTGATCTATGCTCAGTTCTTCAGATATGCCTGCCTGGGAATCATCTGCTTTGGGGTCCTGCCTCATGCTGACTCTTGCCTGCCGGAGATCTACTCTTCCAATTCCTATGATATCTAAGTCCCAATCAGCTTTCAAAATGAACTCCCGTATCACCTTAATAAGAAACCGGCAGGAAGAAAGAGTTCTCTAAATTCTGTCTCTCCCAAAGCATAATTACTGAGCTCACACATCACAGTGAGCCCTGACTGGCCCTGCATCAAAGTTACCTCCACAAGACAGCCAGCTCTTTGATTTCTTACCTTGCTTGTAGGTGCTAAATAAATGCTTACTGTATCTTTTAAAACATGCCATGTGGCCTCTGATCATCATAAGCCTACAAGTGTGCAGTCCCCAGGGCACCAAAATAGTTTCAATTACCTCCAAAGCCATCAAGCCTTTTACCAGACTGACTGAACGTATAGCAAAGGAGAAGAAGCAGGTATTACTTCTGCTGGAAGATAAGGAGGAGCAAAGGCCATAGTCTACAGATTGGATAAACAGTCATGCCAGTGAGCTGGGAACACTGCTATTATCATTGCAATTGCACAAGTAACAGAGCTGAAGTGCAGAGACGCAAAGGCCAGACAAGGAAGGGCTGCAAGCAGAGTCCCTGATGGAGCAAACAGGTCCCAGTTCTGCCATCTTTTCGGGTACTGCTGTTACCCCTGTGGTGAAGTGTCACAAAGAGTCTAACTACCTGCTATCAGCTGGGCAGGCCCACTCAGTCTACTCCAGAGGTTCAGACACCTGGAAAGGAACATTGCACAGCTACTTACAGCACAGGGTTTAGACCGGGGAGACGCTCAACCAGTACTGCTGAGTAAAAGCATGGCAGAAAGAATTACGACACAGTACTGCCTCTGTGTGACTCCAGAGGCACCCAGAGGCAAATGGGAATATCTAAAAATCCCACTAAACACACAAGGACTCAGACGCCAGCACACACAGCGATGGCCCCAGCCAGACAGCAAAGGCATATTGGCACCACCGTAATTTGTCCATTCACCAATATGCTTCCCGAAAAACACCCATATGCTTTCTTTCTGCTCCCATATGCTTTTTTAGCAAAGAAACTAAAATATTTCATTAGTTTCAAGTAATTAATAATTACTTATTTCACAATAGTCACCCTCATTAAAAAACGAAAATAACTGATTAAGCTGCAGGATCCTGGCTTTCAACTCAAGGTTTAAAAAAAATTTTTTTTAATTCTTCCCCTCTAGGAATTGAGTAATAGAGTAAAACAGCCAGTGTGGAAATATTCGCACTATGGGGAATCGAGAGTTATCACACACACAACCCAGCATTCCTCTTGACTGAGACATCACGGTTTAATGAAAAAAAGGTGGACTTGAGGATCAGAAAGACTCAGGATCCAATCCCTGTTTGACCTCTTATGAATAGTACTTCTGAGGAAAGGGAGGGTGTTGAAAAGACAAAGCCTGCTGGATCCCTTCAACCCAGTCTTCCAGGTTCCCAGGGAGTGACTGCACAGGGCTCCCTCTCAAGGCAAGGGACAGCGTGCACCAAGGATTCTGGCCATGTGCCAGTCACTGTCAGCAGGCCATGGCCAACAGCCTTGAAAATCGGCTAGAGCCTACAGGAATGTTTTCCAGACTCTAATGAGCATTTGAACTACCAGGGGATCTTGTTAAAATAAAGATTCAGATTCACAAGGTTTGGAGTATAGCCTGAGATTTGCATCCCTAACAAGCTCCCGCATAACACTGATGCTGCCGGTCCTCAGACCAAACTTTGAGAAGTAGAGACCTAGAAAGTATGAAGATGAAGTTAGGAAATGGAATCTGTAAAAGCAGGACCATTGAGCCTGTGTCACGGAGCTGTGATGAGGACTATTCATCGCACAGGCACAGTGAGATTTCAGTCATCCTCCCAGCAGTCCTGTGAGGAGGACGACGATTTCCACCTCACAGACAACAAACCTGAGACTCCAGGAAATCTAGAGATTTATCCAAAGCCACACAGACAATAATCCTGAGCTTCAAATATCTACCGGCCAAGCCTTTCCGTGAGTATATGCCCACAGAAGACAGAAGATACGAGTAGCTGTCACTGGAAAGTGCTGGTGCAAAGCCCTGTTTTGCCATTAGTCCCAGGGAGCCATGACCCTGCTGCCTGAATTTTATGAAGCCACGCCCCTCCTGCGAGCCTCTGTTTCCCAGTCTGTAAGGTGAAGGGGGTGTTCCTGACAAACTGGGGCCTCCTCCACCCCTGACACTGGCTTTCACCCTTCTGGCTCCCACATATGCTCAGTGGGTCACCAAGCACTGAGTTTTAACTTCACACATGTGGCAGTCATTACAACTTGGCAAGATCCAAATGTGAGCTGCTCACATCTGCATTTGTGCTGATCTTTGCATGGTCAGAAGTCCTCTCCATCAAAAGTCCCACGCTCAATACAACAGAAAAAAAAACAACAAACAGATTCCCCAAAGTATTGAAATTCCAATTCAGTCAATAACACAGAATGATCAGGGCACTGTGTCTCCTCCTCATCTCGCTCACAAAATGAAGATGTTGAGACTACTAACCTGGGAGAAGTTTAAAAAGCAAGAAAAAAACCGAGTTGTTTATAATTCATTTTATGCAACTGACCAACATTTGTCTCATTCTGCCTTAAGGAGCCAGATAAGCATGTAATTAGTGAATTATCCTATAAGGAATTCAGGATGTATGATCTTGTTCCCCTCTGAACTCCCAAAGCAAACATTCTCCACACTCTTTTGGGGCCCATTTACCATTTTCTATCAGGAATTCTTACAGTTTATGAATTTTTTTCATTGTCCCTATTCATTTTCAACATTCTCTATAGAGGCATTCACATATTTTGAAGCAAATCTGGATTTAAATCCAGACTTATAATTATTAGCTATACAACTCTGGGCAAATTACTCAATCTCTATGAGCTGTTTCTTCATCTAAAATATGAGAAAAAAAATTGTTTTCTATTTATAAGATTAAATAAAATAATTTATCAAAAATACCTAGCATTTAGCAGGTCTGGGTTCAAAGTTCATTTACGTGAATGAATAAATGAATAGACTGCAGAATGGCTCGGCGCCTGTGGCTCAAGCAGCTAAGGCGCCAGCCACATACACCTGAGCTGACATGTTTGAATCCAGCCCGGGCCCATCAAACAACAATGACGGCTGCAACCAAAAAATAGCCAGGCTTTGTGGCGGGCGCCTGTGGTCCCAGCTACTTGGGAGGTGGAGACAGGAGACTCGCTTGAGCCCAGGAGTTGGAGGTTGCTGTGAGCTGTGATGCTATGGCACTCTACCCAGGGCCACAGCTTGAGGCTCTGTCTAAAAAAAAAGACTGCAGAATAAGAACTTTTGTTTTTTTTTTTTACAGAGTCTCACTTTGTCGCCCTCCGTACAGTGCCGTGGAGTCACAGCTCACGGCAACCTCCAGCTCCTGGGCTTAGGCGATTCTCTTGCCTCAGCCTCCTGAGTAGCTGGGACTACAGGCACCCACCACATGCCTGGCTAACAGAATAAGAACTTTAACACTAAAATATCACTCAATGGTTTGAGACACGTAAATGTCTACAGTCATGCTAATAAGTGAGTCTAACAGAGTGGAACAGTAGGTAAACTATGGGAAAAATTCAACAGCAAAAGTAAATATCTCACTCAAATATCATCTCGTACTTCCCACACAGAACATTTTTTGGCTTAATTGATGTATGGCCTTCAGAGCATCTACAAACCTCCTGAAATTTTCAGTAGAATTATTTGTAGATGTGTATTTTCCAGCTACTTCATAGGTTCATCTGAGTTTCCAAAATTTCCTATTCCTCACCTCTACCACAAACTCATGTTCACATGTATACACTTACACACATGTTCAGAACTGCTTTTTCATTGACAGAAAGACAGTTCTCAAATGAAAAAGAATAAGTTTAATAAATCAAGGCTAAAGAAATGTGAAAATACTGCTTAGAAAGCATGGGTAGTGGAAGTTACAACGATGAACACCCACGCCAGATAGCGAGGCTCTGATTTCATGAATTGGCTTGGCTGCAAACTTGCTATGGGACCTTGGGCAAATCTGAGACCTGTGAAAATCAGAGTTGGGACAACCTTTGACCTCATGTATTCTGCCCTCCTCCTCCCATCTCACAGATGGAGAAATTGTGGCTCAGAAGGTGATCATACATTCCCAAAAGTTATAGCAAATTATTGATAATAAAGGCCAGGTTTCCTGAACCTCAGATTCAGGAAAATGATTTCCACTCTCTGAACATCTATACTACAAAGTTCAAGGTGAGTGTTTAGATCCAATGGTCTCTGAGTTATCTTCTATCTGATGGATAATTACTACTTTCGTCTCTAAACATGTAAGATTCATGTAAATATGGGTTTGGTTTTGGCAAAGATTACACCAGTTGATTCTCAGTCCCAGCCTAGTCCCACGAGGCAGAGAGGAGGGTCTGAAGGAGGAAAAGACATTGCTATTAGTCCTGTGTAGCCCAGCAGTTGAGAACCGAAGGCCGTGAACTGGATTTTACTATGTTGGCTATTCCTCTCTCATCCCCTTGCTTTTTTTTAATCTCTCATCTGTCTCCTCTTTATTAATATTCCCAAACCATGTGCAATAAACAGCCAGCGTGGAGCTCATCCTCAGCTTCCTATAATTCACTGGATCAGAAAAAGGCAGGAGGTGGGTGGGGGAAAGAGTGATGATGTCAGAATCAAATAACCTCTTCCAGGAAGGACTGCAAGCGAATCCAGTCTGCTAACAAAGGCGGCAAGCAGAAGACGACCAGAAGCCTCTGTGCCACTGCTTCATGAAATTAATAAAGACGCCTGGAGTCCATGTGCTTTAAAGACAGCCCACATCCCTGCACTGACGCTGAGATTGTTTCGCCTGAAAGACAATAGCCTTTTAAAAAATATTCTGAAAAGGCAGTTTGTAGAAAAAGATTTCTCTGTTTAAACAAAGATATGACTATGGAGTTAGAAGAAAGCACTATAGTCTAGGATCAGTCACCAACACAAACCAGATTCCCAACCTGACCCCCAAGTCTCTACCTCTGAAATAAGAGAATCCAGTTAGATTGACCCTTAAAGTCCCTCTGGGTCTGACATCCAGTGATACGCTCTGGAAAAGGCAAATAACGAAAGAAGAATCCATCCCTTCCCTACAGTCTTAATCGGGGGCAAATTTACCAAATCCTCTTAACAGTGGGCCCAGATCACAGAGCAATGTTATAACATAGAGTAACATGAGGGAAGATGGGTTTATTTTTTCTGTTTTCCATCAGCAAATGCAAGGTACTGGGAGTAAGTGATGACCAGTGTGTAAATACCCAGTCATAGTAGTATACAGTCTAAATCACTAACTGCTCTTCTGGTAGCTAAGAGAAGCAATGCAAAGCAGAAAAAAATAACCACTTTCACATATCAGCCCTGTAATAGTATCATAGGACTTTCCTATGATTTTGAAACATGGCAGCAGAAAGGAGAAGGGATTGGCTAGGAAATAAAATCATCGGTAATAGACCATTTAACTAAAAGTAATGCCAGAATGGATCAGTAGAATGTGGTCTGTCGTTAGATAGGGAAATAGGCCTCACAGAGGAAGGTGACTTGCCCAAGGCGACATAGCCAGTTAGCATCAGAGGTGGGATTAAAATTAGATTCTCCTGGCTCCTGGCTCACATAACATCAGACACCTTGCTTCACTCCTCAAAACAATGAGATCCTAACAAGGTAATTAAATAATTTTACTTATAACCACTGTCTCTACCTCCCTTTCAAAAGACAGTAACTGATGAATTTTACTTAAGGCGGTCTAGGACTAGTTCTGCCAAATTATAATAAACAATTCATTCTGGCAATATAGACAAGTTCATGAGAATTAATTGGGTATTTTTCATCCCTGCTAATGAATCACCCGTGGAAAACAGGGATAATCAACGGTCTTCAGGAGGCCAGAGTCTGTTCTTCTTCAAGTACAGATCTTGCCTATTAAAGAACATTAGGCATCAGCTCTAAATAGTAAACAGGGTATACAGTTTCAGATCCCATGAAGCGCAGCTTTAAATAGATTTGGTTTGGAAATGGGACAAGGAACACCCGGCAGTTGGTGGATCAGCGTTGAAAGCAGAGAACAACAAGTGGGTACCTGTTGACACATCTACTGTCTGTGAAGTCTAATTATTTATTTAAACTTTTATTCTTCCTTCATTACTGCCACTGATACCAATTATTATCACAAGATTATTTTAAATTTCTGCAGCATGCCCCTAGAATATTTACTTCTCCACCTTTCAAAGGTTATTTGAGAAGTTTCTATCCTTCCCTCCCCACTAGGCCCCACCTCCCAAATACAGAGGAGAGAGGGGTGGGGGGAGGGCTGAGGGGCAAGAAGGGGGGAGAAAGAGAAAGACAGAGACAGAGAGACATGGGGGCTGAGGGCAGGGAAGAAAGAGAGAGAGAGAGAATTCTTTTTTTTCAAGATTAATTTTTTGTAACATTTCAAGGCTTGCTTAAAACTCCTTGTAGTTTCGGGATGGGTTTCAGTGGAGAAGGGGGGCACAAGTTAACTACTTTTCAAAGCTTATTCTATTAATATTTAACAACTGATATCTGGGGGAAGGTTAGTATGATAAGCACAGTTTCTATATGAAAAAGTGAGATCTCTGCCTCACAGAGCCATCAAAAACTATGATGTAGATGTCTACAGTACATTATTTTCTGATATATTTATGTGTAAAAATAATATATTAGAAATAAGTTTTTGCATGGTCATTTTATGGACTAGAACATGGTTAAAAGATGGGCAGGCACTTTTCCTGTATTTTTTGATATTATTCTTTAAAAAAAAAAAAGCTCTCTTTTATAAGAATGAGAAGAAAATCTACACAATTCAAGTATCTGCTATGCCTAATTTAATTACAGGAGTTTCATAGTTCACACTAAACCAATCTCGTGGGCGGCACCTGTGGCTCAGTGAGTAGGGCGCCGGCCCCATATGCGGAGGGTGGCAGGATCAAACTCAGCCCTGGCCAAACTGCAACAACAAAAAAAAATAGCCGGGCGTTGTGGCGGGCACCTGTAGTCCCAGCTGCTTGGGAGGCTGAGGCAAGAGAATCGCGTGAGCCCAAGAGTTAGAGGTTGCTGTGAGCCGTGTGATGCCACGGCACTCTACCCAAGGGGGGTACAGTGAGACTCTGTCTCTACAAAAAAAAAAAAAAACCCAATCTTGTATGCACATGAGGTGTACTTATTTTTTGTACATAATAGACATTAGCTTTGAAAATCTTGTAAGTCCCACAAATATGGGGCAATATCAACCAATTTCATTTTCTCCAAAGGTCTGTGCAACTAAAGTCATGTTTGCAATTCAAGATCACATGGATATAATATACCAAGGAAATTAACAAAATATTTAATGTTTTGTGAATTTCTTTGGTATTAGCAGAACAAATGTTTAAAATACTTTAAATAATGAATCAAATCTTCTACAAAGTTACTTTTCTACAAGGTCTGCACTTAGAACACCATATTCCCTACTTCCTCTCTTTTTGATTAAGAATTATAACAGATTACATAGAACACAGTGGCACTCCCTTGGAGGTACAGACTATTATCAGCAAGTTCCCTGAAGGTGAATAAATCACATTTTGAAAATTTTACAACTATGATGCTTCCTATAATTTTTTTTCCCATTGTCCTCTATTTTATAGACAAACTTCAGACAAACATACTCTTCTACCAAAGGCTGATCTCCTTCACATTGGTCCACCAGTAGTGTGGCAAACAGATACCATGGGTCCAGGGTTTCCAAGATTCTAACTCGTTTTCTGGTGGTTGTTTTTTCTTGTTTGTTTGTTTTTGCAGCCTCGGTTGTATCTTTTTGTGGTGAATTGTTTTGCAGCTAAGGAACAGTTACTTACCCACCTAGTAGCCTTTGGCCCCTTCAGAAGCAGGTAACATTGGCAACACAGTGTGCTGAAAAACGCACTCGATCAAGGGAGAGGGAAGAGGGGGACGAGGGTGGGGTGACCGGTCCTCGCCTAATACGGAGAATGTGGGGGTGATCAGCACGCTCCCTGGGCGAAGGGCTCAATTACAACTTGAACTTTACCTTAGAAATAAAAGCAATGTAACCTAAACATTTGTACCCTCACATCAATCTAAAATTTAAAAAAAATTGGATCCTTTCGTAGTTCATAAGCGCGACGACTGCTTTCCATGCGCATGCGTGAGATGCGCCTCTCGCCAACCTTGTTAGGACGTCGGTGACGTCAGCACGTTTTCCATCTGACGTGAAAAGACAAAAAAAAAAAGGAAAGGAAAGAAAAAAGCCCCCCATCAAGGGCCAGGAAACTGGGTAAAAAGCCCCCCCGCCACACACTAGCTAGGAATACAGTAAAATAACCGATGAGAACATTCTAGTTGGTGGACATGTAAATATTCATTAAATTCGAGTTTCCAATACAGCCCAAATTTGTGTGCTTTTGATATTAAACCTTAATGGCTAGAAATCGAAAGGAAAAATGAAATCAAGAAGACACAGGTTGTTTTTGTTTCGTTTTTTTTTTTTAAGGAGGTAGCTCACTGTCTGGGCCATTTTTCAGGTTCTGTTGTTCATAAAGTACTCACATTTCTTTTTTGTTGTTGTTGTTGTTGTTGTTTGCAGTTTTTGGCCAGGGTTGGGTTTGAACCCGCCACCTCCGGCATATGGGGCCGGCACCCTACTGCATTGAGCCACAGGCACGGCCCAATACTCATATATCTTACATTAGGAATAAAATCAACCTTACACATTGTTGCCTCAGATGCCTGTTAGCATTGCATAAACATGCTCCTCTTACCTCAGGCAGCTGCTCTTGGAAAGGTCAATGGCCACACAGTTTAGCCAACTGCAATGCTGGTGTCTGTAAAGGAAACAGGTAAAATTCAGTCACTCCCAGGGAAGAAGCCTACATTTATTCATTAATCATTATAACTTCTTTTATTTATATAGTGGCTTCTTGTTTTCAAAACATTTGCATATTCATTTCAGCCCACAACTCAATGAAGAAGCGGGAAAGGATTATTCTACTCCCTTCCTAGGTGAATAAGCTGAAGCTCACAGAGGGACGAGGAAGATGAGAAGAAAACTAACATAGCTGTTGTGACTAACTCCGCAAATACTGTGTCAAATGGGCATTATCTTTATTTTACAGGTGTGAATACTGGAGTTCAGAAAGGTAACCAACTTGCCAAAGACTACACAGTGCAATACATGACAATGCACAAGTCTTTTTTTATGTTTTTATTTTATTTTTTTATTTTTTCGAGACAGTCTTGCTTTGTTGCCCCTGGTAGAGTGCCGTAACATCATAGCTCACAGCAATATCAAACTGTTCTAGTCAAGTGATCCTCTTGCCTCCGCCACTCAAGTAGCTAGAACTACAGGTGCCCACCACAACGCCCAGCTATTTTTAGACGCTTTTGCTCAGGTTGGTCTCCAACCTGTGAGCACAGGCAATCTACCCACCTGGGCTTCCCAGAGTGCTGGGATTACAGGCGTGAGCCACCACGCCCAGCCTTAGTGTACAAGTCTTGAACCAAGTGCTTTTCCTGCTGGCCCAGTAATCTTTCCTTTCTACCTTAGTTTCTCCTAGGTTGTTAGGTTGGGAAAACAACAGCTTGTTGACTTGATCCACGAGGCTTGGAGAATAATAAAGTAAAACCAGCTATTTGTTTGACATGAAGAGGTGGGAAACACACAGGATTTAGAACCAGTCAGACTTGTCTTCCTGTTACCAATGGCCTCAGGCAAGTTATTTAAACCCAGTGTCGATTTCTTTCTTTGTAAATAAAGATTATAGCTTATACTTCAGAGCCAAAGCTGGTCAAAGTTCAACTTCTTTTAGAACATCTTCCTCCATTATCACACATCTATGAGTATGTGTAATGGTGATAAGATTTGTTCCCATGAATTCATCTTATGAAGTTATTCTTCATAAGCATGAATTTCCAGAGAATATCTCTGGATGGGGTATTTCTTGGACTTATGTTTCCTAGTTTTACAATACCACAATATTTGTCTATGTCAATGTTACATGACCTCACCTAACAACAAACAACACAAAGAATTTTTAATTCAAAAGACAAGTGCTCAAGATAAAAAATATCAAATGTTCCCACAACCCCCTCACCAAAAAGCAAAAGATATACTGCTTTAGGTGAAAGACGAGCAGCACCATTTCAAAGTTTGTGCCTTAGGTTCAGAGAGATGGAGCTTCCAATCTGACTGCAAGAACAAAAGGGAATTTGGTTTAATAGAATGGATAGCTTTATTGAGAGGTAGGACTTCTGAGAAGTTTTCTTAGCATGTCCTGTTTTCATAAAGGACTCAAATCATATTTAAAAAAACAATATGGTTGACAAGATGTCCTGCAAGAACCTTGTCATCTGCCACTAAAATCAAAACATTAATCACTTTTCAACATTATACTTTATTTTAAACTTTGGAAAAATGTCTTTCATCATCACCATCATAACTCCATTGAGAGCTTATCACCCTAATTTTACAAATACAGGAACCAAACCTCACAGATCACATGGTTAACATAGTGCAAATAAAAATAGAATGGGGGAAGGGGAAAAAGGTGGGGAGGGAGGGAGGAGGGGGGTAGAGGGAGGGGGATTGATAGGATTACACCTGCGGTGCATCATACAAGGGTATATGTGAAACTTAGTAAATGTGGAATGTAAATGTCTTAGCAAAATAACTAAGAAAATGCCAGGAAGGCTATGTTAACTAGTGTGATGAAAATGTGTCAAATGGTCTATGAACCAAGTGTATGGTGCCCCATGATCATATTAATGTACACAACTATGATTTAATAAAAAAAAAAAGGACATTGTATCTTGAGACCAAAACCAGTAAACACCCTTCTATTACAAGATGTAGCCTCCCAATTAAGATCATGCTTACTAACTTCAGTAACGTAACAACTTCCAGAAAGAGAAGACCAGTCCATAATAGAGTAAATTCGGTTGTTAAAGCATAAAGCATACATAGGTCTGAGTTCTGCTTCTGTGGTCTAACCAGAAGGTAACTTTTTACTAAGCTGAACACTTTCTCAGATCTCCCCAGTGAAGTTTCAGAGACACCACATCCTTGGGCAAAGTGTTGAAACACAAGCCACATAAACAACAAAAGTTTGTACCATGAGTTTAAGAAAAGAATCCTTTATCAATAAGCTTCATTTTAAGTAACAGAAGAGCTGAAGCCTTCTAGCTCAGTTCACCAGCCCTCTTCACATGGGTTAAGCATCATGTGTCCTCAGTAGCTCCCGGATATTTCATACAGTGGAGTCCCCATAAACCCATAAAGACATCTGGGACAAGTGACACATCCCACACCAGGCCTTCTGCTAATGAATCCAGTTATCTATCCTTGGCTGTCTCTGTGTATTTACAACTGCTGACCCAGAAAAAGGCATGCCTGCACCCTTTGTCAAACCATCCATCCTCTCCCCCCAATAAATACCTCACCCCCAGAGGCAATTTCAACCAAAAACAAAGAAATCTGAATAAGGAACTTCAAACTTGCAAAATTTCAACCTATTAATTAGAATCTATGTGAAGCAAGACTCATTAAACCCAGTGAAGACTTCTGTAAGATTATTAATAATTCCTACTATATTTTTATACAAAACAGGACAGAATAAAGGAAGCCAAGAAAAAAAAAGATAAAGTCAATAAAAATGACAGGGAATAAGAAAAAAGCAGAAGGGGATAGAAGAACATAAGAAATTAAGAGAACAGAGACATCTGTTTCAATGGCATTTGTTACAAACCTTGGTAACCTTTGACTCTACTACTGCACCCTAGGACAAATTTAAAGCAACATAACTCTAGGATGATGACCCTAACATTATGAACAAAGTGTTAAGTTGCTAACTAAACAGCACAGGATCAGTAAAAGATAACTCATAATACTTGATACTTTCTAAGTGTTTCAGTACAAATAAGTGATACAACAGTATGTTGTAATAACTTCCAATAAGACACTAAACCGGAACTCTTTTCACTCTATCATCCCAAATGTTCATTCTGAGTGAATTGTGAACCTGAGTTCTGGACTCGGTGCTCTAATTACTAAATCTTTTTATTAGAAGTCATATAAAATATATTTATTTTCGAGTTTTTATTTTTACAGGTCTTGTTATCCTAAAACCACTATGAAAAGTCCAAATGTTATTTTTTCTAGGTTTTGTGCACCATTGCACATTCCACATGCCAGTGGAGGTGGTAGAAAGAGGGTTACTTACACTAAGATCGGTTTAAACTAAAACATGTTTTAAACACAAATCCGTCTACAGAAGCAACTGAAATGTTAGATTAACCCAGGGGAATGAGATGACAGACGTGAAATGTCCTGCACTCAAATTCACTGTCTCACCCATTACCCTGAGATACTTATCAAGAACGTAAGATATTCCATAGCTTAGGAATGATTTGGTTGTCTCATTAAAGTAATGTTTGCCTGTATTTAATTGCTTCCCTCCCTGATTTTAATTTCCTCACCTGTCAGCATCTATCAGAAACACTGAAATCTTCTGACATCCTGGCTGATTGTGTTGAAATTAATCAGATTTTTTTAAAGTAAATTGCTTTGGCCTAAAGGTGATGCTTACTTCTTAATGTGATATTTATAAGGGTTCTATCAATGGAACTTACAATTTAGAAATTAAAGAAGAGATTTTAGTAATCCTTAGAAACGTAGGAAGCTTAAAAATCTCCACCACTGGACTGTGAAAGAAAGGTAAGTATTGGAAGAATAGCTTTGGCAAGAAGGCCAGTTAGAAGCCCCAGTGTGCATCCCCCTCACGAAGACAGCCAGAACCACAATAAACTACTACATTTTAATGAAAATAACTAACTGAGAGTATCTGAAAGTGCATCAGGGGAGTAACTAAACCATGGTTAGCCCAGAAACTCAGGATAACCACATAGAGAATGGAACCATCCTCCCATTCTCCATTGGGAATAGTTGGCACCAGGAGAATAAGAAGGTAAGCAAAGTACCTTGGACACCTACAGACATCAACCTTGGTGCCAGCTACATTCCTCATATAAATCCACGTAGTTGTGTCCTCCACCCATCATTAAAAACCAACACTGTGCCCTGTCCCTGTGGCATGCACAGTTTCTGTGCGACAACATCTTGGAAGTAGAACTATGGCTGGAGCGTGTCCTAATTCAGGGATGAGTAGCCACAGCTCCCCTAAGGCTAAGCCACACAGCTGAAGCACCCCAGCTTAGTGGCCCAGCATTTACAAGCCACTGTGAGCAGCTGTTACACTCTTCCCTGTGGGGCCACACCTCCCACTCACCTTCCTTCAGACTGGAGCTGAAGTGGTACCCTGGCCCCTGGGAAAACAGTAACTTGGCCATTCTGAGCAATCACACACCCCCCACCCAGAAGCTGAAGTGGCACCCTATATCCCAAGGAAATGGTCCTGAGCTACCTACAACAGTCATATCCCCCAGGCCTAAGGAGAAGTAGCATATTATCCCCTAGGGAATTGGTGCCCTGGCTGGGCTGAGCAGCTGCATCCTAAGGCTGAACTCATAAGATAACCTATATCTTAGAGAAACAGAGCTGTGGCCGAGTTGAGCTACCCTACTCTACAGGCCAAGCAACTCTAATACCCTGCTTCCCTGGAGCTGGTTTAAGTACCTAGCATCAGATCTACTGAGATACCCCTGTCCTTGGGAAGAAGACTCATTGGTGTGCTATCCTCTGGCCCATGAGGGTCCAAATGACATTTGTACTTTGCCATTCTGAGGCACTGCTGCTGCTGCTGCACCTGGCCACACAGTGTATAGGGTACAGCTGAGTCCTACCACCACAGGGTCTAGAATCACTGGTACATGGTCCCTCATCCCCTGGGACACAAGTTGCCACTATGCCCAATAGGCTCAGTTTCCAAAATTGTAGCCATCTCCTGCTCACTGGACAAATCCTCCAGAACACTCTTTTTGTGCTGGAGTTGAGCCATCACCTCCCTGTACCTCAGGGCAGAATCACAGCTGGACCTGAGCTGCTAAAAGGGTGCTCTCAGTCCCAGATCCTGGCTCTGTGAGCAACCTACATTCAAACCTGACATAGAGTGAACCTGCAGCCCAAGATCCAAGTGCCACAATACATGGACCTAGGAAGGCCTCACAGCTGTTCTGAGCACCTGCACCTGGAATCCAGCACTGCTACAAGTGCCTCTAGCCCCTATCAGAACTGACACCTACAGGCATCCTCTTGGCTAAGTTTCCCCATCATGGAGAAAATGAGAACAGGAGTAACCCAAAAGCCCTTGACACTAAGCGCATTAACAATCTCCACCATCACCAACTCTATCACAAACATCTATAGCTTAGAGGCCAATGAGGTTTTCACAGTTACTTCTGATGTTGAACACAGCTAAAGAAGCTAAACAGAGACTACATCATTGTACCTACCCAGAAACAAAGTCACCACACTGTTCCCACTGCAACACTAAAACCCAACTGCAGGTGAAATTTTTTTACTACAAAATCTACTCTAGAAAAGTTGAAAGAGATCACTGTCCCTGTAGATCAGTGGCTCTCAACCTTCCTAATGCTGTAACCCTTTAATACAGTCCAAAGGGGTTGTGACCCACAGGTTGAAAACCACTGCTGTAGATATATTAGCATCACCTCAAGAACATAAGAAACATAAAACTGTAAGAAAATACAATACAACCAAAAATATGTAACTCTCTACTAACAGACCCTAATGAAAGAAAATCTTGCCAGAAATGGA
This sequence comes from Nycticebus coucang, assembly GCF_027406575.1. NCBI lineage: Eukaryota > Metazoa > Chordata > Mammalia > Primates > Lorisidae > Nycticebus > Nycticebus coucang. The sequence continues at coordinate 85,615,361 of NC_069795.1, forward strand.
ATTCAAAATAATGATCCTAAGGAAACTCATTCAGATATAAGAAAATGCAGGTAATTAATTAAATCAAAATAATTTAACAATATCTGGAAAACTATTCATGATATAAACAAAAAAAAAAAAAAAGATAGAAATCATTGAAAAGTTCCAAGAAAAAATCTTGAAGGTAAATAATTTAATGAATCAAATGAAAAATATAATAGAGAACTTCAACAGCATACTTGATCAAGCAGAACAAAGAAACATCGAATCTGAAGTAAGATCATTTGAAATTACACAAAGGAAAAAAAATAAAAATAAAAAGGAGTGAAAAAAGCCTACAAGACTTACAGAACATCATTAGCAATCAAATATTTGTGTTAGGGGACTTCTGAAATGAGAAGAAAAAAACATAAAAATATATATCTCATAAAATAATTGCTTAAAAATTCTTAAGTCTGGGGAGAGATATGGACAACCAGATCCAGAAAACTCAAAAATCTTCAAATAGATTCAACACAAAAAGTCCTCCCCAAGGCGCATTACAGGCAAATCATCAAAGTAAAAAAACAGAATACTAAAACCAGCAAGAGAAAAGTGTCAAATCACATACAAAGGAATCTCCATTAGACTAACAGAAGGATTTTCCACAGAAATCTTATAGACCAGAAAATAATGAAATGATACATTGAAAGCACTGAAAGGAAAAAGTGGCCAGGCAAGAATATTATACACAGCAAAACTATCCTTCAGAAATGAGGGAGAAATAAATTCCAGACTAAGCAGAAACTAAGACAATTCATCACCATGAGATGGTACTTACAAAAGTACTCAAGGGAGACCTATGTCTGGGGATAAAAAGGTGATATTCAATACCACCAAAACACACAAAAATATAAAATTCACTGGTAGAACAAATACACAAAGAAATCAAATATTATCACTACAAAAAACCACCAAGCCACAAGGATAAACATTAAAAGAAGAAGAGACAAAGGATATATAAAATAACCAGAAAACACAAAATGGTGAAAGTAAGTTTTCACCTATCAATAATAACTTTGAAGGCAAAGAGATGAAATTCCCCACTTGTAGGATATAGGCAAGTTAGATAGATTCAAAAATTGAAAACCTCACCATAAGCTGCCCACAAGAAACTCACTTTACCTGTAAAGATACATACAGAATGAAAATGAAAAAAAGATATTCTGTGCAAATGGAAACAAAAAGCAAGCAGAAATAATCATACTTAATAGCAGATAAAACAGACTTTATGTCAAAAGCATTAAAAGAGAAAGGTCATTATATAATGACAAAGAGATTAATTCAACAAAAAGACATAACAATTGTAAATATATAGAGATAGCTATAGATAACAAACACTGCATTCGTTCAGATATATAAAGCAAATATTATTAAATCTAAAGAGAGATAAAGTCCAAGACATTACTAGTTGGAAATTTCAACACTCAACTCTCCACATTGAACAGGTCAACTAGACAGAAAATCAATATAGAGACATTCGGTTTAAACTGCAGTTAGACCACATGTCCTAACAAACATTTACAAATCATTTCATTTGGCAGCTGCGGAATACACATCTTCTCATCATCATATAAAATATTCTCCAGGATAGATCACATGTTAGGCCACAAAGCAAATATCAATAAATTTAAAAGAACCAAAATTATATCAAGTGAATCTTTAGCCATAATGAAAAAACTAGAAAAACTAATGAAAAAATTAGAAATCAATTACAAGAGAAAGCTTTGAAATTGTAAACACACATGGAAATTAAACATAAATCTCTTGAAGAACCAAAGGGTCAATGAAAAAAATTAAGAAGAGAATCTGAAAATTTCTTGAAAAAAATGAAAATAGAAACTCAACATACCAAACCCTGTAAGATACAATAGTAGTATTAAGAGGAAAATTTATAGCAATAAATGGCTACATTAAAATTAAAAACCTAAAGATGTATCTCAAGAAACTAGAAAAGCAGCAACAAGCTAAACTCAAAATTAGTAGAAGGAAAGAAATAATATTATTACATCAAAAATAAACAAAATTGGCTTGGTGCCTGTACCTCAAGCTGCTAAGGCACTAGCCACATACACCAGAGCTAGTGGGTTCGAATCCAACCCAGGCCTGCCAAACAACAATGACAACTACAACCAAAAATTGGTCGGGCATTGTGGTGGGCACCTGTAGTCCCAGCCTAATAAACGAATAAGCATTCATTTATTAGGCTAAATTCACCATGAATGAAGTAGCTGACAAGGGAGGCTGAGGCAAGAGAATCGCTTGAGCCCAGGAGTTGAAGGTTGCTATGAGCTGTGATGCCGCAGCACTCTACTCAGGGTGACAGCTTGAGGCTCTGTCTCAAAAGAAAAAAAAAAATTTTTAAACAAAATTATGTATGTGTTTTGTTTCATACTAATGAAATAAAAAGTTGCTTTTTTGCAAAGATAAACAAAATTGATAAACCACTAGATAGAAACCAAGAAAAAGGATAAAAGACCCAAATAAACAAAATCAGAAACTAAAAAAAGGAGACATTACAACTGACACCAATGGTATATGAAAAAATAAACAACATAAATGATCACCAAGGAAATGCAAATCGCAAATCAAAATCACAATGAGATAACATGCCTCCTCAGTCAGAAGAATTATTATCAAAAAGACAAAAAATAACAAATGCTGGCCAACATGCAGAGAGAGTAGAATTCTTATACTGTTGGTGGTAATAAGTGATTAAGGAAAACAGTATGGATACTCCTCAAAATACTAAAAATGGAAATACCACACCATCTGGCAGTTCTGCTACCAGGTACCTATCCAAAAGGAAAGCTGAACATCAAAAGTGTATCTGCACTTCCAATCCTATTGCGTCACTGATCATAACTGCCAAGATAGAGAATCAGCCTAAGTATCCATCAACGAGTGAATGTATAATGAAAATGGGAGAGAGATAAATACATATAACACTATTTATCCATAAATAAAAAGAACCAAATTTTGTCATCCATGACCGCAGAGGACATTATGCTAAGTGAAGTAGGTCAGGCACAGAAGGTTACATACCATAAGTTCTTACTCAGTGTAGATAGTAGAACAGCGGTTACTAGAGTAGGGTAAAGTAGGGGGCAGGGACAAATAAGCGAAGGTTTGTTAACAAAAGTACAAAAGTTTGTACTAGGTTTGTACAAAAGTACACCTAGATGAAAGGAGTTAGTTCTAGTGTTCTAAACCACTATATGATGACCACAATTAACAACAAATTTATTGTATAGTTCCAAATAGCTAGAAGAGCTAGAAGAGTTTTAAATGTGCCTTACACAAAAAGAAATCATAAATGATTAAGGTAATGAATATGCTAATTACCTTGAGTTGGTCATTATCCATTGTATATATATGTCAAAATATCACACTCTACCCCAAAAATATGTGTAATTCTTATGTGTCAATAATAACAATAAAATCAAAACATTTTATATACAGTTTTAAAACAATTCAATAAACAAGTGCTGATTGAGCATTTAGTTAGCAATTGCCAGCAGGTACTTGGGGATACACAGGAGTAACACACGAAGCTACCTCAGGAAGTGTGGAGACAGGTAAGCATTCGTTTATTTAGGCTGAAGTCACCGTGATTGAAGTAGCTGACAATCTGATCACTAAAAGTTATTGTCACTCTGCGAAGCCGAAACAAGTGGATTGCTTGGGCTCAGAAGTTCAACACCAGCCTGAGCCACAGAAAGATCCAATCTCTAAAAATAAAGGAGTATTATGGCAGGTGCCTGTAATCCCAGCTATAAGGGAGCTGAGGCAAGACAATTGCTTAAGCCCAAGAGTTAGAGGTTGCTGTGAGCTGTGACACCATAGCACTCTATCAAGGGCTAAGACTCTGTCTCCAAAAACAAACAAAAACAATTACATTGTATTTGTAATATAACAAATATTACAGGTGTTTGAGTTGTGCTTTGACACCAATAAATGATTTCACTCTTCACTACTACTCATTGAGAAGTAATTATTATTATTATTATTATTAGCAATAATTCTCATTTGATAATTGACAAAGCCAAGGTGTGCAGGGGAGTAAAGGGACTCTTTCCTAGACAACTAGTTATGGACATACTTAGACTTATGATCCAAATAAAATCACATAATACAGCATGATCATTTTGGAATGGAGAAAAAATTATTGGCAAATCCTCCAAATATAATTATTCAGTGCCATTTCTTGTGCTAATGCGTAGTATCTGTCAGAAACAGTTAAGACACTCATTTAGGAAACCCACAAGCACTAAGCTCTTCTACAAAATGAAAATGAAATGACAAATAGAGAAATACTTTGCAACATGTCCTACCATCATGAGAGTATTTTATGTGTTTATGTTTTTATTCCTTCTTGGAAATACATAAATACGAAACAATATAATAACTGGGTCTCAAAAGTGAGCCTATAATATCACCACACTTAACTTTATATTATTCTGCTGATTCTGAGGCTCCTAAATTAAGCAGAAGAAAGTCTTGCATGCAATGTAAGTGGGTGGGGGGTGGGGGTGAGGGGGGATCGGGGGAGGAGCTAAGGGTAACACATAGGACCTAGAGGTTGGGTCTCACAAACACAGCTTCATAATCTAGTTTCACCAAATCCTAGCACATGTCTTATCTTTCTAGGATCTCTCCAATAGAAAACTTTTCTTGATGGACAAAAGTTTCATGAAGCAACCTTTCTTCTTTTTTAATTTAAGATTAATAACACGGCATAAATGTTTAGGTTATATTGTTTGCATTTGTAAGGTAAAGTTCAAATTGTACTTATGCCTTCACCCAGGTGGTGTGCTGAACCCAACATTGTGCACATTAGTGAGATGCTGCCAATTACCTTCCCACCTCCTCCTTTCCCTCTCTCTCCTCTCCCTTCCCCCTCACTAGACTATACTTGTGTTTTTTCTTTCATGTGGGCATGTAGTTGTTTATATATTGGTTGATGAAGGAACCTTTCTAAAGACTACCATAATGCCCTCCCATATCTAGAACACTAAAATTACCACACTGTTTATTGCTTTCAGTTTATCATGCATCTTGAAAAGAAGCAGCTTGTCTAACTCAGTTTATTGAATCTTCACCCAAGTCCAGAATCTTGTTTTTAGTATAGACTCAAAAAAAAATTCACTGAATGAACACACAAGCAAATGGACAACATGTTCTTCCATGCAACTCTCATAACACCCAGTTCAATACATGTCGTAAAAAATGTGCTTAGTAAATATTTAAGTTAAAATTAATTGAACGTTTAATTCTCAAAATATATTGTGCGACTAAATGATTCTAAAAGTTATTGAGTGATTAAGTAAAGGGTTTAATAAGGAGTTAAGTAATCTGCAATGAGCCAGTCATCATTAACTCATTGAAGGAATGAAGAAATGCTTTTCACAGGAAGAACAATAAAGGCTGCCTACGTGAGTAACACAGGCAGCAGATGAAAAAAAATCAAGTAGAGGAAAATGGCATTTGTCAGGAAAACCGTGTTAAGTTCTAACTACAAAATAAAAGAGGGAACAAATTTGGAGATAACCATAATTTTTGTAGGGGTATGGATGTTAATAAAATCGAGAGGGGAGGGAAAAGGAAGGGAGTGAAAGAGGGAGGAACTCTTAGAATAATAAATTCAAAAAACCAAGTGCACATCTGTAAAAAAGAAAACGAATGGACAAGATCAAAGACAAAAGAAGTAACCATGCTGAAAGTAGTATTTATTAAACACATCATGGTTCAGTAACTTAGCTAAGCTTTTCATAACCTTTAATCCTTAAGAATGATTTTAAAAGTCATTATTACAGTCATTTTTCATCTTGGGGAACTGAGGCTTAGAAAGATTAAGTAACCTAATGGAAATCACATATCTAACAATTATGGTACTAGAATTCAGAGACCCGCTTTTGGACTCAGAAACCCATATTGATCCTAGGAGACAAACGGAGAAAAGACGTGACCTTGAAGGAGCCTCTTAGCATTGAATGGCGTGATGAAAATCTAGACAGGGATGTAGAAACAGGGAAGGCACAAAGGCTATGAGCATCCAGTGCTTTTTATGGGAGATAGCAAGAATAATTCTGAAGGAGAAGAGGCAGGTGGGGGAATCAACTTATCAAGCATCATGTGTAGCTCTATTAGAGTCTTTCAAAGCATTCAGTGCTAGGAATACTAGGAAAGCATGAAAAATGTAGTTCCAGAGCAATAGAAAGAATAACTTTATTTTTTTACAGTAATAATCTTTATTATTTTTTATTATTATTAAATCATAGCTGTGTACATTAATGCGATCATGGGGCACCATACACTGGTTTTATAGACCGTTTGACACATTTTCATCACACTGGTTAACATAGCCTTCCTGGCATTTTCTTAGTTATTGTTAAGACATTTACATTCCACATTTACTAAGTTTCACATATAACCTCGTAAGATGCACTGCAGGTGTAATCCCACCAATCACTCTCCCTCAGCCCACCTCCTCCCTCCGTCCCCTCCCTCCCCCTATTCCCCTTCCCCCTATTATAAGGTTATAACTGGGTTATAGCTTTCATGTGAAAGCCATAAATTAGTTTCATAGTAGTGCTGAGTACATTGGATACTTTTTCTTCCATTCTTGAGATACTTTACTAAGAAGAATATGTTCCAGTTCCATCCATGTAAACATGAAAGAGGTAAAGTCTCCATCTTTCTTTAAGGCTGCATAATATTCCATGGTATACATATACCACAATTTATTAATCCATTCGTGGATCAATGGGCACTTGGGCTTTTTCCATGACTTAGCAATTATGAATTGGGCTGCAATAAACATTCTGGTACAGATGTCTTTCTTATATTGTGATTTTTGGTCTTCTGGGTATAAACCTAGTAAAGGAATTATAGGATTGAATGGCAGATCTATTTTTAGATCTCTAAGTGTTCTCAAAACATCTTTCCAAAAGGAATGAATTAATTTGCATTCCCATCAGCAGTGTAGAAGTGTTCCCTTTTCTCCACATCCACGCCAACATCTCTGGTCTTGGGATTTTGTGATATGGGCTAATCTTACTGGAGTTAGATGATATCTCAAAGTAGTTTTGATTTGCATTTCTCTGATGATTAAAGATGATGAGCATTTTTTCATATGTCCGTAGGCCGTGCCTGTCTTCTTCAGAGAAGTTTCTCTTCAAGTCCCTTGCCCAGCCTGCGATGGGATCACTTATTCTTTCCTTGCTTATACTTTTGAGTTCTCTGTGAATTCTGGTTATTAAACCTTTGTTGGAAACATAACCGTCTGCTTGGTGATGGATTTTGTACCTTTTGTTCATATCCTTGGGGTCGCAGCTCGCCTCAGCGGGGTTGATAAACATTCTTCAACCTTCTCTCTTGGTGCAGCTCAAATCTACCAGGTTACTTGCTAAATTTCTGTCCCTTAATTCTCCTTCTGGACGGGAGCCTCTGTGGAAAGCTGGCTTCAGTCAGCCATTTTGTCTCCCCACCTCTATCCAAAGAATAACTGTAAACATGAAGCTTCCCAGCAGCACACAACTTGCCTTATAAAGAGCTATAAGTATTCAAGCAGAAGCTAAACCACTATCTGTCAGAGAAGGCATGTGTGATACCCTGGCCGTGTAAGGGAGTCGACACTAAAAGGTGGACACTGCAATTCTGTTTTGGAGAGCAAGCTGCCCAACAGTGAGACAGAAATAATAGCTCAGGTCTCTAGATAACAATTTGAAGAATGTCCTCCAGGAGGAGGGCACTCTAAAATCCATTCAATGAATCCATGGGCTCCTACAATACACCAAGCATGAGATGGTCCCATCCTCAGAAAGCTTAGACAAAGGGAGAGAAAACCCTCGTTTTGAAGACTTCCGGTAGCTGGTTACTACTAGGCAATCTGTGAGCTTAGTTGGTGGCTAGTTAAGACCATAAGCAGAAGTCTAAGGAGGAAAGAACAAGAAGACTAAATGATTTGCAGAGAAGAAAAAGGACAAAAAAACACCAGTTTTGTGGAAAGAAAAGTAAGTCAACAAAAGCCCTGGGATTGAAGAAGAGCTAATTCACAAGAGTAATTCAAGGTCAAATCAAATAACACTTTGGGCAAAGAAAGGTATAAAAGGAAAAATCAGAAGAAATGAATACACAAGATTTGATTCAAAAAGCACAGGTCTGGCGGAAAGCAACCAAATGCTGGATGAAAAATAAGAAAAAATGAGATCTTCTTACAAAAGAACATCCAATTCATTCAAAAATGAGAGAGCAATACATTTGAGAGTCTACCAGCCTCCTTTCACAAATGTTTACCAAATGTACTCATACATGTTCCCACACAGCAATGCCTGTAACCCCCAGGTACCAAAAAAGCAAAAAATAAATAAATAACTACTCTAAAACAAAGAGACGTTATTCAGGAAAACATGGAATATCTGGGTCCAATTCTACTGACTTTCTCAGCATTCTTCAACAATCTCAGTCTGACTAGTTTGTACTGTAGAAAGCAGATCACACAAAATACCACCATAATCAAAAGCAAAGCTAAGTGCTCCCTTCAGCAGCACATATGCTAAAATTGGAACGATACAGAGATTAGCATGGCCCCTGCACAAGGATGACCCGCAAATTCGTGAAGTGTTCCATATTTTTTGTCAAATCTATCAAGTATAGAACATAAATGTCTTAACACAATAATCAAGTAAATGAAGTGAAAGCTATATTATTAGTCTGATGTAAGCACTCCAAATTGTATAAAAAAAATCAACACATTGTACCCCACATATGCCTAAATGTATTCATGATCTATGTGTATATGACTTAATAAAAGGGGGGAAAAAAAGCAAAATTAAGAGCACCTTTTAGTAGGCACCTCCCTCCTATGGAGAAGGGGAGTAGGGAAGGAAGGAGAGGGGAAAGGGAGAAAACTTTCATAGAGAATGACTGAAGGGCAGTGGGGAAGTGTCCAGGGAGACAGATGACTTGTAGTGATGAAAAGAAAAAACAATAGTTATGTGTACAATTTTCTTTCCTCTGACTTTTAACTAATTTAATTGAGTTGAAGAAAACGTGGATCCTTCACCCCAAACCAATCTTTCTTCCTCTCAAAGCTGGAATTCTATCTTATCCAGAAAATGAACTATCCCTTTAACTTCCCTCTCAGTTTTGGCAAGAATAAAGCATGTTCTGTTTACAGAGGCAGGAATGGTTACCACTGAGTAACAGAAGAGAGAGTAGTGGTGAATGGAGAGTAGGGAAAATAAGTAAAAGGTCTCATACTAAAAATGTAAAATTATTCCCCAAAACTTCAATAATTATACAGGTTGAGTGTCTATCATCTAAAATCTGAAATTCAAAGGGCTCCAAAATGCCCAAATTTTTAAGCACAGATATGACACCTAAATTTCATGGGAACATTTTGGATTTTAGATGAGGGACGCTCACCCAATAAGAATAATGTAAATATTCCACAATCTGGAAACCTCCAAAATCCAAAAATACTTCTGATCTCAGGCATTTTGGATGAGATATTCAACCTATGTATATTTGTCATCACCATATCTGAGGAAGAAACTCAAAAACCTTTAACCTTGCAATTCCTGAAACTGAAATAAGAAATCAAAGAAAAACTCCCTAACAATGGGGTTCTTGTGCCAGCTCTGCCACTCACTTGTGCTGCCATGATGGGCAGGTCCCTTCTCATGCTCCTCTCCATTGAAATGAAAAGACTGGATTCAACCTGTGGCTCTTAATGTGTGATGTTCAGATGCACACAGGTTCGCTAGACCTCTCCAGGAGTCCACAAGTTCAAAACTACTTTCATAATAATACTAAGATATACTGAGCCTTTTCACTGTGCTGGCATTTACACCAATGGTGCAAAAGCAATATAGTAGGTTTAAAAAAAAAAAAAAACTGCTAGAATCTTAACTAGAATCAAGGCAGTGGCACCAAACTGTTGGGACAGTAATTATATTTTTGACCATAAGCCACATACGCTAAAGCAGAATGGGGAACCTGTTTCACTTAAGATTCTCCTTAGCTGGGTGCAGTGGCTCTTAGCACTTTGGGAGGCCAAGGCAGGTAGATCACTTGAACTCAGGAGTTCTAGACCAGCCTGAACAAGAGCAAGACCCTTTCTCTACTAAAAATAGAAAGTATAGAAATTAGTGGAGCATTTATGGTGGGCACCTGCAGTCCTGGCTTCTTGAGAGGCTGAGGCAAGATGATGGCTTGAGCCCAGGAGTTTGAGGTTGTTGTGAGCTATGACACCATGGCACTCTAGCCTGGGCAACAAAGTAAGACTGTCTTTTAAAAAAAAAAAAAAAAGACTCTTCTTAATGCATTAAAAATTATTAGTTTTATTAAATCTCGATCCTTGAGTACACATCCTTCTGATATTCTGTGTGATGAAATACAACAGGTAATAGTACCTTCCAAGCTATGATTGTTTCCAAGAAGCGCACTTCTGTGACTGTTTAAACTGAGAGCTGTTAACGATCCTTTTTCATGAGACATTATTTTTACTTAAAGTTCATATTTAATGATAAGCTATGGTTCTTTAAATTCAGGTTTTGCCAGACATTTTCTCAAAAATAAACCAAGAGAGCCTATCACTCCCAGGAAAACAACTGACAGAATTTGTTGCCAATAATTAAATTCAAGTTTTAAAGAGAAAATTAGATTTTTGAAAACCTTCCCTCTACTATGTACTTGACACATTTCTAATACTTTAAATGCTTTTTTGTCTAAATTAGTGGTGATATGAACAGAATGAAATGTGTCAGTGTTTGGAAGATGTGCATAACTCAATGAATCCATGTTTTATAAATGACCAATGCACAGTGTTACGAAATTATAGGAGATCCATTCAGGGTGAAAATTAGACAAGGTACATATAATAGTCTACAAAAAGTTCATTAATATGATTTTAGATTCCTCACTAGAACTAACCTGTTAAGAAATTACCAAATTTTGGTAACTATCAAAACTGTCAAGTTTTGGTATGATACAAGACAAAAAAAAAGCCACCATTATTTCCTTTTTTCACCTTCCTTTTTTGACTAGATGACTCTGTAAGGCTGGATTTTATAAACTTTTAATAAAAATAACATATCACAAGAAATTACATGCAAAATTCAGCTACTACTTTCTCCCAATAGTTTTTGTTTACAAAATACTCTTATTTTTCACATAAATATTTTTCATTAAAAGTCTTTATTTCTCAGATTCAATTTTTAATACTGTAAATATCGCTAGATAAAAATCCCATGAACAAAAATCTCATTGTTAAGAGTGTATAGAATACAGAGATGAAACCACTGGACTAACTGGGACATACACTCTCTACTGCCCAGCAGGAATCTCCTGTGGTTCTAAACCTTTAGGAAAGGCAAAGAGTGGCTCACCTCTGCTTTCAGATTCTGATACCCATTTGTTTTTATGTGACCACCATTGGAAGCCTCTGGAAACACTGAAATATCTGTATGATCTCACTCTGGAGAAGGACATTAGTCAGTGAATGTCCATGTGGTAGACACTGGTTAACATAGCACCTCAATCTGAATCCAGATTCCACTAGTACTCAGGGTATACTCTTGTTCAAAATACAAAATCTCTAAAAGCCTATTTCTTTAATGTAAAATAAGAATGACAATGGGATCCACTTCATAAAAATATTGTGTAGACCCAATAAAACGATCTATTAAAGAGCTTACTATACCCTGTACCTAGCATATAGTAAATCATTGTTATTTTAACTAAGATGTTTGAAATGTTCATGAAAGTGTTAAAGGTAGCCTAACCGTACATTATCAAGGGCTCAAAATCTATCCCAGTTGCAGACTCATTCAATCAAGATGAAAACAGAAAAGCAAAGTGATCCAGGAGTATTGGTTTCTCATCTCAAGAGCAGACCAATCAGTCTTTGAAGAGGACTGAAATCATGACCCAGCCACCATACAAGCCCTAAACTTTATGTGGTCGAATGAACAACCAGTTCATACCCAATACCATTGCCAGCACTCTGCTGACAGGACAGAGGATGACAAGGATCTCAGGATTCAAAATAAGTTCCTGATTAGATGAGAGAAGATATTTACTTTTCTTTCGCACAAAAAGTCATGTTCATTGTACCTCTTATTAAAAAATCCAGAAGAATTGAGGTTGGAAAAAATGAGAATGCTTGTTAATCTAAGGTCAGATCAAAAGAAAAAAGAATGCGCTGGTATAGCATGGATGAGATTACAGCAAGGAATAAAGACAAGAGGATGCCCTTAATAAGTTCCTTTAAATTAGAAACATAATTAAGGAACAGAGACTCACCTACAATTCCTTCATAAATATACAAAGGAATTAATCATTAAACTAGCTTTATTGGTGAGGCCCAATTCTGCTTTTAATCAAAAAAGAATGATGCCACCTTTATTTCATTTCCTCGGATCAACTTTAAGTACAACCACTTTGAGTATCAGTACCTGACTAGCCTGATAAGACTCTGCTGATTTAATAGAATGATGTAAGTTATACTTCCAGAATAACGTATAGAAACGATCATGGCCCCTTAACAGCACTTGGATCTTCAATCAGGAAATTCAATTTTAGCTGCAAAACTATGTTTTGGCAAAAGTGCAATTGAACTCAGTGTACTTGTCACATTTCTAAATATACTCCAGTCACCATGACAACAAGGGAGACTGATGGATTGCTTAAAAGAGTACGGTATATTTAATTGTCAGCATTTTAAACTGACTCAGAAAAATGCTGTGTGATAGGTCTACTCACCATGGTTACTGCTGGCTGAGTCCATAATAACACAAGGTTCACATACGCACACCACGGACGTGTGCACAAAGAACGGAAAAATCGGAAGGCCTGGTATTTCCAACCACGTGAAAAGATAAACTGAAGGATTTAGAAAGAACTTGTTACCACTCGAGGACCTCTCCCAGAATGGTCATGTGAATCCAGGGATCCGCATCTGTACCAGGGACACTAGACAAAATCCTAAATCAGACTCTAATACCTGCTTGCCTCTCTTAGACCAAAGATAAGAAAAACTTGAGGATGTTTTCTCCTGGGAGATTTTATATGTGTGTGTGTGCCTGAAAGAGAAGATGAGAGAGACTCTTTGTCCTTTCCGTTCACATAGGCCTATTCCCAAATGATAATCTTCTGGTATCTATTCATTTCCTAAACAAACATTTCCTGAGGAATTCCTATGCCAGGGAATCTTCTACAGGCTGGGGAGACAGATGAAACAGACCGACATTGCCCCTGCCCTTCAAGAAGCTGACATTTTAAGGTAAAAATATAAATAATCCATTAGACAGAAATATAAAGCTATAAAGGAAATAATACACGTGAAATGGTCCATTAAATTATTTAATTTATCACATATGTGCCTAGCTTATAGCAAGCACTCTGCAAATTTTCACCATCACTGTAACTAAGATATCTCCCACTGAAACAGTTTGCAATGTACATAAAGAAAACAAATGCACACTAATCACGCTTTTAGAGAACCACGGGTGCTATGAAGAATATAAAATAAGGTAATGGAAGAAACTCATGGGCAGCGGGGCAGTGTGTTAGTTTAGCTAAAGAACAGGGAAGATCTAGGTAAGGAGATGACATCTGAGCTGAGCCTTTGAGGATGACTGCAAGCCAGTTTTGTATATAATCAGAGGATAACTGGGTAGGAACAAACTTGGCTTATACACAGGGGTAAAGAAAGGCCAGTGGGTCTATGCTTACTTCAGAAATTGGTGAGGGGTGTGATTTAAAGGAGAGGCAGAGAGCCATTTCACAGGGCTTCGCAGGCCATGAAAGGAAAGGGTCTTTCTAATGTTTCTACAGATGCTCCTTGAATTTCAATGGGATTACATCCAAATAGACCAAACGTACACCAGCGGTGCATCTTACAAGGGTATATGTGAAACTTGGTAAACGGTCTGTGAAGCTAGTGAATGATGCCCATGAATACATCAATGTACACAGCTATGATTTAATAAAAAAATAAAAATAAAAACAAATAGACCAAACCTAAAGTGGAAAATCAGAAGTCAAACCATCATAGGTCCAGATACTCCTTGCTTTGTGATAAGTCGGGACCCTCTGTAGATACCACAGAAACCACCGTATGGTTTGGGGGCATGGGGTAAAATATTATCCAATCAATAATTTTGAACTTCTCTCCATGTTGTATGGAGAAGGCACAAGGGGGAGACCGTTTCAGAGATTCTATTGGCCTAGGCAATAGATTGTAGCTTGGATTTAGATTGATGAAAAAAAGAGGTGCTAGCGACCAAGGAGACACTCTGGGAGGCAGAACACACAGGCATGCGCACACACATACTCTCACACACTTGCACACGCACACTCAGCCAAGCACGTCTTCTGAGCAAGAGTGGGAATGAAATGAGTTGAACAGAGGCTACAACACCATGGAGACATGCCCAGTGACCCAGGAGGCCTGGTGGGGCTTGAGGTGCTACATTTCTAGCAAGTTTCAGGCAATGCTGAAACTGTGTGAATCACATTTTGAGAGCCAAGCCTCTAGGAGTATCAGGAACAGCCGTAGAGCAGAAGGTGGTAAAAGTCTGGCTCAGGTAATAATAGGTAACATACAGACAAGAGATGAGCAAAAAAGAAAGTAGTCAAGACTGAAGGTAAATAATCTATGTGTGGAATTACAAAACAAGTTGGTAAAATCAATTCTAAGCTGTCCTTAATGGCACTGTCCACTGTATATTAATAGATGGAACTACATAGTTTCTATCTAGAACATATCACTTTCATATCTAGTATTTCATGTAGTCATAGTCTATCCCTATAAAACGGGGCCAAGGGAAAATGACTGTGGCTAAAGGTAATAATAACAACCAAAATAAGAACCATTTATTGAGAGCTTATTCTGAGCTAAGCCCATTGCCACATGTATAATTTCTAAATCTGACCATAACTCTATTTCTATTTAACAAATAGCAAACTGATACTCAGAAACATCATGTAGCTTTCCCAGCTGGATTCAAACCCAGAGAATGTATCTAAAATCCATTTTGCTTAAGAAGTTAAATCTATAGGAGAATAAGATGCTCACCAGGGGCATTCATCCTCAAAACCAGGGTTTCCTTCCACTCTGTCTAAGCTAAAAGACTAGACCTAGGTAAACTAGATCACAGGATCTAGGAGTAGCTTAGGAGTGAAGCTAAGGTCAGGTGGCCAGCCTGTAGCAGAACCCTGACTCATTTCATCTCCACCTAACAAAGGCAGCTTGAGAGTATCATGGGCATTCTGTGTGCTTATGCTCCGAATCACTCTCCATCGGCCTTTTCCAGTGCTTTTCCACCACCCCATGCTGAGACTCTCATCTTTGCTCTGCTCTTGGTTTGCAAAGTTTTGTATGTGTAAAGTAATTGGCTCTGTACACAGTGATATGTTTGGAGTGAGGATGTGAGAAAGAGGCCCTCCCTTGTACAGATATTGACAAGGCATCCATAGATAAGAAAGAGGAGCTTAGCCATTTCCCCAGCCCAGGAAGTGGGTATGAAATGAGCCACAACATCTTCCTTCAAGTCACCCACACTGTGCTACTGTGCTTTCCCAAGATGATTCACGGGTACAGCTCCACCAACCTGACAAAGGGGACAGACCGTCTTCGGGAAGATGAAAGGATGTTTGTATGCGCTCTCTCACTTTCTCTCTCTTTCTCTCTCTCTCTCTCTCTCTCTCTCTCTCTCTCTCTCTCTCTCTCTCTCCCCTCAAGTAATAACTATTAATTTTGTTGTGTGGGCAGGATAGAGATGAGGTTACCGGGAAGCCAGCAAGTGCTTGAGTCCAAGCTTTTCAAAAGCAGTTGCTCACCATAGTTTCACTGCTGTTTTTCTCACAGCTAGAAATAAAGTGGATTATACCACACAATCACTCTAATGCCCTTCTCCCTCACCTCCAAAGTAAGGATAGAAGATGACTATTGGCTGATCACCAGCAACATCAGAAAACCATGGGAGAAAACCAATTCATTTACTGCTTACAAAGACTAAGAATTGTGTTCTGAGGTAGGTTCCCTCCATACATTAGCACATGACTATGCTGTGAAGCAGATACAAAGTAGGGCGGATGAAGAAATTAACGCTCAGAGATGACACGTTACTTGTTTAGAGTCATACAACTGGAAAATAGCTTAGCTAGGACATAAACACAGGTCCTCCAAGTTCAGTGCCAATAGTTTCCCTTTCACTACAGCTGTAAACTTCCGAGAGCACTCACAACCTTCCATTCTCTTCTATGAGAGAATTAATGCTTAGAAATCAGGCGCTATATAACCAACAGGCCTCTTTCAAGAGACCTTTCCTGGGAATAGTGAGCAACAAAGCCATCATGGATTCCATGAGAGTTGCCTCAGCACATTCTTACCTATAGCTGGTCTCAGAAATCAAAGATAGCAAGTTAGATGCCTAACTTGGAATACTGGAGACTCCTGAATTTCCCAGCACAGGGCTTTGACAAAACAACAACATCAAATCAAGCCAGCTCCCTCACCCAACCCCAGGGCATGCACAGACAGAATCAAGAGAGTAGACATAATGTAACACTCATGGCCTGGAAGTCGTGTTTACAGAGTCATTATGAAATATTACATTGATGAAACAAAAATCACCAAAGAAGAAGTTAATATGGTCCAAGCTAGATTTTTCATTATTATTCCCACATCCTCCATATATGTTGGGAAGGATCAAACCACAGGACAAATAAGAATAATCCAGTCTTCAGGCCCTCAGATATAATATCTGAGCAAGGGTGGAGATTATTATATGTAAAAAACATCCACTTCTGTCTCCCCTTACCCAGAGGATGGTGAGGTTAAGCATTTTGAAAAGATTCCTTATCATAAGCTGAACTGACAGGGATACCTGGTAAGAATAGTAATTAAAAATCAATAAGTAAATAAACACTTCAATCAATGTTCTTTACTTTTGCTGGCTGTCTTAAAATGGGATGCTTTATAAAGGTGAGTTATTTCTTTCTCCCACCCATAAATACAGGGTAGCTTCACAAAGTTTTCTCTATTTTTAAAGTTATTTTGTTTTTCAACAAATGCCAGTTAACCACCTTCTATGTGTTAGTTAGTGTGTGGTTTGATGGGGAAAAGGATGGTAGAAAGAGAAAAAGACACAATCCCTTTTTGCAAAGAGCTCAAAGTCTGGTACCTAAGGCCAAGCACAAAACGTTGTGATTTTTTTTTTAAGTCAGCAAGTTATGTTCTCAATTATGAAAATACCAAATGTCAGGTTCCTCTCCAGTCCAAGCAAAAATATAAAATGAGCCAATTCTTCTGAATTAGACTTTTTAATGAAAATTATGACTGTTGAAGCTTTTTCTTTTAATTCCAATATTATTAGAACTAAGTGGAGAACACAAGGTCAATTTACTATGCTCCATATTCTTTCCAAGCTCTAACCCAGCACCATCCAATAGAAATATAATAGGAGCCACATATGTAATTTTGAAGTAGACGCATTTAAAAAGAATAGAAAAAATAAATTTATTTTACAAACATACCCAAAATAGTATCCTTTCAACATGTGGCTCCAGCCACATTTTGCATGTTGAACAGCTACATGTGGCCAGTGACTATCATATTTGGAAAGCACATCTCTAACCTCTCTTCAACCTTCACCTCACAGTATGTGAACAGAATGAAATATTGGTTGGAGATCGAAAGCCAAGTTTTACAGTATTTATTGAGACACAAGTATGCCCACAGGCAGGCCCAGCTCTCCCATTGTTGTAAAGGCTTTCCCTCAACCCTATACCTCAGGACTAAGAGATTGCAATTAATCTCTCTCAAACATGAAAATGAGGAAAACTAAACAGGACCACGGATTATTACCAACTGACTGCTGACCCACTCTGTCCCCTGGGATAGTTTTTCTACTGTTATCACTACGTGCAGGGCTGAAGATTCTACCTTTAGACCTTTTGTGGTTCCTTTTAAAGGTTCCTTTTCTAGCTCTAGTCACCAACACTTCCTCTTCCCAACCCCTCTGTGCATTTTTCTGAGACGAGCAGAAAGTAAGTAAAAGTTCAGCAGGTGCAAAGCATCAGTGCCTGCAGTTCCTGAAAGACAGAGGTGAGAGATCCACTTCTCTCCATAGCTTCTAGTCTCGATCCATGGAAGGAAACATCCGATGCCCTTGCCAAAGGAGAAAGCTCTCTCTCCATCACTTCTCACCACTTCTTCCTATCTCATAGAGGAGGGATGATCTTACCTGACTAGTGAGTGGGTGACCTCCCCTGAGTCATAGCTGTTAAAGGGAAGGATCACTGCCAGAACTCAATGGAACAGATACATGAGGCCCGCCACTCACTCCTTCCTACTTTCCCTAGCATTCTTTCTATCAAAGATTCGGTTTCTGGGGAAGATCCCAATCTGTTATGTTTACTGGGTAAATACGCACAAAACCAGCACTGTCACTCAGCTCACCCCTCCAGTGAACCCCAAGATAGAGACTGAAGGGCAGCTTATAGCACATCCCAACATGGTCCTCCAATCCAAACCAGCTTTTCTAGTTGAGGCTTGAGACCTTTGGGAGTTTGGGCTTTCCATTATCATGAAGTTTGTAGTCTGAGAACTAGTCAGTGACTGTCACCATAAGTTTGCTATGGTGTTAATAGTCCTAGACCACTGGTCTTCATTAAAACATAAAACACAACAAAGCAAAACTGGCCATGATTAAGGTTGACACCACCAGCTTTAACTCACCTTGATACCAGACAGTCTGGGATAGGAAGCAAGGAGAAGGCACTTCCCACCTCTGTGCTGGTCCTCCTAGAAACCCAAAACCCCAGTCTAATCATGAGAAAGCCTCAAATTCAAATTGAGAAACATTCTGCAAAATACCTGACATTAGAGTTAGGAAGTGTCAAAGTCACAAAAAACAGGGAAAGACTGAGAAACAGTTACAGACAGGAGGAGATGACAAAAAATGCAGGGAAATGTTCTAAACTAGATGCTGGAATGAAAAAACAAAAAAAGGTACCAGTGGAAAAACTGGGGAAATTTGAATAAAATAAATGGTTTCATTAATCATGTAAAACCAATGATAATGTCTTAGCTTAAACATACATTGGCTATATAAGATGTTAACATCAGGGGAAACGGGGTGAAGAGTAGACAAAAACTCTCTGTACTATCAATTCAACTCACCAGCATCAACAGGGAAACGTTACCAAGGAGTGAAGACCCCCCAACATCTTCCAGCCAAACCAAACTCCATGAGGAAAAGAGCTGACAACACTCAACTACAATAAAAGATACACATAAAGTGATGCCTCAAATCCTGTTGTTATAATAAATTGAAAGCATTTCAACAGCATTTGATTAATTAAAAGGTTCATTGGAAGCAAGAAAGTAGCTGAAGTCCTTTAAAAAAAATCCAGAATGAACAAAGGAATAAATGAATGAATGAACAGAAAGAGAGAGGCCAACTTTGCCAAACAAGAAATTGATCATTCAAAAATCCACATTTTTCAACTAAGTGTTGAAAAATTACGTTTGCCATTTTGGACTGGTACTGTATAGAGAGCCATCTTCCCAAACCACATTTGGTTTCAAAGATTATATAGGCCCGGTGCTACTGAAAGAAATCTCGTCCCTGATTGTGCTCCTGAGAAGGAGACACTTAGCCAACACACTCATGGGAGTTTCTGGAGATTCATTGTCTGGATTTTTTTAATCCTCATCTCAAGTGTCTGAGAAACTATATAAATGAGCTTGAGAAAAATCTGTTTCAAAGAATTACAGATCCCCCCCCCGCCAAATTTTTCTCTCTGAAGTCAGTTTTTCTTCGACATAGTTTACTTGATTTATCAGACCAACCAAAGACCAAAAAAGAAATACTAAATTCCACTGCCTTCCATTCATAAGTAGATAGGTAGAAGGAAGAACACAGCTCCAATTATCTGAGCCAAGTTTACAAACTGAAGTCTTCCACTTTAAAAAAAAAAGACTTAAGAAAGCATTCTACTTCATTCCCTAAACTTCATCACTGTCACAAAAATATCCACATATTCACTGAGTCTATTTTTTAATCCTAGTTTTAGAAAAAATGTTTTCCCTTCAACAAAGGTATCGAGTGTCACAGAAACCACGTCAGGGAGCCCAGCATTTTTCAGATGGGGAAATAGTGAACCGGAAAGAGAAAAGGAACTGCCCAAGTTAGCTCTCCTTTATCCCAACACCTCCCAAACATTTCTTCAGGCCTTCCATTTAAAAGAAAGGCCTAAAATAATTGTTTTAAAGAAGTATTGTGAGCACAGTACTAAGCTAAAGAGCAGGATGAAAAACAATTAAAAAAATTATGTCCCTGGCCCGGGAGCTTTGAGAGAGCTTCCGCCATCCCCAGAGGGCATTTGGAGGCTTTTTTTGGAGAAGCCTCTTCTCCGAGGACGCTGTTTTCCCTACAGCCTCTCTATTTGTGTCTGCCTCTCCTCCCACACTCCAGATCCTCAGGGTCCAAAGACAGTGCTGGCGTGTTTCTAACTGCCTCTTACATGCCTTCTTGCCAGCCTCCCGTTCTCACACCTCTTTCATTTCTTCATTGAGACTTCTAGTTCCCGAGATCCTCTCTTTCTCTCCTGGGCATTATCCCCTTGGAGCTTCATTTTTTACCTTGTACAAGGCAGCAGTTCAAGCAGAGTCCATCCATATAGCACTTCAGGGTCATTTTGTTCCTTTATCAGCCCTGGCCCATCCCAAGATTGGATTACCACAGCAAGAAGCTACTTTCCCACCTCTCATGCCTACACTGCCTGAGTATACCACACTAAATATAGCCTCAAGGGGCTAAGATGGCCATGATGCAAAAATAATTTTAATAGCAATCTTCTTAACTTACGATGTGATTAAGGAAGGGAGCATTTCCTCACTTAGCACCTCATTTGATTCTCACAACTGTAATGCATTAGGTATAACAAAATTGGATGCCCATTTAACAGAAGGGGAAGCAAAGTCACGGGAAGGAGAAGTGAACTTTATCAAGGCCACATAGGAAATTTGAGGCACTGCTGAAGCCTGAATCCAAATCTCATTCTTGACCCAATATACTTCCCATTACACTGTGCACACGAGGTTCTATGGTCTTGTGTATCTAAAATGGCATACCAGTAATGGCGAGGACAAATCTTCAATCTACATCTGAATTAGACCAGCATTTTTAGTTGACTTAGAAAGGGAGAAAAAAAACTTGACCAAAAAAAAAAAAAAAGTTATCCAACTGATTCTGGTAGAAACGATTAGCAGAAATATCTTGCAAAGAACGTGGGTGTCCTGGAAGACTCATCGTCGTCGTCATTATAATTTCTAATCATGCTGTGTGGGCAGGTGTCCGTGTAGCAGAAACACCATTGGCACCCAGATTAGCAGTCTCTTTAGGAGACTAGAAACTAAGTCTGCAATTCTTAGACTTCAGAGCCTGAATCACAGCTTTCCCCTCAGGGATCAGCAAATACACAGTCTGTGACTTATCAAGGATTGTTGGGCCTGCCAAGGGAGGTAGTCAGATATCAGGTCCATCTAAAAATGCACAGTGGAGGAAGGACAGGAGGATCCCTGGGAACCTGGAAATACCACTGGCTGCAGAGACACAAAGGCAGAGCTGAAGTCCCCTCAGCTTCCCATTCTCTCAGTAACTTTGAATGAATCATTTGCCTTCTTTGCATTTTTGTTTTCATTCTCATCTGAAAATTCAGAGTTTCTGCACTAAAACTATCAGTTTTCCAATGAGATGTGACAGGAGGTAAGAAGGAAACGCGGCCGGCAGCAGGAGTTTGGACTTCCCCTGGCTCTGCACCTTCCCCTCCAATAGGTCTGTCTTTATCACTCTGCCTACTGGCCTTGGAGCTCTATGCAAGATTTAAACAAAGTGTCCAAGTCACAAAAACCATAGGTATCATGTCATCTCTGTAATCAATCTCATATGCTCTAACATTCTAGATCTATATAAATATGTTTTCTCTTTGGCTAATCTTTAAAAGATTTTTTTTTAACTGAGGTTTACTTGATTTGAGAAAACCTACGTAAGTAAACTTTAGTAATAAATCTAGTAATACCATGTCCTAATTGCCTAAATATAAATTTGAAGCATGTCTGATATTTTCTTATGCTTCTGCTTGAATGGATACCTAGAGAGAATACCCGAAGAAAGCAGAGACAAACTGGCACAGCAAGAGTGAACCAGCCACAAATTCCTAAATTATACCACAGGGATTCAGATATTTATACAGAAATATTTCTTAAGCACCTGCTAATGCACTTAAGAAATATGTGATAGACACTATGGTAGGCCTAAAATGAATAAACAGACAAGGTTCTTATTTCTATGAGCCTCACATACTAATGGGATCTGGCATTTACAAAGCTGTACATAGCCAGATAACTAAAAATGAGATCAAAAACATCACTTAATAAAATATAAGGCATATAGCTAAACCAATTCTTAGAGGACATTTTATACCTCATGTATATTAATAAAAAAACAGAAATAAAAGTATGGGAATTACAAGTCAAGCTCAAACAATGAGAAAAACAAATATTATTGAAGATTAAAAACAAATCAGGAATTATAAAAAAGTAGAGAAATAAACAAATGCAAAGATTGTTGTTTATGTAAATAATAAATAACACTTAGATAAGCTGATCAGAAAGAGGAACAGAGAGATATAGCAGAAAACCACAAAACATTTAAGTAATAATGTAAAAAAAGATAATACAGAGAAAAGGAAAATAATCACAAAAATTGTAAATGAGTTTGAAATAGGTGACTTTCCGTAAAACTGTAATTTAACAAAGGTAACCTGAGAAGAGATATGAAAGCTAAATAGTCTAGCTACAATAAAAGGAATACAAAAAGTTTATAAAAAGTAAACACCTCCACCTCTCCAGAAAAGGCCCTAGGTCAAGGTAGTTTCACAAGAGAATTCTATAATATTTTAAAGGAAAAGACTGTTAACAATCTTTCAAACTGTTGCAAAAATTAAAAAAGAGGCTGGGTGTGGTGGCTCACATCTGGAATCCTAGCACTCTGGGACACCAAGGCAGGTGGATTGCTTAAGCTCAGGAGTTCAAGACCAATGTGAGCAAGAGTGAGACCCTGTCTCTACTAAAAATTGAAAAACCAGCCAGGTATAATGGCACATGCCTGTAGTCCCAGCTATTTGGGAGTCTGAGGCAAGAGGATCTCTTGAACCCAGGACTATGAGGTTGTTGTGAGCTATGATGACACCAGGGCACTCTATCCAGGGTGACAGAGTAAGACTTGGTCTCAAAACATTGAAATGAAATGAAATGAAATGAATTAAAAAGTTTCCTCATTATTTTATAATGATTTAAGCATAACATTGACACCAAAACTTGACAATGTGAATGCACTCACATACACAGATTTTTCAAATAATCCCACTTATGAAAATTAATTAATATATTATTGATAATTGATAATATATTATAAATAATATATTATTGATCTCTAGAATCAAACAACACTAAAAATATGTAATATATAGATTCTGGCCAAGTTGGTGTTATTTTACCAGGAATACTAACATGATTTCATATTTTGTTTTATTTCAGATTAATATATGGGTACAAATGATTACATTATTTGCTTTTGCTAGGTAAAGTCCAAGTTGTAGTTGAGCCTTTTACCCAGGAGGTGTGCAGCCTGTCCCTACATTTACCCACTAGATGAGATCTTACCAAACCCCCTCCCCTCCTTCTCCTCTCCCCACTTCAATTTAACTGTGTTTTTTTCTCATGTGAGCATGTAGGTGTTCATCTACTAGTTTCGTATTAGTACTGAGAACTCTGGATGCTTGCTTTTCCATTCTTGTGATACTTTACTTAAGAGGATGTTCCCCAAATCCATACAGGTAAATATAAAAGCTATAAAGTCTCCATCTTTCTTTATCGCTAAATAGTATTTATGGTTCATATTTAAGAATTTTACTCATTTATTACACTAAATTTGTAGGACAAAAGAGAAAAACCTAAGATATTTTCTTAGAATGTATGATTAATTTCATAGTTTTTAAAAAAGAGTTAAAGGGTGGTGCCTGTGGCTCAAGGAGTAGGGTACTGGCCCCATATACTAGATATGGCAGGTTCAAACCCAGCCCCGGCCAAAAACTACAAAAATAAATAAATAAATTTTTAAAAAATAAATAAAAATTAATAAAGAATTAAATAAGTATTTAATAGCCAGTCTCAATTTAAAAAAAAAAAATCTCTCAATAAAGATGCATGCTTTTTAACACCAAATACATTTCTCAAACCAAAAGCCACCTCACTGTTAATAAAGAACATTATGGGCATTCTCACGGAAGTGAGGAACAAGAGAAGGACATTGATTCAAACATTGCTATTCTAGAGGTAGTACAAAATAATTAAAAGAAAGCTATGAGTTATAAAAATTAGAAAAAGACAAATAATTATTGACGCATGATATGATTACCCAACTAGACACTCAAAGACATTTGTCTAAAATTATTCAACAAATTGAATGCAATTCAGTAAAGTGGGAGTAGAAAATCAGTATACTGAAAGCAAGACCCTATACCCCACACACACACATTAGCTGGCATATGAAATAATTCCATTCCCTAGAAAAAGCAGAAAGCATCTAGCAAAATAAACTAGTACAAAACACACATAGTCTACAGGAAGAAAAATCTAAAAGCTCCTGAGAACATAAAAGAAGACTCCAACAAATGGAAAGACATTAATGTTTGAAAAAAACAAAAAAGAACTAACAACTTTACAAAGCATGGTGTGTAATGCAGGGGAATAACCTTAGAGCAATCCCATAAATATAACAAGAGAATATTACTTTTAGAAGTAGTCACAGTCATTCTAATATTCATAGAAAAATAAACAAACACAAAAAGCCAGGAGTTTTCTGAAAAGGGGGATCTCATGAGAGTGAGATAAGCTTATCAGATAATAAAACACATTATAAAGCTACAATAATTGAAAGCATAATAATGATACATGAAGTGACAGATGAAGGGTACAGAAACTCCAAAAGTAGAATAAAATTCCTAAGTATGTAATAAATATTTAGTTATTAAGGAATTTAATAGACAATAAAGGTGGCTTTTCAAAACAGTATGGAAAAGATGGCCTTCCCAATAAATGATGTTTGGAAAGGTAGATCTAGTATAATAGCAAAATAGATCCCTACCTCACATTTTTTACCAAAATAAAATTTCAATGGCTCAAATATTTGAGAAAGAGAGAGAGGAGGAGACAGAGGAGGAGGACAGGGAGCAGGGAGGGAGGGGACAAAATAACTAACAGAAAAATTTTTTAAAAGTTAAATAATCACAAATAAGGAAAGCATTTCTTAGTGTCACACAAAACCCCAAAACCATAAAATCAGAAAAAGTGCCCTGACTACATAAAATATTTTATTTTAATCTGCAAAATTTTAATCTATAAAAGAAAAAAGTGTAAAATGGTAGGGTACTACAACTCCTATCACAGACTATGGCTTAGTTTTCCTTTTTTTTTTTTTTTTTTTTTTTTGAGACAGAGTCTCATTATGTTGCCCTAGGTAGGGTGCCGTGGTGTCACAGCTCACAGCAACTTCAAACTCTTGGGCTTAAGCGATTCTCTTGCCTCAGTCTCCCAAGTAGCTGGGACTACAGATGCCTGCCACAACACACCGCTATTTTTT
Source organism: Nycticebus coucang (assembly GCF_027406575.1). Classification (NCBI taxonomy): domain Eukaryota; kingdom Metazoa; phylum Chordata; class Mammalia; order Primates; family Lorisidae; genus Nycticebus; species Nycticebus coucang. The sequence goes on from NC_069795.1 coordinate 85,641,100, forward strand.
TATTGTTGCAGTTGTCATTGCTGTTTAGCTGGCCCGGGCTGGGCTCAAATCCACCAGCCTAGATGTATATGGCTGGCACCCTACCCACTGAGCTACGGGTGCCACTCTGGCTTAGTTTTCTTAATTGCAATAAATAAATTAATAAGCAAAAGGTCAATAATCCAATACAAAAGAAGCAAAACAGAGTTCACCCAAAGGAATAACAAAGGCATACCTCCCATTGAAAATGATGTGCAAAGTCACTAACAGTAATAGAAATACAAATTAAAACTGCAAGATACCAAACAGAAGATCTCAATCCAGAAATGATCATGTAGCTCATCATATGATTATGTGAGAAAATCAAGGTGTAAAAATGTTGTCAGGTGGGCAGCACCTGTGACTCAAAGGAGTAGGGTGTTGGCCCCATATGCTGGAGGTGGTGAGTTCAAACCCAGCCCCTGTCCAAAACTGCAAAAAACAAAACAAAATTTTGCCAGGCACAGTGGCTCACTCCTATAATCTTAGCACTCTGGGAGGCCAAGGCGGGCGGATTGCCTGAGTTCAAGACCAGCCTGAACAAGAGCAAGGCCCTGTGTTGTGGCAGGCACCTATAGTGAGCTACAAGAGAATTACTTTGCTTGTGCCCAAGAGTTTGAGGTTGCTGTGAGCGATGATACCATAGCACTCTACCCAGGGCAATAGAGTGAGACTTTGTCTCAAAAAAAAAAGAGAAAAGAAAAGATGCAAAAAATGTGTGTAATATGCTCCCCTTTGTATAAACATTTATATATATATATATATATATGAATATAAACACACATGTATACTTTTTTATATTCAGCTTATTTCTGTAAGGGTATATAAAGAACTGACCAAAGTGTTTGCCTTTGGGTGAGAGAAGCAAAGAGATCAGATTTATTTGTCTTTATTGCATGTTGTTTATTCAAATTCTTGGTAGTTTTTAGTCTTCCTTACAGAAAGTCTGGACAATAACACATGAACAAGAATGCAGGGCAAGGCAGCCTGTCAGATGCAACCTTCCAACTCTGCATTTTAATATGGCCTATCAGAATGAGCACGGCAGAGATACCGGGATATAAAGCCTGATGCATCTACTTAATGGCTTGGACTTCTGAAAGTTCTTTATTCTCTCAGCACCTCAGTTTCTCTAGCTGTGAAACAAAAAAGGTAAAAATTTATAATGCACAGATTTGTATGAAAATTAAATAAAACATTATAATAAAGCACTTAGCTCAAGGTCTGTCAAGAAATATATGTTCAATAAAGTCCCCTTTAATGTAAGGACTCTTCTTAAAATACTAATAGTAATAATAACCATAATAATGTTCTGCTGAACCACACGTATCCTACTCAACATCTAACCCTAACATCTAACCACCTCAACATCTAACCCACTCTGGCCTCAGCTTCCCTTCCCATAACAATAGCCCAATTTCCCAGGAAGCAAGAGTTCAATAAATAATCACAAATTCTAAATATAAATCAGAAGAATGACTAGAAAACACCTCTTTCAACTCCCACACTTCACAGCGGAGGCCATCTATACCTAAGTGGCTGGCTAAAGGGATGAAAACTCAATCTGTTAACCCCCATTCCACAGACCTTACATCACAATATTTCACGGGCCAGAGGGAATGGTCATCTTTCCCTCAGTGCTTTACTTTGCTTTTCCTCTAGAGCAAGGGTCCTCAAACCTCATACCTAAGTGGCTGGCTAAAGGGATGAAAACTCAATCTGTTAACCCCCATTCCACAGACCTTACATCACAATATTTCACGGGCCAGAGGGAATGGTCATCTTTCCCTCAATGCTTTACTTTGCTTTTCCTCTAGAGCAAGGGTCCTCAAACTTTTTAAACAGGGCGCCAGTTCACTGTCCCTCAGACCATTGGAGGGCCGGAGTATAGTTTAAAAAAAAAGAACTATGAACAAATTCCTATGCACACTGCACATATCTCATTTTGAAGTTAAAAAAAAAAAAAGGGAACAAATACAATATTTAAAATGAAGAACAAGTAAAGTTAAATCAACAAACTTACTAGTATTTCAATGGGAACTATGGGCCTGCCTGCTTTTGTCTAATGAGATGGTCAATGTCCGGTTCCGTATTTGTCACTGCTAGTCGTAACAAGTGATGCAAGTGTGCATCAGTTAGTCTAGATCTAGTTGGAGATTTCAGATGTTTCATTCTGGGAAAAGTCTGTTCACAGACATAAGTGCTGCCAAAGATGGTTGCCATTTTGAGTACATGGTTCCTGAGATTAGGATATGTCTCAGAGAGGAGAGATGTATAAAAATTAGGAAGGCTGCTTGACTTGAATGCGTCTTTCAGAGAGTCACAATTCTGCAGTTCAGCCAGTTCCACTTGGTAAATCATATCCACATTTTCAATGTCAATAGAAAATGGGTTACGGAAAAGCTGTATGTCCTATTCATGGAGATGAAGCTCTTTAAATCTAAATTGGAACTCCTTTTGCAACTTTTCCAGTGAATCCACACGTTTTATTTGGGAATGCGACCAATGGATTTTCCGCTAACAGATTTTGAGTTGTGGGGAGATGGCAGAAATTTTCCTCCTTCACTTATTTGAGGAGGAGGCCTAATTTTACTTCAAATGCTTTTATATGTGATTGCATATCACAGATGAGTTTCCCCTTTCCTTGAAGTTGCACATTGAAACTGTTGAGTAGTTCTGTTACATCTGTCAGAAAGGCCAGGTGCCATTTCCATTCTGCATCATTGAGCTCTGGTACTTCTTTGTTTTTGAAAGCAGAAAAACTGTAATCTGTGGAAGTAAGTCATAGAAATGTTTCAAAACTCTCCCTCAACTCAGCCAACAGAATTCTGTGTGGTACGGGACATCTTCACAGGCAACATTTAGCTCAGACAGAAATTCCTGAAATTGTCTGTGGTTTAGTGCATTATCTCTAATGAAGTTAACACAAGATACCACAGTTTTCATAACAGAGTCCCACTTTAGTGATTTACTACATAGCGCTTGTTGGTGGATGAGGCAGTGTATGGCTATTGGATGAGAATGGTTATGTTTGTCCATCTCTTGGTTAATGCAAGCAATTACTCCTTTCTTAGACCCCACCATGCTAGGAGCACCATCAGTTGTCACACTGGCTAGTTTTGCCCAGTCCAGCTCCAAACTATTCATAGTTTGGCAAACCTTTTCATAAATATCCTCTCCTATAGTTGTTCCTTTGATGCTTTGCAGTGCAGCAAGCTCTTTTGTGACTTCAAAATAGTCACTCATCCACGAATAAAAATTTAGAAGTTATGCAGAATCACAAACATCATTACTTTCATTGAGTGCCAAGGAAAAATAGGAAAGTTTTTTTGCAGAGTTTTGCAAATGCTGATGCAAATTGTCTCCCATTTCTTCAATCCTTCGTGTAATTGAGGGTCCTGAAGACTCACTGTACTAAATAAATCGGCCTTCTCTGGACACATCTCTTTGGCAACAGAAAGAAGGCATTCTTTAACAAATTCTCCCTACACAAATGGTCTGCCAGTGCATGCTATTAGCTTGACAACTTGAAAACTTGCTCTCAGTGATGAAGTATTTAGCCATTTCTGCTTCACAAAAGTATTTTGCTGAGTTGTCAATGTATATTTCCGTTTTAATATTTTATCTTTTCTCACTTCTCCGACCAAACAATCATATTTATCTTTATGTTGAGTTTGATAGTGTTGACGCAAATTGTTTTCTTTGAACACAGACACTATATTCTGGCATATCAAACACACAGCTCTTTCCTTGTACTGTATGAAAAAGTAATCATAAGTCCACTGTTCTTTGAATATCCTATACTCCGAGTCAATTTTTCTCTTTCTTGATATCATTGTTTCCTAAGGATTCCAAATTGCTATTACTAAAATACCAATATGTATATACAGTGGTCCAAAAACAATATACTAGCAGTAACTGTGCCCACACAGAGACATACAGACTGCACTGCCCATCAGTGCAGTCTGATCAGTGCCCATCAATGCAGTCTGATCAGTGTCCATCAATGCAGTCTTGCCAGTGCACATCATTTCAGCCTTGCCAGTGTCCATATGGTGGAACTCCACTTTTACCTCAGCCTCACACTGGTGCAGTGCAGGAACAGGCATGATTACAAAGCCGGTTCCCCCACCACCTTTCCAATTCACACTACCCTGTGCAAACTGCACTGTGATCTGTGAACTCTCACAGGAATCTGATTGCACGGGTGAGAAGACTTCCTTTTTTCGGAAGAAAAAAGGCATATGTGCCTTCCCTTTTCCTGGAGTGGAATCTGATCGCATAGGTATTTTCACCCATCTCTGAGCATTGCGAGTATGGCCATAGCTGAATTCGCACTGCTCAGAGATCGCAACAGTGTGAACCGGGGCTTACATAGCACACAACATATAACATCATACACAACTGAATAGCAATCAGAATATAAATGCACTTACTGTCAATTAAATTGGGTTTCCTACTCCTCGGCTGTCTGCAGAGCCCGATTAAGTTCCCATGGGGCCCTAGGCAGATTGCGATAACACTGAGCACTGACCCTTTGCATTAACACTGACCACTCACCATTTGTGATAACACGGAGCACTGACCATTTGCATTAACAATGACCACTGACCATTTGCAATAACACTGACTGCTAACAATTCGCATTAATACTGAGCGTTAACAATGTACATTAACACTGAGTGCTTACAATATCATACCTCTGAGCTCTGACCATTTGCATTACCTCTGAGCACTGACAATTTGCATTAGCACTGAGCGCTATTTGCGTTATCACTGTGATGCAACTCCCCTAGAAACCACCCCCAACCAACTAACCAACTTAAAAAAAGGCTCTTCTAAAGTCAAAAAAAAGGTGCCCCCTATCTGCAAAAAAAAGACCTCCTAACTTCAGAAAAAAAAGGCTCCCCTTAACCGCAAAAAAAAAAAAAAAAAAAAAAGGCCCAACTAATGCAAAATTGAAAAAAAAAAAAAAAATAGACCTCCTAACTTCAAAAGAAAATAAATCCTAACTTGCTCTTACCTCGGTCCTTAGGCAGCAGCAGGGTTTGCACAGGCAACCTGGTGACTCCTCCGATTACACCACAGACTGAGAGGAGGAGTTGAGAGACAGACAGAAGGAGGGGAGTCAGAGAGTAGGAGGGGAGTCGGAGAGTTTGGGGCACATTCTACACATGCACACTGCAGCCCAGGAGGAATGGGCTGCTAAGCAGGATGACAAAAACACCCGGCAGGGAGAGACAGAGAAGGAGCAGAGTTGGAGAGTTGGCACACATTCCACACATGTGCACTACTGCTCGGACGAGTCGGCTGCTAAGCAGGACAGGCAGCTGTGGCAAAAACACCGGATGGGCCAGATAAATGTCCTCAGTGGGCCGCATGTGGCCCGCAGGCCATAGTTTGAGGACCCCTGCTCTAGAGAGCTATTGTCTCACTCCAAAGCACCTGCAGCAGTCTCATCTATGAGGCATCCCTGGCCTGTTTCCTCAGCCTGTCTCACCTTGTGAACAGGGACAGTCACAATATACAAAGTTATCAACTCATATTATCACAGACATTAGGGATCAAAATTACCCTCGTTTCAGTATACCAAAAGGCCAACTTTGTCAATGTTTCAGAAGTAAAGAAAAAGAGATAAGAAAGAAGAGAGGAGAGGAGCGGGGAGGGTAAGGGAGGGGAGAAGAGGGGAGGGGATGAAATTTAATGACGATTCTATTTTGATAGAAGGAAATATGGACTCCCCCTTTCCTCTAGAGCCTAGTGACTTAACAATGGATGGTTAAAAAGGATGCATCCTCAGAGCACTGGGTTTTGCTGGCAGTGGTGGTGGTGGTGAGGTTTTGGGGTGTTTGTTTGGTTTAATTTTTCTTTCTTTCTGTTTTTGGTCTTTGAGAAAGATTGTTATGGTTGCTATCAATTCTCATTTAAAGAAATAAGGATAATGGTATTAATAATGAAACAACAGTACTCCTTTTTACTCTCTGTGGTCTGCAAGAAGTTTCAGATTTCACTCAGATCAGAACTCCATGTTTTACTGATGTGAAAGTATGTGGTTTTTGCGATAGCCAAGTTCTTCTAATATTCAACTTTCTGTTGTTTCTTACTTGCAATTTACAGTAAATGAATCCCGATTTTTCCCCTTTGTCAAAATCAGCCCATTTTTCAAAACAACCAGGCCACCTCACACACAGCACTTTTCATGAATATCATACTGGCACAAAGCCAGTTTAGTCCCAGTTTATTGGGTTACACAATCTCAACTATGAAAGATATTGCTCAAATTTTATCTTGGGCTCCACAGGCCATCACTGTTCTGGAGAAACACAGAAGAATGCCAAGTCCTCCCTCTTCACCCGCAAAAGTCTCAGGCTTCATTTTTGGCAAAATTTAAACACAGCCATCAGGGATTATCAGTCCACACAAGAGAAGAACCCCACCTGTCATCATGTCCTTATCCATCATCTTTACCTTGGCTACTATTGAAAGTTCCTTCACAGGTACAAAAATTACTCTCCCCTATGGTATATGAGAAGAAATTTGGACTCAGAGAGAACAAATGGTTTGCCCTGGAGTCCCCAGTGCAGTTAAGTAGCAGCTCCAAGTCCTCAACGAAGTCTTATACTTCTACAGCAAAGGCTCTTTCCATTCTCTACTCACCCTAAGAAGAGCAACCTAGACTTTTTTGTGTTTTCATTTCCCTCAATACTGTGCACATCATGGTTCTTAGCTGCTTCCTCGTGACACACTATGACTCACCATCAAGGCTGACGATTAGGGGATACTTGATGGCACCTCTGTTTTAATTAGGGATAGTTTGGATTTTCCATTGCCTACACCATATCAACACTTACACATCTTCACCACCACAAGGCCCATCACTTCTCAGATGTGTCACAAGCAACTTGTTACCAGTCATTGTTAAATCCTGAAGTTCCAATGATTTGGTTTCCCTTAGAAACAACACACTTGTGAGGTTATTTGTATGATAGTCATTCCCATTCCCTTTCTTAAGTGGGAGAGCTAGAGGCAGCTTTTTGGACAGTTTCTAGTTATTCCACAGCCTGCCTCCCTTCCATCACAGCCCTGGTGCTCTGTTATATGCACATTACCCCTCCCATGGATAAGGCTGAGAACTACTCCTGTAGGTGCTGGGGACAGAGGGAATGATGAGTTGGCCCTCCTAGAAAAAGAGAGGAGAACATCTGAATTCCCTGTAGACTGAGTAAACCTCTATCATCAGTTCTGAATTTGACCTATGGCTGGATATTTGGGTGACAAAACTTAGAATGCCCCATTTGCAATCCCTACATGTCTCTCTGAAAAACTGGGTCCAAATAGAGAAAATGTGAGTGCATCGCCTGTTTGGTCAGTAACACACACCATACAACACTGAATGAATCCAGTCTAGCACTGCAGGTGACCAAAAATACTCCATATTCCAATCAATACACCCTGTCTAAGACACACTTACAGTCAATGAAGTCATCTTGAACATCACTGTTACCAGCCTGTTTCACAGGACCCGTCTTCCCGGGATAGACTTTAAGCTTCTTGCCATGAAGCACCAATTACTTGTTCAAATAAATATTTACTGAGCCCATATTACGTGCCAGGCGCTGACCTGGAAAATGAGGATACAGCAAAAAACTGAAAAGGTCTAAATCCTTGCACTCATGGAACGAATATGCTAGTGGCAAAAGAAAATTCACAGATCAATGAATATATAATTTTCAGAGAGCAATAAATTGTTTTCTGAGACAGTCTCACTCTGTTGCCCAGGCTAGAGTGCTATGGCATCATCACAACTCACTGCAACCTTAAGTCCTTGGCTCTAGGGATCCTCTTGTTTCAGACTCCTGAGTGGCTGGGACTACACAACATTCAGCTGGTTTACCTATTTTTAGTAGCGATGGGGTCTTGCTAGTGCTCAGGCTGATCTTGAACTCCTAAGCTCAAGCAATTTACCTGTCCTGACCTCTCAGAGTGCTAAGAAGCAATAAATGTTTAAAAATAAAACAAGATATAGGAGATAAGGACAGTCTAATGTGTGGGGAGTTATATTCTAATATACCTCCAATACAGTTATAACTATTGATTTGAAGTTTAAAAAAAAAACAAAACATTTCTGGGTCCCACCCTCAGATAGTCTGATTTAATCATTTGAGGGATGGGCTTAGACGAGCATCTTTAAGGGGACTACAGTAATTCTAACATACCACCAGGACTGAGACCTGCATGGTTTTGAAGGAGAAAAGACCCTTGGTTTGAAATCCAACTCTTACATATCAGCCATGTGACCTCAGAAAAGATACTTAATTTCTCTGAGTCTCAGTGCCTATATCTGTAAAATGGGAAAATAATAGTAATACATATTTTTGGGGGTTATTGTAAGAATTAAATGATATAAGTAAAATACAGCAGAGTATCCAGTACATGAAAAATAGTAAGTGTTTGGCACCATTTAATGTTATCTCTACCAGTTTAAAATATGCACAGAAGCCAAAGCTAGTCCTTAGACAAGTTCCATTTGCCACATACAGTGTGGACCTATAACATGCTTTGTTGTTGTTTTGAGACAAAGTGAGATCATAAATTGCATTTTACTCCTTCCATGAGAGATACTTGAATGAGCTGCCAACATTTAAAAAACCAAAGATGCTACATTAAAATTTGGTGACACTGCATCCCCACAGGGTGACAAATTGCCTAGAGTCAAGGAGCTGCCACTTCTTTCAGGGGGACGCCCTGTGGAGCCCTCTACATCTCCCAGCATGCCCTACAGCTCTGTCCCCCAAACCACACCCGGACTTGGGCCCAGGACCAGTCATACTTCATCAGCACACTCACCCCATTATGAAATATTTCCTGTACCCAAGATTCCAAAGTGGGAAGAGGCTAGACTAGATAAAGGGCTTCATGTTTCAAGAAAAGTTGCCTCGCTCTGCAGGCTGCAACCTAACAGGTCCTGGACACGGAAATAGGAGCTTTGCAAATATCAACTCTTTGAATCCCACATTCCAAGGTACTTTCCATTATTACCATTGTCAAGGGTGAAGAAATAACCTTGGAGAAGATAAGCAACAGCCTTCAGTCATCTACATACTAAATGGCAAAGTTAGACACAGAAACAGAACAGTCTGACCTCAGAGTAAAAACTTCTTCCACCATACTATGCTTCCTCCACCCACGGGAATCTTTAGTGCAATTAAACTACGGAGGAGAACAAAAACTAGATCGTAAAATTCTATGTCTCCTCGGGCCAAGGTACGCTGTCCTTGTGCCACTAGTTACAACGTCCGTCCAATGATTTCAAGCAGCTGTGTCTTTCAGGCTTTTAGAAACCTTCATATCAAACAATGAAACCTGCTCTTCTCTTCCATTTACCCCACATTAGGACAGTTCCACTTTTAAATCTATGAACAGATTATAAAAAGAAAACAAATCACTTTGTGTGTCTGTACGCACTGAGAAAAACCAAAAACATAACTGAAATGGAGACAAAGACCCAAGAAATCTCATCTCAAATATCAGTATTAATTCTTAGCTGAAGCCTCCCTGGTTTCAGCTTATCAGAATGAACTTGCCTCCAGATTCTAGTACAGGTTATTTGTGCCTGTCTCAGATTGCTATATTTCATTATATTTGTGTGTTGTATGTTGACAATTCAACCAAACTGGACTTCCCTGAGACTAATAATTTACTCACTTTCTATGCCTTCCCCAACCATCACTAAGCTCAAAGAATTGCCAAGTCACATGTTTGGTGAAATGGTTGTTGAGTTCAGGTCTCCCAAAATAAGAGTGAATTCAAGTATGACTGCCCATCTTCTAACACTGCTTCCTGAAGTAAACATATATTTACTATTTAGCATCTACGTAGCTAGGTTTTAGGGGGGAATACAGAGGTTTTTTAAATTGCCCTGACTCGAAGAACTCACCATCTACCGTAAGACACAGGCCACATACACAACCAAAACCAAACGCAGGAGAAATGAACACAAAGTCTTCTAAGAGACAGAAACAAAAACAAGTTCTGGAAATTAAAAGAAATGTACAAGGTATGAAATCTCTCAGTATTTTGCTAGCATCTTTATTTAAGTGGTCAATTAAAATATTTCCACCCAAATAAATATGCAATGTCTTTCCCTGGTAATTTACTGACATTTCTTTCTTGAAGTTGCTGACATTTAATTATCAGAAGAGCTGTTAAGAAAGGTCTTAGCCATAATAGAGAATTCAACTTTTTTTTTTTTTTTTTTAAACAAGGAAGCTTAAGAGAAAGCATCTTTGTTATTTCAGCAATTCTGGAAGAGCTGACTTTTCTGACAATATAACTGCAAAGAAACTTGAGTCAAAACACACGAGAAAAGATGCTCAAGATATTTCAAGTCTACAATTATTTGTTGAACACACGCTAAGTGCCAGGAAATATGTTAAGCTCTCCAGGGAAACAGAGCTCAGCCTTTATTTGAGGTAACAGTGGGTTATTGGTCCAAGATCAGACATTAAGTTGTAACTTTACGACAAACAGTGTAAAAGACTTATGGACAAAGACTATGAAATTCAAAGGAGAGAGAAATTATGCAAATGAGGAAATTTATTAATAAAAGTGCCATGGTACTATGCAAAGAAAACTAAATGGAGTAACTTAGCATTTGCATTGTACCCCTGGTTCTGCCAATAATTTGGTGATGAAACTTGAGCAAGTCACTGCCTATTTCTCAAGCTTCAGTTTGTCTCCCATCATGAAAAAGGAGACTTAGACCATGCAGCCCTTCCCGTAATCACAGTCTACAAAAAAATCTAGGCATTGAATTAAACTACCCTCCAAATTGGAGGCACAGCAAGAGAATGCAAATTTCCCCTGTATCATTTGAATCCATTCAATCTCTTAGATGTCTGCTCACCAAGAGATTCAAATGCAACAACCCTAATAGCAACACAGAATTTGATATTTATAGGACTATAATTTACTGGCTAAATCACATACCATTTAATCATAAAGCCTGGAGTACTCGTACAATATCAACAAGGGGGGCATACTACGGCAGGCAGGTAAGTAGGGTAGATTTTCACCAGGGCTCTTCCTCCATTCTATGGCATAGAAAGTACGGGAAAATTGTAGGTCCAGCAACCACTGGTTGATACTGGTCCTATTTGTAAGAAACGTGAGAAATTGATTTTCCATTTGAAATGGTCCTAGTATACCTTTCCAAAGTTACACTCCCTTTAAAATATTTATTTTGTAAATTATTATTGGACAAACTTGCATTACAAAATGAAAATCTTTAGGGAAGGCACTGGGAATCTATTTTTCATAACAGGTGATTTTGAAGATGAGCCACATCAGAAACTCCTGACAACAGTATATCTGATGTACTCACTGTGCGCCACAGAGGTCCTGCTTTTTCCCCTTTTGTGTGTTTCTTCTGCCGACAACGTACTTCTGTCTCTGGCTGACAACATCCGCCTACCTGTCCTTCAGGATGCAACTCAAACCATACCTGATCCCAGGACCTTTCCCACTCTTTCTCCCAGGAAAGAACCTTGTACTTCCCATAAGCCTTGGTACTTTCTATAATTATATAACTTATATACATATATTTTCTATCTAGTCTGTTAGATTATGAGCTCTTAGAAATCACCGAAGTCTGATTCATTCATTCACTTATGAGTTCATTTATTCAACCAGTATTTATTGGGAACCTACCACACTCTAAGCACTGCTCTAGGTGGTGGTGGTACAGCAATGAACAAAACGAAGTTCTCTATCTTTCTGGACAGTCTAGTACAGGTGCCACCAAACTGTGGCCTACAGACCAAACCCAGCTTGCTGCATTTTCTGTCCATAAATTTGGAACATATCCATGCTCAATTGTTCACATACTGTCTGTGGCAGATGCTTGAGGATTTCCGTATCGTCTGAGAGTAGAGTGAGTAGCTGCAGGAAAACCTTATGGACCACAAAGGCTGGAATATTTTCCATCTATCCCCTTACAGAAAAGGTTTGCTCTGACCCTTGTCCTAGTGTATCCTGCCCACAGAGTACAATGCCAGCAGGCAGCTCATAAATGCTTAAAGAATAAAATGAAGATTAAAAGTAAGAATAAAATCATATAAGGCAAGTCCTGTCTGTAGCAGAGCCTCTTTTACTCAATTCCAGCTTCATTCTTAATTACGCCAGAGCTAATTCCCACCCAGAATAGAATGTTGTTAGCAACTACAGTTTAGCACGATAAAAAGGGAGGGAGTAAGCTTTCAAACCTATGGAAAAGTTAGGAACTAAATAAATTTGCTGTGATTTCAGAAGTCATTGCTATTTCAGGCTCATTTGTGATCATAACAGCTGGCCTGGCAAAATACATTACAATAGCTGTCTTTTCTGGCTTTCTAGAGCTAACAGAAGTTTGGGAAGAATTATTGCTTTTCATTGGTTTGTTTGACTTCGTAAGACACATGGGCCGGAGGTGAGACCTTTGTGTCTTTGGGATCCAGCTGACTAATGAGACTTGGATTAGATTAAACACAAACACACAGCAGCATGTGAAGAAAGCCTCATTCTGTCAAATACCAAAGTCAAGTTTATAAATTCAATCTTATATCCATATCCTAAGAGTTGTCTTCTTTATCTTGTCCATATGAAAAGATATTCTCCCCAGAAAAGAACTGAAAGGTGTGCTATTGCGGGATCCTTTTCAGAGGCTGAGTTACCATAAAATTTAAAGGGGAAAGCTGATACACAGCTAAGATTTTATAAGGCTTGTGCACGGTTTCTATGTGGTTTACTGCAGAGAGTTACAGTGTTAGAGTCAAACAAGTCTTTATTACACAAAAGCTGTGCCACTCATTAGCCACATAAACTTGGGCAAATCAGTTAGCCTCTCTGAGTCTCTGCTTCCCATATAAAGAATGCAAATAATGAGAATTACATCACAGGACCGAGGTGAATTAGCTAGTAAGTGCAAAGCAGGTTTCTTGGAATAAGAAGAAAATTGGTTTTCAGTAATGGTTGGTTCTTTGCCTTGCATTTTGTCCAATACCAAATGCCACCCCTACACCTATTATGATGTATCTAAACTCCCTAAAAATGTTACAGTATTTTTCTTAAATCAATAAATTTGGAGAGATGGCATTTGTAAAGAGTCAAGACTTTGACTCTTCCTGAGTCTGACTTATGAAAACTCTTTTCATTTCTTAACTTAACTACTCAGAAGCTACATAATAGCTCTTGTTTATTCTATGTCCTGGTGACAGATTCCTGGCAAAATGCTCGTTGAAATACATAGTAATATCCCCTAAAAGGCATTCTATTAAGAACATCCTGATAAGCATTATAGAATGAGTAATCAGGTCAGTTCTGAACATTTTTCCTGATTTGGAAGCGAAACAAAAATGGCTGAGTTGTAGTCATTTTCACTTTCCGGTTCTTGTGATCTTTGGCCCCTGTGCTCTTCGGTGTAACATGCAACAAAGAAATTCGTACGCTTCCATCAGAAGTCTCCCTTCACCTTTTAGATAGACGGTTGGCACACAGGCGTGGGTGGACATGGCTGTGCACACAGGAGATATGAACAGCAGGTGAAGAGATGCAAGAGAGGGAGGAAAGTAACAATAGCCAAGCTAGTTAGTTAGATGGAGGGCTGGATAAAGAACCAGGGGGTTTGCCAGCTGGGCGTATAAAAAAACATGGATGGACAAACAGGAGGACAGAACTCTGGCAAATGTGGAAGGTACGATGCTGAGCAGACACAAGGAAATACACAAAGACAAAAGGACAAATCCATGACAAAAACATCAACCTTAGGACTGAACTATTAGAAAGTCCCTTCTCATAGCCTACTGCTCCTTAAATCTCCATTTTTTGAGAAGCAGGCAGCTGTTTCTATTCCATTACGTCGTCATACCCAAAAATGTGTTAACTCTTGCACGATGTGGACGCCCAGCAGGAGAAAATTAATACTTTGGGCAAAGCAAATCCATTGCATCCTTCTAAAAAGAGAAAATGAAAAGTCTTCCAGAAGACGGAAGGCAACTTAACTGATGCAGCCCCATTCTTAAGACAATGTTTCAATGTTTCTCTAATTACTGTTACGTTAATTAAGAGAACTTGGGCTAATATATTTTGTTATGGGCAGAATTTTCTCTAAATTAATAACACTACAAGTCTAACTTTACTTTGACTGAGGATCTTAACTAAAAGTACTGCTAAATTCCAGCCCAGTACATAACATTTTAGGATAAAATAAATGGCTTCTCATTTTTCTACTGTAAAACAAATGGCAAAGTGCCCCTACCTTGTTTTAAAGCAAATTACCTTCTTGGTAAGTAGCTAATACTTAATAATGATAACAATGGTCACAGTATCACATAATGCTGTATTTTAAAGAATGCTAAATGACATAAAAGATGTTTACAACATAATATTGCATAAAGAAACTTGAATAAAACTCTCTCTCTATATATATATATATATACACACACAGAGACGAAACATGATCCTCCCTTATAAAAAAAAAATAATAATTACATAAGTAAACTAGAATAGTGGTGTCTCTGGAGAGTGGACTTACAGATGCTTTAATTGTCTTCATCTTTTTGTGCATTTTAATATTTAAAAAAGAGTCTGCATAACTTTGTAATTTAAAATGAAATTTTTTATTTTTGAAATTATAGACGTGCCTGTGCAAATAGCAAATAGATATTTTTATGTTTCTAGAGTACACATGAACTCATCTGATCCAATCAAAACTCAGAGAAAGGGATTTGATGAACACCCCATTGTCAGCAGACCAGCCAAGCTCACAAAGTGAAATGTGACACAGGCAGACCCCACAAGTTTTCCTCATGTCCTACTGTATTCTTTGCAATGCTCATTTGTTTTTCTCAAGAGAAGAGTTTTGGTCCCCCACCCCCCAAAAAAGAGCCCCCAAACTATTTTACTTCCCTCTCACCCCAAAGTCCAAACATGCTACCTATAAACAAAAACCATACAGCCCATCCTTAATACCACGCTTAGTAGTGGGAGAGGGAGACGCTGGTCAAGAACCTCAAACTTTCCTACTGTTGCTACTTTTCATCAATTCCTACAGCTAATTGTCCTAACAGGACCAGTCCAATCTATTAAGGGATTATTCAGGCAAAATTCTAAAAAGACACAGTCTGACCTAGAAAGAGAATCAGAGATGAAAATTCAAAAGCTGGTAAAGATGACAAAAGCTGAGACAGAATTAAGAGTCAGTGTCGAAGAAATAACCTAGCTTAACTTTAGCTGGTCTAGGGATGACTCACCAGTATTACTGTGACTCTTTCCTGTCCCATTCACCACACAGGTTTTTCCATTAGAATTTACAGACGATGTGTTCCCCAGTAATTTAGTAAGATCAGTTCTATAGTTTTAAAAATAAGGAAGGTATGACTGAAACATTAGAACACGGTCTCCACACAGTGCACACCAAAAAAGCCCAGGGGGAGTCCAATGTTGTGTGAAAGAAAACTGGACTCCCTCCACCCCAGCAGCGAACAAACTCAACCACCTGTCTGTTCTAGGTTTTCTGCTAAAGAGTTAACTGATTCTGACAAAATCCAGTGCACTGCTAATGGTGTCAGATTAACCAGGTACAGAATGTGTGCAGGATCTGCTTAGGACCTGGGGACAAGAACAGAAGTTGGGTCTTCATGGAAAGGTTGAAATTTGCAGATAAGATAGAGCCTCAAGACTCTCCTCACCTTTTAGTGGAGCTGAGCAAAGCTCTTCACCTCAATCCCCACTCTCCACCCATGTAAAATTCTAGAATAGAACCCATAGCACATACATGTAGAGACAAGGGCGGAGTTGCTAAGTGGAATACATATTCATTACGGGAATAAGCCTGGGTATAAAAGAAACAGACAGCCAGGTCCCTGAGCTTTTGTTTCCTTACAGCATTATCTAGCTTCCTCTTCAGATAAGTCCCACACCCTTTGACCTTCTCACTCTTTTCACGCCCTGGGTATATCTTTCTCATCCTGATTAGATGTCTTTTAAAAAGCTTTCACTTTAAGCAACCCGCCATAAATAACTTATATAACTTAGGTTTTAAGAAGTGCTCAGAGGGCGGCGCCTGTGGCTCAGTGAGCAGGGCACCGGCCCCATATACCGAGGGTGGTGGGTTCAAACCCGGCCCCAGCCAAACTGCAACCAAAAAATAGCCGGGCATTGTGGCGGGCGCCTGTAGTCCCAGCTACTTGGGAGGCTGAGGCAAGAGAATCGCTTAAGCCCAGGAGTTGGAGGTTGCTGTGAGCTGTGTGATGCCACGGCACTCTACCGAGGGCCATAAAGTGAGACTCTGTCTCTACCCAAAAAAAAAAAAAAAAGAAGTGCTCAGAATTACCTGAAAAGATATTCAAAATGTAAACACTCTAGTTGACACCGGAAGATTCAGGGATGCAATGCTGGTGCAACCTCCCTAAGTGAATTTAATCCACACACTGAGGAGATGATTACTGGGACCGATCATCGACATTGAGACTTAAGACAACCCAAAGGTAAGGGAAGAAACAGAATAGGTGGGCTAGGATTCCAGGGACAATCAAGTGGCCGGCGAGCTGTGTTCACAGGGAGGGGGACCAGGGAGAGGTCAGGGTGACAGAGTGGTGTCCACTCTGGTCAAGGACACAGAACGCTGTTCCCAAGAGCAGAGCAGCCTGGTCTGTCAGAAAGCTCAAAAACAGAAGATCCACTTAGAAGCCCAGGAGCAGGATCTAGGTTTGGAGAAGCTGGTTTCCAAAGAGTATTCACCTTCTAACCAATCTATGCAAAATATTCAGTCTTGGAAAAAAGATGAGAGTAGGTAAACGTAGATGAGCACATCCTCTATAAAGTAACTACTGGGACGATAATGACAGGCTGCAGTTGGAGGAGATCTGGCATAAGCTCCCAATTCAAAGATGCACATGGCTGCTAAATCTCTAAAACAAATCTCTTCAGCCAAAATGAGCTAGAAAACTCAACTGAACACATCTTCCTGATTCCTCTGAATGTCAACATCAAGTCCAATGCAGCTGTCTGATAAATCTCTGTATACAAACCGTACTGTTTCATTTTAATATTAAACCCCCAGGGGAAACAAAGGACTTAACTAGCTAATGAGACCCAACCCCAGTGTCCTTGGATGATAACCTTTGTGTGTGTTTATTGAATGGAATGAACAGATTCTAATTAATGACCTGGGCAGTAGTTGTTCCATAAGCTTCACTGCTAAATAATGAAATATCTAGCTCTAATCACCAAATAAACTGTTGGCTCATATTTTTAAAACCTAATATGCAATCTTTTGTTTTCTACAAGCAACATATATGGTTCCTAATTTGTACCATGAATCTATTTAATTCCTGATTTGCAAGAATCCTTTCTGCTTTATTCAAAATTTCAAAAATAGAATCTATCTGCTTGATTAGATCCTCCTACCTATGGTATTATTGTGAGACGTATGCCTTTACCCCTTGGGGTTCTTGCTCTATGACGTTCTCTAACACGACATCTGGGAGAAAGACAGAGTCTAAGATTTGCAAGCAGTGTCCAATGTTTGGCACTGAGGGGTGGCTCTGATTTCTGAAGTGGATGCTGATTACTGCACCATGGACCTTGACAACTTTACACAAGGTCTGTTGACTCAAATCTGAGTTATCTAAGTGTGTCCTTCAATTGGTGTTGCATAAGCAGATTAACCAGCTTGAATTGCATCATTCTCTGCTCAGGAAACTGGCCCAGGTTCCGCACTTCCACAATCTGGCCCTGCCCTCACATTCCAGCCTGCTCCATTTCCCATAAAGGAATTGTATTGAGAGTGGCAAGGGCGGGCCGTCTCCTTTCTCCCTTGCTTTTCCCTTTCTTTGTTGGCCTCTGTCCACCTATCCTGTCCTCAGGGGTGGAGAGGGTAAGTTACCAAATTACAGAGTTTGGAGAAGGAACTGGGCATGAAACTCAGCCCCTCCCTCCCAGTCTTTGGGACTTATTTGTTAGAAGCACATATTCCCTTCTCAGGGTTAAAAGTTTTACAAGCATGGTCCCCTGTGGGACAGCTGTCAGTGCAGGAGTTATCTGAGAGGAAGAAAGTAAATTTTAGTAGGGGTACTGTGTTCATAAGCCCACTGAACAAACAGACCTAAAGCCCATACCACAACCTAGCTATTCTTGCCGTCTGCCTGGCCCCTACAAGAGTTTCACATGGTTTCTGGAGGGGCCCAAAAGAATGGGAGATGGAGGAGCAAACGGCCTTAGGAGTGAGGCATGGTGACTCAGGCAGAAGCTAAATGCACGGTCAGTTACGCTCAGTCCCCAGCATGCCCTCTGCTCTGACCACACTCAACATGAAGCGTCCTGTGCCTGGGGACATCTGTGGCTTGTGTCTGCTTTTGTGCACATGCTTTTATCAGCCTAGGAACTGCCTTCCTAAACCCTTACCTCTCCCTCCCCTAACCCCTAGCCTTTCCAGACACAGCCAAACCATCTCTCCAATCCTTGAACTTTCACTTATCATCATCTCTTTCAAGCTTTAGGTCTTCGTCACTCTGTAATTACACAACTTTAAACCAATCTCTACAAGACTCCAAGCTCTTGAATCTTCAAGGACCGACTCCAGTCATCTCCAAATCCTCCTTCCCATCCTTCCCCCACTGAACGAAGTTAACAAACATTTGCTGAGAGCTTATTATGCACCAGACATGAAACTAAGAGCATTATATTTATCATCTTGTTTAATCCTTCCTAGGAATTAGGTCCAGTCAGCAATCTGCAGATAGAACAGGCTCTGTGCTCAGAAAGGCTCCTCCTTCCAAGCAAGCCTGGCTGTCTCCGGTGTCGGGAGCCTAGAGGCTGAGGCCAAACAGCAGAGGTGGATGGAAGTGAGGCTCAGGGAGGGTGTGTTCCATTCAAAACCCAGTGTTCTACCTTCACTGCCTTCACCTTCACCTATACTGCCCTTGGGTTTAAGGGGGGAAAAAAAGAATTCTCACTTAAAAATAAAACAAAGCAACCAACCAAAAAACCAGGAAGATAGAGGAAATAGAAGTCCAAATGGTCACTGCTCCACAAAGGACTTAATTGCCCAATGTGAACAAGTCTTCCCTGTACCCAATCCTTGCTTTGAAAACAGAGGTCTGGATGACTGTGGTTTTGTCACTAGATGAATAACAAGCCTTGAGGATTGCTGGAATTACAAGGCCCGGACCAGATCCACTCAAATATAGCTGGAAGCTTTCTAGTAACTCTAACTGTGCATGGGGAATGAGTGCTCAGAGAAGTGAGTCACTTACTGGAATCTGTGCTGCCTGCATTACTCAGCTGATATTAATACACCCACATGTTCATTAAAGTTTAATTGGAGTTCATGTGAATTGGTTTCACCGGATACTTAATCAAAGAGAACTGTTTGTGTATGAACTGTTCAAACACAGAGCTACAAAACAAAACTCTCCCCCAGCCTCTACGCACATCCACTGGCTGCTCTTTTAACTCTGTTGACACAATAAGTGAATCAGAGAGGGTGAGACAATGACCTTGAAGGAGGGGCGGGGGAAAGCTGTCCAGGCTTAAATACAAAACAAGAGCAAATAAAAAATCCACTAGCAGCTCGGCACCTGTACCACAGTGCTGATGGCACCAGCCACATGCATCGAGGGTGGTGGGTTCGAACCCAACCAGCCAAACAACAATGGCAACCGGAACAAAAAAATAGCTGGGCATTGTGGCGGGCACCTGTAGTCCCAACTACTGAGAGGCTAAGGCAAGAGAATTCTTGAGTTTGAGGTTGCTGTGAGCTGTGACGCCACAATACTCTACTATGTGCAACATAGTGAGAGTCTGTCTCAAAAAATAAAAAGAAAGAAAGAAAGAAAAGAAAAATCCACTAGCCAGCGTTCTCTAACCCATCAGCTATCACCAGAAACCAGCCAGGACTCAAATGGCAACTCCTAAATGAGAACTTGTTCCTTCTAGTTTCTTTCTGGGGTTCATTATCAAAGCTGCGGGTCTCCTTTTTTTCCCCTGGGCACCTGTCTTCCAGCCGTACATCTTTATTTTTAAAACGGGTGGGTAAGGAAATTAACCATCATTCAAAATAATCACACATTTCTCTAGTGCTGACAAGCAAACCATGAACACAATCCCAAACGCCTATTTATACAATCAGGGCTGTCAGTACCCTGTTATTTCTTATTGGATATCTAACTAATCAACATTTCAGGAAGTATAAATTTTTAAAGCTCCTAAGAAAAAATTGTGCATGAAGTTAGATGGAAATATATTTCAAGTTTAGTGGCTCCGGTTGCATTATCAATTTTTCCTTAACTGCCTTCATTGTTGTTAGGTATGCATGACTTCCTTGCCCAAAACAAGTCAAGATGAGTTAAAAATCTTTGTACTTTTTGAACCTCTAAAGCAACTCTCAATTGTAGATTGAAGGGCAATCTATTTTTTTAACAGTTTTACTGAGTATTGATTATTTATTTTTAATAGTTTTATTTATTTACTCATATACAATACAATTGTACATCCTGGTTGTACAATCAACAGTACAATACAATTAAGATTTTCAACAACCCAAAAAGAAACTCGTACTTATGAGCAGTCACTCCCTGTTCCCTACTCCCACCCTGCAAGGACCCACCAATCTACTTTCTATCTCTATAGACTCTACAGATCTGTCCATTGTGGACTTTTCCTATAAAAGGCATCATATAAAATATGATGTTCTGGGACTGGCTTCTTTCACTTACCTCAACGTTGTCAAGGTTCACCTGGCTTGTAGCACAGATCAGTACCTTATTCCTTTTTGTTGCCTACCAATATTTCATCTTGTGGTTACACACACCACATGTTGTGTATTCACTTGGCAATCTCCTTTTAAACAAATGATTAAAACTAACCACCTACCCACATTATTTAGCTCTTGGTTTGGCAGGTGTTTTGCTTACCCCTGCAATGATCCCGTCACGATTATCCTATCACACGTGTGAAGAACGTGAGGGCTATGCCAGGGACTTCTCAAAGGGAAGAAGACGGTCAGAGCCTGGTAGCACGAGCCTTTCTACGTGCAGAGCCGCAGGATGGTTCGTGAGCATGCTGTTTCAGGTTACAAAGGGCCCCCACCAGTGTGATTAGCTAGCCTGTGGGCTCCCCAAGTTAGGAGCTAGGCATAGTGCTCCAAGAGGTGGGCTAGGTATGCACAGAGTAGCAACACTTAAACTGTCTCTCTCTCAAGGAAAACTACCTTTTCAGCGTCTTAAGATATGAACACCCAAGTACTTCACAATAAGCACCCAGAATGTGTCGTGGACTACCATGATCATTAACAAGAGACGGCACCAACCCGGAAGGCGTTCAGACTCTAGCTAAGACACACACATGGAACAGTGCCAGATTAAACAGAATTAAGAGTGTGAGAGAAAGTCTGAGAAGGGAATCTACCATTTTTTGTGACTCATTTGGCAGGCAAGTGATTTCCTTTCTAACCTTGTTTGTAGAGTTGTAACTAATTTTTTTTTTTTTTTTGAGGCACAGTCCTACTCTGTCTCCTAGTCTAGACTGCAGTGGTGCTATCATAGTGCACTGTAGCCTCAAACTCCTGGGCTCAAGCGATCCTCCTGCCTCAGCCTCCCGAGTAGCTGGAACTATAGGCACCTGCTACCACCATCCCTGGCTATTTTTTCTATTTTCAGTAGAGATGGGGGGTCTCATTCTTGCTCAGGCTGGTCTAGAACTCCTGAGCTCAAGCAATCCTCCTGCCTCAGCCTCCCGGAGTGCTAGGATTACAGGCATGTTTGAACACTTACTATGTCCCAGGAACTTTTCTAAGAGCCTTAATTATATAAACTTACACATTACTCATAAACAGTCCATCAGGTTTATACATGGCAAACCTAGATGGTACATGGACTTTCATGGGGACAGAGAATCTATAGCTACATGTACCCTGAAAAAGTACAAGTTGATCTGTGTTTGGGGCATAAATAACACTAATACAATTACCAGAGGACAGAGACCTGAAAGGAAACAATCAAAGATGGCAAGTCAGGGGTCAAGGGGTTCACCTGTCCTAAAAGAAAAACTTTGCACCTCCTTCTAAAGCAGACATGTAAAGACACTGGAAGGTGGCAATTCACCAAGAAATTGCCAATTAAATACTATGTAGTATGAAGGAAAGAAAAAGGCTTCAAAACTATATGTCATCCAACCCATATTCTAGTACATGACACTAATAATACAGCAATGGACTTGCCTGATGCCATGCATCTAAGGGACTCAAAGGTGTTTGCCAAAGAGAATTTAATCCTTCCCACGTCCTAAGCAAGCATGGCCCAGACTGTAAGTCATTAGGACACTTAAGTGTATCACCCATTCCTCTGTTCGGTGTTCTGATGACATGTATGGGCTTCCAGATTAAGGCACTTTGCAATCCAAACTAGATGTGGAGGTCATAATTCTGTCTTTTACAGTGTAAAGATATAGACTTCCTTAGATCAAACTCTTGAAACAGATTAGGTTTCCAAGTAAACCAAAAATAATTGATACACTTCATGAGAATTGATATTACTTATAATTTCTACCAGCATGAAACCCTCTGTAATGTGCCCATCCAGTTTGTACATAAGCACAAGTGTTCCTCTTTAAATTCATATAGCAAATCTGCACATCCTGTTTCCTAATTACTTCATGCAAAAAAAGGAATTTTACCTTCAGTTCTCTTGTTCGTTAAAGCAAGGTTCAGGAAATACTTTGACATTTGATTTTTGAAAAACACATGCTGGTTTAACTGAAAGTCCTGGAGATTCAGTGCTGTTTATGTTTGGGGAGAAACAAGTAATATCAAATCATAGCTAACATTTTTAGCTTATCTTCTTAAGGAAGAAAAGCAAAAAAGTATTTTCAAGATATATTGAAATACCACTCTATATGACTTGAGGAGGATGTGGTAAGAATGGCCTCATTACGCTCAAATCAGGGAGGTAGAGCAGAGAGCACCCCACAGTCAAACGTCCTGGGTTTTCATCCATCACTACTTTAAGAAAACTCACCTCACCTCTCTGAACTTCGGTTACACCATCTCTAAAAGGAAAACAAAGATAAGCCATGCCTTGCCTAACTCACGGGGATGCCTATTATCTTAACGTAATTTCCTACAAAGATATTTTGAATGACATGAAAAAAATACTTTTGCTTTTCTGTTTCTATTTTGAACAGGCCAAAGAAATACCCCAAAATTAACACTACCAATTCTAGGAAGCCTCACACATGTGCACCTGCATATGCTTTGTAAAAATAATTGTTGTTTCAGACGATAAGCCCAAGAAAGCACAAGATCCTGAAGAATCTTTAATCTTTGAGCTCCATCAGCAACATATTTTTAACATAAAGCGTCTTTCAGTGTATTCTTAATCTTTGAAGGTAGATGAAATACGTATGTTAGAGTGTATTACCTTGCAAAAAGTGGTATGCCAAAATTCTCACCCACTTCCTTCTGGCGCTAGAGAAATGAGCCAAGGAAGAAGTGCTCATTACATCAGAGCTTTCTAGAGAAGAGGGAAATAGGAAACCGTGTTGAGGACAGGACCCAGACACGTACAAACTGAGGGAAGGCAGAACGTGCAGGAAGACATAGGAAAATACCACCCACAAGTTGCCTCTGACCAGCAAGGAGCCACACGGCAAGTTTCCACCAGGGAAGCTTATCAAGGCTGTGGATACACTTCACTCCCAGTCCGTTTGTCATCTGAAGTCTACTCGCTCAACCACCATTTACTTACTGATAGCCAAAGGTCAAGGCCAGAGAAGCCAAGAAGTTTGCCAAGGTCCATCATCAGTGGTTGTGTAAATTTTACATCTCTTATACTTACTTGGATGGAGGTGAAGAACATTCTCCTTAATAAAGCATCTCAAGAATGGAAAAACAAGCATTCCAGGTACTCAATACTAATTCAAAACTAGTAATTGAGAACCACTGTTATAGACCCTCATGTTAATCCAAAATTTTTTTTAAGTAATAAATAATACAGCTCCCATGTTCTAGGAGAAACCTCTTCACTGACCCTGAGTGAATGGGCCAAGACGCTCACCAGTCCCCAAGTGCCCACTGTGCACCTGTCCTTCCTCACTGTGCACAATGGCAGAGGAAGAGCAAACACTGGTACAGTACTTGCAGGGTGCCAGGCGTGGTCCCACATGCTTCACACAATCTAACTTACTTAATCCTGTACAACCCTATGATGTTCTGTCCATCTTACAGATGAGGAATCTGAGGCATAAGAAATAAAGTTGTTTGCCCAATATCTCCAGATATTATGTAGTAGAATGGACTTAAACTCAGGTAATGGGGCTTTGGCTGCCGACCCTAACCAGTGCATAAAATTGTTGACAGGCACTTCCAAGATGGGTCAGACACCTAATAAACCAGGCACCATTGGAAGCTCTTTCATGAAATTTTCTAATTCATCCACAATGATATTGAAAGAGAGATTTTATTATCCTCAATTCAAAAGAACACACTAAAATCCAAAGAGGTACCAGGTGCCGTGGCTCACACCTATAATCCCAGCACTCTGGGAGGCTAAGGTGGGTAGATTGCCTGAGCTCAGGAGTTCGAGACCAGCCTGAGCCAGAGCAAGGCCCCATCTCTAAAAATAGCTAGGCATTGTGGTGGCACCTATAGGCTGAGGCAAGAGGATCACTTGAGCCCAAGAGTTTGAGCTTGCTGTGAGCTATGATGCCACAGCACTCTACTAAGGGGAAAAAAGGAAGATGCTGTCTCAAAAATAAATAAACAAATAAAATAAAACCCTAAGAGGTCCTTAATGGAGGTTTTTATAAACACTAGAAGCAAATTAGGATTTGAACACCTGTCCAGTTGTAAGTTCTGTGCTCTTTGTAAACGTTCGGGTTACACACGGGTTCTAACATTCTCAGACCATCATCAGTGCTACCGTTTGGCTCATTCGTTGTTTGCCAAGTGGCACAGTGAAAGGAAGCTGGAGGACAGGGCGCCCCGAGCACTCTACCACCTACCAGCCGTGTGCCTTAGACAAGCTGCGAGCCTCTTCATGCTTCAGTTTCCCTATCTAAATGATGAGAACAATGCTTACTGGATCCAGCACTGCCTCATAGGATTAATATAGAACTTAAATGAGATGATAGCTATAAAACACAACATGGACTCAGACACACTAAAGTGTTTCAATGAATAGTTAATGAATAATTGAATGAAACATGAAATTCAGATGACATAAGAAAAAAGTCATACCAGAATTTCTCTCCTATAATAGCTATTGGAAAGCAAAACATTATTAATGTATCATTAATATCCTCCCTGATGATCTCAACATGTCTTGAGTCCCACGGTCCCGTCTGAACCAGTGTGTGACCTCCCAGTAGCCAGCACAGCACCTTGCATTTTAGAGATGTTCATAATCAATGATCATATCATCTTTCTCTGAACGTACTGAGGAAAGAAAAGCTAAAATGCTGAAATAACTTCTCTCAAAGTGTAGAAGCTTCTGTTGTCCATTTTCACTCAAAATGTTACCTTCAATTTGAAAATTATTACCTGTAATTGAAGCCTAAAACCCACTAAAAAGCATCAATTTAATGCTCTTATTTATTTCTGATACATTTTTCAAGAAATAAAGCAGAAAAATGATTTCTCAGTCTCTCTCTTTTTGAGTCTGATCTCTGTCTTCTCTACAAAGACTGACATATTACTTATAAAATCACTAGCTGTGCTTTGGGCCCTTCACAGATGGTAATCACAAGTGCTTTCCTGAGTCAGTCACTAGGTAGAAAGAGAGAAAGAGACTGATTTTAAAGGCAAGAAACAGAACATTTGGTGTCAAGAGAAAGAAATTCATGTGGCAGAACTGTTTTGATAAAGAGACCAAAAGAAAAACAAATGCAAGAGTTCACAACTACATTTTAGGGAAAAAATATACATGCATGGATATGTGTGTGTGCGTGCACACACGCATATGAAAAAAGGCAAGGCTGGCGCTGCCTATAGCTCAATGGTTAGGGTGCCAGCCATGTACCCCAAGGCTGGCGGATTCAAGCCCGGCCTGGGCCTGCCAAACAACAATAACAACCGCAAGCAAAAAATAGCCAGGCACTGTGACAGGCAACTGTAGTCCCAGCTACTCGGAAGGCTAAAGCAAGAGAATCACTAAAGCCCAAGAGTTTGAGGTTGCTGTGAGCTGTGACGCCATCTACTAAGGGTGACATAGTGAGACTGTCTGAAAAAAAAAAAAAAGGCAAGGCTGGAAACCATGCATAGGAGAAACAGTGCCCAGGAGTTTTCTGGGACTCACAATAGCAAGAAGGGTCCCGATGTTGAGACAGGACCCAAGGCAGGGACACTTGTCATTGCATCTCAACTCTGCCTCCCAACTGCCTTGTCTGGGGCAAACCATTAACAGTTTTCCATTTCTAAGAATTGAGAGCTCATGGGACTGGTCTGAGATTTAAGCAACAAAAGAGATCTGAAAGTGTTGTGGAACCATCTGTGCAAACACACAAGGACCTCGTTACCCATTTGTTCCAATGCCAAGGAGCCCATGTGCCTCACAACTGGGATCCATTCACATCACAGCCGGCTTTCCGCAAAGCAAGAAGGGACACAGACAATTTTCCAGAGAGGCGATGCTTTCTAATCTCTATTATTTCCAAAACACAAAAAAAGCAAAATCTTTCCCCCTCTTTTGTTTTTCAAAATAAAAATAAATTATAACCCTAACTTGCTAATAAATACAGGCTGGAGCTGTCCTTAAGTAAAAGCTTTTGATAACAAATTGCCTGCACTAACTGCTATTTTACTGCTGATTTTTTTATTGTTGCTTAAGCACAGCAATTATGCTAATAAGCCTGGGAGGATGGTACATCCAGTATTGAATCTGACAGATAAAATACTCAATAAAATGCTAATCTCACCTGAAAATTGGAATCAGACAGCCTTATTAGTATTTATGGATATGGCATCTTAAACATGTTTTTTTTTAAGATGAATATATATGAAATCAATGTTGTCTCCTTCTACAGCCTGCCATTTCTAGGCCTCTATGTGCTTTAAATTCAAGGTGATGATTACTCATTGCCCTTGCTTTGTTTCTTGCCAGACAAACAAGAACTTATTGGCCATCTCAATCCCATAAAGAATCGGGCAATTTAGGATTCTTTCTTTTCTTTCACACACCTCCCTCCTTCTCTCCCCATCCCTCCCTGCTTCCTCCCTCCACCCCCAGAAAGGGAAGGTAGGAACTGTCTGTCTGAGCAGAAAGAAAAGGCAGATTTGACAGCAACAAGAACCATTTGTCAAACCATCTGGCTTCTTTCTTCACCTGACAGGAGGGAAGAGTGATGTGTCAGAAGAGAGAGGATTAAGACTCCAAAGAGTTAGTTTCTAGTCTTGATTTTGCCATTTCCCCAATGTGTGACCTTGCTATGTCTCAGTTTCTTCAATAGAGAGACCTTCTGGAACCCAGTGATTAAGTCTCTGTGGCAAACCGGTCTCCAGGCTGCATTTTGGGGAGGGAGCGGCACCAAGCCCCAGTGTCTATGAAGAACTGAATATTATAAGCTAAGGTAGATATGAGGTTGGTGGAAACCTAAGACTCTTGAATGTGTACTTTAACTTATGTGGTCTCATCTCACCATTTCACCGTGCACCCTCAATGTGGTCTCATCTCACCATTTCACCGTGCACCCTCAATATATATTTAAATATATATCCTCCATCATTATTTGAAATGGTCCGAGCTTAAATTCAGAGACCTCAGACAGCAAGTAAAAAGAAAATGGCCTACCAACTATCTCCAGAGAGTTAGCTGCACTTCCTTTTTAGTATCAATACACTTATTTGGGGAGCAAGAAAAGAAGTCATTGGCCCATTTTATTTTTTTTCAGTATCCTAGAGGGTACATGTGTTTTATCTACATACTTATTTTTTGCACAAATTGAGTCAAGTTTATAAGCATGCCCCCCATGCAGTATGCACTGTACCCAATAGGTGTGAATTTACCCTTCCAATCCCACCCCCCAGTCTGATTTTCACTGAGATTTACTTCCCTAAGTGTCCTTAGGTGTTGTTCCATCAGTTCCCATCTGGTACTGAGTACACGTGTTTGTTCCTCCACACCTGTGATGTTTCACTTAGAAGAATGTTCTCCAGTTCCATCTAGGTTGTCACAAAAGATACGCTACATTTGTCCATTTTACATGGCAGAAACTTAACAGCATCTGAATATTGAAATAGTATTCACAAAAACAGAAGTTCTTCTCTCTTTGATTTCCATACCAACCCCTCAAAGCCGTAAAAGAGAAAACACTACTCTCTAGAAGTTGCTGTAAACTAGGAAACTGAGAATCACGGAGGACTTTCTCATTCATGTGGAGTAAGTGGGTTCTGGGGTCAGAACGAGCAGTGTTGTCTTCTGAGTAACACCCGTGTGCTGCCGAGCGCACCACAAGGTGCCCGGGGCCACGTGCATGCTGACTCACTGAAAACCCAAACACCCAAGGACCAGTTCACTGCTTAACAAGAAGAGAGGGAAGTGGGAGCCTCCATTCCACAGCAGCATTCCTGTAAAAGAGACTTCTCTCATCCCCCTTCAAAGCTTCAGAGGGTTTCCAGAAGTGTGTGTCTCCCTCTGGGAAAGTCTTAGGCACGGGCAAATCAGGCTGACACTGTATTTTGGAATTGGGCTATGTGACAAAGCTGGACACAGATCTCAGGGTTCGCTTCCCTCTCTAAGCTCCCCCCCTCCCCCTCATGGGTCTTTTCCAAGACTAAACAGCTCCTTCAGCCACTAGCAGAAAGAGAAAAGAGAGAAAATGGACCCCAAAAATACAGTCCAGTATAACTTACAGAGGATCTTCCCTCGCTTTCTTCAGCTCATCCGCATGAGGTAGGCAAAGTTAAGCTTATCATTATCCCCATTTTATAGATAAAGAAATGAAAGTTTTATCCCAGGAAAACACAGCAAGCTAGGAAATTTTCAGACCAAAGTGACACTTACCTTATAGCTGTCAGGAGTGAGGAATTGGGGGGGAGGGGTGCTGGTGCTCTGTACAGGGCACAGTAGACACAAGCAGTTAATAGATCCCACATTCATTAACTGCACTGTTCCAGGATACCCCGCCCCAGAAGAAGAGAAGGTGCTGGATTACCACAGTATTAGAGATGTGCACCACCCATGGGAGCTGACTGATTCACCACCTCCCTCCACTGCTTCATCTGTACAGAAGCACAATCCAAGTCCACAGACCCCTTTATCTTTATTACACTGTGACCAACCCTGTGATTTGCAAAGCACTGTCACAGGAATTTATCAAGCGGAAATCATTCCCCTCCGGTTCACAGGGGGAAGAGCAGAGGTGCCAAGAAGTTGATTCACTTGCCCGGTTCACATAGGTTTCGAAAAGCAAGGGCAGGACTCACCACGCAGCGCCCTGACCCTGCAGGCCCTGTTAGTGTGGGGTTTCCTTCCCTCGCCTATGCCCCCTCTGAACAGCCGGGGCTACCATGTTTTAGTAAACCACCAGAGCAGAAAGTCAGCTCTGAACTGAGACATCTCCCAACGGAGGAGCAATTCAAGTCATACTTCGAGGAATAATTTCTGGGAAAGCAGAGGAGGTGATGCTATCAAACAGCGAAACTTAAAACTCCTACTCACGACCTGCCTGAGAGGGCAGGAAATGGGGCTGAGGCCCTTTCCCTGCACACTCCCCCCTGCCCATTTCTGTCACTCCCAGTCATTGCTAAACTTCGCATTGTAATCAAATGAAAGATGTTTGCCAGCTATGTGGCCCTGGGTAAGTCCCTGAGGTCTTTGGTCCTGTCACCCGTATACACTCATGCGTACATCACCTGCACAGATGTGGAGTACACACACACACACACACACACACACACACACACACACACACACCCCTTCCTCAGGCCATCCCTTCTTTTAACCAGCAGATGGTGGCCACTGAGAGCCCCTGTCTTTCTTACCCTGCAAAAACACCCCAGCTACTTCCTAACAGTCCAGCCAAGCAGTGTCTCCACGCTTGGCGTCCAAAGCTGTGACTTCCGCTCTCCACCTCCGCCTTGGACCTCCTAGAGCCCACCCTATTCCTTCTGCCCCTCCTGCCAGCCCCTCTGCTTCAGCCCCGCCTGCCGCTGTCCTAGATTAAACCTGGTCACTCCCACCTTGGTTAAGCACTAACTCGTCCATCGCCTCATCGCCACTCTCAACCTTCCCTTCTCACCCCATCATTCTTGAGTAAAACACTGCCAGAGAGTCAACAGCTTTGTCTGAAAGATCAGAAAACACCCCCTACCACCCTGGCTCCTCTTCTCTGGGTGGGTCTGGGTCCTTCTAAACTCAGCATGTCCATAACGGGGTCTATTTTATGGGTTTGATTTCTAAAGAGAAACTGGGATACAGGAAGGCACAAGAAGAACTTCAGTCAACACCTCTGAGGCATGTCACCCCAGTGTGTACATCCGCCACTACAGAGAAGCTGGCTCTTTTGGAGGGGGGGAGTACTGTTGATCCTCAGGCCAGAAGCTTGGAAACACTACTATGTTAGGCCTTCATAAATATCCTCTAATCTTTTTTTTTTGTAGAGACAGAGTTTCATTTTATTGCCCTCGGTAGAGCGCCGTGGCGTCACACAGCTCACAGCAACCTCCAACTCCTGGGCTTAGGCGATTCTCCTGCCTCAGCCTCCCGAGTAGCTGGGACTAAAGGCGCCCGCCAATATCCTCTAATCTTTACAACATAGCACGCAAGGTATATTGACCCCCAAATTACAACCATTCAAACTGGGGCTTAGATAGGATTAGTAACTCAGCCTCACTGAAGTTACATAAATCATCAACTTGAAGCAGCTATTGGAGCCTGGGCTCATAAGCAAGTCTTGCTGAACAGTATCAAGTGCTCAAATAATTCCAGCTGACTTATGTAACAGCCCTTCCTAATAATTATTAATGTCTGTGTTTTACAGATCTAAAAGTGAAGGTCCCATGTCACACAAGTCGGTAGCAGATTTAAGCCTGGTCTTGTTATTTTTTTCTTTCCTCCGCACCGCGCGTCCTCTTTCTACCTACATTTTCCATCTGCAGCAATTTAAACACGAAGGAAGTTTATCTTTATGAGTCACTGGGAGCAGCATTGGTAGTACATGCAGAATCTGAACCGCAAGTCAGGAAAAGGTGTTTCACAAGCAGCAATCTCCTTAGGATCCTAACAGCCCTGGGAGGAAGTGGATCACCCAGCCCATCATGTGAGCAATCTGACCCTGGACTGTTCCCAAAGGTCAGGGTCAGAAAACAAAGCTGGAATTTCATTCAATTTCACAAATGCAGCACCTTAGCATGACTGCCTGCTTTGTCACAGAGGCGACTGCAAAGTCTTCTTCAAGAAGATTAATAATCAAAGTCAGACATCCAGAGGTCATCATGTAAACCACTTTCTCCTCTCCAAGAGCTAAGCTTTTCCAATAGGAGGCGTGTTGATTCTCTTAAGTTCGTGAGTGCTGGGGAAGAGATGGCACCTTCTGACCTGCCTTCACTGGGAATGACACCAGCATCTTAAGCAAACTGTCACCTTCCCATCTGTCTCTAGAGAAATAGGATTAAAGAAGAGCCTGGGGAAAAGCTGATAGCTGCACACAAAAGCTATGTTCCCAAAGTAAGTTCCCAGGGGGTCCTTCTAGTTCCCCGGGTTAACCGTATTTAACCTTCCAGCCCCTCAGGCCTCCTCAGTAATTCAATTTAACAGTTACAGAGTGCCTGTAAATGCCAGCTACTGAGCTAGCCTCCAAAGGCTGAGAGATATTTGCCCTCTGATCTGAACTTGAAAAGAGATGTTGCCCATAAAATAGAAGGCCACACGTGAAACTGTTTCTGAAAGTACAAACTGTGATGGGGATGGAGGAGAGAGAGACTGATTCCAAATGGGAAAGCCGACGTTTCTGAGAAGGTAGAATTGAAATAGGCATGAAGGATGTAGCCTGACAGAGACTGCCATGCACCATGGCCCTCCACATGGGGTAAGAAACGTGAAGGCTGGCCACGGTGGCTCATGCCTGCAATTCCAACACTCTGGGAGGCTGAGGGGGGAGGATAGCATGAGCTCAGAAGTACAAGAACAGACTGAGCAAGGGTGAGACCCTGTCTCTACTAAAAACAGAAAACCTAGCTGGGTGTCATGGCAGGCACTGTAGTCCCAGCTACTCAGGAGACTGAGGCAAGAGGATCAATTGAACTCAAGAGTTTGAGGTTACTGTGAGCTATGACACCATGGCACTCTACTCAGGGTGACAGAGTGAGACTCTGTCTCAAAAAAAAAAAAAAAAAAAGAAAAAGAAATCTGAAGGTCGATTGGGAGGAGTTAGGAGAAGGTGGAAAGGCTGCCTGAAGAAAGAGACCCAAGCAGGGATATCACTTATGTCAGAGATGCTGGGAGGCCAAGAAAACACACAGCAAGTTTCATGACAGAGGCTCTGGGCTCACTGCTCTTGGGGATACCCCACAGATATAAACACTTGTCCCCAGTAGCCCATGGACATGAACGTGTGTTACACAAGCCAACCTCCTATCACCCTGCATTCGGGAGAACGAACTACACAAGGCGTGCTTCACTCCTGCCCACCATGGCCTCCTGGGGCTGCACAAGGTATTCACAACTTCCAGTATTAAATGCAAACAAACAGAGGCCCCAGAAAGTATACCGGCAGGGATCTGACAACTGGGAGCTGGGACTGGGGGGCTGAAGCCTGCTTCTTTAAGGGACTGTACCATCACGGAAATACCTGCTCACTCTGACCCATGCTAAGCCAAGGACAAGAGTTGGAAAATACAACCAAGAAAAGAAGAAAGATAAGAAGACAAATAGCAAGGCAGGGAGGAATGGAAGGGAACAAGAGACAAAAGCAGGCATGACAAGGGAGGGGAGATGAGGGACAAAGAAGATACAAAGGAAGGAAGAATTGTCTCCCAAGCCCACGGTGAGATAGAAAAGGGAAAACATCGCAGATTTCACTCTGCCTGTGGATGTAAGGATGATTATATATAGGTCAAACATGTTACTGCAGCTCCAAGTAACTATTTCAGTTTTGGTAGTTGTGATATTTTATGGAAAAAACAGAGGATTCAAATGTTATACAAATAACTCATGAAGTTTCTAAAGCAAAAATTAAGCATTTATTTATAGGTGTGTGTGTGTGTGTGTTAGGGAAAAAGCTAGACACAAACCAAATTATCGATGATGACTTCTTGGGAGAAAAGAAGGATGGGGCAGTAGGAGGGGTTTGGTAAATTTCTACAACAGTGACAAATTCTCCCCCTTCCCGCATCCTAATCCATGAGATCTGACTTTGGAGCTTCTTCCATCAACAAGTACATGTTTTCTCAATCCATGACACTCACAAGTGTATATTTGTTCATGGGCCCATGAATTCACCCCCGGGCTGTTTCATAGTCCAGTTTACACATCTCCATCTTGTCCATAAATATGTAAGAGATGTTGAAATGCTTTACTAAATTCAAATGTCTTCCTACAAATAGTGATGACAGCAGAATTTATTAAATAATTAGTATAAATGCCAGTTACTGTTTGTAAGCACTTCACAAGCATTATTTCATTTTGCTTTCAAAATTCCTTTGTTGGCCCTTTGACTAGCCCCATTTTACAGTGGAGGAAGCTGAGTCACAAAAATGAAACAACTTGCCTAAGTTCAGGAGGCGATAAAGCAGAGGATCCTAGATTTAAAGCCAGACAATCCTACTCCAAAGCCTGCTTTTTCTACACTATCCCATGTTATCAGACTGACCCACCAGCTGGCCAATCCACATGAAAGGGAAATGGCTAAGTGACCCCGTTCTGGCTGCCAGTAAGCACTACTTCCCTTCAAAGACTCACAAATCACTTGACGAATAAGCCAGTCTATAACTGTGCCAGGAATCAGAATGAACTCAGCAGATTCCAGACTCCAGATACTTGGTTTTTGATAACTAATAACTATTTCCTAATCTCTTCACTTTCTGGCATTTCTGCTGATTTCCAGGTATCCGCAAAATTATTGGCAGCAGTTCCCCATCAGAAGTTCTCCTCTGTATTGCCAGATGCAGGATGTGTGATCCACAAGCTTTGCAATCATCTAAGCAAAGTGATTTGCTCTCTCGCAACCTCCACATCAATTTCTTCTCAATGATGTCAAGTCCACCCTTCCTAGGTCACCGCTACCCTTGACAGAAAGGACTGGCAGAGGCAGGCAGCAGCATGCAGCTCTGCTTTCTCTGTCATCTGGGCCATTACATCACCCTCCCAAGGTTACAAAAATGCTAGCCATCCCCACAAAAGGACTTCCTCCTTGGAGCCCATTCTAATCCCACCCATGTCCAGGAGGCAACTGAAAACAAAAAGCTGTGATTGGCTACCAATTACATCACTGCTCTACAGGCCTGATTAAACTCTTAATTAATTGAATGCCACTTTACATCTACACCTGACTCCTCAGACAAATAAATAACCACAAAGAGAACAGTGCTGGGTGAAGACAGTAATAAACTATAGCTTCTGGC
Organism: Nycticebus coucang; assembly: GCF_027406575.1. Taxonomy (NCBI): domain Eukaryota; kingdom Metazoa; phylum Chordata; class Mammalia; order Primates; family Lorisidae; genus Nycticebus; species Nycticebus coucang. The sequence continues at coordinate 85,675,706 of NC_069795.1, forward strand.
TCAGGGAAGAAAGAGGAACCATTTGCTGGAGTTACCTGTCATTAAGAACGATTCGGTCACCAGGTGGGGACACATAGTTCTCTATATTGAATTAGAGGAATGATTCAAAGGGGACCAGTTCCAGCTGACAAGAGCAAAAAGAAAATCAATTTCAGGTTGCCAGGACAACTAGACTTTTCCTGCAAGAATAAATTCGATACAGCCCTAAAATCTGACAACTGAATGTTTCCTCGCATTACATCACATCCCTAAAACGTGTGTTGAACCAGTGAGATAATCAAGCCTGCTAATTACTTTCTACAACACCCATAAGGTACAGAATTGATGGTCTTGGCTCCAGCCTGACGTTCCTCTAACAGCTCCACTCACTCTCTCAGTTTTATAGTGAATGAGGATCATGTGCTTCTTAAAATGAATCTGAAGGCGGATCATTGTCAGTCCTTGATCCTTGAAAAAGGAAGTTGAGCACCTTTCTAATGCAGGCTCCCCAGTGGCTTAGACCTGCACTCATGTCACTTCTCACAGAATTCACTGGATGTCCAAGGGGTTCCAGCAAAGGAGTCGAAAGTCACAGAATTACCTTTAACATAGTGTGGGATTTAAAGGGACCTTTGCTTTCCCTGGGAGTGAATCTGAGCCCAAGGCAGGCACAGTGGCTGTTGGAGGTTAGTGAAACTGGTCAGCAGCAGCGTGAGGACTGGAATCCAGCTCTTTTGATAATGGCTTCCATGTCGTGTCTTCAAATAGCTGTAGTCATCCCATCTCTGCCTTAGAGATGCTGGGAGCTGATGTTAAGCCCACTGGATCTCCTACTAATCCACGTGAGGCAGTGTCCCCAAATGTCTTCATCCTGAGAGGGCAGAGTTCTGAACCCAGATCCAAAAATATCTGATGCCTTCTCCGTGCATTTACATTCTCAGAAAGCTGACTATCAACGTACCTCCAGGGGCCATTAAAAATAAGAACAGCTAATATATCATTGGAAATCACTTTGCAAATGTAAAGTAATACAAAAATGCTAAGCGCCAACAATATAAGTGCCCCAAGGATGAGGTAGTTCCCCAGAGAGGGCCAGGCAGTGATGTGATATACTCACTCCCTCCACCAGCATGGGCCAGAAGATTCAAAGGCCATCCCTTTTTCTGACCTCACTTCCCTTTCTTGGACTACTCCCACACTCTCAAGCATGTCTCTAGATCTTATTATAACATGCTGTATTATGATAGAAATGCAGAAACATGGTCGTAGAGCCTTTGCTAAGTGTAGAGAGACATTGAGAAGAGATCTGAATCAAGCATCTGACAAGCCGTCCCTAGCTTGTGATGAAACAAGTAAACCATGAAAAACAGTAAACCCATTAGAAGGTGCTTATCAGAGAACTCAGCCTTGAAAGCTAATTCAGAATCCGAGAGGTCAGAAGAGTATAGCACACACGGGAAGGCCTGGCTGCAGGTGCTGCGGGAGGCAGAGGTGAGGACAGAGCAGTCCTTTCCAGCCACCTACACCATCCTCATCTGCAGACAAGAACCCACTCCAAGATGGATAAGAAAAGGTGAACAGGAGAAGAAACCACGGGTGATTCAGGGTAAATAAGAAATCAAAAGCCGGTGTCAGCAAGATTTAGTTTCAAAACCTAGACCCTGCCATTACAAGTAGTGTGACCTTGGGTAAGTTACTTAAACCTCTCTAATCCATCTATACTTCATCCATCCAATACAGATAACGAGTACCTTCTCACAGGCTGGCTGTAAGGATCAAATGAAATGAGGTATGAGAAGCCATTTACCCAGTGCCTGGCACACAGAACGTGAGTAATAAATACAAATGGTCATGCTAACCATGCATGATCTGAAGAGAGGTTGGGGGCTAGACTCCCAGCACAAGAACAAAGGTGAAAAGAAATGTGTGAAGTTAGAGGTCTAAGCCACAGAAATAGAGAAAAAAATATTTTTCACCCTTAATCCATGCCTTATCTCTACTAAGGAGTCATCACTGGCCCCACCTCAAATATCAAGTTTAAGGTGGATGACCATAGCCCAAGGACAGTCAGACACCTGCAAATCTCTGGCATTAGCAGAAATCTGTGGGCTGTATGATCCCACCACTCAATCAATACAGAAGTCGGACTGAACTCTAGGACTGAGTAGTAAATGTAGCTGCAAGACCCTTACCCCAAAATAAGAAATGAGTCTTCATAGCAGGAAATGTTCATCCCAACCGCAGTTCATTTAACACACAAGGACACAGTCCATATCTCCTAAGGAAATTAAGAAATTGGTACAATAATCATGGAACTAAATAAAAAGTTCTATTGTTAAGTCTTACTGTGAAACAAGTTCTCCTTATTTATTATTAATTATTAGTAAGTTCTACAAACTCAAAGGCAGATAGACACTTAAAAGTTCAGAATAGGGAAGGGAACTAAAATTTACTAAGCACCTTGCTATAATTCAGAAATTTGACCATTCGAGCCTCATGTTGAAATGTGACCCCTCATGCCATCAGTAGGACTGGGTGGGGGGTGTTTAGGTCGTGGGCAGATCCCCCATGGGTGGCTCAGTGCCCTTCTCCGGGAATGAGTGTGTTCTCTTACTTCCCACTAGAACTGGCTGTTGAAAAGAGCCTGTCACCTTCCTCTTTCCCTCCTGCTTCCTCTCTCACCATGTGATCTCTGCGTGGTGGCCCCCGTCAGCCTCCACCACAAATAGAAGCAAATTGAGGCCCTCACCAGAGCAGACCTTGGTGCCATGCTTCTCCTACAGTCTGCAGAACTGCAAACCAAATACACCCCTTCTCTTTATAAATTACTCAGCCGAGGTATTCCGTTATAGTGATGCAAACAGACTGAGACCATCCTCCTCTGAGATGGCTGCATGATAAAAACGGAGCAGGTCAAGGAAGATCTCATGAGAGAATCCCCTCTGAGGTGACAACACGCTGGGGCCCCTGGTTTGGGGGACCACATGCATGTCTTCAGAGGAATCTTGACAATGCAATAATACTAGATGAACCCTCAAAGGCCCTCGGGCCATGGCCACTCTTCCCTCCGGGATCCCTGATTTGCAGCATGGGCATCCACCTGCCACACTGTGCCTGGAGGTGATGCAGGGACAGGGAATCGCTAGGGATGAATGTGAAGCTGGGGTCAAGCCAGTGACGAGATGTAGCTGCATCACCACCACGTGAAAAGCACAAGCAGAGAAGAGAGAGAGAAGGAAGTCTGGGTGCAGGTGCCATAGCAAGATGGGCTAGGAGAGTGCAGGTGCCATAGCAAGATGGGCTAAAAGAGTCCGAGGGCCTTTTACACAGAGGAAAACAGAAATGGGAGATGAGAAAAAGGAGGAGGAAAGGCCAGAATGAAAAAGCTGCTGTGTGTTTGGTTTGTTGTCTATTTTTTTTTTTTAAGAACATTTTTGTCAGATCATTTTTTTTAGTTATAGTTCAGTTACATCTTTCAGATGTTAGCTCCAGCAGATTTTGTTTTGTTCACTGCCCAGCACCTACAAAAGTTCCTAGACTATAATAGGTGCTCAGTAAACATCTGCAGGCTGAATGGATAATGCCCAGTTAGAGTGGATCCCCATTCTTGAGAACAGGCTTTTAAAGTAACCTGGAAGAATAGCAAGATTCCACGATACTTCTCCTTGCTTGCTTTAGTAAGGCGAGATAACAAAGTGAAAAATGCAGTTCATGGCTCCTAGTAAACAGTCAAAATTTATTCACCAAAGTTGAATCACACTGACCCACATCTCAGGACGAAGGAAAGGAGGGTCATTCCCTCAATGAAATCCCAAGAAGAAAAGCAGGGCCTCTCTCTGGAAGTAGGCAGGAAGTCTAGGGAAATGTACTCTGTTCAACCAAATGCTATTTTACTCTGAAACCCATAGACCAAAGCCAGAGGGACCCTGCCCATTCCACTGTCTCCTTTGGGAAAAGGTGCCAGTTTCCACCCTTTAAGACTACCACATCCTGCAGGACTAAAATAGAAGTGACTATTGGCTCCTTTATAACAGTTGGGGAAGAGAACAGGCTCTAGAAAGGATTGAATTCCAACACTGAAGTAAAGTCTTGCCTAGAACGCTTGCTGGCCATTTTCACAGTATTCCTTCAGTCTCAGGATTAATTCCTAGATAGCTCCGAAAGTAGACTTTGCCCATTATGGGAAACATACAGACTTGGAGGTGAAATTGCCTATTACAAGATGGTTATAGAAGTCGCTCTCAACCAATGTACTCTTCAAACACAAGGCCTATCAGAAATTCTTTCTTTCAGTAGTTGTGCCTAATCTCGAGTGTCTGTTGTTATTTATTAGACATGAAGCACTTTCTGTCTGCAGAGTGCTTTGGAATTGCTTTTTATTCGTTACTCAGCATTCTTAAATCTAAGTACAGCTAAAGCCCTGGTGGAGGATGGCAGATCCCATGATCCGCTTATTCATCACGCTTGACAGGTCCACAGCCCTCCTCCCAATAAGTGAGCAAGGTGGAAGATGGGCAAAGAGAAGAGGAAAAACGAGAAATCCAATTCAACCCAACACTCATTCACCAAAGGCAGCTGGCACTAGGAGAGGTGTTTAGAGGTGTAGCTGGAGGAGGCCCAGAAATAAATTTGACACAGCTCCTGACCTCAAGGAATTTAACATCCACGACTGTTTGAGAGGACTATTATGGTCCCCTTTGTGGTTCTAAAAAAGCATAAACAGGTTTCAAATATCACATACAAAAAACATATAGCATGTTTCTACATGACTCAAAATTTTAGCAGCTATATATATATAATTCTACTACCCAAAATGAAATCAATAGGAAAGAATACAGAATAAGCATATTTCCCCAAATTTCAATTGCCATAATTAAATCACAAAGCCTCAAATCATGTAACAGGAAAATTGAGGACAAATAACAGTAAACTCCTTCTGAAAGAGGAAAAGAGGGAGGGAGAGGAAAAGAGAGAGAGAGAACTTACAGCCAACCCAAGAAACTTACTCGAAGAAGAAAACATAAATTTAAGAGAAAAATTTTTCTTCCATGAGCCACTTAATAGCTTCATAAATTACTATTGATGGAAGTCACAAATAGTTTCATGTCTATCTAAACCTTGAAGCTTGCGGTCTTTGGAACAAGGACACTTTCCAATATGACATCTCATAAAATAGTTCAAGTTGGACTTATCACCACCTGGCAAGAAGATCAGAGAAGACACTGAAGTATGAAAGGGGATCTGGGGATGCTACGTGAACCTCCAGGTCCTTCCCCACCCTCGGGTGATCTTTCACTTGTACAGAGCAGCACCTAGTATAAAGTATATCTGTGTGGTATATCTGTTGCCTCAAATAAACAAAAGTACACATGCACGAAAGAAGAGTAAGAAACTAGAAATCCCCGATTCTGTTTCCTATCATGGTACCCTAGCTGATAATTCAGCCGTGAAAGTAAATTGGCTGACGTGTCACGCCACTAATCACCAAGACTGAGTCACTAATATTATGGCTCACATAATTCACAACTAATTAAATAGCATTCTCCATCAGCCTCTGGTTGGAGGGGATGGAGAGGAGGTGACTGTGTGTTTTACTGGCTCGGCTCAAACTTCAAAAGGCAGGAAACATGATGAGACATAAAAGTTCTGAGCAAGTCTCTGTTACGCCATTTCTTCACCAGGTGACACTGGACAGCCTCTTCACTTTATATGAGCATCACTTAGCTCATTAGTGAAATGAGGGTACTGTTCCTTAGCCTGCCACCCTCGTGAACCTGTTAGAGAGATCTGATGAGTTAATGGGTGTGGAAGGGGTGAGTCTACTGAAAAGCCCATATAAGCCTAAGTCACATATACTCCCCTAAGGATTGGTCATGGCCAATAAATAATTACTGTTTATATGATTGGTCTTTCCTGTGGTTTTCTTATAATAGCACCAGGCATTTGAAACCATTAAAATTGATGCTTTTTACTGAAGCAGAGGATGCATTGTTCTCACTGTTCTGAAATCTTCCCGTAAACTATTAGCAGAATCTGTCACGGAACCCCAGAATCCTGATTCATTCTTCTCAGTTCCACTCGTGACCCACTGCCTCTGCCCCACGTCGTCACATAGAGCTTCCCTTTTTTAATCATACACCTGTCTCTGCAAAGTGAATGGGCTCCCAGGGAGCTCAAAGTGAAGACGAATGCTACAAATGGAACCAAATGCTCCCCCCAAAAGAGAAACATCAGCCAGAACTAGACGGGGAAAAGAGCAGAAAGCAACACTAAAGAATTGGGACCCAGTATGATGGGCAACAGGCACCTACAAAGGGAGGGCTTTTTGTTCTGTTTGCCATTAAAGTGGGTGACGGCATGGTCAGAACTTCATGAAAGTTGACAGGCTCAGTATTTCTGGGGAGACCAGTAAAGCACTGGGCACCAGGAAAAGACCGTCTGGAAACCTACAAAATTCATGCTTTAAGAGCTAGATGAGGTCTCAAGGCCCACTTCCGCTTGCCACACAGAGAAATGAACACCCACAAATGCAAAGCATCTCAACCCAGTCAGGGAGCAAGCTTGTAGCAAGGCTGTCATCAGAACACAGCCCTCTAACTCTCATTCTCTCTGCAGAAATCCCCCTGCATTGTAAGTAGCATCCCTCTCCAGCTCCTCTTCCCAGGACTTGGTGGCTGTGCTGTATGTACCAGCTTCCCACAAGGTGCCAACAGTTGCAAAGAGAGCAGAGCCGGAGTTTCTGCAGAGTCCTCCCTGGTTCTTCATCCTCAGAGGGACTCTGATGGGGGCCTGGTAAACCACTGTGCCTTCCACAGAGCAGTTAACTTTCCACAATTACTCAGTGTATAGGAGCTTGGGGTATGAGCTGCGTGAAGACGCTAAAGCCCAAGCCCTGGGAGATTTTGTCAGGGAACTAAGGACATTTCCTTTATCTCCCTGAGAAGCTAATGTCATGATTTTAAAAGAGAAAGGGGAGAGGTCAACTTTGGGTCAAATGCTCTCCAAAAGAAGCAGAAAACCACACACTTTGCAGCAAGACTATTATACACCACTGACTAATAGACTGCACAAATATAGTTAAAGATAAAGAGGAGCATTTAAAATCATGACTTGTCTCAAAAAGTAGAAATGATGCAGTCCACACCAGGGCCAGCGTTTTGCAATTCTATTTCTTCTTAACCTTGTTAACATCTGTGGCAGCCAAGTGACTCATCCGATGAGTGGCTGGGAACCCAACGCCTCAGCTTCACATCCCTAGTTCTATACCTTAAGGTGTGAGGAAGCTGCTAGAATCCGCCTCCTGCTCCCCACTTCTCCCAAGAAAAGGCTCAGTGCGTTAGAGAAGCAGACAACTAAGAAGGCCATTAAAAGCTACCTTGTCTTAGTACACACCTGTTCCTGAAACTGTTGCACCCACCCACCCCCATTTCTGCTCCACCAACAAGAGGAACGGAGACCATGCGGGAAATGCATTCATCCCTACACTGGGCCTTAGATTATCTGCCCAGTGAAGGCTAATAGTGCATCTAAAACATATTTAAGGAAATCACACAGAAAAATTCAAGATCAGAATTTATTTCGTCTTTTTAAGTTCAAGCCAAATAAAGCATTTGGAAGCATTAGAAAATACTTTCTGTGGGGAATTCCAGAGGGACTGGAAAATCTCAGGCAAAATTAGAACCAAAGAAAACAGAAATAGTAGAGATCTTAAGAGATCATCAAATCCAACCCTGCCACTCTGCCATTGAAAAAAACAGGCCAGGGAGAGCGTCACAGCTGGATGGCAGTGGAAATGGGCTGAGAACCCTCATCTGCTGACTGCAAGAACAATTTCGTAGGCTTCATCCCATGCCATCACTGACTTGAACACTACTCCAAATTAAGCTGACATGTGACCCAAAAGGGAAAATAAACTTGCTGCGGCAGATGCAGAGAACACTGGCTTCTTTCTCAAAATGACACAGCTCACGTTCTGCATAAGTTGGGAAACCAATGGGGGTCCTGTTTTGCCAGCTACAAATGCACATTTCTGAGGAATGCATTGTATGTCTGGCATTCTCCCTCCATTCGCTCTTTTTGCCATATATGGTACTGAGCTCCGAGGCCTGGGTCACAGAACTCAGGCCTCGGGTATGAATGTAATCTGGTTTCTGGCCTGTTTGTCTTTGCTGGAAACCCGATGAATCCATCTAGGAAACATTTACTAAAATGCAAAAAGGCAGGCAGAATTGATTCACACCCTGAGCTTGGAAAGAAGAGAAAGATGTTTTCTTTTACTCACCCAAAGGTACATGAAGCAGATGCCAGGAGAAAGTGGCAAGTTTAACAAATTTAAGAGAACCAGAGGCTTCTTTTTCAATAAGAGTGTGTGTGTGTGTGTACAGGCACATCTGTGTGTTTGGGGGCAAGAGTTGTTTTAATATGAGCATTGGGGAAAAAAAAAACTGACACCAAAAAAACAGAACACAACTAGCTAGCCAATCAAAACTTGTATAGGAATTTGTCTTTCTTGATACAACGGTTAATTCTTCATGTGGTGTGTGACTTTCAAGCTTTTACAAGTTGCATTTCAGAAAAATGTAAAACATCTTTTCAAAGCAAGAATAACCTGCAAATGTCATTCAACTTAAAATAAGAATTTTTTTTTTTTTTTTTGTGGTTTTTTGGCCGGGGCTGGGTTTGAACCACCACCTCCGGCATATGGGACCAGCGCCCTACTCCTTGAGCCACAGGCGCTGCCCTAAAATAAGAAATTATTAAGTATTTATAATTCATATAATATTTTTGAAAGAAAATATCCTGTTTGTACAAACAGGATTCAATACACACACTTCCCCAGACATAGGAAACACAGAAGAACAGAATGATCGGAGCAGGAAAGGACAGCTATGATAGAAGGGGAACCAGTGTCCCACAAATAGAAATGACTTTCCCAACAGCATGTAGTTCAGTAGGATGGAGGAGTCATCATTTCAAAATGGACCACACAAAATCTAAAAAGGAAATAGAAGGGACTGCAAAAAGACATGATGGCCTCTGAAAACAGAGAGAAAACTGTCATCTGTCGACCCCTAATAGTCTATAGTACTCATTGTCTCATGTGGTCACCCACAGAGAACATACTTTTTGTCTCTTTTATGAAGACTGAGGATAGGCCAAGATCATATACCAGAGTGAAAGGCCCGTGGAGGCAGGACATCCCAACTAGAATCTAAGGCTTATCAGTTCTGTGAAGTAGAACCTTGAGCAAATTATTTATTCTCTCTACATCTCTAACTATGTATGTGCAAACTGGACATAATTATTTCTACCTTATAGAGTGGTTGTAAAGATTAAATGGGCATTTTACAAAGCATCTACCTAGCAGTGTTTGACACTTCATAGGTAGTACCTCTTAATAGTATCACTACTAAAACTTCCTGCTACAAGGAGAATGAGTTGTTTGGTGCAAAGGTATAAGTCAGCAAGCCTAAGGTTCAAATCCCCACTGTTCTCCTCAACCTGACTGTGAACTTGAGCATACATGGGTAATCTCATTGAGTCTCCTGTGCCTTGGAGTTATTACGTGGCTCGATGAGATCTTTCAGAATTGCTTTGCAATATGAAAATGTAAAGTGTGATCATAAAAGTCAGAACCTTCCAGAATAGCAGAGCAATACAGGTGCTGAATAAACGTAAGTGACAGAATGAGAGATGACCCAGGCTCTTACCTTCCTCTTAAAAAGTAAACTCAACCTTTTAAAAATAAATGCCATAGAAACAACTTAAATGTCATGTTAGTCCCCTCATAAGTGTTCTTAAGACAGAGGCTATAGTCCCAGCACCACAGCAGTGGTGGCAAGACTTTCCCTGAGATTACTGCTCAGCTCAAGGTAATGAATAACAATGAAGCACTCCCCCTGGGTTGTCCCCATGTGGAAACCCAGGCCAGAACATTTCTGGGAGCTCACAGAGAAGAATCACCTAAAGTGAACAAGCTAACAGGCCTTCATCAAAGCCCATGCCCAGAAACCAGCAGAGGTCAAGTCTCCCACTGGGCCTGTCTTCCTGGTCTACACAGGTGCCACTTATCAACTTTGAAAGATGTATGAAGAGTACACATAATCATAATTTTTTTTTTTTTTTTTTTTGAGATAGAGTCTCACTCTGCTGACCCAGGCTAGAATGCTGTGGCATCAAAGCTCACAGCAACTTCAAACTCCTGGGCTCAAGAGTTCCTTTTGCCTCAGCCTCCCAAGTAGCTGGGACTACAGGTGCCCAACACAATGCCCAGCTTTTTTTTTCTACTTTTAGTAGAGATGGGGATCTCCCTCTTGCACAGGTTGGTCTCGAACTCCTGCACTCCAGCAATCTACCCACTTTGGCCTCCTCCTGCTAGGATTACAGGTGTGAGCCACTGCACCCAGCCCACAGAATAATTATTAATTGAAATGATTTTTTAATAATGCGCAAAGCTTAAAGAAGGCAGATGACAGGTCATCAGGGCTGCAAGCAACCTTGAAATGCCTCCAGTACAGTAGTTGCCAAGGCAAATTCCATGAAGGCACAGAGTTCCGTGCAGATGACTTGGCCCTGGATAGAAGCCTATTAGATCTTCCACCATTTAACAGCAGCACCACCATTTCTGCACATTTTGGTTATTTTACATATCAGGCTTCCATACTTTGTGAAGGGTTTGAAAAAAGATACCACAAAAAGACATCTGAAATCACTGAGGCCCAAAGAATTTACTGTGGAATGTCCCCAGAGCCCTCAATAGCACTCAGACTAACAGAGGTTTCTCCAAGGAAGGCCTAGGAATGAGGCGCTAATAAGAAATGATCAGAAGAGAATAAGAAAGCTCTAGCAAGCAGGCACTGCGGTAAGAGGGCAGCTCAGCCTCCCAAAAGGCTGAAAGGCCCTAGTAGGATGTGAGATGCAAGAAGTAAAGGATCCTTGGAGCCAAAAAGGAGCAGGTGCCCTGGGAACTGACTCCTTCCTTCTCTCCACAACACTCCCCTCTGGGCCTTCGCCCCGAGGGGACCTTTGCTCCAGAAAGATCTCCTTGCTCAGGGTGGGACCCTAAAGGAGAAAAGTAGAGAAGCAAAGAGAAGAGCAGCTCTCCCATCCTTAACCTGCCTCTGACGCTACTGTGGCACCTCCGGTCAAAATCCCTCATGGGCAGCAATGAACTTCAGCTTTTCATTCCTCTATCTTTGCCTGTGCCAAGCAGAGATAAGTGGATCCATATCAACTCCGGAATAGTCTGGCAAAAGGGCAGGGAGGATTCTTTAATCTGCTCAGTAACGACAATAGAAAGAGCTAAATAAGTGAGTCAGGAAATATTTCTGGAAGAGCTATTCAACTGAGACGCTTGGAGAGCCACCCGCATGGCAGTAACTCGATCTGTCCTCATCTCTCAGAACACGCATAAGTTTAAAAAAGGACTTCACGGTAGCAGAGAAGCCAAACAAGTAAATAAACCCAGAGAAACCTCTCAGTGAGTTTATGGGCGCTATTAGTGAGAAAGTTAAGTTCACAATAAGAACTCCATTTTACTTCCTTTCTCTCTCTCTCTCTCCCATTTCACATGTTCTCCCAGCCACTTTTGGTAGTGAGCAGTTTGTTATGTATCCAAGGGAAGCGTCACAGTCTCCTGGGCTGCGCAGCTGATCCATCTAAAAAACATATCATCTGTCTGTGCGGCAGAAAGCCCAGTTGGAATAAGCAAGTTCTGTGCGTTCAACTAGAAAACACTTCTTGTTCTCGCTGTCAAAATAATTCTGTATTAAACTTCTGGGATATGTGACTAATGTGCTTGGAACCTTTTGGAGCGACTGGTTTATTTATTTTAGGGAGGGGAGCACTGCTGCTGCTGCTGCTGCTGCTGCTGCTGCTGCTGGGGGTGGTGGTAGAGAAAGAAGAGAGGAAGACATGGGGGAGGACGGGTTGAGCACACCCAGGGTCGGCTCAGAGACTGCTCTCGGGCTCGGAGGAGCCTGCCGGGCCTGCCACGCACTTCATTATCAGAGGGACGAGCAGGAGCCAGCCAGGCGAGACAGACAAGAGAAGATACAGGGAGCGCCTCCTTCCCAGAGTTAAGGTTGCCTAACAGTTCCTAAAAAGAGGATGAAATCCGAAAAGTCAAAGCACAACAACACACACACACACTCCCCAAAGGAATGCTATCGCAGCCCCCTCCGAAGCCCACGACTGCTTCCAACTGCTAACAGAAAAAAAGCCCCCCATGTCGCAGGGGCCCGGGAGACATCTATGATTTGACACAGATGTCTCACCTCCACACACCACCAGACTCGGTCTCCCGCTCCCCATGCCTCTGGCACTTTCCTGTCTATTCCCATTGTCATCTTCTCTCGCCCTTGTTTTTTTTTTGCAGTTTTTTTTTTTTTTTGCAGTTTTTGGCCGGGGCTGGGTTTGAACCTGCCACCTCCCCAGCCATCTCATAAGGGACTAAAACAACACCCCAACCCCCAGCAAAGCCCTCCCAGTGACACAAACAAAACACCTCCCCCAACAGGGCTCCTCCTGGCACTGCTCACTGTGCGGCCTGCCTGCAGGTACCTCCAGCTATTGGCACACGTATGTACCTACTTCCCCAGACGTCGTCTCCCAGTAGCCCCCCAGCGTGAGCACACGCAGCTCTCTGCAGACAGAGTCCTCCTTCACAGTCTCAGCGCTCCCCGCGCTACCTCTGAGCCTCCGCGCGCAGGCGCTGGGTCATTGTATGTCCGCAGCTGAACTTTTGTTCCTTTTGAAGCAATGTGTCCTTAGGGGTAAACTCAAGAAACATTCTTTTAAAAAACAAACCCAGACAGCTGAAAAATCTATAGAAGGAAAGGGCTAGGAATTTAATTCATGCTAAACCTAGAGAATCAGCTCTGGAAAGCTGCCCTTCTCTCTTCACATCCAGTGCTGGTGTTGAATTCTCCTCTCTTACTTTGAGGCAGAAAGTGGGTGGAAGGTTGGGGGACTAAATTAAGGGGGTGGCAGGAGCAGAAGGCTTCCAGTGGGAAACAGATGAGGCGAGTAGGGAAATAAATCTAAAATACATCATTGTTATGACCTGGCAAACAACTGTGGGTTAAACTCACCTGCTTACTTTGTGTTTTGTTTTGCTTTTCTATTTCTCTCAGCTACTTGCTGGAAATACTCATATGTCATAAGGAAAGAAAGGGAGGAATGAGGGATGGAGGGAGGAGGGAGGGAGGAAGGAAGATAGAGAAATAGAAGGAAGGGAGGGAAGGAGGGAGGAAGGGAAGGAGGGATGGGAAGAGAAGGGAGGAAGTGTTTGGGGCTGGAGAGCACGGGTGGGGAAGTGAGGAGGACAGTGAGGAAAGAGCGAGTTGGCCTGCGTGAGGCTTTGGCAGGCCTTCCCCTCTGAACTTTCTCTGCACAGAGTTAATTGGCAAAAAAAGTCTCAGAAAACAATTCTCACTTTCTCCAAATCCTGCCTCCCTCCCCCACTTCTTTTAAAAATCATCTCCAACCTCCTAAAGGAAAAGGAAAACTGAGACTTACATTTTACTTCACATTTTATACCACTTAAGGAAAAACATTTCTCGGAGTGAATGCTTTCTGGTCCAGAAAACGACCTCCTCTCAGCCCGCATCCCTCCACTTCCTCAGCTCTCCTCTCATCCCTGACTTCTCCTTGCCGTTCTTCAACTTGCAATAGGTTCCTTACCCTCAGGTCTACCCTTACTCTTCTTGTCATCCCGTCTCTCTTTCTCTCGCTCACTCTCTCACACACACACACACTCCTGATGTTTGTTCACGCTGTTCTTGCCTTTATTCGAAGGTAATAAATACTTACAAAGAGTAGGTCGTTTGTTCAGTTATTTTCATTTTACATAAGGCTCAATAAGCTCCTGCTAGTAATTGCCCCGCTCTCCCCAAGCTTATATTCCAGGAGGGGAGACCAAACAAACCTACCCCACTGTGCAGCAATGTCAAGGATGATACTCACAGGACAGGATAAGTGACAACCCTCGCCCAGCTCCAGGAATTGTGGAGGCCTCCCAGACAGAGCACCTGGCACACAGCAGACCCCCCCCCCCACCTCCGATAAAAGTCTGGTAAAGGAATGAACACGTGGACAAGTGGGGAAAGAAATGGATGGAGATGCATTTGAGCATCTACTTGAAAGAGGACCAAGAGCTGGGCAGGCAAAAATGAGAGAGCCAACAGCTCAAGGGTGAGGGTGACAGTTGCACAGAGGCTGGAAAATGAAAGAACTGTCCAGGAACGACTACAAGTCTAGCGAAAAGGAAAATGCCATCAGCGATGAGCTGGAAAGGCACTTATTTAGCAAGTTAACATAGGATTTTTCTATATGACAAATTTGAGCTAGTCACGTTAGGCCTTTTAAAAATATTAACTCATCTAATGCTCGTAATGCTCATCCCATTTCACAGATGAGGCAAATGAAGCACAGGGAGGCGCCCAGACCTGACCAGGGAACGTGCTGGGTGGTGAGAGCAGCCTGGCTGCAAGATCTAGTTCTGAACTGCCGCATTATGGTATCTCCAAAGCACACCAACGTCTGGGAGGACCGAGCACGGAAATCCTGAAATGCCAGATGGAGGGCTTCCTGCCCTCTGCTACACGCAAAACAAAGCAACAGTAGGTTTTGAGAGAGGGAGAACAGCGGGGTGAGATTTAGGGAGAAGGAGTCATCTGGCATTTGTGTTTAAGTCTGACTGGAGTTGGTGAACTGGTTGGAGCCTAAGTGATGAATCAAGCCCAGTGAGAGTCCCTACCCTCTGCCCCAGCACACACTCATACATCGCTGCTCATTGGTATGTACACAGACCAACAGGATTCGCAGTAATTTTTTTTCTGTGTACACTCAGACTCTGAAATTTGATTTTTATATTGGAATAGTTTGTTCCCATCTGGTTTCCGGGCCAAGGATTCCATAAAGAGATGGCACGGCTGCCGTCCACAGTGAATGGCCCTTAGTGTAGCCAGAATGCTCCGAGAGGCGGCATTGTGCTTGTACTGAATAGGCACAAAAATAGCTCAGCTAAAGGACATGTGGGGGGGGAAACGCACTCTTTAGAACTGACGTGTTTTTCCTTTTCTCCCTCTACCTCTGCGTCTATGACCTATTAAGGAGGCATCCCTGCGGAATGGAGAACGTACTAAGCAGGAATTCAGGAGAGCGGGGTTCGAGCACAGACTTCTACTTTTTTTTTACTTCTGAACAAGTTCTAGGCCTCAGTGTTCCTATCTGTCAAGTGAGAGATTGATTCTCAACTAGAGTGATTTTCCCATGGGGGGGTGTGTGTGTGTATGTGTGTGTACGTGTCAGTCACAAAATATACAAGTGCACTTTGGGTGAGATAGGATTTATTTTTTAATCTTGAATCCTTTAAAAATGTTACATAAAGTAGAGCTGAAAACTAGGTTACAGAAGTTAAGGGTTTAAAAACCTGGGGTAATATAGCAAAATAGACTTCCATAAATAAAACGTCACAGGAGTTACCTGGGAGGGATGGACTTATAGGTGAATTTCATTTTCTTTTTATATTCTCCCATACGTTTAAAACTTATACAAGAGCACACATTATTTTCATCATTTAAGACAACACTATTTTCAATATCAACTTTATTATTAATTTTATTTCTTTTTTGGGGGGGGAGGGGGGCAGAGTCTCAGTCTGCTGCCACAGACGAGAGTGCCCTGGCAACACAGCTCACAGCCTCCTCATATTCCTGGATCCAAGCAATCCTCTTGCCTCAGCCTCCCAAGTAACTGGATTCCAAGTATCTGCCACAACACCTGGCTAATTTTTCCATTTTTAGTAGAGACGGGGTCTCTGTCTTGCTCTGGTTGGTCTTAAACTCCTGAACCCCAGCAGTCCACCCCCATTTAGCCTTCCAAAGTGCAAGGATTACAGGCATGAGACATGGTGTCTGATTAGCCAAACATGTTTTAAAAACACAAATTTTACTGCCCATCCTGGCCAGACATAAATGCAATCCACTGGTGGGGAGGGGAGTGTCCCCAATGTCCCTAATTTATCTATTTTCCTAATTACACCGTGGTGGGAAGTACAGGGAGGACAGTGGACATGAGGAGGGTGCAGAGTCCACTAGGGGCTTCGGGCCATCTTGCTGTGAAGGAGCCAGAGCTGGAGGGTCTCCCACAGGAGGCATCTCCACCAGAAAGGGGGCAGTCCCTGCGCTGTCCCCAGCCCTTGCCCAGCCCTGCTCAAAACACCACCACTGTACTCCAGAGGCACTGTCTTTTTAAACTCTGGTTCCACTGATTCCATCTGTGATGTGGCTTTCCTCAAGCAGCTGTCGTTGAGGCACAGTTGCTAAAAAAGACAACCATTGCTAAGTACAAGGGCGTTAACGTCAGTGCAGCCAGGAGGCCCTTCGTCAGGCTGTGGCAAGGGTGACAACGTCTACAGCACCTATTTTGGTTTAGCCTCCATGATGACAATAATGATAAGAACAACAGCAGCCCCCTCTGGGTGCACTGGCCTTGCCTCCAGTGATTAAAAACATCAAGAGGCCCTTCCTTAAGTACAGGGCACTCTACCTATTCGCCTACTGTTAAAATGGGGCAGGTTTTATTAATAATACATGGAGCTACTCTAGGCAATTTTTATTTTCTTCTTTAACCCTGGACTACATTTTCTACTAGAATGCATTGCCTTTTTTTTTTTTTTAGAGGGTCATTTAAAGACATGTAAACAACCACTGCCATAAATAAGCCAGGCTCTCCTTTCAGAGTTTGAACATGAGCCTTCCTTACCAGTGAGCCTGCAGGGATATTCTATAACTAGGTCACCAGATTTCACTCCATCGCAGTAGGCCTCTCCAAATGTTCACCAAACCTACCAATGGCTCAGGATGTTAACTTTGTAACACCAATGGCTAAACTGAACGAAAACTAACACGTTTACTCAAAAAGCATTTAGGGAATACCTTCAATATTCTTGGCACAGCAGGAGACACCAAAATTAAGCAGAGGCTGCCCCACCCTCCAGAAGCTTACAGTAGAAGAGAAGAACTATACACACACATAAATAAGAATCGCGCGAGGTACGATGTGGTAAGCTCTAAAAGTGTTCCTGCTCAAAGCAGCATGGAGGTTCTAGGAAAAGAAAGATTATTTCTGGCTGCTGGAATGACAGACAGCTTCGGGACAGAGCTAATATTTCAGCAGGGTAAGATAGGGGCACAAAGGCAGGATAGGACCGATCCCAAGCCAGGGGAGAGTTCAGCTGGCAAGAGCCCAGGGACAGTAAAGAGTGGCCTTAATTCTAGAGAGAAAGACTGGTGTCAGGTGCGGAGTGAACGCCAAATGCCACTCTGGGTGAGGAGTTGTGTGTATTTGCACAGCAGCAAGGCAGAATGTCTCTGATGCACACCATGAGCCCAGGAATGATATCAACCAAAGCCATTCTGTCATATGTGATGGTGAATTAAATTAATAAGCCAAAATTAAAGAGACACAAACAAATATCCAAGCTAGCATAAATAAGCCATAATAATGTTCTACAATAGAATTATTAGAAGAAATTATAGCTGGGAAATACACTCCTTCAACTTGGAAAATCTGGTGTGGGGAGGATAGAAACAGGTTAGGAGGAACAAAGGCAAAAGCCAGGGCTCCATCTTTTGGTTGGTCCCAATAATCCAGTTCAAAGTGGCTCCTCCCCCTCCTTTGGGGCCACTAAAGTCAGCGTCTGTGCCCATTCCTGTACCACCCTGTCCACAGCCTGGACCACCTCAAAACCATGAGTGCTCTTGGTAGGTAAAGCCTACCCTTCGATAGAATGGATATATCATAACATTGAGGGTTCACTGAGGTCAGAAAACATGTACACTACATTCTACTCTGTCAAAATGGTAAAAAGCAGGCTTTGGGCCCTAAAGCCGTGGTTCTTCTCCCTGAAGCACTTCTTTTTTTTTAAATGCTGATAGCCCGGGCCATTCAAATCAGAATCTCTGGTGAATGGGAGGAATGGGGGCAGGCAGACACGGTTATGAATAAACAGCTCCCCAGGTGATTTTAATGTGCAGCCTGGGCTGAGAGTCACTGCTGGAAGTTTGGATAAAATGCTCAGAGGGAAGAGAGAAATCAAATAAATAAGAACTAACTGTTCAGTTCAAGCATCGCAGTCACCCCTGATCAGAAACTGGTTCCTTCCCAAGGTCTCTTTTCCTGGCTGGGGAGTCTGAGATGAGCTCTTTGCAGTGGGGGTGTCGGGGCCTTCTGGGCCTGTTAGCTGATGCCACGTGGGAGTGCCATGAACCTCAGAACACATGTCAGGGTCATCTGGGTAGTAGGAGCCAGGACTGGCCCATGCCAAGTTTTACTCACATTGTAAAGTACAGGGACAGGAGGAACCCGGGGAGCTCGATTCCCAGCCTTCAGGGATGAGCAGCCCGGGGTGCAGGTGCAATACAGATTGTACAATGTGGCACACCGGCAACTGCATCCTGGCTCTGTGCTTTCCAAGCAAACCTAAGCAAGTCCTTTGATCTCTCTGAGCTCCAGTTCCCTTATTTGCAAAGTGGGACAGAATATATGTCTGGCGTGTTGTTTTCCTTCTAAGGTCAGGAATCGTGTGTGTACAGACTGTAAATGCTCAGTAAACAGTAGCAAATACTACTGAGATTATTGAGCAAATAAACCAATTTGAAGTTGTCGTTGGTCTTTCTATGACCAAACCATGAACTGAGAACAGAAATGAGAACTATATGAGGTAGACAACCAATTTCATATCTCATAAACCAGTCAGGGGTATTATTCACACTTCCAATGTCAGTCAAAAACCAGCTTTAACCCTACCTATGTATCAATTATTTCTCTCTGTTGTGTCTTACTGCAAATACAAACTGGCTTGGACTTTGACAGTTGTTATATCTTGCCTTTCCTCTATTCAATTCTTATCAAACGCCACAGTGGCAAAGCTAAAAGGTGGCCTCTGGAGGTTACACAAACATCCCCCCCACCCCACTTTGCAGGGAAGAGAAGACACCAAAGCTTACCCAGTGCCACACAGCTCATCAGAGCAGGGCCATCCTCAAGAAGTCACTAGCAGTCAGAATAAAACTATAACACAACCCTAATAAATAAGTTCACCAGTACTTCTCATGAGACATGCAGAATGAAAATTAAATATCTCACTACATGTGTGCCAGAGACAGTACTAGATCCAAGTCAAAGATCCAGATCTCTGGGAGTCATGGAACTGGGCATAGAATCTGGAGATGGGGTCAGATGAGCAGGGTCCCCCTCTACCCTAGAGTCTCAGACAACTAATGCCCATCACGCCTCTCCCCCGCAGGTTCCCTCTTTCTAATGTGATACTACTCCCCAACTTCCTCCAGGATTCCTGGAGAATTACTGGATGGTGACCATGGGAACAATTTGTAAACAAATTAATAGTCACTAAATATGAGGGGTTTATTCCAGCTTGACCCTGTAACATTCACAGTTAGCATGTGTACCTTCCCGTACAAATGTACAAAGATCTGGGCCACGCCTGTGGCTCAGTGGCTCAGTGGGTAGGGCACTGGCTCCATATACCGAGGGTGGTGGGTTCGAACCCAGCTAAAACAGCAATGACAACTACAACAACAACAACAACAAAAAGAAATGTACAAAAATCCACTGATAAAAGATTTACACCCATTACCCATTTGAAACAAGTGCCAATAGACTAAAATGTTAAAATCAATATTAAGACAAAGCTGAAGCTGAAATCTATTACCACCATCATCTGAACTTCTGGGATACAAGAATAAACACAAAATTTCTCTGTGTCAAAGATAATTTATCATTGATCTTGCTATACATGATTTGGGAGATTTTCCTAATCACGATATGCTAAAGGGCTGCTACAACATTCTACCTTTATTTTCAAAAAGCATGAAAACTTCCTAAATAGGCCTTTTCTTAAGAGTTAGGCCTTAAATATTATAAAATTAAAAATTAAACATAGTTCTTAATGGTCATCGTCATCAGTATTACAAGTACATTTAACAAACATGCCTATGATAATTATAATTATACTATAATCCCATAATTATGCTTCAATTTTTGAAGCATAATTTTTATAAGCACTTGTTAGCTAAGAAAGAAATACCTTTCCACCCAAAGCTACCTAGCTACTAAACTTATAAACTAAGACTTAACTAATCTCATATTTACATTAACTATGAATTAATTTCCCTACTTAACTATTTGAAAGTTTTTACTGTTTAACCCATAACATTAATAGCTTTTACAATCATCATTGAATATTGCAGCATTTTACATTTATAATAATATATACCTTTATATTTCAACTGATTGGTAGAATCTCAGAGTGTAAAGCACTTTAAGAAGATTTTTTATTCAAAATTACATGTATGTAGTAAAATGTTAGCTATATTTGAAAGGACATAGATGGATATTAACAAATCGGAAATATATGTTCATTCATTACTAACATGTTTGTACTGATATAACAGTAACCAATGTGATGTTAACATCATTAACATGCACACAATTATTATCCTACAGAAATTCAGAGATGCCCCAAAATGCTAATGAGGTAAACATTGGCAACTTTCCCCTTACAAAGGATAAAGCAGAGGCCAAACCCGAAGGCCAACTTTTGGCCAAATATTAAAGCAAAAACCAAAGTTGGTGTATCCTTGAAGAGCGCACAGGAAAAGCACAGATTTCATGGCTATGCAAGCTTAGCTTTAAGTCTCAATTCCATTACTGCTAACTCTTTTACCTGGGAAAGTAACATAGTCTCTGAGCCTCACTTTCCTCATCTGTTAAATAGCACAGCACCAATGTTTTGAGTGTGTGTTGAAAAGCTTACACAAGACATGTGGTGAAAGCATCTAGCACAGCCTTCAGCAGATAGGGTATTTTGTGTCCTCTCTGCTCTTTTCCCTAGACGAAGCCATACAGCAGATGAAATGGCTCACAACCGTGTGTCAAAGCAACCAAGATGCTTTCCAAACTCCCTCAAGTCATGTCAAGGAGCCAGCACAGAAATAACACCTAAGTAAGCAACTCTGACATTCTATAACTTCCCTGGAGTAAATCGGGGTGGGGGGTGGGGGGTAGGATTTGTCTCTGTTTTCCCAGTACCATAGAAAGACAAAAGATACTGCAACAACCGTAAGGATGGCTAGTACAGAGGAGGCCTCCAGAGATCTCAATATTTAGGTATCGGTTTCTGTCTGCCAGAAGTGCTGTGAGGAGGTGACACGTCAGGAGATCAGCCATACTTTGGTAACAGTTGTCCTGGCAATGTCGATTATTCAGTTACACCCAAGGAGAGGCGCTGAAGGAATTCTACCCGCTAGGTCTGCTAGGCAGGGGGTTGCTGGTGTCCCAAAGAGGAAGATGCCTGTAGAGTAGGAAATGGGCCTTCCTTTAGATCTTTCCACCCCTTTGTTCTGATTCTTCCTTGACCACATGATGACTCTCACAACCAATTCCATTTTCACAGCATGCCAAGCACAGCAAAGCAAACCAGTTAAGGAAAAGTTCTTTCTCCCAGACATGTGCAAAAGTAGCATTTAGTTTATCAGGACCTGTCTTCCATACATCTGACCAAGGCAAGCCAAGTTTCTTCCCCATCCCACCTCTAAAACCCTGATTTGCTATTTTAAAGAGGGGGTGGGGAGTTCCAAGCCTAAAATGATGAGGACCAGATGCAAACCATGCTTACCACCTGCTAAAGGGAAGCCCTTTCTCAGAACTGGCAGACAATTCCAAATCGCCATCGGCAACACCTATGGAACTAGTAAAATCTTGCGAAATTCTCCCTGCCCACATAGGACAGCTTTATCTGTTCTGGCTTTTGCTTCTTTTGCAGTTTTGGAATACATCATTTATAGAGTGTAACTTCTTAAGAACAGGTGGGCAGACCCTATTCTAGTTTAATATCTTGTCACTTGAATTCATCAGACATTTATTAAGCAAAAACCATGAGCACGGATGGCCCTGGGTAAGAACCAAGAAGTATAAAAGATTAAGATAAAATCATTGACTAGCATAACACAACTTCACTTAGTGCTAAGCTTCCTGAGTTCTCTTACAACTGTGCCCGACAAGCAGCAGCATCACTGAAACGTGGGCAGTTTACAGAAGAAGACAGAGTGAATGGTCAGCACACGACCAGGAACTAAACACAAGAGATACAGGGTCACAGGTGCTCCCAAAATTATACACGAGCAGATTCTCATAATCTATTTGGGGAAGGAGGGGTGGTTATAGGTTTTACTCAGAAAGGGGAAAACCCAGGCAACCCCTAACCCCTCTTTTTCTGTTAAATATATTTATCAATCTATTGACAAAAGAAACGGACCAGAGAGGTTGACTTGTAAAAGGTATAGAGTTCTGAATTGAAATCACACAAATGGAGGTTCTAACTGAGTCTCAGACATTATGCAGCCAGGACCTCAACTTGCTCTCATCACCTTGTCCCACTGTACACCGTCATTCTTTCTCCTTGACACCTAGTCATGGTGTAGTTTAAAAAGTAACCACTGATCTCAAATTACAGGACAGTATGAAAACATACTTTCATCTAAATAGTGCTGGGACACTAGATAAGCACTGGGGAAAGGTCAAATTCATCACATCATAAACAAGAATAAACTGCAAATGAATCAGAGATCTGAATTTGAAAAGTAACACTATACACGTACTGGAAGGTAACACGAGTGAACACAGGTGCTAAGAAATGCTTTCTACTATGAGCAAAGGCTAAGGCAACAACAGAAGTTATTCTTAAATTTGGATAAACAAAGATAAAAATATTATGCGATAAAAATGGAGAAAAACACTGTAATCAAAGTCAAAAGACAAATTAACAAATCGAGTGAAATATTTATGATATTTCATTATTCATTTATAATATTTCAATATTCATAGATTAACGGCTAATGGACTTAGAGTCCAAAGACTTTTTTTTTTTTTTAATTTATTTTTTATTTTTTTGTAGAGACAGAGTCTCACTGTACCGCCCTTGGTAAAGTGCCGTGGCGTCACACGGCTCACAGCAATCTCTAAGTCTTGGGCTTACGCGATTCTCTTGCCTCAGCTTCCCGAGCAGCTGAGACTACAGGCGCCCGCCACAACGCCCGGCTATTTTTTGGTTGCAGTTTGGCCGGGGCTGGGTTTGAACCCGCCACCCTCGGTATATGGGGCCGGCGCCCTACTCACTGAGCCACAGGCGCCGCCCCAAAGACTTTTTTAATTAAGAAAAAAAGAACAAAAATCCAATAGGAAAAAATGGGCAAAAGACATGAACAGACAATTCACAAAAAATGGAACACATAAAACTAATAAACATATACTTTAAACAGATAAAAAGATGTCAAACTTCATTCATAATAATGTACAAATACTATACTGAGATGCCATTTCTCACCCTTCATAACCTTTACAGACACTCTGTGATTGAGAGATGGTGGGACATTTCCATGGAGAAGAATTTGGCAGCAAAAAACCCTAACAAAACATCTGTTCTTGGCCCAATATTCCCACTTCTAGAAATATATCCTGAATGTATACCTCTAATGACATAAAAATACATATGCATAATATTATTCATAGCAAGAAACCCTATCATCCAAGCATAGGAGATTGGTTGAGAGAAGGGGAGGAGGGCAGGGAGGAAAGGACAGAGGGAAAAAAGGAGGGAAGGAGAAAAGAAGATCAGGTGGGAGAGTAGTGGAGAAAGAAAAGGAAAGAAAAAAAATTTATTTTATTTTATTTTTTATTAAATCATAGCTGTGTACATTAATGCAATCATAAGGTATCATGCACTGGTTTTATATACAATTTGAAATATTTTCATCACACAGGTTAACATAGCCTTTCTGGCTTTAAGAAAAAAAAATTTTTAAGTAAAGCACAAGCTGGGCACGCAGGCTCACGCCTGTAATCCCAGCACTCTGGGAGGTTGAGGCAGGTGGCTCCCCTGTGCTCAGGCATTTGGGAACAGCCTGAGCAAGAAGGAGCCTCTGTCTCTACTAAAAATAGAGAAACTAACAGGGCACAACGGCAGGCACCTGTAGGCGCAGCTACTCGAGCTGAGGCAGAGGATCACTTGAGCCCAAGATTTCAAGGCTGCTGTGAGTTATGATGGTAGGACTCTACCCAGAGAGACACAGTGAGACTATGTCTTATTAAAAAAAAAAAGGAAGGCACAAAACAACACAATGGGGTTGGTTACCAAAAAGATATACAGGGAATAACAGGCTGGAAGAAATACTGGAGAGAGCAGGGCTCCTTTGAGTAGACAGGATTCCGAAAGCATATTAATATTCTACATATTCAAAAAATAAAATTACACCAACCAGGAGAGAAAGAGGGAGACTAAAACTGAAAACAAACTGAGGCAAATGAGCCCAATCTTATATTTCAAATAAACAACAAAATGACATTGGAAGGTAGAGGAAAGACATAAAAAGCGAAAAAAAAAACTAATCCAGGTAATTCCTGAAATGTGTTTCACAATATACCCCCAGTGTTAAGCAGGGTTAGAATTGAGGGAGCAGTACCATGAAAAAAATCTTGAACTCTTTTTTTTGTTTCTTGAACTCTTAGGTTTGTTTTGTGTACTAAATAATATGTGGACAATTACTATTACTTGTGTATACACATATGTGTGTGCATCCATATACTTACAGTTATGTGTACATGTAGGGATGTTATGTACAAAGGGTGCCAAAAAATGTATACCTATTTTAAGAAAGAGAAAAAATATGTTAAATTTGTAATACTCTAGTCAGTTTCACTTCTGAAATTGCAAAAGGTCGTCCATGTGACTTGTATTCATCATTTGTTACCAGTATATATTATTACAATTTTAGTACGGTTTCTTCCTTGGTTAAAATGTTTACACGTTTGTTTGGCACCCTGTGTGTGTATGTACACTGATACATAAAATATATATGTTTTATAGTAAAATTTCCTGATTCTGGCCATTGAGAGGGCTGAGAGAGAAGACACCACAGCAGCAATAAGCACGTCTAAAACTCAGAGTGTGGTTTCTAATACCATTCTCCACTGAGAAAGGATGAGGACATAGTGAAGAAATGGTGGATTTTAGGGCTAGGACAGAGAGAATACAAAATGAAATCAAACATCTTTTTTATTTCAACAGATATTCCAGCAAATACTAACATGCTTCCAAAATCCAATAATAATAATAATAACTTGATTAGTATTAACTTAATAAGAAGTTAAAGGAAAAAAAATAACCACTAAGAAAAAGGAAGAAAAAAATAGTAATGGAGAATTAGCTCTATTTTCTAACAGGATTTGAAAATAATTAATAAATTAAGCCAAATCTATTTCATTCCATGTAATATTTATGTATATAAATGCATATAAAAAATAAGTGCTAACAAAAACAAGAAAAATGATGGGGGGGGGAGGTGGGCATGTCCCAAGGACACATGAGCCAGCTTGAAGGGCCTCCCACTAGCTAAATCTGGGGACAATTTGAGGACCAAAATAATTATATAGCAGGAATAAATGATGAAAGATCAAAACAGAGATCTGAAAGTCTATAAGCTCAAATAGAAGGAGAAAGGAAGAGAAGGCTAGGGAAGAAGGGAGAGAAAGGACGGGTTCCCCCAGTGGAGCAGAAGGCAGAATGCCGAATGATAAACACAAAGGAGATGATGAAGAGGCAAAATCCTAATTTTGCTGCCATCATTCTAAGGACTTGTTCAGGCATGAATTCAGAGGGACATTTTCATGAGGAGCAAAGTAAAGTATCTCCCTGTGGTCTGCTGAATGTAATGAAAAAAAAACTACTCTACAGCGGAGAAACTGGACAACACTTGGACCAAGTAATCAAATTACCATCACTAGTGAGAGGCAGATGAACATCATGAGCCTCCAGAGGAGGACACACACCAGCCGTGTGACATAATAGGGGTGCCTACCTATTTACACGAAGAAACAATCGAGTCATCCAAAATGAGAACGTTCTATTTTCAGAGGGGTAGGGGCAGCGTACTCCACAAAAGTGTCACTGCCATAAAATGTAAAGAAAGGCTGTGGAAATGTTCCAGGAGACTAAAGAGACATATGACAACTAAATGTCCTACCTGATCCTAGGCTGGACTGCACTGAAGGGCCTCTGTCAAGTGGCCAAGGACATACCTGGGCCACTCGACAGAGGAGAAGGACAGGCTGGAGATTAAAGTAAGGAAGAATCAGTGTTAAAGGTAGTGAAGTTGATAACCAGATGGTGAAAATGAAAAAAGGAGATTATCCTTATTCGCAGGAAATATGCTCTGTATTAAGGGGTAGGGAGCCATAATGTATGCAACTCTCAAATACTTCAGAAAAACATTAAATATTTATAATGTGTGTGTGTGTGTGTGTACATACATAGACGGGAGACAAAGGGGAAAGATAATAAAGCTAGGAAGATATAATATTGACAATGAACGAAATCTGGATAAAAGTATATGGGTATGACTTGGACTATGCTTATTTTGCAACTATTTTATAAATTTGAAATCATTTACAATAATAAGCTGAAGAAAAAAAATAACCATTAAGAAAGAGGAGGGGGAAAAATGTAACTGAGGATTAGCTGTATTTATAATAGGATTTGAAAATAATAAATTAAGCCCAAACTATTCCATTCCATGTAATATTTACATGTTTAAATGCATATAAAATATAGATATTTCAGAGCTATACATAAAAAATTGTTTATTTGAATTTCTTAATATAGAAAAGGATCGTATAATTTCTTCTAAAACTCTTGGGGGCAGATGATGCCTCACATGTCCAGGACCACAGTGGCTATATAACTAGAGGTACAATTACAAGATTTGCAGGTCAACTCAAGCTTCTGAAATTCCAGTTCACTATAGTTGCAACCTGAGTACTATTTCCCTTCTAGGAAGTACGAGTTTAGAGTTGGAAGATGAGCTATATCCATCAATTTTTAAAAATCTATTAGCAATGGCCTTTGGGGTTAAAGATTACCAAATGGGTTGGGGTTGGGGGAAGAGAGATTTCTTCCTTATCAAAATACAGATTAAGTCACCATGCACCTCAATGTCCCAGTAGAAGGAAAAATTAATGAGTCAGGCCTTGAAGTCTCCTTGTTGGATAAGTTTGGAGAGGAAAGAAAGAAAAGGATATGAAGGTTAGACATTATGAGGTCAAGAAACATCAACTCAATGGAACTTGATTTTTAAACGGAAACAGGTAAAATATCTGGGAAGGCAGCAAAACCCTCAGCCCTCTGATTCCAAAACAGTCTCTGCTCACTAAAAAAAAAAAAAATATATATATATATATATATATATAATTAAAAGTTATACGGCATCTGAATACCAGATATTATTCCCTTCCAAAAAGCATTAAAATATAAAGGTCAGTTATCTTAAATGGTATTTTATGGCACATACTTTTAAAAGAACTTGAACAATTAAGCAATGAAATATATTCCTTGCTGTCATTTTTAAACTTTCTTAGAAGCATAAAAAGAAAGCACACGCCAGTTTAAAAAATGTTAACCCTTTTCTTTCTTTGCCCAACGTTTATTTTATCTTATGCCTTTTCTGAGTGCATTTCTTGAACATCTGGTAATGTTCACTTGGATGATGGTGAGGTGACAGTGCAGCCCACCTGGAAAGATGTCAACCAAGATGCTATCAAAAAAAGGTATCCAAAATCAAGAATAGATCACGGGCGCTAAACCTTGGGGAGCTTCAAAATAAAACTGAAACCCAGGTCCCACCCGCAGACATTGTGATTCAGATGAGCATTTTAGGGGCCAAGCAGTTTTTTAAAATTCCTCTGAAGATTTTGATATATGGCCAAGTTTGCAAACCATCAGACTAGAAGATTTTAAAATCTTTTGCAATCCCTAGGAAAAGCTTCTAAGTCACTGCTACTTGGCCTTGTCCTGTGATTAACATTGATATCATCATTTTATTTCTCATCCTTACTCAATTTCTACAAAAATAAAATGGCTGCAAACAATATGATCTAATCATATGTATCCTCATATTAATCTGAAACGTAAAAAAAATGTAAAATGGGAAAAATAACACATCAATTTTACCAATCTATAAAAAAAATAATAAGTTTTACAGTACTTTGCGTATGTGCATGTTAGTTTTATCAACTTCCTTAAACAGTATATAAAACTATTATTTATCTTTCCAAAGGTATTGGCTGTCCTATAAACTAGTCTATAAACAGAGGAAGGCCCTAAAAATAGTCTCAACCTTTTTTTCTCAAAGTACCTGACAACTGGCATTTAGGTGTGGGTTGTGCTGCTCACAGATTCACAGATCCCAGGGTATGGGTTGTACTTGGGTAAGGAGAGTTTCCCAAAGGTTGTCTGGGCAGCACCCTACCTTCCTACAGAAAAGATCTCATTACCCCATTTCATAGATGGGTCAAGTGAGGATCAGAAGACTCAAGGGATTTGAGTTTTGTATATTCGGGTCTCCACACTCACGTGGCAAGCCTTTAAGTAGAGGCTGAATTGAGTTTCTTTCCAGTTCATTTGGGTCTTGAGACAACTCGAGTCCTCTCTCCAGGACTTTGTTCACCAATCTCTAGGAAAGGAGGCTGTGGTCTGAGGCAACAGAAGGAAAGAAAAGCCTCAGATGTCAATAAATTATTAAGTCACTTAATGGATTAGTAACTGAGTGAGCTGTGTGGTGCAACTAAGCCTTCATTTTCCTATTACAAAGAATAATTCTGTGAGGAATTAAAGAATTCAGTTGATTCTGTTAAGTAAGTATCCGAGTCCTATTTTGTATCTTGCCAACATCAGATACTGGGACAAACAGGGTACATCTGAGGCCCCTGACCTCTGAGGGACTTCCAGGATTTTATCCTTTTCCAGGGAAAAATTTGTTCCTCAGTAGCAAATGTAGGAATTGGAAAGAATATTTAAGATCGCATGCCCTATTTAAACTACTTAAATCAGGAAGACGTGGAAAGTCAGCAGAGATTTCAGATAAGAGAAATAAAATACAATTGGCATATCTTTATGGAGAGGAAAGAATTCCCTATAATTAAATAAAAAAACACTGAGCTTGGGAGTAAGGGGCAGAAGATGGTAATCACCAAAAAAACTGAAATAAATTGCAGGTTGTCTGCTTCCTGAAGTTATTGAGGCCAATAATTACAGGGGTTTACAGGTAATCATTCCACTTAAAGGGCAGAAAAATGAAATAGACAGCCAGATACATCTCTGTCTGTTCCCTAAATCCTCAGGTACCACGGATTTAATGTTAAGGAAAAGAAAAGTTATAGAGAGTGTCTTATATGATAACCTCATCTTTAGATAAAGGAACAGAGATTTTTTTTTTTGAGTGTCTAAGATAGCAAAATAATTAAGAAGCAGATAGTGTATCTAAGGAATATTATTAGTCATTTCTCTATGAGAAAATCTTCATATCATTGCACATTATTTTATGGTATCAGCCAAGAAATAAAGTTAAAAGCTTTGAAAGTATAGTTCAACAATCAGTCAAGAAATTAAAATCTTTTCATCTTCCTAACAAAACGAGAAGAAGTTGTGGGCCAAAAAACAAAGCAGTAGCAGGATATTTGTCATTATTGGAGGGCACACCCAAATGCAAAGTTATTTTGATCTAAAAAGAAAAAATGTGGGAGTAAAAGAAGTGAGCATGCTTTGCCATTTTATTAAGTTGACGGTGTGGTCTTTATCGTATGGGTGGCATTATTATACAGGCTGGCTTCTGCGAGGAGACCGAAAGGCAGAGGGAGAACAAAGCGAGTGGGCTGAAATTTAGGTCAGCAAACATTCACTGAGCACTTTCTCCGTGAATGGCTCCGCCAGGGCCCATGGGGAGCAGAACCATAAAACAGTATCCCTGCCCACAAACTGTTTAAAATCAGCTGAGGCAGAATCATGCAACCAATTTACCCTAATGCAAGCCTTGAACGATGACCGGAAAGAAGAAGACAGAAATCACTAGCAACAGGCCAAGGATGAGAGACCAAGTTGTCACTGCTGCAGCAGCCAAGGGAGCCCAGATGTGACCCGAGGAGGAACAGTCTACTCCTATTCCATGACGCTCAGTGCAGACCCATAAGGCTCTGTGACTATTGTCAGCCCGGTTCTTCAAAGACATCGAATGTGACGGAGCTAAACAAGACACATGACTTGCTTCCCTCTGCAAATCCATGCCCACTGCTCTTCAACAGTTCAACAGGAATCCATCCCATCCTGCATTCAAAGCCCTGGGGCGGGGGGACATTCTGAGGAGGTCAGAGACACATTAGACACGGTCTGTACCCTCAAGGAACTCACATCACCACTATTCATTCTGCTGACACTTATTAAAAACCTACCATGTGCCAGATGCAAATGTACATGTCCCGGGCTTCAGAAATGAGCAGGACAGGTGGTTTAAAAGAGTAGTTTAATCAAAGGAGGGAGGATGGGTTATCAGATGACATAGAAGCAGCACCTCTGCAACAAATCATTACAATTTGGGAGAACGAAGTAAGGGCTTAATAGAGACAAGTGGACATACAGTGAGAGAGTTCCCTGGGAGGATGCTGAGCAAAGGGTTGGCCTTGGGGGTCTTCCAATTGCTTTGATGAACAAGTGAATCAGATCAGAAAGAAATCTTAGAGGTAGGTATTCCAAGGTCTAACACAGTTATGAGCAGAAGTAGAACTAGAACCTAGAACTCAACCAGAGCCCTAGACAAGTGACTGTCCCCAGGCCCCTTCCCCTCTGCTCTTCTATGTCTGGGAATGGGCTTACAGCCCCCAGCTGTGTCACTGACTAGAAACAGCTCAGCAAGAGGCGCAGACAGTGTTACAGAGGTCCCCACCTCAGCAAGAGGCGCAGACAGTGTTACAGAGATCCCCACCTCAGTAAGAGGCGCAGACAGTGTTACAGAGGTCCCCACCTCAGCAAGAGGCGCAGACAGTGTTACAGAGATCCCCACCACAGTAAGAGGCGCAGACAGTGTGACAGAGGTCCCCACCTCAGCAAGAGGCGCAGACAGTGTGACAGAGATCCCCACCACAGTAAGAGGCGCAGACAGTGTTACAGAGGTCCCCACCTCAGCAAGAGGCGCAGACAGTGTTACAGAGATCCCCACCTCAGCAAGAGGCGCAGACAGTGTTACAGAGGTCCCCACCTCAGCAAGAGGCGCAGACAGTGTGACAGAGGTCCCCACCTCAGCAAGAGGCGCAGACAGTGTTACAGAGATCCCCACCTCAGCAAGAGGCGCAGACAGTGTTACAGAGATCCCCACCTCAGCAAGAGGCGCAGACAGTGTTACAGAGATCCCCACCTCAGCAAGAGGCGCAGACAGTGTGACAGAGGTCCCCACCTCAGCAAGAGGCGCAGACAGTGTTACAGAGGTCCCCACCTCAGCAAGAGGCGCAGACAGTGTTACAGAGATCCCCACCTCAGCAAGAGGCGCAGACAGTGTTACAGAGATCCCCACCTCAGCAAGAGGCGCAGACAGTGTGACAGAGGTCCCCACCTCAGCAAGAGGCGCAGACAGTGTGACAGAGGTCCCCACCTCAGCAAGAGGCGCAGACAGTGTTACAGAGGTCCCCACCTCAGCAAGAGGCGCAGACAGTGTTACAGAGGTCCCCACCTCAGCAAGAGGCGCAGACAGTGTTACAGAGATCCCCACCTCAGCAAGAGGCGCAGACAGTGTTACAGAGATCCCCACCTCAGCAAGAGGCGCAGACAGTGTGACAGAGGTCCCCACCTCAGCAAGAGGCGCAGACAGTGTGACAGAGGTCCCCACCTCAGCAAGAGGCGCAGACAGTGTTACAGAGGTCCCCACCTCAGCAAGAGGCGCAGACAGTGTTACAGAGGTCCCCACCTCAGCAAGAGGCGCAGACAGTGTGACAGAGGTCCCCACCTCAGCAAGAGGCGCAGACAGTGTTACAGAGGTCCCCACCTCAGCAAGAGGCGCAGACAGTGTTACAGAGGTCCCCACCTCAGCAAGAGGCGCAGACAGTGTTACAGAGGTCCCCACCTCAGCAAGAGGCGCAGACAGTGTTACAGAGATCCCCACCTCAGCAAGAGGCGCAGACAGTGTTACAGAGTTCCCCACCACAGTAAGAGGCGCAGACAGTGTGACAGAGGTCCCCACCACAGTAAGAGGCGCAGACAGTGTGACAGAGGTCCCCATCAGCAAGAGGCGCAGACAGTGTGACAGAGGTCCCCACCTCAGCAAGAGGCGCAGACAGTGTGACAGAGGTCCCCACCTCAGTAAGAGGCGCAGACAGTGTTACAGAGGTCCCCACCACAGTAAGAGGCGCAGACAGTGTGACAGAGGTCCCCACCTCAGTAAGAGGCGCAGACAGTGTGACAGAGATCCCCACCACAGCAAGAGGCAGTGTTACAGAGGTCCCCACCTCAGTAAGAGGCGCAGACAGTGTTACAGAGGTCCCCACCTCAGTAAGAGGCGCAGACAGTGTTACAGAGGTCCCCACCTCAGCAAGAGGCGCAGACAGTGTGACAGAGGTCCCCATCAGCAAGAGGCGCAGTGTGACAGAGGTCCCCACCTCAGCAAGAGGCGCAGACAGTGTTACAGAGGTCCCCACCTCAGTAAGAGGCGCAGACAGTGTTACAGAGGTCCCCACCTCAGCAAGAGGCGCAGACAGTGTGACAGAGGTCCCCATCAGCAAGAGGCGCAGTGTGACAGAGGTCCCCACCTCAGCAAGAGGCGCAGACAGTGTGACAGAGGTCCCCACCTCAGCAAGAGGCGCAGACAGTGTGACAGAGGTCCCCATCAGCAAGAGGCGCAGTGTGACAGAGGTCCCCACCTCAGCAAGAGGCGCAGACAGTGTTACAGAGGTCCCCACCTCAGCAAGAGGCGCAGACAGTGTTACAGAGGTCCCCACCTCAGCAAGAGGCGCAGACAGTGTTACAGAGGTCCCCACCTCAGTAAGAGGCGCAGACAGTGTTACAGAGGTCCCCACCACAGTAAGAGGCGCAGACAGTGTTACAGAGGTCCCCACCACAGTAAGAGGCGCAGACAGTGTTACAGAGGTCCCCACCTCAGTAAGAGGCGCAGACAGTGTTACAGAGGTCCCCACCTCAGCAAGAGGCGCAGACAGTGTGACAGAGGTCCCCATCAGCAAGAGGCGCAGTGTGACAAAGGTCCCCACCTCAGCAAGAGGCGCAGACAGTGTTACAGAGGTCCCCACCTCAGCAAGAGGCGCAGACAGTGTTACAGAGGTCCCCACCTCAGCAAGAGGCGCAGGCAGTGTGACAAGAGGTCCCCACCTCAGCAAGAGGCGCAGGCAGTGTGACAGAGGTCCCACGTCCACAGTGTGAGCTCCTTTGTACTGCTGTCTTGAGCAGCCATGTTTGCTTTTAATCACGCCCAAATTACAAGCCATTCTCAGCCTTCCTCCAGGTGAAC
This sequence comes from Nycticebus coucang, assembly GCF_027406575.1. Lineage (NCBI taxonomy): Eukaryota > Metazoa > Chordata > Mammalia > Primates > Lorisidae > Nycticebus > Nycticebus coucang. Next base: position 85,709,101 of record NC_069795.1, read on the forward strand.
CTGATCTGAACTGAATATCAGAATGAATATTCCAGTTAGTGTCCTCAGTGAAGAAACTGAGGCCTGGAGAGACTAAGGTCACCCTGTACTGTCACACCACAGGTAACACAGCCCCTGAACAAAGGATCCAGGCAGCCAGCTTGGTGGCCTATGGCCTCATTCCCACAGCCCACATTTTTGCAGACTCAAGAGCAATAAACTCAGGAGGCCAAGGATCATGCCAAAAGGGTAACATTAATTAACTGTGTATTGTAGAGACAGATCATAAGAAATTAAGACACGAAGAGAGGAAAAGAAACCAATTCACAAGTCTTCACGCAAGCTCCTCAGAGGCCCTTCCCAGATCCTGCCTTCTGCAGCACCACGCCAAGTCCCTGGAGGTTTGCTCTCTAATTAAATTGCCCCAAATCACAGCCATTTTCCTGTCAGTACCCAACAGCAAAGGTGGGAGAAAAGCACAGATTTCTTGTGAATCCTTAAGATTTCCTTTCTGAGTCATGAGAATCTAAAATAACTTAGGGGGTGTGGGGAAACTTTAGGAAGAGACACAGTTTTAAATCAGTTCTCATTAATTTGTCCCACAGTGTGGCTTAACTCCTGAAGACAGAAAAGATTAAGTTTGTAGAGCTGATGCAAAAATGGAAGTTTCTGTTAGTTTTTGTCAGTTGTCACCGCGGCATTTCTTAGTATTTTTCTTACTGTCATTTTTTGTTGTTGTTGCTGTATTAATTATAGTTTGATCAGTGTAGGAACTATTTTGAATCTATGGGACTTTCCTAACAAGATTGTTTTGGCATTTTAAAGTTACTCACATTGGGGGCCTAAACAATATGGCAAGTATCTTTTTTTCCCCCTCTCTCCTTTATACTCAATTTCTAAACAAAGGCGCCATCTGTTCCTTCTCTAAAAACATCAGCCCTTGTTTTCATTTTTTCATTAATAATAATGCTCAAACTTATTTCTAGTTAGATACATGAATATTGAATGTGTAGTGAACTTTATATGAATGATCACATGTTAGCATCAGAAAGGACCTTGGCCATGATCTAGCCCAGTTCTGACTCCCCCAAATGTAAAATGAAGACCCAGAAAAGAGAAGTGACTGCATGGACTATTTGCGTTCTTAGCTCTCTAACCCTTATTATGAGCAGTGAGTGTAAGAACCAGGTCTTGGTTGGGCATGATGGCTCATACTTATAATCCCAGCACTTACGGAGGTCACAGTAAAAGGACCACTTCAGGCCAGGAGCCCAAGACCAGCGTAGGCTATATAATAAAACTCCATCTCTCAAAAACAAAATGAAAAAAGAGCATGGTGGTGCATGCCTATAGTCTCAGCTTTTCGGAAGGCTAAGTGGGGTGGATTACTTGAGCCAAGAAGTTTGAGGTTTACAGTAAGCTAAGACTGTGCTACTGCACGCCACGCCTCAAAAAAAAAAGTGTCTTATACATTTTGTGTCTCCAGTATTTGATTTGCAAAAGTAATTTGCCAAATAAATAAAAATGCTTGCAAATAGTTCACAGGTAGCCGTGGCAGAACTGGGGTCAGGGCTCAGCTCTCCTGCCCTCCTACTCAGTATGTGTTCTGCAGTTTTGTTTAGTTCTTTCTCTACAATACCATACAGAATGCAAGAAGAAACAAATAAAGACACCACCAAAAAGGTATTGGGCATGAAGAGGATAAGAAGCAGGCCTATGGCTACAAGTAAGGCATTTGTTGAACAAATCCAGTAGAAAGAACCAAGTTAGCCATTGGCCACCAGCCATGCACAAACCCATGTTAAGGCTGACCCTCGTATGTCCTCCATATATTTAGGAATTTGGTGGATTCCTTAAACATTATCCAATTGGAAACAATGATCTGTCTTAATTCCAAGGATGGTAAGTCTCCTTAACATCCAATAGCACTAAAAAAAGTGTATCCTGTACCCTGCGACTGAACCTCATCACCCACTGTAACTCAAGAGGACGTCCCACGTCAGAATCATGAAATCCACCAGTCCAAAGTTTTCCAATGAGCAGAGACGTCATTGGAATAAGGCCTTTTTTCCACATGCCTATATGGAAACCAGAAACCTACTGGCATGTTTTTCTTGTTTTTAGAATGCTATATTATTAAATATAGCAAGAATAATATAGCATTAAAGAAAATAAATTCTTTCTAGAAAAGCAAATTAATGGTATTCCATCATCTGAATTGTTTCTACAGCAGTAGTTATAACACAGTCAATAACTCTCTAAAGATTCTGCAAAAATAGGCTGTCCATGTAGATAAGAATGCTGGAGGTCTGAGGAAAGGAGGGTATCTTTTATTTTTAAGTAAAAAGAAAAGAGAAGAAAGGAAAGGATAGGAAGGCGGGAAGGGAGGGGAATGAAAGGAAAAGGAGGAGAGGGGAGGGGAGGCATGTGGAAAAAAAGGTCTTTTATTCCAATGTCTCTGGGGAAGGCAAGGCGAGGGGAGGGGAGGGGAGAGGAGGGGAGGGAAGGGAAGGGAAGAGAAGGGAAGGGAAGGGAAGATAAGGTGCCAGAGGGATAAGGAGAACTCAAATATGTCATAAGCTCACATAAAGTGGATCAGCTGCGGATAAGAAACAAATGAGTTTCAAAATACAAGCAAATCAACATGAATGAATTTTCACACAATTCTGATGACATTTTTTCTCCCAAAGGGAAAGGTGCATGAGGAATTCAAGGGGAAGAAAATACACAGGGAATAAGTAGGCAGCCTCTTAGATCCCTACGGCAGGGACCAACCAGGACGGAGGAGGCTGCTGTCAGGGTCTGGGCCTGGCCGCACACTGCAGAGAAGCATGTGCTTCACTCCACACAGTATCAGCAGCCCTTCAGGCAAACAGCTGCAAAGAGGCCACAGGGGTAATGGACATGGCAGGCTGAACTCAGCTGCATGGGGTCCCCTCCACACCCACGGCTCTGCACTCCTAGGGCACCAGGCTGTCCCCCAACCACTGTCACTCTCACAGCTACTACACAAAACATTAACCCCTCTCTCAATATTTTCCTGACAAAACTTTGCCCATTTCACACACACATGTTCTTGCTGTCATGTCACCTCCAAAAATATCACTTTGGACTTTGCATACATCTCTCATCACATCTAAATGGTTTCTATTCAGAAACAAAGAGGATCCTATGTTAAAGACACATAAAAGATCCACAAAGCATTACTTAACTGGCCTTCACCTCCAAACCTAAATCTTTCAGAGGATTATTTTTAATGTAGCCAAGGAGAGGTGCATTAGCTCAGCCTGTATCTGATCTCTGCCTACGCGTCTGCACATCTCTACAGGAACAGCCTGGGCTTGCACTTGAGCTCTCACAGTCCTGGTTGCACTACCTGTGCCCAACCACGTCTGAGGGAGGAATCCCAAAGAAGGCAGATCCTTTATCTCACCTCAGCTGCCTCTCTGGCTAACTAGGATTTTATGACTTTAATTGTACTTTTCCCAGTAAAGTTTTTATCCAAGCATATTCCAATCTTAACTACTCAAAGTTGAATGATCTTGAGCAGAGCACTCAACTATGATGGGTGCATCAGCTTCCTTGTCTACAAAACTAAAGCAGTCAGATCCAGTAAGCTTTAAACTTCCTTCTAGCTCAAAAATTCTGTGCCTATGGTCTGACCTCTCCCTCTTAGTGTGTTCATCTCCACCTCCCCCCCTCCCACCCCCACATACACACAGACTTGCCCCAAACTCTGAGGCTTATCCAGTCAACGCCTTTGTCCAGCAAGCTGCAAGGAATTCCTACCCACGTTCTCCCTCACTACTTCTTTACCTCAAATTTGATACCAAAAGGATTTTGCAATTAGTTTAGGAAAGAAAAAGCAAGACACACAGACACCATTTACACACAAACCCCACCTTGAGATGAGATCCCCGCAGGGTCCAGCAGTCTCTCCATCGCCCCACCCCATGAAGTAGCCAGCTGCCAGCTCCATGGGCTGGGGAACAGCAACACTGAGTTCCAGCTGCTTGAGTCCAGTCTCTCTTTCCTGCTCTCTGTGACCTTGAACAAGTCATTCTAACCTCTCTGGGCCTCCATTTCCCTAACTGTAAAGGGAGACGTTTAAGACAAAATAAATTCCAAAGTATCTACCAATTTCGATATCCTGCTCTAGAGCTCTGAAATGTCATTAGAAATATCAGCAATCACACCCACCCAAGCACTCCTGTTGGTTGGTATTGGTGTTTACCGATGGCCTCCCAGATGAACCAAAGTCACTTTTGCATGAGGCTGCGCAATCAATACTAATAGCGCATTAATGGAAGCAAATAGTTCTAATTTGTGTTTGTTTATTTGTTTATTTCCAGGCTAAGGAAGTTGCAGGAACCACCTGCCAATGGGTTTTGGAGACTCCCTACCGCCCGTTAGCGGACAATGGGCCCACCTCACATTCAGAAAGTAAAAAAACGATGAAATTAAAACAACAGAGCCAAACACTGAGAAAATGACTTAGGGAAAGTAGCTTGATATTCCTCTGTAAAACTTGTTAATCAATAATGATAGTAAGACAGGGTGATATAAAGTAAAACTAAAATCAGGCACAGGAAAGACTGATTTGCCTGGGATCCCTTTCAGCCGTGTAGTTGACACGAGCGGCCAAGACCATAATACTCACGTTTCTATTTACTACCCTCAACTGACATGCTTAACTATTTGTTTTCTTTTAAATAAAATGAGGAAGCAACAACTGTATTAAATCCATCTGCAAAAAACCCATATTTGCATGTGGAAAACAAATAAGTGGGTGCCTGAATGGGTGATTAGGCATGCAATTGGCCATCTGCACCCCTGCAGGTGTGTCTGCTGCAAGAGCAGAGACTCGCAATAGGGAGGCTTCCCCCACTGAGGACTACAAGTGGGAGGGAACCAGGACCCTTCACAAGTGGACTTGTTCCGAGCTGCCCACTGCTACCTACCGTCCCAGCTCGTGAGACAGTGCCCTATGTCGTAAAGCCGAAAAACGGAAATGTGTTGTTATTCTTTCATTAGAGTTCTGGGCATTCTTTAAATCACAAAGGCATGCTTTTTCCTGAGCATCTTCACTGTGTGCTTACCAAATACAGGCATAACTCTTTGGTTGCACTTGACTTTATTGCACTTTACAGATACTGTGTTTTCTTCAAATGGAAGCTTCGTGGCAATCCTACGTCAAGCAAGTCCTTCGCTGCCGTTCCCCCAACACCAGGTGTTCACTTCACATCTTCCTTTTAACAGTCCTTGCAATAATTCAAACTTTTTCATTATTTTTCAATCTACCAAGTGTTCCAAAAGTCTCCGTACACAGAAAAAGCTACATAACAAAAAACATCTTGGAATGTGTTCACCATGAACAGGAGGACTTCCTGTGTCTATGGCCAGCACGTAGAAAATATTTTGTAGGGCAGCGCCTGTGGCTCAGTGAGTAGGGTGCCAGCCCCATATACCAAGGGTGGTGGGTTCAAACCCAGCCCCAGCCAAACTGCAACAAAAAATAGACGGGTGTTGTGGTGGGCGCCTGTAGTCCCAGGTACTTGGGAGGCTGAGGCCAGAGAATCGCATAAGCCCAAGAGCTGGAGGTTGCTGTGAGCCAAGTGACGCCACGGCACTCTACCGAGGGCAGTAAAGTGAGACTCTGTCTCTACAAAAAATATATATATATTTTGTAAAATTTTATAATGAATCTTTTGCAGATATAGGTACCTTTAGTTACAATTTCCCATTTTCCCTATGTATGGAGACTTTTTGTGCTCTGTGTACTAAGGGGATCTGTGATCTTTGATGTGATTACTCTAATCATTTTGGGGTGCCACAAACCACACCCATAGAAGATGGTAAACTTATTCTATAAAGGCTCTAATGTGTTCTAATGGCTCCTCTGGCCATTTCCAGTCTTTCTCCCTGAGGCTTCCTATTCATGAGAAACTATAATATTGAATTTAAGCCAATTAATAATCCTACAAGGGCCTCTAAGAGTTCCAGTGAAAGAAGGAGTATCACATCTCTCACATTATATCAAAAGCTAGAAATGAGGATGGGGTGTCAAAAGCTGAGACGGGCCAAAAGCTGGGGCTCTTGTGCCATACAGCAAAGTTGTGAATGTAAAGGAAAACTTCTAGAAGGAAACTGAGAATGCTGCTCCAGTGCACACACAAATTATGGGAAAGTAAAACAAGATTATTACTGATAGGAGGAGAGTTTTAGTGATTCAGATAGATGACACCAGCCACAACATTCTCCTAAGCCAAAGGCTAATCCAGAGCAAGGCTCTAACGTTTTTCAATTCTTTGGTGGCTGAAAGAGGTGAGGAAGCTGCAGGAGAAAAGCTGCAGGTTGAAGGAAAGAAGATGTCTCCAAAACATAAAAGTGCAAGGTCAGGCAGCAAGTACTGATGGAGGAGCTGCAGTGAGTTATCCAGAAAATCTAGCTAAGATCACTGATGAAGGTAGACACTAAACAACAGAATTCCAATGTACACAAAACAGCCTTCCACCAAGAGAAGATGCCAGCTGGGACTTTCGTAGCCAGAAAAAAAAGAGTCAATGCCTGGCTTCAAAGCTTCAAAGGACAGGCTAAATCTTGGTAGAAGCCAATGCTCATTCACCATTCTGTAAATCCTAAGGCCTTAAAGAATTATGCTCCACCTATTCTATCTGGATAAATGTTTCCACACCTCCTAATGCAACATCCATCTTGTAGACCACAGATAAAGGAGTAATTTCAATTTCCAAGACTAATTATTTAAGAAACATGGATGTGAGCAAAATAAATTAAAAATCTTTTGAAAAGGGTTCACCATTCTAGATGCCATTAAGAACATTTTTGATTCATGGGAGGAGATTAAAATATCAACATTAACAGAAGTTTCGAACAAGTTGATTCTAACCCTCAAGGATGACTTTGAGGAGTTCAAGACTTCAGTAGAAGTAGTAACTGCAGATGTGGTAAAAATAGCAAGACAATTAGACATGGAGCCTGAAGATGTGACTGGATTACTAGAATCACATGTTTAAATTTGAAAGGATGAGGAGTTGCTTCTTAATGGATGAATGAAGAAAGTGGTCTCTTGAGATAAAATCGACTCTTGGTGAAAATGCTAGGAACATTGTTGAAATAGCACCAAAGGATTTAGAATATTACTTAAACTTAGTGGAAAAGCAGTAAAAGGCTTTGAGAGGATTGACTCCAATTTTCAGAGACGTTCTACCATGGGTAAAGCGCTATGAAATAGCCTGGCATGCAACAGAGAAATCTTTCATAAAAGAAAAGTCATCAATGCAGCAAAGTTCATTGTTGTCTTGGCACAGCCAACTCAGCTTTAGCAGCTACCACACTGATCAGCCAGCAGCCATCAACACTGAGGCAAGACCCTCTGCCAGTAAAACAATCACAACTCACTGAGGGCTCAGATGACTGCTAGCATTTTTTAGCAATAAAGTATTTTTGGGGGCTGGGTGCAGTGGCTCACGCCTGTAATCCCAGAACTTTCAGAGGCCAAAGCAGGTAGACTGCTTGAACTCAGGAATTTGAGACCAGACTGAGTGAGAGTGAGACCCTCTACCCTATTTTGGTAGACAGGCTCTACCAAAAATAGGAAAACTAGCCGGGTACTGTAGCCCGTGCCTGTAGTTCCAGCTACTCAGGAAGCTGAGGCAAGAGGATGGCTTGAGCCCAACAGTTTGAGGTTGCTGTGAGTTGTGACACCAGTGCACTCTACTGAGGGCAACAAAGTGAGACTCTGCCACCAAAAAAAAAAATTTTTAATTAATTAATTAAATAAACAAAGTATTTTTTAATTGAGGTATGTACATTGGTTTTTATCATAATGCTGCTGCATAACTTAACAGCATAATATATAGATAATATTTATGTGTGCTAGGAATCAAAAAATTTGTGGGACTCATTTTATTATATTTGTTTTATTGAAGTGGTCTGGAAGCTCACCCACACTAGCTCTGAGATATGCCTGTGTTTGTTGTGACAGCTGTTTTATTTTAGCTTGTGTGACCTATCCTACACTCTTCACTCCAGCCACACTGGCCTCCTTGATTCTCTGATGAGCACTGAGCATGCTTCAAGCTCAGGGCCTTTGCAATTGCATTAGATCAGTCTGAGACACTCTTCCTCCTGCCCCCAATCTCCATGACTCCAACTTGCCGCCTCACTTTGCTCAGGTCTCCACTCAAGTACACTCTTAGGTACTTCTGCACTACCAGAGCACTTTGCAACACTTTCTCAGACCAATGAACTTAGATTTGTAACATCTTCACCCTTTTTTTCCTTAACCTGCTTTATTTTTCTTCTTAATATAGATCACGATCTGAATATTATATATTTACTCATTAATTCATCTGTCTTTTTTTTATAATTTGTTCTACTCCTATCACCTGGAATAGGTGCTTGATAAACACTTGTTAAGTTAATGGATCATCATTATTATTTGCAAACCACTATACTAGATACCATAGGGCCTCATATGGAATAAGACAGGATATATCTCCTCCAGAAAGTGTAGAAAGAAGGCTGTGGAAATATGCTTATCTGGCAGAGGGAAATGGCACGAATGCTCTGCTGGATTTACAAGCAAGTGCTCTGGTAGTGCAGAAAAAGCAAATCACTGACAATAGGGAGGGAGGGCAGTTGGAAAAAGTGTAAAAAAACATAATTCTCTGAATCCTCAAAGAACTCAAAATAGACCTTCCATTTGATCCGGGAATCTCATTACTAGGCATCTACCCAGAAGAAAAAAAAAATTTTTATTAAAAGGACATTTGCACTAGACTGTTCATCACAGCTCAATTTACCACCACCAAAATGTGCCCATCTTCTCAGGAACGGATTAACAAACTATGATAGATATAGATATAGATATAGATATCATGGAAGACTATTTAGCCATAAATATATATGTGTATATTTATATGAATACTATTCAGCCATAAAAAAGTGGAGACTTTACATCTTTTGTATTAACCTGGATAGAGTTGAAGCATATTCTTCTTAGTAAAGTATCACAAGAACGGAAAGGCAAGTTTCCAATATACTCAATACATTGTGAATTTAAGTTGGGGGGAGGGGTGGAGGGGAAAAGAAGAGTGGAGGAGGGAGGGGGGTTGGTGTATTAAAAAAAAGAAATTAAAGAAACATAATTCTCTTGAACAATCTTGAAAAGAAGCAAAGAAACAATCCTCAAAAATACATTCAGTACAAAAAACACTAACACATCCTCAGCCTCCTTTCCTTCGTCAATGCTAAGTGATTATCTTTCCCAAGATAAGTTAGCATTTATGTGTGCCAGGACAGTGGAGAAAGGAAGAGTCATTTTCCTTCAGAAAGCCTTCATTTTTAAATGAAAATTATTTGAATGCACACAAAACATGTCTTCAAAAAACTGCAGACTCTCAAGACAGGGAGGACCTGAAGGTCATGGAGTACAGCTTCCTATTCCCTCCACAAAACACCTACAGGTGTCAGCTCCTCCCTAAACACCTGCAATGATGGAGAACTTTGAGCTCCTGAAAAACACATTCCATTTGTGGTTTGCTCTTAATATTAAAAAGTTCTTTCTCATGTTATCTTTCTGTTGTTTCCATCCACTACTCCCAGAAGTCTTTCCGAAGTCACAAAGACTCCTCCACCTGTGTTCCTTCCAGGGCAGAGTCCTAGGAGAGTAACACCTGCCCTGCTCTCTTCTCCATCCTATTTCTCTTTTCTTCACATTAAGCATTTTCAGATCCCTCTTTATCCCTCCAGGCCTCTAATTTTCAGTGCTTTCAACTATCCTAAATGCCCTCTTCCTTTCCCTTCTCTGTCTCTCCCACTGTTCCACAAGCTGGTTGTTGAGTTAACCTCCTGCTCAGGCAAATTGGCTCTTCGCTGAGAGCTGAGCACTTTGTCCAAGGTGGGCAGGAAGGGAACATGTAGTCTAACGATTCAATGGGTAAGACTAATCCAGTTAAGACCCTGGAAGGGTCACCCCCCTTTCTGACCTTAAATTTGATTTGCCATATTTGACATACATTAGAATAGCTTGGACATTAAAACTCCATGAAAACAAAGAAAATAGAGGTGAAAGCTATCCCTTCACTCCACGCAACCCCAAATACATACAGAATCTAAGGAGACTAGTGTCTCCAATAAGTCATGGACCTTTGAATCCTTGTTCCAGCTTCCCAGCTCCCACAGCCTGCCTCCATGATGAATGAGAGAGGGGGATGTGTAGCTTTGACCCAACCTATCCCCGAGAATGGGGTGGGCATGACACCTAAGAGTCAGTAAATCAAAGCACCTGGACAGCAAGACAAAAAATCACCATCACCAAAAGCAGCGCAGAGACCTCCTATCTACCTCCACCTTTCCTCCCAGCCCACAGTCACGGTGATATTGCTAAGTGATCACGAACTCAGTCAGGATGCAGCCTCAGAATCCTTCTCAGTATAGCACCTGAATACAGCCTTGGGCCATGTGAAATTAAATTCAAACCTTTCATTCCTCAGATAAGAAACACAGAACCTCAAAGAGAAGCCACAACTTGCCCAGGTTAGGAGCAGACGTAGAACTACAAATGTCCCCTATCCCATTCTCCTAAGTCATTTAAGTCACTTCTCCCCACCTAACTCTGATGGTCTGGGAGTAGTCCTTACAGTAAGGGAATGTTATTATATAAAATTCTTTAAGAAGTACAGATGAAGGGACAGAAGCTTCACAGAAAGTTTGTAGGATAAGTTGTATGTGAGCCGGCCGGCAGAAGGGTACTATCTGTAGGAACCAGTGCAGTTTATTTGTCTTTAGCATAAGAAAATTCAAGGTTAGGGAAACACTCCCAGCAGAAGAAACAGCGTAGGCAAAGAAATGGTGAGGCCTGCTGAGTGCTACCCTGTTTCCCCGAAAATAAGACATCCTCCGAAAATAAGACCTACTTACAGGAATGATAAGATGTCCCCTGAAAATAAGACCTAGCGTGTCTTTGGGAGCACACCTTAAAATAAGACTGTCTTATTTTCAGGGAAACAGGATAGTAGGGGCTGAGCAACAACTACACCCAAATGAGGCTAGGGGGTGAAGGGAGCTAAAACAACAAGATTCAAAGAGTAAACCAGGGGCTTTGTGGAGCTGTAAATGCTGATTTTTCAAAAAATTAACTTAAAGGCTTTAAGTTTCATAAATGGCAAAAGAAGATAAAGAAAAGGAAGGAAAACTAAAGGATATATCTTCATTCTCAATGGGAGGAAAAAAAAAGCCTTGCTATAAACTGCATTACAGGAACACTTTCATTATGTAAAAGCCTATTTTGTTTTCATGTCATTCTTAGATTACATCATAGAGTGACTGCAGCCGTCTCGTACCGTATTATAAATAAATCACTAGCTTAATCATAGAATGAGCCAGGGCCCCAGATTTAAAGGCAAAATATTAGATCATTTTTAATAACTGATATAACTCAAGCCGATTGCCATTGAAACACAGTGAGGTGATGTCATCCTGAAGAAGTCCAAAGAAAAGCCAAAGGGGGTCAGGGCGGAGCAGGCCCCAGAGCCACTTCCATCTGCAGAGGGAGAGGTCACTGACGGCACCTGAGTGGAACCTGCCCTCTGGGCTGAACGAGTCCTACCATGAAAAGCACCACTTCTAAGTAATGATGCCCAAAAAGCCTCCCTTGTGAAACACAGTTTATAAATATTTTTTCCCAGAGCGATCGTATTTCCAAATGTCAGAAAACACGAGCATATTATGATGTTTGTATTTATGTCTTGGGAGCCATTGAGCAAAATTATAAATGTTAAAGCTATTAGTCATTCAGGACACATAAAATCTGGGGTGACCAGTATGCAAATGCTCCAGATCTGGTCCAATCTCATAAGAGAGTTGGCAGTAGAGACAGTGGTCTAACAAAGAAGAAAACGGAAGCTGAATTCCAGCAAAGAGTTTCCGACTATCAGGGAGGTCAGAAACTGACATTCTAAGGTACACCGACTACCTACCAAGTTCTGCACTCAGTAGGAGCTTCAGATACCTCTTGCTGCTTTATGAACACAGATGCAGGTAGACACTATTTGCCCCATTTTTTTTCAGATGTGGAAACAGGTTTTAAAACTGATTGAGTGACTTGAGAAGATTATGCAGCTAATATATGGTAGACCTCTTACTTCAAATTCTGCTTGGCCGTAGTCCCTTCATCTACCTAAAACTTTATTTCCTTTTATGTAGTTGCAATAAAAACAATATAATTGGTAAGAATCACTCTAAAAACAAAAAAAAAGTATTAAAAAAAAAAAAACACTGAGAGTTGAAGGAGACCACGGAGTGGGGAGAAGTATTCACATCCTGGCCAGGAACGTTTTCAGTAACCAAAGCTGGGCTTTCCTCATTTTGGCTGTGGGGCTGCTAAGAAGCTCAACCATAATTTCAAGTCTCCCATTTCCATTAATTTTTTAGGAATGTTAAGGTGGACGTGAAGAGAACCTGTCACTTTCTATAAAATAAACTGCCAAGTCTGATTTTTAAAAATTTTGGTGGGAGCATGAGATGGATGCCTAGAAAAGGAAGTTTCAGCCAGACAGAAGGTCCTGGCTGAGGCTTTGCGTCTGGTCCTGTCACTGTCATGGTGATGCTGTGTATCAGCTCTCTTTTCGTAATACAAATGTTATTCACGACAGCAGAGACACACTGTCTGAGCCAAGTAATACTGAATTTATGCAACTTTTCGGGACCCAGCATGACCCAGCAAGGAGAGGCAGATCCCTGAAATTTAACTGAAAGGACAAAATCAAGGTCCAAGTCTCCAAATTTTGACCTATTTTCCATAATCTATTTCTGGGACAGGAAAGAGGTTGAAAAATGAAGAGAAAACATGCCCCAGAGTTGCATGGACTCGTTATGAAGCACAGCCTGTGAGCAGTGACGGAAAGAAAGCCCTGGGAACTACCTACATATGGTTCATCTCCTGACCACCCACTGGCTGTGTGGCCCCAGAAGAGTCTGTCTCCTCTCCAACTCCTAGGGTGTCACCACCTTGAGCAAAGTTCTCAAATGAGAACTTTGAGACATTTCTACCAAAGCAGCTCTAACTGCTAAAGAGGACAAAAACATAGAGGCATGGCAGCTCAGCAATAATTAATAACTTGTGTTTTTCCTCTGAAAAGCTATGCCAACTTTGCCTTCTATGGTTATGATACATCCACGCTTATATTAAGGGTTTTAAATGGCATTTTTCCCCAAAAGTCTTCAAATAAAATTGATTCCCAGAGCTGTGCTGAGTTTATTCAGTAGCTGCAAGTAACCCTCACTCCCCCCTTTGCATGGCCATGTCACTTGGGATATCTGTAATAGGCAGCCCCCAAGGGGCCCCGCTCCCTCCACCTCTTGGTATTCATACCCTGTGCAGTTCCTTTCCGTTAGGGTGGGCTGGGTCTAGCAACTCACTGCTGGTAAAGATAATGAGACAGAGGGAATACTGTGTCACTTCCAGGATTAGGTAATAAAAACATAGTGACTTGCATCTTGGGCACTTTCTCTTGCTCACTTACTCTGAGGGAAGCCAGCTGCCCTCTGGAAAGGACAGCATGGCAAGAAACTGAAGCCGTCAGCCCAACCACCTGCAGGGAACTGAATCCTGCCAACAATTATGTGAGTGAACTTGGTAGCGTGTCTTCCTCAGATGAGCTTTCAGATGAGACTGCAGGTCTAGCATCGCCTGGGCTGCAATGTCCCGAGAGACCTTGAGGCACCCATCAAAGCTGCTCCTAAATATCTGACCTACAGAAACCGTGACATAGTAAATGCTTCTTGATTTAACGGGCTACGTTTGGGGTAATTTGTTACATAGACAACTAATAAAATGCCCAGACCTGGGTTATTTTAATCTAGTGTGTGTGTGTAAGACAGAGCACAAACACATCTCCTACAAGACATCCCTGCATTAAGGAAGAGCCAGAGTCCCCAGAGACTCAAACCCAACAAGTCCTCTTGTAATTTTTAAAGGAAATAACAAAATCTGGCTAAGAAAATGGTCATACGTGCCCAGAACCCACCTGACTGGGTAATTGCAGCCAGCCAAGACATTCACCTCTAACGAATGTGACCAGTGCTTTGCTTCCGGCAGAGACTAATACCTGATACTTCTGAGAACCAAAGAGGAAATATTACAACCAAAAGCCCTTGCTTACAGTCAACAACTGTACACTGGTATCAACAGAGGGAAATAATTTCCTTCCTGACTCCCACTGGGTCTGTCGTGCCTGGAGCAGAAGGTGTGATTATCTAACCAAACAAAGCAAGAAGCCAAGCGGGCTAGACGGTAGCTTCTGGGGAGCATCTCAAGATTTGAGCTTCCCAGGTCTCCAAATTTACCTCCCGCCACCTCATGTTGCCTCAGGCAAAAATGGATGTGAAAAAGAATAATAACACACAATTCTATTTCCACCTTAACCATCCTTATTAAGCAAGGTTCCAGCTCCAGCTGCTTTCCAAGACTGAAGGTAAGTTAGTGCCCATCCGGTCCTGGGAGGAGGGTGCAGGGTTTGGCACAAGGACACATGCTGACCAGGAGCTACACACCAGGCCTGGGCTGAGCTCTTCACTTACATCACCTTTTTCTTTGTATTCAGGATAAGTCTCTAAAGAAGAACACAACTGAAATAACCTATCATGTCTGGACTGTATATAGTTTACAAACCCGGTTGTCATTTAAGAAACAGGACAAGTAGGCAGGGCGATGATTACCATGTCTAATTCTCATATCAGGAAAATGGGGGTAGAAGGATATTTTTCTAGGTCACACATGTAATACTTGGCAGGCCTTCTGGTGCCCCATCCCGCCATACCCACCAACTTTTTATGGACTCACACACTTCTTAAGCCACACTGACCCCAAAGCCTCTTGCCGTCCGGTCATTTGTTTCATTCTCATACAACCAAATAGTGCAGCCTCCTCTGTGCCAGAATTCCCGTAACCCCAGCAGCGAGTCAGCCAGTGTCCCGGGACAGAACACCCTCAGGCAGGGGACACTCAGCACCTTCCAATGATCCTTTTCGTTCATGAAAATGAGGGTGCATGTCTGCACTGTGTGCAGAGACCTCGCAAGACTCTGGGAACACACGTGTGATGCTGCCCCTTTTCTGACCGGGCTTCACGTCCTTGAAGGCCACGATGGTGTGTGCCCGAAACCCTGTCTTCTCCACAGTCTCACTCTCGCAACAGCTCTTGGTGGGCTATCATTTCTGGTCCTGGCAGCACCTCTGTAGCAGTGGTTCCAGCTACTTCATGAAGTAGCAACGAAAATAATTTTATGGTTGAGAACCACTGGGAGGGTCCAGCTATGTAATGTCCCTGTCAGAGATGAAACAAGGACTAGAGTCTGACACTCTCGCGGGGCTCTGTTGGGAATAAAGAGATTGTCAGAGGCCTGCGGTTGTCCCCACAGCTTCTAGTCCTCTCTGTCCTTCCTAACAGCACCCAGATGTTTTCTTGAGGGCCCACGTTGTCTTCACTATGCAGCTGTCATGAGGTGTGGGTGGGATTGAGTACAATGCAGTTTAAGGGGAGCTCTGGTTCATGCACATCAGTATGATCCTATTCTCCTAGCCTCAGCGACTGGTTCAGAAATGTATAGTAACCCAAGCCTATGAAAAATGGCAAACAAGGCTCTCTTACCCCCACGTGGGAAGAAAGATGCCTATGGTCTGGGTTGCAGTAGGCAGCCATATTGTGACCATGAGGTAAAACATCCTGAGGATGAAGCCAACATACGGGAGAAGGGAGAGGAGGAGCCCTGCAGAGAGGCAGAGCTGGACGCCTGCGCAGACTGGCCTGAAGCCCACCCTCCCTCTGGACTCACCAGTTTCCAGGTGTTCTAGATTTGCAGGATCACCCACCCACTTTGCTCCAGATACAAGACTCCATTAAGTGCCTTAGTAAGGCTGCGTCAGCATTTTAGAGACAAAAGCCACTGCAGGCTCATAACTGGCTTATGAATAACACAAACTTCTGAGTCTTTTCCAGCTTGCTCCTCTTACAGCAATGCCCTCCCACTTTGATACTGCACACTTGAATTTTTTAAATCTAAGTGCAAAGTTTCATGTTTATCACAATTTAATTTTAAACACTAAAAAAAATAAATAGCTAAAGCAGGTAACAAAGATTCTCTTTTAATCCTTAAACTGTAAGTTAAAGGGAAAATATTCCAGACCATGTTTGGAATGTTAATAGACTATAATGTTTAAGCACCACACCAGTGATTTCCAGCTTTTTATGTTATGCAGATCAAAATTGCATGGAAAGTCAATTGTGCTTTTAAGACACATGAAGAAAAGAGAGTGACAAAACGCAACTGTAAACTCAGTCACTGTTTTAGATGAAAATAGGTTTTTAAAATCATAATGACATCTGCCCTGTTTTAGAAAACTACACCGCAAATATGGCAAGGTTTACCATATTACTTTTACTTGCTCAGTTTAAAGCCAACACGTGGGGCATCTATGGATTGGCTTCAGCATGGATACCACAGTGCTAGAACCCTCAGTGGAAGCCCAGAGCTCCCAGGGAATCACCTGAGACCTCACCAGAGCCCAGAGTATCACTGCCCGCCATTGACTCTTTTCACTACCCCATCTATATGATGTTCTACTCTAACCACTAAGACAGAAGTACTCCAAACACAAGGGACAGCTTTCCTTACCTGGCCACCATTCTCCTCTCTGAACACACAAGATTCACACTCAGACCCCAAAGGAGTTCCGGCAGGCCCTTTAGGACAAAGGCGCACACCCTTCACCTGGGTAAATCTAGCCTCCCCTGCCTTAAAGGGCTGCTGGGAAAAATACAGTAAGATCACAGAAGAAGCAGCACCTTGCAGAGGGGTAAACCAGAGGCACTCAGTAGTATGCTTTCTTTCCTCACACCTGCCTATAACATGCACAATTTCATTTTGGTCTTTCGATATCAAGAACATTTCCCACCATGCCAATGGAATGGAAGGGAGCAACGCAATGACTGGCAACCTGAAATCCTTACTCCAGGTTTCCTTCTCATTTCTCTGCATGCCGCCTCCCGAGAGCTATGCCCTGCCTTTGCTTTGCCACACATCTCATTAGCATTATTATAACTCATCCATTGCTGATGAAATCAATTCAACAAAAAAGGAAGAACATTTTGGTTCTTCTCTAGTTCTTAATCCATCCACTTATGGGTGCCCGTGCTTTAAATGGAAACCCCTGATTTTTTTTAAACTTATTATAATGTGTACATTGATTTTAAAACAGAAAAGTCTTCTTTTCCGTGTTAAGACTCACAATTGAGGAAAAATGTCTTCCTTCGGATGAGTGCTCAGTGGAATAATCAAAATAGCCGAGCGCTGGGATCAGGTGACCAGAACCCGTCTTCTGTCTCTGAGTCTCAAATTTCTCACCTGTGAAAATGGGAGAAGGCAGTTGCTTATGAACCTCTGAAGTCCTACAAGTTTCAGAACCTCCCAGAATGATAAAGTCTCTGGGCCATATTGGGAATGACACAGGCTTGAAATCCACCACTCCCGTGGCTTACTTTTATACCCACTCACCCCCCATTCCATCAGTTCCTGGCACTTTTATTCCACTAATTGGTTTCAGAATAACAAGGAAAGAGAATGCGGGTGCCTCAGTGTTCACATCTCAGCTCTGCATGTTAATAATGAAGGTGAAAGGGATAAACCACTTAGATATACTGCGGACAAGAAAAAGCATTAACAGATAAATCTGAACTGCACCAAATAAAAAGAGAAAAGGAATATGAGTTGGAGACAAATTTCAAACTATGGGATCTAATGTCCCTTTTGAGCCTTAATTTTCTTGCCTGAAAAATGCGAGCTGGTAAGCAGCAGAGAGGTGGACAATTTTGACACTTCCTGGCAGGGCCTTATAACAGGTTTTATTTCATTAAGAACTATTACTCTTTTGCTAAAGATTATACATTAGGTATTTCAACAGAGAAGTATTCCAGGGAAGCGGGCTGTTCTAAAACCTGTCTTTTATGTATTCAGGAGAAATTCACATACCATAAAAACTACCACACCCATTTTCATTGTTGTTATTTCAAATATTATCTAATCAATCCTATAATTGTTTTGTGTGTAATATCTCATTCAGTCTTCAAATACCTACATAAGCTCAAAGTTGAGAGGAATCTTTAAAATGACTGACCTCAATTCTTCCAACTGATGGGAAGAGAACTCAGGGGGTCAGGGGAGGGAGGAAGATGGCCCGCCCAGGAGCCCAGCAGTAGTGGTAGGTAGTCCAGGGATTACAACACTAGATCCAATTACTGCCCATCTTGACAGAGGACACCAAGACCCCATAGAGGGACTTGCCATCATCACAAAACCAGTCACACCCAGAATGAAACCAGGACTGACACGCCCAGGTGTCTGAACACCTGCCTCAAAGCTCGCCCAGTGTATGTCAACAACAGAAAGAAATAAAGTAGAAAAAATGAAGCAGGACCAAGATGAGCCCAGAAAAGCAATGTGTTTCCTAAGAACTAGTGGTCTTCAAGGACATCAGGATGCTCAAAGCCATTTTTTTTTTTTTTTTATAAACAGATGTTTATTTCTCACTGTTCCGAAAACTAGAAAGTACAAGATCAAGGTGCTGATGGATTCAGTAGTGGTGAGGCCTTATTCTCATAGATGGTGCCCCCTGTGTGTCCTCAGAGAGCAGAATGGTCAAACTCCCTTGGGCCTCTTTTCTGAACACCAGTATCATCCATGAGGGCTTCTCTCTCTAACCACCTCCTAACAGTCCCACTTACATTTTGGAGGGACACAACTTTCAGACCAAGGCAACACATCATAAAAGATTACTCTCAAAGCCATTTCTATTGAGATCAGAGAGAGGCATCATTTCAAACTTGCTGTGGAATGGATTTCCAGGGGCCAACATTGGATCCATGGACAGTGCAATCCCAGAAAAGACAAAAAGAGAACCCCCACCCCTACCCCATGAAAGTAAAGCTTCTTGCAGAGAGATATAACCAAAACGGTTTCTTTAACAGCAGCAAAGACCATCTGACTTCCCATATTTCTAAAGTTCTCTAAAAGGAGAAGCACTCTACCCTCAGCTCCAGGGATCCTCAGGTCTCTCCTGC
Source organism: Nycticebus coucang (assembly GCF_027406575.1). Classification (NCBI taxonomy): domain Eukaryota; kingdom Metazoa; phylum Chordata; class Mammalia; order Primates; family Lorisidae; genus Nycticebus; species Nycticebus coucang. The sequence goes on from NC_069795.1 coordinate 85,728,218, forward strand.
CTCCCTCCATGCACAAATCAAAGTGGTCTCATTTTTCCACAGTCAACTTCTCTTTTATTACTTTTTTTCTTCTTTTCCATAAAGAGAATGAGCAGCTTTGCTAAAGAACTGCTGTGAAATGATTGAAGTTCTCATGCAAACAAACCATTAGCAAAGTTCAAATGCAATTTAAATTACCAGTTGTTAAAGTGCTCCTCAATTTCATGGTAAGTTTCCAAGGAGAATTACATGCTATCTACTATTTAATTGGTTGTTTTCTATTTTTTAACATCCATTTATCCCCCACCCCACCCTTATATTTCAGAACTGTCTATAAAGGCTTCCCTTTAAAAAATTATACATTGTTGAATAGATTAAATCTAAAGATTGAAAAGTATCAGAGCAACAGCTGTAGGATTACGCAGCTTGGCAGAAATTGATGCTTTTGACACCACAAACATGGGGAATTTTAAAATCTTAAGGATCACCTAGCATGGCCCTCACTCTTTAGAGATGAAGATGCTGAGGCTCCCATAGGGAACGGAGGGGTTGGACCAAAGTCCTCTGCCTGGTCAGTGAGAGATTCAGGACGAGAATCACAGCTCAAACCCTCAGCCCTCTGCCACCTTTCCACATGGTTGCCCATGAATGGTGAAGGAAAATGGTGAGAAATCGTTAAGGAATTTGATTTTCTACCTGTATTTTTAAAAGAGGAAATAAAGCCCTCTTCAAGTGTACTGCTGACCACAAATGCAGAGATGGGCAATGTCATATATCTCTCCAATAGACAAGAAAAGAAGTAAAACCTGATGAATGAGTACGGTCAAAGGAGCCTAAAAGAGACATTCTACCAGCAGATTTCTGGTACGAAAAGTCAAGTTACTCATCTAGACTCATTAAATTAGTTACAGGACATCAGGACTGCAGATTTCCACTATGTTATCTGGCCCTGAACGACTGGTTGCCCCCGGAGGGAGAGGATAAAAAAATCAACAAAGCAAAATCAGGTCTTGTCACATCTGTAAATGGCAAGGATTTCTAGAAGCCTTCATGAATGCAGTGTGAAGTTCAAGGCTTTGATATTGGATTTTTGTTAAATCATTTTAACCGCTCTAAGCTCGAGATTCCCTGTCTGCAAAACAGGGCTAATACCACCAACTTATCCGTAGTGTGTGATCACTTCCTTGGATTCTATATCCAGTAGGTACAGAACAAAACCCTGCATACAATATGCATCAATTCATGTTCACCCTCTTCCAGGATTTCTGTGATTTATCCAAGCCTCTGGTTCTGTGGTTCTCATTTGTTTTGACTAAAACTGAGCCTATAAACCCTGTATGTTTCCCCCAATTATGTAAATTAATTTATTTTACCAACTAAAAAATAAAACACATCTATGACAAGTTATATATCTAAGTAATTAACTTGTAAATTCATTTATTGTACCAATTAAAAAATAAAACATCTATGAAAACTTCTATTTCTTAGTATTTAACTTCAAAAACAAACTATTTAAAAATAGCCTCCAAATCCAGTTTCTGAAACACAGATGCTAATAAAATTTCAAGTTTATGTCCAAAACGTTATTTAAACTTTCTATCAACCATATGAGAAAAATTCCTCAATGGTACACTGAGGAAACTGAGGAACAGGGAGGTGATATACCTGCCCAGTGGTTTGGGGGTGGTAAGTGATAAAGCCAGGACCGGAACACAAGTTTTCAAAACAAAACTCCAAATACAGGCTTTATTAATTTGTAGCCACAACTATGATGTGACAGTTATTCTGCCAGAGGCAGAAATACACTGTTATTTTCATATTTCAAGGAGCTCTGAGATGAAAAACAATGCCTACATTTTCAAGCTAAAAAAAAATAAAAATAAAAACAATGTTTATATTAGAAGCATAGAAGTCCTTCCTGAATTGCACCCTGCTGTTGCATTCTTAAGCGAATAAAAAGCTCAGAGCCCTGGCACTAGGCAAACATCTACGGGTGTGTGAGAAACAGCCCTAAGAATGGTTACCAATGAGTTGTTATCAGGCCAATTCAGAATTCAAATGGCTGGGTTCATGATCTAACAAACCATAGGAAACCCTAGCATAGCCTTCTGAAACGTCTCTGGCCCAAATGTTCCTTGACACACGTTCTGCTTTCAGAAACAGGTTTGCTAGTACCTCCTGTGCTTGATGAGGCAGTGTGTGGACCCAGCAGGTGGAGGCACTGAGTCAGCCATGCCAAGACCTCTGGAAGAGGCTCACTGGGGATGTGCACCATAGAAGAAAAGCACGCAAAGGCACAAGTACACGCCGTGTCCTTCTGAGACTCCGGAAGTTCTCTGCAGATGATGTGACTTCTAAACTAAGCCTGAACACCCAAAAGGATTTCCATGCATGAGGAGGCAGAAAATAGGCCTAAGGAACACGATGTGCAAAGGCCTTTAGGAGAATGAGTTCAGGGTGTTCTCAGGGAAAGTGACTAATCTGGTGAAGCCAGAAGCAGAGGACGTGGAGGGATGCAGTGGGGCACGAGGCTGGAAAGGAACATTGCAGCTAGGACACGGGGCACCTGTGTTCCAGGCTGAACCACTTGGATTCGGAAACTCATAGGTGTTGCATTTTGGGAAGTAACATAAAAGAAAGTTCAGTAGTAGAGCTATTCCTTTCAGAAATGAATCCCCTTGGAGTGGGTGGCTTCCAACAGAGCAAGGGCAGGAGTATGCCAGCAGAGCTCCTGGAGAAGGCCCCATCCACAGAGAAGTCAGAGGAGAAGGCAGGTCTTAGAGCTGCTCCTAACTCACACCCAAAGGGACCCTCTCCTCTAAGATGGAAACTCTCACCCACAGAATAGACCCATGGAACGCTGGGCAAGAAACCAAGGCTCCTGTTCCAAGCGGGATTGTGACTCTGCCTTCTAGAAAATGCCAACCCCACCCACTAACTCCTTGAATCAGAAAAAGATGGGCTTGAGACAGGCTCTGAACTTTTTCCTGTCTCTCAAGAAGCAGAAGCCAGAGGTCCATCTGGCTCAAACTGCAGGTGCCTAAAGCTCCACATGACAGCGACCACAGAGCTCCAGACCAGGCCTGGCACCTGTGACCAGGGCATCTGATTGAATGAGCCTGCACCGACAACATCACCAGTCAGGTGTATGGAATCCTCCTTTCCCTTAAAGGAGCCTTTCTAACAGCTTCCCTATGTCCAAGGCCTTAGGAAGATGCAATGCACTCTCGGCCCTTCAAGAGCTCCCCAACAAGAAGGAGAGATAAGATACATAGCAGGAAAGGGCACCACAGAAGAAACAAGATAACAATGCAAATCTTCATAACATGCTATAACATAGGGTGATGTCATAAAGACACTTAATGACAACAAGGGAAAAGGAAAGTGTTGACAACTCCAGAGATAGGCTATTTTACAAGGAGGACCGGGCAGTTTTTATGTCACCCCTGTCAATATAACAGTTTTCGGAGGAACCATTCATTCTATCAGGTGGGCTCATGACAGAGGAGAAAACACAGGCTCAAGAGTGTTCACTGACAGCTAGGAAGTATGACAGACAGGATGCAGATTCAGATCCCACCCTCATACACACAGCACGGTTGTACTCTGTTGCCTCATAGCTAGCTGCGGTGCATTAGCAGAACGGAGAAATCGCTTCTAGTATGGAAAAGTGGATGGCTGGGAGCAGATGGTGATCAGGGATTCCTTCCTTCAGAAGGTGGCATCTGTACAGCAGTTTATGGAGCAGGAGCTCTATGGAAAGAGATGGGACAGGTCATCTCAGGCTAATAGAACAGCATGAGCTAAGGCACGAAGATGAGAAAACGCAGGGGATGTCTGGGGATTGGCAGGGGATGTGGCTGATTTCAGGATGAGTGAGCAGGTGCATCCTGCAAGTCCTCGGTGAACCCAACAGGGATCCGGCCATGATAAGCTCTAGGTAACAGGGGCAGGAATTTTTGCTTAATGCTATTAAACACTGGAAAGGTAATAAATGTTTTACAACAGAGCTGTGGCACAGTTTCAGTTTACCTGGGATTCTGTGCTCCAGTGGGAAGGCTATGCCTCTCAGGGCCTGCCTGGGCCAGATCAGGAATAATGGGCCCCTGGGTCCTTCCACGTCAGGTACAGAGGGACACTGTAACCTGGCTTTGACCTTGAGGGTAAGAAAGTCTGTACCTATTTTGTGGATCTTGACCTCCTTGAGACTCATTAAATTCCAGGCCCTAATTCTAGCCAGAACGTGAGTTACCTTCAACGGGCAAACACAGCATGGAGAACAGGACAGGAGCGTGGACGTGAAGGAACTGCTCTTGGCTCTTGAATCCTCTGCTTATTAACTACGGAATCTTGAGGAAAATCACTTCCTTTTAACAAAGGCGCAGTTTCTTCCTTCGTAAAATGGAAACCACGTACATACACAGCTAAATTCTCATAAGAGCAATTAATTTGTGAGATTAAACATGAGGACGTGTGTTTGTACATGCAGGCTGAAGTGTCTTGGACAGATACTCCCCTTGAAAGCCACCATGCCGACAAGGCTAGCATAAAAACTGCCCAATCCTCCTGGCGAAGTGGTTTAAATCTGGAGTTGTCAACAATTTTCTTTTCCTCTGTTGAAAATTGAGCTGTGTTCCCCAGGCAAGTCATTACATCTTTTTGTGCCAAATTGTTTTCATCTTTTAAATGACCCAATAATCCCACTTTGGGCAATATACATAAGGGAATAATCCAAAAGGAAAAAAAAAGAAGGCAATTTATTCAGAGATGTTATTCATAGTGCTATTTCTAGCTCTTTATATATCCCCCTATTATAGCACTTATCTCACTGTGCTGTAATTATCCACTCCCCTTCCATACGCCTCCAAATTATCTTTGAATCAATCCCCAGCACCTAGCACAATGCCTGGCATACAGTAAGAACTCAATAAATGTTTGTTGACTAAATGCATGGGTAATATAACAGAAATTTTAAAAGAAACTCCAATGAGCAATAGCAAACACTGTTTTTAACGGATGATGTTAGATTGATTTTTTTAAGCTGATAACTATATATTGCAAACTCTTTAAAAAGGAATATATGCAGAAACCTCAGGAATGAGTTTTAGATGACTTAGTTTATGATTTTGGAGCATGTTTGGGCTCAGGCATAAGATTGCCATCAAATGCCCCAAAGGACTTGGTCACTCAGGAGGACGCTCTGACCTGGTGGCTGCAGGACAGAGCTTGGTCAGGAATTCCGGATTCTCAACCTGTTCCAGCCACTACCTTGCTACAGGACTAACTCATCTATCTTCTCAGAGCCCAGTTCCTCCACTGAAAAACAGTATTTGCAGGAAAGCCCAGCCTGTTAAAAGGAATTAGGGAGAGCCCGCAAAGACCAGCAAGTGCAAATTCACATGTAAATAAGAAAGGGACGCTGGGAGGTGCCCTGGGAGCAAAGTCCTCCAGCCAGGAGGGCCTTTCCCACTGAGCTTCCAATCTCACAAAAGGGCTGAAGGGCCTCACAAGTGAGTCCAAAAGGAGGAAGAGTTTCTGCAAGAACAGACAACACATCAAGAAAAAAACACTATGTCAAATACAGCCCATAAAGTCAACATCACTCTTAATGTTCCTTATTCTTGGTGGGAAAGAATGTTTTACAGAAATACCCAGGAGTGCAAAGGAAGCTGTACATTCTGCTGGGCTTCTCCTGGGGCCTTCTAGCAGCTCTCAGCCGGGAATTCACAGGCAGGAAGTGGCTGTCCTCTGCTCATTGGTCAGCAGCTCAAGGTTAGAAACCAAACGGGAGGTGGGGGATGTATGCCACCTGACCCTGGAATCCCAGCTGCTTGTCTGTGTAGCCCCCACTGTACACATTTTCACCTTCCTCTGGGTCTTCCAGATTCCTGCCCATTGAGTGCGACGCTTCTCTGAAGGTAATTACACCCGATATCCTACAGACAATTGCTCCAAAATCTGTTTTGGAGGTTCTCTGCTGCCGCCCTTCCACTGCCCCAGTCCTATTCACCACCACCTGGGTTATGGTAAAGGTTTCTTCCTAACCTTCCTGCTTCTACTCCTGTCCTGCCCACAATCCAGCTCCACACACAGCAGCGGTCATGATGCTTCTGAAACGTAGTTTGGATGGTTCTCAGACGCCAGGCGCAGGTCTCCCCCTCAGTAACACCTAGCCCTGCTGGCTCTCCCCTCCTGCTTCTCCCCAGGCAACCCAGGACCTGCCAGCACACCAGCCTCCTTCGGTTTCTCAAACAGAAACTCGTTCCCACTTAACAGCCTTTGCACGGAGTCTCCACTGCCTGCAAAGTGCTCCCTCTGACTTTCACACAACTGCCGCCCTGTACTCAGATCTCAGCTTACACATTACCTCCCAGAGCCAGTCCCTGCGCTCACGCTCACGCTGCAGGGCGCTGCACTCCTCCCTGGGCCACTCGCCTGCCTCCTCCCCGCAGCCACACTCAGGAGGGAGTTGCAAGGCACCCTCGCTCCCTGTGCCTTATTCTTTGCTCTAAATGGAGCACGGGCAGTGCCCGGAACAGTGCCCGGAACAGTGCCCAGAACCTAAGTGGGAACAATTCACTAAAATTAAAGGAATAAATGCCACAGATGGAAGGAACCTGACAGATTATCTAAAGGAAAAGCAGCCCAGCACTGTGTCCAGTATCTTAGGCTTTGGAGTCAAACAAACGTGGATCACTGTGCTTGCCCTCAAGTGCTGTGGGTTTTGGGCAAGCTCTCTCACTTCTTTGGGCCTTACTTGTATCAGAGATAAAATGGGGGATAATAGTGCCTGCCTTGTGGGCATGTTGAGGAAACCGGAGATAAACCATGTGGAGCCAGTGTACCTCTCAGCACAGACTAAATGTTCTCTGTCATCAACAGCAAACTCATCTTCCAGGTGAGAAAAGAGACTCAGAAAGGAGGGGCATCACCCAAGCCAAACAGAGGCAGAGGCAGGTCACAAAATCACATCTCCAGCTTCTGCCCTGTGCCTGACAATACCTAATAATAACTAAAATACTAAGATACCATGCCATTTGTTTATGCATTCTGCTTTGTTCCAGAAAGGATCTGAAGTGTCCGACAAAAGACCCAAAAGTACATGAATTTTTAAAATGAGAAAATGAGATTGAGAGATTGGAAAATACAGTAAAGAAAAAGGGAAAGATATCAAAAAAATAAGAGCCACGAGTCTCATAACCATTTGCTAGAAGTGGGCTTCAAATTTGGCTCCGAGTTGCCTAGAGGCCAACACAAAACAAAGGAACATCTGAGTCCAGCCCTTTGGAACACATGGTTTATTGCAACGTCACAGCCATGTGTGAGGTGAGGAAGGATCACTATCAGGTGGGAATCACCCTGGCTTGTCTGTCACACTTTTGCCAACCTGAATCCAGTATCTACTTTTTATCATATGCACTCTGATGTCAAACTACTTAAGTTCAAGAACATCTGCCAATGATTACGTGGCTTTGGGCATCTTACTTCACCTTGTGAAGCCTCAGGTTGTTCTTCTTCTGTGACATAGAGGTAAAAAATAGTTCCTAAATGGATAAACGAAATGTGATATAAATACAATGGATTATTATTCAGCCTAGGAGAAGGAGAAGTTCTAACACATGCTGAACTGATGAACCTTGAGAACATTACATTTCGTGTAATGTCACAGATGTCTTCTACACAAGAAGACAAGCGATGGAGGATTCCACCCAGTTGAGGGAACTCAGGTAGTCATATTCATAGAGGCAAAAAGTAGAGTGGTGGTTTCCAGGGGCTGGGGAGGGAAGAATCGGGAATTGTTGGTTATGGGTGGAGAGGTGGAGTTTTGCAAGCTGAAAAGAGTTCTGGAGATTGATTACAAACAAGTGTTAATGCACTGAACACTGCTGAGCTATATACCAGGGCTGTCCGGGAAGTGTGCAGCCATAAACATCTCTAGCTTTCATAGGACATGGCTGGATACTTTCCAGACATCCCATGTATGCTTAAAAAATGGTTATCATGGTAAACTTTATGGTCTGTGTATTTCACCACAATTTAAAAGAATATATTAAAAAAAATAGCACCGATTCACAGGCAGCTATAGTGGTGACTGCACAATGTAGGTAAAGTGTTTATCCCAGGGGCCTGGTACTTAGAAAGTGACTGAGACATGTCAGCTGTCCACATTAGCAGTGTCAGTGTCCATTGGTATGATAACTCCAACCTCAGCACCCGTCCCTCAGCACCACAGGGAAACCTCCCAGGCTTTCAGGGTTCAAGGCACTCTCCTCCCTTCTCAGGGACCAGGAGGGCCCCCAATCACTACCCAGCCACAGGTGGTCAGAGGAGGGGACAAGTTACAGGCACTTTCCTGGGAGTCCTGTGCCAGTGCCTTCTTTCTGGCTGCGTCAGAGCTGCTGAGAAAGCAGCTTCTCTCTCCTCTCAACACTGGCCAGAACAAACGTGGGTCTCAGAGCACTTCTGCTCTGTTCCATCTGCCGCTGGATGCCAGTGGCATCAAAGCGCTCCCCCTAAACACGACTCTGCCTCTTCCCTGTACTGGAGAAGGGGGGTCCTGCAGGTTGTCTGGAAACTGAGCTGACTACAAAAAGTTACTCATTATGGCTATGTAACACCTGGGACGACGTACTAGTGTGGTGACCTCTGGGTCTCTGTCCTGCATTGATCGCATCAAGGCTAAAAGAGTGGGGTGTGCATGTGTGTGTTTCAAACCTACTCAGAATCAGGGCTCACCTTTGAATGAGAACAATCCTCCAGAATCCTCACAGCTTCAGGAAGAGTGGCAGTGGCTTAGATAGATAGAAAGCCCTGCTCAGTTTCTCTCACGGCCCATTCATTATTTTCTCTTCCACAGGTGAAATGGAAATAAAGGGCTATGCTATTCAGTTGTACCTTTTGGAAAAGCTGTCATCCCCTTTGAGGAAGAAAAAGATAGAGGCAGCAACGGGGAGCAGAAGGCCACATTCAAACTATATTCACATGGCCAAAAGAAGGGGATGGTAAGAAAAAAATGAGGAAGGATAAAAAGAAAAAGAATTTTTTTAAAAAACCCAGGCGTCTGAGCCTATGTAACATACTGAAAACAAGTCTGAACAAGGAGAAGTAGATTCTAGCCCTCCATCTCCCACTCACTAGTACGGGCAACTCAAGCATCTCCCAATTTTCTCACCTGCAAGAGAGGAGGCAGCTTACGTCTAGTGGAGAAAGAATGAACTGAGAGAGGGGGTCTGGGCGCCAACGCTACCTAACTGGCCACGTGTCTCCGGGGAAAGTGAGGTCCCTGGGCCTCCACTGGCCATTATGCTTTGTGAAATGAAACCAAACCACAGGATAATCTCTGAGACTCCTTGCAACTCTGACGATGCATCAAATCCACACAATACCCTGCACATAAGGTATTTACCCCGGACTGCTGATGCCCCACAACTGTTAATACATCAACATTTCACATATTCTCAAGTCCAACCACAACTGCTTTTCAAGCGAAAACCACCCCTCCTCAAATGTCCACAAACATCCCTTTTGGCTTAGCAATCACACAGATGACAACACTCCCCAATTATCTTTCTACCCAACTCAAGCTTGGCCTCATGTGGGAGGAAATATCCGTCTGACTTTTTTTTTTCCTTCAAATAGAATTTTTCCTTAGGCAGACCTTGTCTCTCAGCCCCACTGTAAGTACTCCCTGGGGAAAGCAGCTGTCCACACCCACAAATTAAAGCCACCAGTACCCCTAGCAACATGTCCTATCACCCTGCAAGCAAGCCGACCACAGGCCGAAAGCCCCAGTCTCTGAGTAGAAATGCCACCGGACTGGCAGAAACGGTGTACTCACTAGACGTCCGGCCCCACAGGCAGCTGGCCCTCCGCTGGCCCTCACTGCCTCTCACAGGCCCACAGTCCACTGCGAGACACAGCAAAGAGGTGGTCCCGAAGCTGGAGGGGAACAGAACTGAGACACTCTCTCCTCAGCTTCCAGGGGCCGAGGAATGGAGGGGGAAGGGTGAGGGCGGGGGAGGGGGACGACTTTGTTTCTGGAAACGAGAATTCAAATCCTGCTTCTCCTAAACCCTGAGTCACCTCCTTCTCTTCCAATAGATCAGTGTGGTGGGTAAACATTTCCAAATATGGAAAAGCAGCCTGGAGGATGTCAGAAAAATCACCCTTCTCTCCTCTGGCACTTGAAGAACATGCCCCACTTAGACAGAATTCCTCACTCAGAGTAAACTGTTAACCCCCCCTGAAGTGGAGTCTCAGCCCTTCCTTACCCTGACTTGTTACAGGGAAAAGCCTCCCCAAACCAAATAAGGAAGTGACTGGTTTGAAAGGCTTTACTCCACCTTAGGAAGGAGAGTATCCAGAAGGGAACTACATCTATGAGATCTATTAATTTGGGAGGTATCTGGGGGTGATGTACCAGAGAAAGTTGGCAAGAATATAGTTCAAGATTTCTATGCGGGTGGGTGAGTCCTAAAGTAACCCGTCCCCTAAGGCCTCCATCCCTGACTTTCTTGAACTCTGAGTCCCCCTGGGAACTTAGTTTTTTGTGGGTTCTTCATGGGGCAGACACCAGACTTGAAGATTCAGAATAAAACCAGACTATTGAGAGAACATTGTTGTTGGGGGAAGAGAGGAGAACTGTCCAGTTTAATTTGTAAAATTAATTCCAACCCTAAGGTTCTGTGATGGCTAAGTTGGACCAGGGAAGCCAATCAGGAATGAATCTGATCTAAAATGACTCCAGACTGAGTCGGGGGAGTAGGGAGAGGACATGTGAGGAGGGAGGTAGGGTCTTCCTCCTGTACCTTACATGATTTCATTTACAACTTGGGCAGATGTCTAGAAACTGTTCAACTGTGTGCTCTAAAAACACCTTCTACTTGGTCTGTCCAAAAAGTCATTACACATTTATTTTGCTTATTTTAACAAGCTTGCCATAAGCCAACATTTCTTATTTATTGCATGTTTAATAAATGAACACAAATATCAGTGACTACAAAAATAGATAAGGAAACAAGATCAGAGAACCTTCCACCACATGCCAGAACCAGAACTCAGCACAGGGCTATTGCCATAGCTGTTGTTACAGGGAAAAAGCATGGTCCTCGTCCGCCAGGAATGTCCCTTCCAACATTCCCACAAGGGCATTTCAGCAGAGGAAAAAGATATTGTATGGAAAAGAGCTACCTGTGGATGGCACAGAACTCTTAAAACAAGGTGAGCCATGGGACAGGTACAAGAAACAAATGAAAGATCTTAAATTTACCCTCCAGCTTCCAAACAACATCTGGAGATCAGTTTCCACACACACAGAGGCACCCTGTGCCCACCTTAATGTTTGTTTGTGTGGCTCTCTTCCTCCTGCCACTGAGGGCCAATGGCCCTGGAATCTCAAGATGAGAAAAACCCCTATGGTCACTGAGCCCAAAGCCTGCCCAGCCACCAATCTGCCCCTGGTATTCCTGAGGTCTGCAGGGAGGCCAACATCATTATCTTTTGCCGCTGCTAACTAATTCCACTTTGCACCCAAAAGTTCTTCCTTACATGGAGCCCAAATCTGGCTCCCTGGTCTTTCACTCCCTTGTCGTCATCCTGCTTGTTAGGATCATGTGTCAACCATGTCTCATAGGTTTACAATTTTTGTAGGTGGATGTGAACAGCCATCCCTCAGTCTCTGTGGGGGATCGGTTCCAGGGACCTGCAAGGATACTGAAATCCATGGATGCCCCAAGTCCTTTATATAAAACGAAGTAGTATTTGCATATAACCTACACACATTCTTCCATATACTTTAAATTATCCCTGGATTACTTATAATACCTCATACTATAGATACTATACAAACAGCTGTCATGCCATATTGGGGTTTTTTTGTTTGTGTTTTATTTTCACTTTTGTTTTTTACAGATGGGAGTCTCACTGTGTCACCCAGGCTGCAATGCAGTGGTGTGGTCATAGCTCACTGCAGCCCCAAATTCCTGGATGCAAAGGCTCCTCCCACCTCAGTCTCCTGAGCTGCTGGGATTAAATGTGCAAGTCACCATAGCTGACAGTGTATTGTTTTTTATTTGTATTATTTTTTAATTGCTATATATATTTTTTTTATATTTTTGAGCTGTGGTTGGTTGAATCCATGGATGTAGAACTCATAGATATGGAGGGCTGCTCCTCTCCTGTCCTGCAAGACCCAAAACTGTCTCCGAGAGAGGGAGAGATCTATAGGAAACTTATCAACACAATTCAGAATAACAAAGTAGGTGGCGGGCAAGACAGCAAGGTCAATTTGCTAATCACAGGGCTGGGAGCTAGTGATCCCTAACAACTCTAGCACCATTCTGGAGACCTCAGTGTCTTTTTAAAAAGAAAGGGAAAAAATGTTATTTCCTTTCACAGTCCCATGACACTGTTTAAAACCAGTGAAATCCATGTAGTAAGAACAAGGATGCCTCTCCTTAGTAGTTATGCTTTCCTGTTTACTAAATGCTTTCCCAGATGGTCTCGTTTATTCTGACAACTACTTCCAGAGGTAGGATTATACCCAATTTAGCGACAGGAAAACTGAGGCTCAGGGAGGTTGAGTATATTTCAAGGTCACAGCACCAGTAAGTAGTACAAGGAGCACTGGTTTAGGAGTTAGACTACTTGAGATTCCAGTTCCAATCCTGCTCCGTGCTGTTTGACCTCTGGCTAACTGTTTAATTTTTCTAAACGTCAGTTTCTACACCTATAAATTAGAGATTAAAATAACCACTCTGCCTACCTCTCAGAGCAGTTACAAGGATCCTATGAGATAATGAGAGTGAAAGCCCTCTGGAAAAGGGAAGGCATTATAAAAGTGTAAGGGATTACTGTGTGATTACTTGTAAATGACTGTGCATTCCATTACAGATACAAAAAGCAGTGAGGTCATTCGCAAGACAAAGAAACAGTAAGGCCCCAGGAATTAAAAGGAAATGGTTCGGTGTTCTCGAGGGCTATGTCTATATGCTGCTCACTCTCGCAGTTCCAGGAGTAGCAGCAGCTGTCAGATTTTCAAACTCCATGTCACAAAGGTCTACAAGACGGCTCAAGACAAAAATCTCCCTTCTGAGCTAAAAGCAAATGCTGGGCCAAAAGCAAGGTAGTAGAGCTGGACATCTGAAAGACCCCCGGTGAGTCTCAGTTCTGGAAACATGGCCTGCGTTTTCCTTGGAGAAGCTGTTAGAAACACAGGCTCCCAGTCTTTCTGAAATAAGCCCATAGGGAAATAAACATAACAGTAAGGATCTACCTACCAGAGACAGGGAGAAAGCTCCCAAGCATGAATTAATTAAGGGCACAAGGTATTTCAACTTGCACATACCAAAATGATAGTCATCTCTAGCCCATTAAACCTCCCAGCCCAGCTCACAGAAGCTCCGCCTGGAGTTCTGACAGCCCTGGCAGTGGTGACCCACCCGCTGAGCCAGCAGATGAGACTCCTTCACACACCAGAGGTCTTGCTGGAGATCACCTGGGGCCACAGGGGACCCAAGGGGAGCTGGTCTGGCTTCCTTCAGGCCTCTCAGGATTCTCTTTAATTCCTGCAAAGAGACAAGACATCACTGCCATTTACAGAGAGGCCAGAATTGCCCAGAAATCCATTCCCAAGACTAATGAGCACACAGCTCCATGGTGATTGTTTTCTGGTTGGCATTTTATCATGTGCTTTGAAAAAGGCACTACATTAACGTATTGCGTAGATGTGTGAGCACCTGCTATGTGTACATGCAACGGCAAAGGGCTATGAGATACAGATAATGTCAGGCCTTGTACAAGGCAGAGGTGACTGTAATGACAGACAGGGATCCCTCACAAAGCAATGCATGGGTGGACTTTGAGCCTTGGTATTGAACATGGGACAGGTGGTGCAAGTAAAGGAGTAAGGAGCATTCCAGGCAAAGAGAAGGATTTGAACCCCAGTCACACCCACAAGAAGATACACCCAGGAAACAGCAAGTTAAGAGTCAAGCTGAGTTACAAAATGTGTTGGGCGCAGCACCCATAGCTCAGTAGTTAGGGTGCCAGCCCCTACATCGGGGCTGGTGGGTTCAAAGCTGGCCTGAGCCTGCTAAATAACAATGACTAACAACAAAATAGCCAGGCGTGGTGGCGGGCTCCTGTAGTCCCAGCTACTTGGGAGGCTGAGGCAAGAGAATCACTTAAGCCCAAGAGTTTGAGATTGCTGTGAGCTGTGACACTACAGCACTCTAGCAAGGGTGACATAGTGAGACTGTCTCAAACAAACAAACAAAAAAATGTGTAGGCCAGTAGTGCAAGAAGCAGGCAAATGGGTGGAAATAAACAGAGGTAACTCTGTTTGAAAGGGCGGGGCCCCTCGACCCGCAGAGATCTCATTGACCACTAAGGCTTGTACGAAAGGTCTTTATTGGTGGGGGGGGGTGTTGCAGGACAACACCAAGGAGGAGTGAGGAAAGAGAGAGAGGGGAGAAAAGAGAAAGAGACGAAAGGGGGGGACAGCCGAAGACAGAGAGAGAGGAGAGAGAAAGGAGACAGAGACAGAGGGAAGAGAAAAGAGAGAGAGGGGAGAGGGGGGGAGAAAGAGAGAGCACGGGTGTGACAGAGAGCGATACAGGTTCCGTTAGGGGAGGGCAGAATAGCCAATAAGGAGTTACTGCCCTGGCCGTAAGAGGCGTTGGGGGCAGACCATAGTTAATCTTGGTCTGTAGAAAGTAGGAGGGGCTTTTCTGGGGCAATTACCTAACACTGTTAGAAAGGTACACAGAAGCTAAATTGTTGTCTGAGAAGGTGTTGGATTCTATTTCTTAGAGGAGGCGTTTTGTTTTATTTTGTTCTTTTTTGAGAAGCAAAGTTCTGATTTAGTTTTATTTTGTTCTTTTTTAAGAAGCAAAGCTCTGACACTATCAAGGGGGTTAAGAAAACAGGCTCTTTAACTCCTCACTGCCAAATACTAATAACAAAAAAATAATTATAATTTAATGAGTGTTTACTCTGTGCTAGGCAGAGTACTAACCACATTGCCACATTGTTGTATAAGCACATTATCTCATTTAATCCCAGCAACAACTCTGTGCGCTAGGCAGTCCCACTCCCATATTACAGATAAGGAAATAAACACTTAAAGGAAAAGTAAGATGTAAGAGGCCAGGATTAACTAATTCCCAGTGCAAATTCAACCCCTTGCAATTATGTATCTAGTCTGAACTCCCCAATTCGGCCTCTTTCCCACTGTCCAGATTTTTTTTTCCATCTCATTAATATGAGATAAAATCTTCTGCTATAACTAAGCAGGCATGACAATCATGTGTTGTAAACATAACGATCTCCCAAAATAGTTGATAAAATTCTTTATTTGTTTCTGTCTCTCCATCAGGCCCCTGGGATCAAGAACCTTCCTTCCCTTTGCTCTTGGTCTGTGCACACAGGAGACGCTCAATCCTTACAGGTATTTAGTCAGACAATGTCTTAGGAGGTTGGGCCTGGGAGGTAACATAACTGTGGCTGTAATTTCAAATATTTTCTGCACAGATATTGAAGCAATCACAGCAAGGTTCTCAGGGTCCAGAAGGGAAACAGCCAGGTTGAAAAATGTAGATCAAGGACCCCATATAGGAAGCAGCCCGAAGGTCCTGTGGGTGCTCAGTGGCTGCCTGGCCCTGAACCTCTAGCCAGTGCTCCAGAAACTTCACAGGAGGGTGGACAGAGTAAATACTACCTTGATAAAGGGAAAAAGCCATTCCCCCCCCACCCCAAGAAGGGGATTTGAATTTAAAAAAGTATTTCTAATAAAGTGCCCCAGAGTTAAGGGACCTCTGGGCTGGGAGGCTGGGAGGTCTCAGGCCCCTCACATTTTGTGTTTTACGGTGGGCTGTGTTACTCGGTGTTAGCAAAAGGGATTATCAGGGTGGCTTTCAAACTGTAACTTCTTTGAAGCAGAACTTTTCCTTTAAATGAATGCTCTAAAGATGTTCCCAGGCACCCCAACCCCAAGGCCACTCCTGGATTCTCCCAAGTTTGGAAGAGCACAGCCTGAAAACCAGCAGCCTCCCCATCTCCTCAGCACCCTCCAGCTCTAGCTCCAGTAACCCCCAAACTCTGAGATGCACTTCCTTAACATCCGTGAGACAGGCAACAGATGGCAGAGAGAAGAAATAGGTCCCAAATCAGAAAACCTGGACTCTAATCTGTTTACGACCTGTGTTCTCTCGAGCAAGCTATTTAATCTCCCTAAACCTCAGTTATCTCATCTGTAAAATGGAAAATAATATTATGCATCTACCAAGGCTTTTATGAAAATTAACTAATTTAATAAACTGGTTAGCAGCATGCCGCAGTAAGTGCTGAATTATGATCACCCTATCCATGTATGCCTAGGTCTACGAGTGGAAAAGCAGGCGGCACTGTGCGAGGGCAAGGATGAGCTCCTCCTTGAAACGCTTGCAGTTTGTCTCTGGAATCTTTGAAATTCCTGGCCATCTTAGACTTGCAAGAATGACAAGCAACATGGTGGAGAGTGAAGAAAAGTGAGTTTGAGAGAACCACTGCGCTCGGTCATTACCACAGGTGGAAGTGTTAGACCCAGCATTCCCTCTGTGGCTTCCACAGCCACCGCAGAGTGACCTAAGAAATCCTATCTGCTCTTTGAGTCCGAGTTTCTTCGCCTGAAAAACAGGAGTGAGAACAATCCCACCTTCCACCTTTATTGTATAGGACAAAGGAGTTAATGGGGGTAAAAACTCTTGAGAACTTTACAACTCTACACCTATACAAAACATTATCGTTTCTGTTACAACCTCCAGGAAAAAGTTCACCCACTACCAAAAAATAACTTAGAATTTACCCAAAACTTGAGAATCACCCTGTGTTGAGGATCCCGCCCCAAGGGCAAGATTCCCTGGGGCTCACCTGAGTTATCCCAACAGGTTCCCTGCACATCCCAAAGGTGCCTTTCATCACGATTTTCCCAGCTGCCCCATCACCAGGGCTCTGAACCACACAAAAAATAATGTCCACCCACTCTTAGGCCAACTTTCGGGCCTCCAGGATGGGCCTCAACCCATCTTTCCAGCCATATCTCCCATTATATTGCTACATGATATAAGTAGACTCTGGCTCCAGGCAAGAGTATACCTCTCAGTCCATACAACTCCCAGATTGGGCTCAAGCTTTTCCCCTGTGCCATTTCCCCAAATCTGAGTGAAAAACCTCTTCACTGCACAGTGAGGAAGTGAACTTCTTGGAAGTGTTGTGATTGGGGTGTAATCAATGATCCCTCCACTGACCCATCCTTTCTCTATAGATGGTCCCACTGACTCTGTCATAAGATATACTTCTGTAGGGCTGCACCTGTGGCTCAAAGGAATAGGGCGCCGGCCCCATGTGGAGGTGGTGGGTTCAAACCTGGCCCCAGCCAAAAAAAAAAAAAAGATATACTTCTGTAATTCTTTGTAGTTTGACAAAGCTTTTTTTATTAACTAATTTTGTTTTATTTTGAAATTTGATAAATGACATAAAAAGTAACCTTTTTATTGAGGGTTATTTTGTCTACATGCCAGCAAAGTTTTATCTCAAATAGACATCATCAAACGCCACCTAGTAAAAGATCTAAGCTGCTTTTAAAGAGCATTAGATTATAGGTGTTTCAATATGTAATTTTCTTTTTTATTTTAGTCTTTAGACAAAGCTTTTTAAATGCTTAACATCAGATAGGACCAGGAGGCCCATTGTACACATTTTATAGTAAGTGGCTGTGCCTGTAGCCACGCACGAGCCTTTGACTCCAGAGCCTGGCACATTGCACTGTGCCTCTCGCCAGTGCTCCAGAAACCTCATAGGGGGGTGGACAGAGTAAATATTACCTGGAAAGTAATATCCGGGGAAGGCACTCTCTTCATGAGGGAGGGTGCAATTTAAATCCTGCCACAAAACGTACAGGGCTGACTCTGCAGCCTGCTCACCACGTGGCCCTAGACAAGTCACTTTCCTTCTCTGAACCAGTTTCTTCATCCAGAAATTGAGGAGTCTCAAATCACCACATGTATCTATGTACCCTATTCCCTGCCCAGAAAGACTTCAGAAATGAAGCCTTAGAGAGGAACACCAAATGAATACCCAACCTTGAGCTTCCCCCTCCCAACTCCAAAGTCCATCCTCCAGAAAGAAGGAAAAGGGACTGACCCAAATATCAAAAAGCCACCGTGACCCTACAGGGCAGCACCAGGAACTGGTTCAGCAGCCATCACCACAAAGACAAACAGGCCACTCCCCAAGAACAACTGCAGTCGTGGTCACAGTGCATGAACATTGTCAGCAAATTGCTGGTTTGACTGGCAATTTTTAATGAGCGCAAGATGCAAAAGCATTGATGGAGACAGCAGGTTCGCTCCCTACACGCCCACAGTCTGTGAGATCCACAGGGAAGGCACTCGGGATTCTCAGGATGTTCCCACCTCGCTTCAGTGTCTCTAAGAACTGCTGCTATTTGACCACAACGCCTCCCGGACGTGAGATAGCACTGTGTGGTAGGCCACTGAGCCCCATCTATTCTCTAAATGTCTGACTGCCACGACTCTCCCAAGGATCCTAAATCTGGCAAAACACAGATACCACCTCGTAGAACTCCAGTAAACATGATTTCTCTGCGGCATTCATTCATTCAAAAAGCATGACTTATGTCCATGTGGTACACAGCAATAAGATGAAGCTAGGCCAGTTGCAGTGGCTCACGCCTGTAATCCTAGCACCCTGGGAGGCAGAGCCAGGTGGATCGCCTAAGCTCAGGAGTTTGAGACCAGCCTGAGCAGAGATTACATAACTTACTCAAGGTCAGTCGGGTAATAACCAAGGGACAGACACAGGATCCAAATCCAAGTCTACAGCCTTCCACCTAAATCCAAAGCTCTTTGCACCTCAGCATCCTGCTTCCCGATACGTATGCCTAATGGAAAAAGGTATTTAACTGGAAGGGGAAAAATCAGCCTAGACATCATATGCTTGTACCTTGGGAGCTCTCTGGGCATCACAGGATGATAAGACCAATGTCATAAGCCCTGCCCTTCAGCACCATCAGCTCCTGTGGGTAAAATTAGCTCAGCTCTGCACCAGTGCCGCCTGGAGCCCCAAGGCAAAACTCACCCCAGGCTCAGCACAATCTTACCTGACCCTCATTCTCAAGAAGGGCCCCTCATGCACCTCATTAGGGCCTGAAATGACTCATTTTGCTCTCTCCTTCTCTGGCTGCTGAGGTCACCTGTCTGCTACCCAGAAAGGCAGCTCCGAAGGAAAAGTAAAGATGAAAATGCAAGTGGTGATTCTGTATCGTGTCCTCCAAGGCAGCTCACAAGGAAGAGGGGGAGATCTGCCTACCGCACTAGCTGTGTATGGGGCACGGAAGCTCTACTGAGTTACACAGCATAGCCCAGGAGCAAAGGCCCTACAGACAGTAGCACGCTGGGCTCCTGGGACTGCCCTAGATCAACTGCCTTGAGCCCCACAGAGCATAGTACAATGATGATGGCCACAAGGGTCTCAAGCACAGTACAATGATGATGGCCACAAGGGCCTATCTGCACATTTCCGCCCCAACACTGAATTGAAGGCCAACCTCAAATGTCTCCTTTCCTAAGATCCTCCCTTCTCCCATCTCTAACTGGTTAAAATTTATATAACAATTCCCACAATGTCTTACCTCTACCCTTGATTATGTGGCACTTATTCTTCAACAAGCATCTCTTTTGCACCTACTCTGGACTTGAGGACACAGATGAAAGAAGTAACCCTTGCCTCCCAAGAAATGCATCCCAGTTCAACAAATAGCCCAAAATGGAGGCAGTGCAGATGATGGGGGGAGGGTCAGGGGGTACTCCAAGCAGAGGTGGTGTCAGAACCCAGTCTTAAAGGTCCGTGGGAGCCACGCTGACAGGGTGGGCAGTGGTGCTCCAGGCAAGGCAACAGCATGTGTCACGCCATGGAAGCTTCAGAGGATCCCAGGTATCTTCCTGGGGCACAGTGTCACTCACAGATGAGCAAGATGAGGACAGAAAGAACCAGGAGCCAAATCACCCCCTGCATCTTTCAATCCCTATTCCTTAGTTCATGCAAAAGATTTTTGGATTTTACACTGAATGGGGAAATCATAGGAAGATTTTAAAAGCAAGGACATAACATGAACAGATTTGCATTTTTGGAATATCTTTCTGGAAGAACAGAGAATGGAATGGACGAGAGTACAAAGAGAAAAAGAAAGCCAGCTAAGAATTGTTAAAACACTCCAGGAGAGAGATGCTGAGGGCCTGCACTGTGCAGGGCTGGGCTGGGGGTGTTACCGTGGTGGAGCCAGTAAATCTGATGACAAGGAGATGCAAAGGTGGGCGTGGGGGAGGAGGAGGCATCCAGTGATGTCACTCGTCAAGGTGACAATACTAAAAGACACGTTGACTCTAAAGTAATTTTAAAATTTCCAGTTAGAATGTCCACAAGGCACCTACAAGCATGTGTCTGGAGCTCAGGAGTTCCAGACCAGAGATAACCACCTTGGAGGCACGAACCAAAGCTCTGTGATACCTACATTTACGGGATATGAAGAAAAGAGCCAGCAAAGGAACAGCGAGGAAAGGCTGGAGAGGGAGAGAAAAATAAAGGAAGCCAAGAAAGAGAGAGTGGTCAACAGTAACAGGACCTCAGAGGCCAAAAAAGAACAGTGCAAAAAGGAAATGAATTTGGCCGCCGAAGTCCTGGGCAAGAACAGCTTCCATTAGACTAAAATGAGGTTAGAAGCCAAAAGAAGGTGAGGAGATGGAGACAAGAGGAAACAGAAAAGACAGAAGGGGGCTGGAACGCTCTCGGAGAAAAGCACGGTCTGCACAGACCTTCCTTCCCCTCCTGGACAATACGCTTCCACAGCAGTGCTGTCCAAGAGAAACACCACGCAAGCCACGGATGAAATTGTTAATTTCCTAGTGGCCACATTTTTGAAAACTAAGAGGAAACGAGGGAAATGAATGTTAATAATATATTTCATTTAACCCAATATATCCAAAATATTATGTCAAGAAGTAATTAACATAATAAAGCTTACGAATAAAATAGTTTACTTTTCTGCGTCCGAAGCCTTTGAAATCTGATATTTTATAATTACAGCACATCTCGGTTTGAACTAGCCACATTTTGAATCCTCCACTGCCACATGTCACTTTAATTTAACTTGAGTGAGTCATGGTTCAGCATGGTCGCTGGAAAGCTGTGTGGAGCTTTGTTTAATAATATGATGAAATAAATGGATAGATGGAGAAGGGAAGGATGGGTGGGTGCACTGGCGTTTCACTAAAAATTTAGTGACTTCTCAGTGGCTTCTTTCCCTCTATTAATAGTACTTCAAGTTTCCAGACTTGGGTTGTATTATAACTAGAGCCTTAGCATAACTTAATATCAATGGCTTCTAAATTTTCTCTCTCACTTCAAAAATCATAAATGTTGTCAGTCTCTGATTTTCTTGGGGAAAAACAACTCTGCCAAACACTAGTCAGAAAAACTACCCACTTGCACAGATCTCAAGCCACTTTACTTCTGAGTGAGCCTCAATTTTTCCCACCATAAAATGAGTATATAAGTGCAGCTCCACATATCTCATAGGCTCATGGTAAAACTCAAATGAAACAGCAAAAGTACTGCACAGAAGAAAAGGAGAAACCAGAAGCACCTTTCTATTGTAAGTACACACCACTGGAGCTTGTGAAGTACATTCCACTCATGTCTATATGCGTGCAAACCTACACAAAGACCTCTGCGTGGCTATGTTAGCATCAGTATTTTAACTTCCAACATCACTCTACTTTCCTTTACCCTTCAAAAACCACAGAAGTTGTGGTCACTCTTGATTTTCCTAGGGAAAAATAACTAGGTTCTCTCTGAGTCATCACATTGAGGTTGCAGAACTGGATAAAGCTGCCTGGGAAGTAGAGATGTCAAAGGGTTGGGCAGGACAGAGCGAGGCTGGTAGAAGGCTCACCTCTCTACAGAAGGGGCCCAGAAAGTGTCCTGTGGGGGACTGATATCACTTATAGCCTAACAGTGAAACTATTCCTCCACCCCAGACAACTTCTCAGAGCTGAGTGATAATAACAACTTGGTTCCATTCTGCTTTTGATTATGCATGATGCAAAGAAATATTTTGGAGATTAGAAAAGATGTGAAGTTGAAAAGATATGAAGTTCTAGCGGTCCAGCTATCAAGTGGAGAAGAAAAAAGTCTTAGTTTCTTTTACTGAGCAGAGTCACCAGCAACAGACTTAATTAAAAAGAAAAAAAAAAAAAAAAGGTCCTTCATTAGTCCATGGCTAACTGATGGAGAATGAAGGCTACTCAGAGAAGAGAAAGCTCCTCTGAGCACCTGCACCCTAACCGTATCGGGAAGAAACAGGAAGAAGAAGAGTGACACAGGCCGAAGGACATGGCGCCGGGACTCACCCACGGCACACAACACTGAATGGCAGAGCTGAGCTGAACAGAGTTCACATATTTTGCTGTCTCCCTTTATGTGACACCTGATTTTTTTTTGTTGTTGTTTGTTTGTAGAGACAGAGTCTCACTTTATGGCCCCCAGTAGAGTGCCGTGCCCTCACAAAGCTCACAGCAACCTCCAACTCCTGGGCTTAAGCGATTCTCTTGCCTCAGCCTCCCGAGTAGCCGGGACTACAAGCTGCCGCCACAATGCCCAGCAATTTTTTGGTTGCAGTTCAGCCGGGGCCGGGTTTGAACCCGCCACCCTCAGTATATGGGGCCGGCGCCCCACCAACTGAGCCACAGGCGCCGCCCGACACCTGATTTTTTAAAAGCCAAATAAGAAATTACCCACTGACTGGCCCAGCCAGGTAAAACTATGGATGCATAGACTATAGAGTATAAATCCAGGAAAATTTTTAAAAGATAAACTCAGCTGCAAGAGCCATTTAACCTAAACTCTATTCCACTAGCTAGAAAACAAACAAACAAACAAAAAATTCTTCCAATTGGCATTTCTTAGCCACACATTTGCAAGTTCTTAGGCAAAGCAGTCATCGCAAGCAGTCTCCACCACACCACACATGTGAACGTGACCTCCTCTAGTGCCTGACCACACACAGGACAAGTCAGACAAGTGGCCTCACCTGCCAGGTCTTTAAAAAAAAACGGAAAGCACTAATATACCAGGTAAAGGGCAGTGGAAGGTGGGACCCGTTTATAAAATTGAGTTGTTGTTTAACAAAACTTACATGGCAAATGTGCTATGCCACGTCTCCTCCCGCCTGACAAATATTAACTCATTTAACCTCTCCAACAACTTTCCAAAGTAGCGACCATTACCACTATTCCCATTTTGCAGATAAAGAAACTCAAGCATAGACAGAGCTAGACAGAGGCAGAGCTGGGCACTGAGTCCAGGCAGGCAAGCTTGAGTCTGTGCTCTTTACCTTTCTTCCCACTTGGTTTTGTTTTTCTGGTTTTTCTTGTTGGGGGAAGGGGGATACCAGAACACTGACGTACTAAAGTACAGTAAGAAATACAAAGGACACGTAAGCTGACACACTACCCTCATCATGGTCAGCACATCCTCTCCCTACAGTCAACCTACGCAACAGGCCGAATCTTAATCAGGGAACCATGTTATTGATTGACTTGGAGAAAGTCCTGTCACAAGACCTGAAATACACAGTGGCCATGTGATTAGCCGATTCTCTCTGTCACCATCAGGGGGTTGTTTCCTGAGAGTAAAAGTAAGTCAAAGGCTGTGGGCAGCCAAGAGAGGCTGACAGAAACATCACATCCCCAAGAAAGAATGGTCTTACTAAAGGCACTGGAGAGCACTGCTTCTGAGCCCCCTCTCCCCTAGTGCTGCCAAAGCCTGGAGCAAGTGTGCAGAAGGGGGTACTTATTCCACCAGTGTTTGTGGCAAGTTACATCTCTATGCAAGAAAAGGACACCGCCCCTCATGGGTGTCACTGCAAAGTCATGAGCTAGAGAGATGACACTGAACCTTCAGGGTTTGTAGTCAGACAACCTGGGCTCAAACTCTGTTCCTGCCATCGTGTGACTTTGTGCCAAACACTTTCACATACTGAGTTCTGATTTCTTAACCTGTAAAATGAGTGAGGGATAAAAGTTCCTACCTCGGGTGTACTGGCAGATCAGAGATGATGTGTGCCAACTGACACCTGGCACAGGGCAGCTATTATTTAAAATAAGAACAAAAATGGCCTGCCTCTTTTCCCAGGATCTTTTCTCTATCCTTTGGGAGGGACAAAATGGCCATGCTGCTTTTCCTCCATACTTCTCTACTTTGTTAATCTCCCAAACACCTGAGCACAAAATCCCCTAAGCCCCAAGTCCTCAACTGTCCAGTCAAGTCCCATGCTTTTTCACACACTGCTGCTCTGGCCAATGAACTCCCTTCTTCCTAGAAAGTTCTTTACAGAACTCCTATTCATCTTACAAAACCCAATTCAAACATCACCAACCCCATGAAGCCTTTGCAGTCATTACCTTCTCTGTAGCTGTGAGCACATCAAGTATTACACTGAAGATGGTATAAGGTAGTCATAGGACCACATGCAGACCGACATTCACCGGTACACACGGACACAGCAACACGAGTTGCTGAAATATTTAAATGGTTCCTCTCCCATCATTAAGCAGCTTCAGTTTTGAGGCTCTCAAGTGTCCTAACACCATCCCAATTTTCCTGGTCCCTCTTGTAGACCCCCTGTACCTCTCCAGCCACAAAAAGGGTCCCTCTGTAAAAGCAGGTGCTCCTTCATTAAGGGTGTCGTACATTTAAATATCGTCTGTCTATGTAGATAACTCACCTACTAAACTAAATATTGATGTATATACCTTTGGGAATAGGACAGACATTCACTACCAGGAAGGGTGCTCCTGAAGATCAGAAGCACACGACTTCCCAACAACCAGAACTCTCAGCACACGGAGAGCTCACAGCAACTGCTGAAATGATCTGTGTCTCCCGCACCTTCCCTTCCGCAGCCTGGCACATAGTAAGCCTTCGGCGAGTGTTTTCTCACCAATGACCTGACTGCCCTGTCGGGTCAAACCGTGAGAACAGACCTGATGTGATTCCCAGCTCCCCTGGTGACACAAGCCATCTCCCAGACTACCGGCTGCTGCCATCCAGTCCATCCTCGCCCCCTTTCAGCGGCATGACCTAAAGCCAGCTCTCAGCTCCACACCATTAATGGCCCTCTGATGCCCACAAATCAAATCCAAACTCTCCGGAGACTGGCAAAGGGGCCCTCATTCTAGAAATAAGGATACAACCAAAGAAACCTTCGTTTCTTCAAACCTAAGCCACGCAAAAGGCAGTAAACAAACAAAAGAAAGTATCCCTTTAAAAGTTCAACAAAGCTATTAAAACCAGCTTCTTGTATTTGTATAGCCAACTGAGGTTTTACAAATGGTTGCCTATCAAACTGATTCATCTTCCTCCATCACCCAGTGAAGCAAGAAGGACATATTAACAATGATGGGGGGGGACTTGCCCAAGTCACATAGTTGCTCCCTATTTTTGACTGGGGCTACCCTCTAACCTCAAGAATCTCAATCTGGAGCTGTTTGGTTTCCTTGGATCAGCAGAGGCTGGGATGGAATGAGTACAAAATGGTGTCACGCCCCGTCTCCTAACACTGCCACATTGCCCTGCTGCAGTGCCCTCTCTGAAATGCGTATCTGTTGGCTTGTCGTGGTCTGTCTTGCCGTGGACTTTGCCCATCTCCTTCAGCACTAGATCCAGCAGCTAGAACAGAGCACGGTGCGGTGGGACTGCGGAAAGAAGCGATTTGAGGTCAGAGCTAATACTGACTCCTCCCCACTCAGTCACCAGCAGTCTAATCTCAGACAAGTAACCAAACCTCTCTAAGCCTCAGTCTCACCCTTAAAATCCAAAGAACCACACCTACCTCCCAGTGAGTCTGGGAGGGGTAAAAGAGTATTAGCCAGTGCTGCATAGAAGCTAAGCTCTCAATACTTGCCTGCTTCTACCGTGCCCAGCTGGGCATTCGTCACTGCCCACCCCCCACAGCTCCTTCTTCTGCCAATCACCCCTCCTTGCCTGCACACCCAGGGCCACAAATACACCCTTCTCCACCACTAAGTGCCCTTCTCCACCACCAAGTGTCAACCCCTCCTGCAGATCCTTCTAACGCAGATGTCTACAAAGGGGTTCCTGGCAGAGCTCACAGCTGGAGCCAAATACATTTTCATGTCTGCCAACCTTTGACCTACTTCCCAGCCAGACCAAAGCAGGTGATACCAGTACTGATTCACTGAGGCCCCTTTTATTTTTTTCAAGTAATCTTGGACACGGGACATAACCCAGAATCATGAGGCCATGAAACTCAGACCACAAGGATCTATAAAGCCCAGCCCATCAGATCCAACCCTCTTATATTATAGAATATTTGTTCCAGAGAATGGAGGTGCCTCAGGCAAAAACTAAACCTCCAAACTCCCCAAAGATTAGAAACAACAGCCTGGGCCCAATTACTTTCTGAGACAGGGCCATGGCCTGCCTACCATTTTTCCTCATCTCAGAAATTGTTGCTTATGGCTCAGAAATTAAATTCTTCCTGATACCATTATAGGCAAATATTTTCTCTTCATCATTAGGTGTTCTGCCTCTCTATATATGATGAAAAGTTACTCTAATTTCCATCCCTATAAAGTATAGTTTATATACCAAGAAATAAATTTGCAAACATTTTAAATTATAAGTGATGGTATCAGAAGAGAGCAATGGGCTAGAAGCAGGGAGGTGTGGAATCTACACTTGGTTCTGCCATTAACTACTCATGTGAGCTTGAGTGAGTCTCTTCCCACCCGGGCCCCTATTTTTCACCTTAAAATGGGACTACTGGGCCATACTGTGATATTCCAAATCTACACATCTCATCATCACTCAATACAATCTTCACCAGCTATCCAAAATAACTACACTGTGTGTCATTAAGCTCAGGATTTCTCCATAGTGCCACGGTATATATCCTTTAATGTGTGATCAGTGTTCATCAATTAATTGTTAAGCTTTTCAAAGATAAGAGTAAGTGTTCATCAATTAATTGGTAAGCTTTTCAAAGATAAGAGTACCATTTTTGTGTAATTACCTCGCGCACACTTCACAGGTAACCATAGAGTGAACATGGCCAGATGGACATATAAAATACATTTCATTACCATAAAGTAACGCAATATGGTAGAATGACAATAAAACAAGAAGATAGCCTTTTCAAAATATCAAAACATAAGCCCCTAGGACTACAGATGTCTTCACAGCAGGCCATTCATTCTAATAAACTGACATTCCTCAGATTTCTTCCTGACACACCACACGTAGAGGCAGTTGAAGATACTGTAGAATATTCTCAATACTTTCTTGATTTTTAATAATAAATCTGATTTTTCTAAAAGTCCCTGAGAAAAAAATTCCAGTGACTGGGCGGTGCCTGTGGCTCAGTCGGTAAGGCGCCGGCCCCATATACCGAGGGTGACGGGTTCAAACCCAGCCCCGGCCAAACTGCAACCGAAAAATAGCCGGGTGTTGTGGCGGGCACCTGTAGTCCCAGCTACTCGGGAGGCTGAGGCAAGAGAATCGCTTAAGCCCGGGAGTTGGAGGTTGCTGTGAGCTGTGTGAGGCCACGGCACTCTACCGAGGGCCATAAAGTAAGACTCTGTTTTCTACAAAAAAAAAAAAATTCCAGTGACTAAGTGGGGGGATCCAGTTGGAGATGACCATGTTGAATAATACTTGGCTGACAAATACTACACAAAGTTTTTAAGGAATAAGAGCAGTGCAGGCCTAAGTCAGAGAGCTGACTTAGGAGGACTTAAGTGGGTCAAGACTTAGCTTGACCCCAGAGGACTCCTTTGAAGTGGTGACACTCACTAGGCAGTACCAGGTTTGCAACAATCACAATATGTAGTCCTAAAACTGCCAAGAAAACTGTGCTTATCTAGAGGTGGTATTCGTCTCTCAATTTCTGCTGTTCCTTTCCAAAAAAACTTTTTTTTAAAGTTTTTAATAAGAACGATCAGGTGATCTCTACTAAAAGCCAACATAAGTGCAGTCATTAAAATATGTCCTCAAGGATGATGACATAAGCTTTCCAGTTTTTCCCCTACTAAGAACTCATATAAATTAATGAAAAAAAAGCTTTGTACATGGAAGTGTTATTTTTAAGAGGAGATAAATGGTGACAACTCATACCCAACAATATGTAAATGGCTAAATTTAAAACATGGTGCATCCATTCAGGGAAATAACAGAGGGGGCATTAAATATATGGAAATTATAAAATAATCTGGAATGTTTATGAATATTCAGTAGAGAAAAAACAAAGACTGAACACCACTCCTAGTAAGTAGTTTTAAATTGGTGAATAATATTCTAATGCTATCTCTGCTTTTGAAAAATAACAATGACTGCCAGCTAATGACACGACCCAGGAGGTCCAGAAGGACTCCCCATAAAAGCCAGAAAACATTTGAAGCTATGATAAAGACACAGGGAAGTTTAAATAAAAAAGGCAATCAGGAACTTCAGGGTGGAGGAACAAAAGGCTTCCTAAGAAATGGCCCAAATAGGGCAGCGCCTGTGGCTCAAGGAGTAGGGCGCTGGTCCCATATGCCGGAGGTGGCGGGTTCAAACCCAGCCCCGGCCAAAAACCACAAAAAAAAAAAAAAAAGAAATGGCCCAAATATGGAGAAACTAGTCAAAATAAGAGGAAAAAGTTAATGGAATTTGAAGCAGCAGCAGAAGAGACTCCAAGCAGACAAGAGAAAAATAGTTAGAAAGACAGAAGGCACAGGGATATGGCAGCAAATGCTTAATTTTCTTCTCCCAGCAAAAGTAATATAACCTCAAACTCCAAGTAAATAAAAAGAAATAATATGCAGGAAGCTTATTTATTTATTATTTATTATACAAATAAAACATACAAAAACCAGAGACTATTATGAACAACTAGGAAAAAGAAAGCTCTATTAGCTTTTAATACTTAGGGCAAGTTCAGTCTCTTGTGAGTAGCTTAAAGGTGGTGACCTCAGAACCCCAGAAAAGGAAATGAAACCACAGCACCTGACTTAGCCCTGTACCGAGCCCCGTATTGAGCAATATTTACCTAGAAATCCCAGTGTAAATGTTATTGTTTTTTTTTTTCACCATTTACAACCAAACCACAGACAGATCACAGAAGACTCAGCTACGGTCACAAAACTACTTACATGTCTACATATGCACAAATCCATCGTAAATCTTGGAGCCTTGAAGGGTAACCTGAAACATTACTGACAAACTGCAGGGTAGACGTGGAGCAGAAAGGGGACGGAAACTCTAACAATCTTACAAAATGGTGGGTGAAGTGAAACTGTCTAAAGGTGAAATGGTAAGAAATTGAGATTATACATACTATACAAACTTATAAAGAAAAGTAACAAAGAAAATAAAAGCAGTGCTGTAACTGTCAAAAATTGGGAAGGAGGCCCCAGATGCTGTGGCTGAAGTCTGTAATCCCAGAGCTTTGGGAGGCCAAGAAGGAAGGAAGCTGTGAGGCCAGGGGGTTGAGAACAGCCTGGGTAACCTAGTGAGACCCCATCTATCCAAAGGAGTAAACAAAAACTAGCCAGGCACAGTGGCACACACACCTGCAGTCCCAGCTACTCAGGAGGCTGAATAGGATATTGCTTGAGTCCAGGACTTTGAGGTTATCATGAGCTATTATCAGGCCTCTGCCCTCCAGCCTGGCCAACACAGCAAGATCCTGTCTCTAAAAATCAATCAATTAATTAATTAGATAATTAATTAATTAATTTTTAAAAAACAAAACCAGGAAGGAGGCTGAGAAGTATCAACAAGGTATAAACAAGCAAGTTATTGCCTCATAAAAGAAAGCCAATAGGCATATCTACAACTAGTTACTGGAAAAAGACAGGCGCCCATTAAATACAGATAGGATAGTAGCCACTAGAATTAAACACAAAAAAATGGTCACAGGTTGAGAATGGAATTGGGATGAAAACAATGAAATCAGAAATTCTGCGCTACAGCATTATAAGCATGTTTTGTTTTGGGGTTTTTCTTGTTAGTTTTGTTTTTTATTTTTTGAAATAGAGTCTTGCTCTCTTGCCCTGGTGGCATCATCACAGCTCACAGCAACCTCAGTCTATGGGCTCAAGTGATCCTCTTGTCTCCTCCACTCCAGTACCTGGGACTACGGGTGCCAGCTATCACGCCCGCCTAATTTTTCTATTTTTAGTATCGCTGTTGCTCAGACTGGTCCTGAATTTCTGAGGTCAAGGGATCCTCCTGCTTCCCAAAAGTATTAGGATTACAGGTGTGAGCCACCATGGCCAGCCTGAATTATTTTAGTTTTACTATGAGCATGTATTGAAGCACTTTCTTAAAACTAAAAGAAAACAAATTAAGAAAAAATTACTTCAAGCTAAAAAGGAATAACTACAAATAGCATGACTCAGAGGTCACAAAAATCAAATGTGAAGGGGCTTTTTTGGAAAAACTATTACAAAATGTCACTCTTCCAGAGATCACTAAATGCATACAGAGGTCTCCTATAAAGACACCTAACCCTCTCTTCAGAACTTCCCTTTTCCCCTTCCATCCCCACGCTCTGTAACTCTCTCCTAACATCATCCTATAAAATTCTGAACACTCTGTGCCCTTCAAGTCTCTTTGCTGGCTCCAAAATAAAAAGTTGTCCCTTACGAAAACTTGAAAATGTAAAGAATCCCTGAGGAAACCCCAAAATCAACAGACAGCTGAGACTGTGCAGTGCCGTGGCCCAGAAGCATACCAAGGCCTGGGGGTTGGAGCTAAATTTAGCAACTTCTGGGCAGACAACAAGGATGCCTGTTCCCTGGAAAGGAGGTAATTAAAGGAGGCAGGTTTAGGCCTGAGGTGCTAAGTCTCAAGGAACTGTGGCTCCAGGCAATCCCGAACTGCACCCTGAGTGAGGAAATAGGAACCCACAGGCCTGACATGCCATTTCTGAACCACCTTTTCTTCCCTCAGATTTCTCAAACCAGTGACTCCCACTCTTTTCCAGTCATTTAAGACCCACTTACCCCGCACACACTGTGCCAAGCATGGTGCTCAGTGCTATAGAGATGAGCAGGGGGCCGACAGGTGAGATGGCTGTAAATAGAACCAGGACACAACGCTGGAGAAATGAGCCACTAGAGGACAGAGGGGAGGCCCCTGCCCACTGAGGTATCAGGGGACAGGAGAGCATTCCAAAAACCACGCAGAAGCTTGATTTGAACAAACAAATGATTTAAACAAGTGAACAAAAGGTGGCTTTCTGGAAGGTGGAAATTACATAAGCAAGGCACAAAGTCAGCAAACTGTCAGGCATATAAGGAAAAAAGAGCGTTATCCATTGATGGAATAAAGACGGGTAAAGAAAATTAAGGTCCGTGGCTCGCATCTACTGAGCGCCTTCCACGTGCCAACACAGACTCCTGATGGAGCAGTGATTTTCAACCGGTGTGCCATGAGAGGATCTTAGGTGTGCCATGAAAATTTTTAAAGATCATTAATTAAATTATTTTCAAAAGGAGTTCACAGCACGGTAAGTATATTCTCTTTTTTACTCTTTTATTTTTTAATCAACATAATTTAAGTGTGCCACAGAAGTTTACCTACAGGTTCAAGTGTGCTGTGAGATAAAAAAGGTTGAGAAACACTGTCTGTGATAGACATTCTCTCCATCCCTGCGGCCTGTGCCCAGCAGGGTAAGAATATTTTACCCCCTTTTTACAAATGAATAATCTGCAACTCAGGGAGGAGAAACAACTTTCTAAAGGTCACAGAGCTATAGAATAACAGAGCACGAATTCAAAACCAGGCCACTGTGGCTCTAAGACTCAAGGCCTAGCTCCCTCAACCATCAAAACGAGCGGGAAGGAAGGCATCTCTGCAAACAGAGCTAAGACAGGAGGCCCGTGACCGTGTACAAACATTCCTTTGTGCAAAAATTTCACACCACAACCGTGTCTGTGTTGAATCACTCTCTCACAATGTTCAACACCTCAGCTGTCACCATCTTGCATTTAGAGCCTTGCAACACCTGGGTAGTGACACTGTGTTCACCTTTACCAACGTGTGGCCCCCTTCCTGGTAAGCCCTGCCCGGCCTCTCTTTCAGCCTGGCTCCTACTCACCCTCAGTGAGGTGAGGCTCTGGTTGGCTCTGCTCGGCGGCCTCCAGCCACAATGGCCTCACCGCAATTGCTCACTGAGTTAGAGAAGGCGCCACTCTGCAAAAATGGTCTAACAGAGCCCCACTGACTTTAGGCACAAGATCGGCTTTTCCTACCTCAAGGAGACCCAAACAAGCCTTCAAAACACAGTTCAAGTCCAATATTAAAAAAAAAAAAAAAAAAATTCCTGCATCAGCACCAGTATCTCAGTGGGTGCCACACACATACACCAGGGCTGACGAGCTCAAACCTGGCCCAGGCCTGCTAAACAACAACGACAACTATAACAAAAAAATAGCTCGACATTGTGGCAGGCGCCTGTAGTCCTGCCACAATGGATGAGGCAAAAAGAATCACTTAAGGAAGGATGAGGCAAAAGAATCACTTAAGCCAGAGAGCTTGAGGTTGCTGTGAGCTGTGACACCACAGCACTCTACCTCAAAAAAAAAAAAAAATTTTTTTTCCTGTTCATTGAATTCATCCCTCTTGTAAGCTCCCAAACCACCCATTCTCCCTGATAGAGAGAGAATAGTTTATTCTCTCAATCTTTCAATAAGAGCATGTCGTCCCTCCCTGGTGGTCAAGTTCTTTCATCTGGGGCACCCTTAAAGCCAAATACTGCACGGCACATGAGACACATGGACAAGCTTCAGCAGAGGTGTCCTAGGGCTGACGGGGGGCAGGGCAGAATCACAGCAGGGGTGTCCTGGGGCTGACGGGGACCATGCAGGGGACCGTGCAGAATCAAATACTTCAACACCTCACCAGTGCCCCAACAGACATTGTGTTGCTCTACTGGATCCTCTGATTAGATCGTCAACATCTTGGCATCCCTGATGAGGTGGAATCCCCGGGGAACTGGAATGCCCAGTCAAGTCTCTGACCTGACAACCTCCCACAGAGGGGGACCACCATCTCTGCCCCAACACCTCCTCTGAGCACCAGATCTCCCACCACCTGATGCTGTCCATCAGTCTTTTTCTGTTTTTCGTCTTACCATGTGTCCTTCTGTACATACTGAGTTCAAGCTATTTCCATGGGCTTTTGGTGAAACCCCAAGGAGTAGCAGGTGAGAAGGGATGAGCACAGAACCAGCTGGAAAAGCAGCAGAGCATGGCAATGAAGGTCATGGACTTTGAGATCAAGCAGAACTGGGTCGGCATCTCAGCTTGCCCCTTGGGGAGAGTCAGCACACCTCACAGCCCCTCTCACAGCCCTTACAGGATTACAGGAATGATGCAGGCAGAGTGCCCGGCACAGTGAGCACTCGGTAAACGGCAGCTATCATGGCAATTAGTTCTATTCCTGTTTTCTATTCTGGTTTTCCACGTAATCAGAGTGCCAATCACACCCTTGGTCTCTGTATGACGTCTGTAAGCCTTCCATAGGATGTCTTTGCAAAGCCTCAGCCCATGTCCCATTCTGTTTGTTACTGGCTGGGCACAACCAGAAGCAGGAGGTTGGCTGGGGTTCCCATTAAAATTCCTGATGTTGAGGTGGCAGTGAAAAAAACAGCGAGGACACAGCTCCTTCTGCTCCTACCCGTGAGTGCGCTGCTGTCCGCGACTCTGCGAAGGCGGAGGGGGACGCCAATCCCCACAGAGCTGTCAACATTGCGCAAGCCTCTCCACTCACAGCCCCAAAAAGGAAGGCAAAACTGGAGAGAGAAACGGAGGGACGCACCATGACACTGTGTGTGTTTCCTGCACCCTGGCTGCTAGGTCACCGGCAGCACTGTGACGTGTCAGGTTCTGTGTTCTGAAGGGTTCCACTCTTCACCTGGTTCTACTCCCGACTCAACTCTGCAGGTTGGCAAGCTGCACGGGCGCTGTGACGTGTGTCCCTAGGCACACAGATCTCTAGTCCTGGCTGTATGATTAAAATCTAAGTGACCTTGGGAGGCTCACTGATTTCTTCGGGCCTCATTTTCCTCACCTGTACACTAAGATACTGGCCAAAGATTGCTGGTTCTTTAATCAGCAATTCCTAACAGAAAGACTAAGGGAAATTTTTTCTAAGCACTCAAAACCTAGAATTGCTTCTCAGTGATTCTTACTCAGGACCAATTTGGGGGCTGGGCACACATACTTTTTTAAATTCTTTAGCTGGTTAAGCATCACTGAACTGAAAGCTCCCTACATCCCCTTCAACCAAGACTGTCACACCTCACTTGAAAAATGTATGCAAAGAGCTTGGCAAAGGCCTTACACATGGCAGGTGTAATTAAATGCATGTTCCTTGTACTGTCCCATGCACCCCCAGCCACACAGGTTTGATGGGCAAACCGCTGACAACCCACAGTCTGTTCTCAGGAGGTTCCTACCAATGGAAAGAATAAGGTCAGAACAAATGCAAACCTGTAACCTAGTTGCTTATACCCTCACATTAACTTGAAATAAAAATATTACTATATATATTATATATAATATATATGTGTGTGTGTATATATATATATATATATATAAAGAATGAGGTCAGGATTCCTGTAAATAGCGTATGACAAATGAAGCAGAGAAGACCTCCAGAGTGATGTTTCTCAAACTTTCACGAGCATACAAATCACTTTAGGAAGGTATTTGGATGCAGATTCTGAAGTGAAAATGAGATTCTGCACTTTTAACAAGTCCTCAGCAATACTGAGGCTGCTGTGAAGCAGGGCTCTGAGCATAGGCACGTTGAAGGGGTGAACCTGCACCCTCAGGCTACCTTTCCAAACAAATTTGCTGAGCATCTACTTCGTACCACTCAGGAAATGTACTGAAGCTGGAAAGACAGACATGAGTAAGACAAGAAAAAGAGAAATCTCAGCAATTACTCACAGCAAAACATGCTTTACATTCTGTATCAGAAACAGGGCCAAGGTGCCGCGGGCATGCCAGAGAGAAGCCCTGAATTATACTGTTTGGGCAGCATAAAACAGAAAACCAGGAGGAAGGATGATGAGGTAGCTAAGTTGTGGGAGAGAACAATTATGAATTACAAAATACTAATAGTATATATAGAACCACCCCACTGTAGAGGTTAAGAGCAGGTCGGAAAAGTGTATTTGTATAACCTACTACCCAGGAATAATTTTTTTTTTTTTTACACCCAGGAATAATTTTTACACTGTTAAAAGAATCTTGAAGAATAAGGAGGAGGAGGGGAAGGAGGAGGAAGGGGGTAAAGAAGAAGGAAGGAGAAAAAAGAGAAGAAATTGGTAGAGTAGTGGCAGAGACAGTGGCCTGCAAAGCCTACAACATTTACTATCTTTATGGAAGATGCTTATCAACCCCTGGGGCAGAAAGACAGAGGACACACAGATATAGTTACACCTGAAACTTCACCTTGGTCCTTGCATGTGGTTCCAGGTGGTTTCCATTTTTGTCTTTGTGCCTATCTTTCTCCAGTGACTCCATTAGTTTCAAAGTTAGGATGAGAAAAGTTCTTGTCCTTTAGGGAAGCAATTTCACATCCTAATAATCCACCTTGGGAAATAATCACAAGTGCAGGTAAAAAATTTTGTAAAAAGCGTGTTTATCACGGTCCTATTTACAATGATGGAAAATGAGAATGATGGGATATTTGTAAGAGGAGATAATAAGCAACCATTAAAAATTAAACATACGAAGAAGTCTTAATGCTACGAGAAGCTGCTCATGTCCTATTATTTGATAAAATGAAAGGGTAGAAAACTACGTAGGCAGTTAAGATTTCAAGTTATTAAAATGCAAACACACAAAAAATATAAAAAGGAACTACTAAAGAAAGAATATTAAAAATGAACAGTGCTTATGTCTAAAGAGTGAACTTATCACCAATTCTCATGGTCTTCTTTACATGTATTCTTCTATGTTTTTGAAATTGTTTATTATGAATATATACTACTCAGAACAGAAAAAAATACCACAAATAATAAAATTTGGTTTTGTTTTTGCCTTTAATTCTTCCTAAGGAAAGAAGAGAAGGTTCAAAAAGGAGGAGAGCCCTGAGCCATACGTAGGAATACACAGACGTTCACCAGACAGAAATAAAGAGGGAAGGGCCCTGGGGCCATCAGGGACACCTGTGCTGGGACACTCAGGCCACAAGACAGTGTGACCAGTAACGCACTTGGGTAGCAAAAGCACAGAGTCTGACTGGCAGAGAACAGTGGAGAAAATCCCAGAACCCGAGGCAAGGTGAGGTGGTGGCAAGGCCAAGGTGCGCAGCCCGAAGGACTTTAGCCAAGATGTAGAGTAGGAAGGCAGGGGCCATCTGGGGACCTGAAGGGGAGATGCTTTCACAGACGCCCTTAATAGAAGCTGAGTGGGGAAGCGCAGAAGCCTGCAGAGGGCTGAGTAGAAAGAAAAGTGATCATTAAGTGTCTTCTACTCATTTCCACTCAAAAAATGGTTCTCCTTAATTTTCTGCTAACAAGGATGAGCATATATTTGTGTCTGGAAATAAAATGAATTAGTAAATCAAATCAACACATTCTTATTGTCCAAGCGTCACTAACAAGCAATTCTGACTTCCTCCTCAAAGGAGACCCAGCCAACCCTCTATGTTGCTTTACAAGTACAGATGCCAAGCAAAGGACAGCAAGGTGCCACTCAGAGGAGGAGGAGGGAGACAAAGAGAAGCTTACTCTGGGAAGGGGAAATGCTGAACAGCAACTAGTGGTGTCAGCGACTCTAGACAGGGCCAGGACGGTCATCTCCCAGCCCGATGGCACGATCTCTGAGGCTACAGAGAGGCTGCACTGAGGCCCGCTCCAAGGCTGGATTCCTGGCAGGCTAAGACATGGGGTTCTAGTAAACTAGAAGGAATGCTGCTGGCAGGAGACAAACCTCTCCAGAGGGCTTTAAATGGAAATATGAGAGCAAGAGAGGGAACTGTAAGTGCAAAAGAACATACTGGGCAAACGAGTGTGCCGCAGATGTGGGCACCCAGGAGGGGAGGCGGGCCTGAGTCACAGGCAGCCAGGAGAAACAGCGGCAGACAGCCTGGCAGTGCAGGTGGCAATGGGGGTACAGCAGGGAATAACTGGAAAACTGAACACAGGAGCTGCGATGGGGGCCAGGGGAATGCAGGTCCCAGGCAGAGAAGCTCCACTATGGGAAGAGAAGGCAACACAGAAGGCCGCCGTGGAAGATACAAGGCACGGTCTTCAGGGCTGGTAAATTCAAAAGCCCGCGGGGGCCAGCACGCTTCCATGACTAATAAACAATGAGGAGGATTGTAGCCAGTCACCCCTACATGAATGGCTTTCAAAATCTCTCTCTCTGGCTTAACGTGTCTGCAGGTCCTCAGAGCCACCCATCTGCAATGCTGCAATGTCACCCATCCTGCTACTGGGAAACTTTCTCCACATTCTGTACACAGGCCGCCGCCCCAATTTATTTTGCATGTCTGTTTCCTATGCAGACCACGCCTCCTAGAGACTTCCACGGCCCAGGAGGAGTTTGTTCTCCTGTGTCCCCAGTCCTTGGAATGGCAGGTGGCAAATATCACGTCAACAAGTGTCCTTCCCTGCTGCATAAGTTGGCTGTGACTCTCCTTTTCCAAAAAGCAGAACATCTGATAGGTGCTCGCTTTGACTGACAAGCAGTATGACCCAAAGATAAGCGAGCCATTGAGATAAATGATTGCTAGGGGTTTAATTCCAAACAAGAAAGAGCAGTCTGATACTGTAGGCCAAAGACAAACATCGGGAGAATTGGAGGGTACTGAGCTATGATCTGAAGAAAGGGAGATTCCAAATCTTGGAAAAGCAGATAATACCCAGCAACCAGCAAGGAGCTTAGAGTAGTCCTTGGGCAAGAAGAAAAAGAGCCACAGGGAGAAAAGGGGCCAAAGCCTAACAGGCTCAGCAGTGAGGAGGGACCTGGGACTGCCAGAGGGAGAGGAGGAGAGGCCTGAGGACAGGGTGGGAGACGCAGCCCCCTGCAGGCATGTGGCGCCCTACAGGGCAGACAGACTTCCAGCTGCCTCACTTTGGGAAAAGGGCTGAACCCCTGAGGTGATAGGCTTTCTAGTGACACAGAGTCTAGAAACTCCCAAAGCCCCTTCAGAGCCCAGGAGCCCTATCTGAGTGAGCCCACAAGATCCTCACTCTGTCTGCACTTGGAACCCAAGGTGCTGCAGCGTCAGCTTCATCAGAGCTTCCAGGTCTACCCCTGCCAGAAGCCATATGGACAGGAAAAGAGAAGGTGCTCTGCGTCAGCCACCAGGACACACTTGTACACAGTCACATGCTCCCAGCATCCCTGTCCCACTTAGGCAGCGGCCGTCAGAGTCCTCCCTGAGAACGACCTCCCAAAGTCCTCCTGGCAGCTCCCTCTCTCCATCCCTCATTCCTCCCCAGCTCCTTGGTGCTGTGCTTTTCAGTGGTATCTCATGACCTTGAAGTGCCTTCCCAAAGACAAGTGCTCTAATCTTTAAACGGGCAAATAATATCAGTAGACTCGCCATCATCACTCTCCTTTCACAGATGAGGAAACTGAGGCTCATAAGAGACCTCATCGTCACTTTCCCTGAGACCCCCAACCTCTAGCCAGACCTCTTCCAACTCGCAAATCAATCATGAAAGACTATAGCAATCACATCCACTACCTTTCTAATCCTGCCTCTTTGCAGCTAAATAACCCCACAAGTCAAGGTGCCCAGGTCAATCCTGATTCAGATCGTAATACTGTCTGCCACACTCCTTGCTGATCTAGGAAGCAGAACCACAAATGTGCCTCAAGGCCCCAGTCCAAATCCTATGTCACCATCACCCTGGCCAGACTCCCCAGCTCTGCTCCAAGGCTGATTCCCACCTCTCTTTAATAAGCTTTCTCTCCCAGACCTGGAGGCTCACTGGACTGGGGCCCATGGAATGTGGATATCCATCCTGGATTGTGGGCAAGCCCTCTCTAGGCTGGCCCATCCACAGGCCTGCTATCCTTCAGACACCCAGACTTGAGCAGGTCAGCTCTTTCTACTGCACCTTCTCCTCAGGCAGATTCATTCCCTATCAAATGGAAACTTGACTTGGTGAGCAGATCTCCACCTCTTCCCAATTTCCATCCTTCCCCTCGCTCACTACCACTCTCCTATTGCTTGGGCCAACTCTACCCACTTCAAATTACAGCTCAGTGAAGCAGGTGACCTGGTCAAGACCACACAGCTAAGAAGTAGCAAAGCTGTGGCTTGAACCCAGCCTCCTAATTCCAAGCCTTGCATTTGTTCCCCTAAATCCCAGTTCTCTCTCTCTATCACAAACCTCAAGGAGCTAGCTGTGCATGCAGAGTGGGGACCACTTCACACTCCCTTTAGTACTCATCATAGCAGGAGCTCACACCCATGGTGTGTGCACCAAGGGGTAGGTATGCATTCAGTACCTTCCTTCAGCCCTGGGAAGTGTGAACATCTTTGGAGTTCAGATAAAAAAAAAAAAAATGAAAGTAATTCTTCACCCTAGTTGAAGTCTATGCTTTTAGACTACCACAGTGCTATACTACCTCTAGTCTAAATGCAATTGCAACCACACAGCAATAGTCAATAAATGTGGGTTAACTGAAAAAAAAAAAAAAAAAAAAAAAACAATTAGTTAAAGAGGGCCAGATGGAAATCTCTGAAAAATAAGTTTGTAACCAGATCAAGCAAAGCTGGTAAAAACCCAGCAATCACTCTGAGATGAAACTAAAAATAGCATTGTTCCAGTGGCAATGTGGAACGGGCCTGGAGTCAGACCGCCGGGTTTGACTCCAGCTGACCTACCAGGCTGTGTGACCCTAAGCAAGTCCTTTCCACCTATCTCCAAGTCTCATTTCCCCATCTTTAAATAACAAAACCGTAAAGAAAGAAATTCCACAAGTTGAACTATTGGAAGCACCTATGAGCTTCTGAGAAATGCAAACTCCTGGCCCCTGCCTGACCAGCTGCATCAGAATCTCGGGGATGGAGCCCAGCAAACCCTCCAAGACAATTCTGATGCTCCTTCAAGTTCAAGGACCACGAGACTAGATGATCTCTGTGATCTTCCCAGCCTCATCATTCTGAGAACCTATGCCACCTCAATTCAACATCATCCAACTCCTCCCAATTTCGCCACTCTGATTTCAATCTGGCATGAACTGAAGTCAGCAGGCTCTCTCGTCTGGTCATGTCTGACACTTCCTCCTGTGATTAATACAAAAGACCCACAGAAACAGACAGCACACCTCACTGCACTCCTTGTTTCCATTTACCGTCTCAGTAGTGCACAGGTGTCACTGTATTGTTTTTAAAAGCAGAAACATGAATCAGGAAGCCCAATCATGAGCACCCTGGGAAGGGTAGTTTTAGCCCTGAAGCAAGTCAGTAAGGACTGCCACATAATCCAAGAAACAGGGCCTTTGTAAGCCCAGCTAAAGAATTAAGACAGAGTTTGCTTCATACACCAAAAATACTTAAGATGAAACAAACCATTCCTTGCTTTGCCCTTGTGTATCAGAAGAAAAAAATATTCTAGACCAACCTTACATACCCATCCAAAAGAGTTCATCACTGCAGATTCTCAGCAAATGGACTGTTGACTACTACAACCATGAAATAGTACCTGAAATGCTATTATGGAATGAATGAATGAATGAGCACCTTCTCAACGCAGGAAACAGGAAACACAGAAATAACCAAGCTAAGGCTCAGTGCCCATAGCTCAGTGAGTAGAGCACCAGCCATGGCGGGTTCAAGCCCATCCCGGGGCTGCTAAACAACGACAACTACAACCAAAAAATAGCCAGGCAATGTGGCAGGCACTGGTAGTCCCAGCTACTCGGGAGGGTGAGGCAAGAGAATCTCTTAAGCCCAAGAGTTTGAGGTTGCTCTAAGCTGTGATGCCTTGGCACTCTACCGAGGGTGACATAGTAAGACTCTGTCTCAAAAAAAAAAAAAGAAAGAACCAAGTTAAAAATTCTACTTTCAAGAAACTAAGTTGAGTCTAGTGTGGGCAATGTCAAGCCTGTCCATCCACCCATTCATACATGTATCCATTCAATGGATGCTCAGTATGTTTCTGCCAAACTCTAGGCAGAAGTGAATGCCGTAAAGAAGTAAAAAGCCCAAAATAAGACAGACATATTGATAACTACAACAGAAGTGTTCAGCACCACGTAAGCAGTACAGATAAAGGCTGCTGAGGGAGATCATAAGAGGCAGTGATTATTTCCTGCTAAGTGGGGATGGGCAGAAATCCAGGCTTGCTTCGTGGAAGAGGCAGCATTAATAAGCTGGGCCTTGCAGTTGAATGGGGATTCAAACAGGTGAGGATGGAAGGGCAGAGCGATCCAGATTGAGAAAGTGCTATGGCAAAGCAAGAGTGAAGAAAGCAATGGAGATGAGGTTCTGAAACGCAGTGGGTCCCATTCGACAAGACCACAGATGGCAGGACAGGAAAGATACTCAGAGGTTTTACTTCCCCAGGGCTCAGCTCCTTCTGCAGGCCTCCCCACCAAGATGTCTCTCTCCCACTGCCCCCAGCACTGAGGACAGCACTGGGCCCCTGCCGCCTCAGCCAGCTCCCCAGCTATCCCTCTCGGCTGCCTCACTGTGCATTCCCCCGGTATCAAAGCCTGCGCAGGCTTTGCTGCACGCACCATGCCATGTCTTTACACTACTGTTTTCTGTAATTTATAAAACACATACTGCCCACGAGTTTATATTTTTAATTCCTGTAAGAAGTTTTGGGATCCAATTTGTGTGAAAGTCAGACTGTAACATAATGTAGTATTGTATGATAAAAGCCTCCAAGAATAAAAACAGACAGTATATCCTCTTTATCAGATACTCAAACACTGGTGCTACTCCTGAGTGTCACACATTTCCTTAGGAACGACTGTTCTTGGTTTGGCATCAACTTGTCCCAGTCTTCCTGAAATTAATTCCAAGGAAAAAGTTTCCTGATGTTCAAGCCTTCTTTTTTCAAACATTTATTGAAAACCTACTATGTTCTGGGCTGTGCTAAATGTGAGCCCCTCGGCTTACGCACCTTTCACAAGGTACAAGTGTGGTTCTTTATGACGGTTAAGCCCTGTGAGGTTCCACTGATTACAGAACCCACTTTACAGATAAGAAAACCTGAGAAGAAAAGCAGAAGAGTCTGAACCCAAACCCAGATTTGGAGCAGTCCCTGATTGTTGCTCACTCATTCTTTCAACAACAGGGACAAGTTCAAGGCAGCACTAGGGCTCTTTTTTGACCTTCTCTGGGCCTCCAGCTTTTCCTGGCATTATCGCTCCACTTTGGGGGACCTCATTTCCCTCTCCTAAAAATAAGGAGACTGGATTGCTGTGATATTTAAACCCTATTTTGCCAGAGATCCTTTAAGGAGCAAAAACAAGGACAAATGTGCGTCTCATTCCACTTCACTCACAGCTGCCTCAGTTTACTTATTTGACACCACAGGTTCTAAGAGGCTTTTCTACAAGGAATCCTTCTCTGAATATTAAAAAAAAAAAAATGAAAGTTTTAAAACCACTCTAAATCTGGGGAGATATGTCAACCAAATGCAATGTTGAAACCTGGGCTGGATCCTGTAACAGAAAGAGGAAGTTTCTGGAAAGTTGGTTAAATCCAAATAGTTGGGAGTTCAGTTCAAAGGAATGTACCAGAGTCAGTCTCTCATTTTGGCAAATGTTCTATAGTAATGGAAGATGTTGTAAAAAATGAAGGCAATTGGGTAAAGGATGTATGAAAATTCTCTGTACAATTTTTACAACCTTTCCATAAATTTGGAATTATTCCAAAATGAGAGGTTTATTTTAAGACAGCTATAACAACAGCAACAACAACAATAAACCAACACTCATCTAGACGACTTCTCTTATCTTGTCCAAATCACCATTTTGCACCTTAATAGGATGACACATCTTAACAGTGGCTTGTATTTCATGGACACTTACCGTGTGCCAGGCTCTGTTCTAAGGGCTTATATGCATTAACTTATTTGATCCTCACAACGGTGACACATGTAATTGTCTCCTTCTTATGAGTGAGGCAACAGAGACCTACAAAAGACTAACAGGTGGAGGTATTAATGGCAGAGCCGGACACAAATCCAGGCAGTGTAGCTCCAGAACTCATGTTCTTAATCACTCCCTTTTTAGACCCAGGCTTTCAAAAGGTTTGAAGTTGGCCTAACTAGGAATATCCAAAGGACTAAACACAAAGACTGAAAGGTAAGTAGTATGGTACAGAGAAGGGGAAACTGAAGAACTCGTAAGCCAATTTCCTAACTTGGTGTAGAATCAAACCTCCCTGACACCAGCAATGGCTAATGTCTTCTCACGACTTCAGAGCGGCATGCCTACACTTGTCCTAAGTGAGCACTGCCTTCTCCGGCACATCATTCTTGAAGAGCTATACCACCAGCCGTTGCTCTTGTGGGCCCCTTGTTGGCTGCCTGCTGACATTTTCATCCCTGAAGGGTCATTTTGGGTAGAGAACAAAAGGAAACCTACAAGCTACCTTTTCAAGATCTGCAAAACAAGGTTAA
This sequence comes from Nycticebus coucang, assembly GCF_027406575.1. Classification (NCBI taxonomy): domain Eukaryota; kingdom Metazoa; phylum Chordata; class Mammalia; order Primates; family Lorisidae; genus Nycticebus; species Nycticebus coucang. Next base: position 85,771,935 of record NC_069795.1, read on the forward strand.
GCTTTCCGCATGACTGGTTTCCCCAGATACTTCAAGAATCAAGAATCAAGAATCCATGCCGGGAACATTCAACAGTGCACTTGCCTAGTCCTGGAAAGCAAAAACCGCTCCTCTCCAATTCAGAACCTACCTCATCATCTGGTTGCCATCAGGTGTCAGAAAAAAAACACATCCATTAGCTTCTCACCTTGACTGTGGACTCCTTGAGGACAAGACTTGGTCTCATTCATCAAACAACAATATTTATTCAGTCATGAAATAGTTCTGAAGAACAAACAGTCTCTTGAAAAGAAAAGGAAACAACCACCCCCCTTGTCGGCCCCTCCACTGTAGACTTTTGCCTTTAGAAGGTTCCAGAGTAGACACTATCCACAGGCAGAGCCAAAAAGGAAAATGAGGAGGGAAGAAGCTATCCAGCTGGGGAATGAAAAAAGAAAGTTGTTAGCAGTGAGAGCATAGATGAAAAAGAGATAAGCTTGGGTGGCAGAGAAGAAAATGTGATTAAAAAGCAACAGTCAATACAAAGAAAATAAACCTGAAAGGAGTCGGGATGTAGGAGAGCCCATATTCCAGGCACGCCTACCATGTGTGGGCATGGAACCAGGCTCATTGCAGATGGTTTCCCACACCGTCATTCTCAAAAATATATGCGGGATCAAACAATCCAGGTTGGCTTCAGCTTAGTACATGTTAAAACTCAATTCGGCTCAGCATTCATAGCTCAGTGAGTAGGGCGCCAGCCACATACACTGAAGGTGGCAGGTTCAAGCCCGGCCTGGGCCTGCTAAACAACAATGACAACTGAAACCAAAAAGTAGTTGGGCATTATGGCAGGCACCTATAGTCCCAGCTGCTCAGGAGGCTGAGGCAAGAGAATCGCTTAAACCCAAGAGTTTGAGGTTGCTGTGAACTGTGACACCACGGCACTCTACCAAAGGTGACATAGTGAGACTGTCTCAAAAAAAAAAAAAAAAAAAACCCTTAATGTTTTCTGGTTGAAAAGGCCCAAAAGGCCCAAAGAGTACACCTACCCTAACTTCAGCATTCAAAGATGGATAAACTGAGCAGCAGACACAGGAAGACTTGTGCCCAAAACAGAAGCAGAAATAGAATCTCAATCTCCCCATTCCCTTGCCTGTGCTTTTTAAAAATAGATAGGGAAAAAGCCTCATTGCCAAGAGGCTCTGAAAGAACGCAACCTGAGGTTGAATCTCCCAGGGTATGGTGAAATAGGTTTGAAGATCAACCTTCATCTCATCTAGCATGTTCCATCTGCTGGCTGCTACTGGAGAAGGGAAAAGTGGTAGCATTATTTCCAATGAAGCGGATGCCTTTTCAGGAAGAATTTTAAAAGGCAGCTTGCCTTAGGTCAGCAGTTCTCAACCTGTGAGTCGCGACCCACAGGAACTGTATTAAAGGGCAGCAGCATTAGGAAGGTTGAGAGCCACTGCCTTAGATGAAAAGAATGATACAGATGAATAAGAATGAAAAATGAAGACACAGGTGATTCGCCAGAATAAGGGAAGCTAGGGGGCAAGGGAAGGTGGAGGAAGTGGTATGTGACAGGGTAAATGGAAACTAGACTTGCTAGAAGAAGCTGTCCACGAAGGAGCAGAGACGCCCTCTTAAAAGAGATTGTTATTCACGAGGCAGAGGCTCTGCCTCAGACAAGGCATCAGAATGCCTTACAGAAGTGAACCAACCATCAGCTCAGCAGTCACTGAGTTGGAACAAAGCCCAAAGCAGACAGTTCTGCATCAAAAAGTCTGCTGCCTCTTACCTCTCCAGATTCGGGCTCTAACAAAAATTGGTCTAAGTTATGTCAATGTGTTAGAGTGTCTCGGCCAAATCAGTCATGTCAAAAGTTCATAGTTGTTCTGTTCCCAGGGATTCTTTGGCAGCCCTCCAGGCCTCTCTGCTTATACAAAGTCTATCTCCCACAAAGCCCAGCTCTTTTCTATGAGGAAAGCCTGCCCTGATTTCATATCCTCCACCCCAGCCAAAAGTCCCTAGATCTGAAATCACCTGCTTTTTCAGCATGCCTTTCAAACAAAATAGAATCCTGCCCCATGTCATAGCTACTAGGGTGAACGTCTGAGTACCGAGTACCCCTCTGGGCTGTGACAGGCTGGTGAAGGGGATCCATGGACCACAGCAGCTTTCCCCAAAGCACATTGGATCACTAATGATGCTCCCAGAAATGCTGTGTAAAAGGTGGGTTCTATGATCAACTAACAACCAGAAACAAACAACCTGACAGGTCACAATGCGCGTTAGTTACTAGTGACCCAGAAAATCTCATGATAAAGATGCTCCTTTAGTTTTGCTTCCCTTGGACTTTCCGAATTTCCTGGGGCTACAGGAGGACCCTTTACTCATAGAACAGCCTTAGCACTTTGGGAAACTCTGTGTACAGAATCACAGCATGTTAAGGGATCTTCCTGCTCCTGCAGCAGCACCTCACAGCTCCCACACTGGACTGTGTCCTCCTTAAGAGCAGGGCCTTGTCTGAATCACCATGGATCCCTGCGAAGTGCCTTACACGCTGCGGCCCACCAAGTATGTGTTCTGTGAATGAACCCAGCCCTCTCATCTGTAAGATGAGAGAACAAAACCAAAAATGTCAAGGTGACCTCTTCTCTATCTTCCTCAGTTTTCACAGGAAGGCCTCACACGGAAAATGTGCTCAATTTTTGGAAAATGGAATGGAATAGAATGGAAGGGGGAATGAAAAGTTTCTCAGCTATACCCAAAGCCAAAAGCGTCCATCTCATGATGGACCCAAGTCTCTTCTCTTCCTCCTTAGCCCAAGTTGAGTCTCAATCAGAAGAAAATGAAGGTGACAAATCAGGAAAGGAAAAGCAAAAGCCCTTTGGGGTATGGGGTGGGGGAAGTGGTGTTTGCAAACTGATGGGTGTAAACAAGACCTGTCTGTATCTAATTTAGACTTAATAAGATAGTTTGCTGAATGTTAATTAAATACTCAGTGGTTGTTACCAACTGTGGTGATTAACTTAATTTTAAATTAAATAAGCAATAAATGCTAAACTGAAGTTCTATTAAATTTTACCCAGCAAGTGAAGAATATAAGGCTCTTAATTGACTTTAAACAAGATAGTTATGGCAACTTAGTTGAATTTTTATTACCTGAAGATAACTGCCTTATTAAATCTAAATTGTCTATTTTATTTGATAGGGAAATATGTCATCAGACCTTCTCATTTACCAAAAACATGTTGGAAAAGGTTCAAGTTGTGGACACTGCTTGGACTGGGGTTCTTTTGTTTTCTGGTCCTGTTCTAACATTAAGTTTATTCATTAAAAAAAGAATGTAAATTTAAACACTAGAAGTGTAGGAAGGAATTATATTTAACAAAACTGAAGAGCCAGGTGTCTGTATTTTCTAAACCAAAAGTCAGTACTTTGCTTTTTCAATGCAGGTAGTTTAGAGATATTTAGCATCACAACACTGAAATTTCCCAATTTCCCAGATGTCTCCACAGTTTAAAAACCTATGCTGGGGCGGCGCCTGTGGCTCAAAGAAGTAGGGTGCCGGCCCCATATGCTGGAGGTGGGCCCCATATGCTGGAGGTGGCGGGTTCAAACCCAGCCCCGGCCAAAAACTGCAAAAAAAAAAAAAAACCCTATGCATAGCCCAGTGTGGTGGCTCATGCCTTTAATCCCAGCACCTGCGGGAGGCTGAGGAGGGAGAATTGCTTGAGCTCAGGAGGTTGAGACTTGCCTGAGCAAGAGTGAGACCCTGACTCCTAAAAAAAAACGGAAAAACCCAGCCAGACACCAAGGCCAGTGTCTATAATCCCAGCAGCTTCTGGAGGCTGAGGCAGCAGGATGCCCACGGCCCAACTCTGAGGTTGCAGTGAGCTGTACGAAACATTTGAAGTCATTACTGTTCAGGCTGGGCACGGTGGCTTATGCTTGCAAGGGAGGCCAAGGCAGGTGGATTGCTTGAGCTCTGGAGTTTGAGATCACCCTGAGCAAGAAAATTTTCTCTAAAATTAGCAGGGTGTTATGGTAGGTGTCTGTAGTCCCAGCTACTTGGAAGGCTAAGGCAAGAAGGCTATTTGAGCCCAAAGAGTTTGGGGTTGCTGTGAGCTATGACGCCATGGCATTCTACCCAGCGTGACAAAGTGAGAGAAAGAAATAAAATAAAAGCATTACTATTCAAATAAATGGTTGGCTCTGCTACTGAACAAGCTGTGACCCTAGGTAATTAACCTGTCCTTTCTGGGCCTCAGGTACCACATGTGTTATGAAAGGAGGTTAAAGTGGAGATCATTGACCTTATTTTGTTTTTCTTTGTAGTACATGCAGACCCCAGAACAGTGTCTCCTACATACTAGGTGCTCAGTAAACAAGACTAAACAAATGACAAAACACAAGGTTTACACAACTCAGAATGTTAAACATTTTTAGTCCTTTCATATCAAGTTTCTCCAGCCCAATTATTTGACAGTTCATATAAAGAAAAACACAAACACAAAACTGCTACTTGAAAGAAAAAAATTAGTACTTACTTAAAGAAAAGCAAATTAAAGCAATAATGAAATATTATTTCTTACTATTAATTCAGCAAAGACAAATGCAAGTTACAAAATTAAATTCTAGGGAAGATACAGAGAAACAAGTAGATTCATACACTGCTAATAACTCTGCCAATCAGCAGTCTTTCTGCGGGCTGAATGGCAACTGATGTAAAAAGTAATAGAAATATTTGGGACTTGTTTGTGCCTGTAATTCTCCTTTGAAAGAACTTAAAACCTAGTTAGCCAGTCAATAAACATTTATGTCTACTCTGGGTTATACTCTATGGGGAAATAAAAGGGCAGAGACCTTGGTTGCCTTACCAGCTGATTGGGTTGATAGAGAACCCAAAGAAAACAAAGGTAACGTTTTTCAGTGGCACTACGTGGCAGGGTATGTCTATCACAGAATTCTTTCCACAGTCATGTAAGGTGAAAGACATGAGGAACTGGAAGTTAAGAGGGGCTAAGTAGCCAGTACAAGGTTATATGACTAACAAGTGGCACGGTTATGATCTGAATCCAAACCTCCGGCTCTCCAAACCATCCCTGCAGTTTCTACCATATTCTTGATAGATAATCACACAATACAAGGGACAAAACAGTAACGGCTATACAGGGAAGTCCACGGAGGTGCTCAGTTTTTTTAGTACTTAAAATATTCTTAAAACTCAAACTGCCAGTTGTTACTGTATTTATATTATCAATTCATTCATAGTAAATTCTTACCACATATGAACAAAAGCCAGAACCTGACTCAGAGACGTGCACAAGAAGGGAACAAGAAGAATGTGATATTGCACCAAGAGAAAACTGAAGTCCTGGTTCAACCTCCAAATAGCCCTGGCCAAGTTAGGGCTTAACCTTAACCTTTCCCAGCCTCAAGTTCCTGAGTCAACCTGGATAATAATAATAACTACTGCCAGGACTATTGAGACAACTTTCCTGTAATTTGTAGAAAAACACATAAACTGTAAAGCCCTTTAAAAATGGCACACGCAGAAAATGCCGCACTGTATTGGTAGATTCCGTTTTGATCAGGATCATGCAACCTGGCCTAAGCCACCAAGATCTCCCTGGTGAGCAGGTGATCATTTATTGGCACCAGAATGTTTGTCCCCTCCCCACTCTAAATGAACTACAGGCCACCATGCTTACAGCCCGAACTCTCTCTGTCTTTTGTCTGATGTGGCTAAAATAATCCTCGGGAGCCAAATGGATAAAGGACACCCAGACAAGATTGGTGTACGCATCTATTCCCAGGAATTTAAAAAAAAAAAGAAAAGAAAAAGTCAATGTTGACCCGCCTCAGAGACCTTCTACATCACCTTCAACCAACGCCTGGATTTTCACCGTACTATTCCAGTCACTTCTTGAATACTGCCAATGATTAGAGATTCAGTAACTTCAGAAAGAGCCAATCTCACCTCATTCAGAATTCAGAGGTTTCGTGGAATCCTCACAAGATAAAGGATTCTTTCAAGAACTAGGTATTCATTCTGTCACCCTTCTAAGACACTGGGCCGAGAGCAGGATCACCTCAGAGTGACGCTGGGTCCAGGGCTATGGCTTTCACATACGTCTCCCCCTCAGGGCCTGGTTTTCCTCTTAGGTAAAATGAGCAGATTAGGTGACTTTATTCTACCTGTGAATCATCCATCAGATCTATTGTGTCAATCCTAATTCAGTTTTGCTTTATCATTTGCCTGGGCTATTGTAATACCTCTCTTGTTATCTCTGGAACTCTCTCCTTCAATCAACCCAGCACCCCATGTCCACTTATTAATATGTTCCCAGAGCGCAGGTCTAGTCATCTCACTGCACTGCCTGATGGCCCTCTCTGAGTGCAGTCTCAACTCCTCACACAGCAATCGAGGTCTTTCTCAATCTAGGCCTCCACCCACCGCTCTCCATGGCCTCTCTGCTATGCAGTTCCACCATAACTCCAATTTCCGAGGCACCACATACTTCCTCCCCTCCACAACTGTCTGTCATTTCCCTCACTTAAACGTCCTCTCCTCCCCTAGCCCACCAAATTCCCACTCGTCCTTCCATGCCCAATCAAGCGACAATCTCTTCATCTGGGAAGTTTCTCCAGGTGCCTAGTTAGTCACCATGTGGTCAAAACCATCAAATACATTTTGCACAAACTTGTGCAAACCAATTTGGTTGTTTATAGTCCTCCTGGAAACAGGGATCACTCTGGATTCATGTATCTATCCCCAGAACCCAGATACACTTTCACTGATCCATTCACAGGTGCACCTGACACGTGGTCTCAAATGAATAAATAATGAATGTGTCCAACTGATGGCCAAAATATATTTAGGGTCTTATCCAGCTATCACTACTGGGACCCTAATATTCTCCACGTGAAGCTGCTAGGCTATGGCCAAGAAGAGAGACTTCCATAGTGGAAATGACAGGCTACTGGAACACTGACCTACCTTTCACCTCATTCTAAGAAAAGGCGCTGCTTACCCACTTGATCCCTGCAAACCTTCCTTCCCCGTGAGTCACAGCACGCTCCACCTTCTGGGTGGCAACTCCTCACTGGAGTTCCTGAAAACAATAGGTGTCAACCAAGTTGTTTTCTTCCTGGATTCTAAATAAGAAGTATCTTCAGTGGAAATTCATTAGAAAGCAAGAGTGCAGGTGACTCTGCTAATCTCTTGGTGCAGAATTTGGTACGGCATTGGGCTTCCACAGTTATAGTTGGAGATCATCATCAAGTTGAGCCACTGGATGTAAAATAATAGATATAGGAACCCAGCTAAAGTAAGACTCAATTTTATTTCTTCACTATCATTAGCCAGAGCAATTTTGGCCACCTATCTCACCTTGGTCTAAAAATTCCCATTCTTCAGTGTTGGACCCAAGGCCCAGCACTTCGACAAATTTCTGTACCAGCTCCAGCAGACTCAGACGGTCCAGTCGTCTTTCATCTGTAACTCTTTCACGGCCCTTTTGTATGTTTTAGATACATATTAACATGTTTTTACCAACCTCAGTAAACACTAAGTGTCTACGGTCTTTTTTTTTTTTTTTTTGGTAGAGACTGAGTCTCACTTTATCACCCTCGGTAGAGTGCTGTGCCGTCACAGCTCACAGCAACCTCCAGTTCCTGGGCTTAGACAATTCTCCTGCCTCAGCCTCCCAAGTAGCTGGGACTACAGGCACCCACCACAACACCTGGCTATTTTTTTGTTGCAGTTTGGCCGGGGCCGGGTTTGAACCCACCACCCTCGGTATATGGGTCCAGTGCCCTACTCACTGAGCCAAGGCACCACCTGTGTCTACAGTCTTAACATCCCCTTCAAACGTCCTTGAACTTTACTTTTATAAAAATAGTTCATTCAACAGACATTTCTTGAGCACCTACCTAGCACCTAATAGCAGATGTTGGCTCAGTCCCTACCTTAGGCCTGGCTCATGCACATTGCTTACACTGCCCCACTCAGTACTCACCTATAAGTACAGTGACCACATAATTTATCTTCTGAATCAGAATACTTCTAAGGGTAAAAGGGGACACTATTAATACTACTGGGTCAAAGGCATAAAATAGAGATGTCCTGGGTAAACCAGAAAGTATGGCCTGTGAAGCAGGTGTTGTTGCTACACCCATTTCTACAGATAAGGACACTGAGGCTGACTTTAAGGACACTGATCCCTTAACATACAAAAATGTTCTCCTAAAAATGTCAAAAAACTCACAGCACATACATCACAGCTATCTTCCACTCACGGGGAAGGTACTTGTGCCTTCCGAAGTCCCCTGCAAGGTGGCAGCCCAACTGCTGGCTGCTGGAACGCTGCCTAATGCTATGGCGGGAAAAGCATGCACACTGGGGTGGAGGGAGACCGAAGCGCTTCTGTAAGTCAGTGCCCCTGGCCTGCCCTGATCTTCATGCTTCTGAGTGAATCACAAGGCCACAACACAAACAATCACTGCAGAGAAGCAAACCCTGCAGGGCAGAAAGGAACAAACATCCTCCAAACATAACCCCAAAGAAGGAACAGTCACAGAATAAGAAGGGACACTGCACAGCCATTCACCGGTGACAAACCTCCTCTCTGCAGAGCACGGAAATGCCTGTGGACGCCTGCAGCACTCCCCCTGCTTTCTGGAGCACACTATGCCCACAATTGTGCCCTCATTAATAAGAGTCTAAAAATGAGTAAGCTGGGAAACGAAATAGTACTTGTCACCACCCCTGGGGAGCACCTTCTATTACACAGCACAGCTAGGACTTGAACTAGGAGCTTTCTGCATCTAAATACCATGATCCCACCAGTAGAGTAAGGCACTGTCACAGTGGGCCAGATGCCCGGCCAGGAACCAGTCTGGGCACATGTACATACTGCATGTCTGTTTACAAGGCACTGTCACAGAAATTCCCCTGGTTCTCTCAAAGGCTTTGTGACATGTGATCTCTACTGAAAGGCAACTGAGGTTCAAGGATGTTCCAGAACTTGCTTAGGATCACAGGGTCATGGTTGGCTCAAACACAGGTCTGAATTTTCCCTACACCAAGTCACAGGTACTGCCCACATGAAGGAGTGTGGGGAAGCCCAGGTCCTCCGGCTCCACAGTCCCAAATCTGATTTTTTTTTTTTGAGACAGAGTCTCACTATGTTGCCCTGGGTAGAGTGCGGTGGCGTCACAGCTCACAGCAACCTCAAACTCTTGGGTTTAAGTGATTCTCTTGCCTTAGCCTCCCAAATAGCTGGGACTACAGGTACCTACCACAACACCCAGCTATTTTTTTGTTGTAACTGTTTTTGTTTGGCAGGCCCGGGCTAGGTTCGAACCCACCAGCTCTGGTGTATGTGGCTAGCACCCTAGCCACTGAGCTATAGGCACCGAGCCCCAAATCTTATTTTTAACCTTGCCTTATAGACTCAGATGCAGGCAGACAATGCTATTCATTACTACTAGTGAAATAATCGTAAGAGTTTCTCAGGTGTGTAAAGGGCTTGCTAAGGACATTCACATCCATACACTCACTTGCAAAAGGAGCAGGGCAAAAGATTTGGAGATGACAGTCTAATTTCCACTCTGCCCATTAGGTCCTACGCCCCAGTCGGAAGGTTTCTTCACCACCCACTATCTGCAAGACAAAATTGATCTTGGCAACCCATCTCTTGGATTGCAATGGAGAAAACTAAGTAATAAAAAAGACTTATCAAATGCATTTGCTACATTGAGTACTATGAAAGTCATGAAATACGAATGGGCACCGTGAGAAGGGTTTTATGGGCAGGTTTAAGAGGGAAAGATAAGAAAAGAGGATTTACCTTGCAAGGGATCTAACACTGTCAACCTAAAACCTTTAAGCAAACAAAGACAAGTAAAAGTAAAAAGAGAACTGTGGGCAGCGGGGGCAGGGAGCTGTCACAAGCAGGGGATATTGGAGTTAGCATGGAGCTATGGCTTAGTACTTGCAGACAACCATCAGTGGCAGACACCCGCCATGGCAGTGACATAAATAAGTCCCCCAACTACACACGCACTCAAAATGAACCATCTCAATCACATTCTTTGCAAAGTACAAAGCACAAGGTTTAAGCCTGAGGTTCGCTAACCTCAAGTCATATTCCCTCCACAAATTCTCCAAAGCAAAGTGCCTGGAGGGAGGGGAGGAGCTGGGGAAGGAATGTGTCAGGTGCAGCAGAAACAGAGAATGAAAAATACCTGGGAACCAGTCTGGCCTGGGAGAAAGGGCTACAGCCCAACTCCAGTTCAGCTGACAAGGGCGGGACTGAGCAAGTCCGACCCTTTCTCTGAGCCTCGGTTTCCTCATCTGCACAAGGTGGAGGTCAGATTACTCTGGCCTGCAAGGCCCCAGCCCACGCATATACAGCAGGAGCTGGCTAGCAGCTTGCTGCTTCTCCTGCTGACCACAAGCTATCATGTCCATAAAATATTTTTTCCAGCCAAGACCGATGAGCTGGCAAATACATAGTAATCAGAAGGACAAAAGTAGGAAATAAAGCACCTGATATTACGCTACCAGCAAATAGTTTCTGGAATCCATTTTTCCTTCCCCATTCTGCTAACCTGATAAGGACAGTATCTCCTCTGGAACATTTCAGCAGCCTCCTAAGCTGGGTGTCTGCCTCTGGTCTTGACCGGCTATCATTCTGCCACCAGAGCACTTTGAAACACAGATCCAAGGACAAACTCTTTTTCTCAAACAGTAATAAAAGCATTCCTTCCTCTGCCCACCTGCCACTGTCCTCAGCTCAGTCTGCCAGCCCTCTGCCATGGTACCCTCCCCAGTGTGACCCATCTCTCACAGAGAGCTCCAATTACACAATCATGCTCCCTTAAACACTCCTAGGCCTCAGGCCTGTGCACATATATCTAGGTCCCCCTGCCTGGAAAGCTCTTCCACCCCTGTCCACCGCGTGAACTCCTAGTCACTCCTCAAAACCCAAAATAAACATCTTCTTTTCTGTAAACATTCACCAGTTCCTCTTCCAGTGGTTGGTTACCTCTTTCTTAGTGTTCCCAGCAGCCCTTTGCTCATCACTTTATTGGGATGTTCTACCTCATATTCATGTATTGATTTATCATATTCTATTTTAGCCTCTTGAAATGAAAAACCTTGAAGGTAGATCCTCCTTTAATTTTCTTTGTAAGCCAGTACCCACCATTTCTGTCTGGCACAGAGGAATCACTTTGTACACATGTACTGAATTTAACACAAGAAATTGGTTGTAAGTGATCACACACATATGTGTAACAAACAAGAGCCAAGGCATCTAGAAATTGTTTCATGCCACAAGGTTGATTTTGATCTTGATCTTAAAGGATCATAGGATGACAGCAGGCATAGACAGACTAGAAACCCAGGTAGAGAAAACAGCATAAGCATAGGCATGGGTTAAAAAAAAAAACAGAGGAATGTTCAAGAACAATATAACCAAGAGCTTTGTGAGGGAAAAGTGAAAGAGCAGTGGCAGGTGCAATTACTCTTAGCACAGATACACAGTAACCCTGAACACTACACTCCCGGTCCTGCCAATCTGCCAACGCCACCTGTGCTGTGACAGCTGGAGCACAGTGATTCTGATTTTGGTCCTGGAACTCCATAGGCCTAGGATTCTGGGGCAGTAAAAACAGCGCCCCGAACCTCCATGACTGCTATCCTGTGGTTTCACTCACTCCGTCTCGTCATCAAGCAAATATTTCTGGAGTGCCTAGAACATATCAGGTACTCTTCTGGGCATTGGGAATACGGCCATTAACAAAGTAGACATCGTTGCAATCCTCAAGAAGTGTATTTATCGTGGAGAGAAGGGGACAAGCAAATATGCAAGATGAAGTGGTGACTGATTCCCTGTTCATTCACTTAACAAACAGCTACCAAGTATCTTCAGAGGTCAGAGATAAGAGGGACTCAAAGATCAGAAAGACAAGATCTTATTCACCTGCTGGGTAGCATTCCTGGGGTCTGTTGTCCTAGGCCAGAAAACAAGCAGCTCATCCACACCGTAATCTCTGGGTCATCAAAATGCAAATGACCCACCTGAAGCAGGTTGGTGATAGAAAGGCCTGCAGTTAGATCCCTCTGAGCTCTGAGCCAGAAGACTTTAGCAGAAGAGATCAGTGTGACCCACAGGAGGGCAGGATCCAAAAGAAGCTGCCTGGTTCAACTCAAGAGAACATCTAGCACTGTCAGAGGAGCCACAAGATCAAGGGCAATGCCTGAGATGGAGGCTCTATCACTCCCCACTTTGTTACCTAACTGCTCCAGCTGCCTCTTTATAGCGAGGCATCAGCTCAATCACCACAGAGGACTGGGGAGGTGCACTGTGGAGAGGGGCAGGTGGTTTGATAAGAGGCTCCATCCTCTCCAGTTAGGTGTGGGGAGAGAAGGCACCCAAGGTTGAGGAGATAGTGAAGAGGGGCTGTGACAGCACCAGTGTGGAACTGAGAAGCCTGCTCACCCAAGTAAATCCTCAACTGGATGTGGGCTGAATTAAATTCTAGGAAAGAACGCCAAAAAACAACACCGATTTGAATTGTTGGTGCTTGTGGACACAGAAAAGAGTGGTGAAGAGGCTATAAATGGGGCAAAAGGGCAAAGGTCACTTAGTAGTTATGTAACCTTATTTCAACAGACTCATTTTCTCATCTGCAAAATGAAACTGATAATCATAAAACCTACTTTAATGAATCCTTATGATCATTACAAAAACACATGGTAAGCACTCAAAAATGTTTCAAAATTATATTATTTCTAAGAAAAAGGAAGATAAACATTTTCTAGCCTCAACTGTGTAATTTACCTGCTCCCAAGCATTAACCTCATTAACCCTCCAGTCACCCCATCTACCTACCAATCTCATTTCTGTGACCGACATTTGGAATGCAGCAGCCATTTCCCACGCCTCTGGGCAGCCTATAACAGCTTCCCACAACACAATGAATTCCCTCCTCCCTCCCCAAACCTCAGGTTCTGGCCTCATATGCATCTTCAAGGCAGTGATGTCCACCCAGCTACCGACTTCCTGCACGCAGCAGGACCACTCAGTCTGCCCCTTCCTCACCTCCAGCAAGTTTCTTCCAGCAAGGCACAGCATTCCTAAGCCATATTCCAGGAAAAGTCCCACCCACTCAGCTCTGAGCTTCTAATTACTGCCCTGGGTCAAAGTCCTAGGTTTACTCAAGCTAAAAGTTACGAAGAGTGCTACAAGGCCTTCTGTATTACCATCCAAGTATCTAATCCCTCAGAGATGATTCCAGAGCCTTGTTCTCCTGTGAATCTCTAGTGAATCATTTAATGGTCCCTATGTCAACCATTAATTGAAATTTAATATAAGAAAAAAAAAGAAGTCCTCACCTTTCTCCATTTTCCACAGTCCTTTTTACACAGGCCATTCCAAACACAGCCTCCAGAATAAACCATCTACTTCCTCCATCTGCACACGCTGCTGCCTTTGCCCAACAGGGCCTGCTCTCACCTGTGCTTCCACCTGTCCTCCCACCTATGTAGTCCTCCCACCTGTTCACCCAGGTCACCACCCCTCTAAGATGGCGTCCCTCAGGTTGAAGTCCTCGGTGAAGCCCTTAATACACTGACATGTATAGAACACCCAATGGGGTTCTCTCTACCCCACCCTACCCTATCCTTGCAGAGTTCCTCCCAGCACCAGTGGACAGTTAAAGGAAAGTGTGCATTAATTTTTGTAAAGCAGCCCCCAACCCCAACTCTACCACACACCCCACGTGCTCCTTCCTCCTCAAGGACAGGAACCTCATCGTCCACCCAGGGCCTAGCGAAGTTTCTTCATGGTCAGCAGGCTCCAGTCTCTGGTATTACCGTGTTATCCGCCATTTTCTTCCTTTCTTATTTCCATTTAATGCAGCAAATCTCTGGGTTAAGGGGACTTACAAGTTTCCACTAGTAATTACATTCTGTCCTTGGCTAAAATCCCACCATCATTCCAGCAACTTAAGCCATAATTTTGAAACCAAATCCATTCTGACTCGTGCCCCATTCCCACCTTTCCCCACTGGATCCACACCAGGGCAAAGTAACATGTCATCACCAAGAATCACAAGTTCTGGGTTGAAATTTTGAGCATATCTCCAATTAGTTGTATGACCTTGGGCAAAGCTTACAAGGGAGGTGGCAGGATCTCAGGCCTCATTCTCAGGGGATCTTTAAGACCCCAACAGAATATCTGATGGGAAAGTGTTTTGTAAAGAGCAACGCAATGTGCATTAATAAAGGACAAGATCAACAAATTTTATCAAATTTCAACCACGAACTCCAAGATGTGCCCTTAGCAACACAGAAACATAGAATGAAAAATCTGTTCAACTGGCGGCGCCTGTGGCTCAGTGAGTAGGGCGCCGGCGCCATATGCCGAGGGTGGCGGGTTCAAACCCAGCCCCAGCCAAACTGCAACAAAAAGAAAAAATAGCTGGGCATTGTGGCGGGGCCTGTAGTCCCAGCTGCTTGGGAGGCTGAGGCAAGAGAATCGTGTAAGCCTAAGAGTTAGAGGTTGCTGTGAGCCATGTGACGCCACGGCACTCTACCCGAGGGCGGTACAGTGAGACTCTGTCTCTACAAAAAAAAAAAAAGAAAGAAAGAAAAATCTGTTCAACTATGACACATCCATGACTATCACACAATCCAGATTTCAGTGATATTAAAATGTAAAAACAAAAAAAAAGTTATTTTCAAATTGAAATAAAGCAACTTGTCTCAATAAAATACAAAAAACTAGGGGCCGGGTGCAGTTACTCACAGCTGTAATCCCAGCACTTGGGAAGCCAAGGCGGATGGATTGCCTGAGCTCACAGGTTCAAGAAAAGCCTGAGCAAGAGTGAGACCCCCACCTCTAAAAAATAGCCAAGCATTGTGGTGGCCGCCTGTAGTCACAGGTACTCAGGAGGCTAAGGCTAGAGAATCACTGGGGCCCAAGAGTTTGAGGTTGCTATGAGCTGTGATGCCATGGCACTCTACTAAGGGTGACAAAGTGAGACTCTGTCTCAAATAAAATAAAATACAGAAAACTGCTATAAAATTGTCATATTTGCCAATGACTCATAATAGGTACTCAGCAACTTACACATATGTCAAGTAAATGAACAAATACTCACTGATAATATTATTAGGCCAAATTATCACTTCTCTTGTTGGAATCTGGCAGCAGGATGCTTCCCAGTGCCAGTCACCCTCTAAACCATGTGCCAACCTGCTAAAAAACCCTCAAATGATAACTTTCAGTCTTACCCAAACTCCCTAGCCTGGCACTTGTAACTTTCATCATCAAGTCTCCTTCTCTCCCACCCACCACTTCCCGGAACATGGAGGGATCACCTCTCTCCCAGAATGTGTCACTGAAAGAAGGGTCCTACTCAGTCTCAGCCATAGCAATGAACTCAGTAGCTCCGCTTCCCCCAACCCCTCAACCCAAAACCAACTCTAGGCCTGCATCTCTTACAAAGAGCCTGACTTTGGGGGATCACCTGACCCTAACGCCCCAGGCTTATACCCCTACCACTCAGACAGCTGATCTCATCTAGAATCCACATTCTACACTGCAAAAGCTTGGGTATTGGGTTTAGAGGCTGCCGTACAAAAAGTAAATACAAAATGCACACTTTCCTTTAACTGTCCCCTGGTGTTGAGAGGAGCTCTGCAAGGAAAAAGGCTGGTGGTGGGGTGGAGAGAATCCTACTGAGTTCTGGTCCCTCACCATCCACCATTATTCACTGTAGATGCCAAGATTAGCACCAAGGCACTGCCCTGTCCAAGCTTCTCCCAGTCACCACCACCCTCTGGGGCCTTTATCTTTTCTTCCATTCATTAGAGTGAGGGAGGGAGGGGAAGAGGATTACCTGTTTTCTAAAAGATGCTCCTTCCTAAGCACACTTTCCCTCCCCTGACTTACAAGCTTTCCTAAAATGCACCTGTTCAGGGAGAGGTAAGCCATCAAGTCACTAACACCTAAGTGATTATGAGTTTTATTGGGGTGGCAAGAAATTTAGAAAAGGAAGAGGAGCTAGAAAGTGAAAGGAGCCTGGAAACAAAGTTAAGAGAGTCTTAAGTAACTCAGAGAGGGCCCTGAGTTTTCTTTGACTGATTTGTGTGGGGGAGGAAAAGCAAGGATCCCTCCTAAGAAAAGGAAAGCCAGAGAGAATATCACTTTCTCTTAGGACCCCAAGGTTCCAGAGACCCTGCCCTGTCCAAGCGCTCAGGTGCAACTCCACTGATAAGCTCATCACGCATCACCACCACCCCCACTCCAAACCCCACCCCTCCAACGTGAGAACATTCGGTGCCATCCCCACAATTTAGTGTTCTCTGCTCTGCAATTCTCTCGCAGAGATGGTCTCTTCCTCCGCGCCACTGGCTGGCTTCAAACAACTCCCCATCCTTCAAAAACCCTGATTCTTTGGCCTCTCTAAGGACCAGAAAATCAAACTTTTCCCCCTGCACCGCTTAAAACTTTGCACGCCCTTTCCCCCAGCACTTAGCCCTTGCTTTCCGTGGTCAAGTTTGACTCCCAGGTTCAAATGAGCACTCCTTGGGGGCAAAGTCCTAGGAGGCCCAACACACCCAGCACACTGCCTGCCACATAGTGGGTACTAAAGAAATTCTTAGGAAAAGGAAATTAGAAGTCTGGAGCCACCTATTTTAATTATGACTTAGCCTCAAATAAACGACTTCCGGAAAGACCCTCCCTTTCTCTAGGCCTCGGTTGCCCCAACTGTGAAATGGAAGGACTTGGATGACTGGGTCCCTAGGCCGTTTCCACTGTGACAACTGTGATTCCGCGAAAGCTTAAGCGGATGGGCGTGGCCCCGCCCCTTGGGCGCCCAGAAAAGTCCGAGCAGGGGGGCGCTCAGGAAAAGGCTCCAGTCCCACCCAGCCTGGGGTGAACGCTTCCCCCAAAACTCTGGGTCCCCCTCCCCCATGGCGTGCACCCCGTGATTGGGCCGCGGCCGGCACTTCCGCACCGCGGGCCTGGTGGCCCGAGCAGGGAGCGCGCCCTGAGCTCTACACCCCTTGCTTCTGCCACCCCGGAGGCGCTCACGCCCGGGGAGGGCTGGGGGTTCCCGAAGCGCCCGCGGGCGGAGGGTGGGGGGAAGGAAGGATTTGCGACAATACCTCGGGGAGGAGGCGGCCGGGGCAGCGGCGGCGGCGGCGGCGGCTGGAGGCGGAGGCAGAGGCAGAGGAGGAGGTGCCGGGGCACTCCCCCTCCCATTGTCCCCGGCCCGGACAGGCCCTGCCCCGCGCCCCGCACTGGCCGGGCAGAGCGCGCCGCCCGCGCCCGGCGCCCGGTCTTGGGGCCGCGCACCAACCCTTACCTTGCAGCGCCCGGCTCTCCCCCGCTCGCTAAAGCTACTTGTCCCGGGAAAGCTCGCGCGGGGCCCGGGAGCGAACCCACAGACAAAAAGTGAAACTTCGGCCGGGCTGGAGCGGCTGCTGGTTGGTGCCTTTCCCCCTCCTTCCTCCCCACCGTCCCCACCCCCTCCCCTCGGTCTCCCGTGCGGTGCCCTGAGCGCTGGAGGCTGACGTCAGGGGCCTGAATTCCTGACTTTGCCTGCATACATTTGTCCATGTAAGGTATGGAAGGCGTGTGCCCGCGGGGCCGCCGGGCGGACCTCGCCCGGCGGGGGAGGGGGCACGCAGCTCGCGGCGGCTTGGTCAAAAGGTGGGCGCCAGGAGGGCATTGCATTTCCTGGGAGGAAGCCGGGGAGACGCGGGAATGCGGGAGCCTGCAAAGGAGGAAGGGAAAGAGGGAGGTGTGGAGGCTTTGCCTGCAGTGGAGGAAGAGGAAGGAGACGTAGGAGGAAACGGCCGAGTGGAGGTGCTGCTGGAGAAATAGGGGACCCTGCCTCTACTATGACGGCGTCAGATTGGGGTGCTGAGCCTGAGGGGAACAGATCCTGCGGTGGGGTCCCGTTCCGAGATCTTCCGCGTGAGCCCCGCCCTGGATTCCCAGCAAGACTCCAAACTTACAGGATGTCAGAGCTGGCAAAGACCAACTTCCATCCAACCCGTCCAGTCTGCAAATGAGAAAAGAAGTGAAGTGACTTGGGTAGGGTAACACATTCAACAGACCCAGGAGCAGAGCCTGCGACCGTACTCTTCCTCCCAACTGGGTTCCCGCCTCCAGACAGGGCCCTGACTCCTTCCCTCCCCCTGAGACCTGGACCTGGTTAGAAGTCTGCGGGCGGCGATGACCACCCAGTGATTACTTGTCTTGGCCCGGCAGCCAGTTCCTGGAAGGTTCTGGTTGACATTGAACCCTGAATTGCAATGACAGTCAGTTGCTTGAGGGCAACTTCCTCGTCCTGTGCTCAAGTAAACGAGCGCCTGAAGTTTAACGTTTGCTTCTTAGCGCTACCTGGAAAGCCAGAAAGCTTGCTCTGTGCTGTGTGCCATAGGTTTCAAAAAAAGCCTGCAAACTGGGTGAACTGGTTTGAATAAAGACAAGCCTGTTCTTGGAAGGTTTGAGTTGGATTTTTTTCCTCTGACATTTGTAAATGTGAGCAACCATGAGAACCACCATTACCAAGCCAAGAATTTATAATGTGCTGCAGCCATTGCCCGGAAGGCACTGTAGACCTGAAACCCCATTTCCTTGTATCGCTATCCTATTCATAGCTAAAATAATAATCTCTCACCTCAGCACATCCCCAAAACACTTTCTCACCCACTTTACATTTTCAATTGAGTTAGATAGACCAACTATAGCCAGCACCCCCCCTCCTTTTTTTAATACAGAGTCTCACCATGTTGCCCTAGGTAGAGTGCTGCGGTGTCACAGCTCGTGGCAACCTAAAACTCTTAGGCTTAAGTGATTCTCTTGCCTCAGACTTCCAAGTAGCTGGGACTACAGGCGCCTGCCACCCAGCTATTTTTCTGTTGCAGTTATCATTATTGCTTAGCTGGCCCTGCCAGCCTCGGTGTATGTGGTGGACACCGTAAGCACTGTGCTACCGGCCCTAAGCCGAGGCCCCTTTTTTAATTTGAGGCAAACTCTGGGGAAAAATAGAAATGCACAAGCACCTGAACTCAACCCCCCCATCCAGGTCACCTAACTCCTTTTTATCTTTCCACCCAATGACCAGGCCCTGACCTTTATCAGAACCTAATCCCAGTCATGAATATTGAAAGCATAGTATGAATTAACCTAGTCAAGAAAACTCCCAAAACATAGTTCTACTAAGTATATATTTTGGCAGAATTCTTTTAACAAAGAATTCAAGAAAGAAATTAAAAGAAAACAGACACATGTGTTACTGGATTTGTTTACTGAGCACCTTCCATGTGCAGCATTTTTTAATTCAGTTTTCTAGGCTCAAATTACATAACCTTTCCCTGTGTTCCTCTTTCTCATTTACACATACAAAAATATGAACTTAGAGGCAGAGAGATAAGGTCATGAGTACCTATTTCACACAATAAATATTTTTCTGTTTGCAACTTGACACGGGAAACATGAACTCTTAAAAGATACTTTGTTCTGGGGCTTTAAAAAGATCAGATCCCATTATAACACAATGCACTCACTCTATCTTAAGTTTTTCAACATAAATCACATTCTGAGTACAGTTTAGTTTGCAAAAAGTAGTAAATCACACAAAGTAAGAATGGCTATCCCCATCCTCATCAGGTACATAACGGGATTTGCCCAGCATTTTTCCCCCAGTAACCCACTTATAAAGAATAATCCAGTTCTAATGAGGATTAATAAGATTTAATAAGGTGCAATTAGAGTCATTCATTTCCTATATCATACAGGTTGTAAGAGGGCTGTGTTGGATCCAGACGTTCTACTAATTATGTTGAAACTGTTCTGTGAGTGCTGAGGAAGATCACTGGTTTCCTTCTCCAGAAATATTTATGAATTGCCCTAGAGAGTGTGATGTTAGCAAGAGCATTATATAAAGTTAATCGCAAAAGATAAATGTGATTTGTGAGGCACTCACCAGAGTAAATGACAAAGTCATAAATTAAATGCTGGGCAAATGCACCAGTGTTGTCACCAGTGCTAACCCAAACTAACAGCTGCATTCTCATTTGCTGTTCATTTGTACTTTCACTTTTTTCAATATACTTACTCAATATATTAAAACTTGCTATGTGCAGGGGGTTGGGCCAGATGGCTAGCGAAAACTAAAAGAAGCCCAGATTTCTGATGAGGCAGGGGTCATTTAGTCTAAGGAGGTCACACTGGTGGCCTGTAGGTCAATAACAGCATTCTGGACTGGACTCATTGGCCCCCAGTGATGATACAAAAGACTTAGCTTTTGTGGCTGTGGGCCCACCTTTCTTGCTTATCCATTATAATCCTGTACCTAATAGCTTTTGTATAGCTCAAGGGCAGGGAACATTTTCATGTTGGAAGGCTGCATTCATGATACTTCAATTAGATATATTTTGAAGGTACATTATTTTATAAAAATCTAAGTATTATGTACTTAATAATTTAAAAAATGAAAACTATTTGTTAATTTTAAAGTTAACTAGCCTTGTAATAACTTGGTTGTGTCTGCTTTTTCTTAGAATGTATTTGAATATTTGGTTGCAGCATGAAGGACCACAGTTTCAGTTGATCTTCTAGATGTGGGTATCAGTCATTTATGACATTTAAGAGGATCTTGATTTGGGTTAGGCAGAAGAATGTAGATTCACAGCAGTAAGTGATTGAAAAGCAAGACAGCATTTTTTCACGCATGTTGCCAAAGGCATGGACATTCTGCATTTTTCCATATTTCAAGTTGATCTTTCCAAGCATCAAACAATGACTTCAAATTGTCATCTATGAGAGTTCAATCAATTCTGTAGTTCTTTAGGTGCTTTAGTGACATCACCTAGGTGAGGCTGAAATGCTAATTGGAGTGTGATGTCATGATTCTCAAAGTCAGTGAAACTTTCATTGTGTTCTCCAATAATAGCTCTATAACACCTGCATATCCTTCACATGATTCACATATATCTCATTGATGACCTTTGTTAACTGAGGAAAAGTTTCATCCAAAATTTCTTTTTGAAAAAGAGGTGTCTTTTTTCAAAATGCTTGGATATTTTGCCACATAAATATATAGACTTTGCTTTACCTTGTAAAGAAATAGGCAAGTCATTTTTATTTGACATAACACACAAAAATGCTGTGTTCCTATAGAAATCTTCTTTCATTAATTCCATTGCTCATTCTCTTCTTCATAAAAGTTAAATATCTATTATCACAGAGAGAAAATTTTGGCTAACACCTATCCCTGTGATATCCAGTGTACTTTGGAGTGCTAGAGCAAACCCACAGGGAATACCTCATTGTCCAACTTTACCCTGTTACAAGGCTGACAATTCTGTGTTACATTTCCAGGAACATAGTTAACCATACTTACAACTTGTTGCAAAGTGTCACTTAAAATAGTAGCTTTAGTAGAGATTTTGCTGATGAAAGTTAAAATGAAAAGAAATGAGAGAGTATCTGGATCTGTTAACACATTTTTTATCTGTGAAATAAACCCTTCATGTTTTCCCGTCATGGAAGGTACACCATCAGTATGTACACTCACTAAATTTCCCAAATGCAGTCCAACTTCACAACAGTTACCTTGAAAGTTGTTGAAGATAATATCTATTCTTTATGTTCTATTCACAAGAGTGGCCAAAGGGAGTAATTCTTCATAGCAAAGAAAATCTTCTATTATGACCCAAATAAAGTATAAAACCTGTGCCAGGTAAGTAGTATAAGTTGATTTATCCAAAGCAATTAAATAATATTTGTTTTCCTTTTGAAGCATTGCATGAAATTGCTCTATTAAATGGAAGGCTAATTCATGCTGCTAATCTTTGAATTGTCTCTCTCTTTGAAAGAGGCATTGTACTTTGAGATGTTATGGGACTCTAAGCATCCTACAAGTTCAACAATGCATTCTTTCACAATTTCTACATCACTGAATGGCTTTCCTTTTCTTCCCAAGTGTATAAGGTACTTTATAAGTTGCTTTAGTGGCACTATTTTCAGGACTTACTGTGGCCTGAAAGAACTGTCTTTACTTTTGCTTTTCATCTTTTAATTTCTGTAATACAACCTTTAATGTCTCTCCCTCTAATTTAAAGTATTTGTGGTCTTTATAAATATTACAATACTGATGAACATTAAATTTCTTTAAAGTTGAGATTGCAGATCACAAAGCAAGCAAATTATTTTATCTTTAGCAGAAACAAGATAATTTTGCAACTCCCAATCCTCATTACAAAACCCGTTTTCTTCCTTCAGCGTTCTCTTGGCTTTACTTGACATGATGGGCTCTTTCACAGAAATAAGAAATACTGTTGAGCTGTGCAACTATTCATAAATTCCAATCCAAACAATAGTGCACTATTTTCAAAAGATGGTAACAGACTGGTGTACTCAACCCCCATAAACTCTTGAAGCAGCCTTTTGAGGTGGTGGCACCAGTCAGGCAGGGGGATTTAGAAGTTAATCGTGGAGCGTAGCTATTGATTTAGCCTTAAGGCTAATTGTGCCACACAATCTGGGAGGATTTTCATTTTTTGTTTTGAGACAGAGTCTCATTTTATCACCTTGGGTAGAGCACAGTGGTGTCATAGCTCATAGCAACCTCAAACTCTGCGGGCTCAAGCAATCTTCTTGCCTGAGCCTTCTAAGTAGCTGGGACCACAGATGCCCACCACAATGCCTGGCTAGTTTTTCTATTTTTAGTGGAAACCAGGTCTCACTCTTCCTCAGGCTAGTCTCAAATTCCTGAGCTCAAGCAATTTAGCTGCCTCAGCCTCCCAAAGTCCTAGGATTGTAGGTATTAGGCACTGTCCCAGCCTAACGTAAGTTATATTATATATAACATAAGTTTCAAGAAAATCCTCTTGAAAGGATTTTCTCTTTGTTATTTTAAATGCATTCATTTGTTAAATAAAAGATATAAAAGAGGAACACAAAGATATTAATAAAAATAAAAAGATTTGTTCTGTAAAATTGGATTCAGTCAAAAGGCGACACATAAGGACCTAGAAGGCCATGTGTGGCCTTAAACCTGCAGGTTCGCCAAACCTGGTATAGCTCATATCAGTCCTTTTTTATTTTTGAAATGCTTGTTATAGTCCACTATTTTTAGGACTTTTCATATGGAATTCACTTAACCCTCAAAAAACCCTTTCGAATTGAAGTTATTACTTCTCTACTTTATCCATGAGAGGCCTAAAGCCCAGGGAGGGTTAAGTACTAGTTCTATGTTAAAAGAACATAGAAGGAAGCGCTCACTCAGCTGGGGGTGAGTAAGCTGAGATTTTACCCTGAGCCCAGGCAGCCTGGCACCTCACTCAACCACAGTTGAGTGACCATCTGGTCTTAGTTTGAACGCGTTGGTGTGAGGAACTCATGATCTCCTGCAGCTGACCAAGAGGAGAAGCTATGAAGAGGTTGTTAAAGAAATAATAATAAGGCAAGAAGGACATAAACCCTGGAAGGTAAATACCAATCTGACGTTCCCTCTCCCAGCTCCAAACCCGTCAGAACTCCTCCATGTGGGGTGCACCAGCTTCCATAATGGGGCACCTCCTTGTTCCTTTCAGCCTCTTTCCTGCCAGACTCTCACATGGCCCCACCCTCCAACCAACAGAAGTTCTAATAGTTTCCCAAGTACATCCTACCTCTCTACGCTGATCTGCATCGACAGGGCTCCTCTTGCTCTCAGGAACCTTCTTCCTTTTGAACTGTACTCGCCCTCTTCAGACTAATCCTAATGTCATCTCCTCTGAGAGGCGCCCCCATCCCTGCTGCCACCTCCAGCCTACTCTAACCTCTACAGAATGCTCCTCTCTCTGGGCCCACCCTCAGTCCCCAGGGTCCTGGGTTCTACTGTTAGTGACATTGTCTTTCTCTTGGATTCAACTCAGAGTCTGATTTGTCTCCGAGTCCTTGACACAGTGCCTGCCTTGGACATTGTAGACATTCAGTTGTTCATTTATTTATGACAGAGTCTCACTCTATGCCCTGGGTAGAGTACCATGGCATCACAGCTCACAGCAATCTCAAATTCTCAAGCTCAAGTGATCCTCTCACCTCAGCCTCCCAAGTAGCCGGGACTATAGCTGCCCACCATAATGCTCAGCTATTTCTTAGAGACAGGGTCTCACTCTTGCTCAGGCTGGTCTCAAACATGTGAGTTCAGGAAATCCACCACCTTGGCCTCCTAGAATGCTAGGGTTACAGGCATGAGCCACTGCACCCAGCCTGTTTTTTATTTTTCTTATTGTTGTGCCAGTCAAAGGCAGAGGAAGATAGAGAAGGTGCAGAGTCTGTGTGTTTAAACATCAGATAACTTTATCAGCAGATGAGGCCAGATCCAAGCGGATCAAGAGGAGGTAGGGGAAGAGTCAGAGGAGCCTAGCCATTTGGAAGTAGTGTCAAGACTTGCATGTGGAGGGAAAAAGGAAAGAAAGAATCATATTCCTTGCCTTGCCCTAAAAAATTGCTGTGCAACTTCTTGGCAAGTCCCTTGCTCTCTGGTCTCGGTTTTTCTTTTACCTGTATAATTAAGTTCTTGGATTTGACAGTCTCCAAAACTCTCCCAACTTCTCAATTTGATGCTGCATTCTGCCCAGTGACCAGATGCCTCTCCGCAAAGCAAGGCATGCTACGTTACACTCCAAATTTGTAAAGGTTCTCTAATATCCACCAAGGTCAAATTTTCAACTATCCCTTCCTCATTCCATGATCAAGTCTTTGTGGACTTTTCCAACTATACCAGCAAACTCCAACACCCTGTCCTCCACCACACACACACAGGCTCTTTCATTCGCTTCCTGCCTCTAGAATTTTTTCCATTTTGTTTCTTCCTCCTAAACCCAGGCCCATCTCCACACTGCGGATTCTCTCTGTCCTGACAGCCTCTCTCAAGGAATCTCTTCCCTGTGGCCCATCCCTTCCAAAAGCCCTCCACTGATGTGAAATTCATTTCTCTATTTTCTAGGAAAGATATCCATTTGATTATCCCATTGCATTGTAATTTTTCACAGAGGAGTTTGATCTCCTGCTCTCAAATAACAAATCCTTTACAGCAGGCTTCATGTCTTGGTCATTTCCCTTCTCCAGCAGCCAAGGCAGAGGCACTTATAACCAAATGTTACCCAGTAAGTGAGGGGGAGGGAGTGAATCCTTCATCATGGCTAGAAAGGCAACACAACGGATGGCCTCCCTCTGGAAGGTCTGCTAGTTCCTGGTCATCTGAGCATCTGGAACAAGCCTTAGGAAGTGCTTTGCCACACTTCTGGCTGCAATCCACAGTCTCACACAATCTCACCCAAGCATCAGAGCAGATGATCGGTTTTAGATAATAGAAAGATGACCAGGGACAAGTGCAGTGGCTATGTTGAGAAGATATATACCCAAGATAGGTATCCAAGAACCTAATTAGATAGGTTAAAAAAAAACTAAGACCAGAGAGGAAGTGACTTGCCAAGGTTGCACACCTGTAATCCTAGCACCCTAGGAGGCCAAGGCAGGAGGATCCCTGGAGCTTTAGGAGTTACAGACCAGCCTTGAGCAGGACTGAGACCCCCATCTGTACTAAAAATAGAAAAATTAGTGCTCAACTGTAGTCCCAGCTACTCAGTAGGCTAAGGCAGGAAGATCGCTTGAACCCAGGAGTTTGAGGTTGCTGTGAGCTAGGCTGACGCTGCTGCACTCTAGCCTGGGTGACAGAACATGACTATGTCTCAGGGGAAAAAAAAAGAAGTCTGTGATGTATATACCTGTTTCTATACATCTATATAAATCTTTACATATATGTATTTATTCTATGTATTAATAAAATATATCTATGTAAACGTATATACCTTCTCTATATACATATATCTTCCATATATACCATATCTATCTTTTTTCTACATAGATACAGTCCAACCATGACTCTGAGCAGAGCCAGAAGGGAGAAGCAGACGGGATAGGACTAATATTTGTCCTTTGCTACATTGTGTGCTGTATGCTGTTTTAGGCCTTCTAACATTTGGCATATGCACATTTTATAAATTTTCTGAGGATAAGTTCTGCTATAAGAATAGACATGAAATTAAAGCAAAGCTTGTTTTGCAATTTTATGTGAAACAATTTCTTAAAAAATACCTAAGGAAGATCAACTATACAGGAAGAACTAAGCACAAGTCACGGTTTGAATATTTGATATATCTTGTTTTATAGTTGAACGTATTTCTCCTCTCAAGTTTATAGTACTAATGCATAATGCGAACCGGGCCTCTGGGTGACAGCGATGCAACCTGGCTGGGTGATGATTGGCCTTTTGAAAAGTTATGAAAACTTGGGGCGGTGCCTGTGGCTCAATGAAGTAGGGCGCCAGCCCCATATGCCGGAGGTGGCAGGTTCAAACCCAGCCCTAGCCACAAACTGCAAAAAAAAAAAAAGAAAAGAAAAGTTATGAAAACTTAACATGGCAAGAAGTGGGAGGCTTTTAGTAAAGGCTCATTAAAGATAAAGCAATTTAGGAAAGGTGTGTTCACTCTCTGTTTTTCACACTTCATTGTATAATGGGGAAAAATAATTTCAAGGTAAGAAAAAGAATATGTCATTAGACTTTCTAAATGAATATTTTCTCCCTTTATTGAGTATTAAGGGAAAAAATGATGTCACAACTTCCTTTCTCCACTGGCTTAGAGTCGTCAAGCCAATGTGGACGAATGATGACTTGTATCTTCCCTGTAGGGTTCTACGCACATTTACCCAGATTTTATGGCTACAGAGTTATCACTGCATTTCGTGAGATCACAGGATCAGATCATCTGAATGTATATTGGCCTATACCAACTCAATGCCCTATACCTATACTGTTGGCATTTTTGAACTCGGGTAAGCATAGGATCCAGGAAAGCTATGAGCATGCCTGGAAGCCTGGGAACCTTCAGAGGTCAGACAGTAGGGCCAGAATGCAGTCATAGAGATGTCAGTAGAAAGAGCTTTAGGTGGGCCCCGTGGCTCATGCCTATAACCCCAATACTCAGGGCGGACCAAGGCAGGAGGATTGCTTGAGCTCAGGGTTTTGAGACCAGCCTGAGCAAAAGTGAGACCCTGTCTCTACTAAAAATAGAGAAAGTAGCCGGCATTGTTGTGGGTACCTGTAGTCTCAGCTACTTAGAAAGCTGAGGTAGGAAGGAAATAGCTTGAACCCAAGACTTCGAGGTTTTTGTGAGCTAGGCCGATACCACAGCACTCCAGCCTTGGCAACAGAGAGAAGCTATGTATTAAAAAGAAAAAAAAAATTTTTTTAATGAGACAGAAATCTCACTTTGTCACCCTTGGTGGAGTGCCATGGTATCATAGCTTACAGCAACCTCAAATTCTTGGGACTATAGGCACCTGCCACCATGCCTGGCTATTTTTAGAGACAGGGTCTCACTCTTGCTCAGGCTGGTCCTGAAGCATGAGCTTGGGTGATGCACCCACCTCGGCCTCCCAGAGTGCTGGGATTACAGATGTGAGCCACCACACCTAGTCAAAAAAAAACAACAACAAAAAAAAAACCTTGAATTAACTACTGCTGGGCTCACACCCCAGGGCCAGGGTTCATTGAGCTCTGTGGATCTGGTGGCAGTCAACTGAAGAAATGTAAAGTTAGAAACAACCAGAGACAAACAGACAAGACAGACAGAATAGAATTTTCAAAGGTGGGAGCATAGGGACCACTGCCTGTTTGTGGGGTGACCCAGCGGGTGACCCCAAGTGTCAGTTCCACTCAGCTTTCATTGAAGGTTATTTGCTCATTAGGCCAGAGGGTAAGCTGAGGAAGGGAATAAAGACATCAGCAGTTTCTCTGAGTGTGCATATTAACTTCTATTGTTTCTATCATCATTAACATTAAGGGTCTGAGCAGTCTTGAGAAATCGAGAACCCGAGCCTTGTGTGGGGGCAGCCTCCTCTCTGTGGTCACACACACAGGTTCCTAAGGGGAGGGGGGGTGTTCATACCCAGTAGTTCACTATGGAGTAAAGTGCCACTGGCATCAATCTCCTATGAAGAATCAGTGGGAGAGAGGAATTGTCCTCTCATCACCACCATAGAGGGTCTTCCTCTGTGATAAGGGATATAAGCCTTCCTGCCCATATTTCAGGACTCAAGCAGTTCCCTTGATCTCTGCCCCAGCCAAATACAAATCTCCACAACTGGTATTTGCTTTGGCTGTTGTCTGGACAGGAGATGGCTTAGTTAATGATTCTTGCTAGGCCTGGCACACAGCATCCTCTGTGGCCATTATTCCTTCAGAGTGTTTGTCGACCAGCAGGAGTGATTGTAAGCTGTATCCCCAACAGGCCAGGCTTCTAGGAAAAGCAGGAAACTTGCTCAGATAAGAAATTTAGCAGTGGCTGGCTTAAAGGTAAACTAAATGATTTCCTTAGTTCTGTTTCGCTTAGTTTACTTTTTTTTTTTTTTTTGTAGAGACAGAGTTTCACTTTATTGCCCTTGGTAGAGTGCTGTGGCGTCACACGGCTCACAGCAACCTCCAACTCCTGGGCTTAGGCGATTCTCTTGCCTCAGCCTCCCGAGCAGCTGGGACTACAGGCGCCCGCCACAACGCCCGGCTATTTTTTGGCTGCAGTTTGGCCGGGGCTGGGTTTGAACCCGCCACCCTCGGTATATGGGGCCAGCGCCCTGCTCACTGAGCCACAGGCGCCGCCCTCGCTTAGTTTACTTTTTTATTTTCCCCTTTTTCTGGGGCTGTTTTCCCTTGCCAAGAATGAGGTCTTCAGTCCCCATTCTGCCTGCAAACTTCCAGTGGAAAGTTTCAAAGAGGCTCAAATACAAAGGCAGACAGTTTATGTTTGCTCTAACAACAGGTTAGAGCATCTGCTAGCACCATCAGGCCTGAGAATACAGTGTTAAGAAAAATAGACTCAGTTCCTACCCTATATCTGAACACAAAGGTAATACCTAACACCAACCCCGAGGGGAGGGGTCTGCTAAAACAGCTTGGCTAAGACCTCCCTGTGGCCCCCTGAATGAACTGGCCTTGCTGTTTCAGCTGCAAGTCTCCTTTGATGATGGAGCAGGCAATGATAAGCCTGGAGACACACCCTAGGGTTCTGTTGAGGTAACACAAACATGGAACACACATTTTTGTCTTCACACAAAAGCAGCTGGAGATAAAGCGTGCCACCCAAGGGTCTGGTGTCTGTGGCCAAGGCCTCACGTGCTGTCCTCACTGGCTCTTTCAGAAAGTTGCACAGAGTTGTGCAGCTGCTGGAGAAGGTCTGCTGGTTCTTGGTGGTCTGGGTCTCTGGCATAGGCTTTAGGACACACTTAGCCTCACTCGTGGCTGCAATCCACAGTTTCACCCACGCCTGGGACATTACAGCAGACGTTAGGTCAGTTTTAGATAAATAGAAAAAAGTCTATCATATACATAGATATACACACATGTATATATCTATATAATTCTCTATATGTGTATATTCTATATATATAATAGATGTATATTCTCTATATAGATCTTCTATATATATATATATATATATACAGTATAATTGAGATGTAATTTACATACCATAAAATTCATTCATTTTAAGCATACAAGTGGGTTTTAGTAAATTTAGTAAATTTATGGAATTGGATAACCAACATTGCATTCTAATACTAGAGCAGTTCCGTCATCCCAAAATGAAACCTTGCACCCATTTATAGTCATTCCTCATTCTCACCTGCAGACCCAAACAATTACTAATCTACTTTTTACCTCTGTAAGATTTGCCTATTCTGGACACTTCATATAAATGGAATCATATAATGTGTGGACTTTCATGTCTGGCTTTTTTCACTCCGCATGTTCTCAAGATTCAACAATATTATAACATAATATATTAATATTTTTCCCCTTTATGGTCAAAATGCATTCCATTGCACGAATACACCATATTCTGTGCATGCTCTCATCAGTGGCTGAACATTGTTATGAATGACACTGCTGTGACCATTCATACGCTCATGTCTGGGTGGGCACATGTTTTCATTTCTCTTCATTACATGATATTTTAAAATGGGGGGAAAGTATAGATGTATAAGAAAGAATCTGAAAAATTGTGCTTCCATGCTTTAAAGATGGTTGTTTTTATGGGATAGGATTATTTCTTTTATTTGCTCATCAAGATTTTCTAACTTTCTCACCAAAAAAAAGTATCACTTTTAAGTTTTCCTTATGTATCTTTAATAAGATGAAGAAAGTAAGATTTAAGACAAAAATAAACTTAGGGGTGGCGCCTGTAGCTCAGTCAGTAGGGCACCGGCCCCATATACTGAGGGTGGTGGGTTCAAACCCGGCCCAGGCCAAACTGCAACCAAAAAAAATAGCCGGGCATTGTGGCAGGCGCCTGTAGTCCCAGCTACTCGGGAGGCTGAGGCAAGAGAATCACCTAAGCCCAGGAGTTGGAGGTTGCTGTGAGCTGTGTGAGGCCACAGCACTCTACCGAGGGCCATAAAGTGAGACTCTATCTCTACAAAATAAATAAATAAATAAATAAACTTAGATATTTGGGAAGATGCAACTCCTCGTTTGACATCCAAATCTTCTCAGCAACCCATGTTAAATTGTTTTTGGTGGAACATTATTTTGAAATATTTAATAAGATCTTTAATAAGATCCATAATAAGATATTTAATAAGATCCATATTTCTAACCCTTGGCCCTTCCTTCTTCCCATTAACCAAGACATTTTGTTAGTGAGTTCCCAGAGAAGAGATGGCATAGACTTCAAATTGAATGAGACTAGGTTTCTTATACTTTGCAGAATAAACTTAATTTTAATTGCATACTCCTAGATAATTTTCAAATTTCAAATAGATAATTTTCAAATTTTTATTTATTGCTTTTGAGTTTGTAGGCTAAAATTAGGTTCTCTGCGGGTCATTTAGCTTTTACTTATGAATCATCAAACTCTGCACGGCTCAAAATTGAACTCACCTCCGCCCTGACTTCTCCACAGCTGTTTCCATGCACAGTGGACCAATGCCCACAGGCTTTCTTGACTTCTTTTTCTCTAACTCTCTCTAACCTGTTGTCAAGTTTGGCTGATTCTTCCCTAAAAATGCAACCTTTGAGCAGAGAGAGAAGAAAACTAACAACTTAGTTTAAATGCATGGGTGGTCCTCTCCACCAGAGTTCTTGTGAACAGAGATGTAAGATCTGAACCTCCTGGACCACACTGGTTCTCATAATCTTTACCTGCCAATCACAGTGTGCACTCTCACCTCACTGATTCTGTTGTTTTTTGGTTTTTTATGGGTGTGGTTCTCTGTGGTTTTTTTGAGACAGAGTCTCACTCTATTGCCCTGAGTAGAGTGCCATGGCATCATCATAGCTCACAGCAACCTCAAGCTCCTGGGCTCAAGCAATCCTCTTGCCTCAGCCTCCCAAGCGCTGGTTCTACAGGTACTCACCATGACACCAGCTAGTTTTTGTATTTTTATTGCGGGACCTTGCTCTTACGCAGTCTGGTCTTGAACTCCTGAGCTCAAGGGATTCTCTTGCCTCAGCCTCCCAGAGAATGCTGGGATTACAGGCGTGAGCCATTGTGCCTAGCCAATTCTGTTGTTTAAAGACACTTATACTTTATTTAGCATGGCCCCCAGTTATTGGCGCTCAACCAATAAATAGTGACTAGTTCCAAAAGCAGTAGGTAAAAGGGTTGCCTTGAACTTCAAAATGACATCTTCCTGAGTACCTTTCAGGAGTAATTTCAAGCACAAGTGTCTACTGTATGCTTTTATTTCAATCACTAACACTTTCACAAGATGGAATACCACTTGTGAAAATTCAAATGTGGTTTAAATATACAATATTGGCACAATGCTAGAAAAACAAGCAAACTTGAATAAAAATAGATCTCTATAGAGAACATTAGGGCACTACTTCATGTTTGAGGTCCTAAAACCATTTTATATATATGTATATTTTTTGAGATGAGGTCTCACTATCTTACCCAGGCTGCTCTTGAATTCCTGGCCTCATGTAATCCTCTTGCCTCAGCCTCCCCAGTAGCTAAGATTATAGGCACATGCCACTGTGCTTAGCTCTTGAAAATGATTTTTTAAACTAAAAAGGCCAGTATTTTTACCTTCATTTTGGACCTTACAAAGTCCCAGGCAGGCACACAGTATGACTTCATTTTTCAAGTTGACTCATGGAGTGCTATACCGCCTCAATATTTTACTTTCCTTTTCTTTTCTTTTTCTTTGTTTGAGACAGAGTCTTACTATATTGCCCTCGTTACAGTGCCGGGGCATCACAGCTCACAGCAACCTCAAACTCTTAGGCTTAAGTGATTCTCTTGCCTCAGCCTCCCAAGTAGCTGGGACTACAGGCACCTGCTATACTGCCCAGCTATTTTTGTTGTTGTTGTTGTCATTGTTGTTTGGCAGGCCCAGGCCAGGTTCGAACCTGACAGTCCTTATGTATGTGGTCAGTGTCCTAGCCGCTGAGCTGCAGGCGCCAAGCCAATATTTTACTTTTCAATCCTGCTCCTTTCTAGGTTATCCAGGGGGTTGCCACTTGTAAATGGAAGCCCTGAGATGGCTCTGGCTATAAGATCTAGTGTTTATTATTAGATTTCTCTTTGCCTACCACAGATAGAATAACAGACCAGCAGGTAAAGAATGCTTCAAGATTTCCTGAGCAGAACAGTAAGCAGCTTGAATGGTTTTGGGGGCATTTGTAAATTCCAAATAGGACCGGTTACATTTCTGTAGGTCTCCTGGGGAGATGTGGTTGAGATGAAGCACTGACATGTAACTGAGAACAGGGAGGGTGCTCCAGACTGGAAAGCAGGAGACTCGGGTTCTAGTCCCAGCTGTGATTCTAGACAAGTCATTTTCTCTCTCTGACCCTTAGTCATTCACTCATTGGTTCATCCACAGCAGTGTTTTTCAATCTTTTTATCTCATGGCACACTTGAACCTGCAGTTAACTTCCATGGCACACCTAAATTATGTTGATCGGAAAAAAAAAAAAGAATATACTTTGGTTTGACGTTCTTTCAAAAATAATTAATCATCTTTAAGACTTTTCTGGCACATGTAAGATCCTCTCACAGCACACCGGTTGAAAATCACCCATCTACAGGATAAACATCCTAATTACTGTCACATCTTTCTGTGTGTCCTTATGGGATGAATCAGATAAAAACAATGAATGTTACAAACGGTAAACACTGAGCACGTATATGGAACTACATATTAGTATTGGAGTTCATGACCCTAACACTGCTCTTCCCCACTCAACTCTTCACCCCTGCTCTCAAAGTTAACCCCCATTGTTCTCTCATAGTCTGTTTGACCCTTAATTTCTTAACCTACTGGTAAGAATGGATCTATCATACCATAAACTAACCCAAATTCACTATATATTGAGCCCTGATTTCCCCAAGTAGAGTGTGGATAATTTTCCAGCAACAAGCTCTCAAGTTGAGGATTACTGAGCTGAAGTCTAAATGCTTTCCTTAGTGCTTTCCTTTTAGGAAGAACAGGAGTTGGTGCATTGAGATGATGGCTGACTCTCCAGTTGTATGATTTAAAGCACAAAGCTTTGACATTTTGTTCTTACTTCTGATTACATTTAAAAGACTATGTTTAATCCCTGTGGCAGGGGTAAGAAAAAACAGATTTCGTATTGTTTAATAACTAATGCAATTCAATAAATTATCTAAATTGCAATTTCTCTCATTGCAAGCAGACCACTTAATGAAAAGGCTAATAGTATTCATTGGGGTAAAAAATAAGAAAATGAGGAATTCTGGGTGTTTCATCTCTGTCTGTCACTAACCCACTTGATATGCGACTCTGAGATAATCTTTTATGCCCAGTTTGCCCTTCTGGAGAGTGAGTGTAATGCAAGAAACTCTGCCTGACCCAAGACATTTAATCTTAAAAAAAAAAAAAAAAACACCCATAATCTGGCAATGATATGTTGCTAGCTAAATAGGATGACCACGTATCTAAGTTACCCAGCACAATTCCAAATTTTGCCTATTATCTCAGGCTATTTATGAATGGCACTGTCTTTCAGTGTTAAAAGTGGACCAATTTGGGTGACTGTATTTTTAGATAACCTAAAGCATAGGCTTCTTCAAGTAAACTTTCCGTGAGTACACAGGAACACAGACGCCTCTGAACACAATATTACTTGAAGTAGTGTGGATCCTATTCTACTTGAACAAAAAAATTAATAAGCTGTATATAATACTTTATACCAAGTATAAGGTTATTATAAGTTAAAGTGCTATGGATGTTCAGAGTGAGGAATAATTGCTTTTTTCTTTCACAAATGTTTTCAAATACTTACTATAAAGCAGGTAGTTTACTAAATACTGGCAATATAACAAGGACTAAGACACAACCAAAGAATTACTAGAGAGTGATCTATATTAAGATAAGAGGAGGTAGGGTATGAAGGGAGCCCATCAGAGGTGCCCTTAAGTCTTTGGGGTGGGATGGCAGAGACTCATGGGAAGAAGTAATAGGTAAAATGAGACTTGAAAGAAGAGTAGGCATCAGTTAGGTGAAGAAATTGAGGGCAATGAGGCATGCTCCAGGCAAAAAAACACAGCACCCGTAAAGATGGAATTGTAAGATCATGCTAAAATAAGGGACTTAAAAATAGCTAATTGTGGTTTGAGCATATCATGGGGAGAATGAGAAACGATGAGCTTAGGAATAGCGAGGAGCAGAATTGACAAAATTTGGATCAAAAGGAGATTTTTTTAGAGAAAGGAACAGAGAAAAGTATTCCAGTGTGGCAGAGTGGCAGGCAATGAATCCTGAACATTGATTATGTCCAAAGTTAATGGAAAATTCTTTAGCCAGGTAGGGCTGCCCAGAGCTGTGCTCAGGATGGCTGCTGTGAGCAGTGGGGACTGGCATTGTGGGAGTTGGGTTCCTTCCTCTGGTCCCTCCTAGCCTGCTGCATCTCTTGTGGGTCAACCTTCATGGTTTTATTATATTAAATGTATGTAGTTTTAAAAACCCATGGAATCTGAGATTGTAATTTGGTAACTGAAGAAACTCTGAGCCCCTGGGCAAGGTCTGTACCCAGCAGAGTCCTGGGTAACTAGCCCTTTCCCCATTAGATCTTCATTTGTACTTTTTTAGTACTAGGAAAATCCCAGTCCCTACCAACAGACCAGCATAGGATGAACGCCTAAAAACACCAAAAGTTGTTGTGTCAAAAATGGAGTATGACACACAGATCTTTTCTGGGAATAAGTTTGAAAAGGACACAAGCGGATAGAACGGAATCCAAGGTCTATCATATCAGAGTAGCAAATCATCACTCATTTGAGGAAAAGGAAGCTGAAAACGAGGCCATTACAGGGTCTAGTTAAATGATATTGATCACATCAGGTGATATTCTCAGTTGTAAGAATTGTACTCTGATAACGAGGAAATAATTTATTATAATGGATATCGAATAGTGTCTAGAGAGACTAGAGAATACATTCGAAGACTCTATGCCAGGAATGAAGGTATTTATTTATTTTTTTGCAGTTTTGGGTCAGGGCTGGCTTTGAACCTGTACCTCTGGCATATGGGGCCGGTGCCCTACTCCTTTGAGCCACAGGCGCTGCCCGAATCTATTTATTAATAACTGTTCTAGTGGTGACACTCAAATGCAACTGCTGGCCATGGACGTTACTTGTACTACCAACATCTGCAACACTGGTGCTGCCTCTAAACCTGTCACCAGGCTGCCTGGGGAAAATGGAGGTGTCCAGTTCTGCTCTGCCTCCTTCAACCACTAATCATGGTCAATATCTAGAGCAGCTACATCTGACTGAATGGGCCTACTCCATGTGCCCTGTTTGCAAAGAAGACTGAGAAATACGATTTTTGGCATTTGCAGTTTCTGTGTGAAAGACAAGCTTTGCTCCGTAAAATGGGAGATTCTCCAAACACAGGAAAGCATGGATATAGTGGAAGGAATTCAGACGCTGAGATTAAAAAACAATGACAACTGTCCATCACGCTGACTGGACAAGGAAAAAGAAAACATCAACCTGTAAAAATGAAAAGAGACCCTTTAGAAAGGATTTCCCGGAGGAACCAGGAGAAAATGTTTTTGTCATTATCTAGAAGCTTGAAGACATTGCCTTCTGAAACAAAACATAAATAATAAATTATAAGAACACAACAGTTGACATTTTAGATACAAAAAATGAGAAACAAATAAAATGGAAAAGTGTTTTGGGAAATGGACAGCACAAGAACCAAAAGCAGAAATGACCCGGAAAAAATCTAAACTATAGCAGATGAACTTGAGAGTCTCTTCTAGATTATAGAGAAAAACCTAAAGAGATTAAATAAAAGAGAAAAAGATCTACGTAAGACAAGGGTCAGAGATCCAACCTGAGAAATTTTGAAGGCCTTTAGGAAGAAAGCAGCATAACTGGTCTAAAACAATGGTGGAGGGCATATTAGAGCAACTTTCCTGAGCCTGCAGCTTTACCTGAGGGTCAAGCCAAAGGGTCTGCTGCATTCGAGACAAAATCAAAGATGAGCTATTCACACGTTGACCCATCAGGGTGCAATGTTTGGAGCACAGGAAGAAAGCAAAACAACAACAAAACAAATCCTCTAAGCATCCAGGTGGCAAAAAACGGTTTACGTAGAAAATAATAAAAATTGCACTGGCCTCAGCTATATCAGCAATGATAAAGTGCCAAAAGCGAACCAAGTGATATCTGTATAGATGTGTGAGAGAAAGGCTGTGAACAGTGACAGCAACAAAAAAGACAGCTTAGGTATGAAAAAAGAAAGCACCCTAAGACTCTGCTCCTCAGAGTGTGGCCCCTGGACCAGCAGCGTGAGCCTCACCTAGGAACGGGTTAGAAATGGAGACTCTCCAGCCCATCCCGAATTGACTCAATCAGCACCTGCATTTTAACCGGATTCCCAGGTAATTCCCGTGCATGTTACTGTCTGAGACACATTGGTTAAGACATACTCTATGGACAAAGAATGGAACCAAAAGTAAGAACTCAAGAGTGGGGAAGTAAGTGATGATATGCGTGTGTATGATTGGCAAACTAGTCTGGGGACTGTCAGCTCAGAGCCATCACCTCATCTGGAGGTCCTCAAGGAACATATCCCCACAACCGAGCAAATTCATGCCTCTGCAAGAACAGGAAGGGATTGGTGGCCTCTCACAGAATCTTTCGGAAAAGCGTTTCCCTTTTATCTCTTTTGCTGAACCTTTTAATTGCTTATGTGTCTAATCCTGTAATTGGACGTACATTTTTCTTAGAGAACTTATCTCTCCTGTAAGGTTAAGCACAGGTTTGAGAAAACCCAACTGGGTATGATTAGAACAATGCTAAAAAGTCAAAATATCTATGGCTATGAAAAAATACTGAGAAGAAATATAGCAAATTATTAAGTGACAAAAATTATTTCTTTTTAAATCTCTCTATATTTCAAGTTTTCTTGAATGAATGGATTATTATAGAGTATAAACTTATAATTTTACAATGTTTTCAACCATGAATAAAATATCTGAGCAGGAAAGCAGATCATAACCTCTACGCAATATTGTCACTAAGCTTTCCTTCCTAGCGTCGTCTCTAACCCTTGCACTTCCTGCC
Organism: Nycticebus coucang; assembly: GCF_027406575.1. Lineage (NCBI taxonomy): Eukaryota > Metazoa > Chordata > Mammalia > Primates > Lorisidae > Nycticebus > Nycticebus coucang. The sequence goes on from NC_069795.1 coordinate 85,809,616, forward strand.
TGCTGCATTCTGGTGAAGAACATGCTCAAGCTTCCCCACCACCGTGCCTTTGCTTGCTAGGAAGTCCTCCTCTCCTGGCTACCCAAAAGGCCTGTCAGTACAAATTCTACAATCTCTTAAAGACAGCTCAGGTAACACCTCCTCCATGAAGACTTCCCTGAACCACCGCTATTCTAACCCTCCTCCAACTTCATGTATGTCTCTTCAGTTAGTTAATACTTTATATCTCATATCAGCAGTAATTAGATTAGTAATGGCCATAATAGTCATAGTAGTGATACTGTAATGTCTTGATGTACTGTGAGCTCTTCAAGGCCTTTGGGTGTATCACCAATAGGTAATTGTTCAGTGAATGATTAATAATTAGGCCTAGAAGGGTTTAAGGCAGGTCCAAAAGAGAGAGGAAGCATCATGCCATTTCTTCTCTCTTCCTTTACCAGCTGCGTAGCATTGCTTTACATTTGGTTAATACGACAAGCAAGCTTAAGTATCAATAACTTTGTAAGCTTCACAAATAGAAACATGAAGAAAATACTTAAGTGTTCCTTTAAAAAATCCAGATCACCAAAATAACATGTTGTGTCTCTATTTAAACCAACTTACCATCCCACCTCGGGCAACTTGCTTTCTCAGGTCTGAAAGAATTGTTTGCTCTAGACAGCCCTCAGAATGGGAGAAGATATTTGCAGGTTATGTCTCTGATAAAGGTTTAATAACCAGAATCCATAGAGAACTCAAATGTATAAGTAAGAAAAGAACAAGTGATCCCATAGCAGGCTGAGCAAGGGACTTGAAGAGAAACTTCTCTGAAGAAGACAGGTGCACGGCCTACAGACATATGAAAAAATGCTCATCATCTTTAGTCATCAGAGAAATGCAAATCAAAACTACTTTGAGATATCATCTAACTCCAGTAAGATTAGTCCATATCACAAAATCCCAAGACCAGAGATGTTGGCATGGATATGGAGAAAAGGGAACATTTCTACACTGCTGGTGGGAATGCAAATTAATACATTCCTTTTGGAAAGATGTTTGGAGTACACTTAGAGGTCTAAAAATAGACCTGTCATTCAATCCTATAATTCCTCTACTAGGTATATACCCAGAAGACCAAAGATCACATCATAACAAAGATATTTGTACCAGAATGTTTATTGCAGCCCAATTCATAATTGCTAAGTCATGGAAAAAGCCCAAGTGCCCATCCATCCACGAATGGATTAATTGTGGTATATGTACACCATGGAATAGTATGCAGCCTTAAAGAAAGATGGAGACTTTACCTCTTTCATGTTTACATGGATTGAGCTGGAACATATTCTTCTTAGTAAAGTATCTCAAGAATGGAAGAAAAAGTATCCAATGTACTCAGCTCTACTACGAAATTAACTTATGGCTTTCATATGAAAGCTATAACCCAGTTATAACCTAAGAATATGGGGAAGGGGGAGAGGAGGGGAGGGAGGGGGAGGATGGAAGGAGGGAGGGTGATTGGTGGGATTACACCTGTGGTACATCTTACAAGGGTACATGCGAAATTTAGTAAATGTAGAATATAAATGTCTTGACACAATAACTAAGAAAATCAGGAAGGCTACGTTGACCAGTGTGATGAAAGTATGTCAAATGGTCTATAAAACCAGTGTATGGTGCCCATGATCGCATTAATGTACACAGCTATGATTTAAAAAAAAAAAAAAAAGAACTGTTTGCTCTAAAATTAGAAAAAAACGTCTTTCGGTTAAGAGCTCTCTAAGGCCCCTTCCAAATCTAGACTTCCATAATTCTAAAAAAAGAAAGAAAGAGAGAGACAGATAAAGAGAAAGAAAGAGGGAAAGAAGGGAGGGAGGGAGGAAGGGGGAGAGAGAGAGAAAGGAAAGAAAGAAAGAGAGAGAGAGAGAAAGAAAGAAAGGAAAGTCAAAAAACCAGTTTGATTTTCCGGGGCTTCAAAAGATGTGCTTTAGATACTACATCCAAGTACGATAATGGTTAGTAATGCTTTAATTGTTTACAGCGTGCTCACTCTGATTTTCTCTTGATTCTTACATCATCCAGTCCCCTACAGTGTTATTTTTTCTTTCTAGAACTTAAAGCCAAAGCCTTCCTCTCTGAACTGTTTACCTTCTCAAGTGGAGGCCCGCCTTCTGCAGCCACAGCTGTCCCCGATTAACCTTATGCCTAGCCGCCAGCCCATGAGCCACATGACTCAGCAATCCCAGCTTCCAAAGGAACCCATCAGGACAGCCAGCAATTACATTTTCTTGTACACCCATCTAAGTGAGGCAAATGCCACTTTCTTCACAATGTATCTCTCCAGCTCCAATTAAATGACCAACTTTTAATACATGCAGTGGAAATCTTATCAATGATGTATATCTAACACCTTGTAAACTGTGAATGCTACCTGCCACACAAACAACTAATATTTATTTCTAATTTTACAGTTTATGAACAATTTCCATGCATGTGTGACATTCCTATCAGTGACTGTCCAGTTGACTTTCAAATGTGTTGTTGTTAAGAAGTATCAAGAGAGGCTTGTTCCTTCCACCTGGTTGTGGACATCACAGTGCAGAGTCCAGTAATCCGCAGGGCTGGGTAGAAATGGGCCGAGGCTCTCTGCGTCATTCATTCAATCACCCGTGATGGCTCTGTATATCTCATGTCGTCTGAACTGCCCAAATACAAATCACATTTTTCTTTCTCTATGAAATCTTCTTAGGTTCTCATCTCTCCATCCGGAAATATCTTTTCCCTTCTGAATGCTCACAGCACCTTTCCTACACCTTATGTATTATTTTTTCATGTTTATCGGACTGTATTTTAACATTTTTATTATATATTTCTTCTGATTGTGTTTTTATATCCTTTACTATTCTCTCCTAGACCAATTGAATTGGAATCTAAGAGGCATCTGTGATTATAAAAAGCCTCGTGATTCATGTGTGGAGCCAGGGACGTCATCTGTGCTCAGGGCAAGAGCCCTATGCATGTAAGTCACAGGTCTCTTGAGAGACCATAGAACACAGTGGTTAAGGGCCCAGGGAGTGGCATACCTGACTGGGTTCCCATCTCTGCTCTGTCTCTTACAAGTTAGACCTTTGGCAAGCCACTTTACCACTGTGAGCTGGAGGCGTAAATGGGATATAATAGTGCCTGACTCATAGGCTTATTGTGAGCTGAAATGTATCAACATGTAGAAGCACAAGGAGTGCCTGGCACTTAGTGTGTGCTGTGTGTCAGCTATTATTGTCCCCTGTGGAGACCTCCAGCCAGGAGCCATTTGATTGAATATATAAAACCATATACACGTAATTCTGTCAATATGAAACACAGCCACGTGCTCAGAAACTGCTCAAGGGATTTAGCTAATTGACTTAGGTTAACAAATCAGAGCTGACTGTTGTCTTTAGAAAGCACCCACGCTGATCCATGCATTGTTTTATTTTTATACTTTTATAAAAACTCACCAATTTTTCTGCCCTCTGTGGCCACCTTCATTCAGGAACTGTGTAATTGTTAACAAGCAGGAAGGCCAGTGTATCCCTGAAGTCTTCACTGGTGTGACCACGTCCCCAGCAGAAGAACTTTCCCAGTCATTTCCCAGTGGCACATGACGAACCGGGATCCTAAAAGAAGCCTCAGTTGCATGAGGCCCAGGTAAGTACACAGACTAAAGGGCTGTGGGCAGGAGCTTGGCCTTTACACTGGCAAAAGTGAATGAAAGACTCAGTTTTTTCACTGTCTTTACAACTTGTATATATATTTTTCAAATGCTGGGCATTATTTAAATATCAGGGAGTATGGAAAGTAAAAGTAATATCTTTAAGCAAAAACCAACATTGGCAAAGATAGTCACAATAAGCTCACCGCTTTCTAGAGGCATACACCATTGCACTGTGACTTTGATATTCCTCACGGAAAGAGGTGGGTCTACTCACCTGCTTACGGAGTCTGGGCCAGCCTTGTGACCTGCTGTCACCAACAAAGATAACAGAAGTGACGTTTTGAGACTTCTGAGCATAGACCTCCAGAAGCTACTCCTAACTTCAATCACAGTGTATACGTCTCAACTTGCATGAGAAAGCCCCAGCTAATCTTCTGGTTGCTGGAGACAGTGGCCTGGCTGACAGCAGCAATTAGCTCCCAGCTGACCTGCCAATTGACAGTAGCTACATGAGTGCTTCCAGGTGACTTCCCTAGAGTGACCACCCAGCTGAATCCAGTCAAAATTACTGACTAAATGAGTTGTAAGCTAATCAATGACTGCTTTAGGTCCCTGAGTTTTGTTACGTAGAAAGACTGAACACCTGGTACGTGCCATTGAAAGAAATATCTGCCCTTTAGTTCAGTGAAGGCATTTGAGTTGTTAAAGCCTCCTGGCCATTTAAAAAGGGTCTGAAATGAAAGTGACCATTATAAGATTGTGGACACAAGGGCACCATAGAGAAGGAATATGCAATGGTGGTTCCAAGGGCCAGAGTATTTTTCACTGCAAAGAGGCTAGCTACTTGTGGGAATGAGGCAGTTACATACTCAGAATTTGTAATTGCTATGGTTTGGATATGGTTTGTTTGTTCCCTTGAAAACTCATGTTGAAATTGGATCCCCAGTGGGGTGATGTGAGGCCTAGTGGGAGATGTTCAGGTTATAGGGGGTGGATCTCTCAAAAATGGCTTGATTCCATTCTCGTGGTACAGAGTGAGTTTGCACTCTGGCAACATGAAATTAGTTCTTACAGGAATGAATTAGTTCCCACAAGAGTGGGTTTTGCACATGTTGGCTTCCCCTTTGACCTGGCACCACGTTTTAGCCCAGCACAGAAGCCCTCACTAGAAGTCAAGCAGATGCCGGCACCAGGCCTCTGCTACAGCCTGCACAACTGTGAGCTGAAGCAACCTCTTCTCCCTATAAATTACCTATTTTCAGGTATTCTGGTTAAGTGGCACAAAACAGGCCAAACAGTAGTAAACTTACTTTTTAAAATGATTTATAATAATCTTTGCATTTAGAGTCCAGTTTGTAGTTTACCAAATACTTTTAACTACAATTGACTCTTGAACAGCACAGGTCTGAACTGTGTGTCCACTTATACGAGGATTTTTTCAATAGGCCGAGTGTGCTGCCTCTCCTCCAACGTCTTCCACTCCTGCCCCTGCCGCCGTGGAGGCAGCAGGAGCAACCCCTCCCCCGCCTCCTCCTCAGTGTACTCAGCGTGCAGACGAGGATGAAGACCCTGACGGCGATCTACTTTCACCTAATGAATTGTACATGGGCTGTACGTACTTATGTTTTGGGGGAAGTCCAGAGTTAAGCATGGGTTTTTGACCTTGCAGGATGTTAGTTTCCCTAACTCCCGTGTCATTCAAGGGTCGATTATATCTCTTATGGTTTGAAATAATCAGTTGTTAGAGCTGATCAAGGCCATACATTCAGGAGTTTGCAAACTTGACATTACAAAATTGGAAATGATCTAGGGGCCATCCCGCCAACTCTCCATGTTGTCTATTTTTTTTTTTTTTTTGCAGTTTTTGGTGGGGGCTGGGTTTGAACCTGCCACCTCCAGCATATGGGGCCAGCGCCCTCCTCCATTGAGCCATAGGCGCCACCCCTCCATGTTGTCTATTTTTAAATATTGAACATTCAATTAATATTTCAGTTGAAGAAGGCATTCAGTGCCTCTACATGTGTGAAACGACACTCACATAGCTCATTCTACACACTATTCATTCACAGACAGAAAGAAAAATTAAGGAACTCCTCTCTCCTCTCTCTCTCTCACATTCTCTCTCTCTCTCTCTCTCAGGTTTCTAGGCCTCTTTACCACCATCTCTAGAGCTCCACTGAATCTCCATTTTCTGGCTATGAAAAAGCTGGGCTCAGACACTTGTTTGAGATCACTCAGCCTCGGCTGAATGCAACCTGCAGCCCACGGGTGCTGATTTTGTGAGGACATTTTTTCTTATCAGTGGTGTTGGATAGCACAAAAAGTATGCACAGACTCTCTTTTTTGCTCATGGGCTTTCATTAGTGTTTGTGTATTTCTGATGTGGCCCGAGACAGCGCTTTCTGTTCCCATGTGCTTCAGACACTCGCTCCAACACCTGTCTGCAGACTCTGAACCCAGATCTTCTGCTCCTTGTTAATGATGTTTGGGAACTTGTAACTTGGTTGAGTCAAAGCTTAATCACAGGTAAATTATGTACCATATATATAATTGCCCATTTGTTGTCACAATCACCATAAACCAAGATTCATGGTTAATTTTTAGAGAGGGCAATGGCCTGCGTTTTGGTACTCTTGGGTAAAGGCTTACGCCCTAAAAATAGAAAAGCAATGACTATCTTCCATCAGCAACCCATTAAAAAGGGGCAAACATATCCATGTGACTACAGAGGTGTAGAAGCAGGAACAAAAATCGAAAGTGCCAGGAGTAGATTGTAGTTTTAAAAAAAAAAAGCCTTAAAAAAAAAAAAAAAACCTAATTGTTGTCTTAAAATTGGCAGCTCCTGTTCCAGAAGGTGTCCAGAATAATGATGCAGATGGGCTCCCTGTGCTGGTTAAGAGAGTGGATAATCTATAGCCGGGCGTTGTGGCGGGTGCCTGTAGTCCCAGCTACTCGGGAGGCTGAGGCAAGAGAATCGCTTAAGTCCAGGAGTTGGAGGTTGCTGTGAGCTGTGTGAGGCCACGGCACTCTGCAGAGGGCCATAAAGTGAGACTCTGTCTCTAAAAAAAAAAAAAAAAAAAAAAAAGAGAGTGGATAATCTGACATCTAAGGTTCCTGTAAGAAAGTCTACAAAAGCTCAGATCTTTGCTCTGAGGTGAGTACTACTGTTTTTTACTGACTCTCAAATACATAAATACATAAAAGGGGCGGCACCTGTGGCTCAGTGAGTAGGGCGCTGGCCCCATATGCTGAGGGTGGCGGGTTCAAACCCAGCCCCTGGCCAAACTGCAAAAAAAAAATAGCCGGGCGTTGTGGCGGGCGCCTGTAGTCCCAGCTGCTCGGGAGGCTGAGGCAAGAGAATCGCGGAAGCCCAAGAGTTAGAGGTTGCTGTGAGCCGTGTGACGTCATGGCACTCTACCCGAGGGCAGTACAGTGAGACTCTGTCTCTAAAAAAATAAATAAATAAATAAAATAAATAAATGAATACATAAAAGAAGGTCTGTCACAACTGTTCCTCCTAACGCTAAAGAAGCCTTTATTCAGCACTCTCGTAGAACATGAAGAACATCAGATCTGCCCCATGACGCTGTCCCTAAAATTCATCAGTCCTTCCTTCCTATGTGCAAATATTTCACCAAAAGCATTTATGGTAGAGTCTTCAGGGGTTTTGCATATTCTTGGCCACATGCCTTTCATATTGCAGAGGCTTTAATGAGAGGAACAAACTTTTCTCTTCGTTTTTGCTTTTTCAGGGCTCTCTTTTGTTCCCGGGTAGGGAGAGGGGAGGTGGGAAGGGAGCCGAGAAAGAAATGAACCTGTACTCATCCTTGATGTTGTGCCAAGAGTTAGACTAGGAGGATTGCAAAAGTTATTTCTTTAATCCTCAGGACAACTGAACAGACAGCTAGTTTCATTTTCTCTATTTTACAGACAGATAAAGCAAAGCTCCAAGAGGTTACCTTGCCCAAAGTTGTGTTGTTAGGGAAGTAAGCGGACCCTAAAGCTAATCCCTTTCACGCCAGCATCCCCATAGGAAGGCTTTGGGGGGCAGTGGGTCAATTTCTTTACTAGAGTTCAAAAAAATGATACGTTTGTATTCTTTAATCTGCATCATCCATGCACCCTCACCACTTCAGGAAGCCTCTGTGGAAAAAAAAACAGTGTTCTCATTCAGTGGAAAGCTCACTGGGCTGACCAAATTCACTTCTCCCCTCTGAGCTCCAGTTTGCCCACTTGTACAGAAAGGAATTTGGATTACTTGCTTTCTTAGGCCCTACTTTCAGCTCTAAAAATTACCATGGAATAGTCCAAAAAAATTATTAGCTGAGTAATGTGTGTTAAGGAATTTCTTTCAAGAGCAGAGATTCCCTACCTCTGTGAGTTTTATTTTTAAACTCTTTCCTTGCTTTCTTTCTTTCTTTTTTTTTTTTTAAGCACATACTTGGTATGAGTAGAAGGTGTTAGAACGGGGACCTTTATTTATTCCCAGGGTGTTTTGGCATAAGCAGGAACTGCTGTGAGAGCTTCCCCCACACAAGAGCATCACAGACACCTCTCTGAGGGGGTTGTGAGCAGAGCCCCACTCGCCTTTGCTGAACAGATAGCAGCCTGCCAGGTGGGCAGGGAGGTGACAGGGAATGTGACGGGAAGAGCGCAGAGTTCGTGTCACAGATGTCGTGGTAGCACAGACCCCCAACTCAGGTGCAATGTTGGGCAAGACACCGTCTTTCCAGGCCTCTGGTTTTTCAGCTCTAAAAGGAAGCACTTGGCTTGACAAATGGCTAAAGAATGTAATAAAGTGGTCCATGCCTCATCATGTAGCTTCGCTCATTGGTTAATGGACTTCGGTCCTTTGGAGCTGAATGTGGGAATGTACCTTTTGGACCCTCTTTCTAATTCATACATACATTATCTTGGACTAGGGTGGTCTACCTTAGGGACTGTGCATCTGTGTACTAGCCACCTTCTGGATTTACTGATTAAAGATCCCAACCCAGGAAGAGAGAAGTTTTGCTTTTTATGCAAAACGAAATTGCTTGCTAATGTGTAAAGAACCAACTGGGAAAGAAAGTACCTAAAATTATACAAAAATGGTTATGGGAAGATTATGCACTCATCCTTCAGAATGGGCTTGCTGCCTCTCACAAACGATCACATGATTGATCTAGATTTAAGAGCTTAGTCTCAAGACCAGAGTCAGAGGCTAATCTCAACCCTTCCCCTGGTGCTCAGCCCATGTCTCTAGTCTTCCACCCAAGAGTGAGTCACAGCCATCTGATAGGCATAGCTGGACAAACAGCATTGATCTCCAGCACTTGGAAAGCATTTTCATTAAACCTGTTGTCTAGATTCTAGTCCATTCTGCCAAGTCCAGGAATCCCCTCCAGCACATTCCTGAGAAATGGTTGTTGCTTCTTTGTTTTAACGTTTTCAGCAACTGGGAATTTATTGCTTTTATGTGGCAACCTGTCCCATTCTTGCACACCAATTAGAAAGTTCTATCATGATAGTCTTGTCTCCATACCCGAGTAAGGGATGTCTTGCAATTATTGGCTGGTAACAAGCTTTAGAACCAGTCAGGATTACTAGCTACAAGCAAACAACCGAAAGAGTCTGCTTATCTCGTGGGAGGTGGGGGTACAACTGTCCCTGATTTAGGATGGCTGGACTCGTCATTTTTTGACTTTACAGTGGTGTAAAAGCAACACACACTCAGGACAAAGCAGTACAATACACTCTTGCAACACTGCACAGTGGAAATGAGCCACACACTCACAACTCACACTCCTTGGGATTCAATGTTGCCAAATGATTTTGCCCAGCGGTAGGGCTGATGTAAGTGTCTGAGCATGTTTCAGGTAGGCGAGGCTCAGCAGGGAGGTGTATTAAATGCATTTTTGATTTGTATTTTTGGGTTGTAGCCCCACCGCAAATTTGGGAGCCTCTGTATATCTAAGCAATATCAACGTTTACTTAGGAGATTGAAAAAATGAGAGCTGGGGCAAAAGACAGGATGTGCAGTCAAGGTCACGTATCAGGAACAGTCTGGCCCGTGTGTTGTAGGTGCTCGGATATGCTTGAAACGCAAATATTTCCTCCATCTGTATTTCATTTACTAAAGATACGAAGCCTGTGAGCAAGTATGAGATTGGCCAGTCTCAGGCCATGTGGAAACTTACAAGTCAGCCTCTCCTCCTCTAAAGGGACCATTGTACAGCCTTTGTCAGTGACCGCACTGGGTACACATGCATGGCTTTTTGCTTTGTAGCCTAATAGCGCTTTGCACAGATTAAGTTCCCACTGCCTGCCTCCAGTGAAGACATGTCGTTAATCTCCAGAAGACTATTTGGAAAGGTGAAGGAATAAATTCTGCCATCAAATCTAGTTGTATCTTCCAGCGTGTTAATGCTGCGTATAGCTGTATACTTCTATTACCTGCACTAAAACGCACCAGCATCACTTAATGAAATTTTTAATTGGCTCTTTAAAATAGTGGTGCAATCAGGCTTCTCATACACAAAAATCTCAGACAGGCTGAAAGGGAAATGTGCATCACAGTTTAAATAGATGCTTTTCAATTGCTCCATAAGACAAACAGATTTATTAATTAGCACATACTTTAGGGCATGTTACATACTTAAAGGGGGGAAAAAGAACAGAGGTGATAAAGATTTGAACTCTGACCCCAGAAACAAGATGACATCTTGTTTGCAGAAATGCCTAATTCTGCGAACAATGAACCAGGGGCTTAGAGCAGGGCTCTGAGGGCCTGAACTGGCCAGAGGAATGATCCCTGGATTTGTGTAACAACGAGGCTTCTAAGTGGTATATAGGAACTAGACCCAACTCTGGTAACATGGAGGGAAGCCTTTTAACATGGATAAGTAGGAAGAAATACTCAGTTACAGAGCTGAGGCATTTTTAAAGGTCTTTTGTAGCATAATTGTCCAGGACATAAGAACAAAAAGATTTAGGCTAAGGGTAGAGATGGGTTTCTCGGCGGTGTGCTTGGTATTATGCTAAGTGTTCTTGAGACAATAAAATACACTGGATCCCTGCGCTGTAAAAGATGAAATTTGAAAGATCACATGGACACAGGCATGGATTTAGTGATGAGTATTTGTTTTCTTTTTGTTTTGTTATTATGGTAAATTAGTGGGGGGGTTTTAACTGAAAGATTAAAATGACACTTTTTCTTGGAATGGGGAACATGTGATTCTTCCTTTCCTTGACCTTTCATGGCCCACTTTGGGTCATTAATTTTATGTCTTGTTTGCTTGTTTGAGACAGGGTCTCACTCTGTCACTTGGGCTGGAGTGCATCATAGCTCACTGCAATCTTCAGCCAAGATCTCACGTGATCCTCCTGCTGAGTGGCTGGGACTACAAGGAGCTCAGTTCCAAGCCCAGATGTTTGTTTTTTCTATTTTTTGTTGAGATGAGGGTCTCGTTCTTTCTCAGGCTGGTCTTGAACTTCTGACCTCAAGCAATCCTCTCACCTGGGACTCCCAAAGTACTGGGATTACGGGTGTGAGCCAAGGCACCCAGCCAGGTCTTGTCTTAGTGGACTTCAGAGATGAGGGACAGCACCGTGTCTCATCCCTTTCTCCCCCTGTGCCTACACACGCTTACCTAACACATAGACTATTCTCAGTATGTGTGTGCTGTATGGATGAGTTACGAAATAAGGAAGACATAGGGATCCTTCTCACCCAGAAAGAAGCTGACCAGATCATTTTAGACAAAACTGAGTGAACGTGGCAAGTAAATTCATCACTCTGACGCTTCCCTGTGAAATGAAGGGATGAGTCGTTGGCTAACTCAGGGCTGGTGAGTAGGGCTCAGTGTAAGTACCTGCCCAGTTGATTTCTCTGGGCTCTAAGTCTGAACACTCTTTTTGGACACACTTCTGCTACAAGCAGATAGGACCCTGCCTGTTACAAAAACAACCAAAATAAAACAAACAAACAAACAAAACCTTGGGCCTTGTGAAACATGGGCATCTGATAACCCATATCCTAGTCACTTATAGATCGCTTGTAGAAAATAAGAAAGGAAACAACTTATGAAAGAATGACATTAACAGAATGCAACAGGTGTGGCAGCCTTTGCCTGCCCTTTCCTGTAGGTATCTTCTTATCCTCCAGGCACTTTCTTTAAAAAAAGTCATGTTTATCGCGTGTCCAGGTGAAACTGATCAGAAGAGGTTGTGGTACAGTTGGGTTTACAAATGGAGTTTGACGGGGCTTGATGTGCTAACTGATAAGAACCTCCTAAGCTGCTTGTTTTAGATACAGCTTCCTGAGTCCCACCCTAAAGTAGATGAATCAAAATCTGGAGTTTGGGGCTCTGGCGGAATATGAATTTCAAAAACTTTCCAAGATGATTCTGACACGAAACCAGAACTGGGAACAACTGGTTTTAATGTTGAATCACACAGTCTACAAGTATCTGAACAGAGTAAAACAAACAAGATGAGTATCAGGCACGATGTAAATTCCTTAACTTTACCATAACAAGAACTGGGAAAAACCTAGGCCAACAGCAGCAGGGATGGTAAAGCTGTGTATTTAGTTGTCTGTAAGCTCAGGAAGAACCAACTCTGAGACACAGGCCACAAAAACAGCTACGGTGCTGTCAGGCTGACTGCCTAGAAATGCAATTTCCAGAGCAAGAGAGATCTCTCTTTCCTATTCTGTAATCTCAGAAAACAACTGGATTATGTTCTTGATTTAATAGTAGTAATTGTTATTTTTAGTAGCAATATATAGCAGCAGTTGTAGCAGCAATAATTTTTTTATGTAGCACTTCATCATTTATAGTTTTTTTATGTTCAACATTTTACTTACCCTAAATAAAAACTTTAATTCAGCGGTGTTGATAAAATGCAGCCCCTTGGTGAACACACCATTCAAACCTAGATCGTTTATCCTCCAAGTCCCATGCTGTGCTTGACAATTTGGAGAATTAATAGGCCAGGAGAGTAAGACGGCTGAAATCATGTCATCAGAAGAAAATATCCAAGAGAAGACATACTAAAGCTTTGTCTGTTGTCTCTGTAGGCCTTGTGGGCATCTGCAGGGATGAGTGAGCAGACTTGTCATGGAAGGCTTCAGGGGGAAGAACTTGACCAGTGGTAAAAATTATAGGGAGACAGATCTTGGCCTCTACCTTGACCCACTGTCTTTCTTACTAGGAAATAATAAATAGTTCTCTAAAGAAGGAACAGGCTGCCTCCAAGCAGAGTCTGAAAAACTGGGATAGGGTGGCCTCACAGGTCAGAGAAGGGCGCCTGAGTTCTTGAAACCTGGGCTCTTGCACTCTTCTGATGTTCAGGGCTGCTGGAGCAGCAGCTCTGGAAGCAAGCATTGTGCGGGAGAAAGGTGCTCTCAGGCATGGGGAGCTCTCGTTCTGCACCCAGGTAGCCAAGAGCCTCACTCTTTTGCCCTCTGACTTGGACTGGAGAACCTCATGCCTTCTCCTGAGCTGAGACATTGGGAGCAACCTGATGTCCTTTGTGCCTCTGGGAACAGCAACCTCTCTCCTTTTGCACAATTTAGTGAATGCTGGTTGCTCAGAGAACCACACATTCCCGGAGCTTACAGCCCACTTAGTGGACACTTGGAGGTCATTTGCTCCCACCTGACCACATTATATATAGGGAAACAGACAGCAGAATATGCAACTTGAATCACAAATACATTAAATATTGGAGTTAGAAGAGACGCTCAGGCCCCACACCCATCTGACCACATCCCTTCACTTTCCCGAGAAGAGGTATGATCACCCAAGATCACAAAATTGAGGGATGGCACGGCTGAGACCACAGCCCCACCCCCATCTGTCAGGGTGGTGACATCTGGTTATACATCTCAGCTCCTGTTTTCCACTGAGGATCTCGTCTTTCTGTCTCTTCCACTGGGAAAATTGCCCTTTGCCATGGGATGCAGGGAGGCTGAAGCTGGGCTAACAGAGGGCCAGCCCTGTGCTCTGTGCCTCAGTAGGCTGTGCATTGCTGCCACAACTTGGCAGGAAGACATCTCCAGGCCCACAGCTCCATACAGCTGTTTTATAAGCTGCAGCTCATGTGATTCGATGGACACATTAAACATTCTTCCGGGCAATTCTCTATGTTAATCTCTCTTGAGTTGGTCTCATGTATTTCTTTGTGTATCTGAGACCAAAGTTAGTATTATGGGTGGAAAATAGAATTTAGAAGTCAACTGAATTGATCCTTAGAGTGGAGAATTTTTTTTTTTTTTGAGCCAGAGTCTCACCATGTCACCCTTGGCAGAGTGCCATGGCATCACAGCTCACAGCAACCTCAAACTCTTGGGCTCAAGGGATCTCTTGCCTCAGCCTCCCAAGTAGCTGGGACTACAGGCACCTGCCACAATGCTTGGCTATGGTGGAGAATTTTTTAATGATGAAGAGAAAAACAGTGTTCAGCAATTTTCTTCTCCTCCTTCCCTTCCTTTCTTCCTCCTTTTTTCCCTCTCTTCCTTTCCTCCTTCCCTCTCCTTCCTCTTTCTTTCTTTCTTTTTTTTTTTTTTTTGCCTTCCTTCTTTTCTTCCTTAATTTTCCAATGCAGGGATGCAGATGGTCGTCAACCGAGGAATGAATGATCATCTTCTAAGAACATAGCTCTAATTCAACAATGCTCTGTTCTACCTTTTGGCTTCTTTGCTCACCTCAAAATGCAATTGGGCCATCAAACACCATCTTTGTGAAAGTCTATACCCAAAGTCAATGAAAAATCCCTCTTACACCTGACTAACACACTCATTTATTCTGAAGTTATTATTTCTGCAAGGCCTACCATTTGTAGTAACAAATACCTGAGGTTACCAAATGCCTGTTCTGTCTGTTTTGAAGTTCTTCTTTGCTATTGCTCACTATTCTTTGAGAAATTTCCTTTCTCCACTGGAATTTTCCATCAAGTACTCTACCCTAAAGGTGAATTTTTCTACTGAGGAAATGTGAATATCTCATTTAAAGATAAAAAAAAAAAATGACTGTCATTTTTAAAAAGAATAAACTTTCCAAACCAGAAGACCCAACTCTCTCTAATATTTCATTGTCCTAGAAAGTGACTCTCTTGGGTAAAAGCTAATTTACCCATATGTATTCAAAGAAAAAAAAGAGTTTGGAAACTACAGATGTTACTTTCAAAGAGGATGAAATGCTTGTGCAATGCAGGGGCGTTCTTGGGACAGAAAACCTAGGGGTCCTCTCCTATTTCCCTTCCTTGTAACTTATTCAGCCAGGTCTACTATTTACAAGCCTTGTTGTTTTGAGCAAGTGATTTAGCTTCTGTGACCCTCACAGGGGAGCAATACTGCTATATGCCTTGTAAATTTGTTACAATGAATTGATGATTTACTGATCTAAAGCATGGTGTAAGCACTTCCCTGTCACCAGAAGAACTGAAGCATAGGTCTAGAGGCTGCAGTGAGAGGAGCATGTGGGTGGTGGGACAATCAAAAGAGAGGGTATTGGGCCTGGCAGAAGCAGATAGCAAGGGCCCCAGGAGGCCAAGACCACCAGACCTGCTCTCTGACAGCTGGGGAACATCAGAGAGCTGAGGCTACAGCAGAAAACCAGGATGCCCAATGCCCAAGTGAAGAAATAGATTTCACAGCTGGAAGGAAGGAGGGTATGGGGCCAAGCATTGTTTTAGAAATTAAACCCAATGAGAAATTACCAGGATTAGAATGAGTGTGAGCCAGAAAAGATCTGGAGATCCCAACCTTGACCCAGCACATTCACAACTTGCCATTTGACTATGAGAAAGTAACTTTCTCTTTCTAAGGATCAATTTCCCTATTGCTTAATAAGGAGAAGGGGGGAGGATTACTAGATTCTGCCTTTGGGCTCTGATATTGAGTGATTTCTGATTTGTGAGCATTCTCCTTAGTGTTTAACAAGGAGAGAAAAGATGATGCTGACTTGTAATTTAAAAAAGATAAATAGAAAGGAAACCCTTGTGATTTAATAGAACTGGTGAACTGTGTGCCATTTCTAGCAATCCCTGGCACATGTTTCATAACAGAAGCAGCTTGCTTACCCTTTATGGAATATTAGTAGAAAAGAGTTACAGATTGTGAGCAGGAAGACACTTGAGACGTTGAATATCTTTCAATGTCTGATAAGAAAAGAAAAAAGGGGAAATGGCATTTGATGTTAATTTTATTCATTCAATAAACATATGCTGAATGCATGCTGTGACTGTGCACCCAGCACACGCGAATTCCACTCGATTTTGGTCCTTAAGAAGTCACAGACTAGTATAGGAGACAGACAAGTGATTTAAAAAGTCCACTGTATAAGACATAATGAAGCGAGAGCTGGAGAAAGGAGGTTTTCATCCCGACTGAGAGATCAGGAAAGATTTCATTCATACAGAATGACGTGTGGACATGGCCTTTAGAAGATAAGTAAATTTTGATCTATGAGGGCTGGGAAAAGGGGCATTCTAAACTGAGATAATTATTCAAATAAATGATTATAATGGGAAAGTCAGGATATTTTTAGGGCACAGAAGTTGGTCATGTTGCAGAAATACAGAAGCCTGGGAGATCTCAGGAAAGGGGTCAGAAGGATAGAATTGGTTTCTTTTCTTTCTTTCTTTCGTTATTTTAATGTAATTGACTTTCTTTATTCTTATTGCAGAAGATTACCCAATATTCATTTGAGGGACAATGAACCACAAATGAGGTGGTTGGGAATACAATGCTGATTTTTAATAATCCAGCAGGGTGTGATCCACAGGTGAGGAGCACAGATATTCTTGAGAAATGGATCTTGGCTTTCATTTTTTACTTTACTATTAATGAGAAGAAATCTACAAGGTGTCCAAAAGTCTCCATGCAGGGAAACATTTAACAAACTTACATGACCACAGATATCTTAGAATGTGTTCTTCACGAAGACTTTGTGTGCGTGTAGAAAGAGGTGGTTAACGTATAGAGAATATTTTACAAATATTTTGTAGAACTTGGTAATGGATATTTTGTAAATAAAGGTACGTTTAGCTATAATGTCCCATTTTCCCTAGGTATGGTGACTTTTGGACACAATGGACTATAGTGCTGAGAGTGATAGGTTGGTAACTCAGTGACTGTGATGAAGAATTTGAACAAGTCATTCTATGATGTTTTCCAGGTCTTTCTAAAAGAATGTCTTGAGGTTACTTAAAGGTGGTCCTCAAAAAATAAAGATTCTGTGTCCACGTTTTCAAAGCTGTTCTGACCCTGTTAAAAATGGACTCTGTCACCTTAGGCACAATTCTCAGACCCTTCAGTGTCTTAGTTTCTTTTTCCAACAATTGTGGCCACACTACTGTGGCCCATGTGACCCTGGGAGGCTGACGGTGGGTAGAAGGCCCACTGGAGCAGACCTCAGACTCTCTGTACCCTGAAGGTGGTTCTACTCTCCTCATTCTAAGGGTAGTGATGGTAATATCTACATTATTGCCTTGCAAAAGAATTAAACAAGGTCATGAATATGTTATAAAAGCTATAAAAAGACTATAAAAGTATATGATTATATGTGATCATTTAAACACTTAACATTGGAACACTTAACACACAGTTGCCTATATCCAGTCAAAATACCACAGAGGTGCTGGCCAAATCACATATGTTTAACACAAAATACTCCTAACTATAGGGTAACAATCAGAAAAATGTAGGAAAGTGAACACTACTAAAAGATTGGAAGGAGGATAAGACTTTTCCTAAAGAATTGTATGGGGGATAAAAAAATATAAGATACAGCTCTGCGCCTGTGGCTCAAGTGGCTAAGGTGCCAGCCACATACACCTGAGCTGGCAGGTTCAAATCCAGCCTGGGCCCGCCAAACAACAATGAAGGCTGCAACCAAAAAATAGCTGGGCATTGTGGCGAGCGCCTGTAGTCCCAGCTATTTGGGAGATGGAGGCAGGAGAATCACTTGAGTCCAGGAGTTGGAGGTTGTTGTGAGCTATGACACCAAGGCACTCTACCCAGGGGAACAGCTTGAGGCTCTGTCTCAAAAAAAAAAAAAAAAAATATATATATATATATATATGATACAAAAAAGTCCTCCCAAGATGTAGCTTAGCATAAATCACTGAAATCTCAAGGTTGGAAGAGGCTTTGAAAATTCTCCCTCCCCTGGGGAGGCTGAGCACCATTGGCACAGGACTGGCAGGCTGCCCACGGACATCCAGTCTCTCTTGCGGCAGCTTATGGGTTTGAAAGTTTCCTTCCTGTGTGGAGCCACGATCTGCTCCCTCAACTTTTGGAATCTTGGAAATTCAGGAATGGCCGTGTCCTTGGAGGTCATCTCAGCCAGACCCCACAATGTGCAGAAATACCTACTATAATCTAGCTCACAGGGTTGAGGTCTCCTTGCCTCCTCCTGAATATTTTTCCTGGTGAATTTTTCAACTCTCCAAGGAAACATCGGTGCCTTTTGGCGAGCAGGTGTCATCAATGGACAAGCTGTGCCTTGTCTTCTGCCATGGTGCTGGTTCTCTGTCGCTCGCTGATGGACTTGGTGACTTTAGACCCAAATAACTGACCTTCAGGAATCTTGATTTGACAGAACAGTTCTCATCTACCTTTGGAGACCCTTCAGATGCATGGAAATGCAGAATTATCTCTGTTCCCAGTGAATTATTCCCTACTCCTTCAGACATTTCTCATGTTACGTCTTCCCCCAAACCCTCCCTCCTGGGCCCCTACTCTTCACCTCTGGCTCACCCAACTGTCCCCAAATATCTTCCTTTTTGAGCCCTACTGTTCCTAGAAACCTGAGAGGCATGCCTCTTCTCCAAGACGTCTTTCCTGACCCCCCTTAGAAATGAATACTCCTTATTCATTCAGACTCTTCCGTCTTCCCTATTAATTGTCTGCCTTGCTTGCACATCTGTGGCCATATATTGAAAGGAAAGATAGTACTTTCTTTTCATTGACCTACATTTTGGGGAGCATTGAAGTTGTCATTTACTTTCAACTTGATGAGAGTGTGACATTCTCTATGTATCTGCCTTGACCGATTATTCTGCTTAATATTTATCCTCCTGGTGGGAATATTGGAAAAGGCGCATCATTCCCTGACTTACTGTTATAAGAAAATCAGGTGGGATAGCTGCTACTCATAGAGAAGTCGTATGCTGTCATGAGCACAAACAGGAGCCTTAGAACTCAGCAGGTGGACAATCTTGGGTCTGCTGCTTAACTGCCCTGTGCCTCATTTTATTTTATCTCTAAGATAAACCTCAAGGTGTTTTGAAGATAAAACAAGGTATTTATGTGACAGCCCCTGGCTCTTGTTAGAGGAAATGAGGTTGAATTAGAATTCAGTATGACCCCTTAAATTAAAGAAGTTGGTATGAATGTGCAGTATTATGCTTAATTGAGGAAAAATAATATATCTGACAGAACAACAGTAAACAACTATTATACATGAAGCAACATGACTGCTTATGCTCAAAATAAATATCAGTGGACCATCCAAATATCAGAGGGTATCATGTGAAGAATGCAAAAATTAGAAATCAGCATAAGTTCAGTATTATTCAGTAATACATTGCTAAAAAAATGTCTGAGGCTTTTTTTTTCCTTAACATTCTTTGTCTCATCATTATAACTGTGTAACCTTAGCAAGACCACATATAGTGAGGGCCTCAATCTTCTTGTGTGCAAAATGAAGATGTTCAGAAGAAGTGTTCTCAAAAATCCCATTACGATCTAAAATCCTGACTCTACATCTTAACCTACTGTACAACCCTTTGGATAAAAACAACAATGAAATCAACAATGCCACCCCTATGTCTATGAAGAATTGGAGCAAGGAACATTGGGAGGTACTATGGAAAAGCTATCTCAGTGCAGGCCGTCTGGCATAAGAAAGGATATTCCTCTAGGGGAGGGAGTGTGGACCTCTAGGGGTGTGCGGGGGCGGTATGAATAGCCTTTTTCCATTCCTACTGAAGACAGACAAAGCAAACTGACTTAAACAGCGTAAGGGAGGTCTGTCCAACTACCTGAGATGTATAACCCAGAAACAGTTAACCAGAAAGAGCTCTGGAAATCAGATCTTTAAGGACAAACAGAGCACAGTTATGATCTAATACAAACAAACAAACATTTTCCTTATTCACTCATGAATTGGTGGGCATTGAGGGTTAATTCTACATCTTGGCAATTCTGACTTGTGCTATGAAAAATTCAAGTATAGGTGTCTTTTTGATAAAATGACTTCTTTTCCTTTGGGTAGATACCCAGCAGGAGGATTGCTGGATTGAACAGTAAGTCTATTTTTTTTTTTTTTTTTTGAGAAATAGCCACACTGTTTTCCATAAAGGTTGTACTAATTTGAAGTCCCATCAACAGTGCATAAGTGTTACTTTCTCTCTATATCAACATTAGCATCTGTTGGTCTTTGACTCTTTTTTTTCTGAGACAGGGTCTTGCTCTTTCTCCCAGGCTAGAATGCAGTGGCATCATTGTAGTTCACAGCAACCTCAAACTCCTGGGCTTGAACAATCCCCCTGTTTCAACCTCCCAGCAGTAGTTGGGACCACAGGTATGGGTCACCATACCTGGATAACTTTTGTATTTTTTGTAGAGATAAGATCTTGCTGTTGTTTAGGCTGGTCTCAAACTATTGGCCTCAAGTCATCTCCTGCCTCAACTGCCCGAGGTGCTAAGGTTACTAGCATGCATATTTTTAGACTTTTAAATAATGACCATCTGGCAGGGCTAAGGTGATGTGTTGTGGTTTTAATTTTCATTTCCCTGATGATTAATGCTGTTGAGCATTTTATCCATATGTTTGTTGACCACTTGTCTGGGTTCTTTTGAAAACTTTTGTTCATGTCTTTTGCACACTTTTTCATGGTTTTTTTTTTTTTCTTCCTGATTTGTTTGAGTTCTTTGTAGATTTGGGGTATTAGCCTTTTATCAGATATATAGTTTGAGAATATTTTCTCCTATTCTGTAGGTTATTTAAGGACTCTGTTGACTATTTGTTTTGCTATGCAGAAGCTTTTTAATTTAATTAAGTTCCGTTTATTTATTTTTGTTTTTGCTGTATTTGCCTTCAGGGTCTTAGTCGTAAATTCTTTACTTAGGCCAACGTATAGAAGTTGTTCCTACATTTTCTTCTAGACTTTTCTTCATACCTTACGTGTAAGTCTTTTATCCATCTTAAATTAATTTTTGTACATGGCAAGAGATAGGGATCTTGTTTCATTTTTCTGCATGTGGCTATCCAGTGTTCCCAACACCATTTAGAAACAGGGCTTCCTTTCCTCAGTGTACATTGTTGTCTGCCCGGTCAAAGATAAATTTTCGGTAGGTAAGTGGTTTTATTTCTGGGTTTTCTATTGTGTTCCGTTAGTCTATGTGTCTACTTTTATACCAGTACCAGGCTGTTTTGGTTACTATAGCCCCGTAGTGTAATTTGAAACCAGGTAATGTAATGGTTCCAGATTTTTTTTTTTTTTTTGCTTAGGATTGCATTGGCTATTCAAGAAGGCTGTTTTTTGGATCCAAATGAAGCTTAGAATTATTTTTTCTGCGTCTGTGAAATACGACATTGGTATTTTGATAGGGATTGTGTTGAATCTGTAGATCACTTTAGGCAATATAGTAAGAAGAGTTTCTGAAAGTAGCCTCACCTGCAGTCACCAAGGTCTCTACTTCTGAGTTCTAAAGGTAGAAATGTTGGAATTATCTTCTATTCTTACCTCTCCCCCCCACCCCTTCACCGTGATCCCCACCATCTAATTACTGCTGTCATATCCATTTCCTCCTTGCCTTCTCCTCTACCACAGACTGATCTTTTTTAAATTTTGGTAGCTGCTCAAGGGTACACCTTCCTCCTGTCTGTTCCATTCTCCATCCTTCCTGCAATGCTGCCAAACTAGTCCTTCTGAAATGTGACCAGTAATTACCTGGAAAAGTTCAGTGGCTCCCCCATTATTTCAGACCATGTCCATCCCCTGCCCTTTCTGACTGTGTTGCCCTTGTATAGATGAGGCCTTTTAAATGGAATCCCCTTTCCTGACTATAGCCGAACATCCAAGTCACACACGACTTTCACAAGTGTACACACACAGTACTTTATCTACTAAACCTTCTTTGATACCCTTCCCCATACACCTAAGCTGGGAGTGAGTCCCCCTCCTCCCCTGACACTCTCTAGAATTTTATTTTCTATTTGTATTTATATATTTATTTGCATAATTATTTGGCTAAAGTCTACCTCAATCAATTCTTGAATAAATGACATGAATACATTGACCATATTTTTTTGGTCATAACTATATCAAGACATAGTATCTGACACATTATAAGCACTCTAAACATTCATTGGTTGAATGAATATATAGGTTAGGTTAGTTTCCATGAACTCATAATCACATCAGTATCACCAGAATATTTTAAAAGATACATATTATATAACATATATTAAAATATCTATAGAGCTATCTCTACCTCCATCTATCTATCCATATATAGCTATCTGTATACATGCTTATATATGTATATACATATGTATATGTAGAGAGAGAGAACATGAACTTGAGGCTCTTCACATCTGCTCACCCTCAAACTAACCAACAACTAACAAAGAAATAAAATCATTCTGAATACAAAGTTTCTAAGAGCAGTCCATCATATCTTCAAAAAGCTGCTGTAAGCGATTGCAATACCAATGCTTTCTTATCCCACCTCGTCAGCCTGGACACTGCCGAAGGCTACATAACATATTCACTTTCTATCTTGTATTAAAGTTATTTGTGTGGAGGGAGCCTCTCTGCCACCCAGGCTAAACCCTTAAAGGACTGGCCTGCAGCTAATTCATCTGTCTCTCCACTTCCCCACCCCCACCCCATGAACACAGCTGTGTTCAGGATGTGAATGTGGATTGAACCAGATGCTGGGGAGGGTGATACACAGCTTGGCTTTGGAATATCTGGACAGTTCGATCTCTTGCCTCTGCTAAAGACAGCCCTTCTGATAAAGAGAATCTGTGGCTACATATATTTTTAAGTTTCAAAGCAGGGGCTAAACCTTCCAAGAGCTGAGCAGACGGGCCCTGTAGGTAGCGTTTAGTGACTAACTGGGATGCTTTCTTTTTTTTTTTTTTTTGTAGAGACAGGGTCTCACTTTATGGCCCTCGGTAGAGTGCCATGGCATCACACAGCTCACAGCAACCTCCAACTCCTGGGCTTAAGCGATTCTCTTGCCTCAGCCTCCCGAGTAGCTGGGACTACAGGTGCCCGCCACAACGCCCGGCTATTTTTTGGTTGCGGTTCAGCCGGGGCTGGGTTTGAACCCACCACCCTCGGTATATGGGGCCGGCGCCTTACTGACTGAGCCACAAGCACCACCCTAACTGGGATGCTTTCAACTGCCTGGGCTAAGACTGGTGCTAGGAGCCAATGTCTTAGCTCGTTAGAAAGTCTTTCTCTTTCTAAGACTTGTTTCAGGGAAAAGAAGAAAAAGAATTGAGGGGGAAAAAGATGGTGCTGGGTGCCCCTGGAGGGAAGAAAGTCTAGAGATGAAGACTGCAGGGAAGGCAAGCTGCATTTCCTGTGAGGATCTTCCCAAAGAAAGGAGTTTGCCTTTTGTTTTTTTGCTGCCCCTCAGCTTCCAAAGGCATTTCTGATCTCTTTAGCTGGAACTAGCTGAGGAGGGCACAACCTCTCTCTTCCTGCCTCTCTGAGGAGGAGTGGGAAGTGGAGAAGGTGATGGGCAGGTGAGCCACCTAACAGCGGGAGTGGAGGCATGGCTTTACCCAAATTCGCAGCACAGAGAGAGCTGCAGGCTTCCCTTCCCACCACATCCTGGCATCAGAGTCCGGTTTGCAGCCGCAGCCTAGAGCTGATGCTGTGGGGGTGCAGGAAGAGAGGTGGAGATGGCGCTGCAGGTGGCATACCATGCTCCTCACAGAGGGAAGCGGGAGAGGGCGGCAAATCCACAGCAAGGGGCAACAGAGAATGCATCCCCCAAACCCACATATGTAAACATCTGCTGAGGCCGTGGCCCAGAGCTGCCTGGGGTCTGGACAGAGCTGACAGGGGAAGAAACATTCATTACTGATTTTCCTCAAAGTGGATGAGTGTGAATTTACCCTACTCACCTGGACAAGGCGTAATCGTCATTTCCTTGTAACTCCTCCTGTTGAAAGAACACTTGATTCAGAGTTGCTTGGCTATTGGTGCATTGATCTCAACCTCATTTTCGTTTTTTAGTGAACAAAACTGAGTGAAAGGGCAGCAGAAGGCTGCCCAAGAGGTGCTGTGACTGTCCCCTGTAGTAGCACTGCCCACATTAATTACTGGCCACGCTGTACCTTTCTCTTTTAAGCCATTGAAAAGTAGAAACATCTAGTTTAAAACTCAAACTTAAACTCTGGCCAGTGAAAAAGTGTAGACCATGTCAGATTAACAATAAATACCCCCCCACACACACTTCACAGGGAGGTGATGAGGGGATGGCAGCAAGGGGTTCTGCCTCAACACAGCACAGTACCCACCCTGTGGAAATGACTCCTCACAGCAGGCTTAGCCCAGGGAAGTGTTTACACCCTGCAGATACACACACCACACGTGCATCACCCACGCAGCAAAGGATGTCACAGAAAAGCCCTGACAGAAACGAGAAACCAACTAGCAGGAGAACCCAGGATCATCCTTTACTGTCTATGGACACATACTGAGTCTGGGATGACTTCTCCTCATCTGTAGATGAGTAAAGAGAAAAAGCCCAAACATGGGCTCTTTTAGAAAATGTTGTAATGTGGCTGGCGGTGGTGTCTCACATCTGTAATCCCAGCACTTTGGTAGACTTGAGGCAGGCCAGAAGTTTGAAACCAGCCCGGACAACACAGCAAGAGCCTGTTTCTATAAAATATAATAACAAAAAATTAGTGGGGCATGGTGGTGCACACCTGTAATTCTAGCTACTTGGGAGGCTGAGGTAGGAGGATCACTTGAGCTGAGGAGCTAGAGATTACAGGGAGCTATGACTGGGCCACTGTGCTCCACTCTGGGTGACAAAGTGAGACCCTCTTGCAAAAACAATGTTGTCATGTAAAAGAAAGAGTACATTGCATTCAAGATGCAGAGCAGTGACAGCACAATCAGAGAGGATGAACTGGTGAGCCAAGGTCTAGAGTCATTGCTGGTGTTCAGCTGTCTTTCCAAATAGCTGTGAACTCTGCGGAAGAATGCGGGCTGCTTTCACTGGACCAGATCTCTGCTCCCTGAATACTTGTACCCTGTACCTGATGGAAGATACACATGGGAGCTACAAGCCTCAGACATAAGGAAATGGTACTGTCACACTCCTCACCTTGGTGTTAGAAACCAATGTCCTTTCCACCTTATCTTTCCTTGTCGGAGCCTCCTCTTTAAGGCCACTCTCATCTGCTATCAGTAATTTATACCTTAATATTAATTTTCATTATTTTGACCCTGATCCAAAGGATTTACCCTGTAAGACTCATTATTCTTTTACAGTGAAAGTCTCCTATTAAGGGAATTCTTGGCATTTAACATTAAGGATGAGGGCTACTCTGGTTAACTCAGAAATTAGACCAAATGAGGTAGTCGCCTACTGAGATAATATCACATAACACAATAATCCTTTTTGTTCATGTAGCCTTATAACTTTTGTCTTCAGATTCACCACCCAGGGAGCTTGGAAGCTAGAGCCCCCATCTGGGTTTGAGTCAGTACATCTGTGGTGGGGCCCCAGAATCTATTGTCTTTTAAAGCTTCCTACATAGTTATGATCATTATTCTGATCTGGGAATCACCGGTCTACTTTTTTCCTTTTCTAACACACATTAAAAATACACTAGCACTCACATGATTCAGAAAAGCAAAAAGGTGGAAACAACCCACATGTCCATGGATGGATGAATGGATAAACAAATTGTGGTACATACATGCAATTGACCATTATTCAGCTGTAAAAAGGAATGAAGTGCTGGGGCGTGCTACCACGCATGAATCATGTAAATACCATGCTCAGTGAAAGAAGCTTTCACAAAGCTTCACACAAAAGATAGTTTTCTGTCCTAGCCTATCCTACATGCTGTAGGCTTCCATTTATATGACATATCTAGGCCAGCCTAGGTAAACCTATAGAAATAGGAAGCAGATTAATGGTTACCAGGGTCTGAGGATGAAATTCTTAGTGGGTGTAGGGGTTTCCTTTTGAGTTGATAAAAATGTTTTGGTGGTGGCCTTGTAACACTGTGTTTGTAGTAAATGCCACTACTCTGTTACAAAAACTGTATGCTACCTGAGTGTCACGTCCACAGTTTCATTTAGTCTTCGTAACCCACTTGGGAGGTAGAAAGACACACATTCATTCACACACACAAAGCACACACGCCACCTGTCACTTGGGTGTCACTGTAAGGGAAAGCCTGCATTATCAAAATGTGTAATTTTATTATCATAGAGTCAGGAATAGCTTGGTGTTTTTTTCATTTGCCCTTATCTTGATTTAGCAATACAAATCCTTGAAATCCTTGGTTTCTTTAGAGCGTGGAGGGCATATTTGTAACCTATTGCTGCTGTAACCTACTCTCCTTCTAACAAATTATCACAAATGTTGTGAATTAAAACAACACAAATTTATTACCTTATAATCCAGGAGCTCAGAAGTCGCAAATGGATTGATCTTTCTGGAGGCTCTAGAGGAAAATCTATGTGCTTGCCTAGAGCTTGCAGGGGCTGGCCCACGTCACTCAGCTCTCTGCTTCGACCATCTCCTCCCCTTTCTAGCTCTAACCCTTCTACTCCTCCCCCTTCCCTCTTGTAAGAACTCTTATGATAACACAGGGTAATGGTAGTGTAAGATTCAAAAAATTTTAACCAGTATCAAAAGACTGAGGAGAAAGGACTTTCTCTTTTCCTCCCAGTTCCTTTTCTCAAAGGTACATTTATAACTGTTTTAAATTGGCTGCAAGTCATGGGGGGGGGAAGCAGAAAGAGGGACAGAGGGAGGGGGGTTGGGCCTTGGTGTGTGTCACACTTTATGGGGGCAAGACATGATCACAAGAGGGACTTTACCTAACAATTGCAAACAGTGTAACCTGGCTTATTGTACCCTCAATGAATCCCCAATAATAAAAAAAAAAAAATTAAAAAAAAAATAAGAATAGATGCTTGAACAAGAAAGAAGTGTCTTTCTACTTTTCAAAAATATCCAGGGGAAGGTAATCCAAAATGTATGCAGTGTCCTATCCTGCAAAGTGCTTGAGGGCCTAGCACCTGTTAGTCCTTCCCTGCTATCCCTAAATTGTGAACCTTATACTTATGGTCCAAGATGATGATTAGAGCTCCAGCCATCACATCAGCATTCCTGGCATCAGGATAACTAAGAGTATACTCCTTGTCATTTAATCAGACTTACAAAGAGCTGCTTAATAGAACTCTATTTACCTTCTAGTGGTCAGGTTTTATCATATGTTCACTCGTGGTTCTAAGAGATACATGTTTGTTTAAAGTACGTATCCTGATTTTATTTGAACAAATAGGATCACGCCGTAGACTATTTGCATTCTTTCTCAAACTACCTTGCACTTGCAGACACACTTAGTCATTTTTACAGTTGGCTGGTATTTCATTGTATGGATGTGCAATTACCAAATTAACTGCTTGATATTTAGATGATTTTCTCCCCTCCTTTTATTCCCCACCCTACAATCAGCCCTGCCGTGAATACCCTTGACTCTCCTTCTAATGTACTTTGTGAATGGGATTTTTTTTCTGTTTCCTTTATCTTAGCTTGCATTCCCCAAAAGTCAAAGCTGAGGTAAAGGAATAATTTACTTAATTTTATTAGGGAATCCATAATTATAAATCCTTAATTTATTAGGGAATTCCCTAATTTTATTAGGGAATCTCATCTCAAGTAAAAGGAGTGACCAAAGCAGGGATGGAGGGAAAGTCAACATGAAAATGATCATCACGTTGGTCATTGTTGAGGGATACCGATCACTCACTCAGGGGAACTGCACCTCTAAGCAGCTTACAAACAGCATCTAAAGACAGTCTGTTAATGGGAGTGGGAGTGGGGGAGAAAAGGGAAGGAACTGATTTCCTGGCTTCTGTCTCCCATTGGTGGAAGGTTTGCTCCACAGCGTGTTAAATCCCCTGCGCTTCTACATTACATGGGCGGGCTCAGGAATGCTGACCAAGCCCTGTAACAGTGTTAAGAAGGAAGGCTGGGGTTGGAGGTGAGCAAGAGGCTGCCACTCCATGCCTGTAAAGTTCACCAGAATCCCCCCAGCATTTCGGTTGGTCTGGTTTGGTTGCCTGGTGGAGTGACCAGATACATATCTGATTTTCACATCACAACAAGCCTTTCATCAGACTTCTTAGCCACAAGTTTGCCATCAAACTTAGTTCAGACATGCTTTACCTCTTGTGTAGGTCACTGCAAATCCTCATCACTGATCTTTATCTTTCAATCTCACCTCTCCACTCCGCATTCCTGACTTTTACCAGGGGGAAATTTGTAAATTAATAGCTTGGTTTATGTGATTCTCGGCACAAACATGGCTTCCCATTGCTCTTGCAGTCAAGTCCAAACACTTTAGCCCCAAATTGAAGGCCCTTGTTTTTTTTTTTTTAAAAAAACCGAAGGAAATAGCCCCCCGAGGGGGGTGCACCGTTCCTGGAAGTACTGCAATACCAGGTCGATGCGTGGAGTGGACGGAGCAAGCTCCTATTCCAACTCCCTGCTCCAAAAATCCATTTAATATATTGTCCTCGGATAGAGGACGTATCAGATATTAAACTGATAAGAACAGGTACTACACTTGATCTTAGCCAAAAGGCCGAGAAGCGATTGAAGGCCCTTGTTAATTATTTTCCTGAATTATCTCTCCCCCTCACACCCCTGTCTAATCTCATGTGTTCTAATCCCAGACAACAACTCTGATTTTTTTTTCCTGCCATTTCTATTACATACGTGCATATCAAAACCCTACAACACAATGAAGACACTAAACTGGGGGCTGGACACGGAGTCTGCAGGAATTGGAAAGAAGTCAGGGCCATTCCAAGGCAAACAGAAAAGTTATTCAACAGCCAGTGTAGGGACTCCTCGCCCTATCACCAAATAAATGCTCTCTCTAACACCCAACTCATAGCGTTTCTCTTATGACATATATATATATATATATATATATTTTTTGAGACAGTCTCACTATATCGTCCTTAGTAGAGTGCTGTAGCATCATAGCTCATAGCAACCTCAAACTCTTGGGCTTAAGTGATTCTCTTGCCTCAGCCTCCCAAGTAGCTGGGAATACAGGCGCCCACCATATCGCCTGGCTATTTTTTGTTTGTAGTTGTCATTGTTTGGCAGGCCCAGGATGGATTTGAACCTGCCAGCACCAGTGTATGTGGCTGGCACCGTACCTCTGAGCTGCAGGTGCCGAGCCACTCTCTTATGATTTTTTAAACCATAATTCTCTGGTCTTGAGATTTTACTCCTTGTTTAGGTCAAAGACTTCAGAATCAGGAATAGATTTAATGTGGTGAAAACTAATTTGCAATATTTTAGAGTTAACAGAAATAATTTTTTTGAATACTTTGATTTACATTTAGAGAAATCACAATAATTTGCTCTCATATCTAATTGGTTATGCCACCTAAACAACTTTGGCTCTAGTTTTTTAGATAGACCAACTCAAAAGAGGAATTTGAAAGGCGTTACTTGTGTGTGTACTGGGCAATAAGTTATTTTCATTTTTTGGAAGTTTTCTTGGAAGCATCATCAACAAATATAGCAACAATTGCTTACAGGTTATATAGTATATTCCAAACACTGCTAGGCGCAAAGAAGGTAGTGATAAACAAGACATGTTCTTTGCACCAGGGGGTCTAGTTAGGAAGATAGACAAGTGAGGAGGAAGTAAAGTATAGGAGATTAATGCTACTGTGGGATTTTGGGTGGGCTATCAAGGAAATGCAGATGTGTGATACCTGAATAGAGGATTAGGAAAAAAGAACAGGTGAGCTGAGTCAAAGAGGAGGTCTCTGTGTCCAACATTCATTCCTTAGTTTCCGTGTTCATTGTGTAAGCATTCACTTTTGTTCCTTCAATAGAGTAGACCTTCGTTGGGAGATATAGTAAACACTCTTGGTTGAGTCAATGTTTATATCCGACCTTTTTATTCCTAATTATTTGTAAAACGAGGGTGGCCATTTGACCCAATTCTAGCCAATAAGGTAAAAGGGTAAAACTGCTAGAGGGATCTTCAGAAATATATATATGTATAATTTTTAGTTTAGCACCATTTATTAAGTGATCTCAGCTGATGTTGTAGCTGCTGTGTGTCAGCCTGTTATTGAAACATAAGATGCTCTTCCAATTCCTCTTGTCCAGGACAGAAGGATCTTCCAGGTAGCACGCCAACAGAACAAGAGACTCAGATAATGCCGGCTTCAATGATGGTACCATTCAGAGATGGAGAGGGTCATGGCACATTCAATTGTGGCCTCCAGAGGTTTTGAAAAAGGAGCCTTTGGGGGCCCAGCCTGCCTGGCATTTTGATGCTGTTGGTGTGAGTTTTGTATTCCACAACGGTGCTGGGAGGTGGGTTAAGCACCCGCTGAAGCCTATCCTGGATTTGGGTTGTGGTTGCTTGGTTGCTGACAGTCTTATTCCATATTGAAATAATGTTCTCCTGAAAGCAGACAGGGACCACAGCCCCGTGGATCTCCTCTCCCACCATGAACCGTTCCCCTAACATGGCCAGGATGAGATTCTCCAAGCAACAGGAAGCCAAGCCCTTTCACAACCCAATAATCCACTTGCCACTGTTTTTATTCGCATCATCCTCTCACATGGGTTTAATTCCTTCTTTGAAGAGACGGAAGTCACTGTGGCCTGTCAGGTACCCGGGGCATCCTGTGTGGCTATAAAACCTCCAGAACTGCTCCACAGGGGCACAGGGGCCGATCTGTTAGATATTCTGTTTGTAGCTTTGTGAGCTGGCAGGACAGCCGGAGGTTCTCCTGGAGTACCAGGAAGTGTAGTTGTACCGCAGGGGGTGCTCTGCTGGTCCAGGGACAACAGCCTTCCTTTTGCTGCTTTTCTGATTCTTGTCTCGTTCCATTGTTTCCTTTTCACCATCTTTCTGTGCGCTGTTTTCTTCATTCTGATCATGGTCCCCACTGTCATCATCTTTCAAGGCATTGAACTTGTTGTTCATCCTCTCGCCGCCGCTGTCGCCATTGCCTCACAGAGTTCTTCCGAAATATTTTGATTCTCTGACATGGATGCCACATTTCTCTCTCTTCTTTCTTTTTTAGGGGGTGTGTGTGACCATTGGAGCTGCTGCAGCCAGAATGCAACCATGAGGGAAAAGCGCAGCAATGCCAACCTGACAGAGCAGCCATGACCGTACAGAGCCTCTAAACTGGCACCAGCAGTCACTGACCTCTGAATATTTTATGTGAAAAAAATAAACTTCCATTCGTTTAAGCCACTATAGTTTAGTTTTCTGTTGCTTGTGACTGAAAACCCTTCTAACAAATTTGGGAATATGCTTTTGGCTAGATCTTTTCTTTGGTGATTTCTTAATAAAGCTGTCGGTTGCAAACAACTTAAAATGGAGAGCCCATGACAAAAGAGCAGGTGATAACATCTCTTCAGTTACTCTTCTTCCCTCAGTGAATGAGGCACTAAGATTTATAACTGGAGACCAGGACGCGAGTTATAGGTGTCTGGCCCCCTGTCTCAGCACCATCGTATATTTCTTTAATGAAGTGTGAGACCAGAACTCCATAAATTCACATAGTAGCAGAAGCAGGCAGCAGCTCGTCAGCAGAGCTATTCAGGGAGCCCAGCATCACTCTTTGCGTATTAGAGAAGTTCACAGCCAGTTAAAAATAGGCTTGGAGAGAAGTCGTTTTTAGACCACAGCTCATTTTGGATTTCTCTGGAGCCCCATTCTGGGCCACAGTGTATTTCCTTTTTTCTTTCGTTCTAGTAAGAGTACTTGGGCCATTCAGAGACAATAGGTGTATAGTTACCTTTACTTCTGTTGTGCTTTGCAAGCAGAACTATGAGGAAACAACAGTAACCCCTTGGGCACATGGAATGTTACAGCTTTTTTTTTTGTAGAGACAGAGTCTCACTTTATGGCTCTCGGTAGAGTGCCACGGCCTCACACAGCTCACAGCAACCTCCAACTCCTGGGCTTAAGCGATTCTCTTGCCTCAGCCTCCCGAGTAGCTGGGACTACAGGCGCCCGCCACAACACCCAGCTATTTTTTTTTTTTTTTTTTGGTTGCAGTTCAGCCGGGGCCGGGTTTGAACCCGTCACCCTCGGTATATGGGGCTGGCGCCTTACCGACTGAGCCACAGGCGCCGCCCAATGTTGCAGCTTTTTAATAAATGTCAGCACCGATGGACCCTTGAGTCCATAGTCAAGGGCTGGGCTCTGTGCTTTAAATTTTCAAAACAGCCCTATGAGACAAATACTATTAATAACCTCATATCGCTGATAAGAAACGTAAGCTTCAGAGCAAGTAAGCAACTTGTTTAAGATCACATAGCTAGTAAATAGCAGTACTGAGATTTGAACCCAGATCTGTCTGATTCCTTTCAGAGACTGTGCTCTCAGCCTACATTCATGCAAGGTCACACAGGACTTTCTGCATCACTTGATTATTATTATTTTTTATTTTGGCAGAGAATAGGGTCTCACTCTCTTGTCCAGTTTGTTGTTGAGTTTGTTGCTCCAACTCCTGGCCTCAAGTGATCCTCCCACCTCGGCTTCCCAAAATTCTAGGATTTTAGGTACAAGCAACTATAGCTGGCCCATCTTCAGAGCAGCCCCATATAAAGGGCAGGTGAGGGAGACTACTCCAGTTTACAGAGGAGAAAACCTAGCACCGAAGAAGTGAAATGATTCCCCAAGGTCCACCATTCCACTCACACTATAACTAGGACTTGAGCCACATCTTATGATTTCACATCCCGTGCTCTTCCAAGACAAGCTGAGTGCTCAAGCGATGTAGTGATGAAAAAAGTGCCCCTTTTTGGGCATTGATTTCTGAGATTCAACAACAGACCATCTGTCAAAGAACCAACTAGCCCAGGGCCTTTTAGCGATCAGGGTCTTTTAGAGATAAGTTTTTGTGTAGAACATCTGTTGAATGATATTTGGTACTTGACTTTAAAATTCCAAATATAGGGCGGCGCCTGTGGCTCAAGGAGTAGGGCGCTGGTCCCATATGCCAAAGGTGGCGGGTTCAAACCTATTCCCGGCCAAAAACCACAAAAAAAAAAAAAAAAAAAAATTCCAAATATAATATTGGTTTTGCTGTTAATTTAACAGTCCTCCAAATAAATGTGCAAGGAGACTTAGCTGGAGAGGACAGATGTCGTAAACAGGGCACTGCTAATTTAGCTAATAAAGCTTGTATAATACCTCTTTGAACATTTAAATTCCCCTGTAACAAGGAAGCTGAGAATGAGCTTATGAGGATTGATTATAGGTATGGCACATGTGAATACTTTTTTAAAAACACCTAAATTTTGAAAAATAAAAGTGGTCGGCCCACATCTTCAAGCACAGTGGTAATCAAAAGAGAGCTCAATGGAGGTAATAACACCTTATATTCTAAATGCTGCTTGTCTCTGAAGAGCTCAAAGCACACTATAATCATTTCCTTATTATGATTTTCAAAACTTCCTGGGTAAAAAAGTTACAAAGTTTATATCTCAACAGTCTGGCCTCAGTTTCCTCTCTGGGAATTTGAGGTGAAAGACAGTGCTGCTGCCTAAGATTCCCATCCGGACTTCTTTTCCTACTTTCTGCCACCCATCCTTTTCCTATCCCTGCAAGCCCCTGCCATCCTGCTGCCCTACACAGCCTCTTGTTTTTTTTCTAGATCTAACTGGCCAATTTCATGATATAGAATCATAGACTATTTTAATTAGTGAGCTGGAGGCTGAGCAAGTAGTTCCAGGTGGGGAGAGGGAGGGAAGCTTTAGTCAGAGAGGTTCCATTTCTGTCTGCTTTGATACATTGGGGGTCAGCCTGACATTTTATTTTTAAAAATGATTTTTGAGGTTAAAAAAGATTGAAATCTGGTGGTCTGATCCAATGCCTTTATCTTTCTGATGGAAAACCTGAGGCCCAGAGCAGGAGAGTAACTTATTTGAGGTCTCACATCAGCTGTGAGTTGCCTGCCTGTACTTGAACCCTGGTCTGTAAGTGACAGTCTGGGGGTCTTGGCAGGCCACCATGTCACTTTCCCCCAGATGTCCCTTTCACAACACGAGGCCCAAATGCAGACCCAGAGCCAGGGGCTCAGACGTTGGGGGTTTTAATACAATGGCAGGAGAATCTTCTATCCTCTTTAGAGTTAAAGGCACTCGTTTTACCTGGGAACATTTGACTAGAGCAAGCAGAAGGAACAAGTAGAATTAGTATGTGCCATTTTCACCTAGTCCCCAAAATGGTTCTCCACCTCAACTAGGTCACAAAGAAAAAAAGTGTAAGTACAAACATACACATATATTTATATAGCTCCTGCCTTCCAGGGAGATCTGAGCATATATATACGTGTATGTGTGTGTATGTCTATATATGTACATATACGGAATTTCATTGGTTCTCCCAGGGGGAAGGAATAACAAGTTACCGTCGATCTCACTTTGTATGAGAAAATCAAGGCATAGAATAAACTGATCTTGACTCAAATCATGGCCTAGATTTGTGTTCTAAACATAAGTGTGTCTAAACATTTGTTTTGCCATATTGTGCTGCTTACAGGAGGAAAGTCCGGGGCGCAGAGGACTCAAGCTTTAGACTCGTATCAAGCTGTGTTTTTGGGCAAGTGCATCCCCCTCTGAGCTTCGGTTTCCCCGTAGGAGGAAGGGTATTGATAGTTTTCTCTCTGTAGCTCCTTTCTCAGTACTGGAAGTGGTGTTTGGAGAGGTTGAAAGAGGCAGAGCCTGGAGTTCCTGCCTGGATGGGGTGGGGTGTGACTTGCTTCCTTAACCCTGGGTCTTCCAGCATTTGGGGAGTATGCAGTGTACACTCCTGTGTGGTCATTCTGTTGGGGCCTTGGAGCAGATGACTCAAGCGTTTGGACTCTTCCATAAAGGGAATCCAGGTCCCAGCTGCTATGTAACTGTGGGGCTGAAGATGAGAATGGGATGTTTTTACGGGGATGTGGGTGTGCAGGGGGGTTCTGGGTTGAGTGGTGCAGAGTGAGTCCACGCTCTGAGAAGCCTGGAGAAATTCTGCGAGTGTGGAGCTTGTCATCCTGCCTCGGGGGAGAAGTTTAGGAACAAGGTGGGGGATTGGAGTGTCTGGATGTTAGTAGTGGTTTCAAGCTAGTCTTGGCATTACTTCCCTTTCATTTTCCCTAGAATGTCAGTTACCTCGTTAAAAGTTATCCTTGCTATCACTCCAAGGAACATATACAAATGGCCAGCAGACATGTGCAAAGATGCTTAACCTCATCGGTCACTACAGAAATGCAAATGAGAACCACAAAGTGGTACCACTTCCCACTGGCTAGAATGGCTATAAGTAAAACAAACAAACAAACAAACAAAAACAACTAGAAAATAGCAAGTGGTGGTGAGGACGTGGAGAAAATGGAATCTCATATGTGTACATTGCTGGTGGGGATGTAAGATTGCTCAGCCATGCAGAAAACTTGTTTGTAGTTCCTCAAAGAGTTAAAAATAGTTATCATATGATCCAGGAATTCCACTCCTAGATATTTACCTCAAAAATCTCAAAACAGGAACTCTGAGTGATAATTGTACACCAATATTCATAATGGCATTATTCACAATAGTCAAAAGGTAGAGAAAAACAAACGTCCATCAACAAATGAGTGGGTAAGCAAACTCAGTGCATCCCTACAGTGGGGTATGAGGAAAGAAATACTGAAGCTTCAGAACCAGGGATCAGATTAGATTAGGATTAGAAAGAAGGAAGAGGGAGGGAACAAGTTCTGGCTCTAATAACTGTGAAGGGCAGGGAAATACACAATGAGGCCGCTGGCCTGTAGCTCACCCCCTTCTTTCCCAGGCCTGATCACTTTTGCAGGGTAAGGGCCTCACACACAGCATGCACGCTCATAGTCAGGATCCACTCCAGCCCATCCCTGCACCCTGGACACGGCTGCCTCTTAGCCTAGAGACGCACACTCTAGCATTGCAGTTTATTCCTTTGTAGCACAGGAGTGGGGAAACCAGTGGATTAATGGACATGTGGACAGGGGATTCTGGACTTTTGGCTTCACGGAGAGTGGTCTAGAAGTGGAACGTGCCTCTGGGTGGTATGTTCCCCGAGGTCCATGGAATCCTTACCCAGAGGAGAAGGGGACATCTGGAAGAAGCCAGTCTGCAGCCTCTGCTGTGCCATGTCTGGGTCAAGGGCCTGGGTTGCTCTAGACTGAAAGGAAGACTAGGAGGAGCTGCAATTTACTGAGCCAGGTTATAGCAGCATGCTTTTTGTTTACTACCTGATCCTTAGTACAGTCTGAGAAAGTATTGTTTGTCTCTGTTACAAGTGAGATTTGAGAAACTGAAGCAACTTGTGAGTAAGTGGCAATGATTCTGAAGTTCGTGTTCTTTTCAAGAGCTGTGTTCTTCCACAGGACAATGAAAGAAGGGACCGGAAAACTCTAAGGATGTTTCTGAACAGAGGCGGTGTTATTTGCCATCAGAGGATGGGCAGTGGTACTGAAATGTAACCTTTGTTCTCCTGGTAACAAGGGAGAGTGTTTTGAAGGTTTCCTCCACTTCTCTGCTCAGGGCCACCCAGAGCATGTTGTATGGTGTTCCCAGCAGTTCAGGTGGACAGTCTGGCAGTGAGTCACAGCACCAGCACATCTGTCCAGGACCACACAGCCTCTGTCTAAACACTTCCATTTCCACAGCTGTGTGAAAGTCACCCTTGAGTTCTCCGGTAAACAAGGCAGGGTGGCTGCCTTGGTGTCTTTTGGTCTCTGAAGTGATTATCCACATCACGGTTCAGAAGCTGAGAAGCGTCTGAGCAACTCAGCAAGCTAAATTAAACCAGAGGTTTTCTTTGCAACGAAAATTTTATTAAGATAAAATTTCTTATTCTATTAGTGGTGTCTTGATTTTTTTGTTTGGAAAAGAGGCATGTGGATACTAGTTTCAAATGATGAAGTGCTGATAATGTGTTATTATTTCTGCTTTTTAAATAATCAGAGCTGTTCAAGTTTGGAAGGGTGGGAATGGGCTTTCTGAAAGGTACTGATGTCCACAAACTGTGGATTTTTAAACAGATTAGAGAAGACTTGGCAGCGGTAGATGGGAGATTTAAGAACTACAGATGATCTTTTAAGTCCCTTTTATTTAGCCTTACGGATAAATTAATAAATCATAGTCATTTTAAAACAAGATAAATTGTCTTAAGTGCCATGTGGAGCACAGATTCACAGATTGAATCATTATAAATCGACAGAGGAGAGAAGGGTTTTTTGTATTTTTTTTTTCCTGGCTAGGAGAATTATAGGTGGTTTCATTGACTAGATGACATTTAGATTTTGACTTTGTTCTACAACACTTGAGAAACAATCAGTTTGTTTTTTGCTTGCTTTTTAAGCAAAGGGGTCCTATAATAGTCATTATTGCTGTTCACTGAACATTTCTGGGTCTGCGTCTCCTGGACACATGACAGGACTATATTTCCCGGCCGTCTGTGAGTGGGGCCGCGAACCAGTTCTGACCAATGAACTGTGAGCACAAGTGACATCTGCCACTTCCAGGCAAACATTTGATTATCAATGTGAGACCCGCTGGAGCTCTTTTCTCGTTTGTACATTCTCAGCAATGCTTTCAACAGGGGCTGGTCCATCAGGCTGGATCTCAGAATGAGGACAGTAATGACACAGAAGTTAATTCTCCAGGTGCCAAAAATGATATGTAATGACAGTGAGGCATGTTTTAAGCCGCTGCTATGCTGGGGGTGTCTGTTCCTGCAGTGCAGCCTAGCCCATCCTCACCAATGCCAGCAACAGGGCAGAGTTGCACTTGGGAGTATCGAGCTTGCTGTGGTGTGCAAGACAAATTGCTTTGGGAGAGATTAGAGGCAGGAAGGGGAAGATGCAGTAGGCTAAGCAAGAAATAACAAGCACAGGACAGAGGGCAGTGGCCAGAAAGATGGAGTGGAAGGGACAGAGGCAGTGACTTTCAAAGGTGCCTTTGAAAAAGGAGGAGTCGCAGGACCCAGGGCTCCTGGGATTGTAGTAAAACTCTGTGCCTGAAGTGAAAACACAGTCCTCTAGGACGAGGACTCTACCTTATAAAAATCGTTTGATTAAATTCAAAAAATGGCCCTTGTTTGAGAGGAGGTACATTATTCCAAATGATTAATCTGAATGTTTCCTATTTTCAACTCCAGCTACTGAGGAATTCTCTAAGGATCACAAGGCAACTTACCCATGTGTGGGTTCCAGGGATTTTTGAGTTGGTTCTTTGGGGCTGAAGTGTGCTTGGTAGATAATGCTTTAAACAGCAACTGGTCCCCCATTCCATCTCAATCTTAAGTTTCTTGTCCTCACAATATATGGTAACTGAAGCATGGCATGTTAGTGTTAAAAATAATAAAATACACTCTCATAATTTTAAATATAGGGTGATATTTTTGTTTGAGTTTTTAGCTGCCTTACTGGTACAAGAAAAACTGAAGGTTAGGATATTGATTGAGGCTTTTGGAAAATTCCTGGGCATTTTCAAGGCCTTCAAAAGGCAGATGAACCTGGCTCTTTATAATGTCTAATTTTGCCACAAAGAGAAACTCTCCCTTCACCTTTCGCTCGAGGTATCATCTGCCCTATTCCAAGGGTTGCCAGTCTGGGAAAGTGGTTTGGGGCTCATGGGAGGATTGCTGCGGTAGAAGTTAGGAAGAGGAGAGGCTTCCCTGTGGTAAATGGAAAACATCTGAGGAGAGGAGGAGGCGCAGGGCCAGAGAGGACATGTGTCTAGACTCGAGAGAGAAATTGCTTGAGGGGCATCACCTCAGCAGTGTGGTAGGAAAGAAAGAAAGGGGAAGGGGAAAGGCTGTGGTAGATTCAAGATCCCCCGATGAAACCTTGTGAGCGATAGCTCCAGGGCCAGAGTGTTGGCTCCCACGGAGGGCCGGCCGAGCAGCAATGCGCTCCAGGTCACACACGGTAAGCAGCACATGGAACTGTGCTTCTTGGGAGCCATAGCCGCAGCGTCGGCTAAGCAGCCAGAAACAGAGACATCTTAAGTTCTTGTCCCGGCTTTTACTTTAATTCATTAAGGGCATACTGAGTGCCTACTACGTGGGCTGTGATTGTTGGGTGCTGGTGAACCCTTGGGTCTGATGAAGAGCCGGCTACCCCTGCCTGCTGTGCTCCCTGGTTGCGTCACTTCACCTGCCTGGGGAGGGTGGCCTATGTCTCTGGGCTAGTGGGCTTCCCGACAGCGAACCCAAGCGAGTTCTGTTGACTCCCTCAACCTGTAAAAAACAAAAGTCAATAAAAGCCAACCAAAAAAAGCCTCCCACACGTTCAAGGTCTTGATTGCTGAGTGTACACTGGGTGAAGGACAGCTGAGAACACACACTGTCTGAGGGCAGGCTGGCTCAGGAGGAGAGGACATGGGAGGAAACAGGAAGGTCCACACACCATGGGCCCATTTGCAGCTGACCCTGGCTAGGGTGCGGAGAAGCCAGGAGTACCCCACTTTTAAGCTTCCTGTACTGAGGGAACATTCAGAGTACAGACATTTTAGGTAGGGGGATTACTCCACATTTAACAAGACATATGACAGGGAAGTTTATTTTAGTCCACAACTGTCTTATCAGTTCCTACTTCCCCACTCCCCCTCCCATTTATTCCTCTAATACGAATGAAAACGGATGGGAAATGAGAGGAAAATATAGTGATGCAGCCACCTCCATCTCAACATATTCTAGTGGAAAAGAAATAATTTAATAACTATTAATTATTAATAATAATAATTAAGTATTGATTAAAAGATGGCTCTGGTATATACCTGGTTTCAGGTTCTAAAAAGATATAAATGTTGTTTTTTGAAATTATCTTTTAATTTTATTTATAAATATTAGTTGTTTATTTTTGACAATAATAAATAATAATTATTTATTATTAAAAAATTAATAAGAAGTTAAAATAATAACTAAAATAATAATAAAAATATTTTAAGAAGTTAAGTGATGACTCCATACTGAATCTCAGAATCAAGGCATTCTATAATAGACATACTCTTCTTTGACAATGTGAATGTTACTTTCTTTGCATTATTATTATTATTAATATTGCTTAATATTTCGATGCAGCAATTGTCGGAGTTCTTTTCTGAATGTATATATGTTCATTCGTTCTTTATGAGGTTTTTGTTTCTAGTCCTTATCTTAACATTGTATTGTTATTAAATTTTAAGCCTTTTTAATTTTGCGAAGGCAAAAATGGAAACCTAATAAACACATGTATATGTAAAAAATAATTTAAAAAATATATAAATGTTATTTACTAATTTTGTTTAAAATGTAGTAGCTTATTTCTGTTTTTTTTGCATAGTGTAAAACTGAGCAAAAATGTTCCTCTAAACTGAAAATAGATTGCAGCCGTGACCTGATAAATATGAGAAACTGACTTAGCCACAAATTGTCCTCAAGCTGTTAAAGCATAAACCCCAACCAATATTGTGTGTCAGTAGCAATTTGCTTTTATTTATCCATCAGCATTCTCTCCAACTAATCAGGGTGTGCAAAGCACAGTTACAGATATGGAAAGGCATTGATTTCTCTAGAATTATGAAGACTCACTGAACTGTGAATTATCAGGGTTAAGAAGTTGTGATTTCTCGTGTGAGGTACTTTTCATATTTTATTTTGATAACTGAATGCAAATGAGCCTCGGTAAACCCTTCTCACCTGTGTTCTTTGCATGATGGTTCAACTGAGTCGATTTATTAAGGACTATTAACAAATACATAGCCCAGTTTAGATTTATACAAATCAACTCTATTTGGGCAAGTTACCAAAAAAATTATTTTTGAAGGTAAAAACAAGGCCATCTTTAATTGCAGTTCTGTTGACTTTAGCTTTCTGTAATCATTACGATTTATAACAGTGTTAGTATTTTCCATGCCAAGAACTCCAGACTAAGAATGGAGACTTTGAGTGCAGGCTCTATCACTTATTAACTCTTGAATCTGGAGCAGTCCCTTCCACAGTTGGCCTTGGTAAAACTAAGTGAGAATCCTTTTTGTGTCTGTTTTACTGGCTTGCCAAGAGGCTTAAATAACAGAGGAGATGTGGTAGCTCTCTGTGAGATTGTCCAAACATGAAAGGATGAACCTGACTCTGCTTAGAAGAACTCAGGAGAACAAGGGCCACACCTACCTGCGTCCTGGCAGATGCACAGACCTAGAGAGGTCACAGGGAAAACTCAGGTTTGCTGTGACTTGTTTCAGCAATTCTTATCATTGTAACAGCCATGACTGCATTAATAGTCACTCCACCTCTGTGCTATTCAGTGCTTCCTGCATCTTGAATGTCTATTTAATTCACTTATAAAGAATCAACTTTGCACCATGCACTGTTACAGGGGATGCGAAGTTGGGTAAGAAATGTTTTAGAACATAAATAACTCTAATGAAAGGCAGAAGTTTAAATGGCAGTATAGGCTCTTTGTTTTTTTTAAAGTTAATTTTATTAAATCATAACTATGTACATACAGTAGGTCAACTTTTTGTTCCTTGAGAATTCTCCATACTGGGCTCTTTGTTGAAGGAGAACTTCAGCCCTATGTGGAATGGGTTGGAGGGGAGCTCGTAGAAAGGGTAAAAATTAATCAAGTCTTTAAAGAGCTCTTTGCAAATTTCTGCTAGAAATTTCCTGAGTGGATGGACAAAAGAATCACGTTTAGCAGCAGACTTAGCTGAATGAGGCCTGAACTGTCTGTATTGGTTTTTCTTCTTCTTCATGTCTGAATGGGTGAGGTTTTTTTTTTTTTTTGTAGAGACAGTTTCACTTTATTGCCCTCGGTAGAGTGCCGTGGCATCACATAGCTCACTGAATGCGTGAGGTTTAGCAGGCGACCAATACCTAGTGGGCACTCAGCAAATGTTGGGAAGAAAATTAGTGAGCAAAATAATACAGTAGAACCTCTGTAAATTGACCACCCAAGAGACTGTAACAACTAGTCAACCTACTGAGGTGGTCAACTTAAGGAGCGAGGCCCACTGTACTGAAACCTACATGTGGTTTATGTCCAGTCTATGACAATTAGGTCAGCTTAGAGAGGTGGTCAGCGTAGGGAGGTGTTCAGCTATGGAGGTTCTGCTGTATTTTGTTTCAGAACACAGTTGATTGGGTCAGATACTAAAGAGAGAGTGCTTGTTGATAGGCTCCAAGTGTCAAGCCCCACGTTGGGTACCAAATGTTGGGGTCCCACACCTGGGGCAGGGTCTGTTAAGAGCTATGGAACTGGAGTGACCAACTGAAGAAATATAAAGTTAGGAACAATGATAAAGAAAGAGACATGAGACACAGAATTTTCAAAGGTGGGTGCTCAGGGACAACTG
This sequence comes from Nycticebus coucang, assembly GCF_027406575.1. Taxonomy (NCBI): domain Eukaryota; kingdom Metazoa; phylum Chordata; class Mammalia; order Primates; family Lorisidae; genus Nycticebus; species Nycticebus coucang. Next base: position 85,851,906 of record NC_069795.1, read on the forward strand.
CCCATTTGTGGGCTCTGGCGAGTGGCTCCCAGTCTCTGTTCCACTCAGCTTTTATTGAATCTATCTGCCCAGGTCGTAAACTGAGGGAGGGAACCAAGACACCAGCAGTTTCTCTGAGGGAGTGTACCAGCTCATATTGTTATTATTGTTAACTTTAAGGATTTGAGCACTTGTGGAGCATCTGAAACTTGAGCCTTGTGTGGGCACAGCCTCCTGTTTGGAGTCACACACACAGCTTCTTAGGGAGGTGTTAAGCTCCGCTAGTTCACTGTGGAGTAAAACGCCACTGGCGTCAGTCTCCTCTGAGGCATTGGTGGGAGAGAGTCTTTTTTCTCTCATCGCCACCACAGAGGATGTTCCTCTGTGATAAGGGATGTTAAGTCTTCCTGCCCATACCTTAGGGCTTGAGCTGTTCCCTTGGTCTCTGCCCCAGCCAAATGCAAATCTCCACAATGGATATCTGCTTTGACTGTTTAACGGGCAAGAAACGACCTAGAAGGGGTATCTATCCTAGGTCTTGTCATATCTCTTTTATGACCATTACCTTCCTCAGAGTGTTCACAGACTCAGCAGGATATTGGTGTAAATGTATCCGCAATAAGCCAGAGTTTCAGAAAAGGCCAGAAACTTGCTCAGATAAGAAATTCAGCAATGGCTGGCTTAAAGGTAAACTAGTTGACTTTTCTTTGTTCTGACTCCTTCAGCTTACTTTTTAATTTTCCCTTTCTCTGAGAGTGCCCTCTCCTGCCAAGAATGGGGTCTTTGGTGCTGCAAGGAGCAGCCATGGCAGTCCTATATGGGAGAACTAACCCAAACACTAAGACTAGAATTAGCAAAAGGTGACTCAGCAGAGAGAATCGTCCATGGTGCCAAGGATAGCTTTGTAGGGTTAAGGAGGTTAATCATCATCATGGATAGTTGGAATATCAGTATTAGTAGAGGGGGAAAGACTGCTGATGCTTAAACTCTAATTATTGATGGCATTCTAATGAATTGAGAAATATAAATCTGATTGGCCCAAAGGCTTGGCATGGAAAGCTCATTGTGGAATAACAGAGAGAAAGTGGTAGCCCTTGAATTATTGCCATGCAATTATCAAGTAACCAGTGCTTCCTATTTTAGTAGCACCAACGTCTGAGAAGTAGGCAGAGGCTGGAGGGGGTGCAATGATTATGATTTGGAGGGTGTCCCTGATAGATGCAGACAGCGCTGTGAAGAGTGTGGCCCATAACCACACCCTTACCCCCACTGCCTGACCAATTCAGGCTTTATTTTTGCTGTTAGTAGGGTTTTGGCTAAAAGTTTGTCTTGCACAAAATGTGAAGTTTTTGTTTGTTTTTTTTTTTTAAATGTGAAGTTTTATGAATAGGTGAAGTATCTCTGTATATTGGATTAGTTTTCTCCAGTTTGCAAGAGCCAGAGAAATGCTATTCACCTGGGGAGTTGAACACAATGGAGAAAGGAGGGGTGAAGAAAGCCTCTTCACCACTGTGGAGCTGGGCCTCAGGCTACAGGAAAAATGTTGCTGCTATTCCAAAAACAGTCACCCGCTCCGTCCCCTTACCCTCTCCTGGGGAGGCCACTGCTGCTCTTCAGGCCACTCTGGCACTCCGCAGGTGCAGCCGTCCTCACCCCAGGACTCCTTCTGCAGCAGCTGCTCCCTTCCTCGCTCAGCTCTGCCTCTTGTCTGGAGCTTCAGCTCACCGCGAGGCCTCTGAGTGGCCCTGCCTCTGGCGTAGTCTTGTGTTCTGGAAAGACTTCTCAGACTAAATGCTTACCCTACCGGCTCCTGCTGCAGCATTCCACCTCCTTAAAAGCATGTGTGACATTCTCATTCTGTTATCTGCTTGCTTCTTTATCTTACCTATTATGCTATTAGCTCTTAGAGAGCAAGAAACTCATATCTGTGCCCTTAGCACCTACCACAGTATTAACCGTGTAGTAGGTGCTCATTAAATACCTATGGCATTAAAGCTAGGTCCCATGGTTGGTGTCACCGGGTCTATAATCAAACTTCCCATCTGTCCACTTGAACTTGGGCAACTGCACAGAGATCTTCAATGGATTTTCAAATGACAACTCTTCTCAGTCTTTTTTAAAGTGGGATTCTCAACCAGCAAAACTGCACCTGCTGTTCAACTCGTCCTTGAAAGTCAAGTCAGGTTCAGGTGAGTCCTACATTTCCAGTTGCACAGGTGCTGCCTACAGGGTAATGATGGCTGAATAGGACCAAAAAAGGTTTAGTGTGGATGCTGCCAGGGTCACCACTGGTGCATAGATTATAGCCAACAGACCTGGGCAAAAAAGAAAGCCCAGGAAAATTCCAGTTTGGGAACTGGCCTCAAAAAGGACTTACGGAAAACAGAGGGTGGTCATTCTTCTCTTCCTCTAGGTCTCTTGGTTTCTGCCTCAGTTCTGTTATTTAACAGTTATGTGACCCAGGAGGACACTGAACCTTGATGAAACTCATTAATGAATTAAGATAATGACATCTGTGTTGTCCACATCATGGAATCTTTACAGGATGAAATTTCAAAGTGCTTATAAAAATGCTTTGTAAAGTTGTAAAGTATGATGATTGTATAGAGATCTATTCTTACCACACAGACTTATCCCCCACGTGGCTTTCCCTGAAGCTCCTTCACTAAATTATGGCAGACTTGAACCTTCTAAATGCACATCAATATTTAGAATAAAAATAGAGATTATGGCAGTTATAAAAATCCAGAATTACCTTTATGGACCTGAAAACGTGGGTTGTAGGCAGGGCTTATTGTTGTCCTGGGGAGAGCAAAATTATCAACTTTGGTCTTTATACCTTTTAGAAGTTATCTATTGCTCTTTTTCCCACCAAGTCTATTTCAAAGCCAAAGCATAAATTCTTATGACCTCATACTATATATTGAGTATAATGGACAGTTAAGTCTCGTCTGAAGGCTTGTGAGAAAAACCAGACACCAACATAAATAATTATAACCCAGGGTAGATTATAAAAGAAATTACAACAATGGTCTTTGGCGGATTGGAAGAGGAATGATGATATCGTACTTGGGGTCTGAAGAATGACTCACAAAGTCTAATCTCTGGATCTTATGGTTCTTGGGTCCAGTCCCCTTGAGAAGACAAAAGCCCGTCTGAGTTCTTCTGGACTTTGTAGACCAGTGAAGGCAATGCTCTGCAGCAACCTTCCTTTCTCAGAACCCAGAAAGAGCCCTTTCAGATCCTCTTAGTCTTTCCTCCCTGTGAGTCATGGAGCTCTGTACAGTTTAAGTTTGAGATGCCTAACCTCTAAGAATCATGTGGGATAGCCCCTGGGCAAACCTCTTAGACGCTCAGTTTTCTCATCTGAAAAATGGTTATAATGATATTTACTTCAAAGGAATGTTGTAACATTTAATTAATGTTTGCAAAACCTTCTGAGATTTACAGATGAAAGACCTCGGAAAAGAATACAACATGATTATTATGGAATAATTAATCCCTTCATCAGCTTTTAGGAATTCTCTGCTCAATCTGTACTGTCTAGGGGGGTGGCTGGACTGCATTTCCTGATGCAAATATTCTAACAAAAACAAAGAAATGATTCTTGATTTTCTGGATTTGCTCAGTTCAACATTATCCCTAGATAGCAGCCTCTTCTCTCCTTATTTTTTCTTTCCCAAGGCAATGGCCTTGTCTTCTTCTGCACAGTTAGCATTCAGCCTGGTCTCACCCGGGAGTCTGCTGTGAGTGCGAAGAAGTTGACCCAATAGTAGTAAATTTGTTGACTTCAAAGACTTGCTACTTCCTGTTCTGTGAGCTATGGAGAAAACATCCTGGCCATCTTGAATGTCAGTGACAGCTTCTTAATCCCTTGGAAAATATAATCTCCCTTGTCTGGATACTCTTTATCTCTTTATTCTGAAAATAAGGTGAATGTTCTTGGTCTCTAATTTCACAGTGGGAAGAATGAGGCCTCATCATAGTCTGACCATTTCTGTTGGTTTTATCACCAATTTGCTTTCTTTTCTTTCTTTAGCTCCCTCAACTATAAAACAGGGATAATAATTACTAACTTTCTCAAAAGGATGTCCTGAGGAGGTAATGAGATCGTGTAAATGAAAGCACTTTGCAAACTCTGAGTGGTGTACAGACCCAGCTATCATGTGGAATAATACCTGATTCATAATGCAGGAGTCAACAGATACAGCCAATGGGCATGGATGCAGATTTAGAGTGAATGGTAAAGTCATAAAGATCAGCCCACTGTTTCCAAGTTTGCTAAAAGAATCTCATTTACAAACTCCTTGTTGATCCTCTAACCTCTGAACACCTGCAGTCATGGGGAAGTCACTCAACCAAGGCAGTCCATTTTGTATCTGTAAGTGTCTCGTTAAAAAAAAAAAAAAAATTATTCCTCCAGCCGAGATAGTATCAGTTTGTAGCTTCCAGAAATAGTTTAAAATTCTTGTTCCTGAGTCCACACCAAAAAAATTACCAAACACTTTTTCCCTGTAATGGTCCTTCAGATTTGTGAAATCAATAATTATGTCCTCCCTGGGTTTTCTCAAGACAGACATAATCTTTGATTTCACCAACTAAATTCAATTCCTTGAATTTTTCTCATGGTACTCTGTTTCCAAGCCTTTCACCATTCCAAAGGGAAGATGAGTGATTTTCCCAACTTACAGGGAAACCAGAGTCTCCGGAACCAGCAGTGGAGCAGTAGAAATGGCTGGATCCATGTGTACAAAAGGTTGCAAGGATCAGCATGAAAAGGACATTTTTATTATACGCTGTTGAGTCCACAGCCCAGCACCCGGCCTTGCACACAGTTGGTTTGCTTTCCACATATAAATATTCTACCAGAACATTGTAATTTTGGAGAAATGTCCAATAATTTTTCAGCTTATTATATAACCTACAGAGGGACAGGAAAACTTTAGTTTCTTTTTCAGCATTGATATGTATTGAACCAATCACAATTCTGCCAAAGGTACTCTCCCTTTGAGTACTCTTAACAAAATGAGATATGAGGGGAAAGAGGAAAGTGGGGGAGATAGGGCATGACCTAAGATCACTCCCACTGCTATTTGCAGCTCTTTCCCATACCCTGTCCACATTGTGACAAACTTTTGGCTCTCAATAGCAATGAGGTTCCACAGCGTTAGAAAGAAGGTAGGCCTTGGGTCACGGATCCAAGAGGAAAAGATACAGATTGTCAGGTCAGTCCAGCACTGGATAGTTGATTTCCTCTGCCACACTAGATTCAGATCTGCTTGATATTTACCCAGCAGCTATGATGTACAAGGCACTCAGTTGTATGTTTTCACATGGTCTCTCACTTAGACTTCCTTTCTATCCAATGAGAAAGGTACCACAGGCTCCAGAATTAAGAAACAGAGGTGCAACATCAGCACCTCTGACCCACAGCCAGTGTTCTCACCTTCCAAGGAGACACATTTCATTCATTAAATCAAGAAAAGTCTATGAAGCCTTCAGCAGTGATCCCCAAACTCTAAATTCTTTTGAGCTTGTGGAGTTATTGCAAGAAATCTGTGAATCCAAATGTGTGTATAGAGACTGCAAAAAATAGGCACACTTGTTCACAGGTGCTGAGTTTTTCAAGTGTATGTAAATGCTACTGTGATTAAAGTTTTGATTAAGTAAAATTTTAATTATTTTTATTTTTTATTTATTTTTTTAAATTTTGGTAATTGAAAGTAAAAAATGAATGAAAACTAGAAATAAAACTGTAGCAGCACAGGCAGCGTGGATAGAGAACAAAGTAACTTGCACAATTCTCAGTGTAACAAAGAGAAATTTTATTTAGGAAGAACTAAGAGAAAGTTTAGAGCACTTCCAAAAAGAGTCAGAAGTGGGTTCCTCTCATGATAGAGAAGGCGAGAAAGACCAAAAAAATCAGTTAAATTTTTTGAGCAATTTTAGGTTTATAGAAAAACTGAGTAGAAAGTACAGGGTTCTCACCCTTCTCCTTCTCCGACCCCAGTTCCCCATATTATTAACTTGCATTATTGTGGTACATTTGCTACAGTAGATGCCTCAATATTGATAACATTTTTATTAACTAAAGTCTATAGTTTAAATTAGGGTTTATTGTTTGTGTTGTATATTCAATGGGTTTTGACAAATGTGTAATAACATGTATCTGCTGTTCCATTATCATATAGGAAAGTGTCACTGATCTGCAAATCCCCAAGCCCCACCAATTCATCCTTCCCTCTTGCCTCCAAACCACTGACCTGTTTCCTGTCCCCATGGTTTTGCCTTTTCCAGAATGTCGTATAGTTAGAATCATAAGGTATGTAGTGCTTTCAGGTTGGCTTTTTTTTCACTTAGCAATATGCATTTAAATTTCCTCCACGTTTTTTCATGGATTGATAGTTCGTTTCTTTTTACTGCTGCGTAATATTCCATTTTATGGCTGTGCCTCAGTTTGTTTAGTCATTTTTCCATTGAAGGACATCTTGGTCACTTCTAAGTTTTTACCAATGATGGATAAGGCTGCTATCAACATTCATGCACAGGTTTTTGTGTGGATATTAGTTGGGTAAATGCCAAGGAATATTATTGCTAGATTATATGGTAACAGTGACACCAGAAAGTGGATCCCCAAACTGGGGTTAGTCCTAAAGATTAAGAGAGATCTTGGCTTTGTGCAGGAAAGAATTTGAGCATGAGGCTTAAGTTGGAAATGGAAACAACATTTGTTAACAAAAACAGCAAGCAGGCTACTTCATAGACAGAGTAGTACCTGTCCATTGCTGGAAAACTCTGGTTATGGATATTTCTTGATTAGATGCTAAATAAGGGTTGGATTATTAATGGGCTTTCTGGGAACAGGGTGGAGATTTCCAGGAATTTGGGGTTCCTCTTCTTTTTGTACCACATGAGATAATCTCTAGGGTTTGTCATGGTGATTATAAACAGTCACAGTACTGGTGGGAATTTCTTTTAGTGTGCGAATACACCATTAGCAGGGTGTAGGAAGCTGCCAAGGTGAGCTGTGGTCATTGATGTCACCATCTTGGCTCTTACTGGTCTTCACCAGTTTCTTTACTGCATCCTATTTTCCTGTTGTCAGGGGCCTCGGTTTGAGTCTTGCAACTTTTAAGGAGCTGGGCATGCGAGTTTCCTATCTCAATAGTATGTTTAATTTTGTAAGGAACTGCCAAATTGTCTTTCAAAGTGTCAAGTTCATTTCACACTCTCAATAACAAACTGAGAGTTCCTATTGGTTCACATCCTCCTCGACATTTGGTGCTATCCGTATTTTGGGTTTTCTATATTCTAATAGATGTGTAGTAACATGTCATCGTTGTCTTAATTTGCAATTCCCTAATGCGGTGATTCTCAACCTTTCTAAGGCCGCGACCCTTTAATACAGTTCACCACCACATGTATTAAAGGGTCGCGGCCTTAGGAAGGTTGAGAATCACCGCCCTAATGACATTTAACATGTGGCATCTTACATGCGCTTATTTGTCATTTGTATATCTTCTTGGGTGAGGTGTCTGTTCAGATTTTGTGCTAATTTTCTGCGTTGTTTGTGTTCTTATGGTTGAGTTTTAAAAGTTCTTTGTATTTTGCATATCTGATAGTTCTCTGTCAGATATATCTTTTGCAAATAGTTTCTTCCAATCTATGACTTTTCATTCTTTCCATGGTGTTTTTGCAGAGTAGTTTTTAGTTTTAATAAAGTCTAATTTATTAATTCTTTCCCCCACCAATTGTGCTTTTGCCATGGTTTCTAAGATATTATCCCCTAAACCAAGGTCTTCAGATTTTCTTTATGTTATCTTTTAAGAGTTTTATAGATTTGTGCTTTACATGTAGGTCTATAATCCATTTTGAGGTTTTTGTTTTGTTTTTTTATAAAAGGTGTCTAGATTCACTTTTTGGTATGTGGATATCTATTTTTTCCAGCAGTATTTGTTAAGAAAACTATCTTTTCTCCAGCATATTTGCTCTATTGTCAAAGAGTGTGGGTTTCTTCTGGGCTCTGTATTCTGTTCCATTGATTTATTTTTGTTTATTTTTTGCCAGTCCCATATTGCCTTGATTATTATAGCTTTATAGTAAGTCTTAGTGTCAATCCTCTGACATGTTCTTTGATATTGTATTCACTATTCTAGCTCTTTTTCCTTTGCATATAAACTTCAGAATCAGCTTCTTGATATTTACAAAGTAACCTTCTGGGATTTTGATTGGGATTGTGTTGAATCTATAGATTAAAATGAGAAGAAGTAACATCTTGACAATATTGAATTTTCCTATACATGTACATGGAATCTCTCTCTATTTAGCTCTTTTTTGATTTCTTTCATCAGAGTTTTGCAGTTTTCCCCATGGGGATCATATACATATTTTGTTAGATTTATACCTAAGTATTTCTCTTTGGGGGGCTGCTAATGAAATGGTATTGTCTCTTTAGAATTGTTAAAGTATAAGTGGTATTCAGTGGTATATCTATGAGAATTTTCAGGTTAAAATGTCTACATAATTCAGGTCTACATAATTCAAAAGATGAGAAACTACTGGTTTGTGTGGTATAGGACGTGAAGTGAGCAATAGGAAGACCCTGAGTTATGCTGCCAGAGGGTTATCTAACCACATAACTGCAGCAATGTCATGGTTCACTGGAAGGAGAAATGCCATTTGCAACTCAGACTCTAAGAAAGAAATAGGTTTTTCCATCCCAATGGTTTAAAACATTTTTCCCTTGCCCCATCTCCCATAGGTAGAAGGTGGGCAACAAAGGCCTGAGCAGAGAGTGCAGATTAGAGCAACGGTGGACTACAGCACCATTTAGTTATTTTTCTCTAGTGGAGTAGATAACACAAGACAAGAATTCCTGCCATAGCCTACAAATCTGGACTTGTCTGACCTCTGTTAGTCTCCGAACCCATATGCTTGCTCCCTCCTCTGCTTGGCAACATGGCGCTCACACATCCTCTTTTTTGCCACACTTCTTCCGTAGGGGGCTAGCCTCTGCTCTTTTCTTTCTCCCTCTTGGGCCAACTCAGGCATCGCTTCTTTGATCCTTCCAGGCCAGGCTTCTTAAGGCAGTATATACTTCTGACCACTTATTGTATTGCGACTTCACTTTTATTTATGTGATTAGCTGATTTCTAAACCATAAGTTCCATTAGTGCTGACGCTATGTCTGTTTTGTTCACCATACGGTCTCCGTGCCGTAATTGTTGAGTGAATGATTGATTGTATCCAGTGATACAGAATGATACGGTGCATACAGTTCTCATGTTAGAGTGTGGGAACCATTCAATTGTCCTAAAGGACTCTTATGACATAGATACCTGGTCTGGGAGGTTCTCCACCCAAACAATATGATCAATATTTTGGTTTTCAGAGCAGTGAGCACTGAGTCAGTAGCTTCCTTCCTAGAGTATTGTCTTAGCAAGGCTTATAGCAGTTTGGAAAAACATTAAATTAATTTTGAAGTTAATTTGGCAAACATTTATTAAATGTCTACTGTGCGCCCCATGCTGTGTTAACCAGCATCACATGTGGAGGCCCGCAGCTAGTTTCCATGGTGGAGGATTGGAGCTGTAGTGTAGGCAGGATGCTCATCAACTCTAAACCAGTCTGAACGGTAGGGACGAAGTCAACTCTGGAGCCCAACTCAGTCTGCTTGGGTTCATTTTGGCTGATACTTTTTGACCTGAATGAGTTAGATAGGTCGTGTGCATTTGGTTCCCTTACTCTCCTATCCCACCCCTGCTGTCTCTGACCTGGCCTGGAATTCCTAGAGCTCCCACTGCTTGCTTGCTCCTAAGTGCATCCAGACTGGGTTGGGTCCGGTCGTCTCATAGGGTCATTGGCAGGCCAGAGAGAGGGACTGTTTTTCACCTTTCTATTTCGTTCAGGAAGCTGTGGGAAACACACTGTAGGAGGACACAGGACCCGGATGTTCAGGAGCTCCAATGCACAGAAGTGGCTAGAACTCTCTCAGAGTGTTTGTGAAAGCAGCTGTGAGAAGTGCCTGGAGCACACGTTCAAGATCCCTGTGTTTGTGGCTCCTGTTGGCATAAAGGACGGATAGGAGATGGTGAGGCAAAATTACCTTGCAAGCCCTTAGGCCAGGCGTCCTCAAACTTTTTAAACAGGGGGCCAATTCACTGTCCCTCAGACTGTTGCAGGGTCAGACTATAGTTTAAAACAAAAACTATGAACAAATTCCTATGCACACTACACATATCTTATTTTGAAGTAAAAACACAAAACGGGAACGAATACAATCACACTGCCCCATAGGGCCCACGGAGGACCTCTGCCTTAGGCAATGCTCATTTAGTGAAATTAACTGTGGCTCTGTTGCTGTGTGACCCTGGGCCAGATACTGCAATTTCACCTCATTGAGCTGTAGTTTCTTCAACTATAAACTGAAGGTGATAGTAGGGAGGCAATAGGGTTGTTGTGAGGATTAAATTACAATGCATTAGAAAATACTTGGCACAAGACTTGGTGCAGAAGGGGTGACTGATTAACGTTGAATTGGGACTCCTGCTTTCTAGAAACTGTTGTAGAACATGTTTTGGTAATCCTTGGGCCCACCTTTGATGGGAGAAGCCTCAGTAGGTGATGGGGCAGTCCTTATCCCAGCCCAGCATCAGCTGCTCAGAACATTCTGTGCTGGCAGCGGGCCTGGCCATGTGACCTCATCTCCTTGGCTGTTCTCACTGGCAAGCCTTGAATAGTAAGAGACACCCTCCATGATGCTGAGCCCTTTCCTCAGTCAGCCCTGCAGGAAAAATATTCTGTGTCTTTGCAAACCCTGATTCTCTTCAGGGCCAATTCTATTGGAGATGCAGGAAACCTAATAGTTTGTGTTCTTCAGATTGCCAGGCCAATCGTTTGTTGGTGGCCACTCAAACCCTACTTTACCATCATGAAGGAAATACTTCGGGGGGTCAGTGGTCAGAGGAGCACCAAGGGTTGTAGGCTGACAGATTCAGAGAGTATCAGAGCAATGAAGTATCCTGTGTTTACTCATCAACTTTATAGCAGGACTTGTCACTTTATAGCTGTGGAGACTGAGTCATAAAAAGACAAAGCCAGAGACAGCCCTGGATCTCTTGCTTTCTAGGCCTGGGCTTCGGCCGCGCACCAAGCTGTCATTGTGTGTGGAAGGAAGTACTGAGCATGAATGAGCCTCTGTGCATGTGGTTCTTCCCGGGTCAGTGCTGACAAGTAGTGGCAGGTAAGACTCAGCCAAGGACCTGGTGTGGGTCTGTGAGGGGCTGCTCTGGGAGCTCGTGTACCTGAGACTCAGGAGGACTTCTGGCTCTGCAGTGCTCTTGGGACCTGGTTTGGCTCTCTCCATCTCTTAGCTCCTCTTCCTTCACATTACCTCCCCTCTAAGGCTCTCTTTTTCCTGAAGAAGGCCTCCAGAAGCTTCCAGGCTACACCCTTTCAGGATGACATGCAATGGGGAAGTAGGAAAATTCTCTATCCCAGGCTACTTTGCAAACATTCCCATGTTCACTTTGCCTGAGCTCCTCGTGTCTCATGCCCCGCGTGAGCTGTGAGCCAGTCACTGGGGCTGGAGATTGCACCGTACTGGCTGACGCAGGCCAGGACAAGTCCTAGGGGTGGGTACAGCTTGGGCCTTTGGACTGAGAACAGGGTGCTACTGGAAAACAGAAATGCAGCTCTGGGGCCAAAAAATGAAAAATGTTCTCTGTACCTTTCCTGTGCTGCTGTGTCTGATAGTAAATTTCATTGTGTATTAGGTTTATCAACGCTTCCATCTCCCCAGAGCAGGGAGTGCTTTGCCCTGCAGCGAATACTGGAATACAGCAGACATTAACTCAGAAGAGACTGCAGCTTTCCCTGGGTGAAGAGGAGGCCCTGGGTTTAGGTAACACAGTGTCCCATTGCTGAAAAGGAAGCTCGCGTCTTGTTTTGCACGTGCTTTTGTTAAATTAAAAAAAAAAAAAAATGAGATAAGCAAACAAATACAAAAAAAGTGAACGAATGAAAACTCAAAGGCCTGCTGTTTCAGACTGCTAAGAGAGTATGACTAAACATTTTCCAGCCGTGCTATTGTAGCTACATGAGGAAATCGCTTAGTGCTTGGGAGTATGCAGCCTCCCTTGCTGAAAGTAAAAGTTAGGTAAGAGCCAATCCTTTTACAGAGCTAGCCGCTTATGAAGCACTTTCCTGACACTTCGCAATTCATGTGAAGGCTGAGTCCTGCTTGTCTCTATTCCCCAGGGTTGGGGAGAGAGGCTGAGAGAGGTGAGTACTCTGCCGGGTGGCCACATAGCTTGTAAGTGGGGGAGCTGGGAAGCCAACCCAGGCCCTTCACCCTAAAGACCTTTCCAACTTACCATGACCTCTCTGGAGCAGTGTCAACACTTTTTATCATTTGTCATTTTAAAGGGAAACATCATATCCAAAATGAAAATGAATGTTAACAATTCATGTTCCTCTTACTGTCTGATTCCAAAAAATCTGAAAGGGTTGATGATGCCAAGTTTTAGCAAGAGTCTAAGAAAACACGTCCTTTTGTACACTATTGGTGGGTCTGCAAATCAGTATAAAATCTTCGGAGTCAAATTTGGCAATTTTATTTTAGATTTTAAAATATGACATTTTGGGATTTTGTGTCTAAGGAGGCTCATTGCACAATCTTCATTGTTTGTTAACAGAAATAGTGGCAACCACCTGAAGTTCTATTCCTACGGAAGGTCGTACCTGTGGTGTAATGACACAGTGGGATACAGGCTCCACTTAGGGGCAACAGTACATCTGAGGCAGCTAACAAGGCTAGGTCTCTACGAGGTGTTAAGCTAAAAAAAAGAAAAAAGGAGAACACTATACACAAAGATAGGCCATTTATATAAAAAACAAGCTGCAATATTTCTGTATACACATATATTCCTTGCATAGAATGAATGTCTAAAATAATACCAAGCTAATAACAGTGGAAGTGGGGTGAGGGGAAGGATGAGGAGGGTTAGAAATTACTAGGGAATAGGTAGGGATTGGGTGGGGGTGGGGTTAGGCAGTCAAGAGGATGCTTGCTTTTTGACATGTAATTTTTTTTATAGCAAGTGTGTATTTACATTCTATTTGTATAATTTAAAATATTAAAATATAAAACAACACAAAGTCTTTTTTTTTTTTTCAGACAGCATCTCTGTCACACTCAGTAGAGTGCAGTGGCATCATAGCTCACAGCAACCTCAAACTCTTCAAGTCAAGAGATCCTCCTGCCTCAGCCTCCCAACTAGCTGGGACTACAGGCACCTGCCACAATGCCCAGATGGCTTTTCTATCTTTTTCAATAGAGACAAGGTCTCACTCTTGTTCAGGCTGGCCTCAAACTCCTGAGCTCAGGCAATCTACCCACCTTGGCCTCCCAGAGTGCTAGGATTACAGGCATGAGCCACATGCCCATCTGAACACAATGTCTTGATAACCATATTGAGTCATTTGAATTAAGAAACATTTTATGAGTAGCTGAGTTTAATGATGAAAAAAATGGTGGCTTCTTTCAGATCTTTCTAATTGCAACAAATGCTTATGGAGAGCCCAATACCAGGTAGCCTTTGACCCTTTTATAGATGTATAGATCTATAGAACTTGAGTGCTAGAAGGAACTTAGAGATCACGGATGTGCAGCTACAGAGAGGCAGTATATTGAGGAGCAGAGTCCAGTTAATTTCCTACATTTTTTCCAGACGACCTGTTTGGGATTCAGGTCAGGGCCACGTGCCAGGGGCTCCATCTCTCCAAGCCTTTGATTTTGCCTGTGTAGTGTGGAGAGATAGTCACAATGTTTCCTTCCCTGCTTTTTTATAAGAATCAAATCAGCCAGCGATTATGAAATTACTAGGGAGCTGTCAAACATGATAAAAAGGATAAAGGTTGATGTCATTTCTCCTGTTTCCATTTGAGTCTTGGTGTATTGACGTGATTTACCCAAGGACACGGAGCTACGGGACAACTAAGGCTTCGTGTCTGTCATAGTCCTGGCAGCACTTTGTACACAAATTGTCCACGTGCCTGTTTCCCCTGTGAAGTCAGAGGCTGGATCCCAGGCGTCTTTGCATCCCAGCCCCTGTCCAATGCCTGGCAGGCCTTCAGGAACTTCCTGGTCTCAGCTTCCTCTTCTCTACGTAGAGAGTACAGCCTAGATTGCTGATACCCCTTTCTGCTCCCAGGGTGCTTTTCAGATCTGTATCTTCTCTTCAACAACACTCATCATCTTTAACCAGATGATGGGCTCCCCACACACACCCTAAAGCTTGGGAAATTCAGCTAAATGAGAAGCTGCAGACCAGGCCAGTCCTTTCTTGTGGGGGCAGGGAGCGTGTTTCTATAGGAACGTTAACTGTGGTGTTCTCGGAAGTAATGCTTATGTCGCCGCGTGCTTCTGAGGAGCTCCAAAGCTTTCCCAGACATTATCTCACTGTTTCCCACCACCTTCTCCCGAGGGTGGCCGAGGGCAGCTCTTATTTTCAGTGTCTGGCATGCCCTGCACCAGCGGATACGTGGTTTTCCCACAACCATCCGGAGTCAGGACCAGGACTCAGGTCTCCAGCCTCCCAGCCTGCTCATCGCCTCACGCAGCCTTCAGGATGATTATTTATCTCACGTGGAAGAGAAAATTTGCTATAACTGTTATGTAGGTCACTATGAAAATTTGGAAACAGACTATGTAAGTTTATTATTTTACTTCCAATCAACACAATTGACAGCGTCCTTTCTGATTCACCCGGGCAAGTTTCAGCTGGCTCGGCGTATGGGTGCTGCTGGGAGGGCTTCATTTTTTTCCATCTGCGTGGATTTTATGCTTCTTGATTTTTGTGTATCTCAAAACTTTCATAATTATCCGTGTATAATGACTTGAATCCTTTGCTGGGCAGCCTCGGGAAAGGAGATGCCTTTTTCCTGCTCCAGGCTTATGTCATTGATGATAAGTAAACTGATTATTGAGAAAAATTTGAGCAGGAATATGCCAATAAATTAAGAGACATTTATGTGTGTCAGGGGAATGTACGGGGACATTGGAGCCTGGTGCAGTGGTCATCTTAGGCTCAGTGGGTATTGTGTTTCAGTATCGCAACTCCAGAGACTTCAGTAGGACCATCCAACTCCTTGATTATTTTCTAAATGATAAAATTAATATCATAAAATCCAGGGAAAAAGTCTGGTCTTGCAGTTAGAAGATCTGGGTTTCATTCAAATGCTACATATGCGGTCTGACAATAAAAGTCACAAACTTATCCTAGAAAAAGTGCTACATACCTCATTGCTGAATATCACTACTGTCACCTTCAAAGTTCTCCCCTTGGCCATCTGGTGACCAGGGTGATATTCAGCAACGAGCTATGTAGGACTCTTTCTAGGGTGAGTTCTCAAACTTCATTGATTGACCTCGTATCCTGGTCCCATGGGCTATTAGAAAAATTACTTATCTCTCTATTCTTCAATTTCTCCATTCATAAACATGGGTAATAGCTGCCTCATTAGTTTGTTATAAGGAACAAATAAGAGACTATCTATGCCATATTTTTACAAATATTTGGAATACTTGGTAGTGCTGGGGCATATCCAAGTCATAGTATTTCTGGGATATTCATTTTAGCCAAGATTAAGGAGAAATAAATTTTACATTAAAATAAATACAAATGTATTATAAAGCACATGCTAAAATCGAATGAAAATACAACAAATGGTTATATGGAGAATGTTTCTGGGTCTCCTGAGAAAACAGTGCTGAGGATAGGGTCTTTTATTGACTCCTTGCCTCTTACACAAAGATGCAGGTGAAACTCTTCCTCAATTTTTTTTGCCACAAAAAAGAAGAATGGATTGTGCTCCATAAGCAAAGGATCACCCATCACCTTTCTGTTATTCCATGGCAGTCAGGAGGCTTGGTGCCATTTTATTTAGTAGCAAACGCATCTGAGGTTCTTAGCACAATCCTGTCCTTTCTTTCCTACAGTGGCAGGTCTGTGTATTTAACCATCTGGTGATTTACTAGAAGTCTTCATCAGGTTTTTTGCTTGTTTTTGCTTTAAGAAAATTGTAAGGAAACCTATTTTGAGATAGTTTATTCTGAAGCAAGCATACGAGGTTCTAAGACTCACATTTGAAATATAAATTACATTCCTGCAGAGGTAAGGCCTGAGGCAAGCTGGTAAACGAACATGGATATGTTTGCCTGTGGGGTCTTTGAATCACTCACTTAGAGTGGTTCACCACTTACTGACTCCTTCTTCTCTCTACCTTCCCCAGTAAGGATCCCTTTCAGACCTCTTGTTCTGTGCTGCTGTCCCCCACCAAACCACACAACAGCACAGATGTGGCTACTGGTGCCATGTCCTGGTCTCTTCCCCTCCCTGGCTCTGCTACACACCATTAGTGGCCTGGTATTGATGGTTGTGGTCACCCCCAGGGACGGATGCTTCTTAGTCTTTTCTCCCCGAGTATTCCTGATGGTAAGAAAGAGTGGGATTTGGAGGCACAGCGCCAACCACATTCTCTCCCTCTGGAACACCTTCTAGTCTTAGGGGTGAACCAATGGACTTCTTACCTAGTGGGGAAGGCCAGAACTGGGGCCCCTAAATCATGAGGCCCAGAAAAGGAATGGTGGTTGCCCGATTCTGCTATTATCTGGTAACCCTCATGCTTAGAAAGACCAACTGTGCCATCAAAACTGACCTGATCTGTGTCTCCTTCAGTCTTGGGATCCTGGAATACTAAATTTGGAGCTGTCCCACTCTTCCTTTTAAAGATAGGGGTGTGAGGCCAGGCGAGGTGGCTCACATCTGTAATCCTAGTACTCTGGGAGGCTGAGGAGGATGGATTGCCTAAGCTCATGAGTTTGAGACCAGCCTGGGCAAGAGTGAGACCTCGTCTCCAAAATAGCCAGGCATTGTGGTGAGTGCCTGTAGTCTCAGCTACTTGGAAAGCTGAGGCAAGAGAACCACTTGAGCCCAAGAGTTTGAGGTTGCTGTGAGCTATGATGCCACGGCACTCCACCAAGAGTGACAAAGTGAGACTCTGTTTCAAAAAAGATAAATAAATAAAATAAAGATAGGCGTGTGGAGGACTAGCAAGGACTAGCAAGTTAACTCGCTCGAGCCCCTTAACTTGTATTCTAAAGATACATACCAGATCCTCTAAGGATGGGGTTAGAGTAAGGAGAGAAAGAATGATTTATAACATGATCAGCAGTGATAGCATCGCCAGAGCCAATGGGTTTAATGTATCTGTGACTAAAATGTCTAGTTTAGTGGTGAATAAGGCATGTGAATAAAAGTTAGGAGGGAAAAAAAAATTTATATCCAACTTCCACAATCAGAGAAGTATTTTCCCTCTTGGATAAACTGCATTCACTCAAATGTGCTATTGCACAGCAGAGATAAAAATTAATAGCTTTGTTCCCTGTGATCTCTTTATCAGCCAAAGTACAGGACTCTGTCTCTCACTTATTTTAATGGAAAAACTCAAGTTGTATTATCAGGTGATAAGGCCGTGTCAGGCGTTATTTTATTCTCTTATCTCTCTTGTTCAAGGTGAGGTGTTCAAACCCTGATGGATGAGCAGCTGCAAGGTTCTCTGATACTGTGATGTTCCCTGAGCCTTGATCTTACTGAGCCTTTTAAGATAAATGTGGCAGGTGGGAGAGGCCGCCAGGACCAGCTGATTCTGAGCACAGATCCAAAGGAAGGCTTTGATGTCTGGGGTCCTTGTTCCAGGACAGGTAGTTGGGGGCTTTGCAAACTCGGTCACGTGGCCCAATCACCTGCACTACAGACCCTTTTGTGACTCCTCCAAGATAATGTATTCGGCAGTAGTTGGTGAGCCTGGAGGCTCCTAGGGCTCTGTTTGATAGAGAGGGCAAGATGAGCTATGGCAGTCCCTACTCCTCCAGAGAAGCTCACAGCTTGATCACACAGGAAAGAAGGTTCGTCACATGGTCCCCCTGTGGGCTTCCGGGTCGCATCATACTTATCTGCACCCTGCTCTCGGCACAGTGTGTGGTCATTTGTTTTCTGCACAACTCTTTCTTCCCCTGTTGGGAAGCAGAGACCCTGTCTCAGAAGTGGTCTCATGTCCATCTGCAGCACCGCAGCTGAAGCCTAATCAATGCTTATGAACTCTGTTAAGCTGTGAGCAAACGCATCCATTTGTCATCCAGGGCCTATTGCTTGTTCCCACTGTATAACGCTAGCTCTCATCAGGCCTGCTACTGACCTCAGAGGTTTAGAAAAAGAGCAGCTTGGCTGGGAGTGTCAGGTATGGCTCAGGACAAAGAAACTCCTACCTCAGCCCACTTGTCACTCACACAAAGGCCCTGGCTTCTCACCCTTCACTGGCACTAGTTTCAGGTCAGGACTAGCAGTGGGGCCAGAGAGATCTCTTGCATGTTGTGAAATGTGTGCTGGTCACCAGAGAGACTGGCTGGGCTCACTCTGCCTGCCCCAGTTCTGCCCCTTCTTAGATAGGGGACAGGTCCCTTCCTGTCCATGGGCCTCAGTTACTTCAATTGGGAGACAGGTGTTCCTAAAGCCCCATTCTGCCTGCTTTGCAAGGTTGTTGGGGAAAGTCATATGAACACGGGTGTGAATGAGAAAAACCACGCAAGGGAAGGAATATTAGGAAATATCAATAACAGAGTGGCTCCCTCTTCACCCTACTCTAGAATCCTACACCTGCTTTGGGAAAAGGCTTCCAACCCAGGTGTTCCCTGACATCTGCTTTGCATGTAGAATAATTATTTGTCTATTTGTTACATCACAGAGACTCTGGAGGTGAGGCTGGTTTAAGCAGAGAGACCCCATCCCCATGCTGTCATTGCTCACTGGCACCAACATTTCACCAGGGCCCATGAGCATCTCGGGCCACATGCATCCCAGCCAGGGCTTTCCTTTGGTGGTTTTTCCTAAAGAGCCAGCGGAAGTCCTCCACACCTGCCTTCATGGCTCAGCCCCAAGGGGCACTCAGTCCTAACTTAAAATATAGGGAAATGCAGAAGTAAGCTAAGTCACAGGAAGTTATCTAGATAAAGACAGCATCTATCAAAATGTAATTCCAGAATCTTCTCATTCACACAAAGGCCCTGCCTGGTTTCTCATCCTTCACAGGCACTAGTTTGAGCTCAGGACTGGTAGTGAGGCAAAAATTCCAGAGTCCTCTTCCTCCCGCTCATGTGGAACTGAACTAATGATTGCATCTCCTTTCAGTACCAGGCTCAGGGCCCTGGCGCCTGGGACCTTGGGACCCTGGGATTGACTCTGCGGGAGTGATCTTGGGCAAGTCCTTCATCTGTCAAATGGGCCAGCTCATCATTCGCAAGGCCCCTGCTAGCTTTGGTGCTTTGATGTGGTGTGACTCTGTGACAGTTCACTAACGTGTCATGAGTCCTGGATGCCTTTTTATTTTTTGAGCAGAGTGTCTTCATTCACACCCCAGCAGAATGCCATGCTGTCACAGCTCACAGCCACCTCAAAGTCTTGGGCTCAAGTGATCTTCTTGCTTCATCCTCCCAAGTAGCTGGGACTACAGGCATCCACCACAATGCTGGGCTATTTTTACTCTTGCTCAGGCTGGTCTCAAACTCCTGAGTTTAGGCAATCCATCCACCTCTGCCTCCCAGAGTGCTGGGATTACAGGCGGGAGTCGCCACGCCCAGCTGATTCCTAGATGCTTTGAGCTGAGTCTGTAGGTAGGTCACCCTTGTGTTATGATGCCCCAGTGCAGCTCTGGGTGGCCTGAGCCCTGTCTCCAGTTGAGGCCTCACATATCTATTTACAAAGCCTGAGGAACAAACAGCAGCTGTCCTGCTGCTCTGGAGCCTGGCCTGTGTCAGCACTGACCCCTGTCATATTTAAGTGGCTGGGTACTAGGCCAACCAGGAAGCAGAATGTGGTTGCAGCTAAGCAGTGACTCTCTCAGGCTGCCAAGGTCCAGCTCTGGGAAGCCCTCCTTTATGAAGCCTTCTCAGATTCTTATCCAAGAAGATCCTGTCTGTCCTCTGGACTCTCATGGCACACTCTCTGTAGCCCTCAAATGGCCCTGACCTCTTTTTATGTGACTTTATAATTAGCCATGACCTTCTCTCAGTTTCCATAGCAGTGAGGGAGGTTGGGGGGGGGAGGAGCAGGCAGAGTATTCTGGTTTCCCACAGACACTGGGGAGGGTTTTGAGTTTAGTAGGGGTTCTATAGATGTGACTCGGTAGCATGGGGAATTCAAGATTGAGATTTTAAGTAGGTATGGATTTAGACCATAGAGATCTAACAGATACATTTCTTTATTATTTATTTTTTATTGAGATGGAGTCTCAGTTTGTGGCCCTCGGTAGAGTACCGTGGCGTCATAGCTCACAGCAACCTCCAACTCTTGAGCTTAAGCTAATCTCTTGCCTCAGCCTCCCAAGTAGTTGGGACTACAGGTGCCCACCACAAGGCCAGGATTTTTCTTGTTTGTTTTTGTAGAGACAGGGGTCTCCAACCTCTGAGCTTAGGGCAATCCACCCACCTTGACCTCCCAGAGTGCTAGGATTATAGGTGTTAGCTACCACGCGGGCCAAGATCTAACAGATAACATTTCTATGACCCCTCAGTGCTTAGTTAATGATTTTTAGGCCAGATAACTGTTAGGTCCATGTTTTTCAACATTTTTTATTTAGAACACACTTGAACCTCTAGTTAAATTCTCATGGCACAATTATGTTAATAAAAAAAAAAGAGCAAAAAAAGAATACACTTACTGTGCTTTGAACATCTTTTGAAAACAATTTAATTAATGATCTTTAAAAAATTCCGAGGCACACCCAAGATCCTCTCATGCACAGCACACCAGTTGAGAATCACTAGTTTAGGTAGTAATGAGGCAAAGGATGATTATTTTGGTTGTAGTGGGAAAAGCTCAACTGAAATTGACTTCAGCAAAAGAATGGTGGGGGGACTGTTATTGGGGACAAAATCGGTTTCTGTCTTGACAGGCTAGGTGCCAGAGCTGCCGTCAGCAAGCCTCTGCCCTTACACTCTCATTTTTGCTTCCTTCTGTGACAGTTCTGTGCTCAGGCCCACCTCCTGTGGTGGCCACATGGCTGGGAACAACCCTCGAGAAAAATAAAAAAGTGATGTCTTCTTTAACTTTTTGAGAGTGTCAGGGTTTTGATCTTTGATCTCTCAAAGATCATTATTAATTTGTCCTTGTAGCCAAAGGAAAGGAATATTCTGATCGGTCTCGTCACTTGCCCATCCCTGTAGCTGGCTGAGGTTAAAGGACAGAGACTGGGGGAGAAAGGATCCCCCCCTTCTAGAAGAAAAGAGGGCCCTGTTTCCAGAAGGAGAATAATTGCCCATGGAAGAACCAACATATTTGCAAAATAGTTTTAGAGTTTCAAAAAGCTTCACAGAAATAGTCCATTTGCTAATGTTAAAGCTGTATAAACTAATGAAACTGAGAACTTTCTTTGCCAATGTCTGAAATTATATTAGATCAGGGAACACTGGGTTTCTCTTTCTGACTAGGGGCTCTTTGCCTCATAAAGAATGAAAAGGGAAGTTGATTTCTATCATAGACCACTTAACAGCACTGATTGATTATAATCTTAATTTCTATGACTTTTCTTTTTCCCTTGAAACATATCATACATCATAATATATGGTAACCAGCTCCGTATGCACTCAGCCAATGTGAGTGGAGGCAACTGGATGATGCTTTCTCAGCCAGCGATCCATCGCTACCTCCCTACACTTCAAGAAATGAGTGTTCGGCAACTTGCTTTTTCCCCCTGCAAACACTCTCTTTCTGGTATCTACTTTGTGCTCAGGTCAGTAACTTTACCTTTTGCCTCCAACAAAGGATGTAGAAGTATGAGTATTGGAGGAAGATGAAGAAACACAGTCGGACTGACTTGCTAGAGCTTAAGATGCAGAGCAGATGGGGCTGCCAAAGAAAGGCCCGGAGTCCAGATGCAGACACAGTTAGGCGTTTGGGAAATCCTTGACCTTAGCGAGGGCCCAGAGAGCTCACCTGAGCCCAGCAGGGAAAGATGGGCGATCACAGGGAGGAGGAGCTGGCCAGGGAAAGTCATGGTTTTAGGACATTCCAGGGAACCAGAAGGTTCACGATTGGGGTGGGGTGGGGGGTGGGCAGGGACGCAGAGGCTGGGAACAAGCTCCAGGCTCCATCATGGGCCAAGCCCTAACAGTTGGTTCTCCCAATTTTTAACATTTGTAAATGTTAAGGAGAAATTGAATAATTGCTTTATGTCATCATTAGAATACTTCAAGAAAGAGAAAAAAATCACCTCTGTCTTTAGTTGCTAACCTTTAAGGAGCTTACTCTCTTTTCATGTTTTGCTGTCCCTGTGTAGTTCAGTTTAATTAATTGGAGCATCACCCTGTAGGAGAGTTGAGGGAGCGGATGTGATAGGCTCTCCGCCTGAGGCGGGAAGAAGCGTCCCAGGAGCCAGCACGCCCTGGATGTTCCTGCTGCTGATAGATGGCTGGGGGGTCAGGGTGGCGGTGTTGGAGAAGCGCAGTCTGAGGACCTGCAGCTGTGAGCACGGCTTCATGAGGAGGAGCGTGAAGGCAGGCAGCAGGTGTGCAGGGAGGAGGCGCCAGCTGGCAAGCTCTGAGCCCCTCACTGCTCACACTGAGGTCTCCATGAACTAGTGCCTGTGTTTGAGTTACGTGCTTCTGTAAGTGCACGACCTGTGTGGGTTTCTAAGGCTGCCCACAGGCAAGGCAGTGGCTCTGCCAGTTGCCAAATCATAAAATCTCCATCGCCTGAATCAGGAAAAGACCTCAGAGATGGTCCAGGTCCAATATTTTCATTTCACCAATGGGGAAATCAGGACCAAGAGACATAAAGAAAGATTTACTTAAGGCTAGCAGGTTTCGGTACATTTGTTCCACCATCTAGTTGCAGCAGGATGAACTGGGAGTGCTTGTGGTAGTGCTGATTTTTAGAAGCTATGCCAGAATGATGAAATTAGATGCTCTGCTTGAGGGCCCGAGAATCTGTATTTTAGCAAGAAGTACTCCCAGGTGACTCCTAGGCACTCCAAGTTGGAAGACCCTGGGTGTGAGTTTCCAAAGTTGCCTCCTGGCTTAATTGACTGTGGAAGGCTCTGACTCTGGACTCATTGCTCTGTCCTTGACACTAGACACCTGTGGACACTTGTGAAGAGGGAAGTGGTTTTTCAAATTCTTCTACAACTTGAGAGACTTTTGTATTTTTTTAGACTAGATGTTGGGCAAATGATTCCTGTTTGCCTGTCAGGCACCAAGATGCTTAAATGTATTTGTGTCTTGAAACACTGTTATTCTCCAAATGATCATTTGACAGATGAAAAGACTCCATGCACTCCTTTCTTTCTTTTTTTAGGTTAATAATTCCTCACCAGTCTCCAGCACTTCATGTGAAACAGTTTAATAGCTTCCTTCTATGGGTTTACCATCTCCAACAAACTTTTAAGTGAACATCTCTAAATCTTAACTACAGGTATTAAAATGAGAAGAATCAGTTCTTTTAGTTGTTTTTCAAATAACGTTTGAAAGAGTAAATAGCTCTTTACTAGTAGTTAAATGAACATTTCCCTCCTCTTGTTATAAGGTGGCGTGGTGTCTTGTATTTCATTGTGTGATGATTTCTTTTAGTATTTTAAATTGATGCTTTCAAATATTCTAGGGCCCTAATATCACTACAAGTTACTTGCTACAACTTGATATTTCAATTATAAAAAGTTAGTACCTCGATCATCAAATTACTCAGAAAGATTAAACAGAAGAATACTATAGATTTTATCTTTAAAAAATCAACTTGCGGGCAGTGCCTGTAGCTCAAAGGAGTAGGGCGCCGGCCCCATATGCTGGAGATGGTGGGTTCAAACCCAAACCCGGCCAAAAACTGCAAAAAAAAAAAAAAAAAAATCAACTTGCATTTATGTTTCCATAGGACATTTGACTGGGATTCAGGACCAGGATCTCCTACTGGCTCAGGGTCAGACAGGTGATTTTCTTTTTTCTTTTTTTTCCCTTCATTTTTATGAAATTTATTGAAATGGAATTCTATGGGTGTTTTTGGTGTACTCAAAGACATCTTCAGGTCTGAAAATTTCAGGGTAAAACACCAAAGTCATGAAATGTCCCACAGAGTGGGAGGGAAAAAAATACGTCACGATGTGGTTCCAGTTTAATCTGTTTCTCATTTAGTACAGTCCAACCTGAGACAAGTCCTTTGCAGAACACAGATGATTCACTTCCTGTCCTGAGAGGGTCTTCTCTGAGGTGTGGAACAGATCCTTCCTTCAGATATGAAGCCAGTCTAGGGGGTCAATGGCCTCTGGGCATATTCTTCTTATAGCTTATCTGGGCCAGATTAAATATGGAAATCATCTTTCACAGGTACCTAAGGACATTTAAAGGACCAGGCAGTTTTAGAAGCTTAATGTTCCTGAAAAATATGTCCATCAAATTTTTTTTTTTATTAAATCATAGCTGTGTACATTGATAAATTTGAATCAACACAATCACATCTCAAATGTAGAAAAGTAGTTGGCAATGGAAATGAAGATTAGAGGAAAACTTTTGTAAGAGGGTCAATGCCATTTGCTAAATCATTTGAAGGCTTCCTCCAGGGAGGTATTTACCACTTTCTCCAGGGAGTACCTGCTGAGTGCTGCTGGCTCCTGGCACCCTCATTCATTTTCCTGGATTCTGAATACTGCTCTACTGGACCCACATCCGTGAGTCCAAAATTATACTTTCAGAGTCACAGGCTTCTAAAATGATAAGGCCAGAAAGGAACTATGAAGCGTCCAATCTCCTTACCCCACCTTTAATTTTAGTATTCATTCATTTAAGAAATATTTAGCTGATGTTTACTATTTATGAAGTATTGTGCTAGTTATAAAACATAGAGCAAAATCAAGGCATATAGGGTTTCTGCCCTCATGGCATTTACAATTTCTGTGGGTGAAAGGCATGAAGAAGTTAACAATGTATTTGATAATTAAGAGGCCAATGGAACGGGGGACTACTGGGCAGAGACAGAGAGCTACTTCAGGCAGGTAGATAGGGGAGGTTTTGAGGAGGAGGTGACATTGAGACAGGTATTGGAAGAATGAGAAGAAGTTGGCCATGTCAAGTGCTTAGCGTAGAGTGAAGAAAAAGCTGGGGATACACTCTGCTATGGAAGAGCTGGGAGAGTTTAGAGACCTTGGGAGGGGTAGGTGCATGACAAAGATGGATAGAAGGGCAGGGCTCAGATACGGAAGGGCCTTTATTCCAGAATGTAGAAATGGAATTTTATGCTAAATTCAGCTGGAAGCCCTTGGATGGTTGAAAGTAGGGGAGTAAATCATCTAATTTATATTCTTAAAAAGATCCCGCTGCCTGTTTTTTTGAAAAGTGATTGTAAGGAAATGGGCAAGGAAGCTGAGAAATGTTCTAGGTGAAAGTTAATGGACTATTTTAGATTAGGGTTGTTGCAGTGGGATGCAGGGAAGTGAACAATAAATTTTGGAGGTGGGCCCAAAGATTTGTTTCTGGATTAGACAAGAGGGTTGAGAAACAGAGAGGAATCAAGGACAATTCCTTAGCGTTCAGCTCAAGAACGGGGGTAGAAGTTTATTTATTAGGATTGCAAGATTTCGGGGCTACAGTACAGCTTTCAAAGGAAGTCCAAGGAACCTGCTTGGATGTAATACGTTTCATAATATTATTAGACATTTAAGTAGAGATGTTGGGTGGAACTGTAATTCTTCTTAAAGGGATCGCAGAACCTGGATCTCTGATCAGCAACAGGGCTGGGACAAAATTGCCCCAAGGTGGGCAGGGCGTATCTTTCCTATTCTAGCTTTTCCTAGAGTTCAGGCTGAGAGAAAAGCCACACAATTATTACACTCCCATGTTCTGGAATTAGGTGGGCCAGGTATGCTGAGTCTGCTGTACGGGCTTATAAGAATTAAAATTTCAGAAATGTTGCAAGCCAATTGCTAAATCATCCTTGAATTTGGCCATGGTGGGAGTACTTACAAATGAAATTTAGCCAACTGTATAAATTAGGGGTTTTTTCCTTAGTGAGCTGTGTTACTAAGGACAGAGCCACCAACTCTACCCTTAGGGGAAAGGAAGGTAACATTGGTTAGGGATTTATCCAGGTCTAGAAACATTTCTCCCAATGAAATATCAAAGCATACTGAGCCCGAGGTAGGCTAAAATAAACGCCTAAGTACCTATTTTGCATTAAGTTCAGGAACTTAAATTTCTGAATTTTGTGTGTGCCTACCTATATAGTGTAATATGCATATAAGAAACATTCAGTTCCCCCTCACCTTCTCCAATAAAAACTTTTAAATTTGTATGATTGAAAAGCCACGATGGTTGTTTTCCCTGAATTCAGGTAGTCTGCCTCAAGATAAACCCAAACTTTCAGGTCTAATAAGGCATAGGTGGATTCCTTCTACAAGACAAAGCTCTAAGTTGTTACTTGCCATTGTCAATATTCCAGCTTTGCGTTGCTGGATCTTATGTTTTTTTAAGAAAAGCCAGAAAGCTGAGTTTTAATGAGAAACTTCCCAGCTGTTAAATTTTAGCTTAAGTTTTTAAAAAAGCACTTTGGGCCAAGCAAAACACTATGTAGATTTCACTGGGCCCGAGGATCACTCTCTGCAACTCTATTCGCAGTCCTTGTTCATTGTCATCCAACTGGGCCTGGGGGAGGGTCCCCGGAATATGCCAGGAATTGACTTCCCTGCCAACCCCGGCATGTGGAAGACATCAAATTCTTTTGATCAAAACCCACTTTTTTAGGGGACGAATGCTGCACTCCAGCATGGTGGGGCAAGCACACAGCAGTTATGTTCGTTTTTCCCGCTTGACTGCAGGCTCCCTCTCTGGGGCGAGGGCGTGAGTGTGCAGCTCCTTGTCCTCTTAGCACAGGAGCTTGCTACGGAAGGACCCTTAGAGCATCTTGTCCAGTCTTTTGAAAAAACTGACACCCAAAGAGAAATCACTTGCTCTTGGCCTCAATGCAGAGCTGGGACTGGAACCTGGATCTCTGATCACTGACAGGGCTGGAACAGACCTGTAGCTTTCTGGAAATATTTGCTGAATTAATAAGTATGTGAAAGAATAACAGAAGAAACAATGAACAAGGAACACAAGCTGAATCATATTGGAATACAATATTGGCTTATAGAATACACTTTAAAGTAAGTATCACGTGAGCTGGGAGCCAGTTCTCATTTCTTTTCTTTTTTTTTTTTTTTTTGAGACAGAATCTCAAGCTGTCACCCTGGGTAGAGTGCTGTGGTGTCACAGCTCACAGCAACCTCAAACTCTTGAACTTAAGCGATTCTCTTGCCTCAGCTTTCAAGTGGCTGTTTGACTACAGGCACCCACCACAAAGCCTGGCTATTTTTTTGGTTGCAGTTGTTGTTGTTGTTTAGCAGGCCTGGGCTGGGTTTGAACCTGCCAGCTCTGGTGTATGTGGCTGGTGCCCTAACTTCTGAGCTATAGTCGCCAAGCCTCATATTTTTTTACTAACCACCTTAGGCAAGTCCCTATCCTCCCAGGTTTTTGACTTTCTTATCTATAAACATTTTGTCTCTGATTGGTGTTTGAAAAAAATCAACCAACTAGCAGCAATAGCCACAATGATTGAGTGCTGTATGCCAGGCCTTCGGCTGCCTACCTTACATGGATTTTCTCAGTAATGTTTACAGTCATTCTATGAAGTGAGCACTGTTGTTTATCACTTCCATGTCATAGATGAAGAAACTGATCCACAGCTCTCTCTCTGTCTCTGTCTCTGTCTCTCCCCCCCTTTCCTCTCTTTCTTTCCTCACTCTGCCTTGGAGTTGTTCTGCAACATCCCCCCCTCACCAATAAAGACCTTTTGTACAAGCAAAAAAAAAAAACAAAAACAAAACAAAAAAGAAACTGATGCACAATAATGTAACTAACTTGTTCAAGTTAATACAATTTTGTTAAGTCAAGAGTAGATTTGAATGCAGGCATTTTACTCTAGAATTATAGCAGAAATGAAAGTGCTATGGAAAAATGAGAGGATGACCTGGATGTAGTCAAATCACTTTTGGGAGACTCAGGGACATATGGCATTTCTAAGGCTTTTGAAAAGAATGATGCTCTAAGTTAAGAGACTTCCCCACCCCACACCCTCCCGTCTGTGTTTCACACCATAGAATCACAAGTATCAACTTGAGGATTGAATTAAGTAACCTCTGAGGGACCCTTTAGATTCATTCAGCAATCTGGCTTCTAGTCCTATAACTTTTTTGGATAGCATGGAGCAGATCCTGTCAATCTGTCCAAATACAGTGGACTTCACACGAGATGTTCTTTCAGCTCCGATATTCAGAGGTCCCCTGGAAGACTTAATAAGAAGCTAACATGTGTCAGGGCCACTTCTTGTTGCAAATGACAGGAATCTAACTCAAGCTTACTTAAACCAAAGACATGATTTGGTAGCTCAGCCGCAGAAAAGCCTAAGAGTAGGCTTGGCTATACTCAGGGCCTCAACTCATGCCAAGTTTCCTTCTGTCCAGCTCTCTCCATGGACCAGCAGGAGAGTTGCCTACAAGACTCACATTGTACTAACTGAGTAAACCCACTGGGGAAAAATAATCATCTTCTCTTAAAAGTAGAAAAGGTCCTGATGAGCATTTGTTCACCAACTTAGTCCATGTCCATTTCTGGACCCTTCCTTGTGGCCAGGGATATGTGGTACAGTGATGGGCCAGGCCCAGGATGTCTGTTTGCCTCTGGCTGTGTGGGAAGGGTCAGTCTTCCACAAAGTACTCGGGGTGGGTCTTCCATAGATTAGCGGCTTTCTGTATGAAGGGAAGGGAGGGAGAGTCCTGGGCAAGTGGAAACATCTTCGCCTTCCGCTTAAATAATGAGGATCATGTCTCTGAACCTTCAGCTAAGAATCACAAGCTGGGTTATTCAGTATTAAAAACAATTCATTGCTATGTAGTTATATGTCTTTCAGAAAAGTTTTTCCCTACCTTGAGAAACATTTAGACTCAAACAATGACTTTACTGAATGTCACGGAGTCATTATTTTGCCTATAGTTACAGTTTCTCAGAGAAATATGTTCAGTGGTAATCTCTGCATGGGCAATAAATCAGAAACTAGATGATCAGACTTGGATCAAAGTTTGCCAGAGCTGTATTAATTTATGAGGAGCCAGCCAGTTAGACAACTTGGTTAATGCTGCTGATTTAACTCAACACCCCTAGTTTGTACTGGAGAGCGTGCCCAGCCCCTGCTCCTGGTAGAGCTGGCGCAGGTGGTTATTTATGCTAATTAGCAGGAAAGAAGCAGAGGGCAAAGGGGCATGAAATATCCACCAGCAAGATGTAATTATGAAACCTCTCCTGGGCTGGGCTCCTGTGAGATTAATAGTCAGAAAAGAACTTGATCAGCCCCACACTCAAAAGCATCTGCAGTTAGAGTTTGGATACCCACGGACTTTTAGAACTGGAAACATTTTTAGACATTACCTAATCCAACTCTTTTATATTACAGATGAAGAAACCAAGGCCAGACAGGGAAAATAACTTGTTCGAGTTCATATTGCAAAAAAGTAGTTGAACCAGAACTCAAACCCAAGGCTTCTTATTCACTTTCCAAGTGTTCATTCCTGCATGCCAAGCTTCTTCTGATTTGCCCTCCAGACTCTGGTAAACGTTTTGAATTATGAGAGCTTTGCCCATTAGAAAACGTCATTTAATTTAATCTTCTCTGGAAGTGCAGGGAAGAGAAATAAGAAGTGGCTGTTACAATGCTTTACACTTAAGTAACCTCAGTTTTCATTTCTCCAAGCCAAAGGACTCAGGAATAGCCTGAGGTTCTTCAACATTAAGAAATCAAAAGATTATTTATGAGTTTTTGAAAGAGAGCGAGGACATATAAATTATGTTGACTTTTCTAAGTATATTTATGTTTAGTTAATATTAAAAGAGTAGTCAAGGAGGAGTTTGGGGATCTACATTCTACTTAGACCTGGGTCTTGCTGCATAATCTTGTACAAGACATTCTCTCTGGGATTTTGTTTTCGCATTTGCAAATTTAGTTGATTCTTAAGGTGTTGCTCAGCTATAAGCTTAGGGTGCTAGCCTAGGTAACAAACAGAAGCTGTAATGTTTATTTGGGAATAGGGCACTATAATAGCAATATGCTCGCCATAGTAAGCATGCATGTATTCAGAGCTCTGTAAAGGAAGACAAATATATATATATTTTTTAAATTGTTGGGGATTCATTGAGGGTACAAGAAACCAGGTTATACTGATTGCATTTGTTAGGTACAGTCCCTCCTAGAATTGTCTTGCCCCCAGAGGTCTCACACACCGAGACCCCCACTCCTTCTCTCCTCCTCTCTTTCTCTGCTCTCCCCTTCCCCCACCCCCACCCCCCACCATGTACTAGGTCATTAATTGTCCTCATATGAGAATTGAGTACATTGGATTCATGCGCCTCTATTCTTGTGATGCTTTATATGTGTTCTACTTCACTTCCATCCAGATTAATACAAAGGATGTAAAGTCTCCATCTTTTTTAATGGCTGAGTAGTATTCCAAAGTAAAGGGAGAAGGATTACATAGCTTTTTTGAGATAATTATCATTGGCTATAAGTAATAATAACAAGGATGGTGTTAGTTGGAGGTTGGACAGGCAGTTGCTCAGCAGACTTCCTCATAGAAATATTTTTTTCTGTAAGGTTGTGATGACCTTTGTGCAAAGTTGTGATTTTTGCAAAGTCTTTTATGAAAGTTTTCGTTATTAGGTATTCCTTTCATGACCTTTCCTGGCTTAGGATTTTTAACGTAAGTGACTCCATTTTAATTCTGACAAGTTTCACAACGGGGTCTAAAAATATACCTATACTTTGAGTATTATTGCCAAGGAAGGAGAAGAAACCTTCTGGATGGAAGGCGACTTCCATAAAGGCAGCCTGAACTTGTAGGAAGACAACACCTTCCTTATTAACATGGCCCAGTGGAATAAACACCATCCTAAGAGTTAGGACATTGGTAGAGTTTCCCTTTTCTCCATGACCTTGGGCAAGTCCTTGACTTTCTCTAGGAACTTTTTTAATCTTTTAAATGAGATTAATGTTCACGTTTGCCTGTTCACGTTTGCCTCCCCAGCTATAGACAGAAATGCTTTATAATCTGCAGACTCTTTTATATATGTAACTTAATATTGAGTATATCCTTGGTGACTAGGAACAATGTAAAAACAACTTGTAGAATCAATCAAAAGTTCTGTGGGGTTAAGATGACACAGAGGGAACTAAAATTTCTTTCCCTCAGGGTCATTTTGCTTTCTCAGTAACGAACAATCCAGGGTTGAAACAGGGCATCATATTATGTTTATATGTCCTGGTTTGCCTGAAACAGTACTATTTGCATCGGCTCGCTTAACAATACATATTTCTACACTTTAAGCATCTCTTACTGGACGTGGTGGTACACACTTGCAATCCCATCTTCTCCAGGGGCTGAGGCAATGGGATTGCTTGAGCCCAGGAGTTCTGGGCCGTAGTGTGCTAGGTAACTCTGGTGTCTGCACTAAGTTTGGCATCAGTACAGTAACTTCTCATGAGCTGGGCACCACCAGGTTCTCTATGGAGGGGGTGAACCAGCTCAGAATGGAATTGGAGCAGTCAGAGCTCAGCACAGGGATCGTACCTGTGAAGAGCCAGTGTACTCCAGCCCGGGTGACACAGACTCCTTATCTCAAAAAAAAAAAAAAAAAAAGAAAAGAAAAAAAAGAGTGTCTCTGTTTTGGCAGTAAACTACATCGATACTCCTAAACTTATATACCATTCTGTTCACCTTCTTTATTTATTTTATATATTGGGAAATGGAGACTCAGAGAAGAGAACTGACTTCTCAAACTTGATCAGTCAGCCCAGAGCCTGGAACTGGCAAACCTGGTCACTGTCCCTGGGAAGGAAGAGGAGGACGATACCAGTGAGAGAATGGCTTCCCCAACTTCTTGCAGCAACCCTGATTGATTTCCAGCGACTTGATTCCTGGAAAGTGATCAGCAGTGGCGGCTGCCTGTGGCCCTGAGGGCTCTGGGAGATGGAGCAAACATTACCAGAACCTGGAAAAGGAAGATTTTTCTCTTCTGTGCTCAGAAGAACAAGCCCAAGAGGAGAAATGCTGCCTACTAGGAGTTAACTTCTATTTAGGACATAGGTTTTTTTGCTGTGGTTGTTCAGAAAGCACTTTCTCATTCATAATCTCAATTGATCTGATTCTTACTGTCTTTGAAGATGATCACCAAGGCATCATCATTCCCATTTAATAGTTAACCAAAGTGAGGCCTCTAAAGGTGATTGACTTGCTGTAAGTTTCACAGTAAGTACCAGAGTTGAGACTTGAGCTTAATCTCCTGGGTTCTTCTCCAGAATGCCTTATATACCTGGCTTCCTGGGGTGTCTGCCCTTAGGCATCTGAGGCAGAAATCTCATTATAATAAGGTCTTTTTGATACTCAAGTAACTGAAGCCTCTTGGGTGGAGCCCAAGTCAGAACCACTTTATATCCTGAATTTGGCTCTGTGGCAAACAGAATTCATGACCAACTGTGGGGTTCCTTCTACAAATATCATCCTGAAAACCTGAGTGTATAGACAGAGAACAAGGTATTTTATCCTGGGAGGGGACAAGTTTTTTTCTTTGAAATCGTTGCTGGGATCCTGGAGAACACAGGGACAGTCTTACTACAGTGCTTAACTATGCTGTGCTTGCAAATCATTGACCTGATAATTTACAGAATCCCCATTTTGGAAAGATTTGTTTTGGCGGAGACTGCAATTCTTTATTTGGAACTCGAGGCATCCCAGACCCATAAGAATTGAGCTTGACGAGATAAGCAGTTATATCCATCATTGCTCCACCCTAAGCAGGGCAGTGGTGCTGGGGCAAGGGCTTAGGTGGGCGAGAGACCGGACCCGGATATGGTCCTGAGTTTGTGGCTGACTTGTGTGATGTTGGGAAAACTACTTTTCTTTTACGAGGGTTCAGTTTTTTCAAAGTCAAATGTTGAGATCCAAAGCACATGCTGCGAGAATAAAATGGAGTCAAACAGGCTAGGGAGATGTGACACAGATGGTCTGGTCAGTTTGCCTCTGGCATGACCCTCACCCCTTATCTCCCATTCTTACTGTTTTGTAAATCTAGCTCCCACCTTAAAGATGCCTATCTGAAGTAGTTTGGGTGGATTGATTTAGGAGATTAACCCTTGAATTGGAATATTATAATAGGTCACTAAGATATGCTCACTATCATTTAAAATAAGGGTTAATGTGGTCTTTGCTTTGAACTTTTTTTTTTTGAGACAGAGCCTCAAGCTATTGCCCTGAGTAGAGTGCTGTGGCATGACCGCTCACAACAACCTCCAATTCCTGGGCTCAAGCAATTCTCCTGCCTCCGCCTCCCAAGTAGCTGGGACTACAGGCGCCCAACACAACGCCCGGCTATTTTTTTTTTTTTTGGTTGCAGCCATCATTGTTATTTTGGTGGGGCCAGGCTGGATTCGAAACTAGCAGCTCAGGAGTATGTGTCTGGCGCCTTAGCCGCTTGAGCCACAGGCGCCGAGCCTACTTTGAACTTTTATGTATAAAACTGTGATTTTGGAAATGGAGAACAGAACGGTCTTGGAGAGGCGACTCTCACTGTTCTCCAGAATCGCTGGCTTTCTGACAAATAAAGTTTGGTGGACCTATCCCTGTCTCTGCATATTGGCAACAGTGACAGGTGGCCCGTAACAAGATTGGATTGATCAGTGTGCTTCAAACTTTTAAAGCCAGCAGATTTCCCCCCTCCCCAGAGAATACTGTAGAAACCTCCCATGTACAACTGGCAAAAGCGGAGGGGCTGGGGACTTGGAGCCCCTCTATGTTTCATAACGAAGACTAGAAATCTGAGGTGGAGGGCCAGCACAATAGAGTTTCCCCCTTTTTGAAAAGATTTCTTTTGGCAGAGATTGCAATTCTTTATTTGGAACTTGAGGTATCCCAGACCCATAAGAATTGAGCTTGACAAGATACGCAGTTAATCCCTCATTGCTCCACCCTGAGCAGGGCAGTCATGGGGGCCAGGGCTTTGGTGGGAGAGAGACCCCTTTCACAGGTGCACAGAACTTTGTGAGTATTTGCCCGACAGTTGTCTCTTTTGAACTTAACGTTGTATATTTAAGCATTTTCACAATGACCTTTCATGAAGCACTGATTATGCGGTATAGCTGAGGGAGAGAAGGCCAGGAGAGCCCTCAAGGAGCTCATCTAATGAAGGGAACGGGCACCTAAACAAACCATTGCCACTGCAGAACAGAAAAGCTTCAAGAGGGGTACATCCAAATGATGAGGAGAGAAGAGAAAGAAATGGTCCTTTTTCCTGAAGAGGGAGGAAGGTCTAGCTAGGGCAGGGCTCACAGGATGAGCTCCCTGAATAGATAAATAGGGCCCATTCTAGACGGGGAAGCCCGCACAGAGGAGGCAGTGGAGGCCTAGGTAAGCAAGGTGCCTTGGGAAGAGCCTTGGGAATCTGGCCTAAGAGAGAAGAGTGCAGCTTAAACGTGAGGTTGGGTTGCAGAAAGGCACTGAATGCAATACAAAGAATTTGGCCCCCATAACAATTAGATCCCCATTTCTCAGACGAAGGAAGGACCTTTGCTGAAGGCATAGTCACGAGTAAGGCAACCTCTGGGCCGCAGAATTTCTGCCACCGGGGCTCTTTTAGCTACCCTGTGCTGCCTCCAGCAGGCCTGAGCCATGGCAGGCCCTGCGTGGGAGAGGCCTCTGGGCTGTTTATCCTGCTCCAGAGGGGCTGGCTCTGGCAAGGAGTGGAAGTGGGTGGGGTGGGGCAGTGGAGGAGGGGAGGGGCTTGACAACAAGGGCTGCATTCAAGGCCTGCACTGGAGCGACCAGGAGAATGGAAAGCTACAGTCTGTTGGAGCCATCCAGCCTTGGCAAGGCACCCGGGACCTTATAAGGAAATGTTGTTCTGTCCCAGCCAGCGGGGCTGGGATGGAGTCCTGTGCCCACAGCACAGAGCTGCCCTTGTGGCAGTAGGCTGCGGGTGCTGCTGCCCCTCCGCTGTGAGCAGGAGCTCTCTCAATGGGTCACTTCTGCAGGCTCAGCATTCCAGCTCAGCCCCACTGTGCGTGTGGCCCCTGCTCCCTTCAGACCCTCCCACTCCTCCATCAGCCTGGGCCCGATTGGAGGAAAGGCAAAAAAACAAAACAAAACAAAGACTTGGCAAAGTTGCAGGCTTCGTTGCTGCTTGATGCCGAAGTATCTAGAAAAAAGGTTCAGGTCAAATCCTCTCTCCTTCCTGAAGAATGCACGGTGAGGGGATCACTCACTGGCCTCTTTCCCTCCCTGGAGCCCTCATCTCTTCTCCTGTGACCACAGAACTCCTAGCACCGGGCACTGTCCACTGTAGAAAGGCAGGAGGCTGAGAGCAGTGGGCAGCAGAAGCCCAGTGGGGGTGCCTGTTCCGCCTCCCGTGGGGAGAGCAAAACCACTGGAACACTCGTAGAAGGTGTCTCCTCCCCCTCAGACACCTTTCGTGTGCCAAGCAGGGCAGAGGGCCTGGGAGACTGAGATAGGCGCAGAGGAAAAACACAGCCGCCTGCCCAGGAAGCAAGCGAAGGTGCTCCTGGCAAAAGGACAGTCAGCATTAGTCAGCTGCTGGAGGAAGGGCCTTGCTACAGCACATGATGAGGGGAGATTTAAAAAGCTGATCCCTAAGGGATCTCCCTGAACTTGAAATTGGAGGTTGGAGCAAAAAAGATGCTTAGTGCGGCCTTTTGCTTTGACTATTCATAGCCACGGAGATGTGTGAAACTCTGGAGCTATAAGGAAACGGGTCAGCCGGCCAACTCTCCACCTACAGCTGAGATCTCTACAGCAAGCTTGGGGACCTTCAGCCAGCTGGTGCTTCCACAGTGACCGTGAACTCAGTCCCTCAAGTCAGTCCATCCGTATCTACAGGTCACCCCAATGTGTCAAACCTTATGGAACACCTGGGTGTCCAAAGAGAAGCAAATCACAAAAACAAACAAACAAAAAAACAAAACAGGTGGAAACTCCTGTTTCCATGGAATTTGCCATCCAGAGCAGAGCTATGACAATACACAATGGTCAAAATGCCTCAAGAACAACACATAGAAAATGCTCTCAGAGCTGAGAGTAGGGACAAATTCCTCTGGACTAGGTGTGCAAAAGAGTAAGTGATTAAAGATCTAATAGCAGAAAAGCTAAGAGTTCAAAAAATGACTTTTTGAGAGATTAGTAAGTGGGGACTGGGGTGAACAAGATCCCCCACAAGATCTCCTCCCATGGGGGAGACGGGGATGGCAGGTGTGTGCAACTGGGAAAGATGGGGCTGTGGTTTGGAAACAAGGGAACAGCACTTTCTGTAGGCCCAAAGCCAGAGGGAGGAGGAGATGTGGATGAGTGACAGCCAGGAGCCACTGAAAGCTTTGGGAGCAGTGATTTAGGAAGTGTGATCTGGTAGCAGGTGTAAGAAGGAGAGGTATCTTTTTTTCCCATTCTGAAGAAGTCAGAAAAGTGCTATTTCCTGATGCAGAGATCTGAGTGTGTCATAGCCCCCTGCAGAGGCACTGAGGCCTGGCTCTCCAGAGGGCCACTGAGATCTCAGATTCTGAGCACTGCTGGGCCTTCTAGCAACCGGTGACCCCTACCCAGAAGATTAGGATTGGCCACTTAAGTTCACTTCTCTTTTTGCTTTAAAGCTTTTCTTACAAAAGCCATTCTGTTTAGATGTGGTTAAGTAACCTGATCTTTAGTTATTTTTGGGGGGAGGTTGTGAAAAATCACCCAGAGTTGAAAGGCAAAGGCACTTTGATGCTGCCTCATCTCAGAGAGCCTGTCCTTCCTAAGGTGTCCACTAAGTCACACATCTACACTGGTCTCACTCGTGCTGATGACCCAGCATGGCGTCCTCCCCTGTGATCCCCTCTGTGGCTTCTGTCCCTGTGGAGACATTGGCATGCCTGGGATCATGAGGCCTCTGCAGAGTGCTTGGGAGGAGAGCAGGAATAACATCTTGCCCTTGAGGAAGATCCAAGGTGCCCCGGAACATAACTGTGAGGTTCCCTTGGTGTTCTAGACCTGGGTTCTGGTGAGTCAGACTGTCCCACTGCCCAGCAAGGCCAGCTCAGCAGTAGGATTGTGAAGACTTGCCATCCAGAGCAGAGCTATGACAATACACAATGGTCAAAATGCCTCAAGAACAACACATAGAAAATGCTCTCAGAGCTGAGAGTAGGAGAGTAGGGCCCTCACATGGCCCCGCCTCATGACCATAAAGGATTAAATCCGAGGGGTGACACAGTGAATCTTGGCAGCAAATCTTGCTTCCCACTAACCTTTTCTTCCTTGATGATGCAAAGGCTGAGCCACGGGGCCACAGAGCTCCAGTCATGGAGTAACTGGCCCTCCAGTAGGTTATGGTTATGGCTCATTTTGAATTTTATCAGAAATAAATTCATTTCTTCCCTTTTAAGGGAATACAAGAGCATTTCATGATGGGATCTTTTCCTAACTCTGAAGAGTGAATTTCAAATAACCAACTTACATGATGGCTGGTGTTCCATTATGTGAAGCACAAATCTTTTCAGTACCCCTCGAGTTTTACTACTGCCACCTAAATTACCTGCTGCCTACCCTCAGTCTCCAACTCAGGGAAATGGTATCGGCAGAGCTCTTCATACCAAATTATCCATTCATTATTCACTCATTTATTTGATTTGGTAATGCATAGCTTAAAAATTCAAAAAGTATAAAGGGAATACAATAAAAATCTTCCTCCTGCTCTTTCCCCAACTATCCTGATGTTCTCCCCCAAAGCAGGCCATGTTGCTATATTTTATTTTTATTTTTCTAACTTTCCTCTCTGTGATGTTTTTACTGAACTTTTATCATCAAAAGCTTTTCTCATCCAGTAGATGAAGTTCATTCAAAAAGAAGCAAGCTTGTTCAAACAGAATTCTCTCAGGGCAGTTGCCCTCATAGGTTTTCCTGCTCAGGGTACTGAACCCTGATTCTATTTATTTATTTATTTATTTATTTAGACAGAGTCTCACTCTGTTGCTCAGGCTACAGGGCCATGGCATCAACCTAGCTCACAGCAACCTCAAACTCCTGGGCTCAAGTGATCCTCTTACTTCAGCCTCCCAAGTCACTGGTGCCCACCACAAGCCCCAGCTAGTTTTTCTATTTTTAGTAGAGACAGATCAAATTCTCAGAATTTGCTCTTGCTCAGCTGGTCTCTGACCTCTGAGTTCAAGTGATCCTCCCGCCTCAGAGGGCTAGGATTACAGATGTGAACCATCATGCCTGACCTGGTCCCTGATTTTAGACACCAGATAGACCACACCTGATCCAAGTAATCTGTAGAGCAATTTCTGATGTTCTTTAGCCTGACCACTGATAACAATTAGCTGAGGACGCCCGAGCTCACTCTCTGGAATGAGATGGAAATACCAGCTCCTGAATTATCTTAGAGAAAATGAGTCAGAGACCGTAAGTGAGTTCTGGTGCCAATTACGAAGGATGAGAGTGTGGCGCATGTGGCATCCGGGTGGCTAGAGGAAATCTTGGAGGTACCTGTATGCTCTTCTCTGGGCCATATCCTCTCGTTCCTCATGTCCTGAACTAGACTGAAATGCCCACCAGTTTTTCTAGACCCTGATGTACAGATCACAGAGAATTTAGGGTCTGTGCTTCTTTACCCTGGGACAGTAATGTTGCCTACTGACGCTGTGGCAGCTCACTAATCATGCAGGGGCGCCATCTGCTTCCCTGGTGATGCTGGAGCACTCTCTTGCTCAGCGATCATGTTGGAGGTACATTTTCTCAGTAAGGATAAAGATTCACCATTCCTGACAGCTCTGGTCCCCACAAGCTGTTTGCTGGGAAGGTCTCAAGCCTTTTAGGGGGAAAGAGTCTCTTTCTGATTAGAGTCCAAACTGAAAATGGATCCTCCAGGTGCAAACTCCAGGACACTTCCAACACAGCATCCTTAAACATCTCCCAAGCAACAGCAGCCTGCAACATTATTATTTAGCCATCTCATGCCCAATATCATGTGGTTCACTTACAGAAGGTCCTGCATGGTAAGTAGGGTAGGAACAAGTCAGCACAAACAAAACTGTAAATAACTTGATAGCAATACACAAATGCAATCTAACTGGGTGGGGAAAACAGATGCATATAAACAGCTGGGAAGGATGCAGGTTTGAACCTAATGAAATCCTAAGAGGATGATACAAAAGATAATATTAAACCATGGAAATCCTAAGAGGATGATACAAAAGATAATATTAAACTATGGACATCTTATTTCTTGCAATCTTTTTTTATTTTCCTATAGTCCCATCTATCTTCCTGTTCACATATTATGTACATTTTTACCGTTTAGGGTTCTGTGTTTTCACTTAATATTATACACATTTGCATACTGCTTCAATCTTTATTTCTTGGCTGCAGAAATGCCATAGTGGTGATTCACAGTAAGTTTCTTGCCTTTTTACCTATTGTTGGGCTTTTACATCTCCAGCTGCTTAGCATTGTGAATAATTTAGTAAAGAACATTGTAGGATAATTGGCTTTCTGCTTTTGTTGATTTCTTTAGGATCCAATTCAAAGAGGGAACTGACTTGGCCAAAGGCCAACCCCCTTTTTTTTTTTTTTTAATTTTTTTATTAAATCATAACTGTATACAATGATATGATTATGGGGCATCATACACTCACTTCATAAACCATTTGACACATTTTTATCACAGTGGTTAACATAGCCTTTCCGGCGTTATCTCACCATTAACTAAGATAGACTCTCATTGGATTAAAGATTTAAACTTAAGACATGAAACTATAAAAATACTAGAGGAGAATGCAGGGAAAACCCTTGAAGAAATTGGTCTGGGTGAGTATTTCATGAGGAGAACCCCCCGGGCAATTGAAGCAGCTTCAAAAATACACTACTGGGACTTGATCAAACTAAAAAGCTTCTGCACAGCTAAGAACACAGTAACCAACCCCCTTTTTGAGGTGCAGCATTCCCTCGGGTACGAAGCTGAGTTGGGCAGAGCTCTAAGCCCCATCCGGGGCCCACTGGCTTGGTGCTTTAAGCCAGTAACTCGCATATCACGTGGCAACTGAGCAGGTGAGCAGAGATTTCCTAGGTCCCGAGTGATGCTTACTATACAGGTTCTTGGTTGGTGTCAGCAGAATGCACATGTAGGCCAGGGCCTTCCAAGGACCAGCCTCAATTACAGAAGTCATTTATTTGTGACTGTCATGTAAGGGCCTCTGAACCAATGACTGTTTGGGAGAAAAAGCAAATCTGTGCCTAGATCGCAGTTCTTGCACTTTGGCTGCAGGAGTGAGGGCTGCACGGGGTTGGGAGGTACAAGTGACTATTCACAGTGCAGAGACACCATGGCCTCATCAGTGGCGCTGCTGATGGGCACAGCCCTTGTGGCAGATGTCTAATGCTATGCAACACCGATGTCAGCTGAGGCCCTTGGAGGACTGATTAACCTTCACCCAAACCCTAAGCCAGGCTCTGTAAGAGCCTTAAATTCACAGCACAAGGGCCCCGAGCAGCATGATGTATGTCGTCCTCTGGCTCAGCCGTCACGGCCTCTTGTCCAAGTGTGCTGTCTCATTCTGCCTTGACTCTTCCAGGAACAAAGCCTGCTTCCTTCCTCAGTCTTCACGAACTTCTCCTTACACCCAGACCTCTGTGAGTTCTGTAACTTTACTGAAGACCTGGGGGTCATGAGATGGAGTCTACTCATGGTCTGGAAGCCCACTGCTGTCTTTCTGCTCCCTGCCATCTCTTTTTCTCAGCCTCATTCCTCTGAGCAACAGGCAACTATCTCCCCTAGACTTCTCAGAATAGTCTCCTCCATACTCAGGCCCCTTCTGTGCCCATCCAGGCATCTCATTACCCCCTGAAAGAATTCCGGTAGATAATCTTCTTCCTTCTGGCCATCTGCTATCAATAAACATGTCCTTACAGTTAGGTGGCTAGAAGGGAGTTGTTGTTTTTAAATAAACTCACACAGTGAGGAGTTGCTTACAGGATTTTTGCCAATATTTTCTCATTCAAACCTCTCTCTCACTCTGATGGTCAGGTGGGCAAACGCAGCAGTCTGAATGTTTGTGCCCCACCCCCAGTCTATGTGAGGGTATTAAGAGGGGTCCTTGGGGAGGTTGTGAGGATGGGGTCCTCAGGGATAAGACTAATGACCTTATTAAAGAGTCCTCGGAGAGCTGTCTTATCCTCTTCCCCTGACATGGGAAGGCAAGAACTCAGCGATCTGCAAGTTAGAAGGTGGCCCTCACGGGACCTGACCATGCTGGACCCTGACCTTGGACTTGCAGCTTCTGAATCTGAGAGAAATAAATGTACATTGCTTATAAGCCACCCTGTTGGGGGTAGTTTGTTATACCGGCCTCAATAGATTATTACCCTGGCTTAGAGGTGAGGAAACTGGTTCAGAAAAGGGGAAGAACCTGCCCCAGGTCATCAGCTGATTATTGATGAGCTGGAACCAGAAGCCACACTCTACCGGGCTCAGGGTGTGCCCCTTCCCACATTGCACGCTCAGGTCGGCTCTGGGAACCTCACTAAGTGGGAACCATGGCAGGTGTTCAATAAACGTCCATTGGAGAGACCTTACTGCGCCCCAAGCTATGCCTGCTTATGCGGGTGGAGAGTGAAGAAAGAATGAACACATCGAGGAACTTCTTACTACCCCAGCACCCAACTCTTAGTTAAAACCGGGTGTGAAAGACAAAATGTGGTGTAGACGCGCAGTGGAATATTAACCAGCCATAAACAGGCGTGAAACACTGATACACGCTACGGCATGATGGACCTAGAAAACACGCTACGTGAAGGAAGCCGCACACAGAAGGCCACAGAGTCTGTGACTCCATTGGCAGGAAATGTTTAGAATGTTCAGACAGAAGCAGGCTGGGGGGCACCAGTCTCAGGAGAGCGGGACATGGGAGTGACGTTAATGGCATAAAGCTTCCTTTGGGGTGATGACATGGACAAGATAGAGGGTGGTGGTGTGCTGTGTTGTGAGTGTACTAAATGTCACTGGATTGTATACCACGAAAGGTTAATTTTATGTTATGTGAATTTTGCTTCCATTGAAAAGGAAAGGAAAAATAAGCAAACAGGGAGACTTCCCTCCCCCGCCTTCTGCTCTGTGCTCACGCGAGCTGTTCCAGGGCCTGGCGCTCCCTCACTGAGCAGGGAATGAACATATGCAGACTCAGGGCTCCATCCTGTCACTTGCTAGCTATGTGGCCTGGAGTTGTCCATGCCTCTCTCCAGCATGACCTCTGCTTCCCAATTTGCGAGATGAGGAGATTGCTCAGACTGTATGCCAGGCCCTTCTAGGCAGAGCTTCTGGGATCCTGGGAGCAGAAGGGGGAATGAAATTGGATGGGGGAGGAAGGCACTCTCTGCATTTCTTTTGACCTGTTCTCTTCTCAGCTAGGGGACTGCCATGACTTCTAATTTCCTGTGCCCAAGTACCAGGGAAACAGTCGCACAGATAACAGCTTGGGCTTCTGGCCTGGCTGGCACCGCTGGGGCTCCCAGCACGCATCACTGAGCAAGGTAAGCCCCTTGGTAATCCTGTTAAACCGCCAGGGCAGTGAGTCATTTCAATACCACCCAAACACCTTCCTGCGGCATCCCAGCGAGGAAAGGACCGCCAGCCAGATCATTACGACTTGATCTGCAGCAACATTTTAGACATGAATTGGAGCTTTTAATTGAGTTGTGACTTGGAAATACATTATTATGCCTAAATCAGAGTTCAGAAGAGCTCAAAATGGGCTCATTCATTCCCTTACAATGCATTTTCTGTGCCCTGTTTCATCCCAGGTGCTGTGCTAAGTTTTAAGAAGACATAGGCATGTCATAGCCACTGTCTTCAAGGAATTCACTGCCCACTGGGAGGGACAGACTCGTAAACACAGGCAAGAAGCAGAATTACAAGGGCAGTGAAATAAAGGTATAAAAGGGGAAGATAGGCAATCCAGTGGAGAGTGAATGGGTAGCTGGGAGGTCAAGAAAGGTCTCTACCAGCACACTGGGTTTTCAAGGATAAATGGAGGTCTTCTGTGTTCTAGGGTGCTCCAAACAGGGTGATGGTTTGGTGTCTGCTCCAATGGGGAGCAGCATTTATCACTTCCAATGTCTGCCATCGTAGTACGAGGTGATGATAAAAAGAAGGCTAGGTTTTAGTCTGTTTTATTATTGATTTTAAATTCCTACAAAAAGTGCATCTCCGTATTACTTGTTCTGGACCAGATTATTCCTCTCACTGCTACCAGGTATAAAAAATACGGCAGAGCATTCAAAGCAGAGGGAGAATCATGTGTTAAAGACAAGGAATTACGAAACTTTGGAGTTCAGTGGGACAGTGGGACGTGGAGTATTTGGAAACGGAGAGCTGGAAAAAACCTGAACGTGAAGCTGGGTCAATTCCTTAAAGGCCTAAGATACTGTGTCATATTTGGGTTTTATTCCAGAAGGCACTGGGGAGCCACAGAGGGTTGTAAGCAGAAGCACCATTTCATCAATTTTGTTGTTGATGTTGCACCTTGACAGCTGAGGATGAATCAGATGGGGAGAACGAAGGAAGGAGGCTGGTTAGGAGGACTTCACAGCCATATCTGGGAGGGAGAGGATGAAGATTATGCCAAAGTTGAGTTAGAGGATGAAAAGGAGAAGATGAGCTCAAGGGATATGTAGAAGTAAAACTCCAAAGGGCTTAGAGTTTGGTTAGAGATGGGGTGAGAGAGAGAGAAGGGCTAAATAGTGATTCCTATTTCTCATTACAAATATCCTGCAAATGTTAGGCTTGAAAGGGATGTTAGGGACCATGTGCTCGACTGTCTCTGTGCCCCAGAGAAGTGCAAGGTACTTAATTCCCAAGCCAGGGCTCTCTCTTCTGGGGTGGCTGCTCTCCATTACTTATGGCTCTATCCTGCCTCTGCTGCCCAAGCACTGACTGGACAGAGAAGTCCTGAGTTCTAATCCTTACACTGCCCCCGAAACAGAACAACTTTGAGGAAGAGCCTGTCTTCTCCTTCCCAGATGAAAGTCTTGCAGAAGTAGGGTACTCC
The DNA here is from genome assembly GCF_027406575.1 of Nycticebus coucang. Taxonomy (NCBI): domain Eukaryota; kingdom Metazoa; phylum Chordata; class Mammalia; order Primates; family Lorisidae; genus Nycticebus; species Nycticebus coucang. Next base: position 85,896,143 of record NC_069795.1, read on the forward strand.
TTTTTTTCCCTCTTGCCTTCTAGTTTTCTTTCTTTTCTTTGCTGCAGTTGCCACCATTTCTTCTTGCCCTACACTGGGCTCACGTCACTCATTTCCACCTGCATTTGAAGGCGAGTGCACCTCTCAGCCCGTGTTTCAGCCATCAATCCTCTCCTGCCTGTCTCTGAGAAGTCAGGCCATCTGTGGCAGAGCAGATCATCTTTCAGAGCTGCACGTCCCGGTCCGGGCCACCATGGTCTCTCTGACTCAGAAAGCCTGCTTTTTTCTCGTCAGGGCTCTGTCTGAAACCTGCATCAGAGAGCAAATGGTCTTAGTGCTGGGCGTTAGGCTTTCGACACGGTCTGGGCTGAGGCGTGCTCTGGTTTGGGCCTTTCAGGAGGAAATGGTTTTAGGACCTGTGACCTGTGAAGCCGGGGTCCTTAGTGTGATGGAGGTCACTTTGCTTGCAGCCCAGCCTGTAGGGTCAGGCACCTCAGGGGCAGATCGCAAAGCCAGAAGGCTGTGGAGGTGGCTTTCTCATCAAACCCTCTCCTACCCCTTTCCTACTCCACCCTTCTCAAGTGGCCGGAGATGAAAGAGACTCAGAGCTGGAGAGGGAGGTGAGGGGAGTTCTCAGAGGCCATGGGCCACCCTTCTGGGCAAAGCAGAGCTGCCCCCCCCGGCCCGTGGCTTTCCTCTCCTCTGGTCCTGCAACCTTCATTTCAGCACTTCCTGTTTGACTGTGCAGGGGGGCAGTCCTGTCCTGTTTCAAAATTGTCTTCCAAATGGCCATGAATACTGCCTTTGTGTAATTACCAGTGATAGAACATACCAAACCCCTCTCTTGGAAGATAGTTGTGTATGAGAAAAGATCATATGTGGTATAGCTGTTGTGTTCTTAGGATGTGCTGTCTCCAAAAAGGCCACAATTCCAGATGTGGGATAACTTCCACAGCAAACAAACCACAAATGGAGGTTTATTTCTCATATATGACAACTCTTAGTGGGTGGTAATTTTCTTTCACACAAGTGACTCAGGGCCCCAGGTTCGCTCTCCTGGATCTCTGCTATGGACTAGGCCGGGCGGTGGAGCCCTCTTGATACTGATGGCCGATGGAGGGACAGAGGTGAAAGCACAGAGAACCCTGTCTGGAAATGAAACCTGCCCTTCCACTCTCATTCCACCGGTAAGACTAGTTCTACCGTCGTACCTCACGGGAACACGAATTGGTCTTCTGGCCCACAACACTACACGGTGGGAGTGGGGGACATTTGGGGAAAATCAGGCCATCTCTGCCACAGGAGGGCTTCTCTTCCACCTCTCACCCCTGAGCAGCAGCATGGGGCATATGCGAGGTGCGGGGTGGGGTCTGCAGGGCAGAAGCATCTCCATCCCTTCTTGTTTCTAATTGGTAAGTAGCGTTTCCCTAAACTGAAGTTCTGTAAATGCTACTGTTGAGATCTTGGCTCTAGCTGAATAACACCTGTCCTATAATTGACTTAATATTGTCTTTAAATTGGTTCACTATTTAATTTAGTTTCACCTGAATAGTCATACTTAGGAAATGATGGTTTTGATGTGATAATTATATTTTTCTTAATATACTCTAAAATAAATATACAATTATTTGAATAAAAATATTTGCAGATATACCACTCTACATATTTGTGCAGCACCAGTAGTATACCTTGCTCATTTAGAAAAATATGATGATTGAGTCTAGCTAAATCCTTGTGACCCCCTTTCTTTCTGCCCTGGTATTCTCCCCCTTCCTTCTTGCCTATGATCCTCCAGGTTCATTGATTCTTTTTGTTCCTCAAGCTTGCTGAGCTCATTCCTACCCCAGGGCCTTTGCACTGGCTGTACCTCTGCAAGGAGCCCTTCCCCCACATTTTGGCATGTCTGGCACTTTCTGCACATTAACATCTTAGCTCAGTTGTCTCCTTCTAGGGAGCCACCTAATCTAAACCAGCTATTTCACACCCTACCTCACGCTGAAGCTAGTCCTTGTATCCATTCCTTTATGCACTTTTCAGGGCCTGGCATTGTCTGTTTATTTGCTGATTTATTTATTGTCCCTCTATTCCTAGTTGGATGTACCTTCTTTAAAAGCAGGGATTATGCTGTTTACCTTGCTTTTGTAATCCTTGGCACGGGACCTGGCACATAATATATATTCCATGAATATTTGCTAAATAAATAAAAGCTAAAAAAATGATAATAGACACATAGATCATTAGTCAAATGTGGATTGAAATAAAGTTTTATCAGCTGCTTGGTAATCCCTAACATGCATTTGTTAAACTGCTAGAGGAGGCAGATTGTGTAAGTCACTGTGGAGCCTCCAATTGCACCCTTGAACTACGGGCCTTCGAGTCTGCAATACATACAACACACCCGACTTATCTGCCCAGCCAGAAAGGGAGAAGCTGGACAAGATAGAGGGGCAGGCCAGGCCTGCCTCTGGAAGGCAGACCCTGGGCCCTCCTACTTACTCAAGGAGGCAGGGGTTCAGAGGAGAGGGGCCAGCAGCTAACTCACCCACGTGTGGGGAGCACAGACGGTCTCAGAGGCTCCCAGAGCCCATGCACTGGTGCCATGAGGCCCAAGGGCTGTCAGCTTCTACCAGTCAGATCGGCTCCAGCTCCTTCTCTTTGGAGGTGGATAAAATTAAGGGATGTTGAAAAACCTGGAAGTGGGCGGCACCTGTGGCTCAGTGAGCAGGGCGCTGGCCCCATATACCGAGGGTGGCGGGTTCAAACCCAGCCCCGGCCAAACTGCAACAAAAAAAATAGCCAGGCGTTGTGGCGGGCGCCTATAGTCCCAGCTACTCCGGAGGCTGAGGCAGGAGAATCGCCTAAGCCCAGGAGTTGGAGGTTGCTGTGAGCTGTGTGATGCCACGGCACTCTACCGAGGGCAATAAAGTGAAACTCTGTCTCTACAAAAAAAAAAAAAAAAAAAGGAGAAAAACCTGGAAGTGTTCTATCCATACCTTGGAATGAGAGATAGGAAAGAGATTGGGCGTTATCTTACTTATAAAACTATGAGGATGATAAACATTGTTTTTGTTGCAAAAGAACCAGTCCAGAAAATAAGTGTAAGATGGGGGAGCAGGCTGATGTTACTCATGTCTTCCACTCTGCAGAAACATGGTTGTCATGAATGTTATGGTGTAACTTTCTGAACCCCACCCACTGCAGAACCGGGGACTGCATTTTCTGCTGTTTAGGACCACTGGGACCACAGCTGAGTCTCTTCCCAGCAATGGCCCCAGGCTGAAGGGAGCAGCCTTATCCAAGGGGGACATGCCCATCCTAGGGCAGTTCCCATTCGATGACAAGTCAATGCGTGGGTACAAAGGCCCTTGCCTCAATCTAGGACAATTCTGAAGGGCACTGTCAGCTGCCCACCAACCACACGGCATTTAACCCCTCCTGCTGCTCAATCCTGCCTCCCTCACGCGCTCACCCAACACTGCCTGCTCGCAAAGCCCTGTCTCAAGCCCCGTCTCACAGGATACCATGTATAAGACCCGGTAGCCTGTGGCTTCCACAATCAGTTGCCATAATGCCTAAGTGAGAACCAGTTTCTCCCGAAAGCCTTTTATTAGATTTGCTTGTGCTTGAGATAGACAGTCCATATCCAAAAAAATAACACTTGGTGCACTTGAAAGGCTGGTGGGTTATTACCTTAAAACAGCTCAAGATAGTAAAGGTTCACATTTTGTGACACACTGAAAAAATGTACAACTTATAGAAATTGAAAATGTCATTTTAGCATAAAAATAGTATTTTCTTTGACATGATGGCAGGTTGCCTTTATACATGTAATAAAAATAGTAAAATTTTGTATTTTAATAAAAATGGAACTTTTTGAAATTAAAAACATCATTTTAACATAGAAAAACAAAATGGTATTTTCTTCAAAATGATGGCAGTTTGCATTTATACGTGTAATAACAATTTTACAAATAATGTTAAAATTAATGGAAAGCAATAAAAATAAGCAAGGTGAAGCAATATTTATTTGTAGAGCAGTTGGCACTTCTCCAGTCTGTCTCCCGGGAGGTGCAGGACCCTGTTTCGGGGTGGCTCCACTTGCTGGGCTCTGCCTGGCCCTGCACCTTCAGCTTGCTCTGAGAGCACCCAGGGGGCTACGATTTCCATGCCTCTTCCTACGACCAGCTTTCTCAGACATCCCAAGCCCCTCAAAGAAGGGCTGGAGTGTGTCATGGCCCTGCCCCACCTGCTTCATGGGGGCTGCACGAAGCAGCCACAGTGCTGAGGACTGACCCGATAAGACCACGTCAGCCTTTTGTCTTTCACCAGATGTGAGTTTGATGTGACTGCCCAGGGGCTGCCCAGAAGACCACAGAAATCTAGGAGAGATAATTCTCTTCACTGTGAAGTTCGATCAGTGAGAGACAGGAGGCAGAAGGGAGGTGACCATGACACCATCGCCTTTCTTCTGGCCCCTCCCTGCTCCAACAGCGAGCTGCTCTCCCCAGTGGAGGTTCCATCCAGGAAGACGTCTCCTGAGACCCAGCTGTGGCCTGCATGAACTGGTGGTGGGGTGGCAATATGGTCCCTGTCTTTTTGCATATTTTTCCCCTCCTTTGCCTCCCTTCCCTTTCACCCTCATTCTTGCGGCCCTAGGATCACACTCTCCTACAAGACATCAGAATTAAAGCTTTGCTTCAAATTTTTTCCTAAAAAAATAAATAAAAATTTTTGCCTAGATGAAAATATAGGCATGGATTGGAATTTTTGTCTCCATTTCTCAGTTGAGTAGACTAGGGGTAAAATTAGCTACCCAAGGCCACAGTGACCCAGTAAGTGATAGATTGGGGTTCAGTCATGTGTTCTGGCTCCAAAGTGGCTGTTTTTCTTAAGCTTGAAATGTGATTTTTTATCATGAGTTTCAAGAACTAATTAACTATTTCTGTTTCTGTAAAGGTAGTATTTAGGGTGAGGGGCAGTGGGGACCAGGGTGTGCAGTAATCGCCAGAAAGGAAGGAGAAAATCTTCCTGTGAAGGGCAGATGACTCGAGATTAGAGTCCCATAGACTCTATTCCCTAAGCCCTTCTAGCCCAAGGTGCAAAATCAAGCCTGTACTTCTAAGATTAGTGAGAGCCCTGAGAATAGTGTTGCCATGTGTCTTAGTTCCTAGGGCTGCCATACAAATGATCATAAACTTGGGTGGCTTAACACAACAGCAATGTACTCTTGTACTCTCTCAAAGTTCTGCAATTGTCGGCAGTCTTTGGCTTGTTATCCACACCTCTCTTGGCTCCATTCTGCTTTCTTCCTTGGCCTTTATCTTGTAAGGACTCTCTAAAGGCATTGAAGGCCCTCCTGTTTAACTCAGAGTAATCTCCCCATCTCAAAATGCTTGATTTAATTACATCTGCAAAGACCCCTTTTCCAAAAATGTAACATTTACAAATTACGGGGATTAGGACTTGTTATATTTGGGTGGCTATTATGCAACCTGCTTCTCTATGGAACAGGCTTCTTTGCCTGGAGACGTCAGTGTGCTAAACATGCTTAAAACAGTTCTGGAGTGTTCCTCTACTTTACACTATTTGTCTTAGCAGCCGGCACAGCGCAGGAGTGCTCGGGGTTGTGGAGGTGGCTGAAGCCAAGCTTTCTCCTTATCCAGCACTGAGCTAAGAGGGGAACCCAAGCACAGTTACCCTGCCCTACCCTCCGCGCCTGAGGGAGGGATGAGGCCTTTCACGTCATCCTGATGGTGACATGGTTTTCCTATTACAGGGACCCCAGAGACCCTTGGGCTCTATTGCCTCTGTTTGAATTTTTAGTTCCTGTTGATTCCCCGATCCAATATTTATATTTTGCAGAACTATCTCATGGCCAGTTTTAGAGGAACAAATCTTTCTAATCACAAATATTTGCAGTGCATGACCTTGCTGCACTTTGGCCAGTGATGTTGAAAGCAGAGTCATGTGCAGCCCCGAGCTCCCCTACAGACATGTCCATTTGAGCAGTTCCCAGCAGCGCTGTCTTCTTAGGCCTCTTGTGGAGATTACCATGAGGTGCTGAAGGAAAAAGAGAACAAGCTGTGCCTGAGGGCCAGATGCCATGCAAAGAGGGCAGACGAATGCCAGCTTCCTTCTTTTATTTATTCTTACGTTGGTTTCTCTTCATTTACCTCAGGGGCTCCACCTAATTCGATTAATTATCATCTGTTTCCCCAAGTTCCCTACCTACTTCTCAACCCTTTGCTTCCAGTAGTTAATGTGACTTTTAATTTTGAGAACACGGGGGCACTTGGGTAAATTCCCTCAATCCAGGCCTCCTCTACTTTCTCACCTGCAAACCTAACACCACACCCATCCTTTCTCCCTTCTCAGTATTAGAACTATGTAAGCAAAGTCTTCCTTTGACGTGGAGGTTTCTCCTTTTCTCTGTGCCCTGGTCTTTATTCCATCAATTAGTCCCTTACTCTCTCTTTTTCACAGTAGCTCTATCGAGGTATAATTTACATACCATGAAACTTGCCCCTTTCAAGTATAAAATAATGTTTTTAGCCCATATTTGCAGTTTACATTCATCATGAGTACTAATTCTAGATTATTTTCATCATCACAAAATGGAACTCCATACCCACTAGAAAGTCATTCTCTATTCTTGTTCTGTACCCATCCCCAGCTTTCAGTAACCACTTACTTTCTGTTTTTATAGTTTTTCCTATTCTGAACACTTCATATCAAAGGACTCCTACAAGAAGTGGTCTTTTGTAAGTGTCTTTCACTGGCACCCTGTTTTTGAGGGTGTTTTTTTGTCTGTGCTGTGGCTATCTCATCACATCATTCTTTTTAATGTATGAATAATATTCCACTGTATTCTCTGTACTTGTTTATCAGTGCACAGGCATTTGAATTGTTTGCACCTTGTGGCTATCATGAATGTTAATGTTATGAACGTCCATGTACACATTTTTGTACGAGTGTGTTTTCTGTTCTCTTGGGTATAGAGCTAGGGGTCCAATTGCTGGGTCACATGGTAACTCTATTTAACATTTTGAGCAACTGTCAAATTGTTTCCTAAAGTGTCTACAGCATTTTACATTCCCCTAGTAATGCATAAGGGTTCTAATTTTTTCACACCCTTCCCAACATTTGCTGTTTTCTGTCTTTTTGATCATGTCCTTCCTAGTCTGTGTAAAATGGTAATACATTGTATTCCTGATTTGCATTTCCCTAAAGACTAAGGATGTTGTCTTAGTCTGTTTAATGTGCTGCTATGACAGAATACCAGAGACTGGATAATTTGTAAAGGAAAGAAATTTATTTCTCACAGGTCTGGAGGTTGAGAAATCAAAGAGTGAGGTGTTGGTACATGATAGGGGCCTTCGTGCCGTGTCATGACACGGAGGAAGGCATCACAGGGGATGAGGTAAGAGGAGAGAATGACAGAGCAGGCTGAACTCACTCATTATAAGGATCTACTGTTGCAATAGCAAACTCACTCCAGCAATAGCAGCATTAATCTATCTATGAGGGCAGAACCCTCATGACCTAATTACTTCCCACCTCTCAACATTATTGCACTGAGGATCAAGTTTCCAACACCTGAATTTTAGGGGTGGACATATTCAAACCATAGCAGATATCGAACTTCTTTTGTGATTATTGGCTATTCATATACCTTCTTTAGAGAAATGTCTAAGATGCTTTCTCATTTAAAAATGGGCTCGCTTGACTTTTTATTATCGAATTGTGTTTTTATATATTGTTGATACTAGTCCTTTACCAGATTATGATTTGCAAATATTTTCTCCTAGTCTGTGGATTATCTTTTTCACTTTCTTGATGGTTTTTCATTTTTACTTTCTTTTTCCTTTTGCTTTCTTATGCTTTTAAAGAGGTTTTTAATATTGATGAAGTCTGGGTTATTAATTTTTGTTATTGTGGCTTATGCTTTTTGTATCCTAAGAAATCATTGCTTAGTCCAAGAGAACAAAGATTTACTCTTTATGTTTTTTTTCATAAGAATTCTATAGCTTTTGCTCTTACATTTAGGTCCATGATCCATTTCCAGTTAATTTTGGATATGGTAAAAAGTCTGAAATTGTTAGCATATCTCTCTAAATTCATGTTTTTTGCATGTAGGTATCCAGTTGTTCTGGTATGAGTCATTGTAAAGATTATTCTTTCCCCACTGTATTGTCCTGACACCTTGTCAAAAATTAATTAAATATACACATCTTCTTACTCACATGTGGGAGCTAAATGTTAAAAACAACTGATCTCATGAAGACAGAAAGTAGAATTATGGTTACCAGAAGCTGGAAAGGGTCACAGGGAAGGGGATGGTTAATGGGTGCAAAAATATAGTCAGAATAAACAAGATCTAGTATTTGATAGCATAACAGTGGCTATAGTCAACAATAAGTTATTGCCTACTTTAAAATAACTAAGAGAGTGGAATTGGAATGTTCCTAATACAAAAAAATACTAAATGTTTGAGGGAATGGATATCCCAATTTTCCTCATTTAATTAATTCACATTGTATGTCTGCGTCCAAACATCACACGTATCCTATAAAGATATCTGACTATTATGTACCCATAGCAATTTTTAAAAAGACATGAAAAAAAAATTGAGTATAAACATAAGGCTTATTAATAAATTCTTGATTTCATTCCATTGATATATAAGTCTAGTCTATGTCAGTGTATCCTATCGAGATTACTGTAGTTTTGTCCTAAGTTTTAAGTCAGGACGCTTGGGTGCTGGGGTAGTCAGAAGCTCCTCGATGTGCTCAAGCTTTCTTCACTCTCCACTCGCACAAGCAGGCACAGCTTGGGGCTCAGTAATGTCTCCCCAGTGCCCCTTAATGTTCTGTCCTTGGTGCACTTTTCTTCTCAGTTTACATTCTACATGACAAATCTTACCAACTTCAGTTTTTGGTTTTTTTTTTTGCTGATTTTTTGATTTTTAGTATTTATTTATTTATTTTTTATTATTAAATCATAGCTGTGTACATTAATACGATCATGTGGCACCATACCCTGGTTTTATAGACCGTTTGACACATTTTCATCACACTGGTTAACATGGCCTTCCTGGCATTTTCTTAGTTATTGTGTTAAGACATTTACATTCTACATTTACTAAGTTTCACATGTACCCTTGTAAGATGCACCGTAGGTGTAATCCCACCAATCACCCTCCCTCTGCCCATCTTCCCCCTCCATCCCCTCCCTCTCCCCCTCCCCCATTCTTAGGTTATAACTGGGTTATAGCTTTCATGTGAAAGCCATAAATTAGTTTCATAGTAGTGCTGAGTACATTGGATACTTTTTCTTCCATTCTTGAGATACTTTACTAAGAAGAATATGTTCCAGCTCCATCCATGTAAACATGAAAGAGGTAAAGTCTCCATCTTTCTTTAAGGCTGCATAATATTCCATGGTGTACATATACCACAATTTATTAATCCATTCGTGGATCAATGGGCACTTGGGCTTTTTCCATGACTTAGCAATTATGAATAGAGCTGCAATAAACATTCTGGTACAAATATCGTTGCTATAATGTGATTTGTGGTCTTCTGGGGTATATACCTAGTAGAGGAATTATAGGATTGAATGGAAGATCTATTTTTAGATCTCTAAGTGTTCTCCAAACATCTTTCCAAAAGGAATGTATTAATTTGCATTCCCACCAGCAGTGTAGAAGTGTTCCCTTTTCTCCACATCCACGCCAACATCTCTGGTCTTGGGATTTTGTGATATGGGCTAATCTTACTGGAGTTAGATGATATCTCAAAGTAGTTTTGATTTGCATTTCTCTGATGATTAAGGATGATGAGCATTTTTTTCATATGTCTGTGGGCTGTGCGCCTGTCTTTTTCAGAGAAGTTTCTCTTCAAGTCCCTTGCCCAGCCTGCGATGGGATCACTTGCTCTTTCCTTGCTTATACGTTTGAGTTCTCTGTGGATTCTAGTTATTAAACCTTTGTTGGAGACATAACCTGCAAATATCTTCTCCCATTCTGAGGGCTGTCTGCTTGATTTACTTATTGTGTTCCTGACTGTGCAGAAGCTTTTTGGTTTGATCAGGTCCCAATAGTGTGTTTTTTGAAGCTGCTTCAATTGCCCGGGGGTCCTCCTCATAAAATATTCGCCCAGACCAATTTCTTCAAGACTTTTCCCTGCACTTTCTTCTAGTATTTTTATAGTTTCATGTCTTATGTTTAAATCTTTTATCCAGTGAGAGTCTATCTTAGTTAATGGTGAAAGGTGTGGGTCCAGTTTCAGTCTTCTACAGGTTGCCAGCCAGTTTACACAGCACCATTTGTTAAATAGGGAATCTTTTCCCCACTGAATGTTTTTAATTGGCTTGTCAAAGATCAAATAATAGTAAGTAGCTGGATTCATCTCTTGGTTCTCTATTGTGTTCCATACATCTACTTCTCTGTTTTTGTGCCAGTACCATGCTGTTTTGATCACTATCGATTTATAGTATAGTCTGAGGTCCAGTAGTGTGATTTCTTCTGCTTTTTTTTTTTTTTTTCTTTTTCTTTTTGTAGAGACAGAGTCTCACTTTATGGCCCTGGGTAGAGTGCTGTGGCATTATACAGCTCACAGCAACCTCCAACTCCTGGTCTTAAGTGATTCTCTTGCCTCAGCCTCCCGAGTAGCTGGGACTACAGGCGCCTGCCACAACGCCCGGCTAGTTTTTGGTTGCAGTTCAGCTGGGGCTGGGTTTGAACCCGCCACCCTCAGTATATGGGGCCGGCGCCTTACCGACTGAGCCACAGGCACCGCCCTCTGCTTTGTTTTTATTTCTGAGTAATGTCTTGGCTATTCAAGGTTTTTTCTGATTCCATATAAAATGAAGTATTATTATTTCAAGATCTTTAAAGTATGACAGTGGAGCTTTAATAGTGATTGCATCAAAATTGTATACTGCTTTGGGTAGTATGGACGTTTTAACAATGTTGATTCTTCACAGCCATGAGCACAGTATGTTTTTCCATTTGTTGACACTTTCAGCTATTTCTTTTCTTAGAGTTTCATAGTTCTCTTTATAGAGATCTTTCACATCCTTTCTTAGATAAACTCCCAAATATTTCATCTTCTTTGGCACTACTGTGAATGGAATAGAGTCCTTAACTATTTTTTAATCTTGACTATTGCTGGTATATATAAAGGCTACTGATTTATGAATGTTGATTTTGTAACCTGAGACACTGATGTATTCCTTGATCACTTCTAAAAGTTTTGTAGTAGAATCCCTGGTGTTTTCCAGATATACTATCATATCATCTGCAAAGAGCGAAAGTTTGATCTCTTCTGACCCTATATGGATACCCTTGATCTCCTTTTCTTCCCTAATTGCAGTGGCTAAAACTTCCATTACAATGTTAAAGAGCAGTGGAGACAATGGGCAGTGTTGCCTGGTTCCTGATCTGAGTGAAATGATTTCAATTTAACTCCATTTAATATGATATTGGCTGTGGGTTTGCTGTAGATGGCCTCTATCAGTTTAAGAAATGTCCCTTCTATACCAATTTTCTTAAGTGTTCTGATCATGAAGGGATGCTGGGATATTATCAAAAGCTTTTTCTACATCAATTGAGAGAATCATATGGTCTTTGTTTTTTAATTTGTTCATGTGCTGAATTATATTTATAGATTTACATATATTGAAATGGCCTTGAGACCCTGGGATAAAACCCACTTGCTCATGATGTGTAATTTGTTTGATGTGTTGCTGGATTCTGTTTGTTAGGGTCTTGTTGAATATTTTTGCATCTATATTCATTAGTGATATTGGTCTATAATTTTCTTTCTTTTCTTTTTGGGTCTTTTCCTGGTTTGGGGATCAGGGTGATATTCTGCTTTTTTTTTTTTTTTTTCTTTTTGTAGAGACAGAGTCTCACTTTATGGCCCTGGGTAGAGTGCTGTGGCATTATACAGCTCACAGCAACCTCCAACTCCTGGGCTATATTTACTTCGTAGAACATGTTGGGTAGTCTTCCTTCTTTTTCTATATTTTGGAACAGGTTGAGTAATATAGGTATTAGTTCCTCTTTAAAGGTTTGATAGAATTCTGACATGAAGCCATCTGGTCCTGGGCTTTTCTTTTTAGGGAGATTTTGTATGGTTGATGCTATTTCAGAACTTGATATAGGCCCGTTCAACATTTCCACTTGTTTCTGACTAAGCCTTGGAAGGTGACATGCTTCCAAGTATTGGTCAATTTCCTTCAGATTTTCATATTTCTGAGAATAAAGTTTCTTGTAATATTCATTAAGGATTTTTTGAATTTCTCAGGAGTCTGTTGTTATTTCGTCTTTGTCCATTTCTGATTGATGAAATTAGAGATTTTACTCTTTTTTTTTCCTGGTTGGGTTAGCCAAAGTTTTATCTATTTTATTTACCTTTTCAAAAAACCAACTTTTGATTTATTGGTCTGTTGTATAATTCTTTTGTTTTCAATTTCATTTAATTCTGCTCTAATATTGGTTATTTATTTTCTTCTACTGGGTTTGGGGTTGGAATGTTCTTCCTTTTCCAGTTGCTTGAGATGTTCCATTAAGTTATTAACTTCCTCTCTTTCTGTTCTCTTGAGGAAGGCTTGCAGTGCTATAAATTTCCCTCTTAGGACTGCCTTTGCGGTATCCCAGAGGTCTGATAATTCATGTCTTCATTGTCATTTCATTCCAAAAATTGGCAATTTCCTTCTTAATCTCCTCTCTGACCCAGCTATCATTCAGCATAAGGTTATTTAACTTCCATGTTTTTGTATGAGTATGCAGATTGCTGTTGTTACTGAGTTCAACTTTTATTCCATGGTGGTCTGAGAAGATGCAAGGACTAATTTCTATTCTTTTAAATTTACTGAGGTTAGACTTGTGACCTAGATGTGATGAATTTTGGAGTACTTTGTTTTAGGAGATTAAAAGTTGATGAACACCCTCTTCTGGTTTGAAAAGTTTCAGCAGAGAGATCTGGAGTCATAGTCTTCCCTTTGTAGGTAATGGTTTTCTTACGTCTGGCTACTTTTAGAATTGTCTCCTTCATATTAACTTTAGTGAAATTAATTATGATGTTCCTAGGGGATGTCTTATTTGGGTTGAGTCGTGCTGGGGTTCTGAAACTGTCTGGTATCTGAATTTCAGAATCTCTTGACATGTCTGGAAAATTCTCTTTCATAATTTCATGGAGAAGGGCCTCTGTGCCTTGCGAAGCCACTTCATCACTTTCAGGGATTCTGATGAGGTGGATATTAGCCTTCTTCTAATTATCCCAGAGCTCTCTGAGAGAATGATCTGTTTTTGCCCTCCATTTCTCTTCCTCTTTGAGAGTTTGGGAGTGTTCAAAAGCTTTGTCTTCAATGTCAGAAATCCTTTCTTCTGCTTGCTCCATTCTGTTACTGAGGGATTCTACTGTATTTTTCAGATCTTTGAGGACTGCAAATTCTTGCTTCAATGTGTCAAAATCTTTGGTGGTTTTCGTCTTTAAAATTGTTGAATTCTTAAGATGACTTTTGAATTTCTCCTCAAATTTCTAATTCCAAATTTTGAATTGCTCCTCGAAATTGAATTCCAAATTTTCCTACATTCTATTAATCTTGTTTGCAATCCAAATTCTGAATTTGATTTCTGACATCTCGGCCATCTGTTTATGAATGGGATCTTCAGTTACATCTGCCATATCTTTCCTTGGGGGTGGGGGGATTTGATGTACTAGAGTTTTTCTGCTGATTCCACCCCATGGTTATGTTATACCATTTGACTTTTCCCCTGGAGCTTTGCCGAGGACCCATACAGGCTATGGCCTGAGAAACTGGGGACCTGTTTGGTGTGGTGGGGCTAAGTGGCTCTGTCTTGTTTTCAGCTGGTCTCTGTCCAACCCTAGTGAAACAGTTACTCTGTGCTGAAGTCTCAGCTGTGAAGAAATAAGCAGTTAAGTCACCCCGCCCCCCGCAGGCAACAATTGGAAAAGGAAAATCAAACCTTCCTACAACCACATACCCAGGGAACAACTTGGATAGTCCTCAGGCGATTGGCTCCATTCAAAAGGTCCAAATCAATTGTCTCAGTCAGCACCTATCTCAGGTGGAAGAGGTTAAAAGGTCTCTTGCAACTAGATTGCAGGAGTCTGCTGACAACTCAAATATGACTTGCTTCAGAGCTCCTTGAGGTCAGGAGGACCCACCAGCAAACAGATTAGTCTGGGAAGGTTGATGACTTCTTTCCCACCTTGTACCTCTGTCACACCCAGTCTCTGATAACCCTGCCAGGCTGTGACCAGTTGCCTCCAATGAACAGATACTCCAGGAGTTTGCACCTGTCTGAATCACAAGGAAATCTGTATCTCCTCAGCCAGGCTGCTGCTATCTGCCTCTATCCGGCAGGGGGAAGTGAGGCCTGACAACCTCAAGTGCTTGATGGAGGCTGGGGGTGTTCACTCAGTTCCAGCCCCATCCCTAATTGATGTTACTGACAGAACAGAAGAACTTTGCGGAATTTGTTTCTGTCCCTGCTAAAGGAGGGAGAAGAGGAGGAGAAGCTGTGCTGAGTTCACAGAACCTGCACCTCAGGCCCTGTCTTTGCAGCTGCCTGGTAGTTTGTATTTGCAGCGCGGTTAGCTGTCAGTTCTAGCCTCCTGCCCTCCTTTGTTTAGGCTGATGATCCCCTGGGGCCAGGTGCATCTTAGGCTCAGTAAAGCTGTCCTCTGGGTCAACCCTGCCCTGGAAGTCTGCTGGCACTGTGTGTGTGTTTTCTAGTCCTTGCCCTCCACCCTGGCTGGTACCACCTCAGGCAAACCCTTTACTCATGGGGCTGTTTTTCCATCCCAGATCTGTTCCACCAGTGATTGCCACCTGAGAAGATGCCCAGCCTCCTCTGGCTGCCCAGAGAGACAGGAGGTGTGACTCCAGAATATCCAGGGATGAGTCCTATTTTTGCCAAAAAAAGCTGCTGTTCTGCACCTTGGGGCACCTCCGCTCCAGCGTGGTTCCCTCTCATCCAACCATCCTCTCCTTACTCCCGTGCCACAGAATCAACACTGACCAGCTGTAGTCTAGGCCCTGTCCACACCCCTTGAGAAATCACCCAACAATCTGGACTTCTGGGAGACAGGCCTGCAGACCTCAGAGTGAGAGCAGAGGGGAGTGCTGGGAGCTCAGAATTGCAGGTAGAGAATATATACAGTTTTACACAGTTTTACGCCTGACAGGAGAGCCCCATGGCGCCCTAGTAGGGGAAGTAGGTCCAGTTTTTAGAGGGTCTCTCCCGTGGAGTGTAGTGGGAGGACCTTTGAACTCTGCTTGTTTGTTTATGGGGCACTCCGAACCATTCTCATGGGGGAGGGGACTCCTGTCCTGTTGGTGATGGATTTTGTACCTTTTGTTTGTACCCTTGGGGTCGCAGCTCACCTCAGCAGGGTTGATGTGTGTTCTTCAATGTTCTCTCGGCACAGCTCTAATCCACCAGGTTACTTGCTAAATTTCTGTCCTGTAACTCTCCTTCTGGAAGGGAGCCTCTGTGGAAAGCTGGCTTCAGTCAGCCATCTTATCTCCGCCAACTGACTTTCATAGTTTTTACTGTCATCTGTATGCTGATGTGCTGTCGCTTTTCTCATATCCAGTTGTATGCATCCAGCTACCTCTTGGATATCTCCACTTGAAAGTCCTACAGGCCAGTCAAATCCAAGAAGTCAAAAGAAAATTTTGAAGCCTACTTATCCTGCCTGATTTGTTCTTCTTCCAACATGATGCAAATCCTTGAAACTTAGGAAAATTTAGACATCTTCCTAGAGGTGGTGAGAATTGCCTTAGCTCACTGAGATAGCTGGACAATCCTTTCTAATTGGTATGGGATTCTCTGATGTAGAAAGAGATAATTTGACATTTTGCCCTATCCTCAGAAAGTTTTAGTCTTGAGCAAGAGATAGGAATAGACACATCTGACTGTATTCCAAGGCAAGTTAAGAAAAGTACAATAGCAGAAAAATAAATGATAATTAAAGCTCAAGAGAGAATGAGCTTGATTCTGCCAGGAGGGGTAGCAAAGGGAAATATAGAGGCTTCGCAGTGATGGAGGCTTTTGAACTGGAACAGGAAGGTGATTGGGACTTGGAGGGAGCAGGGTGATAGGAAATTGGCTGAGCTCTTATGGGAAATAAACCAGTCTACAGGAAGAAACATGGTTTGGTACGTCTGGTAGGAGATAGGAAGAAAATAGCAGGTGTCAAGGTGGAGGTCAGAATTTGAAGTATCTTGAATACCACCATGGGAAATTTGAGATTTATTCTGTAAATAGGAACAAATCATTGAAGCTGTTAATCAGGGTAGTGACAGAATCAGAATTATATTTTAGTAACACTCAAAGAGTTTTATGAGTTTAATGTTTGCATGCATTTTTTTAAAAGTTGTTCCTGGGCCAGGCATGGTGTCTCACAGCTGTAATCTTAGCACTCTGGGAGGCTGACATGGGTGTATTGCCTGAGCTCAGGAGTTTGAGACCAGCCTAAGCCAGAGCGAGACTCTGGTCTCTATAATAGCCATGAGTTGCGGCAGGTGCCTGTAGTCCCAGCCACTGGGGAGGCTGATACAAGAGAATCACTTGAGCCCAAGAGTTTGAGGATGCTGTGAACTGTGATGTCATGGTACTCTACTGAGGGTGACAAAGTGAGACTCTGTCTGAAAAAAAAACAAAAACAAAAAGAGAAGTTATTCCTGGGCATCTCAGAGTAAGAGAAAGGGAAAAGATCTTGGGAGATCACCTATCCTTGTTTCTACTTTGAAAGGAGTGATTCTTATATTTTAAAATAAGAAGATAATGAAGTGGCATTGGACATTAACCTGCCACCATTTAGCCATGGAGTCTTCTTCCTCAAACCCTTCTGGCCTGCCACCATTTAGTCATGGGAGTCTTCTTCCTCAAACCCTTCTGGTGCTGTCTTTTGTTGAAAGTGAAATGTGAGGCTGTGTGTGGTGGCTCATGCCTGTAATCTTAGCATTCTTGTAGTTGGAGACCAGAGGATTACTTGAGGTTAGGAGTTCAAGACCAGCTTAAGCAAGAGACCCTGTCTCTAAAAAAAAAAAAAAAAATAGACAAATTAACCAGGTTGGGTGGTGGATATCTGTTTCCCAGCTACCTGGAAGGCTGGGGCAGGAGGATCACTTGAACCCAGGGGTTAGAGGTTTCTGTGAGCTATGATGACATGGCTGCATTGCAGCTGGGGTAAGACAGTGAGATCCCCCTCCATCTCAAAACAAACAAACAAACAACCCCCTCCCCCCAAAACCCCAGTGAAATGTGTGTCACTGTGTCCTGAAGCTGGGAGGAAAAAAAATATACATTAAACAAACAGGAGAAAAAAACACAAAGAAAAACCCACCAACAGCCATACATGGCAGGTGTACAAATTCTTCCTCACTCAACAGCCCTCCCCACCCTGACATCCTGTAACGTTGCTGAATCTGGAATAGAACATGGGTAAAGAGAGGTTTTCTCTGGACGTAGTACACAAAAGTCTTTTAATAATTTACGCTCCAGGGCCTCCTCTTCTCTGACAACTCCTTGCTTCTCCAGTAGGAAGCAATCTCTTCAACCTCTGCTTTCATGACTCTGATATCTGTCAAGTTCTCATGGCATTTGCTCCCACAGGGCCCATCAAACCCCAAGGCCATGATGCCCAGCACAGGGCTCTGGTGTCCAGGCCCCTCAGGAGAGTAATCTGTAAAATATGCTGTCTTAGGGGATGTAAAGAACAATGTTATGAAGAGTGGGAAGAAAATATTAGAGCTTCTATTTATGCTTATTTTTAACCCCAAATAAGAAAGAAATGAAGGTTTGTTATTTATAAAGTATAGATTGATAGGACTATATACATATGAAATACAAAAATACAAATAAATGTATTAGAGTGAACGCAATATCTGTGGGATTGGATAAAACATGTTTGGGGACCACTGTTCTAATGCTGAATTTAGGATTGTTGCTTGAAAATTAATTAACTTAAAAAAAGATTTAGCTTTAAATAGGAAAATTCACTGGCAAAGAAACATCCAGTCATTCTTTCCTTCTTACCTTCAAACAGATACAAATATTAAACAGTGTCTTCTATGTGTCAGGCAGTATGCTGGGACCTGTGACTTACTCTGTTGTTTAAACGTGACATCCCAGCTCAGTGCCTGTAGCTCAGCTAGGGCGCCTGCCACATACACGGGGATGACAGGTTCGAATCCAGCCCCGGCCCACCAAATGACAATGACAACTACAACCAAAAACTAGCCAGGTGTTGTGGCAAGCGCCTGTAGTTCCAGCTACTTGAGAAGCTGAGGCAATTAAGCCCAAGAGCTGGAGGTTGCTGTGAGCTGTGATCTTATGGCACTTTACCCAGAGCAACAGCTTGAGACTCTGTCTCAAAAATTGCTCCTCCCCCCTTTTTTTGAGACAGAGTCTCACTATGTCACCCTAGGTACGGGGCTGTGGTATCACAGCTCATAGCAACCTCAAACTCTTGGGCTTAAGCAATTCTCTTCCCTCAGCCTCTGGAGTAGCTGGGACTACAAGCGCCCGCCACAATTCTGTTGCAATTGTCATTGTTGCTTAGCTGGCCCTGGCTGGGTTCGAACCTGCCAGCCTCGGTATATGTGGCCAACGCCGTAACAACTGTGCTACGGGCACCAAGCCAGATATTCCTTATTTTGATATGTGGAAAACTTTGAAGAAATTTTAGCCCACATAATGTAACAGCAGGCTGTGAGTGAGAAAGCGTATGGTGAAGTAGGCACTCTTACTGCCTCCTGCAGAGGGAGGTGAGATTTGGGCAAGACTTTCCTGCAGTACCTTTTGGCACACATGTCAAAGACCTTTAACAAGTTTGTACCTTAGAACCAACAGGTCCACTTTCACACAATTTTCTGAAGTCAAATTAAAAGATTTTTGCAGATATTTAGCTGCAAGAATGATCATCATATCATGTCTAATGTTAAAAAATTAGAAACAACCCAAATGCCCAACAACATGAAATTGTTTATGCAGTGTGTTATATCCACTCAGTAAGATACAACCCAACCATAAAAATTTGATATATAAATGCATATTTAATTACCTTGAAAGTTATTTATAACATTTTAACATTAAGATGCATTCAGTACTATGTATTATATAACACAGAATGATTCTATTAGTATTCATCCATATAGAAAAAGATTGAGGTGAAACATGCTAAAATGTTTTTTAGTTTTAAAATTGACAGTATAGGGTGGCGCCTGTGGCTGAAAGGAGTAGAGTGCCCGGCCCCATATGCTGGAGGTGGTGTGTTCAAACCCAGCCCTGACCAAAAACCGCAAAAAAAGAAAACAAAAAAAATTTAACAGTATAAAGTATATATTTTTTGGTTTTAGCTATGTACAGATTTGCATAACCACCACAACAGGTAGGGCAAACAGTTCCATCACCTGACACCTTATGCTGCCCTTTGGAATCACACCCTTCTTTTCCTTCTAACCCCTGGTGACCCTAGACATGTTCTCTGTTGTAATAGTTTTGCCTTTTGCAGAATGTCATATAAATGAAATCAGTACCTAACTTTGAAAAAAACAACACTTCTTTTGCTCAACATAATGCCTTTGAGATATGTGTAGTAACAATTGTTTTATACTGAGAGATAATTCAATTATGTGGCTGTACCACAGTTGTTTATTCATTCACCTGTTGAAGAATATTTGAGTTCTTTGCACTTTAGGAATACTCAGAACAGAGATGCTACAAACATTTGCATACAGGTTTTTATGTAAACATATGATTCCCTGTGACATAGGGTAAGTGTACATTTTATTTTGTAAGAACCTGCTAAACTATTTTACAGAGTATTTTACCTTTTTACTTGCCTATCAGGAATGCATAAGGGTACCAGTTGCTCTGTATTTCCATCAGCACTTGTTAATTTCTAAAAAAAATTTTATTTTAGCCATTCCAATAAGTATGCAGTGATATCTCATTGGGCTTTTTGTTTTTATTTCCGAATGGCTAATGATGTTGAGCATTCTACGTGTGTATTTGCCATCTGTATATCCTCTGTGATGCAATGTCTATTCATGTCTCTTTTACATTTGGAAAAATT
The DNA here is from genome assembly GCF_027406575.1 of Nycticebus coucang. Classification (NCBI taxonomy): domain Eukaryota; kingdom Metazoa; phylum Chordata; class Mammalia; order Primates; family Lorisidae; genus Nycticebus; species Nycticebus coucang. Next base: position 85,916,242 of record NC_069795.1, read on the forward strand.
GAATTATTTGTTTTTTTAGTGTTGAGTTTTCAGAGTTCCTTATATATTCTAAGTACAAATCCTTTGCTAGGTATGTCATTTGCAACTACTATATCTCCTCCCAGTCTTTCTTTTCATTTTCTTTCTTTCTTTTTTTGAACCCGCCACCTCCCCTATATGGGGCTAGCGCCCCACTCCCTTGAGCCACAGGCACTGCCCTCTTTTCATTTTCTTAATAGTATCTTTCATAGGGAAAAGATTTTAAATTTTGATGAAGTCCAATCAATTTATTTTTTTTTTTATGTATTGTGTTTTTAGTGTGATGTCTAAGAAATCTTTGCTTAACCCTAAGTCATAAAGGTTTCTTTTTATTCTTCTTAAAGTTTTATAACATTACATTTTATATTTATATCTGTGATTCATTTTGTGTTAATTTTTAAATAGAGTGCAAAGATTAGGTTGAAGTGGTTCACGTATTTGCATATGGGTAGCCTATGGTTCCAATATTATTTTTTGAAAATAAATTAAGTCACCTTTATGTCTCTGTTAAAATTAATTTGCCAATGTACATAGAGCTCTTTCTAGACTCTCTATTCTGTACTAACCTGTGTGTCTATTTGTTTACCAATACTATACTTTTTCTACTTACTTTATAGCCTTGAAATCAGGTAAAGTGAGTTCTTCAACTTTCTTCTTTTTAAAATTTGTTTTGGTTTCTAGTTCCCTTTTTTCTTTACACACAAACTTTAAGATCAGCTTTTTATTTATTTACTTATTTATTTTGAGACAGAGTTTCAAGCTGTCACCCTGGGTGGAGTGCTGTGGCATCACAGCTCACAGCAACTTCAAACTCTTGGGCTTAAGTGATTCTCCTGCCTCAGCCTCCCAAGTAGCTGGGACTACAGGTGTCCGCCACAATGTCTGGCTATTTTTTTTTTGTTGTTGTTGTTGTTGCAGTTGTCATTGTTGTTTTAGCTGGCTCAGGCCAGGTTTGAAACCACTACCCTTGGTCTAAGTGGCCAGCACCCTGCTGACTGATCTACCCCTAACATCAACTTTTTATATCTAAAAAAATCTTCCTGGGGATTTTTTTTTTTTTTTTGACACAAAGTCTCACTATGTTGCCCTTGGTAGAGTGCTGTGCTGTCATAGCTCACAGCAACCTATAACTCTTGGGCTTAAGTGATTCTCTTGCCACAGCCTCCCAAGTAGGTGGGACTACAGGCACCTGCCACACGCCTGGCTATATTTTTTGATGTTGTTGTAGTTGTCACTGTTGTTTAGCTGGCCCAGGCCATGTTTGAACCGGCCAGCCTCGGTGTATGTGGCTGGTGCCCTAGCCACTGAGCTATAGGCACCCGAGCCAGTGGGGATTTTGATTGTAATATAATTCATTCTCTCTGTCAATTTGTAAAGAAATGATATCTTAACTACACCAGTCTTCCAATTCATGAACATGGTATGTCTCTTCATTTGCTATAAGACTTTAACAAAGTTTATGATTGTCCTCTTTTTATTTACTTACTTTGAATGTTTCCTATTTTAAAATGTATTGTTGGTTGAGATTAAAGGGGGGTGGCCGAATAACAGCTTCCCTGCAACTGGGAACAGCGAGTCTGGGGAGACAAGACTCCAGGCATCTCTGGATGGTGGGATCTGCCTATAATCATCCCTTTGAGGATACAGGGAGCCAGCAAGGGATTTCTGGACCCCAAGAGGAGGACAAAAACAGTGGAAAACTGGCAAGTGGTTGCATGTGTTCGATCGACCTAATCACGCCGGCAACGGTAAGTACAAGCAGCAGTGAGACTGCAAACCGGAAAGGCCTTACCTGTGAACTGTTTCAGTGTTCTTGGACTTGGCACTCAGTTGAACTGCCTTGGGGAGAGCTTGAGCAGGAGTGTGGAGAACTTTGGGCATTGTCTGGGGCCCCAGACTGAGCCACTGAGCTGGGTGCAGGAAGCCATTGTGAAAGAATTGCCCCGGCAAGCTCCACCTTCAGGGTCTCAGAGCAAGGACTGGGCGGGTCAAAGTAACCTACTGACTGAGCAGCCTAAAGGAGGGGACTGAGCTGCCTTACAGCCTTAATCCTTAGGGGCAGAGTGAGATGGTTTTGGCACACTGGAGCCTTGGGCTGTTGCCCTGGGTAGAGTGCCGTGACATCAGAGCTCATAGCAACCTCAAACTCCTGGGCTTGGCGCCGCCCAGACCTCCATAAGAGCTGTGCAGCTACCTCTGACTGGTGACCCATACCCACCGGGCCTCCACATTCCCTGACCAGGAACTGCGGGAGCCACTCAACCCTGCATCCTCCCTCCTGTGTCCTCCCAGCTTCCACACTAGCCTGTTCATCTGGACAGGGACTCTGGTAGCTGTGTGCCCTTTGGAGCCCTCCCTCCCTCTGCGCAGAGCTTCTCTCCTGGCCAGAGACTGCTGGAGCCTTGGGCTCTCTATGTCAAAGTCACTAGGCGCCTGGCACTCCCAGAACTGTGCGCACCACCCCCAGCCCTGTTGCTGGATCCGGGTGTGTCACAAACCGGAGCTGCTTCCACAACCAGAACTCCCTAGCTAGAGCAGCCCCAGAGGAACTACACAGGGTCACTCCCTACAAAGATCCAGCAACAATAGAGTGATCCCACTGGCGTCTAATCTTGGAGAGACACCTCCCTAACTCTGAGGACAGCCAGAGGCAACGGTGAAAAACAATCATGAGGCGAAATCAACAGAAAAACTCTGGCAATATGAATAATCAGAGTAGCAATATATAATTTTAATGTAATTCCTATTAAAGCTCCATTGTCATACTTTAAAGATCTTGAAAAAATAATACTTTGTTTTATATGGAATCAGAAAATACCTCGAATAGCCAAAACATTACTGAGCAATAAAAACAAAGTAGGAGGAATCACGCTACCAGACCTGAGACTGTACTATAAATGCATAGTGATCAAAACAGCATGGTACTGGCACAAAAGCAGAGAAGTAGATGTCTGGAACAGAATAGAGAACCAAGAGATGGATCCAGCTACTTACCATTATTTGATCTTTGACAAGCCAATTAAAAACATTCAGTGGGGAAAAGATTCCCTATTTAACAAATGGTGTTGGGTAAACTGGCTGGCAACCTGTAGAAGATTGAAAATGGACCCACACCTTTCACCATTAACTAAGATAGACTCTCACTGGATCAAAGATTTAAACTTAAGACATGAAACTATAAAAATACTTGAAGAAAGTGCAGGGAAAACTCTTGAAGGAATTGGCCTGGGTGAATATTTTATGAGGAGGACTCCCCAGGCAATTGAAGCAGTATCAAAAATACACTACTGATCAAACTAAAAAGCTTCTGCACAGCCAAGAACATAGTAAGTAAAGCAAGCAGACAGCCCTCAGAATGGGAGAAAATATTTGCAGGTTATACCTCTGATAAAGGTCTAATAACCAGAGTCCACAGAGAGCTGAAAGGTATTAACAAGAAAAGAACACGTGACCCCATCTCAGGGTGGGCAAGGGACTTGAAGAGAAACTTCTCTATCAAGACCGACGCACAATCTATGAACACATGAAAAAAAGCTCATCATCCTTAATCATCAGAGAAATGCAAATCAAAACTACTCTGAGATATCACCTAACCCCAGAAAGAGTAGCCCACATAACAAAATCCCAAAACCAGAAATGTTAGTGTGGATGTGGAGGAAAGGGCACACTTCTACACTGCTGGTGGGAATGCCCACTAATACGTTTCTTCTGGAAGGATGTTTGGAGAATACTTAGAGACTTAAAAATAGACCTGCCATTTGATCGTATAATTCCTTTACTAGGTTTATACCCAGAAGACCAAAAGTCACAATATAACAAAGACATCTGTACCAGAATGTTTATTGCAGCCCAATTCATAATTGCTAAGTCATGGAAGAAGCCCAAGTGCCCATCGACCAACGAATGGACTAGCAAATTGTGGTACATGTATACCATGGAATATTATGCAGCCTTAAAGAAAGATGGAGACTTTACCTCTTTCATGTTTACATGGATGGAGCTGGAACATATTCTTCTTAGCAAAGTATCTCAGGAATGGAAGAAAAAGTATCCAATGTACTCAGCCCTACTATGAAGCTAAATTATAGCTTTCACATGAAGGCTATAACCCAACTATAGCACAAGACTATGGGGAAAGGGCCAAGGAAGGGGAAGGGAGGGGGGAGGTTTTGGTGGAGGGAGGGTAATGGGTGGGGCCACATCTATGGTGCCTCTTAGAATGGGTACAGGCGATTGCACTAATGTACACAGCTATGATTTAATAATAAAAAAAAAAGAAAAAAAAGAAAAAAATATAGAACCAAAAGAAAACAACAACAAAAAAAAACCTCTCTGTTGCCCAGGCTAGAGTGCCAAGGCATCAGCCTAGCTCAAACTCCTGGGCTCAAGCAATCCTCCTGCCTCAGCCTCTTGAGTAGCTGGGATTATAGGCATGAACCACTGCACCTGGCTCTTAGTCCACATTTCTGATTGCTTTCTCTGTATAAATTTCATAAAGTAAAATTGCTGAGGCAGAGATTTTATTATTATATACCTCCATCTCTCTATATCTATGAATATATTTTGCTTTTCCATGTATACTGATAAATGAAGTAAGTTTGTATAATTTCCTGTTCTCATCAAGAGTGAATTAGTGTGGTCTCCCCTTCTGCCCAACCTTTCATTCCTTAATTTTAAAGTTATCTATTAACATTTTCACAATTTTATGCTAAATTAATAAGCCAAAATGATGCGTAGTTTTTAATTTTAATTAAAATGTTATTATTAAAAATAAATAAATAAAATGTATTGTTATCTTTAATTTAAAAATCGAAAGCAGTAGACAGGGAAGATTAAGAGAGGGGTGGAACTAGAAATTAGAGATGCCACAAAACATGATGATCTGGGAACTAACCCCATTGCTAGTGGGATGAGAAGTACCAATGGGCAGATGCAGCATGTGGAGAGTGTGATCAGAAGGGCTGTTGGTCAGGATCAGGGAGGAAGTTGCAGCCTAAAATCTTCCAGTGATGAGACAATGCCACATGTTGATTTGTGCCATATCTCAGTAAGTCAGGATGTCAGCAAGTAGAGTCCTGGCTACTAGGATTTAGGAAGGGTTTTCCCAGTCTCTCCAAGAGCAGAGAGAGTCAGCAAGGGTGCCAGGATGAATAACAAGAGCTCCAGATACTGAAACTGGATTACATAAAGGTCTATGGGAGAGAGATGAAGCAGTGATCAAAATTTGGATTGAACATCATCATGAGACTACTGGGCAGTTACAATAAATTCTGAATCTTTGGGGAATCTATTTAAAAGCCTCTGAAATTCTATTTGATTAAGTTCTGAGATTGATCCTAGGAATGCCACACTGTTGAGCCTGAAGGTGGAATTCTAATGGCCTCAGTTGTGAGGAAGAGGAATGTTGAGGTAGAAAGCTGGTTGAAGCATTACTCATTTGTTTACTTATTTACCCAACATTTACTATATGAAAGACATTCTTGCTCCTATTGCTACAGTCCATGGTAATGCTGACTACTTGGGGAATGAGCAGGCAATATGCTTACGCACGCTTGAACACACCCACCCATTCACACATGCATGTGCTCATGTACAAACGCATGGGTGGCTGCCCAGGAGGCATGGCAAGAGTTGGCCAAATGCCAGCTGGGAAACCCACAGTGATACTGAGCCCCAGGCGATGGGAGCCCCATGGATCAGTTCACAAGGTAGCCACTAACATCAAAGAGTGGCAGGACTATTCCAGAACTGGGACAAAGGGTAGCTGTAACCCTGAAGCCTTGTGACACCAGAGAGTAGGTTGATGCATTAGCTTGCAACTGAAAAAAAAATTCTAGGTGGCGTTTGAATAGCGGGGCCTAAAGGCACACTGGCCAAAGAGGGAAGGGGTTCTAATAAGAAATATTAAGTAGTTCTTGATTAAGCCAGCAGTGTGAATGGGGCTATTTTTTTCCAACAGGAGAGGGGATTAGCACCTTCTTTCTAGCATCTAAAAGTAAAAAGACAGCCAGTTTCTTGGACTCGAACTTGCTTATTATGAGCTCTTATCAAAAACCATCGCACTCTCTGTATTGATTTCTAGCCAACAATTAACCAGATGTGACCTTAAAGCATTGATAATAGCTGAGGAACTCACTCAGCAAAGGGAAGCCTGGCAGTTTATGAACAAAGCAGGTATTTACGGATACCTCAGCCTCAGGTGAGTATTTTTCCATCCAGGTGGCAAAAGAAGTCACACATATAGAGCTCAAATGGATTCCTACCTGGGCGCGTATGTTGACCATCTGGAGGGGTGAGAAGGTCTAGAACTGAGTGGAAATGACTTAACGTTGAAATTTTGAGATCAGCCACCTGCTTTGGAAGATTGAAATTCAGTGTCTACATCCCTACATAATAGGATTACTGATAATAACGCCATTTACTCATGTATACACTTTATAAAATGTTTTTTACAACCATTATCATGGCAACTTTTTCCTGTGTGATTTCACTCCACAGGTATACAATTCAAAACTAAACACTAGTGAATTATATTGTTCAGAGATGCATGGTTAGGTGGTAAAACTATAAAGCAAGTCAAAGAAATGATCACAATGATGTCACGGGAGTGTTGACTGCAGGAGGAGAGAGGAGGCATGACTTGGGAGGAGCGTGTGCAGCCTTCAGGGGTGCTGGCTATGTGGTGGTTCTTCCCTCAGGTGGGCCTTGCACAGGGGTTCACTTTGTGATAATTTGTTAAATTGTACTTTTATTGCTTATGTACTTTGTGCATGAGTGTACACGGATGTCTTATTTCATGCACACCAAACAAAAATACCAAAAGGAAAAAGAACATACCTTTCTTTGTTTCATTTCAACCAAGACTGGTTATTAGTTGTTACAATTCTAGATTAGAGATGGCTCAAAACTGTGCCGTATATCACATGTGACTGCCTGGATGGTATTTTAGATAAACACACATTGGCCTTTGATATCCCTTATTTAAAATAATATCTAGTTATCTATATTTCCAGTCTGGGAGCCCCATGGAAGAACTAAGAGACTTGCTCAAGTCACCTGCTAGTTGACGTTAGAGTTAGAACTTGATTGTAGTTGTTTTGGCTCCACATCTAATGCTCTTGGGTGATAATATGAATATTCCCTTCTTATCTTTAAAATTTTTGCACATCTCTTTGTTTCCAGTAAAACTGAGTTGAGTATGTTGGCTAATTGTAGAATTATCCACTGGTTTTCAAACTTGCTTTCAAAGATGAGGTATGTTTGGCTCTGTACTTGTTAGAAATGCCAAAAAAAGGTTTATTTTAGTAGGAAAATGCTCCTGATTTCCTAGTAACAGCAGCATCTTGAGATATCAGAATCTATTATATATAAAATTAAATATCATTATAATATTTCTGTATACCAAATATATTATGTGTTCACTGTAAAACATTTAGAAAAATTAATAGGGCATAAAGAAGGAAGTAACAAGCACCATAATCCCAGCCTTCAGAAATAAGCACTGCTGGGCTTTGATACGTCTGTAATCTATGTTTACGTGAGTATTTACAAGATTAGTTTGCTAAAAATACTGTTTTGAAACTTGCTTTTGTCACCTAATGGGACATTGTTAATATTTTTGCACATTAATAATTCTTCTATAACACAATTTTAAGGCCTATATAATATAATACTGTATAAGTGAATGCATCGTGTTTTCTAAAAAGCCAATTTTATTTTGTTGGCTATTTGGTTTTCTCCAATTGTTTCTATTATAAATAATGTTGCAATAAGAATCTTTGTAAATAAATCTTTCCACACACACACAATATTATTTCTTTAGAATAAATTCCTAGAATTGAAATCACTGGGTCTGGGTCAAAGGGCATGCATGCTTTAAAGGCTTTTGATAAAATTTGCCAATCTGCCTTAAAATTGTGTCCATTTATAGTTCCACAAGGAGTGTGTTTCCCCAGCTATGCCACTACCAGATATTCTAATTGAACAAACGAATAACAAAAAAAAAATTCTATGGTAATGTTAAATTTTTACACCTTTGTTTTAGCCTTCAAGTTCATTCTGTTCCTTTAGTCTTTCAGGTAAAACGGTATGTTATCTCTTCTGTAAGAGTTCTAATGATCAAATGCGCATTATAGGACTCAGAAGCCTCACAGGTACGCATACATTTAAAATTTTCCACTTAAAACATCAAGGGAATCCACTATCAAAAAAAAAAAGAGTAGATTTCTCCTATGTTAACATTATGGTTCTCAACTGAATTGCTTATTTACCTTAACTAATGCCCCATTAGGTGTCCTAGGCACATTCATGTGTTGTTAAAATACCTAACAACCATTCGTAGCAATGAGAAGTCAAACAAGCCTCGTGTATCAATTTGCCAAATTCAACAAACTCCTTGGCAGTCTGTGTGCAAGACACTGTGGGGGACAGCAGCCGTGAATAGGTTAGACAGCCCATTAGCTTATGAAAAGGGTTGTGGATGCAATCCTAATCTATTTGCCTGTGTTTCACTGTCATTTTTTCTGAGCTTATGGTGATAGAAAGCTATTTCCCACATTCACTCAGGCACTCAGTGGCATGACGGCGGGTTAAATCCCAATAAAACAAGTATTACTATGATGCAAATCTGTCTGTAACTGAAAGAATGCTAGGCCCCAAGTGGAATTTCATTTATTTGAAATATTTTTTGAGTCCATAAAACCCTAACACAACAAAATAATTGGGACAATGCTTTGGCCTATGTTCTATTGCGATTTGACTTATTAGTGATGGCTTGATTAACAAGACTTCTGGAAACAAAAAATCTTCTTTGATTAAAGCATCAGCCTAGGGGAGAGAAATTTGGGGAAAGTATGGGCTTGTTCTTTGTTATTGCAGGACTCCAGAGGATAGAACTAGGAAAGCCAGTGCGTGAAAGTTAACAGTCTAATTTTAGACAGTGTTAAGGAATACATTTCTAATGATCATAGTTGTGTCAAGAATGGCTGCCTTGTGAAATAAGTACGTCCAAGCTACCATGGGAGAAGTAGTTAGGAATGCTAATACCCCATCTGTTTTCAGGGAGATTTCGTGAACATAGCTGGGATGGGTTGCTCCACCATTAGTTGTGAACCAAGCAAACAAGAGCCGTGAGAAATTCCAAGTTAATATTTTTCAAATGTCTTATTTGTTTTTTAGCAGATCACAGGGTGAGGGGCCTTCATCAGCTGAGGTAGGCCAAAGTGTCAGGGTAGATTATTCTCCTTAAAACTCCTGGAAATCTATTTCTTTCATGCAGAAATTTCATTGAGGGACAGTTTGTTCTTGAAGGCATGCCCCTTTTAATCAGCAGCATAAGGGTCCAGTCCACTTTAATTTTGTACCTCTACTATCTCAACTTAGGACTGCTAGAGTCTCTACAACAGGGGAAGAGGGAATGTGAAAGACTCCACCCACTCTTTTCCTTTTTACTGATGTCACTTCTGCTTATAGCCTACTGGTCAGAACTAGTCACATGGCCGACTCTCCTTGCAAAGCAGAGAGGAAAACAGTCTTCCTATGTGCCCAAGAAGAGATAAATAGAATAGGTCCTTTATTTTTGATAACCTGCTCAGGGATTTTCTTTACTTTTGTATTCTACCTAGGTGAAAAGTATGTAGATTTTACCCCGTTGTACAACAAACCGTACCATGACTTATGCTTTATTTATTACATAGACAACAGATTTTATGTAGTTTGGGCAGTTTTTTACCTTCTCACAAAACAAAAAAATGTTTGTTTTGTTTGGGAAGTGGGGATACGTTCTTTACGTGAGCATCCACACCCTTCTCCTGATAGGTTGGGTTATCAAAGATGGTTTCTGAGCCTCCAGTGTAGTTATATTTCTGACTTTATGCTCTGGATCCCTCAGTGCTGGGCCTCCTAAATACTCAATGTTGAGAAAGAGGGCTGTATTGCTTTGCCAGGGCTGTGGTAACAAAATTCCACCTAGTTGTGTCAAGAAGGGCTATCTTGTGAAGGAGGAAGCACAGTTCAGATTTCTATGAGAAATTTGTTATCTCATAGTTCTGAAGGCCCGAAGTCTAAAATCAAGGTGTCAGTCAAAGGGGCTAGGAAAGGTCATCTGCTCCAGGCTTCTCTCTTCCAGCTGATGGCGGGTGCTGATGATTTTTGCTGTTACTTAGATGAGAGCACATCTTTACATGGCACTCTCCTGGAAGGCAGGTTCCTTTCAGTGTCCAAATTTCTCTGATAAGGACACCAGATATACTAGATTAGGAGCCACCCCTGTGACCCAATTTTAATTTGATCACATCTTATAAAGATATTATCTCAAAATAAGGTCACATTCTGAGGTTCTGGGGGTTAGAACTTCAGCATAAGGCTAGGCACAGTGGCTCACACATGTAATGCTAGCACTCTGGGAGGCTAAGGTGGGTGGATCGCTTGAGCTTAGGAGTTCGAGACTAGCCTGAGCAAGAGCAAAACCTTGTCTCTACTAAAAATAAAAAAAACTATCCAGGCATAGTGGTGCACAACTGTCAGTTACTTGGGGATCTGAGGCAAGAGGATTGCTCAAGCCTAAGAGTTTGAGGTTGCTGTGAACTATGTTGCCAGGGCACTTTATTGAAGGTGAAGAGAGAGAGTCAGACTCTGTGTTAGGAAAAAAAAAAAAGAACTTCAGCATGTTTTGTGGGGACGGACAATTCAACCCATAACAAGGAGGAAACTGTTCTTTTGAGCGCAGACTTCTGACCAGCAACTTTGGCTGGGCCAGATTCCTGCATGTCCCCACACCCATCTGCTGGCCTGTGACACTGTTCTCTGACTGTGGCCCAGGGCTATGTCTGGTCAATGAGGTGGGAGTGCTGGCAGTGAAGGAGGCAGTCAATAGACTCTAAGCTGCAAGGAAGGTCACTCTCTGTTCTGGCCACAAACGCCAGGCAGTGAGTGACTAGTTGTTTGACTGTTGTAGTGAGTTGCAATGGGGAAGAGTCCTACATCACTGCTGTCTGCCACGGTGAAGTTCCTCATGACAAAAGCTTATGAAAAACTGTTCTCTCGAGTGACAGGTGTGGAATCAGGCACCTGGTGGATATATTAAAACAGCAAGGAAAAGTCTTGGATGGGGAGGCAAGAGGCCTGAGCTTAGAGCTTGATTTATTTTTTGAATTTCTGTGGTTTAACCTGTAAGAGAAGGGAGCTGGGCTGGCACACTCTGAAGCCCTGGCCTGCTTTGAACCTCTGTTAGACAGGTGATACATTAAAAGATATAAAAGCGTTGTAACAGAAGAACCCATGACAACAGGGATTCTATGTAGCTTTCTGGTTTCCTAATCCCCTGTGATAGCATGATGTCAGCACAAAGAAAGCAGGGTACACATTGTGGCTTATGTGCTGGGGGTCTCACCCTGGCAGACATGCTTGAAGTCAATTTATATCTGTATTTAGCTCCACCTTCATCTCCATCTCTCTCTATACACGTAGATTTGTTTTTGGATGAGGAAGGGAGGTTTTTTAAATAGCAAGTTTTTTATCGCCTCTTTTTTTTTTTCCTGGAAAAAGATGAAATCATCCATTTATTCTGGACCAATTATAAGCACTAGAAAGCACAGGACAGAAAACCTGATCACACATAAATATACACCAAGGGAGGAGGGAAGGAGGAAACTGCTATTGATTGGCCTTGTAAAATCTGCTTCTGAATCGATAGCAATTTCTGGAAATGCCAGGCATTTATTTTGTGTGGCTTGAACAGCGGAGATAATAATAAACGTAGTTATGAAGTGGGTCTCTTGACACTATTTCCTTGAGCCCCTTATAAGGACACACATACATAATGGGTACTATAGCTGTACAAGCTGTAGTAAATCTACTTTGAGATTTAAACCCGAAGCTGAATTGCCCACTGCAATGCCCTCCTCGCGGCTGGGCACAGCATTTGAATAAGTCCTCTTTATTAAAGAAAAACAGACGATTTATCTGCATGAAGAGATGGGAGACGTGTCTTCCCCAGCTATGGAAAGACAGGCCTGGGCTTGTTCTGATGAAAAAGGAAGAAAATCAGCTCTTGAAACCGCCAGCCCCTGCCTGGCCACTCTGAATGTCGGGGCCTGCTCTCTCTCTGGTGCCTCCTGAGTCTCCCTGAGCTCTGCTTATCATTTCCTCTAACAACGGGCCGCTCATCTCACGTGAGGGCTCCTTCCCCCTGCCCTTCATCCTCAGCTAGTCCCTCTCCTCCTTGATATCATATATACCTTCTGCAAGGGCATTTGGCTACTTTGTCAAGGCCTTTGGGCCTCAGAAAAGATTCAGGGAATGGTTTGGCAATAAAGAAATGTGTTTTATCATAATAAAAATAGCTACCTTTTTTTAGCACCTATTATGTGCTATGCAATTTCCTCACAAGCTCACTTATTCCTCACAACAGCCCTTATTATTTTTGAAAGAAACTAAGGCTCATCCAGGTTAGATGTTACCCACGAGTCTGACATGATTAGGAGACTGAGCTAGAGTTGAGCTCAGGGTCTGATCTGGGTTCTCTGTTCTTCCCATTCTGCTTTTACCTGCTTGAGTGTAGTCTCTGGGGTAGTGGGAGACAGAGTTATAACATGCAGAGGGCCTTCAACGCCTGGTGAAGGCACCTGGGCATCGTTGCCGTGTAGTGGGGAAGGGTAAAGGTTTCTCTGAAAATGTTGATGGAATAATCAGAGCTCAGTTTTATGGAGATCACTTTGGTGTTTGTGTTTGGGATAGTTTGACACAGGGAAACATACAGGCTGGAAGAGTATATAAAAACACATAGCAGCAGACATAATGGGGAGTAACGAGGCTCAGACCAAGAGGGGACAATGGAATCTCCAAGCAGTGCTTCTGGACAGTCACAAGAATGGAAACTTTTTCCTCTTCCCTCCACCATTGTTCATTCTCACCTCTGCCTCCCTTCCTAACCACTTCACCTTCTCCTACTTTGTGATGGTGGGAGGATTCACTGAAGGATACTCGTTTCCAGATTGGACCTCTCGGTGGAAAGCCAATCTCAATGACAGTGTGGGGTAGAGGTGCCTGCTGAGCCAAGAATAGACAGAGGGCTTTTAAAACCTGTCCCCATTTAGGATGGTGCTGCTGAGAATTTGAACTACTAATTTGGATGGTGGGAGGTGTTATTTTTGTAAATCAGTAGATTTTTGGTTCTCTGTCTGTACCTCATCTCTTCACTATCAGCTTGTGGTTTTCTGAAACAGTCTTTATGGCTCTGAAAGCCACAGAATGTCTTTCCCTAGAGATCTGGCCTGGTGTTTAGAGTAATGCTTTCCCTCCAACTACTCTAGAAACCCACTCTCTTCAGATGCGCAGTCAGTTACCGTCTTAAAAGCTAATCCTGGAAAACAGCTCCCTAAATACCTAAGGATGCAAAGTCAAGGAGATTTGGGGGACGGACCATCAAGTGGGGAATCATGTGAGTTAATTCTTGACATGTCCTTTGTGCATGTATTTTTTTTTCCCATGCATGAATATTTATTGTAGTTCTATTTGCAGTATCCAAAACCTGGAAAAACCTCGGATATTTCTCAACAGATACATGGTTAAACAAACTCTATTACATCTACAGCATGGAATATTAGTTAGCAATAAGAAATAATAAGCTATTGACACACACAAAAATTTGCATGGATCTCAAGGGCATTATCCTTAGTGAAGAAAAGTCAGTCTGAAAAATAACACACTGAAGATTCTATTTACATGTATTTCATGTCATACTCTGTGCTGGGGTCTATGGAGAAGGGCAAGAAGAGTCTCCAGAGCCTTCATGCTGTAAGGAGCTCACAATGTAGTATTGCAGGTTGGCTTGTGTTCACGTGGAATTTCTATACAAGCAGCATACAGCTCACATTGCAGAGTGGCCCTGAGAGTTCAAAGGGAAGTACGAAAGACAGGTTGTAGTTTTTGAGTGGCCCTTGAATGAGAAGGAAAAAAAACAATCAGGGGAGAGGTGGCATTCCAGGTATACAGAATAACAATAGCAAGGTGAGACAGTGAGAAAGCACAGAGTTTTCAGGGAATCCCAGAGAGGAATTCAGTTCCCTGAGACTCTGGGGCCTGGGGCACAGAGAAGTGAGAGATTGCAGAGATGGGTAAGAATTAGACAATGATGACGTTAAGCACCAGGCAGGCACATGTTGTATGTGATTCCAGAGGCAATGAGGAATCCCGAGAATGCTGCACGAGAAAAACTGACGTGGTTTATTAGTATTTTAAAGAGAGCATAAAATGTTATCTGCCGGGGGTGGGTGGGGGGTGAATCCGCCACCCTTGATGTATGTAGACATTTGTATTCTACATTTAGTAAGTTTCGCCTATACCCATTCTAAGATGCACCGTAGGTGTGGCCCCATCCATTACCCTCCCTCCACCTTAATCTCCCCCCTCCCTTCCCCTTCCTTGGCCCTTTCCTCAAAGTCTTGTGCTATAGTTGGGTTATAGTCTTCATGTGAAAGCTATAATTTAGCTTCATAGTAGGGCTGAGTACATTGGATACTTTTTCCTCCATTCCTGAGATACTTTGCTAAGAAGAATATGTTCAGCTCCATCCATTTAAACGTGAAAGAGGTAAAGTCTCCATCTTTCTTTAAGGTTGCGTAATATTCCATGGTATACATGTACCACAGTTTGCTAGTCCATTCGTGGGTCGATGGGCACTTGGGCTTCTTCCATGACTTAGCAATTATGAATTGGGCTGCAATAAACATTCTGGTACAGATGTCTTTGTTATGTTGTGATTTTTGGTCTTCTGTGTATAAACCTAGTAAAGGAATTCTAGGATGAATGGCAGGTCTATTTTTAGGTCTGTAAGTATTCTCCAAACATCCTTCCAGAAGGAACGTATTAGTGTGTATTCCCACCAACAGTGTAGAAGTGTGCCCTTTTCTCCACATCCACGCCAACATCTCTGGTTTGGGGATTTTGTTATGTGGGCTACTCTTACTGAGGTTAGGTGATATCTCAAAGTAGTTTTGATTTGCATTTCTCTGATGATTAAGGATGATGAGCTTTTTTCTTCATGTGTTTGTAGATCGTGCATCTGTCTTCTTTAGAGAAGTTTCTCTTCAAGTCCCTTGCCCACCCTGAGATGGGATCACTTGGTCTTTTCTTGCTAATACGTTTGAGTTCTCTGTGGATTCTGGTTATTAGACCTTTATCGGAGGTATAACCTGCAAATATTTTCTCCCATTATGAGGGCTGTCTGCTTGATTTACTTACTATGTTTTTGGCTGAGCAGAAGCTTTTTAGTTTGATCATGTCCCAGTAGTGTATTTTTTTGATACTGCTTCAATTGCTTGGGGAGTCCTCCTCATAAAATATTCACCCAGGCCGACTCCTTCAAGAGTTTTCCCTGCACTTTTTTCAAGTATTTTTATAGTTTCATGTCTTAAGTTTAAATCTTTTATCCAGTGAGAGTCTATCTTAGTTAATGGTGAAAGGTGTGGGTCCATTTTCAATCTTCTACAGGTTGCCAGCCAGTTCACCCAACACCATTTGTTAAATAGGGAATCTTTTCCCCACTGAATGTTTCCACCATTTGTTAAATAGGGAATCTTTTCCCCACTGAATGTTTTTAATTGTCAAAGACCAAACAATGGTAAGTAGCTGGATTTATCTCTTGGTTCTCTATTCTGTTCCAGACATCTAATTCTCTGTTTTTGTGCCAGTACCATGCTGTTTTGATCACTATAGGTTTATAATATAGTCTCAGGTCTGGTAGTGTGATTCCTCCTGCTTTGTTTTTATTGCTGAGTAATGTTTTGGCTATTTGAGTTATTTTCTGATTCCATATAGAATGAAGTATTATTTTTTCAAGATCTTTAAAATATGACAATGGAGCTTTAATAGGAATTGTGTTAAAATTATATATTGCTTTGGGCAGTATGGACATTTTAACAATGTTGATTCTTCCCAGCCATGAGCATGGTATGTTTTTGCATTTGTTAACATCTTCAGCTATTTCTTTTCTTAAAGTTTCATAGTTGTCTTTGTAGAGATCTTTCACGTCCTTTGTTAGGTATATTACCAAATATTTCATCTTCTTTGGCACTACTGTGAAAGGAATAGAGTCCTTGACTGTTCTTTTGGCTTGGTTATTGTTGGTATATATAAAAGGCTACAGATTTATGGGTGTTGATTTTGTAGCCTGAGACATTGCTATATTCCCTGATCACTTCTAAAAGTTATGTAGTAGAATCCCTAGTGTTTTCCAGATATATTATCAGATCATCTGCGAAGAGTGAAAGTTTGATCTCTTCTGACCCTATGTGGATACCCTTGATCGCCTTTTCTTCCCTAATTGCAATGGCTAAAAATTCCATTACAGTGTTAAAGAGCAATGGAGACAATGGGCAACCTTGCCTGGTTCCTGATCTAAGTGGAAATGATTTCAATTTAACTCCATTCAATACAATATTGGCTGTGTGTTTGCTATAGATGGCCTCTATTAGTTTAAGAAATGTCCCTTCTATACCAATTTTCTTAAGTGTTCTGATCATGAAGGGATGCTGGATATTATCAAAAGCTTTTTCTGCATCAATTGAAAGAATCATATGGTCCTTATTTTTTAGTTTGTTTATGTGCTGAATTACATGTATAGATTTACGTATATTGAACCAGCCTTGAGACACTGGGATAAATCCCTCTTGGTCATGGTGTATAATTTTTTTGATGTGTTTTTGGATTCTGTTTTTTAGGATCTTATTGAGTATTTTAGCATCAATATTCATTAGTGATACTGGTCTATAATTTTCTTTTCTTGTTGGGTCTTTCCCTGGTTTGGGGATTAAGGTGATGTTTGCTTCATAGAATGTGTTGGTAATATTCCTTCTTTTTCTGTATTTTGGAAGAGGTTTAGTAATATATGTACTAGTTCTTCTTTAAAGGTTTGGTAGAATTCTGACGTAAAGCCATCTGGTCCTGGGCTTTTCTTTTTAGGGAGATTTTGTATAGTTGATGCTATTTCAGAACTTGATATAGGCCTGTTCAACATTTCCACTTCATTCTGGCTAAGTCTTGGTGGGTGGCGTACTTCCAGGTATTGGTCGATTTCTTTCAGATTTTCATATTTCTGAGAGTAGAGTTTCTTGTAGTATTCATTAAGGATTTTTTTTAATTTCTGAGGGGTCTGTTGTTATTTCATTGTTACCATTTCTGATTGATGAAATTAGACATTTTTTTTCCTGGTTAGGTTGGCCAAAGTTTTATCTATTTTATTGATCTTTTCAAAAAACCAATTTTGGATTTATTGAACTGTTGTATAATTCTTTTGTTTTCAATTTCATTTAGTTCTGCTCTGATTTTGGTTATTTCTTTTCTTCTGCTGGATTTGGGGTTGGAGTGTTCTTCCTTCTCCAGTTGCTTGAGATATCCCATTAAGTTATTAACTTCCTTTGTTTCCGTTTTCTTGAGGAAGGTTTGCAGTGCTATAAATTTCCATTTTAGGACTGCCTTTGCAGTATCCCAGAGGTTCTGATAATTCGTGTCTTGATTGTTGTTTTGTTCCAAAAATTTGGTGATTTCCTTCTTAATCTTGTCTATAACCCATGTATCCTTCAGCATAAGGTTGTTTAGCTTCCATGTTTTTGTGTGGGTATGGAGGTTCCTGTTGTTATTGAGTTCAGCTTTTATTCCATGCTGGTCTGAGAAGATGCAAGGAATAATTTCTATTTTTTAAAATTTGCTGAGCTTAGATTTATGGCCTAGAATGTGGTCGATTTTGGAGTATGTTCTGTGGGCTGATGAGAAGAATGTGTATTCAGTTTTGTTGGGATGAAATGTTCTGTAGATGTCTGTTATGTCCAGATGTTGAATGGTTGAGTTTAGATCTAAAATTTCATTGCTTAGCTTCTTTTTTGAGGATCTATCCAGGACTGCTAAAGGGGTGTTAAAATCTCCAACTAGTATGGAGCTGGAGGAAATCATGTTGCTCATGTCTGTTAGAGTTTCTCTTATAAAGTGAGGTGCATTCTGGTTCGGTGCATAAATATTAATAATTGAAATCTCATCATATTGAGTATTACCTTTAACAAATATGAAGTGTCCATCCTTATCCTTCCTTACTTCGGTTGGTTTAAAGCCTATTGCATCTGTGAATAGGATTGCAATGCCTGCTTTTTTCTGCTTTCCATTTGTCTGGAGTATAGATGGCCATCCCTTCACCTTGAGTCTATATTTGTTTTTTACTGTAAGATGCAATTCCTGTGTGCAGCAGATATCTGGCTTGAGTTTTTGTATCCAGTCAGCCAACCTGTGCCTCTTTAGAGGACAATTTAAACCATTCACATTAATTGAGAATATTGACAATCCTTTCGAGAGTCCGGTGGACATTTTTCATCCTTTTGTGACTGTGGACGTTGGAACTTGATCAAAATTTTCTTGGTGGGTTTACTTTTGTGGTGGAGGATTACCCTGGTCTTTATGGAGGATAGGTCTGAGAATATCTTGAAGAGCTGGTTTAGTTATGGCAAATTTCTTCAACATGTGGATGTCATTAAAGTATTTAATTTCTGCATCATAAATGAAACTTAGTTTAGCTGGGTCCAGGATCCTGGGTTGAAATTTATTTTGTTTTAGGAGATTAAAAGTCAATGACCATCCTCTTCTAGCTTGAAAGGTTTCAGCAGAGAGATCTGCAGTTATTCTAATATTCTTGCCCTTGTAGGTGATGGTTTTCTTTCGTCTGGCTGCTTTCAGAATTTTCTCCTTCATATTAACTTTAGTGAAATTGATTATGATGTGTCTGGGGAATGTCTTATTTGGATTGAGTCATGCTGGAGTTCTGAAACTGTCTGCTATCTGAATTTCAGAATCTCTTGGCATGTCTGGAAAGTTCTCCTTCATAATCTCATGGAGAAGAGACTCTGTGCCTTGTGAAGCCACTTCGTCGCTTTCGGGGATCCATATAAGATGAATATTATTTTTCTTTGAATTATCCGAGAGCTCTCTGAGAGAGTGATCTGTTTTTGCCCTCTATTTCTCTTCCTCTTTGAGAGTTTGGGAGTGTTCAAAAGCTTTGTCTTCAATGTCAGAAATCCTTTCTTCTGCTTGCTCCATTCTGTTACCGAGGGATTCTACTGTGTTTCTCAGATCTTTGAGGGCTGCAACTTCTTTTTTCAATGTGTCAAAATCTTTGGTTTTGGTCTTTGAATTTGTTGAATTCTTGAGATATCTTTTGGGTTACTGCTTGGAATTCTAGTTCTATCTTATTTGCTATCCAGATTCCGAATTCAATTTCTGACATCTCAGCTATTTGTTTGTGAATGGGATCTTGTGCTGTGTCTGCCCCATTGATCCTTGGGGGAGGTGATCTATTCATATTGCCAGAGTTTTTGTGTTAATTTTGCCTCATGATTGTTTTTCACTGTTGCCTGTTGCTGTCCTCAGAGTTGGGGAGGTGTCTCTCCAAGATTAGACCCCAGCGGGATCACTGTATTGTTGCTGGATCTTTGTAGGGAGTGACCCTGTGTAGTTCCTCTGTGGCTGCCCCAGCTAGGGAGTTCTGGTTGTAGAAGCAATTCCAGAGTGTGACACATCTGGATCCAGCAATTCGGTGGGAGGTGGTTGTGCATGGGTCTGGGAGTGCCTGGTGTCCAGTGACTTTGGCACAGAGAGCCCAAGGCTCCAGCAGTCTCTGGCCAGGAGAAGGGCTCCGTGCAGTGGCAGGGAGGGCTCTGGAGGGCACGCGGCTACCAGAGTCCCTGCCCAGATGAGCGGGCTGGTGTGGAGGCTGGGAGTGTACACGAGGGAAGACCCGAGGTTGTCCGACTCCTGCAGTTCCTAGTCAGGGCATGTGGAGGCCCGGTTGGCACGGGTCATGGGTCAGGGGTCATGACGCAGCTCTTATAGAGGTCTGGGCGGTGCCAAGCCCAGGAGTTTGAGGTTGCTATGGGCTGTGATACCATGGCACTCTACCCAGGGCAACAGCTTGAGTCTCCAGTGTGCCAAAACCGGTCTCACTCTGCCCCTGAGGGTTAAGGCTGTAAGGCAGTTCAGTCCCCGCCTTTAGGCTGCTTAGTCACTAGGTTACTAGCTCTCACCTGATCCTTGCTCTGTGACCCTAAGGGCGGAGCTTGCTGGGGCAGTTCTCTCTCAATGGCTCCCTGTGGCCCACAGCTGAATACTATTAGCTCCGTCTGGGGCCCTAGACAACACCCAAAGTTGTTTGCACTCCTGCTCAAGCTCTCCCCAAGGCAGTTCAACTGAGTGCTAAATCCAAAAACACCAAAACAGTTCACAGGTAAGGCCTTTCCGGTTTGCAGTCTCACTGCTGCTTGTACTTACAGCTGCTGGCGGGATTAGATTGATTGAACACACGCAACCACTTGCCAGTTTTCCACTGTTTTTGTCCTCTTCTTGGGGTCCAGAAGTCCCTTGCTGACTCCCTGTATCCTCAAAGGGATGATTATAGGCAGATCCCATCAGCCAGAGATGCCTGGAGTCTTATCTCCCCAGACTCACCATGCCCAGTTGCAGGGAAGCTGTTACTCGGCCGCCATCTTGCTCCACCTCCGGACAGAGCACTTTTAGATGACACCATTCTACCTCAGCCAAATGCCATGAAATACTGTGAACTGTTTCTTACCCACACCCTCAAACACCAAGTGGAAACCTAGATTTTTGCTCTCACCAGGGCAAAATGATGTGAAAGCAGATCTAGTGGAGAGTCAGAATTTCACCACCCAGTATCAGTGAGGCTGCCTTTCTCATGGTGTCTGTGGAGATGATGGGTGGGAACAGCCATGTTACATGACTTGAAACAAACATATATGAATCAATTATGTATCTATACATGAGCAATGCATTTATGGACACTGAACTTAAAGTACAGAATCACTTTTCATCACTCAAAAAATGAAATGCTCAAGTATAAAATCTAACAAAATACTTGTGTGCTGCAGCTATAAAATGCTTAGGAAAGAAATCAAAGAAGATCTAAATGAACAGAGAGACACACTTCTTTTTTTTCTTGAGACAGAGTCTCACTATGTTACCCTCAGTAGAGTGCTGTGGTGTCACAGCTCACAGCAACCTCAAACCCTTGGGCTCAAGCGATTCTCTTGCCTCAGCCTCCCAAGTGGCTGGGACTCAGACGCCTGCCACAATGCCCAGCTATGTTTTGGCTGTAGTTGTTGTTGTTTGGTAGACCCGGGCTGGATTTGAACCCCCAGCTCAGATCTATGTGGCTGGCACCCTAGCCGCTGAGCTATAGGGTCTGAGCCGAGATACACCATTTTTATTCATCGATTGGAAGCCTCAACATAGTTGTATTAGTTTCCCATCATCGCTGTAACAAATTACCACAAACTTAGTGGCTTAAAATAACACAAATTTATTTTCTTATAGTTTCAAATTTTTGAAGTATCCCCCCCCCAAAAAAAGCACATTTTTGAAGTCTCATATTATTTGTTTTATTAGCAGGGTATGTTTTTTATGAAGGCTCTGAGGGGAGAGTGAAGTACCACATCTGCAATGTCTCTTTTGCCGTATAAATTAACATATTCACATGCTCCAGGAGTTAGAATATGGAGATTTTTGAAGGGTCATTATTCTGCCTACCATCGTAGTAAAGATGTCAATTTCCCCCAAATTGATATACAGATTTATCACAACTTCTATCCATATCCCAGCAAGATTTCCAATAGGTGTTAACAAGATTATTCTAAAATGTATATGGAAAGGCAAAAGAACTCAAATAGTTAAACAATGTTGAAAAGAAGAATTAAGTAGGAATAATTGGTCCTCTTAACTTTAAGGCTTAAAGTTAACAGTCAGCATTGTGCAGTATTTGTAGAGAGACAGTCTTGTAGATCAATGTGACAGAACAGAGAACACAGGGATAGACACACACAAATGCACCCATCAGGTTTTCACAAAGATGCAGAAACAATTCAATGGGGTAAAGATAGCCTTTTCATGAAATGGTACTGGTAAACAGCAAGCAAACCATGAGCAAACATGAAAATCTCAACCTAAGTCTCGCATGTTATATGAAGACTAACTCAGAATAGATCATGGAGACTCTATATCTTTTGTGTTTAGACTTGAAATACATTCTTAGTAAAGTATCTCCAGAATGGGAAAAAAAGTATCTCATGTACTCATTACTAATATGAAACCAATATATAAAGAACTATACACCCAAACAAGGAAAAAACGTAAGTATGGTCTAACAAGGGGGAGGGAGGGCAAAGGGTGGGTTCTCACTTCATGTACACGTTGTGAGCATGGTCAGCATTCAACTACAACTTGATCTTTACCTTATAAATGAAAATAATAGAACCTAAACATTTGTACCCTCATGTTAATCTGAAAAAAATAAAATAACAACATAAGATAGAATAAAATAAAAATTGATCATGGACTTAAAAAAATATAAAACATAAAACGAAAAACTTTTAGGAAAAAATATAGCAAGGAAATTTCTGGAATCTAGGGCTAAGCAAAGAGTTCTTAGACTTGATACCAAAAGCATGACTCACATAAAAAGAATTAAAAAGTTATAAAAATGACAAATCACAAAGTTTTTTGTTTAGTGAAAGGCCTTATTAACAGGAACAAAGGGAAAGCTACAGACTGGGAAGAAAATATTTGCAAATCATGTATCTAATGAAGGCCTAATATCTAGAATATATGGATACAGAACTCTCAAAATTCAACAGTTAAAGACCAAACAATCCAATTTAAAATCAACAAAAGACATGAAATACTCTACCAAAGAGTATGTGCAGATGGCAAGTAAACCCATGGGAAGATGTTCGACATTATCGGTGATCAGGGAAATGCAAATTAAGAACATATGAGCTATCACTGCACACTTACCAGAGTGGCTGAAATAAAAAAAAAAAAATAGTGACAACACCATATGTTGGAAAGTACACAGAGAAACTGCATCATTTAACATTGCTGGTGGGAATGCAAAATGGTACAGCTTCTCTGGAAAATAGTCTGACAGTGTCTTTTTAAAGAAAGGACATACGTCTCAACAACTACGATACATCTCAACAACTGTAGCTCCAAGCATTTATCCCAGAGAAAGGAAGATCTGTGCTCACACAACCAAATCCTATACATGAGGCTGGGTGTGGTGGCTTACACCTGTAATCTCAGCAATTTGGGAGGCCAAGGTGGAAAAATTGCTTGCAGCCAGGAGTTCAAGACGAGCCTGAGAAAGAGAGAGCCCCTATCTTTACAAAAATAGAAAAATTAGCCAGACTTGAAGGTGGAAGTCTGTAGTCTCAGCGACTCAGGAGGCTGAGGCAGGAGGATCACTTGAGGCCAGGAGTTCGAGGCTGCAGTAATCTATGATGATGCCACTGCACTCCAGCCAGGGCAACAGAGTGAGACCCTGTCTCCATACAGACATACAAAACGGCAAAATAAAACGATTCTACATATGAATATTTATAGCAGCTTCATTCATTCAAACAACCCAGATGTCCTCCAGTGAGTGGATAAGCTGTGGTACAATCATTCATGGAAGACTACTCAGCAAAGGAACCGACCATTGATACAGGCACAACCTGATGAATCTCCGGCTGGGAATTACCCTAAGGGTACAGGATTGGTTTCAAAAGGTTACATATGGTCTGGGCCCAAATTGACAAAATGACAGAAATAGGACAGAATAGTGGTTGCCAAGGTGAAGGAGGGGTGTGGGCAGGATAGAAGTGGATGTGGCAATGTGAGGATCCTTGGGGCGACGGGAGACTCTGTGTCTTGGCTACATGAACGCTAATATGCCGATTACGATACTGTACTGCAGTTTTGTAAGATGTTAACATCTGAAGAAACTTAGTAAAATTAGATACAAAGGATCTCTCTGATTAGTTCTTACAACTACATATGAATCTACAATTACCTCAAAATAAAAGTTTCATTATTAAAAAAACTTTAAGAGGTGACCCAAGCTAGGATGGTGATGCTGGGGTTGGTGGAGCTTCAGAGGCGGGCGGTGGTGGGGAAAGGCATGAATGAGAGACATAAGGAGCCATTTCAGCCATTCTTGCTCCTCCTGCCTGATCACAGGGGACTGCGGTTGTTCATGCACCTCAGGATGACAGCATCTCCATTGGTGGCTCACTTCCTTGATGGAAAGAATGGTGAGAGACTTCTCCACCTGGTGTGCACTGTCCTGTTCTGATCTATTTTAGAGCTTTCTGCAGGCACAGCAAAGAGGTACTCATAAAAGGCTTTGAGGGCTCAACTGCCTTCTCATTGGTGCTAGTGTCAAAGTTTGGAGAAGTCACAGAAAGAAATTTTCTGAAACTCTGCAAGATAGTGGGAGATGGTGCTGGGGCCAGAATTGAACATGATCGTGCCTGGTAAGCTCATAGCATTAACAAAGAGATGGAATACAAGGTGAAGAAATGTTGGCTTCTAGAGGGAGCCGACACACCCTTCACACCCCTGTGCTTGCCCATGCCCGCACTCAACCACAAAGATGACCCAGGGATGTCAAAAGCAAGCATATTATGGAGTTCTGGAGTGAGCTTTTGTGATGTGCACCTGTCTCCCTCCTTCTCCCAGGGTTTCTTTCCCTGTTGCTCAGAAGAGGGCTGTGCTGGGAAGATGACTATTCCAGGGAGGGCCTGGGGTAAGGGACTCAGGAGGGGTTTGCAATGCTTTCAGCCTGTGGCCCCTGTAAGGGCACTGGATGAGTTCTCGTGGCCCAGCTAAACAGGCACTCGACTGGGACCTGGGACCTGGGGCCTGGCCCAAGCTTGTGGTTGACTGTAAATTTCTCCTCTTCCTGCCCCTGCCTTGTGCTGCTCCCTCCAGAAGGGGCCATGGCAGTCGACTGGAAGGTTTGGAGAGGAGCGGCATGTGAGCAGAGCACGGCCACGTTGTTTCTGTCTCTTTCTTTCCATGTACCCCTTGCTTTTTCTTTCCGCATCTTCCTCAACAGCCTTAGCCTCTGCTTACATGTCTTTGTTGTTTGTATTTTACCCTTGTATTGTTTTATTTTAGCTTTTTCTTCTCTTATTGTTTCAGTTTTTGGTAAATGATAGCAATTCTCTAAGTCAAGTCCAGGTCTTTATGATGGCCTACATGAAAAACCCATCTCTGAAGTCCAGACTTCTTTAACCTGTCTCCCTCCAGCCCAGCCACACCTGACTACTTACCTTTCCTTCAACATGCCACCCCAGGGCCTTTGCATTTGCTGTTTTTGTTTTTGTTTGAGCCAGAGGCTCACTGTGTTGTCCAGGCTAGAGGGCCATGATGTCAGCCTAGATCACAGCAAACTCAAACTCCTGGGCTCAAGTGATCCTCCTACCTTAGTCTCCTTAGTAGCTAGGACCACAGGGTGCACCACCACACCCAGCTAATTTTTCTATTTTTAGTAGAGAAGAGGTCTCACTCTTGCTCAGGCTGGTCTTGAACTCCTGAGCTCAAGCGATCCTCCTGCCTCTGCTTGGCTTCCCAGAGTTCTGGGATTATAGGAGTGAGC
Source organism: Nycticebus coucang (assembly GCF_027406575.1). Classification (NCBI taxonomy): domain Eukaryota; kingdom Metazoa; phylum Chordata; class Mammalia; order Primates; family Lorisidae; genus Nycticebus; species Nycticebus coucang. Next base: position 85,941,731 of record NC_069795.1, read on the forward strand.
TACTACACCTGACCAGCGTCTGCTATTCCTTTTGCTGACCCTCCTATCCCATATAACCATACGGCTTGCCTGCTCGCCTCTCCTATCCCATATAACCATATAGCTTGCCTGCTCACCTCTCCAGGTTTTGTCTTAAATGTTCCATATTCAGTGCGATTGTCCCTGAACATCCTATAAAAAGTTGCATTTCTCCTTTCCCAATACTTTATATCCTGTTCTTGCTTTCTTTACTCTCCAAAGCATGGTAACTCCTGAGTGTTACTCTTACCTTGCTCAATGAGCAAGTTGAATGTAAACGTTAGGAAGGCAGGGCATTTTGTCTGTTTTTTTTCCCCTACTGAATGGGTCTAGAACAGAGCCTGGCATACAGCAGGCAGTCAATGAATAGATGATAAATGAATAAATAGGATGATGAAGAGAATGAGGTTCTTTCTGGTGCTAGATAAGATATATGCTTATATAATATATATTTAACAGTATAAATTAAGGATATTAAATTCATAATTAATAGTATTAAATATATTTAACATACATACAATATGAATATCAAAATTTATATTCAAGAACCAGGCACACTGGCTCATGCCTGTACTCCTGGCACTTTGGGAGGCTGAGGTGGGAAGACTGAGCTCAAGAGTTCAAATCTGCAGTGAACTATGATCCCACCACTGCGCTCTAGTCTAGGGTGACAGAGGGAGACCCTGTCTCTGAACAATAATTAAAATACATATGTAGTTCTCCTGAAGTGTATGACTTTGAAAAGAATCTCGGACTGGAGTTTAAAGAGTTGGGAATCAGTTCTGGTTTCTTCAAAACAGATCTGACAGAAAAGAAGCATTTCAGCTCCCTGCCTCGGGGTCCGCCCTTGTGAAATGGGGATAGTATTTCCTGTGTGCTTCACTGGATTACACCGTAACCAAATACAAGGGTGAACGTGGAAGTGTTAAACTCGCAGGTGGGTCACCCAGACCCAGGTCTCCGCGGGGCCAGAAGACCGTTTATTCATGGTTAGCATTTTTAGTTACTGTGTGGTGAAAGAATTCAGACAGTGATCTCACTTGTCCTCATGGAGACAGAAACACACGATGTGACAAGGGAGCTGAGCATTCTGTGGGACTTAATCTCCATGGGGTTCTGTGAGGTTCTCTGAGAAACTTATCTTATGAAACCTGAGTGTTGCCCAGGAGCTTATCAGGAGTGTCTCATTAGGGGAAAGGAGGGCAGAGCCCGGCTGTGTCATGGAATATTCCTTGCTTTCTTCCACTCCCCCAAGCTGTTGCATTTCTTGCTGTGTATTATTGACAGAGGAAATGCTGATTCATGGGTCTGAGTTACAGGAAACCTTGTTTCCTGGTGAAGAAACAAGCCTGGCGGTGCTGCCAGCATCCTCCCCTGCCAGTTTCTGCCACCTGCCCTGCTTGTGGGCCTGCACCCAGGCTGATGGCAAAGCAGCAGGGCCAGCGCAAGGCTGACCAGTGAGGTCACTTTCCCTGGTGAACTGAGCTAAGTGCAGACTCCCCGCCTATGTAGGCCCTTCGGCCCTGACCCCACGATACTGTTCCAGCTGGGCTCCCACTTCTCCCTCGTGTCCCCGTGCTGCAGCCATACCTGACCGCTCCCGTTCCTTGTGAACACATTCTGTTTTCCAGGCTCATGATGTCCTCCGCCTGGAATGGCCCCTGCCCCAGTGTCAGCTCATTGAAATCCAACCCATGCTCCAATTCTGCTACGCTGCTGCTTGCTATATGACGCCTGCTAGATTTCCTTCTACGTACTTTTATTTCTTTTCATGTGGGAGTATTTGGCAAACGTAGACAGAATTACTGGCTGGGCTTCCACATCCCCTCACCCAGCTTCAGCCCTTCTCTGAGTCCTCCCAGATACCACTCGGTCCCTCTTTCCTTGACGCCCCTCCTTCCTTGACCTCCCTCCACAGCTCCTGTCATCTGTGCTTAACAAACATTTGCTGAACCGAATGAGCAGACAGCTAGTCGGTGGATTAAGAGTGCTCCTTTTACCTCTCACTCCAAGTGAGGAAACTGAGGCCCAGAGAGGTGAAGTGAGTTGCCCAGAGTCATAGGACAGCAATGGCAAGCTGAGACCAGGTTCCTCTGGAGGTCGTCCTCGCCTAGTTGGAAGGTATGGATGGCGTGCTCTTAACAAGTGTAGGCTACTGGATCTCAAGTACTGTAGGAGTTCAGGTTAAACGATTAGTAAGTGTGTGTTGAATGAATAAATTAATCTTCTGTCTAATTGATTAATAAGATGACCTCTTAAGCTCAGCCCTGCATAGCCCACTGGTCCTCTCCATTCTCTTATCTGACATCAACACATTCAAGGAGACACCTGTCGTCCAGGGAGAGAATGCTGTCCAATTATAGAGGTCAGCATGAGTTGGTGACAAGTCTAACTTGACAAATATTCCAGAATAAATTCTGTCCTATGACTACATGGAGTAGGGAGCAGGCACTCTGTGTCTGAAGAACCCAAATGCTCTGGTGTTAATTCTCACTAGAAAGGTAAGAGGAGAAATGGAGGGAGTCTGAAGGTCTGTGCTTTGAAGCACATGTGTCTTTGATGACTTGGGAGTAAGGTGTAAAAAGAAAGTACGTATAATCCAGACCTGGCTCAAACCTAGATTTTAGAAGTACAGAGAGAGGTCATATGGGTGTCCAGTTGGAGGCACCCTGGCTTCACTGTGTCATCCTGGGATGAGAGATCTGGTCATCAGCCTGGAATGAAGCTATTGCTAGTGGGGAAAAGGGTGTGTGGTTTTTATTAATAAAAAGGAGTTAAAACACACTTTGAGATCTTCTCCTTGAAAAAGATGTCTTGATTCAGATTCTTTCTGAGGGTCTCCCGTAATCAGTGCACAGCCCCTGTACGTCCTTGGTAAAGCCGAGTACACAGGGTGAAGTGTGCAGGGGGCTGTGCTCAGGCCCCTACCAGGCACTTCGCTGTCTGGTAAGAGACAGCTGTCTCCTTAGCTCATTTGAGGATGGCTGTCACACTGATGCCTGGGACACAGGCTATTCTGAGAATGTGTAGGTCATTTGGAGAAAAGGGGAGAAGGACAGTGTGTTTCCTGGGATTGGGCTGTGGGGCATCCTTTGAAGTGCAGTCAGAAACAGGAGATTCACGACCTCCACTGCAGACAGATTCCATGACAGCAGGTGACGTCTTGCCCTCTGTGTCCGTGGCAGCCCTCCTCCTGCCCACCGCACACGCTTGCACTATTTGCTTGATGAAGTTTTTCTTCAAGGGGGGTTAGACAGGTGAGAGTGGCTGGGTACAAAGTGGACACTAGATGTGTGGTCCTAGGTACAGCAAACACCACAGAGGGGCCTCGGGAGGACACCAACTGTAACAAGATTGGAGCCCTCCAAATGCTCACCCCTTAGCACACTCATGTGGTTCAGAACCTGCCGTTCAGGGTCTGGGAGGTTTCCATTGGCAAGCACAAGTGAAGGCTCGGCCCTCCATTTGCACCACCAGGAGAGAGCCCAGCAGGAAGAGAGCACTTCGCTTGTGCTGAGCCTATCTCATTAGTGGCAGGGTTAATCCGGGGTTAATGTATATTCGTCAGACATTTTTGTTTCCTGGTGTAATGTTTCCATTCCTAAGCAGAGGGTTGCTCTGTAGACCTTGGCATGGATCTAGCTGCAGGCTCACTGGAATGCAGGACCAGCCTGTGTATGCAAGAAAAGTTCTGAGGTCTTCCCTTAGAAGGGCTTCACTTGCGCATTCAGGTCAGATGACCAGGCTCAGAGAAGGTATAGAAAAAATCGAAAGTTCTACATGGATATGCATGTAAATGTTTAACAAATGACTCAGGAGACTGGGGTGGGGTATAGGCAAGAAAGCCCTGATTTATGGTGTTTGCTAATTTCTGTGTGATGCAGCCACTATAGCAGATTTCAAGCTATTAACATGACGGTCACTGAACGTGGAGTCGGAGGAGGTGCCAAGGACCAGCTCTCGTTACCAGCACGCCACCAGCTTGCAGGTAGGACAGATGCAAGAGACGCACTCTGAGGAGCAGGGAGAGCTGGAGGGTGGGTGCAGGAAGTGTCCGCAGCAGGTCAAGACAGCTGTAATAAATGGGCATCCTAAGAAAACCAGCTGCTGCTCACAGTCTCTGCCTGTCACTAACTCTCACAGCATCTCTCATGGCTATTTTTATTCTTATTTTATGGATGAAGAAATTGAGGCCCCAAGAGATTAAGTGTTCATGTAAGGAGTAGTGGAGTAAGAATTCAAACCTGGAATTGTTTCCACTCCTCCATCAGGCTTGGGGCAGGGGGCCTAGCAGCAAGTCCTGTTCTATGCAGTTGCTCTAGGTGCCCTTGAACTCCACAGGGACTGACAGTTTTGTAGGAATGAGGGCACTGGGTGGATTATGAAATCAGAGGCTCAAGATCAGAGATAAGTCACTGGATCCAGAGCGTAAGGTCAGAAGGGGTGGACTCAATGCTGGGTCACCTGACCCTGACATGCCCTGCCTCCACCTGAATGGAGATGGCAGAGGCCCTCGGTTCCAGAGAGAGCCCAGCACTGAGAAGTCTCCAGGTGTCAAATGGTCACAGCAACATCCCTGAGGGAGTCCTTGTCTGGTCCATTGGGGTGTCTGAGGAAGGATCCCCTGTCCGATGACTATGATATCTGTGTTTTATGTCAATGTGGTGTCCACAGTACTTCAAAACTGTAACACAGCCTAGGGAAGCTAATTTGAAAAGCAAATGTGTTCTTAATTAATAAATTGCTCATGGCCTAACATCATTCCAGGCAGAGCAGGGGCTGTGGTGCACCTGTGCGCAGGAGAAGGCGTGAGGGTCAGGTTCAGTGCAGAGGCCGGTCCTGGTGAGTTGGTGCTGGGAGAGAAATGCGCAGGGTGGGAACTCAGAGAGGACTGGCAGCCTAAGGATGAGATGAAAAAGGAGAGAGGGAGCCTGGGAATCACATCGATGAAAACTGGAGTAAAACGACCTTCCAGGTGGAGGATCAAGTCCCAGGACTAGGAGGAACCTGAAAGGCCTCCCCAGAATGTGAAGTTGGCTTAAAAGGGAAGCCAGTGTTAATATGTCACTAAAAAAAATAATCCAATTTAACGTTCATGGTATTTGCTATCTGTAGATAGCTTATGTTTCTGAACTTCTTTTTTTGAGTAGCAGAGTTGAATTCTATCTCTTAACTTTCAGATTCTGTGTGCAGAATTGCAATGGCACAAGGGCACAAGGGGGGCGTTAGAATATTATTGAGGGAAAAAATAACAATGAGAGATTGAAGGGGGAATGCTGTGACTGTAGAGGCCCAGCCTATGAACCTCCCTTTTCATTCTTGGGTGCTTGGGGCTGAAATCGGTGCCAGTTACCTTATGTAGGTGAATTCTTTTGCTACCACAACCTTATGAGCTTAGGATCTATTAATATCCTCATTTTGAGTTATACAGAGGAAAGGTAGCCCCACTTATAGATGGCAGAGTGGGAGTTGAAACTCGGACACTCTTCAGAACCTGAAATTATATTATTAAGGGCAGACCGTACCACATTGTCTTTTTTGTTGTTGTTTTGTTTTGTTAGGTTTAATGTTGATAATTCCACGTCATGTGATTTTTGACCCTCGGGGTACTGAGCTTGTCCTAGAGTAAACAGACCTTGCCATTCTGGTGAGTAGACCAATAATCAATCTTAGCTGACACGTGGCATTCTTCCTATTTTGTCACATATAAGGCCAGCAGTGGGAAGAGAAGCAGAGGCGATGAACTTGTGAGATTTTCAGGCGTGTAGAAATGATGTGAATTAATTCTCTTTTCAGCAATGGTCAGCTGAGTTGAGACCTAGAAAGGGACCACCCAGCTGGTGGGCCAGGTGAGCTACTTGAAGAGCCAGCGTGATTTCTGGCACGCAGTGGTGAATAAATGGGGAGCATCAAATGGATGTCTGTGTAAGGTTTCATGCCGAGATGACATAATAATATGGCTGTCCCCTGGTGTGTACATTCACCACTCACCAACTCAATATCCTGGCACAAGGTTGCAAGGTTGGACTAGAGAAAATTTTGGTGAATAGTGCTGGGGAAAAAGAGTCAGCATTTGCCCAAGTTGTTCTTCCACGGGCTCAGCCAGGGGACTTCAGGAATACTGCTTATACCTCCTAAGTCCTCTGTTAAGTGGGCAAGCTTATTCCTTCCAACATTCTCTCCAGATCACTGTTTCTGAACCTTTTTTTATCTCACAGCACACTTGAACTATAGTTAAACATTTGCATCATACTTAAATTGTGTTGATCAAAAAAAATTAAAAAAAGAAGACACTGTGCTTTGAACTTCTTTTGAAAATAATTTAATTCATGATCTTTAATAATTTTTGCAGCACGACTAAGATCCTCTCCACGGCACACCAGTGTACAGAGACACATCCGTTGAAATTCACTACTCCGGAGAGTTGGGAGGATCGTAATAGCTTAGAGAAAATATCTATGAGCTTAGAGAGAAAACAAACAAACATTATTTGTAGCAGGAAATAAAATGTTTAATCTTGTAAGAAAAAGGGGGGGGGGCAACCTGGTAGCTACTTTACAATCCCTAAAAGGCCCACTCTTAGGGGATGGTAGATGACTCAAAAGTGGGAGTGAGAAATCACTCTGGACACTTTGCCCAAGCCTGGCCCAGGGCCTGAATGTCTCCTGAAGCCACAGCCATGGGGCCTCAGCGCTTTGACTCAGGACCTTCACCTGCTACAGAAGGTGATGAGTACCATGGCCTCCCACCACAGCTGTGGCTTCCTGCCCCTGCTTGCCCTTGGGGCCTCTATCAGCCTCATTCCTTCTGACATCCTCCTCTTCCCCCCTTTTAGAACAACTGTGCCTAATCCCTTCGCCCTTTCTTCCCTCTCCCCCAACACACCCACCTGCCCCTTCTGATTCTGTGCCAGCAGCTGGCCAGTGAGCCTGCCAAATCAAACAGATGTGTGCGGTATTGGCTGGCACATGTTACCAGGCTCTGTCCAGCCCCGTGCCTGACCAGGGCTTGCTCTGAACTGGCCACAAACTGGGAACCCCCTTGCAGGGGCACAGCCAGGCCTAGAGCGGAGAAATGGTCAGATACCCCTGCCTTCTGGCCATCCTGCCTCCCTCTGCCTCACCTTGCAGCTCCTTTTGTGTCCTTCAGTCCAGCGCTTTCTCCTGTACCTTGCTGGCTTGCCTTTTGATGTCTGTCTGCTTGTTTATTTATTTTTTAACTCTTTTTCTCAATCAAGCTTATGAACATTTTAATAATTACATTTTCTTTTGTGGGTTTTGGCCAGGGATGGGTTTGAACCTGCCACCTCCGGCATATGGGACCGGCGCCCTACCACTTTGAGCCACAGGCGCCGCCCAATAATTACATTTTCAAAAGGTGAAACATGGTCTTTAAAACAGGCTTTAAAATCCCAGTTCCCCTAGATTTATATAAAAGACATCACAATAGGCCCAGAACCAGCCCAAAACAATGGCAGCTGGTCTTCACTGAAGCTCACCCAAGCCTAGGATCTTAAAGATATCACTTGCTTCCTTCCTTAGTTGGTGGCATGTAAAATTCATGATAATTCTGACAAGTAGGTACCCTCACAAGTGTCTTTGATTCTTTGTGCAATTGGCTAATTCTTCTCACTCCCACTGACCTGTCTAAAGGAGGATGACTTGAGAATAGCAGCAATTCACCCAAAAGACCCCTGTGACAGATCACAGTCCTCTGGAGCGCTGAAATCTCATTGAAAATAAAATCAGTGGGTCTGGCATAATGATACGAAGATCATTCAGTTTTTAGCATATGTATGCATTTTTCTTATACGAAGTCAAACAGCTGGCATTCTGTATAGTGACTAGCTGAGAAATAGTCCCAACAAAAATGAAAAACAACAACAGCAAAAATATTTCAGTGCTTCATACAGGTTATTTTTTCCAAAATAATCGCCTTAAATGTTGATAATCATCAGTACCTACCAATATGTCTTAATATTCCACAGACATACATACTTCCTGCATTTTTTAAACTGAATAGAAAATGCAAGATTCCTGGATTGCTTATTGCTGAAGAGATCATCAACATGTAAGAAATATTAAATTACAATAATGTATTTCCCACTTTTCCCTGACTTCCAGGAAACTCAGTTGAATTTGATGCTCAGTCCAACAATCATTTTAGCCTTTGTCGTGTCTTTTTGCTTTAATCTAAATTTCTAGTTCTGTTTTCTTAAACCTCAGTCTATAGCTTTTTTTAAATGTTATAAATTGTCCAAAATTCTTTTTGGAGTAAGAGATGGTATAATAAAGGAGGGAACTCCATAAAAACGACTTCTCATAACAATGATGATAATGATTCACGACACTCCACTTTCTACCTTTAATTAGTTATTTATGTACTTGTTGTAAGGCTCTCATTAGACTTCCAGTTCCCGGAGGGCAGAGCCAGGCCCCTAGGTCCCTGCACCTCTCGTATGGTGGGTGTTTAGTAATATTCTGTTTGATAAATGCAACCTTAAGATTCATTTTAGAGGAAATAGAATGAAGTTCTATTCTTTTCCATTCCTTTCCCTTCCTTTTTCCTTTCTTCAGAGAAGACTATGGACATAATTTTTCATAGTCAGAACAGCTGTGGTACATGGGGCTGCTTTTATGTTGCTGGGCACGAGGTTATTTTCTCTTCTTTCCCCTCTGGAGCCCATCATAAATATTTTTCTTCCTTTATATTGTTCTTTTGCTCTTCCTGCATAATACTCAGTGATGCTCTCCTACATAAATAATAACCACTTACATTTACACAAACACTGGTAACATTGGCACATTCTTTCCAAAACGGATTTGAGATGGACATCTTAGAGGATTTTTAAATTTTACAATGCACTCTTAGATGTTGAGCTGATAATTTATGGCTTACTCACCACAGGCCAGGCTCTAGGCTCTTTATACACACTCTCATTTAGTCCTTACGGTAATCCCACACAAGAACTACTCATATTATCCCCACTTTCAATGCAAAGAAACCGAGAAGCTTTGGATACACAGCCAGCAGGGAGCAGGACTGGGATTTGAACCCTGGCCCCCAACTACACAATTTAGGCTCCTTACCTTTGGATCACATTATCTTTTTGGGTCATTACTTTAACCCGGAGTGAAACAAGCAGAGTCAGGGGTGGGTGGGAATTGACTTTGTTTTTCAGATGACAGGGAGGTGGAGGGATCATGTTTTCTGAGCGCCTATTGGTGTTCAGGACATCATGTTTAACACACAATATTTCATTTGGTCCCTTCTGTCATCCTATAAGGTAGACACCAATAAATGTATTACAAACGAGGGGCTGGAAACTGCGCGCTCAGCTCACTTGCTGGGCACTCAGATGAGAAAGCAGGATTTGATCCCAGGTCTATTTGGTACTAAAGTCCATATTGTTTTTCCATTGTACACGTGGAGAAACTGGCCCAAGTTCACACAGTGAGTTACCAAAATCAACACAAAATTTGGTCTAAACCAGAGCTCTTTTAACTGCCCTTTTAAACTTCTGGTGTCCTGCAGGGGTCAATAAGTGCAGTGTCTGGCTACTTATTCAGCGTCTCTCCTCACGTGACCTTTGGGGGCCAGAGGAACATTTTATTGTGGCTTGTCAAAGTGAAGTGCAATTGAATTTCCATCTCATTCTGAGCAGAGAGAGCATAGCTTTGGGAACCAGGCTAGTCTGAAACAAGGGCTCCAGGAGCTAATTAAAAGCTAGGCTGGGGCTGCGCTTTTCATTCCTTAAGAATGTTCGACCTCATTAAAGAGGAAAAAGCAAATAAAATTCTGTGATTTTTTTTTTCTAGGTTCTGCAGGGGATGGGGAGTCTGAGCAAGTGACTAGATTTCTAGGGCTTCCAGCCTGCCCTGTGCCTGCCATGACATCACTGTTTCTAATGAAGACTTAAGTTCTCAAGTGCTTGTCACCCCGGGAGGATGGCAACTGGTCAAAGCAGAGACAGAAGGACGTCACGCTGCTGACTCAGAGCTTCAGATGCCAGAAATGGAGAAAGCATTTGGGGGCTTGAGTGCAGTGGAAGAAATAGTTGTTCTTAGGAAGAGCCTTCCTTGGACTCATTCAAAGACACCTGGAGGAAACTGGTGCTTAGAGGCACAGGTTCTGTTCTCTAAGAAAGTTTCACAGGATGGAATAGAAAGGCCTAAAAGATAGTGCCAATGACTGGACTTAGAATCCACAGTGACCAGCAGTCTGTCAGGGACTGTATGCTAAAGCCATGAAGATGTCTAGAAGCAGAATGACAAAAGATCGGTCTGGCAGAAGCTTACAGTAGAAATATTTTAGTCTTGGTTTAAAAATATATTTACAGGGCACCTACTGCTGTGGGAGTACTAAGCACTGTGCTAGCAGCTTTGTATATCCTAGTAAATTGCATGTGAACTTCATGGACACCCTATATTTTATCTGATTTTCTTCCTGGCTTTTGGGCCTTGCTAACTGAATAGAACTCAGTCTGGGGAAATCCTACTTTTACAAGGTATGGGGATGGGAAGAGATATTACAGGTCATGTCTACTTGTTGAGGATAATGGTGAAGAGACCCAAAGCCAGAAACTTAAATTAGTTTGCTGCAGGGCACAGAGCAGAGCTGACACATCCGCCTGGGCCTCCGGGCATCCAAGTGGACTAGTCTTTTTTCCTCCATGTAGTAGCGAGAGAACAAAGAGGTGAAACTGCCATCTGAGATGATGGAACAAATGTCAAGGCCTGCTCTGGCTCTGCCTCTGAGCAATGATCACAGCAGACTCGGTCTGCTCTATCCCTTAAAAAAGAGGGCAGGGGAGCCTTTAAAGTTCAGAAGATAAAGTACCTGGCTGGTGACAAAAAATATACATCTATGTCTATAAAATGTTTTAAGCCCCTCAGGAGCAAGGTGCAGGAGGAACAAGCACTGTCTGGTATTTTCTTATTTTCATCATCTTGTGATCTCAGGTGTCAGACAATGCTAAATCTTCCCTTCAAAATGCTATGTGTTTGTTTCCCATTCCTTGATGGGTCCCAAGTGGTAAAGGGTTCCAGAGTAAAGCCCTTCTAGAAATGTCCTGTCTCATCTCACAAACTGTCTAGGGAGTGTATAGTCTACATTCCTAGCCAGAAGATAAACTCCAGTCTCTTTGAATCATGGGCAGGATTGCCTGGACACTGGCATATCACAAATGGCTTAGTCTTTTGGGGTCTGACCACAGGGCCAGGATGTTTGAGAAGGATTAGGGCTGAAAGAGATGTCAGAGACGACTGTAAAATCATATTTTCTGGACCAAATTTTACCTGTTTTCATGTGACCAGCAGCCCTGAGAAATTCTCAGGTAGCAAACCTTTTGGTACAATGATAGTCAAGGTCATTTGCAAGGGCAGAGAATAAGTGGCTTTGATGCTCAGGTCTATTTTTCACATTGAATATCCTTCCTGAGCCAGTTTTCCTTATGTGTTAAGTGAATAGAATAATGGATTAAAACCACGTTTTTAGAATCCAATGCAATATAAAATCCATATATATTTAAGGGTCTGTCCAACCTAGCCTTAGTCATGTTCCCCTGAACTTCGGCCACTGAAGTGGCTGACACATCCTTCTAGGCCTTGGCAGAAGCTTATAGTGGAAATATTTTAGTCTTGGTTTAAGACTAAAATGGTCCCTGAATGTATCACACAAATTCCCACTTAAAATAATACTAATAACATCTTTAATTCAATACCAGTGCTTTATATTCTTAAAAAAAAAGGATTTTAAGCTAGACATGTCTCCAATTGGGTTAAGCTTATAATGGACACTATCCCACTTGTCCCTCCAAAGGCCTTCTGAAGTGAATGGGAAAGGGATCTTTATTTGTATTTTGCAGATGAGGATACTGAGGTGCAGGCAGGTGAAATGACCAGCTCAGTGCTAGGTACAGGAGCAATGGGTCTCCCGAATAATAGTCCATAATTCCTTCTTCTTTATTACTGGGACAAGTGTGTGACTCTCTCTGATTTGAAGCACGTATTTGGCCACTGATACTTTCTCTCAAGATGAGAAAAAGCACCGGCTACTTCTTGCCACCTCCAAATAATGGTCAACCCCACCCACCACATACCTGCAATTCTTTACCTTGATTCAGGCTATTCCCTCTGCCTGGGAATAGTCGTTCCCTCCCTTCTTTGAATGGCCAACTCCTCCTAAATGAATTAAGGCCAACTTAAATCACACCTACTCTCAGGTTAATTTTCTCTTAGACATATGTCTCTCTAGTGCTTTCTGTGTGATATAGCACATCACCAGTTACCAGACCATCCTGTTTTCCATGGAGCCAAAGAAGGTGGAGAGTCCAGTGGCCAACTAGAGGGAAAGCTCATTGAGATCCAGGAGCAGGTCTTTATTTATTTATTTATTTATTTTTTTGAGACAGAGTCTCATTATGTTGCTCTTGGTAGAGTGCCGTGGCGTCACAACTCACAGCAACCTCAAACTCTTGGGCTTAAGCGATTCTCTTGCCTCAGCCTCCCAAGTAGCTGGGACCATAGGCGCAGGCCACAATGCCCAGCTATTTTGTTGTTATTGTAGTTGTCATTGTTGTCTGGCAGGCCCAGGTTGGGTTCGAACCCACCAGCTCCGGTATATGTGGCTGGCACCCTAGCAGCTGAGCTATAGGCCCCAAGCCTGGATCACGTCTTTTTATGTTCTCATCACTTAACACAATGCCTGGAATATAATTGACTAATAGTTGTGCAGGGCCTGAAAATCAGGGCTGATCCTAAAAAGAAAGATAGTAGTAGACAAGGAGTTGTGCAACAGAGATGGAAACTCGGATCTCAGCCTTCGGGTTTCAGAGTGGATTTCTCAAGGATGGCTTCCTGCAGTGTGTGAGTCCTGGGATGGTTCTGAGCACTCTGCAGGTGAAGAGAGTCTTGGATCTTTTGTGTAAGACGTGTCTACCAGCGTTTCCTGTTCTGAGTGAGCATGAACTCTTCAAAGCCTGGAGAGCTGAATGCTGGTGTGCCACGTATTGTTTCCTTAGCCAAGGTTTTTCCTTTAACTAAGTGTCAAAAACAATTTTAGATGAGAAAATGAATTGAGAGTGTGTGTGTGGGGAAATCCAAGAGTCTCAGAATCAGCTCCAGTTGGTAATATTTTATGCTGTCCTATTGTTAATTTTGCAATTAAGCAAGAATGCTTTATATGCCTGAATTACCCATGGATTGTATCTTAATCAAATTAATGTGTCTGCAACATAAGACTAATTCAGTGTTCAATGATAGAATGACAAATGATACGAAGCCCCAATTTTTTTTTTTTCCTCTCCTTTCTCTCCTTCCCACAAAACCCTCTCTCATGAAAGGTCAACTGACTGAAAGCCTGTTGTTTTGATGACTGACAGGAGATCTTATTGGTTAAAAAGGTGAGAAGGCTGGCTACCTCCCCTCACCCACGTAAAACCAGCTGTGTGTGTGTGAGTTTGGATGAAAAAAAAAAACCCTGTGGTTAATTCTTCTTGTTGTGTACTTCCTGCCACTGACATTTGTTGCTGCTAGTGTGTAATGAGGTTGAGGCTGGGTAGGAGAATCAGATGCAAATGACCTATATACTTATTTATTCCCCAATTATGACTACCCCTCTCAACCACCATTCTTGGAAAACCTTGAAAGTAGAAGATGATGGCCAGGAATGCCATCTAGAAATTGCATTGCCCTGAAGCAACCCCTTTTGAGTTTGGATCATCTTAGTTGATAAGATATTTGGGAAAACATGACTCCGCTTAGACAAATGACTATAAATCATAAGTGATTTTTTTAAAAAAGAAAAACAGGTTTTGGGAGATGTGAATCAAGTAACTAGGATCTAAGCTTTTCTAGGTTTTATTCATTATCTTTTACCTCTTAAGCAGTAGTTTCCCATCCTTCTCCAATCCATTTTTTCACAATTAGTGTGATAAATTTTTAAAAATGGCAACCAGCTCATGTCTCTTCCCTGTTTAAAGCCCACTGATGGCTTCCCAAGTTCAAAGTCTTGCCATGGTTTAGAAGGCCCTACATAGTGTGTTCATTACCTTCTCCATGACTTATTTTACCCTGCACTCTTGCTACGCTGACCATCTGCTTTCTGGCCTCAGGGCCTTCATTCAGGCTGTCCCTGCTACCTGCAGGCCCCTCGGCTCCCTTTCTGGCTCACAGCGTAAGAGTCATCTCATCAGACAGGCCTTTCTTGACCTATCAAGGTAAATCACACATTTCTTCTGTTATGTTTCCTGACAGTACCCTATATTCATTTCCTCATCCTGTACTAGGATTTGTAATTTTAGACGTGTTTCTGTGCTTAATTTTTGCTTACTGTCTGTTTACTTGCTGGTCGATAAGCTCTATGTCTGTGTTTGCTTTGTTTGCCATGGTGTCCTGTTATGGGGGTATAGGAAGAGCTTAAATTAATACGTATTGAAACAAAGAATGGGCAGCCCACTGACTTTCATACTACTTACAATTCCTTAGCCATAACATGGAAATCGCCTTGTCATCATTATTCTGTTACTTTACATGGAGCTATGGAATTCGTTTTAATATTTGTTTTGCATTGATTGAACTTTGAGATGTTGGGATAACAATTGGATATGGAAGGAATGTGAGACAGAGCGTTTTTTGTTTTTACCTTTTCCCCTCTGTTCAAAGTTCACCAGCTCATGTAACAAGGGTTCTACACAGTCCCTGTTTGTTAACCCATGAAGAACACAAAGGGCAGCAGCCCCATTGCTGCGTCTCTCCTTTAGCCCGGTTAGTCACTGTTTATGCCTTTAACAATCCAGGTAAATCATAAAGAACAATTAAGTCAACAGTTGAAGACTCAACCCTCACCATCTGCCTTTTTTTTAGTAGTTTTGTCTAAATAACCCTGGAGAGGTAACAGAGATGCTCAAAAATGGTCAGAGAAGATAAGTGCAAAACTCCACTTTTCTCCAGAAATTCTTTCTCAAAGGGCTCCAGCCCCAGGCCCCCTCTTTTCTGCTCAGCTTTCTCTTTGCTTCATCCCTACAAGCCTTGAGGTGACAGAGCCTAGAATTTCTTGGGCTGTGTTCTCTCAGAACCCACAGCTCTGATTTTTTTCCCAGCCTAAGAATTTCTCCAGAGTAGGCAGGGGAACCCAACAGAAGGTGAGAATAAAAAGGGTATAAGAACCAAAAGCAGCTACATGTCTTCAGACAAGCCAGTGGATATCTCTAAGCTTTGATTCATCTGTAAAATGTAGGTTGAAAATACTAATCTTAAAACTAAATTTAATCACGTGTAACAGTACTTTTACAATGTCCTATACTTAGCGCTCAGTAAATATCAACTGATTTCTAATCTATCCCTGTCACGTCTCTGTATACGTCTCTGGTCACTCTAGAATCTATGGGATTCCACCGAGGATGGGAGAAGAGTATCACTTATAGTTAAACCACCTGGTTATTGGAAGAGTGGGTTGAGGTTAGACGATCAATCCTTTAGGGATATTGACCTCTCACCAGATTTTCCATCTTAGCTCTGTATGTGCGATAGATTTTAAAATTCCAATATGTGAAGGGCATGCCATGATAAACAAATTCAGTCCCCCTCATTCATAACTAGAAATCATGTTGACCCAGAGAGTCTTTGGTTGGAACCGTTCATTTTTCTGTTTTTGGAAACATGCTCTATCTCCTCTTCCAAAAGAAAGAAAACCATAGAAAGAAAGTGAGATGACTAGAGGGAAACAAGCAGACGCCATGTGGCCACTGGCAAATCTACCCTCAAGAGAGCTTTAAGGTTATTATGTTGGCCTAGAGATAAATGACTGGTTGTCAATCACAAAATTTGTTTTTCAAGCCAGTTCCCTTAGTAGTAGGGTATATGACCCTCAAGAATGGGGGAATATGGAAAGATATTCATAAAAGGATCTGCCTAGGAGAATACGATGCCTGCATGGGATACGTGACTGAGTTGGTAACATTAGAAAAAGGTGAGAGAACCTCCTCATTTTCCAGCTGTTTCTCTCCACTTTTGTGTGCCTTCCAACAGAACTAGTTTGGTCCTGCTGCCTTTTTTCGGTCCCATATATCTGCTACAGAATGCAGTTAAGTTTCCCAACTTATGAGAGAGCTTTCAGACTTGTGTCTGACTCCTCGTTTGGGATTTCCACTCCTCGAAAGGCGCCAGCCTAGAATCAGAAAGTTGGCCAACTTACGTTGGAGGATCTGAGTGCATGTGTCAGCTCTGCCATTGACAGCAATGTGACCACAGCAGTCGCTTGACCTGCCTCCTTCATATTGGTAAATGGAGGAAGGTAGTGTCTTTCTGGTGAAATTGTTGGAAGAGGTTATGTTAGATGTCAACGGAGGGCCAGGCACGTACATGATCAACTTCAGTGTCAGTAGGCTTCTTTGCCTCACCTCCCATTCTCTGCCATGTGCTTTCTTTGGAGACTTCCAGACATTGGAGACAATGAACGAGAAAAATTTCAGGTGGGAATGATCTTAGGAGCCTCAAACAGAGGTAAGGGGCTTCCTTTATGAAGTTTATTTTGTACCTGAAGGTATCTCATCTTTGGCATTTGCATCAGAGATTGACTAGACTGGGCCTGAAATCTGGAAATGAAATTGAAGCTATGGATGAGTTTCTTAGTCAAGATTTACTGGCTATTTTGAAATACACCTAAAAACCCAGAGTAAGAATTTCATTTAAAAAATATATGGCATATTTTACTTTTTGCTAAAAGCGGTCTTTACATGAAAGGAGAAGGAGCGATGGGGTTTATCAGTTGAGGAACTGGACTCATGCTAGTATTAGAGAGAATCAGACAGACACTAAATCTGCTATCATTAACTCTTCAGCAGAGAAGACGGGATATTAAATAAGCAATAGTAGTAAGTTGACAAGATCTCGGAGAGGTGAGAGCTTATAGCACGGTGGGCCCCTAACCCAGGTGAGAGATATGACAGACAGGTGTGGTCAGGGTGGACTTCGCGGAGGAGTGGCATTTAAATTGAGATCTGAAGTGTGAGTAGAGGCCTTTTTGACACACAGTCACAAGAGTGTTTCAGGTAAAGAAACCAGTCTGGGCCAAGGCTCCGGATGAAAGAGCACAAAGCCAGGTGGAGGACTGAAGGAAATTTGTTTAGGCTGGAGTAAGGGTTAGAGAGTGGGGATTAGTCAGAAAGGCTGATAGGAGCCAGTTCCTGAACATCTGAGAAGCTAAATTGAGGGATTAGGCCCTAAGAATCAAGAGGCACTTTGAAGCAATCATAATCAGAAACTCTGGCTGCTGGGTGGGGCATGTCTAGACACACACCCCGCAGAAGAGAAAGTAGCCTGACCTCGGGCAGTGGCCTCAGGAGTAGGAGAAAAGAGGAGGGGTCAAGAGATGTTTAGGTGAAACATTAACAGGGTTTGGCAGTGGGTTGGCTGCGGGATGCTGGAGGAGGAAGAAGCATTTGAGGGTGATACCCAGGAATCCGGCTGGGTCACTGGGTGCCATCTAGTGAGAAGGGAACACAGGACGAGAAGCAGGTGCTGTTGGTAGACAGGTGGTGAGTGAGTGCGGTGTGTGAGCCAGGTTGGGGGGTTGGTGTGTAGATGAGAGATAAAGTGGAGAGGAAGATTTGGGGTTTATCAGCATACAGATCACTGTTGCTCAAATTCTTTTCCAGATACCACCTGTGCCAGGCGCACCTGGGGGAAGGCTGGGAATAATGGCTGAAGAGTTGTGAACTATTTTACCTCTGCAATAGCCACAAAAAAATATACATTTGAACATTCTCTCAAAGTAAGTGGTCACTGAAGTAGTGGTGTCTGAATATTGCTGGAGTGGAATGATGGCAAAAAAATTGCCAGAGAAATGGGGAAGTGTCTATTTCATTTCTCCTTTTTTCTCCTGTTTTTCTTGGGGTACATTTGACACACCTTTGCCTCCAATGTGCGCTAATATTGGTTGTTTCATTATTTTTTTTGGAGGAACAAATGAGGCCCAGCCCCATTCCTTTTTCTTTCTAACTTTTTTTTTTTTTTAAATCTTTTTTTGGTATAATTCAAGACAAAAAAAAAAAAAAGCTTTCATGGAAAGAGCAGATGTCATATACTTTGGTCTTTTGTGGTGGTTTTATTTTATTTTATTAAAAAAAAAAAAAAGCCTTCTGCAGATTGAGGCTCATTTAAACATAATGAGGCAGCAACAAAAGACCTGGCACAGAGGAGCTTCAGATTGGGTTTGACTCAGGGGAGGGTGAACAAACAAGGCCATGTCCTGTCCATTCGGCTCCCATGTACAGGGCCAGAGCAGCTGCATTTCAGATGCAAATGGAGATTTGGGAGGGGGACGGGGGAGAGAGTGGAAATGCCCAGGAAGCTGGCATGCAGGTGTTGAGGATTCCAGACATGGCTACAACAACAGGCTCTGAAAACACAGAGCTCGCAGACAGAGCGGGCTTGAGAGTGCCTGCTTGGAGGGCTCAAGTGGACCCGCAGCTGCACTGGACATTCCTTTTTGTGGTCATCAATGGGCTCTGTATTGAAAATATGAGAGCAAACAACTGGCACGTTCAGAGAAAGGAAACGCTTTGGAAATGGAGCAAATGCCAGGCAGAAGGGCCGCCCCTTGGCTGCACTCACGATTTAAACCCACGTACAGGCATAAAATAGATGTTCGATATATGATACTGTGGCATCCCAGGGCTGGAAGGAATCCATGGAATCATCAAATCCATCTCTCTCACTCTGCAGATGAGAAAACATGTTCAAGGGGCTGAGCCACTTGGCCCAGGTCACACAGGGGGCTGGTGAGACAGAGAGCACAAAATAGGCTTCAGGGACATGTTTTGCGTGCATGATTTTATGTAATGTAGCAGACCTGTGAGCTAAGTTTCATTGTTTCCACTTTTAATGGAGAAAGCGAGGCTTCAGTGAATTTAAAATGTGTTCCTCAAAACAGTTCGAAGAAATAAGTTCTATTATTTGATAGTACAGTAGGGAAATTATAGTTAGCAATATTTTATTGTACGCTTCCAAATAGGAATTGTCATGTTCCCAACACAAAGAAAAGATAAATATTTGAGGTGATGGATATCCCAGTTTCCCTGATTTGATCATGACACATTGTGTACAGGTATCAAAATATCACATGTAGCCCCAAAATACATACAGCTATTACATACAAATAAAAAACCTATAAAATGAAATGAAATAAAATAAAATAAAATAAAATAAAATTTGTCTCTAGTCAAAAAAGCTAATACGGAATAGTCAGGATTTAAGGCCGGGTATGTATATTTCATTCCAAAACTTACACTTTTTTCTTCATTACACTTCATTGCTGACTCCTAGGCAATTTTTTTTTTGTCAAATGCACACACACACACATACATGTCTGTATATATGACAACGTTGTTTCTATTTCCATATAGTATGTGAAATGTACTAACATGCATGTATATTAAAATCTTGAATATGAAACACTTGACTTCAGACTATTAAATATTATACTCTAACTCTATGTAATACAGCTATAGAATACTTAGAATTGTGATTGGAGATAGTCCCTTTCCCACAATATGAACTCAATAACTATTTGAGTTTTAATTATTTCTTTTTATTCAAAAAAGATGCTGTTCCTTGGAGACAGAACCCATTGCCTACCAACATTACCATTTCTGTGAGCTCCAGGCTTTTGCGCTGTGCCTGTGTTGACAGGGCTCATCCATGGGCGTCAGGTCCATGCGCCCTGGCAATGCCTATGTGAGGTAGGTAGGAGGCAAGGCCACTAGTCCCATCTTATAGATGGGAAAATAGAGGCTCAGGGAAGGCAAGAAGTTTTCCCAGGGGGAGCTGGACGGATAACTCAGGTCTTCTCATGCCAGCCTGCTGGCAGAAGCTGTTCCGTGAGGGCCTGCTGAGGACGGAGCTCAGAGGAGGATTAGCTGCCAGAGTCCACCTGCTGAAGGATGCTGGGGTCCTCTCTGTAGATCTCCGTATCTGCAGACACAACCCAACGTCCCGTGGGTGTGTGCGTGCGTGGGTGGAGCTGGGTGGCACAGGGGTCATGGAGATGGTGACCTAGGTGAGGTGGGGCTGTGTGGGTGGCTTCCTTTCCACAGATGTGTCACCTCTGTGCCTGCTTCATCTGAGGGTCTCCAAATGAGCAATCATGTGGGTGAATGGTACCCTGGGATGTCCTGGTGATAGGGCCAGTGTTCTGGCCTGAGGAAGCCTGTGTCATGGCTTTTGGTGTCCTTAGGGGGAGCACTGGCTTTTGAGCAGTTTAGTGACTTCACCTTAAGATTCTAAGACCAGCCTTTTTGCAGTGTGGGTGGACCCCCAGTCCGACTCTCTCCTTGGGAAAAGTCACTCAGCAGGAGTATGACCCACATATTTGAGAGCTGAGGCAGTGTTAGATCTGAGTTGGCTGCAGTTGTAAAGTACCTAGAGCAGA
Source organism: Nycticebus coucang (assembly GCF_027406575.1). Classification (NCBI taxonomy): domain Eukaryota; kingdom Metazoa; phylum Chordata; class Mammalia; order Primates; family Lorisidae; genus Nycticebus; species Nycticebus coucang. The sequence continues at coordinate 85,962,179 of NC_069795.1, forward strand.
TACGCATTTTACGGGTAGAAATACTGGAGACCAGAAGAGGAAAAGTGGCTTTATTTATTACTTCATGCCTGTCTTTGATGTTTTGCTTATTTAACATTTGTTGAGTAGGTACTTTGTGGAAAGACCTGCCTTCAGGAATCTTGCAGTATGCATGAACGAGAAGTCACAATGACAATAGGTGACGCAGAGGGCATCTGAGAGGGCCACACAGCAGAGATAACATTTGAGCCAAATCTGGAAAGATATGCCATTTTGGCAAAAGCAGAGGAGTGTACGCTTGTAAGGAGAAATGGCTTACTCAAAGACCCAGCGGTGGGAAGAGCACGATGGCACATGCGGAGGGCTGGTTGCAGTCTCGGGTGCGTCTCTGACCTCTGTGGTTATGCACTGGGTCAGGAGGAGAAAACGGAAAGTGAGGAGGTGCTGGGTCATGAGGGTTCCCCCGACTGAGGAGCGAGGACTGCCCTACAGAGGCTGGGGAAGGCTTGAGGGGTGTGAAGCAGAACGATAAGATTAGAAATGAGTTTTGGAGTTTTGAGCACATCACTCTGTGCACTGGAGGATGGACTGGGAGATACCAGAGGCAAAGATACCAGTTAGGGGCTAGAAATAGTCATAGCGTATGATGATGGAGGCCTGGCTGGGGGCACTGCACTGGGGAAGAACAGGAGGCTGTGAGAAATTCAGGATGCTGCAGTGATCAGGGGATGACTAGTCGAAGGGCCTGGGCCAGGCAGGAGAAGAGCTGCGTGGGGTGGGTGGAGGGCGGCACACGCTCCATCTAACCTTGCTGTGTCTGCAGTGTTCATGGAGATCAAGGTAGCCGTGTGCAAGGTAGTCTGGGGTTTGGAGAGAGGCTAAGGCTGGGAATCAGGTGGCTGTCAGGATTCAAACCCATATGCACTGATGTCAGTGATATGGGACACTTTATAAAAACCAGCCTTGAGTGGCATTCAAATGTGCTCCATGTCTGGGTTGAAGGCCTCCAGAGGACAGAGAGTGTCCAGCACTGCCTTTGCAAGGCTCTCTGGGCAGGCAGGGAGTTCACAGTAAGGTGAGAGGAGGGAGCGGTAGGGAGGCCCTCGGGCCGGCTGGTCTGCCCCATGTCAGAGCCAGGAATCCATAGGGCCAAAATCTCTTTATCTTGGAGCCATCTTCCATCAGATACAGTGTTCACTCATTTCCTCTGCAGCCCCCACCCCCTTCCTACCACCTCACCTCCTCCACTTAGTCATTGCAGCTGAGTCATCTTTTGAGCCTATTCTTGTCGCCTTCCCCTCCATCGGTTGGAAAGGGTTTGGGCAGAAGCCACTGGGCATAGGTATTGCCATCTGCTGGCCACATGGGGACAAGGGGAAGGTTCCTGGACTCTGGATTCTGATCCCTTTACCACTGTTTGGTTTCCAAGATGTAGAGAGAGGAGTGAGGCTGGCCAGTCTTGTGACTTCAGGAAAGAAGGGAGGAAAAGGGACTGATATGGACTGAACACCTCTGGTGTGCCAGGCAAACGCCAGACTCATTAGCATTGACTTCCTGCTGCAGTCATCTTGGGGCAGTGGCAACTTGAGGCTCAGAGAGGTTAAGCTGTTTTCCCAAGGTCACATAGCAGGTCTAGCAGAAGGATTTCAAAGCTCACACTGTTCCCACTACATTACTCTGCCTCCTCGCATCATCTCCGCAGGAGGATGGCATTTGAGTCATGTCAGAGTTGACTATGACTCAACTATGTGCCAAACCCTGTTCCAGAATGGAATAGAGGGCTCCTGTCCTCAGGAAGCTCAGCATCTCAGGTTGGAAACTCTTGGTTGTTTGATTTACTTAGTATTATCTGAACACCTCATGGGGGAGATGGAGATAAAAGACTTGGGGTCTTTGGCCTGGCACACTATGTCACTGAGAACAGAGGAAGGGGCCTTAAATACTCTATGAAGTGTTCAGGGAAGGTATCTTATACTCACGACCCAGCATCTGGGCATGAAAACCAGAGCTGTAGGAATGACCAGCACCCTGACATGGGGTGTGCAGGAAACCTCAGGTACAAATGGAGAGTAGGATGGGGTGGCAGATGGTGGCAGTTGCCGTGTATTTGAAATAAGCTTGTAGAGCCCTAGTAACGGGAGATGAACACCTGAGCTTCCGAGTATTTGTTTGTTTCTTGCTGACCTCTGGCTCTTCACTGCAGGCTTCCTTGGGGTACAATGGAGGCTAAAAACCGGGGATGGCCCCTGGCATCACAGAGGCCAGAGACTCATCAGATGTTCATAATTGAATGGGTGTTCGCAAACTTGGATGACGCTGAAAAAGAAAGGACGATGGTGTCAGACTATAGCACAGAGGGAACTATTTTAAGGGTGTGACAGTGGTCAGGAAAAAACAGCATTTAAGCTGAATCTGAAAAATGAGTAGGAGCAGTTAGATCATGTGTGTGCGTGCATGCATGTGTGTATGAGCGCATGTGTTATGTCTGTGTGCATGTATACGTGTGTGTGTGTGTGTGTTAAAGAAGTGGCAGGGATGGACGGTAGGTGCTGGCTATGTATCATTCCAGAAGGATATCATCATCAAAGAGGACACAGATGATATAACCCGCATTCTAGTAAAATACCAGTGTAGGACGGTCTGGAAACGGACGGCTCCTTGCCAGAGTCCCTGCCCTGTGCTGGTGTTGGAAACAGCTGCTGAGCCCTGGTCTTGGGTCTTCACTGATTTCCACTTCTGGGTTTTTCTCTGCAACTTGGACCTTTGTGCCTCAGTGTCCACATCTGTAGCATGGAAGAGAACACACCTATGTATTTTCCAGAATGCTGATTCTAATCAGAAGGGACATAATGCAAGTTGTCTATAGACACTCAAGGACGAGTCATTTGGAGTTGACATTGAAAGTCAGAAAAATGCTTTGGAGACTTAAAACGTGCATTCACAGGAGCACACACAGCCTCGGCCTTGGTATTGTCGGCCTCGGGCAGACAGGTGCGGGTTTTCATTTCCATACCACGTCTCTTTAGCTGAAGAGGTGGACGTTGAATAGATACAGGCAGTGACTCCAGCACTGTGCTCCTCGGGGCGCTCCTGAAAAGAGAAAGCTGCCTTCATTTTTCTTCATTTCTGGTAGCCTTCCTCCTTCCTGGGGTTACAAAGGGGCTTTAGTTTGGAGCCAAGGCGCATCAGACACAAGGATTAGTGTGTGAACTGGGACTAGCATCCAGATTTCCACGGCACTGAGCTGCCACTCTCTGAGAGCCAAGGCCCTGGCAGAGCTTCCCGGTTTGTCGTGCATGTGCCCATGGACGCTTAGGCTCTGCAGCCCTCGGAGACAAAGGAAGATATGTTTCCGTGTTATTCGGTAAGTTCCCCAAACTGAAGGCTTGATGGCTGGTGACAGCTCTCAGGATGTCAGTATCTGTAGCAACAAGTGACCTGAAGTCAGAGTGTGGCATTTTGGTTCTGCCACCTATTGGCTGTGTGGCCTTGGATGTGGTCACTTCTCCATCTTCTGCCCCTGTTTCCCATCTCTAAAACAAGATGATTGGTCCATGAATTCTGAGTCTTTGTAGGTCTGACATGCCGTATTTATAAAACTTGGAGCCCCCACTGGAGGAGCCTGTGCAACATTGAACCTGGCTTTGGACCACCATTGGCCTGTTTGCTATCTGGAAGGGCTTTCTTTCTTGCTGATGTCCTTTCTCTGAAACCCAAACTGCAAATAAGTTTTCTCCACAACATTTTCAGTACCAGCATTTCAAGGATGATTTTTACATAGTTTCAAGATTTCCTGGTGATGAGGGCCCAGTAGGTCTGAACTGATGCCAAATTTAATTTAACATATATAACAGGCAGTGTGGTGTGCAGTGAGCACAGGCTGAGTGGAGGTGATGGATGTGCTGGGAAGCAGCCAGGCTGGAGATGGGCTCATAGGTTTGATCCAGACAACTAGTCATTAAACCTTTCCCTACTATCTCCTTACTGCCTTCTAATAAGAACAAATTTTCCTGATAGATAGGAGTTTGCTTGTAAAACTTTCTTTTCTATGTATTCACAATGATATGTATGTGCATAGTACTTATTCAAAGATTTGATTCTGGTATGTTACATTCCGTGATTTTGATACATCTATGATTCCTATAGTTGGTCTGGACCAGGGAAGGAGAGTGGGAAAAAAACCTTAGTTCTCTGAGAAAGCCCATGATTGATGGGTTTTATGATCTCTCCCATACTAAAGACTTTTACAAAATAAGAAAATAGAGTTTATCTTCCCAATTTAAATCAGGGCTCCCCCAACCCCCAGTTCACATCATTTTGTTGGTTGCTCATGACAGCCCGGTGAGGTAGGCAGGCCTGGAGGAGGACACAGGGACTCAGAAGGTCACCCTGAGTGCAAGTCATAGCACTACATAGAACCCAGCTGCTGCCCTAAAAAAAAGGTGTAATTGTCTAAGTCTCTCATTCTGGACAGTCTTAACGCAGTTTTATAGAAGGGGAAACAGAGGCTCCCCAGCTAATCCCCAAAGTGCTCTCTGGCCCGTGATTTGGCTCAGCTCCCCAGGGACTTGGACAGATTCCCATCACACGGTTCTACTTGTTGACCACTCTGGCAAGATGGCTCTCCTCACAGCTCGCACCCCTGCCATTCTTTGTCCCTTTGAAAACCCATTTCTGGTCCAGTGGAGCAGAGTTTCACTCAATAGCACTATTGACTTGGTGGCTTCAAAGTGCAGCGCCCACCCCCGGCTGCGTTCGGGGCAGTAAAGTTTAACAGTTTGGTCGTTAAATTAGAAACAATAACAACACGAGAGTCAGGTTTGGTTCTAACACCCGAATGAGCTCCAACCCTCAAGCTGCAAGGGAACGAGGTAGGAGGGGAGGGACAGGTTGGTGACTGTATCGCAGAATTCCTGCTCTGCTCTTTTACAGCCAGACGGAGAAAGAAAAAACCCATTTGGCCAAAACACTCCCCCTTGATTGGAAACATTTATGCTTTGTGGACCACCTTTCCAGCCTCAATGCTGACAGGCTGGAAATAAACTAGAATAATAAATTCGAAAATAGTCAGCTTTGGTTTTATGTCTGGACTGTGTGCTATATGAGTTTTTCTCCTGAGCTCTAATTCAATAATCCATCTAGCTTTGAGCCCCAGAGCTCCAGGGTCCCCAGAAATGGCATGTCCTACCTGGGTCTATCCCCTTTCTAAGTCAGCCCTTGCATGAGGACCCCTGAGGTGCGGTAGTGGACTTCTCAGTGTTCAGTACCCTCAGAGGCTCCAACCAGAGCAGTGTGGTGTGGGGTTCACCTCAGGACAGTGCAAACTGAGCTATGCATTTACTGTAATTCTAATCAGATGATTCTATAATTGGAAGAACACCAGTGGCATTCTGTCTTTGGAGCCTTTTCCATTAAGCGACTGAACGAGGGCCAGGGGACCTTTGCTTGTCCCAAATGCAGATCCTGATAGAGACTGAGCAATCTGAATATTATGTTCCATTCTTGATCATAGGATCAAATACTTTTATTCTTTCTTGGTAGATTTTAAAACATGTACAGCAGTTATTTCTCTCCTCCTCCATTCCCAATAAATTCTGACCTATTTCTCTTCTAACAATAAAGAGCAAATGAAATAAAGTGTGTGTGTGTGCTGGTGCATGTGTGTCAGAGTGTGTGTGTGTGTTCAGAGTGGGGAATGTCTGTGTGTATGCTGGATGGCGGTGACTGAATATTATGGCAAAGGTTGTCTAAAATAACAAGAATAATAATCAGAATTTGGTACTCTCTCTGGATACCTCACTTAGACACAGAAAGAAGTCTTAGAGACCAATTCACTGGAGAACTAGTTTGTTGTAGGAACTTTGCAAAGTGTTTTGTGCTCTGGGAACGTAGAAATGAGTCAGACCTTGAGGTTGAAGAGCTCACAATTGAGAGAGGGAGATAAATCATGATCATAAAAATTATAATCTAAGATAGCGCAGGGCCTGGGACCCTGAGATTTTGGGGAAGGGAAACTTACTCCCTGCTGAGAAGATTTGGCATGGCTTTTTGGAAGAGGTGGATTTGAAGCCAAATTTTAACGAATGGGCAGGATTTGGCCAAGAACAAAGAAGAGGAGGAAAGGGAAGATGTGAAGCGTTGAGGATGTGGGGCTGGTGAGTGTTGCCTTCAGGTGGTCAGGGTGAAGAAAGGACTCCGTCATTGACCCCTGGGGATCTTATTAAAACACAGTCTCTAATGCAGTAGGTCAGGGTGGAGCCTGAAATTCTACATTTCTCAAAAGTCTAAGGTGATACTGAGGCTTCTGGTGAATGGACCCCTCTATGCAGCAGGGAGTCATGAAGGGTTTGAAACAGGACAGAAACATTCCTGCTATAACTTTCAGCCTTCCACACCCCTTCAAGGAGACATTCTGAGGTTGGGACATCCATGTGATGACTGGCACAGCAATGGGGGGTCATGGGACCCTTTGCTTTATGTGTTCCTTTCCCCAGTTATACTGATCAAAATAAAAACCAAGTGAGAGGGTGAAAGTGGGCAAAGACCTGGATTCTACAAACCAGCTATGACACAAACCACAATGTAAATGCTGTTTTGGTTTCAGAAATGGTTTCTGTTAATTGAATGGCAGAAGCGAGCTGATGAGCACTACATGTCTGAGAATGGTTTAAATACTGGCTCTTGATCTTCAATGTAATTTTATAGTAGGGCAGTAATACTTTAGTTGTACCATGGGTAAAGAATAGGAATTAGAAGACCTGACCTTAAGTTCCTTAACCTTTCTGGCCTCAGATGAACTTCCTCATCTATAACATGGGACAATAACCCTTTCCCCAGCTACCTCTCAGTTCTTCATAAAAATCAAATGAGCTAATGGGTATGAGAGTGCTTTGCAGACTAAGGAGTGTCTTGTTGGTGTGATGGCCACCTCTTATCATTATAGACGGAGGCATTAGTCTTTTCTCTGCTCCTGGCACTTGCTGGTAGAATGAGTTAGAACAGATTTGAGGGAGGGCCTGTGGCAGCTCAGGGGCGGGGTCCCAGGTAACACGGCAGTAGAGGTCCTTCTCTGGAGTTTGCATCCCCTGCCAGAGCAGGATGCACCTGTTGCTGGCAGACCAGACGTACCCTGGCATCTGCTGTGCAGCTTCCTGTGATCTCTGGGGAAATGTCATCAGCAGCAATATTGCCGTGCAGGGCATCCCCCGGGAGTGACTTTGGAGGACAGACTTAGATGCATGTGAGCTGTTCTCTGAGTTATGTCCTATGTTCTCTATTGCCCACTGAAGGGTTTTTGGCCACACCTCTAGAGCAGGTGACACTGGCAGGTAGGAATCTTTGTTAGTTAAGGGTAGAGTCAAAAGCATGATTGTTCTAAGGGCTAATAGAAAATAAGCAAGACCCCAAGAAACTGTCTTTGAGGTGGAAAATAGGTGGCACTGACGGTGTGTGTAGAGAGACAAGAAGATAATTTCTGAGCGCTAAGTCAGGGCAGCCCTCTGCTCAGGAGAATTCTGCTTTTCATCTTTAGTAGCATTGAGTGTCCTTAAGAGAACGGTCATTAGAAATATCCATGGAGGTCAGGTTCAGTCCCCTGGTTACCCATAAGGAAAGCCAGGCATTTGGCAGAAAGGGGGTTATCCTGTGATTCTGAGTTAAGAGGAGACCCCAGGATAAATCCCAGGTCTCCTGATTCTCTATCTTTTCTCTGTGAAGTGCCATCATCTTTGCCTCCACTGGCCTCAGAGTCTTCAACTGAAAAATGAGAGGAGGAGCTGCTCTCTCCCTTCTATTCCACTTCCAGCTCAAATGTTCCCTGGGGCTCCAGGACCCAGGCTTCAGCCCAGGCCTAGAGCATCTCCCCAGCCAGGCCAGGCACATCAGAACATAGCCTCTCCTTGTTTTCTCCCTGGAAAGCCTGCAGTAATGCTTAATCCCTGCTCCCAGACTCACTTTCACAAGGGGAAGTCAGTAGATTCTTTAAGCGGTTGGACCACAGGATGATGCCTGGGCCTATTTTGTCAACCAGGTGGCTCTGGTGAGGGAAGTTGTATGAGTCATTGTCGGCCAGAAATGTAAATCTGGACTGAGGCTTCCCTCGCAGTGAAATTTAGAGCATTAAGAATAGTGACCTTCTGTACAGCACGTTACAGTTACAAAGCACTTTACATACTGCATAGTCTCCCACAACTATTTAGAGATGTTGGTGTTATTGTTGTGCCCATTTTAAAAATAAGGAAAATAGACTCTGCAGGTATGGCAAGCTGCCCAGCGTGACAGCAAGTGTGAGGGGCAGACCTGAGACTTAGTAGCGTCTTTAAACTTTGTCATCCATGCTCTGTAGTCTCATCCCCCTGGGTCAGGCTTCCTTCTGCCTACCCAGACCCCGTGGATAGAAACAAAAGCAAGGAAGGTCAGCCTGCTTGGGGTCATTTATATGGAGGCCCATTTCTGAAGAAGGGGTAATTGCAGCATCCATGTGGGTATGACAGTCACAGTCACAGGTCTGCGAATGAGACAGCCTCTCTCTACCCGTCAGCCACCTGCTGCCTCTTTCATCTCCCATTTCTCAGACTGAAGCTCAAGCCTTCTGATTCCAAAACCAGTACTTTTCTATTCTATTTTTAAAAGTATGAAACATAATTCAAACATGTAAAAAAGGATGACAGGTACTATAACAAACGCCTATTGTAGTAAAGTTTTGAGGTGTTAGTTAAGAATTTCTAGTTCTTACAACTTCTGGGCATGTGTCGAAATTGCATTATGCTTCCTGGCTCCTTGAGCAGAGCAGAGCATTAGTCTGGGCCACTTAATTGGGGAAGGAGGTGACTTGGGTCACTTCCAGCCCAAGCATGTAATTTACTCTCTCCCTTTGGCCCAGCAAAAAGGTGGTACTGTTCTGTTGGCCTTGGTCCCTGAGTGACAAGGACAGGCAGTGCTGTCTGCCAAGCCATAATATGGGAGCAGAAAAGAAATTGTTGTTTTTAAGCCACTGAGATCCAGAGTTTTTGTTTCTGTAGCAAAACCTGACCTATCCCAACCCTCACTTTCATATTCCTACCATCCTGGCTTTTAAGAGTGTTAACATTTCTTTATACATGGTTCAGCTTTTTAAAGGCACAAACAAACAAATCTAAAAACAACTGAGACCCTTCATCGTTCACCTCTTCCTGGTCCTTTTCCTTCCTGCCAGGAAGATGGAATGTCTCCGTCCTGTCCAGGTTTAGTACATTTACTCCCTAAGTATATGTCCAAGACAATCTCTAGTATTGCTTCATGCTTCTAAAATTTGCATGAATGATACAATATTTATTCCACAAGTTGTTTTTCATTCAACATTATTATTTCGGATGTACCAATATTGGTACCTTAGTTTTAGTTTATATAATTCTAAATTCGTATAACTTCTATACATGGAGTAATATCCCTTTGTATGAATGTGCCACAATTTAGTAGCATCTCCCTGCTAATGAATCTTAAATTGCTTTTTCCTCTTAGGAACAAAGGTGCAGTATTTATGCAAACACTTCTCTTGGTCATACATCTGAGAGCAGAACTGCTAAGAGATAAGGTATATTAAGCCTCAAATTCACTAGACCTTGCCGGTTTCTCTCCAAAACGATCATATCCATCTACGTCAGTGTCATGTATTTTCTTGTTGTTTAATATTGTCAGAATTTTAAAATCGGGGCCCATTTGATAGGTACAGAGTGATATATCTTAATTTTTAAATCTGCACTTCTTTGATTATTAGTGAAGTTGAGTATCTACCCATTTGTTTAAGAATTATTTCGTTTTCTGAGTTTTGCATGTTGACATAGTCAGACAATGTTATTTCTATTTTTTTCTTCCCATGGACGTGTAGAATTTTTGTGTCCTGTGTTCTGGGGTCCTAGTCCTTTGTCATAAGTTGTAAAGGCATTCTCTGCATCTGTGACTTGCTTTAATGTTGCGCGTAGCCCAGTGCTGATTCTCCTCCAAGCCATTGGCCACCAGCTTTTGCACACACTTGATTTTTCAGACCATAGCTTCTACATGGTAAAAGTGGCTTGGAGACATGTTTTGAAAAGCCTAGGGGAATACATGTTCCCTGATTCTAAATGTCTGTAGTAGGCTAAGGAATGTGTTCTTACAAGAGAGTCTGTGAAGGACCTATTTTGCTTACTCAAGGATCTTATATGCTAACAAAATGGTTTGATGAAAGCAAAAGAACCAGGTGTAAGTGGAAAAAAACCTTAGTCACCAAGGGTTGTTTGGGCTGCTTGGTGGTGAACATCAGGGGTGACTGGTTCCCCCCCACACCCTGCCATGATGAATCCTCTGGTGATTTGCCTGGCTGTTTGACATTTTGTAGACCTGGCCTATGTAAGTGGGCACCTGAGAGAGGTCCCTCTTCTCCTTGTACACACCTTGACAGTCTTCACAGGGGCATGATGGTGGAAAGCCCGGACACACTGATCAGAAGGGAGAAAACTGCAGTTTCTTAGAAATGCTTTTAGTCTTCCAATGGGGAGAGTCACTTCGAAGCTTTGTTTATTTTTCCATGCCTCAGATAACCCCAAAGGAAAATCTTAGCTGAGGACAGGAAGCTCAGAGCACCCAAAAAGATGACTGCAGCAGAACAGGACTATTTATATCTCCTGTTCCATATCCCTCTGTGCTGCACTCAGGAGGCCAGGCCTGGGCTGGGCCTCCACAGGGGCCTGGATATATCATCACTCCCTAGGAAACCAAGAAGTATGGCAGAAACTGAGCTCTGGGATCAATTACGTTGGTAGAATTATAATATAAAGGCAAAGAGGGAGCCAAAAGTATTGCAGCTTAGAAACAACTTGATGGAAAAAACTTGATGTTCCCAGGTGGAAGCCTATGCCCCCAGGGAAGGTGACCTCGCTGTCTGGTTGACTAGCCCGAGTGCTGGGCCTCAGGAGCCAGGACACACCTTCCGTTCCAGCTGACTCACTTGAGTAGCAAATTCTTTTCTTCCTCACAGTCCTCTCATCTTCAAAGGGAATTCATTAAGCACCACTGTACCATCGGCACTTGGCTAGGCCTTGTACTGGCCCATTAGGTGGACACAGGCCATAGCCTCCGGGAGCATGCCAGATGAGGTGGGGAGGGCAGCTGCAGCCCACTGGCATCCCCTGAGGTGGTTCTGTGGCACTTTCTACAAACCCTTCAGCTGTTTCAAACTATTCACGTGGGGCTCTCTGTACCTGCTGTGTTCTCTCCCATGCCCTCTCTTTAGCTCACTCTGTTCCCTCTGCTTGTAATGCTCTTCCCTGCTGCCCGTCAGTACAATCAAGTGCCCACTCCTGGGTGAAGCCTTTGCTAACAGCCCCAGACCACATTAGCCACTCTGACTTCTGTATGCCCACAGTACTTCGTTTCATTAATAGCACATACTAATCAGTGCTGGAATCATCTGTTCATATGTGGGTCTCCCTAATGGACTCTGAATTCCTTGGGGATGTTTTCCAAGCAAGAATTTGGTAGGTGCTCCACAAATAACGTGCTGCGTTAAATGTGGGGAGGGCACAGCTCATGATTTTATCTGATTCCACCTTGTGGTGTAACTGGAAGCAGGTCATGTCTTTCTGAGTTTTAGTTTCCTTTTTTGTAAAATGAGTTGGGGGGAGGATAAATTAGAAAACTGGCCTCTAAAATGTTTTCTGCCTCTCCTGTCTGTGATTTTAAAACTCTAGCTTCCTGGTAGCAAACGGAGAGCTCATCATAAGTCTTTAACGACCAAGACGTTTTCATTTACATGTATTCAAGATCCCAATGTTTCCTTTCCCCTTCTTGTCTGTCACTTTTTAAAAAATGTGTATTACTTCGCAGTTTGTAGATTCTCTGACTACAGTTTCAGGAGGTTTCTGGGATTGATTGATTACAGGAAGTGTGTAAATGTTATCTTCCCTGGGGAATAAAATTGTTGGACTGATTCTTTGAAAGGAATTTCTGATGGTATTTTCAAGTGACTTTTGTTAGCCTACGTCTTTGTGTAGCTGTGCACGCCCCCACCCCCTCCCCCCGCATCTGTCTTCTCACCACAATGCAGGCTACTCTTCACGTGCCACACTCACTAGTTTCTGTCCCCCCAAGACCTAAGCTCTTCTTTTGCTACCTCTTTGCCCCTTGAGTTAGAAGTTTGGAATTTCCTGCATGGACAGGACTGAGTACCCCTCACATTCCAAGAACATATTCACACAGTGCTAATAGCATCCAGGAGGATATTAGACCTTCATTCCCAAGTCTACAAGGTGAATGAGGACAGGGGTTACTACTGATCCATTTTGCAGGTGGAGGTAAGATTCGGAATAGGTCAAGTGACTCGCATGAAGTCACATGGCTAAGAAGGTCTTCTGAACATGCCCCGAAAAGACCCAATGCTCTTCACTTCATTGCCTCCTCAACACATTTTTTTTTAAGATTTGTTTTATTGACTGGCTGCTCTTGGGCCTTTTGTCTGATGAAATCCAAGGCAGGTGAATTATATCAGAAAGAAAGAAGGAGTTCTAGCCCGCTATTGATTTTGTGGGACACAGTGGCTGCATTCATTAGTGAAGGGGGAAGTCAGATTAGTTAAAACTGTCTATGCGGTGGTTTCTGTCATTAGCATCTCACTATGCCAGTAAATGAGCTGCTGAAGCCTGAAGCAGGGCCTCCTTCCGAAAGCTTGAGAGGACTCCAAGTTGTGGGGCACAGGGAAGGTGCTCCAGAGGGCACAAGCATGGGGCCTTGGTGTCCCCTCTTTAAGTGAGAGCACAACTTATTAGTGCACCTTTCTGAGCCTCAGGGTTTATAGATATGAAATGGGGATCATAAATCCTCCCGAGCTTACCTCACAGGGTGCTTGTGAGAGTCATATATTTGGATAGACAGAGCAGTGTTTAAGAATCTAGAAGAGCTGGGGGAAAGTCAAGGAGCACTGCTTTATCCTTGTTTCTACTTTCATAACTATAAAGGGTCTCAGTAGAGGGAAGTAAGCCCAGTCCACCATTCTTTTTTAAAAAGTGGCTCCAAGTCACATTATGCAAGAATACGTCTGTCTGTAAGTGCGAGTGACAGCAGTTCCTACCCTAACCCACATCTCAGAATACTGGAGATGATCAAAGTGGATAATAGATGTAAGGCCATTTTTAAATGATAAAGCTTATTATTATTATGATATATTCTTTTTTCCTCTAAGGTTAAGGGCATCCCTTAATAAATTGAAAAGAACCTACCCAAACCCTCTATGAAGTTATTTTTGTCATGGCCCTGTCTCATCTTGAGAGTAAAGTGTTCTACTTGGCTGAGAAGTAGGAAAGGGGCTGGGTTGGAACTCATCTGCTCAGGTTTTGTTCCTCATATCTTAGGGATACTCTTTTCGAATCAATGGCTCTTGCTTTCTCTAGCGATCTATAAGCTTCTAGCTCCCTTGGCTCTAACTGGTCCCATAGGATCAACTCCCTTTCCAAAGAGGGTTTTTGTTTGTTTGTTTATTTTCTTTGTTTTTACTAGGGAGAAATAGTTACTCTCACAGATTGTAAAGAGAAACTTCTTCTTAAAAGCCTAAAAAAAATGTTTGAAATAAATAGGGCCCAACCTTAACTAAATAGTGTCAAGTGCAAACGTACATACTTTTTATTTCCAAAGAGAAGTCAAGGCAATTTTCAGTATGAGACATACACTGTTGATGTTACAATTGTAAATCAAAAGTTACAACCATAAAATGACCCTCCCCCTCCAAAAGCAAATGTGCAAAGTTATAAGTCTCAGTATAGTTACTGCTATTGAGCATGAGCTTCCTGGCAGGCAGGGCAAAAAGCTTAACAAGATGACTTACATAATTTTCTTTTTATGATTGAAGAGAATGTCCCAATTGAGAGACTTTTTTTTTTTTTTGGTATTAATTTTGAAAAGGAATTTATCACTAAGTAACACACAGAGTAATAAATATGGCTTTAGCAAGAATTTTACATCTAATGCAGAGAAGTTCTTTCCGTCTCATCCCCCGTTTTGAACTCCAGGTTCATATTAACTAATAACAAAATTTCTTCACCTAGGTATTCCAGAGTCTACTGAAACTGAGCATATTTCAAAGTGCACTTGTTAACTTTTTTCTGAAATTAGTTCATGTCCCTCTGTTCAGTATCACAATTAGAATATCACATGCACAAATTATCCTTGCTGGAAAATCAAATGCTGTTTATATGACTCTGCCCTGATCTTCAGCGCACACCCATATGATTCTGGAGAGTCTATCTCCTTAATTGCTTGGAAATCCTTCCTCTCCTTTCTACCCTCACTACCCCTGCTTTGATTCTAGGTCCCATCATCTCTCACTATCACAATGGCTTCTTAACATATTTTCTTATTATTTCGACCTGTTCTTCACACTGCCTCTCTAGAAACTCATCTATAAAAAAATGTGAGCCTAATCTTTCTGAAAATCTTCCAAAGGCTGCCCATTGCCTTTACGGTAAAATCTAAACTCATGGCCTAGCAGATGAGGACTTTCACCGGATCTGGTGCCACACCTCTTTTAAATTCTGTTCCAGTAACACAGGTTCTTTATTGCCTCATTGAATGTCCTGCCCTTGCCGCCGAGCTTAGCACAGGCTATTACTTCTGCCTAGAAATCCCACTTCTTCGCAAGCCCGGGACCCTGTTATTCCCGAAGCTTTCCTGATTCCCTTCCAATAGCCACCACAGTTAGGTTGTCCCCACCCTTTGTACGTCCTAATACCCATATATATCTCTCTTTTACGTACCTCCTGGTGCTGTAACCGTCTGTGTGGTCTCTGAATCCTCCAACACTATTAATTTCTTTTTTTTTTTATTGTTGGGGATTCATTGAGGGTACAATAAGCCAGGTTACACTGATTGCAATTGTTAGGTAAAGTCCCTCTTGCAATCATGTCTTGCCCCCATAAAGTGTGACACACACCAAGGCCCCACCCACCTCCCTCCGTCCCTGTTTCTGCTTTCCCCCCCTCATAACCTTAATTGTCATTAATTGTCCTCATATCAGAAATGGAATCTCACTCATCCTAGATCTACAACCCTATATATGTGTCTGACATAGTTGGACCTGGGTAAGTATTTGTTGACTAAACGGGCTGATGAAAGAACGTTGTTTCACATGGCGCAATAGGGTCGAGTTTAGAAACAGGGAAGATATGTGTTGTGTTGATCAACAAAACTTTTCTTTTAGGGTATCTGAAGGAGTGGGCCGTGAGACAGGGCTTTGGGTAAACCTGTCTGAAGTTGTCTCCCCAGGCTGGCCTTTGGCAGGAGCTGGGTGGCAGACAGGGAGCGGCTGTGCCGTGTGGAGGACTCGGTGCTGGCGCTCTGTGTGCCTGCCCCAGCCACAGCTGGGTGAGTGTCTTGGCTATCCTGCACAGGGCTGGGTGGGCGGAAGCAGGGACATTACATTAAGGGAAAGAAGAAGCCCTACCAGAAAGTGGATTAGAAGGGTGTCTCTGTGCACAGCCAGGATTTCCCTCACGAAGTCCTGCTTCCTATCAAGTACCTGGCGGAGAATCAATGGACAATCCTTTCCTTCTCCCAGTCGATCAAGTTTCACATCCTATGCAGATTCTTTAGTCTAGTTCTGCTTGTAACCAAATTAACCGGGGCCCTTGTTCAAAGTGCAGATTCTCCAGGTCCCCCCAACAGGCCCCAGCCTCAAAGATGGTGTCAATGTTGGCAGACTGCATTGCTCAGCTGTAACGGTGCAGCTCTGGACCCATGGAGCTTGCATGGATCTTGGTTTAAACTTCCACAGGTCATCTGGCCTGAAGGTTTGGGGGCAACAGCAGTTTCTGATACACGTAAACTCTGTATAGTAAAGCCTCTCCACAGGCCTCGGGGGCCGTTCCTTCTGTGCTCCAGGCCCCACCTGAGCTCGGCTGCACTTGGCAGAGAAACTGCAGGGGCTGGTTGATGGCTGTTATGAATGATAATGTCTAGCAATCAAATTTTGAATTAAATAGTATCAATAGTGCAAAGCCAAATAGGAGTTTGCTGTCCTCAAAATTCTTTGCACCCATTATTTCCTTTGATCTCACAGTACCTCTGTGAGGCAGGTAAAGCCGCTGTTTCCACATTATAACATAGAAACAGAGACTCAGAGAAGGCAGGTGACTTGTACAAGGTCACACAGAAGGCCTTGCTAATACCTGACCGGAGATTTTCCAACTTCATTTTTATGCTGTATTCTCTTCCACCCTGCTTGCTGAAGTCTGAAGTCATCACATTGGAATGGTGAAGAATACTATTTAGAGGGGTAGACTCTGTGGCTGTGTGGTAAAACTCGAGTCCCACATATCAGGAAGGCTTCCAAAGTTTATTATACCAAACTAAGCCTTCAGAAAAGTTTCCAGTGGTGTGCTGGCATGCAGTTATAGGGGAGAGACAGTTGGGGCAATCTTTCCTTCGCTCCGTGGTTATTGATGTCACATCGATAGCTTGAATATGCAAATAATCAGCGGTGCAGATATTTACACCACAGAAATCAGCAAATTCTATAATTCAGGGCTTTTTTACACCATAGAACAAGTGATTAAGCATTTTACCGCTGTAAGCATTACCACCGTGAGCCTTCACCACGGCTCACAGCTAACAGTGATTAGAACAAACTCGAGTCGAAAGTTCTCCTCTGTTACCAGCCTGGGCCATCTTCAGAGTTGATCTGGCCTCTAACCACAAGTCATACCCCAGTGCTATCCCTTCAGCAGGAGACACCTTCCACTTGAGCTTGCCCAGTCAGCCTGATGGGTTTCTACTAATAGTCGCTTGCATTTGTATACTTTGCAAAGTATTTTCACATCCTTCCTCACCTCTGGGTTTTGATGCCATCTGCATCCAACAGGTGATATCACCATTTGCAGGGTCAGAGGCCTCGGAAGACCCCTGCACTGGGTCTTCAGCCTCCTTATTCTGTACTCCTTCCTCTTGTTCCAGCTGCCCCGTCACCTAGGAAGCTGCAGGGCCTGGAGGTCGGGCTCCTGTTGGGAGCGCAGAGATGGGACTCCTAGCAGCAGTCTGGTGTGGAAGGTTGGTCTTGGTCCTTGACAGAAGAGAACAAACGTGCCAACTTAAGAGCATCTACCCTTTGCTTCTAGTCCCACTCCACTGATCCAATGCAAGGAAAGAAGTCTACTTTCACCCCCCTCTTGGTTCTCCTCTCTCTGTTTCTTTAAAACTGTTGACGGGGACCTTGTGTCTCTGGGTCTTGCTGAAGGTCCTGCCCTCAGCAGGAATTTGGAGGCTCCTGAGTGACACAGTACTAAGGCCTCCTTTCCCCTCTTGCACAACCGCCAGCCCTGCTACCGCCCTGTGATGGAGTTATTGATTGGTGAGCCTTTCACAACACATTTTCAAAACACACTGAAAGTCAAGAATGAATGACTCACGGGCAGTTGCCTTTCTGCCTCAGTTCCTCTGTGTTGTAGTAGTGAGGTTGGTTAATAGGAGCCATCGGAGAGACGGTGGTCGGAGTTAACTCTGTCCAACCTTGGCCAGCAGGATTAGTAAGTGACTTGAAAAAATAACTCCTGATCTTCTATTTAGCAATTGACCTTCTGAATCACTTTGGTTTTTAATACAATGTCTCTAGAATGGTAGAAGGTGGGAATTCAGGGATTTTCATGCTGATTTTCCCTCCAACCTGTCCCAGAATCTCAGAGAGGGAAAAATCTTGGATGATATTTAGAGACCCTTACGACTCTTATAATCTGCAAGTCTACATTCGTCCTTAACAGAGCAGGGCTGTAACCCCTGATTCAGGCTTGGAGGTAACAACAGACCTCTTTGCCTGAGGCCAAGGAAAGTTCTCACGGGAGCAGTATGTAAGATTGCCTTACAGCACAGTAGTAGAGTGTCAGAACCAGGAGGTGAGGGATCTGGCTTGACTCTCATCTTTACCACCTATGCTTTGAATAGTCTGATAAGCTGCTAGTTCTGTGAGCCCCTCCGTTTCCTCTCCTATAAAATGGAGACAATAATAGCTGGGCGTTTAGCCCAGCTAAATAGCCCAGCTACTCGGGAGGCTGAGGCAAGAGAATCGCTTAAGCCCAGGAGTTGGAGGTTGCTGTGAGCTGTGTGAGGCCACGGCACTCTACCGAGGGCCATAAAGTGAGACCCTGTCTCTACAAAAAAATAAAATAAAATAAAATAAAATAAAATAAAATAAAATAAAATAAAATAAAATAAATAAAAATAAAATGGTGACAATAACTATGTGTGTGAGCTTTTTCTAGTGCAAACTTTAACACACAGAAAGACCTCTAGTATGATTCTGCAGGGGCTAGTTCAAAGTTTTTGGGGAAAATAATTTCAAGGTGATAATTTTTAAAAGTTCTTGGTATGCAAGTTTTTTTCTTGACTAATCCCCCCGCCACTCCTACAAATGATAAATCTCATTTGTAGGATTAAGGTTTCTGAGTGCCTTATCTAGAATAATGATGGGACTAGAAATTTCTTCGTAGTCCTGCAGCTTTATGTATTTTAAATACCCTGAATGTCCTTTTCATTCTAATATAATATAATTGCAGCAATAAGAAATGTGATATAGTTCAAATAATCAGCATCGTCCTCACCTCTTTCCGCACCAGCGCAGCCTTCCTCGGCATGCCCCTCCCACACGCGCACCTGCGCGCTCACCCTCTCCAGGCTGGTGCCGGGGGTGTTGCTCCCCTCGTTCCTGACTGGAGGTTGAACCAGTAAAAAAGGAAGCAAATTCAGTTATGTAAAGCACATTCTGGGTGAGGAAAGGCAAGCATGTGTTTCTGCTTGACTGAAAGTGCTTTCCCCCCCACCGGTTTGTCCTCCCATCAGGACATGTTAGAAATCAGAGAGACCTTGGCAATCACAGCTCCTGCCTCTTGGTTTTCCAAGTGAGCTGCTCAGGCTCAGAGTAGAGAAGGGGCTTTCATAGGGTCACCACGGCCGGCTTGCGGCAGAGTCAGGATTCAAGCACCGTCTCCCGACTTCTTCACTGCACCAGACGTTGAGAGAGCACAGAGAACCTAAAAGAAGAAAGAGGAAAAAAAAAAAAAAAGATCTTTTGGGAATATCTTGGGCTTCTGGTTTTCAAGGACAGTTTTATGAAAAGTAGCAATGATGCCTCAAAAGCTATGGTAGCTAGCTTGAATGAACTTATGTAATAAACATTTATCACAGAACATGTGTCAGCAAACACCTGCCAGCTCTGAGCATTGGCACCAAAGCTGCTTTCATTGTCAAAGAAAAGAGGGGAAAAAGGAACTTGGCTGTACAAAGCTGGCAGACGTTTATACTAGAAAATTCAGAGGTACTTTCTAGAGCAACAGAAACACATTTTTAGAGTCTTTTAAAATTTATTGAAATGTGATTAGGTGAATTCAGTTGTTGAAGAAGTGAAGAACTCTAAGGACAAATGGTTACCTAAGGCCTCTTGCAGACCCCTGTCTTTTCTGTCTGCTTTGGTCACAGGCTCCTGGAAGCCTCAGGATTGGCAGAGCCAGAGGTTTCCCAGAGCAAAGTCTGAGGTCACGGATCTTTATCTAGGGTCCGTAGAAACACATCCGGGAGCTCCTTTAGTTCTCACTGAAATCCCATTTCATTAGCAGAGTAAAAAACACATGGACATTAGTTAGTCAGACTGAGACCATCTTTACAAAGAGCATTCTTTGGCCTGTATCGGAGGTCAACGTGAATCAACAAAATGGGACAGGTGCCAACTATGTGGCCACTTCCCTTTGGCTACACACGAATTTTTGAACTGCAAGATCTTTTCTTTGTTTACTCATTTAATAGTTATTATTGGGAGAGCATTGGACTAGAAAACCTGTTGCACTAGCAGGTGTAGCAAGGTCTTTGAACTCAGTTTCCTCACCCGTAAAATACTATTCATAACCTGCCGTGCAGACCTCACCTAGTTGGAGAGAGCCCTCAACAAGTGTCACGTGGAAGTGGTTTGCAATCTCTCCAGCTCACCTTGAGTGGGAATGATTGTTGCTGCTCTTCTGCTCTTCTTTCTCCACCAGTGTGCTGAGCACCAAAAGATTTCAAAAGAAAAGTAAGAGGTGGGCCCTTTCCTTCAGGAACTTACAACCCAGTGTTGTGAAACCAAGACACATCCCTAAAAACCATATGTGTGTGTGTTTGTGTGTGTATACATATATAAAACATTGCAAGACTGTGAAGTATGTACCTCTTAAATGATGATTGAAGACTCTTAAGCCCTCTAGGAATGAAAAGAAGATGCAGATCATTAATGGAGTGGAGGAGCTGGAAATATCTCTAGAAGGATGTGAGGCTCAAGTCAGGTGGTAAAGCAGATGGAGAAGACGAAGGCCTTTCTGGGAGCAGCACCAGAACCAGAGTCAACTGGTGTGGGGTTCTCTCAGTAGACTTTGGATAAACCGGTACACTTAGAGTTGGAACTCCCACTCAGGCTGGGGGTATGGATTTAAAAATTGAGGGGAAGTAAGGGAGAGACTTCTCAGTTTTTGGACCACTGATAGGTGATAATGAAGAGATGATTTGGAATGACCATGTAAAGACTGAACTTCCAGAGAAACACAGGAGGGAAGAGGGCTGCTGTTTGATGTGGTTCTGGACCAGACCAAGGAAAAAGAGAAAGAATTACAGTAGATCTTTCATAGTCGACCATCTCCCTATATTGACCAACTTCTTAATTTTCACAGATGGGACAGGCACCACAGGTACTGGACGGAAGTTCCTTATGTTGACCATCTCTGTATGTTGACCAGTTTGTTATGGTCCGTTGGGTGTTCAACTTACAGAGGTTCTATTGTATACCTAGCTAGTTCTTTTTGCAGGGGATCTACAAGTCATATTACTTGTCTTTCCTTTTCTTTGGTGACGAAACTATGGAATTTGACTTAAATTGGACAAGGAGGGACAAAAAGTAGGGAGCCTCCCTATATGTACGTTGGAAGACTCTTGAGAGCCCAAAGTACTCTCACCGTGTCCGTCTGTCTATCAAAAGGGATGTGAATTTGCTAACTGATCCAATCTCTAAAATCAGAGATTATTAGAGCTGGACAGGACAAGGAAGGTCGCTGAGTTGCCCATGCAGCCAATTTAAAAATTTCCACAGCAATTTCTTCTGAAGAAGTGCTCTTTCGTTCTCTTCCAAAGCCTCTTTAATGAGGAACAGCTTCCCAACGTTGGATGCGTCTGTAGCTTCCCAAATTTTTTATTTGAGTTTTTGTGAATTTTCCAGGTAAGCTCTCCCATGGGTCCCCAGGTTCACATAGAACCCATCAAACTCCTCTTACATGTATTGATTCTGCCACTTAGCTCTGTGTTCCTGAGTTTTCCTCACCATGCTCCTTTAAAAAGTACCCTTCGCGTTGAATAAGTGCCACGAAACATCATCAATTCTATTTTTATCTATCACTTGACACAAAGACCAGAGAGTTGGATCCTGGACCTTACCGAGGAGGAAAAAGAAGGATGGTGGGAAATGTTTTTGCTCTTGCTCAAAATTCAGGTCCTAAGAAACCTGTGAAATAGGTGTTTTCATCTCTTTGCTTTTCCAAGTGGTCATCGGGCTACCTTTCCAGGCATTTGGTGTCCGAAATCAAATCCAGTGAGTGGGAAGTTTGACAAGATTCAGAATAGTCTTGCCAAATATCACAGCAGAAAGGACAAAGTTAGCTCAGTCAAAGGGGGTAGCAAAAATTAAAGTTATGGTAGGTGTACTATATATTTGGATCAGAAAAGGGCTTTGGTTAATAGCAGCTCATATTAGTAAAATATAAAAACAAAAGAAAAAATAGTAAAATAGTAAATAGTAAAAGGAACAGTAAAAAAATACTAAACCATGAAATACATTCTCTTTAAAAAAAAGTTTTACTAGTTAACATTGAAGCAAAAGATCTTGTTTGATTTTATGAAATAAATGCAATAATTTGCAAAAAATATATATGTAAATGCTGCCACTGAACAAACAAAACTACCATAAAACTAGAAAAAAATCATAAAAAATGAAATCCTTCTAGTATTTTTGAAATGTCTTATTTGGTACAGGAGAAATACAAGAGATCTGTGTAAATACACTATCTCCCTGAGATGGGCTTTCATCGTTGCCTAAGCCACGGTCTGTTTCAGGCTATGTGGTAGGAAATCTTCAGCTCTCACCTTTAAGTTGAGAGCAGAAAGGAAAATCTTTAACAGGAACATAGAAAATGTTCCATCAGATCAAAACAAACAAGCAAACAGAAGCAGGTCATTTTTCTCTTTTTGGCACTGGGTAGGACCATATGCTTCCAGAGATGGGAATTTAAAAATAGCCTGTCACACAGCTCGCATTGTAGCCCATGGACATGACGGGGGTGGGAAGGATTGCCTCACACTTAATAATAGTGACACTTCAAATTCATACCAGCCTCTCTGTTTTCAGAGGAACCAGAAGTACTTTTCAGGCTTCTTCTTCTTCTTCTTTTTTTTTTTATCTTTAAAAATTCTACTCTCCCTCATACTCCTGTGAATTGAATCAGTACAGTTCTTCCCACTTTAGAGAGAAGACAATTAAGGCATCCAAAATGCATGGCACTGCCTCAGGATTGCAGAGTGACTCAGGAATCGGTCCTGTGGTGTTCCAAACTCGCTGGGCGGCTGCCGCAGCAGCCCCTGAGCCTGTGAGAGCTGCGGGCTGGTAGGATGTTTCACAAAAAGGAGAGAAAGTTCCTTCCCGTGGCCTCTGTGTTGAAATGCACTGCCTTTCATTGTAAGCATTTCATCAGTTTCTAATTTTTTTTTTAGAGACAGAATCTCACTTTGTCGCCCTGGGTAGAGTGCTGTGGCATCACAGCTCACAGCAACCTCCAACTCCTGGGCTTAGGTGATTCTCTTGCCTCAGCCTCCGCTGGGACTACAGGCGCCCGCCACAACCCCCGGCTATTTTTTTGTTGCAGTTTGGCCGGGGCTGGGTTTGAACCTGCCACCCTCGGTATATGGTGCTAGTGCCCTACTCACTGAGCCACAGGCACCGCCCCATCAGTTTCTAATTTTAAGGTAAATTGCTTATGAGCCATGGTGACCTATATTTGCTCACATTTGAAATCAGTCTTAAACCAGTAAACGCCTTAGATTTGCATTTGGTGCCACCTTACAGAGTCATAACAACAATGTAATTTTTTACACCTCCTTACACTTGAAAATATTTTACATTTAGTATCTCATCAGATCTGTGTTAGAAGCTGTAATTGAGGCCAGGCAAGAGTTATGATGAGAGACGGCAGAGACGCAGGGGATGACAGAACCTTCTCATCTGGTAATTGCCATGGAAACTGATCAAACTGATCAAAAGACCAACTGCCAGGTCTTTTCTCTGCACATCTTGAGTATTTTCCTGCTAGCCACACTGCCTCCCGGGTCTGAGAACGTGAGGACGCTCGGCTGCAGGGTGTGTGTACTCAGGAGTGACTCTTCGGCCCACTTTGGTGCCTAACATTCAGTTCATAATCGTTTGCATAACTCAGAAGTGAGATTTTAGACGTGGCAGGAACCAGGAGAAATCAGTAATGAGCTCCCTTTGTGGAGGGATGGAAAGCTCTCGGCATGCGGATGGGGCCTGGCAGACTGTTTGGAGCTCTGTGGAGCACAGTGATGTTACTGCAGCCCCAACACCCATTCCAACCTTAACTCCCTCAACCCTGCACCCGAACCACTGTCCTTCCTGCACCCCGCACCCCCTCCTGCGGCTTTCCCTTTTATTGTACCTGGCAAAACCCCAATCCTGGAGAAATGTGACCTTCTTCTCACCCCTCCTTTGCTTGCATCTAAACAGAAGGATGTTGGCAAGAGCCCTGCACACCATGCTGACGCGTTCAGTTCAAATCTGTCACCACAAACCTCAAGTGGACCTGGACAAAGAGCCAGAGGGATCGACACTACTTCTAGAAAATTCGCTTTTCAGTGTCTGAACCAACTTTTTCACATCTTTAGCTCCTCCTGAAATGTCTACCATGATCTACCTTTTACATTCCCCAGGATTATGATCTTTCTTTTTTACTATCAGAGGAGAATTATTTCTTCTTTCCACTACCACCTCCTTAACGCGCCTGTATCTGTATCCACATATTCTGCCCCCAACTGTAGTGGAGCACATGTGATGGCTGCTAAGGACAAACTTTCCATTTGTCCTTTGGGTCCTCTCTCCTTTCCTGTATGTCTCTCCTCAATATTAATTTCTTTCTTTCTATCTCTCTCTCTCTCTTTGTGTGTGTGTGTGTGTGTGTGTGTGTGTGTGTGTGTGTGTGTGAGAGAGAGAGACACACACACACACACAGTCTTACTCTGTTGCTCAGGGTGGAGTGCAGTGATGCGATCATAGCTCACTGTAACCTTGAACTCCTGGGCTCAAGTGATGCTCCTGTTTCTGCCCTCTGAGTAGCTAAGACTCCAGGCACGTGCCACTATACCTGGCTAATCTTTCTTTCTTTCTTTTTTTTTTTTTGCAGGGACATTGTTCACTATGTTGTCCCAGGCTGGTCTTGAACTCCAGACCTTGATCCTCCTGCCTTGGACTCCCAAAGTGAACCACTGTACCCAGCTGCAACATCAGTTTCTGACGTTCTGTTATATCTTTTCCATCAGCACATGAATATGCCTTTATGAAAGCCATTCATATGAAGAAGGTGCTTCCTGGCCTTACATGTTCCTCTAGCTACCACCCCATTTCTTTGATGCCTTCACTTAAAAACCTTAAAAAGTAGGGTCTGCATTTCTTGTCTCCACTTCTTCAGCTCCCATTCTCCCCTCAAGTTGGCTCAAATTTCCTTCTGATCCCATCACTCTACTTAAACAGCCCTCATCAAGGTCCCCAGTGACCTACGTACATGTTTCTAAAGCCAAAACAAACTTTACTAACTGGACTGTTCAGCAGAATTTGATGTGGTCGAGCTTTTATGCTTCTTTAAACACATCTTCTCTAGGCTTCTGTGCTCCCACACGGACCTGGTTTGCTTTTCCCTTTCTATCTCCTTGTCTGGCTCTTACTCTTCCTGGATGAACTCAGTGAGTCCCATGGCTTTAAAACACCATCTATGCAGATAACTCCAAATCTCTGCCTCTAACTGGCTTCTCCCTTGGGCTCTAGCCTTGAAAATTCTACTTGCATATGTAATAAGCATTTCACAAAAACTGCGACCCAACTCCAGCTGGTGATCTTCTCCTTCCCACCCCCAGGTCCTCCTCTCCATGTCACCCACGCACAGTACCTGGGCTCCTAGCTGTTTGCTCCAGGCAAATCACGAAGGGTCATTCAAACTTCCTTTATTTCCATGAAATCTCATGTTTAATCATCCTATTGACTACATCTAATATGTGCTGATTTAGACTATTTCTTGCCATCTCCACTGCTCATGACCTTATTGTAAGCCACCGTCATGTTCCTCCTACCCAGTTTTGCCCTCTGTAATCGGTTTGTCATGCAGCAGCCAGACTGATGTTTCTGAAGGATAATTTATGATTTCACCCCTTTGCCCAACCTTCTCACCATGAGCTGTGGCTTTACATGTACATGTTCTGGCCCTGCCTACATGACCAGCATCACCCCCTTCCACTCAGCCTCATCCATGAATATTCACTGGTCTGTCTTTGATTCAAACTTGACAGATACCTTCTGATCTGAAGACGTTTCAAGTACTTTTTCCTCTGTTTGCTCTTCTTCTGGATCCACGATGGCTGCTTTATCTAATCACTCAAGTCTGAGTACAAATGCCATCCCCTTAGGGTAAATTCAAACATTGCTGAGGTATCCCTATCTAGGACCAGGTGAGCATCCCACCCACCACTGGAGCATTTTCACTGAGCTGAATTTCAGTGAATTACACCCTCAACTTTCATGGTGCATCAAAATAAAAATTGAAGTTTGTTACTATATTGTCTTTTCTGGTTTCTGAGAACATTATTTACTGTGTTGCTCAGTGACATTTTCTATAAAGCCTCAAACAAGGAATTCTTTTAGATCTAAGTGCTAGAAAAGCTCTGCTTCCCTTAGAATTGCTTATGACACACAAATTTAACTTTTTTTATTTTTTGGCTTTGTCAATGTGAAGCTCAGAGTCAAAATTTTGACTGATTTATTGCAAATATGTAAGTCTACATGACTTTGTTGTCTTACTATATAGCACTGTCCTATAGAACTTTCTAGAATCATGGCCATATTGTGTACGTCATGTCCAATAAGCAGCTACAGGCCCCATGAGGCCAGTGAGCACTTAACGTGTGGCTAATAAAACTGAGGAACTAAAATTTTTCACTTTATTTAATTTTAGTTAATTAAAATTGGCACATGTTCCTCATGGCTACCACGTTGAACAGCATGAGCCTGGATAGCCTATGTTCTATTTCTAAGATACTAGAATTTATTTTTATGGACTTATTTTTATTATTCATTATCGTATTTCCTGTAAATTGCCTCAATCCTTTGTAGCTGTAAAAATAGAAAGGAAGAAAGCCCATTTACATGAGTAATTGACTTTGCAGGGTTTGTATATCAGCATGTTTATAGGCTTGGGAGAAGTGGTCAGTGTATGCAAACTCTGAGTCTTAAATCCTCCCTCTCTGTGAGCTCTGCAGAAAGAGCACCAGCACTGGCCTGAGATTCAAGTGCTAGTCTTTGTTTCACTGTGACCATGTGTGGCTCTGAGTGAACTGGGGATTCAGTAGGTTCACACACAAAGGGAACTTCTGGATGAGTGACCTGGTGCCTCTGGCATCTGAGATACCACACGTGCGACCTCTTTCCCCATTTCCATACTTTCTGAAGCCAAAAAGGCTGACCCTTGGCTAGCTGCCTGAAACACAAGGCAAACCTTTGAGAAGTCATCTAATTGGGTGGTGCCTGTGGCTCAAAAGAGTAGGGCACCGGCCCCATACGCCAGAGGTGGTGGGTTCAAGCCCAGCCCTGGCCAAAAACTGAAAAAAAAAAAAAAAAGTAAAAAAGATTTAAAAAAAAAAAAAAAAGAAAGAGAAGTCATCTAATTAATGTTCAATAAATAGGGATAGTTCTATCTTTAAAAATGTCTTTCAGGAGCCGGGCGTAGTGGCTCACACCTGTAATCCTGGCACTCTGGGAGGCTGAGGTGGGTGGATGGCCTGAGCTCAGGGGATCCAGACCAGCCTGAGCAAAGCAAGACCTCATCTCCACAAATAGAAAAACTAACCAAGCATTGTGGCGGGCACCTGTCATCCCAGCTACTTGGGAGGCTGAGGCAGGAAGATCACCTGAGCCCCAGAGATTGAGGTTGCTGTGGGCTATGAAGCCATGGCACTCTCCCCAAGGATGACTGAGTGAGACTCTGTCTCCAAAAAAGAAAAAAAAGAAAGAAAGAAAGAAAGGAAGGAAGGAAGTCTTTCAGGAAGGAAAACCCAGGCTAAATATTTAGGAATTTGGTGCTTTTTAATGTAGAATGAATCTATCATAATCTTTAGTACATCAAAGCACAGGCCTGAAGTAGGAAGATTTGGGTTTGGGTCCTAGTTCAGCAACTAGCCAGCTGTGTGACTTGATTGGGTCAAAGTTTCCTCTTCGTTAGATACATAGAATGTGCTGAGGTGCATTACCTTAGTCCAAGAGAGGTTAAGAATATTATTATTTCTGTTTCAAAGACAAAAGAAACTGAGCTCCAGTGTTTCCTGAATACACACGGTTGGTAAATGGTGGAGGCTCTATCTGAATCCCATAGTCTGGATTCAGGATCCACTTTCTCACCTGTTTTGCCCTCTCTAGAATTTTGTCTTTTCATGGGCCAAAACACCATTGTTTTTCTGGTTGGAAAAGGAGTTATCTTAATCCTTTAAATAAAAGCTTCTCAAATCTGGGCCTCAAATGGGCCCAAATATTATGTCTTCAGTTCTTAGAGTGGCCAGGAAAGGCTCAATACAGCCAAAATTTGTGAGTTGGTTGCTAGCAGGGAAGAATGAATGGCCTTATATATTTGCCCAGTACGCTATACAAATAATCACTTTCTGAGTATGTGGTGAAAAGGGTCAGGAAGCATGTGAGATGAGGCATATGTCAGGACAAAGATGTAGCTTAGACTTATCACAAGTCATGTCACACACATTTCACAAGGTCCTATCACAAAGGGATGCTTTGTTCCACAAGCCTCAATCATCACTTCTTGAAAGTGGGACACCTCGATCGTCTCTGTATCTCCAACATGTTGATCCCAGAATCTGGCCCTGAACTGATCTTCAACACACAAGTGACTTTGCTAGTTGGTAGAACATCTCTGTGTGGTTAGAATCATAGAAGTTTAAAGTCATGGGGCCTTTAGCAAGTCTAAGTCCAGTCCAAAGAGGGTAGAGGATTTTTTCAAGGTCAGTGTCAGAGTTGGGACTCCATCCTTGGTCAAGGGCCCTTTTCCCCTCTCCTGGCTGGTAGTTAGGGGGACTTCCTTGGGATATGGGGCAAGGCATGTATGTGTAACTGAAATTCTGTCTTGCCTGTGCAGATGGCAGGAGCAGGGAGGCACTGGTGATGCGTGGAGGAACCTGCCTCCCTGGGCTCCAAAACAGGCTGCAGACCCGTGCAAATCAGCCTACTCTGAGCCACACACCTGAGGCCACAGCAGTGCATGGGAAAGTGAGAGGAAGTGGAAACGTGCAAGTGGAGGGCTCAAAGTTGACGGGCTCACCACCGGAAAAAAAAAATAAAAATAAACACGCTCAGAAATAGTGTAACTGATATGCAAAGAAGATCAAAACAAGGGTTTTAAAATATCTTGGCTGCTCTGGAGGTGGGGGTGGTTAAGTGGAGCAGGGTTGCAAATGAGCAGTTAGGGGAGGGGGGCAGGCAGGTGAGTGGGTCACGGTACCCTGCCAGGCCAGGTGCCTTGGAACCCCAGGGTATTTCAGATGGAAATGAGGCATTCCCAAGCACAACTTAAGAAATAATTGAACTCATAGAAGCTGAGAGGAAAATGGTCATGACCAGAGGCTGAGAAGTGGAGGTCGGGGGAGATGATGGTCAAAGGATGAATAATTGCATTTAGATGGGCAAAGCAGTTCTAGAGATCTTATTGCACATCGTGGTGAGTATAGTTTATAACAATATCTCGTGTACTGGACAATTACTAAGCGAGTAGAAGTTAAGTGTTCTCATCACCTATACACATAAAGATAAAGTGACACATATATTAATTAGCTTGATTTAGCCATTCCATAATGTATGCATATATCAAAACATCATCTAGTACACCATAAATATTTGCAATTTTAATTTGTCAATTAAAAAATAGTTAAGAAAGAAAGAAAATTTGGGAGGTATGAATTCCCATGGATAGCTCAGAGGCAAATACAAATTTGGGAGCAAGACCTCTGGAGTCCCTCAGCCCCAAACTCCTTCCTCTTCATCTCTCTTGCTGTCCCCTGAAATCCTGCTTCGTTTGGAATCATGGACACTTGTTCCAGGGCAGGGCTCAGACAGGCCAACAGTGGAGGCACCAGAAAGTTCACCCAACTTGGCTTACCTTCAAGGCTCATGTTCCAGTTTGGAACAAATGTCCCCGGATTAAGGTCTGGGGCTAAGCAAACTCAGGAAAGACAAACTCCCCAATCTAGCAAAGTGAAGTCCCCTTTCCTTTCAATGTGTCACAAAGAATGGCAGAGATTCATTGTCTTTAAAGGACAAAGTTTTCTTTTTTTTTTTTTTTGTAGAGACAGAGTCTCACTTTATGGCCCTCGGTAGAGTGCTGTGGCCTGACACAGCTGACAGCAACCTCCAACTCCTGGGTTTAAGTGATTCTTTTGCCTCAGCCTTCCAAGTAGCCGGGACTACAGGTGCCCGCCACAACGCCCGGCTATTTTTTGGTTGCAGTTTGGCCGGGGCCGGGTTTGAACCCGCCACCCTCGGTATATGGTGCCAGCGCCCTACCGACTGAGCCACAGGTGCCGCCCAAGGACAAAGTTTTTATTTTGAAATTTGTTCCTGAAATGGGAAACCAAAAGGTTAGTACTGGCTGCTTTTAGCCTGCCTCCACCATCCCTAATAATAATCCAAGGATCACGGGACATTCCCAGGGTCAGAAGGCCACTGGTCAACAGCATAGGTACAAAAGGGAGTGTTTGCTCCTCTCCAAGCCCCAATGGTCTCATGTGTTTTAACAGAGGAAATATACTAGGGGAGCGGAGGGTGGAGGAGGGGGTGGCCTGGCCTTTGGAAATTAGTCATCACTCTTATGGGTCTAGCATTTACACTTATAAAGCACTTTCACACATGCTATCTAGTGGGATGGGCTGTGCAGACACAATCACACACATTTTCTTGTGTAGAAAACTGAGGTTCCAAGGTCACCGCTAGTGACTCCCATCACTGGCCATGCTCATTAGAGAGCCCTGTGGAACCTGAGATGGAATCAATCCCCTTCACTCTAAACCTGGGCCACCTCTCTCTGCATCTTCTTCTTTCTTCCCACTCCTCCTTTTTGTTTTTTTCTTTTTTTAGATGTGTGTATAATTTTTCTTTTTTTTATTGTTAAATCATAGCTGTACATTAGTGCAATCAAGGGGACAATGTGCAGGTTTCATATACAATCTGAAATATTCTCATCAAACTGTTCAACGTAGCCTTCATGGCATTTTCTTAGTTATTGTATGTAGACATTTGTATTCTGCCTTCAGTAAGTTTCGCCTGTACCCATTCTAAGATGCATCGTAGGTGTGGCCCCACCTTCCCTCCACCCTAACCTCCCCCCTCCCTTCCCCTTCCTTGGCCCTTTCCTCATAGTCTTGTGCTATAGTCCAAAAACACCGAAACAGTTCACAGGTAAGGCCTTTCCGGTTTGCAGTCTCACTGCTGCTTGTATTTACGGCCGCCGCCGGGATTAGGTCCATCAAACACACTCAACCACTTGTTAGTTTTCCACTGTTTTTGTCCTCCTCTTGGGGTCCAGAAGTCCCTTGCTGACTCCCTGTATCCTCAAAGGGATGATTATAGGCAGATCCCACCAGCCAGAGATGCCTGGAGTCTTATTTCCCCTGACTCACCGTGCCCTGTTGCAGGGAAGCTGTTACTCGGCCGCTGTCTTGAATTGTTTCCCACTCCTCCTTTTTGATGAAGTATCATGCATTTAATACTTTAGTGATGGGATAGAAGTTTTGCACTCTTGATTCAATGTGTTTTTGTCTTCTGTCTTTTTTACTTGTCTTTTCTGACATGTGGAATTTGTCCTGGGCTGAAGTGGGAGACAACAGTGAAGGCCAGCCTCAGCCCTGTGCAGTGCATGTGGCCCTCTGTGCCCAGAGGGGATGGTTGGCACAAGCTATGAATCTCAGAAGGGAGAGATTGCTGTGAGCGGGGAGTATCCAGACGTGTCCTAGCAGGAGGTGCCCTCAGTGATCCGTGAGGTCTGGGGAAGCAGAAACCTCTAGATAAGGACTAGAGGTTTAAAAAGTGTATAGGACACTGAATTCAGATAGCTCCACCAGCCTTAGCAGTGGAAATAACTCTGGGAGAAACTTGGACTTTAGAAGACAGGTGAGGTCATTAGAATTTTGTCCTGTGGGCCATTTAGGAGTTACTGAAGGCTTGTGAATGTAAGAATAATCAGTGGACAGTGGGGTTATTGGAAACTCCTTTTAGCTGCTTGTGCAAGGTGGATTATAAGGAGAGTAGCTGGCAGTCCCAGCACTGAACTTGGAGTCAGGAGGCTGACTATATTGCTTGCTAATGTGAACCTGGTCAGGTCATCCCAGATATAAATATAAATATATATAATTGTTTCCCTTCTAACCTGCAAATCTGCCCTGCTTATCCTCCAGGGAAAGCTAATAAGCAGTGAGGGAGGTTAAAATGTTTACAAACTATAAAAGTGCAGAACAGACATAGAGATAGTGACCCAGGCTGGAGGTGCTGTGGGAGCATGCGCTGGCCGGTGGCCCTGCAATGGGTGGGTGACAGGAAGCTGAGCAAGTGCCAAGTCTCCATTCAGGGAGCATCTTCCCTTTGGAAGGGCACCCCTTTCCTTCCCAGTACCTGCTTGTGTAACTGGCACAGACCAGGGGCTCACAGAAGACAGACATATCAAGCTAATAGTCAGTGTCAAAGATCAGAAATCTCTGAGGTCTCTAATGATTTCCTCAAGGGAAAGGAAAAAAATATGTAAAGCTAGCTCTTCAACTTCAAGCTTGAAATAAAAAATAAACAGTTGGGTTACCGTTTTGCAGAGTGGCCGAGTAATTGTAAAGGGCAAGAAGAGTCAGTTTGAACACGATTGCTCAATGAAAAGAGTTGCCAGTGGAGGTGTCCGGGTTGTTCTAAGGACTGGCACTGTGGAAGGTAGGCCTGGGCCTCCTGAGAAGAAGGTTTAACATGAGCCAGTGGTATGGAAACTGCTGAACTGAGACTAGGTTAGGCGGGCTAGGAAAGAACCATCTGGGCTTTCAGCCATCCCTGGGCTTCGAGTGGAAGCATTTCACAATCTCCTTTCCTCACGGGTTAGGTCCTTGGATCAAACAGCCAGTGGGGGCATCTCGGGCTTATGGGGAGGACACTGCCCTGGGCTCCAGAGCTCTAGGTTACAGGCCTGGCATGACTCTTCCTCTGTGGGCCGAGGTTAGACTGGACTCTACCCCTGGGGCTCCTTTCAGACCTAGAGCCGTGGGAGGCATTGGGCAGGCCCAGGCGGCCTTTTCAGATCAGAATTCAGAGAGAAAAGCTACTGTGAGTGAACTGACCCATACCCAAGAGTGACTGGGCTCTGTGACCAGGCTTTAGTTCTGGCCCTGACGGCAATATGGGGAGCTTAACGCCCACTGTGTGTCTGCCAACAAACACTTGCGAATCAGAAAGCTGGGACCCCTCTGAGCTCATGGTCACCAAGCTCTGGAGCTCAGTGTAACTAGGAGGAGGAGGTTTCTAATCAGCATCACGCGCAGAGGCAGCAGCTTCCCTCGGAGCTTTGAGGTAAGCCATAGATCATTTCCCTCCCCCAAGTCTTAGAAAATAAAGCCTCTTCACCCCCCACCCCAATTCCCAAGAAAATCTCAGTGATAGATACCTCACTTTCTCTCTACACGAACTGGCCCTTGTTCTTGGTGACAAACAAGAACAATACCGGTCCAGGTTTTGGGAAGTAGGAGGATGTTGGGGCATGAGGGCAAAGTTCACCAAGTCAGTCCCCAGGTGGCCCAGATCGGGCTGTGTGTCCACACAGGCAGAGGACTACCTCAGAGGGCTGTGTGGTTCCATTTCTTAAGAGGGACCCCCTTCCTCCAGAGCAGCTCCAGGCCACCCATGGACTTTTTCTGACTCTCTCTGCAGGGTCCAGAGGAATATCCAAATGACCCTAAGCTTTACCGAGACTCCCTAAGCACCAGGATGAAGCAAAGGATCCAGAAGTAGACGAGTCACAGTCCCTGCTTCCAAAGAGGGAGACCGAATAAGTGGGAACGTCACTGTAGTACCCTGTAGGATACAGGAATGGCCACAAGAATAGGGTGACGTCGAAAGTAGGAGGACCAGTGCTCAGTTGGGAGAGAATCCTGGACGAGATGATATAAATGGAACAGTCAGCAGAGTCATTATCGTTCTGATGACTATGGTGAAAGCTAACTTTTACTGAGCTCTCACTATGTTCGGGGTATTGCACTAAGCCCTCATACATTACCTCAGTTCCTCTTCATGAAAATCCTCCCCTCTGCGATAGCGTCGTTTTGTAGACATAGAAAGTGAGGCTCAGAGATGTTAAGTAACTTTCCCAAGGCCACTCAGGAAGTAAATGATTAGAGCCCATGATTTTCACGGAGTGCAGAAGCAGAGGACGCTTAGTGGAGAATAAAGAATGACAGATTGAAGTGGGCACAGAATCATTCTGATTGGGTAGGGGAGCTGTGGGGGTTAAGACCAGAGGAACTCGAAAGCCTGCAAGAAGTCCAACTTTGTCCTAGAGCAGTGATTTTTCACCAGTGTGGCGTGGCACACTGGTGTGTTGTGAGGAGATCCTAGGCGTGCCATGAAAATTTTTAAAGATCATTAATTAAATTATTTTCAAAAGCAGTTTAAAGCACAGTAACTATATATATATACATATTTTTTTTTTTACTCTCTTTTTCTTTAATCAACATAATGTAAGTGTGCCGTGGAAATTTAACTATAGGCTCATATGTGCTGTGAGATTTAAAAAAAACAAAAAAGATCGAAAAACACTGTCCCAGAGGCTGCAGAGAGCCTGGGGTTATTTAAGCAGGACAGTGACATAGACAGAAACTGGCTCTTGAAACGTAATTTAGCTGAAAGTATGGGTGGACTCCAGGGAGGATGGAAGGGGAGGGGGTGGACTCAGAGACTGGCTTGCGAGCAAAGGGTTTGAGCTAGAGGTGGAGGGTTGGGGGCAGAGGAGTCAGAGGAACAACCTGAGTCTGAGTCCGTCTGAGACCACCATCCTCCTCATTTCAGCACCAAAGGCATAGCAGGGAGAGAAAAAAAGCATACCAAGGCAGCCTCCATGCTGGTGAGGTTCCACAGGTGTGTCGGGAGCTTGCCTGTCACCTGTTTCAGGTCAGGCACCTGTGAGGGGCTGCCAGTCACCACTGGTGAGCAGTGTACCCTCTGAATTAGAGGTACCTTTGTACCTGTCCAGTTTGTATCTTTCCTCCATCACTCTTGTTTTCCACTCCCAAACCCCCAAAGAAGCAGAGCCAAATGAATCATATTCTTTTAATGGAATCAGGACTCTGAAAGAGAATACTCGGGCGGAACCAAAGAGGATGCGCTGAGTCATCAGCCTCGGTCAGGGGATCATACAAGGGGTGGATCGGACATGCAGACAGGGAAAGTGAGAGGAGTGATTGCCGGGTGCAGGGATGTCTGGTGCGAATTTCAGAGACCCTGCGGAGACCACCGGTGGGCTCTCCATTTCCAAGCTCCCCACAGCCTCCTGCAGTGATGATGGCAAAAGTGACAATGAAAAAAGCTGCAAGGTTTTTGACTCAGCCAGGAGAACTTAACCAAGGGTGTTCGTGTTCTTCCTTGGTGCTTCTAATGGGCTCCTTTGACATCTCCGAGAGCGCTATGCAGAGACATTCCAGCAAGGAATGCCACCACCAGGACAGAGAAAGACGGACCCTGGACACTCTGTAGTCAATTTGTGAACGCCCAAAGTAGGCATGGAACTGAGGCTTACTTGCCTGCCTTACAGGTCAAACATAGTGTTTGTCACCTGCCAGGCACGTTCTAAGCACTTTATAAGTTATTAACTTATTCAAGTCTCATAATAATCTTATGAGATAAGTATCTTTACCCCATTTTACAGATGAGGAAACTGAGGCATATTGACATGAAGTGGCTTAGCCAAGGCCTCACGGTGGTTGGTAGAACAGAGATTTGAGCTCAGGTAGTTTGATTAGAGTCCAAACTCCGAACCCTTATATTCCATTAATCTTTATTCTTTTTTTTTTTTTTTTTTGTAGAGACAGTCTCACTGTACTGCCCTCAGGTACAGTGCCGTAGTGTGACACGGCTCACAGCAACCTCTAACTCTTGGGCTTACGCGATTCTCTTGCCTCAGCCTCCCGAGCAGCTGGGACTACAGGCGCGCGCCACAACGCCCGGCTATTTTTCTGTTGCAGTTTGGCCGGGGCTGGGTCCGAACCCACCACCCTCGGCATATGGGGCTGGCACCCTACTCACTGAGCCACAGGCGAATTTCCACTCTCTCATTCTGGCACCCCTGCAAAAAAAAGTGGAACAAATCGACTTATTTCTAACGTTATACCCACTTTAGAATGTCACTTTGTGATTCAATGGTACCAAGTGGTTAGGGCGGGGAGTTATCAGTGAGCTGTTAAATATGCTTTGGTGAGACACAAATGCCTTTATCTGTTCATTCTGCTGAGTTCTAACATTGGCTGGATGGGAAATTGGGTGGGTCTTCAGACCCATTGCAGGGCCTGAACCTTCCCCTAGGGGACTCTTGGATTCTACACCAGTTTGTGACCCTTCTCTAAGCAAAGAAAAGAGAGATGGGGAAGTAACTGTAAAGATTTGGGCTGCTGAGCTACGATGATTCAGCAGAATAAAGATGAGAGGAAATATACAGTCCCAAGCGCTGGCCATGAGGTAGGCCAGAAGCTTCAGTTTCTTTAGAAAGGAGGGTCAGGGAGATGATCAGTTGGTAGCTCTGGGGTCACTTGAGTAGCCCAAATGAGAAAGGTTCTGTATGGTAATTGAACATCAGATTTCCTAGTTTGTTTAAACTTCCAGTTAAACAAACTGGAAGGCTAAATTCCTGGGTAGGAAGGTAGTAGGTATAGCAGAAAGAACCCTGGCCTGGAGTTGGGTGTCTACATTCTAATTTTGGATCTGCTTCTACCTAGACAAGTGACATTAGATGAGTCATGACTCTCCTTGGCCTCAGTTTATCTAATGACAGTGACTTTTCCTTGAGTACTTGCCATGCAGTCTTTGTTCCCAGAACTTGGCAGGCATTGTCTTGTCTAGTTCTCAGACCAGTTCTATAAGCACTATAATAAGTCTTATGAACCAGAGGAAGAAAATAGGGCTCAGAGAGGTTGAGTGACTTACCCGAGATCACCCAGTAAGCAAGAAAGCTGGCAATTTTTCACAGGGTGTCTGTCTACCTTTCATACTCAGAGATACAAAACCATACTGCCCTTGTCTTTATAGACAGAGGTTTGAACTCACTCGGTTTACTATACACAATGGGGCTTTTCACTCCCAATATTCTGTACTTCAATTTAGGATATTTGTACCAAAGTTGGCCCTTCCAGCAGCAGCAAGTGGCTTCACTTGGTGCTGGGTTCTGGATTGAGCCAGTGCTTTGCTCATGCATCTATTTCAATGAGTTTGGCAGCTTCCATCGACCTGCCCTGGATGGCCAGCTCTGTGAAGGCCACCATCGTATCCCTAGTGATAAGCACTGTATGAACATAGGGAAGAATGACAGAATCCAGTGGCACAGAGGAGAAGTTGAAGGGTTGGAAATACAGAGAAGCAAAATAGTAGATTGGGACCATGTCCTGAAAGATAGTCCAAAATCTGCAGGTCTTCACCTAGAGTCAAGGCTTTGGCTTTTGGTTTAAAAGCTGCAATGTGGCATATGATCCTCTCATAATAGATAAGACAGGTCTAGTCTCTGCACTGAGAAGTCCACATATGGAACTGGCTGCTGAAGGCTGCCCCATAGTATCTGGATGCCAAATAAAAGCTTTGAGAGCTAAGCCCTTTGGAGCTTCAGCAAGCCCATTAGCCTTTCTTGGCCAGAGTTTGGACTAAGCCCCCAACCTGTTATGTCCCCACCTGAACTTTCCTTCCTACATGGTGAGCTCATCAAGTTCTGTCCTTCCTGCCACCTGTTCCCAATCAAAATGTACCTATCTCGTGTCCTGTGCCCCTGGAATCCTCTTCTCAGCTAAGTGGTATTTACCATCGGCTACTCTGATGACTACATCTGATGTGTGCTCTCAGATATTCATTTACGGGCTTTGCCCCCGGAAAATACTCCCATTTTGCCATGTCCTCAGAGACATAGTTCATGGTGATTATGTTAGGCTCTGGAGTAGGTTTGTGGGGGGAAGACTGTTATCATTAAGTACGATTGTAATAACCACCATTGCAATTGACAAAACTCTTTCTCATCCTTTATCTCATTTGATTCTCACATGACTAGGTCCTGCCACCTGCAAGGGGAGGTGGGAGAGGTGCCGTGGGAGTGAGAGGAAGGCCGGAGAGAGAGGAGACGTGTGTGGTTCCTGCTGTGCCCCACTGCGGACCTCATTTCCACTTTCTTCTGTTATATGAGAACAGGTTGGTCTGATGACTCTAGGGCTTCCCTGGCTTTAACTTTCATCAAATCTGGCTATTATGAGCTGTGTTTTATGGAGCAAATGAGACCTGGGTGGTCCAGGCTGCTTGGACTCCATGACATTCTTCTGTGACCTCCCTCTGTGGAATTCTTCTGTGGCAGTCTCTGTGAGCAAAGGGCCAGCCTGTCCTGAGACGGGCTGCATAGGAGTTGCTGCAATACTTATCACCCCGACAGGGACACGAATGAATCATACAGGGTCACATCTGGTAATTGGGCAGAATGACAGAATTGGGATTGAAGCCCAGATCCCAGGATGGCCAACCCTGTTGGTGGAGTTAGTAGAGTTTCTGGAAAGCTCTTCATCTAGTTTTACTTGGACTTCCCTCAAGTCCAGGGCCAGACTGGCTCCCTGAGAGCTGCAGTTGGGCTCTGAAGTAGCTCCACCGAGTGGGGACAGGGATATCCCCCAAATCCCACCCCTCAGACTCCGTGCCACCTCCCCCACCCCCAATTCCTTGGCTATCTTAGTGGGCAGCAGCTGTGTGCTGAGTGTTCTCTGACCCTCCAAGTCCATCTTCATCCTTTCCTCATAGCCTTTGCAGGAGGCTGGAATTAATGGATATCTTTAGGTTCCCTCGAGGGGAGGGGTGAGGCTCCCTGACACCTGCTCTGGTAGCTACAGGTTGGCAGTGGCTTCCCAGTGCTTTCCAGACTCTGGAAACCGCCTCCCGTTTGCCATTTCAGGACAAGGGTCGGAAATGGCCTCTGGTTGTTGGGAGTGTCAGGGAGTGTCAGTTTTCCTTAACCCTGCCTGTGCCCTTGTAAATTGTCTGATTAATCTCTCCTCACTCACTCTCGCTTCTGGCCAGGCCAGGAGTGAGACAAGCTGCCTCATTCTTTGTTTCTAGTCTTCCAGTTTTTGAAAGCATTTAAGACTCCGGGCTTTGAACTTGAAGGCCTGCAGATACTGTTCCTTATAATGTTTAACTACCCTGTTTCCCCGAAAATAAGACAGTGTCTTATTTTAAGGTGTGCTCCCAAAGATGCGCTAGGTCGTATTTTCAGGGGAGGTCTTATCTTTCCTGTAAGTAGGTCTTATTTTTGGAGGATGTCTTATTTTTGGGGGAACGGGGTAAATAAACAAAACCGAGCTAAAGGGAGAAGCAAAAGGCTGGGATGCCATGAGGGTGTGGGAAAGAGTCTTGGGCTTGAACTTGGAAGCTGAAGACCGTTTCCCCCTTGTTATTGGTGTCATCCTGCCAGTTCACCTGATCCTTCCATTACATAGAATTCAGAATAATCTCTGCCTGCTCATCCCTGTGGCCATCTCAGGAAGATCAAATGAGGCAATGGCAGAGAAAGTGCTCGGTAAATGCCAAAGCCTTTTCTGAGCATTAGGTGTTACTGTTGTTGTTTTTATCATACATGGCATGCAGACAAAAACCTCAAAAGGCCAGGCCCTGCACTTTCCAGTGCGCTCAGGTTTCCCTGTCTCCTCTGTGCCTCCTGGGTTAGGAGACCTGGTATTTGTGGAATCCAAGATTAATGTCCAAGGAGGGTTGGCCAAGCATGGGTCCACATAGCTTAGCTAAAAATACTCTTGACCTCAGTGGGAGCATCTCTGTCCCCAAAGAGGCGGATCTGAGGGATTGAGGGTGTATGAGGGGAATGACCTCCATCACCCAGGGTTAGGACAGGGCATGGAGAGGGTGGCTGTCATCAGGCCCTTCTGTTTAAGTGCCAGTGGGAACACTGGCTTCATATCTCTCTCTCTCTCCCTCTCTCTCGGGTGTTGCAGTGGCACGTGGGGGTGGAGATGAGGACTGACTTGAAGCTTTTTTGCTTTTATGTTAAGTGAATCCTATACCCTGAAGCTCTTCCTCACAGCTAGGCCTCTTAGGAATTTTCCTGGTCTGCTGGTGGATATCGTAGATAGCTGGAGCCAGGAGGAGGTAACCCTAGGATCTGGGTTTGGAGTCAGTGGTAGAAGCTGACTTTAGTCTAGGGAAGCAGAATCGAATCCAGGAGGCTTGGCTTACTATCTCCAGGGAAGGGAAGTGGGAAGGCTCATGGCCTCTCTATCCTAAAGATCAGTGGTTTTTTGTTTTTTGAGGCAAAGTCTCACTATGTAGCCAAGGATAGAGTGCTGTGCCATCACAGCTCACAGTAACCTCCAACTCTTGGGCTTAAGCGATTCTCTTGCCTCAGCCTTCCAAGTAGCTGGAACTATAGGCATCTGCCATAACATCCGGCTATTTTTTGGTTGTAGTTGTCATTGTTGTTTGGCAGACCTGGGCTGGGTTTGAACTCGCCAGCTCCGGTGCATGTGGCCAGTGCCCTAGCCACTGAGCTACAGGCGTCGAGCCATGATTTTGTACCTGTATAATTCTTAGAGCTCTAAAGCCTTACTGCTTTAAATCTGGTCCATGGATTAGCAGCATTGACATCAACTAGGAACTTAGTAATGCAGAAAGGCAGAATTTCAGGTCTCTCTGATTCTGCCTGCCTCTGTCTCTCCTGTGTGTGCTGAGCTCTAAGTCAGAACCTGCATTCTAACCAGGTCTACTCTGGATTCACGTACATATTAAAGTTTGAGAAGCACTGTTGTGAAATCTCTGTGAACTATGTGAGGGGGTCACCAAATGGGTGAGCTTCAGCTGTATATGTGGGGTCCCCTAAAAGATTACGTGTGAAAAGTGGATTTCACTTCCATTTTTTTTTCTTTTTTTTTTATTGTTGGGGATTCATTGAGGGTACAATAAGCCAGGTTACACTGATTGCAATTGTTAGGTAAAGTCCCTCTTGCAATCATGTCTTGCCCCCATAAAGTATGACACACACCAAGGCCCCACCCCCCTCCCTCCGTCCCTCTTTCTGCTTCCCCCCCCCATAACCTTAATTGTCATTAATTGTCTTCATATCAAAATTGAGTACATAGGATTCATGCTTCTCCATTCTTGTGATGCTTCACTAAGGATAATGTCTTCCACTTCCATCCAGGTTAATACGAAGGATGTAAAGTCTCCATTTTTTTTATTGTTGGGGATTCATTGAGGGTACAATAAGCCAGTTACACTGATTGCAATTGCTAGGTAAAGTCCCTCTTGCAATCATGTCTTGCCCCCATAAAGTGTGACGCACACTAAGGCCCCACCACCCTCCCTCCATCCCTCTTTCTCCTCCCCCCCATAACCTTAATTGTCATTAATTGTCCTCATATCAAGATTGAGTACATAAGATTCATGCTTCTCCATTCTTGTGATGCTTTACTAAGAATAATGTCTTCCACGTCCATCCAGGTTAATACGAAGGATGTAAAGTCTCCATTTTTTTTAATGGCTGAATAGTATTCCATGGTATACATATACCACAGCTTGTTAATCCATTCCTGGGTTGGTGGGCATTTAGGCTGTTTCCACATTTTGGCGATTGTAAATTAAGCTGCAATAAACAGTCTAGTACAAGTATCCTTATGAGAAAAGGATTTCTTTCCTTCTGGGTAGATGCCCAGTAATGGGATTGCAGGATCAAATGGGAGGTCTAGCTTGAGTGCTTTGAGGTTTCTCCATACTTCCTTCCAGAAAGGTTGTACTAGTTTGCAGTCCCACCAGCAGTGTAAAAGTGTTCCCTTCTCTCCACATCCACGCCAGCATCTGCAGTTTTGAGATTTTGTGATGTGGGCCATTCTCACTGGGGTTAGATGATATCGCAGGGATGTTTTGATTTGCATTTCTCTAATATAGAGAGATGATGAACATTTTTTCATGTGTTTGTTAGCCATTCGTCTGTCATCTTTAGAGAAAGTTCTATTCATGTCTCTTGCCCATTGATATATGGGATTGTTGGCTTTTTTCATGTGGATTAATTTGAGTTCTCTATAAATCCTAGTTATCAAGCTTTTGTCTGATTGAAAATATGCAAATATCCTTTCCCATTGTGTAGGTTGTCTCTTTCCTTTGGTTATTGTCTCCTTAGCTGTACAGAAGCTTTTCAGTTTAATGAAGTCCCATTTGTTTATTTTTGTTGTTGTTGCAATTGCCATGGCAGTCTTCTTCATGAAGTCTTTCCCCAGGCCAATATCTTCCAGTGTTTTTCCTATGCTTTCTTTGAGGATTTTTATTGTTTCATGCCTTAAATTTAAGTCCTTTATCCATCTTGAATCAATTTTTGTGAGTGGGGAAAGGTGTGGGTCCAGTTACAGTCTTTTACATGTAGACATTCAGTTCTCCCAACACCATTTATTGAATAGGGAGTCTTTCCCCCAAGGTATGTTCTTGTTCGGTTTATCGAAGATTAGGTAAGATGTTAGTTTCATTTCTTGGTTTTCAATTCGATTCCAAGTGTCTATGTCTCTGTTTTTGTGCCAGTACCATGCTGTCTTGAGTACTATGGCTTTGTAGTACAGACTAAAATCTGGTATGCTGATGCCCCCAGCTTTATTTTTATTACTAAGAACTGCCTTTGCTGTATGGGTTCTTTTCCGGTTCCATACAAAATGCAGAATCATTTTTTCCAAATCTTGAAAGTACGATGTTGGTATTTTGATAGGAATGGCATTGAATAGGTAGATTGCTTTGGGAAGTATAGACATTTTAACAATGTTGATTCTTCCCATCCATGAGCATGGTATGTTCTTCCATTTGTTAATATCCTCTGCTATTTCCTTTCTGAGGATTTCATAGTTTTCCTTATAGAGGTCCTTCACCTCCTTCGTTAGGTATATTCCTAGGTATTTCATTTTCTTTGAAACTATGGTGAAGGGAGTTGTGTCCTTAATTAGCTTCTCATCTTGACTGTTATTGGTGTACACAAAGGCTACTGACTTGTGGACATTGATTTTATATCCTGAAACATTACTGTATTTTTTGATGACTTCTAGGAGTCTTGTGGTTGAGTCTTTGGGGTTCTCTAAGTATAAGATCATGTCATCAGCAAAGAGGGAGAGTTTGACCTCCTCTGCTCCCATTTGGAGTCCCTTTATTTCCTTGCCTTGCCTAATTGTATTGGCTAGAACTTCTAGCACTACGTTGAATAGTAAAGGTGACAGAGGACAACCTTGTCTGGTTCCAGTTCTAAGAGGAAAAGCTTTCAGTTTTACTCCATTCAGTAAAATATTGGCTGTGTGTTTGTCATAGATAGCTTCAATCAGTTTTAGAAATGTGCCACCTATGTGTATACTCTTCAGAGTTCTAATTAGAAAAGGATGCTGGATTTTATCAAATGCTTTTTCTGCATCTATTGAGAGGATCATGTGATCTTTATTTTTGCCTCTGTTAATATGGTGGATAACGTTTATAGACTTGCGTATGTTAAAGCAGCCTTGCATCCCTGGGATGAAGCCTACTTGATCATGACGAATGACTTTTTTGATGATAAACTGTAATCTATTGGCTAGGATTTTGTTGAGAATTTTTGCGTCTGTATTCATGAGTGAGATTGGTCTGAAATTCTCCTTTTTGTTTGGGTCTTTTCCTGGTTTTGGTATCAGGGTGATGTTTGCTTCATAGAATGTGTTGGGGAAGATTCCTTCTTCCTCAATTTTTTGGAATAATTTCTGCAGTACAGGAAAAAGCTCTTCCTTGAAGGTTTGATAGAATTCTGGAGTGAAGCCATCTGGACCAGGGCATTTTTTGGTTGGAAGATTTTTTATTGTTTCTTTGATCTCAGTGCTTGAAATTGGTCTGTTCAGGAGCTCTATTTCTTCCTGGCTGAGTCTAGGGAGAGGGTGTGATTCCAAATATTTATCCATTTCCTTCACATTGTCAAATTTCTGGGCATAGAGTTTCTGGTAGTATTCAGAGATGATCTCTTGTATCTCTGTGGGTCAGTTGTTATTTCCCCTTTATCATTTCTGATTGAGGTTACTAGAGATTTTACTTTTCTATTTCTCGTTAGTCTGGCCAATGGTTTATCTATTTAATTTATTTTTTCAAAAAACCAACTCCTTGTTTCATTAATTTTCTGAATGATTTTTTTGTTTTCAATTTCATTGATCTCTGATTTGATTTTGGATATTTCTTTTCTTCTACTGAGTTTAGGCTTAGATTGTTCTTCTTTTTCCAATTCCATAAGATCTCTTATGAGATTGTTGATGCGCTCTCTTTCTGTTTTTGGAATGTAGGCATCTAAAGCGATGAATTTTCCTCTCAAAACTGCTTTTGCACTATCCCACAGGTTTTGGTAGCTTGTGTCTTCATTGTTGTTATGCTCAAGGAAGTTAATGATTTCCTGTTTTATTTCTTCCTGCACCCATCTGTTATTCAACAGAAGATTGTTTAATTTCCATGCCTTTGGGTGGGGTCGAGCATTTTTGTTAGAGTTGAGTTCCACTTTAGTGCCTTATGGTCTGAGAAGATACAAGGTAAAATTTCAATTCTTTTGAGTCTGTTGATATTTGTTTTGTGTCCCAGGATATGATCAATTTTGGAGAATGTTCCATGGGGTGATGAGAAGAATGTATATGCTTTATCTTTGGGGTGGAGTGTTCTATATGCGTCTATCAAGCACAGTTGTTCTAGGGTCTCATTTAAATCTCTTATATCTTTGTTTAATTTCTGTTTAGAGGATCTGTCCAGCTCTGTAAGAGGAGTGTTAAAGTCCCCTGCTATGATGGTATTATCAGATATCATA
Organism: Nycticebus coucang; assembly: GCF_027406575.1. NCBI lineage: Eukaryota > Metazoa > Chordata > Mammalia > Primates > Lorisidae > Nycticebus > Nycticebus coucang. The sequence goes on from NC_069795.1 coordinate 86,006,569, forward strand.
TTGCTCAGACTGAGTAAGGGTGTTTTAAGAATCTGGGAGCATTTAAATTGGGTGCATAAATATTTAGAATTGAAATGTCTTCTTGTTGTATTTTTCCCTTGACCAATATGAAGTGACCATCTTTGTCTTTTTTGTCTTTAGTTGCTTTAAATCCACATGTTATCTGGAAATAAGATTGCAACTCCTCTTTTCTTCTGAATGCCATTTGCCTGAAAAATTGTCTTCCAACCCTTGACTTGGAGCTTTAATTTGTCTTTTGAAGCCAGGTGTGTTTCTTGCAGACAGCAAATGGATGGCTTGTGCTTTATTTATTTATTTATTTATTTATTTATTTTTTGAGACAGAGTCTCATTTTTTTTTTCTTTTTTTTTTGTAGAGACAGAGTCTCACTTTATGGCCCTTGGTAGAGTGCCTTGGCCTCACCCAGCTCACAGCAACCTCCAACTCCTGGGCTTAACAGCGATTCTCTTGCTTCAGCCTCCCAAGTAGCTGGGACTACAGGCACCCGCCACAACACCCAGCTATTTTTTTGGTTGCAGTTTGGCCGGGGGCGGGTCTGAACCCACCACCCTTGGTATATGGGGCCGGTGCCCTACCAACTGAGCCACAGGCGCTGCCCTGGATGGCTTGTGTTTTTTAATCCAGTCAGCCAATCTATGTCTCTTCAGTGGGGTATTCAAGCCATTAACATTAATTGAGATAATTGATAAGTGTGGTAGTATTCTATTCGTCTTATTTTGTGAGAGTCCATTGCTTAGTTTTATCTTTTGCATCAGTGTGGAGGTTAGGTTCTGTCCTTTAATTTCTGAGTTCTTACTTTGCTGCTGATCCATTGTGGTGGTCAGTGTGCAGAACAGGTTGAAGTATTTCCTGTAGAGCTGGTCTTGTAGTGGCGAATTTCCTCAATGTTTGTATATCTGTAAATGATTTGATTTCTCCGTCAATTTTTAAGCTTAGCTTAGCAGGGTACAGAATTCTGGGCTGGAAATTGTTCTGTTTAAGTAGATTAAAGGTAGATGACCATTGTCTTTTTGCTTGGAAAGTTTCATTAGAGAAGTCTGCGGTCGCTCTGATGGATTTGCCCCTGTAGGTCAACTGGCGCTTACTCCTGGCAGCTTGCAGAATCTTTTCTTTTGTCTTGACTTTGGACAGGCTCATCACAATGTGTCTTGGAGAAGTTCCGTTAGAGTTGAGGTGACCTGGGGTCCAATATCCCTCTGAAAGCAGTGTGTCAGAATCTTTGGTGATATTTGGGAAATTTTCTTTTATAATATTCTCTAGTATGGCTTCCATTCCTCTGGGGCATTCTTCTTCCCCTTCTGGAATTCCTATAACTCGTATGTTGGAACGCTTCATAAAGTCCCATAATTCTGACAGTGAACATTCTGCTTTCTCTCTCTTCTTTTCTGCCTCTTTTACTATCTGAGTTATCTCAAAAACTTTGTCTTCTACCTCTGAAATTCTTTCTTCTGCATGGTCTAACCTGTTGCTGATACTTTCCATTGCACCTTTAAGTTCCCTAATTGACTGTTTCAGTTCCTTCAGCTCTGCTATATCCTTTTTATATTCTTCATAGTGTTCATCTCTTATTTGATTCTGTTTTTGGATTTCCTTTTGGTTATTTTCCACTTTATTAGCAGTTTCCTTCATTGTTTCCATCATTTCTTTCATTGTTTTCAACATGTGTATTCTAAATTCCCTTTCTGTCATTCCTAACATTTCTGTATAGGTGGAATCCTCTGCAGTAGCTACCTCATGGTCCCTTGGCGGGGTTGTTCTGGACTGGTTCTACATGTTGCCTGGAGTTTTCTGCTGATTCTTCCTCATGAGTGATTTCTTTTATCTGTTTCCTTGCCCTAATTTTCCTTTCACTTCCTCTTGCTCTTTAAGTTCTTGTGCCTGTGGACTAAGGGTTACAGGACCAGAAGGGTGAGATGATTGAAGCGCAAAGAAGGGATGAAAGAAAGGATGACCGAGTGATAAGAAAAAAAAAGAAAAATAGAGAAAGGAGAGGGGGTGGGTAAAAGGAATATTGACAAAAAGAAGAGAGGCACAGAAAGAGGGAGACAGAGCAATATAGGTGTTCAGTAGGGTACTTTGACACACCTTAAAAAAGAACCCCACCTTCTGGGGGTGCCCAGTTGGGTGGTTCCCTTGAGGTCAGCAGCTCTTTGCTAACCTGATCAGACACAGTACCCCACCTCCACCAAGTAGAGAGGAAAGACAAAAATGGTATAAATCAAACCAAAACAAGCAAACAGAAAACTTTACGGGATAAAATTGGGTGAAAAACCAAATAATAGTGGTAGAAACACTAGCAAAAATGAAGTTCTAGTTATTGAAAAAGGCTGCAATGGGAAATTATAATTAAACTAGAAAAATTGAGACAGAAAAAGGATCTGTATGGAAAAGGTTGAAATTAAAAAACAACATCAACAACATCAAAATAAAGGAAAAAAAACAACCAAACCAAAAAAAAAAAAAAAACAACAACAAAGAACCACAAAAACAAAGCAGTATGTATATGTTATTGAATATTGTCTGGCCAACACGTGGTCTTCTGGGGTATGAGTTGTTAATCACAGTTCTGATACAACTGGAGGCTGCTGATTTCTCAAACTCCAGCAGGTAGACACCCTAAATCTCTCTTCAGCCCACTTAAAAGGCACTTTGAACTTGTAAACTTGCTGAGCAGAAGCTTTCCCAGGAAAGTGCTTGTCGCTGGAATCACTGCTGAAGTGGCTATCCACTTACCCAGTGTGCCAAAACTGGTCTCACTCTGCCCTTGAGGGTTAGGGCTGCAAGGTGGCTCAGACCCCACCCTTAGGCTACTTGGTTGCTGGGTTACCAGCTCCCACCTGATTCTAGCTCTGTGACCCTGAGGGCGGAGCTTGCCGGGGCAGATCACTCACAATGGCTCCCTGTGACCCACAGCCAAACTCTATTAACTCCGTCTGGCTCAGCGGCTCAGACTGGGGCCCTAGACAACGGCCAGAGTTCTCCGCACTCCCGCTCAGGCTCTCCCCAAGGCAGTTCAACTGAGTGCCAAGTCCAAAGACACCAAAACAGTTCACAGGTAAGGCCTTTCTGGTTTGCAGTCTTGCTGCTACTGAACTTACAGTTGCTGGTGGGTTTAGGTGGATTGAACACACACGACCACTTGCCATTTTTTCCAGTGTTTTAGTTCTCCTCTTGGGGTCCAGAAGTCTCTCGCTGACTCCCTGTATCCTGACAGGGGTGATGATAGGCAGATCCCACAAGCCAGAGATGTCTGGAGTCCTATCTCCCCAGACTCACGGTGCCCAGATGCAAGGAAGCTGTTACTCGGCTGCCATCTTGCTCCGTCTCCCTCCTTCACTTCCATTTTTGAAAGGAATAAAAAGTTGGAACCAACACAATCTTTTCCCTACTTTGGTAAAAGAGGAAATTCTACTGATATTGGGACCCTGTTCCCTGCCTCTCCTTCTGGGGCCAGGACCCCATCTGCCCTGCCCTGCCCACTGTCTCCTTGGACGTGTGAGTCCTTCGTGCCTTGCACAAGCTTGACACAGAAAAGGGGCAGCTCGGTAAGTGCAGGGCTGCACAGGAGACTCAAGGGGCATCAGGCTCTTTCCCAGGCTGAGCCATTCCTACTTCTGAGTCTAGCCTTGACAGTGCTATCTGCGAGGCCCTGATGACACACATAGGAACTCGTCACGACCTGGTAGTTTAGACTCAGCTTGGTTTTCCGAAAGGGAGGGCAGAGGGGTGCAGAGCTTCCTCCCCTGTAGGTGGAAGGAATTATGCAGAGAGCTTAGTGTTTGTTGTATGAGGAACATCCTGGCAGGATGGGAAGGAGAACCAGGAGCTGCGGAGAGATAAGCCTGCTTCCAGCTGGGATCTGGGCACAGCCCCACGGCAGCAGGTTTTCAGGATTTCCAGAGGAAGTGCTTGGCGGCCCCGCAAAACCGTCTTTTCAGAGTCTCAGTTTGCTGCCATTATAAATAACTGTGATTTGCATTCCCTTTGCATCTTATCCTGAAGGAACTCAAAGCACTCTGCTACTGCTTCCCCCAGGACCACCTTCACACAGGGCCTTTACAGGCAACACGCATGGCTTCCATTTTACAGGAGGGGAAACTGAGGCTCTAGCAAGCCGTGTAAGGGGCCCCCCCATGTCTGGGCTAGGACTGGCAAACTTTGGGAAGAAATAAGCACCTTAGCATGGCAGCCCCAGACCGTCTGGCCTGCCTCTGATGGTCCGCCCAAACCATCCACCCCGCCCCCGCTTCCTTCCCTGAACACACCTGACCCTCTCATTGTGCGGCGGGCTTCCCCTTCTGCTCTTACCTCTGTACCCCCAGATACAGGCCATGACCTCTGTCTTGAGATGTAACTGTCCTCTCCTGATTCGAGTTGCCTGACAATGTGCTCTTTGGCCACCTGCCAGGCTTCAAAACATTGAAGGCAGGGGTATGATATAGCCCCCCAGATACCAGCCCAGTGCTGTCCTCCAAAAATGCTTGTATAGTGATAAATCAAGGAGAAGATGGATGCACACACACTAGCAGAGGAAGCACAGAGAAATTCTGTTTCAGAATTGTGCCGTCCAGCCATCCCGATACTGTGCAGGGACCCATTCTGAAAAGATTGGAAGTAGGAGCTGTCGTTCCTGGGAAGAAATCTTGCTGTTTAGGCTGATCTTGAGAGGCACAACTTGGCACTGGCCCATAACTCCAGACACTTGCATTTTCTGAATCTAGTCCACTGAGGGTACTGACATTATTTACTGCCTAGGGTTGTTATGAGGAAGAAATGAGGTGAGGTACCTGTAAAATGTTTATTAGAGGATCAACGCCTAATAAGCCTTTCATACTTGTCAACTACTACCTAGTAAACAGAATTGTTCTTTCTTCTCCTAATCTGGGCCCAAATAATACCTTCGCACAGAGGAGAGAAGGGCTAAGTCTTTCTCTCCTGGACGTGATGCTCTGGATCTTAGAAAATGGTTATCCAGGATTCCAAACAAGATTTAAAGAAATAGTGTAGGATGTCCCATCCCAAGCTAAGCCCTTTCATAGCTCCAATTACACAACTATTCACCAGGTACTTAGGAGTCCAGCAAGCCCAGCCCCCGGCAGCTGGTCTCCACTCTGGAGACCTTCAGGTTGCCAAGCCAGAGGAGTGTAGGGTGGGAAAAGGACTGGCCTGGGATCTCCAGGACCAGGATGTTCCCCTGAGTCAAGTTGTAACCATGTGTTCATGTGACCAAGTGTTCACCCTCTCTCTTTGAGCATCAGCTACCTTGTCTATCAAATGAGGAACTGGATTAGATTCTCCATAAGGTCTTACCTTAATTCTACTGTTGAAAGGGGGGGGGGCTGGACCTCTCTGCCCCCTAGGCATCTACATTCCCTTTCCTTCTTACCACATCTACCCATCCTAGTGAGGAAGGGTGCGGCTGGATGAGAACAAGCCTGTAATATAGTGCTTTGTGTGTTCAAAGTGCTTCCGTACTCACTTGTTCCACCTTTCCAAAGAGTTTAGTAGAACAGGCAAGGTGGATTTCACTATCTCCAAGTTACAGGAGGTAAAACTGAGGCTTGGTGTGGAAGAGGGAACTAAGGGCCATGGCTCAGTGGAGGCAGAGCAGCGCCTTGGCCTTGCTGTTCTGATTTTCTCTGCCACCGACTCCCAGGACTGGTGGTGCTGGGTTGGTTTCTAGGGACAAACGTTAAGCCTCTCTGCTTCCTTGTGATCTCCCTGTCCCCGCTTGCCCAGGTCACCTTACTCCTTCTTGTTGGCCTCTCAGGAAGAGTGAGATGTGGCCGAGTCGAATCCGGGGTGAGCCCACTAGCTGAGTCCAAGGAAGGCCCCGTCTCTGCCACTTCCTCCCACATCCTGTGCTAAAGTCCTTGCTTAGGTTTGGTTAGAAACCAAAATTGCACGCGAGGGCCTGGGAGCCTTAGAGCTGCTGTATTGTGGGTGTGCAGACACCAGCTGCCGAGGACAGAGACAACACACAGTAGCAACCTAGGCCAAGTGTGACAGTGTGAGTTCTGAGTGGCATGGTTCACCGGCTCCGATGGGTAGAAGATGAGGAATCGGGCAGAAATTCATGACCTGGAAGATAGATAAGCTCCCGAAGAGGAAACAGGGAGAGCTGATATAGCACTTGCTATGAAAGTAGGTGCATGAGTTACTGAAGAGAATTAATCAAGGCGATTTGGAAGAATTTAGGCAACTCTGTCGAAACAGTTCTCACACCCACCCCTCCCCTCCATTTTTTACTGCCACTGCCCTCTCCCTTCTCACTCAGAAAGTTGCAAAAGGCTCTCAACTGGTGTCCTGGAGGCAGCCTCCTCCTGCTCCTCCCGCCCCCACCGTGTGGCTCCCAACCTGCAGGTTCAGCCCATTTCTCCGTCCCAGTCCCAGCATGCAGCGCTGCAGCCTGCGTGAACTCATTCTCCCCAGTCCTGTACTTTTCCATCTCCAGCCTTCGCTCTCGGATTTTTCCTTCCACTTCACCCTCCTTGCCCTGCACCTGCAAATCCATTCTCATTTTGGGGGGCCCACTTCAAACATCACCTCCCCTGAGGTTTTTCCTGATGCTCCCTTCTCCCCTCCTTTCAGGAGGAGTGCCCCTTGCCCCTTGGAATGTATCTAATATGTGACTTTTTTTTTTTTTTGGTCTTCCCTTTAAAGGCTCTCATTGCCATCTACCGGGTTTTATAACTATTTCTATGCTTGTCTTATCTCCGCCACCTGACGGGGATCACCTTACAGTCAGGACAGGGATCACTTTTGTGTTTGGACCCCTCAGCACCTTGCCAGCTATTTAGTTGTTTGATGAATTAATGAAAACATAAATGAAGAAGTACTTGTTGGGACAGGAAATAGAAGAGTTCTAGCATCTTAGCTTCAAATAAGGTTAAGCAGAACATTTCAAATTAAACTGGTGATGTCATTTTGAGGCACGTGTTATGGGAAGTGCAAATAATTACATTCAAAGAAAGGTGGATCTGAAAGAAAAGAGCCGGGCAAGGGAATGCAACCCGGGGACCCAGAAAATAGGTGTGAGGGAGGTGGTGGTGTTTGTTTTCTGCTTAGTAATAGGAGCTGGAAGAAGCATCTCAGGGAGGGACCTGATGAATCACAAAGCTTCCATTTAACCCTTACATGGCCCCATGTGTCTTCCCCAAGATAGAAGTTGGAAAATGCCCCCTGCCATGTTAGGGGGTGTCGAGAGTTATTGAACTCATCACATTCGGTGTTTATCTTGAGTCAGGCCAGTGAAGACCAGCAACAGGGCATGATATAAACCTTGTCCCTCAAAATTCACATCTTCTTGGAAAGAGGGCATGGCTTCAAGCATGACAGGGCCTGCTGTCAGTGTGACCTCAGAATGTGCACAACATGTGCTGTGGGCGGTGGAAGAGCACCCAGGAATTCCAAATAGGAGAAGGCAAGAGCCAGGCCAACGGTGAGGGAGAATTTACAGAGAACGTGCTTGAGAAGCAGAGGCCTCAATCAGGGGCCCGGCTTCCACCAGTCCTGAGAAGTGTGGTCTGTGAGAGGATTCAGGGTACGCGCTAAAGGCGGAAGGTTGCCCCAGGAAGACGAACCTGACTGGGTTCCGACACGGGGGACTGAAGGCAGCAATTCTGGGGCAGCTTTCCCAAAACCAGCGTGTATGTACCAGCATGGCTGAGTAAGCAAGCTCACGTTGTCTCCTGTGTGTGGTGAGTCGGAAGGTTAAACAAAACTCGAAATAGAAAACCCTGCTGAAAAATGGAAAGCAGTTCTCCCTCATCTCACAGTTCTACCTGTGAGGAGGAAGGCAGGGGTAAGTCCCTGAGGGAGGTGAGTTTTGGAAAGGGAGGCTTCTCTTGGTCACTCCATATGTCTTGGCTTAGGGAAAACGAAGGTAAAAGAAATATGAGAAATGAAGGCCTTCTCAGTTTTTTTTTTTCATTTTTAGTAGACTATGTTTATTCACTGCCGCATCTGCATAGGTAAATCAGAGGAGGCCGCAGTGCAAGGCCAGGCAGCTGTGGCTGTGCAGCTGCTCAGAGGGGCCCCCCAAGTGGCAATGGTGGGGAGTCCCCAGAGCTGCTCTGGGCCACCCGCGCCTCTACCGTCTAGACGAGATGAAGAGAGGAGGGAATGAGGAATGAAAGGAATGAGAGGCTGTGTCAGAGAGGGCAGGGGCTCTGGGTGCTGTTAGCCCTCCGTTTATACACGGGGAGGTGGAAGTCACGTGGGGCCTGTTCACAGGCAGCAGATTCAGTGACTGTCCCGACATTGACTAGGAACCCCTTCTCCCAACTCCAGAGTCCTTGCAAAACTGAGGTGAAACAGAGGGATGGGAAAGGCACACCCTCCTAGCCAGCTGCTCTGCAGGTCAGCGCCTTCTGTCTTTTATTTCAAACTCCCCTTCTCCACGGCCACAGGCTGTTTGGTGTAAATATGTCTTCCATGAGCAAGACATTCATAATTCCCATGAAATTAGCAAAGATTTTTTTTTTTTGTTGTAGTTGTTATTTGCTTGGTTTTTTATTTTTTTAGTTGAGTGTGACCTTTTAAAATCTCTTCATTGTTGTTTTGGGGGCAAAGAATTTATGGTCACTTTTTATTTCTGAATGGCAAAAATAATATATGAACCTTTAGAAATTGAAGCTTGTTCTTCAAATTTTGTTATGTTTTTTTGAAAGGATTAAAGATGATTTTATTTTAGTATTTAAAGGTGGGCAAGCTGAAAGGCAGCCGTGCTCTAGGGGCTGAGTACCAACCTTGACATCAGGAAACCCAGGCTCGTGCCCGCTTCGGCAGCACATACACTAAAATTGGAATGATGCGGAGAAGATTAGCATGGCCCCTGCGGAAGGATGACATGCAAATTTGTGAAGTGTTCCCTATTTTTAAGATGGAGACTTTACCTCTTTTATGTTTACATGGATGGAACTGGAAAATATTCCTTTTAGTAAAGTATCTCAGGAATGGAAAAAAAAAATCCAATGTACTCAGTACTACTATAAAACCTATTTATAATCACTCACACTTTCATATGAGAGATGAATCACAACTATAGTCCAGAATGAAGGAGGGAAGGGGTGGGGGATGGAAAGGAAGGGGAGTGGTTCCATAGAGAGAGGGTTAATTAATGGTGGGATCACACCTGTGGAGCATATTGCAAGGGTACAAGTCAAATCTATCAAGTATTGAACACAAATGTCTTAACACTGTGATTAAGTAAATGAGGTGAAAGCTATGTTAATTAGTAGGATGTAAGCACTCCAATTTGTACAAATAATCAACACATTGAATCCCACAAAGGCATAAATGTATTCATGATCTATGTATATAGGATTTAATAAAAAAATTAAAAAAATAAAAATGAAAATAAATAAAAATGAGTTTAAAAAAATAAATAAAAATATTAAACTTTAAAAAAAAGAAAGAATAGAAAACCCAGGCTCCAGTGCCAGCTCTGCTTATTTCCTGGTTTTTGGTTAATTTAATTTAATTTATTTATTTAGTTTGGTCAGATCAATTTATCTTCTTAAGCTTCGATTTCTTAGTCTTTAAAGTGGGGACATTAATATCTACCTCCGTAATTATTTAAATTTATTTGACAGAGATCTATGAGCTTTCACTAGATAACAAGTGATGTTTTTGAGACTGAGATAAAATCATGAACAAATCAGCTAAAGTCTCTGCTCACTCTGAGATGATAGCAGAGATTAAAGGAGTGAGATGTACTGAAGTGTTTAGCACAGTGCCTGGCATGTAATAGCTGCTTAATAAGTTATAAAGCTTGGGGTCCTGAGATGGTGGTTTCAGTCTTCCATGGCGTTAAGCAGCTGGAAGACCTTAGGAAGCTCCAGGTACCTAAGTACTTTCCAGTGCTGCCCTGGGCTAGTGTGACCTTCTGGCACAGAAATGCTTGAGGTTGTTCCTACATGTCACCGTTCTTACTGGGTTTCTGTAGATAGGAAACTATTCTGCTTGTATAAGTCCCATTCATGTAGTATCAAGACCAGGGTCGCTGGCTCTAAGTATGTGTATTGAATGGTTCCTATCTTACGGATCAGTTTTAAGACTTAAAATTAAATTTCTAACTATGTGTCCGTTTGTCTCTTGCTTTCTCCTTACTAACCGTTCTCTGCCTATTAGTAAGCAGCTTAGCTGAAAAGAAATGAAAATCTGATGAAATCTGCTCTGTTCCTAGATGAGCTTACTTTCACAGAAGAAAAGTGTTGGGGGTGGGTGGGTAGGTGGCCAGTGATCATGGTCCATGATATTTCCACCTACTCGGGTTGGTCTATTTTAAGAGATCAGTGCAACTCCTTTCTGGTGATGGTTCGGGAGTTTCAAAAGAAGTGAATTTGGGTCTCAGAACCAGCACTAGTTAGCTAAGTCCAAGTCAGAGAATCATGGAAAGAATGCACAATAAACACTATTTATTTGTTTATTTATTTATTTTATTAATTTAATTTTTTAAGACAAAGTCTTACTCTGTCCCCCTCAGTAGAGTGCTGTAGTGTCACAGCTCACAGCAACCTCAAACTCTTGGACTCAAGCAATTCTCCTGTCTCAGCCTCCTGAGTAGCTGACACTACAGGTCTGTGCTGTAACACCCAGCTGGTTTTTCTATTTTTGGTGGAGATGCAGTCTTACTTTAGTTCAGGCTCAAGCAATCCACCCACCTCCACCTCTCAGAGTGCTTAGACTATAGGCATGAGCCACTGCGCCTGGTGAATAAACACTATTTAGTTCAACCCTTATTTTACGTTTAAGAGAACTGTGGTCTAGAACTGTGATGTCCCTTCCCTGTAGGATCCATCTGCTAATTAGTGGCAGATAGTGTGACACAAACATCACATAAATAGTCATAGAACCCAACTAAAACCTAGGTCTCCTGACAGTCCAAAGCTTGTTCCTTTAACCTTCTGAAAGCTGGTGATACCCCATAATACTCTTCTTTTAGAATTTTGAGATCTCCTTCCCCTAAACAATTGCTGGGTAAGTTTGGGGAACTTCATGGTATTGACTTCATGATATTGACTTCACCAACTAGAATTAAGAGCTGCATGTTAATACCTGCAAGGATATAAAAATGAAGAGTCTTCCGATTTATTGAGTGGAATCTTAAATACAGAAATAGAGCCAAAAATGAATATAATAAGTGGAGGTAGGCTTTGTTTAAACCTAAGAAAGACCTTTTCAGCATGCAAAGCTATAGAAGCTAGAATGTTCTGCCTGGGAAGAGTAAGCTCTTTACCGTTAGAGGTGACCAAGCAGATGCCAGATGCTCATGAGATAGTAGGTGGTTTGGGTGACCTTTAAGACCTTCTGGATCTTTAATAAACCTGTGTGAATGTAGGAGGTCCAGGCATGTAAGTAATCCCTTCGCGATCACATCTGTGCATCTGTACTGTCCACCAGCCAGTCACTGCCTTTTGCTCATTACATTTACTATCTACTATGTAAAGTAGTACTTCCCTTTATTTGTTCTAAAATTAACTCTTGCAGACTTTGGGGTGAGGGAAGGTTGGGATAGTTCTGTTTTTTCTGAAATTTTTTGATTAAGTATCGTCCATTCTATCAAGTATTGTCCTATCTCTTCTCAGCCTGCCCTTTTCTAGATTGAGAAAATCTAATTTTGTTAAATCTATCTTTATACCAACGAGCCTCCGTCATATTGGTGATTTGAATAGTTCTCTGTCCTTCTCCCACCTCCCTAGCTCCACTAAATTTTTCTTGAAGGTCCGTGAATAGAACTGCCACGTTTTTCCTGAGCCCACACACTGCTTTCATGTGAACATGGGATAATGCCTTTCTGTCTGGCTTCCATACTCTTGAGGATGAAGCACAATGTCCCTGTGAGCCGCTCAGCTTTAGCAGCCATTGGAGTTCAGTTTTGTCAGAGCTGATCTCAATTTCTGCCCTGCCATCATTAGCTGTGTGACACTGTAGGAGTCAATTTTCCCTTGTATAATGGGAAAAACAATACCTAAAAAAATTGCTAAGAGACTAAAAGGGAAAGAAAAGGAAAAAGATCTATGCAAGTGTCTTGCACGATGTCTGGTACAGAAGCTGTACTTCATACGTGTTGGTGGAAGTGAAATGGAACAGACTTAAGTATGTTTCCTGAGCTGTGATATGTTAGTCCATCATTTTATAAATAGAGATTGTACATATTTTACCTAAGAGAACGGCTTTATATTTGCCCAAACTGAAGCTCGGTCAATACATTTTTTTCTTCCTTCTTCTTAGATCTTTGTGTCTGTAAAATTTAAAGTCAGGAGACTCCAGTTTAAATCTCTTCTGTGTGACGTCTTAGCTCTATGATCTTGGCTTGCTGTGATCTTGGTTCAACTACAGCATTGAGATAATAGAAATACTTGACCTGGAAACCCAGGCTCTGAACCTCAATCAACTCAGAATTCAAATCCTAGCTCCATCAATGTGTAGCCTCGTGACCGTGGACAAGTTGCTTAGCTTAACCTTTCTCAGTTCCCTAATACGCAGGAAGAAAATATAACACTATCCTCCCAGAGTCCTCGTCATAACTCAGTGAGATAACTATGGACACCCTCTAATCTAGCCCTGGTCACACACAGAAGGTTCTCAGTAACAGTGAGATGTGTTCGTCCTCATGTCCCGGTTGTCCAAATGCTTTGTGACTTCTAAAGAGGTGTGCAGATAGGAGGAGCTGTTGTTTGGCATTTCTTTACCCAGAAGCAGTGCTGTGTAGTTAGAGAGAGTAGATTTGGAGTCCAACGGGGTTTCGGCTGCTGTCGGTTTTGGAAAGGCGCTGCTCCATGAGGCTTGCGTTCTTTGTCTCCAGTAGTGATGATCCATCTCTTCCTGTTTACCTTAAAGAGTTGCCTTAAGTATCAGATGAAATATTTATGGTCAAGCCAATGTCATCTGAAAATGAGACCCTGTAATGACGAAGCGCTCAATGACATTTGTGAAAATGGAGGGACTTTGTGACTTTGTATTTCTTCTTCCATGTGTGTCATTAAAATGTGAAATAACACCCAACTCCGTGTCCTGTGGACCTGGATGTCTGATTTCTAGTGATCTTTATGTTCATATTGTCTATTTGAAGAGACTGCAACAAATCTGACTATCTTGTTTCTATGATCTTTGTCATGATGACATGTATGATACTGATCAATTTTGCAGTCAAGCTGCTCTAGGACGTAAAAGTCCAGTCGCGGTATCGTTAATCTCTGAAAATTCAAATCTTTGAGTATCAATCGTTCCCTCCTTCACCCCAGTCCTAGCCTCTTAAAGAGCAGTGCTTTGTTAAAATCCTTCTGTTGCTTTTCTCATAACAGGTTATGTTTGTTACAATCCATGACCCCACGCTTTGTATGAATTCCAGACATGGCAGCGAGATTTAGTAATTCCCAGGGAACTTTTCAGATGGGTGGCAATGGCAGTGGGATGCTCCCTCTGGTCTAGTGACCATCTATAATGGCAGGCTGTGGATTCTGGACAATGGTTCCACAATTTTACTTGTGACTTCTGGAGACTTCTGGAGTAAATGCCGTTGGTCTATGTGATTTATTTACTCAAGTTCATCCTTTCCTTTTAGTGGGTGGCATTGGGGGGAGGCAGTACTCAGCATGAAGCCTTGATTTGGCAGGCAATCAATCTGATTTCCCCAAATCTGCTATGAACTTGCTGGATGAACCTGAGCAAATCATTTTCATCTGTGGCTTGGTGTCTCCTCCTGAGACTGGAAGGGGTTGAATGGAATGATCTCCAATGTCTCTCCCAGTTTCATCATTTTGTGATTCTAAACTATGCTGTCATTCATAGTTCTTCCTGGGAAGGTCCTCAATGGGCAATAAAAAGGATAACTGAGGTGGCACCTGTTGCTCAAAGGCGCCAGCCCCATATGCTGGAGGTGGCGGGTTCAAACCCAGCCCCGCCCAAAAACTGCAAAAAAAAAGGGCAGCTGAAATATCTGGCAATACACCTTGTTTTCCTTGCCAGCACTCAGAAGCTCTGCTTCTGATAAAACCATGGGGAAAGCATCCCTCATCCTTGATCAAACACATTAGACCACGAAACTCAGCAACTAGCATGACAACCCTCAGAGCAGACAAGCACTCAAGGAGATGATGTGAAATAATTGGTATTGATTTCCTATTAGCCAAATAAATTGCAAAAGTATTATAAATGTTATTTAGAGTTAAAAAAAAAAAAAGGTGAGGGGAGAGATTACTTTGCTTGTTTCGTCATGCTGACGTTGGAACTCTGTCTTCACTTAAGGCCTAATGCAGGGGAAGGGACTTGAATGGAACAGACTGCCGAGTTCTTCCCTGATGGCATTTTCTTGCTGGTGACCTTGGGCAAGTCTGTTTTCCTGTTTGGACCTTTATTTCCTCTACCTGTTATAGTGAGCATCCTGGGCTTGGGCGGTATCTCTTGAAGAGTAATGTGCATATGAATCATCTGGATATCTGGTTAAAATGCAGATTCTGGTTCAGTAGGTCTGGAGTGGTGCCGCAGAGTCTGTAGTTCTAACAAGTCCTTGCTGCAGTTGCTGGTCCTTCCCTCATTGAGAAGCAAGGACCAGGTAATCTTTAACATCCTGTTCAGCAGTGAACACTCCCCCCAGTGCTAATGTGGGAAGCAGAATAGCAGGCCTCCTTAAATGGTACATTGTCTGTATTAAAATACTTAATTGTTTTACAGTGGAAAGAATGCAATGGCCAAATCTGGGCTTAAGCAAGAGAGAAGGTGGGCACTCAAGGGAACAATGACTGTGAAGTCTGAGCTGGTTTGAAAATGTATTAATACTTGAAAGAAAGTGAGGCAGAAAGTTTGCTTGAGGTAGGTAGGAAAGTCAAGAAAACAGCCATCCACAAGCCCCACAAGTGCTGATGTTGAACACGGTCGTAGAAAAGTAATAAAGATCTTAAGACAAATGCTGCAGAGACACCTGACTGACCTTGTATTTTATAGGCCTTGTGCCAAGTGTCCGCACAGCCTTCCTACAAAGTTGCAGGGGAATAGTGGGGCTCTGACCACAGGGGAGAACTATATGCAGGGAAAGGAGGGCCTAGAGCCCTGACAGAGAAGGAGCCTACACCCCATAAGGGCTGGCGTGTGTCTGTGCTGAGGCTGTCCCCGCACCTCCCTGAGGTGCCACCGTGGGCTGCAGTGTGGGGGAAGGAAAGTGTCTCAGCACAACCTCAGTTTCACTTCCTGCCTCAAACACAGAGAGTCATTATATAAATATCGACCTCAGCAGCTGCTGCTCTCACCCTCTTCTCACTATTACTCCCGAAGCTCCGCTCACAGCCAGTGCGCCTGCAGCCTCTCACTTTCCCTTGGTCCCACGGCACTTGCACCAGGCCCGCCAGGTGGGTGCCTAGGGCAGAAATGAATCACAACCGCTCTCTGGTCCTCCAGTCAGCCATGCCGAGCAGCCCTCGCCTCGCTGAGCAGGGGAGGTCGGCATGACTGGTGGCCCACATTAATCAAATTAAACCTCGTTCGCAGACATGACAGGCCGTCAGCTCATCTGGGGAGGCCACAGAATGCACCGTCAGCACTCGTGCTGGTGAAGGGGAGGCAGACAAGAACCCGGCATGTTCTTATGCATATACAGTAGGCCTATGCATGTGTACCACTCACAGACATTCTATGAAAGGAGCGCAAATCAACAAAGCTTTCAAAGGTGTGTTTTAAGTCAGGAAGAAGTGTGCTGTGGTATAGAGAGTGGTCTAGCATGAAAGACCAAGAGCATGTTCATTGCCAATCTGCTGTGAATGAATAACATCTAATCTTCAACTGGAAGGGCTGCTCTCTTTTGAACGTTGGTTCATTTCTGCTAACTTATTTTATGTCTGAAAATGTTGCTAAGAAACAAACAAAGCCCCATACAACAGGCCTAGCACACACCAGTGACGTGAGCCTTGCTTCTTTCCCAGCTTCCGGGGTGTTCCGAGGAACATGAGATAGTGGATTCCTCTCTGCTACTGAACACATGCTCCACGTGTTATAAAGTGTGTGTGGGGGGTCGAGGGGTGTTATAAGAAAAGCTAGCAAAATGTAAGAGGTTATTCCTGAGCTGATCATCTGAGCAAAGCCCAGGCAGAGACTGGTAAAATGGCTTCACTGGGCTCTTGAAACAGTGAAGGCAAAGCAGCGTTTGGGAATCTCATCATCTGTGTGTTACTCAATAGATCAAATGTTCTCACCGTATCACGCTCAGTCTCCTGCTTGAGAAACTTATGACATGACTAGCAATTTGTGAAATATTATTAAATGAAAAAAAAAACACAGATGATCAGTTTGTTCAGTATAAGTCCACTAAAAAGTTAATTATATATATGCTTTTAAAAAAGATTTCAAAAGAATAGACCTTCACCAAAATGTCCGGGTGGTGGTATCCTGGTGGTTTAAATGTCTTAGTTTGTGCCTTTTTTTGAATCATCCAAACTGGATAGGAATAACATCAGAAAAATGGGCTCCTTGCAGATTATAGAGATTAGATGTTGTTAGATTTCCTTTTCTCTAAACACATTGGTGAAAAGCGAAGGGAAACTGAAGGGGAGAAAGCTAAGCAGGTCACCAAGGGCCGGCGTAAGGACTTCTCACTGAGTGAGAGTCTGCAGTTATTTTTAAAAGTCAGTTCCTCAAGAGTGATTGATCAGTTTTTGTTAGTCTTTTATTTATTCATCTATCCAATCACCATTTATTCACTTGGTCATCAAAGATATTGGATCAGTATATAGGACAGAGTGGTTTTCCAAGGGTCAGAGTTTAAGTTCTACTACAATTTTTGCAAAGCCAGGAGCCCCTTGCTCATTTGGGCCACATGGGGCTTGAGGATATGTGAACTAGGGCTCAGGTGGTCATGCAAGCTCTGTGAGACCGTCACAGTGCTGGGTAGAGAAGGGCTTCTGTGAAGGGCATAACACTGATGGTGTAGGAAAGGTAAGTCATACACACACAGTCTGTGCTCTCAAGAAGCTTATACTTGGCTAGCCTGCTGGCTTAATGCTGAGGCCACCAGTATGGGGTGCAGAAGGAATCCCTTAACTGAAACCCAGGAAGCCAGGTTCCAGGTCAGTCTGAGCCACTGATATAATGGGTGGCCAGGAGCCATTCACTTTTCCCCTCTGACTTTTGGTTTTCTATCTATTCCATAAAGGGATTATTCAGCCTGATTATCTCCAAGGCATTCTCCAGCTTGGATGTTCTATGACATAAGCTAAAATCAGGAAAAACTTGAAACATGTTATGATATCCATCATGAGTCAATACGTATCATGCACTGGTTCCTGTTTGAACATCAAGGACATGGGAACATTCTGGACAATGCTGGCACCGTGGGAGGCAATTCTGTCGCTGGCCATGCTGGGGTTCTGTTGGAAGTGCTATTCCCCTGCCTGGCTTCTGTCACCTCAGCAGCAAGTCAGAAAGGAAACCCTTCAATAAATACAAGAATCCTGGGAATCCACCTGTAACATCATGGCCATTGAAACTTTGCAGCAGTTTTTGTCATGTTTATTAGCTATTTCCCAAACCTTGTTACACTCTGAATGGGGGAAGCAGAAAGAATGAGCAGTGGGAGCCCCAGCGTGGTAACCTGGAGTGGGGAGTCTGGTGTTAGCTCAGCTAGTGACCGGCTGGGTGACATTCACTTATGCCTTCATTTATTTATTCCAGAAGCCTTTGTAGAGCACCTACGATGTCTGATAGATGCTGGGTTATACATTGGCAATGATCAGACGAGTAAGATGTAGTTTGCTAGTCTGTGTACTTCTTGAAAGCAATTCTCTCGTCCAATTCTCAGGTCCTTTCCAGGGCCTGTGCATGGCCCTTCCCTAAGAAGCACATAAACTAGCAGGGTTTTTACATAAGTAATTTCTTTTCCTGGAACTCAGTGTTTATTCCTCTGTAAAATAATTTGGGGAGATCGAACTTAATGATTTTCAAGATTTCTTCTAACTCGGGTCTTCTGTTGTTACCTAGTATCCTGCAGTGAGAAGGTTTTGCATACAGAGGTGGAGCAGAACAAGGTCACAAAGCAATCTACAGCAGAGGTGAAATGAAACCGCAAAGCCTCCAGGGAATACATGAGCCAGTAAGTCCCTCCTCACCTGAGATGGCTCTGAGGCTAAGCCTGGCCTAGCAGGAGCAGAGCACCCACTTCGGGTTTGGGGGGACCAGAGGGGCCCCTGTGGCAGAGACGAGGCTCATCTGCACACACGCTGGATAGTGCTGCAGCATCCTCTGGTTCAGACTGTAGCTATGTTGTAGCTGGTCATACTCTGGATAAGAAACTGGAGGCCTGGGGTCTGCCACCTCCTGCCCTACCTGTGTCAACAAAACTCTCCGGGGATAGCAACACCCACCTCACATATCACTGTGATGATTAAATGTGAAAACACATACGAAAGGTCTTCGTAAACTCTAAAGTGCTTAATACATGGAAAACACGGTTAATATCTGTGGAGGAGGGAGAAATTGAGGGCACTTTGAAGAATGAATAGACACCAGTGAAGGGGATAGGTGTGTCCGGGGAGAAGTAAGCACTTCATGAAATTCAACTTATGAAAGCCTCCTAATGTCAGGTAGGCAGTATTATTCCCATTCTAAAGATGAGGAAACTGAGTCCCAGGGTGTTTAAGTTACAAGGTCAAAGTCATCCCATTAGTAAACTGCAAAGCTGGGACTGACACCAAGGTGCCTAGGGCGAAGAATCTGCGCTTTTAACTGATATGCTGCTCTTTTGACTCACTATGTGGGAAAAAATGTTTATAATTTAATTTAATTCCAGATAATACATGGCCCGTGTGCTGGACAGGATGCTGGGTGCATAATGATGAAGACAAAGGCTATGTCCTCCAGGAGTATTAAGCAAATAAGGAAAACTCCAAAGAAAAAGGAAACAGATACTGCACATATGACCGGTGCTGGAATAATGTGAAGGAGAGAATGTGGGGATGGAAAGAACAAGGAGGGTTTCGGTGGCTCAGTATTGAACAGAGTTGGGAACCCAGGGGGTGGACAGAGAGCAGTTTTGGCTGGGTGCGCAGAGCTCATGCTTGTAATCCCAGCACTTTGTAAGACTACAATGGGGGCATGGAGGCCAGTATTATGAAACCAGCCTGGGAAACATAGTGAGACTGTCTCTACAAAATAAACTTTAAAAAAAGAAAAAAGAAAGAAAAGTCATTCAAAGTGAGGCTGAACAGGTGCTGTCTGTGCCTGAGAGTGAAGAGTATGGCATACTGGGTATCGTGATGTGGTTTTAGCCTGAAGTTGGTCGGAGGTTATGAAAGGTTTGGGAGAAGGTGAATAGTGTATCAAAAGTTTTAAGAGACTAAAACTAATAAAATAGAAGAAAGAAATTCTGTAAAGATAAATTTACATAAAAGTTAATTTCAATTTGCACCACTCATCTGGGAAAGGAGGAGATGAAAGTTCAGGTGCATCATTAATTCTCAAAATACTGAAGAACGAAGACGTAGCCACAGAAGACTGGGATGGGGGGAATCTCAGAGTGACCCTCCTCTGTCCCATGCCAGACTCCTTGACGTTATCCCTAGCTCTGAGAACATCACCAGCCACAGGGAATTCTTCACCTAGGGAGGCAGCCCACTGTCCATGGGTCAGGTCCCACTGCTACAGTGAGTTTGGGGTTTCTTTCCCTTTCTTTCTTTTATAACTATAATTGTTCAGTCCTTGTTGTACTTAAATCTATGAATGTCACTATCTCAGTATCACCATCTTGGCAACCGGCACAGGCCCCACATTTTTCCAAGTTGTCAACCAAGGGACATTGTGAGATGAAAGAGGGCTGGATCAGGGAGATGAGACAGGCATCCTCAGCAGGGACAGATTTAGCTGGATTAGGGGAAGGAAGTCCCCCAGGCAGGTGACATATGGTTTCAGAGGTACAAGATATGAAGGAGCTACTGTAGATGTGGCCTTGTCAGCGGAGACCAAGAACAAGGCTTCAGTGACAGCTGTGTTAGTCAAGAAAGAGTGAGGTAACCAAAATCAACTCTACTATGAAGCATTCTTTATTTCTTTAAATAAAACGTACAAGGTGCCTACAGATCACACATGGTGCCAGTGTCGCCTGTGATAGGCTGACACTGTGAAGGGCAGGTAAAGGGGTAAGCAATGAATCCATTATTGCTGTGCATTGTAATTATGTGTATGGAATCTGCACGTGCACATAGGAGGCCACCGTAAGCTCTGGGGTTAGGATTATTATCTGTTTTTGTTCACAACACTGTGTCTCTGTGCCTGGAATGAGGCCTGGCACACTCTCAGTAAATATTCATTAAATGAATAAATGAGTGAGTACACGAATAGGTGACTGGCCTAAACACCAGAACCAGATTCTTCTGACCTTCAACCTAATATTTATTTATTTTTTTTTGAGACAGAGTCTCACTATATCACTCATGGTAGAGTGCGGTGGCGTTACAGCTCACAGCAACCTCAAACTCTTGGGCTAAAGTGAGTCTCTTGGCTCAGCCTCCCAAGTAGCTGGGACTACAGCCACTGGCCACAATGCCTGGCTATTTTTTGTTATTGTTGTCCTTGTTTAGTAGACCCATGCCAGGTGTGAACCCACCAGCCCTGGTAAATGTGGCTGGCACCCTAACTACTGAGCTACGGGTGCTGAGCCCAACCTAATACTTTACTCACTATACCCTGGAGAGTCCCAATGCTGTGATGGCCCCTGTGTGTGGCTTGTCCTAACAGGTGGATATGAACTAATTGAGGATAGCCGTAATGCCAGCTGTTGTTTCATATGCCAACACTGCCCGTCCCCATGGGGTTTCTTGGCTATATGACAAGATCGTCTGGTGGACTCCATGAGCCTGGCTTTGGAAGGAGATGACCTGGTCATGAAGACTGCTCATCTCCTGTGCTGTCAAATGAACTTGGGCAAGTCACTTCACCTTTCTGAACTTCAATTTCATGTATGTGTGTATGTTTAAAGAAGATCACATCTATTTCACAGAGTTGTTAAAAAATTTCATTCTGGGGCTTGGCGCCTGTAGCTCAGTGGCTAGGGCGCCATGCACATACACACACACACAAGCTGGCAGGTTCAAATCCAATCCAGGCCTGCCAAACAACAATGAGAACTACAACCAAAAAGTAGCCAAGCATTGTGGTGGGCACCTGTAGTCCCAGCTACTTGGGAGGCTGAGGCAAGAGAATTGCTTAAGCCCAAGAGTTTGAGGTTGCTGTGAGCTGTGACAGCACAGCACCCTATTCAGGGTCACAAAGTGAGACTCTGTCTCAAAAAAAAAAATTTTTTTTTTTTCATTCTGGGAAAGAGCTTTGCCTTGTTGAGAAAGGATCCGAAAGAAATTGGCAGGCCTCTTTCTGAAGCAGCTCAATCTTTTCAGAGCACGTACCCTCAAGGTTCACCCTTGGGAGCAGCTGACATCAGAGGGCTATTTGAACCTGTGAACTTTTGGCTTAAAAGTAAGAGTTCAACTCTCTTCAAGTTCTCTCTGGTGTTTCGATGTTGGCCAGGGGCGGCTGCTGCACCCTTGTATAACCGGAAACCCCAAATTGGGTTTGCATCTATCTGGCCAAGGTACCTTCCCCAGCTCCACCTCCAGATGTTCCACAGGGGTTTGAGGTGGGGAGGAGGAGTTAACAGAGCTTAGTGTATGTCTGATAGGGGCAAGAATGATCACCCACATGCGCGGAGAGACTCAAGGGTGAGAGGGTTCCAGCCTGCTTTTGTGATTGTGGGCTGACAGCCACAGGGCTCTTCCGCCAGAAGGAAAATGCTTCTGTAATCACAAGATAGAGGTTTTCCCATTCTCTCTGAGAACCTTTGGAGACCATTTCTTTTCAGCAAACTGCCAAGCTTTTCCCAGTAGTATTTCAATGACTTTTATAAACTTGCCTGCCTGCTTTTTAATAAGCAGGGCTTTACATTGATGGTACATGTGCAAGGTCTGACCTTTTCATAGGAAAAAACATTCATAACCAAAGCCTATATATAGAAGCTTCAGACTGGAGCAGATAAAGATGTAGGTCATATGACTTTTTTGTATGTGAAGCATAATGCAAGAGGGATGTGGCAGGCAATTCAAAACTCATGAACTACTACCCCTGGCTTAAGCCTTCCTAATATTTATCAAAGCCTTTAAACAATGAGTTTGTTTTCAACTGGGAATTATAATGCCACCTACAATCCCTGAATACCAGATTTTTTTTTCCTGTAAGGGAAATTTACTAAGCTTAAACATACAGTCCTCTATCTGGTTAACCCTTAATTATTCCTTTTAAAGGAGAAAAGAACAATTGATATCAAAATTGAGTCAATGAACAAGTACTGAAAACTATATCATAAGGAATCAAAAAATATGATTTGTATTATTTATCAGAGGAAAACACTTCTCCAGGATTACTGTTGCCCAAGTGAGCATGAACCATGTTCCTCAGCATTCAAGGCTAACACTTCCTGGAAGTTGCCTGCCTCCCCAACAATCTCCCCAGTACCTCTTTTTCACTCTGTTCTACCATATCAGTGACTGTCCATGCCTCTGCGTTCCATCACCTTTGCCTCTGCTTCACTTTCTTTCCCTGGGACATCCATTTCTGGAAATCTCTGTATAGCCAACTCTATTCTAGAATACATGACTTGGCTGCAACCACCTCTATGAATCCTCCCTTCAATCCCTTTCCTGCCCTTCCCAAACTTTAAAAAAAATAATTTTATTTCTAAGTATTATGGGGGTACAAATAGTTTTGGTTTTTGGATCCCTTTTGTTACGCTTCAATCAGGCTTGTAAGTGTGCCTGTCACCCAGATGGAATTCACTGTGCCCATTTAGCAGGTCTGCTTCCATCCCTTCATCTGCCCTTCTTCCTGCTTGATTTCCATTGAGTTTTACTCCCTCTATGCACATGTGTGCTCATTGGTTTGTCCAATTTAATAGCAAGTACATATGGTATTTCTTTTTCCATTCTTTAGATACTTCACTAAGAATAATGGTCTTCAGTTCCATCCGTTCTTTTTCATGACAGAGTAGTATTCCATCACTTACATATACCACATTTGATTAACCCACTCCTGAGTTGGTGGGTATTTGAGTTGATTCCACATCTTTGCACCATGAATTGTGTTGCAATAAACAGCTGCATACAGGTGTCTTTTTGATAAAATGAACTCTTTGTTTTTTATGAGTCAACCATACCTTGCTCTGATTATACAATACTTACTCATGCTCATGACTTATACCCACTCTGATAGACCATGAATTCTTTGAGGCCAGGGAAAGAGTCATGTTTGAGACAGTTTGTACCCACTGGTGCCTAATATTGGAAACAATGTACAATAGAAGGCGCCTATAAAATGCATCCCTGTGAAATGTTTATTAAGTAAATGAATTTGGCTTTGGAATGTGCTAATACTGACAAGTGGAATATTTATGATTACATATTCTATGCTAAGCATTACCTCATTTAGTGACCAAAAATTCATGAGGTTATTATTATTGTTGTTACCTTTGACAGCTGGAAGAATGGAAGCTCAAAGAAGCTCAAAACCACACCAATATCACATAGCAAGGTGAAGAATAGACCAGGATTCAAACCCAGATCGACCCAGTCAGTTCTGGGAGTTGACTTGTTCCAGTTTACAAGAGCTAATTATTAAATTATGAGGAATTTTGTGTGACTGCTTGGAAAATGCAGCCATGATTGAAAATTGTACCATGTAATCATACCGCAAATTACATGAAGAATAATGGGAATACACGTAAATACTTAAATTCATCATTTCCTATTTATTTTATGACATTTTGCCAATAAATATGTTCTTAATATTATTTATATTTCTTGTATTTGTATGTAAGAAATGTTATATAAAGGTGTGCTCTTGTGTACCCTTCCAAATTCCATACCCAGTGATGTTGCATTGGTGGCTTGCCACGGTGGGAGTATTTATATATTGGCAGACACAACCAAGGAGGGCTTCTTTCCTGAGAGCCAGTTGTTAAACATTTACAGTCATACCACTTGTCCAGCCCTAAAGCCATCTATAGTCCAGTTTGGGCTCAACTCCCACAAACTCCTCCATTTCTAGGCTTCATTTGCTCCCAGTAAGGTCTAACTCTGGATCATCACAGACAGGAGGTTTCATTATAGCAGAAAATTGACTTTTATAAAGACATCTTGGAGCTTCAGGGTTGGAGTGAAAATAATTCTTAGTAGTTATTTTATGCTTATAAAATTTATCCTAAACCTCTACCACAAATTTAGTTAAGCTTTTTATCACACCTCTGTACACAGAGATCTATGAGACACCTCTTGTAGATGAAGAGGAAATTCCAAAATGTGGATATAAATTCATTTTTACAAATTTACGTTAATATAAAAACCTACTGTTTTTATCTTCATAACATTAGAATCTGGATTTTCTGTTTGCAGTTTCCACATGATATACCTTCTATGTGGCCCCATGAAATTCAGTCTGAACTTTGAATTACAGGTGATAAATTTCAGTACCATGCTTAAGTAACTTAAAGAGCAGGTCAGTTAATGTCAGAAGGCCTCAGTTTCCTCATTTGTCTGATGAAAGTTTGGCCTAGCTGCCCTATTAAAGTTCTTTCTGGCTCTCTTTCTAAACGCTACTGCAAGTTGCTTCTCTGCCCCAGAGTGCACCTTCTTGTCTGTTAACAGCAGAGGCTTGAAGCAGGTAGTTCCTAAAGTCCTTTTCAGCTGCATAAACCTGTGGATCCCTGTAAAAAGCTGTGTGTTCCATCGAATGTGTCATTCCTGTCATAATGTGTCATGCATTACCATTGAAAAAATGCCAGGTAACCTGCTAAGCCCCCAGAACTCTGCTGCCAAGAGAGGACCTGGAGGTGGAACAGATTTTCTGGCCAGGAGCTCTAATGGCCCCAAGGCCAGCCTGCTGCAGCCCTCGAAGCGAAGGGAAGTGTGTGGGCAGAGGGAGCACCTTTGCTGTTTTAGATAGCACAGAAGACTAAAGAAGTGAGGGTGAAATATCTGTGCAGGAGTTTTGATTTGACACCCCAGCTGGGGCTGCAGCGACAGGGGTGGAGGGAAAGAAGGCACAAGACCTAAGGCAGGTGGTACTTCCTATTAAGTAGGGAGGACACAGAAGTGATGGTGGTAACTCAGGCAAGAGTTCACGTGAGGGGCTTTGGTGTAGCTCTCTCTGTGGGCAGACCACAGGAGCTCGGACAGCACACTGTCCTCCCACCCTGGACTTACCTTTGGACCCCAAACTTGTGCCACATTTGTAACTTCCTGAAGACCCAGAAAGCGTCCTTAACTCCTCACCTCTATCTTCATCCTCAAACTCATCCATTCAACCCCTATGGTTTTTAGGTTACAAGGCACTTTGGCATCCACAAGCTTATTTGGCCCATAGGATGACTTTAAGAAATAGATATCATTACCTGCATTTTTCAAAGGAAGGATTAAGGATTCAAAAGGGACTCAGGCTTGCTCTTTAGACTCTAAGACTGGGGTCCCACATGGCCTTTACCCGATGTCAAGACTGTGAGCCGAGAAGGGAAGTTTCTGAGCTGCTGCTCACCTGACCACTGACAGAATCACACTAGAGAAAGAATTGAAAAATTCACAGGCCTGGTGAATCATGGAAATGGATAAACCCTACACATCCCCGGGCCCGACCCTCCACTTCAATCTTCAGAAGGGGGAAATGGAACCTATAGAGATGTGTGACATGTCCACAGTCATGCACAGACTCAGGCCCAAACCTTGGGCTCAAGCATGTGTTTCCTGCCCCCACCTGCTTGTCACGGCCATCTGCTCAGGCATTGCTCACTGTTCTCTTCTCAGCCACCAGCAACATGAAGTGACCACCGCTACTTTAAAACCTTGAACATGACTGTAAGGACAATGGAACATTTTCTATCTGTATGCACGAAGACTGAAGAACCTTGGATGGAGTGAGGCCAGCATGCTCCCATCTCAGCTGTCACTTTTAATTTAATCCCTTTTATGCCAGCAATTGGATTTATTGTTAGTGAGAATGGTGTGACTCACGCTTTTCTGACGCCAACCAACTAATTTATCCTGCCATGGCTTTGCAGGCATAAATGTTTAGTGTGTGATCAAAAGTAGAGACCCTCGACTGGGCGCAGTGGCTCATGCCTGTAATCCTAACACACTGGGAAGCTGAGGTGGGAGGATTACTTGAACTCAGGAGGTTGAGACCAGCCTGAGCAAGAGTGAGACCCTAAAAATAGAAAGACTAGCTGGCCATAGACTTGTGGTGGGCACCAGTAGTTCCAGCTACTTGGGAGGCTGAGGCAAGAGGATCTCTTGAGCCCAGGAGTTTAAGGTTGCTATGAGCTGTGATGCCATGACACTCTATGCTGGGGCAACAGGGTGAAACTCTGTCTCAAAAAACATAGCAACCTTCTCTCATTCAGTACCTTAGGATTGGTCTTATCCAATGAGCTCAAGCACTTTCCCACTTCCCAGAGTGCTAAGATTACAAGCATGAGCCACTGTGCCTAGCCCTCAGGCTAGTTTTGAACTTCTAGCCTCAAGTGATCCTCCCTCCTCAGCTATCATAGTGCCAGAATTATAGGCCTGAGCCACTAACACTTTTGAATACTTACTATGTCCCAGGAACTCTTCCAAGAATTTTAATCATATAAACTCACATATCATTCAAAAAAGTCCTTGAGGTTTATATCATCCCATTTTACAGATTAAAAAAACTGAATCACAGAGAAGTTAAGTTCCCCAATCAATATTTTTATCATCAGCACTGAATTAGGATTTTAACTAGGATTTTACATGATTTCATATGATGAAAGCTCTTAGGGACATAGTAAGTGTTCAAAAGTGTTAATCATTATTTTTATTCTTAGTATCTGAGTTGCATTACCCAAGTTTCTTGCAATCTCAAAAGAGAGATCCATGATCCATTTAGGAAGAGCCTGTCTGTAGAACTCTGGCGGATGTTACCACAGAGCCGACTCAGATCTCTGCCAGGCTCATGCTGCATGGCTCACAAGTCAGCTCTCACTTTCTCTCTCTCTCTCCTTAACAGCTTGTCTTTCTCCGTCTCTCAAATCCTCACAAACACACACTCATTTCTCTCTTCAGAAGCCGGACTGTTTATCAAAAGCCTGGGTGTAGGAGTGTTTCAAATGATTTTTGGAAACTGAAATGGTAGATAATAGGCATCACAACTGTGGGTGTATAATACAAACAATAGGCAAGTTCATACCTAAATCTTTATATTTAAGAGAGGTGGGTTTTCCTTTTTTTTTTTTTTTCCAAAAGCATCATCATTTATGTGGTTTGAAAATGATCTTTCCTCTGGAAATTAGACATCACAGCCTAGAACACAGAGATGGAGCTGATTAAGTGTCTGAAGGGCTCAATCTCTTTTAAGAGAGATTCATCCTTTTTCAGCCTGCAAGAATGAATTTGCTTTGAGTCATGTATTTTACATAAACCAAAGAGGTTACCCCTAAGATGAACTGTCTGGCTTACTGCTCCCCACCCCCACGGCAGCCCATATGCCATCACAGGAAGGCATTAGCAGTTTCAGGACTTGAACTTTCTCTCAAAAATTTCTTTACTTGAACCAAGCAGGGTTTCTACATTAAAAAACAATCGTCATTGGATCGGTTGTAATTAAGGGCTACGGGCATGTTGTCTTTTGGATGCAAAGATAATGAGGTAATATTTCTCACGTGGTCTGAGCATGGCAGATGGTGGGAAGAGGTTTGCCCTCCTGGATTCAGCTGTGCTTCTGTCTCTCTGTTCACTTTGTGAATAAGGACAAGTAGTTGCCAGATTTTGGCCAGAATTACAGTTCTTGGAGTTTATCCAGGTCACTCCATACCTTTGTCACCTTACAGATGTAGAGACTGAAGCCCAAAGGGAAAAAGGGACTTGCCTAAGGTCACCTGGGGGTTAGAAGCTAAAACTTCTGAATCCCAGTCTGGGGTTCCAACAATAGGAGGAAAGATTAATACCTTAACCCATAACAACAGCTTCAGAAACTCCAGTGTGTTCATAAAATAATCAAAGGGTAGTGACATTATACATTCGTATCTGACCTGGGAGGATTATTATGGAGACAAATAATACCCTGGTGAAAAATTTGTGTAAATCATAAAGCACTAACTTTTAGATGGTTGGTAAAGATTGCACAACCTCTATTCAAGTCAAGGGAAAAAAGGAAAATTATTTGCTTGTTGCAAATACAGCAGAATTCCCAAGGCCATTTTCAATGTCTGTTTGCCGATATGCCTTCTTTCAGCCCAAACTTTCCTTTGTGTAATTTAGTACTAAGAAGTTTTATGTCATTCTAGAACTAAAGCTAATTTGTCTAAGTATCACACAGTTAGGAATTTTCAATGAAGTACAAGTTGTCTCTGAGGTCAAAGGTGGAAACACTAAATTTTTCTATGGCATTTGTTGACCTAAACCCAGGGCAGGAAGTCTAAACACTGAAGGAAGGATCCACAGGCAAAAAGGTTAGTATCTTTGACACTACAAACACTTTCTCTGTAGAGCAGCAGAGATTGGAAGAGATGGCTGAAGGTTAATTTAGCAAGAAGATAGACATGTTGGGCTGGAGAATGGAAGGACAAAGTTCATAGGACTTTTAACATACATATTTAAGGTAAGTATAGTCACCTGTTTGATTAGGGAAAACACATTTCATGCTTGTGGAAGCAAGATCAAACTTGTTTGGAGTTAACCTTAGGAGGCAGTTCCCACGAGACAGAGTTAAGAACTTTTGAATAATATAAACTGTTAAAACATGGAGGTGGTGAGCGCCTCGTCGCAGACGCTGTCAACAAAGGCTATATAGAAGGGAGGCGAAGGGGATGAGTCAAGTTAAGAGTGGGACACGGGGTAGAGAAAGGCGCCTTTGGTTTGTCCTCCTCCTAAGGGGCTCACTGAGAGGCTAGCGTTCCTTTGTCTAAGGAGAAAAGATGCTGGGAGAGCCGCGGGAGATGGGATGACGACAGGCAGAATGTGAGATCCTTGGTCGGCTTCACCGCTCTTCTCCATAATAGGAGAATGATGGGATTCTGCACTCGGGGACATGCCAGAGCAGTAAATTTCCAAGGCAATAAAAGCTGCTGTCTCTAGACCCGTATTCCACATGTGGAAGTCCTTGCTTTCAGACAGATGGTGGGGATTTTTTAAACACAAAGGCTTCTGTGACTGAAGTAATGTGATCCAGATTGTGCAGCTGGAATTTCTCAGCTTTAGATAGCCCCGGGTGTGGAGGGCCACACTGCAGGGCCCGGCACGTGCAGCACCGGCCTGATATGAGGGTGGGAATTGGGGAAGTTGAGGTGCTTGTAAAATTTCTCTTGTGCTACTGCTTGGAGAGATCATGGGGACTGTTTGAGAATGCCCCACTGTTTATTAACATGGACATCACAAATCCTAAACCCATGAGATCCAAGTTCTAGGGTCAAGTTCAGGGAATATTACAGATCCACACCCTCTCCCTGTAGATTTAAAGGTTCTGATAAGGGCTGAAGAAAAGCAACCTGTTTCGTTTTGAATAAACCTGCCCTTCTCCAGCTTGTTTGACCACAGTCACCATTTTTACCTAACACTACTATCATCCTGGGGAGTAATGCTCCATAAGAAACAGTTCGGGTAACTCTTTGTGGTAATTCCGTGGATTCAGAGTCACTGGCACATAGACTCACAGAATGTTATAACTGAAAGTGCCACTAAATTTAATGCCACTCCTCCATGTTTTGAAAAAAGAAAGCAGAGACTTGGGAAGGTTTTACTAAATCAATGACAAAAGCCATTAACCCTGACCTGCAAGAACTCAAAAGTTTAAAATGTCAACAAATTACTATGTAACATTAGCTCATGGATTATGATGTAATATTATATTATATATAAGGTTAGATGGCAGTTACAAGGATATTGAACTTGCAATCAATAAAACTGGGGTCTGGTTGAGCTTGGTGGCTCACACCTGTAATCCTACCACTCTGGGAGGCTAACGCAGGTGGATTGCTTGAGCGCAAGAGTTCAAGACCAGCCTGAGCAAGAGCAAGACCTCATATCTATTAAAAAAAAAAAAAAAAAACTAGTCAAGCATTGTGGCAGGTGCCTATAGTGGCAACTACTTGGGAGGCTGAGGCAAAAGGACTGCTTAAGCCTAGGAGTTTGAGGTTGCTGTGAGCTACAATGCCATGGCACTCTACCCAGAGTTAGAGTGATATTCTATCTCAATTAAAAAAAAGAAGAGAAAAGAAAAAGAAAAAGAAACAAAGACTGGGTCCTAATCTGAGATCTCTGTTTTTTTCACTGTAACTGCTTGGACCCATCTTTTCACTTTTATTAGCATTGGGCCCCTTCATCTCTAAAATGGCAAAAATTATACTTTTGTGGATGATCATGTAGTCCTGGTAAGAATTAAGAGGATGGATATGAAAGTGGTTTATAAATTGTGCTATCATTATACTATATAAATTGTGGAACTCCTCCTCCTTCCTAATATGTTGACACTAAAGCCAGAATCAGGAGGATATGTACATTTCTGTTGCTTTTCTCTTTGTGCGAGCAGTTTGCATGAATCTCCCCACAGTCCCCATCTTTTAACCACTGTCATGGGTTAGAGGGGTGACCTGTAACCTCAGGATGGAAGCTGTCAGCAAGGCCAGCTACCCCCTGCAATGGGATGCTGCATTAAGGACCTTACAACCACACGCAGCTGCTAGTCGGGGAAAGCAGAATGTTATGGCCAGGGTCAAATCCTCAGCAGATTTTTAGGTAGGTGACTTCTAGTACTCATAAATACCTGTGTAGAAAACAAAGGCTTCCAAATTCTGCGTTGTTAGGACTAAGAAAAAGAAGAAGAATCCAACAACAACATCACCAAGAGAAATAAGGAGAGGGAGACAGAGTGGCTAGGTGGTGAAGCCTTGGTATCTTATCTCTGGAATGTTATTGATGATCTGAGTGCATGAAAGATCTGAAGTAAAATAAAGTGGTGGTTTCAGTTCCAGATAATGGTATGCAACGAAAAAAAAATTGCCCTTTGAAATTCAGCGCTTCCTCGTCTGTGCTTCAGGAAGCCACATGCCTGACGTTGAGCGTGGAAACTGACTCATTTCTAGCCCTTTGAGATTAGCCTCTTCAGCCCCCAGACTGTGGGCAGGTTCTGGGGCCTAGTGGAAAACCAGAATTGGGTCTGATCAAACCTGGAGAAGGAGACCCAGATGCAGCCTCATCAGATGCACAGCTCTCTTAGGGTGCTTGGCCTCCTGGAAGCTTCCGCTGGCAGTGGACTTTCTTGACAAACCAACCCCAAAGCTTTTCAACTTGCGGTTTGCTGTAGGAAGGTTGCCCCAAATGGCAGAAAACAAAAACACAAACGTAGTGGTTCCCAACCCTCTTTTCCCAGTCATGTCAACACAATTTGGTTGACTCACTGCTGGAACATAACGACCCTGAGGCTTTCCATGTAGAACACGTCCTGTGTTCTCTCACCAACAAGCCCTGATGGGCAATGAACTATTTTTCTCCCTCACTGTCCCAACAATCTGTTGATTTAGTGTTCTGAGTGCCATTAGGGACAAAGGATTAAGGAAACACAAGAGAGGTACTTTACATTTATCTAAAAAAGAAAAGCATACTAGAGACTTGATTATTTTTTCCCATTAAACTAAGACATAGAACTCCAGAATGACAGAGAATTATGCTCTTTTAAAAGTAACCATTTCAAACTTGACCATTTAGACCTGTGATTTTCAACCAGTGTGCCATGGCACCAGGGTGTGCCGTGAGAGGATCTTAGGTGTGCTAGGAAAATTTTTAAAGATCATTAATTAAATTATTTTCAACAGAAATCCAAAGAACAGTAAGTATATTCTTTTTTCTTAACTCTTTTTCTTTTTTTGATTAACATAATTTAAGTGTGCCGTGGAAGTTTAACAATAGGTTCAAGTGTGCTGTGATATTTAAAAAAAAAAAAAAAATGGTTGAAAAACTTGATTCAGACCCTAACTCAGCAATTTCCAGACTTTCTGCAGACCATTTCGGCAAGAGAAACAAATACTAATATGGCCTCTTTGCTTAATTCTCATCGACACATTTAAAAAATCTTATGTGGGGGTAATGAAAAGAATACTTGATTTAATGAGAATTCAGGGAGAGACAAAGTGATGGGGGGAAAAAAACAGCTGAAGACTTGGCTTAGGGTCAGAAGTTCTGAGCTTACTAACTCTTTGGCCTCTGGCAAGCCACTTAATCTAAGCCTCATTGTCCTCATCTCTAAAGTGTTAACGGTAATTACAAAATGAGATCATATATGTGAAATTATTTACTTTGTAAATGGGAAGAAAGATGCAAAAGTTCATAGCTATTACTACATATAAGCTTTTAAGTATTAATGATTAATTTGTGTTAGAATCATGTGCAGAACACAAATGTCCTTATGCTATAAATGGGTAAATGAGATGAAAGCTATGCTGATTAGCATGATGTAAGCACTCCAATCTGTACAAATAACCAACACACTGAAATGGGCATAAATGTATTTATGATCTATGTAGAAAAGACTTAATAAAAAAAAAGAAATGTAGGTTCAGACTTCACATAGAATAAGAAGTAGTCTTTCTAATTTTCCTACCTGAAAAGCTTTTATGGAACATGTTAGTTCGCATTATTGCTTTATTTGCATGCTACTTACTTCCCAAAAGGATTTGAAGTAACTCATAATATTAGACACAGATAACAGGATCATTAAAACACAGATAAAAGCTTAAAACCTGATTATGAAAGGAGAGGACATTTAGAGGTAGAAAACTCTAAGAATAATTTTAATGAAGCATATAGTTTGATTTTGAGCTTCCTAGCAGCTGAGATAAAAAAAGGAAAGACATTGCATTACACAGCCCTCTTCCTCTGGTAAAGGGAGAATAGCCACAAGTCCAAGGGAAACAAATCTCCCGGCCCTAAACTCTATAATAAATGTACTGTGTGCATCCTTTTTAAAGATAAATTGGGCAGGATCTTCACAAAAAGCTGCAGCAAAGATCCCATTCCAGTCTGACCACGAGGCAATACTTCCCTTTGTGAATCAGTGCTAGCCTTCCCTGAAGGAAACAAACAGCAATTGGTAGAAGGAGCAGGCTACCTTACAGTACCAGCAGAGCTGTGAAAATCAGAAGCTTGCCCCGGCCCCCGGGGGCATGTGGCTGGCCCAGGTAGTCACAGAAGCTGTCACCATACATGAGGGGGCAACAGGCAAACAAGGCAATGTGCCAGGTGCCTTGTACAAGGTCACTTGATGTCTCCGAAACTGACTCTGCATTCTGAATTCCTTAATAAGAGTTTTTAGGTCACAGTGTTCTAGGCAAAGCTCCCTGTTGATGTACATCTCTCATGCAAGATTTAGATCACCTCTTTTTGGGCAGAGCTCCATGGAAACATTGCCCATGATTTCTGAAATGGAATCTGATTGGGTCCTGGTAATGCCCAGCTGGAGTGGACAGTGATCTCTGCCGTTGACACATTGCTGGACAGTTGACAAGCCTGAGACTACCAGAATTTAGTCCTTGTAGGCTATTATTATTCTAATGCCATAGTAAATTCTTGTTTGCCCAAAATGGCTAGGAAATGAGGTATTCTGAGCAATGGAAAATTCTGGTTCATCTGGTTACCATCTCTATCACTTACTGATTCTTGGTTTCCAAACAAGTAAATTACAACACACTTTGCTAAACACTAAAATGACAGTGGGTATGGTTTAAGCTTTTTTTTTTTTTTTTTTTTTGATGACTCATAAGGTACTTCAGGATCTATTAGCACCTAACACCATTGTTAAGATGATAACTTGTCATTTTCGAGGATCTTGGGTGGAATGCAGAAGGTATGGAAATTGGATTACAACAATAGTTAAGTCCTAACCAGGCCACTGGAATCACTGAGGCTGTAAAGCTGAATCATTTCATCTTTGATATCAGTATGCTGGCAAGAGAAATAACAAATACAAACATTAGCATAATGCCTGGTATACAGTAAGTTATTGTTTTGTCATTTGTTTCCTCAGGAATATTCCAGAAAAAAGAGAAAAGGATCTAATTCATTTAATTGAACAGTTTGGTGTCTGAATAAATTGAATTTGTAGAGCATTAGTTCTGGCATGAACCATAGAGAAAATATGCCTAAATTCATTGTTTTCTATAAGGAAAATTAAGGCCCAGAGATGAAATGTGACTTCTGTATAGCCTCCTGATTGTTGATGGTTAGAATTAATGGCAGAACCCAAGTCTTCTGGGGCTAGTGTCTGGTCTCTTTCTAGCAGACCAACTGCTACTGTCTGTAGAGAGTTTCTGCACTGCAGGAAACTGAGAGATGGGCAAGAAGTGTCCTGTTAGTTCAGGGACTCGAGCTAACTTACCCTGTCAATACTGTTCAAAGGTCACCAAAGTCCCCTTTTATATAAAAGCCTTGGCCCTGGCTCTGAAAGACCTCACGGGGTAAAGGACTAATGAAGTCCCCATGTTCTAGTCAAAATGAAAACTTTCCAAAAATAGCAGTGTCACAGCTCCTCACATTTGCAAGATTAACTTTTTAAAAAGCCCCTCAGATTGTTTTGTATTCCTAGAATTTTTCTTTTGCAATGTCTATGTTTTGAAGCTTGATTCATTCCTATCTGTGCCTCCTAGGTACTATTACAGATGTTCGTGCTTGCTTAACTTCCAAAATGATTTACTGTAAACTCCTCCCTCTGAAGGAAGGGAAAGAGGAAATTAATGATTTTAGTGCTGATTGCATTTTTGAAAGGCAAGACTCAGTCTCTCTAAAATGAGCTTCTCTTTTTGGTTAAGAGGTATTTTATCTGCCTTGGTTTTAGATCCTGACTGCTCTTTTTTCCTTTTCCAATCTTTGAGCTCTCACCTGCCTTTGACTGTGGGCCTGGAAATCTGCTGTTTGCACCTGAGGAAGCAGAGGTCTGGGATCTCCCTTATCTTCCAGAGCGAAGAGGGGAAGTCTTGCATGATATCCCTCTGAGGAACTCAAGTCATACTATAACCGCTGCCAGAAAGGTACTTCTGGTATCTGGCCTTCTATATCACATCTTTTGTAGCTCCAGAAGCCTTCTTTTCAGGAAGATCTGTACATATTGTATGTGTGGACACACATATATGCGTTTTAAAATTATCTGCAAAATAAATATGCCTTGTGTTGATTATAAGTAAATGGTTGATCACAAACACTCTCAAGAAGGGATCATAGAGGTCATGTGTCCAGCCCTCCATGAAGCTTGAGGCCAACCCACTTCCACATTCAGGCAAGAAAGGGCAGGGGTCAGGGAGCAAGGCTCTCCAGACTTTCTATTTCTTCCTGCTCTCAAGAGCCTTCAGTGACCCCATGCCTACCGGATACATGCACGTTCTTGACCTTGGAGATCAGCACTCACAGGTAGGAGCAAGGCTTGGTAAAAACTGGCACTGGCTTAATTTTTTAAAATAAGTAATGAGACAGTTCTTTCAAACCTGGCTGACCCCTTCTGTCCTACATCTTTCAACACAGTAAAAAAATCCCCCTTTTTTCTCTTACTCACCCTCTGCTGTGGCCAAACATTCTGCTGAGCTTCCTCTACTGCCTTGGACTTTGGCCCCTCCAGACCCTTTCAAGCATTTTCCCTGGCTGGCATTTTTCCTTCTTTATAAAGGAGGAAACGCCTCCAGCATTCCAACCTTCATCCATGTAGACTTCCTTCCTGTGCTCCAGATGACTTACCTGAGGCACATCACTGCTTCCCCTCACCACAGCGTACACTCCTTGTGGTCAGGGACCATTTTATTTTACCTTGTATTTTTCAGAACACCTAACAGAGAGCTTGGCATGTGGCTGGTATAAGACAGGCCTTCTGGCTTGAATTGAATCTCAGATCACCTTCTCCTCTATCCCGATAGAGCAGGAATGGTGTATTCCTGAGTTAGGAAATATTTCTATCCTAATCTCTGACTTAAATCTACACAAGTCTGATCTCAAAATTACATCAGCAAGATGACAGAGTAAGCAGCGATAGCCACTGGCCATGTGTAACACAGCAGGACACGCACGTCTGTCAGGGCCCTTGCACAGCGCTGGGAATTTACAGGAATGTATGTCTGTGCTGCTGCTGAGCTGGTTCAAAACCTATTTTTCTGGAAGCTTCTTTCCTCAATGAGTACGCTGGGGTATTGTGAGTGTTGCCAATTGGAACAAGAGGACACCCAGCCTGGGCTTGTTTTTTTTTTTTACTCTCAGTGCTGCAGGCCTATAAATCAGGGCTCCATAAACTTTTTTGGTCCTTAACTATGAACCTGGGAGCCCTTTGAGTTATTTCAAGGAGCCAGACTAGGAAGGCTTTCTGATTCCAATAGTACTAACCAGTGAAGGGACAGCAGAGCTGGTTGTAAACTTAAAATTCATCTCATCTGATTCTTCTTTTCACAGAATGAGAAATTCTAATTGCCTTGTTTTTAAAATGAAAGGGACAGACTATTCATTCATTTAGTAATTCATTCATCCACCTACACAACCTTTCCTTCAATGATCTGTCTACCACCTCATTCATTAAATATCCACTAATGCTAACATTTTACTATCTAGAACCAGCTTGTGCTTGGTTCTAGATAGTAAAACATGAATATGATATTGCCCCTGCTAAGTGTTTATTATGCAGGCTGACACAGATACACAAGTAATTATGAATCAGTGTAATGTATTACGATATGAGTGTTAATAAAGTGCGCTATGAACACTTAGAAGGCATCTGCCTGGAAGAGTGAAGACTTTTAAAAAAATGTAAAGGGAAGTAAAAAGTTCTATAAACAAACAGGGAGAAAGAGGATCATAGATTACAGACAACCTCCTCAATCACTTGGCCAAGGGACAGTGTGCAGCATTCCAAGGGAGTGGTGATAGCCAGGCGGGGCTCTTGACAAGGCTGTGGCACAGGACGCAGGACATGCAGCATGGCTGGGGTGAAGGTGATGTGGAGGCCTATTGTGGAGATCTCCATAGGTGTGCTGAGCGCCCATGCTCTATAACATGGGGCTGACAAGGAGATTTTGGAAGTTTTTAGATGTAGCAGTTTGACATTAACTTTACATTTTATTAAGGCCTCTCTGGCAGTAAAAGGAGACCGTTGCAATTATCCGAGAAGTAAAGGCAGCCAGAGTGAGCTTTCAAACCTGTAAGTCAGCTTACGTTACTTAGCTCTCCGTGCCCCATACTCCCTGCCTCCATCCAGCTACTCTTCATTGCAAATCCCTGCTTTCATTTGTTTTTTTGTTGGTTTGGTTTTTGGATAGTACCTATTACAATATTGAGTCATTTATTTGCTTGCCAGTTAATTGTCAGTCTCAATAATAAAGCAAGAGCACCGTTAGAGCAAGGGCTGTGTGTGTCTTCCTCACCAAAGTAGTTCTAGGCTTGGTACAGCATCTGGGTTTCCAGAATGATCGACAAGTCCTCGACCTTGGGAAGTGGGAAGGAGAATGGAGAGAAGATGAGCCTTCAAGGTAGAAAACTAAACCCTCTCCTTCCAGATCTACTATGTACTTAATGAGTAGATGACAGCTGGTTTTCAATACAGAGAGGATAGGGTTATGTCCTTACTGGACTGAATGTTACCCACATGTAAGAATTTCTATGGCAGGCAAACCTGTTTTCCTTTTGCTCTCTTCCCCCCATGTGTTTCTGCATATGATCAATCTCGGGAATGCAGTCTTCTGGGGATCCTCTACTTTGTGTTTCTATGTTCTAGCCTCAGCGATAGCAGTAACTAGTCGTGGGGCAGCGGAGTGCTCAGTTCCTTAACTGTCAGATGGGGGTGTTAGGAAGGGCCTGGAAGATGCTGTCTAACTGGCATACCGCGAGTCTCAAATTTCTTTAGCTGGGGTAAGCGTTCTTCTCTATCTCCATCTAATTTAAAGTGTGTAATAATTATGCACAGAATCTCACAAAGCAGTCTGTTTTGAACTGTTTCTCTGTTGTTCCTCTCATTTTCCAGTCATAAGTGATTTTACGGTTATAACCCGAGCACGTGTACAACCGTGCATTCCACGCATATCCTCGAGCATCATCGGTTATATACCAGTTGTGTTGCCACAAAGTCTTCCCATTTATCACTTTAATGATGACATAATTTTCCATGGAGTGAACATATCATACATTACTTAACCATTCCCAAATTGTTGAATATTTGAATTCTTTCCAGGTTTTGCTATTTTAAAGAGCTTTGAACATTCTGGTTTTTCTCTTTTTTAGAGATATTTTCCTTAGGGCAAATCCCCAGGATTGAAATTATTAGATGAGTTTTATGGGCTTGAAGAGGATTGCCAAATGGCTCTCCAAAAGGATTGTTCCAATTTGTATTCAGTCTGTGTTCTATGCGTCGGTATGGCAGTAACACAGAAAGCCAGCCGGCATGTTTGAAAAAATCAATTTTCTTTATTTTTTTCAAGTTGAACTTGTATGACATGAGGCCTCCTGATTGTCACTGCATCAGGGATTATAATCAGTCAGGGTAATGTTATAACATAGAGTCTGGCACATGGAAGAACTCTATAATCAGTATTGTTATTATAGAAAGAGGGATCTTAGGAGGGTGAAGCATGAGTGTCTCACACTCCAACCTATTTTTTTTCTACCCACTGCCTCCCCTTCCATTTACTGTAAATATTTACTCCTGACCTGCAATGTTGCCTCCAATTAAAGTGCCACTAGTTCTTCTCAATGCCAAGGTAGTCAATGTTCCTTACACTTACAAGTCTTGGCCCAAGCTCCTTCCATTACAGATTCTCTCTTCCTTTCCGTATATCTACCAGGAGAGGTTCCTCACTAAAGATGGGGTGCTCACTTATTTCCCCAAAACTACTGCTTATGTTCATCTGAAGTCTTCCCTTCAACAATTACCTTTCCCCATTCTCATCTTTCCAAAGGTAGCCTGCTGGTTATTTGAAGATGACGATTGTTTGCTCAGTGAATATTTTCTTCTCTAAGCTGGATCTCTCTTTTCATCGTCAAGCAATTTTTTTGTCTCATTTAAATTTCCATCTTCTCAGAGTGCTGGTTGCTTCCCTCTGAGTGGAGTTCCAGTTTGTAAATTTCTCTTTTTAAGTGTTGGCCCATTTGTTTATTAACATTTACTGAACACGGTCCAAGTACCAGGCAGGATAGAAAGATCAATAAGCCCTAGTTCCTGCCCTTCGTATGTTCAGGGTCCAGTGGGTTAGAGAGGAGCACGGCCCCCCGGGGTTCTAGTCTCAGAGACCTTGTAGGTAGCAGGTTGATGAGTAGGGCGAGGGATGACCCCTTCAGGTAAATCTGATAGTCTTCTCTGTTTAGCCAAAGCTACCTATTCTTCATTGGTAAAATGATGACTGTTTTCCCAAGTAGGAGCTACCATATCCCGTTTGGCAGAAATATCCCAGCATCCTCGAAGTTCTGAGGCTTCAAGCAGGAGAAGAGTTCTGAGGAGGGTAGGAGGGGGCCACCCTGAACAAGGCTAATCCAGGGCTGTACCTACGGCACCTGCTTAGGCGAGGCTCCTGGCTACTCAGAGAGCCAGTTTCATAAATAGGAAGAAAAGAAGACTGCTATCAACCAGGGAGGGGATACATAGAGGAACTTCTTCTCCTGCTCTGCCAGTGTTGGGTGACCTGGGTAATGTCACCGAGCTGCTCAGGAACTCAGTTTACTCATGCATAGCAACAGGTAGGGTTGGACTATCTAACCTGGTCTGGTCTATAATGTGCCACCCTCCTCTCATAATCTATGGTCCACAGAATAGGAAATCCCTGTTAGTCACTCTCAACTTCTCATACCCTCCCTCATTCTGCCCAGAAAAGCACAGAAAAGAGGGTGACCTCATTGGTCACTGGACAGATGTCCAGAGCTAAATGAAATTCTATGACCTCTGGAAATACTACGGTGATCATGCCAGTTGCAGCTAACGTCTCTCACTGGTAGGATTTGAACTTACTGTACTCAGCTTGCAAAGCCCTGTGCTGTGGCTGCTGCCTCTTCCTTCCTCTCATCAAGGCAAACCACCACCATATTTTGTTTTGTTTTTCCAGCATGTTTTGAGTTTGCTGCTTCCCAGCTCTTGTTATTAGAACAGACATAATTAATAACTTCTGGCACATGGGGCAGCCAGAATGGACAATCTGCCTTTTGCTGTCTTGAACTGAAAGCCTGAATTTATAGCCTGGACCCAATACAATGAATTGTTTTGTAATCCCCAGAAAGGATCAGAAACTCACCACATTGCCAGCTTGAAGAAATAAAATCTTTGTAGTTCCTAGGGGAAGTTTTATCCCACCTCTTTGGTGATGAACTGAGGGCAACATGTGGTCTCGTCCTTTCTGAGGCTTCTGTTGAGAAGACAATCGTTTGGCTTTCCTTAGTTACCATTCTAGAATTTTCAATTCTCAGTTGTCAGGAGTTGGTTCCTCGAGTCTAATCCATTTAAATTCTGTGGCAGCCTCGACCATTTTCCTTAGCAAATTTAAAGCCGAGGACTCACCTTGGTCAGTTTGCTTGTGATTGGAGAAAATTGTGTACTTTATTAGCATGTTCTCTTCTTTTTTCTTAGAGATGAGGTCTTACTCTGCCACTCAGGCTGCAGGGCAGTGATGTGCTCATAGCTCGCTGCAGCCTCAAACTCCTGGTCTCAAGTGAGCCTCCTGACAGCTTCCCAAGTATTATAGCTACGACTACCCCACCAGGCTAATTAACAAAACAAAACAAAACAAAAAACTTAAAAAATTTTTGTTTTACAGACAAAGTCTTATGATGTTGGCCTAGGCTAGTCTCGAACTCCTGGCCTGAAGTGATTCCCTTGCCTCAGACTCCCAAAACACAGGGATTCCAAGCATGAACCATCATACTCGGCCCTCTCATGTTCTGTTTTTACCCTAAACAATCACAATCCATTAGCCTCTTTTGTCCCAGAACCCCATACTCAAAAATATCCGGCATCTCCCATTTGTCATTTGGACTCTTACTTATTTGCCTATGTTCACTTAATTGATACAACCAATGTGATAGTTCAATAATATTCACTGTGTTACTTCTTTTTTGCTTGATCCTGTGGGGACCACAAACTTGAGTAAAGTAAGGTTTCTGCTCAAGTAGCTTACAACTTATAAACAGAGGTAAATTAGTAACTAGAAGACAGAGCTGAGTTACGCTAAGAGTTATGCAAGTAATATAAGCTAGCGGTTCTGGAATTTATGTGCATATCGAATTTCCTAGAAAGCTTATGAAAATATTGATTGCTGTATCCCATTCCCAGAGATTCTGATTAATTGGCTTAGGGCATGTCCCAGACTGTGGAAGTTTAAAAAAATTCCTCAGGTGATTCTAATCCACAGACTACTTTGGGGACTATTGCAGGAAAAAAGAAAAGAAATTACTTTAATAAAGAAATTGAATTTTTTTTTCAGAGAAGAGTTTAGTATATAATTCTACTGGAGATTCAGTTTGATAGAGGGAATTAAGTTTCTGCCTTGGAGGCTATACAGCCTGGAATTTGAACAGCTTAGATGGGTGTGTTATCTATCTTTTTGGCTGTGTGTTCTTGGGTGTGTTATCAACCTGCCATGTCTGAGCAGCGGCTGTGAGCAAATGCAGAGTCCAGGCAAGTGGAGGACATCTGAAGGAATGGGCAGAAGGACAAGCGGGGGGGACAGAAGGCCTGGGTTGGGGGGCATGTAGTTTTCCTACTGAGAGAAGGTGGAGATTTGCAAGAGGGCAAGTTGAGGGGAGAGAAAGGAAGGGAAGCAGGGAGGAGATCCTAGAGAAATGAACATTTCTCATATCCAGAAAAACTCTTCGCCCATCCAACCCTGTCACCCAGTTTGACTGACTTCCTGCTATGACCCAGGATTCGAATCAAGAAGCCACGGTGACGGAGGCAGACCAGACTCATGCTCTGGCCAGTGCAGGAACCTTTTTGCCAGCTGCTTCCTGTGCTCCCCATTACTCAGGCCCTTATTCCCCAGGAGAACAAAGCAGGTAATGAAAAAGTTGTCTATCCAGTATATAATGAAAGGTCAACAGAATTAAAAATAGAGTATGAAGAAGAAGAGGCTGAGAACAGAGCAGTAGGCCTCTGAATAAATCCAGATCTGCCTGAGCTAGCTTGATTGCTTGTTGTGGTTGCATTGTAAGATTTGCTTACGTAACAAGTGGTCGTGACACTGAGAATGGTTCCTTAAGTTCTGCCAGGAGGCCCATGACAGGACTGAAAGAAATAAATGCACAGTTCTGAGCGACTAACTAGTTTGGTTAGAGTATAGTGAAGAATTTGGATGAGAATGACACACGAAATGCAAATGCTTTGGGGAGGAAATTGTAGCCATTTTGGCTGAATAGAAACATGTTATAAAGCATAGGGGACAGAAGAGGACTTAAGAATCCATCTGATCCCATCCTCCAAGTGTAAATATGGAAAGTGGGGACCCAAAGTGGGGACGGGATCTTTACAAGGTCACACAATGCAAGAAATGCTGAGAAGAGGAGGGCAACTAGGTTTGGCTCTCTTGGTGGTGTCCATTTTCCACAAGGAAAAAAAATTGTTTTTGGTTTTTCAATCATGAAAAGCTGAGCTTTTGTGGGGGACAGTTGGTGACTTTCAACTGCTGAACCTTGTCATATATCTATGACCTGGCCATAGGACTCTGTGTATTTTGTAAACCAACCTTATTTTGTTTTTACCACCTTCCTGTATCATCTGTGTTTTTCTATCCTCCTTTTATTTCTTCCTTCCTTTTTTTTCTTGCATTCATCTCTCTTTGGTGGAGTAGAAACACTAGTACACATTGTCTTAAATCCTTTGTGGAAGAAGGTAGGATTAAAAGATGTCAGTAAGTAGCTTCATTCCACTTGTACCATGCTAGCACCATTGAAGAAATTTATTTTGATTAAGTAGTCACTGTATGCTCCTATACATTATTTCTTTTAATTCTCTCAATATCAGCGAAAGGCATGCAATATCATTATCTTCCTTTTACAAATGGGAAAATGAGTCTCATAGACATGAAGAAATGGCCTGGATCTGACAATTGGAAGTGATGGAGTT
The DNA here is from genome assembly GCF_027406575.1 of Nycticebus coucang. NCBI lineage: Eukaryota > Metazoa > Chordata > Mammalia > Primates > Lorisidae > Nycticebus > Nycticebus coucang. The sequence continues at coordinate 86,049,679 of NC_069795.1, forward strand.
AAGCCTGGGTCTGACCCATCTTAGGGTTCAAGCTCCTCCCCCCACCCCCATACTGGATGACTTGCTGTTTGTCATCCTGGGGCAGGAAAGTGGTTCCAGTGCTTTGTGTGGCCTAAGTGTACTGTTTTCCCGTAATCCTCTGCTGTCTTATTCTTCAGAAATTTCTATTTATTTCACTCAGCAAGACCTCAAATATTACACCAAACAACTGACTTCCAAAGAATTGGCTATCTTCCCTGTTTTTAATGTTGGAGGAAGCAACCTAACCAGTTATTTTTCTTTTTTACTCTATTACTTCTCAAGAACAAAAATAATCACATTATGATGTCAAAAATAAATTTTAAATGTGCAAATGTGGGAGAAAGACCCCTCCCGTCTGGGAGAATCTAAAGTCATTTAGATAGGCTCATCTGTGCTCTTTGTGTGAAAAGCAGTGGCCGCAATCCAAATGAAGCTGTTAACTGGACATTAATACGAATGAGCTGGGGATAAACACGGGATGGCAAAATACGTTCACAAAGTCATTTTAAATTAGGAGCACACTGTGTGATTGGGACTCTGCACTGCCCCGTCCCTGTTACTGAGCCGAGTCCTTAGAGGCAGGCCTCTGTCCCTCCACTGCTGCTTCTGCTGACTAGCAGATTCTTCTCTGTGCCCAGCCCTGAGCCAGACAGGATGGAAGGAGAAAGGCACTAGTCTGTCCTTGGGGAGCTCCATTGTGGTTGACTGATGAATTTGACTTTGGTTATAGGTAACAAAGCTTATACCCAAGAAACTACTGGAGTTCCTTACGCCGGGCAGGGTAAATTTTAGACATGAATGGATGACACTACAGATTTGAACTGTAGTAAAATACTACAGTGAAGGGCCATGGGGTAATCTCAGGGATACTGCTGACAACTCTCATTTTATAGATGAGGAGGGAGCTCTAGGGAGGCCCAGAAACAGGAAGGGACTGGCCGTAGGCAATACAGCTAATTAATGGTAATAATCATGGCTATTTGTTAGGCATCAGACCCTGTGCTATACATTTTATTTATTCAACTTCTTACGTAATCCGTGTCAATCCCCTGAGGTGGGTATCACCCCATTTAGGGGTGACGAAACTCAGGCAAAGAGTTGGGAGCTGTTTGCCTGCAGATGCACAGCTAGTTAGTTGTAGAGATGGGATTTAAAACCCTATGCACCTGCCAGGCACGGTGGCTCACGCCTGTAATCCTAGCACTCTGGGAAGCAGAGGTGGGTGGATTGCTTGAGCTCAGGAGTTCCAGACAAGCCTGAACAAGAATGTGACCTTGTCTCTAATAAAAATAGGAAAACTAGCCAGGCATTACGGCAGGTACCTTTAGTCCTAGCTACTCAGGAGGCTGAGGCAGGAGGATCACTAGAGCCCAAGAATTTGAGGTTGCTGTGAGCTATAATGATGCATGGCACTCTACCCAGGGTGACAAAGTAGAACACTATCTCAAAATAAAAAATAAAATAAAGCCCCCATACATTTGATTGCAAAAGTCATGTTCCTCTTAACCATTAACGAGAGATCTGGGACTAGCATCCAGTCATTTTCACTTGGTCTGATGTTTCCTTCAGCACTGAGAATCTTAGAGTGTGTACGCTGGTTTATTTGATATACATTTTCTGAGAACCAGCTGCAAGCAAATCTTGGGCTGGACCCTGGGGATATAGAAAATTAATAAGTGCAGGTTCTTAACCTCCTGGATCTCAAAGTATAATGGGGTGACTGACACATAAAAAGGAAAATTGCCGTATAGTGTGGTAAGTGTTATTGTGGAGATGTAAACAAGTGTGCAGGGGACGGGGCAAATAGTTCTGCTTGGAGAGAATAAGGAGCCACCTCAGAGAGATGTATAATGTGAGTTGGATCTTGAAATATGAATATTCCAACCAGAGAAGGGCAGCACATCCAGGAAAAGGCAACAGCGTGTGCAAAGGCCTCAGCTGGTGGAAGTAATTGATATGTTGGGGTAAGAAGTTCAGAGTGGCTGTGTGGGGTAGCGAGGCTGGAGATGAAGCTTAAAATATAATTGTGAGGAATCTATGTTCCCTGGTCGAGGAATTTTGTCTCAGTCTATGGGCAGTGGATCATCAACAGGGAATCCTAACTAAGAGTGTGTCTTGGTTAGACTTGTTTTTTAGGAAGATAATCGCAGGAGACACGGGGGACAGAAAGCAGATGATGAAGTGGTTCTGCTGAAAACGAATGAGGGCTCAGGCCAAGGTGTGAAGGATGGAGAGGCAGGAGGATGAGACATATTAATTGCTGAAGTTAAACTCCTAGGGTTTGATGACTGGCGCATGGAGGGCGAAGGAAAGGAAGTGCCTAAGAAAGACTGCGTGATTTCTAGCCTTAGAGGTAGAGTGGATGCAAATATCATTAACCAGGGCTGAACACAAAGGACATAGAGCAGCTTTAGCAAAGCTCGAGTGAGTGCTCTTTTGAACATGCTATTTTAAAACCTCTATAAAAAAAAAAAAGAAAAAGAAAAAAATCACCCCACTAGAGATGAGAGTAGACATTTGGGAAGACAAATGTGGTGTCTAGAAGAGAAGTTGGGGGTGGTGACATAGATTCAGGAGGCATCAGGATATAGATGTACTTAAAGCTCTAGAATCAAATGAGTGTCCCCAGGGAAATGTTGGAGTGGGGGGAGAGAAGGAGTAGACAAAGACTCAAGGTGGAATCTGGAAGAATCCCAACATTAAAATGTGGACAGGAGAGAAGGGATTGTGAAGAATCAGGAGAGACTGTCCAGACTCATGAAGCCGTTGGTTTTTAGTGCCAGTATCATTATGCAGATGAGGAGGATGAAGACTGCAAAGACACCAGCTGATCCGGCAATGAGGAGGTCACCGGGGACCTCAGAAAGAGGATAGGGAGTCGGTGAGAAGTGACACCATGGAGTGCATAGTCAATAAATCTAGTTCTGAAGATGAGAGCTCTATTGATTACAGGATCAAAAATGTTTAAGAATTTAGAGATGTTTAAGGATACTGATAGGCTGTAATAAGAGAGTCCATGAAATAGGACAGACTGATGAGCTAAGAGGCCACAAGGATAACTGGGGAAATAGGTTCTTGAAAAAGGCTGAAGAGAAAGGCTCTAATTCATCGGTGGTTGGACCAATCATGGTGAGAAAAGATGCCTCAACCTTTGATCCAGGAAGGAAGGGGAAAGGAGAGGCCTTGTTTGTGGTGTGTTTAGAAGAGAAGGAGGAGATGAAAGGAGTGTCAGTGACCTGTACGGAATGAATGCTGGGTTTCCCCACCTTCTTATGTTGAAGCCTACTCCCCAGGGTGATGGTATCTGGAGGTGAGGTCTCTGGGAGGCAATTAGGTCATGAGGGTGGGTCCTCATGAATAGCATCAGTGCTCTTATAGAAGAGGTCTTAGAAAACTCTCTGGTGCCCTTTCTGCCACATGAGCATCCAGTGAGAAGTTGGCACTGTGCAACTCAGAAGACGGCCCTCAGCAGCACCCAACCACTCTGGCACCCCGATCTTGGACCTTTAGCCTTCAGAACTATAAGAGAGACACAGACATCTCTTGTGTATAAGCCTCCCAGTCTATGACCCTATTATAGTGGCCTGAACTAAGACAGTGACATTCTAATTGCATTCCGTCATTATATAGACGAGAAATGGAGCCTGAGTGGAGAAAAGTATAACTCGTTCAAGTTTGCGATGCAAGGAAATAGGGGATCCATGATCAACAGTCAAGCTCCTGACTTCCACTTCAGTGCCCTTTTTGCTCCCCAGCTGCTTCTCAGATTCCCACAGCCTGGGAATGGCGTGAGACCAGGGAAGATGAGTGGTGAGATCTAACAAATGTGCTTCCCAGCAACCAGGCACGAGTTCAGTTCCTTGGAAAGCAAAGTCTGTGGAGCTCCTTCTGGCCCAGTTACGTGGTTCAAATATATTTGATTTTCTCTGCATCTCTTTTCAGGCACATGGCCCTGCACTATGCACAGGGAAACACATAAATAAGGATGCTGGGACCCTCGTAACTCTGCCGGCATCAGCCCTGAATTGCTTCTCTCAGCCAGTTCTCTCCACACCATCCTCACTGGCTTCTTGTACCTACATGGTCTGGCTTCCAGGAGAGGCCTGGTATTTTTTGCCCAGATCCTTCATAAAGAAAGCTTCCTCTGGCTCATCTTCCTGTGGTCACCCTGAGTGAGGCTCTACTGGCCCTTCACAGACCCAGGGTCCCTTACACAGGAGGGGATCCCCTCAGGGCAGGTTGTCACTGACGTCACCCCGGCTTCCTTAAGTGGGATTTGGACACATGGGTCACTCCATGCTAACTTCAATGGTTTTATTAATTTGTGATTTTTTTCCAAATAGTTTTTTGACATTATTAATTCAGTATTTATTTATTGAGCGCATAGTGCCCGGCGGGGGGTGGAGCGCTGAGTCAGACACAGTCTCTATCTTTAAGGAGTTTCTGTCTAGTGTTAGGTAGCCCAACAGCAAATTCAACAGCACGTGTGAAAGTGCTCAGCGGGGCGCCCGACTTAAAAGGTGGGAAATTGTTTTGATTTTTAAAATGATACACAAAAATATCCGAGAGAAGAAATAAGCAGGGTTCAGAGAACAAGAAGACTCTCATATTTAGCTAAAGGTACAAGGGAAGAGGTTGAATATGAACATGAAATATAAGTAAGATTGAACAGGAGGAGGAGGGCTGGGATGGAGCACATTTCAGATGGAGAGAATCTGTCAGGTAAGCAACCTTGTTTACAGAGAAAACCAACAACTGATGGATACCCCAGGCAGTTCAGTGTCTTGTGCTATAGCAATAAAGTGTAGGAACTGAGACCCAGGCCCAGTGCTGTGACTCCCAGAGCTGGCGGCCATACGCAGGACCAGTTCCCAAGAAGAGGGCTTTGGGGCCCTTCCCTTCCCCCATTCTGACTCATTGTGTAACTGAGCTGAGTGTTAATGCTTCATTTCCCTTGGTCAAACCAGGATGATTTGAATGCACCTGCCTCTCTTCCGTCCCTCTGACCCTGGCTGCAGAGGGTGGCCGTTGTGAAGGGCAGGGAGCACTTCCTAATTGGGCTCCTGTGGTCGGGGCCCCACGTGCAGGCTTTTGGCGGTCTCACTCAAATAAGGTGGTGGCCAGCCGGCTGCTCAGCCACACTCGGGGGATGGTGTGGCAATTCCTTCTCAGTAGCCCTCTGGTCTGGTTTTGAAGTTGCATGTTTCAGAAGCTGGTGGTGTTCCTAAACACGGTAGGGGCGTGGGGTGGAGGGATGTGACGTGGAGCTCCACTTCCCAGCCTCTGTGTTCCGTGTCTCACTCTGTGAATCCTATCACTTCCAGCTGCCACCTCCCCACAAAATTAAGTGCGTCTGCAAAGCAGAGCAAGTAGTCTCACAGGAAAACAGGTGGCGAGGAGGAGACAGCACAAACTACAGAACACCACCACGCACCTGGAAGGGTCAGTCTCCTTTCACAGGAAGTGAGTTTGCCCGGGATCGCCTGCTGCATTGAGCAGGGGCCACCTTTTTAATGTGCAATGACAAAAGGGCTTGGCGAATCTGCTCAGGGCCTTTTCCCCCCAGCCACACCTGTGCAGTGGCCAGGAAACCATGACCCTGAGATATGTTATGGCACCTGAGTTATGGCACTGTCCTCCGACTCCTGAGAGGGTGAGTCAGTGTCCCAAGTAGAATACAGGTGTTGACCTGTTTGAATTCTCTCCGTCTCCAAGGCAGATAGTGACGATGACGATGAGGATCATGCGATTGATAACTTTCTGTCCCAGTGAGTCATACTGCTACTGAGCACTTTCACATTGGTTGACTCATTTTCTCTCCAAATCACCCTGGCGGACATCCTCATCTCCTCCAGAGGATCCTCCAGAAGACCAACGACCACTTCCAGGAGGTGGAATTCAGTGGCCATTCACTTTTTAGAGTTGGACACAGTGGAACTTTGGGGATTTGCATTGTGGTCTTGCCCTTACCAGCTGGGTGACCTTAGACAAACCACTTCACCCCTTGGAGCCTTAGCATCTTCATATGTAAAAAGGTGTTAATAATAACTGTCTCAGCGGGTGATCATAGGGGTTTAAAAGACTTCATGTACATAAAAAGGCCATTATAAACTCCAAAGCATTATGCAAATATTAATTGCCATCTATACAAGAATGGACTATTTGCAAAAACAGAGGTAAATATAGTTTTAAGATAGCAGGTGTGATGTGCCTGAAAGAGCACTTTACTTGGGATCAGAAGACATGGGTTTAATTTTGGCCCCTATATGTCGGGTGGTAATGAGGAGTGTGGCTTTCAGACAGGCAAACACAGCCAGGCAAATGATGCATCGTTTAGCTTTAAAAAAATGGCAGCCACCATCCATCCACCTGTCACCTTGAAAACCCAGGGAAACTCATTTTGGACTTAAGATTTTCAGAACTGGAAGAGAATACATTTGTGACATTTGGAGCCACTAAGTTGATGGTATTTTGTTACAACAGAAATAGGGACCTCATACAACCACCTCACTCTGACTCCTATTTTCTTCCTCCCAATCTGTAACCAAATTCTGAATAGGCTGGGGGGCTGCACCCAAGTTTTCCTCCACTTGTTCCCCTTTTGTGGTGGACTAGCATGGAGTTGACCTTTCTAATTCCATACAGTTCATACATTACTGAGATTTCTAATGGATAATTTTGGTTCCATGCCTCGTGTTGGCTGGAGCTTGCCCTTGGGCACTCAGGCTCAGGAAATGCAGCCTTTGTGACCGAGCAGGTCACTTAAACTCCTGGACTCTTTATTTCCTCATCTGCCATTTGGGATTAAAAGTTTCTTTCTATGCCTATCTCTCCAACTGGAGCATTAAGAGAAATACTAGCAAGGAAATCTCTTTGCCTCTTGTAAAGTGCTGTACAGGTGCGAACTCTGTTATCACATCATTATTATTTTAAGAACATAGCACTTTTCAGCTTAATTTCTTCTGAACTTAACATATATGTTGTGACAGGTGACAGATGCTCTGATTCTAGACAAGGGAGGAATATTTGTAAGGGGAATATCCACTTGGACATTGGGTTTGAGGACATCTTGATTATCTGTAAAGTTGAACTTCTAATATGGAACCCCAAATAAATAATTGCTTTATTTATTTATTTTAAATAAACCATCACCCATTTGGAGGTAGTAAAATGGGGGAAATTTCACTTGCCTTTCCCTTTGTAGAACTATAAATGAAACGACACATTGCTAATAAGAAACAGAGGCATCTGAAAACAGGGGCTTTTAAAATATCTTTGGCCACAAGACTGCTAAATGCAGAGAAGCTGTGCGTTACTGCAAACTGTGCTCATTGCATTTTGCCACTGAAAAATGGAAACTCTAGTGACAGGCTCTTTCTTAAACATTAAAACCACAATTTACCTAGACCTCACCCTCGACCCTCAGAATGGTTTATGCACCACAACCTCACTAACCTTGTCTGACTTGATTAGGATCAGAAAAAGAAATCAAGCAATCATTCTGTAAATTTGGTTGAAAGAACAGAGAATATTAGAATGCAAGGGGAAAGAGTTGGTGGAAGGGAAGGGCATTTATTAACCACTTAGTTCAAGTTGCAAGACTGTATGTTTCCATATAGACTATCTACTTTATTCTTTCTGTAATACCACCCTGTTATATGACTGTGTTCCCCATTTTACAGATAAGGACACTGGTGTTAGAGAAAGTAGGTACTATTTCAAAAGCTCTCAGTAGAATGGGGTAAAGCTTCTTTTCAGACTACTTCTAGCTTATCCCTTTAACAAAGAAGGGAAGTGAGATGAATTAGTGACCCGGAGGTCATGCACTTACTTAGTGCCTGCTTGAGTGCTAAAGTTCAAACTTATTGAGTAATTAGCTTGACTCTTCCCTCTGAAACTACCCCCAAAGTTCTGCAAATTCTTGTAAACCAAAAAACCTGCATAAGACACCAGGGCCTTTTAACTGTGCCCCCGATTTGGTGCTTCTCAGGCGTGTTACCTGGGGTTCTGGGCCTGACGCCATGGCTCTCACATGGGACACCAAAGTCCCTTCATCACCTCTCTGCCAGGTTTTGCTTCCTGATGACCAGCATCTGCTGAAAGTGGCAAGCAACCATTCTGCAAAGTGCTTCCCTGTGCCCTTTTAGAGGATAAAATAAGTACTGGCTTCGAAGCCACAAAACTGGAGGTCAGGACCTGGCTTGGCCTTTATCTCCCTGTGAAATTGTGGGCCAGTCAGACATGAGACTAAATGATCTCTCAGGTCTGGATTTATTATCTTTAGGAGATCAGTTTGATGGGTTTGTTTAAAATCTCAAACATCTGTGGTCAGTGATAGGAAGCTCTGAACAGATTTCATTTTGGCTATTTGGAATCTAAACTTTTATTCATTCATTCATGCTCTCTCCTTCCAGAGAGAGTACATCTCATGTTCTTTTGCGAAGAATGACCCAAAGGGACAGGATAAGACTGTTATAGACTGAATTCCTACCAAACTGGGCGAGCTAACAATGGAGAGTGTGTTGGTTGGGAGACTACCGCGACTCTAGTCTGCACAAGAAGAATAACACCTTTCCTGCTGTCTCACAGAATTGTTGTAAGACTACAAGACAGGGTATGTGAGCATTCTCAGGAAAGTGTTGAGTGTTATACGATTAATAATGATCATAATCTGCAGAGCCCTTGCGTGCTGGGCTTTTGGGTAGCTATTCTTATTCCCCTTTAACAGAGGAAGAAAAGTAGAAATGAGGAGTTGTGACCTTCTTAAAGACATTCACCCAGAGTAGGACTAGAGAACAACCCCCCACCCCCGGTCAGGAGTTCTCATTTCTAGAGCTGGGGTGCATTATGATCAACAAATAACCGAGCAAACGCACGTGGCTGAGTGTTTTCTGGAAACTATAGATGAGAGGGCATATGTCTGTGCTGTTGTGACCAGGTGCAGCAGCGGAATGGAGAAAGTGGCATGTTCCAATTGCTATTGGAACAAAATACCCCAAAACTCAGTAGCTTAAATTGTGGCTTAAGAATTTAGGAGGGACTAGGCTGGCTATTTCTGGCTCAGGGGCTGTCATTTGCTTGCAGACGGTAGCTGGAGCTAGAAAAGTTAGGGAGGAGTGCAGGAGCAGCCGGGGGCTGGCCAGACACCTCTGAGTCCCTCCAAGCGATCCCCTGCATGCAACAGGCAGGGTTTCCTCCCAGTCTGGCAGCCTCGGGGCAGCTGAACTGCTTACTTGACAGCTCAAGGCTTGTGGGTATTCTGGAGAACAAGGAGGAGACAGCAGCATTGCTTTCATTACATACCTTCAGTAATCACACAACGTCACTTACACTGCATTAGAATGATGACAAGCAAGTCACAACCCTGCCCACATTCAAAGGGAGGAGACTCAGATCCCGCCTTCTGCCAGGAGAAGTGGAAAGTTTTTAGAAGCGCATGAGGTGTGGCAGTCTGCCACAGGGAGCAGAGGCCGCAGCCGTCAGAGGGAGAGCGAGGGTCTCAGATCCTGGGAAGGGGGGCTGGCTATTTCTGCCCCAAGGATGTTAATTGTAAACCATAAGTCTTTATTGATAGACACGTTCCTCTGTGAAGGGAGGCTGAGAAAAATACCAGGAATACCCGATCATCTAACTGAGGAGTGTGTTAAGCCCGTGATAGAATGAGGGCGGAGTAGAAAAGGTCCTGAGATTATACCAATCAGTCTGTGGACAGCACACCGAGCAGGTGTTTATGGAAGCTGGCAGGTACAGCTCTGGGAAAATGTCCTTTTGTATCTCACAGACTCAAGTTTTTCTTTGAAAACATTAAAAAACTGAGGTTTTTCTGTATGGCTTAGTTATCTTGTAATATCCTTACATTCCTCTCAGCTGAGCAGAAAGTTAATAGATTCTGGCATAAATCAAAGATCCTTTTAACTCAATTATCCTTGGATAAAGTGATTTAAAAAAAAAAAAGAAAGAAAAAGAAACGTTAATTTATCCACCAGGTTGCTTTTTACTTTATGTATTTATATTGCCAGTTCTTTGAGCACTTTCTTTATGCCAAGTTCCGCGCCATCTCCTAGTGCAAACAAACACTAGGAAAACATTCTGGCTTCAATAGGCAAAAGCCACCCACTCAATAGATAGGAGGGAGTGAGGGATTTAGGACGGAGAACTGAGAGTGTCCTGAGAATAGAGTCCTCCATCCAGGTTTCTGGATTGCAGGGTTGAAAGTCCCAGGGAAAAGATGGGGTTTAAATACAGCTGTGTATGAGGCTGGGCTTAAACCCAGCTCTACATGTGTGGTTGTTAGCTGAGAGTACTCCTCAGGTCACTGCATGAATTAAAAGACACAATGTTTGTGAAGCCCTGGCTTGGCATGCGGTGGACATGCAGAAACCTGTTATTATCAGGTTGGATTTTATTGTAATTTAATATTAACATTCTAGTGTGAAGAGTCACTTCCTGTTTACAAGTCACTTTCATCATTTTCATCTCATTTAATTATCATAACAATCCTGTGATCTAGGCAATGTGCAGCCTAGAGCATTGATATTCAGGGAGGTCAAATGACTCACCTGGGGTCTCCTCGCTAATAAGTGGCAGGGCCAGGATTTGGAAGCGGGTGACCACACCACTCTATCATGCTGTCTCCTAAATTGCCAAATGACCTTGTGCAAGCACATCATGCCCCGTCCTTCAATCTGGACTCCGATCTCTACATCTGCAAAGTGAGAGGACTGAATTAAATTATGTCTGAGGCCCCGTCCTGGTCCCCCCATCTCTGATTAAAAGCGTGTGTTCAGCACAGACCCTACTTGCTCCAGAGCTCCTTGTGCAGATGGAAGCCTCGCTGCAGAGGGGCTGGAGGCTGGAGCTGTGCCCAAATCACAGGCCTGGCTGGGCCTTCATCGCTCTCTCTGCGTGCCAAAGGACGGAATTCTCAGGAGGACCTGAGTCCAATCTGGCCAACTTCTGATGACCTTAAGTTATCCTCTGACCTCGAACTTCTGAATATCTGAAGCTTATTTTTTAAATGACTTAGGAAAAGCCATTATAGCTCTCCAGAGCCTCTTTTTTTTATTACCCTCATTTTGTTCCTCCAACAACGGAGAGGGGAAACAGGGCGACAGGCAATCTGTGTGCAATTTTTGTCTCTGCTGTTGCTACCTTTCCATGTGACCCTGCGCAGGTCACATCCCAAACTGAGGGTTATCATTAAGGATTCTCCTTGCTGAAGGATCTGTGAGGCCGTGTGGCTTCCTCTTGAGGAAGAAATGGAAGACGTAGGTTATATACGACTTCAAGGTAAGAAAAACAACATTTTCTAATTACAATTAGAAAACTATTCAGGGATGGCCCACTTCAATTGCCTTTTGTAACAGCCTTTCTACTGTACTGCACAGAAGCAGGTGAGGTAAGTGCTTTCTGTATCTGGGTCCGAGAGAGGCTGTAAGTCTTCAACATAATATTGGTTTAAAGCAGCCTTTTCTTCTTTCTGCTTCCTTTCCCTGTTTCTGGATTGGATCAGAAATGAGTGAAAGTCGCACACAATGTAAATATCCAAGTCATGCTGGATGAAGCTTTTTTGTATCCTGACCCAGTCTCACTTCTCCCAGGGCATGCTGCCTTGCGTCATCTGGCCTCACTCTGCAGAGACCCAGGCAGGGGGCCCGTCTGCCCCATGAAGAAGGGTGGGCAGTGCTGGGATCTGCAGTGACAGAAGCTGAGGGCACCTCTCCTGTCGCTCCTCCACCCCTCAAATTAAGGAGTTTTATTTTGGTTTCATTTCAGCAGGGAGAAGAAAGAAAGAGCTATTTGAGCAATGCTTCACTTCCAGAGCAGAGAGAGGACAGACCCCTCTCCGGCAGCCCGATGACTGCTGCCAGTGGTCCCAAGGGATAGAGAAGAGGTCAGTTGCAACAGCCTTAGGAGCAGTTGCACAATTCACCACAAGGCCACAGGGCAGTGGGGAAGGGATGATTCTAGCCACGTGGAGCAGCGGATAATATGCTGGCCAGGGCTCTGGTCACCACTGTGCCATCAACTTTCTGTGTGACCTTGACCAAGTTACTGAACCTCTTTGAACCTTCATTTCCTCACCTGTCAAACTAGGAAATGCTATACTTTTAAATTTAAAAAAAAGTATCAGATGGGAAAAGTACTTTGTATAACCCAACCTATTTGTTTTATGCACTTGGCAATTGAGTATTACAGAGACAGATAGTGTCTTGCCCAGTGTTGCATGGCAGTAAAAAGCAATGTTATTTGTAGACGGTAAGACTCCCTCCCTCATGTTAAACTACTGCTTTTCCTTAGATGTTCGCCAAGGTTCTTCCCAGCTTCATTGTTCTAACCACTTAGTTCCCCCACCTCTGGCTGATGTCTCTGGAGGTAGTCTCTTGTTGGTCACTACGTGCTTCCTTTGGGACTCTTAGTGACATTATAGAGTTCCTCAATTTCTAGTAAGGCCAAACAAGTCATCTCCTCAGCAAGGCTCTATGGTCATTGAAATGTTCGTAATCATCCAGGCTCAATTCAGGTCCAATCTTTAGACACAGTGTTGGGCAAGGGCGCAGTCAGTGTGGCCACTTGGCCTTGTCTATAGACACGGATGCTATAGAACCCACCAAGAAAACCTGTGTTCTAGGTCCTGCTTGTTCCCTGGATGACATCGTGACCTTGGACAAATCTCAGCCCCCTTACAAGCTTCAGTTTCCACATATTTAAAACAAATTGGTTGAACCGGATGATCCCTAAGATATCTTCCAACTCTGACATTCCATAGCGCAATATTGTCCAAACTTTCTATGCCTCGGGGGATTTTGGTTAAAAACTAGGAGGATGATCTTCACTAAAGAAAACCTGGGAATACTTGCATGTCCTAGGAATATTAAACAAATACTGAAAAAGAAATCCAAGATATTACGTTGTCCCGTACTTTTGACTCGTATTTTCCAAGGTCCATATCAAATGTTCATGACATCACTATGTTTTAATTTTCATGTGAAGAACAGTAGATCAGGAGATAGAAGTAATTCCTATTATGGAAATTAATTGTGCTATTTCAGAATCTTATTGAAGCTGATTATATTGTGTGGACATGACTGGATCTTCAGCTTCGTGGACATAGGTCCTGCCTTCAAAGCTCATCTCTTCTAGGGAGCTCAGACATGGATATAAATTACTCAAAGGCAAAATATGACATTTTAAAGATAGAAAGGATCTTAGAGAGGTCATTACCTATCCGGGAGTATTGGGAAAGTCTTCATGGATGAGTTGAATTTGAGCTTGGTTTTGGGAAAGAAATGAACATCAAAGGTAAAAAAGGAGGCCCATCACAGGTAATACTGTGAAAAAAAGCAGAGGCAGGGAATTCATGGCAAGTGGAGTGGCTGGTGACTGAGAAGTTCCCCTGGCTCGAGCACAAGTTTCTGAGAAGTAGTGAGAAAGAAAGCTAACTATAGTATGTTCATATGTCCTATCTTTTTGGTTAGTATGTAAGTACTTTTAGGTCAAATCTTTGTTCATTTCATCTTGGGTTTCCTATTAAAGATGACACATAGTCACCTCTGAAAACATTTAACAAATAAATAAGTTATATGATTACGTGGTACTTTTCTCCCCAAACCATCCATGGTTGTATCAGGGGTCCTCAAAACTACAACCTGTGGGCCACATGAAGCAATATGATTGTATTTGTTCCCGTTTTGTTTTTTTACTTCAAAATAAAATATGTGCAGTGTGCATAGGAATTTGTTCATAGTTTTTTTTTTTTTTTTTAAACTATAGTCTGGCCCTCCAATGGTCTGAGGGACAGTGAACTGGCCCCCTGTTTAAAAAGTTTGAAGACCTCTGGTTAGACTCTCAGAAGTCAGATTGAACATGATACTTACCCTGTAGCTGTGAAGTGCCACCACTCAGCCCTGTTACTAGAGGTAGGGTATCTCTTACTTGGAGAATAGAGCATGTCATGTTCATCACCTTCTAACAGTGAAAATGTGACATATACACAACAGAAAACAAGGTGCTGAGTTCAGCAACTCTGATGCAGAAAAAAGCCATCAACTACAGTTTGGTTTTTTTTGTTTGTTTTTTTGCAATGGCCTATTGGGCCAGTTCTAGGGACAACAGAACAAGAGAATCCTAGAAACCATCCCTGGGTTGCAATAAATAAAATCCCCAAAGAAAACACTATGATAAATATTTACTGAGATTTTGTCACTTAGCAATGTAATATCTGGACTGCTGAAGAAAGAAATAAAGACTCTGGACTTTTCTATGTCTGGATTATAGTAGAGGATAACAAACCCACACGTGTGATAAAATTACACAGAACTAAAGATACATACACAAAAGGGTACAAGTAAACAAAACTGAGGAAATTTGAGTAAGATAGGTAGATGGTATCATTGTCAATCTCTTGATTCTGATTTTGACCCGTAGTATTGCATGATGTTATTACTGGGAGAAACTGGGTAAATGCTACATGGGCTCTCTCTGTATTATTTCTTATACCTGCATACGAATCCACAATTATCTCAGTACAGTTTTTATTTAAAAAAATTGGGCCAGTCCTAGCTACCTAGGAGGCTGAGGCAAGAGAATCACTTGAACCCAAGAGTTTGAGCTGAGATGCTATGGCACTCTAGAGAGGGTGGTGAAGTGAGACTGTCTTAAAAAATAAAAAATAAAAATAAAAATGGGCCAAGGTGAGTTCATTAGTACATTTAAAAAAAAATTTTTGCTTTTTTTTTTACTTATTATTATTATTATTTTTATTTTTATTAGTTGGGATTCATTGAGGGTACAAACAATTATGTCACGCTGATTGTATTTATTAGATCAGTGGTTCTCAACCTGTAGGTCACGACCCACAGGAACTGTATTAAAGGGCTGTGGCATTAGGAAGGTTGAGAACCACTGTCTTAGATGAAGTCCCTCTTCATTGGTACATTTTTGAGGAGTAAATTATACCAATTCTCCACAATCTCTTCTAGAAGACAGAAGCAGAGGAAATACTTTTGAGCTCATTGTATGAGTCCAGCATTACCCTAATACCAAAACCTGACAAAAACATTAGTTAAGAAAACTACAGAGCCACTATCTGTCACAAACATAAATGTAAAAATCCTCAACAAAATATTAGTAAATTGAATCCAAAAATGTATAAATATAATTATAAACCATGACCAAGTAAGATTTATCCCAGATATCTGAGGCTGATTAAACATTTAAAAATCAATTAAAGTAATCCACTACTTTACAGATTCAACAGAGTAAAGAATAAAAATCACGTCATATCAATAGATGCGGAAAAAGCATTTAACAAAATCTAATATTCATTTGTGATTAAAAAAAAATCTCTTAACAAGCTAAAAATACAAAATAACTTCCTCAACTTGATAAAGAACATATATACAAAACATTACACTTAACATCATACTTAATGGTGAGAAACTAAAAGTTTCCTACTAAGATCAGGAAAAAGGCAAGGAAGTAACATCTCATTACTGCTTTTGTATATTGTACTGAAGGCCCTCACTATTGTAGTAAGACAAAAGGAAATGAAAGATATATATGGATTGAGAAAAAAGAAGTAAAACTGTCTACAGATGACATGATTATCTATGTAGAAAATCAGGAAAAAATCAACTAAAAAACTCTTAGAACTAGGCGGTGCCTGCGGCTCCCAGGAGTAGGGCACTGGCCCCATATGCAGGAGGTATCAGGTTCAAACCCAGCCCTGGCCAAAAACTACAACAACAACAAAAAAACTCTTAGAACTAATAAATAACAATGATTTAGGACATAAGTTAATTATTTTCCTATACACAGCAATAAAGAGGGGCAACTTGAAATTAAAAATACGCTACCATTTACATTAGCACTCCAAAAGTGAGGAGTGCTTTATATTTAAGTATAAATCTAACAAATGCACACAAGATTTATATAAGGAAAACTGTAGAACTCTGATGAAAGATATCAAAGAAAAACTAAACAGAAAGATATTTCAAGTTCATGGATAAGAAAACTCAATCTTCTCAAGATGTCAGCTCTTTGCAGCCTGGTCTATAGATCAAACATAGTCCAATCAAAATCTCATCAAGGATAGCAGTAAACTGATCCTAAAGTTTACTTTAGAAAGAAAAGATCCGGTATAATCAACTCAATATTGAAATAGAGGAGCCAAGTCAGAGGACTGATGCTACCAAACTTCAAGACTTGCTACAAGTCCACAGTAATCAAGACAGTGTGGTTTTGGTGAAAGAAAAGACAAATGAATCAACAGGATGGAATAAAGGGCCCAGAAATAGACGCACACAAATGGAGTCAACTAATCTTTGACAAAGGAGAAAAGGCAATAGAGTGGTCTAGAAATAGTCTTTTTAGTAAATGGTGTTGAAACTAGACATCCACATACAAAAGGAAGGAAAAGAAAGGAAAGGAAAGAAAGGAAAGGAAAAGAAAAGAAAAGAGGAAACAATATAGACAAAGATCTTATACTCTTCACAAACATTAACTGAAAGTGAATCATAGACCTAAATGTGAAATGCAAAACTACAACATAAAATTTCTTGATGATAATGTAGAAGTAAACCTAGGTTATCTTGGGTATACTGATGACCTTAAAGATACAACATCCAAAGCGTGATCCACGAAAGGAGTAAGCGACAGGCTGGACTTCATTAACATTAATAACTGTGAAAGACAATGTCAAAGAATGAGAAGATGAGCCTCAGATTGGTAGGAAATATTTGCATAAGACATATTTTATAAAGGGCTGCTATCCAAAACATAAAAAGTTTCTTCTTATCTGATCCATGAAGAAAAAAGAAATACAGAAAAAAAAAAAAACTCTTAAAACTCAACAACAAAAAAATGAACAAGCTGACTACAAAATAGGCAAAAAACCCAAACAGACATCTCTTCAAAGATGTACAGATGGCAAGGAAGCCTATGAAAAGATGTTCAACATCATGTGCTATCAGGGAACCGATAACTAAAACAACCGCGAGACACTACTACATGCCTATCAGAATGGCCAAAGTCCCAAACTTTGACAACACCAAATGCCAGTAAGGATGTGGAGCTGCAGGAACTTTTACTCATTGCTGCTGGGAATGCAAAATGGCACAGGCACTGGGAGGCAGTTTAGGGTTTCTCATAAAGCTAAACTGTGCTCCTTGGTATTTGCCAAAATGAATTAAAAATTTATGTCAATACAAAACCTGCACATGGATGGATGTTTACAGCAGTTTTATTTATAATTTCAGTTTTATTTATAATTGCCAAAACTTGGATAACTAAGATGTTCTTCGGTAGTCGAATAGACACGTAAGTCATGGTACATACAGATAATGAAATAAAACTATCAAGCCATACAAAGACATGGTGGAAACTTAAATGTGTATTTAAAAGAGAAAGAAAGCAATCTGAAAAGGCTACATGCTATATGATTCCAAACATATGACATTCTGAGAAAGGCAAAATTTGGGGGACAGTAAAAGAAACAGTGGTTTCCAGGAGTAGGCGGGGTGGGAGGTGGGCAGCTGGATGGCGTGGAAAGAGGTATAAACAGGCAAAGCACAGAGGATTGTCAGGACAGTGACACTTATCTGTCTGATACTACAATGGGGGATGTATATAGTTATGTCTTTGTCAAAACCCATACAACAGAACGTGTGTACACCATCAAGAACGAACCATAATACAAACTATGAACATTGAGTTACAGGGCTGTGTCATACTATTAGTTATAAGGAGAGTCACACTACGGTGTGAGATGTTGATAGGTGGGGAGTGTGTGTGTTGGGGGGAGTAGGTATGGGAATTCTCTACTTTCTGTTCAATTTTGCTCTGAACCTAAAACTTCTCTGAAAAATAAAGTATGTTAATTTTGTTTTGAAAAAAATGAATGAATAATATAAAAAGCAGGAACAGTCTTGAGCCTCAGTTCTTTATGGTCAATGTTGTCTCTGGAATCCCTGTGGCTCTCTGGGATCATATCAAGAGGTTAATTAATTTCAGAACACTAATTTCACAATAATACTCACACATTATTTGCCTCCTTCCACTCATTTTATTGCAAATATACAGTGGAGTTTTCCAGAGGCTATATGACATTGCAACAGATTGAATACAACAGTGGCTAAGAGAATCCAGCCGTCCTCAATTAGACCAGACATTGAAGAGATATTGCAAAAGTATAGAACAATATCATTCTTCTCACTACATCTGTTTTGATTTGGAAAATAGTTATTTTTCAAAAAAAAATACTACTTATTTTAGCATGTAATGAGTTTATTGTTATTTTTAATGAAATAATAAATACCGTGTTATTTTTTTTTTTAATCTGACATACTTGCTACTTTGTGCAGGACATAAGAACATAAGCAGTAAAAAGGGTACAAGTGGGAATTGTCACTGGTGAATGACAAGTGAGGATCATGGACGCTCAGGGGAGACTGAGTCTCTTCTGGCCAGAGTAAGCAGAGAAGGCTCCAGCTCAGGGAGAAGGTGGCATTTGGGTTGACTTTGACATATGGGTAGAGTTTAGACACTTGGAGATAGTTGAGGAAAGAGAAATAGACATTCAGCAGAGTGCAAAGATACTGGGCAAAATGGTGAATGGGAGACTGAAGCAAGTAGGAGACATAGAAAATGGAAAATAAAGCTGTGATGATGGATGATCAAAAGTGAGTGTGCGTGCATGATGTGGACAGGATGGAGGAAGGACTGAAGTCCTAATTAAAGGGAAGAGGTTGTTTGCTTTGTTTGTATTGTTGCTGTTTTAAGTCAGGCTTACTGAGGTGTAATTTACATCCAATAAATTTCCACCTGTTTTTAGCATTCACTTCTCTGAGTTTTGACAAATGCATATAGTCATGTAACCAACACTATCATCAAGGTCTAGAACAGTTCCATCACCCCAAAATATTGTTTCTTGTTGAAGTCAATGCTTCTCCTCACCCCCAATTCCTAGGATCTAGTGATCTATATTTAAGCCCCATATATTTTATTTTCCTTTTCTAGAACATCATGTAAATGTGATCATAGAGTAGGCTGCTTTGGAGAGTGTTTTTTCCTACACTTAACATGATACACTGGAGATTCATCTGTTTTGTGGTGGGTTATCGGTAGATCATTCCTTTTTGTTGCTAAGTAGAAATCCACTTGTATGGATTTTTCAGTTTATTTAACTATTCACCAACAGTTCAACCTGTTCAATAATCAACAGGCATTTGGGTTGTTTCCAGTTTGGGGCAATTATAAATAAAAGTTGTTACATACATTCATTTACAAACGTTTATATGAACATAAGTGGAGAAGTAAATTTTTAAAGGTGGTGAAAATGGTTCAAAAAACCCAGTTGAATACAATCTCAGCTCCAACAGTGTGCCTGAAAACCTTTTGATATCCTTCATGTTGGTGATTTAATGACCAGCATCAGGATTCCTAAAATTAATTATTTAAAACCCAATGTTACTAATGAGAGACATGAAGCTAACATTTAAAATCAATTTACCAGCTTATATATCCAAGAAATTCCTGCCGGAGTCAGGAAACCATCAAGAGAAGGCAAAGCCCAAAACAAATAAACAAAAACACTATGGAAATTCAAGGAAAATCTTTAGGCTTGTTCTCCACCTAACCTCCGAGTGATCATGCGAGAAGATTATGGTTGGTGAAGATGAAGAACTCTTTGCATTTGTGAAGAGGTCAAATGTTAGTCATCCATGAGAGTCTGCTGAGTGGAGCTCAAGTGAATTACAGTCCAATAATAAGTCCTCCATGGAAAAAACTTACCCTCCTCTATGGCCAAAGCTCTGTCTACAGATGGAGAACAAGAGATATTGCAATGAAACAGTAGAGGCTTGAATCCCACAAATATTGAACATATAATCATTCAGGCTGAAATTTGCCCTGAAACCATCTACCACAAATGTGGGAGAATTCACGAGGAACTGCTTACCCCCCTTCCCACTATTGAGGGGATCTCTATATACTAGAAAACAGTTTAGCTCTAATTGTTCCATCTTCCTGGGGTGGGGGGAATGGCATTTCTTTTTTTTTTTATTTTTTATTTTTTTGTAGAGACAGAGTCTCACTGTACTGCCCTTGGGTAGAGTGCCGTGGCGTCACACGGCTCATAGCAACCTCTAACTCCTGGGCTTACGCGATTCTCTTGCCTCAGCCTCCAGAGCAGCTGGGACTACAGGCGCCCGCCACAACACCCGGCTATTTTTCTGTTGCAGTTTGGCTGGGACTGGGTCCGAACCCGCCACCCTCGGCATATGGGGCCGGCGCCCTGCTCACTGAGCCACAGGCGCCGCCCTGGGAATGGCATCTCTTAAAATGAATTTTCTCCAACCTAAAGACTGATAAAACTCTTTGGAATGGAGGAAAGGGAAATTTTAGTTACTATGTTCTGTAGTGTTAGTGTACAATGTGTACAATGCACACATTTTTGCCCAAATTTTTGAGGGAGGAATAGGGACGTGTATCACAACTGGGCAGTATAGCTCAGGAGCAAGGATCCCAGTGAGCCAATAAGGGCTGCTGTGCTTTCCCTCCTGGGCTTGCCAGGTACACAGGGCTCCAGTCCAGGAGGATGTGGGATCCATGGGAGTGGGCCAGAGTGACCTCTATGGGTGATCAGGGGAGGAGACAGTGGCAGGGCTAGCAAGGTAGGCCATGGCTATGTGGTGAGAGGGCTGAGGCCTGAGACCCAGTAGCATGGAGGAGACCAGGAGCTCTGTGGAGGGCACCAGGAGCCCCACAGAGGCCCCAGGGACCCATCTGCAGGCCATGTGGCCTCAGAAGTTTTCGCCTACCCACACAGCCATCCCAGGGAGGGAAAGCCTCCCAGGAGAGGGAAGGGGTAGCCTTCAGAGAACAGGTGGCTACAGGAGGGCAGTGCAATCTGCACATTTATTGGGGGAGTGTTAGTCCTCCCAAGATATGTCTCTCCCAGCCAAGAGCAGGCCACTTTCTCAAGGAACATTTTCCCGAAAGTTTGGGCCATAAGCATGAGTGAACATTATTCATGGGAGCACAGTTTACACAGCAAAATATGGGGTAATCCAATTACCAACACAATACAGTTAGCAACACAACCCCTTCCAAAGTTCCTTCTTACCCACCCCCTCAAGATCTTCAGCACTTTCAATATTCTCCAACATTCCATATGATAATGCTTTGAGGTTGAACTTAAATATCTTCTTCTCTCTGAAGCCTGTCTCAAAACTTCAGTTAATTCCTCCTTTCTCTGTGTCCCCATTGTATATTACCTGCACCTGTCTAAAGCATTTGTCCCAACATATTGTTATTTGTTCATTTATCTGTCTTTCTCCATTGCTCTATGAGTCCCCCTAAGAGTAGCAACTCTACTATATTCGTTCCCTGCATCTTCAGTATTTTACACAGCTTCTGGCTTCCAGGAAGTGCCCAATAAGTATTTTTTTAATTGATTTTTATTGCAGTGGTCACCTACTTGTCACTGATAGTGACCCACTGAAGCAACTTATTGCTTTTGCAAACTTTTTTGTCTGATACAAAGTTTGTCCTTATGATGAATCCAACCAGGTGTTGATAATTTTCACTCATCTTTATTTTAGTTCTTGAGAGCCTCACATAATTGCTCAGGGACCCACATCCATATTAGACCTTCCAGATATTTCAAGATAGCAGTAGTGACATCTTCGAGTCTTCTCATTTCCCTGCTAACGTCTATCTGTTCCTTTACTTGGTCTGAATTAAGATTTATTTTATCTGCAGAATTAAGGCAACACAAACTACTGCTAAAAATGGCATTGGCTCTGTGGTGGGAAGAATCGGAATTGGGAGGAATTGGCTGTGACTCATCTCAGCTGAACTCATTCGTGATGATTTCTCAACTCACTTTTACCCAAGAGGTATAACATGTGATTTTGAGAAGGTTGGTGGATTAGCTACTTCGTTTCACAGAGCCTTTCTGCTAAGGATCACAAAAGGTGATAATAGGAATTTGGAGTTTAGCTCTTGGATTAAAGAACGGCCAGTGAAAATGGTGGCTTCTGAAGGGCAAGTGAAAAGCCAGCAAATGCCTGGAGAGATGAACTGACTTTGTCCTGACCGCACAGCCAAGCAAACGGCCAATCACTTAAATAGTAACAACAACAAAATCAAATTTCTACTTGATTTCATAGGTCCTCCTCCCTAGCAAAAACCCTTGCATATTTTAAGATATTAAACTAATATTAACCCATATACATATTTTAAGATATTAAACTAATATTAACATATTTAACTTCAAAACTGTTCAGGCATTCATTAAAAAAACATAGAGTGCCACTGTATGTTAGGTTTAATATTAGATGCTGGGAACGTGAAGTTGAATATGACATGTTTCCTCCATGAACCAGCACGGCTGTGCGAACACGTAAGTAGGGGTATAATGTATAATAGAGAAACATACAACGTGACAAGATATTAAGACCCTACCCACAGGGTCTTAATAAAAAGTACTTAGTGGGCACTTGCTGCAAGCCAGGTACTGTATTAGAGAAAGAGAACTTTTAATGCCATCTGGGGAGGTCATGAAAAATAACGCAAGAAATAACATTTAAGCCTACTTTAGCATCATTGTGTGGATACAATATTCATACAATCGTGCAGTTGTGAAAGATTTTTGCAGTGAAACAATCACTATACACCAGGAAAAAAGCTGACCAATCGCTTTTAAGTTTGTATTATGGGTATTTGTTTGTTTATTCATAATAAACCTTTACTGAAAATCTTCTAAAATCCATCTATTAAGAATTGGGAGAAAGAGAAAGATGAATTAAACATGAACTTAGCATAAAACAGGGGACCTGGACATAGGCTCACTAATACAAGGCTATGAAAGGGCAGGGGACTGATGGTGAGGAGAAGAGAAACCAATGTTCGATTCAGTTCAGCTTCTATTTATTCGTTCAATATTTATTGAGCAAGACAAACAGTCCTTCAGGAGCTTGCAAACCGAGTACTGTCACCACGGGGCTTTGGACAGTTACTTTCCTTTTCTAGGAGGGGCGTTGCCATATACAAAATAATGTCTTTGTTTTCACTGGTGTCTAGAATTTACTTCTCTTAACATGTTATCTCTCTACAGATGAACCAAGAAGGAAATAGAAAGGAAAGCCTTGAGGAAAACTGAGGGTTGAATTTGCCCGCCTCGAGATTCTGGATTGGGCAATTTGGATCGCAAATTGTATAATGTAGAAAGGACTGATTGTTTATTCTGTTCCAATGATAATGTTGACAACAAGTTGGATTAGAGGTGGGTAGAGTAGCCTTGATGTCAATAAAATTTACCAGGTGTGAAGTACTAAGTTGCTATGGAATGATTGTTTCTACTCCAAAATGTATCTGTTATTCTAATCAGATTGCTTAAAATCATTTGCTCTTCATCCTTTTGGTTCTGTAAATCATCCATTAAAACGCAGAGATATCTACAAACCACAAGTTCTCAGTATGAATATAGTCTCTTTTTTGTTTTAATCTATGTCCTGGATATAGTGCCCTGAAGATAAAAATTGGTAGGCATTTGCCAGTTGGAAAAAATAGCAGAAAGAGCATGTCAGGCACAGGACATAGCACAAGCCACGGTCTGGAGTAGAAATGTCTGTGCTGTGTTCAGGTATGTAAATCTGTAGGCTAGCTTGTTTTTTTTTTTTTTTTTTTTGCAATGGAGGCTTTTAATCAGGGAATACCAAGAGACAAACAATGTGAAATGAGAATTGGGTCCAGAGAGTGCAAGACCTCAGATGTTGGGTTTAGGAGTCTTTTTTTTGGTTCTTTTAATTATGTAGGTACAGGCCAAGAAATGTTTTAGAGAGATTAATCTGGATCTGGATGGCTTGTGCAGCATAGGAGGAAGCAAAGAGGTGTCGTCATAAGTAATCTTCCAAGTGCACGTGCCGGAAGTGACCATTTCCATGTATCCTCCAACTCCCTGCCATGTAAGTTTTCATGGTATGCGTGTGTGCACTCTGTTTCATTGTCTGCCAAATAGCAGGTGGCCCTGTCTCAAGGAAGTTCCTGCTCTGTGTTGGGAGATAAGAATTTGGCCTTCTGTGTGAGTGGGCTCTGAACAGTAAGTCTCCAGCTACCCTGAGACAGCCTTTGGCTTGCCACCGCCAACCCTATTCCAGGTTCTTAGGCAACGAGTCAGAGCTGACACTGGCCCCCAGCCCCTCCTTGCTTTACTTGATGTGCCAAAAGTTCACACATCAAGTGACACAGCCTCAATGGTTGTTTCCCTTTCTCTAACATATTGCTTTGGAAATGATTTTGTAAATTAAAGAAAAAAGGTTGGA
Source organism: Nycticebus coucang (assembly GCF_027406575.1). Taxonomy (NCBI): domain Eukaryota; kingdom Metazoa; phylum Chordata; class Mammalia; order Primates; family Lorisidae; genus Nycticebus; species Nycticebus coucang. The sequence goes on from NC_069795.1 coordinate 86,074,026, forward strand.
TGGTGTGTACTATGAGATGTTGCGTGACAAATTCATGTCAAGAAAAATACCACCACAATAGCATCTCACACCACTTGGTAGTAACGTTTCTGCATTTTAAACGAAAATTCAGTAGGCATATTTTTAACTTCATATTATGAAATAATTTCAAATTTATAGAAGAGATGAAAGAATAGCACAACAAATTCTATATACTCTTCTCTCATAGTCCCCCAATGTTAACATTTTTACCATATTCTCTTTCTACAGATATATAAAGGGGGTTTTGTTTGTTTTTCTGAACTGTCTGTGAGTATGCTGTAGATAGACTATCCCATTAGCCCCCAATACTTCAGGATGTATTTTCTGAAAACACGGGTTTTCTCTTAAGGTAACTGCAGTATAATTAGCAAAATCAGCAAATTAATATTGATATAATATTAATGCTAATCTGCAGGCATTATTCAGATTTCACCATTTGTCTCACTAAAGGACTTTTTTTCTCCCCTCCCCTTGGTTGGTGGAGGCTGTTAATAGTCCTTTCTCTGGTGGGACTGGCTTTATTCTGATGGTATTCTCTCAATTTTTGATGTTAAAATATACTTTCTTTAATGAGAAAATAGTATTTTTATTAGCCTTTTACAGTACTTATTAGGAAAAATTAAAGATGTCATGCTCATATCATTCCTCTAGTTTCATTAATTCATTCATTATCTGAGTTTAAAAACCACTGATGTAATTTAATCCTCCATGGTTGGACATTTAAATTGTTTCCAGATTTTCAAAATTCAAACATTGTTGCAGTAAACAAACTTATAATTTATCTTTTCATTAACATGTGGTCATTTGCATGGGATAAATCCAAAGAAACAGAGAGATCAAAGGAAGATACAGAGCTGCGAACCGCTGGAGCCTCGGCTACCATGAGAGCCATGGCAAGAACTGTTTTCTTCCTGGTTCCCATATCCAAGGTAAATATATACTCCCAACTGAGCAGTTACCCGGGTTAAAGGATTGTGCACAGATGTGGAAAAATATGTATGACCCCACCCCTCAGCTTCCTCCAGGGATGAGCTTTTAATTGTTGTGCATTGGAGAAAAATCAGCTTTCCCCTTCCATGTCAGGGTGACCTTCACGGATTCCTGCAGGCTCAGAGTCTTCCTACAGATCCCCTTACAACTCTTCCAACTTGGCTGTTGAAAGGGTGTTTTCCTCTGCAGCTAGCATTTGGGTAGGCTGAATGGTCCCGGGGGCAGGGAATAGCTACTGTGTGCTCTAAATTGACTTTGAGCAAATAATCAACACATTGAATCCCACAAAGGCATAAATATATTCATGATCTATGTATATATGACTTAATAAAAAAATAAATAAGTGGACTTTGAAAGTCCAGGAGATAGGCCCTGCACTTCTAATGTTACCTTTTCCTTTTATTCCATTTCTGTTTTATTCAAGGAATTTAATACAAATATTTTCAGACATTCTCTGTTTTCCTCACTCAGAAGACCCTCTGAAAAACGTATGGGAAAAAGTGCATGCTTCAAAGTCTGTTTTCTAGGAAAGAAGACTTTGTGTTCAAACGCTGAACACTCTCTCTAGCAACTAGAGCTGGCCCCGGAGCACATAACCTGAGAGAGGTTTACATCTCATTACCCTACATCACTTATATACAATTGGCTGTAAAGATATGTAAATATCCTAGAATATCCTAGAATTTTAGAGCTTATCGGAGCTTCGGAACAAAGGGTCCATTTTATAGATGAGGGAGCCTGAAGGGTGGAAACCACTTCTCCCAGGGTCATGGTCTCCATCTGGCCATGGTCTCCTGGAAGTGCAGCAAACAATCTACTCAGACACCAGGATATTACAATTTCCACTTATGTAATTTTGAAATAATTATAGATTCACAAGAAGTTGTAAAAACAAAATGAAGGGAGGTAGGTCCCATTGTATCCTTCACCTACTTTTCCTCAGTGGTAACATCCTGAGTAACTATAGTTCAAAATCAAAACAAGGAAATCAACCTTGGTACACACAACCTAAAGAGCTTGTACACGTTTTCCCAGTTGTTACATTTACTTACTGCGTGTGTACGTATGTGGTCCTATGCAATTTTTTCCACAGGTGTAGATTCATATAACTGCCAAGAACGTCTATTTATATTTTAAATCCAGAAAGAAAGAAAACTTAACCAATGCTTAATAATTGGATGGGTGGGTGCTGCTGCCCAAATTGGGCTCCACGTGTACATGAGACAATTGCATACTTCATAACATACCTGAGACCTCTTAAAAGGAGAATGGGAATTGAACAGCCTGGTGATCCATATCCATTCTTTCTTAAACTCTCAATGTATTGTGACAGTCTTCAGTTAACATGTGTCCCATCAGATGGATCTATGGATTATATTATCCAGTCTTCACTAAACTAAACTTTTCAAAATGGACTTCAGTGAGTTAAAGTAATGTCTGCCTTCAAAGATTTCTATAAGCAGTTGGGCAGGGTGGCTCATGCCTGTAATCATTGAGTTGATTGCTTGAGTTCAGGAGTTCAAGACAAGCCTGAGCAGGAGCAAGACCTGGTCTTTACTAAAAATAGAAAAACTAGCCATGCATTATGGCAGGTGCCTATACTCAGGAGGCTGAGGGCAGGAGGCTCATTTGAACCTTGGACTTTGAGGTTGCTGTGAGCTATGATGCCATAGCACTCTACTTAGGGTGACAGAGTGATATTTTGTCTTCAAAAAAAAAGAAAAGATTTTCTACAAGCAGTGGATTGAAAATAGTATCTATGTTGCAAGCACAGCCAGACAATAAGGAAACAGCAGACCTGCTCATCCTCCTCCTCCTGGTAAAAGCTGTCCGGTAGGCAGGTGACAAGGAAAAACCAGTAACCATCTAATGGAACTGACAAGGAGGCAACCAAAAGACAATTGAAATTCTCCTGCAAATGTTTTGAGAACGGATTTATATCCACAGCTGTTCACAATGTAAGCATCTATTGTCATGAGATACAGTTAATGACAGGAAGAGGCTGTCATGATTGATAGGACATCCTGAAGATGATGACATGCCTTTCCAAAATGTTCACTCATGTCTAAAGTCACGTGATGCTCAGTAGGAGCAAACGGAATTCCGGTTACAATGCGGCAGCAAACTAAAGCACACACCTTTGCCCACTTATTAACTGTGAGACCTTAGGTATAACGTGATGCCTCCCCCACAGGCTTGTTGGAAGACCAAGGAAGAAAAAGATGTGAACATATTTGTAAATCATAAAGGATTCTGTGCTAATAGGATATGTACGATATTAGTAATCATTTTAGCATGACATTTCAGAAGAAAGTTAATTGAATAGGAATGTTATCTAATGGGCAAATCTTTGAGAACATGTCTATTTTTTTGGTAGTCTGGGTGGGGAAATAATTCTTTGAGGTAGAAAAATATATTCAGGAGTAGCAGCACCGTGGAGTGTCTGCAGACTCAGATTTGATGCTGACTTACTACTGTTGTGTCCTTGAGCAAGACGCTTAATCTCTCCAAGTGTCTGCTTCCTCATTTGAAGACTTGGTTAATGTATAACCCCTCTGGCAGGGTCATAGAGAGGATGGAATGAGACAATCATAGCTTGGCATAGTACCTGGCACACTGCCACTTCTCAGACCTCATGAGTTCTCTTTCTCCTCCCTCTTTCCCTTTAGGCAGCTCCTGAAACCGACTCCTGCAGAAAGCCTCCACTCCACCAACTATAACAAGATATTCGTGGAGGACTGGACTGAGTACCCGGATTTTTTCAGAAAACGCATAGCATTTAACAGTTTTGTGCTTGTAGTGAGTGCTTAATAAAAGTCTCATTAGATGAATGGTTGAAATTAATTATGTCTAAGGGGGAGCACATGTGGAGTCTCAGGTCAAAGTCCTTTGGTCTCGGGATTTCAGACACCAGCTGCTACTATCCGGGCTTATGTTGGACAGACATCAGTATAATAACACCTTGGATTTGTACAGAGCATTACAGTTTCCAAAGTCCTTTCTTTTTTTTTTTCTTTCAAATGAATATGAAGGTACAAATTTTTAGGTTACCTTGTTCTCACTTTCAAGGTAAAGTTCAAGTTGTAGTTGAGCCCTTCACCCAGGGGGTGGGCTATACACCCTCACACTGTGCACATTAGGTGAGATTACCCCAATCGCCCTCCCCTTCTTTCTCCTCCCCTGCCTCTCCCCTCTATCTTGCTACACTATATTTATGTTCTATTGTTTGTGTGGGAGTGTAATTGTTTACATATTGGTTTCATATTAGTAATAATGAGGGAGGGGAAAGAGAGCTAATGTGGTCTGAGAATGCGCAATGGGCCAGATACTATTACATTTCCATTCCTGAGATACTTGACTAAGAAGAATGTGCTTCAACTCCATCCAGGTGAACATAAAAGATATAAAGTCTCCATCTTTTCTTAGGGCTGAATAGTACCCCATGGTACACGTATGCCACAGTTTGTTAATCCATTCATGGGTTGATGGGCATTTGGGTTGTCCAAAGCACTTTCATACTCATCATCCTATTTGATCTTCATAATAAACCTTTGAGTTACTTAGGCCAGTACTCCTAAAAAGAAATCCTAGGCCCAGAAAAATAAAGCGACTGACTTAAGGATGCTAGGCCAGGCACCAGCCACAACCTGGATACCTGCCACCATCTTCTAAGCAGAAGCTTTGTGTTGGGTACATAAAGTACATTATTTTGTTTAGTCGTCAGAAAACCCTTGATTCAGTTTCTATTGTTGCTTTAAAAGCTACACCAAGGCTTAATGACATAAAATAATAATTTTATTATGAGCACCAATTCTGTGGGTCATAAATTCAAAAGAGATCACACACACAAAAAAAACCCAGCCTTCCTCTGCTTTGTGGTGTAAAGGGCCACAGCTGGGAGATGCAAAGTTTGGGAGCTCAACAACTATGCATTGGAATTTTCTAGAAGCATCTTTAGTCACATGCCTGGCAGGTGGCGCTCTCCGTCTCCCTGACGGGAGCATCTCCATGTGGCCTCTTCCAATTGGCCAGGTTTCCTGAAAGCATGGTAGCCTCAGTGTAATCACACTCCTCACAAAGAGGCTGACCCTTCTGAAAACAATTGTCCTTCCCCACAAAAAGGAGGAAGCTGGGTCACCTTTTGTAACCTGGCTCTGAAGTCCTAACTATTCCTTTTGCCATAAAATATTGGTTATAAGCAAGGCACAAGCTTACCCATGTTCCAGGGAAAGGAAGAGAGATCCCACCTTTTGATGAGAAGACAGGTATGGCAGATAGGTTGTGCTATTGTGGCCATCTATGGAAAATACAATCTGCCAGGCTCCAAGAAAGTATTTAAGAATGAGGATTTCAAAGTTCCGAGAGTTCGGGAGACCTCCTCAGCCACATAGCTAATACAGTAGAGTAGCATTTCACCCAGGGGTTAGGTATTTGAAGTCAGTGAGTATGGAAAATATTGTTTGTAGTCAAAATTACCTTTGATTTGTCAGTGAAGTACCACGTTTGTAGTTTTGTGTAAGCAGCCCTTTCCAGTATGTCATCTCCTGTTCCCTCGGGTACATCTGCTAAGTTAATGGAATCATAGGCTGAATCCTACTTTATATGCTCTATTTAAACTCTGTTCTCATTTCTCAGACTGCTACATTTAAATTCCCATAGAGTTGATGCATTTCTTTCTTTCTCTCTCTCTCTCTCTTTTTTTTTTTTTTTTTTTAGGGAGACGGAGTCTCACTTTATTGCCCTTGGTAGTGTGCTGTGGCATCACAGCTCACAGCAACATCCAGCTCGTGGGCTTAGGCAATTCTCTTGCCTTAGCCTCCCAAGTAGCTGGGACTACAGGTGCTGGCCAGAACGCCTGGCTATTTTTTTGTTGCAGTTTGGCCAGGGCCGGGTTCGAATACGCCACCCTCAGTATTTGGGGCTGGCGCCCTACTCACTGAGCCACAGGCACCGTCCAGTTGATGCATTTCAAAAGGTGGATTCAGCATTCGACCCGGTCTAACTCCAAAGCCCAAGCTCTCTCTGGATCCTGTTTGTGGCCTAGAAACCACCTGGGAAGTTGGGAGAGAGACCAGAGTTTCGGGTCCACTTAGGTTGGTCCCACTGATGTACGTGAGTGAGGGATGGGAGGAGGCCCAGAACAAGGCCTGAGTTTACAACCTGCTTGCAGGCTTTATCACTGATGGGCCTCCACTTATCTAAGCTTTGTCTATGTCCAGGCTGCATTTACTGGAGAGCATCTGGAGAACCTAACCCTCTGCCCCTAACCCCCTCTCCTCACATCTTCACAGAAATGGGAAGTAGGGGAACTGAGGCTTGGAAATTAGTAATCTGTAGTAAGGATAAGGGCGATCCTGTTAGACTAAACAGCATGAGCAAAGACATGGTGGTATCAAAGTGTAGGTTGTGTTCCAGGCTGGGTGAGGAGCACAGAGCTAGTTATATTTGCTGGGGATAGATCACAAAGGTCCTGTGATGCCCAGAGGAAGACTTGATTCTAGAGCTAATGATGGAGGACAAGTAATCTGGCTGGCTTTGCATTTCAGCAGCAATGCGGTGAAGACAGTATGGAGGAGAATTGTAAGGGGAATGGGACTTGAGACAAAAGGACTGGTAGGGGGAGTGCAGCTGCAGGAGAAGCAAACATCTACCTCTAGTTAACATCAGTGTGTCTCAACATGGAAATGTAGGGTCTTTGCCCATAATCTTTCATACAAATGGTATAAATGCTTAGGCAACTAGGCAAGCCACCAGAGCTAATGGAACAAACGACCACTAAAATGGCAGAACTCGGACAGCTCTACTGCCTTTTTTTTTTTTTTTTTAGATGTCAGGGACTTAAAATTGGATTTTCATTCTCATTCACGTATGGCTCGTTGTTTTTACTTAGTTATTTTAAGGTGCTAAGTGTTCATGAAACACTCTTCCATGTCAAAAGTAAGACTTCAACAGTAACTCATCCACATTCCCCATGTGGTCCTCCCTACTCCAATTCTGCCACTTCCACCCAGAGTAACCACTATCATGAATCTTATATTGATCATTCCCTTGCTTTCTCTTTTTACAGTTTTATCCCATCTACACGTATTCCATTGAAGTATAGTTTATTAATGTTTTTCTTAATATTATGAAAAGAGTATTATGTGTAATTAACCTTGACATTTTTACTTTTTAATTACTATATTGTGATGACTCATTCATATTCTTGCTTGTTGTTGCTGTTCCTTCAATTTTATTGCTATTATATTCCTCTATGTGAATATGCTATAACTTTTTCTGTTGATGGGATTTATTTTTCAGTTTGTTAATATATTTAATATAACTATAACATTTGTATCCATCTTTCTGGTATGCCCCAAAGATTTCTTTTAAGCATAGTTATAGGAATAGAATTCCTTGGTCATAGAGTCCATAAATGCTCTATTTTGTGAGATAATATAGAGTCGGGTTTTTTTTTTAGTCATTTTATAAAACTTCTGGTTCCAGCCATGACTAACCCTCTCACCAGAAACAGCTGTTAAAATTGGTTAAAATCTATGTAACAAAAGTTTGAACCCATGAGGAGAAACCGAATCAGGCAAAGGTGAAGGCAGGCATTGCTATTGTTGAGATAAAGCAAGGACACAAGTGAATCTCACTTTGCTTTTACCTCATTTACACATTCCAAAACTTGGAGGAGGAGAAGAGACCTCAGAGAGAAAGAGGTAGTCTTACCCAGCTGAGGAGCAGACAGGCCTGTGTTAAGGGTTGCCCAGGCAGCAGAGACTTGAAGGGCAAAATCCTGGAGAGAAGAGAAGCACGGTGAAAGACCCAAAAATCCTTTAGCCATTAGCTGATGGGTAGGTCTTCAAAGTTACAGAAAAACGATGAGAGACTTAAGAGATGAGCTGTTCGGTAGCACGAGGTTCTTCAGGCCCCGAAGTTGGAAAGGTGAGGCCATGGTAAATAATTTCAACTGAAACTTGAGACGGGACACAGTGTAGACATGAAGACCATACTTGAGGATTAAGATTGTGTGTCTTAGAGTATTTTTATCATGTCTTCGTATTGGAAGGAAGCTTTAGCTGGATATTTTAGATCTCCCTACAAAAGATATCTTCTTTTAAAATAATGTTTCCTAGTTGTTTATTGCTGATATATGAAAATGCAATTTACCCTTGTAAATTATTCTTATAGCCAGTCACCTTGCTTAAATACTATTACTTTTAATACTCTGTTAGTAGATTACTTTGAATTTTCCTTTTCTTTTCTTTTTTTAATTTAATTTTTTTATTGTTGGGGATTCATTCAGGGTACAAGAAAACAGGTTACATAGATTGCATTTGTTAGGTAAAGTCCCTCTTACAATCATGTCTTGCCCCCCAAAGGTGTGGCACACACCAAGGCCCCACCCCCTCCCTCCTTCCCTCTCTCTGCTCTTCCTTTCCCCACCCCTCCCTCCTTCTTTCTCTCTCTGCTCTCCCCTTCCCCCACCCCCACCATGACCTTAATTGTCATTAACTGTCCTCATATCAAAATTGAGTACACAGGATTCATGCTTGTCCATTCTTGTGATGCTTTACTAAGAATAATGTGTTTCACTTCCATACAGACGTTAAGGCTGTAACGTCTCCATTTTTTTTTTTAATGGCTGAATAGCATTCCATGGTGTATATATACCACAGCTTGTTAATCCATTCTTGAGTTGGTGGGCATTTAGGCTGTTTCCACATTTTGGCGATTGTAAATTGAGCTGCAATAAACAGTCTAGTGCAAGAATCCTTGTGATAGAAGGATTTTTTTCCTTCTGGGTAGATGCCCAGTAATGGGATTGCCGGATCAAATGGGAGGTCTAGCCTGAGTTCTTTGAGGGTTCTCCCTACTTCCTTCCAAAAAGGTTGTATTACCTTGTTTCCCCGAAAATAAGACAGCATCTTATTTTAAGGTGTGCTGCCAAAGATGCACTAGGTCTTATTTTCAGGGGACATCTTATCTTTCCTGTAAGTAGGTCTTATTTTCGGAGGACGTCTTATTTTGGGGAAAACAGGGTAGTTTGCAGTCCCACCAGCAGTGCAAAAGTGTTCCCTTCTTTCCACATCCATGCCAGCATCTGCATTTTTGAGATTTTTGTGATGTGTGCCATTCTTGCTGGGGTTAGATAGTATCTCAGGGTGGTTTTGATTTGCATTTCTCTAATAATTAGGGATGATGAGCATTTTTTCATATATTTGTTAGCCATTCATCTGTCGTCTTTAGAGAAAGTTCTATTCATGTCTCTTGCCCATTGATATATGGGATTGTTGGCTTTCTTCATGTGGATTAATTTGAGTTCTGTATAGATCCTACTTATCAAGCTTTTGTCCGATTCAAAATATGCAAATATCCTTTCCCATTGTGTAGGTTGTCTATTTGCATTGGTGGTTGTCTCCTTAATTGTACAGAAGCTTTTCAGTTTAAAGAAGTCCCATTTGTTTATTTTTGTTGTTGCAATTGCCACGGAAGTCTTCTTCATGAAGTCTTTCCCCAGGCCGATATCTTCCAGTGTTTTTCCTATGTTTTCTTTGAGGATTTTTATTGTTTCATGCCTTAAATTTAAGTCCTTTATCCATCTTGAATCAATTTTTGTGAGTGGAGAAAGGTGTGGGTCCAGTTTCAGTCTTTTACATGTGGATATCCAGTTCTCCCAACACCATTTATTGAATAGGGAGTCTTTCCCCCAAGGTATGTTCTTGTTTGGTTTATCAAAGATTAGGTGGTTGTAAGATGTTAGTTTTATTTCCTGGTTTTCTATTCGATTCCAAATATCTATGTCTCTATTTTTGTGCCAGTACCATGCTGTCTTGACCACTATGGCTTTGCAGTACAGCCTAAAATCCGGTATGCTGATGCCCCCAGCTTTGTTTTTATTACCAAGAACTGCCTTAGCTATACGGGGTTTCTTCTGGTTCCATACAAAATACAGAATCATTTTTTCCAAATCTTGAAAGTACGATGTTGGTATTTTAATAGGAATGGCATTGAATAGGTAGATTGCTTTGGGAAGTATAGACATTTTAACAATGTTGATTCTCTCTCTGCTATTTCCTTTCTTAGGATTTCATAATTCTCTTTATAGAGGTCCTTCACCTCCTTTGTTAGGTATATTCCTAGGTATTTCATTTTCTTTGAAATTGTGAAGGGAGTTTTGTCCTTAATTAGCCTCTCATCTTGACTGTTATTGGCATATACAAAGGCAACTGACTTGTGGACATTGATTTTATATCCTGAGACATTACTGTATTTTTTGATGACTTCCAGGAGTCTCGTGGTTTATTCTTTGGGGTTCTCTAAGTATAAGATCACGTCATCAGCAAAGACGGAGAGTTTTGTTCTCCTCTGCTCCATTTGGATTCCCTTTATTTCCTTGTCTTGCCTAATTCTATTGGCTAGAACCTCCAGCACTATGTTGAATGGTCATGGTGACAGAGGACAACCTTGTCTGGTTCCAGTTCTAAGAGGAAAAGTTTTCAGTTTTACTCCATTCAGTAAAATATTAGCTGTGGGTTTGTCATAGATAGCTTCAATCAGCTTCAGAAATGTGCTACCTATGCCTATACTCTTCAGTGTTCTGATTAGAAAAGGATGCTGGATTTTATTGAAAGCTTTTTCTGCATCTATTGACAGGATCATATGGTCTTTATTTTTGCTTCTGTTATTATAATGGATAAAATTTATGGACTTGCGTATGTTAAACCAGCCTTGCATCCCTGGGAAGAAACCTACTTGATCATGATGTATGACTTTTTTGATGATAAGCTGTAATTTATTGGTTAGGATTTTGTTGAGAATTTTTGCATCTATATTCATGAGTGAAATTGGTCTGAAGTTCTCCTTTTTAGCTGAGTCTTTTCCTGGTTTTGGTATCAGGTATTTTGAATTTTCTAAGAAAAAAATTGATCATCTATGAATAATGGCAATTTTATTTCCTCTTCTCTAATTCGTAAGCCTCTAATATTATTTTCTTTTCTCATTGTTTTGGCAATAGTTTGTATGGCAAATTATGTTTCTAGATTTTTTAATACTATCCTCATATACAACTGGGTAAGACCAATGTGCTATATAATCTTTTTAATGCACTATTGAATTTGATTTACTAAAACTTTATAACTTTTACATCTATAGTAATAAGTGGCATAGCTGTGTTAATTTTCCTTTCTTACAGCTCTTTGCTATTTTTTATAAAGCGTTTACGGCCTTCATATTATCTGATGATATTATATCAACATTAGTTTTATTTTGTTCTCTTTGCCTGGTTAATCATTTTTATTCTTTTACTTAATGTGTGTTATTTTATTATAAAATTTGTATAGTGAACAGCAAATATCTGTATTTTATTTTATATTTGGTGAGTTAGCTCATTTACGTTTGTAATAATTATCCATATATTAGGACTTCTACTCGGTTCATTTATTATTTCAACTTCTCACACTTCAACGCTTTTTAAAATTTTTTTCTTTATTTTCTAAAAAGTTATCTGAATAGTCTATCATATAAGTCAAGGACTTTCATAAGCCCTAATGTCCCTTGGTTTCTCCCAACTCCATCATCTTGAGTTCATCTAGACTTCTGATTCTTGGTTTTTTAAGATGTGCTTTCTTTTTCTCTTTCATTTGGTCTCAGCTGTTTTTAAAGACAAACTTTACCAAAATATTTGATCATCTTTATTTCACAAAGCCCTTGAATCATTTCTTCCACTTGTTTCTACCTTATGTAATATGTCATTGAAAAATGTTTTACATGTGGGTTTTTACATGTCAAACATTGACACTGTATGTTTTAGGGTATTTTTATCATGCTTTCACATTTGAATGAAGGTTTAGCTGGATATGAAATTCTACCTTTCAAAATTTAATAGTACTTCTCCATCATCTTCCTGTATCCTTCCTTGCTTCTGAAAAATTTAATATTATTCTTATTCTTTTGTAGGTGATATCTTTCTCTTTCCCTCCCTCTCTCTCTGGAAGCATTTACAGTTTTTCCTTATCTTGATATTCTTAAATTTCAGCATAATTTGGGTCTAGCAGTATATTTTTTCTTATCTTCTGTCTTACTTTCTATGGGTCCTTTCAATCTAGGGCCTTTTATCTTTTGTTAATTTGGGTAGAATTATCTCCATTGTTCCTTCAAATATTTCTTCCTCCCGATTTATAACTTATTTTTTTCCTTTGTGAGACTGCTTTTGCCTTTTATATCTCGAATTTTACAATTTCAATTTTTAAAATAATTTTCTGCTAAGGAAAATTCCTCAAGTTAATCTCTCAGTTCACTAAGTCATTCCCCAGCTGAATATTTTCTGCAAGTTACCATCATTATCTCAACTATTACATTTTTCACACCCAACATTTCTACTTGATTTATGTTATGGTTCCTTTGTTTTCATTTTGTATTGCTAATACTATCCCTTTAAAAAATATATATGTAAATTCTTGATTTGTCACTTCTAATACATCAGTATCTATGGCATCTATAATTCTGTGTGCTATTTTTCTTTGGAAATATTTAGTACTTCTCTCTTGATTTGTGAGCTTCTATTTCTCTGTGTTTATAGGCTACTCTGTCCAACAAGACCAATGGTGAAAGGCCAGACCTCCACCTGCACCTACCTGTCCTGATATGTTGAAGGTGGGCCATAGAGTCAGTCCAGGCATCAGAAACTACTCCTCACCCCACTGAACAGCTCCTCAGATGTGTTCTTTACTTTAGAAAGAATTAGCATCCCCAAAAGGAAATTTTAATACACCAGCCCTGGGTGGTTAGACATGGGAGAGCAGTGACCACCTGAAACAAATCAATCTCACTCCTTCTCAGGTGTAGAGCTTCCACCAACCCCTGGTTTTACACCTGAGGAGCCCTGGTTCTTGTTCATGAGGTCTGTTCCAGCCCTGTCTGTGCCAAGGCCATGAGGGTCAGATGAAGGAGGAGAGAGGAAGACTGAGAAACAACAGGCCATCTCTTTTTTCTCCTGTCTCAGCAGCCCAGACACCTTCTCCTTTGAGCTATGTCCATTCAAGACGCATACACTTGACAGTTAAAAACAGCCTCTGTCTCCCCAGCTGTTCTTTATAGCTCTTTCTGCATCTCCAAGTTTCTCTCTATAGTTCCTCAAAGCCACTAGGTCAAGCTAGTTCACCATCTTCTTAAAAATCCCACTTGACTTTTCCTTCTTACAAGTTTCATGCTCCTCCCCATAGACCTTCCTTTTAAAAGTAGTTATCCCTGGGATAGCAGTGCACTGGTGCTAGTGGGACTGGGTGCTCTGGGCTAGCTCTTCCCTGAACAAGATGAGGTTTAAGTGCTCAGGGTAAGTGGAAGGGGCACTGACCACACATCATGGCTGGGTGGCCTTGGCTAAGTCCATTTACTTCCCTGAGCTTCAGTATCTTCTTCTGAAAAATCACATTAATAAAAACACTGACCTCATTGGGCTGGTGCAAGATTCAGGTGAGAATTTGGGTGAGAAGGGGCTTTGTAAACAGTAACATGAGGTGATTTTATTGGTCATCTGGAGGCAGGGAAGGAGTTTTGGGCTAGGGGAAAATTCACTTTTTGCCAACCTTAAAATTTTACCGAAGTGTTGGCCCTGTGAAAAAGCCTGATGCAACTGAACATTCTCTTAATATAGAGAATGACGAATCTGTATTTCTTGCCAGAGTTGTCACATTCTTCCAAGAGAGCAGACTTTTATGGGCCCCTGGAAGATCTGCCGGGGTCTATTTCTGAGGACGGGAACATTGTGCCTTGTTGGCAAGGCTTGTTAAACCAAGGTCACTTGTGGTCATTAAAGAATCTGGGTCTGCCTTTGCAATGTTTGGGTGAGACATCAAATCCAGTTCTCCATTGTTCTCCAATTTGGATTCACGGCTTTTGCTACGCTCAGTACCTTTTGCTTCTTGGTTTGATGGGGTCTTTTTCTAGTTTTGTTAGAGAAGAGAGCTGTGGGAGAAGAGAATGGAGCAGGTCCAAGTCAAAGATAAGTAGCAGAGGTGGAAATGAATAAGAATAATGTGTTCTCTGAGAATTTATACAAGGACAACGCTAATGAGACTTTGTTTTCAATTACTTAAAATGTAGTTTGTCATTGAAAAGATGATGTAATGGCTTTAACACAGAAAACAAGCCAGAATCCCCAACCATATCCAACTATTTGTATTTTTGCACATTCTTATCTATTTCTTGTCTTTTCATCACGCATGCATAATGCATATTTCATTTTATGGCCTGCATTTTTTTTCACTGAACATTATATAATAAGCATTTTCCTTTTAAAGTTTGCATGTTAATGACTAGATAATAGAATTTTTGATACTGTTTTGTAGTTAATAAAGCCATCCCCCCCCACACTCACACACTTGGGGACCTTTTAGTTGCCTTCAATTTTTTTGTTTGTTTCCTTATTTTTTTGCTAGTGTCATGAATGTCTGTGCATTTTGCTTTTTGCTGTTGTTGAATGATTACTTTTGTATTAATTCCAAAATTCCTAAGGATGAGATGGATGGGGAAATATACACAGGCATCGTCATGGTTATTTTACATTGTTTATAAAAAAAAAAATTCTTCCATACTTCAATGTTTGCTCAGAGATCTTTTTCTTCTTGAATATGTGCTTCAAATTTGTTTTCGTTTGGACTTCTTTGCTTAACAACAAAATTTAATGCTTTCCATATATTTGTGGTTTTTCTACATCTTACTATTAAAATTAAAAAATAATCTTCCACAAATTTTCAGAACTTTTTGAAAACCCTCAGGAGAATTCCCAAAGAAAAATTTCCTAAGAAACTCACATTTAAAAATTAATCAAATGTAAGTGCTTTGTGGCCACAAAGCAAAGAGAAGTGTCAGGCTAATTCGTCTCTTATTTATCTCATTAAGTGACTTTTTTATGTAATTCAAGACCTGTCAGGAGTGCTTTAAAGAATTTTGCAAATAAAATATGGATACTACCCCCCAAAGCTCTCCATTGCTCCAGAACTATGACCACATGACTGACCAGGATTCAAAAATTGCTCAGTGTTCTAAGAAAAGAACAGAACAAGAGGTATGGGATTCAGAGTGTGGAGAGATTATTTCTTCTAGCTTGAGTAATGGAATGTGAATACTCAGAGAAGACTTATTGGAAGGAATTATATCTGAGATGAATGAATAGGATCTGAGGTAGGGTCTATTTTAGAACAGCAGTGGGAGAAGACCTTTCACCCATTTCGTAAGAACTTTTTACCCATTTTATGTGAGGGAGTACATGAGATTTTAACTAAGTCTTCTAAGTTATAGCTGTTCTTCTCCAGAATGGGAAGTGAAGTTAGGCAGCAAGGGTAATCCATGGATACAAGTTCACATGAAAGGGACAGGTTTCCATGTAAGTGTGAATTTAAAAACAAACTTGAAGAAAAACAAGTGACTAGTTTCAGGCCAGGTATGGTGGCTCACGCTGTAATCCTAGCATTCTGGGAGGCCGAGGTGGGAGGATCCCTTGAGTTCAGGAATTTGAGACCAGGCTGAGCAAGAGTGAGACCCCATCTCAATTAAAATTACAAAAACTAACTGGGCATGGTGCTGAATGCCTGTATCCCAGCTATTCAGGAGAATGTGGCAGGAGAATCACTTGAGCCCAAGAGTTTAAAGTTGCTGTGAGCTATGACACCAAGGCACTCTAGCCTGGGCCACAGAGTGAGACTCAGTCTAAAAAAAAAAAAAAAAAAACTGGCTAGTTTCAATTATCTTCACAATGTTTCAAAAATATTGTGTATTTTGAAAGACCAGAAACTTCAAGGAAACTCAATGCTTCTCAACCCTTTCCATGACATGGCCCACAGAGAGATATATTTTGGTTATACCTGGATAAGCAGACAAGGTTACTGGCTTCCCAAATTAGTGGCCCAGAATCCTGGCATCAGGCCATGCTGATGGTCCAGAGGTTGAGAAGATCAATTTCTACGTACCCTAAGAACCCATTAGGCAAACACTATGTGGGGAGTTCTGCTGATAGATAAAGATCATTAATAAAAACAGTATCCAGACCTAGTCAGCATAATAAATAACCAATGAATTAGCCATTGAAAGTGGTAAAGAAGAAAAAAGAAGACTTATTATGGTCCTTGATTGGTCCTACCTTTGCCAGTCTGCCACAGGATAGAGAAAAATCCAGTATTACACATAAAATAATAATAAACATTTTCTGTGTGATCAGATAAGTTTCTTTTTGAGTTTTATCTTCCAAGGAGCATGCCTTCATTTTCCCTCCTTATTTTCCCCAACAGAAATCATCTCAACAATAGATCAGACACAGATTAGAATAATAGAACTTCATGGTTCAAAGGTATCTTTACGGCCACCCTTTTCCCAGTGAAAGAATCCCATCTATAGCTTCTCTGATAAGTCACTAGTACGCACTAACGGCCCCAGCTTGAAAAGCATCCAGAGACAGGAAATTTACTTATGGAACATGTTATGAGACTAGCTGATGAGAATAATGATGAGAATAATTTAACTGATGGTCTCATTTCAGTAAGTTCAAAACGAGGGATCAAATAATGCTCACATTTCCCACAGCTGGAAAGGTAACAAATACATTTCTTCCTATTCCCATTCAATAAATAGAGCAGTTCAGTCTATGCATTTATTTATTTACTTAAATCCTGTCTTGCTTCAGAATTGTTTTAACTAGACATGGCATATTGGTCATCTAGGATTCGATAGAATAGCAGTAGAAAGGTTAGAGAGCAATTTAAAAGGTTTTGCATAATAGAAAAAAATAGCTTTACATGGGTATTATAAAAAAAGTTGCACAGTTGGGTGCAGAGCTTTGTGGAAAAATTCCTGAAAATCTTTGGTGCACTACTGTACTTATTATATTAAACAGTCTAACAGCTGTTTTTTTTATCTTTCTAAATTGGAAAACAGAGCAGTCTCATGAGCTAACGCCACATCAAAGTGGCATGTTTCAACACTTCAATGTCCTGAGTTGCCAGAGTTGAGTTTTCCGGGCGCCCTGGCTATCCCTCTGTTCTTGGAGACAGATGCTGGAGTGGTGACTCGAGGGCAGTAGAAGTCAGAAATTCTTGGTTCTCCTTCCAGATTGTGTGGAAACACTTTTTCTCACCTCAGTTTCTCTGGTGAGGCCCTTTGCCATATAAAGGGATTTTGGGCAAATGGAAATATTTGAAGGGTTGCCATGTGGAAGAAGGATTTAAGCCTAATCTGCTGGTCCCAGAGGATGGAACTAGGACCAAAGATAGTCGCTGATACAAAGAGATGGATTTTGAGTCTACGGAGAGAGGAAATGTAAGGAAAACAACGCTGCTTCTTACAGGACAAACAACCTCATTTGTGCTATTTAATTCTTCTAGCAACTCATGAGGTATGTATTGTTTTACCAACTAGGAAACTGATACTCAGAGAGGGTAGGTAACTAGATGACAGTTATATCACTACTGAGTATGCCAGAACTAAGACTTGGCTCAAGACAAGATCATCAGTTGTGTGGAGTTAATTAAAGGAATTAACCACTGAGTTATATATACTCCCTTGAAAAAAATGGAATAGGAAAAAACCCTCAAAAGTCAAACATTATTTAACAAGCAATAAGGTACTATCGGATTTATGGATGATCAAGATGGACCTACATCTATAAAAGCAAAGATTTAGGACTGGAGATGGGCACACTTGCCCGGGAAACCCACAGACAGCTACAACCCATGGAAGGATCATCCTCATAGGCAAAACCCAGTCATTTTGCAGAAGACAAATCTCAAGAAATAGCTGGATAAATGACCACCGCCAAGAGCTTGTTTTAATCGAGGATGCTGTCTGCTGTCCCTGGAAAACTTTCTAATAATCAGCACTGCAATAGACAGAATGGGCTGCCGTGGGAGGCAGGGAGACCCCGTTCCTGGGCAGAGCTCGGTGTGTACATGTTGAGGTGGCAGATTTAAGGATCCTAAGGCTTCTTCTACCACAGAGAGTCTATAATTTCCTCTCTGCAGGGTGTCTGGACTAAAATAGCAACTAAGGAAAATGAAAGGGAACACCCTTGGAGGAATGAGAAGGAGGAGATCACAGTTTACAACATACTTGGGTCTCTACAAATTTCTGCACATGCAGAGTAAGAACTAAGGTCCAAGCGAAGGATCCTTTGCAAAAATGGGCAGTATTAGCCTTGTGCAGAAAGAATCCCAGGCAGTAGGGGAGCTGGTCTTCCTGTTCTGACTGTCCAGGAAGGACAGAGATCTTCCCTTCCTAATGTTGTAGAAGAATGGATAATAGTTGCAGAAAAAGGAAGAAATCTGCCAGGATTTCCCAGCAAAATAAGGATGGGCTCTGCACAGGAACGCAAGTCTCCTGACTGCCGGGCAGCTCAATGAGGTTCTCTCTGCTGAGAAGCACTGCCCATTAGTCTCTACTAATGGGCAGTGAGAATGGTATTTGCCCCAGGCTCTGGGCTTCCTGGGGGCTGGGTGGCTCATCGCTCAGACCTCTGACTCACTATGAACCCTACATCCCCAGTGCTGGATCCTCAGTCAATCTTTGGAACCTGCAACCTACTGTCCTACGTTGGTTTCCATGGTTGCCATTTACCAAGCAAAGGTATTTAGCTTGCCTAAAACTATGCGTTAGAAATAGCACATGTCTCCAAGATCATCTAATTTAATCCTGGTATTTTATCCATGAGAAAATAGAAAGCTCAGAGAGAAGTAAGTTGTGTCTCAGTCATCGCTAAACATTGTGTAAAGTGCCAGTGGTACGCCACGTCTGATGCTAGGGGGTGCCGTGACTATGGCAGTCTTTGAAAACATCCCAAGGAACACACAAAACATCAGGTCGTAGAGCCTGGTAGTTAAGGTTAAGAATTGGAGCCAGGATTCCTGGGCTCTGGTATTGATTCACAGGCAGATTTGATTTAGACCGATGTCTTTTCTAGGCTTCTGTTTCTCCAATTATGCCATGATGGGGTGAACATTTTCCACATTTCTCCTCCTGAGGCTGATGAGGATTGGCACAGTTAGGCTTGGGAAACCGTGGAGAGGGAGCCCAGAGGCGCCAGAGGCATCATGGTATGTTTGACAGGGCCCTGCCCGTGTACTCACCTTGCCAGTTGAGAGAAGGCCTGGAATGTGGGGGCTAGGGTGGGGGAGCTAGATGTTCCTACTGTTTATAGACTTGGTATTGTAGTAATGAACACAGAGTTGGCCCTGGCACATGCCATATCAAAGGGACCTTCCCTGAGTGATTCACCTCTTGTGGAAACTCTTTGCCTGGACTTGCTCCTGGAGGGCAGGGCCCTTGACTTCACTGATCCCAGGACAGTGCCCAGCTCACCACAGGCACTTAACAAGTGACATGTGCTTGCCTCCTCCCAGGAGCATCTTCAGGTAATAATAGACAGCGGACTGCTCGCTTCATTGTCTCTGTTTATAAAACTGCATATATTAGACAGACTTACTTTTAAAAAAAAAATACACACTCATCCACTCGTTTGGGAAGTATTTTGAGCCTGCTGTGGATGAGAGTGCAGGGGGCCTGTGGCTATTTTGCAGCAAAATGGGGCGGGGGGAGTCTCCAGCATCATAGGACAATGGGAAAAATACTTAAGTGGGAGTCCAGAACCCTATATCTGAATACTGGGCTTGTGCTGGGAGACTTTATACGAGACTTAGATATCTGTACATAATAGCACTTTAGAGTTTAAAAAAAAAATTATACGTGATTTATATAGGCTTTATAATAGCCTTCTGCACGTGGCATTATTTTTTACCATTTCTTCCAATTTTCTAGAGGAGAAAGTGAGTTTTGGGAAACTTAAGGTAACTCAGGATCCCAGAGGTACAGGGCAGTGCTGGATTTTGATGTAAAGTCTTGTCACATCAGAGCCTCTTCTCGCCAACGTTCACTTGATAGCCTAGGCCCCAGGTTCCCTATCTGCAAAGGTATTGGATGATCTCTGCAATCCTGTCCAACTGTGATCATCTGTGGTTCTACGGATGAGGCCAAGTGCATTTTCAAGCACCTAGGTTTAAAATTAAGTTGCCATGCTGTGCGATAGAGAGAGACAGCAAGGGGGGAAATGGCCTCATCACCCCTACCTTCTGAGGGTGGTGGCAGAGTGAGAAGGGGACTGGCTTTGGAGCCAGATTATGGCTGCATACAATTTTGCCTCTCTCATTTATTAATAGTGAGACTCCAGACAAATCATTAAACTTCTTTGAACCTCTGCTTTCTCTCCTGAGTTTCCAAATGGTGGCAAAGATACTGACTTTCTCTGTGGATGGCTGTGAAGATCATACAAAATTACTTTAAAAAGATGATGCTCTTAATACCAGTAGGCATGTAGTGATGCGTATTAAGAGTTAGTTTCCTTTCCTTACTTTCGTCTGGTAGATATAAAAATTCAGCCTTCTGTCAACAACAAATATTTGCTTAATTTCATGTGGCCCTGACAGTATAAGCTGTACCTGTTGGGAGGAGGTTTAAGTCCCTTGCACATCTATACGTTGGAGTGTGTCCAGGAGCAAAGGAGGACAAGCAAGTATGATCTGGCTGGAGGAGATAGTAAGGGTCACAGCCAGAAGTACCATGGTATGTGGAATGCTTGTTTTCCTGAGATAATGTACCTTATTCATATTATTACATAATATATCCACGTTTCCCTTTGTATTAAAACAGCGTCTGGCATAAAGCAAACAATAAATATGTGTTGAGCATGTGAATTAATTTTTGAACAAAAAATAATGTTTTAAAGTGCTCCCAGGTAAAATTGGTGTTCCAGGAAGACTGATCATACTTTAGTGTCTCGCCGCACCCAACCTCACTCCTACCCTGAGAAACACAAGCGCCACAGAGATTCATTTTTTTATTCTGCAGATGAGAAACCTCGGCTCACATATGTAAAAGTAGCTGAGCTGCCTAAGCACAGTCTCCTGAGTCCCACTGAACCACACTGCTTTGCCTCCAGGCTTCAAGACTTTCACCTTCTCTTTAACATCTGCTTTTTTTGATTCCTCCACACACACTCCTTGGAGGTTAGATCTGAACCTGCTGTGCTCCGCTGGGGCTGGGTTTCACAATTTTGACAAACATTCCGTTTGCCCATGTTTGTTTTCAGAATCCTCAATACCAACTGTTTGAGTAGCACAATTAGTGAAAGGGTTTAAGACTGTTTTGATTATTTCTTCCATTTTTGTCTCCAAAGTACTTAAGTAGGAACATTTTTTGTGCTTGGGAGAAAAATGCCAAGTCTGGCCTTGTTTCTGAGGAGAGGGCGCAGAGGAGAAAACTTCTCAGCCTGCTGTAGTCCCTGGAATGACAACCTGAGCTCTTGCATTTTGTCCCTGTCGGGGACCTGTAGCATACCAGTTTTCCTGCTTGGGCACAATCTTCTCTGAAGCCCCATCTGGGAAACTTTCCAGGAAGAGACGCCCAGTTTTGTAAACCTCGTTGCCACCTTTTCCAAGACGTTCACTTCCCACCATACCAAACATTTCCTCTTTCTTTTCACCACCCCTGCCTCCCTCCCTTAGACCTCTTCCTTGACCCGACATTTCCCTGACTGTCAGAACTTGTTTCTTGTTGGTTGCTTCCCTCTAAACCTAGATACACCCCAGTGCAGTGTCCTTGACAAAACAATGTGTTGTGGTGATGCAACAGCCCGAGGTGTCAAAATAATTAGGTAATTAAGGCAAGGGAAGGTTAGGGTTTCTTCTGTCTGGAAAGACAAACACACACACGCACCCAAAGAGAAAAGCAGAACAAGGAAGATAATTTCACATCTCCTGTGTTTCTCTCTTGCTCTTTGGCCTAATCCAAAAGTTCACTACCTAGAATTGATTCTTGCAGAGCCCCTGTCTAAGAATGCACCTGACCTAGAGGGAGTGGCAAGTTTGAACACCAAGGAATAGAACATTTGTAAGGTTTCAACACACTCCTCCCTGTTTGTTTTCACACCAGCCCCACCCTAAGCTCCTCCTGATGCAATGGCCCCAGATAGTGGCTCAATGCCATGGATGGGATATTACTCAAAGGGGTCTGTGGGTGCTAAGGGCAAAGTCTCCTCCCAAGAAACAAGCCATCAAGGTTATGTTCCCTTGGCTCTTATTTGTTCAGTTGTTCAACACTCAGCACTCATTAAGAGCCCTGCTTTATTTTAGGGACTGTACTGGGAGCATGGGATGGAGCAAGAGGACTCCCACTTAAATATTCTTCCTATTGCCTGTGGTGCCGGAGACTCCCCATTTTGCTGCAAGACTGCTGTGGGCACTCTGCACTGTCATGCAGAGAACAATGTGAATGAAATGGGCCCTGTTCTGGAGGAGCTCACTGTCCAATGAGAAAGTAGTCATTTGGGCAAATATCATAGTCTACTGTGATGATGGAGCTCCAAGTGAGGTCTGAACAAAGTTCTGGAGGCCTTGGAGGAAGGTGTGACCAACCCCTGGGGAGGGGGCTTCTGAGAACAAGTAAAGAGGAGGTGACGTTTGAATTATAAGCTAAAGAATGAGTAAGGTTTCTCTGCTAACAGGACCAAAGAAGGCATTCTAGGCGAAGGAAGAGCATATTCAAAGGCAGGGAGGTGAAAGGGCATATTGTTTTCTGAGAATGCAAAATTCATTGAGACTAAAATAGGAGTTATGGTAGGGGGATGAGGAGATGTGGCTGAATAGGTGGGCTGGGGCAGAATTGAGGGTGTCCTTAACCAGATGCCTGGAGCGTGGCCTGCCTTGATGGCATGAGGTTACTGATGGAGATTTGGGGGGCAGAGTTGGGGGGGGTGTGTGTGTGTGAATAGGTCTATGTCGGCAGCTACAGCTCTTCCTTCAGTCATCTCCCTGCTGGGGGCCACCCTCTCACATCTCTGCTCATCAACCTTCAGTCCTACTTTCTTCAGCCATAAACTGAAACAACCTTCAGAACCACAGTCTTCCCAGGAAGAGACCCCCCTCAGGGGACCGACTCCAGGGGGCTAGAGTCAGCCTCCCACAGGAAGCGCACAGTAGAGTGTGAACACAGAGGCACTGGCTTCCGAGAGTGCTGGGTTTGAACCTTGCCTCTGCCTCTCTTCAGCTAGGACGGTATCTTGAGCAAGTTACTAAACTGGGTACAGCCTGTGATTGCCCTTTGGAAAATGGAATTGAAAGGTTATCATGCCTTCCTCTTTGGATTTTCTTGGGAAAGTGAGTCATGATTTGTAGCACATGAAATGCCCAATGTAACACAGGGCCTTGTAACTGGTGTTGCTTAGCCCCATTACCTGACACACTTGTCAATTCTTAAGAGTGTGACCCTAAGACGTAGGCAAGAGGGACCCTTGCCTTGGGCCATTTGCTTTACCTCTGAAGGTAGATACCAGAGCAGATCACAAACACAAAAATAAATAAGCCTGAAAAAGAAGATGTGGGCAATTCTGTCTCTCAGGATTTGACACTCAGAGCAGACACAGCCAGACCCATAACCCGAAACATCCATTTCAGGTTAACCACAAACACAACCGAGACCCCCAGATCTATAGATATTTTACCTTATGTCCTCATAACAAAAGGCAAATGTTCCTGGATGCTGTGAAGTTTGGGTTTGTGTTAGTACAGACTTCAGAGATGTGTGCTGCTTTGGAGAACAGGAAGGATTTGAATGGCTAAAGTACTTCATTAAGAGAAATAAAACAATTAATTTCCCTGTGAAGTCCTTCCTCTTAGTGTAAATGTAGTAATAGATTCAAAAGTCATGCTGAGGGTCCATTTTCTTGCTTCTTTTCTTTATGTTCCAATTCATGACTCGGGACTCGGGAGGCAGTCATGAATTAGTGTGGATTTCTGACTGTTGCTCAGGGCAGCTGAGGGATGTTTTGCAAAATCAAATAATTCTTATTACTCTTACATTAGGATATACGTAGGTTGAGACATAACCTGTATGACAAATACGGTACAGATTCATACCATTTTCAACTAAGCAGCCATTAAAAGCTGACATTATAAGTAGTTTAATGTTTTCAAAGAAATAATTAAACACAATTTAATTAAATGCCTAAATAATTAATTTTTTTAAAATTAACTTTAATTTTCACTTAAAATGTTGACATCTATTAATTATAATTTATTTGCAGTTTTCTTTTGAATGTTAACTAATCATTTTTAATATTTGAAATATTTTTAAAGAGACATTTAAAAAATATATACAGAAAGTAATTTATTATTTTTTATTAATTCATAAACACATAGATCATGTATACATTCATGAATTTATGGGGTACAATGTGCTGATTTTATGTACAACTTGGAATGCTTATATTGAACTAGTTACTATATCCCTCACCTCATTTACTTAATTATTGTGTGAAGACATTTATACTCTGTACTTAATAGATTAGACATGTACCCTTGCAATATATTCACTTTAATTTACATTTTTAATGAAAATATATTCAAATTGTATACATTTCAAATACAATTGCTACTTGTCTTATTATTCTTTTTTTTTTTTTTTTGTAGAGACAGAGTCTCACCTTATCGCCCTTGGTAGAGTGCCGTGGCGTCACACAGATCACAGCAACCTCCAAATCCTTGGGCTTAGGTGATTCTCTTGACTCAGCCTCCCAAGTAGCTGGGACTACAGGCGCCCACCACAATGCCCGGCTATTTTTTTGTTGCAGTTTGGCCGGGGCTGGGTTTGAACCTGCCACCCTCGGCATATGGGGCCGGCGCCCTACTCACTGAGCCACAGGCGCCACCCATCTTATTATTCTTTTGATCAGCATCGTCCAATAGTCCAACAGAACTTTCTGGTATCACGGAAATGTTCTGTGTCTGTGCTGCCAAAATGGCAACCACTCAGCACAGGTGGCTGTTGGCTTCACGAAATGTGGCTATTACAACTGAGGACTGTTTACTTTTATTTCATTTTAATAAACTTAAATTTAATTACTTACATGTGGCTAAGTTTTGCATCATTAAAACCAGTTTTACATCATTAAAACCAGAGCAAGCCTAGATGATAATAGGAATAAAAAAGCACAAGAGGCCCTTAGAAAAGAGGAAAGCTTGAAGGAAAAAACAAGGAAATAAAGAAATGATCTGCCTGATTCTTTAAAATAGAGATAATGAAAGTAAGAAAATTGACTTGCACACAGAAAAACCCATGTGTGATGATATGAACCGACAAAAAAGGCGGGGTCAGCAGTGGGGAACAGACAACAAAGACAAGAGCAGGTGTTTGAATGTTAGTATGAAGTTTTTAGAATAATAATAGTATTCAGCCAAGCATAAAAATGCTTTTTATAGCTCTAATGAATCGATGTTTTCAAGGGAAAAAACAAAAATGGAAAACCTCTAGATCTAGCAGGAATTATGTTGGAATGTGGTATTGAAATGTCTAAACATGTAAGACAGATAAAAAGTAGAAAAATGAATTTTCATTACCCAATTCAACAACATTGCTCTGGGGACAGAAGTCACATCGAATAATTAACAATTATTATGCATATCCATGAACTATACCAAAGAGGAAAACAAGGGTGTCACAGTTAATATCATTGGTTTTATACCTCTTATAAAAAGTACAGATTTTAAGTGAAAAACTAAAAGAGAGATTTGTTTAAAAGATTGCCAAAAGCCAGCCTACAATGACACTAACATGGGTGATGAGGAAAAAGGTATAGAAGCCGAAATTTAAGGCAAAAATCCAGAAGCATTTTTTGTGCTATATATGGTTCAGAATTTACATTTATTACTGGAAGAGAAGTCTAAATTGTGCTAACTTAAATCACACTATTTGGAATAATTCAAAGATTATACTCAGTATTTGGGGGCTCTGCCCAAAGATAGAACATCTTATAAAAGCATCCACCATATTTGACCTGACAAGCATTCCTGAACTCATGACAGAAAACGCTATTAAAGCGATTAGACTTAATAGAGACAAGACATAAGATGTGCTGAAAGAAATTAGTGAAATACTAGAATATCCTCAAAGAAATACTGAGTTGCGATCTTTGGTGGAAAATAAAATTAATTTTGAATTTATGCCGTTCTCTGTTACTTGCTATGAACTGCTGCTTGGTGTTAATACTATTAGCAAGATATTACACCCAACAGATCAACTCTGGCTTTTTTATTCTTAAAGCATCTTTTCCTCTTACTATTCGAAAAACACGGTTTTTTCTAAATTAGAAAACTACTATGTCAAATACGCGACATAAGTGGTATCCCAGTGAAAGAAAAGAAAATTAGAAGAAAATAAAATAGGCGGGAAAAGATTCACATGTAAATAATCCCCAAATAACTATAAAACTATTTTCCAGTCACTACAGATGAGAGTATAGTGTCCACTAAAGAGAAATTTGAACAAATTGAGCAAAGTGTTGCTATTTTCAGTTTTTTTTTTATATCCCCACATTAAAATTAAAAAAAAGGAAAAAGTTAAGACATACTGTGGGCATTAGAACTTTTAAGACACGTGAAGCTGGTGGCAATGAAAGTAATAGCCATGTGCTGTATAATTATTTTCTGTGAGAGAGATGCCTCCTTCGATGTGACCCAAAACAATGATTGAAAGTGATATGTAAAATGCATGGTTTATTTTATTTATTTGTTTACTTATTTATTTTGAAACAGAGTCTCACTATGTTGTCCTGGGTAGAGTGCTGTGTTGTCACAGCTCACAGCAACCTCCACCTCCTAGGCTTAAGCGATTCTCTTGCCTCAGCCTCTCAAGTAGCTGGAACTATAGGCACCCCCCACAACGCCCAGCTATTTTTTTGTTACAGTTGTCAATGTTGTTTAGCTGGCTCCAGTTGGGTTCGAACCCTCCACCTTCGGTGTATGTGGCTGGCGCCGTAACCACTGTGCTACAGGCACTGAGTCTGTATGGTTTATTTTTTAATCTAAGTATTGCTATAGTAATTTTATTCACAATTTTAGTTGCTATTCCCTTTGGCAAATTGAGTGCAAAGGATAATCTGGTGTCTAACCCTTCAGGGAAGACTTGGAAAGACTTTCTGAGAGCTAGAGAAACAAGACTCTTGAATGACAGACATCTTTATCTTTAAAGCTAGAGAAGGAGTGTTTTCAGTTTTCTGTTGTGATGATTTCCTTCTCCTTGTCAGATTTGGTATTGAGAACACCAAACTCCCATCGTCTGTGAGCTCGAAGATGTCTGGATTTTCCAATCGCTAAGATGTTTGATAGGACTAACTCACAGAACCAAGTGACACGGAGACCTGGGAGAGACAGGTGGTGTCTGGGTGTCTAGGAAACAAGACCAGAAATTTTTTCCATATGGATCTCTTAAATATGATCCCCTATTTGTAAGCTCTGGTGCATTTGGAAGGGCATTGAAATCGACACACCCATCATCTTCCCCAGTCTTTATGGATAGGCATCATTTTGCTTGAGGCATATGATACATGAAACTGGACCCATGTTTGAAAATGAGGGTATCAATCAAAGCATATATAATATTAAGCTTCTCTGAGATGACTGCTGGGTGCAACAGATCTTTTGTTAAGGTGTTATTCTTTTAAATTTCCGATTAACATTTTTTTTGTTATACAAAAACATAATACCATGATTATGGAAATAAAAAGCCACCCACAAGCTTGCTATCTTTACAAATCATCTATTTTCACTCTTTCCTTGTCTTTTCCAAAAAAGCGTATTTTTTCACAGTGTTAGATGTGCAGCACAAATATATTTTTTGTTCTGATCTTTTTCCTCAGCACCACACAATGAATATTTCCAACGTGGTCTTTATAATGACCCATTTGAATGACTTCAAAATATTGCTTTAGAGACTATATTATAATTTATATCAGCATTCAAAAATTACTGAGGGAACTTTAAGTTACCCCTGATTCATTCCTATTATTAACAATACCTCTTTAGCCACCTTTGTGCTATCCTTTTTTCCTGGTCTTCAATTATTTTCTTAGAACAAATCTCTAATAGTGGGATTATTGGGTTGAAAGAGATGAAAGCATGATGAAATTGTTGATTGTTACTGCCTTCAATTAATTTATTTTTAATGACAGTTCTTCCTCCCTCATTTAAGTAAACTAACTTAGCAGCTCACTAACTCACTAATTAACTAGCTCAGTGTTCCAGTTTCCTGGTTCATTCCTGTTCAAATCCCACTGGTTCACAGAGTTCCTTGTCTCTGCTCCTTCCTTGTTTGCAGATCTTTACACAAATTAAGTTTCAGTGATAACTTTTTATCCTGAAGCTTGATCACTTCCAAGATCTATTGTTTGGCTTCAAAAAATTCCCCATCTGCAAAAGTGATGAGACACGGTTTCAGTGATTGTGAAAGGGGTATACTGATAGGCCAGGCAAGGGCTGGGCTCCTGGCCATCAGCTTTCTGTCTCTTACCAGCTAGGTCTCTGCCAAGGCATTCTAGGCTCTGACACCAACCTGTCCCAACAGCTCTTGCCAAAGGACAGGCAGCCATGGAAGCGTGGGCACTGGCACTTACCTTATATCCACATTGCCTAGAAGTGAAGTAGGTCCCACGAAGGGCTCACTGGACACTCACATGCAATAGTTACTCTCAAGAACTCTGTAGGCTGAAGAGATAAGATATACATGCTCTAAGAATATGGCTGAGAGTTCACGGTTCTACAGAGGTTCCAAAGAGAAGGGTATCATCAAAGGCCCTGGCTCAGGACTAGAGGCAGAGAGGTGTACATTCTTACTCAACTTCCAGGTGCTAGGCTAGGAGCTGGGCACATGAACATGAGCTAGATAGAACCCCAGTTCTTTAGAACACAATTCCATGGGAGGGATACTCAGAAAGAGGTCCCCATGATTCGGTGGAATGTCTACCATCACAGAGGGGTTAACTAAGCCAGGTTGGTGGTGTGCTGCCCATGTCTGCCTGGGGAAGGCAAAAGATTTGAGGGAAAATGAACCTTCCTTGTGGACCTTGAAGGATCTGGAGTATTTTATAAAAAGATGACAGGAACAAAATGGGGAAGTAGCATTGGGAGAGTGGGAAGGAGACTCTGCTTTTGGAAGACCTGGGTGTCCATCTGACTCTCCTACCTGCCAGCTATGTGATTGTGATCAAGTTTCTCAAAGGCTTGGGCCTCAGTTTTGTCATGTGTAAAATGGGCATCATAACACTTCAAAAACTTGGAAGGCTGAAAAAGAATAGAAGAGATAAAGGTCCAAGCAAAAGATTGCATCATGGTTATTGTTGTTGTATATGAAAGCACTCTGGAAATTCTCCAGCCCAGAACAAATAAGTAGGTGTTCCGGTGTGATGGCTTGGTTATTGCCACAGTCACCTGCCATATCCCTCAGGATCTTGTTTAACACCCAGAAACGGAATGGTGTGGCCCCTGTGAGCAGGGTTTCTGCTGGCACCTACCACAGCTTTCATCTTTGGGCAATTCCCACCCATTAAGGCTTCAAAGTGTTAACTTTACTTTCTGAAGTCCTACTGAATGTGTTTATTAGCAGGTTTCCCTTCAAAGTGTTCAATAAGTATTATAAGAGGCCATTGTTTTGAACTAAGCTCCCTATACTGTGCCCCACCAGACCAGAGTAAAAATCAGAATGGCATTGCTTGTGCTAAAGCTCCAGGCCACCAAACCTAAACTAAGTAGTTATCTGAACTTCTGAGAAAGCGGAAGAGAGAGAAAAGTGATCTCCCAAATGGGCCAGTGTAAATCTTCAGTCAGCATAATAATGAAGTTTTCTCTGCTTTAATCCTTACACAAAAAGGTAACCTGAACATAGGTGGAACTGGAGTTCATTATGTTAACTGAAATAAGTCAGGTACAGAAAGACAAATATTGAATGTTCTTACTTATATGTTGTAGCTAAAAAAGTGGATCTCATGAAGGTAAAGAGTATGATAGACGCCAGAGACTGGGAAGGTGTGGGGGAGGGGGCTTATGCAGAGAGGATGGTTAGTAAGTACAAACATATGCTCAGAAAGGATGTGTTCTAATGTTTGATAGCAGGGCAGGGTGTCTATAGATAACAACAGATTGTACATCTCAAAACAGCCAGAAGAGAGGACTTGAAATGTTCTCGGTACACACAAGTGACACGTGTCCGTGTCCTTAGTACCCTAACTTGATCATTACACATTCTATGCATCACATGTATCCCTTAAATATGGACAGACATCATGTTATCAGTAGAATTAAAAAAAAAAAGATAACCTTAAATGCAAAAGGTAGCCTGAAGTTAGCTCAAATTTCTGCCATTAACTGATCAGTTATGTTTCTGTTGTTCTGGCTGAAAAGAACGAATGCACTTTCCATTCCTCTGGTTTCTTCAGCCCTTCTCTGTCTATAAAGACAAGCTCTTCTGCTCAGCTCATCGGAACACTTATTCCATTTTAAGGAATGGAGTGTTGCCTGATTCTAGAATTGCAAATAAAGCCATTTGAGATCTTTAAATTTGTTGTAACTTTGTCTTTTGATAAAGGAAATTAAACCAAGTAGCATCCACTAAACCTAAGGATGTTTAAAGTGTACTGAATTGGCCACACACCTGAGGTTCACCTACTTGCCCAGGCATTGCTGGGCAGGCCATTTATTTCATATTTTTTCACAAGAAACTTTGGAAATAGCCAGAGATGACAGGTGACAGATGAGTCAAGGAAAGAGAGCGAGTCTGAGGCAACCAGCTCTGCCCACTTCACTGGCATCCCAGAGCACACTGGCTTCTATACAGATTTATACTTCTGCTTGAATATTGCTTTAAAGAGATTAAAGGATCTGCATTCCTGGAAACCTCCTTCCTGCTTCTGCCTCAGGCCCTTCAGACCACGCCTCAATTCATTCCTTTGTAATGAGATGAATTCACATTCCTTGGGAATCTATTCCGCACCAGGAATTATGCTCCGTCTTTTACACTTATTATTTCATTTACTCCTGGCCACCACCCCATAGGCAGGATGATTATCCCAACTTTACAGATGAGGAAACTGTGGCATAAAGAAAGTATGTAGCCCATGGTGAGAACGGTAATTCCTGACAGAGCTGGGACTTGGACACAGATGGACTCCAGAGCCCATGCCTCTGCCCGTTCTGGAATCCTGCCCTCTTCAAGCAGGTGAGCCTGGAATTTCCACATCATGAGACAAATCCAGTCATCTCAAATAGTAAGTCATGCTGAGGATCCGTAGAATTGGCTTCCAACACAGCAAGAAATCTGGAGGAAAGGAAATTAGCTAAAGAATTTTTTTAGGCAGTCTTCGTCCTGTGCAGGAAGCCAGAGAAGGCCAGGGTCATGGAACGTGTCCCACATGTCCCAACCATAGCTCTTGCTGGTGGTTGGAGGAGGTTGGTGGTTTACCTTAGTAGGGAAGGGAGAACAACATTTTGGGAGGAGGAAGAGCCAAGCTATTTAATGACTCCCTTCCAGACTCTACCTTCCTGTATTCCTTGGGCAATACTTGTTTTCTAGTCAAAGAAGTAAAATTAAATTAAAACATGTAAAT
The DNA here is from genome assembly GCF_027406575.1 of Nycticebus coucang. Classification (NCBI taxonomy): domain Eukaryota; kingdom Metazoa; phylum Chordata; class Mammalia; order Primates; family Lorisidae; genus Nycticebus; species Nycticebus coucang. The sequence continues at coordinate 86,105,488 of NC_069795.1, forward strand.
AGTGACAGAGTGTAGGAATTTGCAGTCTTTGTGGATTTGGTTTCTGGCTTCCTCGTTTCCTAGCCATGTGGCTTTGGACCATTCTCTGTTCCTCAGCTTTCTCATAATAGTGCCTACCTTGGCGGATGGTTGGCAGTGCCCAGCATGCACAAAGTCAGTAAACGTGGATGAGATGAAGTTCATGTGATAGAACTTAGTGATGAGATGAGCGTGACCAAGTTTATCCCTCTCAAACACGGCTCTGATCTTGTTTCCTATGGCTCGAGGTTCTCCCGGCACAGTTCCTCAGAGCCTTCATCAGCAAGTCTCCAAACTGTTCTGAATATGTAACCCCAATGGTAAAAAAGACTCACCCTAGCACTTCAATAGAACATGCATGTGTGTATGCATGCATGTGTAAAACCATGCCAATATATAGTGTACATTATGAAAAATAAATCACAACTGCGAATTATAAAATATAAATATGGAATAAAGAATGTTTCTAAATGTACACTAATCTTAATGACATTATACCTGTATTATCTTTTATACCCTTTTGAAGCATAGTCTACACTTTAGGCAGGGTTTATCATTAATATTAGTGGATATAAATCTGTATTTGAAGAATTCTTCCTGAGAATTTTAATGTTTTTTTTTGGCTCATGGCTATTGCTACATCTGATCAGGTCATCATTGGTTCTAATTCCAATGATATTGTTTGGCGCTTGTGTTTGTTATAAGCATTATTCTCAATCCACAAGTTCTTTGCAGAATTTTTTTTTTTTTTTGAGACAGAGTCTCACTGTGTTGCCCTCAGTAGAATGCAGAATGCAGTGGCGTGACAACTCATAGCAACCTCAGACTCTTGGGCTTCAGTGATTCCCTTGCCTCAGCCTCCCAAGTAGCTGGGACTACAGAGGCCTGCCACAATGTCCAGCTATTTTTTTGTTATAGTTGTCATTGTTTAGCAGGCCTGGGCTAGGGTCAAACCTGGTGTATGTGGCTGGCACTCTAACCACTGAGCTATGGGCGCCAAGCCCTTTGCAGAAATCTTCTAAAGCCATTGGTTCATTTTGTGGGTATTTATGTAGTTAAATCAAGAAAACCAATCCATAAATCCATGAGACTTGCTAAGTGAAAAGGGCAGCATAGGTACCTTGTAGACCCTCCTAGGACATGAAATTCCCAGAGTGACTTCAGTTATAGATGTGGCAAGAAATCATTTGACACAGGGATCAAACAAAGATCCCAGGGTCAACCATAGATGAAGTAATAGTAAATTTTAGCTTTTCCTTTTTTTAGATAAAATAGGGTCACTTTAGGTGACCATAAAGTTCATGTGCAATGTAAAATATTTGTCTATTTTAAGTTGGACACCAATTTATGTCTACCTGTATAAATAAAAATCCAGTATGATTGCAACAACCCTCCTGGGATAATGTCCTTCACTTTGGAAACCCCTGATCTACGAAGATGAGATTTCTTAGCCTTCCGATATCAGTGACCTACTTCTTTAGCCAGACCTCAACCCCGCCCCATTCCTGCACTCACCCACGCTCTCTACTATACAAACACACGGGGCTGGTCATCTTTCTCCGGAAACTTTCTTCCCCTGCGATTCTTTGCTCTCTGTCCCTTCTGCTTTCCATTGCTGTCTCTTGAAATTTGACTCATCCATTGTAGCTCACCTCTGCTGCCACCTCTTATGTGAAATAAAAACAATACCAACTAACATTTTTCAGCTTCTTTCTAGATGCTGGGCACTGTCAACAATCCTTTATGAGAGAGCTGAGGAACAGAGAACGGTTCAAAGCTACACAGCTAGGAAACGAGGAAGCCAGAAACCAAACCACGAGGACTGCAAATTCCCACACTCTCGCTGTGCGTGTGCTTTAATTTAATTTTAGCTCTTTGAATAGAGAAAGCCTTCACTAAACCTCCCCTCTCCCAACTGATGACATGATGGAATTAGTTGCTTCCCTCTTGCGTTCCCACATCAGCTTGTTTGTAAATCCTGGATAGTAATTAGTTCCCTCTGCTATACATTGCTGCTATCTGTGCATACACCTCAGATCCCCAACTATACTGTGAGCTCTTCAGAAAAGAAACCACACTGGATCCATCACAGCAGATAGTAGTGACTTAATAAACATGGCCATCTCCCTGGGAGGCCAAGGAGGACGGATTGCTTGAGCTCAGGAGTTCTAGACCAGCGTGAGCAAAGAGCGAGTGCAACTCTGTCTCAAAAAAATAAAAAATAAAATAATGAAGGTGGTCATTGAATGGTGAATGAATGGAGGTATGGGGGAAAAACATAGGTTGGGTTTGATTTCTTTAGAATGTAATTTGGAATTTTCCTGGTGGCCTCGGAAGCATACCACTTGGGTCTGTAATAAATTAGAAAAGATTTCGAATCTAAATGGAAGACAAGGGCTGGGATCAGTGGCTCACTCCTGTAATCTTAGCACTCTGGAAGGCCGAGGTGGGTGGATTGCCTGAGCTCATGAGGTTAAGACCAGCCTGAGCCAGAGAGAAACCCTGTCTCTAAAAATAGCTGGGTGTTGGGGCAGGCACCTGTAATCCCAGCTACTCGGGAGGCTTAGACAAGAGGATAGCTCGAGCCCAAGAGTTTGAGGTTGCTGTGAGCTGTGATGCCAGGGCACTCTACTGAGGGTGACAAAGTGAGACTCTGTTTCCAAAACAAAAATAAAATAAAATAAATGGAATACAAGAGTTTCATTTCCTAACCCTTACAAAAGCACTTACGAGTTATCTTACTCTTTAATGTATAACGACTGGTTGGTAAAGGCTCGAACTTGTATCTCTGTAATCTGACATTCCAAAAAAACTTAGTCAAGTAAAAAGCAGTCACTCTATTTTCTTACAAACTGGCACTTGATGCATCACATGCCTAGAGAAGGATTTGGGGGCAGACCATTTTAATGTAGATCAATTCATAGTAAAAAAGAATAACTAGAGCAGTTTACAGCAGAAACTTTAGCTCATGTGATACTGAAACAGCAGACACACACACTACATACAGTTCCTCCATTTTACTGACTCAGAAACTGAGATCTATAATGGCGAAGTGGCCAGGCCAATCATCACGTAGCTAGGAAGTGACAGGGCCCGTACCCAAACCCAGGCTCTTGGACGCACATCCTTTGATTTTCTCCCATGCTGCTCCTCCAACATAAATTGTACCCTAGAATGTCAGGCATTTGTGGTATCAGAGATTTCTTACTTTGGGCACAGAGTGAATATCTCCCTTTGGGGGATTTTTGAAATGCTGCTCTCTATAAATCTATAGCCTCATATGTTCTTCATGGCAGGGGAGGGACTAGCAGGCTTTTAATCCCTAGATGACTAAACAGAAACCCCGTCCATCTGTGATAAATATCCCTTCCAAGGGCCACAGGTGTGCACAACAGAGCCAGCATCTTCCTTTTCCACCTCAGTGCTAAAGCTATCGTAGAAACATTCCATCCTCTGTTCAGTCAGTTAATCTTTCCATCTTAAAAAAAAAAAATTACTAACATTTGTATTCTTATGCGGAGGTATAATAAAGGGCAGTCTGTTGATAAGCTGCAGAGTACAATAGGCTGGCTGAAAGTTACCCACTGGAGTCAGGGGTGGGAGGGTGGATAGAGAGGGACTCATTTCTAGTTCTTGAGGGCTGGAAGAGACAAAGGCAAACTTCATGTCTCAATGCCACGTTTTCTCATCTTCCCTGGACCTGGCATCCACACCAGGCCAGAGGATAACTGTGGGCTCCCTTGAAGAAAAGGCCATTAATGTCACCCTCAAGTACCATCCTATAAAAATGGTAGGCATGTAAATGCAAGGGAAGTTGACTTTGGGTTGCCCCTAGAGGACAGAGCTACAGGAGAGTGGCAAATCTGAAAAGCAAACAGTTTCCCATTCATTATAGAGCTGAGCTTCCCGAAAAAGATGTACAACAGAGAAAGGGGCTGCCTGCTGGAGTAGTGAGCTTCCTGTTGCTGGCAACATTTAAGCTGGACCATGCTCCTTGAGAGTGGGATACAGGGCATGTATTAAGAGAATAGCTGGTTTGGCTTGATAACTGCTACAACAGTCCTGCTACAATGGCATTTTGTGCTTCTTCAAATACTCCACACTTGAATGCCTTGGGAGATGGGTTAGACAGAGCTCATCTGTTCCCTAATACTTGGCCACGGTACAATGCCTGCTGCCTGGTCAAAAAGCATTTTATAGACAGCTGTTTCCACCTCTATTTCAGAAGTGTGGTGGAAAGGGAATTCAGAGACAGGTGAGGGGACTGCCCGTACGTGAGCAGGTGGGAAGAGGCCCCAGCTCTAGGGCTGCCTACTGCCCGAGACCACGCACTCCTCCACTGCATCTTAACTCAATAATTTCCACCCATGTGAAATGAGCCCACTCCCCTGGGAAGCCCATCACCCTGGGGAATGCCTTAGAATTGCTTTTGCAGATTATAAAGTCACAGGATCTGTGTGTTTAAACAGTCTCAGAGGTCTCAGAGTCTGGAATCCACAGGAAAGCAATGTTTCCCGCTGTTTCCATTTGCTGAGAACCAGCAAATGGAATGAGCCCCATGGAATCCTAAGGAATTCTGGTCTGGGAGGGATAAATAGGGCAAAAGTCACAGCCGAGCCTTCTGCCAGCTTGTCCCATGGAAACACGGAGCCAGTTTTTAGTGAAGAAAAAGAACTGAGTTCTAAAAAAGGAGAAAATGTAATATAGTGTGTTGAGGTTGCAAATGTTTGAAGCAAGAACAAATAAAAATGGCACAATTGGAGTGATTTTTCTCTTAAAATGACTTTGCATCACACAGATGAAAGGTTAGCAGAATCTTGGGGATAGCAACCAAAATTCTGGAGACCTAGGCCAGCACTGACTTGCTGTGTGACCCTGGGAGAACATTTCACCTCTCTGAGTCCCACGGGAGATCAGATAAGGTAATGAACATGAAGCACTTGTAAGTGGTACTGTTAGACACATGGGAGTTGCTAATATGATCATCCCTGCCCATCTGCTTTTTCTAGACAAGAGAAGTAAGCTGATACTATTCCCGTTTGCAGATGCAAAAACCAATGCACAGAGATATGACAGGATGTGGATCCTGTTCCACAGTACCTGACCCAAAGAAAGGGGTCTTGGTGTGGAGTCAGTATCATTGCCTGCCTCGTACTGGCAGGCTTGGTATAGCCACTTCTTCTGAGAATGACACTGGGCATAACTGTTTGGGGTGGTGTCCCAGACCGTGGAGAGCTCTTTCTGCCCAGCTGCCTGAGACTCACAGATCCTAGGGTGGAATTAGGAAGATGGCCACTTTCACATCTCACACTGCCCAGCACCTGCCTATTTTCACCCCACCCCATCCAACTTCCCGTTCCCTGGTGTTGGGATGATCTCTGCCCCTGGGCAAGGGCACATCCTTGGATGGCATCTCAGCCAGGGAGGTGAAATCTGCCTCTTTCTGGTTCCTCACCGTTGAAGAATCCCCCAGCCCTCATTTCTCCTGTACAGCTGTCATCTCTCCTGTGCAGCCGTCATCTGTCCTGGACGGCAGTCCTCCAGTCAGCCTCCCTTTGTCTCCCCAGAGCGTGACCTCTCCTGCGAAGCTCTCTGCCCAGCACTCCCCAACGCCCATGCCCCACCCCTCCGGCTCCTCCCCACCATCATCTTCACTTCAGAAAATAAAATGAAAAAGAAACTCAAGTGACTCATCGGTCCACACAGGAGTGGGAGAGGCAGAGAGAGTGAGTTTGTGGGTCCAGATGAACATTTCCGCAGGCCTCTTGACTGTTTCACACGATCTGCTGAGTTTCATGAAAAAGAGGATATAAAAATCTGAGTGGTGCCATCTTGTCTCCAAAAGCAGCCAGAGTGAAAGTGAAGTGTGGCTGCCGCCGGCCCAAAACACAGGGCGGCTCCTGCCTCCCATCCACAGTGTGGCTCGGCACTGCCTCTCCAGGCCGGGGAGGCCCTGGCCGCGGGCACCACGGAGTCCAGTGCCTCCTCACCCAGGGCCCTCCTGGACCTCAGCTGTGTCTGCTGAGGACCCTGAACAGGATGCCAACACAAGGGTGCCTTCCTAGAGGCTCAGCCCACCGGTAGCTCTGGGACTGACAACTCAGAGTTCTCAGCTCGCTGGCCACCCTGGGTTCTTTCCTCCCAAGGGTTTGTACCAAGCAGAGTGTGTATGATGTGGTAGAGTCAGAGAGGGCCTGGTCCTGCCACCAACCTCAAGGGACTCTACTTTTACCCACTTTACATATTGGGCATCGGCCTAAAATTTCACTGGAATAAAACAGAGCCCACTTCAATCATGAGCAAACAAGGAAACAACCTTGAAAGCCCTCGTGAATCCAACTCCATGGTTCTGACAGGTCAGCAAGCCTTGGGATCTTCTGGAGGGCTGGATAAAACACAGATGGCTGGATCTCTCCCCAGAGCTGCTGATTCAGTATGTTGGGTGGGGCTGATAGTCTATATTTATCATAAACTTTCGGGGGACTCCCATGCTGTTGTTTGTGGAGACTAACTTTAGGAACCTCTGATCTAGCCCAAATTTTCCTTTTCAGAGGCCAGGATAACTGACCCCTCCACGGTGTCTCAGCGAGTCAGAGGTAATAAGGAATAGAGCCCCACTTTATGACACTCCTCATCCCACTTCCTGACGCACCCCCACTTTGTCTAGGGTTTGTCCATCACACCCTGCACCTGCTTCTACACAGCAGGGCCCTGGACAGAGAAAGCCATTCCAAACTGGGCTCTGTGGCTTCACTCTGTGCTGAAAGGGAGACTTCCCCACCCAGAGCCCATGTGCTCAGCCAGCCTGTGTTCCCCATTTTGGGAAGTGGCATCTTCCCCTCAGATTTTCCCCAAAACTTCTCTTATGAGCCTTCTACCACTTTATTCCTTTATTCTTTCACCCAACACTTCATCACTGAGACCATTTAGAAGCTGGGAGCTGCCCTAGATCCTGAAAAGGATACAGAGGTCTATGACAGACAGACTTCTCCCTGCCTTCAAAGACTTCACAGATGGGTAGGAAAAAGAACCCTAATCAAGTTACTACCTTGTGAAGGGCAAAGACGGGAGAAGCCTGGAAGGTGTGTGAGGAGAGGAATAGGGAGGGCTACATCAAGCTGTCAGGAGGTGTGACCAGAGAAGAGGCATGGACAAGGGCTGAGGGGGACGTGGTCAGTGCAGAAAGGAATGGTTACCTAATGAGAACCATTACTGAGAATTGACTATGTACCATTGTGTATGTGCTTTACACACATTTTAAATCCTCACGACCATCCTTATATAAATCTGTGCCTACACATGAGGAAACTGAAGCTCAGAGAAGTCATGCAACTTGCCCAAGGTCACACAGCTACTCAGACTCAGGTTTTCTGAGCCCAGAATCTGATCTCTCAACAGCCACTGTGTCACCTACTACTGCCGTCCCCTCTTACTGCTCTCTGTTGGCATCTGTCTGGAGGGCAGTGAGCAGCGGCTTTCCTGAATCACTGGACAAGTGTGGAGGAGTAGCCGGGCTACAGTAGGACAGATAGGTTGGGGCACGCCAGGGTGAGTCATACAAACCTAACCGAGGAGGCTGTGGGTAGCTGCTGAAGGATTCTGAGCAGGGAGAGGACACACGGCGCAGCTGTGTTTTAGGAAAATTCCTCTGACAGCAGCAGGCAGATGGGGCTGGGGAGGGGTGCTGGCGGTGAGGGGACAGCACTGAGGCTACTGCAGAATTCCAGGAGCGAGAGACCAAGGCCTGGCTGGAGGGAGGGTGGCAGGTGTGACGAGACTCAGGGCCCAGGCTTTTCCCACCATTGTTACGCAGAGAGTTTTTGATGGCTGACCATGTATCCTTAACCTATATTAACACTTTTAATCCTCATAGCTTCCACATCAGATGCCTTCGCCTTAGGCATGTCTTACCCTTCCTTCATGTCCACTGATGCTTTCCTGGGTTCAGCAGTATTTTTGTTTGAGGATCGGGGCCTGTGACTCCTTTAAATAAATAGGAATCATGGCCTGGGAAAACTCAGGATCAAGGAATCCTGATCAATCTCAGAACTTATTTTCCCCATTTCACAGCTGAGGAAGCATCCTGGAGAGGATCAGCAACTTGTTCTATCCAGGAAGCAATGGTGTCTGGATCAGAGGCAAGAAGTCTTCTCCACACCCCACCGTGCTCCTGTTGTCCTGCTTCTGGGGTCAGGCTGGAGGCCCTGCAGCTGTGGAGGGTGCCAGATGGCGTCCCAATCACCAGGCTGGAGGGCGCCTGAGGATCCTGCCCGCACCGTCCCCCTGTCGGGCTGGCAGCACCACCTCCCAACTGGCACTGTGGGCACAGGGCACAGAGGGGCTGAGTGAAGGGAGCATGTGCAGCAGACAGGACAAAAGTGCGGGTGACTCACGCCCTGGGTGGGGTGGCTCCCAGCTGTCCCAGGGGCATCCCAGCCTGCAAGGCGCAGCTGACATCTTCACTTTGTCAGAGAACCACTCCTGACCCAGGCACTGGCTGGGTTAAGAGCAGAGGAGATAGAGTTTGGCTGCAGAACTGGCAGAATTGTGCAGAAGATGGAGTGTCCAACCGTGAGTCAGGAAGCCTCGGCTCCACTCCCAGCTCTGCTCTCACTCTTTCCAACTGCGTGACTTCTGGTGGGATGTCACCCAACCTGGATGAACCTCTCTCTTCTCATCAGCTCATGGGTACAATTACCTTTGGCCTCCCTATTTTGGAGATGGAGAAAGTGATCAGTGGGCCAATGCATGTGTGCACACACACACCCACACACGCACACACTTTTTTTGCAAACCTAGAGAGTTCTACGCATAGCATCACTATTATGTTGACAGTAATATTGTCATTAAACATTCCTAGAAGAAAAGTGATGGCAAAATGTCTCCACAAGGTGTGTATTTGAATTCTTTGTACCATTTTTGCAACTGTTCTGTAAGTTTAAAACTACTGCAACATAAACTTAAAAATAAAATGTTGTATCCTCTTTAATTACACTGTTGTCCATTCAGTCAGGCTCAGCAGGAGGCGGGCATCCTGCAGTCACCAGGAGAGGTCCGTCTCTGCCCTTGCAGAGCTCACATCCTCGCAGGAGGGACAGATATTAATCAACACAATAAATATGAAAAGTGTCTGTCATGGTAGCAGGTGCTAAGTCCTTTAGGGAGAGAAAGTGGAGCAGCATGGGGGTGGGGCAAAAGCCCTGGATGCGGGGTGTTGGAGGCAGGTCGCACAGGCTGATCTGAAAGCAGGGTGGTTGAGGCGGGCCTCAGAGAAGAGGTGCGATCTGGGCAGGTTTGAAGGACAGGAGGTAGTAACCAAGCAGATGTCCATGGGAAGAGCATTAGGGAGAGCGAAGGCCCCAAACAAGAGCCTGTTCCAGGAACAACAAGGAGACCAGCGTGGCTGGAGCAGTGTGACCGGGGAGAGGCAATTTGGCTCGTGTCCTATAGGGCCTGGTAGGCTACTGGGAGGACTTGGGTTTTCACTCCAAGAAAAATGGAGCCTCATGGCAGGGATGTGAGGAGGGAGAGGAGTGATCCAATCCAATGCATATTTCAGGAGGATTATTTCTGCTGCTGTGCTGAGAATATACTAAGGGCACAAGGTAAAAGCTGGGAGATGAGGTAGGTGATTGCAATATTCCAGGGAGAGATGATGGTGGCTTGGATCAGATGAAAACCTGCGGGTGGCTGAAAGGGACTGGATTGAATGCTTTAAAAGTAGAGCCAACATAATTTACTTGACCTAAATTCCATCTCCAAGGCCCTTTCTAGCCCTAAAATGCTTGGACTAAAATTGCATCATCATCTCCTCAAAACCCTCTGCCCAAGTGTGGGGGGTGGGGAGAGAAAGGAAGACAGAGAGAGACATAATGTTCTTTTATCCTCATATCCAGATTTCCTCAAGGTTCTTACTGCTCCATAGGAATATTACACTTGTGTCTACTTGGAAGTGGCGAGGACCCTTCTATGGCCTGAGGGCCCTGGGATGATGTTGCTAAGTCTTACTTCATGCCCTAGTATAACTATAGCGTGCAAGAAAAGGCTGTCCTTTCTTCAATCAGAGGAACTGCCAAGCCCAGAGGGCAACCCACAGGGACAATGGAGAGGCCAGAAATGTCACTCAAGGGAGGTCTGAGCAAGACACTGTTTATTCCCCAGTGAACTGCCTGGTTCCTGGGAAGAAGCTGCCTGATTGATGGCATATAATCCGTCATCTAGACAACCACCTGTTACCTGCTACTCCATCTTCCTAACTCAGTGGTTCCTCTTCAACCCAGCCACCACACTGCCACCAAGACCTGTGGGGGTGTTCTCTGCTCTGCCATTCTCTAAAGCTCCGCCCTTGCCCACAAGTCCCTGTGCTGGGCCACAGCTTTATCAAGGATTCTCTTCTTTGAAACTCATCTCCTCCAATCTCCCAAATCCCCCAGCAGTGGTAGAGGACATTCACTTGGGGGCAGGAAGCCGAATTCAACATGGGGGAGATGCAATCTCTTGACCTCAATTCCACCTCGGCAGTTTAGCGCTACCCAGCCTTCTTCTCTTCCTGCCCTAATTGCCGTGGAGTGTTACCGTGGGCTGTTAAACTGCTGCCACCCCGCACCCCAGACCTGGATGCTTTCCAAGGCTGGGTAAAAATACTCCTCCCTTCACATCAATTGCTGGAGGAGTCTTCTGGAAGAAGCAGCATCCTGGTCCATCCAGTGGTTTGGGCTTGTCCTCCTGTGCCTTGTTTTTAGATACTGGCCACCCTGATGGCTCCTTTTCCTTTGACCCCCCTCCTTCTATGCTTCCTTCTTAAAGTCTATGGGTGGGCCAGGCAAGGTGGCTCTTACTGTAATCCTAAAACTCTATGGGGCCAAGGTGGGTGGATTGCTTGAGCTTGAGTTCGATACCAGACTGAGCAAGAATAAGACCCCATCTCTAAAAATAGCCAAACATTGTGGTGGGCACTTATATTACCAGCTACTCATGAGGCTGAAGCAAGAGGATGGCTTGAGCCCAAGAGTTTGAGGTTGCTGTGAGCTATGACACCATAGCACTCTACCAGGGTGACAAGGTGAGACTCTATTTCAAATAAAATAAAATAAAATAAAATAAAATAAAATAAAATCTATGGGTGGAGTTGAGAGTTCTCTTCTAGAATGATGGAGGAAAACAAAATGCTTCCACTAAAGGAACATCAGAAATTACTCCTTTGTTTAACAAGTGGCAGATTCCTTCTTTCCCTCAGCAAATGAACCTGACCTATATCTGCAATATTTCAAGCACACACAGGCAAAGTTCGTTTGGTTGAAAAGGTGTTAGAAGTCTTAGTTTACTTGCCCTGACACATACTCAGGTTGACGCTAAGCTGCCGACCTTGTAAACTTGTACTATATTCAAATCTTTTCATTTTGCAAATGATGATCTTTGAAGTCTAGGGATCTTAGTCCAACTCACTCAGTGAGTCAAAAGAGGGGGCTGGATCAGAATCCTGGTTTCTTTCTTTCTTTTTTTTTTTTTTTTGAGACAGGGCCTCAAGCTGTCACCTTCAGTAGAGTGCTGTCAAATCACAGCTCACAGCAACCTCCAACTCCTGGGCTTAAGCTATTCTCTTGCCTCAATATCCAAAGTAGCTGGGACTATAGGTGCCTGCCACAATGCCTAGCTATTTTGTTTTGTTTTTTTTTGGTTGTAGTTGTTATTGTTGTCTGGCAGACCTGGGCTGGATTTGAACCCGCCAGCTCTGGTGTGTGTGGCTGGTGCCTTAGCCACTTGAGCTATAGGTGCTGAGCCAGAATCCCGGTTTCTTGATGGCCTCATGCTCGAGCATTAAGCCATCAGGTGCAAAGATCTTAGGGCTTTGACTGCTGGCTCGTGGGCAACATGCTGATATTTTATGAGAACTTTCTTTTTCTTGCTTCTATGGTATTGGATATCACAAAAAGTATGCACAGAACTTTTTTCTTTTTTTTTCTAATTAGCTTTTGTTAGTGTTTGTGTATTTAATGTGTGCCCCACATTATTTTTATTTTTCCAGTGGGGGGCACAGGAAAATAAAAAAGTTGGACACCCCTGCTAGAGCACTGGGAATGTTGGTGACAGTAGTCTGCTGCAATCACTCCTGCCAGCTAGCCAGAGCCCGTGGAATGCCTGTCTTTTCATCTCTGCTGTCAGTGAGGTCACATTGACAACTCAAAATTAGCCATGGTGGGAAATTAGCAAATACCACCATCAAGGCTTCCCATCTCCACCCTCTCGGGAACTGATGATTAAACATTTCCAGCAGGCAGACGTAGTGGCTGTCACCTGTGATCCTAGCACTCCGGGAAGCCAAGGCAGGAGGATCCCTTGAGCTCTAGAGTTGGGACCAGCCTGAGAAAGAACAAGACCCCATCTTTACTAAAAACAGAAAAACTAGCCAGGTGTTGTGGTAGATGTCTGTAGGAGGCTGAGGCAGAAGGATCGCTTGAGCCCAGGAGTTTGAGGTTGTTTCTAGCTAGGCTGAGGCCACAGCACTTTAGCCTGGGGCAACAGAGACTCTATCTCCAAAACAAACAAACAAACAAACAACAACAAAAAACCCTACCACCACCACCCCCCCACCCCCTACACAAAACTGGCTTGAGGGTATTCAGTACAGTACGCCTGGACAAGAACACTAGAACAAACATTCTTGTGGAATGTGATCCTTGCTTCCTAGTCGTTAAGAATGGAGTGTCGGGTGGCACCTGTGGCTCAGTGAGTAGGGCGCTGGCCCCATATGCTGAGGGTGGTGGGTTCAAACCCAGCCCCGGCCAAACTGCAACAACAACAAAAAAAATAGCCGGGCGTTGTGGCGGGCGCTTGTGGTCCCAGCTGCTCGGGAGGCTGAGGCAAGAGAATCGCATAAGCCCAAGAGTTGGAGGTTGCTGTGAGCCGTGTGACGCCACGGCACTCTACCCGAGGGCAGTACAGTGAGACTCTGTCTCTACAAAAAAAAAAAAAAAAAAAGAATGGAGTGTCAGGGAAGAGTCTTTTTTTTTTTTTTTTTCTGTCACCCTGGGTAGAGTGCTGTGAAGTCATCATAGCTCATAGCAGCCTCAAACTCCTGGGTTCAAGGGATCCTCTTGCCTCAGCCTCCCAAGTAACTAGGACTACTGGTGCTCTCAGAAACCTGGTTAATTTTTCTATTTTTAGTAGACACAGGGTCTTGCTCTTGCTCAGGCTGGTCTCCAACTCCTGAGCTCAAGTAATCCACCTGCCTCAGCCTCCCAAAGTGCTAGGATTATAAGCATGAGCCATCATGCCTGGCCTCCAGGGAAGAGTCTTGAGGAGGCACTTTAAGGAGCCCTTTGGGATGGTGTTGTCCAGGGATGTGGACTTTAATACCTGACAAGCCAGCTGATACAGTGAGTGGACCAAGCAGCTGGGTGGAAGAAAAGAGAGAATGGTGAGGGATGTAGTTTGTTAGGGCTGCCATGATAAAGTATCACACATGGGGTGGCTTTAACAACAGAATTATTGTCAGAAGTCCAAAATCAAGTTGTCAGCTGGGTGTTGTGGCTCATGCCTATTCCCACCACTGTGGGAAACTGAGGCAGCAAGAGCTCAGGGGTTTGAGACCAGCCTGAGCAAGAGCAAAACCTCATCTCTACTAAAAAAAACAAAAACAAAACAAAACAACTAGCCCAGGAGTTTGAGGTTGTTTACAGCCAGGCTAAGGCCGCAGCACTTGAGCTGGGCGCCTGTAGTTCCAGCTACTTGGGAGGCTGAGGCAGGAGGATTATTCATGTCCAATAGTTTGAGGTTGCTGTGAGCTTTGATGATACCACAGCACTCTACCCAGGGCAACAGAGTGAGACTCTGTCTCAAAACAAAGAAACAAAATCAAGGTGTTTGCAGAGTTGGTTCCTTCTGGGGGCTGTGAGGGAAGGATCTGCTCTCGGCCTTTCTCCCCAGCTTGCGTGTGGTGTCTTCATGGTCCTCTATCTTTTCTCTCTACACAGGTATGTTTCCGTGCCCAAATTCCCCCCTTTTTCTAAGGGCATGGATCATATTGGATTAGGTCCTACCCTAATGACCTCATTTTAACTTGAGCAGCTCTCTGTAAAGACCCTCTCTTCAAATAAGGTTATGTTCTGAGATAAAAGGGTTTAGAATGCCAACAAATGAGTTTTGTGGAAACACAGTTCAACCCATAACATATGGGCAGGACAATCTCAGATCTGAGGGCGGATCTGGCCTGCTGACTGCCCTGACCTTGTCCATTTGCCAAGTGTTACGTATAGGGAAACTAAAACTCTCAGGGGGAACCAAGAGGCTCTCTAAAGGGCATGGGGCGGGAAAGGTGGAGGAAGTCCTCTGAGTCCCAGGCCAGGGACCTCTCTCTTCCACTCATCTGCCTCCTCTGATGTGTGGGGCTATCTCACCAATTTGGTTATCTCAACACCCCTCAACTGGCTGTAAGCAGACAGAGGGCCAGGATGTGGCTGGTACCCACCTCCAAACTCACCAGAGCTCGCAGCAAAGGTGAGTCACGCAGGAGTCATTCACCTGACTCAATGCTCTGTCCTTAGCAGACATTCTGGGCGCTTCTGGGCTCAGGGTTGATTTCTGGCCCCTGTACCCCCGGTTGTGTTAAGGACTCTGTTTTTCAGTGATGTTTTCTTACTGCGGATCTATGCCGTAGGACCAGAGAAAGCCAGCACCAGGGCTCCAGGGCTCCCCCACTCTTGTTGATAGCAACTGAGAGAGCGAGTCCGAGTGGCGCACCTCCTCGACCTACTAGATCCTAACATCGTTAGCAGCATGCCCCCCCCGCACTGCTTCCTCCAAGCCTCATCTCACTACCTGAAAAGTGGGAACTAATGATACTTAGCTTATTCAATGACTCATTCATTTGTTTACTCAACCAATACGTGGAGAGGAATTCTGTGTACTAGGAGCTGTCCTATCTGTTGGGCTCTTAACAGGGAAATAACAACATGATCCCTCACTTCTGCCTTCCAATGAGGAGAATGGACCACATACTAGGGCTCCTGGGGAAACAAGGCACAGGGCAGCCTCAGGGGACTTGGGCCTAGGCTGAATCCTGAAGGGCAGGAGTCATCCAGGTGAAGACAGGCATGGGACAGTGCAAGTGTTGTCGGGGACTAGAAGGGATCCAGAAAAATGTGCTGAACATAGAGTCATGTGTCCAAAGAGCTAATGGAGAGAGTACTGCAGTGAAGGTCAATGAGGTCCTGAGATGCATGTCGTACAGTGCCTGGCACACAGAGGTGCTCAGAAAATGCCACCTGCCCATTTGTTTTAACAGCATAACTATCAATCTTATTTTCTCATCTGCAAGACCAAAGAAGTCAGTACCAAATTGAAAAATAAACTTTAACTCTGAAATTACTAATATCCACATTCTCACTTATGATACTCTCAGTAGAGTACTCATTCATGGAAAGGTATGTATTTCATTTTTTCAGATACATGGGAGGGAGTTATTATGCATGTATTTCTGTGTGTGTGGGGTTATGCATGTATTTATGTGTGTGTGTGGGTTATGCATGTATCTATGTGTGTGTGGGGTTATGCATGTATTTATGTGTGTGGGGGGGTTATGCGTGTATTTATGTGTGTGTGGGTTATGCATGTATTTATGTGTGTGGGGGGTTATGCATGTATTTATGTGTGTGGGGTTATGCATGTATTTATATGTGTGGGGGGGTTATGCATGTATTTATGTGTGGGGGGGTTATGCATGTATCTATGTGTGTGTGGGGTTATGCATGTATTTATGTGTGTGGGGGGGTTATGCATGTATTTATGTGTGTGTGTGGGGGTTATGCATGTATTCATGTGTGTGTGTGGGGTATGCATGTATTTATGTGTGTGTGTGGGGTTATGCATGTATTCATGTGTGTGGGGGGGTTATGCATGTATCTATGTGTGTGTGGGGTTATGCATGTATTTATGTGTGTGTGGGGGTTATGCATGTATCTATGTGTGTGTGTGGGTTATGCATGTATTTATGTGTGTGGGGGTTATGCATGTATCTATGTGTGTGTGGGGGTTATGCATGTATTTATGTGTGTGTGGGGGTTATGCATATATCTATGTGTGTGGGGTTATGCATGTATTTATGTGTGTGTGGGGGTTATGCATGTATTTATGTGTGTGGGGGGGTTATGCATGTATCTATGTGTGTGTGGGGTTATGCATGTATTTATGTGTGTGGGGGGGTTATGCGTGTATTTATGTGTGTGTGGGTTATGCATGTATTTATGTGTGTGGGGGGTTATGCATGTATTTATGTGTGTGGGGTTATGCATGTATTTATATGTGTGTGGGGGTTATGCATGTATTTATGTGTGTGGGGGGGTTATGCATGTATCTATGTGTGTGTGGGGTTATGCATGTATTTATGTGTGTGTGGGGGTTATGCATGTATTTATGTGTGTGTGTGGGGGTTATGCATGTATTCATGTGTGTGGGGGGTTATGCATGTATTTATGTGTGTGTGTGTGGGGTTATGCATGTATTCATGTGTGTGGGGGGTTATGCATGTATCTATGTGTGTGTGGGGTTATGCATATATTTATGTGTGTGTGTGGGTTATGCATGTATCTATGTGTGTGTGTGGGTTATGCATGTATTTATGTGTGTGGGGGTTATGCATGTATCTATGTGTGTGTGTGGGTTATGCATGTATTTATGTGTGTGTGGGGGTTATGCATATATCTATGTGTGTGGGGTTATGCATGTATTTATGTGTGTGTGGGGGTTATGCATGTATTTATGTGTGGGGGGGGTTATGCATGTATCTATGTGTGTGTGGGGTTATGCATGTATTTATGTGTGTGTGGGGTTATGCATGTATCTATGTGTGGGGGGTGTTATGCATGTATCTATGTGTGTGTGGGGTTATGCATGTATTTATGTGTGTGGGGGGTTATGCATGTATTTATGTGTGTGTGGGGTTATGCATGTATTTATGTGTGTGTGGGGGTTATGCATGTATTTATGTGTGTGTGGGGTTATGCATGTATTTATGTGTGTGGGGGGGTTATGCATGTATTTATGTGTGTGTGGGGGGTTATGCATGTATTTATGTGTGTGGGGGTTATGCAGGTATTTGTGTGTGTGGGGGGTCATGCATGTATTTATGTGTGTGTGGGGGTTATGCATGTATTTATGTGTGTGTGGGTTATACATGTATTCGTGTGTGTGTGGGGGCTATACATGTATTTATGTGTGTGGAGGGTATGCATGTATTTATGTGTGTGTGGGGGGGTTACGCATGTATTTATGTGTGTGTGGGGGTTATGCATGTATTTATGTGTGGAGGGGGCGTTATGCATGTATTCATGTGTGTGTGTGGGGGTTATATGTGTATTTATGTGTCTGTGTGTTTTGTATGAGACAACTGCTCTTCCTTATCTATACAAGTTTACCACCTAACTTCAGGTTTTGAATGAATGCAAATGTATTGTTTGTTCTATAACCTCTAATTATCTCCACACACCTCTCACTCTTTGGTCATTCCAGGCTTTTCACATCAGAATTCTCCACTCAACCAGAGCCTGCCTTGCAGAAGCTTTGTAAGAAAGCTGCTGAAACCCACTCGGGTACTGTTTACAAAAATAAGAATAAGAATAATAACATCCAATGCATATGTGCTTTTATTTTTTTGCGGGTTGTTTTTAAATATAGTTCTCCAACAAAAAATATAGTTCATCTTTATCCAAAGCAATGTTGGCCTGTTAATGTTGGCCAATTAATATTACCGTCTTGACTGATGCACTTTCTGGTAATTGGATACCAGGGTGAGTAGAAACAAAAGCAGGTAAAAAATTAGCAAAGAATGTTACAGACATGTTAGCATTTTTTCAAGATATGCATATAGGCACACATATATTTTTCTTTCTTCCTTTTTTTATTTTATTTTTCTTATTTAATTTAGTAAATTAATTAATTTTTTGAGACAGAGTTTCACTTTGTCACCCTTGGTAGAGTGCTGTGGCACCAAAGCTTACAACAACCTCTGTTTCTTGAGCTCAAGAGATTGAGCTACTTCCCAAGTATGTGGGATTACAGGAGCCCACCACAACACCTGGCTATTTTTAGAGAGGGTGTCTTGCTCTGGAACTGTGTGCTCAGTCAATCCACCCACCTCAGCCTCCCAGAATGCTAGGATTACAGGCATGAGCCACCACTCCCGGCCTCCTTTTTTTTTTTAATCTCATTGACTATAACTTGTACTTGTCCCATGCTTTGCCAATCATAATGCACAGCCTCATGTTTTTCTTCTCAGGATATTGTGAGGAAGGTGGCTATTATTTTTTTATCATCATTCCCATTTTGCAGTGACATAAACTTGTCCAAGATTATGTAGGCACTAAGTGATGGACTCTGAATCATCACTCCAAATTCTGGGCTCCACTTGTCATTCCACATTTCTTCTCCTATTACATCCACCTCTAAGATCTCTTCCAGTGCAGAAATTTGGTAATGTAAAAGTTCCGTGAATGCAGTGACCTTGCCTGTTTGGTTCAGTATTATATCCCCATTTTCGTACAGTGCCTAAAATCTAAGGAACTCAGTAAACAGTTGTTTTGATCAAATTGAAGTCCATGACTTATGCTCTTTTGTAACCTCAAGAGTTGACGTTGAAAAGACTCCTTGTCAAAGGCACCAGCTGGTGCCTAAAAAGGTGACAGACTCGATCCTTGATGAGACTTGAGTATAGATAGCATATATGTGTGCCACAGAAGCAAAACCAGTTCCTACCAGCGTGGAGAGATTATATCCCAGGCGAACATCACCTCTGCTGGTGATTGTGGGTGGAGTGGGGAGGCTGCTAGGATATCCCCTGATTCCATTCTTGCTTTTCTTTTCCCTAAAGATATTTCTACAGGATGCTGGAGCTCTGAGGATTTCCTACAATTTGGTCTGAAAAATTCACTGGGTTTTTCCAATCTGTTAGCACTTCCTCCTTAGAGCTTTAGCTTCTCAAATTGGTGTTTGATTTCAGTTACAAAATTAGTTGCTTATTGGTATGACATATTAAACAGATAATTTACACAGCCTGTTGTAATTTACACAGCATTTTCCCAGCACAACCATTTTACCGATAAGGAAAAAAGATTGGGGGAGTCAAGTGTTTTTCCCTGGATCATACAGCTGATCATTTGTAGCATAAAATTCAGGCCTTTTAACTCAAGATCCCCAAGTCGTCCCACTGCAACATTTCCAGTGTGACATTGGGACCATCTAATAAACAACCCCAAAAAAAAGGTTGGCCATCAGAGACTCAGGGAAGGCCACCTGCTTCCGTTCAGTTCACGATCCTCCTTTTATTCACAACGAGCTCCTAAGGGAGCCCCCTACTCCCAAATTCTGCATGATTTGGCCTTCAAGTGGCCAACGGTGGTTGTAACAGTGTTATAGAATTCTTAGAAAGAAGCTGGAGGACCTCCTTTTTGAGCACCTTCCCTCTTGTCACCTTCATGAGAATATCATCCAGATGTATTCTTTCAGCATATAAAACATTAAGGTTATTGTGTTCCCCCCAAGCTGTTTTTTCTTCTGCGGCCCTCAGTTCAGTTCTCGCGAGCTCGCCCACCTCAATGCCTCAGTCAATCACCCAAAGCTTCCCTCCTTCACTCCCCTTCTCTCCAACATCCCAACCCTAAGACGGGTGAGGCTTCCTCTAAAGTTCTTTGGTTTGTGCCTTACTCCCTAACCCTAAGTCCCCACTATGTTGCGTTTGGGACTCTGCACGGGTGGCCTCATTGTCTCTTTGTCTTTATTTCCCACTGGCGTCTCCAAGATGAGGAGTGTGATGTGAGACTCACTCTACACCCAGCGGAGGGAGCCAGGCTGGGGTCCATAACAAATGCTCTGTACCTTTCCCTGAGAACAGGCAAGACCAGTGTGTGTGTGTTTCTGCCTTTTTTTTTTTTAACCAACTTCCTCTTTATCTCACTTTCATCAAGTTTTATTCAAAGAAACCACACTGTTGAACAACAACTGGGCATTCTAAACTAGGACTCTACCTCTCAGCCACCAGAAAGTGGCATCCTGGCCGAGACCAGAGGGAAGCTTGCAGGCAGCACACCTAAGAGGAAGCTGTGACGACCTCAAAACACACATCCCACCCACACTCTGGGCAGGGGCTGGGGGCTCCCCAGGGCGTTTCCCAGCAGAGATACCGAGGAATTTGTCTGAAGCCCACTCAGACCCACCATCTGCCTTGAATCGTTGTTATTCTTGCTCTGTTCCCAATCTCCGGCTCTCTGAAAAGCTGGTTCACAGCAGGGGCTGAGTGACGAGATATGAGTGCTAGACTTTGTAGCCGGAGGCCCCTGGTGACCTTAGCCAGCTCTCCTCACCTCCTGGGGCCTGTTTCCTCACCTGTCAAATGAGGACAGTAAGCATTATAAGACTCGCCTCATGGGTCCCTTGGAGAATCGTGTAGCATGATCAGGTTGTTGTTCGAGAGACTGAAGATGTTGGTTCAGTCATAAGAACTGAAGTTTAGGTCCAACTGTGACATTCACTGTCTAAGCTGGGCCCTGTCATGGAGCCTCACCGAACTTTCAGTATCTTCACCTAAAGTGTGACTAAGAATACATTTCTCATACAGGGCTGTTGTCAAGGTCAGGTGGGACAATTGCCTGTGAATCATAATGTATCATACACACAGAGCATTATAATATTACTCTGATGTTTATGGAGTGCTTTCTAACAGGCCGGTATTACATCATCTCCGTTTTCCTCACAGCCTAGCCAGCTCCTTGCTCTTTAGAGGTGCTCACTGGGTATCTGTTGTCTGGGATTCATCACAATAAGCCTCTTGACCCTGCTTGCTTAGGGATAGTGTGCCCCTGGGGCATTTATGATGCCGGGCTGGAAAATCCCAGTGGAATTGATGCTGGCTTGTTTGGAGCTGGTCTCCTGCTGTGGGTGGTCTGGACATCAAATGATATGTAAGTATGAATCAGGTTCCCACAGTGGTGCAAAGATCACAAGACAAGACAGATCCTTTCGGGGGGGGGGGTAGCACTTACAGAATGCCTGGGAGTGTGTTGGTTAGGGCTGCCTGTTTTTATGTTTTATGTTTTTTAGGTATTCATGTCCGTGGTTCAAGCACTTGTGTGTGCAGTGCAGACCCCATCCTGGGTATCTTTGACCCATTCAGGCTTGCCTTCAGTGGAGCTAGGAACCAGTAGGCGTATCATGCTGGGATCAAAGGCCTGTGCTTCCCCCCAACTCTGCCCTGCCTCTACTAGGTGAGGCTCAGTCGTATTGCTTTGTTTCTCTAAGTTTCAGCTTCCCTTTTTTTTACAGAGCCCAGCCCACCTTGCAGGAGTCTGCCCAGGCCATGACAGGTGTTAGGGATCAGAAAGCCCTCTGTAAAATGGGAGAGAACCTACCCTACTTGCAGCAGGGACACTGAGGCACCAGGAAGACCTTTATTTCCAAGAGCCAGGATCCATCTGCAGCACCCCTGGCAGCACCTATTGCCAGAAAGGTTTACTTTTATAACTTGTGAGAACTGTGTCCTCCTGCACCATGCCCGGGCTGGCAAATACTATAAGCACTGTGACTAAGGCTCTCAACTGTTTACGGATCAAAGGTAAATGCAGAGGATACTGTGACCTAATGACTGGGACCATAAAAAATAAAATGCTGTGGAGCCAAGCTTTACCTAGCAGTGAAAATAAACCAGAAGAAAGAGCCCTGGACCAGAACTTACAAAGGCCGCCTTCTGTCCTGCTCTCCCAGTTTAGCTTGTAAGCTCCCAGAGGACCAAACCATGGTTTGCTCATAATTGCATCTCCCTGTGCCTGGCGCATACTAGAAAAGCTGTTTAAAAGTATGATATTACATTCACAATCTATCATAGGGAGTTACAAAAGTAGTATGGACAATGTATGTATGTGTGTATTTCCCCAAGGAAAAGACTGGAAAGATATTAATACTGTTTATATAAACAGCATCATCTTTGATGTGATTATGAGTTATTTTAAGTTTCTTCTTTTTAATTTCTAGTTTGCAACTTTCTACATATCAATAGATTAGCCATATAATAAAAAGTTTGAAATGTATTTATAAAAATGTAACTACACAGTAGACCCTTGAACAACACAGGGAGGGGTTAGAGATGCTGATGCCCATGCAGCTGAAAATTTATGATAAGTTTTGGCTCCTTTAGAATTTAATTACTAATAATGTACTGTTTCCCAGGAACTTTGCTGATAACATAGTCAATTAACACATATTTCCTATGTTATATGTGTATATGATGTACTGTATTTTAAAAATAAAATCAAGTAAGCTAGAGAAAAGAAAATGTTATTAAGAAAGTCCTAAGGGTTCCATATTGGTTTCATCATAGTACTGAGTACATTAGATACTTTTTCTTCCATTCTTGAGATACTTTACTAAGAAGAATATGTTCCAGCTCCATCCATGTAAACATAAAAGAGGTAAAGACTCCAATATATAATCACCCACACTTTCATATGAAAGATAAAACACAACCATAGTCCAGGATGAAGGAGTAAAGAAGTGGGGGGGGAGGCTGGCGGAGGGAGGGTAATCGGTGGGACCTCACCTATGGTGTATATTGCAAGGGTACATGTCAAATCTATTAAGAGTAGAGTACAAATGTCTTAACACAATTATTCAGTAAGGTGAATGCTATGTTAACCAGTTTGATATAAGCATTCCAAATTGTATATAAAACCAGCACATTGTACCCCATAAATGCATTAATGTACACAAGTTATGATTTAATAAAAAAAATTAAGAGGTTAAAAAAAACAGTCCTAAAGGGCCAGGCATGGTGGCTCACATCTGTAATCTTAGCACTCTGGGAAGCTCAGGCTGATAGATTGCTTGAGCTCAGGAGTTCAAGACCTGCCTGAGCAAGAGTGAGACCCCATCTCTGCTAAAAATAGAAAAATTAGCCAGGCCTGCTGATGGGTGTTCATAGTTCCAGCTACTTGAGAGGCTAAGGCAAGAGGATTGCTTGAGCCCAAGAGTTTAAGGTTGCTGTGAGCTATGATGTCATAGCACTCTATCCAGGGCAACAGAATAAAACTTTATCTAAAGTAAAATAAAATAAAAATGAAAAATGAAAAACACATAAGAAAGAGAAAACATATATATATATATATATTTTTTTTTTTTTGAGACAGGGTCTCACTTTGTCACCCTTGGTAGAGTGTCATGGCGTCATAACTAACAGCAACCTCCAACGATTAGCCTCAGCCTCCCAAGTAGCTGCAACTACAGGTGCCCGCCACAACACTTGGCTATTTTTTAGAAACAGGGTCTCACTCTTGCTCAGGCTGGTCTGGACCCTGTGAACTCAGGCAATCCATTCAATTCCTTCTCCAACCATGTCCGGCCATTTACTATTGAAAAATAACTTCACATCAGTGGACTCTTGCAGTTCCAACATGTGCTGCTTAAAGTTCAACTGAAAAAAAAATTTTTCTTTTTTTTTGAGACAGAGTCTCATTACGTTGCCCTTGGTAGAGTACCATGGTGTCATAGCTCACAGCAACCTCAAACTCTCAGCTTAAGTAATTAGTCCTGGTATGGACTCATTTATGCCTCAGCCTCCTAAGTAGCTGGGACTAAAGGCGCCCACCACAATGCTCGGCTGTTTTTTTGTTGCAGTTGTCATTGTTGTTTGGCAGGCCCTGGCCAGGTTCGAACCCGCCGGCCCCAGTGCATGTGGCTGGCACCCTAACCACTGAGCAATGGGCACCGAGCCTGAATTTCTAATACTCCCTTCAGTTTTTCATTTCCCTTTGGATTTTCACAGTAAATTACAAAAATAGGGATTTGGGGGTTTAAGAAAAACAAAATGTTAATTCTTATAAAAATTTGAATGCTTGCAAAAATTGTCATCAGAAATAATAAAA
Source organism: Nycticebus coucang (assembly GCF_027406575.1). Lineage (NCBI taxonomy): Eukaryota > Metazoa > Chordata > Mammalia > Primates > Lorisidae > Nycticebus > Nycticebus coucang. Next base: position 86,129,406 of record NC_069795.1, read on the forward strand.
GAGGTTGCATTGTTCTCAGTGACAAAAGTAGTATGGACAATGTGTGTATGTGTGTATTTCCCCAAGGAAAAGACTGGAAAGATATTAATACTGTTTATATAAACAGCATCATCTTTGATGTGATTATGAGTTATTTTAAGTTTCTTCTTTTTAATTTCTAGTTTGCAACTTTCTACATATCAATAGATTAGCCATATAATAAAAAGTTTGAAATGTATTTATAAAAATGTAACTAAACAGTATACCAGTGCAGATACTGGTGTGCTGGGAACTTGTCTAAAAGTGATGCAAATTTTTGGAAAATTTTTGAAATGAAATCCAAAGAAAGATAAATACAACCTTACTGCACTACACCTTATGCTAGTATTTTTTTCTATTACTTATCTACTAGTTATGTCATTGTGCTGTGAAAAGAAAATAGAAAAGGCATTATTTTTGTTCTTATTGTTAATTATGGGTTTGATATTTTGCATGTTCCAGTGTTGGAGCACTGGGAAAATCCATGATACCAGGACTAATAATATCTTTTCCTTTTTTTTTTTTTTAGCTGAAATCATTTTACAAGTCTCAAAATGCTTTGATATCTAAGTTTGCATGAAATAACTGACCTGTTAGAGATAGATGATAGCATAGAACCAAGTGCTATAGTGATACAACCACCTGAAAATGCTACAGCGCCTGTTTTTGACGAGGACTCAGGTGGTGAAGAAGGTGGAGCAATACATAATCTTCTAGGTTCTTTGTTGCATGCACCCAGGTATCTTATGCAAGATGGCTATGATGCTAGCTCAGACGATCCCTCATATGCACCTGAAGATGGCTTTCTTGACGATAAAATTCCATCTACGTCTACTGTGCAAAAACCTCCTTCATCAAAGAAAAAGAAAGTGACAAAACTTGCTCACCAATGGAAAAAGCCAACCTAACTGCATAGCCTGTAGTTGGTATGGTTGTGGGACCAACAAATGATTCCTTCACCAAAATTTGAACTCCCACAGAAGTCCTTGAACTTTTTCTTAATGACAAGGTCATTGAATTCATTTTCATGTCCTCTTTCTTATACGCTGCAAGTAAGGGTGTAAACCTTGGCTTGACCAGCTCTGAAGTTAAGTGTTTACTGGGAATTATTTTTCTAAATGGTTATGCCTCAGTTCCTAGAAGGCATGTGTTCTGGGAACAAAGAACATATATACAAAATTAACTCAGGGTTTCCAGGAGATGTGATTGCTTTCAAACTATAGCTTCTAATTTACATGCTGTTGACTGTGCAAATTTGGACCCAATGGACAAGTTTTCCAAGTTGTAACCTCTTATAATCACGCCCAATAAGAGAGGTATAAAATTTGTTCCAAATGAAACATATTTCAGCTTTGATGAATGCATATTTTCTTATTTTGGTCACCACAGGTGCAAACAATTTATTAGCAGAACGCCCATCAGTTTGTCTATATGTTTTGGTGTGGTGCCACATGTCAGGAATATATTAGCTGGTTTCAGCCATATCAGGATAAAAACCCAAATACTAAACACGAGGAATGCGGTATCAGTGCACCACTTGTAAGGACATTAGTACATATAAACATTAGATTGTCGAATAGAACATGCCATGTATTACAGTTTGTAAAGAAGACAATAACTCATGCCCTGGACGATACCATTTGTATGTGATAATTTTTTTCCTCAGTAGTGGACTTCTTGATAAGCTTAGTTTAATGGGACATCAGGTACTAGGTACACTGAGAAAGGATCACAAGGACAAAGCTCCATTAGAATCAGATGCAGCTCTAAAGAAAAAAGAATAAGGCACATTCAATTATCGAATTGATGGCAAAGGCAATATTGTCTATAGATGGGATGATAACAGTGTTGTCACTGTTGCCTCATCTGGTGCTGGTATTGATCCCCTGTGTCTTGTCAATTTTTATTTCCAGAAACCGAAAAAGAAGATTGAAGTTTAGCAGCTAAACATGTTCAAAATGTATAACCATTTCATGGGAGGTATAGACAGAGCTGAAGACAACATTGATAACTATCAGGCATTGATCTGCGGTAGCATGCACAGATGTGTAAGAAATAGTATGCAAGTGCTGTTTTGCTCTGTTTTGAATTGCTCTTATAAAATGCTTATAAATTGCATCAAACATGTGGAAAGCCAAGGGATTGCCTGGAGTTTCAGCAGTGTGTGGTATGCCATTACCTGGAGACCCATGATCATCCTCCAGAACCTGGCAGAAGAGGCGGACCTTCTCAGAAGCATCACATTGACTCACATTATGACCACATGAATCATGTGATAGTCTAACAGGCAACGCAAACACGGTGTGCTGACTGTCATAAGAACACCACTTTTCAATGTGAAAAATGTGATGCTCCCTTACATGTGAAGGGTTCTGTTGAAGATCACGTTGAATAGTAAATGTCACTACCTCTTGACATGAGAAACATGATTTTATACATTATGTATGATGTGGCAGATTTTGCCTAGTATCCCATTGATAGAACACCACATTACTCAACAATGGAATATAATCAAACTTTTTTTTCTTCAAACTCTTGTACCTTGAATTTTTTTAGGTAACATATATGAATTTCACGGAAAAAATTCAAAAATTTAACCCCCAACATAAAGGAGTTAAAGATTATAACCCAAAACATTGATAAGGTTATTTCCTGCTGGTGAAATTATGGGTAATTTAACTCTTCTTTTTCTAATTTCTAAATTTTCAAAAGTAAACATATATCATTCTTCAGTTAATGATGATTCAACATAGGTAGGAGTCAAAGTTGTGAGGTGGAGTCTTTACTTTTTGCTCAGTGAAGATAGAAATGTCATTGCCCTCTATCCATGTCCTTTTGACTCTACCAGCCAGACCTGTCTTCTCCTCATTTACTCTTCCTGTGCCCCCGTGATACATAGAACAGCTCCTCAGTGCAATTCTAGTCTCTGCTATCACGTGTATGTGGATTCACACACATACCTATCTGCACAAGCACACACGCACACAGACACACATGCAGGGCCACTCACCCCTAACCAGAGGTGGCAGAAGCAGGGGACAGACACCAACAGGTGTTTTGCAGCCCCAGCCCACCTACTCTCTGGTGCCCTAGCCAGGGCCCTCCCCTCCTCAAGGCCAGTTGCACCCAATAAATGTGTAGATGAACTAGCACGGATCTGGTGACCCTCTGTGCTGGCAGGATTCTATTCTAGAAGAAACACTCCTGAATGAGAAGACTTATAAGGGGGCGGGAAATAAATCTCTTTGGCTACTGTATCCTCAGCATCTGGACCCATTTTCCCTTTTGGGTTTGAAATGAAAAGGGGGCTCTAGAGAGGTTCCTTTCTAGGGGACTTAAAGATGTGGCAGGGGCTGTTTTGGTAAGCTAGTTCTCACAGGTGAGGAAAGAAGGAAGAGTTTATGAGCTTGAGTTGAAGTTCCAAGAAGGCTAGAAGATTCAGCAGGCCGGGTGGTGGGATCTCACTGTCAGCAGGCTCTGCATCCCTTGCCTTAGCATCCAGCAGAGGAGATACCGGGGTGTTGCAGGGCTCCAGGTAGGAGCTGAAACCTGGCACAAGAACTCTGCATTGAGGAGAGTGAGTCAGCCCTTGGGGCAAGAGCCCTTGTCTCAGCCTAACCCTGCTGCTTGCTGGCTGGGCGGCCTATCCTCTAGGCCTCTTTGCAAGCCTGATAGTATCAGTTTAGAGTCGGAGGATCAGTTTTCACAGAGCCTCAGTTTTCTCACGTGTGAAATGAAAGGCTGGACTAGATATATTCTGAGGTCCTCTCCAAGTCTGCCCATGAATAAAAGGCATGAATTCAATTATTACAAGTCCTTTTCATCGGTGGATTCTATGGAGCATTTATAGTCCATGGATACTGGATATAAGGATACATTGAGTGTAATTGTGCATTTTCCTCTCTTGTGTGAGTAATAGAACACTTTCAGCTGTATACAGCTTCCAGATTTTTACCTGCCTGCTTCTGTGTCCTAGAAGAGTAAGACAGGCATTTGACCTTGCTTTGTAACATCAACTCTTACTACCACTTTTTCTTTTCTGTACTTTTGTTGTTGTTATTGTTGCAGAATTAAGAAAATTTATTGACCTCATCAGTGTATGCAGGTGGTAGCAATTTGAATGACAGTAAAGAAATTACCCCTCTCCCTCAATTTTCCATAGGGCAAACATTTTCACCATTGGAAACGTGATAAAACAAAGAGAAGTACATAAAATGAGCTGAATAAATCATATAATGGTGTAAAAAATCTTAAATTTTTCAACAAGGCAGTAAAAAGTATGAGTTACCACATCAAGTACTTTATGCCACACTAAATTATTTCAGTTTGTCAATCGTTACAACACTGTAATACATATCACATATTTTCATTATTTAGACACTGAGTTTTGCAAGAACCAGAATCTGAATTAAGAATTCTTGATTTAAAATCTAACCCATCTTTCACTATGGCACTATTACATATAGCTCTACATACAGATTTTTTATTATACTTTATCTTCTGTCTTTTATTTCTTTTTTTTCTTTTGGAGTGTATGTGTTTATTTTTGCTGTATTACACATAAGATGGAGGCCTTAAGTTTTTCCATATGTACAGAGGAATACAGAAAGCTTAACTTCATACTGAACAAAAAATAATGCTTTATCTAGTCCAAGATACTCTGATTTGAAAACCAAACTTAAATTTTTATCTTTGTTTGCTAGCTGGAAGTTGACAATAATGTTAAAAATTCTGTGAGTCCCAGTTCATGCATACTATATACCAAACTTTAGTTTTGTTTTTTGTTTTTTGGGGTTTTTTTTTTTTGCAGTGTTTTTGGCCAGGGCTGGGTTTGAACCCGCCATCTCCAGCATATGGGGCCGGCGCCCTACTCCTTTGAGCCACAGGTGCCGCCCCCAAACTATAGTTTTGAAGTCACATTTCATTGTTCATATAAAAAGTGTTAAACACTAATTGCATGCCTGGCACCTGTGTGGGAACTCTTCCCTCCAGCCAGGCTCAGCTCTCTACTCAGGGAGACCCACAGGATAGAGAGCGCTCCATCCAGGGTGGGGCATCTACTTAGGCTGGGAAGAAAAACAGGCTCACCCAGTGATGTGTTGCAGTGTTAGTATTTATTGTTCCCAGTGAGCATGCTGATGGCTTTCAGGTGATACATAATTGATGCGTAAGCAGGCCTCTAGTTCATCAACAAGACCTTGATTATGGAGCATTTACCATCCCAACTTCCAGCTGGGGAAGAAAGGATTCAAGACAGAGGGAGAATCCTAGGTCCCACAGCTTCCATTTTCGTCAACCCTCCCTCAATTTTATAGAAAAGTCCTTTTCTCCTCAAGTTAAGTAGCTAGCTCATTCATTTCAGCCACAGATGAGACTCGCTCTTTAAAAAACTCGTCTAGAGCCAGGCAAGGTAGTTGACACCTGTAATCCTACCACTCTGGGAGGCCGAGGTGCATGGATTGCTTGAGCTCAACAGTTCAAGACCAGCCTGAGCAAGAACAGGACCCTATCTCTACTAAAAATAGAAAAACTAGCCAGACGTTGTGATGGGTACCTGTAGTCACACCTACTTACGTGGCTAAGCCAGGAGAATCACTTGAACCCAGGAGTTTGAGGTTACTGTGAGCTATGACACCACAACATTCTACCCAGGGCGAAGGAGTGAGACTCTGCCTCAAAAAATAAGTAAATAAAATAATAGAAAAATTCCACACAATAAAATTAAAGAAAAAATAAAAAGAGCCCTCCTGGAGAGGTTGGGGGGTAAGAGTGCTGGCTTTGGGGCGGGGGTACCTCATTTTGAATCCTGAGTTCTCCCCTTTGTAGTTGGGAAAGCATAGGCAAATTGCTGAACTTCTCTGGTCCTCAGTTGCCCTATCTATAAAATGGGAATAATAATAATAACCCTTACCTCAGTAGCTTGTTGCGAGGATTAAATAGTGCTCAGAAAAGTGCCTGACGCAAAGTAAGCACACAATACCTGTCAGCAATCCCCATCTGTGGGAGAGACACTTGTCAGTCATGGAAGTGCAGCATGGTGTGCTATGTACTTTGATACAGGCTCGTAGCAGGGAAATGATTAATTCTGGGGGAGTCACGGAAGACTCCTGATCAGCTAGGGTTCTGGCAGAGAGACAGATTCACTTCATGTGATACAAAATCAGAGAGTTGTTATTGGGACTCAGTGCAGGTGTAGGAACTGGCTGATCAGTCCATGTGAGGCTACTGCTTCTGAGCTTGGTTCTGGCCTTGAAGTCAGGCAGGCAGGCAGTTGAGAATGCAAAAGGGCAATGGAGTGGAAGAAAGAAAAATGACCTGGACCCTGCCAGGGCTCCCTGGAGCCCAAGCCCAGTCTGTTTCTCACTGCCTCCAGCGGATGATGTTGGGGACCTGCAGAACAATCTAGTGCTTTCCTCAGATTCAGTCAGGAGCTATTCATGCTGGTCCAGGATTCAGAGGAGCTGCAAGAGGAAAGCAGGGATCTGGAGATACAGAGGGGTCAGTGGCTGCCCCACCCAAACCAGGTGAGGCAGAAGGTCATAGACAATGTGTATAAGACAGCACACCATGTGCTTCCCTGCACCAATCTTCTAAATACTAAGAACATAGTCACTTTACTTCTGTATTCCAGATACTGTACAAAATATCACTCATGGCCAATCCTGATATATAACTATGCAGGGAAGGGGAGTCTGAGAAACACAGATCAGCGAAGTTAACCCACTATAAATCCGCCATTGGACATAATGGAATTGATTCTAAACAAGTAATAGTTTTCCAGGAAGAGAAATGAGAGAATATTACAGACCCGGGAAGGTAATGTGCAAAGTATGAAAAGGTCTGGTGCACTTAGGACATGCAGAGTGGCTACAGCACAGGTGTTCTGTTACTAGACCTAAGAATTGGCCCAGTAGTTTGAGGAAGTACAGATCTATCTATTTGTTGGATCACAATTTTTCATTAAAGAAAGACCAGACTTCTTTTCCTTCTATGCTAATGTCTTTCCCACTAACCAGGCAATTATAACGGCAGTAAAAGGAGTATTGAGCCTGGAGCCAGAGACCTGGTGCCAGATACTTTGCCCCTCACCCTGTCGGTGACCTTAGATAATCCTTCAGCTCTCTCAACTTCAGTAACCTCATCTGTATAAGCAGGAATTTGAACCCAAGTGATTGTTAAATGTAGAGTCATTTCAAACTTTATCATTCTCTGGTTTTCTGGCAATTAGAAAATACTAAAAGTTGCACAATAATTTTTATTCGGGTGAAGCCAAAACCGAAAATGCAGAGCTTTCTGCCATATCCCTTCACTTGTATTTCTGGACATTGGAAGTAGCCATGGATTTTCCTTCCATGGTTTTTCCTGGGGTCTACACCTGGCCTAAGGTAGATATCCAAGGTCAGTTCAAGCTCTGTCTTATTTGTCTTGGTAGCACTAGCCTTGCACTGTGCTGGAAACATCCAAGGCTAACAGTAAATGTTGGATGAATGAACTTGTGGGATCTGGTCCTGGGCTGGTCCCCAGGCTTAGAGATTGGTTTGTATGGGTCACTTTAAGGTGACCTTATAGAGACTTCCCTCTTAGGGGAGACTTTGGATAGAAACGGGTTCTTCAAATTTAATATTGTCCTGTATCCCTAGGAGGATTATAGCATTGAATAACTAGGGAGGAGGTGAAGACAGAAGCCTCCTCCCTAGGGGTCATATATAACATGGCACAAATCCTAAACAAAGAATAGCCACCTGACCTTTGACCCCATGCACATATTTACTAAAATATTTGTGATTAGAGTTATTCTTGGTATAGGTATCTTATCCCTCCTAAATTATTAGAGAAAGTGAGACTAATCACTCAAATTCTTTGGGCTATTTTCAAAGATACTCCCAGTGTTGCAGCCCAGGGAAGACGTTGTATTATTCTTTGTGGTATCCAATTAAATGTTGATGTATTTAACTTCCCTGTCTTACGGAAAAGCAATTTTGCTAATAAGCAAGGTAGCTATGTTTTATGTATGCAACTTAAAATTGTGGGAAACATGAGTTTTGGAGTCAGGAAAACTGATTTAAATCTGAGCTTTACTGCTTAAAGGGTGTGTGTGTGCTGGGTGAATTATTGCATCTCTGAGCTTCAGTTTCTTTTTCTGTAAAAGAGGCATTATAACACTGATTGTTTGCAGATCATAAATGAGATGGTATGTATAAACTACACGTGATATGGTAAGTATTCAATAAATATTATTTATTTTTATTATCATTTCTCAAAAATATAAATGATAATGATAACATATTCCTGAGTCTTCCATTTCTCTGTTATTAGCTTATTTGTTGTGTTATATAACTTTCCTTACAAATTGACAAGTGATTGTGGTCATCATCAACTTGAAAAAAATTATAAAAAATAAAACAAGAGGCAGAGGCAAGATGGCTGACTGGAGCCAGTTTTCCACAGAGGCTCCTGTCCAGAAGGACAGTTAAAGGACAGAAGTTTAGTAAGTAAGCTAATGGTTTGGAGCTGAGCCAAGAGAGAAGGTTGAAGAATATACATTAACCCTGCTGAGGTGAGTTGCGACTCCAAAGAAACAAACAATAGCTGAGACGTCAACCCAGAGTTACTGATTCACTGGGATTGGACCGAGATCAGCTGAAAATAAGACAGAGCCACTTAGCCCACCACACCAAGCAGGTCCCCAGTGTCTCAGGCCATAGCACTTTCCTTTGCAAAGTTCTAGGGGAAAAAGTATAGACACAAGTTCAAGCTCTTGGGCAAAGGACTTGTTAATCACTATTCCACGAGCCCTCAACCCAACTTCACCTTATCTGCTCATCTAGCCAAACGGTGTAAAATAATGGGGCAGAATCAGCAGAAGAACGCAGGCAATATGAATAAACAGAGTAGATCAACACCCCCAAGGAATGACATGATGGACACACCAGAGGATCCCATTCATAAACAAATGGCTGAGATGTCAGAAATTGAATTCAGAATTTGGATTGCAAATAAGATTAATAGAATAGAGCTAAACTTAGAATTAGAAATTCAAGGAGTATTTCAAAAGTTGTCTCAAGAATTCAATGAATTCAAAGACAAAATTACCAAAGATTTTGACACATTGAGACAAGAAATCGGCCCTCAAAGATCTGAGAAATACAGTAGAATCCCTCAGTAACAGAATGGAGCAGGCAGAAGAAAGGATTGCTGACATTAAAGACAAAGCTTTTGAATGCTCCCAAACACTCAAAGAGGAAGAGAAGAGAGCAAAAATGGATCATTCTCTCAGAGAGCTCTGGGATAATTCGAAGAAAACTAATATTTGCCTTATAGAAATTCCCAAAGGCAATGAAGTTGCTTCGAAAGACACAGATGCTCTACTCCATGAGATAATCAAGGAGAACTTCCCAGACATGCCAAGAGATTCTGAAATTCAGATAGCAGAAAGTTTCAGAACCCCAGCACGACTCAACCCAAATAATACATCTCCCAGACACATTATAATTAACTTCACCAAAGTTAATATGAAGGAGAAAATTCTGCAAGCAGCCAGATGTAAGAAAACCATAACCTACCAGAGGAAGAATATTAGAATGACTGCAGATCTCTCTGCTGAAATCTTTCAAGCCAGAAGGGGGTGGTCATCAACTTTTAATCTCTTAAAAAAATTTTTGACTTTCAAAAACTTTTTGACTTTCAAAAAACTCAATACCCAAAATTGTACCAGGCTTATCCATATTCTCAATTAATGTGAATGGCTTAAATTGGCCTCTAAAGAGGCACAGGTTGGCTGATTGGATACAAAAACTCAGGTCAGATATCTGCTGCATACAAGAATCTCATCTTACCTTAAAAGATAAATATAGATCAGGGTGAAGGGATGGTCATCTATATTTTAGGCAAATGGAAATCAGAAAAAAAGCACGTGTTGCAATTTTATTCACAGGTACAATAGGCTTTAAACCAACAAAAGTAAGGAAAGATAGGTATGGTCACTTCATATTTGTTAAGAGTAACACTCAGCATGATGAGATTTTGATTGTTAACATTTATGCACCCAACCATAATGCATCTCAATTTATAAGACAGACTGTAACAGACATGAGCAACTTGATTTCCTCCAGTACCATAATAGTTGGAGATTTCAACACTCCTTTGGCAGTGTTAGATAGATCCTCCAATAAGAAACTAAGCAAAGAAATTTTAGACTTAAATTTAACCATTCAACATTTTTATTTTAATGGACACCTACAGAACATTTCATCCTAACAAAAGTGAATAAACATTCTTCTCATCAGCCCATGGAACATCCTCCAAAATTGATCACATCTTAGGTAACAAGTCTAACCTCAGCAAATTTAAAAGAATGGAAATTATTCCTTGCATCTTCTCGGACCATCATAGAATAGAAGTTGAACTCAGTAACAACAGGAATCTGCATACACATACAAAAACATGGAAACTAAATAACTTTATGCTGAATGATAGCTGGGTCATGGACAAGATTAAGAATAGAGAACCAAGAGATGAACCTAGCTACTTACCATTATTTGATCTTCGATAAGCCAATTAAAAACATTCAGTGGTGAAAAGATTCCCTATTTAACAAATGGTGCTTGGTGAACTGGCTGGCGACCTGTAGAAGACTGAAACTGGACCCACATCTTTCACCATTAACTAAGATAGACTCTCACTGGATTAAAGATTTAAACTTAAGACATGAAACTATAAAAATACTAGAAGAACGTGCAGGGAAAACACTTGAGGGTGAATATTTTATGAGGAGGACCCCCTGGGCAATTGAAGCAACACCCAAAATACATTACTGGGACCTGATCAAACTAAAAAGCTGCTGCACAGCCAAGAACACAGTAAGTAAAGCAAGCAGACAGCCCTCAAAATGGGAGAAGATATTTGCAGGTTATGTCTCTGACAAAAGTTTAATAACCAGAATCCACAGAGAACTCAAACATATTAGCAAGAAAAGAACAAGTGATCCCATCTCAGGGTGAGTAAGGGACTTGAAGAGAAACTTCTCTGAAGAAGATAGTTGCAAAGCCTACAGACACATGAAAAAATGCTCATCATCCTCAATCATCACAGAAATGCAAATCAAAACCACTTTGAGATATCTTATAATTCCTGTAAGATTAGCCCACATCACAAAATCCCCAAACCAGAGATGTTGGCATTGATGTGGCAAAAAGGGAACACTTCTGCACTGCTGGTGGGAATGCAAACTTATATGTTCCTTTTGGAAAAATGTTTGGAGAACACTTAGGGGTCTAAAAATAGACCTGCCATTTGATCCTACAATTCCTCTAGTATGTATATATCCAGAAGACCAAAAATCACATTATAACAAAGATATTTGTACCAGAATGTTTATTGCAGCCCAATTCATAATTGCTAAGTCATGGAAGTCATGGAAGAAGCCCAAGTGCCTATCGACCCATGAATGTATTAATAAATTGTGGTATATGTACACCATGGAATATTATGCAGCCTTAAAGAAAGATGGAGACTTTACCTCTTTCATGTTTACATGGATGGAGCTGGAGCATATTGTTCTTAGCAAAGTATCTCAATAATGGAAGAAAAAGTATCCAGTGTACTCAATCCTACTATGAAACTAATTTATAGCTTTCATATGAAAGCTATAACCTATAAGAATAGGGGGAAGGGGGAGAGGGAGGGGAGGGGAGAGGATGGGTGAAGGGAGGGTAATTGGTGGGACCACACCTATGATGCATCTTACAAGGGTACATGTGAAACTTACTAAATGTAGAATATAAATGTCTTAACACAATAACTAAGAAACTGCCGTGAAGGCTATGTTAACCAGTGTGATGAAAATATTTCAAATTGTATATAAAACCAGCACATTGTACCCCATGACTGCATTAATGTACACAGCTATTGTGTACGTTATTTGGAGGCAGACCCATGTATCCTTTATGGTTTCAGACTCCTTGGAGGCAGATCATCGTGGCCATTAATTTCTGGTTTCACACAGTCATATTTTAGACAATGAGATGATACTGAGTCTTATGTTTGAGATCTACAAACCATTAGAGATAAAAGATTTTCAAAAGTGGTCCTGCAAAGCCTTTGCATGGATGGAGAAACTGAGACTCAGAAAGGGAAGTAGCTTGCCTCCCCTGTGGTTAGCAATAGCGTGAGGACTGGAATTTGTATCTTCTGATTCCTCATCCAGGAATAGCTTGTTGCCTCAGAGCCTTTGTGGATGCATCATGCAATCTTGGAAAATTCCTCTGACTTCCATCTACCAGTCTTTCCATGAAACAAAAGATGGGGAGGATGACTCATAATTCATTCACTCGGATGCTTGTGGATTAGGTACGTCTAGGCTGCAATAGCATTTGGCTCCCTAGAGTTGGGCAAAATTCATTAATTATTCATGGAAGGCACCTGAGTGTTACAAAGGGCGATGCTTTGTAATTGTCAGATGGAAGGAACTTTCTTCTTTCACAAAGCTGGGAAATTGATGGTCTGAGTTCATTCATGTGCTGGGTAAGCCTGCACAAGTCATATAATCTCTCTCAGACGCATTATACTTATCTATATACTGAGTGGTATGGTCTAGAGCAGGGGTCCTCAAACTGTGGCCCGCAGGCCACATGAGGCAGTGTGATTGTATTTGTTCCCGTTTTGTTTTTTTATTTCAAAATAAGATATGTGCAGTGTACGTAGAAATTTTTTCATAGTTTTTTTTTTTTTTTTAAACTATAGTCCACCCCTCCAACGGTCTGAGGGACAGTGAACTGGCCCCCTGTTCAAAAAGTTTGAAGATGTCTGGACTCTAGAGTATCACTAAGCTACTTTTGAGCCTGAATATCTTAATTTTCTATCAATTACTCAATATAGAACTCAGTCATGGACTAACTGCACTTCCCAGTGATAGGAAGTGATAGGGACTCCCAGTGATAGTCCCAGTGATAGGGACTCCCAGCAATGTAGCATTTCCAGCAAGAAAATAAAAAAGAGGGTGGCGCCTGTGGCTCAGTGAGTAGGGCGCCGGCCCCATATGCCAAGGGTGGTGGGTTCAAACCCAGCCCCGCCCAAACTGCAACAAAAAAATAGCTGGGCATTGTGGCAGGCGCCTGTAGTCCCAGCTGCTCGGGAGGCTGAGGCAAGAGAATTGCGTAAGCCCAAGAGTTAGAGGTTGCTGTGAGCCGTGTGATGCCACGGCACTCTACCAAGGGCAGTACAGTGAGACTCTGTCTCTACAAAAAAAAAAAAAAAAAGAAAAGAAAAAAGAAAGAGAGAGAGTAGGCAAGAAACACAGACTTTAAAATTTTTTTTGTATTAATACATAATATTTTGTATATAGATGGGGGACATGCGAGCATTTAGAATGCATAGAATGTGCAATGATCAAGTCAGGGTATTTGGGGTATCCATCACCTTGAGTATTTACCATTTCTATGTATGGGTAGCGTCTTTTTAAGTATTGCTTATCTGCTGTAGAATCATAACTGAGGAAAGGAACACTAAGATCTCTCAACCTTGACTAAGATTTCCAGTCAACATTTCAGAAGCGTTCCAGCGTTCTTGCGTCTCTTCTTTCTCGGGGTAAACATCTTTCCATGCACTCAATCTATGGACATGCATTGACAAGCAGTGCTGAAAAGCCAGGCCAGGATTTAGAGCCAGATGTTTGTCTTTATTTAATTTCACTTTCTCAGGGTATGGAAGACAGTATGTGGCCAGTGTGAGACCTGGCCAAGGAGACACAGAGGCCTGATGGAGGCTGGCTATGCAGCCCTCAGCCTTGCTTATTGCAAAGACCCTCGATTTCCTTCACTGGAAGAGAAAGAGTTTGGCTTAGAACTTCTTTAAAGTTCATTTAAGGGCTAACATTCCACCATTTGGCTCTCCTGGGTTTTCAGGGCAGAGACTGTAGAGAAAGAATCCTTGACCAAGCTTTGCCTCCAAGATCCCCATTCCTTTCCCTCAAGGGCTTTAGCGCAGGAATTGTGCTTAATCCACTTGCAGCTGAACTCTGTTCCATTGCAGTGAGTAATTGAGTGCCAATTTTTTTAAAAGCTTGTAATGAATAAAGCCAAAGGCATTCCTCAAAGAACTACAATTAAAGATGCATAATTGGTAGGGGGGTGTGGAGGTTGTGGGGAGCTGAAGGAGGGAGAGTGGGCTTTCCCCTGAAATCCTGCTAAACACAGGCAGTCACAGCTCTGGGACCCCTGAAACTGCTGAGTTGACAGTGCCTTAATGATATCACCGCCCTCTAGCTTCAGTTCAGTGTGTTCCCTTAAAGGATCCTTCATTTGTGGAGACAGGCACAAGCTGACACATTCGTAAAGATTTCTTTGAAAAATAAGGCTAATGAGTTTACTCTCACTTTAGAAGGCTTGGGAATTAATCTGTGGATGAAACAGTTAAAATTTTACCAGCTTGAGCTGTTCAATGGGCAAGCCCCAGCTGAACCTTTATGGAGTGAACACGCAGAGATGGGCAAAGTTCTTCAGGTTCAAAGGCTTGTTTTGGAAAAGAATCCAAAAAGTTCAGATGCTTTTGTTGCAACTTATCTGATTTTGTCAAGCCGGAGATGGGAGAATGCGGAGGCATTTGTGTGGCTAACCAAACACGAGATATGTTTATGCTTTGCTGTCCCTATCTTCACTTTCAAGCTCATGTGTGTTTCAAGGGGAAATCTAGCGCACATATTTCAGATCCTTTGTGCTGGAATATATGGAGGTTCTGGGTGGTCAGAGGGTGGCTCCGATGGCCAAGTGACTGGTGAAGAGAATGGAATTCCTCTGGGCACAAACTCACCCAAGAATGGAGAAGCTAAGTCATCTCCCCAAGTGCAGGCAGAGAATGAGGCAGAAAAATTAGGGGTAGGGGATCATATCTGTGACCCCACGTCACAGTATGGTTGGAACACGTCACAGTAGGGTTGGAAGACAGTAAAAAAAAAAAAAAAAAAAAGGCTGGATTTAGGATTATAAAACTCAGACTGGAATGACCTTAGCAACCGAAGCCTCAGTTTCTGCATCTATGAAATAGACACTTTAATCAATAATCCTTACTTCATGTGGATATTTAGAAAGTAGCCTTATTTCATTTAGAAGACTAAATGAAATAATGTTTATGAAAGTTCGAGATTCCATGCTTGGCACAAAATAGGCACTGAATAAATATTTTTTAATGCTTAATTTAAGTAAGATTTAATACAAATCCTATTTCCTTTGTGTGTTCCTCAAACGGGTTTACCCTGTCTTCCAGTCACAAACCCTAATTGTCACTCCCAGAGCAGCAAAAGGTACATTATCTCTGGAAAACAATGTAAATAGACTCACTTTTGTTTTTTCACACTAAACAGCATGATTTCAAAATTCTGGAGAAAGCCACAGCCAAAGTAAATTCTCCCAACCTCCCTCTCCCCCTTACACACACACACACACACACACACACACACACACACACACACACACACACACGAACTTTTAAACCCTGGAAATCAGACAAGAGGGAAGAAAAAGAAAAAGCCCAGCCTTCCATTTCTTCACATCACATGTATATCGAGTTCACTTCACAAACACAAGGTGCACTGTCAGAAGCGCCTTGGGCAAAGTTTGTACTTTGCTTGAATTCTAACTTTTGTTTACCAAGGTAATAAACCGGTCCTCTGCTGCTCCAGGTGTAAAGCGATTATGAAAAGGCATATTTGTATTTCACCCCACCTCACATGTACGGTATGTGGGACATCCTGCACTGCGAGAGCAGCCTGAATGTATTTACGGAGAGAGGCACCCGAGCCCGAAGAGGAGTGTCCTCAGACTGGGAAAGGCTGAGCTGCTGCAAAGATCTGGCCATCCAATCCTCCCATTTCTCTCCACCTGCCCCTTCCGACACCAGCCCCAGCCCTCTTGGTGTTGGAAGGAATCCAGCCTGCCAGGGACCCTCCAGGGGCCTTCACCGTCTCAGTTTGGAAAATTACATATTATGTCCTCCTTGATTTTTTTTTTTTTTTTTTGTCCTAAATTTTCCAACCAGCCTCCTCCTACCACTCTGTACAGCCAGATTAGAGTGGGTACACACGGCTGCTGAGGAAACTTTGGTTCCCTGCCTGGGGCCTAAAAATCTCCAGGAGTTTTCTTCCCCATCCTTCACACAGGGTGATCATACCCTGATGGGTTATCTGAGGCCTGGGACCGGAGGCAGGAAACTTTCACCCAAATCTCTGACTGAGCTAAATGGTCTGGAACTCACTCTAAATCGTCTACTGAAATCTTGGCTCGGAAAGGAGGAAAGAATGTATGGAAAAGGGCAGATTTAGAATGCCAGGGCCGTTAGCCTGGGTGAGTGGGAGAGCAGCTAGGGGTGGGGGTGGGGGCCGCCAGGTCTGCAAGACCACCCAGAAACTTGCCCTGAGGTGTACAGCAGCGGCAGGGGGGCTTCTCCGCTGAACACACCAGCAGCCTGACCAGGCAATTCTCAGGTCACGTTCTGGGAGCTAGTTCCAGTGTCTTCAGAACTTTGGGTTCCCATATTTCCTGAACCCCTATTAGGTGCAGAAGCTTCAGCCAGAGGGCTAGCCCATCCTATGCACTCTGTTAATACTTCTGAATATGAATTAATTCTAGCTTAATCATTCAAAGAAGTAAGGTTTTGAGCAAGATGCCTCTGTGAGCGCAGGCTCATCATGTGTAAAATGGGAATCATAATAGTAATTACCTTTCAGAATTGTTGTCAGTAAGGATCATGTGAAGAGCCCTTTGCAAACCTGAAAGAGCTGGGAGATGTTGGGTGTTACAATAACGGGGCACACCCCCTTAGACTCCCGCTTCTAGACTCTGCTTTGTCAGTCACTGTCACCCTCGTACTGCCTAAAACAGTATCTATTGAACAACTACTGGGGTTTAAGTTCAATGGCAGGCACAGAGTGTGTACAGGTGAATATAACACTTCCCTGTCCTCAGGGAGCTTAGTGCAAGAGAACAATAACATTCCATTGCTGAACACACCATTACTGAGTCTAAGAGTCAACCATTCAATCGCTATCCATTGAGGACCAATTATGGGTCAGGTACTTTCTTGGCATTGGGGATTGTTTTAGTTAGGCCAATGAGTCAACACTGAACTTAATTCTCGCTCACATAACTAACAGTCCTGGACGAGTATGTAGGTTGCTGGGGCAACTCTTCTTCACTTAGTCATTCGAAAGCCCAGACGCCTTTCATCTAGTGCCTCTGCCATTCCCTTGGGCCTTGTTGTGCTCTGGCAGGAGGGAGGAACATGCAGGAGTGTGGATGGGAGGTTGTCACAGCCGGGCCTGAAAGGGGCGCCACGTAGTTTCACTCATGTTCCGTTAGCTAGGGCTTGGTCACATCTAACTGCAGAGGAATCCGAAATGAGCCCCGCTCTATTTCCAGGAAGAAGTAGGCTTTGGGAAACAACTAGTTGACATGGGTGCAAGGATGTAGCAAGTCAGAAGACAGCATTCCTCAAAAAGCACGCAGGTTTGGGAAAGTAAGCAAGTTAAGCCCCTATCCAGGATCATTCCAGGTAATAAGAAGAAAATAAAACAGGGGCATAAATAAACCAGGGGAGGGAACCTGGTTTAGATGGAGAACAGGGTCATCTGACTTAAACAGCAGTCAAGCTGAGACCAGAATAATGAACTGTCATTAGTTACGAGAGACCTGGGGGAGAAGAGTTCAGTGAGGCTGTGACAGGTGCAGGGCCCCGAGATGAGACTTGCTGTGCATGTTGAGAATAAAGCAAAGGTCAGTGTGGTGATGCAAGTGAGGGGAGAACATGCCAGAAGGGACAGAGAGGCCAGCATGGGCTAGTTAATGGAGGGTTTTAGAAGTCATGGGAAAGAATTCAGGTTTTAAAGAATAAATTACGTTTCAAGATTCATGGTGATGAATGCAGAAAAGAGAAGTGTGCTGGGCTTGGGCCTATTCTTTCTCATACCTCCGCACAGAACAACAGAGGGATGACCTCTTGCACCCCAGGCTCCTGCACTGGGGGGCTCCCAGCTGGGCACAGCCAGTGGGAATCACCAGCCCCAGACTGGAGGGCAGGAGGAAGGGAGAATCTAGGGTTTCTCTCTCTTTCTTTCTCCCTCAGCCAGCGTCTCCTCCTGAGCGTGTTCTCCCCATGGCTCCAGCATCTACTGGACAGCCCACCATGGTCCAGCTTCAGCATGTGACCCTGGCCTCTGGCCTCCAGCAACATGACCCCCTTCTCTTTGTCTCTCTCTCTTAGCCTCCCAGCACCAGAGCAGCAAACTCTGCGGTTGCCCATGTCTGGGTCGGCTCCTTCACTTTCACCACCTGTGTCATTTTCCTGTGCTTGGACACTTAGAGTGGCTTCATTTTCCCAAGGTGGACGCTGATGATGGATCCAAAGTACAAACCACCTTCTGTGTGAATGCCTCTTGGCACAGGTACCAGGCCCAGCACAGAGGAGGCCCGAGGTGAACTGCTGCTACTGTAACAACACAAATTTATTGTCTTACTGCCCTGGAGGTCAGCAGTCTGAAATAAGTCGTAGTGGGCTGAAATCAAGGAAGCTATAGGGCAGAATTCGTTCTCTTGCCTTGTCCAGATTGCAAAGGCTGCCTGTAGCTTTTGGCTCACAGCTTCCTTCTTCCACCTTCAAAGCCAGCAATGGCAGGTTGAGTCTTTCTCAAGACACCACCACTCTGGTTCTCACTCTTCTGCCCCCCTCTGCCCTATTGATGGGTCACTGTTATATTAGGACCACACAGATGATTCTGGATCATTTTCCTATTTTAAGGCCAGCGACAGCAAGCTTATTTCCATCCACAACCTTAACTCTTCCTCCTTGCACATAAAATAACACGGTCACAGGTTCTGGGGATTAGGATGTGAACATCTTTGGGGGGCCATTATTCAGCGAGTGAGAATGGGGGTGTTGAAGTCTTGCTAAAGAGCCAGCAGCCCAGAGGGAGAACTCAGTGCCTGCGAGTCCAAATTAGCAGAGGGGTTCTTGGGTTCCGAGGTTCTGTCTGGAAATGCCTGAAGCGTGGATTGCCGCTGCAGATCCTTCAGCCTGTGCTCTTACTGGCACTCGTGGGACGCGATGCTGGGACACAGCTCCTGCTCGTCTCTCACCCAGGATGGCACGTAGGTTTCTTGTTTTCCCAGAGAAGGTTCCTTTCGGAGAGGGGAGTGGGTGAAGGCAAACTGTCGGCTACAGCACGTGAGGCCCATCAGTTCCAATTCAGGGACAACTGGAGTTGATGCAGGCGCTCCATCCAAATGTAATCAAACGCCTCCTGTTGCCAGACAACGTGTTATTCAGCGGGGGGCTGGTGGGGGTTGTGAATCCGAGATGCCTTCTGTAACTTTATCAGATGGGTACTGGGAGGAGAGGAAGGAGAGCGGAAAGGGAAATTCACTTTACTGGTGAATAAACTTTCAAATTGTAGCAGATTCCTGAAAACTCTTGCAACTGCTTTCTGGGGAGAAGGTCTGAGTGCGCACTGAGATGGTGGGTGGTGAATATTTGGGTAGGAGGACCTGTGGCAATGCGAGCTGGTGGGGCAGCACCCACAGCACAGATGTCCAGGAAAATCCTGGATCACGCTACTCTGCTTCTTTATGGGTGTAGGGGTGGGTGGGGGGTGAGTTTGAAGAGGACAGAGTTTGGGTAAGTATAGAATGACTTTCTCTATTTTGAGCAAGATTTTATGAAAATGACTTTCTTTAAACTGCTTCATTTGAACTGGAATTCCCCCACCCACCCTTCCCACACGTCCTACCCACCCCCAGCACCCAGGGCTGAACAAGATGAGGAAGTCCTTACCAGGTCTGATCTTGGGAGAAGGAAAGGCCTGCCTTTAGGGGCCAGGGCTGGGGGTTAATGTCCTTGTCACTGCAACCTGGAGACCTGCAGATTCTGACCCCTGTGTTTCTGTGCTTTTCAAACACCTTGGGGAAATCTTTGGGATGGATGCCTGTTAAGGGAGTGCATCTTGGTTAAGTACCTCCAGCTACTGTTGTCAGCTTGAGAACATTCCTTAGAAAGAGTTGCGCTATATAATTTTGGTTATGTAACTGTCATAGAGGTAGCATAATTGTATCTTTTATCAGCACAGATACATTGCGTTAGGGACCTGTTTCCTTCTTATGGACGATTTTTTTGGTCCCTGACAACCCTGAAGGATTAAGGGCTGCTAGCTCAGTCCAAAAATGTACAACTGCAGGCATAGCATTTCCCTGGAAGGACTTAGACACATAGGAAGGCTGAGAGGTGGGAGGGAGGCAGAGGCAGGAAAGAGACGGCCTTTTCAATGCTGATCCCTTTGTACCTTTTGAATTTTGTCCCTTATGCATGCCCTGTCTATATACATAAAAAAAAAAAAAACCTATCTTGTCCTAAACAGAATCATTGTGATCTCAACTATATAAAAAATCAGACATAGAGAACAGGGAAACATGTAGAACAACAAAAGTTAAATAGTACTCAACTCTGCTTAATGAGATTTTCTTTTCTATACTTTTGGCTATTTTCTACATCTTCCTCAATAAAAAAAAAAATGTAAAAGTTACATTTTTTAAAGCTATTTTTATTTTATGTTATTTTATTTATTTATTTATGTTTTTTGAGGCAGAGTCTTAATCTGTTGCTCTAGATAGAGTGCTGTGGCATCACAGCTCACAGCAGCCTCAAACTCTTGGGCTCAAGTGATCCTCCTGTCTCAGCCTCCCGAGTACCTGGGACTACAGGTGCCTGCCCTGACACCTGGCTAGTTTTCTGTTTTAGTAGAGATGGCGTTCTCCTCCTTGCTCAGGCTGATCTCCAACTCCTGAACTCAAGCAAGCCACCCACCTTGGCCTCCTAAAAATGCCAGGATTATAGGTGTGAGCTACCACGCCCAGCCAGAAGTTACATTTTTTTAAATAAAGGAGAGAAACAGTATTTCCATTGCTACGTTAATCTATGGCTTGGGCTCAAGCTGATGAGGCAGGCCTGCCCATGTGCCTTTTCCCTTTTCCAATTTCTTCTCGGTTTGTCAATGAGTGGGCTCTGTTTCTAGGTCTGATCCATGGATCTCTTGCTGTTCACTCAGTCATAGCGAAATGCTGTGAGTAATCACCCTTCGTGACGACTGGGTTTCGGTTCAGATAACCTCCTTGTTATCTCTGTCATCTCTACTGTCCTCCATCACCGTCACCTACTGTCAGCAAGCTCCTCTCCCTCAGCTCAGTACCATCCGTATTTTTTAAGCACTTGCAGCCCTCATAGGGCACCTGGAGGTGATTCCGCCTTGGAAGGGGGACAGCGTGTCTGGAGTTAGCTTTGACTGGAAGTGGTGAGGTCATGATGGGCTCTGACCGGGAGAGGGGAGAAGTAGAGAGGAAACTCTCCTTCCTTTAAACTTTCTGAATTCTTCACCTTGATTCTCTCTAGGGCCTGTGTCATCCTCTGTGACATGTTATGTCCTTCCTTAGGGCCTTTTCTTGCCTACGATGGCCAAAGAGAGTGCCACAGTACAACAGAGACACCAACAAAATGCAATGGCGCTTAGAGGAAGCTGAGATTAATTCCACTCCGGAGGCAGAATTCACTGAGTGGGCAGCTTTTGCACAGACTTTCAGGGGCAGATGACCTTTAGATAGTGGAGAGTGAAGGAAGAGTGGTCTAGAGGAAGGAGTGGGACTGAGGGGTGTGGGGTGCTGTGTGGGGGTGCACTTGTCTGAACTTAGGGTTCTATACCAGCAACGTTCAGACAATACCACTGACTACAGAGACCACTGTGAGGCTCGAGTGGCACACTCAAGTTACACTTCCTTGGTCCCCACCAGTGCCCTCGGTCACAGAGCTGCAAAGAGCAGAGCCTGGAGACACATCAAAGGCTTAGAAGTGCAGGCCCTTGACCACTATCCTGTACTCCCTCTAAGAATGAAAGAGTGATCCAGGAAGCACTTTGACAAGTGTGAGTTGTATTATTCCCTCTCCTAACCTGAACCTGGCCCGGGTCCTAGACATTTCTGATCTAAACTTCTAGTTTCTTTCCAAGCTAATGGAACTTCCTGGATAGTCACTAGTCTGTTGGCTTGGCACCTAGTGGGTTTGTTAGGCTGTTACTCTAGCTGGAAACACCCCCGGATCCCAAGCGTTGGATTCAAGCCAGAGGCCCCAGCCTGACTTGGCCTGGCTCCAGAACAGAGAAGGCTACCACCTTAGGTCTGACTGTGACCTGAGCTCCTTGACTCCCACCCTGAGGAAACCATCATCCTTCAGAAGCCTCTAATAGTTCAGAAGTTCTCAGCTGCTGAAGGCAGGAGCCACCCAGACACCTTCCAGGTCATGGCCATGTTGACAAGAGGCAGCTGGGGGCCAACTTACATTCAGGCAGGTGAACAGCCGGATTGAACATTCTTGTTGTTGCCTAATATCATGACGCTGTCTTTAAGGGAGGGCTTTCATTTTTTATGGCAGAAATGCAAACTAAATAATAGCCCAGGGGAAACAAGTCTTGCAGCTGGCACGGTGGCCGTTTTCCCTGAGAATGTTCTCCATTGTTTTCATTACTGCTGTGAGGTCCTCACCACCCCTCTTGACAGAAAAATTGTCCAAGAATGAAAGTTCCTTTTTTTTTTTCTCTTTCAGGGAAAAAATTTTTTTTCGTCTGATAACATAGATTTGTCCTGTGCTTTTTCACCTACGGTATCTTTCACATACATTACCTTTAGCCCACCTAACAGTTTTGTGGTGGAGGGTGTGATCATGGGGGAGAGTGGAAGAAAAAGGGGTCATGGGCCAGGTATGGTGGCCCACACCTATAATCTAGCACTCTGGGAGGCTGAGGCAGGTGGATTGCTTTAGCTCAGGAGTCTGAGACCAGCTTAAGCAAGAGACTTTATTTTTTAGACCCCCATCGCTAAAACATAAAAATAAAAAATAGCTGGGCATAATAGTGGGTCCCTGTAGTCCCAGGGAGGTGGAGGCAAGAGGATCTCTTGAGTTTGAGGTTGCTGTGAGCTATGATACCACAGCACTCTACTGAGGGTGACAGAGTGAGACTCTGTCTCAAAAAAAAAAAAAGCATTCATGGAGGACAACTATTCCATCCTCTGAATTTATGGAACCCTTAGGCTCAGAGAGGTTAAGCAGTATGATGAGGGTCACACAACCAGTCATTAATAATACAGGAATTCAGACCGCTGGTTTCTTGCCTTTGGAACACACGCGCACCTTAATTTCTTGAGCTCCCTGGGACACCCCATCCATGGGTCAGTAGAAATGGAGGGAGCCCCTTCACCTTGTTACCAAATCTACCCTCAGCTACTTCATTCTAAGAAGCCCATCAGTTTTGGTTGAGAATGCACCTTATGTGCTATTTCTCATCTGGGGCTGATTTTCCTTCTAGGGAACATGTAGCCATGTCTGGAGATGTTTTGCATTGGGGAGAAGGGAGTGAATGTCACTGATATTGAGTAGGTAGAGGTCAGAAATGTTGAAAAACCTCCCACAATGCAAAGTCAGTTCCCTTGACAAAGAATCATTCAGCCCCAATTGTCACGGTGTCATGGCTGGGAAACTGTGTTGGAGTGAAGATAAAACCTCCAGTTCCCACATTCCATGCACGTGGAAAACTTCTCATAAATTTCTCATTTCTAAAAGCAACTACATATTTCATAAGGATTTTTTTTCGTTCCATCATACTGAGGATCTGCCAAATATGTCAGAACTGAAAGGGGAAACTGAGGCCTGACTTCTCAAGGAAACCCATGTGTGGTGGAAAAGAAGTAGGCCCATTCTCCTGACCAAGTGAAATGCATTTTTTACTTCAGCCTGCTAAACCTGCTCACTCACTAGCTCTGTTTGAGCCTTTTTCTGACTCAAGGAATCAGTAAACGTTGTGATCCGAACATGCTCCCTGATAAGACTTGCTCATAGCTTATTCTAACACAAAATGAGGAGATGTGAACAAGCCAGTGTGATGTGAGCAGAACCTCCTGCCTCTGCCTCAGTTCCCCTTATGTCCTCAGCCCCACGCCCATGGTGTGGCCTCTGGGGAGAGGGGCTTTTAGTCTCTTTTTAAAGGTAAAAGCTCTCTACTAAAAATGAAACCGACTTCATCTAAGCCCTCAAGTTTCCTTAGGGGAGGCACATTACTGAAAATACCTAAGTTTCTTGGAACTGAAGGATTTTTTTTTTCTTATTTGATTTTTCATAGCTCATTCTGTTAGTTTAATGTTTGTTTTTTACTCAGCCAGTCAGTGAAACTGGGTTGGTCAGTGAAACTTTCTAGGGACTAGAGGTTTCACTTTCAGGGTCTAAAACTTTTAGTATGAGCTTGTAAA
Organism: Nycticebus coucang; assembly: GCF_027406575.1. NCBI lineage: Eukaryota > Metazoa > Chordata > Mammalia > Primates > Lorisidae > Nycticebus > Nycticebus coucang. The sequence continues at coordinate 86,153,747 of NC_069795.1, forward strand.
GGCTTCATAAAAACAATTTAGGTGTTTGGCACTCTAGGCCAAGGGTTTAAAATTACTTGCACACAAGAAATGCTTCCATAGGATTTATTGAATAGATTAGTTCCTAAAACACATTTATCCAGCATACGCCGTGCATCAGACTCTGCCAGGGGCAATAGAGAAACAGCCCTAAGCAGGACTGAGATGTTTCCTCCTCTGTTGCTGGCGTCTGGCTGGGGAGGTGAGTCAGTGAATAGCTCTCAATTTCTCCTCAAGAACATCCTTCCTTGATTCTATGGGAAGCTTAGCTCAAATTTTATTCTTTTGCTAGAATACCCTTACTTTATATCTCTATCAAATTCCAATTTGGACTTCAGGGACACGATGAGATGCCGATTCTTTTTAAAAACCTTTAGAAATCTCAATCAGTGTAACTGGCTTATTGTACCCTCAATGAATCCCCAACAATAAAAAAAAAAAAAAAAAAAAAAAAACCTTTAGAAATCTCCCTCAGTAATCAGGGTTTCCTCTTCACCCTCACCTCCAAATGGTTACAAAACAATGCCACACGCATTGTAGGGCTGCTTATGGGAAAGCAGTTGGCCTGTTCATTAAGAGGCACCCTTGTTCAAATCTAAACTGTAGCACTTGCTGGTGCCTTGGTTAATTTACTTGGCTTCTTTCTGGGCCCAGTTTCATCACCTATTGTGAGGATGGGATGTCACAAAGCTTGTACAATAGCTGACATAAGGCAACTGTTCAGTGCAGAGGGAGCCTGAGTGTCAGACTCTGAGTTCTCTATGCTGCAAAAGATCCACAAATCTAGCTTCTCCCAAGGACCTCATAATATAGCAAATAGACAGAAAGGGTCGCAAAACCTCTGCAAAAGATAACCACAATACATGTCAAAGCATTTATTATAAGAAGTACTGGGGAGGCCAGGCACGGTGGCTCACACCTGTAATCGTAGCACTCTGGGAGGCCAAGGCAGGTGGATTGCTTGAACTCAGGAGTTCAAGATCAGCCTGAGCAAGAGTGAGACCCTGTCTTTATTAAAAATAGAAAAATAAGCTGGGCATTGTGGTAGGCACCTGCAGTCACAGATACTTGGGAGGTTGAGGCAAAATGATTGCTTGAGCCCAAGACTTTGGGGTTTCTGTGAGCTAGGCTGAGGGCATGGTACTCTATCCAGGGTGACCGAGTGAGAATCTGTCTCAATTAAAAAAAAAAAAAAGTATTGGGAAGTGGATGAAAATTATCTCTGAATAGGTGGAACTGATTGTCTGCAAAGTTTTTAGAAGGTATAGACTTTAAACCAGACCTCTGAAAGAGAATAGGACCCTTGAGGTAAATCCTTGAGGGTGGAGGGGGAGGTAGCCTCATAGTGTATTGGGAATTCCCAGAAGAAGGAAGGGCTTAACTCCCCAAGGCAGTGAATGTGAGAGGACTTGGTGCAGCCAAGCTGTGAGTACCTGAAGGCAGAGATTTTAGAGGTGAAAGAGGGGTAAGAGGAAGAGTCTGGGATTGGAGTGGGATTCAAAATGGGTTTATTAGCTGGGTCAATTGGAAAGATAAGTATCAAACTCTTAGGATTTTAAAAGCCCAAAACAAAGAGAGACTTCCTCCTGAGAGCAAAAGGGAGCCATTTGATGTTTCTGAGTAGAAGTTGGCTTCAATTGATCAGATCCCTGCCCTCAAGTTGCGGAGTCTGGTTGAGAAGAAAGAAAATAAACTGACAAAAGGAAGCAATGAGTGAGAAGATGCAGAAACCTGAAAGAGGGAACAATAAGGAGGAAGGCTTCAGAGAGGAGAGGAAGAAACCTGAGTCCCACCTCCACCTCACTGCGGTTATCTGTTAGTGTCTGACTCGCTCTCCGCACGGAGGGCTCCCGAAGGGCCCAGGCACTGTGTCTGGCATTCAGCAAACCTTCAGAAAATGTTGATTAAAGCCAGAAATTGTAGAAATTCTGGGCATAGCCTGGAGAGTAGCTTGGGAAGGGTGTTGAGTATTGAGGCTGGAACAACTCTTAGGAATTGTTTGCAACCAGCTCAAGTGAGAACTGGTGAGGGTAGAATAGTGGAGAATGGAATAGGTGGGGTGGACAGACAGAGAAAGAGCAGACCGCAGGGACTGGCGGAGCTGAAGAGGATGAGAGAAAAGGCAGGGTCAGAACTCACCAAAGATGTTGAGTCTGGGTGCATACTGGAAAGAAAACTAGCCATCAACCTATCAACTCAGAGCACAAGACTCAAATCACGTGGACGTTGCCATCAACCTATCAACTCAGAGCACAAGACTCAAATCACGTGGACGTTGCCATCAACCTATCAACTCAGAGCACAAGACTCAAATCACGTGGACATTGCCCACTGCCCAAGTAGGAATTCCCTATATATTTGTGGAGAAGATGGGTAGAGGGAGGGATATGGAATCATGAACTTATGCATTACCAGGGCTGAAGGGGAGCTTACAGATCATCAACCCTGTCATTCTATGTATGAATAAAGTGAGGTAAGACAAGGGAACTAACTGCTTTTGCATTGCTACCAGGTGATAAATTTAGGGCATGAAACTAAATCTCTGGACTCCTAGGCTAGTGTTCTTTCCAGTATGCTATATAGTTATTTTATTCAATTCTTAAAAAGAATTTCAGAGGAAACGGTATGCATGAATATCACATACTACTTGTAATTTATTTTTTTAACGAAAAGCTACATTGGGAATTTCATTTCCGTTTCTCTGATTAGAATAGGAATTTTAAAAGTCATGCATATTGATTGAGAAGTCCTCGGCTCTGGGGCCAAATTCCTCCAGTAGCTGTTACCTTCTGTGATCCCATTTTCCCAGACATTGCTCTCTGGCCTACCTGGATCCACAGCCTGCAACTGAAGGACATAAAGTGTGTGCCCTGGTGAACTTGTGCAGCAGAAAGCTAGCATCTTTCTCACCTAGAGGTAGTTCTAAGGGTAGCTCATCTCTTTGCAAAGGTGAAATTGACTTTTGTTTAAATAGCCACATGGCAGCATAATCCATAAACGTCTATATGAGGCAGGGCTTTAAAGCAAAAATCAAAATCAGTCTTGGGACTTTTTCCCACTTTGTGTGTACTGAGTGTCTGTCACATGCTTGTCAATACACTGGATATCATGGTGGAGAGAATGACAAAAAAAGCAGTTTAAGGTATGGTGTCTCCTTTCACTCGGTTGAGAAGAGGAGATTCACGTGTTCTTAAAAGACAAAAAATAAGATGTTTAACTTGCTATAATGACCCCTTCCTCTCTGTCCCCAACCCTAGGCACTGTTCAATAAAGTCTATTTTACACAAATACATATACATTTTTTTTAAAGCAATATAATCATCAAGGTAACTGAAATAATCTCTAAACTCCCTTCTGTCAAATTGTGGGTGTCTCTGAGCCTTTATATATGGCTGTCCTTACCTGGTCCCCATTTCCATCCCCCCATTGTCTCTTGGGGGCCTGTTCATCCTCTAGTCAAGCCTGAGGACACATTTTGGCTCTGCCTCTCTCTCCCCCTAGGATCTTACACTTTCTCTGCCTTGTGGATTCTACTCAGCCTTTGAGGCCATGCTCAAACTCCCCTTTCCTAGAAACCTCGCTTCTTCTTGAAACAGGATTCATCATGGTCCTTCTGAGTCCTGACTCACTTTCTGCATACGTTCTGTTAAGCTGGGTGGAGAAAAAAACTTCACCATCACTCTCTTTGCACTGAATATGTCTACTTCCATCTGTGTCCTCAGCCTCCGGTACAGAGTCCTATGCGTTGTAGATACTCAAAAATTGTTGACTAATGAATGTCTGAATTCATAAACCTAGCACTGGCCTAGCCTTGATTTCAAGGGCCTTCCTGGCACTGAAAACTTTCAAAAACATGCATTGGGAACATTCTGCTCCAAAATGCCTTCTGTTTCCACCCACAAGTATGCCCCAAGGATTATCCCACCAATTTGTTGTACTGGGCTGTGCTGGCCTTAGAGGGTCCTCAAAGCCTGTCCAGATTCCAAGGCCAAGTGTCATTGTCTAACTGGGTCCCAAGCTGGGTCTGGCAGAAAGCTGGTGTCCAGGACAGCAGAAATGAGAAGGGTACAACAAGAGGGTTTTTCTTGGGGTAAAAGGCTGATTCTGCCCTGCAGCTGATGGCCCGTTAGTAGGTTAACGATCATGTGAGAGCTGTTGGCTTGTCCAGCCGGAGAGTCCCACCCAGGCTAATTGATCTATTTCTACCCTCTGACAGGCCCTGGGCAGGAATCAGCACATTTCCCTCCACGCAGAGATCTTCCCTTTGCCAGACTTACCAAAGAAGTTTCCTGAGCTGAGCGAGCTTGGCCCGCACTAATTGTCTCCTGGTTTGTGCTCATTGCCTCCCACTTCTCTTTTCTTTCTGCAGACTTTTCTCTCACCCTCACCCCAGTTGATTTTCTCCCTGGGGATATCAGTGACTTTCTCTTTGCACATTTTGACCAGAAATTCCTTTCTCCCTTTTCCCTTCCCTCTCTTCTTCCCTTCCTTCCCAGGTTTATTTGTTCTCAGTCTGTCTGATCTTTGTCTCTCTTATTCCCATATCCTTACTCCAGACTCTGTCTGTCCCTCACATCCACAAGGATTTCTGTCACTCTCCATCCCCACGCCAACTTACCTTTCACCAACATTTAAGAGCCTTCCCTTTGCTTTCCTGCTTGCTGTGCTGGACCAAAGTCAATGGCTTTTTGTATAATCTCTCCCTTCTATCCTCCTCCAAGTGTCTGAGCAAAGAGGCCACACCACCTCCCCCTCTTTCCACAACTGTTGCAGGTACCACCCCTGGTGCCTGACCTTTGCCACATTCCTCTCCCAGTGGTTAAGTTAACTGATGCTGGTGCATGGAGAACAGATCCAGCCCCTAGCCAAAGCTGGTGGCCCACAATTCAAGCTGCAATTCATACTGAGACTGGCAGCTCAGAGTTTACTTGCTGTCTTCCCGCCCACAGTCTGTACTCAGGACACCCGTACACGATCATGGATGGGACTCATGAATTTACAGCCATAAAGACATAAGACAAGAGACCCCATGCAGCTAAGACAGCTCTGCCCATCCTTTGACCTTTCCTCCTTCCTCGTGAAGAAGGAATGAAGAAGGCACAGATGAAGCTTTCCCTTTTCCATTCATTTATTCAGCAAATATAACTCAGCAGCATTTCCGGCCTTGGAAACAAGTACACAGAGGTATTTCCAGTTCTCAAAGAACTTACAATTTAACAGAAAAGATGGGTCCATGCACAGAGAAATCAGAAAATCTTGAGGTAATTGTTAAGGAAAGTATGGACAAAGTGTCATGAAAAATAGACTGACCACGGCAGATGGGAAAATCCTCAGAGAAGGACATACAGGGTGGATATACTGCTAAACGACGTCAAATTGCACATGAACTTTATGTCCACCCCGTATTTAAGTTTCTGTACAAACAAACAAACAACCCGCCTGTGTGTGTGCAGGCAGGCAGAGGGACCGATATTAATTATATGGGAAAAAATTACTTGGAAAAAAGCATGAAAAATGAGTGAAGCCTCCACAAAAACGAATGGCCAAGGATTTAATCCACTTGACACTGCCACGAAATGCCACTGATATTTTTATCTAAAGTGGATATATGTTAATAAATCTCTAAGGCACAATTCAAACTTAGACATTCTAAACGAGAGGAAGAAAGACGTGGCAGGAAGAGGAGTGGGAACCAAGACGTTTGGATCATAGCTCTCCCTTTAACATGCCACTATTTTTTATGCCTACGATCCCTTCTGTTTTAAGCCTCCATTATATTCCAAGTTCTCACCAGCTTTCCTATGGTATTAGTTTTCATTTTTTGGACTGAGAGCAATCTGGTGGACTCTGCCATTCTCCTGCTAACTGGACCTTCTGTGTCCTCCATGTCAATCCTTTATTCTTAAAGCCACAATCTTTGGGTGAAGAAAGTATGGGTTATACCTTCACACACTTATAAGTGAGGAAAAGGGAAACGTTTGAGTCCTATACCCTTGCCCCGACATGCTGTGCACCACATCTTTCCAAGACAATGAATGGGAAGAGGCAGATAAAAGACTAAAGTCATGTCTTTAAAAGAGTCAAAAACTGTATGGAATCTTAGGCAAAAAGATGACCAGTTCGGTCCTTAATTGTATATTTTATTTTATTTTGATTTATTTTATTTTGTTCATTTTTATTTATTTATTTATTTATTTATTTTTCTAGAGACAGAGTCTCAGACTGTCACCCTGGATAGAGTGCCGTGGCATCACAGGTCACAGCCACCTCAAACTTTTGGGTTCAAACGATCCTCCTGCCTCAGCCTCCTAAGTAGCTGGGACTACAGGTCCCACAACACCCAGCTAATTTTTCTATGTTTAGTAGAGACAGGAGTTTTGCTATTGCTCAGGTTGGTCTGGAAATCCTGAGCTCAAGACTGGCTTCCCAGAGTGCTAGGATTATAGACGTGAGCTGCTGTACCCAGCCTCAATCCCTAATTGTAAGGATAGGAAAACTGAGGCCCAGAAAGAGCAAGTGCTTTGGCCAAGTTAACATAGCAAACAGTGACATAGCAGGAAGCCAGATTCCTGATGAGACACGACCAGTCTTCTTTTTATTAGACTACACATGCCCCCCTGTCCACCTTAGTTCCCCAGGAGCAAACAGCCAGTTTACCTCCCCACTCTGACACCTAACACCAATGGGGAGGCGCTGTCCTTGATGAGACGTGGAATGTTCTGGGGAAGACGTCAAGGGCCACTTGGAAGTGTGCTCTGCTGAGTTCAAGGGTGCTGCTGCCCTTCTCCAGCACTACCAAGCCTTTCTCTAACTGCAAAGGCTAACAGAACTTCACGCTTCTGGGCTTCTGAGGGCAGATTCTCCTGACGGTCTTGAGTTACAGCAAATCCTCTTCTCACCCTTTAAGAGGATGAGATGAGGCACAGTGAAGGGGTTGGGAAGAGGTGATGGAGCAAAGACACTTGTTTGCTTGATGGAAGCCACACACCTTTCAATTTCCACCAAGACACTTGATAAACACAAATCCTAGTTCTTTCTCCTAACCCCCAGGAAATAACTACTGAAATGACCTGACTGAGACATGGGAGGCCACCTGAAGTGTCGTCATTGTGGACCTTTATATAAATAATAATTTTCCAGTGGGAACTGTGATCTCTCCTTGTCTCTTCTATTTTTAAATGCTAATTACTTCAGATTTTGTTTACATAGGCGGAGCTAATAAGAACATTTGCTTCATAACCATTGAACCTAATGTATCTGTTTTTGGACACTGGTAATTTATTTTTGCACACATACTCCAAATTGGTGCTAATTACTTTAAGGGATCAGAGTTTCTATTCAAAGAGGGATGACGACAGAATGTCAATTTGCAGTCTCTGGGCCTAATGTCCCAATTATCAATGCATTCCAGACCAGAATGGACTTGGCACCTTCTTGGAGGGATTTGGCTTCACTTTTATCAACCAGTCCCTGGATGTAGCTTCATTAAAACTTGCTTTCTAGTAACTTGTGGGTGTGCCTCTACTTTTCTCTGTCCCTTTAGTGTCATATCAGTATCCCAAACACCTACCTTTCAATTTCCAGATCAAATACTTCTCCATCAAAACCTTCTTTGATCTTTTTGGCTTAAGATAAATTTTACTTTCTATGAAAGACTCATATACTTTGCTGATTCCTTCCCAAAGGACATGCTGGCATTTTCTACGTAGTAGTGTGATCATTTATTCACATTCTTATCTCCTTTCTACTATATAAATCCCTTAGTTACAATACTTTATCTGAGTTACCTTAGTGTCCACTGCATACTGAAACTTCTCTTCATGCCCTGTACATAATCAGTGATTTATACAACAGTTTAATTGAGTATTTACCCTCCTAAGAAAACACTCAATTGCCATGCTCCAAAAAGATTTTAAGATAGATTTAAATAAATATTTATGGAACAAAGGAAAGAATACATCTATATACACACCAATAAAATCACTGGTCTATAATAAATATATGAAGCATATCTGGATGATAGAAAGTTTAACTAGCATACCTAGAAGAAAAACAAACACTATGTTGTTGGGGATGATTAGGGGATAGTGACAAAAGATTTGAAACTCAATCTCTACTACCAAAGTAACCCATATTTCTGAAGCGGTGTTTGCTCAATACAAATATTTAGATGAATGCAACAGATGAAAACCATCCCACTGGGGGGTAGGGGGTGTCACCGACTACAAAGGATGAATGTGGAGCACATTGTGACCAAGAAAATGTGGCCACAGAGGAAAAAAAGGAAAGAGGTCCATCTTGATGTGTTCACTTACCATTCATTTATTCATTTAATAAATCTTTATTGAGAATCCTCTATGTCAAACACTCTGTTTGTGCTATGGATGCAAAGATAAATGCAAACATTCTCGTTTAGAACAGGGGTCAGCAAACTATAGCCAAAGGACCAAATCTAGCTTGGCCTTCTGTTTTTATAAATAAAGTTTTATTGCAACACATTCATGCAAATTCATTTACATGTCCTCTTTAGATGTTTTCCTTCTACAACTGCAGAGAGTTTAACGTCCTACGAAGCCAAAATATTTACTATCTGTCACCCATCCCTTTACAGGAAAGTTTGTTGATCCTGATTTAAACCCTGGCTTAAGAGTCATTAAAATACACTGAAGATGTTCCCTGTGGGGTAAAGACTAAGTTCTAAGACTCTTGTCTTAGAAAGTTAAGGAAGGCCTCTTGGACTAGGACCATGCAGGCAGAGACCAAGTCTGCCTTACTCATTGCTGTGCTACAAGTGAGTTCTACGTACATCACACATACTAGGTGCTCAATAAATGTTTGTTGAGTGAATAAACAAATGAAGTTACCTCTAACGTGACAGTGAAAGTGCAGTTGCAGGTAATCCAGGAGAAGTGTGGAGGGATGGGTACAGCACGTGAACATGTCTCTGACCCCGAGGCAAGAGACAGCCGGGTGCTATAGAGAGCAGACATGGTTCAACTGGAGGGAGGTGGAGTTTAGCAGTGGCCTTTGGGATAAGAAAGAGATAAAGCTGGAAGGTAACAGGAGTCAGATAAGGCAGGCCTCATTTTGGAGTTAAGACTTCATCCCGAAGGCCTCAGAGACGCATTGCTAAGTTTTACACAGAGCAAGCGTAAGTTCACAGTGTTGCTTCAGAAGACTGCTTTGTGGAAAATCGATTAGAAGGAAGGCAAGCCCCAGGGTGGGATACTGTTGAAGAGCTAAGGCAGAAATCCAGATTTCTGCATGCTGGTGGTATTGGTGATGGGGATCAGGAGATCGATTGGAGAGGGACACAGGCACTAGGATTGATGGGGCCTGATGGGTGAGTGTTGGGGAATGGGGAGTCAGGGTGAGAGAGAGCTAAAGATGATGACAAGGTTTCTGTCTGGAGAAACTGGGTGGAAGGTAGGGCTTTTCACTAGGATAGGGAGCATATGAGAAATAAAGGATAGGCAAAAAAACTGGCTCAGCTTGAGGCATGCTCAATTTGAAGTGTGTGTGGGCTACCCAGAAGGAAGTCTGAAACTCAGGTGGATAAGCCAGTTTGAAGATCTAAAATTGGGAGTAATTAGAATCCAGAGAGTAATTAGAGCTGTGAGAGTAGATAACATTTCCTAGAGAGAGAATATATGTAGTGAGAAACGAAAAGGGTCAAAGAAAAAAAAATTAATTAAAATAATTTTAAAACCTAAACATTAAAAAATTTCTATTTAAAATGTTCAATAAAAGAGCAGAGTTGAAGCAACCTTTAAAAGAGACTTAGGAAGAACACTCAGGAAGATAGAAAGAAAACTAGCGAAATCCAGTGTGACAGAACTAGGGGACATGATCTAGCCAAGGTCAGGAGTTTCAAATAATTAAGACATGTCAACTGCAATGAAGGCACTGACAGACATCAAGCCGGGGTGATTTTACTACTACCCTTCAGAACAGCAGCTCTGATAGACTGTTGAGGGTAGGAGCAAAACAAATGGGGGGTGGGTGGGGGACAGCAAGTGCATACCCTCCATGAAGAAATCTCAGGGGCAGGACAATCGCTGGAGGTGGGGAGAGGGAGATTTCCTTTCCTTTCCTTCCTTTTTTCTTTCTTTCTTTCAAGGAAAGAGACATTTGATCATGATTAAACATTAACTGAGATGAAATAATAGTCTAATTTTAATAAATCACCAGGAAAGCTTGGCTCTGCCAATGACTTCACAAGCTTTTTCTCTTTAGAGAAAGCAAATTTAGGAATCCAACATGTTCTCTTTTTGTATTTGGTTTCCAAGAAGCTTAGAATCAAATTCAGTTCCCTCTACATGACTGGTGGTACTTATTGCCACTTCCCTCACCTGCTTTCTGTTCTGTTTTATATCTACATATCTTACTTTTAAATAATGATTACCGTGAGGCATGTACAAGGATGTCCACGTGGTAGCTCGCAGTGTATCTGTCCTCCATCCAGTGTGTATTTAATGACTGACCAGTGTGGCCGCTCACTTGATTTTGTGCCGCAGACACAATGGTGAATGAAACAACACAGTGGCTGGTCTTACAGTCTAGTTAAAAAGACTGACATTCATTAAACTATTAGCCTAATAATTACAATCTATGGTAAGTGGAGCAACAGAAAATACTGGGAGTTGTAAGAATCTGAGGGGTCAGGAAAAATGTTCTTCCGATCTGAAGATTGAACAGAGACTGGAAGATGGCTAGGGTAATCTCCAGTCAAAAGGAAATCTCTGTGGAAACCTGCAAGGGATCATTCAGTCCTGGTGTGGACGCCTACAGTGGTGGAAACCAGTGCTTCATTTCTGGACAGTGCTTGTAGTCAAAAAGAAGCAGAATCGAGCTCATAGGACCTCTTCTCAGAGGTCTATTTCTGAGCCCACACAGAAGAAGCTTAACTTCTGCCTAGCAAAGGGTTCACAACTGGCAGAGGGTAGTAATTAGCCTCCATAGACACACACATACAGACGTATCTGTTCTTTCACAGTTGAAAACAAAAACAAAGGCTTTCCATTTTTCTCTTCCATGTTTCCACATAACTTCTTATTTATAGAGACTTCTATTGTTGGCAAATGTCCATTCTTAGCTGCTTCTACAACCTGCTGCTGCCAAATGCATGATCTGGATGATACCTGATCATCTAGAGGGGGAAAAGCCATATACTTCTGCCCCTCTTGCATCTAGGTGCAGTGGATTGCTGGTGGATGTTTAATAACCAGCTCTCATAGAAGGAAAAAGAAGATGAGTTTGTGAGTTCTTGATTCTGGTATTGATTCTTCCATGGCTGATTTCAAGGAACCAAGTGACTCACAATCCACACCAACCTCAGCATGGGCTCTAGCACACTACCGGGCAGGTGGGACCATAAGATGGAGTTCTCAATGGGTGTGAGTGGAGCAGTGCATACAACTGCCCCATTGTGCCATCAGTAAAAGTAGCAGGCCCCCCTTTTTCCTTGTCTTCCTCCGAATGGACTGGAGCACAGACATGGGGGAGAGCCCACGTTTCATGCCGATGGTCTAGAGCAGCTAGTTAGGAGCAGCCTGGTTTCCCAGACTTCAGAGCTACTTTATCAGCCCTAGACTCCTTATGGGTGTGTGTGTGTGTTTAATGTAGACAAGAAAGAAATAGCTAACTCATTTCGGCTATTATTATTTTGGATCACTGTTAGCACAGCTGAACCTGTGTCCTAATTGATAGAGTCATCTGTCACAGAACGGCAACCAGACCACTACTCTAACAACATGTAAAAACCTGCTGCTTACAAGGCACAGTCTAAGCAGGTGAATTAGACATGCTCCCTGCTCCCAGGGAGGCCAGCCCAGGGCAAAATATGTCAGGTACACAAATTATTATGATGCAAGAAAAGAGGTGACGAGTGCTCTAAGGTAGGGCAGGTGGTCGATCACAAGGACTTAAAGGAGGCACTCATTATTATTATGAGTGAGGTAATATTTGAACTCAACCTTCAAAGATGGTTACAGATTTGATGCATAGAAATGAGCAACACATGCATTTCGGACAGAGAGAATCGACTTTCCATTCAGATTTTAGATTCTAGTCATTCTGAAAATGTGATCCTTCAGAAAGTTTCTATGCTTTTTGTGTTTTTCTTTTCTTCTATATTAGGACAAATTAATATTGTGAAACTATGACAAAAATGTTTCAAATATTTAAGAGAATCAATTGTTTTCCAAGCCTCTGATCCCCCCCCTTTACAAAGAAGCCCTTGATTTGTTCATTTCAAAGAATTTTAGTGGATTAATTAAAGCATTCCTCTAAGTGCTTTCCTAAGCAGTGCTTTGTAGGCTGGTTCTGAGTTACTAAAAGTGCATAAAAACAGTAAAATTGCATTCCTTTAAAGAAAAATCTATAATGCAAACTTCTCACTCATGCAAACAGGCCTCTTTTCCGATTAGTTTTTCTTAAAGGAAGAAATGATGTTTCATGTTTCTTTTTTATTGCCTCACAGTGCTCAGTCTAACAGCGAGCACAAGAGAAGCTCTCAGGAAATGTTTATTGCTCTGAATAGGAATCTTAGAATTTGAGACTCTGAAGGAGGATATTAGGATTGTGTGGTGAGAAAGGGACAGTCCAAAGAGCTGGGGCTGTAAGAAAACATCAGGCATGGAAATGGCAATGTTTGGAAAGTGTCTCAGAGGTTCCCCAGCAACTGCCTGCTGCAGGCCCTCTCCTTCGCCCTTCCTGGTGGGAAAGTGGAGGCCCTGGAGGAAAGCGGCCTTGATGAAGGGGACAAGGCCACTGAGTTCTAGAGCAAGGTCTAGCTCTCTCGTACCTTTCCAAGTTAGCTGATACTGGAATTTTTTTTTTTTTTTTCAAAAAACTGAAAGAATCCTTATTATTTTTTGACATTCAAAATCATAAAAACAAAGTCACATTTTGAAATTCCAAGGCTTAAAAATGCAAATCTTTTTTGTGAAGGAATAAAAACATTGAAAGTTTGGGGGTTCTCCCAACCCCCATCAGAAAATCCAGATATTATCCACTTAGCTTCGCCCTCTCTAGAGAACGAGGGGATAAAAGTCAGGCAGGTGGAGTCCCTAAGAAAGAGCAGTCAGAGCAGAAGAGTGACCAATTCCCATGGGGTGTGTGAGGCTGGAGTGTGAGACAGAGAAGAGTAAGGGACCAAGGTGGTGAGTCCGGGCTGGTGTGGATAGGTTCAGCTCTTGTTAGCGGCTAAGGAAATGGAGAAAACAGAGCTTCTTCTCTTTTTTTTTTTTTTTGAGACAGAGTCTCACTCAGTCACCCTGGGGTTGAGAGCTGCGGCATCATAGCTCACAGCAACCTCAAACTCTTGGGTGCAAGGGATTCTCTTGCCTCAGCCTCCTGAGTAGCTGGGACTACAGGCACCCACCACAACACCCGGCTATTTTTTTTTTTTTTTGGAGATGGGGGTCTTGCTCTTGCTCAGGGTGGTCTCAAACTCTTGAGCTCATGCAATCCCCTCGCCTTGGCCTCCCAGAGTGCTAGGATTACAGGCATGAGCCACCGCGTCCACTTAAGACAGAGCTTCTTAATGCCAGGGTCTCTAAGTGATATACTTGAAACCCCTCTAACATATGAGAACCAAAGTATGGATTGAGTATCTCTTATCTGAAACTCTTGGGACAAGAAGTATTTTAGATTTGGGATTTTTTTCAGATTTTGGAATATTTACATATGCATAATGTGCTATCTTAGGGATAGGACCCAAGTCTCAATACAAAATTCATTTATGTGCACATGCATACCCTGAAAGTATTTTTATAAATATTTTTAAGAATTATGTACATTATTTTTTTGAACAAAATTTGTTTTGTGAAACAAATTTGGTCGTCATGCATGGAATTTTCCACTTGCGGCGTCACGTCAGTGCTCAAAAATTTCCAGATTTTGAGCATTGCAGATTTCAGATTTTCAGATTAGGGATAATCAACCTTTATATTTATGAAGAAAACTTTTAGTGGGGAGCAGTCAAATTCCGAACTGAGGATCAGGTTCTGATCTCAACTCAGTAAATCTCATACATCTTGGACAGTTTGTCTCCCTTCTGTGTCTCGCTCGGTTTCTTCATCTGAAACCTGGAATCTCTTCCAAGAGCAGCAACCTGTGCCTCTTTCACACATTAAGATAATAATATTTATGCTACTGAGAGCATTTCAACTTTTTTGATGGTGGTATAATCTACCCTTAACTTCTGTAAACTGCTGAGGATTTTTTTTTTCTTTTGCTTCTTTTAATATGTAAGAATTGGCTAAATTATTCAGCTCACATCCCATTTAACAGTTCAAGCCATATCAGAACTAAGAGAAGTGATATGAAACGTTACTTTATTTTCCACACTTGGAAAGAAAAATTGCCTATATGCTTATCAAAGGTAATATTTATTTGCTTTACTCTAGAGAGGTAGAAATAGTCAGATACTTTAAAACTGAGTTTAATTTTTCTGAATTCTCTCACAATTCAAGCTTTAATGATAAGTTATCCCTAAACTTGGCCCAGAGATTTCTCTTTATTTGGGCCCAGCAGTGTGGAGTGCCCGTGGCACAATTGTTTTAGGTTTAAACTCTTGGAGCAGCCTATCAGTCCATTTCCCTTCCGCTTGCTGTGTCCACTGCTCTCCTCTCTTCTAGCCTCCAAGTCTATTGTCCACAGAGTAGCCACAGCAATCAGCTCAAAACCCTCCAAAGATGCCATTTCATTCATTGTCAGAGGCACAAAATCCCACCTGGGCCCAGTGAGGCCCAACAGGCTTCCCCACTAACACTTGGACCACCCCTTCACACTCTGCTCCAGCCATCCTGACTGTCTTGCGTTCTAAGGGTGCCCAAGCTTCCTCCCACCACAGACCTAATGCCCTTCCCTCTCTCTGGACCATTCTTCCCTCAGACGGCCACAGGTGGCTACTTTCTTTAGATCTCAGCTCAAACATCACCCACTAACTGGCAGCCCCTCTGCCATGTAGCTCTTCATCTCCCTTCCCCTGATGCCTTCTTTTGCACAGCACTTAGCACCCCTGTTATATTTTGTATTCAGGTCTTTCTTCAATTTCTTCCCATTAGAATACAAGCTCAGGTTGTAGCTGGGTTATAGCTTTCATGTGAGAGTCCCAAATTAGTTTCATAGTAGGGCTATGTACATTGGGTACTTTTTCTTCCATTCTTGAGATACGTTACTAAGAAGAAGATGTTTCAGCTCCATCCATGTAAACATGAAAGAGGTAAAGTCTCCATCTTTCTTTAAGGCTGCCTAATATTCCATGGTGTATATATACCACAATTTATTCATCCATTCGTGGATCGATGGGCACTTGGGCTTTTTCCATGACTTAGCAATTATGAATTGGGCTGCAATAAACATTCTGGTACAAATATCTTTGTTATGTTGTGATTTTTGGTCTTCTGGGTATATGCCCAGCAGAGGAATTACAGGATTGAATGGCAGATCTATTTTTAGATCTCTAAGTGTTCTCCATATATCTTTCCAAAAGGAATGTATTAATTTGCATTCCCACCAGCAGTGCAGAAGTGTTCCCTTTTCTCCACATCCATGCCAACATCTCTGATCTTGAGATTTTGTGATATAGGCTAGTCTCACTGGAGTTAGATGATATCTCAAAGTAGTTTTGATTTGCATTTCTCTGATGATTAAAGATGATGAGCATTTTTTCATATGTCTGAAGGCCGTGCGCCTGTCTTCTTCAGAGAAGTTTCTCTTCAAATCCCTTGCCCAGCCTGCGATGGGATCCCTTGTTTTTTTCTTGCTAATGCATTTGAGTTCTCTATGGATTCTGGTTATTAAACCTTTGTCTGAGACATAACCTGCAAATATCTTCTCCTATTCTGAGGGCTGTTTGCTTGCTTTATTTACAACCTAAGAATAGGGGTAAGTGGGAAAGGGAGGGGAGGGAAAAGGGGTGGGTAGAAGGAGGGGGATTGGTGGGATTATACCTGCCGTGCATCTTACAGGGGTATATGTGAAACTTGGTAAATGTAGAATGTAAATGTTTTGGCACAGTAACTGAGATAATGCCAGGAAGGCTATGTTAACCATTGTGATGAAAATGTGTCAAATGGTCTATGAAGCTAGTGTATGATGCCCCATGATCATATCAATGTACACAGCTATAATTTAATAAATAAAAAAAAAAGAATACAAGCTCTATGAGTCTCGAGATTTTGTCACTCTTGTACTTGGCATCTTTAGTGCTTAGAAGTATGTATGGCATACAGTAGGCACTCAATAAGTATTTACTGAGTGACTATTCAGGCTAAGCTACTTTTTCCATAGAATGATCCATTACTTTTTGTATGTGTCTTTTTCATTTCTTAAATTCAGTTTTTAGTTGGAAAAAAAATTGCATATATTTTATATATAATTATTTTATTATTGGGCAGTGTGGATGCTCTCAGAAGGAATAATTCATATTAGGAAAAATTTGACTCTTTTTTTTCTCAGATGTAAAAACAATGTCTGTAAATAAACCAATACTCTCTCTGAGATCATTACCACAAGTGGCAAATTTCAGGGCACTACCTGGTGGGTTTATAGAGTGGACAAGTGGACGAAGTCCAGCAGACTTGAGGCCCAGGAGCCCTCTTCTGCCACTTTCTCATAGGGCCATTTCTGCCAAGATGTAGGAAAAACAATGACCAATGTTTTCTTTTCTCTTGAGAAACTTAAACCATTTTACAGACAGAGGTGCTACCTAACCATGTCATCCAAATAGTGACTATATTGATGTGAAGATTGTTCTTTAGATTTTAAGGCCATCAGATTATCTTGACTCACTGATGTCACAATACCAGATGGACTGTGCTCAGGCAGTATGTTCCTGTGTAGCCGGGTGAGACAGCAAAAAGTCTTGGAGAGGCGCACAGAATGAGAGCTCTGTGGAGGATTGCAAATCCAGGCTCAGCTATTCCATGGAGGCTGAGCTCAAGCAAAGCACCTGACTTCCTCAGACCATAGTCCTTTCTTCTACAAACTATGAGTCACAATAATTTCTACTTAACCACCTTATGCACAAAATAACCAGGGTAAGAGTTTCTCTGAGTATATAAGACTCTATGCAAATTGCTCAATAAATGACTAAAAGCTATTATCTGGGTTGTTATACTGATTCCTGAAAAGATGAATGGTCATGTCTAGGTAGATAGTCTTAGCTGATTCCTGTCACCAAAAGAGTGAAACCAGAAAAGGAAGAATTCCAGTTTTATGACCTTTGATTTTAGGAGTTATTTTTGGAGACTCATTCATTTATTCATCCATCTACACATCTGCTTAGCACCTACAATGTGCAAGACTTTGAACTTCAGATACTGCAGGGAGTATAGGACTGAAGGTAACCCAGGCCTTGCCCTCAAAGCACTCACAGAATAGTGGTGAAGACCACACACACACACACACACACACACACACACCCCAAACCCCATACCCCTCTAGGACAACACAGAAGGAGGTAAATCAAAAAAGAGAAAAGATCCCTGGAATGAGGTCCATTCACATGGCCTTTGGCATTCACTTCAGTTCTCTGGGTTTTGTTTCTTTTTCTGCAATAATGTAATAATCACGAGGTTATGAGGATCAAGATGGGATATTTTTTGTTTGTCTGTTTGTTTTCCTTTTTCTCTTTTCAGAGACAGACCCTTACTGTGTTGCCAAGGCCAGAGTGCAGTGGCTCTTCCCAGATGTCGTCCCAACTACCCATCTGCTGGAAGTTTTGACCTGCTCAGTCCCTGATCTGGGCCCATTTACCCCTCCTTAAGCAACCTGGTGGTCCCCCCTCAGAACTCCCTCTCCTAGGAGGCACCATATTGATGCTGCACTCAGTGTGGGCACCACTGGCACAGCCCAACACAACCCAGAACTCCTGGGCTCCAGTGATTCTCCCGCCTCAGCCTCCTGAGTAGCTGGGGCTGCCAGCACCTGCTCTCCAGACAGCATGAATAGTATTTTATTTATGTGCTTTGAAAACTGTGACTTTCCATTCAAAGTCAGTTTCTTCTTCCCTTTCTTCTCTCCACCTTTGCTTCCTCCACTTCCTTCTCTATTTTTCTCTTGCTCCTTCTCCTTTTCTCTACTCTCTCTTTGCTTTGATCGGAGCCCTGCTGTCTATCACTGAGACATTCTCACAATTAGCCTGATCTAGACTGATCATTACAGTGACACACAGTTGGAAATCTTTTGATCGAACATGTTTCTTTTATAGCACATGATAGCTGAGAGCTGCTGGTAGATCCAATTCCTGCCTAATACTGGTGACATTTTTCCAAGTTTGTTGCTATACATAGGATATAGGATGGACTCAAGGTGAATAATTACCTTTATTTCCTAAGGATTTGAATATAAATAAGAAACAAAAAGTTAATTAGACACAAATACAAAGTACTCCATATGTCAAATCAGCTAGCAAATCAAAATAGATATATTCACAACTTCTGTGTTCAAGCCCTTCATGTTTTCAGAGAAACCTTGGTTCCCTGGAGCTTGTGATAGAACATCAAGGCTTAAAGGAACCTTAGAGACTAGATTCCCTGGTGTCCATTTTCTTTTCAGGTGATAAAACTGAGGCCCAGAGATGTGTTAGAGGTGATGTCATACAACTGAATTAGCAGTAGTGTGTCTGGAACTAAGATCTCTGATTCCAATCCCATTCTCCTCTGCCACTCCATGGTCTAGTCTCCAGGTTCCATGGTGGGTCAGCCACAGGTGCACTCTTCTTGTGAACATTGCTCCTTTCTGTTATTTTGGCTTTTCTCTCTGTGGAACATTCTCTCCCCCAACACACATGCCTTCTTTCTGAGTCACTCTCCTGACAGCCAAGACCCTCAGGGTCATCAGAGTCAAAGTCAGAAGCGTGTACAGCCCAACATACACAACTGCATGCTGCTCTGCCCTTCTGTCCCCACAGTAAGCACTGTTGTGTTCAATCTTCACGAAAAGCTGCTCTGTGTCATTGCTGTTTTATAGATTAGTAACTGAACTTCAAAGAACTCTGTTACTTGCCCTCAGATCACACAACTAGAAAACAGTAGAGCCAGGGTTTGAATCAGCTCTGTCTAGTGGCACGGCTTGTTATTGCCTTTTTGCCTCTTCAGGATAGCCTTGACCTTGGGGAAAAGAAACACATGATTTAAGGTAATGCCAAAGGGTAATTGACTCTGTGCTCTTGAGCTGGGGTTGATGACACTGTGGCCATGGACTCCTGAACATTTCTGCATCCCTTAACTATACACTAGTGGTGAGAACTAAGACAAGTTACTTTATTCCCACTCAGATAGGATGAGTGAAAATATCTCTCTAACACAGTTGTTGTGAAAATTAAGGATTAAAATAGCTAACGTTTGAGAATGTACTAGCTGATCTGTAAAGGACTATCAGATTTCATAAATGATTCATGGTTCTTTTTTTCCAAACAAAAGATCTCACATATTTGTTATTAAACCAGCTTATTGGTGCAGAGCATATAAACAAAGAGAAAAATCATTTTCCCAGTGGAATGTGGCTGACTGTCTGAATGTGGTGACATTTTCAGCTTAATATGGTAACATGATAGTGACCTTGATTCAGCATAAGTATGTGTGTGCTCAAGTGCAATTCCTTACAGACCCACCATGGTTTTTTTCCAGTGTCTCCTCTTTGAGTTGTATCTGATTTTATTACCATTTTTCATTCAAGTCCACTTGGGAATGGAAAGATTTTGCTTACGTTTCTTGGCCAGAAACCGCTTGATTCTGAAAGTCTTACGAGAAGACACGGTGAGAAATGGAGTTAATCACACACAGCACGATGGCAGAGAAACGGAGAGAAGTGATTCATGTTTTTCTTAATCCAAATGTTAATTATAATATTGTTTACCCTATTTTATTGTAAACATTCTCAAGTACTTTGATTAAATAGCCTATATACACTAAATGTATAAAAAGTTGAAATATTTTACTGCATTTTGATATCTGACCTCTTATCACATGAGAGGAAGTTGATTTATTCCTTATAAAGTCATATCATTCCTTCCCTCTAGAAAAAATCTAATCACTGTTACCGTCTTAACAAACATTTCTTGAGTACATATCATCTCATTTAATTCTTCAAGAAATAGATATTATTAGTATCTTCATTGTAGAAATGAGGACATTAAAGCTCAAGACATAACTGTAACTTGACTAAGGTCATATAACTGTTAAGTGAAAAAAAAAACAAATTTTTAGAAGTATATGATGCGACTTGGAACAGTGGCTCACACCTGTAATCCTGGTACTCTGGGAGGCCATGGAAGGTGGATTGCTTGAGCTCAAGAGTTCGAAACCAGCCTGAGCAAGAGTGAGATCCCATCTCTAAAAAAATAGTCAGGCACTGTGGCGGGTGCCTGCAGTCCCAATCCTCAGTGGGAGGCTGAGGCAAGATAATCACTGGAGCCCAGGAGTTTGAGGTTGCTGTGAGCTATGACCCCACGGCACTTTACCAAGAGTAACAAAGTGAGACTCTGTCTCAAAACAAAACAAAACAAAACTTAATTTAAAGAATATGACCGTAATGGATCAAAGAATGTAGGCCTGTACTTCATATAGAGAGATACTTGCATAATCATTAACTGACTCCTTTACCAAAACTGATCGATCACTTACTCTGTGTGAGTAAGGAAAAATATTCACATTTTTAAAATTAATTAATTAATCTATTTATTGAAACAGAATATCACTCTGTCGCCCCAGGCTGGATGGAGTGCCATGGTGTCATAGCTCACAGCAACCTCAAACTCCTGAGTTCAAGCAATTCTCTTGCGTGTCAGCTTCCTGAATAGCTGGGACTGAAGGTGCTCACCATGATGGTCAGCTAGTTTTTCTATGTTTAGTGGAGACAGTGTCTCACTCTTGCTCAGGCTGGTCTCTCACTCCTGAGCTCAAACAATCCTCCCACCTTGGCCTCCCGGAGTGCTGAGATTACAGGTGTGAGCCACCGCACCCGGCAAAGCCACCCCACCCGGCCATTGTTCACGTTTTTAGACAACAAAGAACACACAGTCGCAGAGCCTTCCTCTTGGACCTCACAGACTTTGCATAAATTGTTAGATAAGCCCCTGTGTACTTCAATTATTTTGTGTAAATAATTTGTGCCTAAGTAAATTGCCTCTGGGGTGTGCTTAAAAATTGGTTCTTATCCAAACTACCCTTTTATGTAACTGCTTAAGGAATAAGGGAAAATGTCCAACTTTGGGGAATATGAGAATAGAATTTGAAGCAGAAGAAGGTGACTTACTTAAATTTGTCAAGACATCGGGATACTTTCATGTTCAGTGGGACTTTGAGCTCTTCACACACACACATCCAATGTCCTGAAAACCAGATGAACAAACCGGGCCTCTGATTTCCCCAAGTTTCAGATTAAAAACCCAGCTCTTCCATGGAGGACAAGAGGAATGAGAGACTGGATTTCCAGGACAGATAACACCAGAATTGAGTCAATAACAATTTCTTTTAAGCCCTTTAAGGAATCTGGAATAAGCCAGAGGTAAGGCCCTCAATAGGCCAAGCAGGAGAGGAGGGAAATACCCACTGCTGATTTCACTGGGTGGTGGAGTTACTGTTGCAGATCTCAGCAAGGGCGAGCGGCCCAGTGGTGGCAGAGTAACCCCATGCTGGAGGGCCTTGTAAAAATTTCTTCTCTCTACCACCTAGGTAACAAGGTCTCAGCTTCCTTCTTGCAGTGTGCTTGAGAAAACAGAGTGTTGGAATCAGAAACCATGAAATCCACATCCCGGTCATTCAAGGAACAGAAACTGACCTTCCTCTGTGAGTATCTTCCTTGGTGAGTGGGCCTCATCCCCAGTGAGGCCTTCTTCCTAAGGCTGCTAATCACTCACGTAGGGTGACGCATGTGAAAGCACATCAGGAGGCAATCAAGTTTCCCAAACATGAAGGAATATATTACCTAAAATCTAAAAGGTCTGTACCCATCCGTAAGTGAAAACAAAAGTGAAACTAGTAAATGATGTGCGTAAATCTGCAGATACCTCCCTATATATGATAGTATAAAACTTGAACTCCCCAGGTGGTTTTCAAGGTGCGCCATGAGATATTTCTTACCTTTTTCTCCAGGATTGTCTCAGTCTGTCCTCTTTATGCAACCTGTACTTCTGTCAAATTAATCATGCCATGACTCAGGAGGTCAGCGTCTTGCTTTCCAATACTTCCATTTATTCATCGGAATTTCTACCTCCAAGGCCCTTCCTCTGTAGATCTGTGTGTGTCCAGACCCACTCCAACACAGCCTTCTTTAGAAAGGAACCCTTCCCTGTTTTCTGTGTTATGAGTCATTCCTTTCTTAATCTGAACGTTTTTATTTATGCCTCATATTCTAGTAATTTGTCTTCTCATGAGTTTGCTTGTTCATTAAGAACCAGGATTATGCCTGATAGTTAAATAATAACTTAACACAGCTAACTGAGGATGTTGATACTGGTATTTTCATCATTTTACAGCTAGTAAGTGGTGAAGTCATGTTGGAAACCTGGAATTTCTAGTCTGAATCCTTAATTGTTGACATACATGCCTCCACTTCTTATATATGTTCACCATAGGAAGTGCTCAATGAATGTTATTAATTGAATGAAGACTCACCCAAAGAAAGGGTGAGTCTTCCTTATGAATGTTCCCACTCCACATACAGGACCTCACATCTCCTTTCACACCATGACTGCTCCATGAATATTTGCTGGGTTAATGACTTAAAGATTCAGCATTAGAGCAGATGTTTGGGGACTGCTTAGTCCAAAAACCTCTCAGAGAAGACTCATTCACTCATCTCTCAACATGCATGAATCCTTTCTTTGGGGGCTTTCATTATGGTAAGATGAGACTTGACCAATGTTTTTTCAAGTCTTGGAGGGAGTAGATGTTAAAGATTACCCAACCTTGGGGAGTAACCAACAGAACATTCAGAAGTGTTCACTAAGGTGAGTCTAATTCTAAGCGTAAATTAACTTCCCCTTAAAGAGGAAATTGTGCTGAAGATTATGAAAAATAACTAGATGACTCACCCATCAAAATAGGAAGCTCTGTCTGGTAAGGACGATAGTAGCATTGAGGCAGCAGAAACCACAAGAATCTCCTCAAACCCTTACCATATAGTAGATGTCACTCTTGCTTCTGGGGCTACCTGTCCACTGGCCAGGACTCCATAAAGGCTGTACAGCATTGTATTAGGGAACCTTAGACCTTGGAGTCACTCTCTGAACAAAGGCTCCCTCATGTAGCAGCTGTGTAAACCTGGACATTTGTAAAAATAAAGATAACAGCTCCTCATTCATTAAGACCAAGGAGTGATTACCTGTAAATGTGCCTGGCTTATAGTAAGCACTCACTAAAGGTTAGCTATTTTTACTGAGCTTACGTCACTAACTCTAATCGTTTACATATTTGAACTAAAAAAATCCTCAGTGAGCTTTGGAAGGAGGAGAAGATGTTCACATTTTACTTAGGTATGAAATAAGAGTGTAAATCATACATCTTATATTTTATAACAGCTTTATTCACAAGATGAGAGTTCTCCCATCAGCCAAGGACTGACTTCTCCAAACTGCCATATAATTGTCCTCTGTAGCAGAATTCCATGTGGACCATTATGTTTTATGTTTATGGACTTTCACCCAAGGTTAAACAGCAGCAATAGAATGATTCTGCTAAAGCCACACAGCTACGTTTTCTTTGCATTTTCTTCTACTTTTTGAGACCATTGGACTTATCAAAACCTATCACCTATTTTCAATATATAATGATGGCTTTAATTTAGAAAATAGATATTTCTTTATTAAGGCAAATTCTGGTTTAATCTATGTTTTCTATTTAAAACATCTAAATGTATATTTTTAAAATGTGTACATTAAACAAAAAAGTGTGCAAAGAATGTGTAACCAAATGTGGGACTTAGCACTACTATAAGAAAAGGTCTGACTTTAAATTTTGCAGATTGTCTTTACTATAAACATGTTTCAGTACAGGCAATTTTAAAAATTGTGTCTGGTGAATAATACTTCAGAATGTTATTTTATTTATTTATGTTTACATATCAACTTCGGTTTACATTGTCACTTTACCACCTGATGCTAGAGTCTTACTTTGCTTTATTGCCTATCAGAGGCATTAAATATGAAGAACACACTAATAAATGGGGTAGATTACTTCATAAATTGATGAAATTAACTAAACCAATAGCCAAAGAATTCCCCCCTGAAAATCTCAAGTTTATTCCACACCGGTGCCAGCCATAGAAAATGTCTGGGGCAGTGATTTTCAACCCATGTGCTATGGCACCCTGGTGTGCCATGAGAGGATCTTAGATGTGCCATGAAAATTTTTAAAGATCATCAATTAAATTATTTTCAAAAGCAGTTCAAAGCACAGTAAGTATATTCTTTTCTTCACTCTTTTTTGGAACAACGTAATTTAAGGGTGCCGTGGAAGGCGAGTTAGTTGTTCACCTTTGCTAGGACTCAGATTCCTCCTTTTAAGACAAAGAAATCAGATAATATTTGTTGGGAAATTCTAGTTCTAAAACTGTATTAGGAACCTAATTCTATGAATTTCTTACTTAGGTTTGGGCTCAAGACAAGAGAAAGGAAGAAAACCTGTAAAAATGACTAAAGTGCTGGGACACAGTAATTGTCCATCTCACACCCAGAGAAAAGTGTTACATTGGCCTGATTTTCACATGAGCTCTTAAAAGCTAAAATCAAAGTAAGTCAGATTTAGCTCCTTTCCCTGTGCCCAAGGAAGGTGTCCCACACAAGGCTGTATCATGGATGCCTAAGTCCGTCATCTATGAATATTTCTCTAGTCCTGGCAATACATGTACGCTCTGTGCCCTGTACAATTTTGTCTGCTTATTGAGCTGACCAAGGACTTATATCTGGGTTGCGAGTTAGGGTATATAGGCTATGGTCATGAAACCCTGTTTTTTTTTGTTTTTTTTAATAGAATCTCACTTTGTTCACAGCTCACAGCAACCTCAAACTCTTGGACTCAGGGAATCTCTTGTCTCATTTCCCAAGTAGCTGGGACTATAGGCACCCACCACAATGCCCGGCTATTTTTAGAGATGAGGTTTCACTCTGGCTCAGGTTGGTCTCGAACTTGTGAGCTCAGGCAATCCACCCGCCTTGGCCTCCCAGAGTGCTGGGATTACAGGTGTGAGCCACCATGCCCAGCCATGAAACCCTATTTTTATCACTGAGATCACCAACCACACATAGCCCCAAATATCACTGATAAATGCTATCTTGCTGTGATAAATTCCTTCCTAAATTTGAACCAATAAATATGTCTAAATTTAAACCATCTACCTTCTAAATGTGACCACCCATGGAATGGGCCACCTTGGAAGGTAGAGAGCTCCTTGCCCAGGACTTACCTCAGAAGAAACTGGGTGGCAAGTTTGGTAGGTGCATTATATAGGCACTTCAGATATGGGATAATCTCTAAAGTCCTTCTGAACCCAACAATGTTATGATACTCTACGTCTATTCACTCTTACCAAGCTAACTCTGGGAATGTTGGTATTTTTCTTTTCTTTTTTTGAGATACAGTCTCTGTCACCCTTGGTAGAGGACTGTGGTGCCATAACTCACAGCAAACTCAAACTCTTGGCCTCAAACAATTCACTTGTCTCAGCCTCCCCAATAGCTGGGACTACAGGTACCTGCCCTAACACCCACCACATTTTTCTATTTTTAGTAGAAACAGTGTCTTGCTTTTGCTCAGGCTGGTCTCAAACTCCTAAGCTTAGGCAATCCACCCACTTCAGCCTCCCAGAGTACTAGGATTACAGGTGCAGGCCACCTCACCTGGCTTCTTCAGATGTATTTAAAAAATAAAAATAAAAGTAAAAATAAGTTGTACTGCCTTATTAGGGAAGAAAGAGAAGCCAGCTCTGTACATGGGTTAACAGTCTTTTAATACTAAAGAAACCAATATTCTGGGCCATGAGGTACTGATGAATGTAATTCAATTAAATATAGACGGTAGTATTGTGGGAAAGAAGTTCAATAGAGGCTGATGACTGACGGACCCCAAACTGGACCTGACAAACCGAAGGGATCAAGGTCACTGTCTGTGGCATCTGACTGTTACTTGCCTGCTCATCTCTCCCTGGATCTTCTGAGAATCCCTGACCCCTGCTTGGTCTGTGCCCAGGGCAGTGCCCAGGGCTCAGTGAATTGTTCTATAACTCAATCCAGTTCTTTTCCTCTTGGCATGCTGCCTGCTCCAACTCAGAAGTTAAAAGGTTGCACTTCCTTAAAATGTAGTATTTCTCAACAGAATCTGCATCAATCAACCAATTAGTATAATTACGCATGCACTGCTCAAGGCTTGATACTCCGCTAATGATCACTGGCTTTGCTGAGAATTAACCACCTGAAAGGTGGTGCACGGGAGGACCTCAGAGGCAACCAGAAGATCATTGAGTCAAATTGGCATGGTGGTACCGAAGGCAGCATTTGCAGCATCTGTCTGTGACTGGTAAGACGGTTGAGTCTTGGTTTGAACTATGGGGTGTGGAGAGTGACAAGGACTTAAAGAATGGCAGAGAAGGAGCTACTGAAGAGGTTTCTTGCCCTAAATCTCACCTCTTGGGCTCCTTAAAGGCTCTGTGCACCCCCATTTTCCTGATTCCCATGACGTGCCCTGGGTCTGTGTTGATTTAGCTGGATTAAGGAGTGGCATAGTTCATCGCTGGTGGGCATGGCAGCTGGGTCTGTGTGGATAAAGAAGGATTCAAAATCTTTACAGGACTCACCCTGGCTTTAGGCAGAACCCAAGAGCGGCCCATCCCTAGAAGGATTGTACCTGAAAGGCCAGGTCCATGCTTGTTAGTGCAGGGCAGGGTGTGAAGGCCTGGCAGATGGGAGGCAACATCTCCACTTGGAGAGAGCAGATCGTGTGTCTGCTCCTGCCTGCTCCTGTCTGGGGCTGCCGTGACCTTCTCTGTTTAAAGAAAACTATTTGGCTCCAAACAAAGTCTCATAACCATCATCTCATTAAAGAATACAATTGTATCTCTCCCCTCTCTCCTTTTCCTTCATCTCTTTCTTTGGGTTGTTTAGGCTCTGGGACATGTTCAAGCAGGCGATTTAAATGTTTGACATGGTCACCAGAGAAGTCCAAACATAAGATGTTTGCATCTGTTGGTGAAAAAAGGGAAGTGATACTAACTATTTGGCTAGGGGTGACATCAAAGAGAAGGCTGCATTCTGTTCCCTACAGTGTGGCTGGGATTTTTTTACTCCAAGAAGAGGATTAAACAACAGAGCTTTCCAGGAAAAGAGTGGCTTTTTTTTTTTCTCTCCTCTCAGCTTTTCCCTGTCCATTGAGAAATATAAGCACTGGATACCTAGAGATTAATTACGTTTTGAAGAGACGTCTAACACCATTGAGAATATTCGAATTATAATTAACGAAAATGGTAATATTTAAATGTCTTTATACCCATTCTGTTGACCTTTGAACAACACAGTCAGGTTTGAAAGGATAAATATAAATACTACCCCACTTTTTCATGGAGGAAACCAGGACCTTGCCCAAGTGATGCCTTGCCCCAGGCTATATACCAAAATATTTAGCATCAAAATATAATCTCCACTTTTCTGACTTTAGGCTCGGTGTGTTTTTACCTACATATGCTTTGTTTTTAAGATTAAGTCATAATCTTATTTTAAATAATTAATCATATAATCTTTTAAGATTAACTTTCCAGATTCTGGAATTAGGTCCATGGAGTTAAAACTAAAAAAAACCTAAGAAAAATAGAGCTTTAATAAGGAAGTCTCTCATCCTTCTTTCTCAGCATTATATCTGAGGATCATGAAAGGGGATGATTTTTAAGACCACTTTAAAAATTCACTGGCCCATGATTACTTGACTATTGCCAGTAATAAAATCCCATGTATCAAAACCACACACTTTTTGATTTTTCCTTGGTTCATTACTTGCTTTAACTGAGCAGCCAGCTATGTGTAAGCTTGACTGATAGGAAGGTTTTCTGGGAGCAACGACTGGTAATGAAGTTTCTGCAGATCCAGGAGGCAACTTCAGGCAAGTGCATCTCTGCTATCAGGGGCAGGCAGCGCTTTGGCCAGCAGAGTCTACTGTTTGATCACCACCTGAGTCACCTCTGGAATGCAGGGAAGAGAAGCAATGGTTGCTGATCACAGTGCCGCTGTGGGCCCTCCAGGGTCGTGAAGAAAACTAACCAGTTTAGTGCGCCTGTTTAGGGAGAAATGTTTCAGTTCCTCTCGAGTAAGGCTGAGATTAAAGGGCTGTCCCTACTCCCCCTTTCAATCATTATCAGCATCATAAAATCTACCATGGGTGTGACCTTGGAGAGGTTAGGTGTGGGGGACAGCACACTTTGTAAGGTCTCTCCAGGCTCTGTGTGGTCTTAGACAGGGATTTGAACTTGTGGCCTTCGGTGTCCCCATCTGTCAAATGATGAGTTGGACTACATGGTCTCTGACACTCCCAGGCCTGGTACTCTCTCCTTCCATCCACCTTGCCTCTTCCCCGTAATTAACTTTACAATTACTTGTGAGCACCTGCAATACCTCACCTTGAGTGTTTTAGAGGGAAAAAAAGTGCTAGGCAAAGTGCGAAATACATGAATGAATAACAAGCATTCATAAAGATTTTTTGGTTTGAATACCTGTTTAGTATACAAAATTAGAAAGCAAGTAAATGAAAATAGAAATAAAACCTCTCCTTATCTCAGCATTTGGAAATGTCCCTCTTGAATGTTTTTTGCTAGTTTCTTTCTAGAGTATCAGTCATACGTATACGTACAGATGCATGCATTACATATGAAATGCCTTTTACATTGGGATTTCCAAGGATGTTTTAGGATTTTTGTCACTCTATACCAGGGGTCCTCAAACTGCGGCCTGCGGGCCACATGAGGCAGTGATTTTATTTGTTTCTGTTTTGTTTTTTTACTTCAAAATAAGATATCTGCAGTGTGCATAGGAATTTGTTCATAGTTTTTTTTTTTTTTTTAAACTATAGTCCGGCCCTCCAACCGTCTGAGGGACAGTGAACCGGCCTCCTGTTTAAAAAGTTTGAGGACCTCTGCTATATTCCTTTGCCTTGTATCATTTGTGTAAGATCTAATTCTGATAATACATCTGCTATTCCATATCACCTTGGATGATGATGTTTCTTGATTGAACTTCAACTGGTACAGTGAGTTGCTGAAACTCTTAAGAGTTGTCAAATCTGGGTTTTGGTACTGGCTTCCCTACCTAGACATATTCTAGGAAAGGATTTTGGAGCATTGTATACCAAAACAGCTCCAGAGATTTAAAGAAATCCAGCCATTTACTATTACATTTCACATTTATTAAACACAGACTCTATGTGTCAGACCTGTGGTAAGGGATATACACATATTATATTATTTAATCCTAACTCTGGGGGTAGGGATATCATTGTTCCCACTTACAGATGAGGAAACTGGGATTGGGGGAAGGTGCATGGGCCAAAGTTGCATAGCTAATAGTAAGTGGCAAAATCGTGGTTCTAACCCGGGTGGTTTGTTTACAGGGTCCATGGTGTGGATTCACAATTAAGTCATTCACTGTCACACCAAGGGGAGAGGCCTGACCCATTAGTTGGGGGGCAGGGTCTAGAGAAGTTGCTTGGTGGTGGGAATACATAAGCTTAGTAAGAGGGTCCTGGTGAAGAAGGCAGTAGGTACGCTGGAATGAACACTAGACTTGGAGTCAAACAGGCGTAGGCTCCCCGTGTGCTAGCCATGTGACCCTGGACATGTCACCTTGCTGTCTGAGCATCAGTGCTCTCATACTACAGGTGTAATGCAATGTGACAGGGAGATAACTGCATTCGTTTTACAGATGAGGACTGAGAAGAACATATAAAAGCCCCGGCATGTTTTTAGGCACATAGTAAATGTTAATAGAGTAATTGACTCTGAATCTGAACAGAAAAATTTTCAAGCTGAGACGTGATTTTTCATCTTGGATGAAACACACTTGGTATGTGATTTTGAACAAGATACTTGGGCCTCTAGGCCCACACTCCTCATCTTTCTAGGAGGTGGTAAACTACATGATCTCTACGATCTGTTTAGGATTCGAGGCCTCCAGTTGGTCTTAAGAGGGAGGAATGTGGTAGATGGTGTCACATCAGTCTGACACAAGGCCAAAGTCCTCAGTGTGCAATGTGTTCCTCCCTTGGTCTCTCTGCCCTGTGGGTTTTCTTGATTAGAGCCAAGCCCTTAGAACTTTCTGCAATGTTGAGATCTGATGAAAATCACAAATATTTCTTAAAAGGAAGGAGTGAGGCCTGTGTCTCTGACTGCCAGGATGCTGCTGCTTTTATTAGCCCTTCTAGGAAAGGAGGGTTCACAGCTTTATGGGTTTCCCAACCATGAGAGAAAGTAACTCCTTTGACTTGCTCCAAAGAATACAATTGGGAAATCACAAATCCAGATGATTTCTTGGATCCCTTACACTCTATTATTATTCTGTGATTCATCTGTAAGATTACAAGTTAACTGAGCTTAACTGGAGGTCTCCTAGACCCTGAGCACTGTGCAGAGTGGACACTCAAAAGATGCCTCCCGGGTGGCGCCTATGGCTCAAGGAGTAGGGTGCTGGTCCCACATGCCGGAGGTGGCGGGTTCAAACCTAGCCCCGGCCAAAAAAAAAAAACAAAAAAAAAAACAAAAGATGCCTCCCACAAGTCTGCCTCCATCAAGGAAATAGAAACCAATAGTCGAAGGGGAGACACAAGTTTTGGTAGGATTTCCCAGAAAAGATAATCAAGGTATCCCCTGTCTCCCTGGCCACTTGTCATTCTCCTTGGCTGATGACTTCTCTCCTAAACCTCTAGATAAGGTGTGTCCCAGGGCTCAGTCCATGGGCCTCTTCTTGTTCTGTTCTTACTTCCTTGGAGATATTATTTAGTTTCACAGTTTTAATAAAATCTTATGCCCTAACAACTCCTTAATTTCTTTCTTTTTTTTTTTTTATTTTTTGAGACAGCTTCTCTCCGTGTCTCCCTGGGTAGAGTGCCATGGCATCATAGCTCACAGCAACCTCAAGTTCTTAGGCTCAAGCAATCCTCTTGCCTCAGCCTCCCGAGTAGCTGGGACTACAGGTGCCCACCACAATGCCTGACTAGTTTTAGAGACAGAGTCTCGCTTTTGCTCAGGCTGGTCTCTGAACTCTTTGAGCTTAAGCAATCCACTCGCCTCAGACTCCCAGAGTGCTGTGATTACAGGTGTGAGCAACCAGGCCTGGAAACTCCTCAGTTTCTATCTCTTGCTTATAGACTTTTTCTCTCAGAACTCTAGACTCAGAAATCCAGTTGCCTGCTCACTAGTCTCCTTTGAACATCTATTAGGCTTCTCTTATACATGAACACATCCCACTACCCTTCCTTCAAATATGTTTCACCTGTAGCCTTTCTTATCTTAGTAAATAACAATTCTGTTATTTACACAAGCACTTGGAACCATGTTTGAATCCTATTTCTCCACAACTCACAATCAATCTGCCAGTAGTACTTTGGACTCTGCCTTGAAAATACATATAGAATTCAAACATTCCTCACCATTTCGTAATCCAAGCCACTATCATTTCCCTTCAGGATTATCAGAACAGTTTCCCAAGTGGTCTCTAGGCTTCTACCTTGCTGTTCTCTTCAGAGTAGCCAGAGAGATTCTGTGAAAATAAAATTAGACCCTGTCTAAACCCTCAGTTGCTTCTCCTCTCATTCAGACTTTTTGTTTTTTTGACAGAGTTTTACTCTGTTGCCCAGGTTAGAGTGCTGTGGAGTCAGCCTTGCTCACAGCAACCTCAAACTCCCGGCTTTAAGCAATCCTCCTGCCCCAGCCCCCCGAGTAGCTAAACAGGTGCCTGCCTGTATCCTGCCTCAGCTAATTTTTCTATTTTTAGTAGAGATAGAGTCTTGCTCTTGCTAAGGCTGATCTTGAGCTCCTGAGCTCAAGTGATCCCTCCCACCTCGGCCTCCCAGAGTGCTAGGATTACAGGTGTGAGCCACTGGGCCTGGCCCTCATTCAGATTACCAGAAGCTTCTTCCCAGGCTCTGTGAGGTCTCTTTCTTTGCTCTCCATCCTCACCGTCTCTGCTCTGACCGCCTTTATTCTGCCCCGACTGTACAGCCTTCTCAACACTCCAGGCTTGCCTGAGCACTAGCAGCTCCCACTGCCTGGTGCTCTTACCCCAGACATCCAAATGATTCTCTCCTGCACCTCTTCTCAGTTCTTAATCAAATGTCACCTGCTTGGTGAGGCCTCTCCAAGCCATCCCATCTCAAACTACATCCTTCCCTTCCCATAGGCCCCATCCCTCTTCCCTGCATTCTTTTTCTTTGTCAGCATATATTACCATCAAACATATTATCTATATATGAGTTGCCATTGAGTTTATTGTTTATTTTCCCTGCTAGAAAGAAACCCTGCAGGGGCAGTGGAGCACCGTGCAGAACAGTCTGTAAATACTGTTGAAGAGGTGGGTGGGGAGATTGGCCAATGGCTTTATGGAGGAGTCTGGGTTTGAGACACGCTTTGGGGCACAGAGAAGAGCTGAGCAAACAGAAAGGATGAGAAGAGAATGCTTGTGGTGAGAGACTGAGGAAAGGCTTAAGCAGGGCCCAGCAGGAGTGAGGGCTGGACTGTCCAGCCCGTTCTCCGCCAACCTTCACCTTGCTGATTTTATTTCTTCCAGAATACTTGTTGTCTGTCTCTTAGTATGGGGCCAAATTTGATGGCCACTTGATATTATATAATAGGAAGTTCGTGGGTGGGATTCAGAGCCACAGACCTGAATCTAGAAGTATAATCCCAGACTAGCCATTTAACCTCCCTAGCCATCCACCGGCTCTTCTGTCAGAGAAAGGCAACAACACTGGCTGAGTTTCTCATGGGGCTGCTGTGAAGGTCACAAATGGGAACATGCTCCACACTCTGCAAGATCAACAATCATAGTGGGGCTTAGTACAACGAAGGAATGTAGGGCGCAAGTAATTATCAGCCGTATACTGATCATCCGCCTCCGTGGTAAGGAAAAAAGAGGGCGTTCCAAATCAGGGACTACTTCAGAGAGCCTACATCATCCAGCCATCTTTCAAATGTGAGAGGAACAGGAGAGCATGGATTAGAAGGTGTCCTTTCCAGAGGAGGCATGGCTAGGGTGCAAGTGAGGTGCTATTTCCCGGGCATGGTGGTTCACACCTGTAATCCCATCACTCTGGGAGGCTGAGACAGATGCATTATTCAATCTCAAGAGTTCAAAACCACTCTGAGCAAGACCGAGATCTTGTCTCTATGGAATCTAGAGAAATTAGCCAGGTGTGATTGTACATGCCTGTAGTCCCAGCTCCTTGGAAGGCCGAGGCAAGAGGATCACTTGAGTTCAGGAGTTTAAAACCAATCTGAGCAACATAGCAAGACTCTGTCTCTACAAAAATTAGAAAAGTTATCCAGGCATGATGTTGCTTGCCTGTAGTCCCAGCTACTCAGGAGGCTGAAGCAGGAGGGTTGTGTGAGCCTGCGAGTTTGTTTGAAGTTGCAGTGAGCTATGATGACATCACTGCACTCTGACTTGGGTAACAGAGTTGGACTCTGCTGCAAAAAAAAAAGTGGTATAAGAAATGACATGATTTTTTGAATAATTAGAAATCCTAGTCTAGATTTTAACTGGTGACACTTTTGCGCCAACTTACCTGCTGCCTGTCACATAATAGGGCTTAATACATGTTCACTGAATATACGCACATATATATGTGTATATATGACATCTATAGTAATGGCATTGTTTTGGTAATTATGTATGTATGTTCATTTGCATAGAAAAGGAACATACAGATGGATGGATTTTGGCCCAGAGATATGACCCCCACCAAAGCCTGTAACCATGTACAAGATATTGACAAAATATTTACTTAAAAAATTTATGTACCAGAAAATTCATAAAGCACCTCCTGGGTGTTGATAAAAAGAAATGGAGGGCATATCTCTTTGCATTTGCTTCAGAAAATTTTAAATGTTATTTTTGCAGTCAAGATAACACTTGGATTTGGAAGTAAAGAGTTATCATTTTCCTTCGAGGGGAATCTCCAATCACAGATGAAGGAGTGGAAGAGGCTGGGGTTGCCCAGCACACTGGCCATTTTAGATTACAAAATCGAGCTGTAGAAAGGAGATTTACACAGTGATTTATAGGCAGATTTAAAAAAACAAAAACATTTCCTCCCTCGCTACTACTATCTTTTATAGGTGTTATGGAAACCCTAAGAAATGGGTCTTTGCAAGGATGGGGACAACTTGGTGAGATGGTATAAATTCAAGAGAACGGGCTTTCGATTTAGCTTAACCTGTGTCGGGACCTCCTTCACCTGCTTATCGGCCCTTGAACTCAGGGAAGGTATTTGCATTTGGAACCTCCGGCTTCTGATTTAAGAAATGAAGATCCTTGCGCCTTACATCTCCTGTCAGAAGGAAAGGAACTTACGTTGTAAGGAGCCCCACAGAGTGAGGCCCAGCTCCCGAGGCTTCTCAGTATTTCATTCCCCTTCACACCCACAACTCCTTTCTTGGCCACTAAATGCCTGGGCACCCTTGTGCAAAGCACAGTGTGCCTCTGCTTCCTCCTCGTCTACCACTCTCTGGTGTTGGACCAGATGATCTGCAGGGGTTCCATTAAATAAGTCTTACTGTCTAGTCTTATTTATTTATTTATTTATTTATTTGGCAGAAGGCTGGGATAGCTGGGCAGTATATATTATTAATCAGTCTATTTTCTACACATTTATACTTACAAGCCATTTATTGTGCTGTAAGGCCTTTAACACTCAACAGAGGTAGTTTTCCCCTTTCACAAATGACCAAATCAAGACAAGAGGCATAGCAGGAAATAATCCCACACCTTTGGTTGGCAGCCAGCATGCAGGGAAGATTCTTTTGAAAGACTTGACAATAACATTCTTCCTTATACACTTGCCTTGAAAATCAAGTGTAAATTGCCC
Organism: Nycticebus coucang; assembly: GCF_027406575.1. NCBI lineage: Eukaryota > Metazoa > Chordata > Mammalia > Primates > Lorisidae > Nycticebus > Nycticebus coucang. The sequence goes on from NC_069795.1 coordinate 86,188,831, forward strand.
AATTTTCACTCCAGCCATCCTCTTTCCTCTTGCAATAAAAGCTTTAGTCATCATATCTTTCATTTTGGTTGCCTCTTTTAAATGTTGCCATTCCCAGCTGAGGTCACAACTTTCTTAAGAGTCCTAATCAAATCCGGAAGACAACAGGATTAAACACACAGCCATCCATACCTGGTTCCCGGACTGAACGTGTGCAAACAAAGCAAATATTTGGGAATCCAGTTGTTGCTGCCTGAGGCCGTGGGGCTGGCTATGAATTTTCACCCCACTCTCACTTGACTGTCTTTCTTTAGCATTTGACACACTTGCCACTGGATTCATGGCAGAATCTAGACACAGATTTATATTCTCAGTAGAGGGCCTAGGACTGTGTCCTACACAATAAGTACTCACTGCCCTGAAGATGGCATTGCCTCTAGTGCAGTCCCGGATGGCATCAGGCATTCTAGCAATTCCACAGAACTGCTAGCCAGCCTTGGGTGTATGGTCAGCCTCATTCTTAGCCTTTTCTACATAAATTCACAAAGCCTGTTTTTGACAAATTCCTAACAATACAATTACCTTTTATGAAACTGAATGGGCTTTCATATTTAAATGTTGATCCTCCCTATACAGGGAAGGTTGGCCACGCACAGGAATGACTGGAAGATTCTGGCAAAGGTGTAAATTGGGATTTTCCACTTTCAGAGAAGCTGCGTGTGCCAATGCACAGGGAATACTGCATCCTCGGGGTTCCCAGGGGCCAAAGAATGGGCAACCTATGAAACAAAATTAACACACCTCATTCTAGGGAACCACTAGCATTCTCAAAAAATATCAAGTGGAGGCAGGATTGAACTGTTTTTCTTTGGAAATGTAACATCTACCTCTCAGGACTACTGTAAGGACGAAATTTGAATACATATGAAAAGGTTAGCAGTGGACTTCGCTCAGAATAGCGAGTAATAAGTGTCTTTAGTTGGTAGACTCCTGTTTGAAGTTAAACAACCAGATTTTGAACCTCACTCTGCAGCTGACTAGCCCAGTGCCTTCCCCATTCTGGGTCCCAATTTCCTCAGTTTTCTAATTAAAATAATAATCACCACATACTTCATAGAGTCAAGATGAAAAGCAAAGAACAGCTGAGCAAGTTCTTTGCAAACTAGACAGCTTTCTAAATAAAATAAAGCAGTGATAAATGTATGCCGAGTTTCCATGCCATGGTTTAAGCTCTTCTTTTTTGTCTGAAGAGCTCTCCTTCCACATAGCCCCTCTTTATCCTGCTAGTTATTAACAGGCAGTGGAACATCATGGCTAAGAGCAAAGACTTCAGAGAGCTAGGATTCAAGTCCTAGCTCTGTCCTCTTTAGCTGTTTGACCTTTCTATGCTTCAATTTCTACTCTATAATACCAACACCCAATGCATAAGGTTGTTGCATGGATTAGATAAATTAACAAGTGTTGAGTATTTGAAAAAGTAACACACTAAGAACTACAAAAAATGTTAGCTATCATTTTAAGACTGTGCTTATTGTTTTAATGTCTATTATTCCAAGGATATGTTCATTATTTTACACTATTTTATTATTATGTTCTCACCTTATCCCTTCCAAAAGCTTTCCTGGATTACTAAAGCAATCATGTGCTCATATTCAATCAAAGTATATTGGTTGTAGCTCAATGATAAGCCTGGTCATTGCTGTGTGTTTGTTTATACATTGTACCTGCCCCCACACTGGCCTTGGATCCCTGAGCAACAGAAGCTTCTTCTTTAACCTTTGTACACATAGTCATTGCACATCCAATATTTGTTGAGTTGGATAGAAGTATGCAAGTGTGCACACATGAATAAACCTACTACTAACTAACCTAAATATATCAGACAGTAGTGATAACGCTCACCACACAATAACTGTATTTTAAAGATTGAACAAAATTACAATCTTTTGTACTCTACCTAACACATAGGATATAGTCAATAAATATGTTCACTTGGGAGGATGGAAAGACAATAAAGGTGCACAAAGTCCAATAAAGGTCTCAGTCTACTGGATCTCTCTCATTCAAAGCAGGTATTGATCCAGACCTGGATTGAGATACCAAGGGGAAAAAAATAGTTCCTGACCTTCAGGCACTCATATTCAAGAGGAGAGTCAATGCAATTATTAAGTAATGACCAGGGAGACATAGGTGGTAAGCTGGGTAGGAAGGAGCTGCACAGGAACGTGCCTTCAGCTTCAAGGACATCTCTCTATGATTTAGACCCCCTCCATATCTGTTTGCCCAGGTATGTTCATTTGGGATGACTGGACCTTCTCTTCCAATAAATAAAAAGGAGGGGAAAAGATTCTAAATTGACTAAAGGAAGAAGAAGGAGACAAGTCAGTTATCAATGTGTGGTGCTTCACATACTGCAGATGAGAATATAAAATAAGGAGGTGATACTGTAAGCCACATCTATACAACCATCTATTACACAGAGGGCTTTATTGGTCTCAACAATTTTGATGTCAAGTGTTGAGAAAACATTGTGACTGGCCCTGAAGAAGGGAGGGCTTTCCCCTAACTCCATTTCTACCAGTGACTTTATGTATTTAACTCCCAATTTCATTGTCAACGGAGAAATGAGTTTGAACTTGGGTATTTCTAAGGACAGTTCTACTTTTACTATTTTTTGGTTCTATCTTTTAATACCTGGTCTGGTCTAAAAGCAAATTCTTTCTCCTACCTTTAGATATTAAATATTAATACTATCTCTGATTAGACAAATCCCACATTTATACCCGCAAGCCAGACATCTCCTTTGAATTCAGGTTTTGAGTACCCATCTACCTTAGATAGAGATCAGGCATACTATACTCAAAACAAAGTTTTGAACAATTGCCTTTCCCTCCCCACCCCCAAAGATTTTCTTTTGTAGTGTTTCTTGTTTGATAAGTAGAAACACATTCACCTTGCTACCTTGGAAAACCCAATCCAGAAACCTGGATTTCATTCTTGATACTTCTCTTTTCTCTACTCCACACTCCTGCTCAGTCCGATGTACCGTTAAATCCTGTCTATTCTAACTATAAAGTATGCCTCAAGTCTTTCTACACCTTACTATACTCTTCCACTTCCTCATTCAAGCTACCTTCATCTCTCACCAGGACTCCTACAGCAACCTCTTAAAGAATTTGCTCTTGCTCCTTTTCTAATTCACCTTCCACAACATAGCGTGTGGTTTTCCTAAAACATAAATCCAATCATGTCACCATTCTGCATAAAAACCTTAAAGGACTTCTTGGTGTACTTAAAATAAACTACAAACTTCTGCCCATGGTCTAGGAAGGCCTATGTGATCCAGCACCCGATTCTCCTCCACCTGCATCTTCTACTCATCAGCCTCTTTCAGGTCTTGAACACGTTACAGTTTTACCCACTTCAGTATTGTTTGACTTCTGTTCTCTCTGCCTGGCACACTTCCCCCTTGCTCTTGTCTGGCTAACCCATCGTCCTTTTTCAAATCTCAGCTTAAAGATTACTTTCCCAGAGAGCTCTGTATGTGTAGGGAAATTGTGTCCTTCCCTTATCTCATAGCACCTGGCTTATTACCTTATCTCAGTTATCATACTTTACAATAATCATCTGTGAATTTACTTGTGTAATGCTGGTCTACTTAACTAGATTGTAAGTTTCCTTAGAAATGGGTCTGCACTGTTTTTCATTTTTTTCCTTTCCTTTCCTTTCTTTTCCTTTCCTTTCCTTTCCTCTCCTTTTTCTGAGATAGAGTCTCACTCTGTCTCCCTGGATAGGGTGCTATGGCGTCATCATAGCTCACAGCAACCTCGAGCTCATGGGCTCAAGCTATCCTCTTGCCTCAGCCTCCCGAGTAGCTTGAACTGTAGGTGTGTACCATGATGCCTGGCTAGTTTTTATTTTTATTTTTTATTTTTCCATTTTTAGACAAGATAGGATCTTGCTCTTGCTCAGGCTGGTCTTGAACTCTTGAGCTCAAGTGATCCTCCTGCCTTGGCTCCCAGAGTGCTAGGATTGCAGGCATGAGCAACCATGCTTGGCCTTGCACTGTTCTTCGTATATGCAAAGTCTAGCCCAGTGTTTAGCATAGACTGGGTGCTCTATCATAATTGGTAATTAAGTGTATCCCTTTAGCAGTGGCATATTATTAGTAAGACCTGATGATGTGAATTCGGTGTTTATCCCGAATAAACACCGAATGGATGATTCGGTGCAATCATCCATTGATGATTGAAAAAGTGCAACCAAATGGATGATTAAAGAAATACAGTAGAAGATGTCCTGTTTCTCCAACTTTTTCAGTTCTTAACCTCTGGAAATTTGTAGCACTCTTCTATTCTCTTACCGAACCTTCTTAGTTTTTAGGGCTGAGAAAGGAAGTTTGGTATGATGTTTCATTTGCTTTGCTCCCCCTCTGCCCTGAGACATATTTAGCTTTGTGCAGGAATGTGGCTTCCATAGGTACAGTTGGGTGAGAAGTGTTGGGAGCAGGATGGGTGGAAAGGGGAGATAACAAGGAACCATGTGGGGGAGGAGGGCATGGATCTCAACTCAACAATGTTCAATGCTCAGTGTGGGCATTCCTGAGTTTGTTCTAGCTTGCCCACTTGGGAGTTTTTAATATTTATTTTAAAATTTATTTTACTTAATTTTTATGTTTAAGATTGCAGTTTTCAAGCCACGTACATCTGCATTCTCCCCTCCTACCTCTAGGAATCTAAAAAATACATGAGCTATTGATCATGGCCTTAGCTCTGGCAAAATTGGCCAGTAAAGGCAGGCAGGTCACCCTTCTGGGAGTTTTCTAATGCCACCAGCACCCACCACGCATGGTTCCTCTGGAAGTTATTTCACACCTGTTTCTGTTGAGTCCACTGTATTTTTTTTTTTGCAGTTTTTTGGCTGGGACCAGGCTTGAATCTGCCACCCCCAGTATATGGGGCCAGCACCCTACTCCTTGAGGCCCAGGCACCGCCCCACTGTATTTTTTGTTGTTGTTTCATTAAGGTACCTGTTGTTATGGACTATAGGAAGTAGGATATGGGCTTTTAGTTTTCTTTTCTTTTTCTTTTTTTTTTTTTATCTCTAACCAAAGATTTTTGCTTCATCCTGTGCATCATTGCCTTGTTTAATTACTAGTGTGAAGCCCTTACTCCTTTTCTCTGGCCCCCATGTTCATGCCTATCAAGACCAACTTGTCCTAATCCCTTTCTATATTCATGGTGACGTTATAGGATCCACTCTGCATTTGTTGCAGGTAAGGAGGGATAGATCTAGGGATTCTCTTAACAGGATGGAGTTGGACTGGGGCTTTTCATGCCATTTAGGCCTTTGGTAGAAAATTACCTTAACTCCTTGTTTTGATAATTCACCCACTAACTCAATTACTTTAACAGCTTTTAAATAGCCACCCTGTTGATCCTAGAAAATGGGGCTGATCAGTGTGGATTTTGCTTATACCCTTATCTAAGACTAAAGTTAGCTCAAAATAATTGATTTCTTTCCATTTGGGTACAGGATAGGGGTGGGGAGGAGTTAAGGTGGAAAGGAGAGAGAAAGAGGAAGAAGGTACTGAAAAGGCGGATCTAATACTGGATTTCAGTTCCCACTACTGGGAAATGGTTCATTTCCAATTCTGCATTTCAAGAACAAAAAGACTTTCCGATGGTCTTTCTAATTCTTTTTGGATCAGTATGAATCCTTAGCAGCAATTTATGTCTTCCTGTACTTAAAGGGTTAAAATATTTTGGGAAGTGAAATAATCATATTTGAGGATGGTTACAAAGTCAAGACAGAACACTTTAAATATGTCCCCAGAAATAAATCTAAGTCTCACAATCTGTTTATTGACTAACCTGACAGCTTTATTTAACCGTGAGAGTTTACTCATCACTTGGTCCATTCACTCATTCAACAATCACGTTGAAGACTATATTATAATTTTCAATTGTATCTGATTATCATGAAAACACTATGATGTGCTCCCTTAACAGAAATTACTGTTTTAGAGAACAAGAAACTGAGACCCACAGAAGTTGGTCAGTTGTGGAGATTTAACTGGAACCCAGATCTTCAGAGTTCACATTGAATTCTCTTTCAGTTCTACCTTCTTCAATGTAATCGACATTTTAAGATTAAGCACAGTGGCTCATGCCTGTAATTCTAGTGCTTTGGGAAGCCCAACAGGTGGGAGGATTGCTTCAGACTAGGAGTTTGAGACAAGCCTGAGTGACATAGTGAGACCACATCTCTAAAAAGAAGGGAAGGAAGGAAGGAAGGAGCTAGGCATGATGACATTTGTCTGTAGTTCCAGCTACTTGGGAGGCTGAAGTAGTAGGATTGCTTGAGCCCAAGAGTTTGAGGTTGCTGTGAGCTGTAATGACTCCATTGCCATCTACGTTGGGCAACAAGTGAGAACTTCTCTCAAAAACAAAAACAAAACAAAAACCATTTCCTAAGTGAGTACCATGTATTGAACACAGTAACATGGAAATAAAAATGAAGTTTCCCTGTCTTTGTGGAGCTTACAATATATCAGGGAATGGCGGAGATCAAAGCAAGGGTATGGAATGGAGGAAAGCCCATGGGTCCTTGGAGAATGCTGAGAAGACTGGCACAGAGATCTGTGGCAGTAGACAAGACTAGAAAAAAGGGGACAGCCTAAACGATTTGATTTATTTGCCACCACATCCTCCAGTCTTCTTGACATGTCTTCCCACAGTATGGCCATTATTAACATCATTAATCTTTTTCTGTCCCATTGTCTATTGAGCCAGTGCCTCTAAAGGGCAAAGTGGGTCTTAACAATTTGATGTTTAGACATTGAAAGCGGCTGTACTTCAACTAATTGTAAAATTTCCTGGTAGCATTACACGGATACCACTATATCAACTTGTACTTTCCTGGACACAGAAAAGAAATGATTACAAGTCCCAGCAGGTAGACCTAATCCTGGACCATGGTTAACCAGGATACGTGGAAACTGGATGCAGAGCTGGCACCTGGAGATACCACCTGTTAGTTTATTACCCAAAGGTCTGGGCTGCCCAGAGAGCTGAGATGAACTTGGTCTTGGTTGAGGAGGCATCAGGATTAACCAGGTATCCCATGCCTGCTCTGGATAGTGGTGGGTTCTGGAGGCCAGTCTGTGTACATTACCTGAGGTTGTATGATTTGGAGTAGCATGATGCTGGATAACTTGTTTATGGTAGAGTGTAACAGGTACTAAACATTAGAAGATATAGAAATCAGGGTCTTGACTCTCCAAAAAAGGGCTAACGAGAGCTAAGCAGGAGCCTAGGGCCATAGCACCAGTCCAATGAATCTCATCTCACTAGGGAATTGGACATTCTCAGCTGCAAAACTCTGGCCTGTAGGCTGAGACAACATGGTGATGGTGGTGGTAGAGAAAGCTCAAGTTCTTGTTCTGACCCAGAGTCTAGTAGGTCTCTCCATACTGAATATTGGATGTTATGGGAAGGCACATTGAGGTGGCTGGGTTATATACTCTATTCTAATTAATACTGGATTAAATCAAAGAGGTTGGACCTGCCTAGCGAGGAAGTCAATGCCTCACAATGATACATGAGCAGGGTCAGGGAACAGCCTCTAAGAAGAAGACTGAAAGATTTATTGGGTGCAGAATCAGGACATTTGGGGGTCAATTCTGACTCAGGTAACCTAAAACAAGTTTCACAACCTTTCTGGTGTTTTGTTTCCTCAGTTGATTGTGTGCCCGCTGGGGTCAGGGTCCAATATTTTACTCATATTTATTTTAGTGGCATCTATCAGAGTGTCTATTCCACAAAAGACAGTCAATAAACTATGTGCTGTTTGAATGAGTGAATGTGTGATTGAATAGAATGAGCATGAGGAATCACATCAGTGGTTTAAGGGCGAGTAAGTTACTTACTCTCAGCATCTAGATTCTGACACCAATCCCCAGGCCATTCTTTGAGATCAGTGACTCAAAATAATTACAGCTTTGTAATTCTTTGATTTTAAAAAATTGAGAAAGTTTATTTGAATTTTTTTCCTCAGCATTCGCTAACCAAATGTGTTATAAAAATCAAAAACAAATCACTTGTAGCCTCAAACAGATCTTCAGAAAAGTCTATTTACCAGGAAAGCTCATGAGTGGCCTCACAGAGATAGCGTAGAAACCAGGAAACCCTTTGACATTTGCAAATGCTGTGAAACGCCAACAAACAAGATAATCACACTAAGATCAAGGAGGCAGGAAATAGATTAAAAACCTATAGAATTTATTTCATGTCACTATGGTCAATGTGCCCAGAAAGGGTAATATTTTCTTGGGGTGGAGACAAATGTCTCCTAGAATGAAAAGTGTTTTCCAAGAGTTTGTGGACACTTTTCGCTTTTGCTAAAGTTGGAAGTGTCTCCAACTTTAAGTCAAATTTTAAAACTGAATCAAGGGACTAATTGTTTGCATCTAAAACACTTCATCTAGAGCGTTTTGTGTCTTGAGTGTATGCTTGTGAGATAGATAGACAATAGGTAGATATTAAACATTATGGAAGGTAAAAGAATAAGGGAGAAAAAAGCATTCATTAACTACTGTAAGATAGCCAGTGTAAATGTATTTGTAAATTGTGCACTTTTTCTTTCTTCTTCTTTTTTTTTTTTTTTGTAGAGACAGAGTCTCACTTTATTGCCCTTGGTAGAGTGCTGTGGCGTCACACAGCTCACAGCAACCTCCAACTCCTGGGCTTAGGCGATTGTCTTGCCTCAGCCTCCCAAGTAGCTGGGACTACAGGTGCCCGCCACAGTGCCCGGATATTTTTTTGTTGCAGTTTGGCTGGGGCAGGGTTTGAACCTGCCACCTTCGGTATATGGGGCCGGCACCCTACCCACTGAGCCACAGGCACTGCCCTGTGCACTCTTTCATTATATCCAATCTATTTTCTATGAAGAATAGTTTTTAAAAGGTTGTGAATATAATATGTATATCTATTATATACACATATATAATATGCATATATGTGTATATATTTTTGACCTCTTTTCCTTTTACATGATACCATCAATCTTTTTCAATTTGAATTTTTTTGAATTACATATATTGTAATTTACATAGCCATTCTCTTCTATTCATTCTCTCTTTTGCCTCATCCAGTCATGATGGGATAGGTAGGTTGCTGACATTTTTTTGTTAGCTATAATGCTAAGATGCATATATTCATTCAAAGATTTTTTTCCCCCTGCATGTTGAATTATGCCTTGAGGATAGATTCCTAGAAGAGGAATTACTGGGTCAAAGGATATGACTATACTAATGATTCTGTATACATGTGACTAAATAGATCTCTGAAAGCATCATGCTAATAAACATAGTAGGATGAAATCTCATTGCTTTTCAACAAAAGTTATTCAAACGTCAGCTTCCATAGTGACTGTAAGTGTTGGCTCAAAGATCTTACAACCACTTGGCAGTGAGGTGGACAGAAGCAGGAAAAGGTAAGGGGAAGAGGGAAGAGACACTTAAAACTCAAGTGTAGTATTAGAACTGGAAGTCACTGATCACGGACAATTGGTTGGAAATTAATAAAGCAATTTTTTGAAATGTGCATCAGTCTAACAGCAATCCTCAGTTTACTTAAATGAATATGGCAACAAAATAAATGATTTGGGGTGAACTGGTTGATAGGAATGAACCCTATCACTAATTTTCCAGGTGGTCTTTGCAAATCATTTCCCTCTCTGGAACTCTGTCAACTATAGACCTGGTTAGGTTGAAAGATGAGGGTAGAGGCTTTTAGAATTTAGGGTATGGTGTTGTACTCACATAAGGAAGACAAACTCATAGAGTGATGGGGTCTGGTCCCCAGTTTTTCTTTAGACACCCTGAGTTACAACTCTAGTGAGATCCACAGCTCTACTACAGTTATGCAGTGAACAGACACTTCAGGAATCTCTTGGGGATCTTTCAACTTTAGCAATGAATCCTCCAGTCCTATATATTTGAACTGATGGTAAGATCTTTGAAGGCCTTGTTTCCTTGAAGGTTTCCATAAGGAAGTGTTGAACAGGTAGATTGATAAGGAAGCATGAAACATCTGTCCCTATGACGACATTTGCCCTTGGTGCCTTTCTAAGTGTTCTCCTGAGGGTTCTTTATCCAGGTGATGGCATAGAGAAATGAACTAAACTGCTTTCAATTTAGTAAACCAAAAGAATAAATGAAGTGACCTCATTTTCCTGACTCTATTCTAGGAAAATGATTACGTGGGAAGCAGAACCTTTCAGATTTCAAAAGAAACCTTGATTACTTTTTGGAGGTTTCTGGTCTTGGAAAAAAAAAAAAAAGTGATATGCCCTCCCCTATACACACACCACACATACACACACACACACACACACAAACAAACAAATCCAAAACCCCCCCACTTTTTCCAGGTAATAGACTTTTATTTTTAAGAAGAGTTTTAGATTAACTAAAAAATTGAGAGGATAAAGAATAACCTTATATCTAGTTTCTCCTATTATTAACACCATACATTTGTAACAAATAAACATTTATTATTAACTAAAGTCCATCACTGATTAAGATTTGTTTAGGTTTACCTTATATCTTTTTCTGAATTATGATTCCATCTAGGAATCTGGATGACTCCATTAAGGAATCACATTGTCATGATTCCTTAATCTGCCCTTGGCTGGGATAGTTTCTCAACCTTTACTTGTTTATTTTATTTTATCTTAAAATGAGGGTACAAATTTTTAGGTTACATTGTTCTTACTTTCAAGGTAAAGTCCAAGTTATAGTTAAGCCCTTCACCCAACTTTGCTTGTTTTTGATGAGCCTGATGGTTTTGAAGATTACTGGTTTTTTTTTTTTGTAGAATGCCCCCCTACTGGGATTTGTCTCATGTTTTTCTTATGATTAGACTATGGTTGTGGGAGTTAAGACTACAGAGATAGAGAAACATTTTCATCACATCATATTAAGAGTACACAATCTTCACATGAATGATCGTTGTTGATGTTGACCTGATAACCTGGCTGAGAGAGTGTTTGCTGGGTTTTTCTATGTTAAATTACTCTCCTTCACCTCATTCCCATACTGTACTCTTCGGATGGGAGTTACCAGGTACAGCCCACTAGAATAGAGATTTATGCTCCACCTTCTTTGAGAGCAGCATGTCTATATAAATTATTTGGAATTCTTCACAGGGGATACTTGTCTCTTCTCTCCCATTTGTTAACTTGCTGAGCTATTTATGGCAGTGCAGACTCATTAACATTTATTTTATACTTTGGGTTATAATGCAAAACATGATTCTATGGCTTAAACTGTTTCAGTTTTGACTAAAGGGCATCTTCAAGTAGCTCCTGTGTCTTTCTGAAATATACCCCATCAATGTAGTTTCCCTTTTGTTTTTCCAGCCATTTGTTACTTTATGAGACTACAAGATGTTTCATTCTTATTTTGTATATTTGCTGCCCCAGTCCTAGACTCAACCATTTCTCTAGGAGCTTTGGTTCCTGTTACTGAGAAATGATATTTGTTTTTTTTTTTTTTAGATTTTTTTTTTTTTTGGTGGTTTTTTTTTTTTTTGGCCGGGGCTGGGTTTGAACCCGCCACCTCCGGCATATGGGACCAGCGCCCTACTCCTTGAGCCACAGGCGCCGCCCGAGAAATGATATTTGAAACCAAGATCTGGGCACTGGGTGAGCTTGCTCCTTGTCATTACTTCTAGGCCACACGTATTCTAAATAATACATTTTTAACACCTACATACACACAATCACGATACAACTGCATGAGTAGTAAAACAATTATAGATTTGTCAATAATATTAAATCATGGTATTATAGGAGACTGTGGTCCTATGACAGAATCCACATGCCAAACTTTGTACACGATGGTTTTCCGAGGGTAGTGCTGAGATTCAGGAATAACCTCAGTAGAAACAATGTCAAAAGTCTACATTCAAGGCAGGGCGAATACCCTCTTTCCATCATAAGCCATAAAAAAGCACAGTAGATTTAGATCTAGGGCATCAAAATTCTGGATCCAGCTCTGTAAGCAAGGCAGTGTATGTGACAAATGGATTCTGTCTCGGTTTCCATTTTCATTGATATAAAGTTGGTAGTATTAAACAATGGCTGGGGACCCTCCCAGTTCTGGCATAACTTTCAATAGTTTTATATTGAGAAAATGTAATTGGCTCCACCCACCTTTGTACATAGGCCCAATATTCCAGAAAGTCTAAACCAGTGGGGTGATAGGTGGCAAGGTGGTTACTGCTGATAAATACCAGTCATACAACCAAGCCTCAGAAACTCTAGATCTTTCCTAAAGATTGCAGATCAAGAAAGTACCAGAAACACTGATGGAAACAATCTTTTATTGCTTTCAAGTTTTTTCTGATATATCAAGCCTTTTTCTTTCTTACTTTCTCTCTCTCTCTCTTTTTTTTTTTTGGTAAGGGCAAACTCCTCATTTGTTGTTTCCTCTGACTTGAAATAATTATCTTTAATGTAGTGATGGCTGTGTTGCCTCTAAGCTTATTACCAGGAATTTCTTAAGATTTTCTTATCTTTCTTGTGTGTGTGTGCGCAGCGCATGTGTTTGTGAATGTTATGACATAGTTTTCACATCTACATGCATCCCAGTAGCTTAAAAATTACCCAGTGTACAAATGTCATCTCCTCCCTACCATTGACCGGGATGGTTTCCAAAAACAAATAGAAGGAAAAAAACAAAACAAAACAAAACTATAGGGCAGGAAAGACACTCAGGAACTGTCTAGTCTGATTATAAATGCTGGAGAGCAAAAGTACAAGGTCTTAGAACCTGTCTCCTACAACTCTTAACATTTAAAATCTTCAATTGCTTTTTGGACCCATGCAGCAGAATCCTAGACTTTGGTCTACAACTGGTTAAAAATTGATGGAGGTGAGGATTCTGGGACAGCCTTCTTTACCTAGAAGTTTACATTTTAACCCCTTCCCTCAGCTCAGGCACACATAGACGCAGCTCCTTTCCATCTCCCCCACGGAAAAGTTAAGTAATTATGTATTTAGATGTAAAGGTATAGAATTTGGAGCATACAGGCAGCCTGCACATCCTCGGGGTTATCCTTCACACGGTTGTTGAGGGAACGGAGTCCTCACAAGTGGCTTTGCTCAGTGTCCCATAACGCATTCCAGGCAGATCTGTAATTAGAAACCAAGGTTTTTTTTTTTGGCAACAAACTCAGTTTTCTCCTTCTCCCTACACTGTGCCCCCATAGTTACATTTTTGTGTGTGTGTCTCTGAATATACACAGGTTACATAGACACGGACGCGTAGGAAACCTGCACCGAGTGTCTGTAGTCTGACCTCAGGGAACAGTTTAATGACTCGAATTTCAGGCAGCTGAAAGGGTTCTGCGGGTGGAGATTGAAATAAACAAGAAAAGCCACTGTGGAGATGTGAATGGAAAAGTACCAAGTCCTCCCTCCCTCCGCACATTCTTCCGCTCTCCAGCTCTCCCTGCCATCAAGCCAGCTTCAGATAGGCTTCTGCATGGTCAGGTGTACAGAGGGCGGTGTGGAGAAGAAAGAAAAAAAATACAGGCACAACACGCAAATCAAGTTTTTCCACTTCTAGCCTTAGGTAGTAGAGACAGCTAAGTACAGCAGCCAGCAGCCTGGCAGGCGGGTGGGCCAGCCACCCGAGTTTACAAACACTCAAGTGCTTTCCTCCCCTCATTCCTCTCAGAGCCCAGCTGCTGCTTTCCCTCATGCTAAGGTTTTATAGGAAGTGAAAACCCTGCAATTCAAAACAGTGATTGAATGCAATAAATAAACGATTGTGTACCCCACCCCCTCACTTCTCTATTTTAAGCTCCTGATATTTGTCATTTTAAATAAGTGAGAAAAGTGTGGGAAATCAGGGTTTGGGGGGAAAAATCTGAGCCAGGCAGAAAAGTTTTTCTAAGGGGGGGAAAAAATCTCAGAATAATAAAGTCTAAAAAGGCAGCATATGGATCAAAACGATGATACTTCTTTTTTAGAAGGTGGTGGCTAGAAATCATCTTTTTTTTTAATGTCTCAAAACTTTCTACTCAATTTTGTCAAAACATATCAAGAAACTCCTTCCTTTCTCCAAGGATATTATAGGGAGCTTGTTTACAATATTTCTAAATGAAGGATTTGAAATAAAACAAACAGGCAACTTTCAACAAGTTAGATAACATCTCCCATGCCCAATAAAAGTAATGCCCAGTACAGCAGCATGGGTGACAAGCGTAAACAAACCCAAGTGACCACCAAAACTCTGATACTCATCGTGATTCAGAATTATTTCTGAGAACCCGTTTACAGCCTTCACAGAGTCCAAAGCAGCCTTGCCTTCCTCAATTCTGCATGAAAAGAAAATACCCACCTCCAAACCCAAGTTGTCAGGTCACCCTGATCCTCTAAAATGACATAGGACCATCCAACTATGCATACCCATTTTCAGTTGTGTTTCTGGGCTCCTACATGCCTCATGTGAGGGGCCAGCCTGTCCTTTTGAAAGAAGAAACCCCGGAGGAGTTAGTCGAGTGATTATTCCGCAAAATTCCTTTATTTCTAAAATCTCTAACCCTGTGATGTGATACTTCAAAGAACTACTAAAGTACCAGAGGTTCCTGACAAGTGAAACTAACTTCCTGTTTCAAGTCCCCTTAGAAAGAGGACAGGATAGCTTCTATTTACTCAGTGACTGTGATCAGGGACCTATTCCTATGCCTAGTCCACAGGGCAAAGAGGCTGGCCTGGTCATCTATTTTGAGAATTTACAACCAGTAACCACAAAATTATGGGACCAGTTCCTACATAGTACCCCCAAGTCTGCAGCATTCATTCATAAGAACCACTCTTTAGAGGTTCTTAAGGATGATTTAAAATAATTTGAATATATTCAAGCCAGCCCTTTCTTTAATACCATAACAGAGAGATGCTAGAGTGAAGGAGGCCCATGTAATGATGCCACCTGGATACTAAAGGGGGGGGGGGAGATCAAGAATGAGAAAAAGAAGGACATTCTGGAAGAAATGTAATTGTTATAAAATTTGATAAAGTTACTTTCCTAAGAACTAAAAAGAGATTAAAAGGTGGGTGCACAATTTTCGTCACCATTTATTCAGTTGAGAGAAAAAGAGACTCACCTAAAATTAAGTGTCTATCTTTAGAGTATTTTCAATAATCCTCCATCAATAATCCTCCTTCTAATGGGGCTCCTTCTATTCTGGTCAATTTCTTTTGATGTAAACACTGATTCTGCAAAAAGAAGTAGAAAAGTGGGACTCTGGCACTTGGTCCCAGAAATAATGCGCTGAGAAGGTTTGAGGTCCCTGATGATGGAGTTAATTATCTATAAAGGCAGTCCTGGTGGGTTCCCTCGCTCCGTGCGGAGAATTAAAGAGGGCTGGGGTATGAGAATGGTGAATTCCTTCCCAGCCCCCACTCTGGCTGTTTCAACTGACTGAGGGAGCACATTTCCCTTTGCTCTGCAGCGCCCCCATGGGGCTAAGAGTGGAGTAGCAAAGGGAACTCTGGAGGGACAAGCTGTGCATTTAAGGTTGGGTAAGGGTGGGGGGAGTGTATTAGGCAGGATGGCAGCTTTGACCAAAAATAGTGACCAAAATTATCAAAGTCATCCTATCATAGGACCAATAGCAGGGAAAAGTCATAAAATTCACATTCCAAACCATATACTATATCTAAGAAACCCTAAGGCGTAATTGCTCATAAAAGAACAAAAATCACACAAACAAATACACACACAAAAAAATCACTTCAGCAAAGTCGGGGTGTCATTTTGGATCCGATGGGATTAAATTAAAACTCTTTGAAAATAAGGGGGAATAGGACTTTTAAAAAAGCAAATTGTCTGCTTTCTGGCAGAATAAATTCAAACTTGACAATATAATGGGTCTTTGGGGGTAAAATGTTCAACAACAGTGACAGGATTAGGCCTATGTATATTTTTTAAAAATTCTTCACAAGACAGGCTTTTCTGAAGCGGCTGCAGTAATCCATCTGTCAATAAGTATTAAAATATTCAGATTTCACAGGGACAGACACTCCAGCAGATTTCCTAAACTCTAGCCTTTGTGGAAAATAATGAATCCCTATGCACCTTCCCTGGTTTTAAAACTTACAACACAGCCTTTAAAAGGGTGTTTGGCTGTCGGGTGGGGTACGTGGACAATAGCATCTTTAGTAATAAATGAAACTTCTTATGGGACCGTCAGTAAAAGAGATCTACATATCCCAGGAAACAGCCAACAATCTTTCATAGCCCTGTTCACTTCTCCAATATAAACCCAAACTTGGGGTTTAGAGAGGTAGATTATTTTGGGAGATATCTTTACTAGAAATTAATATGTGAAGAGATTTTGCGGAATCTTTAAGCATTCATCTGTAATTTAATGAGTCACTTGAAGGACTCTCTAGCCAAGGCTCAGAACAGCCTGACCTTTGAAAGCTGCTTCTGGTCCAAACATTTTGGGTTAATTCTTGAGGAATCTGAAATATTATTTTCCCCTCACACCCTTCCTTTAAGAGAGAGACATAAAAGAAACAAGAGTCTCCTTCATTCAGGGATGAGTAGGAGAGGAAAAAACCCCAACCAACATTTAATAGGGAAACTGGCAGTTCTGAACAAACAAACTAGGGCCCACAATGAAATGATTCTGCACTGCATTTGCCTTTAAAAAGAGAGAAAGAAATAGAGAAAGATTTCCCTCTTTTCCTCCCCCCTCCCCAACTCAGCTTGAAAGCTAAGAGGACTGTGCTGCGTGCAGCGTAGTTGTAGCACAGTCTGTTCTAAATACACACAGTATCTGTGATACTGGCACGGCAGGCCTTTAGCATTCTCTCCGGCTGATCTATTAAACACAAACTGAAAAGATTTTTTTTTTTTTTACAACGACCTTGAAATAAGCCTGGAAAAAAAAAAAATCAGACCTTAAGAAGAAGCAAAACACAAACATGTATTTGGCTCACAGGATTTTGTAGCACGCACACGTACACATACCCAAGCGCGCACACACACGTTTCTTAAAACAAGAAATTTCCTAAGAGTCAACAATAACAGAAAGAGTAAACCCACCACTTGCTGTCCTGGAAAGAAACAAAACAAACCAAAACAAATCCTTTGAACATTTCTCCCAAGTGTAGGAGAAACTCACTTCAGTAAAAGTCCAAGGGGAAAAACAAAATTGCACCAAAAGAAAAAAAAAGTGAGGGTTAGGATTGTTACATACAACAAAAATTCAAGCTTCTTTCAACAGTACTAGTATTGAAATAATACATCTTCTTTAAAACTCTTGAGAAAAATAGGGAAAGAAAACACACACACAAAGTCCAACCGATGCCGGATTTACGTAACACAACAAACTTGCAAAAGGCAAACATCAGAAGCAAAAATCCGAAAATCAACAAAATACAGCAACCCCAAATCCCAAGTCACCACGCCAAAAAGAAAACAAACCCCAAGACTAAACAAAACCAAAAACCCCGTCCCAAATAAAAATAAAAGCAAAGGAACCCACCGAAAACGGCTTGGCAAGTATTTTTCTCGTGGTGCCTAATATTCTAGCTGGAAAGAACTGTGGTGTTTATTATTTTTTTTCTCTTACTCGCCTCTCTAAACCTACTATATATAACAGATTTTTTCCCCAATGGTTCAAACCTCTTGCTCCCTTTTGTGTATTTCGCTCGAGGAGCTGAGTTTATGGGTAAGAGAGGAGGAATCAGCCCCAGACCCAGGGAAAGCAAAGCGCACTCCCCCTCTTATGTCACGGAATAGCAAATTAGTTCTCAGAATTCCAGAGGCCGAGCTCTGCTACAGCAAAGACGCCGACGTCACAGAAGGGGCGCCCACGTGACGGTGGCGGAGCAGGCCGTACCACGATCACAGGCCCGGGGAGGGAGGGCCTTCTTCTGGGCCCTCAAACGCAGGAAAATAATCTCGAAATCTAAGACTCCTAGACTGTGAGGACCTCGAAATATGTTGGATAATGAAAAAATATTTTGGCTTTGAGGTCTTTTTATGGTGTAGGAGAGGTAAAAATCTCAGAGAGCTGACACCAAGTCCTCCCCTGCCATGTAGCAATGGTAAAGCCCGCAGCTCAAATTCCGAGAATTGAGCTCTGTTGATTCTTAGAACTGGGGTTCTTAGAAGTGGTGATGCAAGAAGTTTCTAGGAAAGGCCGGACACCAGGTGATTATTGCTGTTGCTGCCGCCGCTGCTGCTGCTGCTGCCGCCGCCGCCGCCGCTGTTGCCGCTGGTGCCGCTGCCGCCGCCGCTGCTCATGATCATTATTTTACCTTTTAATTCTTTTTTTTTCCGCTCTTGCCAAATGCTTTGGCTCCAAGTTTTCTATGTGTATCTATTAATATAAATGTATATATTTATTTATTCTAGCTGTCAGGTGTTAAAATAAATGCTGAAGATTAGTCCCATGTCTCTCCCACTCTAGGATATTAGATTTTTATATATTTATTATTATTATTTTTGTTGTCTTTGAGTGAATCGGCCGGTTTGGGGAGGCTTTGCTACCCTCCCTTGCGTTGTTTTGGTTTTTGAAAAGGAGGTGGAGGAGAGGAAGGAGGGGAGCTAGGGGGCGGCCGGAGCAGAGAGGACGAGACAGTGTTTGGGGGGTGATCTGGGCAAGTCTGGGGGCTGTCTGGCCCCAGACAGCGGAGAGGACGCGCGCTCGCGCTCTCGCTCTTTCTGCTGCTGCTTGCGTACGGCTTGTGATCTCTCTGGATTCGTGCGGCTATGTTTTTCCCCTCTTTTCTTGCTTGCAAACTGCTTTCCTTGCTCCTGCCTCAGCTTCTCTCCCTCCTCTTTTTCCTAGCCTCTTCTTCCTTCCCTTCTCTTGCCCTTCTGGGTAACTCCGGGAGGCGAGGAGAGAGGCTGCCCGCTCGTTCGCCGCGCTGGCTTCCTTCCACCGGCCTGGGTCCTTCAGATTCCCTGCCTGATAGCCGAGCCGAGATTTGGGAGGAAAAATCCAAGCGAACTCCTCTTTTTTTTTTTTTTTTAATTTTTTGGGTCATAAAACCAGATGAGATGAAGTATCGTGTCTACTATTTCCTTTCAGAGCCCTCATCTTCTTAACGAGAGACGAGTGTTTTGGTGTCCTCTTCCCCTGTATTTAGGAGAGGGTTAGCTTGCATGGGGGCGGGGATGTTGAATACTTTTAAAATTATTCTTTCTTGGTTGTAGTCGAGGGAGTCGGAAGCCCTGCGCGCTCTTTCTGCCCATGGCGATGAGAGAGGCTGATGGCGGGACAGGGATTTGGGGGGTGGGTGGGAAAGGGGTGCGCATTTGCACCTGCGGTGCCTTTCAGCGTGCGTGAAACCTTGACAGGACAGCCTAGGAGAGAGAGAAGGTGGCAGGATTTCTGGCGGCCGAGGTGTTTGTATTTTGGGCGCTGCGTGACTCTGTGTTGGCTCCCAATGGCTGTTACCTCCCTTTCCTAAATTTTATTTTATTTTTCCCATGGTGCAAGCTCTGTAAAAAGGAAACTGCGGACTTGACCGTAGCGGACGCCAGGCTTGAGATTCCCGAGGTCCTTACGCTGGGCAAGGGGAAAAACAAACAGAGCCCCAGCCCGCGTCCCTTACATACCCGGGAGGAGAGAAGGGCACTTTGTGGCTATGGCTGGGGGACCTCGCGCGGGAGGATCGGGCGCGGGCGCGAAAGGGAGATCTTTGTGAGTGATTTTGCAAAAATAGACTGCGAGGTTGGTTGGATTTGCAACCTGTGGCTCTCCTCGAGGGAATAGGAATGGGGGAAGGCGGCGGCGGCGGCGGCCCGGGGCGGGAGATGGTAGGGAGCCGAAGGCTCCGAAAGAAGCTGCGCGCGCGGGCTGCAGGAGCTAGGGACCACCCGGCTGCAGGATGTACTGACCGTGGTAAATGTCTTGAGAACTGTGGGTTGCGTTGTCTTTATGATGCCATGTTATAGGAACCCTGGCGAAAAATGGAACTAGTGTTTCAATTATGAGTTTTAAAGCTCCCCCATGTAGAGCAGGAACACAACTGTACTGATTAAAAAAAAAAAAGAAAGAAAGAAAACAGACCTTATGTGTACGTCCCCCTCCCCGCAATTGTTAGAGATTGGAGATGGGGATGGTGGATGTCCTGACACTTGAGCAGGAGAAATGACCCCAAATCAGGTGCCGAGAAAGTTCTAAGCTGTGATAAGGGTCCCTGACCATCTCAGAACCATTCACCGCTCCCTCCACCCCCACTGATTTAATCTTTTATGGACTTAAAAAAATGTTTATAGTTTCCAGGAGGAAAATCTTATTGTAACGCTTTACTTTTACTTTTTTTCTTCTATAAGTGAAGTGTCAGTACTTGAGTTTATACAGTCCAGAAAAAAAAAAATAGTGGGGCAGGAGAGAGGGAACCAGGGAAAGGGCTGTTTAGAAATACAGTTTGTGGCTCTGAGCGATGCCACCGGCTTCCTCTACAGAGACTGCCAGTTTCCCTTTTTCTTTGCAAGGTGTGTGTGGTTTTAATAAATAACTTAAAAAAATAAGAGGAGGCCCGGCAAGATCTATCAGGAGACAGGTATCTATTTTGCTCACTATTTACTACCAAGAACCTTTGGCACTGGAACAGAACCTCGTAAATCTGCAGCCCAAGTTGAAGTTCATCTGGCCCTAGTCCACACGCTATTCCTGGAGGTAGCAAACATGAGCTCAAACAAGAGAGGTGAAATCACATTCTTGCTTAAAAATGTATGCTTTTTTTTTTTTTTCTTAAAGAAGAAAAGATATTTGTTTCTGGGGGAGGAGGAAATGGAGAGAAATCCCATGAGAAGGGCATTCCTTTGCTATAATGACTGCAGTTGAGTCTTCAGGCCAGAATAGAAACCTGTAGATGGGAAAAATACCCCCACCCCCAAGTTTATAAATAGAAGTTTCCAGTATCCTATTTGGAAGATTTTCCAATACTGAGTACCCAAGTATCGGCTAATTTTAAGGGTCTATTGATAGTGACAATAAAGCTAGCAATGCTGTCCATAAAAACTAAGCAACTTTTAGGAGGACACAGTCAGGGACAGTGGGAATTTTCCAGCTGTTCTTTTCTTCCTCTGTTCTGTTTTGAACGTTTTTACCCCCAATGCTTTCTTGAAAAGGGTGTCCGATTTATTCTGGGTTTGGTAGATAGGGCTGGGACTCTAGATTCTTAAACTGCCGTTTTGCTGAGGGCTTGAAGAGTTCCAGTTATTGGTTGAGTAAATGGTAGCCATGGCTAGATGTCAAAACCCTTCCTTCCCTCTCTTCCACTGCCGGGTAGCTACACTCACAACCCACTTTGTTGAGAAAAACTTCAAATATTCAGAGGAGGTAGTGCGGCAGCGCCACCCTCTGGTGGGTAAAACTATTGGCAAAAGTAAAATATTTGGAAAATACTGTGAAATGATTTTATGAGCCTCCCCCATTAAAAAAATTAGGAGTGATAAAACCTTTTTAAACGGGACTTTGTAATTGAATCTCTCAAATAGAGAAGAAAAAGTTGCTTTCCTCCTAGGATGGTGTCAGAATAGGCAACATAGTTCCAGTAATTTGGTCTGGGGAGTGTGCCTGATTGGCTGTAAGTAGAAAAGTTCTGTAGGTAGAGATAGTCTGCCTTCCCCACTTGGACTTCACA
This sequence comes from Nycticebus coucang, assembly GCF_027406575.1. NCBI lineage: Eukaryota > Metazoa > Chordata > Mammalia > Primates > Lorisidae > Nycticebus > Nycticebus coucang. The sequence goes on from NC_069795.1 coordinate 86,210,500, forward strand.
TCTTAGGGAATCTGAAGTCTGCTCCTCGTCTGACGTTGAGAAAAGGAGGAATGTTTTGGTGTATAAACCATCGTGGCTGGAAGTACTGTAGTTTTGCCGTCGGCGGCAGTAGTGTATGTGGGTGTGTGGTGGGGCTGGGGCTGGGGGCAGAGGTTTGTGGATGGCGTGGAGATATGGCAGGCTGGGCTGTAGTCCTCTGGGAGTCCAAGCAGCATGGCGCGTGCGGTTTTCCAGCACTGCGCAACAAGTGGGACCGCAGCCGAGGCGATCCGAGCGAGGGTGCTGTGTAGTGGCCGAGCTGGCCCGTTTCTCTTCGTCCCAGAGGAAGCTAGGAACGGCTCCTCCCAACCCTTTCTGTCTCCCCTGTCCGAGACCAGCAAACAGTTCCCCACATACAGGATTCCCCACACCTGTGCTTTGCCAGGCACAGTTAGCCTGGGTGGGACCCAGTCTTTAGCACCCGGGTCCCCCTTTCTCTGTGGGGAACAAGAGTTTATTCTCGACTTTCTTTGCTGGTTGGCCAGTGTTTGGCAAGAGTCTCTTCTAATACCATCGAGTGCTATTCTGTCTTTTGAAGACAAGTGCACTTTTTTTTTCTTTCCCAGTACATTCAGCTTTGGGGGTGGGGGAATCAACCTGTGTTACAAGAAAGCCGCTCCAGATACTGCGTAGTGGTTGCTAGAGGCGTGAGCATTGGAAATAACGGAATTACATCCACTAAATTAAATGTTTTCCAGCTTTGGTTTTGAAGGCAAGCACACCCCCAACCCTACCAGACCGGGGAGGGAGGATGTAGAGGTTGGGGGAATCTGGTTGGAAGGCTCTGGCCACCTGGTGATTCTCGGACGGACTGAGTCCGCCACCTAGTGGTGGGCATGATGGAGCTTTCCGCCTGGGGCGGTGGGCCAACTGTTCCCTTTGGGGTCCTGACCAGCTGCTAGGGCTGCCAAAGGGAGACACCTACCCATCAATGCCGATGGCATACGACTTTCAAAGTTTTGAGAAGGCAGATGAAAGTTAGAAATGCCCCAGACGCTCGCCTCGTCCACAATCACCCAGGGATGGGCTTCTATCTCCACTAAGAGAAACCGTAAAATAACCTGCTTTGAACATATCATTTCCCTCTCACCATGACCTTTCCAGGGGAAGTCTGTAATGGACGGATACCATCTAGGAGCTCAGGGGCTTTAGGAGTGAAAACTCTTGAGGAAACAAGCCTGGTGAAGGTGAATGGGGGGATGTTTGTAGTGAGTAAGTGACCTTAACAAGGACCAGATTTTAAGCTTCTGAATTTGAGTTAAGTGACTTCAGTTCAAAGGCGAGTTTATCTGCCCTCCATGATTTTAACCTCTTGGGTCACCTTAGTTGCCAGCGAACACTAGAAAAGGTTCCCCAGCAGTCTTGGAGGATTTCGTTTAGAAAGTATGGCCTAAGATTTTCGGTAAAAGACACGAAAATCTTGCAGAGGTGCTGGGAGTGGGGGGCAGTCCCAAAGCTCCGAGGGGGTGTAGTATGTGTGTGCTAGGGAGGTGGTTATGGCCTAGACAGGAGATTTTCAGAGGTGTGCCTGGCTGCACCAGAGGCTCACTTTTGGATGTCCCCTTCCTTCCACTCTTTGCTTAGTGGCCTGGCGAGGAACTCTGTGTGTGCGTGTGTGTAGGGGGTGACATGTGGACGGGCAGTTCGTAGTCCTCGCAACATTTGTGCCACAACAGCGCGTGAGTAAAGTTTTCTTTCCCAGAGCTCGCGACTTAAGATGGCAAACGCGTGTCCGCGCGCTGGCGGCCCCTGGCGGCAGCCCGCGAGCTCATCAGCCGGACACGCAGCGGTCTCCCCCGCCCTGTCCGCTGGGATCGAGTTCAGTCTCTCCCACTGCGGGAACCGTCCGAGGCCGCGGCGGAGAAACGCGCCTCTGTTCGGGCTGGAAACGAATCTGGGAACGTGTTTGAAGCGCGGTCAAGTTTGACTCATCGCCTTCCAAGGACAGTTAGTGCCTTCCATCTTCATTAACGCGAATAAAGACCTTGGCTGACTTCTGTCCAGATCGGATTTTTAAAGGCATTGTTTGCTTGAGGAGCTCACGCCTCTCCCCTCCCCCGCCAGCCTTTTTTGCAAAGCCTGAGCCGGGTTCAGCCAGGATGGCCGAGGGAGCTCTGCCTAGGAACGTAGTTTGCTGGCATTGTCTGTAGGGCCTTCGTCTCCCGGGCGTATGAGGAGCGCCCCTTCGGCAGCTTCTCTTCAGATCTTGAAGATAAAATACATCCCTCTGTTTTATTGCATTTCCTAGAAGCTTGCAGGCTTGCAAGAGCGCTGTTGGCAGGAAACGTGATAGAAATGAAAGTCAGGACATAATGTCCCCGAACACCTCGGTTACCCAAAGCGGCTTCTGAGGCCATCGCATTATCAAATTGGCTTTTTTTCTGCTGTTGCCGCCCCCCTAACAACCTTCTTCCCCCTTCGCCTCAATCAAAAGGCAAAAAGTGTTTCCCCCCAAGAACAAAAGCAACTCAGAAGATTGCCCCATCCCGAGCTGCTGGACGACTGTGGCTAGATCTCTGCAGCTGGTTGGCTGGGACCAGAAACCCTCCCTTGGGAGCACTAGTGCGGGCTTCACTGCGGCAGCTCCAGCCTTATTAAAATTCCTTATTCTTGTCCCTAACGAGTGCTTTGCACTTTCAAATTTACCATTTGATTTTTCAGCGAGTTATTGAAGTCATTACATTACCAATAATCCAGCGGCTGGCCTGGCTAGAGAGGATGGGGGAAGGGCAAAGGGCATTCTCCAAATCGGGAAGCTCTGGCCAAACTAGGTCAATGGGAAGGAGGGGCGGGGCGAGAAATGGGTTATGGGTTTCAAGCTCTGATGGAGGGCTCTCTCTAGTGTTAGGCTGTGGTAAAAACACGCCTAGGTTTGAGGTCCCGGAACCAACCACTGGACTCCTAATTTCCAATAAGTCCATTTATTTAATTTTAACTCCCAAGATTCTCACCCCTACCCCAGAAATAAATCCCAGATTCCTATTTCACCTTTATCCTAGTGGGCAGAGGAATAAGCAAGCCTCAAAGTAGGATTTTGAGACCTAAGAGGCCAAGTGTTTACGGACAGACTCTGACCCCTCCGCCGCCGCAGACTGAATGAGAGGCGCAGTGTGACGCCACCGCTGGTTTTAGGACTGCGGCCTTTGAAGCGGAGTCTTTCCTGGTTCCCTGTGCCCCGAAAGCGCCTTCTGCAGTCCTCTACCAAGACAAAATTGGACATGGCGCCTAGGGATTATAATTCCCAGGGAGGCCACGGGATGGCGAGGCAATTTCGGAGTATGCCGAGGCGGGCGCTGGGGTCGGTGCCTTGGGTCCTAACCGTGTCTCTACGGTTCCGGAGAAATCGTTTTCGGAAATCCCTAAACCTGGCCAGGTTTGGCCTGGCAGCTCCTATTCTATCTAAATACTTTGGGCGGAAACCAAGTCGAGCTGAGTTCCCGTTCTTGCCAACGTAGGCGGAAGGGACTTTCGGTTTAGTTTTCCTCCAACTCGGCTGGGAAGTGCAGGGTGGAGACGTTAAACCCTATCGACTCCCATCTTTTTAACTTTGACATCTTGCCTACCCATCTCCTAACAAGAAGTTTGGTGGGGGGGTGGGGTGGGGGACAAAAAGAGGAAAAAAACGGAACGATGCATTAGGCGAACAAACGCCGGAATTGGGCAACTTGGAGTCAGGAAATGAGTCTGGGATTGAAACCGAACTCCTGGGTGCTAGGCTAGCTCTGCTACTAACTTGTCTCATTTCCCCGTTTATAAACTGTTGTGTCCTTGGGGTTGAATTAGGCGAACCTAGAGAGTCCTGGACCCGGCGCAGACGAGGGATTTAGGGGAAAGTGCGCCGTATTCCCCGTAAGCCTTCCCGGGCCGAGCCCTCCTTTCTCCTCCCCCGACCCCGGGTGAATCCCCGGCGGCCGGCGCCGCGCGGGCAGCGATCCTGGCGGCAGTCGGGGCCCGGGCAGCTTCCTGGAAAGTTACTTCTTGTTGGAGCAGACGATAGGCAGAGAGTATTCTGTGAAATCCGCAGAGCAGAGATCGACTCCATTCCGGGAATGAAAGGGCTGTGCCATTCCCCTCCCTGCCCCTGCTTTGACGGCGTGAAGGGGGTGGGGGGGGCACGAACACAATGTTAGCTACCGAGGTGCCCGAAAAGTTTTATTTGAATGTAAGTAAATTTAGGGCCACCACGGTCATCCCACGGCGCCCCCACCGCAACTTTTGCGGGGGGCTTTGAGGTGAATGGGAATTGGTGCCTTGCGATCGTCCCGAAGTGGGCAGTCTCTGGAAGCCAGGTACAGTGTCCCGGGGTAGGCGAGTCTGCGCAGGCTTGCCCTGGAGCAGGGCTCTTATTTGTGCTCGAGTGTGAGAGAACGGGGCTGCCTGGTGCCAGCCCACAGGAGGAGGGAGGAAAAAGATGGGGTCTTTTCGCATTGGCTCGCGCTCTCTCGCTCTTAACCTTCTCTCTCTCTCCTGTTGGTTTCTCTCTTTTCTTTTTCTTTCTTTCTTTCTTTTTTTTTTGGTGCTCTGTCGTCGTCTTCAATGGTAGCTCCTTTAGAGAATCTGCCTTCTCAAGGCGCCTAATTGAATATTCACAAGGAAAGTGGGAAAGGGGAGAAGAGGTGTGGGGGTGGAGAAAACAGTGTTTTCTCTTTCTTGGTGGTTTCTCAGCCAGTGCGGGTGATGAGTTGGGCGTTGGGACCCAGGAGTCCAGATCTGGGGCCATGCAGTTGTCAGTTTCTCATTGACAGCCTGCTCTTTTGGTGATTGTTTTGTAGGATGAGTCCTCTGTGTAGTATTGGCTGGATCTAGCAGATGGGGTTTATTCAGAACTTTGCTAGAAATTGGCTTTGAAACCTTGGGCAAGGCTCATTTTTCTCCCTAATAAATCAGGGCAGTTATAAGGTTAAGATACAATAATGAGTGAGAAAAGACTTAAGTGGTCTGTTAAAAACAACAATAACAACAAATATTGCCAGTACTCCCATACCTACAGCATGGCGTGGGGGAGGGGGACAAACCTACACACTCAATAGTTGTGGAACTTCCTAAGACAGCTTACAAAAGAGTTAACTTAATAAGGACATGGGCCTCAGTGTATGTGCATTTGTTTTGGTCAGGCAGAGGCTTAAGGTGAAAAACCCAAGAACTGACTGACAGTAGACTCGGGGTAGTTGTTTCAACTCCCATCTGGAGTGAGGCATTGCCACTTGTCATGGTGAAATGGCAAATCTGGGTTTCCTGTGGTTCCGAAAGTCTGTGACTGGAAATCCACAAGTGAACTGGTAGTCGAAGCTGGTTTACTAGGTATTCCAGAGTGTTTGAGGATGTCTTCCATGAGGGAAGAGGAGAGAACATTTTTTAAATAAACGTCATATGTGTCTTCTGCCTTTTTAAAAAGGAGACGATCATTGAACCATGGTTAGGGCTAAGTTTGTAAATCCCTCCTACCCTATCTTGAGTTGGGATGGGGAGAGGGAAGATAGGTTCTTCTGTCTTTTTCTGTCCTCTTCCTTTCCCATTTCCTTACCCCCAGTCTCCGCTCACTCACATGCACATGCTAACCTTGAAGCCGATGAGATTGTGTGACTGGCACTTGGGACCACAGAGAAATGTCAGAGTGTTTGGTTACAGACTCAAGGAAACCTCTCATTTTAGAGTGTTCATTTGGTAAGACTCAGCAGCCTGGAATGGGGCAAAGTGTTTGTGTGGGGTAGGAACTTAAAAATGAAATTCACCCACATCAGGGGTGCTGTCTTGCATGCTCTACAGCACGTAGGCTGATTTGGAAAGGGGACAGGAATTTGAGCCAGAAGACCTAGGGCCGGGCCACCAACCATCTATGTGGCCCAACATGACCTCCCTGGCCTCATGCCCCTTTACCCAGAAAATAGCTCTAAAAGGGGGGGAAAGACAGTTCAAAGATTATTTCATTTTACAGTCCATAGTCTATCATAAGTGAGAGTCTTACACCTGTGCTTTTGATGATTTTGTTTTAGAGAAAGCAATTTGGAGAGGGTACATATTTTATTAAATCTCTAAGGTTTAGTGCTCCCTGGCCGGTTCTCAGCCTACCCACGCAGTTAAGTCTTTCACCAGCAGAGAGAAGCACAAAGTTGGAAGCTGTAGCACTCTGTCTGGTCTTAGACCCAGTAGGGAAAGGAGAGGAAACTTTGAAAAAGAGGGTAAAGGTTCTGAAGGAGTGTGTAGACATGCCATCTGAGGTTGTATTCTGCAGATACCATATTCAGTCTGAAGTGTTTCAGACAGGAAATACTGCCTAGCTGCTTGTCTTGAGCAAGCCACTTGAACCCCTGAGTCTCAGTTTCATTGCTAGTGAAATAGGGACAAAGATATTGACCCTGTCAGCCTAGTAGAATCATTCTAAGATTTGAAAGATAGTATCTTAGCAGGTTTTGAATAGCATCCAGTGTTTTTAGACCCCTTGAAGAATCATTATCATTAATATTGAAAGAACTACTTTTCTTATTTTTTTCTTTTTTCATAAACTCATGTGGCCTTTAGATGTTACAATTTTTTTTCTTGATAAAGAAAATACATATATATATATGGAATTGATATATGCAGTTATGAGTTATGTTCCTAGTACTCAGGGTAAAAACATTATTACTGTGGTGCTTTGGGTGCCTGTTGTTTCTGTAAGAGCAGAGCTGGAAAATGTTTGCTAGCTTGTGGTGAAACTGTACCAACTGGCAGGCCACAACTATCAAAGCAAAACGAAATGAGTATGTCCTAAAATAAGACTATAGTGGACAATCTTATACTCATTAAATCAATTTATGTTTGCTTTCTTCTTTGCAGGTTTTAAGCAAAATTTTGGACTGTGAGGCAAGGCCTTGGGTAAGTAAATCAAATTATATACTTTAAAATATTGGGGACAAACTATTTGATTTGAATGGATGTATTTCTGTGAAGTTTGCTGTTCTTATTAGATGAGACCAGGACAACAAATTTCCTCTGTATCTGTCCCAGCCTTCACCTCTTCACCTCTGCATGAGGCTGTCTTACACTGTTGTATGGTCAGTTATCCTCTTGCTTATTTCTTAGTTCATACTAACTTAGCCGCCTACTGTGCACCAACAATGTGACTCAAATGTACAACATCAAACTACTCTAAAGCCCAGTAATGGAGAGAGATGGATGGTGGCTGGGATAATGAAATGAGATACTGATGAGAACATCTGTGAGTTTGAGAACTTACTAAGGATGAGGCACATGTCTCTAATTTTTATAACATGGGTGTTACTATAGGAAACCAAAGCCCAGAAACAGTGAACAACCTGCTCCAAGTCCCATAGCCAGCAAAAGAGAAAGCTGGCCTGATAACCTTCAAAGAAGGGTTTCTCTCCATTGCGCCATACTGACTGCCTCTCAATGCTTGACAGAGTATTTGGTATGTGGAAAAAACACTCAGGAAATATTCATTCTCTTCCCTGTTCCCCTAAAAGGCCTTCTATCCCAACTTGGATAAAGATTACACTCCCCATTTTATAGCCATGAAGAGTAATGCTCAGAGTTGTGTTATGAATTGTTTCAAGATCAAACACAAGGGACCTGACTTGCGGTCTATACCTTAGCAGGCTGAGCCCCCTGCTGTGGTGCTAGGAAACAGGTGAGCAGGAAACAGAGTCTGGAAAATGAACAGAATTTTGGCCTCTTTTTTTCAGGTGAAGACAAAATGGCCTCACCGGCTGACAGCTGTATCCAGTTCACCCGCCACGCCAGTGATGTTCTTCTCAACCTCAATCGCCTCCGGAGTCGAGACATCTTGACTGATGTTGTCATTGTGGTGAGCCGAGAGCAATTCAGAGCCCACAAGACAGTCCTCATGGCCTGCAGGTAAGGATGCTGGAGGGGGAGGGTGGATAAATGAAAGGGGAAGGAAGATGTCGGCCGCAGGAGGGGAGGGACTCCTTGGCCTTTTGCTGTGTCTAGGACGATGCCCCACTTCAACTCCAGATCTTAGCACATGGCCTGGCAGAGAAGGCTCCCAGGAAGCAAATGAATGTACCTTTAGAAAAGAAAGCGTTTCTGTTCTGTGGGCATAATGGGAGAAGAAATGATATACTGCCACAAGAAAGGATGTGTCTGGAGTAAACATGGAGAATAACTTCAGTTAATCAGTAGAATAAATGGCGAAAGATTTCAGATTAACCCCCACTGTCTTTAAGGAATTTAAGCAAGTTAATCTGAAATATTTTGCTTTTTTATGCTATATTTGTTTTATTTTGCAACTGTACTTCCATGGATGTTCAGAATATATGTAAGAATTAGTGACAGTGACCCAGCTAATATATCTTTGTCAAAGATTTCCAGTTTTCAAAGCAATTTTATATTACATCATCTCTCTGGATCTTTCTAGTAGACTTTTGTGTTATGGAGGGTATAAAAGGATAAAAGGAAGACATAGGCAGGTGAAGGGATGTAGAATCAGGGATCTCTGTCCCTACAGAGAACTTATCGCATGTCTACCGTAAGGGCCAGTTTTTTAATAGTGGAGAGGACAGAGCTTTATAGCAACATAAAAATAGCAGATAATGTTTAGTGAGTGCATACTGTATGCCAGCCATCATGCTATATACCCTTTAGGTTTCCTTCTTGCCACAACTCTATAATGTAGATGCTATTGTCCCCGCTTCTTTGAAGATAAGTAAACCAAAGTGCAGAGAAGCTATGTATCTCACCCAAGGTTGCATAGCTACGTAATCCACTCAGAGACGAGTTGAGAATTAGGATAATAGCCCAGAATTCAGCTATCTAATTGAGTATTGCTTCCTCTACTAGATACCGTGGTACCTAGGGTGACCTAATATCTATGGACTTTGAGAAAAGCAGTAGAGTGTAGACATAAGCATATTTTGAACTTATTTGTCATTTCTACCAAACTTACTTCTAAAAAGTATAATAGAATTTTTTTAAAAAGGATAATGCAATGGAACAAGATGCGAAATGCTTATCACAAAGATAGAGACTAAGAATGGTTGTGGCAAATGAGTATTAAATTTAACTCTAGTAATCCACGCAGTTAAGAGTCAAAGGAAAACAGGCTCTGTGGCTTTAAGAATCTCTTTTAACCTGTCTGACCTTAGTTCCCCATATTTAAAGGTAGAGATATAATAGTACCACCCTACAAAGTTGTGAGGAACATAGGATAATGTACATAAAAAGCTTAAAGATTCTCAGGCATTTTGTAAACTCTCCATAAATGGTAGTGATTATTAATTGCCCTGGAAGTTCTGGAGCTAGGCCCAGAGCAGAGGGGCTGAGCATCAGTGCTGACTGTAATCGATCACAGATTCTATGTGTCTGCTGTAATGGGACGTTTGTGTGTTTTACAGTGGCCTGTTCTACAGCATCTTTACAGACCAGTTGAAGTGCAACCTTAATGTGATTAATCTGGATCCTGAGATCAACCCTGAGGGGTTCTGCATCCTCCTGGACTTTATGTACACATCTCGACTCAACCTGCGGGAAGGCAACATCATGGCTGTGATGGCCACAGCTATGTACCTGCAAATGGAGCATGTTGTAGACACTTGCCGGAAGTTTATCAAGGCCAGGTGAGCAGTCACGCCACGGGTGGAAGCCTTAGAAAAGGTAGTCCCCAATCAGAAACCCTTACTAATTCACGCATAGAGCAAATATAGTTCCCTGTGATGTGCTGCAACCTATATTTCCACTATTGTTGCACACTTTTGCACTTCTTAATTCTTGGAGTCCAGGAAGACTTAACTCCTTGCTGCTGTACAGATGTGTTCTGTGCATTATTATGACAGCTTGCTTTTTTCCATTCACTTAATATGCACCCCCCCCCCCCCATCCTGCAAGGGATGGCACCTGCTCCATGCAGATTTTTCTGATTACCACTCTCCCTCCTTTAGCTCTTCCCTTGTGTTCTGAAATGTTTTCCTACTTTAGGCCATCCTGTTTTAATATTTGCATATATTTGAGTTCTTTTTTAGATTTGTATTATGACTATTTACGTAAGTGCCTTAGTTGCCTACCAGACTGTGGGCTACTCAGGGTTGCCTTACTCATCTTTTATATGTCCCTGCTCCTACTACGGAGGACATTGGTTGAATTGAATTGAGTTCACTGGCTCTAATCCCCTACCAGAGGGCTGGTGAGATACGACCATCATTTAAAGTAGAAGAACCTGAGATCTAAAGAAGTGAAAAGCTTTGCTAAGTGGAACAGAGACTCAGGTCTTAACTTCTTCAGAAACATTGATGTAGCCATGCTAGGGTAATTGCATCTTTACTTAAACAGAAGAGTTTTCTAGCCTGTGTTTTAACATCACCAGGAGCCAGAAGCTCAGTGTTCCCAGAACCAGAGAGTCTACCTTGGACAGTTAGAAAGCTCTTTGTCTCTTATGGATGGTAATGGTGGCAAATACTTGCAAATGACAGCAGTGGTGATCTTGCCACCATTATCACCCATAGGAGACAAAGGGCTATAGCTGAGTGCATACTTGGAGGGACATTATGTGGGCAAATAAATAGGCCATCTCAACATAATCATAGGTAACAGAGCCAGAATCAGTGAGTGATGGTTAAAGAAGTTTGATTTCAATCCAACAAAACAAGGAGCTTTCTAACTATCAGAGTGGGAGGTAACTTGCTCCAGGTCACAACTCGATAAGTGGCACAGCTGGGATTGTAAACCAGGTCTGGCTGCTCTAGAGCCAAGGATTCTTGCCCTTGGGTTTGCTGCCTGTCCTTTATTATAAACTTCCAGTCAGCATATGGGGCAAGTCCTTTCTTCAATTAGAGCATTACTTGTCTGTGACCTTCCAAAAGTGTGGCATTGTGTGAATTCTTCCCTCTCTGTGTGTATGAAATGGGGTTGATAATACCCAACTTTCCTTCCCTGCAGAATTCTGCATGAGTGAAATGAGATAGGGCTTTGAAAGCTTTCTGTTAGCTATAAAATTTTACAACATCAGTAGAGTTATAGATTCACACACATGCACAGGTGCATGCCTTAAACATACAAGATCATGTCTCATCAGGCAGATTGTGCAGCTAACTCACTTCCCTTCTCTGGGCCTCAGTTTCCCCAACTGTAAGCTAGATTGCTAGACTTCTAGCATAAATGCCTTTTAATTATATTTCCCTATTCCAGAGCCACATCCCCTATTTCTGTCTAATTCAGGCACAGATGTTATACAGCACTGTAATATAGCAGTGTCGCTGGAAGCGCATCTGTTTAACAGTTCTGATCTGGGGTGGGTGCCTTTTCTCTTTCTTCTCCCACAGTGAAGCAGAGATGGTTCCTGCCATCAAGCCTCCTCGTGAAGAGTTCCTGAACAGCCGGATGCTGATGCCCCAAGACATTATGGCCTATCGGGGTCGTGAGGTGGTGGAGAGCAACCTGCCCCTGAGGAACGCCCCTGGCTGTGAGGGCAGAGCCTTTGCCCCCAGCCTGTACGGCGGCCTGTCCACACCGCCGGCCTCTTATCCCATGTACAGCCACCTCCCAGTCAGCAGCTTCCTCTTCTCCGATGAGGAGCTGCGGGATGCCCGAATGCCTGTGGCCAACCCCTTCCCTAAGGAGCGGACCCTCCCTTGTGACAGTGGCAGGCCAGTCCCTGGGGAGTATAGCCGGCCAGCCATGGAGGTGCCCCCCAGCATGTGCCACAGTAACATCTATTCGCCCAAGGAGACAGTCCCAGAGGAGGCACGAAGTGACATGCACTACAGTGTAGCTGAAGGCCCTAAGCCTGCTGCTCCCTCAGCCCGAAATGCCCCGTACTTCCCCTGTGACAAGGCCAGCAAAGAAGAAGAGAGACCTTCCTCAGAGGATGAAATTGCCTTGCACTTCGAGTCCCCCAATGCACCCCTGAACCGGAAGGGTCTGGTTAGTCCACAGAGCCCCCAGAAATCCGACTGCCAGCCTAACTCGCCCACAGAGTCCTGCAGCAGCAAGAACGCCTGTATCCTCCAGACCTCTGGCTCCCCTCCCGCCAAGAGCCCCACTGACCCCAAAGCCTGCAACTGGAAGAAATACAAGTTCATCGTGCTCAACAGCCTCAACCAGAATGCCAAACCAGAAGGGCCTGAGCAGGCCGAGCTGGGCCGCCTTTCCCCAAGAGCCTACACTGCCCCACCTGCCTGCCAGCCGTCCCTGGAGCCTGAGAACCTTGACCTCCAGACCCCAACCAAGCTCAGTGCCGGTGGGGAGGATTCCACCATCCAACAAGCCAGCCGGCTCAATAACATTGTTAACAGGTGATTTCAGGGTTTCAGGGACAGTCTGGGTCTGGGCTCAGGGTACCTGGGTAGAGTTCCAAGGTGTTTTCTTTTGATGGATACAGAGGATGTGTCCTTTTCTTGCCCAAGTTGCTGAGCCTGTTAGAGGTGTGGAATTAGTGCCTATTGATTGAATTATCCTAAGCAAGGAAGTATATGAAATGCTGTGTATTTTGTGTTTTCTCTTTTTTCTTTCTTTCTTTCTTCTTTTTTTTTTTTTTAAGACAGGGTCTCTCTGTCACCCAGCCTAGAGTGTAGTGGTGTCATCATTGCTCATTGCAACCTCAAACTCCTGGGCTCAAATGATTCTCCTGCCTCAGATTCCCTTATAGCTGGGACTACAACTGTGTACCACCATGCTTGGCTAATTTTTCTATTCTCTGTAGACACTAAGTCTGGCTTTTGCTTAGGTTGGTTTCAAATTTCTGGCCTCGAGTGACGCTACCACCTCAGCTTCTCAAAAGTTCTGGGATTACAGGCATGAGCCACCACATCTGGCCTTGTGTATTTTTTTATGGCAAAAGAAATAATTTTTTTCCACTGGTGAAAAGCATTCCATAAATCTCACAGGTACTTCCTGTGGGCTTGATGTATTAGAGGGGATAGGGGCTGCAATATTAAGGAGAAGAAACTGGGCCCAGGAGCAGAGTTTGGGTTTGGTTTGACCCTGGTTGGTGATCTTTCTGCAGACACTCTTTGAAAGCAGGCTTGAAGATAACTCTGAGGTCCCAGTCTGGGCACAGTGGCTCATGCCTATAATCCTAGCACTCTGGGAGGCTGAGGCAGGAGGATCTCTCGAGCTCAGGAGTTCAAGACCAGCCTGAGCAAGAGTGAGAGACCCTGTGTCTGCTAAAAATCAAAGAACTAGCTGGGCATTGTAGTGGGTGCCAGTAGTCCCAGCTACTTGGGAGGCTGAGGCAGAAGGATCTGCTGAGCCCAAGAGTTGGAGGTTGCTGTGAGCTAGGACGCCATGTTACTCTACCCAGGGTGATAGAGTGAGACTCTGTCTTAAAAACAAAACAAAACAAAGTGAAACAAAATGAAATTCCGAGGTCTCAGTGCCCGAGCCCAGGGAGGAGGGGTGGCCCTGTGGCCCTGTCCCCGATGCTGAGACCCTTTTGCTCCTGCTGGCAGGTCCCTGACAGGCTCCCCCCGCAGCAGCAGTGAAAGCCACTCACCACTCTACATGCACCCCCCGAAGTGCGTGTCCTGCGGCTCTCAGTCCCCGCAGCATGCGGAGATGTGCCTCCACACTGCTGGCCCCACGTTCCCTGAGGAGATGGGAGAGACCCAGTCTGAGTACTCGGATTCCAGCTGTGGTAAGTCTTCTTCCCTCCCTCCCTTTGCCAGGTAGAGAGAGTGCCCTTCTGCTTCGTTTGTTTTATGTTTCCATTTTATTGACACTGTCATCTCTGATTGGGAAGAGTCCCTGTTGGAAGTTCACTGACAATTAAAGTCACCAGCCAGACACCCTATATTTCACAAACTCTTGGGGAACGGGCATGACCAAGGGATGAAGTATTAGGGTTAAAATGGGGAAATCTTCGTCCCAGTAAAGGCAGCTTGAGGGGCTTGCTGTAACTCCCAGTGCTTTCTCCAGACCTCTCCATTCCACCAAATTGCTGCAACTGATGTGTGTTCATGGCAGTTCTCCCCGCCAGGCTGTAGATTGTATGAAGAGGACCATCTGACCTTTTCCATTCCTGGATCCTCCAGAAGTCCCCGCAGGTCCCTAGCGTGGAATAAGACACTCAGTAAATGTTAGCTGAGTTAATGTAGTTGAACCAAATTATGAAATTCAAGTTTCTAGATAGTTGATGGTTGGCATGCCTGGGTTTTGCCAGGTAAAAAATTCTAACTTTCCATCCAGCTCTGGCTACAGTAATAGAGCCCAGTAATACCTAATCTAAGTTAAATCACCATGACATGTCATTTTCAAATTGTTATATTAAAAGAAGAAAAATTTGTTGCTTACATTCAGAAGTTTGGCACACAAGATCATGGACTTACAGTTGGGAAAGCAGGGACTGTCCCCTCCTGTCCCCTGGTGGTTTGCCTTTGCTCTGCCCTCCAGTTCCTTTTCTCTGGGCCTCTGTTTCTGCTACACCATCATCACTGGTCTCTCAGTCTCACAGAAGCATATGGGAGACATGTAATCCAGATAGGTGCAAGAATGAGCATGGGGTGTTCGTCATTAATTCCTCTCTCGGGGACCTCAAAGTATGATTGAATTTGAACTGTATCATATATTCCTATAATGTTTAACATTTTAATTTGTGTAATATAATATCCTCCCGTGAGGTAGGCAGGACAGAGATTTATTGTCCTGCCTTTGAAGATAGAACACACAGAAAGGCTCCAAGAGGTCAAGGCTCTTGGCCCGAGGGCTTTGGTGTCTGAACTTAAACTTTGAAGTGATCCTTTAAAAAGGTCAATTCTCAGAGCTCTTGGGGAAAGGAAAAGCTCTGCTGAGCCTTTCTCAAAGTGATGCACGTCAGACGCCTACCTGTGGGTTTGGGCTTCCCTTTGTACCTTAGTATTCAGTCTGTGTCCTCTCCCCCTCCTCTGTGGCTGAGATAAAGAAATCTCCACAGGTCCCATGAGGGTGGGTGGGGTGGGGGGCGTCTGGGATAGCTACCAAGGAGAGAGGCCTTAGAGCCCCACCTCCCTTCCTCACTCTGACTTTGCGTCCCCCTGCCACCCTTCAACAGAGAATGGGGCCTTCTTCTGCAATGAGTGTGACTGCCGCTTCTCTGAGGAGGCCTCACTCAAGAGGCACACGCTGCAGACCCACAGCGACAAGCCCTACAAGTGTGACCGCTGCCAGGCCTCCTTCCGCTACAAGGGCAACCTCGCCAGCCACAAGACCGTCCACACCGGTATGGCCCTGCCCCACACTCTCCAGAGGCAGGACGGGGGCAGGATCTGAGAGAAGGCAGTGTGAGGTTTGGGACCTGGTGGGGCGAGGCAGGGAGCAGGTCCCTCTGGGCTGAGTGAGGGACTTAGCCTTGTCTTGTCTTTGCCCCGTGACCCATCCACTCCCTGTGTTCTCTCACTTTCCTCTGAGATGCTCTGTGCCTTTGCTGGGGTCAGAAGTATGAATCCCACTGTATAGGTGGGGAAACCGAGGCCAATGGAGGCAAAGTGGGTTAGGTTTTTGTAAAGCCAGAAAAAAATTAAAGGCCTCTTGATTTCCCCCAAATACTCATTCCTTATAACTCACATTCCTTTACCAGGTAGCTTCTCATAAACCTGACTGTTGTCCAAAGTCCATTCTCTTAATACTTTAAATTCTTCAATTATCCCCAAAAACTTGCCATGAAGGGAGCCTCAGCCCTTCAATTGGTCTCCCCTTCCTGAGCATTTGCTCAACATGAACCCCACCCTTCTCGCAAAGAGCTGTTGTTGCACAAGCAGAAAAGTGTGTTTGTTCTAAAAGAGAAACTGGAGCAGTCTGACTGTATTTCCCTGGTGGAGGAATTGATTTAATCAGCTTATCAAAGAGTTAGAAGAGCTTTCCCAGGTCATCTAAAGTAGCCCCTCAAGTTCCAAAGAGGGAAACTGAGGCCCAGAGAAGGAGAGTGACTTTTCTGGGTCCCACAGGCAGATGATTCCAATGACAAAGCTGGTTCTACAGCTTTGACTTCCTGGACTCGGCCTCCTCGCTGGTCCCATGCCTGGCATTGTTTGTGCTTGTCTCTTGGTCCTGGTCCCCTGCAAAGTGTCAAAGTGTGCTGGTCTGTGCATGGGAGAGGGCTGGCAGGCTGCGGGTACAGGCCCCTGGATCCCCTCTCTGATACCCTCCCAGGGGAAGGAAAGCACAAGGGACCCCAGGCAGGGGCAGTTTGCTTTGAAATCTAGGGGCTCAGGACTGTGCAGACTTCCCCCACTGAATCTGCCTTCTCTCTGTCCCTAATAGGCGAGAAACCCTATCGTTGCAACATCTGTGGAGCCCAATTCAACCGGCCAGCCAACCTGAAAACCCACACCCGAATTCACTCTGGAGAGAAGCCCTATAAATGCGAGACCTGTGGAGCCAGATTTGTCCAGGTGAGTGGGGTGGCGTGGGGGAAGGCCGGCCCCTGGGCCTGCGTGCTGCCACCTGCCCGGCACATCTCACACGCGGCCCCCCCTTTCAGGTAGCGCACCTCCGTGCCCACGTGCTCATCCACACTGGCGAGAAGCCCTATCCCTGCGAAATCTGCGGCACCCGTTTCCGGCACCTTCAGACACTGAAGAGCCACCTGCGGATCCACACAGGAGAAAAACCTTACCACGTGCGTGAGCCTCTTGTGGCCAGCGGCTGGCCTGGGGGGTGGGGGGGGCAAGAGGGGCGGGGTAGCAGAATGGTCTGCCCCAGTCCCAGGCACCGGGTGGAATGACCAGTGAGGTAAAAGGACCGGAAGACCTGGATCTGGACCCAACTCTCAGACACCCTGCTTGCCCTTGGCCCCAGTCTCATTGTGAAAATGGGAATACATAGCTTTGGGGTCATTCATCCATTCCACAAATACTTGTGGAGTGTCTGTAGCACATCCCATATTGGGCTATATGTATATTTAAAAAGAGCTACAGTGTTTGAGAAGGAGCAGTCTTAGGAGTGGGAGGAGAACCAGAAGAATATTATAAGAATTAATGATCTTATAAGGAGACCCCCAAACCCAGAGAAGTCCATTTTATAAAAGAGAAGTGGCCAGGTGCCAGCCCAGGGCTGTGGACAGGCGGTTGGGATTGTAGTCTTTTGGAGCAGGGTGGTAGCCAGTATGGCCCACACGCCAATGTTCGCATACTCCATTAGCCAAGAAGGATTTTTTCATTAAAGAGAAAAGAATAATATTTTGTGACATAGCACATTTCATGAAATTTAAGTCTCAGGTCCATAAATCAAGTGTTACTGGAACACAGTTGTGCTCATTGTTTACAAATTGTCTGCAGCTGTTTTGAGGACTTTCTGGCATCTTTCCAGGTGGCAGTGGGCACAAGAACTAATCAATGAATGGTTAACTCACATTCCAGAACTTAACCTGCAAAACATAGTTATTTTTGTTCACTTGTTCGTCAAGCTTTGGGCGAATATCTTCTTACTTGCTGTTTATTCTTACGCGATTAGTTATCCTCTTGGTACTTTAATTTCCTCATCTGTACAATGAGCCTGATAAAAGCACCAACCTTGAGTAGCTATAGTATTAACTGATTCATTAAAGTGTTTAGAAGCACATACATAAAGTAAGAGCACAGTAAATATATGCCGTTATAATGTCAGAATTACAGACAGCTAGGACATCATAGTTGAGAATGCCCTTCAGCGTGTATTGACTCAGTCCCTTCAGAAGGAAGATCCAAGGTCAGAGAGAGAAATGATGTGCCTGGGACACAGCAGTGTGTGGCATTGATACATTGGACCCTGTGTCTCTCAAGAACAGGACTTTTTACACTCTGTCTTCTCCATATTATTTATTTATTTATTTTTATTTTTCTAAGTCTATTACCATTTTTACTTTAAACATACTCTCTATCCGTATATATTTTATTATACTTTATATTTTAGAATAGTTTTAGACTTAACAGAAAAGTTGCCAAGATTGTACAGAGGGACCCAAATGCATCTATTTTTCCCTACTATTCATATCTTGTGTTAGTTTGATAATTTTCACAAGTAATGAACCAATGCTTACATACAATTATAAACTAAAGTTCATACTGTATTTGGATTTTTTTAGTTTTAACCTAAAAGCATCTTTTCTAAGATCTCATCTAAGTTACCCCATTACACTTAGTCACCCATTTTACTACTAAAAACCTTTTATCTTAACTAAAACTGTTATGAAGCAAGAAACAGCTCCATGTGCAAATGCTTTATTCACTTATCTAAGATATACATCCTAAGAAAGAACATAACCCATTTTTTAAAGCATATCTTAGACTCCACAATTTCCATGAATTCAGAATGATCTGGTCCATTTGTCCAAATGTGTTCAGATTGATTACATAATTTGCCTAAAAGGTACTAGGTACTAGAAAGATTATACAGTTTAGTAAAAAGTGCTCAGTGCTTTCAAATGTGTTATCCATCTAAGAAGGATCTTAATGTGCAAAGATGGCTATATGGCAAGACTAGAGATCTTACAGAGAGGTTCCAAGGAAAGAGGGATTATTTTAATCCTTGAGAGACTCAGGAAAGCTTTAATAATGAGGGGACTTTGTATCTGAACTGCATTTTCAGTTAAGACTTGAACTTGTGGAGTTAAGGCAGGGAATGACATCTCAAGCAAGGGAAAAGAGTGATGACACTTTGAAAAGCAGAGAAGGGACATTTGTACCATGTTTATCTCCTAGCAGAAGCTAGGATGCTTATGGGTTCTTAAACTGGACTTGGAGAGAAAAGAATTGCCCCAGTCCTTTGCAAACTTGCAAGAATGAGTGATGAGTTACAGTGATGAGTTTCTTGGGTTGATGACAGCTAACTGTTTGCCTCTGATTCCTTCCAGTGCGAGAAGTGTAACCTGCATTTCCGTCACAAAAGCCAGCTGCGACTTCACTTGCGCCAGAAGCATGGCGCCATCACCAACACCAAGGTGCAATACCGTGTGTCGGCCACTGACCTGCCTCCGGAGCTCCCCAAAGCCTGCTGAAGCATGGAGTGTTGATGCTTTCCTCTCCAGCCCCTTCTCAGAATCTACCCAAAGGATACTGTAACACTTTATAATGTTCATCCCATGATGTAGTGCCTCTCTCATCCACTAGTGCAAATCATAGCTGAGGGCGGGGGGTGGGGGGTGGGACCTGGGGGACTGGGAGCCACACACAGCTCCCCTTCCCCCACTGCCATAAAACATTAAGAAAATAATATTGCTTCTTCTCCTATGTGTAAGGCAAACCATGTCAGCAAAAAGCAAAATCATTTTATACATGAAAGTGGGGGAGTATGCAAAAGTTCTGACTTGACTTAGTCTGCAAAATGAGGAATGTGTATGTTTTGTGGGAACAGATGTTTCTTTTGTATGTAAATGTGCATTCTTTTAAAAGACAAGACTTCGGTGTGTTATCAAAGAGAGGGCTTTAATTTTTTTAACCAAAGGTGAAGGAATATATGGCAGAGTTGTAAATATATAAATATATATATATATAAAATAAATATATATAAACCTAAAAAGATATATTAAGTCTATAAAACTGCGTTAAAGGCTCGATTTTGTATCTGCAGGCAGACACGGATCTGAGAATCTTTATTGAGAAAGAGCACTTAAGAGAATATTTTAAGTATTGCATCTGTATAAGTAAGAAAATATTTTGTCTAAAATGCCTCAGTGTATTTGTATTTTTTTGCAAGTGAAGGTTTACAATTTACAAAGTGTGTATTAAAAAAACAAAAAGAACAAAAAAAAAAAAACGCTGCAGAAGGAAAAACGTGTAATTTTGTTCTAGTTTTCAGTTTGTATATACCTGTACAACGTGTCCTCACGGTGCCTTTTTTTCACAGAAGTTTTCAATGATGGACGAGTGTGCGCCATCCCTTTTTGAAGTGTAGGCAGACACAGGGACTTGAAGTTGTCACTAACTAAACTCTCTTGGGAACGTTTGTCTCATCCCATTCTGCGTCATGCTTGTGTTATAACTACTCCGGAGACAGGGTTTGGCTGTGTCTAAACTGCATTATCGCGTTGTAAAATATAGCTGTACAAATATAAGAATAAAATGTTGAAAAGTCAAGTTGTGGTGAAGATCTGCCTGTGTGTTGGGAACGTGGACTTGAACAGATCTAATGTCCTCAGCCCTTAATCTAGTGGGAAATCTCAGAGGGGAAGGCTGCTCTGGCTGGTACAGTCTCAGAAAGGAGCTTCGTTGGTGCTAAGGCCAGCACTTGTTGCTGGTCACTTGGTGGGGACCCACATTTGGCTCCCAGCACCAGCACGGACTGCAGACTCCAGCCCCCTGGTCCTGAGGAGCTGAGTGGGAGGTTGGATGGACCATCCACCCAGCTGTAGGCTGAATTTTTCTTGGCTTTGGTTTTCGCTCTTCCAACACACACAGACAGCAGTCTCTTCCTCTGGGCCTTGGTTTGCCCCTTCTGTGAAGTGATGGGGTTCACCTGCTTCCTAGCTTCATGAACACCCTCTCTCCACGCAGCTCCATGGGCCAGTAGGAAGGCGTTTGGCTCCATCCCACGTGCATTCCTTAGCCGCCATGCGTTCAGAGTCTTTCTGGCATCTGCCGTGGGGCTGCTTGACACCTGTAGACGGAGGCTTTATATATGGCTCCTGTCCAAGCAAACTTCTGTCTTTGCAGAGGTGCTTTTTGTCCAAGGAGCTCTGTGGTGGGACTCAGATACCTCCTCCTGTGTTGCTGGGGACAACTGTCTCCTCTTTTGGTCCCTTTCCCAGCCTGTCCATGAGGGAACTGGATTGACCAGACCATTACCATTCCATGATTCCGACGTAAGTTCACCCTCGCTTGTTTTGGCACCGAATTTCGTTTCACCTTAAAAAACCCCAAGGACCAAGTATGATTGACAGGGCCCAAGGGCAGGGAGGGCAAGTGTGGTTGTGATTACTGCCCAGAGGAGGAGTTCGCACCCCTCCTCTTGTTTCTGGGTGGCGGTGGGGGGATGTGAAGTGGAACCCTTCCCTGGGGCTGTGGGCCCGGCTCAGGCAGTAGTAGCGTCTCCTGGCAGTGCCTCTGCAGCAGGCTCCGAGCACGTGCTGGGAGGCCTACGGGAGCTGACCACCCAAAGCCCCAGAGAGCCTCGGAAAAGCACACCACCCTCTGCCAGCTGCATGGCCTTTCAGCTCAGGTTTCCTTTGAAAAGGACTTTAAAGGACTTGCCAGCTCGAGGCCTCAACTTACCCTGCTCTTTGAAAAGGGAGAAAATGATCCCTCTGCTTCCATAGAAACTTGGCAGAAGAACTTACAAAACAGCTTTGGAAATGACAATTCATAGGCCTGAGAGAAGCCAGCCCCAGGGTCCCTTTGCTCCCAGAGCACCTCCAAGTTTGCTTGTGTGTCATTATTGCTTACTCGAGAAACCAGGGGGCTGAGGCCAGGTAGTGTGGGTGGCATTTATTCAAAAAGGAAGATCAAAGAGTGAGTGACCACAGCCAATCAGCAATCAATAGTGAGTAAAAAGACAAAAGCAATCAATGTAACCTGCTTCTGTGTACCCTTAATGAATCCCACCCCCCAAAGAAAGACAGTGCCTCTAAAAAGATAAGCCAGGGCAAGGAGCGCATAGAAGTTTTCATTACAAAAGGACATGAACTCAACTTCTCACACACATTTTCTTGGAAAGTATGACTGATGTTATTCTCTGCCTTGTGGGATTTTTAAAAGAAAGGTGTCTGGGGTGGTGAGGGCGTGTATAGGGTAAGCCCAGAGAGGCAAGGCACTTAGAATCAAGTAGAGCAACTAGGGAGCTGGAAGGGCTGGTTCACCTGGTTCAAAACTCTCATCTGACGCACGAAGAGACAGAGGCAGGAGAGGGGGAGAAACTTGCCAACTGCCACCTCGAGGCTGGGGCAGAGAGTCGAGAACACACTCCTGAGGGAAGGGAAAAGAGACACGCATGTTCCATTTTAGAACTGGGGAAATGGAGGCAGGGACTTGTCCAAGGTCACAGAGCCAAGAAATATCCACCTAGTCAGAGTTCTCACAACTGGTTGTTTGTAGAATTTTAACCAGTCCAATACAATTACCGAGCCTTTGCCTTCTCGGGCTATTCTCTTTGGAATCTGGGTTTCCACTTCTATCTCGTCTCACTCATAATAATAATTAATAGTAAATTGTCTTGTGTTCCACCAGAGGCATGCATTCAAAAACAGTAAGAACTAGAATGGGGAAGAGAAGCAGGGAGAAGCGGAGAGAAGCTGAGAAAAGCTGACGCCTGGGGAGTAACTGGGTTACATGAACAGCAGAGCACCTGAGTGAGGTCAGCAGAACTAGGATGACCTTTCAGAGTCAGATTCTGTGAAGCTTATCATTCTTTGGGGGCTGCTAGCCTTAGATTTCTAGGAGATTCCATCCCTTTTAAAACTATCACAAGTCTCCTGCCCCCTTCCCGACACCAGTGCCATGGGCTGGTCTGCGTGAGTCCCTCTTTCCTGGGGCCAAAAGAGCACAATTCACACACAGATACCCAGGCCTCTGAGGTCTTTGCCACTAGAAGGACTCGTAAATATTCTTCGACTATGTCCAAACTGCTCAATAGTGAAGGCTGAGGGAGGCTGTGATCCCCAAGTAAGATACAAAAAGTGGTTCACCCAGCATCACATCAGTGATGCTCAAATCCCCAAAGCAGTGACAGTAGGCTTCTAAAGGGTATGCAGGAGCCCACATACTCAATACAGCATCCAGGGCTACACATCTTCATTGAAAGAAGAGAAAGCTTTAGCCGTCACTAACAGAATGGCCTTCTACAGAGGCAGATGCCAAGGCTGGAGGACTTTGGAGTCCAAGAAAGCAGGAATCCACTGGGACTTGGAGCCCCTCGTGTATTTTATCTTTCCTCAAGCCCTCGGATTCCAGCCCCCTTGTTAAGTGAGTCTGAATCATTTAACCCTAGATGACCAGCTGCTCGACACAGTTAAGAGATGAGTTTTCTGGGCCTTTCTCTCCCTTTTGCAACCCATGATGAAATCAGGTTGGTTAAATAATAAGCATTCACGGAGTCAGAATCCCAGCATACCACAACCTGAGGGAATTCAGCCCAGACAGGATGCTAGGGAATTAGCCCAGACAGGACAGGTGACATGCCTAAGCTCACACAGAGAATTTTACTACCTGATTCCCTAGTCCCAGTGAGGTTTGTACCATGCTCCCTGTCCTCAAAGAGTTCGCAACTGAGTTGAAAACACAAATCATGGACACATTCAGAAGAAAAATCACAAATTAATACCAAAAGGTATAAAATTATGTCTAATAAATGAGACACCTAAGAAATCAGGGACCTTCAGTAGGGGTGTGCTCAGAATGGCAAATGATTCAGGACAGCATAAGGCAGCCCAGGGAAAAGCTTTCTCAGGGTTTGCAAGTGCCCCCCACCCTTTCTGTGAAGCTGCATGGGCCTCCCTGGGTCTGGACACATCCTCTCTGACATCACCAGTGGAAGACATCTCTGCAGGTGTAGTAGTTTGCTAAGGCTGCTGTAACCAAACACCACAAACTGAGTGGGACACAACAGCAATTTATGGTTCTGGAAGCTGGGAATTAGCAGGGTTGGTTTCTTATGAGGGCTGCAAAAAGAATCTGCTCCCGGCGTCTCTATCTTTTGGTGGTTTCCTGGCAATCTTTGGTACTCATTGGCTTGTAGAAATGTCACCTGTCTTTACTTTCACATGGCATGCTCTCTGTACACTTTCCCCCCCTTTGATAAGGATATCAGTCAGATTAAGCCCACTTTAATCACCTCACCTCAACTAATTACACCTGCAATAAACATTTTCAAATAAGGTCACACTCTAAAGGACTAGAGGTTAGGACTTCAACATAGGAATTTTAAAAGAATATAACTCACTTCAGTGGCTGTTTATGGGAAGAAGGATGGTGACCTGCTTTAGAAACGGTCCACCCTCACTCTCCTTGCTGCCAATTCATTGTAGAGGGCCTTCTCCTTGCCAGGTAGTAGGCTTTGCCCTTGTGGTCTTGGTCACCCTCACAGTCACTCACTGTGGTGGGTTTGCTTCACCTCTTACAGATGAGGGGCGTGAGGTGCAAAGAGGCCGTGGCACTTGGCTGGGGTTGGACCGTGTTTCTCTTCTTCCCTTTCTAGATTATTTTGCCTTTTACTTCACTGTGGGTGTCACGACTCTAGATCCAGGTAGGGCTCTATGAAACAGGTATTGCAAAGAGCTTGTATACCATTGTTAGAGGCTTGATAAAAGCCCCCCAGTGAGAACTGGAGACTATTATATTGAACAGTTACTCATATCTTGAAAATTCGTGGAGTGTTTAGCTCCCCCCCTCCTCCTGTGATCTAATCCAGCAATTCTCTAGCACAGGGGGCTTGCTAACATACTGCTGCCTGCTCCCCAGATGATTCTAACGTGCAGCCACTGGTGAGAATCTCTGTGTAATCCAACTCCTTCATCAGAAAAGAAAGGACACTAAGTCACGTTAAGCAAAGATATTCCATAAGGACTAGCACAGCTTCTTAAAGGCCACTAAAGCCACTGCCTTGCATTACCACAGGTTCCTATTTCCAGAAACCTTAGTGCAGCCCCTAAGTAACTGCTTTCTTCATAGACACATATCTTTGTGGATCTAAGTTCTATAGTGGGGAAAAGCTTGGGCCTATAAGTAGGAAGTATAAACAGACAGAACTCAGCTTTATAGAATGAAGAACTTCCCAGTAGATGCCTAAAGATGAAGTGGGCTTTGGATGAGCCCCTGAGCTCATCCCTGAAGGTGCTTAAGCAGAAGATGTGTGATCATTTGGCAGCAAAGTGGACTTGGGGAAGGGTAGGACTAAGTGATTCTAAGGTCCCTTTTAAGCTTGAAATTCTGTAAGATTCTATACTATTTAGAAACTGGCTTGGGATATGGGAAGTGATTAGGAATGCGGATCCCTGCTATGACTCTCAGGAGAGAAGGGCAAGATCAAGGAGTCTGCTTTGTGTAGGACTGGACAGCTCCTGAAACCTGAACTGAGCTACATTGAGGGGGCCAACTTGTGTCTTCTTCTGCTTTTTACCAACATGCCCTGGCTTAGGGTTTGTAGATATCATTTCCTGATAATGAGACTCTACCTCATCTCCCCTCATTTCCACCTGTCCTTCAGTCAAATGGAGAAATTCACCATTCCCCGAACCTGCTCGGCTTCAGTGGCTTTGCACACACCATGTCCTTACCTTAGTATGGGCCTTTGCTCTATTTACCCTCACTCAACCCTGCTCTTCTTCCAGGACTGTGAGTGTCCTCAGCCTGAACGACTGTCAGCATTTGTGCGGGCTTGTTGAATGATGGAGTGACAGAATGCGAGAGTGGTACCTGCGTTCTCTGAGGCCACTCTACTGGTGCAGTCTAGCAGACAGCCACAAGGTGGCAGGATAGACCAAGCAGTGATGCTGCAGGAGTCACATTTTCCGGCTCCAGGGAAGTGGAAAAGTGTAAATAGGGCCAGTGCTGTTTTCGTTTGTTTGTTTTTCTCTCCAAGTTGGTTTCCTATGGCTTTGTATCTATTCCCCCTTTTAAATCCTCTTCTTCGTCTCAGCAGAGCCATCCAACAGAATTGTCTGGTGGCCTAGAGGTTGTGATTTGAGGTCCTCCAGCCCCGAATCTCTCTCTTGGAGACGCGCTTGGGTGTGTGTAAATTTCCACCCTGGTCATTCCTTGGAGTTTCACATTTCTGGTTGTTGGAAATGAGGGAAGTCATATCTCAATTCTTAAGCAAAAGAGGGCAATCCATAATAAAACTCAGGAGGAAGCAGAGGCCTATGAAATGACACTACTAATCTAGTAAGTGTCTGGTATGATTAACTTTACAGATCACAAAAGGCTTTTATATCTGAAAGCTTGCTCAATCAACACTATCTTCCTGGTGGAGGAAGAAAGAAAATTTATTTGTCAGATGAAGAAACTCAAGTTCAGAGAGGAGAGCCTCAGAACACATGGCTATTAAGTGGACAGGGTGGAGGGGTGGGGGGGTGGGGGGAAGGGACCTTTCGACTTGCAGTGAAGAACTCAGCACAGACAATATCTGCGTGTGTCGCGGATGATTTGAGATGCGCCTGTCTTTGTGAATCCTTGTACACTGCTTTTCTGCTTGCACAATACAGTCTAAGAAGAAAATTTAGGCTTTCAATATTGGTATTTCCTTAGGGTCAAAACTGTAAATTCTGAATGTTGACAGGGAGGAAGTCATCCAGGCATGGTGTGGGGCTCCTCCCTGCGTCAGAGCATCACCCTGTGGGGTGGTAGCTGGTTGTGGATGAGGCATGAGCCGCTCAGCACTCCCTCCTTAATGCTGAGGGCCTGCAGAGATCCCCTATGCATTGTTCCCCTGATGATATTCAGGAGAACAGGTCCTATTCAGTAACCTGTGCGGTTGTGTGTAGAAAACAGAATCAAATCCCTGTTGACCTGGGCCCTGCCACAGTGAGAACAAGGGGGACAAGATTCGGACTTGATTCAAGACTAGGCTCCTCAGTCAACCTGGCCTTGGTCAGGAAGTGTATTCTTACTGGGTCTTTGTTTTTGACTCTAAATGAAGAGACTCTACAGAATAATCTTCAGGCTCCTTCTGGAAACAGAGACAAGGACTGTTCCTAAGCAACTGGGTGATGGAGGTAGGAGGGCAGTCTCACTAGGGGTGTTCTGGGAATATAAAGCATCCAAAGAGCCCACACAGTTCTGTTGGAAGCCAACCCTTTGTCATCTACCAGCACTTCCTGCACCCAGCAGAACAACATTTATAGATGCAGGATTTCAGATTTCTCTATCCACCCCTCCTGATATTTTCACATTCCAAAGGGGCTTACAAAATGACACTAGTTATCAAAAACTCTATTTTTCAGTTCACAAGGGGCTTAAGGCTCTCCTACATATATAGGGAACAATTTGTAACTTTGCTGAGATACATTTTTTCTTTTTTAAAATAGCATTTATTGTTCTCCATTTAACTTCAGAATCAATATATGTTAAATGCAGAAAAACTTGAAAGAAGGCTATGATAAAAACCTGAATGATAAACACTCACATTATGCTGGGAAATTTACATTTTTTATTTTTAGATAATTATAGATGCAGGAAGTTACAAAAATAATACAGAGAGGTCCTGCACACCTGTTTCCCAGTTTCCCCCAATGGCAAGGTCTTAGGTAATGATAGTACAATGTCAAACCCAGGAAGGTGACACAGCTGGTATAATCCACAGACCTTATTCCGATTTCGTCAGCTCTACATATGCACTTGCATATATGTGTGTGTGTTTCTATGCGATTTTGGCTCGTGTGTAGATTCACATAGCCTCTACCACAATCAAGATGCACCACTGTTCCCTCAGCAGTAAGATCCTTTTTGTGTGTGTGTGTGTGTTTTTTTTTTTTTTTTGGCCAGGGCTGGGTTTGAACCCACCACCTCCGGCATATGGGACCGGCGCCCTACTCCTTGAGCCACAGGCGCTGCCAGCAGTAAGATCCTTTATGCTACGTCTTTACTGACATTCTTCCCGTTTATCCCTAACCCTGATGACTGCTAGACTGTTCTTAATCCTCTATAATGTTATCTTTATGAGAATTTTCTTTAAATGAAATATTTAATATAACATAGTGGAATAATAGTAAAGAACATTTATTATTTAAGATGTACCCAAACTGTTTTTTAGTTCTGTACAAGTATGAGTTTATTTGATCCTCTCCACAACTCATCGCAATGGTGTCTAATATTATTCACACTTTACAGATGTGGAAACTGAGATTATCACTTAATTTTATGCAACTGGTAACTGGCAGCATTGGGATTAAAATCTAGACCTATCTCTACAGTCTGAGGTTTTAATTTTAAGGTTGTAAGATTATTCTCAATCAGGGGTGTCCAACCCACAGCTCAGGGGCCATATGAAGCCCATGATGGTTATGAACATGACCCAACACGAAATTGTAAAGTTAAAACATTATGAGATTTTTTTGGTGATTTTTTTTTTGTGTGTGTGTGTGTGTGTGTGTGTGGAACTTTATGGTACAGTTTTTGAGAGTGAACTTTGTTGACAACAATGTCCTGTCACAGTGTCACGTATACATATGTAGGCTCTTACCCTATGTATGCATGAGTGGCTTCAGTTTTATGGTGGTGTGTGGCTTCCAGCATGTCATCTTCCAAGTGCAGACAGTCCAACTGACACCATCAGATGCTACATGTGCTCGTGATGACTTGGCAAGGCCGTAATTATCAGTAACATTTCAAGCTCCCATTGCAACGTTCAGCATTCAACGTTATTTAGAAGTCAGGTGAGCATTCTGATGTGATTATTAAGGGCACTTCGGCACCTCAGAGGTGCTTCACACCTCGCCCACTGTGCTTTACAATCCACCTCCACTTGACCTAGATTGGCAGCCGAGATGTGGAAGGGCCCAAACCTTGCTTTCTATTTTCCTGTCAATTAATTTTCATAATAAAAGTAAATATAGTCCCTTGTCTATTGTTATTTTTTAAATCCCAGCATGGCTTTTACAACCCCTCAAAAGAAAACAGAACTCTCTCCACCAAAAAAAATTATGGATAAAGGGAGATTGTTTAATGAAAAATGAATAGATGACTACTTTTTTGTTAAGGCAAATAGTAAGGCACTCTGCTTAATTTATAAGGAATTAGTGCAAGTTTTCAAAGACTAATTTGAAAAGGCATTTATATGCAAATACCTGCTTCCAAATTCAATGCATATGAACAACTGTGTGATAAGGATAAAATAGCAAAACTGAAAAAAAGTCTGTCTTCTCAACAAAACAATTTTTTTAAGTTACAACTCAGATGGATTCCATTATAAAAGCTAGTTGTGTGGTAGCATATTTAACAGCAAAAAAATCAGGATCATTTACTGATGGTGAGTTTATGAGCAATGTGTGGAAAGCATAGCAGATATAATTTGCCCAGAAAAAAAGAAGAATATTTCTAAAATCAATTTGTCTACTATGAGGATAGCCAGGTGAATTGAAGAAACTGGAAAATCTATTGAAAGCAGTTTGGAGAGTAAGGGTGCTAATTTAAAATTTTATGATTTGGCAATGGATCACACCACTGATTCTGCAAATATGGCTTGGCTCGCCATTTTTATTAGAGATATTGATGACCAATATATTGTTGCTGAAGAAAGGCTTCTTTGGTGCCATTAAAAGACAAAACTAAATCAAGAGATTTATACAAAGCAGTAAAAAAAAGCGTTAAAGTGACTTTCTTTGTCCATGGTCAACATATCTTGTATGGTTACTGATGGTGCCCTGGAGGTGGTAGGTAGAAGAGAGGGACTTATACAATTAACAGAAGACAATACAATTGCCACCCAAAACTCATGTTTGATGAGGTATCATTGTATAGTACATTGTATAGTACACCAAAAAAATTTATGTTCAAAGCTTTAAAAATAGATAACATCCTGCAAATCATCATCAAGACTGCGAATTTCTTAAGGGCCAAGGGATCGAATCATCACGAATCTAGGAATACCTTCGAAGGACTGAGGCTGATTATGGTGACATCATTTACTTTTGAGACGTAAGCTGGCTAAGTTGAAGCGAAATGCTGAAAAGATTGTTTGATTTGTAACATGTTATCAAGTTGTTTATGGTATAAAAAAACAAATTTGTGCCAGAACTTGATGATGAAAACTGGCTTATCAATTTAGCATTTTTACTGGATGTAACCAGTCATTTAAATGAGTTAAATATGTATGTGTCTTCAAGGTGAAACCAACCTATCAATACAAAGTTTCCAATCATAATAGCATTCTAAGTGAAACAGAAATTACTGCAAGCTGAAATTAAGGCAACCAACTTTATCCATTTTGACATGTTGACCAAACACAGTCCTGAGAACAAACAAACAAAAAAATGCATAGCCCTGCTTTTATTTATTTTATTATTATTTTAATTTTTATTGTTACATCATAGCTGTGTACATTAGTGCAATCAAGGGGTACAATGTGCCGGTTTCATATACAATCTGAAATATTCTCATCAAACTGTTCAACGTAGCCTTCATGGCATTTTTTTAGTTATTGTATGTAGACATTTGTATTCTGCCTTTAGTAAGTTTCACCTGTACCCATTCTAAGATGCACCATAGGTGTGGCCCCACCCATTACCCTCCATCCACCTTAACCGCCCCCCTCCCTTTCCCTTCCTTGGCCCTTTCCTCCAAGACTATAACCTTTCCTATAGTCTTGTGCTATAGTTTGGTTATAGTCTTCATGTGAAAGCTATAATTTAGCTTCATAGTAGGGCTGAGTACATTGGATACTTTTTCTTCCATTCCTGAGATACTTTGCTAAGAAGAATATGTTCCAGCTCCATCCATGTAAACATGAAAGAGGTAAAGTCTCCATCTTTCTTTAAGGCTGCATAATATTCCATGGTATACATGTACCACAATTTGCTAGTCCATTCGTGGGTCGATGGACACTTGGGCTTCTTCCATGACTTAGCAATTATGAATTGGGCTGCAATAAACATTTTGGTATAGAGATGTCTTTGTTATATTGTGATTTTTTGGTCTTCTGGGTATAAACCTAGTAAAGGAATTATAGGATCGAATGGCAGGTCTATTTTTAGGTCTCTAAGTATTCTCCAAACATCCTTCCAGAAGGAACGTATTAGTGTGCATTCCCACCAGCAGTGTAGAAGTGTGCCCTTTTCTCCACATCCACGCCAACATCTCTGGTTTTGGGATTTTGTTATGTGGGCTACTCTTACTGGGGTTAGGTGATATCTCAAAGTAGTTTTGAGTTGCATTTCTCTGATGATTAAGGATGATGAGCTTTTTTTTTTATGTGTTTGTAGATTGTGCGCCTATCTTCTTTAGAGAAGTTTCTCTAGAAGTCCCTTGCCCACCCTGAGATGGGATCACTTGTTCTTTTCTTGCTAATACATTTGAGTTCTCTGTGGATTCTGGTTATTAGACCTTTATCGGAGGTATAACCTGCAAATATTTTCTCCTATTCTGAGGGCTGTCTGCTTGCTTTACTTACTACGTTCTTGGCTGTGCAGAAGCTTTTTAGTTTGATCAGGTCCCAGTAGTGTATTTTTCATACTGCTTCAATTGCCTGGGGAGTCCTCCTCATAAAATATTCACCCAGGCCGATTCCTTCAAGAGTTTTCCCTGCACTTTCTTCAAGTATTTTTATAGTTTCATGTTTTAAGTTTAAATCTTTTATCCAGGGAGAGTCTATCTTAGTTAATGGTGAAAGGTGTGGGTCCAGTTGCGGTCTTTTACAGATCACCAGCCAGTTCATCCAGCACCATTTGTTAAATAGGGAATTTTTTCCCCACGGAATGTTTTTAATTGGCTTGTCAAAGATCAAATAACGGTAAGTAGCTGGATTCATCTCTTGGTTCTCTATTCTGTTCCAGATATCAACTTCTTTGTTTTTGTGCCAATACCATGCTGTTTTGATCACCATCGATTTATAGCACAGTCTCGGGTCTGGTAGCATGATTCCTCCTGCTGTGTTTTTATTGCTGAGTAATGTTTTGGCTATTCAAGGTTTTTTTCTGATTCCATATAAAATAAAGTATTATTTTTTCAAGATTAAAATATGACAATGGAGGTTTAATAGGAATTGCATTAAAATTATATATTGCTTTAGGTAGTATAGACATT
This sequence comes from Nycticebus coucang, assembly GCF_027406575.1. Classification (NCBI taxonomy): domain Eukaryota; kingdom Metazoa; phylum Chordata; class Mammalia; order Primates; family Lorisidae; genus Nycticebus; species Nycticebus coucang. The sequence goes on from NC_069795.1 coordinate 86,242,104, forward strand.
TTAACAATGTTGATTCTTCCCAGCCATGAGCATGTTATATTTTTCCATTTGTTAACATCTTCAGCTATTTCTTTTCTTAAAGTTTCATAGTTCTTTTTGTAGAGATCTTTCACGTCCTTTGTTAGGTATACTCCCAAATATTTCATCTTCTTTGGCACTACTGTGAAAGGAATAGAGTCCTTGACTGTTATTTCAGTTGGTTATTGTTGGTATGTATAAAGGGTACAGACTTATGGGTGTTGATTTTGTAGCCTGAGACATTGCTGTATTCCTTGATCACTTCTAAAAGTTTGGTAGTAGAATCCCTAGTGTTTTCCAGATATACGATCATATCATCTGCAAAGAGTGAAAGTTTGATCTCTTCTGACCCTATGTGGATACCCTTGATCGCCTTTTCTTCCCTAATTGCAATGGCTAAAACTTCCATTACAATGTTAAAGAGCAATGGAGACAATGGGCAACCTTGCCCGGTTCCTGATCTAAGTGGAAATGATTTCAATTTAATTCCATTCAGTACAATATTGGCTGTGGGTTTGCTGTAGATAGCCTCTATTAGTTTAAGAAATGTCCCTTCTATACCAATTTTCTTAAGTGTTCTGATCATGAAGGGATGCTGGATATTATCAAAAGCTTTTTCTGCATCAATTGAAAGAATCATATGGTCCTTATTTTTTAGTTTGTTTATGTGCTGAATTACATTTATAGATTTATGTATATTGAACCAGCCTTGAAACCCTGGGATAAATCCCACTTGGTCGTGGTGTATAATTTGTACGATGTGTTGTTGGATTCTGTTTGTTAGGATCTTATTGAGTATTTTAGCATCAATATTCATTAGTGATATTAGTCTATAATTTTCTTTTCTTGTTGGGTCTTTCCCTGGTTTAGAGATCAAGGTGATGTTTGCTTCGTAGAATGTGTTGGGTAATATTCTTTCTTTTTCTATACTTTGGAAGAGGTTTAGTAATATAGGTACTAATTCCTCTTTAAAGGTTTGGTAGAATTCTGACGTGAAGCCATCTGGTCCCAGGCTTTTCTTTTTAGGGAGGTTTTGTATGGTTGATGCTATTTCAGAACTTGATATGGGCCTGTTCCACTTGATTCTGACTAAGTCTTGGTAGGTGGCATACTTCCAGGTATTGGTCGATTTCTTTCAGATTTTCATACTTCTGAGAGTAGAGTTTCTTGTAGTATTCCTTAAGGATTATTTGAATTTCTGAGAGGTCTGTTGTTATTTCATCATTACCATTTCTGATTGATGAAATTAGAGATTTTACTCTTTTTTTCCTGGTTAGGTTGGCCAAAGGTTTATGTCTTTTATTGATCTTTTCAAAAACTCAACTTTTGGATTTATTGATCTGTTATATAATTCTTTTGTTTTCAATTTCATTTAATTCTGCTCTGATTTTGGTTATTTCTTTTCTTCTGCTGGGTTTGGGGTTGGAGTGTTCTTCCTTCTCCAGTTGCTTGAGATGTCCCATTAAGTTGTTAACTTCCTCTCTTTCCGTTTTCTTGAGGAAGGCTTGCAGTGCTATAAATTTCCCTCTTAGAACTGCGGGGGCAAGACATGATTGCAAGAGGGACTTTACCTAACAATTGCAATCAGTGTAACCTGGCTTATTGTACCCTCAATGAATCCCCAACAATAAAAAAAAAAAAAAAAAGAACTGCTTTGCAGTATTCCAGAGGTTCTGATAATTTGTGTCTTGATTGTTGTTTTGTTCCAAAAATTTGGTGATTTACTTCTTAATCTCGTCTATAACCCATCTATCCTTCAGCATAAGGTTGTTTAGCGTCCATGTTTTTGTATGGGTATGCACGTTCCTGTTGTTATTGAGTTCAACTTTTATTCCATGATGGTCTGAGAAGATGCAAGGAATAATTTCTATTTTTTTAAATTTGTTGAGGTTAGATTTGTGGCCTAGGATGTGGTCGATTTTGGAGTATGTTCTGTGGGCTTATGAGAAGAATGTGTATTCAGTTTTGTTGGGATGAAATGTTCTGTAGATGTCTCTTATGTCCAGATGTTGAATGGTTAAGTTTAAATCTAAAATTTCTTTGCTTAGCTTTTTTTTGCGGGATCTATCCAGCACTGCTAAAGGGGTGTTAAAATCTCCAACTACTATGGAACTGGAGGAAATCAAGTTGCTCATGTCTATTAGAGTTTCTCTTATAAATTGAGGTGCATTCTGGTTGGGTGCATAAATATTAATAATTGAAATCTCATCATATTATTACCTTTAACAAATCTGAAGTGTCCATCCTTATCCTTCCTTATTTCAGTTGGTTTAAAGCCTATTGTGTCTGTGCATAGGATTGCAATGCCTGCTTTTTTCTGCTTTCCATTTGTCTGGGGTATAGATGACCATCTCTTCACCTTGAGTCTATATTTGTCTTTTAATGTACGATGTGATTCTTGTATGCAACAGCTATCTGGATTGAGTTTTTGTATCCAGTCAGCCAACCTGTGCCTCTTTAAAGGACAATTTTAACCATTCACATTAATTGAGAATATTAATGAGCCTTTCGAGATTCCGGTGGACATTTTTAATCCTTTTGCGACTGTGGAAGTTGGAATTTGATCAAAATTTTCTGGGTGGTTTACTTTTGTGGTGGAGGATTACGCTGGTCTTTATGGAGGATAGGTCTGAGAATATCCTGGAGAGCTGGTTTAGTTATGGCAAATTTCTTTAACATGTGAATGTCATTGAAGTATTTAATTTCTCTGTCATAAATGAAACTCAGTTTAGCTGGGTACAGGATTCCGGGTTGAAAGTTATTTTGTTTTAGGAGATTAAAAGTTGATGACCATCCTCTTCTGGCTTGTAAGTTTTCAGCAGAGAGACCTGCAGTTACTCTAATATTCTTCCCTTTGTAGGTGACGGTTTTCTTTCGTCAGGTTGCTTTCAGAATTTTCTCCTTCATATTAACTTTAGTGAAATTGATTATGATGTGTCTGGGGGATGTCTTATTTGGGTTGAGTCATGCTGGAGTTCTGAAACTGTCTGCTATCTGAATTTCAGAATCTCTTGGCATGTCTGGAAAGTTCTCCTTCATAATCTCATGGAGAACAGATTCTGTGCCTTGTGAAGCTACTTTGTTGCTTTTGGGGATCCCTATAAGATGAATATTGGTTTTCTTCGAATTATCCCAGAGCTCTCTGAGAGCTCTGTTTTTGCCCTCCATTTCTCTTCCTCTTTGAGAGTTTGGGAGCATTCGAAAGGTCTGTCTTCAATGTCAGAAATCCTTCCTTCTGCTTGCTCCATTCTGTTACTGAGGGATTCGACTTTGTTTCTCAGATCTTTGAGGGCTGCAACTTCTTGTCTCAATGTTTCAAAATCTTTGGTCATTTGGTCTTAGAATTTGTTGAATTCTTGAGATATCTTTTGGGTTACTGCTTGGAATTCTAGTTCGATCTTTAGTTCAATCTTATTTGCTATCCAGATTCTGAATTTGATTTCTGACATCTCAGCTATTTGTTTGTGCATGGGATCTTGTGCTGTGTCTGCTCCATTGATCCTTGGGGAAGTTGATCTACTCTGATTATTCATATTGCCAGAGTTTTTCTGTTGATTTCACCTCATGATTGTTTTTCACCATTGCCTCTGGCCGTCCTCAGAGTTGGGGAGGTGTCTCTCCAAGATTAGACCCCAGTGGTGGGGGGGATCTTTTTGCTGGATCTTTGTAGGGAGTGACCCTGTGTAGTCCCTCTGGGGCCGCCCCAGCCAGGGAGTTCTGGTTGTGGAAACAGCTCCGGAGTGTGAAACACCTGGATCCAGCAACAGGGCGGGAGGTTGTGTGCATGGTTCTGGGAGTGCCTGGTGCCCAGTGACTTTGCCACAGAGAGTCCAAGGCTCCAGTAGTCTCTGGCCAGGAGAAGGGCTCTGCGCAGAGGAAAGGAGGGCTCTGGAGGGCACGCGGCTACCAGTGTCCCTGGCCAGATAAGCAGGCTGGTGTGGAGGCAGGGAGGGTACAAGAGGGGGGATGCAAGGTTGCGTGGCTCCTGCAGTTCCTGGTCAGGGCATGCAGAGGCCCGGGGGGTGCAGGTTGCAGGTCGGGGGTCGCGGTGCAACTCTTATGGAGGTCCAAGTGGCACCAAGCCCAGGAGTTTGAGGTTGCTATGGGCTGTGATGCCATGGCACTCTACCCAGGGCAACAGCTTGAGGCTCCAGTGTGCCAAAACCAGTCTCACTCTGCTCCTGAGGGTTAAGGCTATAAGGCAGCTCAGTCCCCGCCTTTAGGCTGCTCAGTCACTAGATTACTAGCTCCCACCTGACCCTTGCTCTGTGACCCTGAGGGTGGAGTTTGCTGGGGCAGTTATCTCTCAATGGCTCCCTGCGGCCCACAGCCAAATACTATTAGTTCCGTCTGGCTCACCAGCTCAGTCTGGGGCCCTAGACAACGCCCAAAGTTCTCTGCATTCCTGCTCAAGCTCTCCCCAAGGTAGTTCAACTGAGTGCCAAGTCCAAAAACACCAGAACAGTTCACAGGTAAGGCCTTTCCGGTTTGCAGTCTCACTGCTGCTTGTACTTACGGCTGCCGGCAGGATTAGGTCAATCGAAAACACGCAACCACTTGCCAGTTTTCCACTGTTTTTGTCCTCCTTTTGGGGTCCAGAAGTCCCTTGCTGACTCCCTGTATCCTCAAAGGGATGATTATAGGCAGATCCCACCAGCCAGAGATGCCTGGAGTCTTATCTCCCCAGACTCACCATGCCCAGTTGCAGGGAAGCTGTTACTCGGCCACTATCTTGCTCCACCTCCTGCTATTGCTAGCCTTGCTTTTAAATTTAATACAAGAATTTGAAAACAGATTTAAATATTTCTGGGAAAAAATATTTTGTTTCATTTGCAACTCCATTTTCAGTTGACATAAATATGCTACTTGCCAATTTTCAAAGGAATGCATAGAACTGCAATCTGACATTCAACTTCAACAAAACATTGACCCTGCCTCTTTACTGGACTTTCATAGATCTCGTCTTCTCAGAGACAAATATCCCTCATGTTACAATCACGCCTTATTCATGTCATCACTTTTTGGCAACACTTATATTTGTGAGCAACTATTTTCAAGAATAAGCACATTCAGAATAAAATTAGAATCCAAATGTCTGATGAGAACCTCAAGAACTCACTGAGAATTGCGACCATTTTCATACAACCAGATATTGATGCATCAGTTTCTCAAATACAATGTAAAGTATCCCACTAGTTTTATGTCTCTTCACTTTTCTTTTATAATAAAAATCTAATACATGCTTTAATCAAATAAATTATGAATCTTTAATAAAAGATGTTTTATTATGTAGATATATACATTTTCTTCATTAGTGCTTGCAAACTTGGGCCCTGCTCAGTGATTTTAAAAGACTCTCTGAAATAGCCGCTGTATAATTAGGATTATTATCTGAGGCCCATTTTGCTTCTTTGTGGTGTCAAATATCATACAATTATGCATGGGTCTTTTTTTTTTTGCTCATCAGCTTTTGTTAGTGTTTGTGTATTTTATGTGTCTCTCAAGACGACTCTTTTTCTGGGGTAGCCCAGAGAAGCCAAAATGTTGGATACCCCTCCTCTAAATTGATTCAACGTAAGTTTTTAAAACTTAAGCACAGAAACACATACTGAAGAAAGATCAACAGTAACCTCTAGTACCAATGTATTAGTAACACATTGACTACATGACTAAGAACAATGCAATTAAGTTAAAAATATAAAAAAGAAGAAACTGGAAAAAATCCATTTGTAAATTTTTTTTTTTTTTTTTTTGTAGAGACAGAGTTTCACTTTATTGCCCTCGGTAGAGTGCTGTGACATCACACAGCTCACGCAACCTGCAACTCCTGGGCTTTGGTGATTCTCCTGCCTCAGCCTCCCAAGTAGCTGGGATTACAGGCGTCTGCCACAACGCCTGGCTATTTTTTTTGTTGCAGTTTGGCCGGGGCTGGGTTTGAACCCGCCACCCTCGGCATATGGGGCCGGCGCCCTGCTCACTGAGCCACAGGCGCCACCCCCATTTGTAAATTTTAAAAAGATTGGGCGGTGCCTATGGCTCAAGGAGTAGGGCACCGGCTCCATATGCTGGAGGTGGCAGGTTCAAACCCAGCCCTGGCCAAAAACTGAAAAAAAAAAAAAAAAGATTACCTGTAAACAATTCATGGGTCAAAGAAGAGGGCAGGAGTTTCCCTCTGGCAGTTGAGCTGAGGGTTGACTGAAGGAATGTGCTTGGTGAAGGTGTAGACTGTTTTAAAGCTGAAAACAAATAAAAGTGATATTATTTTTTGCCCAGACTGAATCCATGAGGCCAGGGAGGGTATTTCAGTCATCCTAATAGCCTCAGAGCCTCACTTGACACTCAGCAGTAAAGGTCAATGAATGCTTACCTACCGGATTTAAAAATAGACCCCAGTGGACACTGCCTATATTTCCTTTGATCCTTAAGTGCAGACAGACTGGAAAACTCTACAGTCACTGGAAGCAAAAATAGACCAAATCCAGCGGAGAGATGAATAGAGACAGTAAAAGGATGGACAGCTATATCATTAATAGGGTAAGGGAGAGCACTTTGCTTTTACAGGGTGTTCTTAGACAACCAGAATCTCAGCAGTGAAAACAGGTCTTTGGAGGTCAGCATCTTTGAAATTTTTAGGTAAGCCCTTAGAAAACTGATGGTTAGGTAATTAAAGTGAATCATCAGGGTTATTTGTAAGTTTGAGATAAAAACCTAGGAGGTATCCTGGTTCCCTGTAGAGAGTATTTTTGTTCACCAGAGTAGACCCTTGACAAGGCCAGAGAATTTTTGCCTAGACTTCTAGGAATTTCCCAAGTCAAAAAACCCCAGAAATGTTTGCAAAGGTTTTCTGGCTATTGAAATCATATTTAGAGATAATCTTGGTGTATTAGGGTTCTCCAGAGAAACAGAATTAATAGCATGTGTGCACGTGCATGTGTATGATATATACGATTCTTCATATCTTTAGGTTATATATGGAGAACTATATAGTGTATGTCATATGGTCTTCAGGCATCCTTCAGAGAAAAAGAACCAATGTGATACAAATGCATGTGTGTATGTGTCTGGTCTGCGAACCAGAAGCCAAGGGCAGGAGAAGATAAATGTTCCAGCTCAAAAGTCGGAGAGTGAATTCAAACTTCCCGCAGTGCCTGTGTTCCACGTAAGCTCCCAGTGGGCCGGGTGATGCCCACGCAGACAGGAGAGAGCCATCTTTTTCTTTGGTTGGTTAATTCAAATAACAATTTCTTCCAGAAACACCCTCACAGACACACCTAGAAATGGTATTTAATCAGATATTTGGGTACCCCATGATCAAGTCAAGCTGGTACATAAGATTAACCATCACACATGAGTTAACACTGCCTGTCCTCAGATCACATGTCAACAACTTTTTGAACTTGGAATGAAGATTCCCCCTCTTTTGACAATCATTTTTCACATTTTCACAGAGACCAAGGCACTGCCTATGCAGTGGGAGATGCCAGCACAAACAAGACTCAAATCCATGTCTCAGAAATCATCATGTACCAGGCTGGACAGACATTAATGCTAGCTAGATAACCTTTTCTAACATTGTAGGTACTATAAGACATTATGATCTTTCAAAAAATCTAATACATGCTTTCATCAAATAAATTATGAATCTTTAATAATAATAACTTGAAAAAATCAAGGGCAAGGAAAGGTGGTGTGAAGAGAATTCAAAACTTTCATTTAGAGGATAATAAATTTTTGTATTGTTTGAAATTTTATGATGTGTTTACTTATTCCTTTTAAAACTGGGTCTTGGGCAGAGCTTAATAGGTAAATGAACATAGTCAGTGAGCCAGCTTATGTGGGTCCAAATTCTGGAACTGTCACTTATTAACTGTATGACCTTCAGTAAATGATTCAATCTTTCTGAGTCTCAGTTTCTCACATGTAAAATGAGGAATATAATTACAGAATCTACCTCACAGGGTTCCTGTGTGCTTAAACGAATATATGCAAAATAATTAGAGAAATTCATGGGGCATAGTAAGTATTCTGTCATTATTAACTTTTATTATAATTGAGGTATTTTAAGAAATTCCACCCCCACCACCACTACCATTTAAGGTCAGGAAATAGTCTACTGTTAGCTTGCACAGCTACCGGCATCTCAAAACCAGGTTGCAGCCTCTGCTGTTTCTTGCATCATACACAGTCTCTGGGAGGAATGACCTGGACTCCCACGTGGAAAGTGTAGCTACCCGTGAGTTTGGAGCTGTACTCTGACCAGTTTCCATTAGTTGGTCCCCTTGGACATGGAAACCATTCTGGACTGAATCTTAGAGTTTCCTCACCCTGGACTTTGCTCACTTGCCTCCTTCCAGTGCATGACACAGATTAAGTAACTGTTACAGCCTGGCACCTGCAGTTTCTACCTTATCATCCCAGAATTTATTCTCCACCGTAAGTTATTTTTAAATTCCTTCTTTCCTCTGCCTACCATCATAAAAATCTATGTTAATATTTTCTTATCCTCTTATGTCATAAAAAAAAATTAGGTGGGAGATGTAAGACAATTTGGTAGATATATTCTGTACGTGAATATGTTCATTTGATGAATGCTGATGTACTAACACAGGTTTACAAGCATCAATTTGTTGTTCACACAAACATTTATTGGGGAAAATGATCCATGGAAGCTTTACTGATGATATAAACTCATTCAAAAATTTAATATTCCAACCCTGAGTTATTAATTGCTTTCCATTATAAACACTGTAAACTGCTTATTCTCCATTTTCTCATGACACTTAACCCAGCAGGTCTCTCTTAGAAGTGTACAAAAGAATACCTTCTACGGAGAACTCTTTTCCTTAATGGAGTGAAGGCTTTTCCTATATGTTCTGCGGAGGAATTTGCAAGGAGGTAGACACATCAGAGCCCAGGGCTAGTTTGTTGTGAGAACAGCTTTTTTAGCCACCGGCCAGTTCATGAGGAAAAGGAGAGAAAGCAAGCAGGTAAATGACCCAATATCAATATGCAAATCTGATCACAAGTTCAGGCTTAAAATTATTTAGTGGTTGCACATTCCCTTTAAGAAAAAAAAAAAAAAACGCTTAACTTTTATATGACATTAAAAGATCCTTCATAATCCAGGTCCTAGGCCATAATTTCAGGCCTCAATTTTCATCACTCTTCTGTGTGATCCAAATGTATAATATGGAGTTTGAAGAATGAGTCTAGATCATTTCATTTTCTAAGTCTTTCCCTATGGATTTCTCTGTGAAGACTACACTCATCTCCCTTCTTAGTTTAGCTCTCCAGTGCGCATTCTATAAAAGTTTGTTCATGTACCATGCCTTCTGGAAAACTCTTTGAGTTTCTCACCTGCTGTGACAATGTATATTTTCCAAAGATGATCACTACAGCATCTCCCAACTTGTGTCTTAAGTTCTAGAATTTGGACATGGGGTAGCTTGGACCTTTCTTCTATCCAAATGTGGGGCCTCCACTGCTTGACCTTGAATCTGGGTGACAGTGAACATGTTGTTTATATACCTTTAGAGGCTATATCATAAAAAAACAATTCAGCTTCTGCCCAATTCTTTTGGGACTTGACTCTTGGAACCCAGCCACCACCCTATGAGAAAACCTGGACTACAAGGAGAGGTCATGCATAGGTGTTTTGGTCCATATCCCTACCTGAAGTCCCAGCTGACAGGCAGCATCAGTATTCAGATGTGAATGAATGAGGCTTCAGATGATTTTTTCCAAGAAGAACCAGATCATTTAAACCCAGATGTGTGTGGTAGGTGCACTCATTGCTAATGGGGTAGGAAATATTTAAAGAAATATTCACTCTGCTTGAGATAAAGTGATGGCGCACACATCGATCCTTTACGTCCTCCATCTGTGTAATCACATTTAACTATAATTGTTAGATACTTATCAGAGGGGCCATTTCTTTGTTTCACTAACAGTGGATGTTTCAGGCTTGTTTTCTATTCTTTTTATTCTTGTCGGTGTATTTTCTTGCAGATACCTCTCTTTCCAAACTTCACTTATGTTAAGCTTGGGATTTTTCAAGGAGTGTACTTTTCAACTATAGTGCCTATAAAGTATATAATATGTATCAGGCAATCTCAAATTTACTGAGAAATATAAAAAAGAAAAGTGGTAAGATCTGCATCTTATACAATTTGTTTTACTGTCCAAACTGACCTGCCTTATCTCTGGGATAAGAAAGCATTTTCATAATATATAGTTCCAATCCCTACAATTGTTTGACATCTGGGAAATAATCTGAAGTGTTTCTAGCACTTCTAACTTAATCCTAAACAAAGCCTAGGTTATTTGAGGCTCTGGCTGCTATTAACTGCAGATCTTCTGATTTATTCTCAGAGTTAAGTAGTCTGTCTAAATGTTTACTGGGATCATTTTCTTATCAACTTTTGGATAAGAAAAAGTAAATAGTGTTCATCCTTAAGGGTAAATGCAATATTAATGTGTTCCTCTTTTCCCTCCTCAGACTCCCAAATAAATTGAAGTGTATAGTTGATTCAGGCTACATGAAGTTTTCAAGGAAATAAACTGAGCTATGTGTCTGGGCCAAAGAGCATTTCTGACAGAAGTCAGAACATCAAGGGTTCCCCTTCAGCCTTCAGAAGGTGACATGGTTTTTAAAGACAGTCAATTTAAGGGTTTTTTCTATTGTAGTGAAAGACTAGCCTCAAGAATGGACCCAACTTGAATGGGTCCTTCTCCTGGTGTCTCCTGGAAGGCCCTGAAGCTAGAAAACTTCCACTGTGTAAATGGGGTATGAATGGGGAAGATACTAAACAAAGTAAAACAAAACAAAACTCTGCCCAGGATATTGATCCTAGCACTGCTAAGGATGAACTAAAAGCTTAAGCTTCCTGCTGCTTCCTTTCTTCTCTGCCATGATGACTGGGATTGCACCAGAGAGGAGTCATGGTTACTTGCGTGTGTGTACTGGGCCTCAGCCCATCAGAAACTAGCAGGTTCTCACTGTTAGCTAAGGGACTCTCATGCAGCTAAGCTCTCAGCTTTTTAGACAGAGTAATTGTGGGCTGTACTTGCTGAAAGTATCCCTAGACTCTTGAAGCTGAATATCATTTTAAAGCAGAAAATTCTGTATTCTTTTTTTTTTTTCTTTTTTTTTTATTGTTGGGGATTCATTGAGGGTACAACAAGCCAGGTTACACTGATTGCAATTGTTAGGTAAAGTCCCTCTTGCAATCATGTCTTGCCCCCATAAAGTGTGACACACACCAAGGCCCCACCTACCTCCCTCCTTCCCTCTTTCTGCCTCCCCCCCATAACCATAATTGTCATTAATTGTCCTCATATCAAAATTGAGTACATAGGATTCATGCTTCTCCATTCTTGTGATGCTTTACTAAGAATAATGTCTTCCACTTCCATCCAGGTTAATACGAAGGATGTAAAGTCTCCATTTTTTTTAATGGCTGAATAGTATTCCATGGTATACATATACCACAGCTTCTTAAAACATTCCTGGGTTGGTGGGCATTTAGGCTGTTTCCACATTTTGGCGATTGTAAATTGAGCTGCAATAAACAGTCTAGTACAAGTGTCCTTATGATAAAAGGATTTTTTTCCTTCTGGGTAGATGCCCAGTAATGGGATTGCAGGATCAAATGGGAGGTCTAGCTTGAGTGCTTTGAGGTTTCTCCATACTTCCTTCCAGAAAGGTTGTACTAGTTTGCAGTCCCACCAGCAGTGTAAAAGTGTTCCCTTCTCTCCACATCCACGCCAGCATCTGCAGTTTTGAGATTTTGTGATGTGGGCCATTCTCACTGGGGTTAGATGATATCTCAGGGTTGTTTTGATTTGCATTTCTCTAATATATAGAGATGATGAACATTTTTTCATGTGTTTGTTAGCCATTCGTCTGTCGTCTTTAGAGAAAGTTCTATTCATGTCTCTTGCCCATTGATATATGGGATTGTTGGCTTTTTTCATGTGGATTAATTTGAGTTCTCTATAGATCCTAGTTATCAAGCTTTTGTCTGATTGAAAATATGCAAATATCATTTCCCATTGTGTAGCTTGTCTCTTTGCTTTGGTTATTGTCTCCTTAGCTGTACAGAAGCTTTTCAGTTTAATGAAGTCCCATTTGTTTATTTTTGTTGTTGTTGCAATTGCCATGGCAGTCTTCTTCATGAAGTCTTTCCCCAGGCCAATATCTTCCAGTGTTTTTCCTATGCTTTCTTGGAGGATTTTTATTGTTTCATGCCTTAAATTTAAGTCCTTTATCCATCTTGAATCAATTTTTGTGAGTGGAGAAAGGTGTGGGTCCAGTTTCAGTCTTTTACATGTAGACATCCAGTTCTCCCAATACCATTTATTGAATAGGGAGTCTTTCCCCCAAGGTATGTTCTTGTTTGGTTTATCAAAGATTAGGTGTTTGTAAAATGTTAGTTTCATTTCTTGGTTTTCAATTCGATTCCAAGTGTCTATGTCTCTGTTTTTGTGCCAGTACCATGCTGTCTTGAGCACTATGGCTTTGTAGTACAGACTAAAATCTGGTATGCTGATGCCCCCAGCTTTATTTTTGTTACAGAGAACTGCCTTAGCTATACGGGGTTTTTCCGGTTCCATACAAAACGCAGAATCATTTTTTCCAAATCTTGAAAGTACGATGTTGGTATTTTGATAGGAATGGCATTGAATAGGTAAATTGCTTTGGGAAGTATAGACATTTTAACAATGTTGATTCTTCCCATCCATGAGCATGGTATGTTCTTCCACTTGTTAATATCCTCTGCTATTTCCTGAGGATTTCATAGTTTTCTTTATAGAGGTCCTTCACCTCCTTCGTTAGGTATATTCCTAGGTATTTCATTTTCTTTGAGAATATGGTGAAGGGAGTTGTGTCCTTAATTAGCTTCTCATCTTGACTGTTATTGGTGTACACAAAGGCTACTGACTTGTGGACATCGATTTTATATCCTGAAACATTACTGTATTTTTTGATGACTTCTAGAAGTCTTGTGGTTGAGTCTTTGGGGTTCTCTAAGTATAAGATCATGTCGTCAGCAAAGAGGGAGAGTTTGACCTCCTCTGCTCCCATTTGGATTCCCTTTATTTCCTTGTCTTGCCTAATTGTATTGGCTAGAACTTCCAGCACTACGTTGAATAGTAAAGGTGACAGAGGACAACCTTGTCTGGTTCCAGTTCTAAGAGGAAAAGCTTTCAGTTTTACTCCATTCAGTAAAATATTGGCTGTGGGTTTGTCATAGATAGCTTCAATCAGTTTTAGAAATGTGCCACCTATGCGTATACTCTTCAGTGTTCTAATTAGAAAAGGATGCTGGATTTTATCAAATGCTTTTTCTGCATCTATTGAGAGGATCATGTGATCTTTATTTTTGCCTCTGTTAATATGGTGGATAATGTTTATAGACTTGCGTATGTTAAAGCAGCCTTGCATCCCTGGGATGAAGCCTACTTGATCATGATGAATGACTTTTTTGATGATAAGCTGTAATCTATTGGCTAGGATTTTGTTGAGAATTTTTGCGTCTATGTTCATGAGTGAGATTGGTCTGAAATTCTCCTTTTGTTTGGGTCTTTTCCTGGTTTTGGTATCAGGGTGATGTTTGTTTCATAGAATGTGTTGGGGAAGATTCCTTCTTGCTCAATTTTTTGGAATAATTTCTGCAGTACAGGAATAAGCTCTTCCTTGAAGGTTTGATAGAATTCTGGAGTGAAGCCATATGGACCAGGGCATTTTTTGGTTGGAAGCTTTTTTATTGTTTCTTTGATCTCGGTGCTTGAAATTGGTCTGTTCAGGAGCTCTATTTCTTCCTGGCTGAGTCTAGGGAGAGGGTGTGATCCCTAATATTGATCCATTTCTTTCACATTGTCAAATTTCTGGGCATAGAGTTTCTGGTAGCATTCAGAGATGATCTCTTGTGTCTCTGTGGGATCAGTTATTATTTCCCCTTTATCATTTCTGATTGAGGTTACTAGAGATTTTACTTTTCTATTCCTCGTTAGTCTGGCCAATGGTTTATCTATTTCATTTATTTTTTCAAAAAACCAACTCCTTGTTTCATTAATTTTCTGAATGATTCTTTTGTTTTCAATTTCATTGATCTCTGATTTGATTTTGGATATTTCTTTTCTTCTACTGAGTTTAGGCTTAGATTGTTCTTCTTTTTCCAATTCCATAAGATCTCTTGTGAGATTGTTGATGTGCTCTCTTTCTGTTTTTCGAATGTAGGCATCTAAAGCGATGAATTTTCCTCTTAAAACTGCTTTTGCAGTATCCCACAGGTTTTGGTAGCTTGTGTCTTCATTGTTGTTATGCTCAAGGAAGTTAATGATTTCCTGTTTTATTTCTTCCTTCACCCATCTGTTATTCAACAGAAGATTGTTTAGTTTCCATGCCTTTGGGTGGGGTCGAGCATTTTTGTTAGAGTTGAGTTCCACCTTTAGTGCCTTATGGTCTGAGAAGATACAAGGTAAAATTTCCATTCTTTTGATTCTGTTGATATTTGTTTTGTGTCCCAGGATATGATCAATTTTGGAGAATGTTCCATTGGGTGATGAGAAGAATGTATATTCTTTATCTTTGGGATGGAGTGTTCTATATGCGTCTATCAAGCACAGTTGTTCTAGGGTCTCATTTAAGTCTCTTATATCCTTGTTTAATTTCTGTTTAGAGGATCTGTCCAGCTCTGTAAGAGGAGTGTTAAGGTCCCCTGTTATGATGGTATTATCAGATATCATATTGCTCAGACTGAGTAAGGTCTGTTTCAAGAATCTGGGAGCATTTAAATTGGGTGCATAGATATTTAGAATTGAAATGTCTTCTTGTTGTAGTTTTCCCTTGACCAATATAAAGTGACCATGTTTGTCTCTTTTGACTTTAGTTGCTTTAAATCCACATGTATCTGAAAATAAGATTGCAACTCCTCTTTTCTTCTGAATTCCATTTGCCTGAAAAATTGTCTTCCAACCCTTGACTCGGAGCTTTAATTTGTCTTTTGAAGCCAGGTGTGTTCTTGCAGACAGCAAATGGATGGCTTGTGTTTTTTAATCCAGTCAACCAATCTATGTCTCTTCAGTGGGGAATTCAAGCCATTAACATTTATGGAGATAATTGATAAGTGTGGTAGTATTCTATTCGTCTTATTTTGTGAGAGTCCATTGCTTAGTTTTATCTTTTGCATCAGTGTGGAGGTTTGGTTCTGTCCTTTAATTTCTGAGTTCTTACTTTGCTGCTGATCCATCATGGTGGTCAGTGTGCAGAACAGGTTGAAGTATTTCCTGTAGAGCTGGTCTTGTGGCGAATTTCCTCAATGTTTGTATATCGGTAAATGATTTGATTTCTCCATCAATTTTGAAGCTTAGCTTAGCAGGGTACAGAATTCTGGGCTGGAAATTGTTCTGTTTAAGTAGATTAAAGGTAGATGACCATTGTCTTCTTGCTTGGAAAGCTTCATTAGAGAAGTCTGCGGTCACTCTGATGGATTTGGCCCTGTAGGTCAACTGGCGCTTACTCCTGGCAGCTTGCAGAATCTTTTCTTTTGTCTTGACTTTGGACAGGTTCATCACAATGTGTCTTGGAGAAGCTCGGTTAGAGTTGAGGCGACCTGGGGTCTGATAGCCCTCTGAAAGCAGTGTGTCAGAATCTCTGGTGATATTTCGGAAATTTTCTTTTATAATAGTCTCTAGTATGGCTTCCATTCCTCTGGGGCATTCTTCTTCCCCTTCTGGAATTCCTATAACTCGTATGTTGGAACACTTCATAAAGTCCCATAATTCTGACAGTGAACGTTCTGCTTTCTCTCTCTTCTTTTCTGCCTCTTTTGCTATCTGAGTTATCTCAAAAACTTTGTCTTCTACTTCTGAAATTCTTTCTTCTGCATGGTCTAAACTGTTGCTGATACTTTCCATTGCATCTTTAAGTTCCCTGATTGACTGTTTCATTTCCTTCAGCTCTGCTATATCCTTTTTATATTCTTCATATTGTTCATCTCTGATTTGATTCTGTTTTTGGATTTCCTTTTGGTTAATTTCCACTTTATTAGCAATTTCCTTCATTGTTTCCATCATTTCTTTCATTGTTTTCAACATGTGTATTCTAAATTCCCTTTCTGTCATTCCTAACATTGCTGTATAGGTGGAATCCTCTGCAGTAGCTACCTCATGGTCCCTTGGCGGGGTTGTTCTGGACTGGTTCTTCATGTTGCCTGGAGTTTTCTGCTGATTCTTCCTCATGAGTGATTTCTTTTATCTGTTTCCTTGCCCTGATTTTCCTTTCACTTCCTCTTGCTCTTTAAGTTCTCGTGCCTGTGGACTAAGGGTTACAGGACCAGAAGGGTGAGAAGGTTGAAGAGCAAAAAAGGGATGAAAGAAAGGAGGACCGAGTGATAAGAAAAAAAAAAAAAAAGAAAAATAGAGAAAGGAGAGGGGGTTGGTAAAAGGAATATTGCCAAAAAAAAGAGAGGCACAGAAAGAGGGAGACAGAGCAATATAGGTGTATAGTAGGGTACTTTGATACAACCTTAAAAAAACCCACCTTCTGGGTGTGCCCAGTGGGGTGGTTCCCTTGAGGTCAGCAGCTCTTTGCTAACCTGATCAGACACAGTACCCCACCTCCACCAAGTAGAGAGGAAAGACAAAAATGCCATAAATCAAACCAAAACAAACAAACAGAAAACTTTACAGGATAAAATTGGGTGGAAAACCAAATAATAGCGGTAGAAACACTAATAAAAATGAAGTTCTAATTATTGAAATAGGCAGCAATGGGAAATTATAATTAAACTAGAAAAATTGAGAAAGAAAAAGGATCTGTATGGAAAACGTTGAACTTAAAAAACAAAACAATGTCAACAGCATCAAAATAAACAAAAAAAACCCCAACCAAACGGAAAAAAAAAAAAAAACAGAACCAAAAACAAAGCAGTATGTATATGATATTGAATATTGTCTGGGCAACACGTGGTCTTCTGGGGTATGAGATGTTAATCACAGTTCTGATAAGACTGGAGGATGCTGGTTTCTCAAACCCCAGCAGGTAGACACCCTAAATCTCTCTTCAGCCCACTTAAAAGGCACTTTGAACTTGTTCACTTGCTGAGCAGAAGCTTTCCCAGGGAAGTGCTTGTTGCTGGAATCACTGCTGAAGTGGCTATCCACTTACCCTGTGTGCCAAAACTGGTCTCCCTCTGCCCTGGAGGGTTAGGGCTGCAAGGTGGCTCAGACCCCACCCTTAGGCTACTTGGTCACTGGGTTACCAGCTCCCACCCTATTCTAGCTCTGCGACCCTGAGGGCGGAGCTTGCCGGGGCAGATCGCTCACAATGGCTGCCTGTGACCCAGAGCCAAACACTATTAGCTCCGTCTGGCTCAGCGGCTCAGACTGGGGCCCTAGACAAAGGCCAAAGTTCTCCGCACTCCCGCTCAGGCTCTCCCCAAGGCAGTTCAGCTGAGTGCCATTCCAAAGACATCAAAACAGTTCACAGGTAAGGCCTTTCTTGTTTGCAGTCTCACTGCTACTGAACTTACAGTTGCGGGCCGGTTTAGACGGATTGAACACACGCGACCACTTGCCGTTTTTCCACTGTTTTAGTCCTCCTCTTGGGGTCCAGAAGTCTCTCGCTGATTCCCTGTATCCTCTCAGGGGTGATGATAGGCAGATCCCACCAGCCAGAGATGCCTGGAGTCCTATCTCCCCAGACTCACGGTGCCCAGATGCAAGGAAGCTGTTACTCGGCTGCCATCTTGCTCTGCCCCGCCCTGTATTCTTTTTTCTTAAACCACTAAGTCACTAACTCAAACCCTTTCTCTTTTTGTTTCTTGCATGGGGCACTCCCTACTCCCATTATAATATTTTTATTTATTTATTTACCTCCCGTAATAGTAGGATAATTCTTCTCCAAAATTTCTGCCTAAGATGAGATCCTAAAAAAATTGTAGGATATGGCCATTCAATATAGATTCCGGAGCCTTAGATGGCAGATGCGAAGTGTGCTGCATAGAATGTGGACCCTTGCAAGCCAGCAGGGATAGAATGCTGCCTGTGTATAGTTGCTCTGCTTGCTGCTAACTGATAAAAGAACAGCACAAAATCATCCCTGCAAGTGTTTTCTCCATTCTGCACCATTATCAGAGAGCCATGGACTGTTCTAATTGTGTGAACTCCCCTGAGTTTCAGAGGTTATCTGACCCACAACCCACCCAAAGACTGGAGCTTGGACATGCTGTATGCTTGGAATGGAGAGGTTTCTTTCTTTTTTTTTTATTTCAGAGAGAGAGTCTCACTTTATTGCCCTCGGTAGAGTGCCCTGACATCAAAGCTCACAGCAACCTCCAATTCCTGGGCTTAGGCAATTCTCTTGCCTCAGCCTCCTGAGTAGCTGGGACTACAGGTACCCCCCCACAACAGCCGGCTATTCTTTTGTTGCAGTTTGGCTGGGGCTGGGTTCGAAACGGCCACCCTCAGTATATGGGACTGGTGCCCTACCCACTGAGCCACAGGTGCTGCCCTGGAGAGGTCTTCATAGTGTCTCTTAAAAAAGATTCTCCAAGGGACCTTCGCTTTGCCCTGTAGCACCTTGTATGATTCTTTGAATTGGGGACACATAGAGCAAGACACGACATAGCTTGCATTTTCCTTGGATTTGTTTTGTAGTAAAGAGATATTATGAACAATTAACTCATTTTAATCAATCTTCTTTTTTGTTTCTGGCCTCTAGGAGACCACAGGATGACATATTCCCATCAATAATAATGGATAGCAAAGGCAGGGATTCTTCTCAGAACTTGAGCGGATGAAGGGTGGATATGTCTCCTCAAGAAGGATACACGTGAAACTTAGTAAATGTAGAATATAATTGTCTTAAAACTATAACTAAGAAAATGCCAGGAAGGCTATGTTAACCAGCGTGATGAAAATGTGTCAAACTTTTATAAAACCAATGTATGGTGCCCCATGATCGCATTAATGTACACAGCTATGATTTAATATTAATAAAAAAATAAAAAATATATATAAAAAAAGAACACATATTACAATCTCTGAGGTAGAGGTACAGGTAGTTTCCCAAAGTCCCAGGTGAGGCCATGTGGGGCAGCTCACGCCAGTAGTCCTGGCACTCTGGGAGATGGAGACGGGTGGATAGCTTCAGTGCACAGGTTCAAGACCAGCCTCAGCAAAAAGCAGGACCCTGTCTCTACTAAAAATAGATAAACTGAGGCAAGAGGATTGCTTGAGCCCCAGAGTTGGAGGTTGCTGTGAGCTATGATGTGATGGCACTCTACCCAGGGTGAGAACTTGAAACTCTGTCTCAAAAAAGAGAAAATTCCTTCTGGGTAGATGCCCAGTAATGGGATTGCAGGATCGAATGGGATCATAAGGACACTTGTACTCAACTGTTTATTGCAGCTCAATTTGCAATCGCCAAAATGTGGAAACAGCCTAAGTGCCCACCAACCCAGGAATGGATTAACAAGCTGTGGTATATGTATACCATGGAATACTATTCAGCCATTAAAAAAAATGAAGACTTTACATCCTTCGTATTAACCTGGATGGAAGTGGAAGACATTATTCTTAGTAAAGCATCACAAGAATGGAGAAGCATGAATCCTATGTACTCAATCTTGATATGAGGACAATTAATGACAATTAAGGTTATGGGGGGGGAAGCAGAAAGAGGGATGGAGGGAGGGGGGTGGGGCCTTAGAGTGTGTCACACTTTATGGGGGCAAGACATGATTGCAAGAGGGACTTTAGCTAACAACTGCAATCAGTGTAACTGGCTTATTGTACCCTCAATGAATCCCCAACAATAAAAAAAAAAAAAAATTGCAAAAAAAAAAAAGAGAAAATTCCCAGGTGATTTTGATGTACCCACATTCCCAACTCTTTCCCACTTTGTCATTTTACACTCTTCATTGATGTTTCTTGTATTACTTTAATAATTAAAATTTGAATAATGAATATTTTATAAAAGTATTTATTAACCTGCACTCCAAACTGGAGGGAAGGAGTGACTCTTTTATCCACCCTCCCTCTTCCTTGATGATTTCGTTTGCAGAATACAGATGCATGATATTTTATTTTATAAAAGAATACCCATTTCTTTATATTTAAAAGAACTACCTAGATAAAAAAAAATGTATGTGGAAACTGCCAGTGAGTGATATGGACAAAGATATATCCATTTAGACATCACAGAGCTCTTAAATGATGGGTCCTGGAGCAACACAGTGCCATTGGTAAAAAACTGTAGTAGTAATTGTGCTCATTGGTTGTATTCCAAGAAAGCTTTTTCTTGGGCAGAAATAGCACTGTAATACAGAAAGATGTATTACCTGGTCTCAGCTTAGAGGGCTCCTATGATAAATTAAAGCTGATTCTAGGCCTAAGGGGATTGCATCATTTGAGAGAAAAAAATAACCACCTAAACCCTGACAATTCTCACTCTCTTTTTGTTTTCCCTTCATTGCCATTTGTTCTGTAACAATGGTACAGTATCCCTCAGAGGTTCATTCCTGGCACATGGTTCTAGGCCAGGCGATAACAGCTTCTCAACTTCATTCAGTTCCGGGAACTCACAGGTTCCCCATTTCACCTGCCCTTATGGCCGACTTCTTTGAGAGCTCCCAGAGAAGTCCAAGCAACCCAGTCAAGGGGCATTGGGCAAGTCGTTCCCCATTTCTAGGCCTCAGTTGTCTTAATTTAATGTCAAGAGATTTTGGCTAAGAAAAGGAGAGCTCAATGAAAAAGTCAAAGTTTTTAAAATAAAGTGTCCTTTCCAGAGCTATCAGTTAATGAGCCTATGACATACTTTTGTCCTGTCTAAAGTCCTTAACATGAAGCTGGTGGAGGAATCCTTCTTCATTCCAATATAAACTCCAACGGTGTTGCTCCTGACCTCACCCACCCCTATGGAAACCAGGCAAGGGCTGAATCTGGAACTCAACACCAACGTTTTCTGGTTCCTTCATGCTCTCCACCCTGTACAGGTCTAGGGAATCCAAATGCTCAGGTTAAAGAAGGCTAAGATGGTTACAGCTGGAAGAGAGGCCACACAGAATTGGGGGAGCGCTAGGGGAAGCAGGCACATTGCCTGGTCTTTTCCATGCCCAAATCTGTCCCCCTCCAAGTGACTGTGTCTTCGCCTGGATTATGCAAATGTGATGTCAAATTTCCCTCTAGTCTCTGAAGTATTTAAATTGGACTTTAGGGATCTGTGGATACCCTGTTGCAGCTGATGCAGGAGGAGACTGCCACTCAGAACAAACTCACTCCTCCAGCAGCAGCCTTAGCATGGCTTGGGATCAGGAACTAAATATGAGCTCTAACAATTCTATGACTGTAAATCTCATATCATAAACTATTATTGTGCTTTCGTGGTATATTAAATTACCTTCTAGTTCACCAACTGGTCTGAGACCTCCCTGAGTGAAAGGACCACATATTCATTCTGTGTCAGTCCCCTGATGTTAGGAACTCAACAGTACTGCAATAAATGAACAAATGAGCTTAGTTTCAGAAGGCCTGGATTTGCATCTTGGAAGAGCCACTCGGAGGTTGCATAAACCTCAGGTTCCTGATCTTTTCTAATCTACCTGGGCCAGCACACAGGTCAGACAGCTTG
Source organism: Nycticebus coucang (assembly GCF_027406575.1). Lineage (NCBI taxonomy): Eukaryota > Metazoa > Chordata > Mammalia > Primates > Lorisidae > Nycticebus > Nycticebus coucang. The sequence continues at coordinate 86,263,759 of NC_069795.1, forward strand.
TACTTGGCACATAGTAAATGATGGTCAGAGAACACTGGGGGAGTGGGAGCAGCAGGCTCTGCCTTTCCCTGCCCTGTGTTTCCATATGAGTCCCTGGGGTGTCACAGTCACCACAGCACACAATGTGCAGAATCTCTGGAAGAGCGGGTGCATGAGACAGGGCCTCTGAATAGTCCCTGCCTCCTGGAGATATCTGGAGATCTTGGAGAGTGTGGTCTGGGTCTGTGCCTCCCACCCTGTTTGCCTCCCTTAATGTCACTGCCCAGCCCTGCCTCTGAAGCCTCCCTCAGGGCCCTGGAACTCCCACTTGGAGCTTCCCTCTGCCCCAGCCCTAGACACCATAGCAACAGGTGCCAGGGTGACATAAGAGGGAGCTGGGTCTTGCTCTATTCTAGTCCTGCTGATGAAGATTTTCAGACCAGAGAGGTTAATTGCCCTGCACCTATCCAGACTCTTTCTGTGTTCCTACCCTCAGGACCATGTGTGCCAGCTTGACCGCTTGTGAGTGGAAGAAAGTATTCTACGAGAAGATGGAGGTGGCAAAGCCGGCAGATAGCTGGGAGCTCATCATAGATCCCAACCTCAAGCCCAGCGAGCTGGCCCCTGGCTGGCAGCAGTATGTGGAGCAGCACGCCTCGGGCAGGTGAGAGGATGGACGGGGAGGGGCCTGAGGCAGCCCTTGGGTCCCAGCCCTGGGTCACCTTCCAAGGAGAGACTCATCCTGGCAACAGCAGGTGGGAACTCAGAGAAAGAACTGCTGGTTGGATTGTGGAGTTCTTGGCTCTAATCCTAGCTCTAATCCCTAGCTCCTGGGAAAGTTATGTTCCATCTTTGGGTCTCATTTTTCCACATTAAATAAGGGATTTACTATCTTCAATGCTCCTGCACTCACTGACATTTAAAAAGTGATTGGAACTGAGGGAAAGCCTCAACTGAGGAGTTGCAGAGGGTGTGCTCTGATCTTGGGTCTGTTCAATTAATCCAATTTGACTTGAATGCAAAATCATTTATTGACCACCTTCTGTGTTTTAGAAACTGGCTCTACTGTAGACTAGCTCTGTGAACCCAGGAATGTCCCTTTCCCTCTTTGGCTCTCTGTTTTTCCATTTACAAAACAGGAGCTTGGATTTAGATGCTTAGTCATGTCCCTTCTGCCTCTGTTACCTTTGGGCCCATGACAAAAAGGTTTAACTTTGGGCAGGACTCCCCACAGTTCCTTAGGGACAGGTATAGGAGCTGTGCTTGTCCACAGAGTAGTCTATTTAAAGCCCATATGCCTCTCCCTCTCCTAGAACATGATTTAGGGTTGGGGCCACAGAAATCCATCCAGACTGCATCAGGGTCATGTGCAAGGTCTGTGTAAGCTCCTTCCCTGGGCCCGTGGATCCAAGGGAGGCCAATAGGTGGCTGTGTTCTGGAAAGGTAGACAGAACTTGGACACAAAGCCTGAGTTGTATACACGTGTATGTTTATGAAACTTCTTGTGGTACAGAATAGTGTTGAGGATGGGAACAGTAGAAGGCAGGCTGTGGGCAGAGAGCCTACATTTGTCCTCTTGCAAGTATTAGCATGAGCAGTATTTGTGACAAAAGACGGAGAGGCAGAGGTTGGCTGGTTCATGTCAATTCAAATCAACTCACAAGGCATCTACTGGGCAGGGGCACTGGCCTAGCACCTAGCTGGCTGCATGGCATGGATGGCTCTCTTACCCTCTGAACCTCAGTCTCAGCTTGGTAAAATGAAGGGTTCACTAGGCGCTTCTTAAGCTACTCTGCCCCCAGGGTGATATTTTTGAATTAAGATCTGGGGCCTGGGTTGATGGAGGGGACACATCTCTGGACTGTTTTGATTTTAAAAGGTGTAGGAGGAGATTGAAAACACAAAACATGTAAGCTGGCTGGTAGGTGGGCGCTAAGGCCTGGAACTTGAGTGCCAGGGCTCAGGAGTTTAGGAGTTAAGGTTGGGTTCATAGCTCCTCTTGCCTCCCGGCTCCCCTAGTCTTATTCTAGGCTGATGACCTATAACTTCCAGCGGACTGAGCCAAGGCTGGAGGACTTCTGCCCTTGTGCTTATTCTATGCACAGGCTCACTTCACCTCTAAGCCTGAAGGTGACCTGCAGCACTGGCCAGCATGGCGGTAGTGGTGGGGGGAACCCCTTCTGGCTCAAGACCGATGAGGCACCTCTGCCAACCCTGCCTTAGGCTGTTGAATGTTCATGTTGTCAGACTCTGGGGGTCAGGGGCTGGTTTGGCTTCATCACTATCCCACAGCCCGGCCAAATGGTGCTTCGCATATGGTAGGTGGTAGGTGGTGTCTGTTGGATTAAATTGATCCTTCATCAGAGGCCCTTCACAGTCACTGTACAATGGGCCCAGAGAAGGTCAGTGATGAGGACTCAGGCCAAGGGACACTCAACTGCCTAGGAAGCCTCTATAACAGAGTAGGAGGATGGAACTCATCATCAGGGATGGAAGGAAGTGCCATGGAGGTAAGGAGTGCTTTGTCACTGAAGGCGTGCAGGCACTGCCAAGGGTGGAGGGCGTGTGGCTTGGCTAGGTGATCTCCAGACAGCCTCCTCCATGCTCCCCAAGGCTGGGGCTATAGGGCCCAGGTTAGACTAAGTGGCCTGTGGCATGTAAGTATGTACATGTGTTTGTGTGTGTGGGGGTGAGGGTGGGGCTGGAAAGAGGATCAGAATGCACATTCTCAATCCCTGCTACAGAGCTAGAGTGGGATCTAGAGATTACTCGTTAGGAGATTGGGGAGTGTCCTTCGTTAAGGTGTAGGCACTGAATATGGTAGTCCTTCCTGGGTCTAGTCCACTCCGCCATCTGCCCATCCATCCATCATGTTATTCCTGAGGACCTGCAGTGTGCCAGGGATTGTACTGGGACAGTTGAAGGCATCTCTTATCCCCAGAGCAGTCAGATGGCACAGGTCACCCTGGCCCCTTATCAGAGCTGCAGGAGGTCACAGAGGAAGGACCCTGATTGAACACCATCACAGTGCATCTCACAGATGAGAAATAGAGCCCAGAGAGAGGGGTGACCCTGCCCAGCGTCCAGGCACAAGGCCTGAGTGCATTAGGCTTGGGAGGAGCTCAGATGGCAGGTGTGTGCGCAGGAGAGAGGCTCCACAGCACTGCTGGATGACAGATGGCTCCAGAGCTGGCTCTGAGGATGCTACTGGGTCCCAGGGGCCCAGCAGGAGGAGGCCTAGCCAAGGAACCCACAGGGTGGTGAATACCCTGCCTCCCCCTTCAGGCACACGCACACAGGCAGCTGCTGGGAGGCCCACCTTCTCCGTCAATCCTTCCCCTCCCTGCAGGTTCCACTGCTCCTGGTGCTGGCACACCTGGCGGTCGCCCCACATGGTCATCCTCTTCCACATGCACCTGGACCGTGCCCGGCGGATGGGCTCGGTGCGCATGCGCGTCTTCAAGCAGCTGTGCTACGAGTGCGGCTCGGCGCGGCCGGACGAGTCCAGCATGCTGGAGGAGAACATCGAGAGCCTGGTGGACAACCTCATTACCAGCCTGCGCGAGCAGTGCTACCGCGAGGATGGAGGCCAGTACCGCATCCACGTGGCCAGCCGCCCGGACAGCGGGCCGCACCGCCCCGAGTTCTGCGAGGCCTGCCAGGAGGGCATCGTGCACTGGAAGCCCAGCCAGAAGCTGCTGGCAGAGGAGGCCAGCACCTACGCCTCCGACGCCTGCAAGCCGAGGGCCCAGGGGTGCTGGGGCTACAACTTCTTCTCCCTTCGCTGGTGCCTCTTCTGGGCCTTCCTCGGCCTGCTCGCTGTCTACCTGCAGTTCTCATTCCGCAGCTCCTCCTTCCTTTAGTGGAGCTGGGTAGGGCAGGAAGGAGGGCGCACCGGGTGGGAGAGCAGACGGTGGGGGGTGGCTCTGCACCTGCTGCGGATTCACTACGGCTCTGCACAACCCAGTCGCCTCTCTGGGCCTTAGTTTATTCCTCTGCAGAATGAGGGATTTGCTTTAAAAGATATTCAATGGGGGGAGGAGAGAAGGGTCTCCTGGAGGCTTTAGAACTTAGCAGGACTGCTGTCAGTACTAAGTGCGCAGGGAGGGATCTTCTTTCCCCTTCCCCCTCCTTTACGCCCCCTTTTGCTTCATTTCCATGTCTCATCCCCCATTAGGACCCCACTAGGCTCAGTCTTGATCCTGCCCCATTCTAAAGCTCCTTTTCAGCTGCCTCTGAACATCCAGCCACGGTTCCTCTTGGAGAGGCCAGCAGCCCCATCCAGTGCAGAGGGACAAGGTCACCTGGTTCCTTTCCTGGAGAGCCTGCTCTGACCATTCTGAAATGTTCATGTTTATACTCTGGTGCTAAGGGACTGACTGGTGGGAATGATCTAGAGATACTCTATCTACTATGTTGGCCACCAGCCATATGTGGCTATTTATATTTAAATAAACTAAAATGAAATAAAATTTGAAATTCAGTTCCTCAGTTGTTCCAGCCATAGATCAAGTGAGTAGTAGCCACACATGTGGATGGTGGCTAACATGCTACAGCCTGCAGATATAGAACATAATCACAGACATTTCTGTTGGGCAGCACTGGTCCAGAGCTTGCGAGGCGGGCACAGATTTGAAGGTGCAGCATGATGGACTCTGGGGGCAGGTGTGGGGGGGGTTGTGTGTGGTAAAGGTGTACAAATACTGTCAACATCTGCACCCCTGGCTCTCAGTTGATTAGATTCTGTGGGTCCCAATGCTGTCTTTCCTCATGTCCTGGGAGGAGATGAAAAATGGGTCTGGTCACCTGGGTCTGGGACAGGAAGTAGATCAAAGGGTGAGGTGCCAATTTTGTGTGGCTCCTTTGCAGGGCTCAGATGCCACGGATGCTACAATTGTGTCTTGAAGGACCAGAATCACACACACACACACAATGTGTCCAAAAGTAGGTTGTCAAACAAAAGGAAGGTTGAGGGGTCTAAGGTGGTTTGCCAAATAAAACGTGGAGAACCAGGAAAGGGAAAACAGGCTGCATAGACACCATACCCTCAACAAGTCCACTTTTGGAGTATTAGACTGGGCTTGAATTTCTTGAGATGGACCAGGCATAACTTGTTTTAGTTTAGGGTGCTCCTGGGATGGGTTTCCATGACCACTTTTCGTTAGTGCTTTCACAGGAGTCGGTCCTAGACAGCTGTGGTGCTGCCGGCACTTCCTCTGTAAACTTTCTTGGCACCCCAAGGTATGTGGCCATGGCTCTGGCGGCCTGGCAGCATGCTTCTAGAAGGCCCTCTGTTAGATACCCACCTTCTCATATTGAACATGGAAGCCCATGTCCTGGGAGGCTTGGCTGTGTGACATCCTGAGAACAGAGATAAGTCTGAGGAGACGAGAACTGAGTTGTGAGGAGGTGATGAGAATGCATTAAAGGTACAATTTCTGGCTTTTCTTTTTCAAGAAGAAAGCTGGCAGACTTGTTGAAATTCATCACAAGGTGACAGAGTGTGGGACAGAAAGTAGATCACGCTGTGGATTGTACATATGATCCTGCGCTCTGCAGAGATATTTATAAGACAGGGCACCACTCCCTAGCCATGAGGCAGGGAGGTGCTCCTCTGTCATCTTGCATAAAAGTACCTTGTGGCAGATTTGGTAGCTTTCCTAGTTCCTGGGAACAATGGGACCAAGGGCAGATGAGGCTTTTCCAGGTGAGAGCAAGGCTATGTGTCTCATTTTTTGGTGGCGGGGGTAGGGGGAGGGCAATTGCCAAGGGGAAGCGTGAGCAGTGGAGACAGGCAGCACCTGTCTCTCAGCAGGTGCTCTTTTGGCCCATCTATGAGGCCACTCCAGGAGGGGAAATTCATTTGTTGTACCTATTCTCTCAGGTGTAGCTGTGACTTGGGCAGTTTGACTCATGGTGGGGGTCAGATGACACTGTGTTGATTGTTGACCGGAAAAGGAAACAGAAGCTCTCCTGGTCACACTCTTTTTTTTTTTTTTTTTTTTTATTACCATTGGGGATTCTTGGAGGGTACAGAGAACCAGGTTACGGTGATCGCATTTGTTAGGTAAAGTCTCTCTTATAATTGTGTCCTGCCTCTAAGAAGTGTGTCATACACTGTGACCCCTTACCCCCTCCCTCGTTGCCTCTCTCTGCTCCCACCTTCCCCCACCCCTCACCATGTACTAGGTCATCAATTGTCCTCATATCAGAATTGAGTGCATTGGGTTCTTGCTTCTCCATTTTTGCAATGCTTTACTAAGAAGAACGTGTTTCAGTTCCATCCGGGTTAATACAAAAGATGTAAAGTCTCCATCCTTTTTAGTGGCTGAATAGTATTCCATGGTATACATCTGCCACAGCTTGTTAATCCATTCTTGGGTTGGTGGGCATTTAGGTTGTTTCCACAGTTTGGCAATTATAAATTGAGCTGTGATAATTGCTCTTAATTGCTCCCTGAGAGGCACATTTTTCTAAGGTCCACCTTAGAGCCTCTGCCCTAAGCAGGATCTGAGAACTGGAGGTGAGGTTCAGGGCTAGAGTGGTCAGATGTGCTCTCAGAGGGCTTCTTTGAGCACTGTGCCCTTTTGACACGCCCCTGACTGAGCAGGCTGGGTTTATTCTTATGCAGCTATGGCAGGAGGTGCAGGTGGTTTGTCCAGATTCCTCTGTGGATCTACAAGAGCAAAGAACTATGCAGTGTGGAAGAATCTCTGCCCGTTTTTGGTGGGGGGAGCAAGAGAGGAGCAGGAAGAGCACCAGGCTGCAGTGGGGGGGAGCGGGTGGGAATGGGGAGCATGTGAGGCAGGAAGAGCACCAGGCTGCAGTGGGGGGGAGCGGGTGGGAACAGGGTGTGTGTGAGGCAGGAAGAGCACCAGGATGTAGTGGGGGTGAGCGAGTGGGAACGGGGTGTGTGTGAGGCAGGAAGAGCACCAGGATGTAGTGGGGGTGAGCGAGTGGGAACGGGGTGTGTGTGAGGCAGGAAGAGCACCAGGATGTAGTGGGGGTGAGCGAGTGGGAACGGGGTGTGTGTGAGGCAGGAAGAGCACCAGGATGTAGTGGGGGTGAGCGAGTGGGAACGGGGTGTGTGTGAGGCAGGAAGAGCACCAGGCTGTAGTGGGGGGGAGTGGGTGGGAACAGGGGGCATGTGAGGCAGGAAGAGCACCAGGCTGCAGTGGGGGTGGGTGGGGGGGAACAGGGGGCGTGTGAGGCAGGAAGAGCACCAGGCTGCAGTGGGGGGGAGTGGGTGGGAACAGGGGGCGTGTGAGGCAGGAAGAGCACCAGGCTGCAGTGTGGGGGAGTGGGTGGGAACAGGGGGCGTGTGAGGCAGGAAGAGCACAGGCTGCAGTGGGGGGGAGTGGGTGGGAACAGGGGGCGTGTGAGGCAGGAAGAGCACCAGGCTGCAGTGTGGGGGAGCGGGTGGGAACAGGGGGCGTGTGAGGCAGGAAGAGCACCAGGCTGCAGTGTGGGGGAGCGGGTGGGAACAGGGGGCGTGTGAGGCAGGAAGAGCACCAGGCTGCAGTGTGGGGGAGCGGGTGGGAACAGGGGGCATGTGAGGCAGGAAGAGCACCAGGCTGCAGTGGGGGGGAGCGGGTGGGAACAGGGGGCATGTGAGGCAGGAAGAGCACCAGGCTGCAGTGTGGGGGAGCAGGTGGGAACAGGGGGCGTGTGAGGCAGGAAGAGCACCAGGCTGCAGTGTGGGGGAGCGGGTGGGAACAGGGGGCGTGTGAGGCAGGAAGAGCACAGGCTGCAGTGGGGGGGAGCGGGTGGGAACAGGGGGTGTGTGAGGCAGGAAGAGCACCAGGCTGCAGTGGGGGGGAGTGGGTGGGAATGGGGAGTGTGTGAGGCAGGAAGAGCACCAGGCTGCAGTGTGGGGGAGCGGGTGGGAACAGGGGGCGTGTGAGGCAGGAAGAGCACCAGGCTGCAGTGTGGGGGAGCGGGTGGGAACAGGGGGCGTGTGAGGCAGGAAGAGCACCAGGCTGCAGTGGGGGGGAGTGGGTGGGAACAGGGGGCATGTGAGGCAGGAAGAGCACCAGGCTGCAGTGGGGGGGAGTGGGTGGGAACAGGGGGCGTGTGAGGCAGGAAGAGCACCAGGCTGCAGTGTGGGGGAGCGGGTGGGAACAGGGGGCGTGTGAGGCAGGAAGAGCACAGGCTGCAGTGGGGGGGAGTGGGTGGGAACGGGGAGTGTGTGAGGCAGGAAGAGCACCAGGCTGCAGTGTGGGGGAGCGGGTGGGAACAGGGGGCGTGTGAGGCAGGAAGAGCACCAGGCTGCAGTGGGGGGGAGTGGGTGGGAATGGGGAGTGTGTGAGGCAGGAAGAGCACCAGGCTGCAGTGTGGGGGAGCGGGTGGGAACGGGGCGTGTGAGGCAGGAAGAGCACCAGGCTGCAGTGTGGGGGAGCGGGTGGGAACAGGGGGCGTGTGAGGCAGGAAGAGCACCAGGCTGCAGTGGGGGGGAGTGGGTGGGAACGGGGGGCATGTGAGGCAGGAAGAGCACCAGGCTGCAGTGTGGGGGAGCGGGTGGGAACGGGGGGCGTGTGAGGCAGGAAGAGCGCCAGGCTGCAGTGTGGGGGAGCGGGTGGGAACAGGGGGCGTGTGAGGCAGGAAGAGCACCAGGCTGCAGTGGGGGGGAGTGGGTGGGAACAGGGGGCGTGTGAGGCAGGAAGAGCACCAGGCTGCAGTGGGGGGGAGTGGGTGGGAACGGGGGGGAGTGTGAGGCAGGAAGAGCACAGGCTGCAGTGTGGGGGAGCGGGTGGGAACAGGGGGCGTGTGAGGCAGGAAGAGCACCAGGCTGCAGTGGGGGGGAGTGGGTGGGAACAGGGGGCGTGTGAGGCAGGAAGAGCACCAGGCTGCAGTGGGGGGGAGTGGGTGGGAACGGGGGGGAGTGTGAGGCAGGAAGAGCACAGGCTGCAGTGGGGGGGAGCGGGTGGGAACGGGAAGTGTGTGAGGCAGGAAGAGCACAGGCTGCAGTGAGGGGGGAGCTGGTGGGAATGGGGTGTGTGTGTGGCTCTGGGTTCACTCTGTCACGGACAGATGGGCTCAGCTGAGCCTGCACAGAACATGTGGCCTGCGGGGCCATTGCTCAACTGCGGACACACGGTGGCCTCTGGGAAGATGAATGGCAAGGAGCTTAGGAAGTAAGTGGCCTGGAGGGCTGTCCAGCCCCTGCCTTGGTCTACTCTGGGAATCTTAAGAGGACATGAGGGGACAGATTAGGACAAAGTGGTGTCAGCAGCATCTCTTACTGAAATTGCCATTTGTGGGGCTGGGAATAGACAGCCAACATTGTGTCAAGAAGTAGGTTATGCTTTAGATGGTCAGCACAGCTGGGGCATCTGAGGTGAGGACTGTGAGTGGAGAATCCTTGAAAATGGATGTGGGGGAAGAAGGCTACAACAGATGTAAAGAGGTGGGGTCTGGGGAAAACTCCAGAAGATGAGCAGACTCTACTCCTTCCCTGGCAGCTCATCTTCTCAGTGTACAAATATATCTATGTCTATTTCATGGTTAACTAGAATGACCCTCCTCTGACTTCACCTGCCCCTCTGACTGCCATGTAATATATATTTTTTATTTTTTCAAGGTCAGGTTTCTCAAGGGAGTAGGTAACATTTATCTCCAAGTCTTAATTTACTCCTAACTCCATGGAAGTCTCACTTTCAGCTTTCTGAGGCTGCCACCCAGCACCCATTGCCAGAGCATTGGCCTTTTTCTGTCCTGCCCTGCCCTAGGTTCCCCTTGCAGTTCACGGCCCCTCCTTGGAGATCCCGTGACAACGCCTGCTCCTCTGTCCCCTACTTCCCTTTTCTCCCTGCTGTGACATTCTTTGTGAGCACCCTTCCCCTACCCGTGCTGCATGCGCCCGCCCGTGTGCCCTGGGCTCCTCTCTCTGCTCATGTTTCCTCAGTGACACACAAGACTACTGTCCCCCCGTGTGGACTCCCGTCTTTAGAGTTCCTCCAGCATTCTCCTGAGCTCCAGGCCCGCACCACAACTGACCTGTTCACAGGGAGCTCTTCTCAAAAGCAGCATGGCTGAACCTGGTCTTCTTGCTTCTCAGCAATCTGGATGTTATCCCCCAATCCTCCCTCACAGTCCTACTCCATCCCCACCGACTGGTCACCATGTCCCACACCCTGTTGACTGTTCTTCCCAAGCACCTTGAGGTTGATCTTCCTTCTTTCCTTCCCACTTACTGCTGCCCAGATCCAGGCCTCTGGCGTCTCTTGCCTCAGCAGCCTCCTTACTAATCCTCAGGCCTGTACCTTCCCCACTTTTCATCCAGCTTCCACTCTGCCACTGTCCTCGGGGTGATTCGCTAATTGTCAGACATGATCAGCACACTGCCCGGCTCAGACTCTTCCAGACCTCTCTCCTGCTATTGGGTACAACTTGGACTCATTAGAGGGGCAGATCTCACTTCTCAGCTAGTAGTTCATGGAACTCCCCCAACATCTGCTGCCATAATTATTTCCTGTGTGTGAGGTGCTGTGCTGTGCCCTGTATGTACACTGTCTCATTTAATTCTGAAAACAACCGTTTGAGGCAGCTACTATTATTATCCCCATTTTATGGCTGATGAGGTTAAGAAACTGGCTTTTGGTGACTTAGTGGTAGGTGCTAAGGTTGAAATGCAACTCAGTCTGATCTCAGAACTTGAGTTATGAATCACTGCATCATCCTGCTCCTGGAATCCAGTCGATGCTCTTTGAACTCTGCTACTCACAATTCCAAGAACACCTTCCCCAGCTGGTTTGCAAAGTTTGTTCCTTCAGTGTCTGCTAGGGCATTAGTTCCCTGCGACCCATCATGCACAGCCCAGGCAGCGTTAGGGTTTCCTCACCTTGAGGCCACCTCTGCCACCACACTTACCATGTCGTGTTGTCATTGCTTGCTTGTATGTGTGACGTGTTCAGCACTTGGCACAAAGTAACTGTTAAATCAGAATGCCTGACTGACCAAATTCTTACTTTGTTGAATGAAACGGAGTGCTGTCCAGTTTTGTAAGCCTTGCAAACTAGTTAGTTTAAACCTGGAATGGGAGCCCAGACTGGCAAGAAATAAAGAATTAAGTATCCATTTGACCAGTATGACATGTACGGAAACTCAGCTCAGGTAGCTGGCAAGGACCACGGCACCTCACCCAAAGGGCAGAGACTCCTAACATTGGGATGACCACTGGATTTCAAACCAGTGTCTGAAGGCAGAAAGGGAAGTTGGGCTTAGAGAAACCTGGAGACAGGGATGTCTGAGAAACGTGCAAAAATTGCTGAAATAATTGAAAAGTTTATGAGAAAACTCTTGCAGACACTTGGTGCAGGGTGAACCCAGTGCTTCTGTACGTTTGTTGCCCTAAGAAGGAGTGACGATTTGTTCCCCACCTCCATGAGTGTGTGTCATGAGGGACTTACTGTAATATTTGTATTTCTGTCTGTGTCCTGTAACGACACCAGTATTGCAGTGTGGTGCTCTGTAACCTTCATGTGCATCTTGGTGCTGATTTGGGACCACTGAGCAAAGAAATGGTTTTCACTGATTGCTGGTTGGCTGTTGTTTGTAGAGGACCTGATGAAGACAGTGAGGTATGCAAAAAATGCCGGGCTGGGAGTCTACCAATCTGGGATCAGTACAATAATACAGTGGAATGGGCCCAGGACCAACACATTACCATTCCTGGAAGAACCAAGCAAAGAGTATGTTCTAAGAAATACAGTTGCACGCATTAATTTTCATTCGACATACAGCTATTTTGGTCTGCTTATCTCAAGAATGAGGATCACAAGATAGTAAGACATAGTCCCTGACTTGGAGGGATTATGATGGGTGGGTGGGGGGTCCAATGTGTGCTAAAGAGTGCTGTGCTGGGAAAGGGAGGAGCCTGATCAGAGCTCAGGATGAAGCGTTAGGCCTGGTTTTTCAGAGAGGAGACACAAAGAGGTATGTTTAAAGGATGTGTAGAAGTAGATGGGGAGATTCTGACAGGCAGCCAAGAAAATCCCAGCTCAAATGAAGAAAAAGGAAGACCCAGAGGCAAAGCCTTTATATTTAAGAATGAGTGAGCATCCAGCAAGTACCAGAGAGAGCAGGAGGATGGAGCTGGAGTGGGGAGAGGGGTGGTGAGGGAGAGCTGGGGGACGGAGCTGGAGAGCTGGGTGGTTGTGCGTCTTGGAACCCTGGCTGGAAATAGGGGAAATAACCCAAGGTAGACTAAAGTTGGATGAAGACAGCTCTTTGTCCCAAATAAGGAATAAAGTCATTCTGTGGGCAGGAGGGTTCTGATGCGTGATAGACATTTTATTGTCATCTATATAACTTTTATTTTTTTCTTTTTTATTGAGACAGGGTTTTGCTCTGTCCACCAGGCTGGAGTACAGTGACATCAGCCTCACTCACAGCAACTTCAAACTCCTGGGCTCAATTGATCCTCCTGTCTCAGCTTCCCATTTAGCTGAGACTACAGGCATGTGCCACCATGCCTAATTTTTCTATTTTTTGTAGAGCTAGGGTCCCACACTTGCCCAGGCTAGCTAGTCTTGCCCAGGTTGGTCTCAAATTCCTGAGCTCAAGAGCTCCTCCTCCCAACTTGATCTCCCAGAGTGCAAGGATTACGGGTGTGAGCCACCGCACCCAGCCTAGGACTTTTCTTTAAAGACAAAAATATAGACATTAAAATGCCTGTATATTCTGAACTATGCACTATGCATACACTGATGGAAGGTTTCAGTGCATTCTGATCTTTCTCCATCCAGCTTTGTTCCTCATGAAATAGCTTCAATTCTCGTCTTTAAGTATAGAAATGAATGATCTCTTTAACTGCTCTGTGAGTAATGATAATTTGGGCTACAAATTATAAAACTAATAACTTTAGTCAAGTAATACAGAAAGCTTTTTATTTAATGCTGGAAATAAAGTCAATTAACTAATCCAATAATGAGTAAAACCAGGCAATTTGTTTCTGGACTCAATTGTTCACACATGTTGAATTCAACTGAGGACAGTGATAATAAAGATGATTTTCCTTTTTGCTTTTTTTGGTTCCCTCCTGTTTGTTGCTGCAAGAAAAATCAATTACTCCTTTAAAAATATACATATATCATACTCATTATTTGTAGTGGATTCCTTGTTCAAGCTTCAATGTTTCTAATAAAATAAAATACATAGAACTGTTTACTTTGTGTGTGTTTGTATTCGTTTATCAAATTGTGTATATAAAGGAGAAAAAGAAAGCAGCCACTGACACCTGGGAGCCCATCTGACACTCACCGTCAGGCTGTGGTGCCCTCCTGTCGCACATGAACAATTCCCAGCACCCAGCTCATCCGAGGCCGCTCTAGGATGACAACAGATCATCCCAGAATGAGACGTCCAAGACCACTTCATAATCATATCTGCAATAGCCTTTTTTTTTTTTTTTTGAGACAGTCTCATTTTGTTGCCATTGGTAGAGTGGTACTTTGTTGCCCTCTGTAGAGTGCTATGGTGTCATAGCTCACAGCAATGTCAAACTCTTGGGCTCAAGGGATCCTCTTGGCTCAGCCTCCTGAGTAGCTGGGACTGTAGGCACCCACAACACCCATCTATTTTTTTTAGAGATGTGGGTCTCACTCTTATTTAAGTTGGTCTCAAACTCCTAAGATCAAGTAATCCAACAGCCGTGGCCCCCCAGAATGCTAGGATTACAGGGGTGAGTCACTGCACGGGCCCTAATCATATCTGAATATAGATAGAAATGTGGACGTTGTCCAAATCACAAAAATGATAAAAGAACCCCCATCCTGGCCAGGAGGAGTGGCTGCTGCTTCTTTACCAATTACAGCTTCAGCCTCTTTCTCTTGTCATCTTCTAGAGAAGCATCATTATCACACCCCGTCACACAACGAGCCTCACTTTCTGACAGCATCCAATTCAGAGCAAAGCTCCACTCAGGGGAAGCTTCCCTCAAATCACCTAACACATGCTCACCTGCTGCCACGTATTCTTTCTAACACCCTCTTACCAAGACTTTCTCAGGTTCTCAAGGCATCCTTGTTTGCAGCAGTGAGTCAAAATGCCTAGCTGTGTTCAGTGACCATGTGAACACTGAACATGGTCACTGAACATGGTCACTGTGTTTTGGCGGCCTTTGGCTTAGAGATATTGACAAAGAGATGGTATATTTCTTTTTTCTTTCTTTTCTTTTTTTTTTTTTTGCAGTTTTTGGCCGGGGCTGCGTTTGAACCTGCCACCTCCAGCATATGGGGTTGGCGCTCTACTCCTTTGAGCCACAGGCGCCGCCCAAGAGATGGTATATTTCTTTCTCCTGTGTCTGTGAGGAGCACAGTTGTTTCAATGAACTTAAAACAAAACAAAACAAAAATGTGGAAGGTTTTTTTTTTTTTTTTATCTGACTGTAATACTCTTAACTGAGAAATTAAAACCAACAAATTGGCCAAGATAAAATAAAATTCAAGTATCTATCTTAAAAGCATGTTTTAAATGTTGGGATTAAAAATGAAACAGAATATATTTGCAGCTGATTTAGAAGTCAAGAAAAGGGAAATGCCCTACATATAGAAATTTGTTTTAATGCTTCTAAATCCTTTAAACATTTATTTTATAGTATTGTTAGACCTTTAAATCATTTTTTTCTATAGAAGGTCACAAATAAATGTCTAATGATTATCTTTGCATCTTTAGAAAATACATTTTTACCCACATTTTTATATCTATTTCAGAATATTACATCAGCTATTAATTCTTTTGGTAAATGGGAAGGAATTTAACTCCAGTCCCCAATTTTGTTGGCATTTTAGGGCCAGGTGCAGTGGCTGACACCTTTAATTCTCTATATATTGGGAGGCCAAGGCAGGAGGATCACTTGGGCTCAGGAGTTCAAGACCAGTCTGAGCAACACAGTGAGATTCCATCTCTACAAAAAATAGAAAAATTATCCAAATACGGTGGTGCATGATTATAGTCACAGCTACTTGAGAGGCTGAGGCAGGAGGATCACTTGAGCTCAGGAGTTTGAAGTTGCTGTGAGCTATAATGATGCCACTGCACTCTAGCCCCAACATCAGAGAGAGACTTTGTCTCACAAAAAAGGAGAATAATTTAGTATTGTATAATTAAATTAATAGAATATTTTATAGCTCATGCATTATTTTTCATGAATTATATTAGACATACACATTATATTTCACAATATTGATAAGAAATTTAGTAATAAACTTTAAAATTTTACAAGTTTCTTTCTCCTCATCATTTTTATACCAGCTTATTCCTTTTCTGCTTCCTTATTTTGTCATTTTCTTCCTTTCATTTGAAGCGCTTTGGTGAGTAGCAGTTTCTGGAAGAGTATATGAGTTGTCTGTCTCTTTAGGAATAGATTTCTGTTGTTTTCAGGCATAAAAAATAGCTGGCAAAGCATTTCATTCTATGATCAAAAATTTTATGTTTTTCTCTCAAAACTTGGAAGACATTATTTCAATGTCTTCTGCAATTTATCGTGGCAGAGTAAAATTCTGCTATCAGCTTAATGTTCTTTTCCTTGTACTGTGCCTGATGTAATGTAAAAAAAGTATATATATACACACGTATTATTAATGTAAAATAGTGCATTAAAAATAGAAGTGTCAAAAATGTATACACATTTTAAGAAAGGAAAAGACTGTATTAAAATTGTAATACTCAATATATACTGATAGCAAAAGATAAATACAAGTCACATTGGAGCACCTCTTACAATTTCAGAAGTCAAACATAACTTGAGAATTACAATTTCATTATAGCTTTTTCCTTTCTCAAAACGTATGCACATTTTTTGGAACCCTCTGTATATATAAAAGAGATAGCCTCATAAATCTTATAGAGAACACAAACTAAATAGTTTCTGAGGGCTTTCAGTTGTTTGTTTTATTGTTTCTTGTAGTGCCTTTGTCCATAGGGGAGATGGAGACATTTACTCTGATTCTTCATATGGTTTTTATGTGTTTGAATTATAATATTCAAACACATAAAAGATGCTTAATACTTTTCTCTGCTTATTTGCACAGTGGAAGTGTGCAAATAAGGGGAGAAGTTCTATCTGATGTTATGTGGTATCTCTTCAAATAGTTTGGTTTCAGACAAAAGGAGAACTTATTTTGCCTACGTTTTCTTTACCAGACAGAGGTCTTATTGCCAAAGGTGTGGGAGAAAAGGGGCTTTACTCCAATTCAGTTACCACTCCCCCAATGGCATAGAAATATGGCAAAACGTTTCCTTTCCCTGTTTTGCTATAGATCAAGTTGTAGGGGCCCTGCTGCTTTTACTGCTTGGCTTGAAAACCCTTACTAGGGATTGACCTTGGCAGTCTTTCCTTGCTTTACATTTCACACAATTCTAATCTAGGAATTAGTGCAGTGACCAGATGCTCACTGTGTGGGGACTTGGAGCGGCTCCAGAAGCAGGGGAGTGATTTGTCCGCACTGACTGTCCTTCTCCCTGTCCTCATCTGCAGACTTGTCTCAGGATATCGGGGGGATGCTCTGTTCTTAGTATAACACAGAACACCACTGCGGCCTCTGGTCACTACAACCTGGAGATTTCTCCCACCAACAATCAATCAATTCTCTGGTAGGTTCTGCAGGAGATTCTCCAGTGAACACTGGCAGGATGTCCTCCCATTCAATTCAGTTCTGACAGTATTACCTGGAAGAGATGGCATCAGATCCCACAGGTGGAGAGCTCAGTTCCACAAGACTGCCCCCCTTTCAGACGTCATTCACATGCATAGGTTGTGACCTGCTGTTCAGATTGACTATGAACTAGAGTTCCTGCAACTCCCTCCTTGGGCTCAGTTAATTTTCTAAAGTGGCTCACAGAAACGTATTTACCAGTTTATTAGAGAGGTTATTACAAAGGCTACAGGTGAATAGATGCATGGGAGGTGAGGGGGAAGGGGCACAGAGCTTCTGGGCACACCACCAGCACTGTTCAGCAACCCTGTAAACCCCACTCCTTTGAGTTTTTATGAAAGCATTATTACATAGGCATGCTTGATTAAATCATCGGCCACTGGTGATCAATTTAACTTTCAGCTCCTCTCCCCACTCAGGACTTTGAGTGGGTGGAGCTGATAGTCCCAACCCTCTAATCTTACTTGGTCTTTCTAGTGAACCGCCCATCTGAAAGTCACACAGGGTCTGCCAGCCACCAATCACAGCATTAGCATACAAAAGATCCTCCTATTACTTCTTAGATTCCAAAGATTTTATGAGATAAATGTCCGAAAACAGGGACAGGTACACATTTCACACTATCACACCCTACCAACCACTCTAAGCTTGAGAATGTTAATAATGCTCTTGTGCTAGGGTGAGGGCAAGTGCTCTTTTCCTCTCACTCCTACAAGGAGCTTTTCCTTTGCACATGGAGACCCACAGATGGTCCACACTCAGTCTTACAATGACTGCCACTGGGCTGTACACACACTTCCCAGCCTCTGTGGCTTGTAGCTGTTGAACATCTGTGGTTTCCAGTACTTACAGATCTCTTCCCCCTTGGCATTCCAATGGGAAATTTGAAAAGTTTGGAGGGTTTTACTAGTTGGTGCACGGGTTGAATTCATTATCTTGAATCTGACATTAGTACTTCTAATTTGTATTTTAAAAATGACAAAGGTTTAATAACCAGAATCCACAGAGAACTCAAACGCATTAGCAAGAAAAGAACAAGGGATCCCATCGCAGGCTGGGCAAGGGATTTGAAGAGAAACTTCTCTAAAGAAGACAGGCGCGCGGCCTTCAGACATGAAAAAATGCTCACCATCTTTAATCATCAGAGAAATGCAAATCAAAACTACTTTGAGATATCATCTAAGTCCAGTGAGACTAGTCTATATCACGAAATCCCAAGACCAGAGATGTTGGCGTGGATGCGGAGAAAAGGGAACACTTCTGCACTGCTGGTGGGAATGCAAATTAATACATTCCTTTTGGAAAGATATATGGAGAACACTCAGAGATCTAAAAATAGATCTGCCATTCAATCCTGTAATTCCTCTGCTGGGCATATACCCAGAAGACCAAAAATCACATCATAACAAAGATATTTGCACCAGAATGTTTATTGCAGCCCAATTCATAATTGCTAAGTCATGGAAAAAGCCCAAGTGCCCATCGATCCACGAATGCATTAATAAATTGTGATATATGTACACCATGGAATATTATGCAGCCTTAAAGAAAGATGGAGACTTTACCTCTTTCATGTTTACATGGATGGAACTGGAAAATATTCTTCTTAGTAAAGTTTCTCAAGAATGGAAAAAAAAGTACCCAATGTACTCGCCCCTACTATGAAACTAATTTGGGGCTTTCACATGAAAACTATAACCCAGTTATAACCTAAGAATAGGGGGAAGGGAGAAAGGGAAGGGAGAGGGGGTGGGTAGAGGGAGGGGGACAGGCAGGATCACACCTGCGGTGCATCTTACAAGGATATATGTGAAACTTAGTAAATGCACAATAACTAAAAAAATGCCAGGAAGGCTATGTTTACCAGTGATGAAAATGTGTCAAACGGTTTATGAAGCTAATGTATGATGCCCCATGATCATATCAATGTACACAGCTATGATTTAATAAAAAAATAAAATAAATAAATAAAAATCCATTCCTCTAAACTAATTTAAATATTGACAAGAACAAGATGTTAGCCTGAGAGGGGAGAATTCCCCATCTGCCATCTGTGATTATGGTGATGGGGAACAACAGAGGAACAAATTAGAAATCAGCTTTGGGTCTAACATCACTAAGTTTCTTATCAGTCCTGGACCGTTAACCTGAAATTTTATAATTTTATGCATGAGAGAAATAAACTTCTCTGCTTTTAAAGCCATGTTTATTTTTTTGTTGTTGTTCATTTGTCATCATTTGCAGCTGAACCCAATCCTAAGAAATACCTCAGGCTCATCTCCAGTGTCATTAATTTGTACACTGGAGCTGTGTTCACATATCGCCATGTGCTGTTCCCCAAACCCACTGGGCGTTTTTACAGTCTCCTGCTCTCCAAGCTTGCAATTCTTTGGTTCCTATTCTTTGCCAAAAGCTGACTTTAGTTTTTCCTTAAGTCCAAGAGCAAATGACCTTTTTTAAGAATCCATCTCTGACACCCTGACAGAGTCAGGGACATCAGAACATCATCTAGCACATTCCTACAACCAGTTTCTCGAACCTGTGCTGAATGAGTTCATCCTGCCCTATATGATGGCTATTAACCTACCTTCATATCTCCTCCTATAACTTAAATTTCTTGAAGGTAAAGAACATTTTACATTTATCTTTACAATCCTCCTGCTTAGCTATGTTTTACCACATGTATCTCAGAGTCTTGGCACTCAGTATGTTCCAATATTTTTGCTTTATAAATCCCTATTAAACTATCTTCATAATGATAGAAGAGAACTCTGCATTCACAATTTTATGCTTTTCTTTCTTAAAGAGCCCCCTACCCACACCAAATTGTATAAGCTCCAGGTCTCAAATAGCAGGAGCCAGTTTTTCCCAGGAGCTATGAAATTGAAAATGCTCCCTAAGAAGCAAGTAGACTATGATAGAAGGAAATGGGCATGAACACGCTGTAGACAGATGGAACAAGAACAGTTTGGCAGGGACTGAAATGTGCGGGCCATTTTAGGGAACCGTGAACATGCATGTTTTCTGAAGGGTGAGGCATTGATGGGAAAGACAACCAAAGAAGAAGTTGGAATTTTATTCCTAAGGGAATCAAAACCTGCAGAAGGAGTTTGGGTATTTTTCAGAAGCCAGTGACTCGTATTTGGAGTTTTTAAAGGAGAAAATTATATGAACATGTGTGTTTAGAAGTTGACTCAGACCATGGAGGGCAGAATCAATCTCAAGGGACTGGGCTGGCAGTTGGTGGCCAGTCGGGGTGGAGGGAGAACTTACTATAGAAAGGCCAGTTAGGAAGCTTATAAAATACATAATATGGTTCCTGAATTGGAGTGGTAGCTCATTAGGATCATACTGGAGAGAAATCAAGAAGAAATAGACATCTAAAGGCGAATTTATGAGATGTGAGTAGTGAAATGTGGCATGAAAAAGGTAAGAGAGACAACGAAGAGAGGAAAGATTAGTTTAGGAACTATTTGCCTGACGATATTAGTTGAAGATATTGATTTACGTTAGAGTTAATGTTCATTGAATGTCTCACAAGTATTTTGCAAACATTTAGTATATTCTTTTTTTTTTTTTTTTTTGTAGAGATAGAGTCTCACTTTATGGCCCTCAGTAGAGTGCCGTGGCCTCACACAGCTCACAGCAACCTCCAACTCTGGGGCTTAGGCGATTCTCCTGCCTCAGCCTCCCGAGTAGCTGGGACTACAGGCGCCCGCCACAACGCCCGGCTATCCGGCTATTTTTTGGTTGCAGTTTGGCCAGGGCCGGGTTTGAACCTGCCACCCTCGGTATATGGGGCTGGCGCCTTACCGACTGAGCCACAGGCACCGCCCCCCATTTAGTATATTCTAAGCAATATACTGGCGAGCCAAGATAGGAACAATCTTTACTATTGAGGAAAGCCATTTTGCAACAAAGCTCTTTTTCAAGGAGCCAGATAGATGAAGAAAACGATTGACAGACGATAAGGTAATTAGAAACAAACAAACAAAATGCAAGTGTTTCAGGATTACTTAGATGCGCAGCTTCTGCCCTGTTGTGTTGTAGGTTCCAGGAGGATTGAGTGTGTTTTTTGCATTAGTTCTTTGAAGAGTGTGCTGAAATGTCCAGTCTCTCTCTCTTTTTGTTAAAAAGGGTCTCTCTCTGTCACCCAGGTGGAGTGCAGGGATGCAATCATAGTTCACTGCAGCCTTGAATTCCTAGCCTCAAGCTATTCTCCTTCCTCAGCTTCCCCAAGAGGTGAGTGCAACTGTGCCCAGCTAATTATGATATATATATATATTTTTTTTTTTTTTTTTTTTTAGAGAGACAGACAGGATCTTGCTATGTTCTGGTTGCAAACTCTCAGCCTCAAGCTGACCTCCCAAAGGTCTAGCTTCTTTTGAAGAAGAAAATTAGGATTAAATCTGAAGGAATAATTTTAGATGGGCATGGAATCTAAGGAGTAGAGGGAGCTGGGACGTTATCTTGTGCACTCATTGCAGGAATATTTTCTGTCTAAAGCTCATCTTGCCTTTCCTTGGATCTAAAGAATGCAGTTTTTCTGCTGAACTGGTCTTCTTGTTACAAACCCAAAGCTGACATCTGTTTCCCTGTGACTCTTGCTGCCAAATGTTGCTTAGCCAATGGTTTATGTTTTTCCTAAGGCATGGCACTGGTTCATCAGTTTGTCAGAAAGTTTTGTGGTTAGGAAGTGCAGAGCTAGGGTAAATGGCAGATAGCAGTGGGTCCCTTTAAGCAGTGAAGCAGATGGTGATATATAGCTGAATAGATGCAAAATCTGCCCGGGGAATTAGGTTGGACTTTGTCATTGCTATAATGCAGAAGGCAGAACCCCACCCCCCGAAAGTCTTCATAGTTATGCTGTTAGCATTCAGACAAACACCTACCTGCCACATACTCACCGTGTGGCTTTGGGCAAACCATCTCACTCTTCTGGGCTTTTATCATCACACCCAACCCACCACCCCTACTGTCAAGCTAAGCGAGCTTTCCACTGTCAAAAACAGATGCAAATAAACTCTGAAGAACCTCCTGAAGAAAAATTTCCAGGTCTACAGTTGGGATTTAGTTGAGTGGGTTATGTCTGTCCCCAGGGGGTGAGGTGGAGTGGGGTCTCTCAATAGCAGAGAGACTAAAACTGAGACAATTTTAGTCAGAGACAAAATTGCAAGAAGAGACTCTAGGGTCCCTTGGTTAGATCTAAACTTTGGGAGGTGTTTGGCAGAATGAGCCTGACTCTATGAAAGGGCTTGACGTATAGAGGGGAGGACTGGTCCCAGGTACAGAGGGTAACTGACCCCAATTTAGGTCTGTCTGGTCCCCTCAGAGGTTGGGGAATGGAGAGGCTTGGTTAATGTCTGTGTTTCCTACGGCTACTGCAATAAATTGCCAAAACTGATGGCTTAAAACAACAGACATTAATTTTCTTGCACTTCTGGGGAGAAGAAATTTGAAATCAAGCTGTCAACCAGGCCATGTTCCCTCCGAAGTCCCTAGAGCAGAATCCTCCCTTGTGGCCTCCTGATTCTGGTGGTGCCAGGCGCTCCTTGGCTTGTGATTGTATCCCTCCAACCCATCTCCAGCTTCCCACAGCCTTCCCTGTGTTTGCATCTTCTCTTCTGTCTCTTATAGGCAAACTTGTCTTTGGATTTGGAGCCCATCTGGAGATTCTTAATTATATCTGTAATATTCCTCTTTCTAAATAAGGTCCCATTCGTGGGTTTGGGGAGTTAAAAGGTGGACATATCGTTTAGGGCTACCATTCAGCTCACGACATTAATCAACATTGCTGTTTAACAACCAGGGGCCTAAGCAGCTCTGCAACGAGCCCCTCCGTAAAGACAGAAAGCAGAGGAGAGATGAGGGAAGAGGCGAGCACCAGCATCTCAGGGCAGGAGCCTGAAATTCCAAGGCCCAACAGAATGCTGTGCCACATGTCAAATCTAGGCAGTGAGTTGCACAGTTGATTTAGCCAATCGCAACCTGAACTAAAGAGCAAATAAGTAATTATAGAAGAGATTAGGAATATCACGGTTTGTTGCCAGAAATAAAGGTAAATACTGTTTTTTTTGTTTCATAGGAGAACAGAGGGAATGTATAAAGGAGCCAGATCTCCAAGGGTGTTAAATTGCCACACTATGAAAAATTAATAGTAGCTAAAGAACATTATTTTAAAATACTCAGGATATTAATTTTTTAAAACCTTCATTCCTGAAATATTTGGAGAAAAATATTTAATGCATAAAGTAAGCAGGGGTACATTTGTTCCTATTTTGAATGTTCTCCCATGGAGATTTGGCCTATCTTTTTTTTTTTTATTGTTGGGGATTCATTGAGGGTACAATAAGCCAGTTTACACTGATTGCAATTGTTAGGTAAAGTCCCTCTTGCAATCATGTCTTGCCCCCATAAAGTGTGACACACACTAAGGCCCCACCCCCCTCCCTCCATCCCTCTTTCTGCTTCCCCCCATAACCTTAATTGTCATTAATTGTCCTCATATCAAAATTGAGTACATAGGATTCATGCTTCTCCATTCTTGTGATGCTTTACTAAGAATAATGTCTTCCACTTCCATCCAGGTTAATACGAAGGATGTAAAGTCTCCATTTTTTTTTAATGGCTGAATAGTATTCCATGGTATACATATACCACAGCTTGTTAATCCATTCCTGGGTTGGTGGGCATTTAGGCTGTTTCCACATTTTGGCGATTGTAAATTGAGCTGCAATAAACAGTCTAGTACAAGTGTCCTTATGATAAAAGGATTTCTTTCCTTCTGGGTAGATGCCCAGTAATGGGATTGCAGGGTCAAATGGGAGGTCTAGCTTGAGTGCTTTGAGGTTTCTCCATACTTCCTTCCAGAAAGGTTGTACTAGTTTGCAGTCCCACCAGCAGTGTAAAAGTGTTCCCTTCTCTCCACATCCACGCCAGCATCTGCAGTTTTGAGATTTTGTGATGTGGGCCATTCTCACTGGGGTTAGATGATATCTCAGGGTTGTTTTGATGGTAAATACTGTTTTAAGAAATGTGGGCAGGCATGCATGTGTGCCTGGGTGATGGCGTAAAATGTTGCCGTCAAAAAGCTTAAAAGCCATCAGCGTAAAAGACTCTGGTGTGGCACTTTACAGCGACATGGAGAGGGCAGTGGGTCAGGGGAGGGTCCTCGGTTCAGGCACAACCTTGGGATTGACCTGGGACTCTGGCCAGGCACAGCGGCAATGGCGCAAATGGCCAGAAGAGGGAGCCCTCAACTCACGGGAGACGGCCTTGGGGCTCTCCAGCCTCACAGCCCGCAGGTAGCCGCGATTAGGCGGATGAGCTCCGAGGCCAGTTATAAATGTGACTTTGTAAGTACAGACTCGTGAGGCTGGGGATCTTCCAAATTACGTGCAACAGGAGGGCTTATATTAGATCTGCCGTTTTCTAACTTTGTTTCTCCTTCCAGCCCTTTGGTCCTCTGAAGCTTTCTGGCAGAATCCTTACCAATGACTCAGAACCCCGGCGCCATGCGCCCTCCCCCTGCACCGGCAGTCCCTGAGGGCTGTGAGCAGAGAACCCGCGACCTAATTTAGGAAGCCATACTAAATAAATTGGGTTAGAAGGTGCTTGTACTACCCTTTAGTGCCAATTTTTGATTCTACGGCTTAGAACAAAAATCTACATAATTTACTTCTTTTTGAAGCCAAGGATTGCGTTTCAGTCATCTCCCAATGCCCAGTGTAGCAACTGGCACAAAGTGCTCAATAATTGGACTTTCAAAGGAAGGGTTTATTTTATGTGCTTCTTTGCAACTACAAGCCAGGATAGTGCTTTCTTACATTGTGGGCAGTCCTAAAAAGTTACTGGGGTTGGGGGATGACGTTGTCGCCTGTCAGTTGAGCCAGCAGAGGGCAGCAGAGCTCAGTTTAGCAGCCGCATCTCCCGTGAGCTGAAGCAGCCCGGAGGGAAGGGCGAGGACACGCGGGTCTGGTGGTTTGGTAAGATTAGGAAGTACGCAGCCAGAAACAAACCAAGTCGCTAAGCACGGTTTTCAGATCTCTGCACATAAATCCGCAAAGCCTTCTCCACAGAATCCCTTTGTCAGGGAATGTGGTTTGGCTTTAGGCCGACTGTGGGTACCCAGACAGCAGCACAGGAGCTGCCAGTCTTACCACGGGATTTCAGCCGCTTGGGTGGAAGGGAGCCGAGGAACTTCACCTCGCACTTTCTGTATCATGGAAGGAATAGAAGCCACAATCAGAGGTTCTGAGTCTGATACCGGTTATGTGGTCCTAACCTGTATGCAAACTGAAGCATGCGTGGGACTGGATGATTTTTAAGGTTCTGGTCTGGGGGTGAGTTCACTTCCACCCCGAGTCCTGCCTCTGCCCTCAACTCTGAGGGTGTCCAGGAAGAGTCAGTGAAGCAGGTGCTTTAGTTTCAACAAGACAAAGTCAGCCCATGGCCCCGGCCTGGTGCTGAACGTGGGAAAAGGAAAGTTGTGGTTGAGGAGAAGTGGCAATGGGAACCACAAAAATAAACAGAAGATGAGTGAAGGGAGTGACAGGGACAAGAGGGAGAAGAGAGAAGAGAGAAAGTGGAGGGTAGAGGAAGGGGAGGAGAGGGGAGTGAGGCGAGAGGGTGGTAGTGCTCAGGGGCTGGGAGCCTGGGTCTTCTAGGGGGTTAGAACTCCAGTTGAAGACTAGAATTAAGCTCCTAGAAGATAAGAGCCCTGAGCCCCTCCTAGACCTGTGAACCAGAATCTCTACAGCTGAATTCAAGCCCCTGTGCTTTCAGGGTGTTTCTCAGGCAATTCTGGTGTGAAGCCAGGTTAAGAAACACCAGAGCTCTGGCTACATGCCAGCATCCATTCCCTTGTCTAGTTGATAGTGACACACTTGTCAACTGAGGAGCACTGCACAGTGGTGACTTAGCTTTGTTATTCCCTCCTGTTTTGAGCCAGGACCATACACAAACTTCAGTGGGTGATGGACGTCCCTTCTCTTGGTCTTCTAGTAGATATGGAAGCTCGTAATATCAGTGACTGTGTTAGCATATTCATGTGGCAACTCCAGTTAGTTCTTAATATCCAGGAACAATTACATTGAACAGTGTTTAGTTTGTTTTTTCCTTGCTGAAGCTCAGAGATAACTAAGGGATGGTAGATACGTGTTCTTAAAAGGATGAGTTACCTAGGTTGTGGGGTGTGTGTTTGCGTGTGTCAAGCACTATAGTCCTCATTGCCTGAAGTTCTTAATGCTTGTTCTACTTACAGAATTTGCAGGGATCTCACATTGGAGAACAGAGAAGTTTGTCTCAACCCAACCATCATTTTCAATGACTACCCTCTGCTTAATATTTCTGTAGATTCTGAGGAGGTTATAAACGTGGTTGAGACCAGGATTCTGCCCTCAGTGAACTTTGAGGGTGAGACATACAGACTCCTAAGGAACAGAAATGCAATGTGATGTGTGAAGGAACCTACCAGGGGCACAAAAGGCACACATTGGGACACAGGAGAGGGTGACATTGACTCTAAATGAGAGGCCCTTGGAAGCATCTTACAGTAAGCTAATGATCTTAGCAGTCTGAGATGGGTCAAAGATATCACAGGAGGAGAGAACACCAGGTACAGGTGGTCAGGAGACGTGCAGGGAAGAGCAGGGGACTAGGGTGGCTGGCAGACGAAGAGTGACACAGTGAGATCGGTGGGTCTGAGGAGACGAAACTGCCAGGCTGACGTGTTTGCATTTGAGCCATTGGGAGTTGGGCTCATTTAAAGTTTTTGAGCTAGAAAGTGAATGGCTAGAGACTGGGGAAGAGACTACTGCCAGACATGGGGGCTAAGAGGGCACCACCCATCTCTCCCCGTGGAAAAAGGTCAGGTGCTTTGTTACCCAATGCTGTGACTTTGGCCTGACCTCTATGGAAGTTGGTGAAGGCCAATCTGGATGGAACGTCTGTCCTCTCTATGATCAGCAGCTCCAGGGGCCTGAGCTGGAATTTTTCAGCTGAATGGAAGGCCTTAGGGAACTGCCAATTCTATTTCTCCCAACCTCTCTTTGGAGGTTGGAATGCCGAGAAGACAAGCTGTCCATGGCATTCTCATCCAAGCACCTTGTCTTTGGGCAGGACGAGTCTTCACGGTCATGGTCTGTTGCTGTCCCCAGCGGCACTTCCCACCAGCCCTCTATTTCATGGTTGCTCCCTCCAAAGTGATCTTCCCCCAGCTTCACTTAGATCAAGCCTGCCTCTAGCTGGCTATAAACCTGGAAGACAACTGACCCAATGATCCACACTAATCATGTGGAAGGGTGAGGAAGGCTTGTGTCCCATTCAGGTCAGAGCCTCTGCAGGGACACGCCAGCTCCCAGCGTGACGGACCAGATCATTGGCTGTCACCCCTTGGCTGCCTCCATCTGAGCAGCAGCCACAAACCTGGTCGTGCGATGTTTCATGGGTTGCACTTGCACTTGTATTGTCTGATCTGGCTCTAAATCTTGTTCAGGGAAGGTCAGGATTATCCAGCGCATCTTACGCAGGAAAAAACTGAGCCTTTAAGGCCAGGGCCTCAGCAGCCTCAACCCTGGCTCTTTCTACATTCCATCTTCCACGTACTTCATTCCTCACTTTCTTCTGTCTGGAAAACAAAAGGGTTTTCTATATGAAAAACATCCAGGAGAAGTCTTTTGCCATGAATGCATTTCCTGCACTCTCTGGAATTTGTGAAACTTGAAGGCATTTTAGATGACCAGGTGACTCTCCAGCTGTTGTTGAAGGTTCTTTTTATTCCCCTTAACTTGCTATCCAAACAAATTTTCAGCATGTCCTGTCCACTGTACTTCAGATAATTTTCATGTCCAACCAGTCCTCGCCTTCTTCGTGGCTGCCACGGCAGCCCAAAGCGCACTCTTTTCTCAGCTGAGCAAGGTCTAGCTCATAGGATCCCCATTAACAGTCACAACCATCCTCCCCCATCCCCCCGGCCACAGCTCTGGGACTTGGGACATGAGAAGGGCATAACAGTTGAGAGAGAAGACTTACACCAGGGAGGTTTGAAGTGGCTTTGTACAAGCCGAAAAGAAACCACATGCTCCCTTCGTGCTCCCTTCGTGCTGGCTCCTCTGCGCTCGCCAATGGTTTTACGTTATCTCCTTTCTCAGACTCTTGCCCTTCTGCAGCTAAGTCTCCCCTGAGCTGAAGGCAGTATTTTTTTTTTTTTAATCAAAAAAAAATCAGGTCAGTCCTTTGCTCAAAATTCTTCAGTGGTTTCCGTCCCATGGCTTTCATGGCTCTCCGTGTTCTGTCACCTGCTGTCCTGCTGACCCCATCCTCTCCCTTCTCTGCCTCACCCACTGTGTGTGGGACCTCTTGCCTTGTGGCTGCTGTTTGAACATGCCAAGCACACTTATGCCTTGGCTCCTTTGCACTAATGGTCTTCCCACATGAGTTGCAATTGCCTTCATTCAGATACTTGTGTGGCTGGCTCGCTCACCTCACTCAGGTCTCTCCTCAGAGAGCTCCTTCTCAGAGGGGTCTTCTCTCTGCCATCGTCATCCGGACTTTGTTTTAACCCTTGCCAGTTATGTGAGGGTCTTCAGCATGCTGCCTGGGTGAAAGGCTCAACTACAACCTGAACTTCACCTTAGAAATGAAAACAATGTAACCTAAACATTTGTACACACCTATCAATCTGAAATGTTAAAAAAAGTTAAAAAAAATTAAAAACAGTTGTAAGTTTGGACATGTATTAATAAATGTGTTTATTGTTTATCTGTCTTGCTGAGATTTTGTCTGTCCAGTTCTCTTATTAAGAGAGACTCAAATACTGCAGCTTCTCAGTAATTACCTGTCGAAATAATCAAGTGTGGTTCGGCACCCGTAGCACAGTGGTTACAGCTCCAGCCACATACACCAACGGTGATGGGTTCAAAACTTGCCCTGGCCAGTTAAACAACAATGATAACAAAAAAAAGCTGGGCATTGTGGTGTAGTCCCAGCTACTAGGGAGGCTGAGGCAAGAGAATCACATATGCCCAAGAGTTGGAGGTTGCTGTGAGCTGTGTGACACTCTACCGAATGTGACATAGTGAGACTCTGTCTCAAAAAAAAAAAAAAAAAAGAGAAAGAAAGAAACAATCTAGGGAATCAATTTTATATACAGATAACCTGAGGCCCAGAGTGGAGAGGGCATGTCAGTAGTAGGAGCAGGATTCACAAGTAGGTTTTCTAGCAGGCCTGTGAAATATCCTCCCCACCCAGCCTCCTTGCTCCATTACATAAATATCAGGTTCTCCTCCAATACAAGATCCTCATTTTGAGACACTTTAGCACCACAGCATATTCTTTTTATTTATTTATTTATTTTAACTTTTTTTTTTTTTTTTTTGTAGAGATAGAGTCTCACTTTGCCGCCCTCGGTAGAGTGCCATGATGTCACATGGCTCACAGCAACCTCCATCTTTTGGGCTTACGCGATTCTCTTGCCTCAGCCTCCCGGGCAGCTGGGACTACAGGGTGGCACAGCATATTCTAGTTTGCCCTTTTATCTCCTTCAACTCAAGCTTGTTAATTACTGGGGCTAGAAGGGATCAGACATCTGTCTGATCAAGCTTTAATATTGTAAACCAGGAAACCGAGGCTCGGCGAGGATGCCCCACAGCTGGCTGGGGCAGATGCAGATGAAAACCCAGGTCTCCTGGCTCTCCTTCCCTGTGTTGCTTAATACTGAATGTCTGTGTCGCCTCACAGATTGCATTGTTTTCTTTGTAAATGAGTTTCTGCTTCTCACTGTGGCAGATTGTCACTTCCAATGTACATTCTACAAGGAAGATGGGAAATCATGTCCCAGCCAGAAGGTCTCCACACAGAGGTAAGGCTGCTGCCTTCTAGACGTCCTGGCGTCCTGGCTGCGACGGTGCTGCCGGCATCTCCAGCATCTCTGAGTTGGGGGAGGTTGAAGCGTTCTGAAGGGAAATAGCCTTTTCCCTTTGACCTGACAATTTCCTGCCTGGGTGCCCTCTTCTGTGAGGTGGGAATAGTGTGCCCTGAAGTACTGGACGAGGACGTGCTTGTGAACCACAGAGGGCTGTGTAAGGATGGGAGGAGGTGATTCCTAGTGACCTGGGTAGGTCTAGAAATCGGGCACCCAGTACAACCAGAAACCACTTTCCCCTCCCAGCATCTGGGAACTGGGAGAGGGACTCAGGGGGTTGACTACAGAGAGCTCAGTTTGGAGAAATTTGTAGTGCTTTTTAGTAAGACAACCTTTATGCTAAAATTGGCTATGGGTGGGGGTTTAAGGGAGAATTCATGTCTGGATCCCCTTCTAAGTGTCCTTTAACTCATAACAATTCAAAAGCCATAAAACAAAGCAAAGATAAACCGTAGAAGTTGTCTCTTATAGCCTCAGCCCTTCCACAGGACTTATGAAGGAAGAAACTCAGACTTTCACTATTCACAGGTAGGCACTTAAACAGCCAGAGGTCATGAGTTCAAGGGGAAACTAGGAGACAAGAGGGGAGGAGATGGGGCAGATGACGGTTAACCAGGCACAGTCTGGGGCAGATGACGGCTAACCAGGCACAGTCTGGGGCAGATGACGGCTAACCAGGCACAGTCTGGGGCAGATGACGGCTAACCAGGCACAGTCTGGGGCAGATGACGGTTAACCAGGCACAGTCTGGGGCAGATGACGGCTAACCAGGCACAGTCTGGGGCAGATGACGGCTAACCAGGCACAGTCTGGGGCAGATGACGGCTAACCAGGCACAGTCTGGGGCAGATGACGGCTAACCAGGGTGAAGAGGGAGGGAGAAGAATGGAGAAAGCAAAAAACGAGCCAGATTGAACCAGACCAATGTCAGAAAATCCTGGAGGGGAGGAAGGAAAAACCAAGAGATTGAGGACAGGGAGAGAGAATGCAAAAGAAAGATTAAACAAGGAAGATCCTGAGAAAGGAATTCAGAGAAAGGCTGTGGGAAGAAGAGGAGAGAGGAAAACATGTGGGAGGGAGGCTAGGGGCCAGGAAGAGCAGGAGCCGCAGTCTGGGGAGGGAGCCAGAGCCCAGAGCGACACAGTGAGCTGCGGTTTGCTCTTTGGCTGGCCCTCATTTTAGAAAAAACTCTCCTTCCTTACTCAGTGGGACTGCTAAGAACCAAGTCCTGAGTCTAGGAGATAGGAGATCATTTGGAAGTGTGTTGGGGGAGTTGTGATAATGTAACTAAGGGCCAGGGAGAGCCGCAGGATGTGTCGCGACTACAACATGCATTTCCTCTGGTCCGTTCCGTAGTTCCACACTCGTTGCTTCCCTGGACTATCCCTACACGCGTGAGGGACTTGTTAATGTCTCACTTGGTACTCAGCCTTGCCAGAACTTGCAAAGCCCTGGAAGCTTTACCACTTTTTTGCTGTGCATTCCCTCATTGTCTTGGCTTACAGGCATGAAAGGAAATAGTGACAATTATCCAAGGCATTCAGGACATCTCCCAAACCCCTCCTGCCTCTCAACAGTGTGGGTTGGGTCTATGCGCTGAGAATATTCGAATTCCCAATGCAAGCTTCCCTTGGTTTCTGGAGACACAGCATATCTTTTTAGCTAATATTGGTCTTTTAAAGCTCATAAAATATCAGCCCTTGAAGAGGAAGGGATCATCTGGTCCGTGCCAGGAAATTAGCTGGCCTTTCCTTGACAAGGAAATATATTGAAAAAAGCTGTCAGAACTCTACTTGTACAGCAAACACTTAACCAGACTACAATCAGAATCTTATGACAGGTTTCCTCAAACTGTGCGTGTGTGTGTTTGAGGAAGCAAAGAGGGCTGTCTGTAACTCAGAGTGTATTGGCTCTTTACCTGCACATATACATATAACAAGGGTCATGTCTTCAGGAGGGTCCTGGACTTTTACATGTTCAGAGTGGGAGGTTCCTGATCTGACATTGTTCCCACTGGCCAGAAATCTGTTAGAAAACTCAGAGTTGAATGGGAAGAACCCTGACCTTGAAATGTGAAGGCCTAGTCTTTGCATAAATTGTACAGTGTATGAGTCAGCACAACTTACCCATCATTTCTAGGCCCTAATGATTCGAATTCTGAGGTTTATTAGAAATTTCTGAGATTGCCTTCTCTCTCTCTCAGTATATTTTGTCATAGTAGAAAGGCAGGTAGAAAGGAAGGTTCTCTGTTGTGACGAAAGAGGGAGGGGAGGGAGCCAAAGTTACCTTCTCCCCCATAATAGAGAAGAGAGAAGCTCTTTTAAAACCCCATTGCATGTTCATCTACAAGACTTTTTATGGAGATAATGGAGGAAAAGGAAGGGGCCGATGCTTCTCGTGTTCACATTCCATTCTCAAATCTGCTTTGAGAACAAGGATTCTGAATCTCCACTTGCCATACATGAACACTTTTTACATTTGTCTGGCCCTCCTCAAATGCTTGAATACAATGACATACGGAGTTGGGCAGGTGCGTTAATGTGTGTGCACCTACGTGCCATTATGTATTTTTGAGCATCTGTCTGTGTGTCCCTGAGTGTGCGCACGGCTGTGCATGTGTGTGAGTGAAATTCTGGAATGTGTTCTTATCAGCGACAGACATAAAAGACTGTATAAATAGTGTAGCATGTGGGATCGTGTGTGCTAGTGCGTGTGCGGTTTTATTTATTTATTTATTTAAGCCACTTTAGATTGTGCCACCTCCCCTCGCTTCTGTGATTGATTTCCCGAGGCTAATGGTGCGTAAAAGCGCCGGTGAGATCTGGGGGCGCCTCCTATCCTGACGTCAGAGAGAGTGTTTAAAAGGCGGTGAGACCGCTGAGAGCGCACAGCCGCTTTAGGAGTGGCCGAGGATCCGAGCGGTGGTCGCCGCCTGCGGACTCGCTCCTGGAGTTTGACCGACCGCTTTCTAGATCGGCATCCCGGGCGCCGCCGAGATGCTGTCCTGCCGCCTCCAGTGCGCGCTGGCTGCGCTCTCCATCGTCCTGGCCCTGGGCGGTGTCACCGCCGCGCCCTCGGACCCCAGACTCCGTCAGTTTCTGCAGAAGTCCCTGGCCGCTGCCGCAGGGAAGCAGGTAAGGAGACTCCCTCGAAGTCTTTTTCTTTTCCTTTGCCCCTCTCCCGGATCCCCAGCCCTCCCTTAGCCTTTGCGCTGGAGAGGTGCTGGTCTTCCTAAGGAGTTTGGGTGCTTTCCCGGGTCCCTCCCTCAGTTCCCAAAGTTCTTGGGAAAACTTTCAAAGTCTACCATCGGAGCAGTTGGCCAGAATTCAGGTGAGTTCTTTGGTTTTCAAGAAAATTGCAAGACCCCGGTAGTTGTCTGAGCCGAAAGGGATGACGGCCTCTATCCCTGCTGCGGACCAGGGGAGGTGCTGACCCAGGTGCTGAAACCTGGACCTCGGGTGCAGCCGCCTTGCTAAGCAGGACCTTCTTTTCACACAAGGGGGCTTGGGGCAAGGGGCACTTCACAGACCGAGCACAGTATGTTTGCAATGCTAAAAGGACTTGTTCCCCCACAGTTGGCTTAGTAAAAACGGTAAGAACGAAGAATTCCACTTCGTAGCTCATTATGGAGATTGAGTTACACTGTTGGCACATCCTTTACCTTTGCAAAAACTGGTTTAATGACGTGTGTGAAGCTTACAGAGGCATAAGCTTGCAGAAACATTTGCGCTTCTTTAGCTTTATCGTGTAACTTGGAGATTATATAAACTACCTTTATTTGATATCCTTAATTGATTTTAAGTGTGACGAAAACTGCACAGCTGTGAAAACTGGGGCTTGTGTGTGTGACTAAATCTGTTCTTCAAACTAAGCATTTCCATGTTTCTTCATTTCCTATTCTCCCCTTCCTCCTCCTTCCCTCTTTCTCTCTTTTCCTTTCCCTTCTTCCCTACACAGGAACTGGCCAAGTATTTCCTGGCAGAGCTGCTGTCTGAACCCAACCAGACGGAGAACGATGCCCTGGAACCTGAAGATTTGTCCCCAGCGGCTGAGCAGGATGAAATGAGGCTGGAGCTGCAGAGATCTGCTAACTCGAACCCAGCGATGGCCCCTCGAGAACGCAAAGCTGGCTGCAAGAATTTCTTCTGGAAGACTTTCACGTCCTGTTAGCTTTATTAATCGTTGTTGTCCATATCAGACCTCTGATCCCTGTCCTCCAAACCCCATCTCTATTCCCTAATCCCCCAAATCCTCGGCAAAATCCTTGCATTAAAAATTGAAGACTGTAAATATAAAATAAAATTATGGCGAAATTATGGAAAACAACAGTCTGATTTCTTATTGAGTAAGCCTTTCTGTTCAATAACACATGAAAAACTCGAGTGGTGGTTTCGGTTTTCTTTGCGATATGCATTCTAATCATCACAGATGGCTACTTAAAACTCCCTGTGGCAAGTGGGGGATGGTGGCTTGTACCTGTAGTCCCAGCTACTCAGGAGGCAGTGAGAATAGGATTGCTTAAGTCCAGGAGTTTGGGTGTAGCCTAGGTAAGTCTCTGTCTCTTAAAAATAAAAATAAAGATAAATAAAAGAAACGAAATCAGTGTAACCTGGCTTATTGTACCCTCAATGAATCCCCAACAATAAAAAAAAAAATTAAAAAAAAATAAAAGAAACGAAATCCATTCTGGCAATACATGTCATGTTTTAAACAGTAACCCTTATAATTTGGGTAATTTCAAACTGAAACAATTTCAAATAATTCTATGCATTCAACTTTAATCCAATACTAATTAGAGGAAGGGACTTCTACAAACACCAGTTATATATTAAATACACTTAAAATTATATGCTCAATTATTGAAATGAGTACATATGGGTAGATAGGCAAAAACATGTCCAACAATCCACCAGGCTATGTAAAAATACATAACATATATATAAAAAATGTAAGGGAAAAATTATTTAGTGGCTGGGGAGAAAAGATGGCTTAAATAGTTAAAGTTTTTAATTTGTTCCTAGTCTGTGAACATTTATCTAGAGCAATATCATTGCTTTTGTATCTCCTTTGACAATCCTCTCTAAATGAACAATACCAAATGACTATCTTCATTCTAAAATCAGCTTTTAAAATATTTTTTCTCAGGGGGAAACATCACTTTGATCATAGGATTTCAGCATGGGATCACTACGAGTTGTAGGAAACACGGGCTATTAGGTTACTCACTGAATGCTCTGCTATATTAAAGGCATCAGACCTTAAAATCATAACCCAGAACAACGGCAAGAGACTTCTCACATTCTTTTAAAATTTGATCAAAATCAGAGTCAAAAACACACAAAAAATGATAAAAGCTCAATAAGTGATAGCTATTATTAGTAGTATTAAAGCAGCATACTAAATGGGAAAACACGAGACAGAGATAAAAACGTTGCTAATTTATCTTACAAAGACCTGAAATAGATGTCCTTTTGAGGATGTATGTTTTAGCTATCAACCATATTTCTGCATACTGCTGAAATGATAAACCAATTATAAATATGTAGACTCAGTACAAATCCCCATAGCACAAACTTTACTAACGGCAGCATGCAAACGTCTCATAGGAATTTCATATTTTATAGAAAGCATTTGTGTAGATAATACACAGTTTTAATATGAATGTGGCTGGCTTAGTGAAAGTTAATTCCTAAACAGCTGATCAAACAAAAGAAAAAAATCCAGGGCAATTGACTAATCTCTGTGAAAACAGAGCAGCCTTTGAGGTTCTGGTGCATCTTTTATTTACAAGACTTTTCGGGAGGAATTAATGTGTGTCCACTTAGGGGACCTGTCTGTGCTAAATGCCTTATGTACATCTGGTTACCAACCAACTCAGTGGAGTAATAGAATCATGTTATTATGACTAAAGTGCAGAAGACAACACAATTTAATTGTTTTGTGGGCGATGTGGAGAGTGTGTAAGTGCCAGGGGATTTTAAGTTGTATCATCTTTAGTTGTCAATTCCCAATGGTAGGAAATGATTGGCAGGAATTATAAGGTCAGGTGCCTGCATGTATACATTTTTAAAATTTTAAAGCCTAAAGTGAACACAATATTTTAAAAAGATGAACTATCTTCCAGCCTGCTTTCCCCACCTTCATTCATAAGGACAAGGTTGTATTAGAAAAGGCATTGACATTACTTTGAGATGGGACTGCCACATGGTACTTTGTCACTGACAAGGGTGCTCAAGGAGTATTGGTTTGGGGCCACTTTAAATAATGTGCAGAGCATAGATAGCTTTGTTTTGTTTTGCTTTATATATGTGTGTATGGAGGGTCTTACTTTTTGCTGCCTATTTTGTTCATTTGAATTCCTCCTAAGTTTCCAGCATTCCAGTCTGTTTATTCTCCAGCCACAAGGAACCATTTAGATATTTTCCTTCTTCCTTGCTACAGCCACTTGCTTTAGCTATCCATAGCAGTTTGCTATGTCTTTTAATGGGAGAACTTGGAAAAGGTGTCTGGGCCTTAGTTGCTCCATCTGAAGATAGGCATGCAGTCGGACCAACGCTTGACGGTTCTGAAGATTCACTGAGACCTTATATTTAAAGTTCTTAGTCCGTGGTAAATGTTAGGTGTTATAACTGGTGTCCATTTTGTTCTCATTCGTGATGTGTTTTCTAGCCTTTGCTATTTCATGTCCTTTCCACAGGTCAACCCTAACCCAGCCTTCAAGACGTAGTACATGATTCTTACTCCATAAAATTCTTGCTTTATGTCCTGAATCGGAATATCTGCCTTCTCAGCTTATTTCCTCTGTGCCTCCCTATGGTGCTTATTTATCACTTTTTACCACTTCTTAGAGCTGTATGAGTGTATGTAAGAGAGTGATTGTGCATAATCTTCCTGGAACATATAGATGTCTGATTCGTATGTGCTTTCTCAGTGTTCATTGAAAGAATGAATGACCTAGGAACTTATGGTGTCTAGTGAAACAAATCTCTACTTACCAAGTGATGACATTCTTCCTCAGTGTTTTAGTTGGAAGAACAAAATGACATTAGTGGCTATTTTGGTGATAGTAGTCCGGCAGGAGAAAGACATAATATGTAGTCATAATTTTAACAACTATTAAAATTATGGCTAGCCAACTCACTCATTCTGGAAGCTTTAATCCGACCAATTTTCCCTAGCCATTACACAAAGTCCCAGGATTGCTGCTTAAGTACACACCAGACATGGGCTCACAGGCATAGGGAATCAGATTCAGTAGCACTTTTCTCACATTTATTTATTCCAAGATTACACAGATTTATTGTTGCTCCTAATGTAGGACTGATTTTCTTGGCTTTGGCTCTAACTATTCTCAATATACAGACAATTCTGCTGTCACCATAAAGTGACACAAATATGCCTTTAACTCCGGATATCCAAAATAAAAGAGGGCTCAGAAATTATCTTGTTCTCACCACTTATTGTACTGGGAGAAGACGTGGAGGGGTTAAGTCATCTTCCCAAGATGACACAGTAAGTTGGTTTGGACAAAGCCTGTTTTCCCTCTCTCGGTACCTCAGGATTATCTTGATTATTCTGCTACACTGTTCCTCAAGGAATCTGTCCTTTTAGATGACCAGTAAATCATGTGACTACTAGTATTATTTCTGGAGTGTCTTTACCTTCCACTGAAGAACTGGTCTGCTTCTGAAAGGGAACAGGAAAATTGGTACAAAATAACTTCTTCTGGTCATAGAAAGACATTAGAAAGAGCTGCCCAAGGCATCAATTAGGAGAAAAAGAAACTCAAGGGAGACAGTCTTTTACTACATGAGACCCAAGAAACAGGAATCATTCTATCCTGGAGTGGGGACAAAGGGCTTTCTCCAGAAAGGAGACACATTTTTATAATCAAGTGACAGCACTATGCCCAGAGAAGTAGTTAGAATCTGAGTCTACCAAACTAGGAAGGAAGCAAACATCTCAATGGCCACTGCTACCTTTTTAGTAAGTGAGAATGAATGTTATAATTCCAACTGTTTCACTTTTTATTGCTTAAAATATGTCCCAGTGTCAAAGATTTGCTGGAAACTGGGAAAAAAGTTTGTGTGTCTTTCAGGAAATTGAGTTTAATCTCAGTAAGACACATTCGCTGAAAATAACCCAATTCCATAGTAGAGGTTTATTCAGAGTGCTGGAAAAGGAGAAAAGTGTCAGCGACTCTGCCTCTTTTTTTTTCTCCAGTGGTTCTCAACCTTCCTAATGCTGTGAACGTTTAATACAGTTAAAAGGGGTCACAACCCACAGGTTGAGAATTGGTGCTCTAGACTCTTCTTTATATTCATTTTTTATTATGGTTTGGAAGTGTAAGTGATTTTATTCTTGATGGAATGAATACATTATAGGTGTAATGATGTAGCATACACTTTCATAACAATCTAGGTTAGCTTGAAAAATGATCATATTTCTCTT
Organism: Nycticebus coucang; assembly: GCF_027406575.1. NCBI lineage: Eukaryota > Metazoa > Chordata > Mammalia > Primates > Lorisidae > Nycticebus > Nycticebus coucang. The sequence goes on from NC_069795.1 coordinate 86,301,766, forward strand.
TTGTATAGGAAGAAGCTGAGAATCAGAGATAGTAAGTAACTTGCCAAAGATGTTCCCAGCTGGTTAGAGGTAGAGCTGAAACCGGGTCATCTGATTTCCAGTCCAGTGCTTTGCCTACTGTATCTTACGGGAGAGAAGAGAATTAAAGAAAAGTAGTAACTTGCTGGGCAAATTAAGAACAGATCGGCTCCAGACCATCTCAACTTACCTCTTCTATATATAATACAAAGGGGTGGTACCACTCTATTATTGTTAGAGGAGAGAAGGATTTAGGCTCTGGGATTGGGATTTGATTTTGTGACTTTATTAGGGACATTATCTCCAAGGAACTGTTGGTAATTTTTCTTTTGACACGTTCAATATCATTGATTCAAATGAATGAACAAACAGAGACAATACAAATAAATTACTGACTTTAGGTTTTAAGCACTCCATTTCCCACTCAATTCATCATACACAGCTTTTAGTACAACCCTGACTGTGGGCATTTTTAGCTTAAAGCAATTATAAATCTATTGGTCACAGTGCACAGCCCATGGCATCTGCTCACTTATAACTGGATAGCAGCCATTTCCGCCACCCTCTGGCCTCATAAGTACGTCTTGTGAAGTTTTTCAGAGGCAGAGATTTGGGGACCTAAGTATTTTCTTTGAAATTTATAAATGAGGTCAACTTTTATATAAGTAAGCATTTATGCCACTGAAGTTGATATGTCTCTCAGGGTCCAAAATAAATATTCTAGGTCACATAAGTAGTTAGTGTCTCACATAAATATTCTAGGTCACATATGTAGTCAGGGTCTCACATAAATATTCTAGGTCACATGAGTAGTCGGAGTCCCAGATAAATGTTTTAGGTCACATAGGTAGTCATCTAATTCCTATTAGCCTCATGTGTCTCTGGAACATAATACATTAAGATGGTGAAATTGTCACCCAGATATTAAACCTTGTTATTAAAATAAACATATTTTTTAAAATGCAGGCATTAAAAATGAAGAAGTTCAAATAGCTAAGAAAGAACTAATATATTCAGTTAATTGCTGCTTAATTCTGTCTTTTCTTTATTAAAAAAAAAAACAAAACATTTGAAAGTTCCAGTGCTGTGTTAAGGTCAGATGAGACATTATGTGAAGGAAAATATTACATTTCCCTAAAATCGCTATCTCAGATAACCATTTATTTGACTACAAAATGCACATGATGAGATTCAAGATTTACCAATTTAACCAGAATAGAGCTCTTTCTACTTCACTTTTCCAGCTGCATCTACACACTCCCCAAACAAGGATGGAAAGCAGCGAATATACTGACTTCTCTCCACCCTCTTCTTCCTCACTAATTTTTATTGTTGCTATACACAGATTGGCATGATGGACTCGTGAGTGCAATCTCCATTCCAGCTCTGCAGCCTGTGAGAAGTCCTCTGGAAGGTCACGGCTCTTAGGCTCTTTCTCTCTTCTGGCTTGTCAGAACACTTGTTCGTGGTTTACCCACCTGTCTCTGCAGTGCAGGGGACAGACCTCTGACGTTGCTGCTGCTGCTCTCCTTTTCCTTCCTCCTCTTCCTCTCAGTTCTGCTCCGTTGGCCACTTTGAGTAAAGCACTCACTCCTCTGAGCATTCCCCGCCCTGTGGCTGAAGCTGACCCCTTTTCTCGTTCAGAAACAGTACTAGAATGGGGTAAGCCTATTAGAATATACCATCCCACTGAGTGCATAATGCAAGGGTACTTATAAAGTCTATTAAGACTAGAGTACAAATGTCTTAATGCAATGATTAAGTAAGAGAGGTGAAGGCTATGTTAACCAGTTTGATGTAAGCATGCCAAATTGCATACAAAATCAGCACACTACACCCCACAAATGCATTAATGTACACGGTTATGTTTAAAAAAAATTAAAAAATAGGATTAGTGTGTAGATAGTTACAGGTCACAAGAACCTTAGGTCTGTTTTTGGCACCACTGGACTATTTCTTTCTTTCTTTCTTAATGTTCTCACTTCAGCCATCATTTTATTTTATTTTTTTAAATCATAGTGGTGTACATTAATGCAATTATGGGGGACAATGTGCTGGTTTTATATACGATTTGAAATATTTTCATCAAACTGGTTAATATAACTTTCACTGCATTTTCTTAGTTATGGTGTTAAGACATTTATATTCTACACTTAGTAGATTTAACATGTACCCTTGTAAAAGGCACCATAGGTGTGGTCCCACCAATTACCCTCCCTCCACCCATCCTCCCCTCTCCTGTCCCCTCCCCTTCTTTTTCCCCTTCATCTTGGGCTATAGTTGGGTTGTAGCTTTCATATGGAACCACTGGACTATTTCTTTTGTGTCAATCGTGGATGAAGTAACATGAGGTCCTGAGAGATTTTTGTTGATCACATTGAGATTTTAGTGCAGTCTGAAGGCTTGTGCTGTAGAAGGCAGAGTGCAGAGATGTAACTAAACTGGGTCTTTGCTTTCTTCATTAAAGTACAATATCAACCTTAACTAAAATGAAAAAATGATTTTCATCATTGTGCTTTTTGTACATATGATCCATTAAATTCTCTTTATCTTTTTAAAAGCAGTTTGGGTAAAATTTTCCTTTACTTTTAACCAGAGTTTTCTTATACACACACTAAATGCTGCCTTATGATTAGTGTTGTGTGGGTGCATGTACACACCTATACTTCTATGGCTATGTTTTTCTTTATGCATCTATGGATATTTATATATTGAAGTTTCACCTAACTTTCCAATTAAAATGAAAATTAAGAGAAGAAAAAGACTAGACTTTGTTAGACTTTATATTTATCAAAAACCCCAGTAGGTGATCAGTATATATTAACTTCTTTACAAATGCTTTTTGATAATAAAGAAGACAAGAATGGCTGACATTTAAAAAAATACTTTCCAATTGATTAAAGTATTCTATAATCTTCAAGACATTGGATCTTGACACATTTTATGATGCATAATTTAGGCATTAGGACAAAAATTTATACTTCTGTTTTTATAGATGTAAAAATTGAAGTTCAAGGCATTTAAATAACTTGCACAAAGTCACTGGTGGCTTGAATTGCAATGTTTAAAATTAAGACAAGCTATTCTGAAGAATTAAGCTTTCTGAAATATATGGACATCAATGATTTCCCTCACCCGAGTGCTGTTTTCTCCAAACTAAATTACTTTAGTTACTTTAACATTTCTTGCATAGCGTGTCTTCAAATTCTCTTCACCACCTTGAAAGTTATGTTTAAGTACTGCTTAAATTCATCTATATATTTTTAAAGGGTGAGATCCAAAACAGAACACAATACCATAGGTGAAAGCTGACTGGTACAAAAAGGGGAACTCCTTCATCCTTCTAGATCAGGGAATTCCAAGAGTGCAGCTGAAGTGCTGGAGCTGTTCACTGTTGGTGGGTGCCATCTTGTGCAGAGCCATCTATAAACTGATACCAACTTTTTTCTTAATCAAATAGTGCTAGGGAAACCCCTCCATGAGGCAGTGAATATGGATTTAGATAGGAACAGCAATGTAGTAGTGTTAGGGACTGTGGGTTTGGGGCCACTTGCTCATGTAGCTTACTTGTGCCTTTAACTTGTGCATGACTCCCATCTCATACATAGCATTCCCAGTTGTTATCAGAGTGCTGCTATGTGCACCAAAATTTATGGGTTTGTGTAGCAGGTAATATTCAGTTTATGGATGCTCAGGTTGCACTGCAATTTAATGCCCCCTGGTCAAGTATTTGGTCTCTACTAGTGTCCAAGAAAAATCCAGAAGCTAAAGAAATATGTTTATCTATATAAGACAGACTTGCTTAAATCCGAAGTGCAATTCACCATGCTTTACGTATAGGAGTCAAATGTTTCCTAAAGCCTTCCTATGTGCTACAGACACCCCAAAACTATGGATCTTCTGGGAATTGAGGTCAAAATGGAAGAGCTGCTTATATAGAAGCCTAGATCTTTTCCAAAGACTTCTTTTCTTCCAAGTCTTCCTAAAAACTGGAAAATTTTCAAATTTACTTGCCAGTGGGCCTTTGTAGCATGTCCAAATAAGGTGTGTGTGTGTATACAGAGAGTGCCAAAAAAAAAAAATACACATTTTAAGAAAGGAAAAAAATCGGTATTGAAATGGTAATTCTCAATATATGCTGATAACAAAAGAATGCAAGTCACATTTGAGCACCTCCTGTAATTGCTGAAGTCAAATGTGATTTGAGTATTACAATTTTATTATAGATTTTTCTTTCTTTTTTTAATTTTAATTTTAATTTTTAATTTCAGCTTTCTTGTTCATTCTTCGTTTGAAGTACTCTTTTTTTGTTTGTTTGTTTATTTTCTTTCTTCTTTTTATTAATGTTCTTCCTCTGGTGATGCTCTGTCCCGTTGCCTCCCCAGTTGCTGGGATTACAGATGCCCACCACAACGTCTGGCTGTTTTTGATGTTAGTAGAGAAAGGGTCTTACTCTGGCTCACTGCTGCTCATACTGGTCTCGAACCTCTGAGTTCAGGCAATCCACCTGCCTCGGCTTCCCACAGCACTGGGGACTACAGGCGTGAGCCACCACACCCAGCCTATAGACTTTTCTTTCTTAAAATGTGTATACATTTTTTGCTACTCTGTCCCTCTGAATGTGCAGTGTATATACATCTTCTAGAATGCTAAGAAGCCCACTAGCTTTTTGTATCTTTTTGATAGGAGAGGATAGGTGCATCAACTTTATCTTCATCTTGGTAAGGATATCTCAATATGCCCTGGACCCCTAGAAATTTCACTGAAGTTAAAGAGTCTTGAATTTTTCTGAAATTCATTTGCCATCCTGTAGCATGCATGCGTTTTATCAGGATATTTACAGAAGTTGTTACATTTTGCTCATTTGTTCCAATCCCCAAGGGAATACGTAATAAACAGGCATGCTTTCCTGTGAAGTGTAGAGGATTGTAGTCCTTCCTGACTAAATTCTGATGTGGAGTTTGAGAGCTGATGTACCCCTAGCTAAGACCATGAAGCTGTATGGCTGTTCCTGCCAAATAAAAGCAAACTATTTCTATTGATCTTATCAACAAGTTTGAAAAAGAAAAGAAAACATTCTCCAGATCAGTAGCTATTAATATATACCAGGTTCTAGAAAATACACTGTTCTGGGATAGCAGTTGTAATTGGAGTCACTTCTTGATTAGTTTTATGATACATCACTGTCATTTTCGAAGGCTCACTTGTCTTCTGCACAAGTCAAATATAGGTGAGTTGTGTAATGATGTGATAGGAATCACTACTCCTGTCTTTGATGGCGGCACAAACCTCTGCAGTCCCTCCTGGAATGTGGCATAGCTTTTGGAACACTATTTTGGCAGGTTGAGGCCATTCTAGGGTCTTCCATTTCCCTTTTCTACAACAACAGCTTCTATTCCAGGAGTCAAAAAGTAATCTTGGCAATTCTGTCAATTAGGGAAATTTTTTAATTCCAACTATACATTTTAGACCTTGAGAAGTATCCATAAGGTGGGAACAGAGACACATTGTGCCTACTGTGAGATGGATCTGAACTAAAACTTCATTGATCACATGATATCCACAAACTCCTACTCTGGCTCATTATGGTGTTTTGACTTTGTAGGAATTATGAGTTCAGAGTTAGTGTTCAGTAAGCAGTTCCCCCAAATTCCGATGCTTTCTTCTCCTTCAATGCTCAGTTGCCTTGGTAAATGCCTGTAAGTCTTTCTAAGAAGGTTAAAAGTATAAGATTTTGGCTGATCAGTAGCTAAATAGACCAGCCTCACCTTCATTCAAGGAATTAGTGAACTGGCTTGAATCTTGAGATTTATTTAAGTGCTGTATTACCTCTGTATTATGGTGATGTATGTCAACTTAGTGCTTATGAGAACTAGACTTTTTCCATTATTTCAGTTTTCCAACCTATTTCAGTTTTAGGAGCACCATTATCAATTAAAATAATGCCAAAGATTGCTATAGATCCAGTACGCAAAAATCAATAACATTGAAAACAGGAAACGAATAGAGAAAACCAATATAACTAAGAGTTGATTCTTTAAAAAGATCCATAAAATTGATAAAACTCTAGTCAATATAAAAAAAGAGAAGACAAAAATGAGTAAATCAGAAATTAAAGAGATAGTTATTACCAATTCTGATGTCACTAAAAGGATAATAAAGGAATATAAGAAAGCTCTATGATCAAAAATTTAATAATTTAGATGAAAGAAACCAATTTCCTGAAAGACACTAAAGATCAAAATTCACACAAGGATAAATAGATAACACAAATAAACTAATTTATACATAACACATTGACTAACCTTCCAAAAATAAAGCACCCAGATTCACATGGGTTTACTGCTGAATTCTATTTAACATTTAAGGAATAAACTATACTATTTATTTATAATCTCTTCCAGAAAGTGGAAGCAGAGGGAAGCAGCTAAATCACTAAAAGAAAGAAAAATTATAGACTGATATTTTTCATGGGCATAGATGTGAAAGTCATCAACCAAATGCTATCAAATCAAAACCAACAATGAATAAAAAAACTATACAACAAGCAAGTGGAATTTTTTTTCCAGATATGCAAAGCTGGTTCAGCATTCAAAACTAAATTAATATAATTCATTAAATCAACAAGCTAAAGCAGAAAAATCATGTGATCATATTCAGACTATATTCAGAAAGAGCATTTGACAAAATCCAATACTTATTCAAGATAGAAGCTCTCAGTAAACTAGTATAGAGGGGAAATACCTTAATGTGATTAAGAATGTCTATAACAAACCTATAGCTAATATTATACTTACTGATGAAAAATTAGATGCTCCCCCTCAAGACTAGGAAAAAAATAGGTATGTTCCCTCTCCTCACACCTCTTAAACTTCATATAGGGCAGGCATGGTGGCTCACACCTGTAACCTTAGCATGCTGAGGCCAAGGTGGGTGGATCACCTGAGCTCAGGAGTTTGAGACCAGTCTGAGCAAGAGTGAGACCCTGTCTCTACTAAATATAGAAAAACTAGCCAGGTGTTGTGGTGGATGCCTATAGCCCTAGTTACTTGGGAGGCTGAGGCAAGAGAATCACTTAAGACCAAGAGTTTGAGTTTGCTATGAGCTATGATGCCATGCTACTTTACCCAGGGCAACAGAGTGAGACTCTGTCTCAAATAAATAAATAAATAAATAACCAAAAATAAACAATAAAAGAAAACCCTTCATACAGGAAATCATAGTTAATATAAGAAAACAACAAAAGAAAATAAAAAGTGTACAGATTAAAAAGGAAGAGAGAAAGCTATATTTGTTTACCAATGACATGATTGTCTATGTAGAAAATCCTAAAGAATTAGCAACACAACAAACTCTGAAATTCATAAGTGGTTGTAGTGAGGTTGCAGGATGCAAGGTTAATATACTTGTTTTCCAGATACTAGAAGTGAACAATTGGAATTTAAAGTTAAAACACAATACAATTACATTAGCATACAAACAAAAAAAAAGGAAAGGAAAGAAATACCCAGATATTACCAACCAAAACATATACAGGATCGATATGAGAAAAACTATAAAACTCCTATGAAATAAATTAACGAAGATTCAAACCAATGGAGAGATATTCCATGTTCATGGCTAGGATGATTCAACATTGCACAAATGTCAATTTTTCTCAACTTGCTCAACGAATTCAATGTAAGCTCAATCAAAATGTCAGCCAGGTATATGGTAGGTATTGATAAATGGATTCTAGATGCAAATAAAAAAGTCCTAGAATAGCTAACATAATACTTAAAGAGGAACAAAGGTGGAGGACAGAGACTACCATACATCAAGATTTACTATAAATCTACAATACTCAAGGCAACTGGATATTGGAAAAATAATTGACAAACAGGTAAGTGCAATAGAACAGACAGCACAGAAATAGGTCCACTGAACATAGTCAATTAATCTTTGACAAAGGTGTAAAGACAATTGAATGAAGGAAAAAGAATATTTTGAACAAATATTGATACTGGGATAATTGAATATCCATTTGCAAAACAAAACACAAAGCAACAAACAAAACAAAACAAAACCCCAAAGAATCTAAACACAGACCATATACCTTTTGCAAAAGTTAACTCAAAATATACCTAAATGTAAATACAAATTTATAAATAAAAATCTAGATTCAACACTAGAAGGATGATTCATAAAAGGTAAATCAGTAAGTTTAACTTTATTAAAATTAATAATGTCTTTTCTGTGAAAGATATGACTAATAAAATGAAAAGATAAATCACAGTCTTGGATAAACTATTTGACATATAGAGCATATATTTGACAAAGGACTTCTACTCAAAATATACAAAGAACTCTTTAAATTCAACAACACAACACCTCAATTTCAAAACTAGCAAAAGATCTGAAGAGACACCTCATTAGAGAAGATATCCAGATTACAAACATATGAAAACAGCATACATCATTCAGGAATAGCTGTTAAAAAACAATGACCATTACACATCTGTTGGAATAACTAAAAGTCTAAAAAACCTGACATTATCAAATGTTGATGAGGATGTAGAGCAAGAGGAACTCTCGTTCATTGCTAGTGAGAATGCAAAATAATACAGCCAGTTTGAAAGAATTTTTGACAGTTTCTTACAAAATTAAACATAGTCTATTTTATTTTTTTAAAATTTAAACAGCAATCTAGCAGTCATACCACAAATGAGTTGGGAACACATCCACATAAAAACCTGCATGACTGTTTACAGCAGCTTTATTCATACTTGCCCCAAACTGGAAGCAACCAAGATGCCCAGCAATAGAAGAATGGAGGAGCAAACAGTGGTACATCCATACAGTGGGATATTATTTAGCAATAAAAAGACATGCACTGGAGGGACCCTAAACATAGTGTTAAGTGAAAGGAGTCATTAACTTTTAAAATTGGTGTCTATGAGCCCTCCAACTTTGTCCTTTTTCAGGATTGTTTGGTTATTCAGGATCCCTTCCATTTTCATATGGATTTGGGGATCAGCCTTTACATTTATGGGGAAAAAATGTTCCTTTACTTTTTAACCCAGCCGAGTCTTTTGTTTTTTAAATCTACATTCTTTGACAATCTCTATTTTATAATTGATGTATTTAGATCATACACATTTAAAGTAATTGGTGATATGTTTGGGTGCTTGTAACCGTTTTCTGCTTTTTATGTTTGTTTTTTGGTTCTTCCCCTTCTCCTCTAACTTTTTCTCAGAGTCTTTGGTTTTAGTAGTTGCTGTAGAGTTTACAGTATAAAATTCAAATTAATGTATGTCCATCTTCAAATAATGGTTTGCCACTTTGTATGCAGTGCAGGTACCGTATAACATTATCCCCAATTTCTTCCTCCTGTATTTTGTGATATTTCTGTTATTTATTTCACTTATTCCTATGCTTAATCAGCTCGTACATTGTAACTACTATTAGTTTAAACTAATAATTATATTTTAGATCAATTAAGAATACAAAAAATAAAAGATTTTACATTACTTCTATTTATTTCTTCTCTGATACTCTTTCTTTATGAATTTCTAAGTTTCTGAAAAATAATATATTATTTCTGTCTGAAAATCTTTTAACATTTCTTATGGGGAAGTTCTCTTGCCAATGAATTCTCTCAAGTTTTGTTTGTCCTTTGAAGAAATAGGTCTGGGCGAGTATTTTATGTGGAGGACCCCTTGGGCAATTGAAGCAGCTTCAAAAATACACTACTGGGACCTGATCAAACTAAAAAGCTTCTGCACAGCCAAGAACATAGTAAGTAAAGCAAGTCATACCACGGAATGGGAGAAGATATTTGCAGGTTATGTCTCCAACAAAGGTTTAATAACCAGAATCCATAGAGAACTCAAACGTATAAGCAAGAAAAGAACAAGTGATCCCATCACAGGCTGGGCAAGGGACTTGAAGAGAAACTTCTCTGAGGAAGACAGGCGCGCGGCCTACAGACATATGAAAAAATGCTCATCATGTTTAATCATCAGAGAAATACAAATCAAAACTACTTTGAGATATCATCTAACTCCAGTAAGATTAGCCTATATCACAAAATCCCAAGACCAGAGATGTTGGTGTGGATGTGGAGAAAAGGGAACACTTCTACACTGCTGGTGGGAATGCAAATTAATACATTCTTTTTGGAAAGATGTTAGGAGAACATTTAGAGATCTAAAAATAGATCTGCCATTCAATGCTATAATTCCTTACTAGGTATATACCCAGAAGACCAAAAAGCACATCATAACAAAGATATTTGTACCAGAATGTTTATTGCAGACCTATTCATAATTGCTAAGTCATGGAAAAAGTCCAAGTGCCCATCAATCCACGAATGGATTAATAAATTGTGGTATATGTACCCCATGGAATATTATGCAGCCTTAAAGAAAGATGGAGACTTTACCTCTTTCGTGTTTACATGGATGGAGCTGGAACATATTCTTCTTAGTAAAGTATCTCAAGAATGGAAGAAAAAGTATCCAATGTACTCAGCCCTACTATGAAACTAATTTATGGCTTTCACATGAAAGCTATAACCCAGTTATAACCTAAGAATAGGAGGAAGGGGGAAAGGGAGGGGAGGGAGGAGGGAGGTAGGCAGAGGGAGGGAGATTGGTGGGATTACATCTGCAGTGTATCTTACAAGGGTATATGTGAAACTTAGTAAATGTGGAATGTAAATGTCTTAGCACAATAACTAAGAAAATGCCAGGAACGCTATGTTAACCAGTGTGATGAAAATGTGTCAAACGGTCTATGAAATCAGGGTATGGTGTCCCAGGATCACATTAATGTACACAGCTATGATTTAATTAAAAAAAAAGTTTTGTTTGTCCAAAAAAGTATTTCTGCCTTATTTATAAAGAATAGAATTTGCTAGAAGTCTGGGATTTTGTTTTTTCTTTTCTCTCAGCATTTGTTTTTACTTCATGTTCTTTTTTTTTTTTTATTAAATCATAGCAGTGTACATTAATGTGATCATGGGGCATCATACACTGGTTTTATAGACCATTTGACATATTTTCATCACACTGGTTAACATAGCCTTCCTGGCATTTTCTTAGTTATTGTGTTAAGACCTTTATATTCTACATTTAGTAAGTTTCACATGTACCCTTGTAAGATGGACCGTAGGTGTACTCCCACCAATCCCCGTCCCTCTGCCCATCCTCCCCCCTCCCTCCCCTCCCTCTCCCCCTTCCCCATATTCTTAGGTTATAACTGGGTTATAGCTTTCATGTGAAAGCCATAAATTAGTTTCATAGTAGGGCTGAGTACATTGGATACTTTTTCTTCCATTCTTGAGATACTTTACTAAGAAGAATATGTTCCAGCTCCATCCATGTAAACACAAAAGAGGTAAAGTCTTCATCTTTCTTTAAGGCTGCATAATATTCCATGGTGTACATATACCACAATTTATTAATCCATTTGTGAATCGATGGGCACTTGGGCTTTTTCCATGGCTTAGCAATTATGAATTGGGCTGCAATAAACATTCTGGTACAAATATCTTTGTTATAATGTGATTTTTAGTCTTCTGGGTATATACCTAGTAGAGGAATTATAGGATTGAATGCCAGGTTTATTTTTAGATCTCTAAGTGTTCTCCAAACATCTTTCCAAAAGGAACATATTAATTTGCATTCCCACCAGCAGTGTAGAAGTGTGCCCTTTGCTCCACATCCGCGCCAACATCTCTGGTCTTGGGTTTTTGTGATATGGGCTAATCTTACTGGAGTTAGGGCCTTGAAGAGAAACTTCTCTGAAGAAGACAGGCACATGGCCTATAGACATATGAAAAAATGTTCATCATCCTTAATCATCAAAGAAATGCAAATCAAAAAATTACTTCATGTTCTTATCAGTTGTATTATAACTGGTGAGAAAAGTGCTCTATAAATTTCTGCTTTTTCCCTTTGACTTATTTCAAGATTTTCTTTGTGTCTTTGGCTTTTGGCAGTTTGAATAGGACACATCTAGGTATTTGTTTTGTTTGTTTTAGTCTGTGAGTATCCTGCTTAGTGTACTACCCTGAGCTTCCTCTGATTTGGTATCTTTAATTAATTCTGGAATGTTCTTAGCCATTATTACTTGAAGTATTCCACAAGCTCTATTTTTGCTTTTTCTTTTTTTTCCTGGTATTTCCATCATATATATTTAATATTCTAACAGTTGTTAAATGTTTTATTTCTTTTTATTCTTTTTTCTTTGTACTTCAATTTGGAAAATTGCTATTGACCTATCTTCAAATTGATTGATTCTTTCCTCAACAATCTACTGAAGGCATTCTTCATTTAAAAGAAAATGCTAGAAATCGAAACCACTTCTAGCATTTTCTTTTGAATCTTTCTTGAAGTTTCCATCTCTCTGCAACATTACTTATCTGTGTTTGCATATTGTCTGCTTTTTTCATTAGTGACCCAACTTTATTTTAAATTGATACATAATATATGTACATATTTTAGGGGTATATGCAATAATTTAACACATCCATCTAATTTTTAAAAATTAAATCAATGTAATTAGGGTGTCTACCACCTTAAATATTTTCCTTTTCTTTATGTTAGAAACATTCAAATCATTCTCTTCTAGTTCTTTTGAAACATACAAGAAATTACTGTATACCAAAGTCACGCCACTGATCTATCTAACACCAGGCCTTATTTCCTCATTCAAACTGTATATTTGTACCTTTTAATGACCTCTCTTAATAGTGAATTTAAATTCTCTGTCTGACATTTATAACATCTTCATTATATTTAAGTACAGTTCTGATGATTGCTTTGCCTTTTCAGAGTGTGCTTTTTTCTTGCTCTTGGGATGATATTTAATCTTTTTTTGAAAGCTGAGCTAGTTTTACATGATAATAGAAACTGAGGTAAATTGGCCCTTAGTGTGAAGACTCATGTTACTCTGTCTAGGAGCTGGGCTAGGTTTATTGTAGCTATAGGAACCAGATGCTTCAAATTCCTCCAGTGGTTTTATCTACACTCTTAATTATGGGCTTTCCTGTGCATTTTTCCACAGAGAATCTTCATCTTGTAGCTCTTCCAGTTGGAATGCACTATTTTTATAGCAAAGTCTTGACGGCATGTGGGCATATACTGATGAAGTCTCAATGTTTCAGTGGGCCTGCATCTCGAGGCTGTGACCTCCATAAGTGTGTTCCTGTGTTGTTTGCATTCTCCACCTCCACTCAGCCTCTCACTCCCTCCACACAAGTAGTGCTCCCGATCTAGTTCACTAAAGCTTAAGCTGACTACTCCACACAATTTCAGTGGGATAGGAAGCCCAGAGGAGGAATTCTCTTCTTATAGCTGAGGTAAGTTTCAAAATAGAGCTTTTGAAAGGATTCTGACAAAATCCTTTTCCTCGGAGAGTAGGAGTTGGTTATAAAGAAGCTGTGGGCATAATTCATAATGAGACCACAAAGGGATATCTCTTGGTGCCTCACCTTGAAAACCTAGTGGGGTTCCTGGAGGGAAAGGAACTTTCTCCCAGGAGCTTCTTGTTCTCACATTAGCCCACATCCAGCCTCCAGCAATTGATCAGATTACCCTGGAAGTGTTCATTCTGCTTCAGGTAAGCAGATCTAGGCTGCTATATCTCTCTATATGCAGCTGTTCCTCCAGATTTCAGGAGACAATTTGCTTTGCTACCTCAGTTCTCTGATGGGCCCAAGAAAAGCTGTTGGTTTTCAAATTTGTACAGCTTACAATTGTCCTTATCACTGTTCTTATTATAGGGATGAAACTGACAATGTCCAGGCTCTTTGCATGTTGGAGCTGAAACCAGAAAGCCTCATCTCCTAGAATTTGGTTTTATAAAATAATTATCCTCTGACAGTGCTATGAACACACAATGGATATCTGTCTCCTGCAGAATCTGCCCTCCCCCCCACTGAGTATGCTTCCATTGACCACTGTATTTATTCATCCCCTCTATAGCATTTTCCTTACTGTATAATAGGGTCCTGTTTAGATGTCACTCTCCCTCTAGACTATAATCTCTATGATGGCAAAGATTACGTCTTGCTCACTTCATAGCTCAGTAATAAATGCATTGTCTTGCACTGACTACTCAATAAATGAATCTATAAATGAAGCCACCTTAAAAACCAGGGTAACTCCCGGTTTTACAACAGGAAAAGCATGCTATATCCATTCATCATGACTGAAGGTTAAATCTTTAGTTTCCACGATGATTCACCAGATTTCAGAGGAAAAAAACACTTGTGCTGCATATAAGTGGATGCTCTATATAAAATCAAAAAGGAATCTGGAGATAAATGGTCTTTAGCCCTGTCTTGGACTTAGGGCTCTCTCTTTCTAGCAATTTAGGCGGCGTGGCCCCCCACGAGGAGGTGGATACAGCAGTGTAACGCAGCTTTATGCTACTGGCCATCATGATTCACCAACTCACTCTCGTTGCTCTAATTCCACACTTACCAATTAATCTTGGCTTCTTTAGAGACTGACTTTCAAGAAGGGAATGTGCTTCTCAGCAAAGTACCTACCCTGTTGAGATAGTTAAAATTTCTCATCATCAACTGAATACATAGGACATTATGTACATAAATTTTATCCGAAAAGTTTGGCCTCTAATGCATTTATTATATCTGGGTGCAATGGTAAGAGTGATTTAAGAGCTCTGAGTTGAAAGTTACATCCTTCTGGGTATGTGATGCTTCTGAAAATACACTGAGGTCCTTTCTGAGTATATGGTCTTCCTCCCAAGGTGACGTTTTGTTTCCTTTTCTAAAATTTCCAGGTCATTATCATCAACGTATTATTTATTCTGCATTACTGTTAAGCGGCTCACATACTGCAGAACGTGTGTTTGGCGTGTGCACATTGTTTTATGGTGAACTCTTTCAATTTGCAAATATTTACAAATGATACCCATTTGCCAGGTGAGATGGGAGCTACAAATATTTGTAAGTTAAAATCTCTATCTGTAGATAGTTCACAATCTGAAAGCATGTTCACTAGTAGTGGTAGTATAAGATGTTGGTTCTTGAAGTGTGATCCCTGGACTGGCAGCATTAAAATCACCTGAAAACTTGTTAGAAATGCAAATGAAGGGGCTCAAATTCAAAGCTACTAAATAAAAAATAGTGGGAGTGGGCTCAACAATCTGTGTTTTAACAGGTCCTGTAGGAGATTCTGATGCACGTTAAGTTTGAGAACCACTGTTCTGGGCAGCACCTGTGGCTCAAAGGAATAGGGCGCTGGCCCCATATAGGGGTTCAAACCCAGCCCCAGCCAAAAACTGCAAAAAAAAAAAAAAAAAAAAAGAGAACCACTGTTCTAGGACAATAAGGAAAAATATGAGGCTTGGGTATATTAGGAAAGTCACATGGTGAAGATAACGTTCAATTTGTAAATATTATTTTTTTCAGAATTTGTAGAAAGTAAATACCAATAACATTGAAATTCCTTTTATAGCATATGCTATATTTTTTAGATCTATTCATTTAAATTTTTTCAGTTATGTTTATTGTTGTATAGTATTTCATTGCACAAAAATAATGTCTTTACACTTCTCTATTGACAAACATTTGTGTTGTTTTTGTAAAGAAGGAAAGTGAAGCTTGTGGATGTCTTCAGATATTTATTTTTCTTTTAACCCTGTGAGACGGCATGGTCTTTCTTTACCAAAGAAAAATGTTCAAATCTAAAGAACTCAGCTGGTCTTATAGTTCATTTCATTTAGCCTAAACATTTTCTACTTTCAGGTAGCTTTTACATTATAACTTTTTTCACACACTCACACACACACACACGTCCATCTATTTATTGCCTCCTTTGTACTTTTGCAGCCCATCAACCTGTCTGAAATAATTGCTTTTTTGAAAATTGTGTAAAAAGAGAATACACTGGATCTGAGCAGGTGTTTCTAAACTTCCTTGATTTCAGGTAGGATAAGTTCCCATCAGGTAGGAAGATGGAAAGTTGAATAAATCAGACACTTGTTTATAAAGCTGAAATCTGCTATTTTATTCTCCATCTGGAAGAAGCTGACTCAAGAGGCTGACCTCAGTGTTAAACAGTAAAGCTTTATTTGTCTGAGTGGACCTAGCCACAAAGAAAATAAATTGTTTGTTGGGGGTTAGACCATGGGCCATGACAGCCCAAGGCTTTATAATCTGCTATAGGCCTCTTTTTTTTTTTTTTAAGTTTTAATTTTCTTCACACCTTCCTTTCTGCTATAAGCATCTTTAGGAAACTTGCTTATGTCTGGTGAATTTTTTTACTGTAAAAGCCTTGATCACCAGTGCCCTTCTGATCCTGGCTTGAGAGTTTCCACAGAGATGTGTGTGGTCGGAACTCAAGAGAGAGAACATGCATCTCCTGGCTATATGCTCACCCATCATTTAGAATTTGAACCTGTTCTTAAGGCTGTATGATAACCCATCAGTCAATATCTGAATCTACTGTATCATGTCCCTAATCCAGGAGTTATTTAGAATATGCTTAAATGCCCCTGGTGATGGGGGCTCCTTACTGAGAGCTTCTAGGCCTTGGCCCATGATTGCACCCACGTGCTCTCTTTTCCCTTTTGGCCACCTCTTGGTCCTTCTGTTTTGTATGTGAGATTTATTCCAATCCTTTCACTCCTCTCTGCACACACCTGAATGTGGTCTATATTTCATTTTTGTTTATTTCTGAGAGAAAAAAATAATTCTAAATGTCTATCAAAGAAGGATTTTGACTACAAGTTTATGCACATCAATTTCTTTTCATTGTTTGATAGATTCTGCCTCAGGGTACATTGACAATATTGATCAGCTCTTGTTTGAAATGAAAGCTAATCTGTGTTGGCTTGTTAGGTCTGTTACTATTACCAAACCATAGGAAGACACTTTCTCAAACACTGAGAAATCCTGTTTTCATAAATGAGAAAAGTGAGGTTTATGGAAGAAAAGCATTGTGGCCAAAGTTACACTTGGAGTTAAAACCCAGTTCTCCTGATTCTCTTACCAGTGCTCATGGCATTATTTTCTCAAAGACACTTAACATATGTCAGTGGTAGAATTTATAATTTTGTTCCTCAGGAGGTGGGACTGTGAAGGTCATGTTGTCTATCTGCCAGACTAAAATACGAGTAGAGCTGGGTAAGTGGATTTTCTAACACTAACTGGGTTTACTTTTAATTGCAGTATCACACAGTCCTCTAGAACTACTGAAAAAAAGTCTTCTGTGCATATGTTTAATTACAAGAAATATGAAATACCAAGGCACCAACATAAGCTGTGGATATTCAGAGACATCCCTGCCTTTGACCTTGTGTGGGCTACAGAGGGAGACTGACATGTTCACATCTGAGCATAGAGAGTTCTACACAAGTGCAAAGCAATTGTTAGGGAATGCAGCCAAAAGAAAAGTACTTATTCCCATTCAGAGAAATAAGAGAAGCTGAGCTTTAAACAGATGGCAAACGTTATTCCAAGTCAAACAGATAGATGGTAAAACCAGGCAAAGAAACACAGGGTGTGTTTAGAGAACAATGTGGAGTCAGTTCCAAAGTGTGTGGCTGTGATCTCCATTCTGCCTTGGACCTCGAGAACAATTCAAGCATTTATCGTTTTTTATGGTGGTTCATGCCAGGAAACAAGTCTTTCCCGAAATGGAATGGAGGACGTACAAATTCTCTTCTGAGAAGATCTGAGAGCAGTTTCCAGTTTCTTAGAGAAATTAAAAAGCATTGGCAGGGGTCAAAGCAAAGAGGTTTTTGCTATACCCTGAAATATCAGAAGAAAAACACAATGTTGAAGGAGTCTGTCAAATGTTTTTTTGACAGTTCAACCTTAACATGACTCCAAGACAAAGGGAACATAGCAGGGATTATGCTGTGTTCATGTTTATGTCTCCAATGCTAGGGGAGACCCTTACACAGGGTACATAACTTAGTGCATTTACCTTGAGTGAGTGAATTAATACTTGGGAAAAGGGCTCTGCGTGCTGTTAAGGCTTATAAACTGTCATATGAACAAACATCATCCAGCCCTCATGAATAAAATAAGCACCTTACACATCTGTCAGATCATTCTTACAGCTCTAAAATTCTGATTAATACTTTGTCTGAATTTTATGGTCTTCTGGGAATAACTTATAAAACCAAGTTATAGCTGGGCACAGTAGCTCCTGCATATGATCCTAGTACTCTGGGAGGCTGAAGTAGGTGAATTGCTTGAGCTTATGAGTTTGAGACGAGCCTGAGCAAAAGCAAGACCTTATCTTTACCAAAATTTGAAAAATTAGCTGAGTGTTGTGGCGGGCACATGTAGTCCCAGATACTCAAGAGGCTGAATCAGGAGAATCACTTGAGCCCAGGAGCCTGAGGTTGCTGTGAGCCATGACGATGTTACAGCACTCTAGGCTGGACAGCAAGGTGAGATTTTTGTCCCAAGAAAGAAAAAAGAAAAAACAAGTTATGACTTATAAAACCGAGTTATGACTAAACATGATAGCAAGCACAGTGGCAGCTCACAGGCAGGAGTAAATAAATCTGTCTATGAAAGAGGGAATATTGAAGAACTTTGCAGAGGAGGCAATGCCTGAGCTGGGTCTTGCAGATGCATCGAAATTTATAAGAGGAAAAGGGTTGGAGGATGATTCAGTCGGAGGAAAATCAGATGTTAAATTACAAAGTAGGAAATATGTTAATGAGTTACTTAGAGTAGTCATTTTGTCACAAATAAAGATACTCATTTCATACTTGTTTAAATAAAAATGGGAATGTGTGATAGAAATACATGGGCATTCCACAGATTCTGATGGCAGGGGACAGCCCTGCCATGCTCGGGGGCTGAACTAGGAACTGAAAAGGAATTCAGTGAACCACAGATATTTAATTTATACTTCTCAGCCTAAATTCAAAATTCTTGGTACAGAATAACTACCTGGCCTAGCATGGGTCCAGCATCTATTCCAGTCATGCCATCATGATCAGAGAGAGAAAGTCATGTGGTTAAAACATGGTTTTCCAGGCCCTTTGTTATGGGCGAAAGCTTCACAGGACGGGACTTGAAGGCAGCAAAGATAATCCAAAAGGTGTCTGCTGGTCTCCTGCCAGCTGATGGGTGGGCTCTGATAAGAATTAAGAATTTCTGTAGTGCTAAAGTGTGGTGGTGGAGACAGATGAGATTGGAGGGTTCCCAAGGAGGGCACTGTGAAATAATCTCTTTGATTTTTAGATTATGAGGAACTTTTTAAAAGTCTAAGAACAAAATGATCAGAGTTATGTTTTGGGTAGTTAACCATGATGGTGGTATGGGAAATGAACCAGAAAGGGGTAAACTGAGAGAAGATAAATTAGAGATAATTGAAATAGTCTAGGTAAGAGATAATTAGAGCTTTACATATACATGAGAATAGATGAAATGGAAAGAAACTCAGAAGAAAGAGATAACAGAATTTGAAGGCCTATTCAATATGGTGCAGGATTAAGGAGGAACCTAACATAATTTCAGCTTTTCTGAGATCAGCAATAGAATATAGGGATGCCATTTGCCAAGAAAAGTGATGGTGGAGGAGGAGGCTTAGGGGAAACAGAACAGTTCCATGGTGGGCATGTTGAGTGGAGGCACTGAAGGCTGCTGGAGGGGAAGTGGTGAATGTGATGACATGTCCCCCTCAGGAATGAGATCTGGGCTAGTGATGAGATGGGGGGAGCATCAGCTCACAAATGGCAATTGAAGCCAAGGGGTGAGATTGTCCAGGAAAAGTGTGTAGAGTTGGAAGAGAAGCAGAGAGAAGGGGGGATCCTGAAGAGACCCCACATAGACAGGTGGATAGAAGAAAATCCTGTCAGGAGGAGACTGAGAAGAATAACCACAGCTGAGGAAACCAGAAAAGAAGGGTGTCCTGGGAGCCAAGAATAGAGAACTTCAAACCACTAGAAAAGTCGTTTATTGTCACCCTGCACCGTAGACCATGCACACATTTCCACTGCATGGGGAGTCAACTAAAACTGGGAGACTTAAATGCCTTGTCCAAGTTCACAGAACTGATTAACATCAAAGGGAACACTAGAAAGGAGACCTTTTTGATTTTCAGTTCTGTGCTCTTTCCACTGCAGAGCACCACAGACAGCCCTGGAAGGGGGAGGCTCTGGAGCAATCACTAGGGTCCCCTGGTGAGGAGAGATGGGAGTGAGAGAATAGCCTGAGCTGAAGAAAAGGCCACCACTTGTCCCCACTCCTGGCCTGTGTGCTGCAGTTGGCAGCCCAGAGTGGGCAGGTGGGTGGGGCGGTGGGGGCGACAGAAGCCCTGCAGGTGCAGGACCTGCCTGGAGGCCCACTTTGCTTCCAAGTGGCCCATGGCTATAGTGGGCTGGGCCTCAGTTTCTTCCTCTGTAAAATGGGGGAGATATTGAGATGTATGATTTCTCATCTCTAATTTTATAATTCTTTTTTTATGATGCCATTTATTGGGTTTTTCCTTATTACAGAGGGAACATATCATCATAAACTGGGCAATGAGAGAGAGGCACTGGGAAAGAACAGGAGAACTTTGTATTTATAGAGGATACAGAATTTTACCAGCTTCTATAAAATCTTGGACAAATAAGATGGGGAAATGGAAGAGTTAGGTGAGGAGGCAGGGACTGGTGAAGTGTAAAGCTCAAAAACACATCAACTAGGGGGATGACAGTAAAAAAAAAAAAAAATGAAGGCACACTAATTAAAAATAGCTAAAAGCCCAGAAATGGGTTTAAAAGCAATCATCTTGGATTGTTTGAATTAAGAACAATAATGAAATGGCTAAGCAAACTCACTTCATATTCTGAGTGCTTAAAAAACAAAAACAAAAACAAAAACTGATATTAGAAAAGAGATCTTCCTTTTGCAAATTCTCCCCTTATTGCACAAAAAGAAAAATGGAAAACTTTTACATCATTTTCCTCTAGTCTTTGGATGCTGGAATGAAAGGAGAATGAAATTAAATTCACTTTATATGTTTTCCTTTTGGGCTGTAAAGTTGCTGGCATCATTTATTGCAGCCCCGGCACTTATAAAATCTGGACACCGTGGGAGCCCTTAGAAGTCATTAAATAAAAAGAAGACATCAAAAAATAGAAAAGGAAGGCAATTAAAATGCTGGACCCAATAAGCTAGTCAGAAGACTTGATTTAAATGCAACCACAGGACCCATAATATTGGACATTAAGGAGTGAAGGAATTCAAATGTGAGGGACAAAGGGAGTTAAAAAAAATGCCTTTAGGAGAGAGGATGGCCTTGCAGTTCCTTTGTGGCCAGGTAGTTACTCTTTGTGTACAGGAGGAGTTGACATTGTCAGCCCATGAACTCTGGTAGTTTAAACCTCTCTGAACCTTGGAGGGGAAGTGGGCTTTGGGCAGGGGGAATGAGGAAGAGATAGATCCCAAATATACAGATCCCATGGGGTGGGTGTTTCAATAAAAGGAAGACATCTTGGCTGGGGGAATAATACTTAGAGCTTTTCTTCTTTTGTTTTTCTTTTGTTTCTGGTCTGTTTGACTTTCAGAGTGGGCTCAGGTGTCCTGTGACTAAGAGTCCTTCCTGGAAGCTTTACTAGCTTTGACAAACAGGCTCTACATATGCTAAAGGCCTGATTCAGGCCCTTCCTAGTCAACACAAGATCTGATGCTATCCTAGGAGGCACAGGACACACTTAGACATATCCCAAAGTATCATCCCAGTGGCTCTAGGAACCGAGAGAGTGCCCACCTGTTTTAGTATCTCATGGGATCGCTGTAATTTTTCTATTGCCGCTGCAAACAGACCCTTTGTTGTCCATTGGGGCACTTGCTCAAAATTGGGCATAGGAGCTGAGGATCTGGCGTATGACAGTACAAACCCTGTTCTTTTCCACTCCTTCCACAATAAACTGAGAAGCAGGAGATGTTAGAAATCATCAATAGATGTAGAAGGTGTCTTGAAAGGCCAGACTGAGCCTTTCAGGAAGGGCACAAACATTCAGAAAGTGGGAGAGTGAGGGTTCCATGGCACAGACCATTACCACAGTCTGAGAAGTGTGGTTGCCTACAGGCCTTGCTACATCTCCACGGGAGTCTCACCTCCTGCTGGGATAACCTCTGGAGATGATATGGGAAGGAGAATCTGCCAGGTTCCTGACCTAGAGTCCCAGCCCTTGTGTTAATTTTACTTTGGATGGTGTCATATCCATCACCCTTTCTAATTCTTGGTTCTTATACCAACTTCCACATCTGACATGGTGAATGGCACTTGTCGCAGGCTGAATAACGCCCTCCAAAGAGATCTGGGTCCTGATTCTTGAATGTTACCTTAGATGAGAAGAGGGATTTTGCAGGTGTAGATGAAATAAAGATCTTAATATGGGAAGATATTGTGGGATTATTGGGGAGTTTCCTAAATGAAATAACGAGTTTCCTTATAAGGGGGACATAGGGGAAGATTTGATACAGGAGACAAAGGCAAGATGCTAAGCTGCTGGCTTTGGAGATCGAGGAAGGAGCCCCAAACCAAGAAACACAGATCTAGAAGCTGGAAAAGGCAAGGAAACAGGGTGTCTCCTCAAGCCTCAGGAGGGAACGCCATTTTCTAGTGACCTTGGTTTTGACCCAGTGAAACCGATTACAGGGAGTGAATGCAGGTGCTTCTGTGACCGGTGATGGGTTTATCTATTTATTGTTTTTTAGGCAAAAGGCTGGACAGAAACAAATCTATCCAGCCCTGGGAGTTAAGCACATGGCTTTTATTCTCTTGCTTTTTGCTTTCATTTTAGCCTATTCCAAGCACAAAATTTCTCTTGGCTTAAATATAGGCAACATATTCTCTGACATCCATACTAGTTTGATTTGTGATGAACTTAGTTGACGATTATCCTGATTGTTTTGAGGACAACATTAAAGACAAAGGCCTGAGGGGCTTTGCTCTCATTTTGTTCTTTCTCTGTGGATATAAGACAACAGCTGAAAAGACTGGAGAAACAGCATCTTTCAGTGACATTAGGGATTTTGCAAGCTCTTTTTTTGTGAAACCCTCATACCCTAAGTTGATCACAAGTTCTCTTACATTCCAAGATTTCCTGGAAAGGTCCAGACTTGAGGCCTGTGGACACCTGCTATGCAGACTTGCCCTTCCTCCTGTCCTGCCTCTCATTCCCCAAGCTGCTCATGTGAGCGCCCAGTCTCTTGGCTGGCTGTGTCTTCTTCAGGGAAGGACCAGGAAAGGTCCAATAGAGAGAGCTAAGGACTGGGTTCTAGTCCTTAAAGTATCAGTGTTCAACATTTTTGGCCCGAAGGACCAGTTTCATGGAAGACAAATTTGCCCCATGGACTGTGGGTTGCTGGGGAAGGTTTTATTATCAGCCTGTGAGAAACTGATTTATTATGGTCTCTGTGCAGTCAAACCTCTCTGCTGATAATAGTCTGTATTTGCAGCCACTCCCCAGAGCTAGCATCACCACCCCAGCTCCACCTCAGATGATCAGGCATTAGATTCTCACAAGGAGTGTGCAATCTAGATCTCTCACATGCTCCGTGTACAGCAGGGTTCACACTCCTATGAGAATCGAATGTCACTGCTGATGTGACAGGAAGTGGAGCTCAGGCAGTGATGCCAGGAATAGGGAACAGCTGTAAATACTGAAGAAGCTTTGTTTGCTTGCCCCCTGCTGTGCAGCCCACTTCCTAACAGACCATGGACCCTTACTAGTCTGTGGCCTGGGAGTTTGGGACTGCAACTTTAAAGGATAGATTACAAAGGTTTTATATCATGAGGTACATCTTGTTATCAAGAAGAGAGGTGGATTTTGAAGGGAAGAACAAAGTCTGGCAGGAAGCAAGCCTTTAGCATGAGCCTTCCCTATGACTGAGTGGGAAATGGTGTAGCCAAAAGAACTAGGTAAAAATCTGTGGCAACTTCAGAAGGTTACCAGGAACACAGACCTTAGTTGTGGGGCTTCCAATAGATGTTTCTGAGTCTGGGGGAGACAAGGCTCCTCTTCCTTCCTGTAGTGACCCTGTGAGGTTGCAGGCTCAGCTTTGCAGACTGGCCCAAGTTAGAGTCAAGGATACTGCCTGGAGCTTGATGTCTTGGAGACAGGAAGGGCTCAGAGAGCTGTGGAGCTAGTCCCTCTCTCAAAGTGTGCAGTTTCTGTATGGTATGAGGTTAGTGGTTATAGGAGACAGAAATTGTGGTTGTAAGTCTTGACTTAGAATAGCTTCAAGATAACAAGGAATATTGCTTTACTTTCCCAGTTAGATAAGCTTAAGCCTTCCTTTCAATTTTATACAGAGTTTTCAACTCTGATCTAATATCTCTCCATCTGTCCCTTTCTTTTTCAGGTTCCTTCTTCTTTTTCTCTTTCAGTTCCTTCAGCTCTGCTATATCCTTTTTATATTCTTCATATCGTTCATCTCTGATTTGATTCTGTTTTTGGATTTCCTTTTGGTTATTTTCCACTTTATTAGCAGTTTCCTTCATTATTTCCATCATTTCTTTCATTGTTTTCAACATGTGTATTCTAAATTCCCTTTCTGTCATTCCTAACATTTCTTTATAGGTGGAATCATCTGCAGTAGCTACCTCATGGTCCCTTGGCGGGGTTGTTCTGGACTGGTTCTTCATGTTGCCTGGGGTTTTCTGCTGATTCTTCCTCATGAGTGATTTCTTTTATCTGTTTCTTTGCCCTAATTTTCCTTTCACTTCCTCTTGCTCTTTAAGTTCTCGTGCCTGTGGACTAAGGGTTACAGGACCAGAAGGGTGAGAAAGTTGAAGAGCAAAAAAGGGATGAAAGAAAGGAGGACCAAGTGATAAGAAAAACAAAGAAAAATAGAGAAAGGAGAGGGGGTGGGTAAAAGGAATATTGACAAAAAGAAGAGAGGCACAGAAAGAGGGAGACAGAGCAATATAGATGTACAGTAGGGTACTTTGACACAACCTTAAAAAAACACCACCTTCTGGGGGTGCCCAGTTGGGTGGTTCCCTTGAGGTCAGCAGCTCTTTGCTAACCTGATCAGACACAGTACCCCACCTCCACCAAGTAGAGAGGAAAGATAAAAATGCTATAAATCAAACCAAAACAAGCAAACAGAAAACTTTATGGGATAAAATTGGGTGAAAAAACAAATAATTGCGGTAGGAACACTAGCAAAAATGAAGTTCTAGTTATTGAAAAAGGCAGCAATGGGAAATTATAATTAAACTAGAAAAATTGAGAAAGAAAAAGGATCTGTATGGAAAAGGTTGAAATTAAAAAACGAAATAACATCAACAACATCAAAATAAACAAAAAACCTCAACCAAACCAAAAACAAAAAAAAAACAAAAAAAAGCACAACCAAAAACAAAGCAGTATGTATATGTTGTTGACTATTGTCTGGGCAACACGTGGTCTTCTGGGGTATGAGATGTTAATCACAGTTCTGATACGACTGGAGGCTGCTGATTTCTCAAACCCCAGCAGATAGAACCCTAAATCTCTCTTCAGCCCACTTAAAAGGCACTTTGAACTTGTAAACTTGCTGAGCAGAAGCTTTCCCAGGAAAGTGCTTGTCGCTGGAATCACTGCTGAAGTGGCTATCCACTTACCCAGTGTGCCAAAACCGGTCTCACTCTGCCCCTGAGGGTTAGGGCTGCAAGGCAGCTCAGACCCCACCCTTAGGCTACTTGGTCACTGGGTTACCAGCTCCCACCCTATTCTAGCTCCGCGACCCTGAGGGCGGAGCTTGCCAGGGCAGATCGCTCACAATGGCTCCCTGTGACCCACAGCCAAACACTATTAGCTCCGTCTGGCTCAGTGGCTCAGACTGGGGCCCTAGACAACAGCCAAAGTTCTCCGCACTCCTGCTCAGGCTCTCCCCAAGAAAGTTCAACTGAGTGCCAAGTCCAAAGACACCAAAACAGTTCACAGGCAAGGCCTTTCTGGTTTGCAGTCTCGCTGCTACTGAACTTACAGTTGCGGGGGGGTTTAGACGGATTGAACACACGTGACCACTTGCCATTTTTCCACTGTTTTTGTCCTCCTCTTGGGGTCCAGAAGTCTCTGGCTGACTCCCTGTATCCTCACAGGGGTGATGATAGGCAGATCCCACCAGCCAGAGATGCCTGGAGTCCTATCTCCCCAGACTCACGGTGCCCAGATGCAAGGAAGCTGTTACTCGGTTGCCATCTTGCTCTATCTCCTTCTTTTTCTCTTTCAAAGTCCCTGCAGCATTAGAAACCCAAAGAAGCTGAAATTAGAAGAACCTACTGAATGGGAGACCTTGCCTTCTATCTTTCAAGTACAGATCTCAAAACTAAGACTGAAGATTAGATAGTGACAAAGCCAACTATTCAGATTTTAGCATAAGATAATCCTTCTTTGGTACCACGTGATGACACACTGCAGATATTATGACTGAAGTAACTTTTACTTTAATATCAGAATTACCTTTTCATCCTACATAAATTTGCAACTGAGAAACTCACTATATGCTCTATTTTGCTGTTATTCAGCTCACAGGATAACCACCTGTCCTTGGGTTCTATTTATTCCAGCATCAAATTTGCAGCAGAGTAGGATACCTTATCGTTGACTGTGGATAATAACAAGGGATTACTATTTCCTGAGTCTATGAGGTGCTTTAGGCTTAGCTGCTTGGATAAGCTCCAGAATACTAAGAGATTTTTGTTTTTTATTTTTCTTTTTATATTTGACAACCCATATGACGTAATTAAAAGAGCATCAAACTTTTAACAGCAATACACATTTTCTTATTTAATCCTTGTAAAACCTTAGAAAATAGATAAGTTTTTGCTTTGGCATGATCTTTATACATGGAGTGTCAAAACATCTAACTCACAGAAACAGAGTGGAATAGGTATCATTATATCCTTACTTTGCAGGTGAGGCTTAGGGAAGTGATAGTAGAGTCTGGACTCGAATCTGCTATATTTGACCCCAAGGAAATAGGCATTGATGCCAGCTCCACATTTGGTAAGATTCTTGAGCCCTGAGCATCTCCTCCTGTTATACTTGGTTGGGTCTTGAAATAAGATCCAACACAGGCAGACTTTGGGGCCATCTTGTTGAATAAGATCTGTAAGAAAGCAAAAAAAGTAAAAAGTAAATAATGGGAAATAATATTTGGTAGGCGGGAGACAGTTTATAAGCCAGTTGGGTAGATTGGATGGATGAGGAAAATAAATGGCAACTCTAAAGAATCATGGATAGAGGAGTGACTGGGAGTCCACATCTGGGGCAAGACAATGGTCAGGGAAGATGGACAGGGCAACTTCCAAAGCCCATCCTAGCACTCATTAGTTAAATTTAAGGTGGCCTCATGGTTGGGAGAGCCAATATGATTGCTGGGTCTCACCATGTGAGAAATGGAGGCCTGACCTAGTGAGAGAATAAACTAAAATGACAAATTAGGCATAAGACCTTAAGGAGAATAATGAGTCAGGAAGATTCTGAGATTCCTGACTCATGGAAGTATATGCACACAATTTTCTTTAAATCTCAAAACTGTGCTAGACTTTTCTGAACGTGTCTTTGTTCATTCTTTGCGAGGTTTTTGTTTCTAGTCCCTCTCTTAAACATGGTTTTTGTTGTTAAATTCTAAGCCTTTCTAATTTTTTGAAGGCAAAAAGTGGAAGCCTAATGAACACATGTATATATGTGAAAATTAAAAAAAACAACAACTGTGCTAGATAATAGGTCACAGAACCAAGTAGAACATAGTTCAAAGATTTGGGGAGAATGTCAGGAGATATTGTCTGGTATGAAATTGAACAGAAATGTATGACATTCATCATGTATGAAATGTTTTCCAGGGAATAATGCACTTGAAGATCACTTCTGAATGTTGCTAGTGAAACTATAGCTTTTTTCTATATCCCCTCTAACATATTTCAAAGATATTCATTTCAAATGTAATTAATATAAGATGTATCCTTCAGCTTCTAATTGGTCCTACCTATCTGGAAGATGTGTTTAAGGGTCACCCTTATAAATGTAACACAAAAGATGTTTCTGTGAATGGTTAGGGCAATTGATAAAGGTAAAACAGAGAAGGAAAATTGCCTAATAATTATTCGGTATTTTCTAAGGGAGAGAGAATCTGAATTCCAGAGCAATAGGAGCATTGTAACAGAGAGGTAGAAAAGATCATCTAATGATCTAATTTCCTTTGCTCTGATTCCTCTGTCACTAAACAACTTTCTGATGATCAGTTCCATTTTCGGGTAAACTGATGCTAGAACTGAGGTGCCCTGGATGAAACAATATGTCATAACTGAGAACGTGAGTGTCAGGTTGGAGACTCAGACTCTTGTGAATTTGGATGACTTAAGTCAGTACCATAGAACATGATCCCCATTCCTAGCCTCATCCAAGTAAAAAATTAATTTATTTATTTTTGTTACTAGTGCCTTAGTTTCTTATTGCTTCTGTAACAAATCATTATAATTTATTGGCTGAAAATAACCCAAATTTAGTACCTTACAATTATGGAGGTCGGAAGTCTAAAATCAGTCAGTAGAAAGTTCTAGGAGAGAATCTATTTCCCTGTTTTTTCAGCTTCTAAACACTTCTCACTTTCCTTGGCTTGTGACTCCGACTTTTACTTCCACTGTTAGATCTCCTTTTCTGACTCTGACTATCCTGATTCCCTCTTATAAGGACCTTGGTCCCTTGGTCCTTTGGGTCCATTTGGATAATCCAGATAATCTCTCTCCTTTATCTTTAAGTTAATCACACCTGAAAGTCCCCTTTGCCACATGGGATAACATGTTTATAGGCTCTTATATTCAGATGTAAACAGCTTTCCTTGGGGGTGGGGAGGCTATCATTGTGCCTACTGTAATTAGTATTACATTTTTCCCAACTGATTAAAGGCCAGACCCTGGTCATGTACTATCCCTCACTAAGTTGCAGATGTACACACAAAGGACTCTGCTCAGAGACCAGGCTTGGTCTGCACAAGTCAATGACACCTTTGAGATGGGCCACGGGAAAACTATTGTTCATGGTTAAATAAACTTTATAAATGCAAATAGGACCATTCTCAAAGGAAGGTCAGCAGAAGGGTGACATGTCTTAGATATTTGCCACAGGATGAGCACTTGAAGAAAGTTGGTTCTCAGCCTTTGGACCTGTTGAAGCAGAGGCTGGACTTTTGCCTGTTAGGATGTTAAAAAGGAAATTCAAGATACAACAGACAGCAGGACTCAGTGACCTTTGTGATTCTTCAAATCTTGAACATCTATTAGTTTACTAAATGAGTGGGAGGTAGAAGTTCCATCTTGTTCAGGAACAACTGTCCCTTAGTAGTCATTGCCCAATGTATGTATATTTATGATGATGAGTCAAATCAAGTCCAAAATTTACCAACAAAAAGCAAAAGTCCCAGAGAACAAAATGGACTTCACACCCACAGCTTCCATTAAAGTTAATGAGAAGTTAATCATGTCGATAGAAGGGACATAGCAGAACCTTGAGAAACTTGGGAAACAGAACGGCTCAGAATGGTATTGGCTGAACACTAATTCAAATAACTCAACTTCACATAGAGTGGGGAGGATAAAAGACAGTGAGAGATTGTGCTAATTCTTTGCAGAGCACTCTAATTCTAGTTGCTGCAATATTGCCTCTTTGCTTGAAGTGTTTGTCCAAATGAACCACTTTATTTAAAAAAGCATGGTTTGAGCTACTTAATGGCTTCACTATCAAGTCATGAAGGCTCTGAAAAGGTGGCCTTGCCATAAAATTGTTCCCGTCTCATCTGCTAAAATACCCAGCCTGCTTCACTCTCTACCTCTGCTTTTTAAAACTTTTAACCCTTTACAAATAGTTCTCCTCTGAAATTGTTTTTTATCAGTTATTATTTGAATCTTACCTGCTTATGTATAAATGAAGGAATTGAATGGGTGAAAAGGTATGTAAGTGGGCAATGGGGAGCAGAGAGAGAGGCTCTTGACAAAGTTGGAGAGTTCTAGAATGTCAAAGCCGAAAGGGTTTTGGAGACAACTCCAATCTCTCATTTTATAGTTGAGGCAAATAGAATTCAGGAAAGGATAGGGAATGGCCCCAGGTCTCACCTAAGCTAGAGAAAGCAAGAGCTGGGAGTAGATCTCATTTCCTTTAGCTGTCAGGCTGCTGTGCTCTTTCTACTGACAATTCTATTCTGTTTCTGGAAGGTGGGCCATGGCTTTTTACCCTTTGTGGCCTTGTGGAGTGCCTCCTGAATTCAAACTTTGTCATCCCACCCTCAGCGTGGAGGGTTTTTTGATAGAAACCCTCTATGCTTCCTTCTTCTGGGTAGTTGTTCACACCATTTCCTCCACACTGAATATTCTCCTGATTACTTCAGTAAAGTATCTCTCATCCTCCCTGTTGGAAAGAGTTCTCATTCTCTCTGAACCTTCATGATCTTTCTTATGTTTCTCTTGAAGGCTCTCACTGTTTTCTAAGTTGTATTGGTTATTTGTGCAAATGCCTTAATGCACATGGTGGTGAATTTTCTTTCTTTCCTTATTTTTTCTTGTTAAATCATACCTATGTACATTAGTGCAATCAAGGGGTACAATGTGCTGGTTTCATATACAGTCTGAAATAATCACATCAAACAGTTCATCGTAGCCTTCATGGCATTTTCTTAGTTATTGTATGTAGACATTTGTATTCTGCCTGTATTCTGTAAGTTTCGCCTGTACCATTCTAAGATGCACCGTAGGTGTGGCCCCGTTCTCCCTCCTTCCACCCTAACCTTCCCCCTCTCTTCCCCTTCCTTGGCCCTTTCCCCATATTCTTGTGCTTTAGTTGGGTTATAGCCTGCATGTGAAAGCTATAAATTAGCTTCATAGTAGGGCTGAGTACATTGGATACTTTTTCTGCCAATCCTGAGATACTTTGCTAAAACAATATGTTCCAACTCCATCCATGTCAACATGAAAGAGGTAAAGTCTCCATCTTTCTTTAAGGCTGCATAATATTCCATGGTGTATATATACCGCAATTTATTAATCCATTCATGGATTGATGGGCACTTGGGCTTCTTCCATGACTTAGCAATTATGAATTGGGCTGCAATAAACATTTTGGTACAGATGTCTTTGTTATATTGTGGTTTTTGGTCTTCTGGGTATATACCTAGTAAAGGAATAATAGGATCGAATGGCAGGTCTATTTTTAGGTCTCTAAGTATTCTCCAAACATCCTTCCAGAAGGAACGTATTAGTGTGCATTCCCACCAGCAGTGTAGAAGTGTGCCCTTTTCTCCACATCCATGCCAACATCTCTGGTTTTGGGATTTTGTTATGTGGGCTACTCTTACTGTGGTTAGGTGATATCTCAAACTAGTTTTGATTTGCATTTCTCTGATGATTAAGGATGATGAGCTTTTTGTCATGTGTTTGTAGATCATGCATCTGTCTTTAGAGAAGTTTCTCTTCAAGTCCCTGGCCCACTCTGAGATGAGATCACTTGTTCTTTTCTTGCTAATACTCTTGAGTTCTCTGTGGATTCTGGTTATTAAACCTTTATCGGAGGTATAACCTGCAAATATTTTCTCCCATTCTGAGGGCTATCTTCTTGCTTTACTTACTGTGTTCTTGGCTGTGCAGAAGCTTTTTAGTTTGATCAGGTCCCGGTAATGTATTTTTGATACTGCTTCAGCTGCCTGGGGAGTCCTCCTCATAAAATATTCACCCAGGCCGATTCCTTCAAGAGTTTTCCTGAACTTTCTTAGAGTATTTTTATAGTTTCATGTCTTAAGTTTAAATCTTTTATCCAGTGAGAGTCTATCTTAGTTAATGGTGAAAGGTGTGGGTCCAATTGCGGTCTTTTACAGATCACCAGCCAGTTCATCCAGCACCATTTGTTAAATAGGGAATCTTTTCCCCACTGAATGTTTTTAATTGGCTTGTCAAAGATCAAATAACGGTAAGTAGCTGGATTCATCTCTTGGTTCTCTATTCTGTTCCAGATATCAACTTCTTTGTTTTTGTGCCAATACCATGCTGTTTTGATCACCATTGATTTATAGCACAGTCTCAGGTCTGGTAGCATGATTCCTCCTGCTGTGTTTTTATTGCTGAGTAATGTTTTGGCTAGTCGAGGTTTTTTTCTGATTCCATATAAAACGAAGTATTATTTTTTCAAGATCTTTAAAATATGACAATGGAGTTTAATAGGAATTGCATTAAAATTATATATTGCTTTGGGTAGTATAGATATTTTAACAATGTTGATTCTTCCCAGACATGAGCATGGTATGTTTTTCCATTTGTTAATATTTTCAGCTATTTCTTTTCTTAAAGTTTCATAGTTCTCTTTGTAGAGATCTTTCACGTCCTTTGTTAGCTATATTCCCAAATATTTCATCTTCTTTGGCGCTACTGTGAAAGGAATAGAGTCCTTGACTGTTCTTTTGGCTTGGTTATTGTTGGTATATATAAAGGCTACAGATTTATGGGTGTTGATTTTGTAGCCTGAGACATTGCTGTATTCCTTGATCACTTCTAAAAGTTTGGTAGTAGAATCCCTACTGTTTTCCAGATATATAATCATATCATCTGCGAAGAGTGAAAGTTTGATCTCTTCTGACCCTATGTGAATACCCTTGATCGCCTTTTCTTCCCTAATTGCAATGGCTAAAACTTCCATTACAATGTTAAAGAGCAATGGAGACAATGGGCAACCTTGCCTGGTTCCTGGACTAACTGGAAATGATTTCAATTTAACTCCATTCAATATGATATTGGCTGTGGGTTTGCTGTAGATGGCCTGTATAAGTTTAAGAAATGTCCCTTCTATACCAATTTTCGTAAGTGTTCTGATCATGAAGGGGCGCTGGATATTATCAAGAGCTTTTTCTGCATCAATTGAGAGAATCATATGGTCTTTATTTTTTAGTTTGTTTATGTGCTGAATTACATTTATAGATTTACGTATGTTGAACCAGTCTTGAGACCCTGGGATAAATCCTACTTGGTCATGGTGTATAATTTTTTTGATGTGTTGTTGGATTCTGTTTGTTAGGATCTTATTGAGTATTTTTGCATCAATATTCATTAGGATACTGGTCTATAATTTTCTTTTCTTGTTGGGTCTTTCCCTGTTTTAGGGATCAAAGTGATGTTTGCTTCGTAGAATGTGTTGTGTAGTATTCCTTCTTTTTCTATATTTTGGAAGAGGTTTAGTAATATAGGTACTAGTTCTTCTTTAAAGTTTTGGTAGAATTCTGACGTAAAGCCATCTGGTCCTGGGCTTTTCTTTTTAGAGAGATTTTGTATAGTTGATGTTATTTCAGAACTTGATATAGGCCTGTTCAACATTTCCACTTCGTTCTGGCTAAGTCTTGGTAGGTGGCATACTTCCAAGTGTTGGTCGATTTATTTCAGATTTTCATATTTCTGAGAGTAAAGTTTCTTGTAGTATTCATTAAGGATTTTTTTGAATTTCTGAGGGGTCTGTTTTTATTTCATCTTTACCATTTCTGATTGATGAAATTAGAGATTTCACTCTTTTTTTCCTGGTTAGGTTGGCCAAAGGTTTATCCATTTTATTGATCTTTTCAAAAAACCAACTTTTGGATTTATAGATCTGTTGTATAATTCTTTTGTTTTCAATTTCATTTAATTCTGCTCTGATTTTGGTTATTTCTTTCCTTCTGTTGGGTTTGGGGTTGGAATGTTCTTCCTTCTCCAGTTGCTTGAGATGTCCCATTAAGTTATTAACTTCCTCTCTTTCCGTTTTCTTGAGGAAGGCTTGCAGTGCTATAAATTTCCCTCTTAGGACTGCCTTTGTAGTATCCCAGAGGTGCTGATAACTCTGTCTTCATTGTTGTGTTGTTCTAAAAATTTGGTGATTTCCTTTTTAATCTCATCTATAACCCATCTATGCTTCAGCATAAGGTTATTTAGCTTCCATGTTTTTGTATGGGTATGCAGATTCCTGTTGTTATTGAGTTCAACTTTTATTCCATGATGGTCTGAGAAGATGCAAGGAATAATTTCTATTTTTTTAAATTTGCTGAGGTTATATTTGTGGCCTAGGATGTGGTCGATTTTGGAGTATGTTCTGTGGGCTTATGAGAAGAATGTGTATTCAGTTTTGTTGGGATGAAATGTTCTGTAGATGTCTCTTATGTCCAGATGTTGAATGGTTAAGTTTAAATCTCAGATTTCTTTGCTTAGCTTTTTTTTTGCGGGATCTATCCAGCACTGCTAAAGGGGTGTTAAAATCTCCAACTACTATGGAACTGGAGGATATCAAGTTGCTCATGTCTGTTAGAGTTTCTCTTATAAATTGAGGTGCATTCTGGTTGGATGCATACGTATTAATAATTGAAATCTCATCATATTGAGTATTACCTTTAAAAATACGAAGTGTCCATCTTTATCCTTCCTTATTTTAGTTGGTTTAAAACCTGTTGCATCTGCGAATAAGATTGCAATGCCTGCTTTTTCTGCTTTCCATTTGCCTGGAGTATAGATGACCATTCCTTCACCTTGAGTCTATATTTGTCTTTTAGTGTAAGATGCGATTCTTGTATGCAGCAAACATCTGGCTTGAGTTTTTGTATCCAGTCAGCCAACCTGTGCCTCTTTAGAGGACAATTTAAACCATTCATGTTAATTGAGAATATTGATGAGCCTTTCGAGGGTCCAGTGGACATTTTTAATCCTTTTGCGAGTGTGGAAGTTGGAATTTGACCAACAGTTTCTGGGTGGGTTTACTTTTGTGGTGGAGGATTACTCTTATGGAGGATAGGTCTGAGAATATCCTGGAGAGCTGGTTTAGTTATGGCAAATTTCTTCAACATGTGAATGTCATTGAAGTATTTAATTTCTCCATCATAAATGAAACTCAGTTTAGCTGGGTACAGGATCCTGGGTTGAAAGTTATTTTGTTTTAGGAGATTAAAAGTTGATGACCATCCTCTTCTAGCTTGAAAGTTTTCAGCAGAGAGATCTGCAGTTACTCTAATATTCTTGCCTTTGTAGGTGATGGTTTTCTTTCATCTGGTTGCTTTTGGAATTTTCTCCTTCATATTAACTTTAGTGAAATTGATTATAATGTTTCTGGGGGAGGTCTTATTTGGGTTGAGTCGTGCTGGAGTTCTGAAACTGTCTGCTATCTGAATTTCAGAATCTCTTGGCATGTCTGGAAAGTTGTCTTTCATAATCTCATGGAGAAGATACTCTGCCTTGTGAAGCCACTTTGTCACTTTCGGGGATCCCTATAAGATGAATATTGGTTTTCTTCATATTATCCCAGAGCTCTCTGAGAGCTCTGTTTTTGCCCCCCATTTCTCTTCCTTTTTGAGAGTTTGGGAATGTTTGAAAACTTTGTCTTCAATGTCAGAAATCCTTTCTTCTGCTTGCTCCATTCTGTTACTGAGGGATTCGACTTTGTTTCTTAGATCTTTGAGGGCTGCAACTTCTTATCTCAATGTGTCAAAATCTTTGGTCATTTGGTCTTTGAATTCATTGATTTCTTGAGATATCTTTTGGGTTACTGCTTGGAATTCTAATTCGATCTTATTTGCTATCCAGATTCTGAATAGATTTCTGACATCTCAGCTATTTGTGTATGGGATCTTGTGTTGTGTCTGCCCCATTGATCTTTGGGGGGAGTTGATCTACTCTGATTACTCATATTGTCAGATTTTTTTCCATTGATTTTGCCTCATGATTGTTTTTCACCATTGCCTCTGGCCGTCCTCAGAGTTGGGGAGGTGTCTCTCCAAGATTAGACCCCAGTGGGATCACTCTATTGTTGCTGGATCTTTGTAAGGAGTGACCCTGTGTAGGTCCTCTGGGGCTGCTCCAACCAGGGAGTTCTGGTTGGGGGAGCAGCTCCAGAGTGTGACAGACTCGGATCCAGCAACAGGGTGGGGGTGGGGGTGGTGGGGGTGGTGGTGCACACGGTTCTGGGAGTGCCTGGCACCCAGTGACTTTGGTTCATAGAGCCCAAAGCTCCAGCAATATCTGGCCAGGAGAAGGGCTCTGCTCAGAGGCAGGGAGGTCTCTGGAGGGCACACAGCTACCAGAGTCCCTGGCTAGACAAGCAGGCCATTGTGGAGGCAGGGAGGGTACAGGAGGGAGGACACAGGGTTGCACATCTCCCGGAGTTCCTGGTCAGGGTGGCAGAGGCCCAGCAGGCATGGGTCATGGGTCGCAGATTGCGGTGCAGCTCTTATGGAGGTCTGGGCCTGTGCTGATCGCAGATCGCATTGCAATTTTTATGGACCCCAGACCGGCATGGATCACAGGTTGAAGCGTAGCTTTTACAGAGGTCTGGGTAGTTGCGGATCGCAGATCGCGGCAAAGCTCTTCTGGAGGTTGGGGTGGGGTGGAGTGTGGATCGCGGGTCACAGCGCAGCTCTTATGGAAGTCCGGAACCCCGGATCGTGGGTTGCGGCGCACTCTGCTGGAGGTCCACAGTGGTGAACTGTCTAACAGGGTCTGTCCAAGTGTGATTCTCCCCTGTATCTCTCATAGCAGGACCCAGCAGACACAGAAAATGATGATCATTTGTAACAGCAAATACTAAGAAGACATCATCTAATGCCAGAAAATGTTTTATGCATTTTACCTTTATCCACTTGTTTATCCTCACAACAGTTACATGAGGTTATTATTTTTATTATCTCTATTTTACAGATGAGGAAACCGAGGCCATGGAAAGATTAATTGTACATTGTACAAGGACACTCAACTAGTGAATAATTACCTCAGAATCTGAACCAAGGAATCTGGCACCAGAGTCCAACCCTTTATCACTTCTCAGAATAGTCTATGTATGTTTGTGGAAACGTCTATACATCCATGTCTTGGTCTAGGCCTAGGTCTTGATCTATCATCTGTCTACATCCATCCATACTTACATATGCATCTATCACAATAAAGATGTTAGTGAGTGGTATTACTAAGATGAGCATTGACCCTAATTAAGTAAAGACTGTATTTTTACTATGAACCAAAGTAGTGAGTTTACGTGTTGGTTGAGGGCAAAAGTAGGGTCTTTCTCTCAGAATCATCTCACCTAAGACATGCCCCAGATTTTCTGGGGAGTGAAAATGAGAACAGCACTTTATTTATAATTATCTCTAAATGTTCCTGGCTTCCCTATTTACCTTAGGGGACCCAAGAACAAATACTAAAGGTGCAGGCATGTGGCGGCTATAACCAGGCTGTGTCCTCACATGAATAAATATTAACAATATCTGGTTTTCCTGTTACTCCATCAAGATAGGTACCAGGAGCTTTAATAATTAATCAAATTAAGACCTAAAAATCATTTCCCTTTTAGGAAGTTTGTTTCTGTTAGCTATCAATTAACACTGATGACTTCAGCTCCCTTCTCAGCATGTTTCAAAAAATGGGAAATGGAAAAGCTCTGCAGTGTGTTAATGGAGCTGTAATACACATTGCCTAATGAAGCATGAAGGCTTTGTTTACTCTGAACACTGTAATTATTTAAGAGCTTTTAAAATCCAATGTCAAACCTTGACTCTCGCCTACCTCTTTCTCATGACTGGATGATGCACTTAATGTTTGATCTGAAGTTGGTAGAGGTGAGCTGAAAATAAATAGCTAATTATGTATTTCCATTTGCCAAATTCTTTCATTGCCATGAAAGGTTCTTTCCCGTCTGGTCTCTTCTGAGATGTTTCATGGCAACTTTCAGATCTACCATTTAATGGATGCCTACTGCATCCAGGGCCTTGTATCGAGTACCCTACACTCACACAGGGAGACCCAGATGTGTGCAAAGGCATCAGGACCTAGAAATATTGCCTTTTGAGCCAACAGACCACAATGTGACCACACATGGGTCTTCGAGTCAGACTCTTTGTGTTCAGATCTGGGCTCCACTTCTTAAGGCTGGGTGACCTTGGGTGGGTTACTAAACCTTTCTGTGACTCCTTTCCTCATGAGTGAAATGAGCTTGTGATGACTCATTGGTCAAACTTAATCAGGCTAGTCTGAATCCTCTTCTCAACAAGGCCCATCCGTGTATTTCCTTGTACACTTCAGTTTTAGCATGAATGCTGCTACATCAGTTTACCCTCAACATCTGATATCTGATCAGATTCTTTATTCCCCCTATTTCCAGGTGATATTTGATCACCCTGACCTGCCTTCAGCAAGAATCCTATTAGGCAGGTTCAGCCAGCAGCTGCCCAAACTCTATGCCACCTCATAGTAATTTTTCATCCCCCCATGCCTCTGCCGCTTCCTCCTTGGGTAAAAATTCCCACTTGCTCTGATTGTATTTGGTACTGAGTCCTGTTCTATAGTAGAGTTTCTCTTCCCCTATTGCAATAGTTTTCTGAATAAGATGTATTTGCACTGCTTTAACTTATGTCTTTTGTCTGGCTGTGGTTCTCTTTAACAGCTGATGGTAATATCAGACCTCACTTCACAGAGTTGTCACTTGTACTAAAGGATCTGCCAGAGGAGCATTTAGAATGGTCCCTGGCATGCACCAAGAGCTCAGCAAATGTTAGCTTTTGTCATTACCTAACTCTTTGCACCACATTATGCAGCCTCTGAAAAATGTCAACAAACATTCACTGTGTGCCTGGATGAGGTCAGAGGCCGAAACTGGGAGGGGGAGGGAAGGACCTAGGAATAGGGATATGGCTCTCCAGCTGGTATCTGCCCTGGGCTGGGCAATCTCCTCTCCTTATCTATAAATTGGGAATGGAATTCCTCCTGCCCAGCTGGCCCTTGTGCCTGCAGTCAAGATTAAAGGCTAACTCCATCTGAGAGGGATTTGAGGTCTGCTGGCACTGTGCTGTAAGGGGTTGAGTGCACCATGCTGTCCTGCACTCTAGAAGCCTGAGGACAAATAAGACTCATCCCTGTCCTCAAAGGGTTTGCCACCTAATGGAGTGCCAGACATCTTAGCAGTGATAACACCTGGTAAGTAAGAGTGAAAGGGCACAAGGAGGCAAAGAAGCAGGGAGGAGGAGCCAGCCACACTGGGGAGGTGAGAAGGAGAGGCTTCCTGCAGGAGCTCACACTGGGGGTTAGGCTTTAAAAGACAGCAGAGATCCAGGCAGGTATAGAGTAAGGAGAGGGCATGCCGGGGAAGGTAGCAGCAAAATTAAAGGCACGGAGTTGGTGACGAACAGGACGTGTGTGCATGAGGGATGTTGTGTTGCGCATTGTGGTTCAAACCCAAGGAATATTTAGGAAGGACACAGGCACCTGGTGCAAAGGATTTGCCTTCAGTTTTAATCTCAGCTTTATCATGTAGTAACTAAGATTCTTGAACAAGTCCTTTACTTCTCAGATTCATTTTCCTCATCTGTAAAGTGAGCATCCCAATCATACCTGACTATCAGTTGTAAGAATTGATGAATTAATGAATGCAAATGCTTAGAATGGTGTCTGGCTCATAGCAGATGATCACTGGGTAATATCTAGTGTTGTTCATCACCAAAAGACACGAAGTAAAGGTAAATTGGCACCAATTTGTGTAGGACTTGGAATATTCAAATACAACACTTTTATTCTGTAAGTGATAAAGGAGGACAGAAAATTTATAAGCAGGCCAACAACATGGCCTCTGCTCTGAGGTATGGACACTGTACTCAGAAGCTGCCTATAGGACTGGGGAGAAGGGACTGTGGGCCAGATGAACCTTGCTCACAGGTGAGATTATCTGCCCAGCAGCATTTCCAGCCATGCAGTATATCCACACTGTGAAATAGAAAACAAAAGTATCATTTCCATTTCAACATGAGGAAATGAAGTCCTACATAATTCAAAGAATTTGAGTGTTTGTGTTCCCTCCAAAATTCATGTTGAAACTTAATCCGCAATACAATAGCACTAAGAGGTGAGTCCCTTAGGAGGTGATTTGACATGAGGACTCCACCCTCATGAATGGAATTAGTGGCCTTACAAAAGGGCTGGAGGGAATTAGCTGGGCCTTTCCCCCTCCACCTCTGCCATGTGAGAACACAACAAGGCACCACGTTGGAAGCATAGGGACCTCACCAGACACGGAAGCTTGGTTCTGGACTTCTCGGCCTCTAGAACTATGAAAAGTCAATTCCTGTTGGTAAGAACCGGTCTTGAGCACTATGTTATAGTACCACAAACAAGCTAAGACATTGACTGAATTCATGTAGTCAAGGGCAGAACTGAGATTAGAATTTAAGTATTAAGACCTCTGGTTCCATGCTACACACAAATCCATAATATAGGATAATGTGGGGGAGCAGAAAAGGCCCCTGTCACAGATAGGGTCTCCTCCTCTGTTAATGCCTGAAAAGAGCGACTCCTAGGCATATGAACCTTATTAAAATGCAAATCCTAGGTTGTGGGGATGATGCCAGTGGTCAGGGGTTACCCAGTATCCATGTGAGATCAGGAAGCCGATTTGAACCCTTGGAGGAGGAAAGAGTCTGAGGACTCTGGCCCTCCATGGCACATGAAGCAGCCCCTGGGCAAGCAGACCCGGCAAGGAAGCCAACCACGTTAAATCTCCTTAGCCCTGTGCTCTGTGGGCTCCACCTGAGGTGGTGTCCATCCCTCCTTCCTAAGGGCACTGGGACAATAGGTTTCTGTTCAAAGCATGAGTTAGTGCTCCTTCTGTTCTGTTCCACCACGGGCTCTGGACAGACACATCCTGGCGGGTTTCAAAGGTCTGCCTCGGTTGATGCCTGTCACCGAAGGGAAGGACAGAGATCTGGAGAAGAACCCAACACTGAACATGCCCTACAGACAGACTGCTCCTGCTGCCTTCCACCTTCCACCCCCGAGAGGAGCTCAGGGAGTGGAGGGGCAGGGCAGTGCTCTGACAGTCAAAGACTCATGCTCCCATCCCGTAGTTGGCAAGGGGATGAAGGCAGTAAGCCCAGTATTGTTATGTTGACTCCTGAGCCCCTTGACTGCTGTCGGAAAATCCCACCAGGCAATGTTTCTTTCTCATAAACACATCCTCAGGAATGCATCACCAAGGTGAAGAGGTTTATAGACACCTTCTTGACAAGGCCCTCCAGATGTCTTCAGAATGTGCTTGCAAATTCACATGGCTTTATTCGGCTGGGGAGAAAAGAATGTGATAACCTTTTGGAAAATGTTTTATTTTGCCCTGAATTGTATAACTCACATCATTTTCTTTAGCTGAATCTAAGAGCTTACTATTAGAAATTTTGGCTATGTGTCACTGTTCAGAATAAACTCTGAGATTTGCTTTGAAAGATCTTAAGATCCGATCTGCCCTTTCTGCACTGTCTGGGTTATATCCCCCTCAAGGACAACCTGCAGCTTCTGATTGCTTCCAAGGCTTAATACATCAAGATCCTTTACTAAGAGGCTCAACTGTTCTCCTGACACATCTCCTCTCCATTTTCTCAGTATGCCTTGAGCTTCACATACACTTAATCTCATGTCCCCCAGCCTACCAAGTTTTCTCTACCTCTTTGATTTTTTCATATGCTTTTGTGCCTGGAAAGTTCTTTGTCAACATGTCTACTTATGAAAATCCTCTTCACTGAAGGCCATCTCTTCTTTGAAGCCTTCTCAGATCACTTCCCTCATCACAATGATGCCTTCAGTGATCCCCGAGCCTATTGCTGCACTTAAGTCATTGATTCATTTTATTCATCTACTTATTCAATATCTATTTTCTCAAAAGTTACTATATTTATGACCCTGTGCTGGACCTTGAGGAATGAGTAGTAAGAGGACAGTGTAGTAATGATACGATGGCTAATTCTGCATGTATCATGTTTCTCCTTAGTAGACCATGTATTTCTTGCAGATAGTAGAGTGGTATAAAGAAATGGTGCTTGGTCACTGCAGTCAACAAAGCCTGGGCACCACTCATATTAACTGGCTCACATAAACACTCACGTAAACAATAAATGTAGTGTGCTTCGTTCATGATGCAAGCTCAGTTAATGAAACAGGGTTTGAGTAATCAGAATGTAATATACAGACAAATAATCAGATGTCTGCATACCTGAAATTTAGATAGTCAAAATCCATTCCCAAAAAGAACAAACAAAGACAAGAAGGTGTCATGTAGAAGACGTGGGATTCTCGGGGACAGGAGAAAGATTTCATTCGTGTATGTCCTCCTGGGTCATGCCCTGAGCCAGAAACCATAAATAACCACGGGGGAGGAGAAGGGGAGAGAACTTACAGAAGAGTGGAGATGTGATCCAGGGAAGGTGGAGAGACCAGAAGCTCCTCTCTGCTCTTCATCAGAGCATAACCACGACCTGAAGTTAATTTAAGTAAAGTGTGAAGTTTGAGCCATTTGTAGGCCCTCGCATAGCAATTATCTCAGCAGTTCTGAAACACCCATGAGTGTGGAAGTCACTTTGAGCCCTGAGCTCTCCAGGTAGTCTTGGAGCAGGTGGTTCCTGAAACTGTCTTTGCGAAACACTGCATTACCTTCTCAGCCTATAATTGAATCTCTCAGCCAATATTTAGTGAGGCCTCTTATGTGTCCGGTGCTGTGCCAGAATCTGGGGACCCAGTGATGAGAAGGCTGGAAAGAACCTCCACTTGTGTGGGACTTGTAACGGAGGGAGGAATGCAGGCAAAGGTGTTCTGAAATAAACAGAACAGGCAAAAGTCCATTTTACAAACGAGGAGTACAGGACCTGGAAAGCAAACAAAGGAAAGAAATCAACTGTGAACATAGAAACATGTAATCCAGGTACCTGAACAGCCTGTTTTCTTTGTCTCATTCCAGCTCATTTCTCATTTCTGTTGAAGAAAAGGAGGGCTTTAAATAATAACTCAGGAAAAATGCCATGAGCGTGTCTTCCCTCCCGTCCCTGACCGCGCGGGTGGCCAGCCCCACAGTGTGAGAGTGTCAGTAACCCTCCCCGTACTCATCACTCTGGGGTTCAGAGCACTGAGGAGTTGAAGCCCAGATTCTAAATCTGATGCCCAGGCTCTCCCAGGTACTAG
The DNA here is from genome assembly GCF_027406575.1 of Nycticebus coucang. Taxonomy (NCBI): domain Eukaryota; kingdom Metazoa; phylum Chordata; class Mammalia; order Primates; family Lorisidae; genus Nycticebus; species Nycticebus coucang. The sequence goes on from NC_069795.1 coordinate 86,344,716, forward strand.
CTATGTGACCTTGATCAAGTAGTATGACTTCTGTGATCAGGTCTTCTTATCTGCAAAATGTCAGTAGAGTAGTACCTGTCTCTTAAAGTTTAATCAGTTAATTCACTGAAAATGTTAAACACAGATTCTGATCTAACAAGCCTTCAGTAAATCTCACGTGTAGCATCTGCTGCTGCTGCTGCTATCATGTTAGTCTGAACAGCTTTTCGAGTGAGTTCCCAGTGGAAGTCGCACAGAGTCTGTGCTGACAGCTCCTAGCCCCGCCATTCTTTAGAGATGCATCCTTTCCCTCATTCCACATGCCTGCACTGATGCTTGCTTCATACCTGGCAAGGTGCCGTGAGGAAAACTGGATCAGAAAGCTCAGCATCTGGTGGTGGAGCTCCATGACAGACCATTCATTCTACACAGAAGAACGAAGCCAGCATTGAGAACAGACACTGACCCAGGACCGTGGAGGGATGGGAAGGTTTGGGCGGGCCAGGGAGGGCTTCCCAGTGGAGGTGGCACCCCAACTCAGCTGGGTGGCAGAACTGGGGAATGAGGTCGGAAAGCAGGCAAAGGACGTTCCACACCGAGGGCTTGGGACTTGGCTTTTCAGGACAGAGACCATTAGAGCCTTTTTAGAGGGCCCAAGATTACTAAAACTGTGCTTTCAGACAATAATGCTGTCACCTCAAGGGAAGGATTGAAACGGGTTTTGGTTTTCTGTGCTGTTTTACCTCTTATTGATTGTAAGAATCATAAAGTCTGGGGAAGCAAGAGAACACAGCAACTTTGGGAAATAAATAACAGGTTGGTGAAAAGAAGTGATGGGAGATAAGGCTGGAGGGTTAGTCCGGGACACAGGGAAGCCCAAGCTAGGACATGGGCTCCCTTCTGAGGGCGGGGAGCCTCTGGCAGTGAGACAGGGTGTATCCTCCAACTCTGCTCTGACGGCTTGCTCAAAATACACACAGAGATTTGGACAAATTTATCAGAAGTCTTAGATTTTCAGCAAGTCTGTTTTCAGCAAATCTGTTCTTTGGCCAGCACACAGAAGGTTTCAAATTTCATGTTGAAAAGTTTGTGTCTTATTCTGTAGAATGAATGATAAGTTTCCTAAGGAGGGGATAGCATGCTCCGCGCTGTTGAGCCCCACGCAGACCTCGGTGCCGCGCGTGCGCCAGCCCCGGCGGCTGTGAATGCTGACAGACCACCGCGGCAGCTTTTCTCTGAAAACGGGCACCTGCCCAGTGACCGTCCTCAGCCAAGGCCCGGTTGTCACAGGTATGCAAAGGGCCACTCCCCTTGCCTCAGAGTGGGTGGCGTGTGATCCTGTGGGATTTCATCGGAGTGAGGTTCCTTCTGTTTCATCTGCTTCTCCGCCTCCTCTTCTCCCAAGTGCACCCACAGGTGATCACTGGAACAAGAATACCATCTCAGGCTGGGCTTTCAGGGAACTTGAACTAGTAAGGCACGTGCAAGACCTGTTTTAGGGGGTGCTAACTCTACTAGCAAGGTGTAGGGCAAATCCAAGACGGAGATTGAAAGCCTCATTTTCTTCAAACTGTAGCAGAGTTTTTAATGATAATTTATCCACTTGCCTTTGCTATCTGGAATCATTATTTATCTTTTCATGTCCAGTTTCTTCTCTCCCGCCTGTCTTGTCCTTTGTCTCAACTTAGGCAGCACCCTTCACCATGCCTGTAAAGAGCTGAGGAACAGAAATTCCCTGGCTCTCTTTGGGCAACACTTCTGAGAATTTGAACATTTCTTTAAGCAATAAACAAGCAAAAGCCCCCATTTGGCTGTGGGTGGGTGCCTGGAGGCCATATACTTTAGTAAGCTAGCTTGTTCTTGGTGTGCACACATACACACGCGTGCACACCCACCCACAAACTCCCAACCTTCGTCAGCCTGACAATCTAGTGCAGCCTTGATAAATATTTGTGTTTAATGGCACTTAAGGGGAGCATTTTGATTTCTTAACATTGGCTGGTGAGTAATGATTTTGCTAAGAGCACAGCGAGAAATTTGCAATCTTGACTATTCCTAGGCTTTTGATGACATACAATTTACTCCACACTGCAGAAAAGAGTTGGGAGAAATTCTTTAAAGAGCTTGTCACCAGGGAATAATTTCATCAGAAACGAGGGCGGGAGCACTAAATGAATTCCAAGACAGTTCATTTTTGCCTTTTAACCACCATTCCTTTTGCCTTTGACTGAACACCTGGGCCTTCTGAAAAGCTCTCTTTCCACAATGGGAAAAGAAGCAACAGTGGGCTCAGTACTTGTTCCTTTCAGGTTTTAGCACGGCACCTCCACTGCAGTCCAACAGATCCAGGGACTAACCCCTAATTGTTGTAGGAATGGGAACACAGTCTCCAGGTTTTACCAAGGGGGCAGATTTGTGAACAGGGAAAACATAAGAGCCTGTAGAGGTGGGTACTCTGGACTCCATTGACCAAATCATTTTGGGTGAAATATTTCCCATCCCAGGGTCTCAGCTTTCCTAGATCCAAAATGAAGATGATAATGCTTCCCTGAGGCCAGGGTTGAGCTGGAGAGTGACTGAGATGGCACGTGTCAACCAGTATCACGCAGTTCACAGAGAGAGCATTTGACAAATGTGGGCTCTTTTGATGGCAGGTTGTGAGTCAAGCTCTCCAAGTCTCTCAGCATCACAGAGGCTGTAGGGAGCCTGCCGTGTAGTTGAAGGGCCCTGCTGGGAGACTGGGAGGCTGCATTTCTCTTCCTCTTCTCCTCCTATGCTATGGATTTCATAGATAACTTCCTTTGTATTTAGCTCCAATGCCTTTGCCTTCTCAATCCTTCATTTGTCCTCGCATTATTTCAGTTATATTTTTAGATACATATGTCTCAACTCTCTAACCAGAATATAAACTTCTTGATCATCTCTGTAGCCACCCTAACCTACTCCAGTTCAAAAAATAGATGCAGCACACACCGAATGTTAACTAAATATTGATTAGTTGATGAGTTTTGGCCAGTTTGTGAATCAATCTCCTGATTTGGAGTATAAGGTGTATTTACCTTTATTTAACAATTATTTCTTGTGTGTCTCTTACATGGTAGGCCTGCTTCTAGACCCTGGGATGATCATGGTGAGTATTAGAGACAGGGCTCCTGTCCTCACTGAGTTTGCATTTTACTGAAGCAGAGACAATTCATAATCAACTCTGGAAGAAAACAAGCAGTGGTATGTGTTACGATGGATATAACTCCGGGTGATTTGCCGGAGCGGTTAAAGGGAGTGGAGACAGAGACAGCCTGTCTGAGGAAGTCACATCTAAGCTGAGCAGTAGATGACCCGAGGAGCCTGCCATGCAGAGATACACAGAAAGAATGTTTCAGAACGACAGAATGCTAGGGCCCAAATTCCCGCACAGGTGCTCAGGCAGAGGGCCGAGCTCATCAAGTTACAGGACCAGGAAGAACGTGAATGTAGGAGACAGCATCATGGGGGCTGTGGGTGGCGACTGGTTTCTGAGTATGTAAGCAGAGGACATGACCCATTCACTGCACTGCCACCCTGGCTTCGTGGCTTGGCTTGGTGCTTACGCTTTCAACATGCAGAGGCGGCAGCATTTTGCCACCCTCTCGTTCTGCGTGGAGAAGCAATAGCCCCAAGTTTCATCTTTCTCTTTCTCCCCTTTGGGAAAGGAACCTAGGAGCCATACTCGCATCTAGATTTGCTTCCTCTCTTGCGCATACATACTTCAGAATTTGCAAAATTTCTGGAAAGAATGGTGAAAAGGATGCTACATTGGTTGTCATCTACTTATTTACACATTTACTTATTCTTTAATTTCTGCCTGCTTCCCAAAAGGCCTTGTGATTGCCTATGTTAGAAAGCACAGATATAATTTTTTAAAAATCAAACAATTTAAACAATAATTAAAACAAGATATGCCACCCCAGGGCCTGTGTCTGTGGGATGCTGAGAGACTGTTTACTGGGTCAGAGAAGGTGCTGGAGGGCACAGCCCAACCACCAGGCGGCCAGGGCATGAAGATTGCACATCCTGTGATGTTCTCCGTCTCAGCCCAGGATCTGGCTGTGAGGCCTCAGGCAGCTGGCCTCCCTACTACACTGCAGTTTCATCTGATGAGTGAGGGAGTTTAGTAGGTAAGACTAATTCTCTGAACTTTTTCAGTTTCTACATTTTGTGATTCCAGTTGTAGCTTGGGCCACAGACAAGGGAGGGTGGAAATGCTATATAAGAGAGTGTGTGCTTGGAAGGGGTCAGCCCAGCTGCAGGATATGACAGGATGTCCCAAAGGGGCATGTTAGCTGTTTGGGTGGCATAGGGTGGTGGTTAAGCATCTGCACTGTCATGGGTAGACTTGCTCAGTTCACATCCTTTGTCCAGCTACTGAATCTCTTTTTACCTCAGTGTTCTTATCTGTAAAAGGAAATGGTAGTGCTTATGTGATAGGGCTGTTAAAACAAAATACAGTAGTACTGAATGGCTTTTAAACAACAACCTTTATTTATCATAGTTATGAAGCTGGGAAGTCCAAGATCAAGGCACTGGCAGGTTCAATGTCTGATCAGGGCCTGCTTCCTGGTTCATCTTTGAATGGAATAAACACAAAGAAGGCCATCTGTGAATGGAAAAAACCCAAACTTCTTGTGCATCATGACAATCAACACAGAAGACCTCTGTGACCAACTGTGTGAGGATTTCTTCCCACCCTAAGAAAGCAATCAAGTTTGCAGTAATCACTGAGTCCTCTAATTCAATTCTATTCTGATGCTATCTACTAGGTGATGGCATCAGATACCAAAGGTTGAGGTCTCAGTTCCCAAGACTACACCCATTTCTGATGCCACTCTCAAGCCCCATACTTCACCCATGCTTTAGACCAACTGGCTATAAACTGGAAATAGCACAGCCCCCCACCCTGGATTCGTTTCATTTGACTTATAAATAGAACCCAGTAAAATTATTGTGCTTACTGATTTATTACACAAAAGATATAGATAAAGAGATGCATACGGTGAGGTGTGGGGAAAGTGTGTGGAGCTTCTAGGGCCTCCCAGGTGCACCACCCTCCAGGACCTCCACCTGCTCAACCATCTGGAAACTCTCTGAACCCTGTCTTCTTGGGTCTTTTTATGGAGACTTCAGTGGGTTAGGCATGATTGGTACCCATGTAGGAAGGGAATGTAATGGGACAAAAAGGATCTGATCTAATACAAATAGACTGAGTGGGAAAACCCATCAAGGCCTATCCAAATCTCCCTGCAGTGTTCTTTCCCCTAAGATATGGTGCAGAAACATTTTTAAAACAGGGATCTTATATTCCACAATCAGACAAGGTAGGTTAGGAAATTTCATTATGGCTAGAGATGGGCATATAAGACTAGGGTATAAGTTGAGGCCTGCGTTGGGGAGAAAAAGGAGCAAGAAAAGAGAGTAGGAGAAAGAGAGAAAGATTCTATTTTTTTTTCCCCCTGAGGTTTAGAAAATTTTTTATATTTATTTATTTATTTTTATTACATCATAACTGTGTACATTACTTCATTTATGGGCTTCTGAGGCTTAAAGTGCCCCAGCTGCATAACAAAAGATTGTAACAAGGGCTAGGGGAGTTGTGAGCCAGGAACCATGGATGAAAACCAATGGGCTCTTTGGGGTCCTTCACACAAGAGCACTAATTCTACTTATGGAGGTCCTGCCCTCCTAAAGAGGGCACTTCATCTTGGGGTTTAGGCTTCAACATGTGAATTTTGTGAGACACAAACAAACAGCGTAAGGGCTGTTGACACGATCAATGGCATTAATACATCTAAATGGGGATAATGGCAAAACTTAGGTGATAGGGCTGTTGACAATATCAACAGCACTCAGTTATCAAGAACTTTTAGGATAATTCTGAGCATGTAATAAATGTTCAGAAAGTATGACTGCCTGCTGTGATTGTTCCCACTGTGTAACAACCAGAACTTCTCAGAGGAGAGGACATCGCTGTTTCTGCGCATTTTCATGCCCAGAGAGTCATGCTGGTGAAGGCTTCAGGACAATAATGTTAGGCAAAATGAGTCAGCCTGGATACCCATGTCTCAGGTGTGCCATGGAAATGTACAGGGTATTCAACAAGAATTGCTCAAGTATATTGATTTTGCTGTGTGTCATGACCTGTAATAGATCCCACCCAGCGAGGCGAGTGGGGATGCTGTGGTTCAGAGCAATCTATTCCTGCTGGAGCCCTGGTCTTTCTGACTCCGATTTCCATGCCCTTAGGCAAGTCAAATACTTGTGGAATTAAAAAGTCCTACCTCTGCGCACAGCCAGCCTCGGCTCTGGCAGAATACCTGCTGCCTGTTGTACAGGGTCTGACAGTTAAGTTCACAAACTCACCTTAGAAAAAGTGCTAACATGTCTCATTACTGAATATCACTACAGTTACCTTCAAAGTACTATCCTTGGTCATCTAGTAATTGTAGTGATATATGACAATGAGGTAAGAAGCATTTTTTTTTAGGGTGAGTTTGCAAACTTAATTGTCTGACCTCATATTCATGGGGGTTAGAAGGCTTTAAGCTGGAATTGGGAAGCAGACACCAAGAAGAAGGGGGAGGGACTCCTTTAGGATCACCTGTGCAGCCTTTGGTTACTGGCTGTTGCTGGGCAGAGCAATGCCAAGGGAGGGACGACTTCTTGGGATTGGGAGAGAAAGCCCCCAGCACAAATAAGGGGCCAATCAACAGAGAGGACAGTCAATTAAGGTTTAAATAAACCAATCAATGTAAGCCAAATAGGTTTAGAGGATCCAATCAGTTTTGCCAGTAGGTTTGGCAGACAAGGTACAGACAAGGTATAAAAGCTCAACCCAGCTACACTGCAATGGCAACCAGCTTGGGACTCCATTGTGTTGGAAGCTTTCCTATCTTCTAACCTGTAACTTCAATTCCTGAGACCAATAATACCACCAGGAGGAGAAAAATCTGGTATTAAGAGAGAGAAAGCACCATCTGAGGACAGTGGAGTTGGGTGAAGAGCATGGAAAAGAAAACTTGGAAGGCATAGGCTCAGTGGGTGGAGCTAGAATCAGCCTCTCTCTTTTTTCTCCACACGTGCAGCCACACATCATGTCAGTGACATAAAGCACTACATGTAGCCTCAGAACACTTGTATCAAATATTTGTTGTTTTTCACTTACAAGGGTGTGAACTTTGGCAGTCATTAGCTTCTTAATTCTGGGTAGTATGAAGCTTAAATCCTATAGACATTGGATTTGACTGTCCTTTGTAAACAGTAAATTGTACAAATACTAAGTAATTTAATCACTTACATCCAAAATTTTGTATTTCCTCCTTCCTGTGAGACTTCCATCTCATCTTGTCTTTTAAAGAAAAGTATAAATTGTCTTTTTACCAATGATTCTGTCCCTTAGAACATTGGTGTGGAGCAGTGGAAGGATAAATTGTCTTAGTACAGTTCTAAAAATATTTGAGTAGCTCAATTTCCAGAGTGTAGTCAAGTGTCAAGTGTGTGGACAATGAGTATTAGTGAAGGGTAATGGCCCACCTCTGTCGATAGAGACCACAGGATATGAGGCTGGGGGTGGGAAAGCTGCCAGCCCAGGTGACTTCCTCTGCAGCTAACTGGGAGAGGAAGAGCTAGGTGGAAATGCTTAGTTTCCATGTTTTTCCTTTTGGAGAAGTGTAATTATTATGTTGACAGGTTGACCATTCAGGTTTGTTGACTTGGCAATTATTTCTTCCTTTTCTTTGTTTGCTCTACCTTAATGGCGTGATTAAATCTGTAGGGGGTCATCAAATATGGTGGGTGCTTGGGAACTGAATTCCCTGGAGAGCCAGTGAGGTGGGTGCCAAGAGAAGTCTAATGCAGGCGTGCAGGCACAGGGCTGAGTCTCATGGCTCTTAGCACTGCTTGACTGCAGTGCTCCTTCCTGAGTGGGAGGCTGCCCTTGCTGACATGCCTGTTTCCGAGATGTGTCTCTTGAGAGCACAGAAAGAGCCAGTGTGAGGAAAGCTGGGTCTGTCCCTTCAGGCATATGGTTTGGCCACTTGGCCCCTCACCCCTTGAGCCTTAGTTGCCTCATCTGCATGATAATAATAGAAATACTTCCTGCTCCTTAAGGCTGTTGGGAGAGCCATATTCTTGCATTTACATGTATTCCTTATTTCCTCAAAACTCCTTAACTGAACAACAATGATATTCTAAGCACTGTGCCAAGCCTTAGGGATACAGCAGTGAAAATAACAAAGATTCCAACCCCCAGAAAGGTCAGTAAGTCAGATGGTGAGAAGTGGGAAGGAGGAAACATGTACATCATGGGAGGGAGTCAGAGAGTTCTGGGTGGGATAGTTACAATTTAGTTGAAGCCACCAGGTAAGATGATGTTTGAACAATGGCCTGCAATGGTGGGGAGCAAGCCAGGTAGGAATCCCAGAGAATAGTGCTCCAGACAGAGGAAGGAGTGAGAGGTGAGATAATGTGTAAAAATACTCCATGAATGGCAAGGATTCTCTAAGTAGATGTTGGTGTTGTTGTTACAGCTGGTCTGATAGCAGAGACTGAGTCTCTCTATAGGTTCATCAAGTTTTGGCATTTTAATAGTGGCTGGAGCTCCTAAGGCCCAAGAAGGTCTCTCTGGGATTTCCTTCTTTAGAGTATTGCTCCCATATTAACCATTTTTAAAGCTGTGTTTAAAAGGACTACAAGAAGTCACCAATTAAAAAAAAAGAGAGAGAGAAAGACCAGTTTTGCATTCTATGAACCACACACACACAAAGAAGAAAAACATAAAGAAAAAGTAGTTGATGCAGTGTAGGATATATTTTTTTCCACTTTTCATTTGGTTGTGCTGGAATGATGACTTCTGCCTCCCTAGTATGAAATGTACTTTTCTACTGACATTTAGAAATGGCTCTGAGAGCTTCAGACAAACGGTTCTCTAGATGTGCAAGAAGTTTCAATTATTCTGTTTGGGAAAATCATTTTTTAGAGATGCTTTTAGGTGTCTAGAGGCCTCAGCAGGTAGGAAAGTTAATGAGCAGAATTGATAATGACAGGTAGGAAAATTGATTGTCAGTCAAGAAATGGCAGGAACGTCAGCAAGGAGATCTGTACAAGGAGATAAAAGATGGGACTGTCAGAGCTGGGAAATAGAGGTGGGGCCTGATAGGGGAAATACTACAGCTGCTGTCAGAAGACAGTGCCCACTTGAGACTGGGCAATGGAGTTGAAAGGCATACCAATGTTTAGGATGGTTTCTGGGCTGTTTCTTATATCCCAATTTCAAATAGATTTGAGGCTAGTAAAGAGTGGCAATCAGACATTGCTAACCCTGGCATTCATTTTCTACTTGGCCCCAGAATGAGCTTGCTATTCCCAGCTCCTTGTCTTCTAGCTTTACCATGGCTGGTAGCAAAGACAACTAGTCTTGCTATTTGGTGTAACTGAGCTTAAAAGAACTTCTGGTCCAAGACTCACATTACACAAGGGAAGATGTCCATGCTATGAGAGGAAAAGTGATTTTGTCCAGGTTCCTGTAGATATTTGGAGGAAAAGTCAGGACTGAAATCCTGGAAATTTAGAAACTTTTCTATCATTTCATGTTGTCTGAGATGCCTACTTCCTATTCAATATTTGAGATTTGTGGAGTGGCCAGGTCATCAATGTTTTACCCAGTAAATCTACAGACAGAGCTTTCTCTCATCAATGTTCATATGACAGTTTTGCCTTCACATAGACAACTGGATTCTGAAATTTTTAGAAAGCGAGTGAAAGTTAATGGGATGGGATCAAAAAAGTCACAGATATTGGAGGAATTAGAGGGCCTTGGATTCACATCCTGAGTGATGACATCCTGGCTCTGGGACTCTGAGTAAGGCACAGAACCAAGGATGCTTGTGGTCAGGAAGGATCCCAATGGCTATCTAAGTCAACTCTTCTTCATATCACAGTTCCCTGTACTATATATCCAAGACATCCTCCAGTTCATGATGGGAAAAGGCCTCATTTCCATTCAAGGAAATCTAATTGTTAGAAAGGTAATTTTCATGCCAAGCCAAACTCATAAATTCCTCTTGAATAGATTCTTCCAATATTACCTCTCTGAAGCTAAATTTTCTTGCTAGAAAGCTGGGAATTGCAATACCAGCCTGTTTTACCTTCCTGATGTGGTAGTAGGAAGATTACACAATAAGATGTAATAATAATAATAAAGAAGCCCATAGTGATGTAGTCAAAGGAGCACTGGAAATCCCTGCTATTTACTTGAGACTGAAAAGTGCCTTTGAGCTTCAACTTCATGCTCCATAAAGTGGAGATGGAAATACCTGCTCTTTTCTTTGGCAGGATTTTTGTCAGCATCCAACAGAGAAGGTAAGGAAAAGAGGCAAGATGATGTAGCTAAAGGAGCATTACATTTGGAGGCAGAAGGCCCTTCTGGTCCCCATTATTTAATCACCATGCACTATGCAAAAATCCTTCTATCATTCTGAGCCTCAATTTCCCAGGTCTAAGGTACCTGATTTTTCTTTCTTTTGCAGAATTTTGAAAATCAGTCAAAATAATTGATCTGTCTGCGATTTGCAAACATCACTCAGCAAATGTGTGAAGTTACTGCTATTCTTACAAGGGTGTCAGAGAGCCCACGTCTTCCCTCCACGTTACTTGATATGCCATAATTCTCCTCTAGGGAGTCAGCCCTTACGGTGGAGGCTCCTGTGATGGTGGCTTCATGTGATCAAGAGTGGGAGGTTTTTGCTGGTGTTTTAATGCCAAGATAAGCATTTCAGGTAAGCCTTGGTACTTAGGGCTCAATAGTCACTTGTCTTTTCAGCAAGACAAATGTGGCTTCCTTCTGGCTGCATTTATGATGAATTAAAAGGTATAGTCAAGTCACTTCTCCACTGGGCCTTAGCTGCCATCTCACCTAATCAAAATGAGGGTCTTTCATGTAGCACTAGGCTAAGATTCAGACTCAAGATCTCCTGAACTCATTGGATTAAAAATGCCAGAGCTGAAGGCAACCTTTGATCATCTCTATTTCTGATTGTGTGTATGAGGAACCTGAGGCCCAAGGAAATTCTTATCTAGACTAAATAGACACAGCCAGGCCTAGAACTCAAAGCTCCTGACTCCAGGTGAGCTGCTCTTTGATTCACATCACGACCTTGCACTTCAACAATTACTGAAGGCCCACTGCATGGTAGACACCAGGTCAGACTACATTCCAAAAATGAAAAGACCTATCCCTGCCTGCAGATGCTTAGAGAGTGATGAAGGTGCTCAGTATGTAGATGAACAACTCTACCCCAAGAAAGGCTGTACTCTCTATTCCTTTGTGTTACTCTCACCCCAAAAGTTGTGTAAGTGTGTGTGTGTGTGTGTGTACAATCTAAGCCAAATTTCCAACTTTTTGATTTGTTTCAACATCTCCAAAATGAAGGCCCTATTGTAGTCATTCATTCATTTATTAAATATTTATTAGCACCTACTTACCACATTATTCTTAACCAGGGCTGCACATCATCACTGGAGCATTGCCAAAACACACAAGTCTAGGCTCCATCCCTGCCAGACATACTGACTTAACAGGTCCAGGGTAAGGCAAGGAAATCTGCATTGTAAACAAATTAGCTCAGGTGACAGTGACAAGCATCCAGGGTGAGAATTCATGGCTCATAATAGATGAGATACTATTCTAGGCACTAGAAATGTAGAGATACATATATGGCCTGTACTTACTCTCAAGGAACTCCCTGGCTAGTTTAAGGCAGGGAGTTTAGACAGACAAGTGAACCAGGTATGATAGATACCACAGTTCAAGAGAGACTATGCTTAAAAAAAAAAAAAGAGATACTATGCTTAAAGCAAACATTAGTAGCAGGGAATACAGCACAGGGGCCCCTAACTCATCTCAAGAGAGTTGGGTAAGGCTTTCTGGGGCAAGAGATGGTTGAACTGAATCTTTATGAAGGATATATATGTGTTGGTTACTTGGATAACCAGGATAACATGGGTAGTTTAAGGACAAGGAAGAAAGGTAAGACAAGAAGCCATTTGATATATTCAGAAGATTACAAGAATGGGGGCAAAGGCAGTCAGGGTGGGAGACATAGCTGGGCAGGAGGGCAGAGATCAGCCCTGGCAGGGCTTTATCCTCTGGGCAATGAGGAGGAGATAGGAATTTATTTTAAACAGAGAGTGGCATGATTTAGTTTAAACCACAGCAGGTGATTTTGGAAGATAGATTGGGAATAGACTGGGAAAGGCAGAGGGAGACAGGAGGCTAAACTGGTGATAGCTCTGGTTGGTGTCCTACACAGACTATTGGGAGATCCGGTGAGATGATGGGCTGTCATTAGGTAGATGGCATTCCTGTGCAAAAGAGACAGGTGCTATCACTGTCATTACATTCCAGGACATCCAGAGCATAGTCGGAGTCACAGAGTCATGGAAGAAAGCAAATGAAAAGGTGGTTGGTGGAAGAGTTAGAGGAAGGAAAAGAGGGAGGTGGGAAGAGGACAGAAGTACTTGGTGTCAAACAGTGTTTAAAATATTCTTTTTGCATCACACTATCTCTTAATTGGCACCAACCACTGAGGGGCTGATTGATCCCAGCAAGAGTCCAGCAAAACAGATAATTTCTTATAAGCATCTGAAATTCATGAACTCTATGGGGTCCCATGCTCCAACCACCAACGCTGTTGCTGTTTTGTTACTGAAGTCTGAGGCTTCCTTGAAGGGATTAATATCCAGGGGTGGCAAGTTCCATGTTTTTTTTTTTTTTTTTTTTTCTTTTTGAAATGAGGAATATATTCATGTGGTTAATGCCTGTGGTCTTGCTGAGCAGATGAAAAGAGAGTAGAGCAAAGAGCTGGCTGTCAAGCTACTTGTTATAAATTAACTCTTAATGTAATGGGCTCATTAAAGAGCTGTTAGGTCTAAAGGATGTGCAGTGAATATCTAATTTTGGGTTAAGGGCTTGATTCATAGAAAATTAACTCACAGTACATGCAGGGTGTGGGTCAAACCCTGAGTAATCTCTCATTTACAATTGGGACTACGTGGATTCTCTTCCTGTCTCCTGGGCATTCACACAGGAGGAAGGAAGGCAGGCAGGCTGTATTTATTGAGCCAAGCATTTTGTCTTTGATTTTATTCCTTAGAAACCCTGTCAGGGTAGATAGCATCACTCCTCTTTCTCAGATGTGAAAACTTAAAGCAATTATGTAATCTGTCCAAAGTCTCCCAGTAGTAAACGCTTTGGAGAATGAGGTGGAGACCAGGACTCTACCAGAGCTTCTGACTGAAAGCATGGTTTCAGCCACACATAAAATTATCCTGACATTGGCATGTTACAGTCAAAGCATTTTACTTATTGGAAGTGTGTAGATATTGACTGCAATAGTATGCCCTTCACGAGGGCCCACAGGATAAATGTTTCCAAGCTGTAATCCTGGGATGTGCTGGTTGCTTCAGAAAATACATTTCTGTTTGTCTCATAGATGCTGATTCTGTGTTACTTGGCATAATTCTCTGAACTCTGGCATATCAAGGACTGCAGGACTAATGCACAGGACCTTGGCACCCAAGTCAGACTATATAGGACTTTAGAGGATGCTTGGTGATGGCTAACCTTAGCCTAAATTTTTTCTTGTTTTTTACTCACATTTTTTCCCTTTTCTCTGCTTTTCTCATTTATTTATTGCATCAACAATGACAAAAAAACTACAAAATTCCTCTCTTCCTTCTCACCATGTTGAACTCTCTGCCTCATTTTCCTTTTGGTTGGTTTAACTTTCAAAGCACACACTCCTGTTTCTGTGCTGCTTTTTAGAAACTCTCTTCCCCCGGGGACAGGCTGTGTGTGTGTGCATGTGTGTGCCCAAGTTTATGCCCTAATTCCCAATAGATCCATGGTAAAGACTGACAAAGCCTGTGAATCTTAGTGACTGTGTAACAAATATTTGCCTGCCATTAAAGATGTGATCATGCCACAAAATATTTAGGTTTTTGTTCTTTATAAAGTGAAACTGAGCATTGATTATTTTTCCCCTTTGTACATTTCATGTTATGAAAAACTCAAGCCTTTTAAAGAGACTAACAGAAATGCCCTGTTAATTCAGCATGGGAACTGATGAACTTGATCCTCACAGTCCATTAGGGAGACAGATCACCATGATCAAAGTGGTGCAATCAAGATATGATTCTAGAGATATGGGAACACTTTATAATTACATCATTTTTTTCATTTCTATTAGTTTATTTGATTCTCACAATAACACAATGAGGTGGGCATTCCAGGAAAGAGGATCCTGTTTTGCAACTGGGGACATTGAGACACAAGGCATTACATGTCCCAACCAGCTTGGGTCACGGCTCAGAATTGAACCTGTGCATTTTCTCTCTTATGTGGTTTCATTGCTTGCTGGGTCAAAAAAAAAAAAAAAAGAGAGAGAGATTCTTTTATACTTGAATCTAGGAGGGTAAGCAAGAGGCTAAAAACTTGATTCAGGGACAACAGCAAAACAATTTGGTTTAAAAATAGATTTATTTCCTTTCTTTTTAAAATTTTTTTATTAATATTAAATCATAGCTGTGTACATTAATGCAATTATGGGGCACCATACACTGGTTTTATAAATAATAGATTTATTTCAAGTGTTGGACATTTTGCTGTCTTCATGGTGCAGATCAATTTCAGGTTGAATCTGAGTAAAAAGACCATTCATCCCAGCTTTTGTGCAATAGATTTGATCTTTTGCATCTTGATTTTCCCTAGGCCTTCCTTACAAAGAATAGGCACTGTTTACGGCTGTTTCTCATTACTTTTATGGATGATGTGTTCAGCTGAGGCGACAGTTATTATAAATAGCAGAAGGGCAATTAATACTCTCCTCAACTCTTATGAGTTACAATCCTCCCAGGAACATCCATTTCAAGAACCTTCATTTCAAAGGAAATGCCGTCAATAGGAAATAGTTATTTAATTTCCAAATGGGTCGAGAGTTTTCCTATGCAAGTATGTATGAGTGAATTATTATATTAATCATTTTTTTTAATAAAGCAGTTAAGGCAAGAAAGTGCCACAGGATAAAAATTAAAAAAAAAAAATCAGTCACGTTGAAAAGGAGCACACTTCAAACCAATCTTAACAAATGAGCCCTTGAGATTTGCTGCCCCCTGTCCATGACAAGCACATTTGCTAAGATATCTTTTGACCTTATCCCACCATCCCCACATATCGCAGGAGAGAGAGAGAGACAGACAGAGAGAGAGACAGAGAGAGAGAGAGAAGCCTGATGTGGTAGAAATTTTATGAAGTTTGCAGCAAGACTCTGAGACAGACTCTGGTTGCCCGTAAGTAATCCTTTGTGAATGAAGATAATGTTACTAACCTCATCAGACCAGAGAAAAGCATGCCTCTCTCTAGACAACCCATTTTGTCTCCAAAAAAACCTCTCTCTGCCAAAGAACACTGCTGGTTCTGACACCAAGCTGCTGTGAGAGTGAAGACTTTAAAGGCTTTTGAAAGCAGCCAGTTACCTCCAGAGGTTTTATCCACCCTAGTGAGTGCAAGGAAAATTCAATTTCAAAGCTATCAGCACAGGCCACTAATAATATTTATATAAATTCCATTACTGAGAATTTAAAATTTGGGTAATATTGGCTGGGTAAAATTTGGGTATATTGGATCACGCCTGTAATCCTAGCACGCTGGGAGGTGGATCCTTTCCACGCTGAGGCAGGTGGATCCTTTCAACTCAGGAGTGGAGAGCAGCTTGAGCAAGAGTGAGACCCCGCATCTACCAAAAGCAGAAAAAATTAGCCCAGCCTTGTGGTGGGTGCCTGTAGTGCTAGCTACTTGAGAAGCTAAAGCAGGAAGATCTCTTGAACCCAGGAATTTGAGGTTTCCGTAAGCTATGATGCCCCGGCACTCTACCCAAGGCAAAGAAGCGAGACTCTGTCTCAAAAAAAAAAAAAAAAAAAAGAGGGGTAATATTTTTATTTATTTTCAGAGAGTTTCAATTGAGACAGCTTCAGTTTGTATCCTCGGACTTCTCCTTCAAACTCTGTGCTGTCAACTCAAGTAAAGTGGCTCCAGCTTAAATGACAATTGTCATCTTACAGGTATTTTATGTAGGAGATCCTGGTCAACATTCACAGCCACATCTCAGGGAGGATGTAAATCTGCAGTAATGCTTGTGGGCCACTGGATGTAATTGAGGGGGCTCACGCTCTCACACATCCCAACCCAGTTCTTTTACAGGGCCACAAAATGCTGAAGGAAGAGCCAATTTGAGGTGTAGAACTGCTCACCATGGGCTATTCATAAAACTTTTAACAAGCCAAACTGCTCTTTAGCAATAATTTTGTCAAATACCTGGGATGATTTGTCCTTAAAGGACTTCAAAATAACGTCAGATGAATCCCCAGGGACACTGGCTAAGGGGTTCAACTTCAAGGTTTCCTCCAACCCTGAGGTTTTATTACAGTATTATTCTTTCATTTATTTTTTATTTTATTGTTAAATCATAGCTGTGTACATTGGTGCAATCAAGGGGTACAATGTGCTGGTTTCATATACAATCTGAAATATTCTCATCAAACTGTTCAACGTAGCCTTCATGGCATTTTCTTAGTTATTGTATGTAGACGTTTGTATTCTGCCTTTAGTTAAGTTTCGCCTGTACCCATTCTAAGATGCACCGTAGATGTGGCCTCACCCACTACCCTCCCTCCACCAAAACCTCCCCCCACCCTCCCCCTTCCTTGGCCCTTTCCTCATAGTCTTGTGCTATAGTTGGGTTATAACCTTCATGTGAAAGCTGTAATTTAGCTTCATAGTAGGACTGAGTACATAGTAGGGCTAGATCATTTCTTGATCTAGGTCTGTTTTTAATGAAGGTCATCTGAATAAATACAGTAGAACCTCTATAAATCGACCACCCAGTGGACTCTAACAAACTGGTCAACATACAGAGGTGGTCAACATAAGAAACTTCCATAGAGTGTATGTGGGATATGCCTGGTCTATGAAAGTTAGGGCAACTTAAGGAGGTGGTCACTGTGGAGACGTGGTCAACTATGGAAGCTTCAATGTATCCTAGAAAGTCCTTTCCAACTTGAGAATTGCGTGGCTGTTCTGTTCTTTCAAATCAGTAGAAAGCATGACCAAGATGGTAAGTTCCTTGCAAACATGTCAGACATACCATGGGACAATTGATAATTTCTTCCTTAATAGAAGTTTAACATCTTCATGAGAAGAAATATTGGTATCATACATTTTCTAAAATTTTCAGGATTCAAGAAATAATGTTTGTTTGTTTGTTTATATTCTTTTAGTAGAAGAAAGGACTTCTTTTTCTTTCAAAATATTAAAGAGTTACCAATGTTTTCCTTCCAGGTATATCTTGTGTAAGGCTTCAGTTGGTGGTTTTTGTATGCCCATCACCAAACTGGTGCTCATTGTACCCATTAGGTAAGTTTTTAACACTCCCCCCCCAATCCTCCTCCTTTCTTAGTTTCCAATGTCTTTTACATCTCTTTGTATCCATATGTTCCCATGTGCACCTCCCAATCATCAGAGAGTATGTGTGCTTTTATTTTTCCATTCCTGAGATACTTCACTTAGGATAATGGTCTCTGGTTCCATGTAAGTTGCTGCAAAAGACATTACTTCACTCCTTTCATAGCTGAGTAGTACTCCCTGGTATACATGCCAAGTATACCACACTTTCTTTATCCACTTATGCATTTGTGGGCTCTTAGGTTGATTCCACATCTTTGCAATTGTGAACTGTGCTATGATAAACATTTGAGTGCAGGTGTCTTTTTGATAAGATGACTTCTTTTCCTTTGGGTAGATACCTAGTAGTGGTATTGCTGGATCAAATGGTAAATCTGCATTTATTTCTTTGAAAAATCTTCATACAGTTTCCCATAGAGGTCATAGTAATTTTCAGTCTGACTAGCGGTGTATAAGCATTCCTATCTCTCTGCAACCTGCCAGCATAGAAAGGATTTCTTAAGCCTTATAAGATTTTAATTATCAATATAAATCCTGGCTAGAAAATGTAAAATATGGAAGTGAGAAATAAAATTCACTCCAAATCCATTATCACAACTCATGTAATATCCAGAGTACCTCAAACAGTGCCTAGCTCTTGGTAAGGCCTTAATGCTATTTGGGAAAGGAGTGAATAAATGAATTACAATCTTGATGTGTTTCCTTTCACTCTTTCCCCATGCATATTTTTCATGGTTATATTCATGATGTCAATTTTTTTTGTTTTTTTTTTTTTGTACTTTGCTTTTTCTTTGTTTTCTTTTCTTTTTTATAAAACATATTCCTTTGGGCCACATAGTCGTCTTAATCATTGTCTCTAACGGCTGAGTAATACAGAATGCACTTTCTAAAGCAGCTGCCCTAAAGGCTAGAATATTGCTTAAGGAACTAGTGTTTTCTTAATTCCTAATGGGCTCACACATAAGCTGGATGTTCAAGAATCAAGTATGAGTTTCATTAGATGCACAGCCTTAAGACGACTTCCCAGTCTAAGACTTACAATCTTCAAGGACCAGTCATTTTGCAAAGCTAACAGGTTTTCATAAAACATGAATCACAACTTTTCCAAGAACCACTCTTCCCACTCACACATTGCACTCCTTGATACTCATTACTACCCAAATTTATAATATAAATTTGAAAATTAATCAAGCTTTACTTCCTTAGAAATAGCCATTAGTTCAGAATTTCCATTCAATTAACAAGTAATAAATAAGTTCCTATGTGCCAGGTACATCCTGAGATGAATAAACCTCAGTGTCTGATCTCATGAAATTCAGTTAATAAGAGTCACTGGGCCTGCAAGAATAGAAAAATGCCTTCTCTGTACTGTGGAACTCAGAGACGATGACGAGAGAAGGGCGTAGGGGACTGACATAGAAAATAACCAGGAGGAAGTAAGGTGAATGCTATAGAAGATGCGTGTAGAAGGAGTTGCCTCGACACCACAGGAGTTAAGGTGATTCTGCACCATGGAGTAACATTTGCAGTCAGGAAGCCAAGATATATAGCCTAATGACTTTAAACAAGGCAGAGAGCTAAATGTCCCCAAAGGAGCAGAGAAAACGTGGGAGTTTATTTATATGGAAGAGAAATGTTCTTTTTGCTGGGAGGTGTCAGAGAGGGATGTGGTGGGACATGGCCTCCCAAGACACCTTGACAAGATGCGCAAGTAGGTGTGAGTGAGAAGGGAGAAAGGGCTCCATTATGCTAGAAAAATATCCAGCAACTGTGTCTGTGTTCAGATTCCTGGGGCTTGGTGTTTGCCTTTTGTTCAGTGGTTGAACTTCTTACTTGTTTCTTTCCTTTTTCACCTTTTCATAACCAGAGGAAGGATTCACAGCACAGCCAGCACCCCAGCAGCGCTGGCGCTGATCGGGGGACCAGACTGGACCACCTGCAGCTGTGCTTTCCCCTTTCTGGAGCTAGGCTGACTGACCTGGCAACAGCACTGGGACTGCACCCAGGGCCTCCTCCCACAGCTGTCTGCCCGGCTGCATTCATTTGAGAATAAATTTGGATAGTAATGAGAAAGGCCAGCTGTGCCTTTTGGTAGAGGGTGTGTGTTGACATTTCTGCCCTTTGGGATGTAGCGTTGATGTAGAACACTATAGATTCCCAGGACGGTGAAACATACAGTGAAGGACATGGATGGCTGAGCTCCGGCTGGACAGCAAATGACTATGAAGAAGGATTCCAAATGGCGGCAGGCCTCCGGGTCAGATGACCTTCTCTTGCCTCGGGGAGCCCTGGAGGAGACAGGGGAGCTGCTTGGGTGGGGTGGTAAGAAAGTGTACCTTTACGGAGGCGGCCAGCGACAGCCATGGCAGATAGTGCTCTTGGAGAAGGTTCACTGCAAATGACTGTGACACAGATGAGGGCATGAAATGCTGCAAGCAGCTCACACAGGCCCTGCTACCAAGCTCTTTAAGTGTCAAAAGGGACCCTGTGCTTTGAAGCAGAAAACTTCAGTCCTAGTCTTTTGATTCCATAGTAGATAAGATAATGATAAAAAGTAATAATAGCAAACATACATAGCCTTTGCTACCCACCAGTCTCTATCCTGTGTGCTTTTACATATATTGATTATTTTATCCCATTGAGTCTTTCTAGCAATTTTATGAGGTAAAGACTATTATAGCTCTAATTGTAGAGAAGATCTATGAAAATAATGTTTGCTGTTGAAGATAAAAGCATCTTTATATAAAACAGAGGGTATTAGTCCTGGCAAACCTCCATGGCTTTTGGTGACAGGAAGCCCACAAGTCAGACTGTGGAACTGGTTTGGGTTCCTGGAGAGCTGGGCATACACCAGGGGGTCGCATCACAGCAGATGGCTCCTGCATCTTCCTTCTCCACTTGTCCTGAGCACTTGCCAGGTGAATGGCAGAAGGCCACCACTGCAAAGGAAATAGATGGAAGAGGCCCAGCCCCTCCCTCAAAGACTAACCAAGGAAGTGAGGTGAGTTCCAGGAGGATGACTCAAGGAAATCCTAAAGAATTTAGAGGTGGCTTCTTGAGGTCAGCAAAGGACTTTAGAGGATTCCCTCTAAACCAAATCCTGAAAGGTCAGTAACTATGCCGTTCTATCTCCTTTCCAATACTGGCCTACCACTGAATATACTGTGAATAATTTACTCTTATTGGTTGATTGATTGTCATGTTACATTATTTTAAGGATGTATATGAAGCCTCAAGGGAAGACAGCCCTGCCAGTCCTGCGCGGCCATCGCAAGCAGGCGTAAGCCATACAGACTCCCAGGGGCATTATTGTCTCTATATGACTAACAGCTGATCGACCCATGAACCATGTCATTGTCATTCCATTTGCGTCTTTCAAATCATTTTTCATCTCAACTAATCAGAAGATAAAGTTGATCCCTCTCCACTTTCCGCCTCCATCTTCATTTCAGTTCACTGCAGTTTCAAGCTGGGCTGGGCTGTTTGAAATCTAGTATGAAACACCCGAGAAGAGCTATAATTTTCAAATTTGCCTGTGGGTGATGTGCGTAGTAAATGTAAAGTGCTAGCAATTTGGTTGTCTGCGATGCAATGATTTTTTACATCAGTGTGCAGGGTCTGAGGCAGGCACAAGTTTCTAGAAGCAGCATATCACTGGTAGCCAGACCCAAGGTAGTTCATGGGGAGAAGAGGCCAGGGAGGAAAGCCCAGGGCTGGTGTGGGGCTTTAGCCCTCTTCAATGCTCATCCCTGTGGAAGGTGAGCACAGGTGGAGGGAGAGGGGCCTCCAGTGGGAACCACCAGCTGGTTAATTTTCAGGAGTCCTGAAACAATATGTTCTTTCCCTCATAGAACTGGCCGAGGTCTGGGATCTGGCCCTCAGTTATGTAGGCTCAGGCCTGATTTTATTAACTTTCAGAGTGTGTATTCTTCCAGGGCAGACTCATTACTGGCCAAGCTCATAACGTTGATGTGTAACACTGTAGAGTCCAATGAAGGATGATGGCCAAAAAGGACAGACCACATAAATCTGTGGGACTGAACTGCCTCTTCCCATGGGAAAGCCTTTCCGGCAAGCTCACCTTTAATCAGAAGCTTGCTTGCTGAGAATGGATTCGTGGTAAGAGGGAGCCCACAAGTCCAATGGTACTGGCCTCAGCTGTCCATCCACAAAAAGCCTAGGCCTCATTCTGATGATTGTCCCTCCCTGAGACAACGCCTGCATGGCCACTGATAGCTCTCCTGTCGGTGACATCTGTATTGATGTGTTTGTGCTAACCACCCCGTCTGTCACCATTCTTAATGTTGTATTGATTGTCTGCACTGGCTGAGGCACCAAGTTCTGAAAACTTCCTCCATCCCTGATGGCTTAAACTTCTCTTTGTTCCCAGACCCTAAGGGAGTCTTGTCCCTCAGCTTCCTGGCCCTGCCCCCTACAAGGGGTCCTCAGTGAGCTCACTGGGGGTAGAGTTTAGACCCAGAATGGGCTCCAAGGGTTGATATTTTGACTCTAAATTTTCTGGTTGATGTGGCTACAGATTTGCTGGGTGAGTGAATGACCTTTAGAAAGTTACTGTCTTGGAAACTATGACCGTGTTTTTATCTTAGCCAAATTGTGGCTTTTTCTGGCAGCAGTGTAAGATCATGTGGCATACTTTAATTGTGCTGATCTGAGGATCTCGAGCTTTTTGTTTGTTTTCTGTTTTTGTTTTTTTCATGCAATCTGCTCAACAGTTGTTTGATGCTTTTGCATTTTTGTAAGCTGTCTCATACGAGCCTTGTTCCATAAATGCAATTCAGAGCTCAAAAATCCCAACGTGCCTGCTGGCAATAAATTTCTATATATGAAAGAGAAATAGCTGTAAATTTCTTGAAACATTGGAGAAAGAAAATGTAATTTCCTGAAGTTCTTTGAACTCGTCAGACACACAATGCTACTTTTAGTTCTATGTGAGTACAATTGTCTTATCTGCTAAATTTGGTGGGACTCTAGCGTACCTGGGGGACAAATGGTGAAGATGGAATGGGTGTGCGGGGGACTCTGTGCTCACAGGGAGGACTTCATGTGTGCACCTCCTGGTTACAATGGGAGTGTAAGGAGGGGCAAGAGAGTTGCAGCAGTCCGGTCTCTGATTGAACTTGAAGACCTACAGGGAGAGGCTTTCTAGGAACCTTATTTGTAATCATTCGAGAATATGAAGCTACCTGCTTCATGGGGTTTATAGACTAGTTGCCTCTCTGTGTTGGAACCATGGAGATCTTTAGCTCAGAATTCTCATGTAAAGATGAAGAAACCGAGGCCCAAAGGCAAGATGTAACTTGCACAAGATCGTCAGTGTCCCAGCCAGGGTCGAGGCCTGGCTGTAGATCTCCCAGCACAGCTCTTTTTCCTCAGACTCATACTTGACACTTCTACCTGTTTCTAGTTTACTCTCTGTTTAATTCTGCGTTATGAAAATTCCACGGTCCTTCCCTATTCTTACTCCCAGATCCTCAAGGAGAGAGCTGATAGTTATGAATTTTGGAGACAAAAAGATTCATTCATGAAACATTTTCTCCGAGACCTGTTTCATATATTTTATTTAGGGTATGATTTCAATGGCAGGTAAGAGGAAAACAGGTGACATGAATAACACATGAAAAATCCTGAGGTGATCAGAGTACTGCTGGCACACCACCCATAAATGGCAATGGTGACTCCAGGTCCTCCTCTGCTGCTCAGCTATCCTTTGTGTGCATGTGATACATTATGGACTCAGAATGGCTGTAGGAGCACCAGCCATCACATTCTGGTTCTAATTAGGAAGCATGCAGAAGAGCAAAAAGTACAAGAGCTTGTGCCACCTGATTCAGGATCCCTTAAAGAGCTTCTTTGGACCAATTATCTCCAAGAAAGTATGTCACATATCTACTCCATTTGCAAAGGAGAATAGAAAATGATGTAGTTTTAAGCTGGGTGTTTTACTTCCCTTGAATAAATTTAGGGTCTCTTAGAAAGGAAGAGAGTAGAGTGGATACCACAGGTAAATTAATTAACCTTTTAAAGTTCATTCATATATAAAATGGAAATTAGTTAAGGTGAAATATGAAAAAATAGCAAAGTACTTAGCACGTAGGAAGCACTCAAGAATATAGACTATTCAGAAGATAGAAGTGTATTGAAAAGTTTGATGGGATAGAAAAAATTCTCCACCATCTCTGGGGTGGGAATGGGAACGATTTTTGGAAGAAGGAAAGAAGTTATAAAGTTTGGAAGGTAGATATTTGACTTCTTTTTTTCAGTCAGCATATCAGGTGAGGAACTTTCTGAGGTGTTCTGAAAGCTCTTCTTCTTCAGAGGACCTGTGCAATATATACAGGGGACCCAAAAGTGCCAAGGTGGGTACTCTGCTCAGGCATTAGCTCTTCCCAGAAGACTTCTCTGATCCATCAGGCTGAGCTAAGGGCACTGCTAGGAAATTCCCTCTTTAATTGACTGTCTTTCCTTGGTTATGAACTACTGAAGATAAGGGCTGTGTCTTCATCACTTTCATCTTCCAAGGGCCCAGCCCAGTACTAGGGCAGGTAGGAAGCCAATAAATGTATATTGCATTGGGAGTATCCATTTTGGGCTAACTAGTTTAACGTCTTCTGTTAGGCCTAGACTAAAGTGGAAAAATACCAGTTAACTCCTGGCAAATTTCTGGGCTGCAATCCCTCTACAAGATGGAGTGAGTCTGATTCCCTCCCAAGATAGATGGGAAAGTACTCACTGACTTCTTGCTTGACTAACTCCCTGAGAAACAGACTGGGAGGTACCAATTGTCCCTGGACTGACCTTTAAGAAATACAAGGTGGGGAAAGTACTGAAACAAAAATGTAAGTTAGTAACAAACTAACTGCAAAATTCTGCTTCTGTGCAATGCTTGCTAATTTACCCAGATGCACCTGGGCAGCCTGCATGCCAACCAGGATGCAGACCAAGCCTTAAAAACCTGACCCGTTAAGCAGTCAGGGCAGCTCTCAGAAACCCCTCAGTTGGGACACTGAGGCAAGTTGCTGGCCAGCTCTTCAATAAAAGGACTCTGCTGTGAATTCGGCTTGTGTGGCAGTAAGGTCTTTGTGGAACTCCTGGGTATAACATCTTCCTCGGCCAGACCAAAATATGAAGCTTTCATCCTTAAAAGGCCTTTCTGCAGGGAGAGTCCTCTGGAAAATGAGAGGACTCTATGCCACATTCTTCAGGGAATGTTCATAGTCCTGAAAATCCCTCAAGTTATAATGGCGGAAGCTCTAAAGTTGGACAGATGGGCAGGGATACTGACGTTTTAGGGAACATGGCCCAGCATAGTGTCCCTTTATTGCCCCCAGGAGTTAGTACTGTGCAGAAAAATTCACCTTGGACTTAGAAGCAGAAGTCTTTGGGTCCAACTTGCTTACTAAGATGATGGAGAAGGACATGCTAAATTTTTGGCCTCAATTTCCATAGTTTTCAAGTGGAGAAAATAATTCTTGTCATTTTGCACTCCCCCTCAAGGCTGTGGAGAGTGGCTAGAGAGAAAAATGGATGGGTGGAGCTCCGCCGTGAATTTGAGGGACTAGCATGGCTGTGCCTGTTTGTACTCATGAAGCCAGTATCGGCCTTGATATCCACCTTACTGGGTGTGTTAGTTCGCTAACAATGTCATAACAAAGTGCCACCAACTGAGTGGCTTAAACAACAGAAGCCTATCGTCTCACAGTTCTGGAGGCTGGAAGTCTGAAATCAGGGCCCTGGCAGAGTTGGCTCCTTCCAAGAGTGGTGCACAAGAATGCAGCCATGCCTCCTCTCTCCTAGGCTCTGCTGCCTTGCTGGGAGCCTCTGGCATTCCTTGGCTTGCAGAAGCATCCCCCTGATCTCTGCTTTTACTTTCATATGACATTCTCCCTGTACACTTGTCTGTTCCCATCCCCACACTTCTCTAATGACACCACCCAGATTAGATTGGGCTCCACCCCGCTGACCTCAGTTTAACTTGATTATCTTTGTAAACATTCTCCTCCCACTGCCCCGAGTAAGGAGACATTCTGAGACACTAAGGGTTAGGACTGCAACATATGGACTTTGAGGGGGACATAATTCAGTGGGGATAGTGAGAGGTCAACCTTCTCAATGAATCAACAGATCATCCTTGATCTGAAGATGAGCATCTGAACTTTACCTCCATGTAGTTCCTGGTGAACTTGGAGACTGCAGTCACATTTTCTAATTCAAGTTTCAGTGTTTGATAACTCTAATCTGTTTAACTTTTCTGGGTGTCAGTTTTCTTATGAATAAAATGGGAATCTTAAAAACGTTCTTCACAAGGTTGTTGAGATGGCATATGTCAAGGCCTTTTACAGTGCAAGTCGCGTTGTTGCATGCACTTGATAAATGGCCTTTCCTTTCTTCATAGCAATGTTAGATGATCTTGAGAGGCCAGAGAAGGGGGTGGTGGTACCAGACTTCATAAAGCTGTTTTATTAGTTTGTCTAGCTCAATTGTTTTCATGAAGAGCTATTTGAGTTTGTAACTTTGAAAATGGAAAGCAAGCCATCAGAAAGCTTTTTGAACTGACAGGAGACGAGCTCTTTGATAATCCGTCATCTTAAATTACCTACCTTGGATCACGTCCTGCTATTTTTCCTGATGATTTCACCAATAATTATTTCTATTAACTTCTTATTTGGCTTTTTATTTTTAAAAAAGAGAGATGATTTATAAATAAAAATATCTTCCCTGACTCTGTCTGTGACCTTGAAAAAACGATGTGATATTTTATTTATTATTTGCAATACATGATCAAAATGAATCAAAAAAGGAGGCTTCTGTAAGGGACCCTGATATAGCGAGATGGGAAGCCACTTGAAAACCACATTTTTCAGCTGAGGAAACTGAGGAACAGATGAAGAGGCTTTTCTGAAGTTGTGCAGCAGGCAGAACCTAGACTAGAAGTGTCCCACCTCCAGGTCTTGGCACCTTTACTTTAAATCTAGTCTAATTAATGTTCCAGAGGAGTCACTTCTGATTCCTGGGGTTCAAGTCTCTCACCTGAGAGGGATAGGACTTGGTGTCTGTGCTGGCATTGCTCCCAGGGCCACCATTATACTACCCTCCAAGTGTCTACCCTGCTCTTTACTTCTCAGGCCAATGTCACAGTGTCAGGGACATGTGGTCACACAGAGGGTAGTCTGTGGCCCAGCTTGCCGAGACACCCAGAGGCTGAGTGGTGAGCTTCAATGTCCTCTAGAGATCAGCATCTCTGGGAAGCCGTTCCTTGTAATAAGTAACATTACACAAGGCTTAGAGGAAAACATTATGTTTGTGAAAATTGCTAGTGTAGCATGCCGTGCAAGGAGTAAATGCTCTTTTAACTGTAGCAAACTGGAATCCTGCCCTCTCCTACTAGCAGAATGACCTAGGCCAAGTTAAACCAAACTAAACCAAGTTGCTTAATTGCTTCGTTCATGGTGTTAGTAAAAATACCAAAATTGGAAGGCTGTGGTGACGAGTAAATGAGATGATGTAGGTAAAGCAGCCAATGTGCAAACAACTCGGGATGTTTATAACATTCTGAAACTCATAGACCCTGGGGTCTGTGGATTCCTTCTTAGCAACTCCCCAGAAAGAGAAGAACCCTAGAAAGTTCTGTTTTATCAGAGATTCTGTGACATTCCCTAAGTTTGCCTGACGACTAGAGAAGCACTACCTAGATGTTCCATAAATCAACTGAATCATGTTGTTAAGAAAAAGACTCTTGGGCAGGGGCCTAAAACAGAGTAAGAATAGGAACGTTGATGGGAGACATAAAACGCCCCAGATTCCACATTAACTCAGAATCCCGACAGCAGTTACCCACAAATAAGAAATAAAATGCCTCAGTAGGATTTACCAAACGAGAAAAGGCCAAATGTGAGGTGCGGACTTGTTTTTGGAGTCTGAAATCCAGAGAAGGAGAATTGAGCTCTTGGCCTCCTGGCCACACTGACCTTGACCCTGGGGGTGCCATTTGCACAGAGACGAAGGAGACTGGCCTGAGCTGCTCCAGCCCCTTTGCAAATACAAATACTGGGTAATGTCTTTCCTCAAGGTGCCTTTGTAGAGTGAGGAAGAGTCCAGTTGTGTAGTTGGCTCCTCTGTTTGTTTTCAAGAATCTTTAAGAAACTGCCCTGAAGCTCACGGTTCCAATCTGAGTGGAGATGTCACTCCACTTCTGTACTCCTAGTTGATGCCGCAGACCTTGACCGAGACCCTTTATGTGCAGGACTCCCTGCACAGCTGTGTTTTGAGGGATGGAAAGACAAACAAGGCATTCTGTTTGTATTTAATGCCAGCTGCCTTTTCTGGGGCATGCACATTCTGCTGCACGCAGGTTCAGGCTACATATCCACTCCAGTTACTTTATTTGAAAATCCAAGAAAGATTGCAAGGGATGTGTGGCCAGGATTTTTTTATTCCTACTTTACAGTAGAGACTGAGGCACAGAGAGGATGTAATTTGCTCAGGGTCATAGAGGGAAGAACGTTTATGTCCCCCTAATTCAAAGGCAGCCACTTGCCCTTCACTTGCTTGGCTTAACATGAGAGACACCTTACTCACAGCCTTGATTATAATGCAGGGCGAACGGTGGGATGGGGGAGTTCAGAAGTAAAAACAGAGTTCTTTCCACAGGTCAGCAGAGCTCGGGAAAAACAAGCTGAGCAGTCTCGTTACTTCTCCCAACCTCAAGAAGATTTGTAGCTGATCCACATATGCACTGCTAGCTTTCCGACATGGTGATTTCTTCATTCATGGGTCAAATATTTATCGACTATTCCTCTCAGCAACCCTTCTCATAGTGGAGTAGGAGACTGTGAGCACAGAGATGATTCCAGCTTTACAAACGCACGTGCGCACACACACACGTACATGCATCTCTGCTGAGCCAATAATTTCTGCTTAGGGGTACTCATCGCTGTGTCTGCCTTAGTTTCTTAGGTCATTAAAAACGACCACAAACTTATTCTATCACAGTTCCAGGGGCCAGATGTTTGAAATCAAGGTGTTAGCAGGGTTGGTTTCTTTTTCAGGCTCCCAGGAAGAAATATCCTTCCCTCTCTCCCAGCTTCTACTGTCTGTGGCGACCCTTCACATTCCTTGCCTGTGGTCGCATCACTGCAATCTCTGTATCTGCCTTCACACGGCCTTGCCTCTGCCTTGGTGTATCTCATTTTTCTTTTCTTTCTCTTACAAGGCCACCAATCCCTGGATTTATGGCCCACTGTAAATCCAGGATAATCGCATTCTGAGATCTTTAGCTCAGTTGTATCTGTAAAGAGCCTGCTTCCAAGTAAGGTCCCATTCACAGGTACTGGGGTTTAGGACTCAGGCACATCTTTATGGGTGATCAACCTACTACCATGGAAAGATTGGATTTTGGTTCTCATTTTTGCTGTGAGGATATTTATGCTTTCCAGTAAACATTACATTGTTCGTAGCGGTAACACTATGAAAGAGATACTCATTTCAAAGAAGGTGAGATACTCTGTAAACAAGAGGCAAAGTCTCCCAGTTGAAAGTCACTTAGTCACGAGGAGGAGTGGAGGAGAAACACACCAGACGTGTTCCACATGCAGCAGCAATTTAAAGAATATTCCCGCAGCCACATCCCTCAGGTATAAAGTGCTCCGAATCTCTAGCTGAGTGGTGTGATTATAAGTGTCTCAATGCAGACACTTGGGATCGCTCTTGTATCAAGTGCTTGGTCTTATTTTTCTTAAGAAGTCTTGGCTAAAAGATGTTTTTGTTGTACTGTGTAAATCAATGTGTATTTCAGATTGAAATACACATTCAATTTTCCCAATAGAACAAGGTACTTGAATTCTATTGTGTAGTAAAGATGTCATAGAGGACACTGGTGTAAAATACAGAAGATAGGTGACAAGGATCTGAGGCTGTTTGCACACTGTGGAAGAGTGGAGATTCAGACAATCCAAGTTTGAGAACATGTCGTGTTAATGTGCAGGTGCTATAAATGTTTACCTTGACCCAGG
The DNA here is from genome assembly GCF_027406575.1 of Nycticebus coucang. NCBI lineage: Eukaryota > Metazoa > Chordata > Mammalia > Primates > Lorisidae > Nycticebus > Nycticebus coucang. The sequence continues at coordinate 86,374,269 of NC_069795.1, forward strand.
ATATAAAACGAAAACTGTAAATTCAGCTAAATTGTTTGCCATGGGTCATATATTTAAATGGGAAGATTATTGCTTACTTTTTGCCCCGAATGAAACACTAAAGACAAGCCAACAATAATTTAGATGGGGGTTATGGCTTCAACTTTTTCAAAGGATAAACGTGGTGCCAAGGTCTCTTGAATAAAAAATGATAGGTTTTAATAAGTAAAAATTTTGCTCTTCTTTTTTTTACATCTGGTCCCTGGAAGACAGGTTTATTAAATAATTTCATTTCTAACCTCTTGGGTCACCACATGATCGGTGGTGGCCTTGGAAACCATACATGGCAAGTCCAATGCTCTGTGACACTTTTCCTAGTGCAAACCACTTTCAGACAGGAGTTTCTTACTGTCACCTGAGCACAACAGATTCAAAGAGTAGGTAGCATCCACGACACTTCACCAAACATCTTCTGTCCTTTCCTTAAAAAATGTTAAAGGTGTTTAATGGGGTCTGACATGTTTTGCTATGTATGAAATATCAAAATGGCAAACCCTGAAGTTTGCTTTGTCCAAGGACACTTTCATACCTATGCTTTCCCTTGTCAGCTTGAATTGCTATCAGGCTGGGATGGGTCATGACCACTTTCCCGATTCCCTGTCATAGCTCAAAATGCTCAGTTCAGCTCCTTAAATGCGTTGTGAAATGTATGGAATTATGTGAATTAATGAAGGGGACCCTGAAGGAGCAGTCAAAAACCTGGGCTCCAGTTCTGACTTTACCATTTATTAGCTATGTAACCTTGGCAAAGCAATAGATATTTATGGAGCACTTAATATGTTCCTTGTACTCCAGAAGAACAGAGAGAACACTGACATGGATTCCCCAGAGCAGAAGGATGCTAAGGCAGGTGCATAAATAACTCAGATACGAGGGACAGAGAGGCTTATGCTGCAGACAGGACTAGATGCAAAGTGATAGAAAGCCAACTGCTTAGATTTGGGGAGCTCAAGGAAGGCTGAATGGAAGAGGTTGATCCATGAGGTGAGGCTTGGAGATGGGGTAGGATTCGGGCTTGTGGCAATGGGCATGTCCAGTTGGGAAGGTGGTGCAGGCAGAGTCCACCATGTGACCGAGCTCAGGGAGGTGGGAAGGCACAAGCACCATGGAGACTGATGGGCTGCTCACCTGCACAGGTGGGGATGTGAGTGGTAGTGCAGTAGCAAAGAAAGCCAAAGCTAGTAAGAGAAAGTTATTGAACTCAGTACGAAAAAGGGTTAAAACATGGAATTGTCTGTTGGGTCTGATCTAGTAGAAGAAGAGGGGACAGGAAGAGAGTGAAGAACAGGAAAGGAAGGAAAGAATGAAGGGAGGTAGGATGGGTGGAGAGGAAGCAAAGCTAAATCTGGGGCATGCGTCTGTCCCTGTTCAACACTTCCGCTTAGTCAAGGAGCAAATGGAAAACATATCGCTTGAAAGGGTCATGTCCTGTCCTAGAAACAGTCTGACCCAAAGGCCTGGTAGGTCACAGGGACCTGAAATTTCTACCCAAGTCACTTTGACAGACTTCATGAGAGACACCAAAGCATCCCTGTTTGTAGGTAAATCCATCCAAAGTCTGGGTAGGCTCTTACCTGTGCTATGGCAAATAAGCAAGGAATAAACATGGAGTTAATAACACTGATCTAAGACTTTGTTGTTTATGAATGCCTAGAAATACACTGCTTCTTAAAGTAGATTTTGATATTATACTATTATATAGTTAAGTAACCAAAGAGAAGAAAAGGCTAGAGAAGGAGGTCAAGTTCAGGTCTTCTTTTGAGACCAGGTGTTAGGAGGGTGATAAAATTGTACGAGAGCTGCAGATTTTGATATTGAATCTGCTTCAAAGTTGGGACAATGTTGGCTAACTTAAAAAAGTTTAACCAAGTTATTGAGCAGATATTAATCTGAGTTTGGTGGTCAGCACAGTAAAAGATCCTTAAGGGAGTTTGTTTCCTTCTCTTGGTTCATGCTATTTTATTTTTAAAACAAAATAATAAATAAAACCTGATTCTTAAAAGTCTTCCCTTTATTTCCTCTGTATGATTTTAAGGATATGCCAGTACCTAGTCAAACCATCATCCACATTTTTATCTACCTGGTATTAGATACTCAAATAGAATGAAGTTTCCTTTGTTTAAATATAGAATTAATGCATGCATAAAATTTTAAAATATTCAAACAGTGCAGAAGAACAAAAATAAAAAAGGAAAATCATCCTCCTCTTCCTAAAGACAGCTACCATAAGCATTTTCTCTTTTTAGTGTTACTACTAATTATTGTTCTAACTATAGATAATATACTTAGGTCTATACTTTTGATTTCCCCACTTTATATAGATGCTATTTTTTTCTATATATGAGGGCTGAGAGTTTTACACATATATGTGTATACGTATCTACTTTTTCTTTCCCCTTCACCTCCCAACTTTTGTTAGTTTGATTATTATTTTTGGATCTTTTACTCGTTGTCTTCATAAATTTAAGTGAACTCTATTTCATGATTTACCACTTTTAGATAGCCATAAACTTCACACTATAGAAATAAACTTCAGGGTGGCGCCTGTGGCTCAGTGAGTAGGGTGCTGGCCCCATATTCTGAGAGTGGTGGGTTCGAACCCAGCCCCAGCCAAACTGCAACAAAAAATAGCTGAGCATTGTGGTGGGCGCCTGTAGTCCCAGCTACTCGGGAGACTGAGGCAGGAGAATCACCTAAGCCCAGGAGTTGGAGATTGTTGTGAGCCGTGATGCCACAGCACCGTAGCAAGGGTGATAAAGTGAGACTCTGTCTCTGAAAAAAAATAAAAAGAAAGAAATAAACTTCACACTAAAGAAAATAGGGCTAGTACAACCTTCTACCTTCAAATATTTCTCTCTTCCATTGTAATTATTCTTATACTATCTGAGTTATTACATCTAAATTGTCTTCCATAATCATGAATACATCTTCTGTGATTGTATAATAGATGTGTTATAAAAAAAGAAAATTAATGACTAGTATTTATAGTATAATGATTAGATAAGTATTATTCAATGCAGAACAAAGACGTACAGATTGAGTCACAGAGAAGGAGATGTTAAATGCCACTAACATGTTTCAGGTACAGGAGAATCTTCCAATGTCCCATCTTAATAGATTCTTTCTTACTTGATTTCTAGTCTCCTGTACTTTTGGGTCATTCTCTGCTGCCACTGTTTCTTGTATCTCATTTTCAAGTTTTTGTAAAAGACCACATCTGAAGTAATATTTTTTCAGTGAGTGTAAGGGCAGTGAACTTCTTGAACTTTTGCAGCTCCCAAAGTGTCCAAATTTACTTTATATAGAATTGATGGTTTGACTGAATATAGAGTTCTATGTCCAAATGCCATTCTCTCTGAAATTTGAAGTTTCCATTGTCTTCTAATACCCAAGAGATGCTGTAAGAAGTCTGATATTATCCTATCTTGGTTTTTTGTAAGGGACCACTTCCCCATCACTCTAACATCAGACGTTCCCTTTTTTTATGAGTGATTACAGCTTTCACCATGATATGTCTAGTTGCCCTTTTTCACAAGTCCTTTTAAGCATCCAACACTGCTATAAAAGTCAAACCGATAGTAATAAGAGGCAATGTGGGCTGGGCGTGGTGGCTCACACCCATAATCCCCTAGCACTCTGGGAGACTGAGGTGGGTGGATTGCTTGAGCTCAGCCTGAGCAAGACCAGCCTGAGCAAGAGTGAGACCTTGTCTCTAAAAAATAGCCAGGCATTGTGGAGGGCACCTGTAATCCCAGCTACTCAGGAAGCTGAGGCAAGATGATCGCTTGAGCCAAAGAGTTTGAGGTTGCTGTGAGCTATGATGCCATGGCACTCTGCTGAGGGTGACATAGTGACATTCTGTCTCAAATGAAAAAAGAGACAATGTGCTTTAGTGGATTGAGAAAAGGATTTAGAGTCAAATGACCAGAATTCAAGTCTGGATTTTGCCACATCTTTCTGTCTGTCTGTGAAATCTTGTAAAATATGTATTTTCACTTAGAAACGTGTTTTTTTCTATAGGATGAAATAATAATAATCTCAGCCCTGCTCTTCGATGTTATGGACCACATATAGTGCAAGGTTATTGTTATTATGAACTTGTTTTACAAGTTGTAGAGCTATGTATCAAGGTCAATGTTATTGCAATGAATGCCAAAATAATGAAAATGATATGGTGTTATAGAAACATTGAGGCCTTATTTTTTCTGTACTTATCATTTGTCACTTTGCCTGGATGTGTGGATATTACAGTGGGTCCATCACTCAGGCAACCTCGCAAGGCAAGCTTGCTAGTTAGGAGACGTGCCTTCCTGATCCCTGACACACAGCCACGTAGAGCATCCTTTTCGCTCAGCAACTACCAAGGAAGGGACTTGGAGGAGCCCGAGTGACAAGTGACCTGTCCCTTTATCTTTCATAGAATAACTCCTCACGGTCTGGGAAGTAGAAGTAGCACAGATACTGACATAAGGAGTAGCTCCGAAGTTCTGCCACTCACAAAAGTAAGAAGAACTCAATGAAGTTACTGTTTGGGGAATATGCTTGAATTCTTCCAGGAGCTGTACAATTAAACTGAAGTTTACTTCCAGGAAACATCAAGCAATAATGTGAAGCTGGAAGGAGAGAGAAAAATTAGACTCACAGAGACTCTGATGTGGAAAGGACCTCGTCATAACCAGGATCAGATCCCAGTTTTACAAATAAAAAAACCTGGAACCCTGGCTGGTCTACACACTCATATGCGCACAGGACTCGCCCAGGGTCACCTTAGCTGCATGAAAATATATTCTAAAACTCTGAATGCTATTTTGCAGTTGTTTTACTCAGAAAGTCAGTTCTCTCCATAGTCTTTTAAACTTACTAATAGGTTGCTTTTAAAATGGAGAGCATGCTGAGGCAGGAGAATCCAGGAGCCTAGGAGTTTGAGCCCAGAAACATAGTGAGGCCTTGTTTCTAAAATGGAAGATGAAATAAAACAAAATGCAGAAGAGTCCCCACAGGATGAGGAATCCAGAGGCCGCACTAGAGGTGCACGGGGCATCGCAGGGATTGCCTGCAGGCCTCTCACTTCAGTCATGGGAGGTGGGAATGCCTCTACTTCAAAGATCCAGGGAACTTTCATACAACCTGTAAAGTTTGTTTTTCATAGAGGGAAGAGACTAAGTGTAAAACCAATTTGATTTTAATTAAGGGACTGGTTCTCAAAATTGAGTTGAAAAGAGAACCTCGGGACCCGGGTTCTCCATTCCCTCCAAAGGGAACCTCGGGACTCCATTCTGTCTCACGGTTTTCCAGCATGTGCTGTGATAAACCAAGGCACAGGAAGCACTTTTCAAATAGTCAGTTATTAGCACAATTTAGAAGAATCTCAGTGGCTCCAAATGAACTGCACTTACTTTCAGTCTTCTATGTGTGGCATATGGATTCCTTCCATGTGGGCTTTTTGGAATGGTCAAAATGGCTTTTGGAAGCTCAGGGGATGGAAAACTCCTTGAGAAAGAGATGAGTCATTTGCCTTGGTGAGAGCACTCCTGCAACAGTGCACTCACTGAGTACCACTCATAGTGGAGAAGAAGTGTGCTCAGGTGAGGAGGGGCGTGGAACCAAGGCAATGGCCAAACACAGAAGGAAACAGGCATGTTCATCTCAGTGCCCTCAGCCAGAAGAGAGCTCAGGGTACACTTGAGAGCTATGTTCAGGTTCATGGAGAACCGTGACATGGAGATCAGATTAGATATGTATCATGTGCCCTATGATAAACGAACTGCTCAACCAACAGATAAAAATGACAGCAAAACAGATTTTGGCTTACAAGCAAAATAATTTTCTAACAACTGAGCTTTCTGAAGATGATATAGGTCACTATTAGAGTAAGCTCTGCTCTGGGAGGCAGCGTGACCCATCCTTGATGGGGGAGTAGTGGTGGTAGTGTTCCGATGAAAATTCAACTGGAGCCACCAGAAAGTCTGCCCAGCAGAGAGATGCTAATATTCCTTAATTTGAGTCTTCATAAATTCTGCAGCCAAAAATCACACAGTTAACATAAACACACACACACACACTTTATCTCCCTAACAATAACAACCTCAATTTATTAAGCATCTACTATGTACCAAATATGCTCAATTCTTTATAAACTTTATCTCATTTAATCATATTCAGCCTCCTATTGAAAGGCACTATGATTATGAATTTCATAAGTAACATATGAATATTATAGGTTAAGGAACCTATAATACATATGCATTTATGTATTATTATAGCTAATTAGTGAGACGCTCAAGATTTCCAACCAGGTGTGCTTGACACTGAGGTCCTGAATATTCTGTTCTTCTGCTTCTTTTCTTCATGAAGATTAATACCTCCAAAGTCCCCCAAATAACCTGGTTTGCACTCAAAATAACTCAATGAGAGTTGGAGGGGTACTGAAGATAAACTAAAATAATATTATGATTTCTCTGTCATGAATAAGTGACAGCTATGCTCCATTTTGCCCAAGGAGGTAAAATTCTCCTATTAATGAGAGAGGAGCAGAGATTCACAGCCCCACAGGAGAAAAGCTTCCCTGTTTCAGTGATTCTCTATCAGTTTTGCATGGGGAAAGCTTGAAGTCGGCCTAGTTTGTGGCTGTGTCCTTGAAGTTCTTGTGCAGAGGTCGAGATTGGGGAAGGCAGAGGGGATGACAGGGCCAGATCTATTCTCTAGCAGGAACTTGCTTAACTTCAGAGCCTCGGGAGTCTGGATAATTACAAGCATGTGTTGTCCCCATGGAAGATTCTCCAGCCATGACCTCTGAGAATCAGAGCTGCTTCAGCAGCTCCTTCAGAAGAGCCACTTTAACTCTGATTAGACTTTAAAATATGGAACCAGAGGACAGAGAAGCTCTCTAATGACTCATCAAGACAGTAAGAAAAGCAAACACATAGAATTACCTGGACCAGGAAAGGAGTTTGAGGGGCCCTTCTATCTGTTTGATGTTTACAGAGATGATGACTTTTCAAACTTCGGATTTTTTAAGCCAGTAGTGATCCATATTCCAAGAGAAGTTTCTAATTTTCTCTACTTGTCTTCTGAGGCCACTTTGATGCACAGGGTTCTTAAGATTTCTTCAGGCTCTTGATTCCATGGGGACTCCAGAGCATGGTGGTAATAGCCTCGATGAAGAGAGGTGGATATTTCCAAAAGTTTTGAAAAGAAGGTCCTCAAAGACAATGAGAGTTTCAAATGCTGCCCTAAAAAATGTCTGGACCTCCTTCAAAAATAGTGGATTGGTTACTGATACACCCTGTCTCAAGGTCAAGGACCAAGGGGGTGGAATCCTGACATATATTGAGAAGTCGGAAAGCAAGGTACACAACACACCAACTTAAGGGGCCCATGGAATGGTGTCCTATGAGAAGTGAGCCAAAATGACCTGAAGAACCATTAAGAATCTCATCCCTGGTGAAAAGAGCAAGGGCAGGGTGCTGGGGTGAGAATGAGATTAGCTGGAATTCTGAAAGAGATCAGTTGGTGCTCCAGTTCCACTCCTCACTCTAGACCGCCAGGAACTTACCTGTGCCCCACAGCACTGCAGACCTGAGGCTCATTCTCCCAGAAAGCAGAATTATTTAATTCCTGAGGTAGGGACACCACATACAGAGAAGGGATGATGTGATATATGTAGCCCAAGAAAGGGGGAAAGGGGACGTTTTTATAACTAAATGAATGGACTCTCATTCCATCTTTCCAAGCCCAGCTCCCAGGACCTAGAGGTAGCTGGAACAACTGGCCTCAAGGCAGAATATTTCTTTTGTTGGGACACTGAAGGAATTCAGAGGAAAAGACTGTGGGTATTGATTATCTGGTTCTCCCAATGCCATACCCAGGCTTGAGGACTCTACAGGAAAGACAGAGTCTGCCTTTCTATCCACACTCCCAGAGACGGATGAATGGGTTGCCAAGGATACCAGCCATCTGAAGAGCTTCTAAGCATGGGTATAAAAGGGAGATCACAACAAACTAATAATAATGATGATGATAACAAATTCTGAGGACACAGAGATAATATAGGAGCAGAAGAAAACTAAAATATAATAACTTAGAATTAATATGCCCTTAGAGAGAGGAGCTGAAACCAGGTTAGGAAGTGTCAATAGGAAAACTCTTAAGACCAGAAAGACCCCTTGGAATTTAAAAAATAATATCATGTCTGAAATAAAATGCTAATAGAAGGTTCAGAAATGAAATAAGAAGAATTTTTCAGAAATAGAGTAAGAGGCTAGAGATGTGAAAAATAAGAAATAAAATAGGAAGTAACAGATAAGGACATGAGAGGAACATGCAGTCCCACTACTGGCAATTTCAGGAAGTGAACAGGAAAAAAGAGTGGGGGAGTGGAAACGAGGAGGCATATAATTCTTAATGCTGTTAATTTCCGATTGAAAGGCCCCAGTCAGAGCTCAGCTCAGTGAATTTAAAAAGACCCTCAACCAATGCACATCACATGGAATTTCAGGAGGCCAAAGAAATAAAAAGGGTCCTGAATGAGGAAATTAGATCCATAAGCAATGTAGCGCTTAAAATGATACGGGAAGCTTAAAGATGATAAAGTTGGGCTTTAAACATTTTGCAAAAAAAAAGAAATATTTTCAGCTGTGATTTCTATTCTTCACTAGGGGAAAGGCAAAGTTACTATAACATAGAGATCACCTCCTTCCAATCCCAGCCCCTCAAATTTAGTGGCTCAGATAAGACAGAAATGTGTTTCTCTGTCTAGTAGTAAGATAGATGTAGGTGAGACCAGGAAGATAACTCAGGTCCACAGGGACATCAGGGGACTAGTTTCCTCTGTCTTGTTGCTCTGCTTTCTCCTGGGAGCTGCCCTAGTTCCTATGGTCAAAGCTATCTTCACCACTTTCTCCAAGCTCCAGCCCATGGGCAAGGGAAAGGAAGCTTCCTTTCAAGGATGCAGTGTGAAAGTTACACTCATTAATTTTATTCACAGCCCCGGTCATGATCTACCAGGAGTCCTCAAACTTTTTAAACAGGGGGCCAGTTCACTGTCCCTCAGACCGTTGGAGGGCTGGAGTATAGTTTTTTTAAAAAAAAAAAAAAACTATGAACAAATTTCTCTGCACACTGCACATATCTTATTTTGAAGTAAAAAAACTAAATGGGAACAAATACAATCATACCACCTCATGTGGCCTGCAGGCCGCAGTTTGAGGACCCCTGATAGGCTTATGGTCACACCAAGTTGCAAAGCAGCTTGAGAAATACAGACTCTAGTTGGAAGACACACGCCCAGCTAATGCTGGGGGTTGGTTATCATTAATAAAGGGAATGAAAATATCGGTGAGATTTAGCAGTTCCTGTCATACCACCCAAACCATCAAAGGTAAAGTGGCTAAAGATACATACTGGAATTCAGAAAAGTTATTTCCCAGGAGTTGTCTTAAAAACAAAGCTACTGGATGATATGTTCTAACATAAAAAACAGGGAACCCAATAAGGAAAATGGTTTAAGGAAATCCCAGAATGAAGGTGCTCAAGATATAAGCATGCCCTCTAAGATGGATAGAGGTGGGCAGTGCCTGTGGCTCAAGGAGTAGGGCTCCGGCCCCATATACTGGAGGTGGCGGGTTCAAACCCGGCCCCAGCTAAAAAAAAAAAAAAGAAAGAAAGGTGGACAGAGGAAACGAATCCATATTAGAACAGAGAGTTAGGAGGGATATTGTTAAGAAGAATGGCTCTAATATGTTTAAGATTATAAAAATTAATGGATAAATGTGTTGAGATTGTTGGAGCATTTGGGGAAAAAATGGGAGATACATTAAAAATAAGAAAGAGGAAAGCAGGACCCTTATTAACTTTTTAAAAATTAAAGGTTTGCTATGGAAAAGGTACATGATCATAGCATGTTATTGGCTCACTATTGGCTCACAAATAATATCTGCATTGCTGTAACAATGCAAATATTCACAATTGATTTAACCAAAATTTTTCCATGACTATTTTGGGAAATTAGGAGAGAAAATAGGCTTTGTGTGGGAGAGGTAAGCCTTGACTTTCATAGTAGAAAGTCAACAGAAAATATCTAAAATTGATAAATCAAGAAATATATCTGCATTGTCCAGAAATAAGGTTGTAAATGCTAAACAAACAATTATAGGAGGGCAGGGTGGTCGATGCCTGGGAACGGAGCTGGCTGGTAGAAAGAGAGGTAGAGCAAGAACTTTCTATCTTTATGGCTTTTTAGTAAGATTTGATGTCAATTAGATGCATGCATGTGCATAAATTAATTTTAAAAATTAAAAATAATTGTAAAATAATTCCACTTAACAAGAATTAAAATCTCTGTGAGTGAAAATGAAACCTGAAAACCATAAAGTTCAAAATTTGAAAAAACTGAGAAATTCTTTCTCATCTTTCTCAGATTGCCATTCCATGAATACTTCTAGTGACAGGGAACTCACTACTTTTCTAGAAATTCAAATCTGAATCTCAGAGTTGGTTCTAATATCGAGTTAAAATTTCCTCTGTACAAATTTCCCCTGTGCCTTCCCTCTGCTTCCTGTCCTTTGAGAGTTCTTTGGGTGTCTGCATGAGCAACCCCAGGGATGGACTAATTTCCCCTCAAGGAAGCCCATTCATCCCCCTAGAAGAAAATCCATTTCCCTGTGGCTTCCACCCACCTGTCTTTGACCTCTTTACCTATGTGGCTACTCAGGCCAAACTCAGTCGCTCTCCTCTAGAACGTCGTAAAAGTTTACTTGAAGATGGTTTCAAGTCAGGCTGGTCGAACCCCCTTATCATTCTGTGCCTCTGGTCACAGGGTTTCCTAAAGTATGGTGCCCAGAAGTAATCTTGACATGAAAGAACAAACCAAAATGCTCTAGACTTTCAGAGGATAGAGAATAGCTCAGCCCAGCAGTGCTGCCCAAGGGCAAGTCCACCCAAACACACACACACTTGTACAGCATGAACTTCTGCACTTCACTGGAGGGGGAAGGAAGGCTGTTCCCTGAGTGTTCTTTAGGGTCTGTGCAGTCCCTAATAGCTCTAGTGAGAGCCAACTCATGCTGCAAACACGGAGTACCAGTGGGATTAATTTTTATAAAGTACATGATCACTGTGCCTGCCATTGCACAGAATTTGTACATTATAAGAATCTTGCAGTAAAGAACGTAAGCTGTTTTCTCATCTCCAAAGAGAGGTCATTCAGGTAGAAAGTGAAGACATGCTTTGGCTGGCAGGGACTAGCAGAGCAACAGCTGTCACGGGTGACAGGGGGCTGGGCCTCAATAGTCCTGGCTATGATTCTCTCCCTTCAGCCCAAATTAGTATTTTTCACTTGGCCAGGGATCTCTTTTCCAGAGACTACCAAGGGATAAGCTTTTCTCATCCTCGATCTTTGCCCAAAATACTACTCAAACAATTTCTTGGTATGGCCTTAGAGTTTTACTTCTCTGAGTTAGTAAAGTCAAAGACACTGGGTTACCTAATGGTAGTTAACCCATTCTGTTCGATGTTATATCACAACCTCCCAATCTAACAGTCAGCCATCAGGATCCCAACTTCTTCAAGGAACAAGGCATCTGGATCCAGTAAGGTGCAGTGGCTAGCTACATCAGGCCAGAAGCTGTGTTTTCTGACTGCCAGGAGAGAATAACATTTGAGATACCAGCTAATGAAAGGAGGTTTGCGCATTGATCAGAGAGTGAGAGAAGAAATCAAGGAGAAATGTTACTGATAAACTTTTCTTTCTTTATAATTTAACCCAGAGCTCACCTTGATGACAGAGATATTATCACCTTGGGAGAATTTTGTACGATACACTTTTTCCCCTTCTGGGAATAGGACCCCCTTTTTTATCTTTGTGCAGGGACATGACCAGATGAAACCATTGGTCCTTATGTGACTTTGAATCCTCTCATCTTTAACATATATTCCCATGCTTTGGAATCCTTCCTCTTTTCTAACCTCCACGTTCTGTATAAAATTAGTTGCTTTGTATCTCCCAAAAGCCAGAGGAATTTTAATGAGCCAACCCAGCTGTTTTGATATTTTCAATTTATCTGAAACCTAGATAATGTTACTTACTAGCAGCAACAGATAGACTGTAGTACAAATAATGCCTCAAACACAATAGAGAATGATTCTGACCCAGGGAATAGGACCAGTGGGTGAAAACTTCAGCATGGAGCCTTCTTCTGTGCAGTCATGCTCAGACCCAGATGGAAGATCTGCCATCTTTAAGGCAGGGCTCCTCAGGCTGTCCTGGGTCTTACCTCCATCACTCCCATCAGAGTGGAGAAGGCAATGGAGGAGCTCTACAAGGAAAGGCTTCATGGGCCAGGGCTGGCTGGAAGCAGCACAGCACACACCATTTCCCTTCACATTTTGCTGATTTGAACTATTAAAGTAGCCACAATGAACTATAAACTTGAGGCAGGAAGAGTGGGTGAGGACTGGGAAGCCCATTTCTAGCCTCACTGAGAAAGAGAAGTCATGCATTTGGGGGACGCCCAGCCATCTTTCTCTAGTAGGTATTTTGTCAAGATGTTTGGATTTGAGTCAAAGTAAAATAGAATGCTCTCAACTAATGTGTCACTTTACTCAAATAGGACTTCCTTAAACAAATCTAATTCATTCTATTCTTATAAGCAAATAGTTATCATTTTGTGTGCCAACTTTTATTTGGTCTTTGTCTCTAAAACAGACAGTAGTATCCACCCATGTTTAAACATTGATTAACTTATTCCCCAAACAGTATTATCCACTTATGTGTTAAACATTGTCATGGTCCAAGAGGGGATGAGAGTAAGTTTGGGATATGTAGGTAGTAGCAGAGATGAATAAGAGATGGAGCTAATGGGTATTTTGAAGGTCCTGCAGCCTAGACTTTACGAAGGATTTGTTGTGGAGGGAGTGAAAAAATGAGATATTCTAATTGTCTTTTATATAGGAGGGATTTGCTGACTCTTATTATCTTATCCAATGCTAGACACCTCTAGAAGAAAGCTTCTTAGGGTCCAGGTAGAAAGTCAGGAGACTTGGCTCCTGTTTTCTGTTACTTGCTGTTTTACTGGCTTGAAAAAGTCCTTCTTGCTCTTTACTGTTTGCAAGAAAATGAAAATGACCTCCACCACTTCACTGAGAAAACTGGCAAAGGGTGATAAATGCGATAATATTCTTTATAACAAAATTCTAATACAAACCCAGATGCTCTTCTGAGAGATATGTCCTGAGCATTTGAATTTAATCAGACAATAACATATTTCCCTGCCCTTTTACAAAGTGGATGACTAACTGGCTCCTGAGTGGGTGACTTATATTTTAGACAAAGGAGGGAAAATAAAATCATTCTTGACTTGGGGCAGTTAATATCATTTAATTGAGTGCATAGACTACAGTTGAATGTGCAGAGGACTCTGGGGAGAATTTTTGCATCAAAGGATGATTCTCTCCCTTTGCTTTCTCGTCTCTTTGTTAAGAGTCTGCTGTTCATTCTGTTTTTTCCTGATTTGACTTATGGTGCTGACAAGAAGCTCAAATGTGCATGTGAGGACTGATTTCACCGTCTGTGTGATGTCAGCTGTTGTTTCTGTAAGTGAGCAGACACTTGTAGGCCTCAGTGATCTTGGAGTTAAAAATTTTAGGTAAACTAAAAAGCAAAGTGGAACTATAATTCACCCTTTCATATGTAAAGGGTGTGAGCAAAATCATTTACTCAGACTACAGTCAAATTTTAGTTTTGTACAAACTCTTTGTTCAATAACTTAAAGTTATAATTTTTCCTTAGAAAGTAAGTTCTGTCTTGGAGAAAAAAATATAAAAGAACAGAATTTCTGTATGTAGCTGGAAAACATTACCTTCTCTGATCTCTGTTTCCCAAGGTTGTGTATGATCACTTAGCCCTGGTGATCTCTTGCATTTTTAAATAAGGCTACTCTAAAACTTGTAGTCTTGTAATCCATATTTCTAAAATTAGTATTTAATACCGTATGTCTTCCATAATGACGCCTATAAAAGTGAGGTGTGTGGTTTTTGACACTACTGAAATAGAAAATTCTACCGATTAAGACTATATGTCTGTTAAAAGGAGATAACTTCTGCTATCTTTCTAGTTCCATAGCTGTTTCCATGAGTGAATCAAACGTACAGTGCAGCTATTGTTTCTAAGCCTTTTCCTATATTTTAATTTCCTCTTTTATACCTTTAATTACTTTAAAATAACATTAATAGTCTTTAGCAAATAATTCTATTGTATCAAGTTCTGGGAAGGCTTTAATCTGCAGTTTTCGTGTCTACAGTTTTCTTTCTTTCTGCCTCTCTCAAGGTGGTTAATTTCCTTGTGTTTTTGTAATTTTAGGTTTTAAGATCGACTTTTATAGGGCTTTGTCCATGAAAGTATTGTGAATCCTAGGTTAAAATTTTGCATTTGCTTCTGGGAGATGTAATTTAACTCTGTTCAACTTCTGTTTTAAAATAAACTTTTTATTTTAGAATAGTTTTAGATCGAAAAGAAGTACAGAGGGCTCCTGTATGCCTAACGCCAGTTTCTCCTGTTATAAACATCTTACAGTAGCACAATGCATTTTTTGTGACTAGTGAACCCATATTGGTGTGTTATTATTAATGGATTCCCATCTTTTTCTGGAATTTCCTTAGTATTTACTTAATGCCTCCTTTTTGTTCAAGGATCCCAAGCAGAATTCCATAGTACATCTAATCATCACGTCTTCTTAGGCTCTTCTAGATCTTGGCTCCTCTGGACATTCTCAGACTTTCCTTGTTTTTAATGAACTTGACCCTGTACCTCCCATCCATCTAAAAATATGTTCTCAAAATATATAAAGAAAAATAATCCAAATTATAAAAAGAAAGTGGTAAAAACACAATCACGGTGGAAGAAATTAACCTTCCTTCCTCGATTTGATAAGTCAAGCAGGCAAAAGCTTAGTAAGGATTGAGAACCTTTGACAAAGAGAGTGATTGAATTCAGTTAATGCAGATATAGAGAGCTCCACATTTTAGAAAAATCACCTTTTCAAGCACACATAAAATATTTACAAAGATTGACCATCGGCTTTTCCACAAACTAGGTTTCAACAAATGTAAAAACCAAGACACAGTCCCTGACTACATTGTGTAAGTTAAAAATTAAAGACCGAAGATAATTACAAAGCTGGATACATTTGAAAATATAAGAACATACGTAATTTGTAGACCAAATAAGACCTCAAAATTGAACTTAGAAAATTCATAACATTGACTGAACACAATGTGTCAACACTTTTTAGCTTTAGAACATTTAGAACATAAGGTCTAAAATAAAATTTAGAAGGTAAATTTTTGCTTAAAAATTTGTATCACAAAAGAAGAAAGTTTTATTTTAAATCCAGTGACCTAATACTATTACTTAAGAAGTCCAAATAAAAAATATGGAGCTGGAGGAGGAGGAGGAGAAGGAGAAGAAAAAAAAAAAAACAATGAGGCCTAGGAGGACATTCTGGTCAGCAGGGTAAGGACGTGTAAAGGGTCACCAATGCTTAGGGCTCTCCAAAGCACAGGTGTAGACACATACTGTATACAGCAATTAGCTATGTAGTGCATGTGGGAAAGGTAAGCTTGAGACATTTCTACATACCCAAAAGTTAAAACAATAATATAATGTTACCTATATGCCTGTCAATGAGATTCAACGATTTTAACATTTTCTCTCTCTTTATGTGTGTACTTTTGGGGGTACTATTTCAGAGTCAGCTGTTGACATCGATGCCTTGTATATAAATATCTCAGCATTTGTCTTTTAAGAATAAAAACAATCTTTCATTTATCCATTACTATTTTATTGGTTACAGTAGCACTGTCACTTCTAAGGAAATTAAAATTCCATAATATTATCTAACACAGGGTGGCAATAAAGTTCGTGTGCAATTTGCACAATTTATGGCCACCCTATATAGAGTCCATATTAAAATGCTGCTAATTGTCCTAAGAAGGTCATTGATTGGTATTTTTCTTTTCTCTTCTTTTCTTCCCAGCCAGATCTGATGCTAGACCTGTAAATTGGATTTAGTAGTTTAGTTGGTTCTTCAGTTTCTTTTAGTCTAAACTCTAAACACTCTCCTATATTTTTTAAAAATGAGATTTATTGCTAGTTCTTGTCCTGTAAAATTTGGTACTTTTCTAATTATTTGGTACTTTTCTAATTATTTCTTCATAGTACAATTTAACTTGTTCTTCTGTCCTTCATATTTTCTGTAAACTAGAAGTAGGTGTAGAGGGCTTGATTCCACTGGGACGAAAACCTTTGGGGTAAAAAGGTATAGGAAATTTTGTGAATTTTGGACTATGTTGCATAGAGAGTCTCTGCTGCCAGGACAGCCCACAAGGTGCTGCAAAGTCTGATCACTTGCAATGGTACCTATTTTCCCATTTGAATTAATTATTTGTGTGGTGATATTTTAGCATTATAAGAATATCCTGTTCCCCACAACATTTTGCCTAATTCTTTTAACTTTTTAAAATAAATTCTTCTTCTTTTTTTTTTGAGACAGAGTCTTACTCTGTCCCATGGTAGAATTTCAATGGCATCATCATAGCTGATTTCAATCTCAAACTCCTGGGCTCAAGTGGTCCTCCTGCCTCAGCCTCCCAAGTAGGTGGGACTACAGGTATGTGCCACCATGCCCGGCTAATTTTTCTATT
Source organism: Nycticebus coucang (assembly GCF_027406575.1). Classification (NCBI taxonomy): domain Eukaryota; kingdom Metazoa; phylum Chordata; class Mammalia; order Primates; family Lorisidae; genus Nycticebus; species Nycticebus coucang. The sequence continues at coordinate 86,391,006 of NC_069795.1, forward strand.
TTCTGTAGAGATAGGGTCTCACTTTTACTCAGGTTGGTCTTAAACTCCTGACCCTAAGCAATGCTCCTGCCTCAGCCTTCCAGAGGGTTAGGATTACAGGCCTGGGCCCACTGCACCCAGCTTATTTGATGATTCTTCCCTCACTCGGTCATTATATTGAGGCCTACAAAATGATAGTTTTCCATTTCTACCATTTCTTTATTAGCTTTATGATTTTGGATGTGATTCCAAGAGTTTGACTTCTTTTTCTGCACAAAATGGAGTCAATGGAGCTTTATGCAGGAAGTTTGAAGAAAAAGGGAGAGACTAAAGACATTTCTTTCATGGAATTGTACTAAAAATTATGGAACTCCAAGGTTATGTTCTCATCTTTGAGGTTTCCTATGAAGATAGCTACATTAGTCCTATTGGTGTGAGGCCCCTCGTTTTTCTCCACAGAAGGTCCCACCCAATTATATCCCAGCTGAAATGAAGCTGCCATCTAGATAGGAAGTAGAATCTGGCAACCCCGGACTTCCAAAATGTACATTTGCACTTGGACCTGGAGGTTTCTGGGAGGAAATTGTTACATGTCCTTGTGCCTATTTATATCTACTAATTTACATATTGAGAATTTTTTATTGTCATTATATATTCTTCTGCCATAATGTTTTCAATAGCTTCACAATATCTATTGTATAGTTGCACAGAAAGATATTTATTTAACCGATATCGTTGGCTTAGCATTAAGATTATTTGTGTGACTTATTTAAATAAACCACACTGAGATGTTGTAGATATGTTCTTGCACATTGCCCTGATGAGAAATTCTTAGGAGTAGAATCTATGTGTCAGGAAAAAAAATGAGTATGTTGTGTAAAGGCAGCTTGATTGTGTGTCTCCATTAACTTTGTGTGTATATGATACATACATATATGTCACTTTGAAGTCCTATAAACATGGGCTTTATGTGCAAGGACTTTATGGTTGTTTATAAAGTGAAGGCCAAAAATTGAATGAAAAACTGTTTAAGACTATACCTTCACCCCTGGGGAAAGCCTTATAGCCAGGGTGCAAGGCCACTCATGTACATTTTAAGCCCAAGATACTGGCTTATGCTGGGTCATGTGTTTCACCAGAAAACACACAGACTGGAGGTGAGAAGGGGCTGAATCTGTAAAGATGAGTAAACCTGTTGCCAGAAGACCTGGAAATGGATGCCAGGGAGATATGTAACAAATGTTCCCTGCAGGAATCTGAAGAGTGACAAAGGCGTGAGCTGCTGCACATAACTGAGAAATGAAAGAAATAACCGAACTGCTGACTGGAGCCTCAGTCTGGGGCAGGGCTGGCGGAGTTTAAGGGTCTGTTTCTCTTCCCTGAGTTTTTATAGTGAATTTCAAGAGGTTCTGATCTTAGGGGTAAAGAATATGTGATGCAGACTATTCCTCGACAATTAAGAACTAGAAACTGGCCTCAAAACAAAAACAATATTACCTGCCCCCTCTCTGTATAAGAAGCTTACATGGAGTATTAATAAAGTAGCATGTGGATTTTATGTAGGATTTTTTTTTATCAAGGGTTTTTATTCCCAACTATACCATAGGAATTATCCTCAGAAATATAAATCTTTGTGACTCTACTGATATTAAGACTAGTTTTTTAAAAGCTATTGCTATTCCCAACTCCCATCTTTCTTTAATCGGATGCAAGTGAGACTTAGAGGTGATATTTTCCAGATGCATTTCAGCTCGAAGTTTTCCAAGGTACTTAACTTGTTTCACTTGTCATTTGTAATTAATTCTTCTAGAAAGTTTTGTGCTATTTTAACTCTACCTGCAAATGTCCTTGTTCACGAGCTATGATCATTTTCCAAGTAAAGGGAGAAGGAGGTTAAGGGGGAAATGTTTTAAAAGCTGGTAGCCTGAGTTCAAGCCCCATCTCCACATTGTACTCATTTCATGAATTTGAGAATGTTTGTATCTCTGAGCTTTGGTTTCATCATCTCTACAATGAAGAGTAATATTAACATGTAGGATAACCATGAAGGATAAGTGAGAAAACTTAAGTGAAACATGTAAGAAAGTCTCCGGCACACAGAAGATGCCCAACGTTTGTCACTTCCCATTGTTGTCTTTGCTAACTTCTAGCAAAGCAGGGATCATTTGTCATGGGAGGTCTTTGCAGCTGAATATTCAAACCTAGAGAGGGAATCCAGAGATTGTTAAAAATACCCAAGAAACATTTTTTAAATTTGATTTTATTTCTTCTTTTACAGAGTATCTAGAGAATTCACTGGAGTCTGCTTACAGGTCATATTCCAAGCCAGAAAATAGTCACTGTCTAAAGGGCATCCGCACCACTTGGGAGGAGCTAATGTACCATCTCCTCTGAAAAGTTTCTCTTGGTCCCTTTGTCCCCAAGCCAGGTTTAGGTGGCCATTTCTTCCCACAACCTGCTTGGTATGATACCTATAGGACAGGGTCTGGCCAACTACAAACCAGGGGCCCAATCCGGCCCACCATTTGTTTTTGCTATTTCTTTTTTGGTACACCTTGCAAGCTAAGAATGAATTTTGATGTTTTTAAATTATTGAAAACACAAATGAAAAGTATTTCCTGACACTTGGAAATTATATGAAATCTAAATTTTTGTATCTACATATCATACGTTCTTGCAATGGAGCTGTGTGCATTCATTTGTGTATTGCCTATGCCTGCTTCTGCACCACAATGGCAGAATCTAGTAGTTGTGACAGAGACTTCACAACCAGTAAAACTGACAATATTTGCCATCTGCCTCTTACAGAAAATGTTGGCAGTCCCTGCTCCAGAACATTCAGAGTGGAGTCATTGTGGCCCTTGCTTTCTCCTGCCAGGCTCTGTGAACTTTAGGACTGAGCCCTTTCATCTTTGTATCTTTACCACCTAGCACAGAGCCTGCCACATGTAGCTATCTGTCAATTTGCATTTTGCTTCCTTTTAGATACCTCAGGTAAGGTGTCTTCTTGCTGTAATCCAGGGTCTCCAGCCTGCAGCCATTCCCTGCCACTCAGGGGCACTTAAAGACCTGATAACTGTAGGTAAGGCCAGAGCCTGTTGAATTTTCCAGGTGTCTGGAAACTAAAGGGAAGGGACTATTGGAAGGTCCCTCTCTCTGTATCCTGCTTCATTAAGTAGTATGGTGTGTGAAGCCTTGGGTGTCGAGAGTTGAGTCCTGAACTAATGACTTCCCAGGTGGATGACCCTGGGAATAAACCATCTGTCTTAAGTATCACTTCCTTTCTTCATCTCCAGTATCAAGGTAATTCTTGCCCCATAAACTTCACCAGGTTTTCTGAGGTTATCTTGGAGAATAATACCCCTGGAGAGGACAGGGGTCCTATTCATTTTCTTCACCATTTGATGTCCTGGTAACCACAAGAAACCAGAGGGTCTCAGCAGGGGAGCTTTACCCACCATCACTGAGCAACACCTCTGACTGATTAAAAAACAGGCTCTGGGAATGGACCTGTACATAAAGTTTTTGGTTTTTTAATCTCCCAAGTAATTCTGAGACTCAACCAAGATTGAGAGGCACTGTTGTAGAATACTCAATAAATCTTTGCTGAATGAATGAATGAAGTGAAGCTGTTCCCACAGGTGTTTTTTTCCCTCTGTGCCTTTAGATGCTGACTAAAGAAGTCGGGATTTTTTTTGCATCAAGGGCAAAATTGTGCTATTCCTCTGTGATCAAATCTCTCTCTCCAGTTCACAGAGGTCTCACCACTGACTTCTCCACCCTTCACTGACACTAAGGCTGATAATTCTTTTGTTGTTTATCTGAATTTTTTGTGGTTCTTGCCTTTTGTTCCCCACTTTCTTTTCAAACCAGTTCATGTTGCTTTCCCCTTCGCCTTGGGAATCTTCTCAGTCTGTTTTTCTTGCTGTTTCCGAGTTCACCAGCACTTGCTTACCACCAATAACTCCATGTACTTTCAATTACTCCCATATTTTATTACTGCTAAATTAGTTTTACACTGTACTTTGTACTGGGAAAAAAATCTCTGGACTCTCCTTTCTTCACTATCTAAATTTCTGTCTCTGGGAACAGGTATTCTTGGAAGCTTTCAGCTGGTTGAAAACAATGGGAAATCCGAATTCCCAGTTTAAGAAAAGGAAGCTGAGGCCCAGCTAGAGGAAGAGGCTGCTCTGGGTCACAGAGCACAGCAGGACTGGATCACAGACTTCGTCACATCCAGCTCACACTCCTTCAGGCTGCCACACGCCTTGATAGCTAGGCCCTAGGCTTTTTGAACAACTCACTGCCTCTCTGTCACTGGGGTTGGTACATTTCCAAAGCTGCACCTTGCCATATTCTATTAATTTGATCAAAGGAAAAGGTAACACGGACACACGTAGGTGTGGGAGGAGGGCCTGGCTGATCACCTTGGTTTAGTGACATTTCAGAGGACCCACAAGAAGCCTCTTCCCCAGAACCACCTCCAGCGGCCTTCCCACAATAGCCTGGTGGTAAAGAGCCTACACTTCCCTGCCTGCAGACTTGGGCTATCCAATGCAGTGGCCACTCGCTATAATTAAAATTCATTAAAGTAAATTAAATTAAAACTTTATTTCCTTAGTTGCACTAGCCACATTTCAAGTACTCAGTAGCTCGTGAACTACTCTATTGGAGGCTACCATGTCAGATAACAAAGGTAAAGACCATTTCTAACAGGGCTGAAAATTCTATCAGCATAGCTCCAGACACTTGCATAGGAGGCCTTAGTTTACAGAATAAATACCGTAGGTTGGGGAGATTAAGAAAAGCCTGCCCCATGCCATAGCCCTCAGGTTCTGGACGGGATTCGAGTCTGGTGGTGCAGCCATGTAGGACCCCACCCCCTCCCGTCATTGCTGCATCTGTCTTATTTTCCCACTAGACTGTGTGAGAGCTTCTTGGAAGCACTGTCTGTCTCTGATTAATTTTATGTTCCCACAGGAACAGGAGAGGCCTCAGTGAATGTGTACTAAATAAAATTGTAATTTAATGTTCTTTATCCATTCAGCATTATCAAGGAAACAGCTATATTCAATGTAGTGGTTAAAAAAAAAATCTGTCTTTGGTAAAGAAAAAGAAACATTAAAACTGGCCGCTGATTAAATGAGAATCAGTGTGATGTTCCCTTCCTGAGCCCAGGGCCCCCTCAAGGACAGGTTCCCAGATAGGCCACCCTACTCCCACTTGGGGATTAGTCTGACTCTTGCACAGGGTTCATGGGATGGAGTTTGAACTGATAATTCTAAAACAGAAGTCATTGTAAAGTGGACTAGGAGGCCAGGGACCCAGGGTTAAGTCCTGGCCCCAATACCAGTGAGCTGTTTTATGAAACTCAGTCTCTTAAGACAGTCCAGGCTGGTCAGAATAACCTCTGTCCTTCCCACTCCACAGACAGGACTAAAGTCAGGCTCCAGGGACACAGAGCCCTAGAAGAAATTTGGCAGCCTGAATGACATCTGTCAATGTCACAGATAGTGGTCCAGGTATTTACCATGGGCATGTTTTATTTGAATGTGGAGGCCTACCTGCTGGAAACCCCTACTGGATGCATCATTCTTTGTACTTTGCACCTGGTATTTGTGCTTCTTGCCAACCAACTGCCTGGTTCAACCTTATATTTACTGAAATAATGTTACATCCATGAAAATCTCTGGCAGGTCAACAAATAAAAGTTTAGGAACAGAGTTTTGTTCTTTTTTTTTTTTTTAAATGCTTTCTTGATAATCATTTCTCTTTTCCTTTGTCATCATCATAAAACTATAAGAATTAGGTAAGGAAAAGTGAGTGAAAAAGAGAAGGAAAAAGAACCAACTTAAGAGCATTCATGTGGTGACATTTAATGGAAATTATCTAACTTAATTCATTTAATGACTTTTGAGGTACATGCCCAAGGTGACATAGCTCATGAATGATACCCACGAGACAAATTCAGAACTGTCTGACCTACAAGGCCCAATTCCTCCCACTGAACATGTAGCCTCCAAGCTAATCAGAAAGTCATGGAGCAAAGGCAAGAAGCAGACCCATACTTTCTGTCTGGAAACTTTAAACTCCTTCCAATCCAACACGTTTTCCTGTTATGCTCTGATGTCGGAAGACGATTGCCACATTTTTTGTTGTTGCATCTGTTCTCCTGCTCCAATTCTGGCTGATGGAGTTGCAGTTGTGAATAGCTACATCCTTTCCTCATTAGATAAGAAGAGTGGAGAAAAGGTGCAGACACAACTTTCCCACAGGAGAAATCTCATCACTCAGCTTGTGAGCAAGGTGAGGAAGAGAAATTCAAGAAAGATGGGGGAAGACCACCATCTTCTGACACTGAGGAAAGTCTAAATGGAGGATGCATTTTATAATGCAAAATGAAAAAAAAAAATCAACAAAGGATTGCATGGTTTGCAGTAGAAGAAATGAGAAAGGTGGAAGGAGAGAAACCATTTTCTACCGTGAAACATGTTAAGAGGAGGCCTGGACTTCATCCTGGAGATTGCTTCAAGAGTATCACACTCAAAAATATTACCAACAAAAATAAACAAAAGCACTTTAATTATTTTGTGTAACCTAAAATAGGTAATAAAGTCATCAGGCGAGTTCGTATTTATGTTTTTCTCTTTTAAAACTGTAGGATAATAACAAGAAATCCACCAACTCCTTTCCTGCTGCAAATAAATAAGAGCTGGGGAGAATGTGAGTGGCAGAAAGACTGGATTGGAAAGGGTTTTCTCAAGTATCCTCTGGATGCCTGAGCACTGCTTTATGCTCTGCAATCCACCCAAAACTCCATACTTTAAGCTATGGTTCAAATCAGCTCTCCATCAGGCAGGCCGTAATTTGTGATTATGATGAGGTTGAATATTTCTTGTTCCCCTTAGAAAAATCTAGGTTATTTGGAAGGTTTTCTGGTCTGAGATAATCTCATTCAAATATGTTGTTTCTATGTAGGATTACAATAACTTTTCTGATAATTCTATGTAGTTATGGCAACAAAGAAATGTTAATGTTCCCAAAGGGTACAGCTAACATTTCCATTATCTAGTTAACCTCTAACGGGCACCATTTCCTCAGTATTTGGAGACTCATGATTCATAGATGTGCTAACATGGTGTTTTTCTTTCATTTTCAGGTTAAAATCCCTTCCAGGTGTGTTTCACAGTCAAGATTTTATTAATTCAGTCATTTTCTCTCAGCCAGCAGTTTCTCAACAAACACATAGGCAGTGCTTGACTCTCATTCGACCTGTACCGTGGACGTAAGTGGGTTCCGTGTGCGCTAATGTCACCAGAAAGTATGGCATTTAGAGTTAAGTAGTGGGGGGAGAGGGAGTTCGGGGCAGATCAGTAGTCCCCAGCATCTCACCTAACTTTGGTACCTAGCACTCATGTTGTCAAGATGTATAATAATCTCAGTGTTACCTACTTCACTGGGTGAGATGATGGATTTAAGGGACATTGTGATGGGTTGAAATATGTCTCCCCAAGATTTATGTGTTGAAGTTTGAACCCTGGAATCTCAGCATATGATCTTATTTGGAAATAGGGTTGTGGCAGATATAATTAGTTAAGGTGAGGTCATACTAAAGCAGAGAGGGTTCCTAACTCAAGGCACCTGATGTCTTTATGGACCAGCGAGATTTGAACATGGTGCACACACACACAGGGAACCCCATGTGGATGTGAAGTTGGACATTGGGGTGATGCTTCAACAAGGGATGCAAAGGTGGTAAGAGAACTGTCAGAAGCTAGGGGAACCCTCGGAAGGAGCCAACCCCACCACCGCCCTGATCAACTGTCAGAAGCTAGGGGAACCCTCGGAAGGAGCCAACCCCACCACCGCCCTGATCTCAGACTTCAGTCTCCAGAACTTTAAGATAAGAAATTTCTATGGCTTAAGCCACCCAGTTTATGGTATTTTGTTAGTAAAATAATACACACTAATCATCTTTGGTTTTGATGAGTGAGCCATAAGAACCAGGTTAAAACACTATGAAGTCTAATGCCGTCAAAAATACAGGGCTAAATACCTTGGTCAAGTCTATAGACCTCAGCTTCTGAGAAGAAAGCGGGAATTTTATAATGTTTATATTGCTTTTCTTCTCCAGGGATTAAAGTGGAAAATACATTTGAAAGCATTTTTTTTTCAATTATGAAATTCTGTACAACTATTTTTGCTTAGGGAGAGTCCGTTTCTGACTTGGTGGTGATAGGAGGGAGGGACGCCCAGACACAGGGTTAAGATAGATACACGCGGGTGGAGCAAGATGGTGAACCAGACACTTACAGTGATCACCCCTCCCCACGAACACCAAATTCAACAATTATCCATGCAAGCAAGTACTTTGAGAAGAAGCAGAAATCAAATAAGTGATCATACCTACCTGGTTTTAATATTATATCAGGGAAAGAGCCATGGAAGGGGCAGAAAAGGCGGTCAGTTTTCAAAGGTGGAGCTTTTGAAAGAGGGCTCTCCTAGCTTCTGATGGTTTTCCTGCCGTCTTTCATTGCTTACACCACTCCTTCCCCAGCCCCTGGTGCAATCAGTGGAGAGAAAATCTGTGTGCCCAGGAGAGGGAGAGTGAAGTGACTATGCGACTTTGCATTGAAACTCAGGGCTGCCCTGGCACAGGGGAGTACAGCACAAAGCAGAGTTCTGTAGTGTCCACAGAGTGAGCATTTACATCAGCCTAGCCAGAGAAAACCCTCTTACCCTGAAACCCGAGTTCCTATTAGCCCCACCAGAGGGCGACACAAAGAAGCCTGGACTAAATGCATAAGGCAGTCAGGCTCAAAAGGCTGCAGTCTCTGGGCAGTCCCTGTGGCTGTGCTGGCTCAAAGCCAGTGGACCTGGAGTACCCACAATGACCAGAGGCAGGGGCCAAGCCAGGGCCTGTGCCACTCCTGCCCCAACTACAGGCAGTATGGCTCAGGGAGTCTTTTTCCACTTAGGGAAGGGAAAGAGAAGATCTCAGAGGACTTTGTTTTGTACCTTGGATACCAGCTCAGCCACAGTAAAATAAAATACCAAGCAGACTCCCGAGGCCCCCGAGTCTAGGCCTTAGTTCCTGGACAGAATTTCTTGACCCACCACAGGCCAGAAAGAAATAAGGTTCCCTGGGGAAGGACCCAGTCCTGGAAAGATTTACCACCAGCTGACTAAAGAGTCCTTGGGCTTTGAATAAACATGAGAGGTAGCCGGGCAACAGTCACCTTGAGCTTTGTGTGACCTGCCACTGGTGGCTACAGGAAGTGCCCACATCACTCTTCCCCAACTCCAGTGGCCAGAATGGAGAATTAGCAAAAATGGGAGCGACTTTGCCTGGTAATCCAAAGAATTTTCCTCTGTCTTACTCAAGTCCACCAAGGTAGTACCAGGAGTCTGAAAGAGTCAGAACATCAGGGGACTTGGGCAATACTGGTGTGACGCTGCTACAGTGACCAAAGATTTAGATCAAAACATTAAAGTCCTTTTGAATATCTGGAAAGGCTTCTCAGGAAGGATGGGTTCAGACAAGCCCAAACTACAAAGATTAAATACACGACTGACTCTTCAATGTCCAGGCATTGATAAATATCCACAAGCATCAAGAACATCCTGGAAAATACGACCTCACCAAACAGACTAAATAAGGTATCAGTGTCCAATCCTGAAGCAATGGGGATAGGTGATCTTTCAGCCTGAGAATCCACTATAGCTGTCCTGAAGAAGCTCAATGAACTTAGACAGAAACCAGAGAAGGAACTCAGAAACCTATCAGAGAAATTTAACAAAGAGATTAATATAATAAAGAAAATCAGAGAAGGTTCTGTTAATGTCTCTTGCCCACAGGTAAATGGGATAGTTTGCTCTTTTCTTGTTGATTAGTTTAAATTCTTTGTGGACTCCAGTAATTAGCCCTTTGTCAGATGTGTAGCATGTAAATATCTTCTCCCATTCTGAATGTTAGTCTGTTTTAGTTGCTATGTGCTCACCTGTGCAGAAGCTTTTTAGCTTGTTCGTGTCCCATTTTTTTATTTTTGGTGTTGCTACAATTACCAAGGGGGTTTTCTTCACAAAATCTTTTTCAGGCTGATATTGATAAGAGTTTTGCCTATACTTTCTTCTAGAATTTTTATCATTTCATGTCTTAAATTTAAGTCTTTTATCCAGGGAGAGTTGATTTTTGTACGTGGTGAGAGGTATGGGTCCAGGTCCAGTTTCCTACATGTGGCTAACCAGTTCTCCCAGTACCACTTATTAATAGGATTCTTTTCCACACAACTGCTAAGATGTGAAATCAACTCAAGTGCTCATTAAAACATGAATAAATTAATAAACTGTGGTATATGTATACCATGGAGTACTACTCAGGCATAAAAAGATGGGAACTTTACGTCTTTTTTATTTACCTGGATGGAGTTGAAGAACATTCTTCTTAGTAAAGTATCACAAGAATGGAAAAGCAAGTATTCAATGTACTCAATACTAATATGAGACCAATAGATAAATAACTACATGCCTACATGAGAGAAAAACATCATTAAATTCAAGCGAAGGGAAAGGAGAGGGAAAGAGGGGGGAATCGGTGTATTCTCACCTCATGTGAACAATGGAAGGGAATACAGCACATCCCCTGAGTGAAGAGCTCAACTACAACTTGAACTTTGCCTAACAAATGCAAACAATATAACCTAATCGTTTATACCCTCATGGTAATCTGAAATTAAAAAAATCAAGCAGAAATTCTAGAGCTTAAGAATTCAATTGACAAAGTTAGAAATGCACCAGTCTCTCTATAGCCAAAGAAAGAATTGCTGAGCTTGAAGACATTTACTAGCTGTGTAAAAGTGAACAAGACACAACTCAGAAGACCCTCAGTGTTTGTATCCGAAGAATATAGATGATGCCAGCTTCCCTGCTTAGCTGCAAGAAATACTGGGAGGTTCAAATCAGGTAAAGAATGGTGTAATGGGTTCAGCACAGTGGCTCGTGCCTGTAATCATGCCTTCTAGGAGGCTAAGGCAGGTGGATTGCCTGAGCTTGCGAGTTCAAGACCAGCCTGAGCAACAGTGAGATCCTATCTATACTATACTAATTAGCTATACTAACTAGTTTGATGTAAGCATTCCAAATTGTATATAAATCAGCACATTGTACCCCATAAATACATTAATGTATACATGATTTATGTGTTTATGACTTAATAAAAAAAAAAAGAAAAAGAAAAATAGCTAGGCATTGTGGTGAGCACCTGTAATCTGAGCTACTTGGGAGGCTGAGATCAGAGGACCTCTTGAGCCCAGAAGTTTGAGGTTGCTGTAAGCTCTGATACCAGGCCACAGCCCTCTACCGAGGGTGACAAAGACAGACTCTCAGACTCCGATTGGTTTTACGTGCCAACTTAGGCTATTGTACTTACTCGGTTATTTTATCAAATACTAATTTAAGTTTTGCTGTAGAGGTATTTTGCAGATGTGTTTAAATTATACACTTAATTGACTTTAAGTAAAGGAGATTATCCTCTAAATTATAGACGGGCCTCATAATAATCAGTTGAAAGACTTTAGAAGCACTAAACAGAGTTATCCCACAAAAGTAGAAATTCTGACTTAAGATTACAGCATCAACTTCTGCCTGAATTTCCAGCCTGCTGCCTGGGCTACAAAGTTTGGACTTATAAGTCCTCACAATTACATCAGCGATTTCCTTGAAATATATTATGCATACAAGGGTGCCAAAAAAAAGTGTACACATCTTAAGAAAGGAAAAACTATACTATATTAAAATTGTGATACTCAATACATACCAATAGTGTTTCTTATCATGTATAGTCTATCTTATACCTCTTGTAATTTCAGAAGTCAAATCTGCCTTGAGTGTCACAATTTCAAAACAGCTTTTTCCTTTCTTAAAATGTGTATACATTTTTTGGCACCCTCTGTATATGTATGATTGTATATAAATGATATAAATGATTTATTTAAAGGAATATATATGTATATGATATATGCAGTATTGACTACACACACACACATATATATAAATACATTCTCTGGAGGTCACTGGATGACACACGGATGAGATAGTGTTGATCAAGATGGAAGGTATTAAATGAAGAAGGGAATGAAGGGAGGAAGGCAGAAGTTTCACTGCTCAGCCGTGGGAAGATGAAAAGCTGGGAGGGCTGAGTACTGCAGCATCTGTCTCCCTGGAAAATGTGCATAGCTACAATGCTTTCTGCAGAGATGAGGGTGTCCCAGGCAGGTTAAAGGTGCCACCTCCCCAGGCCCTGGCCAGGGTGTAGCTGGCACACACACTCAGAGGAGCTGACGGCGTAGGAAGCAGATTTTAACAAACAAGTGCCTAGGTGGGGAAGAGTGATCCTCAGGGCGGTAACAACAGCAGTTCCCTGCATCCTCGCCTTGGAGAGAAGACAGGTGCTGTCTCTGTGGGCGTTCTCTTGACTGACATTATCCTAATGAGTACAGGCCCCCCTCTGGAGCTGGGGCTTCTTCTATTAATGCCTTCATTAAAAGGTCTGCCCCTAATCAGTCAGCTGGAGAGTGTGCTTGCAGGAAGAGGGTTCTGTGGGCTCACAGACGGGCCTCGTACCTGAGAAATAAGAAGGTCTCCAGGTACGGTCGAGGGTGGGTGGGTCCTCTGGAAACCTTCCTGCAGACACTGTTGGCCTCTCACCAGTCCCTCTCACTCTGCAGGCTTCCTACCCCGCAGGCAGCATACACATTTTACATGACAAATAAAAATTAAACCTCATCTGCACATGAAACCCAAACTTTATTCTCTCAGAGAAACAAAGTTTTGCAAAACTTCTCAGCCAAGGTAATTAGCTCCCTTGAAATATGAGATGTTCCATCAGAGCTCCTTCTCCTTCCCAGTGGTAATAAGGGTGGCATTAATGATGCATCACATTTGTACATCAGCTTGTGATTTAAACACGTATGTTCACATCCTTCCTTTGCCCAGCACCTACTATGTGCCAGTCACTAGAGTTGGCACTGGGGAGTCAAAGATGACTTGAAATAGGATATTTCAGCCACTATGAGAAAGGGGCAGCTAAAACACTATGCTGGAAGAGGCCTGGGGGAAGCTCTGGGAGGAGCTAGACAACTACCTACCTGGGTATTGGGAGAGATCTTCAGAGCCAAGCTGAGTAAGCTAGGTCCTTGTGGGAAGGAAAATCTCATGCATTTAGGAATGCACGCCAACACACACATTTGGGAGAAACTTCAAAATATTCCTCTTTCCCCTTATAATTCCATGATGAAAGTTCTTTTGAGTCAAGGTTTCAGAGCAGGCACATGCTGCCATTGCGCTATGCAAGCTGGACGTTGGCCCTTTGTCTCCAGGCATCCTGGGGTCTGGACTGATTGGAAGCTATAGTGGAAGCAGCCCTGGGCTGGGGGCAAGAGGCCTGCCTGCTGGAGTCGCTCTGCTGGAAGTCAATATTTGACCTATTCCAGAGCAAATCGTTTCTCCTTCTGGGCTGCAGTTTCCTCATAGCAAAAAACAGTTGTTTTCTTTGTTTAGTACTGAAAGCATCCTGCTAGACCCAGGCAGAAGGATAACAGGTACATGGCATTGACAGGAGCAGAGCTATTCTCATTCTTGACTTCATGATTCTTCTTACTGAAGCGGCAGGATGGATTAGAGCTACAGCGTTCTTATCCCTCTATGTCCCTCCCCCCTCCCAACCCCCACAAGCATCTCTTTTTTACTCCTGGGCTCTGAGAAGTTAGAAAAAACAACAGGACCAAGGGGCCTTGGAATCCCCTATTCCAAGAATCAGTGTTTCCGTGAAATTCACCAAGAAATCTTATTTTTAAAAAAATGATCACAGCTGATAGCCAATATTTATTGAATATTGTTTATCAAGTTTTGCGCCAAGGACTTCTTACAACAACCGCATAAGATTGGTACTATTATCATCACTATTTTATGGATAAAGAAAATAAATAGAGAAAGGACTATAACTCACCCAGGGTCATGAAATTATTAAAAGGCAAGATTCCAAACCAGACAATATGGCTCCAAACCCCATGATAAAAAGCTATACTGCCTCTTAACAGCCCCACAAATGCGTTCCTTGACATTTGCTTAAATAGCTGAAGCTACAGCTTAAGCTCATTTATTTTTAAGCTCGTAACAGAAATCACCAATTAAAGACTTAAACATCATCCTATAACCTAATTGCTGTATTACTGCACAAAGTGATGATGGGAGTTTGTTTTCCTGAATCTAGCTGGGTGATATTTTTCTGCTTTACAGAATTCTGTTTTTTCTTGCACTCTGCATATACCACAGGCCTTATTTTTTTCTGTGGTGGAAAGGAAGAACAGCTGGTCTCCATCTTCATAATAATCTCTATTTGGCCACCATTAACTAATTCCTCAGCCTCCCCAGGTCCAACCAAAAGCAGTAGAAAAGATCCAGTTACCTCACTATCTCACCGGGCAGAGAGAGGGTCTGCATCGAGTTACTGGCTTTAGGACATCAGGGAAGTTCTGGGAAAGGGACATGAGTGAGCCTCTCCGTGAGGACCTCTGAGCCCGCACCACTCATCACCTGTCTTTTATTTCCCGCTCCTTGGAATCTGTCTGCTTCTCTACAGCAGCTATGCAAATTCTCCTCCATGCTCCCAAGTCTCCATGTCCTCCCTGTTTGCCTCAGTTTCCCCAGGACACAGCTTGTCTTTTGACTTGTGACTTCTCTGCTCTGAGGTTCCTCGGCTTCCTCTGCCTCCCTCTCAGAGCTCTACTCCATTCTTTTTCCTTTTATTCCTCTTTGATGAGGATGTGCCTTTTTCCTTCCCCATTTATTCCTGTTCTCTCCCTTTCCGGCCTCTCCCAGCACTTGGCTCCACCCACTCTGCTGCTCTCCTTCTCTTCAATTGCTTTTTCTTCTCGCACTTTATCCCTTTAACCAACAAACAATTCAAGTCTTGTTTCCAACAGAGCCTCCCATATTCTTTTCCCCTACTAGATCATTTATTCATTCTTTCAGCACTTCTCTCTCACCATTCTTCTTGCAAACCCCAGTCATGGCCAATGCTTCAACTTTCCTGCTTGAAAACTACACCTAAGTCTTCAGGCATCATCTTTAGCTACCATCATGAAACACTCATCTTCCGCCCAACCCATAACAACTTCCCTGCTCTGCCACTAACTTACTCTGTGATCAGGACTCAGCTTGCTTCTTTGTGGACCTGTCTTTTGAAGTAAAAGTTTTTGAAGTGTTTAATGTTCCATTCAACCAAAATTGTTTGCAGAATCCTGATATGTACAAAAGATAAAAGGCAGGATGGTCAGGGGTGTAAATGTGTATGTATGTGTGCTTGTCTGTGAGCATGTAGGTACCTGCGTGCATGCGCATATGCTGTGTGGGTGTGAGTGCACGTGTGTGTAAGGGCCAGTGAGAATCTGCAATGATTAAAATGAGTAGTTTAGCCTCTCTTACCTGAAAATTTCTCATTCTGTTCACAGAGTTGCATTTTCAGTAAACATGTTTTATTATAAAATGGACACAATTGATTACTACAGAGATTAGGCTCCCAGCAGAGCCAATCAGAACCCCGGGGAGTCCAGTTTCAGTATGACCTGCTCCTGGTGGTAGGGAGCCTGCAGAGAACCCCTGATGATCGACCTCCTTGTAGTCATGTCTTTCTGTAATCCCCTCACTTTCAGTTCAAGCTGCATTTAACTGACTTGCTTCCAATGGACAGAATGTGGCTAAAATTATGGGATGTAACTTCCTAGATTAGACTGCAGAAAGAATGTGGCTTCCACTATGGGGCACGCTTGGTGTGTCCCCCTTAAACCTGAGATGAAATGTGATCCTCAGTGTTGGATGTGGGGTTTAATGGGGGATCCCTCACAAATGGCCTGGTGCTGTTTCACCACAATGAGTGAATTCTTGTCCTATTAGTTTTTGTGAGATCTGGGGGGATGTCATGCGATCTCTGCACATGCCAGCTCCCCTTTACCTTCTACCCTGAGTGGAAGCAGCCTGAAGTCCTCACCAGAGCTGATGCTGGCACCAGGCTTCTTGTACAGAACTGTGAACCAAATAAACCTCTTTATAAATTACCCGGCCTCACGTCTTCCTTTATAGCAACACTAAATGAACTAAGAGACTCCTGTCTTTCTCTTTCTCAGATCACTCATGCTGTAAGTCATCCTATAAAGGTAGCTGTGGCTTTCAGACCAATAGCCCATGGGAAAATGAAGCCTCCAACTGTCACAAGCCTGAGTTTGGAAGTGAGTATTTGGAAGCCTGTCAACAGCCATGTGAGTAAGCTTGGTGGCAGATCCTCCTCAGCCCCTACCCCATCAACCCCGCCCCACCTCCCCCCAGCCTTCAGAAGAGACCACAGTCCCAACTATAATCTCACTGGAGACTTTGATCCAGAGATAAGCCTGGCACACAGAACATGTGACATAATAAACACTTGTTATTTTAAGCCACTAAATGTTGGAGGAGTTTGTTATGCTACACATAGCAATAGGTAACTAACACAACTCTTGACCAGAGAAATGCCAGGCTGGGAGTTCTAGCTGACCATGTTGTCCTGTGTGTCTTGAAAAGCAGATACAACCATCCTGCAGTGAGAAAGAAGGTGAAGTCGATATGAATAAATTTCCCTGTGACCTTCAATGCCTTGGTTCTGGTCTGGTTCTAAGACCCAGTTCATCTTTGCCTTTGAAAATTCTGTTCCTGATAATGGCAGTCACCCTTTCTCTGCTATTGGTATTTGTAACCAAATACAGCTCTTTAATACACACATTCTGTTTCCTTTGCCTTCAGTATCCTTTGCCACACCATACTGCAGGGTGACCCATGTGGTGTGTCCTTCCTAGACCAGTTTCCCTCTCTTCCCAGACAGGCATACTTCCCTATGTGCTTCTGTAGACCTATGAGAATGTTCAAGGTATTTACCACCATTCTGAGAATATGCAGGCATGTCAATGGCTTCCCAATTGGAAGCATTACACTGCCTCATTCATCACTGTGCTCCCCCACCACTTTATGAAATGAGTTTATTAACCAATGAAATAGAGCAGCATTTAAGACAAGATAGCTTTCCTCCTATAAAGCAGATTTTCAGCACATATTATCACTTGTTAAATTCTGAAAATCTAATAACAAAAAAATAATAAATGTGTATATGTGAATTCCAATATAAAAAGGAATAAATTCTGGGATGGTTTCATGAAAATATCATTTGAAGTAGGCCCTGACTCATAAATAAGATTTGACAGGTAAAGATGAGGGGTTAGATGAAATCCTTCAGAACAACTTGAGCAAAGGCATTAAGACCTAAAAGTGTCCAGAATATTAGAGGGATAGCAGGTAGTAAGTGGATTGAAGGGTTTGTAGTACATATAGTGGAAAACAAAGGCAAACGTTAAACTGAGGCAAGTTAGCAGAGAGTCTTTTAATTTTTTTATGATTGTTTCAGGTTAATTTGAGAGTACAAAGAATTAGGTTGCAATATTTGCATTTGTTGGGTAGAGTCCCTCTTATAAATATGTTCCACCCCCACCCCAAGAAGTGAGCCATACAGCCCAACATTGTGCCCATTCAGTGGGAGCAATGGAGAGTCTTGAATGCCTTTCTCTGTGTTTACTCAGTATTCTAGTGTTGAAGGGAACATAGGGTGCAGGGTCTAGGAGATGGCATCATGAGAATTGGGTTTTAGGAAGAGAACACTGTGGATAGATTAGGTAAGAGGGCTGGCAGAAGATGGAAATAGGAATAACAATTCAGTGGAAGGACTGGTGACATCCGTAGGAATGGAGACAAGAGGAAGACTGAAGAGGTTTGGGAGGCAGGCCCTGTTAGGTCTGCAGCCTGAGCTTGGAGTGCTTGGAGTCCAGGGCAATGACCCCACTCATGGTAATGAGTTAGTTCTCGTTCTTTTAGTTTCTGTGAGAGCTGGTTCTAACAAGAGTTTGGCACCTGCCCCTCTCTCTCTGGATCCCTCTTGCCATGTGATCTCTGCACAGGCCAGCTACCTTTCACCTTCCACCATGAGTGGAAGCAGCCTGAGGCCCTCACATGAGCAGATGTTGGTGTCATGCTTCTTGGACAGCCTGCAGAACCATGAGCCAAAGAAACCTCTTTCCTTTATTACCTGGTGAAAATAACTCATGGGTGGGTCCTGGAGCTAGGCCCAAGAGGATGTTGTCCTTATAAGAGGTCCATCCCTGGGAACAGTCACATGAATCATGAAGCATCCACCCTGCAAGATCTTATCCAGGCACTACTAAGTATGAAGGGGCAGGTTACAGGAAAAGGAATTCAGTGGCAAACTCACGAAAAAGTGTGAACATGGAAGCAGGGAAGAAAATTAATGTGGATCAAAGAGCTCATCCTATAGAGACTGCATGGGGGAGCACATGATGCCTCTTCTGGAGATGGCACTTGTAACAACCAGGAGCGGAGGTGCTCCAGCTGCCTCACAGAGCCAGACTCACACACCTCAGGCCGAAGAAGGACTCCTCTGGCAGGAGCGCTTTGATGGGGAAAATGTCCAAGTGTGTGGCTACTTTGATAAAATAATAATGAAGGAGATAACAACAATAATGAAGAGTTCCAAGATGAATGGTTCCCTTTCAGCTCTGTTCAGGGATCTGTCCACCTTGCACGTTACATTTTGGTCATAATGAACTGCTTATATTTTCCCCAGTACCCTAGACATTATGCTTCTGTGCCTTTGCAAATGTGGATGTTACGATTTGAACTGATTTTGTCTGTGTTAATGTGAAAACTCTGATTCATATAACAAAACCCTACTGTAAAAAGAAAGAGACAAAAAGAAAGGAGGAAGGGAAGAAGGGATAAAGAAAGGAAAGATGTAGGGAAGGAAAGAAAGAGAAAAAGAAAGAATAAAATAGCAAGAGAGAAACAAAGTAGGAAGGAAGGAGGAAAGAAAGGAAGAAGAAAAGAATGGCCGCCGCAAAACCATGAACAAAATAAACTGACCTAAACCCCATTCATAGAATTCTGGTATTAAATCTAGTAACACCTTGGAAAGAACATCTTTATTTTCAAAATGCACAGAAAAAGGTAAACACAAAACACTAAAAACTGAAGTGATCTTTCTAGAATTATTTTTTATCTGTGTACACCCTGTTACCTCATGAGAGAGACCCTTCTTAAAAATGATGAAAAAATCATGAAGTTGTGTCACCATTGTATAAAAAGTCATTTACTTAATGTATGTGTTCTGTGGACAGCATCATGCATGCACACACATGAACACGCACAGACTTTCTGAGCGTCTTTCTGCACTGAATTCAGTGGCAGAAACTTTGAGAGAGCAACGAAGCTGGGAGTGATGGTTAAACACAATGTCGGTGTGGGGAGCAAGGACTACAGAGGTAGAATTGGGAGCTGGTAATAGTGAATGGTATCTTTGGAAGAATAAATCCTACAGAAAAGAAGCTGTAGGCAGGATTAGAAAAAATAGCTGGCTAAAATAGTAAATGCTAGGGAATTGTTGAGCTGGTCATCTTGGTTCACAGGTATTGGGTCAGAGTGTCTATGTCTAACATAGTAAGAAAATCAATCAGTAAACAGGCAAATGTCATGAATAAAATAAGGTTAAACATTTGGAAAAATGTTTAACGGTACACATCACTCAAAAACTTCAAATAAAGCCTTGACTTTCCACTTTTAGTTTTCATATTGATGAGGATTTTGAGAAATGGTAATACTCAAGCACTCTCATACACAGCTGGTAATCATTAAATCCTTTTTGGAGAACAATTGACAATGTATACCAAATACCCAAAGGTTAATCATATCCTGTGCTCCAAAAACTATATTGTTGGGACTTCATAATGGAAACATAAACAAAGATGTCTATTACAATTTATGAACAATGAGGTTCATCATAGCACCATCAATAATATCAGCAAAGGTTAGGAAGCAACAGAAATTCTCAGTGATTGAAAAGTAACTAAATACAGAAAGTATTAAACCTACAGTTTTATGTTATTTATTACAAATCATAATTTTTTAAATATTTGATGATATAGGAAAATGTTCACATTAAAATAAAAATAAACTAAAAGAAAAATCTCTACTTGGAGAATGATCTTGATTGTATAGTAAAATAATAATCAAACAAAATATATTTTACAATTATATGCAAAATAAAACTTTAAAGATGTGTGGCTTATGGGCAATTATATTATTTATCTGTATTCTTATTTATTTTCCATTTTCTATAATTGGCATTCATTATTTCTCCAGTTAAGAGAGAAAAAATGGGGCGGTGCCTGTGGCTCAGTCGGTAAGGCGCCGGCCCCATATACCGAGGGTGGTGGGTTCAAACCCGGCCCCAGCCGAACTGCAACCAAAAAATAGCAGGGCGTTGTGGCGGGCGCCTGTAGTCCCAGCTACTCGGGAGGCTGAGGCAAGAGAATTGCTTGAGCCCAGGAGTTGGAGGTTGCTGTGAGCTGTGTGAGGCCATGGCACTCTACCAAGGGCCATAAAGTGAGACTCTGTCTCTACAAAAAAAAAAAAAAAAAAGAGAGAGAAAAAATGCTACTATTTTTCTCTCTTCTTGATCCCTCATCCAGAGAGTCATTATATCTCTTGTATCATTTTTATTTCTATACACACTTTTAATATTTTACATTTCATGTTACACTTAAATTTGATTTATTCATCAATGCATTAACTCATTGACTCATCACATATTTACAGAATACATATCACATCCCACATACTGTTCTCTGCAGTGTGGATAAAACAGTGGACAAAATTCTTTTTTTTTAAATTCATATTATCCAGAATATGGTTTGTCTTGGTGAATTTTTCAGGAGTACTTGAAAAGAAGATCTTTTGGTGATCTTTTGGTGATCTTTTGGGCTGGAGTGTTCCTTAAGTGTTCAGTCCTTCTCTATCCTTTTTGGTTTTCCATTCACTTATTTTATTGATTACAGAGGAAAAAGTGGTGAAGACACCACTGCAGTTGTGGATTTACCCATTTCTCCTTTCACTTTTATACATTTTTGTTTCATATATTTTGAAGCTTTGATGTTAGGTGGATATACTTTTTAAGTATATACTGTTATGTCTTTTTGGTAAATTGACATTTTAATCATTACATAATGGCCCTTTTAATCCTGGTAATTTTCCTCATTCTAAATTATTTTTTGTCTACTATTAATGTAGCCATTCCACTTTCTTCTGATTAGTGCTTGCATAGTATATTTTTTGATCTTTTTTCCTTGTAACCTACTAATATATTATTTTACTTGTAACTTACTAATATAATATTATTTTAAGTATGTTTCTTATAAACAACATTTACTTCCTGCATTTTAAAATCAGTTTTAACAATCTCCTTTAAATTGGTATTTTTTAGTCCATTTGTATTTAATATAATTATTATATTGTTGGATTTGGGTCTGTCAATTTGTTGTTCTTCGTTCACTATGTTTTTTGTTACTCTGTTTTCTCTTTCCTTTCTATTTTGGTACCACTTGATTTTTTTTCAGTATTCCATTTAAATCTAGATATTACATTTTGATCACATACGTTTTTACATTTTCTTTAGTAGTTTCTCTAGGGATTGAGATATAGATACTGACATATGAAAGTTTTATATATATGTATATATATATATTTCACAGTGTACTTGAAATTAATATTTTACCACTTCAATTGGAATATAGCAATGTAATCACCACATAGATCCTTTTTATCTTCCCCATTTTATATTGCAATTGTCATCTAGATTACATCAGCATACATACATCAATGTCCTGTATAGTGTGGATTAAATAGCATACAAACAAAACCTCACTAGTCAATATTATACATATGTATCGTTTGCTTTCAAATACCTATTTTTATATACATTTTTAAAAACTTAAATAAAAATATTTTATTATATTTAACCAGATATTTACCGTTTCTGTTGCTCTTTACTTGGAAAGTTCCAAGTTTCCATCTGGTATTATTTCTCTTTTATGTGTACCTGAAGAACTTCTTATAGAGTAAGTCTGCAGGTCATGAATCTTAGGGTATTGTTTTGTTTTGTTTTTTTCCTTCTGAGAATGTTAATTTCTCCTTTATTCCTGATGGGTATTTTCACTGGACATAGAATTCTGAATGACAGCGCTTTTCCAATAGCATTTTAAAAATGTTTCTGATGATAAATCCGTTACCTTTCAAATCGTTGTCCCTCTGTTTGCTTTGTGTTGTGTTTTCCAGCTGGCTGCATTCAAGTTATTGTTTTTGTCTTTGCTTTTCAGCAACTTTATTATCGTGGACACACCTGTTTCACTGAGTTTATCTTGTTAGAGTTCAATGAGCTGTTTGGATCTTACTGAATTTATGTATTTTTTGCAATATTGGAAAAGTTTCAACCAGTATTTCTTCAGAAATTTTATCTACATCACAAGCTCCTTTCCTTCTGGAACTTTGATGATATTGTTTTCATATCTTTTGGTATTTTCACAGTGATCACCAAAACTTAGTTCATTTTTTTCAGTCCTTTACTTCCTATTTCAGATTGGATAATTTTTTATGACCTTTCCCTTTTCATCTCCATTCTGCTAGTGAATCCAGTATATTATTTTTTTTTATTTTGGTTATTGTCATTTTTATTCTAAAATTTCCTAGTCTGTCTTCGTAATACCTTTTATTTCTCTGTCTCACTTTCTATCTTTCCGTTTATCTTAATAGTGATCACTCTCACTTTATGGAGCATGTTTAACATAGCTTCTTTATGTCTAATAATTCTAAGATTCTTGTCATCTCAGGTTATCATCTGTTGTACCTGTCTGTTCCTTTGCAAATTATTGAAATTTTCCTGGTCCTTTGCATGTTGAGTAATTTTAGACTGTATCTTAGACATATTGAACACGATGTTGTGAGGCACTTGGACTTAAATCTTACAGAAATTGTGGATGTTGGGGTTTTGTTTTGTTTTGTTTTTTTTTCTTAAGCAAACAATTGATTGAAATGGGTCCACATCACAAGTTCCAGCTGGCTTTTGGGACCCTGTGGCTCAAATGACAATTCAGTTTTCAAAGCCTTCTCAGTGCTTTGGATCTGTCTTGCTTGTGTGTCATCCAGTGGCAGGATGGGGCCTGGACAGTGGTCCATTCCATAGATTCTCAAAGCCTGTCGTTTACTGTTCAAGTTCAGATATATGCACACGAAGGCTAAGGGTGAACCCAGGAATTTCTAAACAACATTACAGAATTGGTTTTCCCAACTCCTTCAGCTGCATAATTTTCATGAGACTTTCTGTCTCGGAGGACGATCCTTTCTTGTCTTCTGGTGGGAAAGCTGAGGCTTTGAGTTATCTACTCTGCTGTGTACTTTTTGCTATTTTTTTCTGCCACCCAGGTCAAGTGGTGAAAGGATTGAGAAAGGCGAAAGAAAAGCCATGGGGGTTCCTCTTAGGCTCTGGGCTGGAGTTTCAGACAGCTGTTCTGCTAGTGTTGACATCACTTCTGCCATCAGCTCTGCACTTACTGCCACTGCTGCCACCAAGGGTTTGCCTTGGGGCTGAGGAAGGAGAGAATGGAAAACAAAGAAGCAACACCACAAAACCTATGGGGATTTTGACACTCCCTCTGTCCTGCAGGGGCTCAATTTCCTGCTCTTTCAACCAGAAAGAGAGGGCTTTTCTCAGAGCTCTTTGTGTCTACACCTGGTATGTACTTCTTGGTTTGGGACTGTCGAGATACTGTCACTTCAGTGGTCCTTAGAGGTCCCCAAACTGCCTGCCAGCATTCGCTTTGCAGAGTTCTAAGGCAGGTGCTGCACACACATGGTCCAGTGTTCTCAGCCCTGGTCAGGGGGAGACACAGGGAGAAGTATATTTGCTTTATCTTACGTATGACGGGAACACTTATTTTTTTAAGGTTACCTTTATCTATACGTAAGCCTCTTCTACTATCTTGCTAAACTCTGAATTTGTGTGGGTGGGTATTTTTCTGTTTATCTCTAGCAAAAAAATTGCTTTATTAAGCAACAAAAGTGCTTTTAAAAGTTCAAATTAAATTTCTGTACAATTTTTCTATACTTCCTAAAAATTAATGCCATTATCTTTAGGGAATGGTTTGATGTGTCCTAACTGCTTTTACTACCTGTGACCCAAATGCCCAAATGCACCACCTCAGACATCTGACTTTCTTCCTGGGAATCATTTATTCAGGGGGCACAATTCTTCCATTCACCGTCTTCTAGACATGTAGGGAGGAAAGGTGCTATCAATTTATGAGTATTACTAGTCTTCTCAAAATAGCAACTTTCTCTTCTCTCTCGTGGGCAATAAAATATGACCTTCAATGCAAAGTGGTACAAATACTTATATAGATGGAATTTTTAAAAAACATCTCCGCCTCTTCAAAGATGAAAAGAAATAACTATATGTGTGAGTCATGTGTTAACTCATCCATTAGTGGAAGTTAGAAAGAAGCCAAACTAATAAAATCAAAATAATACGGTCATTAAAAGAAGCAATGAAAAGTAGCATCTTAAGTGGGAGTTTTGCAAGGATGAGGCTGACATTAAGACGCCTACTCTGAGACAGTTTGCCTTTCATTTTGGAGAAATTAAGGAGCTTTTAGTGGAAGAATAATGGTAAAGTTAGTTTCTGTGTTTTCCTTTTCCCTAGTACCTTCCCTTCCAACTAAAGAAAATAAATGAATTAAATAGACTCAATTATCAATCAACCTGTAGGCTGTTTGCACTGACTTTGGAGGCTATTTGTTATACAATAAACACTAAGACCTTTGTAGCTATTTACCACCACAAATCTGGTGGTCAAACTTTAGGAAACTAATTATCTAAATGCTTAGATAGCAGGATATGGAGTATTTTAGGGATTTTCTTTCTCCTTTTTTGCTTCTGGCTGTGATTTCTGATGTGGAAAGGAGAAAGCTTTTTTTTTAATTTTTTTTTATGACTTTGCCTTCCCAGCAAGACACTGAATGTGAGGACCTAAGTATGCCTCATTACCAGGAGTATTAAAGAGCCTTGCAGAATTGTTACTACAGCTAATGGAGATCCCAGTGGAGAGAGAGCAATTATTTCTCCTTGTAAACAAAACAAAACAAAACATAACACTATAAGATTTTTCTTGAAATATTTGAGCAGAGGATCCTTATAGATATGTCTGGGCTAGTTTCCTGCCTTTTGGACCCTTACAAGACCATCAAGGTGGTAATAAGAGTTCTCAGGCTATTGTGTTTCTGATTATTTTCTACTTTATTAGTTCTTTCTTTTTTTTTAATATTTTTATTTTTAATTTCAGTTTGCTTGTTCATTCTTCATTTGAAGTACTCCTTTTTTTTTTTTTTTTTATAGACAGAGTCTCACTTTATAGCCCTCGGTAGAGTGCCGTGGCATCACACAGCTCACAGCAACCTCCAACTCCTGGGCTCCAGCGATTCTCTTGCCTCAGCCTCCCGAGCAGCTGGGACTACAGGTGCCCACCACAACGCCCGGCTATTTTTTGGTTGCAGTTCAGCCGGGGCCGGGTTTGAACCCGCCACCCTCGGTATATGGGGCCGGCGCCTTACCGACTGAGCCACAGGCGCCGCCCTTTATTAGTTCTTTCAATTACAAATAATATAAAATAATAATACCAGTGAGCCTATGCAAAACATATGAAAAAAGGGTTTTAAAAATATCCTTCAAACCATTCTCACCATGACCTCAAACTATTTTATAGGTGTTAAATAGTCTCAGAGAAACAGTGCATGTATTTACCTAGGTGAAAAGGAAAAACCTTCCAAAATATCAGAAGTTTCTTTGCTTCTGACTGAAGTTCTGTGAAATTGATGCATTTACACTGACAGGCAGATATAAATAGGAAACTTAATTGTTACCTAGCAAATAGGTTGGTAGCCAAGTATGAGCCTATGTGAGAATACTAAAAGGTATTCTTAAAGGTAAAAAGATCCAGAACTTGCCATCATTTGCTCCTTGGCCCAGCATCCATGGCTACATCTAACTTACTATGCTTTCAGTGAGTCTGTACAGGGTCTGATTCACACCTAAGCAGTAATTCATCAGTAATTCATCACCTGCTTCATAAAGGTGGCAGAATCTGTGGATATGGCTGACAGAGGTGAAGGTTATTAAGGGTAAATTTCTAGACTTAACCAGCTTCTAATAGTTATTATACATGTGTCATTTGTGGTTTTGGAGACTGTCAATTCTCAAATAATGAACTCAAGAATCATCAGCTATTAAGTTAAAAGGAGTCTTAACCATCTCTCAGTTAAATTTTCCCATCTCTATACTCCCAGCTCAGTGCCAGCTGGGTTGAGAAATAGATTTGGGAATCCCAGATCGTCCTCTTACTGGCTGCATCTAGTTCCTCTTGTGTAAAAGGAAGAATACTAACATGTTTTTTTTTGGAATCAGGATTAAACGAAAAAGAGGCTTAAAAGTTTGGTAAATATCTTTTTTTTTTTTAATTCCCTGGAAGTACATTCTCCTTCACTATGCCTATGATCCCTGCCTAGGACTCCCAAATCTATTTCTCAACCCAGCTGACACTGAGTTGGGTCACCTTAAAAAGGAGAGGCGAGATTCTAAGGATAGTAGAAAAAGTTTGATAGAAAGCTATGGAGATCTAAACAAGGAGTAGAAGAGATGACTAAGAGGTTTGCTCACTGCCAGTAAAGCAATATCATTAATTTATATTAGAGCCAAAAATCAGATTTCTGTGAGTTTTTTTACTGGTACCAGCTGAGATTCAGAAGTGGATAGAGCAGTCAGGGAGCACTCTGAGGTTAAGACAGAAACCATAAGTGTCAAAATCAAACAAAGACAATGAATACCAAAAATATTATGTAATCTGCAAAGCATTATGTTCCTAACAAGCAGCAATGATGACTATTGCCACTACCTCTACAACTTGTACTCATGAAATAAAATGTCAGAAAAGGATTCTAGGATGATGGCATCATGAAATGATTGACTAAGGAATCCAGGCTAAATGAGAGGAAAGTAAGGCCAGAACTGATGTGAGTGGACGACTGGAAATCACAGTGAGAAGGAAGGCCTCATAAAGAATAACGAGGCACATTATTTATTAATTTTTTTAACAAGGCACATTATTAGTGTAAGTAAAGCAAGCTGCAAGAACAATCCCCCATATCCCAGTGTCATAACACAAAAAAAGGTTGAGTTAGCTCATGGGAAATCTGGTGCTGATGTGCTAGTGGGGTAGCTTTTCACTAGGTGGTGACTCAGAGACCAAGGATCCTTTTGCCCAATAGTTTCTTGGGGTCCTCCGCTTCTTGGAGTTCTCAAAAACCTTGGTGAGATTTTTTTATTGTTGGGGATTCATTGAGGGTACACAGAACCAGGTTACATTGATTCTTTTTGTTAGATAAGGACCCTCTTACATCTGTGTTTTTGAAATAGAGATCAGGTATTACATGTTAGTGGCCAGTTAAAAGTAATCTACGTCATTTTTGCCTATTTTCCAGTGACTACATGTTTTTTTAAGACGTTGCCTCAACATACTGCAATTGGGGAATGTGCTCTTCTGTTGAACCCATAAAGGAAATCACGTGGCCTCCTGAAAACATAACATTGCTTCTGCAACATACACAGTCAGTTAAGTTTGCAAACTCATCCTAGAAAAAGTGCTACAAATCTCACTACAAACCTCCATGGTCACCTTCAAAGTGCTCCCCTTGGGAAGCTATGCAGCAACACCAGTGCCTAGTCCACCCTTCAAAGCAATTTTGGAACTCCTTGTCTGGAATGGCCATCAGAGCTGTCCTTATACGAAGTCTGAAAATTAGGTTCCCAAACTTGTCCTAGAAAAAGTGTCAGTTGGTGCATAGCTTCCCAAGGACAAGCAGCAGGCAAAAACGAAGAAACAGGGAAGAAGAATGGCATGGCTAAGGGGAGGAGACCTGGATGAGAGGTTTCTGGAAGGGGAAAGGCCAGCTCACAGAACAGAGAGCTAAAGTGAGGGTAAAACGTGGTTCTATGAAAGATCTTAAAGCAAGAGATTGGAGTAATGAGGCTGAATTTTAAAAGAAGAGTTTCAATGGAAGTGGAGAAGATTGTTTGGAGGGGAGAACCCTGGAAAAGGTTTTGCCTCAGGAGTCAATAGTGAAAGCCCAAATGACAGCATTAGCAGTGGTGACGGGCAGGAACCACCAGCCAGCATTTTTGTCGGCTAAATTAACAGAAATGTCCTTCCCACCTCTCTCCTAATCGCTGACTGGAGGTGCTTGGTTGTAACCTGAGAGTGCCCCATCTTTGCCCCGCTTCTAACACCCAATATTCCCATTGTCATACTCCTCCCTCACATTCTTTCCTAAGTAACAAGGGACCTCAATTTATCTTTATTTTATTTTATTTTTTTGCAGTTTTTGGCCGAGGCTGGGTTTGAATCTGCCACCTCCGGCATATGGGACCAACGCCCTACCCCTTTGAGGCACAGGCACCGCCCAGACCTCGTTTTATTTTTTTAAAACTCTGGCAAGTTGTTGGTTAATTAAAGTTTACCTTTTCTGCTAAAAAAAGAAAGACTATTAAGACTGATAATAATGATAGAATTTCAGGGGCTGAAAAAGCTGAAAAGTACATTAATTTTTACAGAAGTTTCTTTTTTTGTTTTCATAAATTAGGCCACCTATATGAAATACCTCCTTTATTTCTTCATATAGTACCAGCACAAATCTGGGGGAGCAAGTTTCAATTAAGCAGATCGTTTTGCACAGAACAACTGAAGACATTAAAAGGTCTTCTTTTGAACACTGCCATTTCTATGTCCAGCCCTGCCTCTCAGGCAGTAAAGGCTTGTTTTGGAGACTCCTACATTCCTGGTCATTAAGAACTGTTATCTGTTTTGAACAACATCAGTTTGGACCACAACACCAAATCCCTCCCTCCCCAAAGTGTTTCTTACAGAAGTTTGAACAGTTTACATTGACAATAATGAGGCTGCCAAAATCCTTGCAACACTGGAAAAGAGAAATAAAATAACATCAATGAATGAGACCTAACTGAGTCATAATATGGTGAATTTCACCAGTTGTCAATAAAACTGCCAGATGTTATTTGTGCTGTGTTTAAAAAAAAAAAAAAAATATATATATATATATATATATATATTTGATGAGTAGTGACACAAATACACATTAATTAATGCCAGATTAAGAGCTTTCTCTTCTGGCTTCATTTATTTCTTTCCAGTCTCCAGCCCCTTACCCTCTTCTGTCCTCTGCAGACAAATTATTGTTGCCTGTTGTTTAAGAAAGAAGAAACATGTCTTCAGGCTCCAAATGGAATTGATAGTCAGGTTTTTCTTTAGGAAGGGCATTTAGATCCACAGATAATAGACCTGGTATTGAATTGGAGTTCTTGTGTGGATGGGTTAAATTGACTCTAAGTTACCAAGCTGTTTTTGCTATGCATCAGATGACCACAAAGCATTGTCACAGCACTCAAGAACTTCAAAGTTTTTAGTCTTAATTCTTCTACCAATTGTACTAAGTTCTGCAATCAAGAAATAAAGCAGAAAATCAAGTTTTGCAGAGTCTATTCAATAAATATTTATCAAATAACTGTGGTATGCCCAGAAGCATTCAGAATAAAATGGAATAAGGAGCAAAGATAAACTGAACTCCATGTCTGCATGAAGAATTTGGACATATAATCTAGGAATGAAGATATGTACACATGCACTTCTGACAGAGTTGGAGGGTAATGGTATGAAGGATGGAGAAGGGTGAACAGAATTAGCAGACATTTTAAAAGATACATTCAACTGGATTCTAATATAAAATTGTTGTCTAAAATGCATTAAACACTTCCATGGGTAGGCACTATGCTAAGTCCTTCGCCTGCAAGATCTCTTCTAATCCTTGCACAACTCTATGATATGGATGTTACTATCCTCATTTACTTACAAGTGAGAAACTTATATCCCAGAAAAGGCAGGCAGATTTGCCAAGATACACACAAAAAGGGGAGGGGAGTAGAATTGAAATTTAAATGCCATTATGTCTAATTTCTATGCCCCTAACTGGAATATTATTCTACTTCCTGGGATATTGGGGTAGGGACAGGGGGATAAAGATATGGCTAAGGTTTCCAGTAAAAGCAATTGAAATAATGGTGGTACATTTGCCTCTCAGGAAGAGCACCCCTCATGTTCAGTTTTTACTGTGATGCGTTGAGTTGGACCAAGTTAAAGTGGCCTAAAATTGGTGAATAAAAAAAGTATCAGTTCTTCAGAAAAACTAATTTTATTTAGCTGAAATTCAGTTGATTTGGGTAAATAGAAGGACCTTCAACAAACAATTTTGGTTGAAAATAATGTGAATCTCGGGAAAAGTTAACTTGTTCATTCCTGCAGTCCTTGGTAACAAACACTATTCTCACCCTTTGACAGATAAGATTTCATTGAATCCTCATAACAAGCCCATTAAATTGTTTCTATCCTCTCCATGATTACAGATGACAAAACTGAGGCAAAGGGAAGTTAAATTTGCTTAAATTACTTTCCCAAGGCTCCTCACCTTTTAGCTGATGTACTTGGATTTGAGTCCAGACAGATCTGATGGTGGAGTCTATAATCACAACCACTCAGAAGATTACCTCTACTTCTGGTTGATGCTGGAATGACTCAGAGATACCAGACCTTTATTGGAGGCTAATCTTTTCTCCAGTCACAAAGTACCAATTCTGTTTCCTTCTGGGTTATTTTAAGGAAGCTTAGGCCAGTAACGCAGCCCTGCTCTGCCACAGGCTGCCTTCATTTGGGGAATTAGACCATTCCCGTGCTCTTATAACCAAGCCCTTTTACCTTTTTCTTCATAGGAAACCTTCTCTTTTCATCTCCTATTCCTTTATGCCTATAAGAAGTTCTGCCTGGATCACTTTTCTAGGAAGCAGGTCTGTAAAGTTTGAGGCTCAGTTTGCTCTTCTTTCTTTCTTTTTTTATTAAATCATAGCTGTGTACATTTATGCAATCATGGGGCACCAGACACTGGTTTTATATACAATTTGACATATTCCTCAACCTGCCTTTAGGTTTATGGCAAACTCTAGAAATTCCTCCTTGAGTCCAGTTCCCTCCATATCTCCAAGAATTTCTTGTTGCCAAGTTGGTCTCCCACCATAATGTCTCAGCCAACCCTCGTGGAGGCTCATAGTCTCACATCAGATCTCTCAGACGCCAACTTTTGCCTGGATGCCCCTCGTCACCAGTCACCATCATTTCTGCACCACAGCTTCTGAACAGAGAACCATTTCCTAGAATTGATTCTTTCCTCTCCACCTGTCAGGTATCTAATCTAAACTAGGATTTCAGGCTCATCTCTAATGTCCTCGATTTTTAAGTAAATGACAGGAAAGGAAGAAGTTGGAGAGAGAAAAGGGAAGGAAAAGATGCGATGGGAGAGGGACACAGGAGTTAAAGAGGAAGGAAACGAAAAAGTGGAGACAAAGAGTGAAGGAGGGAACTAGAGACAGAAGGAATAAGAATGAGGAAAATGAGAGAAAAAAGAGGAGAGAAGGAGGACAAAGGAGAGAAAGGAATGCAGCCATGCCTATTGGAAAGTAAAATTGAAAATATAAAACTGCAACTAACCATTCCCAGTTAGCAGATCCTGTCTTACCACTTACCCAAGAGGGGCGAAACAGAAGCAATGACTTTAAGAGTTCTGCAATTAAACTTGAACAAGCTCTAGTTTGCCAGGCAGTATCCGAGAACAGCTTCTCCTAGAATGTTGTCGTTACGTGTTACCCGTCCTAGATTCTCCCCTCTGAAAAGAGCTTATCTGTTTTTGCTTGGATTTTAATGTCCTATTGGGGAAAGTTGTCTTATTTATTTCCATTTTTCTCACCAACTGTCCTGTAGCAAATTATTTTGGAAAGTAAAGGAAATGAAAACAGCATAGGAGTACTTACGCAATGCCAAAACCAATGGGAAATTTGATTAAAAAATTTAATTAGCCTAACCTATTCATTGATTCTTTTATTCATTTGTTTGCTGTGCACACATTGGTGCAAAACAGTGTACAGATGTGATGAGATATTTAGGCTTAATTCAAATGCGGTATTTTTCCTCAGAGAGGTTTCAAGCTATTTCAGGATAGAAGACATTCACATAAATAACTATGACACCAGACGAGGACTGATAAAGTGAGGAAATGATATGGATTTTTAAAAAGGGTGATGGTTTTTGACTAGAGGAATCAAGGTGACACTTGAGTGAACCTTTAAGTTCAGAGAAATTAGACAGAAAGACATAACCCCACCAAGTGAGGGAGCACAAGTAAGAATAAAGCTCAAGTGGCAGGAGAGAAGGTGCGTGCTCCAAGAGTAGGGGACAGATAATTTGGGAAGATTAGATAAAATTATGCCACCTCATTGATGGAAGTGACAATTTCACTTTTCAGACAAGTTGGGAGGGAGTGAGAATTCAGAGGAGAGAGTCCCTTTCTGAAGAATTATTTTTAGCTTTATTAACCAAGTAAAGCCGTATTAGGAAATCTGGACGGGTATAGTTTGTTATAGCTCTTCCTTTTTCTACATGCTTATGATTCAATCTCAAGTTTCCTATTCTGAGATGTTTGATGAATTTCTTGGGCTCCACCACTCTTCCACGAGATTAAAGAATTGCATTTTCCGTATCTGTAGAGGAGGTTTGTTGAGCAAGATGGGTACCCACTCCTTTACTTGGGGCCACTATCACTCTGAAGTGATAGTTTTTCAAGAGCTTGAAGTAACAAGCGTAAGTATGGTTCTGACAAAGGGACTCGTTCCACAAATCTTTATTTGACAATCATAAAGGCTCTGTCTTAGGGATATACAGATAAGTGATACACGTGGGGGGCTTTTAGTCACCTGTTCCTATTGGATAACCCATGCAGTACTGTCACCAGGTAAACACACTACCGTAGGGGGACAAGGGAAGGAATGGTTAGTTTCAGCTGGGGCAGGGGTGTGTTGAGAAAGGCTTCACAGAGAAAATGACTCAAATCTTGAAGAAGGTGCTGTGTTGGACAGACATCTGGTTCACCCGACAGTGATGAGCGTGGCCCGGAGTATGCAAAGTAATGGTGATGCCCAGGCAGCTCAGGAGAGGTGCTGATCACCAGGCATTGTATGGGGCCCTTCCTGGAAAGGGGTACTTGAGCACAGGTGTCACCTGTGTTAGGTGACCCTAACCCTAACCCTAATCCTAACCCCAAGCCATAACAACTTTCAAGCAGCTTGGTGTTGATATAAATATTAGTTGTTACCCAGACATTTTGTCTTTTAAAAACTTTCATTATGGAGAATTTTAAATATATACAAAAGCAGACAGAAAACTGTAGCAAACTTTAGGTACCGATTATCCCACTTCAGCAGCCATCAGCTCGTAACCAGTCTGGTTTTCTCTATGCCTTGTTGTTCTCCCTCCCCCTCATATAATTTTAAATACATTCCAGACATCCGATTATTTTGCCCATTAATATTTCAGAATGTATCTTGAACAGATAAGGACTCTTAAATCAATATTTTTCATAGTCAAATTTGTATTAAAACAATTTAATTTTGTTATTATTATTTTGATTATGTAAGAAATACATAAATCAGAGTATACTGATAAACAAAAGAAAGAAGACTCTACTAATCACCCATATTCCTGCTACCTAGAGACCATCAGTGTTTTTATTTTGTTATATAATATTCTAGGCATTTTTCTTGTTGTATTAATACATAATAACTGTACATATTTATGGGGCAAGTGAGATATTTTGGGACATGCATATAATATGTAATGATCCAATAAGGGTAATTGAAATATTCATCATTTGAAATATTTATCATCTGTGTTGAGAACATTCTGAATCTTCTAAATCTAACTGTATTTTTGTACACATTAACCAATATAGGTTATTTTTCTTGTGTGTAACTCAAAATGAGTTTATTATGCCTCATATAATATGTTATAGTCTGTTTTTCCTCTTAAAATATAATTATACAGACACAACATCATATGCAATGTGTATATAATGTGTTGATACTAATATATAAGTATGCCAAATTTATTTCATCAGTTCACTATTATTAGGCATTTTTTTGTTTCTTAAATTTCCTATACTTGACTTTTTTTCTGTCTCTGTCTTGTTCCTTAGCATTCTTCATTCCTGCAGGACTGACTCTGTAATTAACTTCACTGTTCTATTTGCTTGAGCTTATGTATTTAGAGAGTTCTGCTTGTTCATAACAAAGGCATAGTTATTGCCATTATTTTTGGTATTTAACACTTTGCAAAGTCACTCCTTGGTATTTAAGGGGAATAGTTCATGTTACATTTTGACTACTTTCCCAAAAATTTATTTCAATAAATCAGATTATCTTTATAGAGAAAGGGGAAAACTACAAAATGATTTTTTTTATAAATTACATTTATGGGTGGGGGTGAGGGACACCTACCTAATGGGTACAATGTATACAATTCTGGTGACGGGCACAGTAAAAAGCCTTGATGTCAGCATTATACACTTCACCCATGTAACAAGAACACTTGGTAGCTCCTAATATTTTGAAATAAAAATTACTTTAAAAAGTTTTTAGAAGTTTTGTGATGACCTGACTTCAATGATGTTTATGAAGTGGCTTTACTTTTAGCATTATTAACTTTTAGTTTGATTCTTAAAAAACTATTTTTATCATTTTTTAATTTCCAAATACAAACAGGGTCCAAATGTTTTACGTTACATGGATCACTTCAGTAATGCTTGAGTCCGGACTATAGGTGTGCATATCACCCAAACAGTGTTCATTATACCCATCAGGTAGATTACGCTACTCTCCCCCGCCCTCTCCCTCCTGGTTGATTTCCACTGAGTTTTGCTTCCCCATGTGCACACGTATGTTCCTTGGTTGGTTCTGATTTAATAGTGAGTAGATATGGTGTTTGTTTTTCCATTCTTGAGATGGAAATGGAAGAACGGTCTCCAGTTCCATCCAAATTGTTGCAAAGGTATCAATTTGTCTTCATTTATGGCTGAGTAGTATTCCGTGGTATACATATACCACATTTTGTTAATCCACTCATGAATTGATGGACACTTGGGTTGATTCCACAACTTTGCAATTGTGAATTATGCTGCAATAAACTTTAGAGGGTAGGTGTCTTTTTGATGAAAAGTCTTCTTTTCCTTGGGGATACCTAATAAAAGAATTGCTGGATCAAATGTTAGTTCTATTTTCAGCTTTTGAGGAATCTCTACGCTGTTTCCCATAGGGGTTGTACTAATTTGCAGTCCCACCATCACTGTATGAGTGCCTCTTTCTCCCTGCATTCACATCAGCATCTGTGTTTTTTGGACTTTTTAATAAAAGCCATTCTAACAGGGGTGAGGTGATATCTCATTGTTGTTTTAATTTGGATTTCTGTGAAGATTAGTGACATTGAGCATTTTTTCATGTTTATTGGCCATTTGCCTTTCTTCTTTTGATTCCATTTAATATATTTTGCCCCTTTTTAAGGGGATTATTTGTTTTTTTTTCTTGCTAATTTGCTTGAGCTCTTCATAAATTTTGGATATTAGGTCCTTAATGGATATATAGCTTGTGACTATTTTCTCCCATTCTGTAGATTGTCTATTTGCTCTGTTGATTGCTTTCTTAGAGTACAGAAGCTTTTTAGTTTAATCAAATCCCATTTATTAATTTTTGTTGTTACCATGATGGCCACTGGGGTCTTTTTATATTTCCAGCTCCAGGCATGGAAATAAGAGTCTGGTAACCAGGGATGTTTGTTGTTACCATTTTGTTCATTGTTTGTAGGCCTTTTTAGTGAACAGAGCTAAGGTCTTTCAAAAAAAAAACAAAATACCTCATGAATTCCTAATAATCATTCCCGTTCAGATTATAGATATTATTATAGATATTTTTCTTTGGCTTCTCAAACTTCCATCTTCATTACCTTTCTCCCTCAAAGAGAATCTTACTTCCCAAGGACACAAGGGACAATCAGGTTAGGATACCAAATAATTACTCATTTACACATGTAAAGCACTATTAGAGTCACAATACCAGTAGTGCCATTGTTGAAAGCTGCTTGAAACATTTGTTGCAGTTTTGGTCTTAGATCATATCCCCTGTAGGGATGTGCAATTAAATTTATGTATTGTAAAGTTTCTTGAGATGGTTTTTGCCTATACAATTGTCATTAATAGATGTAGGGTAGGTTTATTTAATTTGTTGTTTTCAATATGCAGGAATTATTGTTTTTAACAAATTATATTTTAAAACCATGTAATATATTTGTACAGCTCCAAAGTAAAATCAATTAATAAAATACAGTAGAACCTATGTAAGTTGACCACTCCAGGGACTATAACAAAATGGTCAACATACAGAGGTGGGAAACATAAGAAACTAGGACTACTGTACTGAAATGTACATGTGGTGCATGTCCAGTCTATAAAAATTAGGTCAACTTAAGGAGATGGACAATGTGGGAGGTGGTCAACTATGGAGGTACTATTGTATTCTCAAAAGAGTATCTTTTAACACAGTTTCTCCCAAAATACCACTTATATCTTTATAGGTAAACTTTTTTGTTATTGTTATTTGATTACATGTAAATGAAAAGATATCACCCAAAGCCCTGACAAAGATGGTGATGTTGATGGTAATATTAGTAGTAATACCTTTTTGTAAGTATCATGGATGACAATTTATATATTTTTGTTGTACATATTATATCATGTATACAATAACTCTGTGGACAAATGTTATTTCCATTTATTTTTATTTTTTATTAAATCATAGCTGTGTACATTAATGCGATCATTAATGCACCATACGCTGGTTTTATAGACCATTTGACACATTCTTTTTTTTTTGTTTTTTTTTTTTACTTTTATTTTTTTATTTATTTATTTATTTATTTTTTATTAAATCATAGCTGTGTACATTAATGTGATCATAATGGGGCACCATACACTAGTTTCATAGACCGTTTGACACATTTTCATCACACTGGTTAACATAGCCTTCCTGGCATTTTCTTAGTTATTGTGCTAAGATATTTACATTCCACATTTACTAAGTTTCACATATACCCTTGTAAGATGCACTGCAGGTGTAATCCCACCAATCCCCCTCCCTCTGCCCACCTCTTCCCTCCCTCCCCTCCCTTTCCCCCTCTTTCATGTTTATATGGATGGAGCTGGAGCATATTCTTCTTAGTAAAGTATCCTAAGAATGGAAGAAAAAGTATCCAATGTGCTCAGCTCTACGTTTGACACATTCTCATCACACTGGTTAATATAGCCTTCCTGGCATTTTCTTAGTTATTGTGTTAAGACATTTATATTCTACATTTAGTAAGTTTCACATTGTTATTTCCATTTTATAACTATAGTCATCACAAAATGACATTTTGTTCAACAACAGGCAACCTATAAGAAAGACAGTGATGCTATAGATTAAAATGAAGCTAAAAAATCCTGTCATTAGTGATGTCATAGCCATTGTAATGTCATAGTGCAGCGCATTACTTACGTGTTTCTGATGATGCTGGTGGTATAAACAAACCTACGTTTCTGTCAGTCATATAAAAGTATAGCACATACAGTTACGTAGAGTGCACGTCACCACATAATACTTGATAATGTTAATAAATGTTACCGGTTTACGTATTTGCTACCCTGTATTTTTATCTTTATTTTAGAGTGTGCTCTGCTCCTTCTACTTATAAAGGGAACATTTAACTGTAACACAGCCACAGAAGATGACAGCTCCTTGTGTGCTTTTGCCCCAATGGGAAAAGATGTGGAGGTGGAAAATAATGATATTGACAATCCTGACCTGGGTTAATGTGTATTTGTGTCTGCGTTTTTAACAAAATAGTTTTTTTAAAAAAGCTTAAAGAAAAAGCCCTATAAAATAAAGTTATAAAGGAAAAAGGAAAATACTTTTATACAGCTATACAATGTGTTTTAAGCTAAGTGTTATTACAGAAGTCAAAAAGCTTTACAAAATTAAAAGTTTATAAAGCAAAAAAGTTACAGTAAGCTAAATTCAATTTATTATTGACGTAAGAAAAGTTTTGTTAAAACATTTAGTATAGCCTAAGTGTACACTGTTTGCAAAGTCTACAGCAGTGTGCAGTAACGTCCTAGGCCTTCACATGCACTCACTACTCACTCAAAGCAACTTCCATTCCTGTAAGCTCCATCTGGGATATGTTCCCTATAGAGATATATATGTTTTTTTATCTTTTAAACTGTATTTTTACTGTGCCTTTTCTATGTTTTGATATGTTTAGATACACAAATACTTAACCATTGTGTTATAGTTGTCTACAGTATTCAGTACAGTGATATGCTATATAGATGTGCAGAGTTAGAGCAACAGGCCCTACCATACAGCCTAGTGTGGGGTTGGCTGAACTACCAGGGTTGAGTAAGTACACTCTGAGATGCTCTTACAATGACAAAATCACCTAAGGATACACTAATCAGAACATATCCTCTCTGTTAAGTGACACAAGATATATTTGAATTGGCTTAAAAATGGAAATGTATTGGCCAAATCATAGAACTGATGGATTTCTCAACAAGATTTGATCCTAAATCTTCTGGATACTCAGTCTAGTGCACTTCCTGTTACATCACACTCCACGTCCATCGTTTCTCAGCTGATACTTACATGGAAAGAAACTCGTTGTGACTTTAGATTTGAAAAAGCTGTTTGAATTCCAATTTCACCAATTCCCAAAAATTATGGATCTTAGAAAAATTGTTCACTATCTTTAAGAGTCAGTTAGATGAGGTCCTGTGACTCTGTGGGCTACAGGAGATGCACATGTCCCAGGCTGCTGTGGCCAGGAAGGATTGCATGGTGAGGCAGAAGCTATATGATAACAGGCCACAATTCTCCCCAATGGAGAAAACAAGTCCAGGTCAGACATAATCAGAACTATTATTTCTTCTAAAATTATGAGAGATACAACACTTTCCTCTTCAAGCAGACACTGGGCAGAGTTCATTGGAACAGGACCCAGCACAAAGATCAGATACACAGTTCTCAGGACAAAGGGGCACTGGGCTACTGTGCTTTAAAACCAACACTGATAAGTTATACCCAGGTAAACATGAATCATTGCCATGTATCTTACAGAAAAAAATTAGGGGGAATCAAGCATTCCTAAATAATACTTTTGAGAAAATCCATAAGGAAAGCTTAGAACTATTATTGCTAACTAAAGCAAATCTCCCTCTTAAGAAGAACACGATTGTGTCATTGTTCTATGTGTAGCAGAGGACAGTTTAGGGAACACCAAAGGGATCATCACAACGAAATTATTCCAGACGTAGCAGAATCACTGCAAACAAACTTTTCTTAGTCACACTATTACTCATTTCTTGGTGATGAGGCAGTCAGGAATGAATGCCAAAAACCATATTGCATTCAAATTTACAGTTCAGTTAGGCACATAGAGAAGGTACCTAGTTTTTATTTCTTTGAATCACTTTGGTCAATCTTGATCACATTTTCCTTTGTCTTCATAAAGTCCTGAGTTTAAAAGTCTTATTGGTATAGGTATAGCTACATGATCATGCTAAGCGAGCATTCTAAATGTGACTGTTTTATTTAAGGTTCTGGCTATCAGCAGGGCAACGTTAGATGTATATACTCCTTAGAGAAAGCTGACAAAGTCAGAAGATATTTGTCCTCCAGAGCACAAAACCAGATGCATTCACTTTGCTCTTTTTTTCTTTTCCTTTCTGAGCACTGCAAAAGAAAAGGTTTCTTTGGATACTCGTATTATGGTCAAGAGTTTTCTTTGGATACTTGTATTGTGGTTAAGGGATTTCTTTGGATACTTGTACGTATCATGGTCAAGGGGTGACATGGGTGAAACAGCCACGTCACAATGTCTTGTCATTGAACTATTGTTGCATGACAACATAGACAGCAGGGTTTAGGCCATGAAGATGAAGAAATGTGTTCCCAATAAATAATTCTCCTCAGGTGTTGGTAACTTCTCCTGGAATTGAAATAGATTTTTGTTCTGTCTCAGGATAGAAGTAAGAGTCCTGACATCTTTAAAACTCAACATACTTTTTCTCCTGGTCCTCCAACATCCATTCAACTCATTGCCCACTGGAACCAGAGTGACCTCTAAGGCTGAAATTTGATAACATCATTCCCCAAGGAAATGCCTTTTCATTTTCTTTAAAATAAAGACTAAGCCTGATAAGTTTCTTTAGGTCTCTAATAATGAATTCTTTTCCTGTTGTCGAAGCCTTATTTCATTTGCTGCTTCCAACTTTTATTGGGGCCATTAAACAATTAATACTCCTTGGATATTCCATGTTATTTTTTGTTTCCAAGATTTGCAGTAATTGCTCTGTCTTCCTCACATGTGGTCCACCTTCATCCATTTCACATGTCATCACCTTTCTAATAAAGACCTTCCTGATCCCCCAAATCTGGACTTGGTGTTTCTGCCCTCTTCTTCAGCCTATAAAATATGCTTTTATTACCTTCAAACAAAAGGTAAACAAAGCTAAGAAACTTTACATAGCTTTATCAAGATCAAATTAATATCAGGAATGGTGTCCAAGCTCAGCTTCTCCTTCCAAATGAGGAATATATTGAAGTCTAAGAACAGCGGAAGAATATGCAACTTTCATGTCTATCCAGCCTGATCTTTATCAAGTTTATTTAAAGGAAAAGAACTTAGTGTCTTTGCTACATATTTTACCAGTAAAAAAGTAATAGAAAGGGAAAGAAGTTAAGGAATATAATGCTATGGAAACAGAAGAACATTTATTTCCAATGTGTATCTGTGAAGTCTATTGAAATGGAATGCAATCTTGAGAAGAGCCAAATTGCAATTCTTGTATATTAAGCCTTTGTCTGCAAGCTTTAATTGGGCCTGAGAGTCAACCAAGACAATTGATATAATATTACAGTATCTTTTTTCAGGGCATTGGACTGGAAAAAAGAGGACTAGGTCATGGCTTTTTTCTCCTGATTGGTAATCAGAATGTTTCTGTTTTTACAGTCTAGTTAGACAGAATAGTATGGATAGATGGCTTAAGTAGGTGTCTAGTTGGTATTGTTAGGACTGAAGAATAAAAACAAAATCCTAAGTTTCTCAACAAACTGAACAAAACTTTTCCTTTCCAAGGGGACCCCAGTGAAACTTAAAACCGAGTTTTGAGTTTCCACCCCTGTTGGCGTTCAACATGGGTTTCTAAAGTATGTTGTCAGCTAGGAAGCATGTCTGGTCTTCACTGAGCCACAGCTTCCTCATTACAAAATGAAGATGAATAGTATGTACTTCTTAGTCTCCATTGGATGTGTCTTTTGCTTTGGCTTTACTGAAGAGGTTTTAATGAGGAGTATATTTTCAACAGTTGTTTAACAGAATGCTTGACACATTGGAGGCTTTGCCGGAAGTTCGTTTTCTTTGTTTTCTTTTTTATTTTGTTTTTGTTTTTGTTTGAGACACAGTCTCACTCTGTTGTCTGGGTAGAATACCATGGTTTTAGCCTAGCTCACAGTAACCCCAAAGTGTTGGGCTCAGGTGATCCTTTGCCTCAGCCTCAAAGTAGCTGAGACTATAGGCATCCATAGTGTAGATATACAATGCCCAGCTAGTGTTTCTAATTTTTAGTAGAGATAGGTTTCTCTCTTGCTCAGGCTGGTCTTGAACTCTTGAGCTCAAACAATCCTCCCACCTCATCCTCCCAGGGTGATAGGATTATAGGCATGAGCCATCATGCCTGGCCAGGAAGTTAGTTTTCCAACTCTACCTTTACATTTTTAGAGTGTCATGAAAATCAAGTAACATTCCCATCCTGATAGCAAACACCTATACAAAGGTATAATGGCTGCCTTTTTATGGTTCCTCATTCCTGTAGAAAAAAATCAATTATATTTTCCTAAGTCAACAACCTCTCAGTAAACACAGAGCCTGAATTCTGTTTTGTGTGAGTGTGTGAGGTGGTATGTAGTTAGAGCTAGGCTGCCTTAATGAGAAGCTACCTAGGTGGGCACACATCTATGAATTGCCTGCCCTGATCTGGAGATGCCTGCTTGGCAAGGCTCCCATTGGTGCTTCTTGCTACCAAGAAATTTTAAATAGCCAGGATTAGAGGGCCTGCTGATGACATTAGTACTGGTATCTTATTTCATATTACAGTTAATTATAACACTCCTTCTGAAAAAATAAAGAGGCTTATTGTCATGGTGATGGCTGAATCTCTAAGCAGAATGCAGAGTTCCAATTGGAGCTTCTCCCTGAACATGGAAAAATATCAATGCTATTATAAGGCTGTAGAAATGACTAAGATTATTCTTCAGGGGAAAACTTTGGCATGCATGGGGTTTTCCATACTTGTGCCATCATCATATCTTCTGTTGTACAACTATGGTTTTCCTTTTATTTCTATTTTCTTTTCCAAGAATGCTACTTTTAGGGAACTTGGCTAGACCCCAGGGACCAGTGGTAGTACTGGTTCCTGACATTCAGGAGACATTGAATGCCCTAAGGCCAGTAAAGGGATGCTCTCCAGGCAACTATGCCTGGGGGTATTATGGATGTGTCACTTGTGCAGTCAGACTAGGTCCAACTGGAGTCCCTGACGGACATAGTTGAACTGAAAAACTCCAAAGGAAAAAAAGAGGTATGGGGAATCTCATCCTTCTGATTCCTTTGCTATCTTCATTTTGCCAATTACAAGTTTCTAACACATATGACATGAAGATAAGAAGCTCCAGCGTATTGTTCAATGTTTATAATGGAATAGAGCTCCTCTGCAGAAACACTATCTTTTTTTATTCTGGGGAGTTGGAGGAAATTAAAAGGGGGGTCGTAATAAATATCAGGCAACATGTATGAGCCAAGTGTGATCCTGGACAATATTACATCTATTTTCTCACTTTCCATACCAAGTATAAAAGAGAATCATTCATTTTTTCAAGTTTTTTTGTTTGTTTTGTTTTTGACCAGAGCCGGGTTTGAATCCACCACCTCCAGTATATGGGGCTGGCACCCTACTCCTTTGAGCCACAGGTGCTGCCCCCATTTTTGTAGGTTTTAGGTGGGTTACCAGTAATGGGAAAATACAAAATCTTGCCATAAACTCTTAAAACCATCTTTACCCCATGATGCTCATCCAGGAATGGTGGCCCTGGGTGATCACATCCTTGTCTCTACAAAGTATTTTCCAAATAGGAGGAAATACCAATGTAAGAAGAGACAAGTAGTGGTAGTTGGAAAGAGTTATCAGGGCAGAGAACCAATTTCTGGACCATACTGGGGCACAGGCTGTGAGATGGTTCTGCCTACAAAATCTTCTATCCATAGGGTGGAAGAGAAAACTAGTGGACTGAAAATCTAGTAATAAGAGTTTTATTTTTAATTTTTATATTATGTAGCTCTATGACCTTAAACAAGTCTCTTTTTCTCTCTAAGCAATTTTTTCTTCTTGTAAATTAAGATGGTGGAACTATGTCAGTAACTTTTATATGGGGCGGTGGGTAGAATGCATCATATATGAGAATCACAATAGGGAATTTGGGGAAGATGATATGGTTTTATACTTGTTAAATCTCTCCATAAAAGAAATACAGCATGACTAATATAACAAAACTAAAATCCCACAGCAGTCATGCAATCTATTCCAATGAACTCCCAAATATAAGTCATAGATGTATATGTGTGTGTGTGTATACACACATATATGTATATATATGTATACATTTATACATATATATTCATATCTATGTAGCAACAAGAACTATGTTGTATCAAAAACTGTGCAGGAGAACATGAAAGGAATACAAAAAATTTCAATGGCCCTGAGAGTCTAAGCATCCCCTAAATTGCCAATAACCACCTACTGGAAGCTGGACTGACCATATGAGGACAGCAGTTGAAATTGAAAGGAAGCTTTGCAACTCAAAGGCATGGGTAAGTATGCGGAGATCCTGGAAAGCTGAGAGCATGCCAGAGTGGCAATGATCCTATGAACTAACCAACCAAATATCCATTCTAGGAAAAAGCCCAGAATTGAGGAGACATTGCTGAAAACAGAACCCAAATTAAGTAGAACAGGGATAACAGGAGCAACAAAATGAGAATGTCTAGGAAAGTAGAAAGAGTGAGTGAGAGTCAGCAGATCCTAGAAAATATGAAGCAATTTTCCTCAAAAAGTCCCATTCTTGGTGGGGAGTGCTGACTCACGACTGTAATCCTAGTATTCTGGGAGGCAGAAGAGGAAGAATTGCTTCAGCTCAGGAGTTCAAGACTAGCCTGAGCAAGAGCAAAATCCCACATCTACACAACATAGAAAAACTAGCCCGAAGTTGTGGTGGGCACCTGTAGTCCTAGCTACTACTCAAGAGACCAAGGCAGGAGGATAGCTTGAGACACATTTAAAAGGAGTCTGAGGTTGCTGCAAGTTCTGCAAGCTATGAAGGCTCCATGCATTCTACCTAGAGTGACAGAGTGAGACTAGGTCTTGGGGAAAAAAAGAAAAACATCCCATTTCCTAAAAGCAAAAGGAAAGGGAAAGGGAGCCTTAGAGCTTAGAAGTTAGAAAGACTTTCCTGACCACTTTCCCCTGTAAGAATGTAATGCTAAGATTTCTACTTCAATGACCATTAGCCACGTATGACTATAAATTAAAATTAAATAAGATTAAGTTTAAAAGATAATTAATTGGATTAAAATTAGATTGAATTAAGGTTTTGGTTCCTTGGCTGAACTAGTCACATTTCACATTCTTACCAGCTACTTGTGAGGGTTAATGTCTACCATATAAATGGTGCAGAATGCCTCCATCATTGGGGAAAGTTCTACTGGACAGTGCTGGCC
This sequence comes from Nycticebus coucang, assembly GCF_027406575.1. Lineage (NCBI taxonomy): Eukaryota > Metazoa > Chordata > Mammalia > Primates > Lorisidae > Nycticebus > Nycticebus coucang. The sequence continues at coordinate 86,435,875 of NC_069795.1, forward strand.
ATCCAACAAGTAGCATGAGCAATAGAAAATGAATACAGTCCAATCCTACACAAAGTATAAAATAATAGAATATAAGGAGCAGAATAATGTACCTGTGGAACAGGCAAACTTTTTCTGTATAGATAGTAAATATTTTAGGCTTTATGGGCCCTGAATACATAGTACATATTTTAGGTAGATAGTAAAAGGTTTTCGTTTTATGTGCCATCTGGTCTCTAACACAACTACTCAATTCTGCCAACATAGAGCAAAATTAGCCATGGGTAATAAGTAAATAAATAAGCTTGGCTGTGTTCCAATAAAATTTTATTTATAGAAATTGGTAGTAAGCTAGATTTCAGCTGTTAGCTGTAATTTGCTGACAACCTCTGCTATAGACCATGAAATTGTGTCAAAAAGACATATCCACCAAACAACTGAAAATGATAACTGATAATCATAATGAGCTAAAATAAAGAAGAGAATGAGTAAAGTCTTTAATCTGTAAATATAATAGGCATGAAAAGTCAGGAAAGCTTATAATCTTAGGCTATAAAACAATTCCCAGTAACTTTCAAAAATGAAAAAAATATAAACAGTATTCTCTGACCACAATATATTAAAGTAACAATTTTCAAACAAAGACCCTTCCACCTAGAACTTTTTAAAAATGCTATTAAATAATTCCTGGATCAAAGAAAATAAACAAGATAAATTACACAATTCCTTAAAAAATAACTAAAATTACCACACTAGAAGTCAGAATTATGAAATACAGCTAAAGCAGTTACAAGAGGAAATTTTATATTATCAAGTACCCATATGAATAAAAATTAAAGAATAAAACAAAAAATTAAATACTCACACAAGAATTTTTTAGAAAAGGACTTATAAAGTAAGCTGAAAGAAAAATTAATGCATATCCAAGTAGAAACCAATGAGATAGAAAATACTACACAACAGAAGCAATAAATAAAAATCTGACACATAGAAAAAATTAACAAAATGTTTAAATCACTAGCTAATTCCAGCCTAGTTTTTTACAAAAGAGGAAACATAAATACATAAAATTAGAAACGACAAGATAATCAACAGACCAGAAAAAAATCTAAAAGCATATGAAATTTATTTATAAACTTTATGTGGACACATTTGAAATTTTGATGAATAAATAATTTTCTGGGAATGATGATTTATAAAACTTTACCCCAGCAGACACAGAAACTCTAGAAAGACCAAATACCAAAAGATAAATAAAGTATTCAAAGAACACAAAAGAACCAGGACCAGGTGGTTTCTACTTCTGTATGCTCTCCTGGAAGGTATACATTATCTATCCTTCAAGTTTCTAGAAATATCTTTAATACAAGGTCTGACAATTAATTTGTGAACTTATTACCAAGCCCTTACATTGGCAGCGCAGTATAGACAACTCATCAAGGTTTCATAACTTTAGTATATTAGTGTTTCACACTTGTGCAACTATTGATGTATGGTGGTGCCTTGCCTTCCTGACATTGGCATTCATTGGCATTCATTATTCTTGTGTGTTTTTGTGTGCACCATTCCAAGAATGTCAGAGCTTTAATTAAAGCAATGAACAAATATTCCTAAATTTCTTATTGAACTTGGCAAGAGTGGAAATGAAATCAGGGACATGTTAGTTTGAGTATATAGGGATGCCATGAAGAAAATGGCCATGTACAAATGGAACAAACATTTTTCTGAAGGGTGAGAAAGTGTCACTGATGAAGAGAGGTCAGGGCAGCCTGTAAGGAGCAGAGCTGGCAAAAAATTACAAAATTTTGTTGAATTGTGCATCAAAATTTGGGGCTGACTGTGAGACGTTTGGTGGATCAAGTGACCATTGATAGAGAAACAGTTGGGAAAATCTTAACATCTTGGCCAACAACTCATGGCTCTTACATCATGACAATGTAGCAGCTCACATAGCACAGTCTGAGAGGAAGTTTTCATCCAGTAAACAAATAATTACATTGGAACACCCTCACCACTCACCTAATCTGGTCCCCCATGACTTTTATCTTCAGCCAAAGATAAAGGTAATATTGAAAGGGAGACATTTTGATGGCATTCAGGGAGTTTAGGGTAAATACAATGACAGCTTTGATGGCCATTCCAGAAAAAGAATTCCAAAATTGCTTTGAAGGGTGGACTAGGTGCTGACATAGGTGCATAGTTTCCCAAGGGGGAATACTTTGAAGGGGATGGTAGTGATATTTAGCAATGAGGTATGCAGCCCTTTTTCTAGGATGAGTTTACAAACTTAATCATCAGGTGTTGTACATAATGATCTCTAGGCACTCACCTTCTGAACTTATTTACGTGAGCACTTATTAAATGGGGTCTGTGAAATTGTCACCATGTTGGGTGTGGATACAAGCAGCAGTGGTGACGGTGGTAGGTTGTGATAATGGTGGCAGGGTTGTGATAGTGGTGGTGGGGCTGTGATAACGGTGGTGGGGCTGTAATAAGGGTGGGAGAAAGCTGCATGGACCAGGGCAGTGGATACCTGAGACAAGAACAGACTTCACGGCTCAGCACCTGTGAGTCGGGCGAGCTGGAATTTGAGTCCTGGTTCTTTCAATTGACAGTTTTATGACCTTGGGCAGGTATTTTATCTTTCTAAGCATTGCATTTCTTATTTCTAAAATGAAAATAATAAAAGTATCTACCTTATGCAATTTGTGTGAGGATTAAATGAAAATAAAATTTCTGCAAAGAAAGTACCATTCACATTGTCAAATAAGAGTATGTCTATTATAGAATGCTTTGACTCTGAGGTTCAGTATGGAGTCATCAATCACTTTCTTTGCATTACTATTATTATTATTGCTTAATACTTTGTTGCAGCAATCGTCTGATTTCTTTTCTGAATGTATTTGTCTTCGTTCGTTCTTTGCGAGGTTTTTGTTTCTGGTCCCTATCTTAAACATTGTTATTGTTGTTAAAGTTTAAGACTTTTTAATTTTGTGAAGGCAAAAAGTGGAAGCCTAATGAACACATGTATATGTGAAAATAAAAAGAAAAATAGCACCATAAGTATGTACAATGAAAAAAAAAGAGAAAATCAAATTTCTGAAGTGGATAGGAAGTGGCATAGAGTGATCACTGGGAGAATCTTGGCTCTTGTCATCTTGTTAGGGGTGGAAGTCATAATATTGTATTGTCAACAGTTTTGCAACATCCATAAATGAGGAAAGCAAATCAAAATGTGGATTTCTGGATTTGTCTTCAAAATCCAATCCCAGTAAACTAGAGGAAATATTCTAATCTGAACTTTTCTGTTCTCACCCTCAATTTTCCCAGTTCAATATATCTTCCTTAGGGAGCATTGGGTAAAAATGGGGGACTGAAAATGTGACATTTTGCTCCATTCTCAGGCCCCTTTAGTAAAGACATTTATTCTAAAAGGAAAAAAATTCAAAAGAATAGAGAAAGTGGCAAAAGACAAAGTTGCAAGCAAGGAAATTTTGGAAGATGAAATGCTAACGAATGGATGGTAACTAACTAAGCTAAACGTCAAAAAACTATTAATGTGCAGAACCCCTCAATATCGTACAAGTTCAGACCAAGTACCTCAGGAATTGTGAGTGAGAAGCTTTCCTCAAATGCCCGTTTAGTTACAGCCTCAGATTCCAGCCTCAGCCAGGTGAATGTCCATCCTCACTCTGGGAGAAGACTGGAAGTGCTGTCTCTCGATAGGATAAATCAGATGCTACCTAAACTCAAGGACACCAGGCACAGTTGAGAGTGGGCTCTCCTACTGAAAACAAAGACTATTAGAAAACATATGTCTCCTAAGAACAAAGATCTTTCACCAACTCTGCTGCTGACATGGCTCCAAGAATGCCAGCCACCAGACTGTGTCCTCCAGTGCGAGACTGGAGGATTCTTACCCAGTAATATTATCAGCCTGAGAGGAAAAATTTACAGAGACTGATATAAAATAGTACAAATTCACCATTAGACCCACAGTCAACCCACCCCCGTGAGTCCAGAACTTCTTAATAAACTTTTCCCATGACCTAATCTTGTTAATTTTTATGGTTCCCCAAAGGTTGCTACCTATTTCTAACTTGAAGTACAGAGACAAAACAAACAGAAACATCAACTCAGAGAAAAGCGACACCATGCAAGGAAGAAATATCTTAAAAATAATACATCTTTGGAGAGTCAAGAGATGATATTGCATCTATGAGAAATGAAGATGCAATTAAAAGGCATATGGGGCGGCGCCTGTGGCTCAAGGAGTAGGGTCCTAGCCCCATATACTGGGGGTGGTGGGTTCAAGCCTGGCCCTGGCCAAAACTGCAAAAAAAAAAATAAGGAGCCAAATAAAAGAACACTTGGAAATTGAAAAGTATGACAGCAGATACATAAAAATTCAATAGAAGAAACAGATGTTAGGGCTGAAGATGTATACTATAAAAAAGAACAAAAGGACAAATAGAAAAACAGGAAAGCAAGATGAAAAATAAAGATCAGCCCCTGAGATCTAATGTCTAAATAACAGGGTATCCAAAAGAAGAGAAGAAAGGTAAGGGAGAAAATTACCAACTAAATAAGCCAAGAAAAATGCCCCTACCTGAATGACACTAGTTTCCAAATTGAGAGAGCATTATCCAAAGGATGGATGTTGTATGATAAATGAGGGATGAGAAAGGGAGGAATGGGGAAAAGGAGAAGGAGAAAGAAGGAGAGGAGGAGAAAGGGAAGGAGTAGGGATGGAGGCAGAGAAAAACCCAGTAGCACACAAAGACTCATGAAGGGGAATGGTTTCAGGCTTCACTCAACACATATGTCAGAAGCTAGAAGATATGGAAGAAAGCCTGTAATATTCTGAATAAATGATGCCCAATGTAGTATGTCATAACAAACTAAACCCTCAAACCACACATAAGAATAGAATCTTCAGAGGTGCAAGTTCCCAGAATCTTATCTGACTTCTACTCTTTTCCAAAGAGCTCTACTCTGCCAAAGGATATGATTTCTTTTTACAAGGGAGGAAGCCAAGAAAAGAGAAAAATATGGATACAGAAAACAGGAAATAAAAGAGAAGTGAAGGGAATATGAACGGTGACTGAAAAGGCAGATCCCAAGATACAACTATGCCCCCCAGCAAAAAGTTTAAAATCACCAGATTGGGATACAAAAGAAAGTTCAAGAGAGAATTTTTCAAAAATATGTAATTGATAGAGTAACTGACATTTCTGAACATTTTGAGAGAAAGTGTGGACAGTTGGCAGAGGTTCGGATAAATTAGGTTATCTACATAGAAAAATAAGCAAATGAAAAAATGTTAGACAGGGCGGCATCTGTGGCTCAGTGAGTAGGGCACTGGCCCCATAGATTGAGGGTGGCAGTTCCAAACCCAACCCCAGCCAAACTGCAACAAAAAAAATAGCTGGGGGTTCTGGCGGGTGCCTGTAGTCCCAGCTACTTGGGAGGCTGAGGCAAGAGAATTGCCTAAGCCCAAGAGTTGGAGGTTGCTGTGAGCTGTGATGCCATAGCACTCTACTGAGGGCAGCAAAGTAAGACGAGAGAGACAGAGAGAGAGAGAGAGAGAGAAGGAAGGAAGGAAGGAAGGAAGGAAGGAAGGAAGGAAGGAAGGAAGGAAGGAAGGAAGGAAGGAAGGAAGGAAGGAAGGAAGGAAGGAAGGAAGGAAGGAAGGAAGGAAGGAAGGAAGGAAGGAAGGAAGGAAGGAAGGAAGGAAGGAAGGAAGGAAGGAAGGAAGGAAGGAAGGAAGGAAGGAAGGAAGGAAGGAAGGAAGGAAGGAAGGAAGGAAGGAAGGAAGGAAGGAAGGAAGGAAGGAAGGAAGGAAGGAAGGAAGGAAGGAAGGAAGGAAGGAAGGAAGGAAGGAAGGAAGGAAGGAAGGAAGGAAGGAAGGAAGGAAGGAAGGAAGGAAGGAAGGAAGGAAGGAAGGAAGGAAGGAAGGAAGGAAGGAAGGAAGGAAGGAAGGAAGGAAGGAAGGAAGGATCATTAGCTCTAAAGAAAAATACAGTTATCCAGAAAGGAAAAATGATCAGTTGAGACGGCATGATTCAGCTGGGAATAGCATTTGCACAGTCATAACAATAAACAAGTTGGAACGACCATCATGAGAAGATGTGGGTGATATGGAAGGATGCGTATGTGATAATGAGAGAGCAAGAAAATGCCAAAGTCCAGAAGTAGCGTTACCTGGAACTACATACCAGAAAAGGAGTGAAATAGTTGATGGTGGTTGTGTTTGAGAGGGGAACATGGAAGAAAGGAGTGGAAGGGGACTATCATTTTCAGAAAGAAATCTTGTGGCATCACCAACTTTACGTGTAAAAATATAACTTTTATTAAAACAAGTACACTAACAGAAACCGAGAAAGAGAAGCAACCCTTCTCAAATGGGCATGAGATCTCTGCATTTTTATTTCTGCACTTCTGATTCTGAAGGGTTTCTAAGCCTTCGTAGCCTGGCAAGCCTAAGTAAAAGAGGATATTTCCCCCCAACAATCACATTTTAAACAAGGAATATATAAGAGAGCATGACTTTGTGAATGTAGTTGCACCTACCTACATTACAGTGACTGATGCTCAAGAACAACCACAGTCGTTACATGTGCGGACGCCGCACAGTTTTCTCCCTTATTGCTTATGCTTTGAGATTCCTGGGTAGTTGCCTTGTGGGTGAGCGGGTAGTAAGGAAAAGAGAACTGAGACAGGGAATGGTCAGGATAAGCATCTAGACCACCAACCAGGTAGCAACTGACACAGTGGTAATGGCCACTAATCAGAGGACAGTAAATGACCGCAGTAATAACTGTTCAACATGAAAAACCACTTCTGGTTTGAGAAAGACTCACATCCTTTAAAAAAAAAATGGGCTAACTGAGGAGAGCACCGTTGTGTTATGCGACAGCTAAAGTGCAAATGTTCTGGGCCAATCGCCCTAACTGGGCTTCCAGGCAGCAGCCAGGATCAGTTGCAAGCTTTGTGGGTGAGCCATGTGGAGGTCCAGCCCACTCACGCCAGGTGAGTCCAAACCCTGCTTCTCTCTGACTATAGCTCCAGCTACCTCTAAGTGAGAACCACCAGGCTGAGCTTAGTCTATTCAGAGACCATGAGAAGTGAGAATAAGCTTCTGTTTTAAGCCACTAAGTTTGGGAGTGACTCGCTATGTGTCAACAAACAGAACAGGGATGATCTGTATCAGTCCCCTCATTTTACCAACAGGAAAATGAAATCTAGAATAGAGGGTGTCTTTCCCTCGGCTCAGAGCAGGGTGGTGGTGAAGTCAGGAACAGATTCAAGCCCCGGCCATCAGTTTATTCTCCAGGGCCATTGAATCCATACTAAATACTGCCAATGTCTTGTGTTCCTCTCCTTCCTCCTCTTTCTCCTTCTTGTAAACTTTCATTCTGATATTTCAGACTTAAAGAAAAGTTTCAAGAATAATACAAGAAACTCTTATACCTCCTTGCCTCAGATTCACCCAGTGTTGGCATTTTACCTCCTCTGCCAACGTTCTTTTAAAGAGGACATGTTTGCACAGCAAGGCTGCCCACAGAACGGTGTCCCACTGGCTGGTGAGTCACCGCTCAGAACTTCCCAGCAGGTGTGAGAGCAGGAATGGGCACCTGGGAATGAGAGGGGTGTAGGAGGAAAAGCTATAGAGAAGAGAGAAATGCTAATCAAGAAGAAAAGGCATAAAAACATCAATTTATCTCTACCGGGTATTCCCTGGAAGCAGTTATCTAAACTAGCCTGCCTTACTGAATACACATATTGAACTTGAAGTCTGCAGCATGATTTTGAATCTTGCCTCTAGCCAGCCTTCTGGCCTTAGGAGGATTTCCTTCATGTTTCTGAGCCCTAATATCAAGCTAAACTTTATGGGCCAGATCCAATAAGGCAGCCTGTGTGGGAAGCCTTTGAGTATGGTGCTGAGTAAAGGAATTTCAAACATCTGTAGCTCATGGAACACTTGAGAGGTCCTTAAGAATTCTGATGCTTAGGGGCCCATCTTCAGAAATTCTTACTTAAATAGTTGGGAGGGAGGTCAAGGTGGTGTTGTTTTTCTCTAAAGCTCCTGGATAATTTTCAGTGTGCTGCCAGGGTAGAGAAGAGCTGTGAGAGAGAAATATAGCCAGCACCACTGAAGCTCTCAGAACGCTTCTGGAATAGCCGAGATGTCCTCCACCCTTTGCCCTTTTCCCACTTCTGTTACCATCTTCCCCACAAAAGTGACATCTCGTAGTTAGGCATCTTCTCCATTCCGAGCCTAGTGTGCTTTCCCATTATTCAACCCTTTAGTTTCTCCATTGTCTGTTTCTGCAGCCCCTGATAATTCTCACTGGAAAGTCTGCTTCCTGGAAGGGCCTCACAGATGCTCACTCTCTCTGTGACTACTCAGTTAATCTTCAAGCAGAGAATTGCTACTGTCCAGATCTCCATAATTTGGGATTGGCAGAAACTGATGCCCATGCAAATACCTCTGAAAAGAAGTGTAGGAAGGGTTTTATGTTGTCTGCTGGTCTTGGCAGGGCAAAAGAATAATTTCTTAGATTAATATAACTTTCCTCTCTTTTTTTTTTTTTGAGACAAAGTTTTACTTTGTCACACTCAGTAGAGTGCTGTAGCATCATAGCTCACAGCAACTTCAAACTCTTGGGCTCAAGCAATTCTCTCCCAGCTACTTGGCCTTAGCCTCCTGAGTAGCTGGGACTACAGGTGTCTACCACAATGCCCAGCTATTTTTACAGATGGAGTCTTGCTCTTGCTCTCGAGCCCATGAGCTCAGGCAATCTACCTGCCTCGGCCTTCCAGTGTGCTGGGATTGTAGGTGTGAGCCACTGTGCCCAATCCTTAATATAACTTCCTTAATTAAAAAAAAAAAAATCCTTCCTTATGCATTTTTTCACCTTTTATTTTACTGCAAATATCCCTGAGATGAATTATCTGCCATTTTGAAATTTAAAGCCTTTTTTCTTTCTCTTCTTCTTCTTTTTTTTTTTAATCCCTTCCCTCCTCCCTCCGTCCCTCCCTTCTTTCCCTCCAAGCATTTATTTAGCACCTGCTTTGTTAGGCACTGCAGATGCAAAGATGAGTAGGAATGTGCTCTACACTGGATGGGGCTCCTAGTCTAAGGGTAGAGAGACCCACATTATACAATTTCAGACACATTGTAATACAGGCACACCAACATCTGCAAATCCATTCACCATTGCTTAGGATATTTATAGCCCAGAGTATATTTTATCTGATTTTGGAAGGATGAGCTTGAAATTTCTTCAGGTCAGGAATAGAGGAAAGTCATTCTGAGCAAAGGAACTGTATGAGCAAAAGCCCAGCGTATGACCTAACTGTATGTCAGGAGAATTGTCCTGGCAGTTCAGTGAATGGAAAGCTTTTCTTGAGAGTGGAGAGGTGATGGATGGAGATTACTGAATTTGCTGCTAGAGAAAATTCTTATGAGAAACAACCACCTTAATCCACTTTGGTTCAAGATCTGATCAGTTGCCCATTTCTTGGGCCCCCTAACTCCATTTGTGTAGCCTCCTAGAGGACTTCTCCAACCTGCCTCACACTGCTCCCCCTGCACTCTGTGTCCCTGATCATACGCCCTTTCCTGCATCCGGGCCCTCACTCTTGCTCTTGATGTTCCCCTTGCCTGGAATTTGCTGATCTTCATATGCTTGCCCCCTTCTTGTCATCCAGGTCTCAACTCAAATATCACCATCTCAAAGAAGCTTTCCCTGACCACTCCATTTGCAGCTCCCCCCTCCCTTAACTCGTCCTCCTCTGTGAACTCATCAGTAAAACTTTCTTCACAGAAGTCATCGTTGTATAAATTGATTTTGTTTGTTTCCTCATTCATATGTTCATCTCTCTCTTCTAGAATACACACTTCAAGAGGGCATGGCCTTTATCTTATTTTCCTGCTAAATCCCCAGAACTTAGCCAGTCCGGGACACTTGCTAAATCAAACAGACTGGCACATGTTTGATTGGACCTATCCCTTCTCGGGGACCAGAATACTCAGGTCTTCCACCTCCATTTCTAGTATTGAGGTACCTTGGAAGCAAGATCAGAATTGTTATGGATGAGCATGAAAGGAAAACACAGAGAAGTTAAGAGCCCTATGTAATACCCTGGGTCCATGAGGCCTGACGAAATGTCCCTGCTCTCCAATAGAAAAGACTTGTCCACCTACATGCAGAGTGCAGGCATCTCCAATCTTAGTTCTCCTTGCCTCCAGGCAGTGCTGAAGTTTCGTCTGCCTCTCTGCCCTTGTTCTCCAGTATGCCATGTTACTTTCTGCTGGTAGATTTCCTCCTTAGATCTATCAGCTCTGTAGTCACCTTGCTGTAACTATGACTGTGAAAGACATCACCTCTTCATACTCTCAGGACATGAGCCACGTGCACAATGTGAGGAGAGAGCAAGCACACGTCCTACCACGTGGGTTTCAGGGCAACACAGTTGGAAGCAGAGGGCTGGAGTAAAGAGGGGAAACTAAAAACACCCATGATCCTGAATGACTTGGCTGCCTCATTCATTTTTAATTACTAACAAATTTTGAGGGGTTTAGGGATGTGTGTGTGTGTCTCCAATTTAAGTAAATCCTACTAATAAAAAGCATTTTCCAATCCCATTTTCTTTGGTTAAAGAGGAAATCAATTCAAAAAGCATCATTGTAAAAGAAAAAAAGCAAAACAACCTGATTAATGTATTTATTTTACCTTACATCCAAGGAAGGAAGACTTTGCATCATCTGAGACTGTCTCTTTCTGGGTCTTGAGTGCTCTAGGAGTGAGTCCTGTAGCTAATGGCAAATTTTCATTTCAGCCACCTAGATGGCCTTAATTACCTGATGAAAATTATAGATGGTGATCGCAAGTGGTATTTGAACCTATCATTTTCCTTTATCATTTTAGGGATATAGATATTTTCCACTCTAATGTGGCAAAATATTCAATCAGCTTAAATTATGCACACACGATCAAGCCAGAGAGATGTCAAGAGCAATGCAATATATATTTTTTGAATTTGGGTGACTGAAAGTCAACAAGATAAAAGTTTAGGGAGCTAGACATAATTAACTTTGCAATGTTGGGAAAAACAATTACAGAGATGAGAAAACCTGTTCTCCCTGGCCAGGCCAATTGCTGAGCTCACTATAGGGCTTTCCTTAGTGACATTCTGGTGACACTACACAGATGGTTTTAATTTCCAGTGACCACCTGGAGTTTCTAAGTCTTCTTCAATTTTAAAAATAGAAGTCAGGTGACATGTTATAGTGTCACTTGCTTTGTGATTGTGACCATGTTGCCACTTCTTTATGTCCCCGCAGTCATTTTTTCAGTGGAGGAAATTGTCAGGGTTAATTTGACTATAGAGCAGTGGGCTCTGGCATATCTCATTCCCTTGCACAGTATAGTTGATTAATTCTGGAGATTCAGGAAACATTTATGAAACATCTACGATGTGACAAGAAACAACTAGTGTCAGCATGAATGAAACTTTGCATCTGCATGGAAGCCCTTCCTAAACTGATAGAGCCGAGTAGCACTGATCAGACAGAATGAAGTAAGGATCATGCAGACAGCACAGACAGTGGGCTTGTGGTGGGGGCATGGGGAGACGAGAGTAACTAGAAGTCAGGATCCACGTGGAAGTTGGATTTTAACTGGAATTGATACGATGTGTTAGATTTCAACAGGTATATAACAGCCGGGGGATGGCTGGGGCTATGTTTCCAATAGGAGAAACCACTTAATCAAAAATGTGGTACTGTACAAAAAACCAGGTGTGCTGTGGCAACAGTGAGTGTGGTGGAAGACCTGGATGTTTACACTGAGAGAGAAGGTATTAAAAGAGAGAAAGAGATTTGAACGTAAAGTACCAGATGAAGAGGGTCCAGCTACCTGTCACTGTCAGCCAGATGCAGAGATGGGGATTAGGTCAGCTAAATTTTAGTGTCAGAAGGCCAGGAATTCTGGAAAACAGTGAGAGTAGTTTCTCAATTCTGTTCTCCCTCAGTTATAATTCTAATAGTTTTAATAATGGGAATACAAGGAAACAAACCTAGAAAATTTTAACTATATCTGATAGGAAGTAATAGCAAGTAATCTTCACTCTGACAAAGCAAAATGTTTAAACAACAGAAAGATAATTTTCACTTTAACAAAATACAGTCTATTTTAAATTACACACTAACTGTATGGACGGCCTGTATGTAAGAGAGACATTAAAGAAATCATCGTATCATCAAAGTAACCTTTACCAATATCTCAGCACCTATTATCTATGTGTGACTACTTCCTCAAATCTCGGAGTAAACATCTCATGATCATGGAGAAACTTTTACTAGAAAATCACAGAAGATGTACGTGGGGGAAGGCTAAGCAGATTGGCTCAGCTGTACTGCTTCAGCTTGCTCAGACTCCATCTTACAGGCTACTTTTCTGGCTTCAACAGTGAGCTTTGAAAGGATTATGGAAGACTCAGGCAGTTAAGAGACAGCCTACCAAGACTTCTGGTATAGTTCATGTGTTTGTGTACGTCCAGAATTTGTATGTTGAAATTCTAACTTCCAGTGTGGCAGTTATGGAAGGTAAGGTCTTCGGGAAGAATTTAGGAGATGAGTATGGGGCCCTCACGAATGGCATTAGTGCCTTATAAGAAGAGACATGAATGCTTGCCCCTGCCTTCTCTCTGTTCTCTGTCACACACAGATGTAGTGAGAAGATGGCTGTCTGCAAACCAGGAAGAAAGCCCTCACCAGATACCAGACCTGCCAGCCCCTCGATCTTGAACTTCCCAGCCCTAGAAACTGTAAGAACTAAATGTTTGCTGTTTAAATCAGTCATATTGACATATTTTGACATGGCTGTCAGAGGCAAACAGAAGTAACCCTGAAAAACAGTCTTTTATGGGGAAATTTGCATCTATAGAGAATCTGATACAGCCAGGCTTTCTCTAAGGCCTTCCCTTGTTCAGATCAAGAAAAAATTAGCTGACAGTCTGACATTGTTAAAGGTTTGAAAGAAACATTCACTATTCATTCTCTCTGAGTGCCGCACCCCCGGCATCAAGCCGTGGCGGGATGGCTCTGTCCGCGTTGTAAAAACTGTGGTAAGGCGGTGAGTGCTCCCCGGAGCGTTGCCCCCGGTCTCCCTGGCCTGCGACAGCAGCGCATAAGTTGCCTAGCATGTCTTTTAGTGAACGTAAGAATTCATGAGGTGCGGCATAAAGGTCTGAATAACCTTTACTCTGAAACCTGTTTGAAACTTGTTTGTTGAGTTGAATGGTTAATTGTTGCTTGAATGTCCTCAGAAACTAAGAATAAACATAATGACTTACTAATCCATGACTTTATCTATACAATGGAGACTAGATGTCTCCAAGGGAACACGTTCCCACCATAAAGGTCAGTTAATTGAAACAATGTATCAAGAGAATGCAGGGATGATAAGTTAAGATGTTCCTACCAGATACCCGCTCCTTCCGGTCTCTTATTTCTACCTTATGTCTCTTTGAAACTGTTTTTTTGAAATAAGTTTTTTATGAAATTGCTTTCTCTATAATTTTGTTACTATACACTTAAAACATATACATAATTCACTATCAATTCACTAACAACATAAAAATCATAATCAAATATAAAAATATAAAAATACAAAATGTGAACAAAACAGTTTTACAAAAAAAAAAGGTTTAAACATAGATAAAGAGAAGTAAAAGAGTAACTGCTGATAAGCAGCAGTTCTTTGTTCCCCCTTACGGGCAGAAACATTGTCTAAGAAAAGACGGTTGACTACTTCCATCTACAAAACTCGATAAGAACTTTGTAAGCATCAGCAAGTCATAAAAATATCTTTTGTAGTTTGTAAAATATTGTCAAAAATGTATAAATACTATGCCTAAAAATCAGTAAAGTACAGCTGCTTTTATCATCACTTGTGGTGTCTAGTAGTCTGTCAATTCACCCTGCGTCGACTTTTCAATCAATTTGAGCCGTTTGTCCAGAAAGTCCTCGGACTGAGACTCATTCGACTGGCGGTCCGCGGCAGCTGGCGCCCTCGAACAGGGACCTGAAGGACAGGTGATCTTTCTTTTTCTTTCTTTCCTCTCTTTTCAGATTGAAGGCGACTCTCACCAGGGAGCTCGAGTCCCGCCGGTAAAGGCTGACCGGTTAAGTGTGAGTAATCCGCAGGACAACATGGGGCATACATTAGCAAAAGAGGAACACATGCTCGGTGTCATGATACAGCGTTTGTTAGAAAAAAATGGTTTTCATGTGTCTCTCAAACGGTTGGAGGAGCTTATGCATTTCATAAAGTTGGTTAGTCCTTGGTTTCTGGAGGAAGGCTCTCTCTCTCTCTCCGACTGGAAGAGAGTGGGACGCGAAATGCGGAATTACATGCAGGAACATGGGGAGCAGGTTTTGCCCCCACAAGCTTTTCCTTTGTGGTTACAGGTTAGAGAACTTTTAGCTGACAATACCTTTTTAGAAGCATTCATAAGAGAAACTGATTCAGAGGCTGGAAGCCCTGAAACTAAGGTAGCACCCATTTACGATGAAGTCCCCCCAGAGGCTCTTAAAGACCCCGAGCCAATATCTAATGCTGAGGGCGTCATTCCCTCAGCTCCAACACTCAAAAATATTCTACCGCCGCTCCCACCGGTTGATAATTCATCGGATAGTGACGAGTGGGATGTGGTGGATGAATTTACTAAACCAGATGAAAAAGATAACATGCATGATTTCATTCACCCTCGCCGAGCTTATCCGGCAGTCCGTGTGCCTGTGACTACACCCAGGCCAACTTTGCGGGCTCCACTTCCCCGTGTGCCTCCTTGTCTCCCCCCGCCGCCCATAGGCTTTCAGGCGGCGGTGCGAGAAGCCCGTCAGCAGGGAGATTTTACTTTCGCTTTCCCGGTACGTTTTCCTACCGAGGAAAGGGCACCACCCACCTGGGAACCTCTGTCGTTAAAGACACTTAAAGAATTGCAACAAGCTGTCCGTACATCGGGAGCTTCTGCCCCTTATACTTTACAAATTGTAGAATCAATCAGTAGTCAGTGGCTTACTCCGTATGATTGGCAACAAACGGCCAAGGCCACGCTTTCCCCAGGTGACTATATTTTATGGAGAACAGAATATGAAGATAGATGCAGAGAAAGCGTTAATCAACATGTAGGTAGAAAGGCACAGCCCACGTTATCTATGCTTTTAGGAACAGATAAATTTGCCACCTCTGAAAATCAAATTAAACTACCACGGCAATTTTTAGAAATGATTAACCACAATGCAGTTTCTGCTTGGCGCAGAATACCTCCTCCAAGTACTAAGGGCACAACTTTAGCAGGCATAAAACAGGGTATGGAAGAATCCTATCCTGACTTTATTTCTCACCTAGAAGAAGCTATTAATAGAATGCTCCCACCGTCTGAGGGCACAGCATTATTACTCAAGCAGTTGGCTTGGGAAAATGCAAATACGCTGTGTCAGAACTTAATACGTCCACTCAGGAAAACAGGTACAATACAAGATTATATTAAAGCATACATGAATGCCTCACCAGCAATCGTACAAGGAATGGCATTTACTGCAGCTATGCGGGGTCAGAAATTCAGTTCATATGTTAAAAGTGCTTTTGATAGAGACCCCAGTAATACATGTTTCGGGTGTGACCCCCCACATGACTTACCCACTTGTTATAATTGTGGGAAGCCAAGTCATATACAGAAGGATTGTAAGAAATCCACCGGTGCTAATAACAATAATAGTAAGTCTCGTGGACTACCCCCGGGACCATGCCCTCGTTGTAAGAAGGGCAGGCACTGGAGAAATGAATGTAAATCTAAGTTTCATAAAGATGGAACCCCCTTGTCTGACAAGGGTGCAAATGCTAATAATGGCAATAGGTCAAAAAACTAGATGAGGGGCATTCTCCCAGCCCCGACCCCAAGGGAGAGCCTAAGTCTACTGTAGTACAACCTTTTTTAGAGCCTACATCTACCACTAATTGTATACCGCCAGAATGGACAATTCATGACCTCCCGCGTGGAACTCCTGGCAGTGCAGGCCTTGATCTTGCCAGCTCTAAAGACATAATTATATCTAAACATGATGGTGTTACTCTAGTTCCTACTGGAATTAAAGGAAAATTGTTACCGGGCACAGTGGGTGTTATTTTAGGTCGCAGTTCCAATTATACCAAACATTTTGAAGTTATTCCGGGAGTTATTGATTCTGACACTGAGAATACAATTAAAGTCATGGTAAAGTCTTTAGTAGAAACTACACAAATTCATAAGAGACAAAGAATTGCTCAGTTATTGTTGTTGCCATATATACCACTTCCCACCTATCACTTACATGATACCAGGGGAGAGGGTCAATTTGGATTTACTGATCAGGACTGTGTAGCTCTCATACATGATTTATATGATAAACCAATGTTAAAAATGAAAGTTGAGGGCAGGCCTATTAAAGAGTTAATGGACACAGGAGCTGATGTAACCTGCATTGCAGCTTCTGACTGGCCAAAATCCTGGCCAGTACATCAGACTGGGTCTTCATTAGTTGGTTTAGGTTCTGTTTCTGGTGTTATGCGGAGTACATCTCATTTATTATGTGAATATAAGGATAAGAAAATTTACTTTCAACCTTATGTGTTACCCTCTCTACCCTATACTTTGTGGGGACGAGATCTTTTACATGTTCTAGATATAAAACTAGTTACAGGGGATCAGCTGAACGATCAGTGTTTTTCATAGGGGCCACTGCAGAAAACTATGCCTGTAAGATAAAATGGTTAACAGATGTTCCTGTGTGGGTTAGTCAGTGGCCCCTAACAACAGAAAAGTTACAGGCATTACAAATTTTAGTACAAGAACAATTAGATAAAGATCATTTAGAGGAATCCACTAGTCCATGGAACACTCCTGTGTTTGTCATTAAGAAAAAATCTGGCAAATGGAGACTTTTACAAGATTTAAGAGCAGTTAATACCATTATGGAAGACATGGGCTCCCTTCAACCTGGGCTCCCATCTCCTGTAGCAGTACCTGAACAATGGCCACTTATAATTATTGATTTACAAGACTGCTTTTTTACTATTAATTTACATCCTGATGACTGTCCTCGTTTTGCTTTCAGTGTTCCTTCTCTAAACTTACAGGAACCGTTTAAAAGATATCAATGGAAAACTTTACCACAGGACATGAAAAACAGCCCTACCTTATGTCAAAAATTTGTGACGGCTGCATTAGCAGCACTGAGAAAACAATTTCCTAGTGCTTACATAATTCATTATATGGATGATATCTTGCTAGCTCATCCTGAGCTGCCAAAAGTACAGCTAATGCTAGAAAAAACTATAGAACAATTAACTAAATTTGGCTTAGTCATTGCCCCAGAGAAAATTCAAAGAGATAAACCATTAAGTTATCTGAAACAATGGATTCACTCTAACTATATTGCACCTCAAAAGGTGCAAATAAGGAGAGATAAATTACAAACTCTTAATGATTATCAAAAATTACTGGGAGAAATAAATTGGATTCGACCTTTTCTGAAGATTACTACGGAAACCCTTAGTCCTTTGTTTACTATCTTACAGAGAGACTCTAATCCCCGTTCCCCTAGACATTTAACTCCAGAAGCCTTGCAGACTTTACAAGTTGTTAAACAGGCTTTAACTCAAGCTAGGGTTAAACAAATTAATTATCAAAACCCATGGTCTTTACTCATTTTTTCTACTGAGTATACTCCTACAGCTTGCCTATGGCAGGAAGGTATTTTAGAATGAATTCATTTACCACATGTTCAGACAAAGATTGTTGCTGATTATCCATACCTGGTGTCTTTATTAATTGATAAAGGAAGAAAAAGATCACGGGAATTATTTAGTAAAGATCCTCATGTAATTGTAACTGCTTATAATAAAACTCAAGCGGAACAACTATTTCAAAATAATGATGATTGGGTATTGGCCTTACAAGGCTATGCAGGTCAAATCTTATACCATTATCCTAAACATCCTTTAATTGAATTTACAAAAACAGTTTCACTTATATTTCCTCTTATGTGTTCCAAACAGCCTCTGTCTGATGCAATAACCTTGTTCACAGATGGCTCCTCTACAGGTCGAGCTGTAGTTTTTAGCCCAGGCCTGTCTCCTCTTATTAAAGAGGTCACACAAGCCTCTACCCAACAAACAGAATTATGAACTCTAATCTCGGCCTTTAATAATTTCAAACAAAGATTTAACTTGTACACAAATTCAAAATATATTGCTTCTCTTTTTCCAGCTCTTGAAACTGCTCTTTTAACAGGAACCTCAACTATTCTACCTTTATTAAAGAAACTACAAACTTTAATTCAACAAAAGAATAATCAATTTTATATTAGTCACATAAGAGGACATACTAATTTACCTGGCCCTTTGGCCCAAGAAAATGCCACTGCAAATTTGTTAACACGTACTATGGTGGCATCAGTGGCTAAAACTGAAGAAAGCCACGCCTTACATCACCAAAATGCTAACGCATTAAGAAAAATGTTTCAAATTACTAGAAAACAGACAAGACAAATAGTCTTAAAGTGTAAAGCCTGTCCTATTACTCATCATCCTTTAAAATTTAGTGTTAATCCTCGGGGTTTACGCCCCAATGTATTATGACAAATGGATGTAACACATGTGTCTAGTTTTGGAAAATTACAATATGTACATGTTACTGTTGATACTTTTTCTCATTTTATCTGTGCCTCTGCAAGACCTGGCGAGGCCTACAAAGATGTTATACAGCACCTATTTTACTGCTTTCAGCAGCTAGGTGTTCCTCATCAATTAAAAACAGACAATGCTCCAACTTATACCTCTCGAGCATTTAAACAATTTTGTATACAGTGGAAGATTTCTCATTCTACGGGGATCCCGTATAATCCTCAGAGTCAAGCAATTGTTGAAAGAACTAATCAAATATTAAAATTACAAATTAAACGCCTACAAAAAGCTCATAAATATTTCTCTCCTCATCATATTTTAACCCATGCTTTATTCGTCCTAAATCACCTTAATGTAAACTCCAACAATTTAACCCCTGCTCTCTCCCATTGGCAGCCACAATCGGCTGCCACCCTTCCTAAAGTTCTTTGGAAAGATTTATTATCGGGCCAATGGAAAGGCCCTGATGTATTGTTAACCTCCGGACGAGGCTATGCTTGCATATTTCCACAGGATGCCGACTCTCCCGTCTGGATTCCAGACCGGCTCATCAAACCGGCTCCTCCGGAGACCCCGGCGCAGAAAACAACGCCTGCGGCGAATGAAGATCCTATCTACACAAATGAGGACGACTGTGGAAGTTTCACCGAAACCCTCCAAGACCACGTGAACACAAATCCGTGCCCTGGTGAAACAAGCTAAACAACTTCTCATATCTCAAGGAAACCCTCTAACTCCTACAATGTACTTTCTTGCGTTTCTATCACTAATCTCTACTCCTAAGGTAGAAACTGCAGCTTATTGGTCTTATGTTCCTAATCCTCCACTGCTACACCCTGTGAGCTGGCTAGATCCAGACCCCATAAAAATTCTTTCTAATGATTCTATCCGCTTAGGAGGTTTAACTAACTCAGAATCCAGACATCATGCTGCGGCTTTGATTAATTTCACTGGCAAAGCCGACTCCTTGCCTATTTACTTTACTTTAAGAGACAACACACCTCCTTTTTGTTTACCTACTAGCTACAGGGTATTTTTAACTGATACTCCAGATCCTCATAATGCAAATAGACGTTATGTTTGAAAATATGAGTTACAAACTATTGGAAGTCCTAATTATAATGAAACCTGTTTATCTGTTAACTCATTACCTCTCCCTAACTGTAAAGAAAAATATAGAAATAAAAATCAATTCTGGGAATCATCATTAACTAAAACACCTACTTGGCTTTCCTGTGGATTCCCAAATGCTGCCAACAAGCATTCTCCTATAAATTCAAACACAGTCATCTGGGATTATTCTCCTACTTCTTGTTTTGATCATAATAAATATTTCTCGAACCAATTAGATAAATTTCATCAGTATCAGTAGTCTGGTACTCCCCAACCAATACGACGATGGTTCACACCTGGTCTAGTTGAGCCCATATGGGTAGCTCAAGACAAAAATAAAACTCAAATACACTATGATTTATTTAGACTTGTTGCTGCATCCAACTTAATATTAGAAAAAAAAACCTAATATGCCAAAACCAAATGCAATGTCAGTAAGAACTTGTGTTGGATATCCATATGCTCTACTTTTAACTCCAAATAAGTATTTAACTATTACACAATCTAAAAACTCTTATCATATTTCTTGTACCGCTTGTAAAGTTACAAATTGTCTTACTTCTACTGATTTATTCAATGAACGCTTGTTTAATTCTGTTTTAATTGTTAAAAGACCCTCTTATGTACTATTACCTGTTGATTTACAAAATAATCCTTGGTATGATAATTCTGCTTTACAAGTTTTACATACTGTTAATCAGTTAATTCGACCTAAGAGGTTTGTAGCTGCTTTAATTCTCGGTATTTTAACTTTAATTTCTATAGTCACAACATTTGCGGTAGCCACTACTGCTTTGGTTCAAGAAGTTCACACAGCTCACTTTGTTAATTCTCTCAGCAGCAACATAACTCTAGCTTTAATGACTCAAGCCAGCATAGATAATAAACTTGAAGCAAAACTTAACATCCTAGAAGAAGTAGTTTTAGCCTTAGGACAAGATATAAAGTTTATACAACATAAACTCCAAACCAGATGTCATTCTGCCTTTCCTGCTATTTGTGTAACTCCTTTACCTTATAATATGTCCACTTCCTGGGACAAAACTAAAGCTCATCTACAGGGTGTCTGGAAGGACAATGATATTACACATGATTTACATACTCTTCAAAAAGATATCACTGCCATCAGTGAAGCTCATTTACCTAGCACTTCTCTTGATTCACTGGCTCAATCCCTCTCTGACAATCTTAAATCTTTAAATCCTGTGTCCTGGATTCAGTACATTGTGTTTATTGTCATTATTGGATGCTTGATATTCTGTGTTGTTTTACTGTTACCTTGTCTCCTTCGTTGTGTCTTTTCCTCCTTAAAGGCTGTTCGCCAAGACCTCTTTGAGCTACGTTTCATTAACAAAAAAGGGGGAAATGCCGCACCCCCGGCATCAAGCCGTGGCGGGATGGCTCTGTCCGCGTTGTAAAAACTGTGGTAAGGCGGTGAGTGCTCCCCGGAGCGTTGCCCCCGGTCCCCCTGGCCTGCGACAGCAGCGCATAAGTTGCCTAGCATGCCTTTTAGTGAACGTAAGAATTCATGAGGTGCGGCATAAAGGCCTGAATAACCTTTACCCTGAAACCTGTTTGAAACTTGTTTGTTGAGTTGAATGGTTAATTGTTGCTTGAATGTCCTCAGAAACTAAGAATAAACATAATGACTTACTAATCCATGACTTCATCTATACAATGGAGACTAGATGTCTCCAAGGGAACACGTTCCCACCATAAAGGTCAGTTAATTGAAACAATGTATCAAGAGAATGCAGGGATGATAAGTTAAGATGTTCCTACCAGATACCCGCTCCCTCCGGTCTCTTATCTCTACCTTATGTCCCTTTGAAACTGTTTCTTTGAAATAAGTTTTCTATGAAATTGCTTTCTCTATAATTTTGTCACTATACACTTAAAACATATACATAATTCACTATCAATTCACTAACAACATAAAAATCATAATCAAATATAAAAATATAAAAATACAAAATGTGAACAAAACAGTTTTACAAAAAAAAAAGGTTTAAACATAGATAAAGAGAAGTAAAAGAGTAACTGCTGATAAGCAGCAGTCCTTTGTTCCCCCTTACGGGCAGAAACATTGTCTAAGAAAAGACGGTTGACTACTCCCATCTACAAAACTCGATAAGAACTTTGTAAGCATCAGCAAGTCATAAAAATATCTTTTGTAGTTTGTAAAACATTGTCAAAAATGTATAAATACCATGCCTAAAAATCAGTAAAGTACAGCTGCTTTCATCATCACTTGTGGTGTCTAGTAGTCTGTCAATTCACCCTGCGTCGACCTTCCAATCAACCTGAGCCGTTCGCCCAGAAAGCCCTCGGACTGAGACTCATTCGACTGGCGGTCCGCGGCATCTGAGGGCTACTTGTAAGGTTTCATCTACATGACAAGACCACCTCTGCTAGCCTGGCTTCCTCTTTTCTCCCTCCAATAAACTGCCTTGCCACTACAACCTGATCTACTACCATCACGGATGGGGGCCATATTTTGAGTCCCATTCATTCTGTAACCTCCAGATAGTACATAAGTTTCTGTCCCTCATTGGGAGGTTGGGATAATCACTCTATGATTTTCCCTCCATGCATATTGATAAATTTATGTGCCTTTCCTCCTATTAATCTGCCCTTTGTCACTGATTTTTTTTTTTTTATTAGAACTTCACAGAAAAAAAGCAGAAGTTTTCCTTTGGTTGTACATGTGTCATTGGAAGAATTTCTGCTTGTAGGGATCAATATTTTTTACTTAATTTTTAACTCATAAGTGCTGTGATCAAAGAATATATCCTAAGATTCTTTAAAATTTATTAGGATTTCTGTGATCTAACATGAGACTATGAAAAGATAGTCAAAATCTCAGAGCCATTCCTCCCCATCCCACACCCAGATCCTTACTCAGAAGGTAAAGACCTAGCACTCTGGGAAGCCAAGGCGTGAGGATCTCTAAGCCTAGGGGTTTGAGACCAGCCTATGTGAGAGAGGATAGCTGAGAAGGGTGAGCTCTAGAAGAACAGGTCTTCTCAAGGAGACCACAAGGATACACATGCAGGGTCCTCTCTACAGAGACTCAGCTCTTGGGAATTTGTAAACTTAACTTCCTGGAACTTGGAAATTTCCAAGTTCTGTGAAATCCTGTAGTTCGGTAGGGGCTGGAATAGCATCTCCCGCTTGATTTAAACTAGCCAATGAGAAGGATACCTGTGGGGTGGAACTTTTTGACTGTCAATAAAAAGGGAAAGACCAAGGCAGTCGGGGAGCGCGGCCTTTTGGAATTCTTCTATGCCATAAGCTCCCTTCCTCTTATAAAAATATAATAAAGCCCTTATAATAAAGCCCTTCCTCTTATAAACGTGGTGTTTGGGTGCTCTTTCTCTCCGTTGAGCCTTGCCTTCTTGCAACATATGCAAAAGTGAGACCCCATCTATACTAAATAGAAAAGTTATGGGGTGTCAGGTAGGCACCTTTAGTTTCAGCTACTCAGGAGGCTGAGACAGGAGGATGGCTTGAATCCAGGAGTTTCAGGTTGCTGTGAGCTAGGTGATATCATGATATTCTAGCTTGGGTGACAGAGTGAGACACTGTCTTAAAAAAAATAATAATATATGTATACATATATATACACACACACACACACATGCCTCAGGCACCTGTGAAAAACTGGTCCCACAGATGATTCATTGAGGAAATTCCTTGGTGATCTTCCATTAGCAAGTCTATACAAATTGTAGGTTTAAGTATGCAGGACACTGTCTAGGTCCTAAAACTAAAGTGTGTTTGATTCCACACTAATAATGAATTACAAGTTTATCGTTACAGCTGCAAAATAGGAGACAAGATAAGATCAGAGATTGTTCCACCTACCCAAGGACATCTACATAATTTGATGCTTCATTCACTCCCTTTTTCTCTAACATTTGTCTTACCTTATCTAAAAATGTAGATTTCCTGAGCCTCCAAAAGATGTAAGCATTTTGCTTCATAACTCCTCCCCCCTTTTTTGTTCTGTTTTTTCCTTTGTATGCCTTTACATGCTAAATCTTCCCAATTCCTCTTCACAATATGCAGCCACAACTCTGTTTAAGATTCCTGTTTCACCAAGGGTCATCCTCAACTTTCGTTTAATAAAACTCTGTTGACTGAAGTTTTTTGCCTCAGTCACTTGTTTGGGTTAACAAGGCCAATTACATAACTAATTCCTTCAATTTTTCATGGTCAAATCTTTATTTATGTTCTTTCTTTTATTACTTTAGGCATTTAAATTATGCTTATTTCATATTCCATTTCTGATCATTCCAACATCTTTCGTATCAGTGGATAGCATCTGGTAGTTTGTTGTTTTTGCTGATTTTCACACAAAGGCTAACTGGTAGGTAGTGCTTTCTGTATGTGAGTTCATGTTCCTTGAGTATTCTGTGTAGAAATTCTTTGAGGCCTAGGTTTAAAGTGTGATACCCCAAAGAAGAGTTATATTTGCTCCTTCCATCTATCAAGAGGCCCTGTCACTCCAGGTACATTTTAACTAATTTTTGAGCTTGATTTTTTGGGGACCACAGGGATAGAGTAAAATCTTGCCCCCAACCGGTTTGAACCCTGCCCAGGTTTAGGAAAGGAAGAAAGATTATGAAAGGAAAGATTTTGTTTTCTCTTTTGTTTTACCTGCTCCACCCAGAGTCAAAGGCAAATCAAGCTTGTCATCTATTACCTCCCTCTGCAACTGTGGAAGAGTCTCCCTCAGGTGAGCTCCGCTTTATCTGGTGTCTGTTGTTCCAGCCCCACTCTGCTCAGGCTTGGACTTTGTTTTCAGTTAGAAGCTAGACATTAGGCTGCCCATGATCAGAGGTCATACGTGGGCAAAACTGTCTCCAAGGATTCCATACTCTCTTCTATATCTGAGCCTTTTTCCATTTTCAACAGTGCATCCATGAACTGACAAAACATAAATATGTGATTTTTATATTTTAAGTGGGTTATATCATAAGAGGTTTTTGTAAACATCTATTTTTACCATCTTGCTGTTCAATCATTTCCTTAAAATCTTCTTCTTTACTTTTTATTTCCCCCTCTGCAAACAAAATCACTATAAAGGAAAAACAGAACATTACGGTGTTCTTATTATAATATAGCTTTAATTAGCTTTCCATTTGTTGGCAGGAAATTATCTACTTTAAGGATGCTTTAAAACTGATGTTCTGTCCTAAGTGAACACTAGTTTTTCCATGTCCATTGACATGTGTTTACCCTACAAGCTATTTTCTTGGGTTAACCTCAATAAGTGAGTTCATAGTGTAACACTATGTATCTAAAAGGCATTTGCTGTTTAAGATGCACAATAATGTCTTATGGTAAATATTCAGCCTGGAGACACATACAGTCACTGTTAACTCCAGTTCTAAATTCTTTGTCCCTACAACTTTGTCTTTGCTAATATCATTTTTCTATTTTCTAGAAGATTGTAACCACTAATTAGATTCTTTTTTTGCTTTTTTTTTTTTTTTTGGCCGGGGCTGGGTTTGAACCCACCACCTCAGGCATATGGGACCGGCGCCCTACTCCTTGAGCCACAGGTGCCGTCCCACTAATTAGATTCTAGAAATGAAAAGTGAGGATAGAGAAGGAACCGACAAGCATTTATGGAATGATTACTCTTAGCAAGAAATAATGTTTCATATTGTGAGAATCAGGGATGAGTAATAAATAGTCTCTGCTCTTATGTAACTTATAGACATAAGAGCCAGTGTTTGTCTAAATACTGCTTGAATCCATTTTTACTCACATCTCAGTTCCCGTAGGAGGGAAAATGAGAAGGGTGGATGTTGAATAGAAAATCAACCATGTCTATTACCAGGGAGCACAACTGGGATATCTGATAGGTTTCAGGGGACTCTGGAAAAAGCCAAATTGCAGTGAGGGATGATAGGCTGATGGAGTATCGAAAAATAACAGTTAAATAGAGTTTAGCAAGGAGGTTCAGTAGCAGGCCCCAAGGGGTGGGAATTTGATATCTGGGAAAGACCTTGCTATTCAAAATGTGCCCCTCCCGACACATTTATTAGGTTCTGCATGTTAACAAGATTCCCTAAAGATTTACTAAGCTTATTAAAATTTGAGAAACTGTCATAGGGTGACATGCTATCCTTGTTTTCCCTGGACTGAGGAGCTCTGGAGTTGACAGAGCTTCAGCGTTAAACCCTAATCATCCTGGGCAAACTGGGACCTTGCTCACCCTAGAAGCACTGCTGTAAACTACCCCAATCAGTTTCCTCAGGATGTGCGTGCACAGGGTGAGAGTGAACTACATGTGAATTCTGTTCCTGGGGACTCAAAGGCGACATAAGAAGGAAAATAAATGTCCGAAAGGAAATCAAAATATGTAACCATAATATATGTATTTTTTGGTATTTTGTGTTTGTTTTTTATTTTTTGGTTTTTTGAGATAGAATCTCACTCTGTTGCTCAGGCTAGAGTGCTGTAGCATCAGTCTGGCTCACAGTAACCTTAAATTCCTGGGCTTAAGTGATCCTCCTGCCTCAGCCTCCCTAGAAGCTGGAACTACAGGCACCTGCCACAATGCCTGGCTAATTTTTCTATTTTTAGTAGAGAGAGGGGTCTTCCTCTTGCTCAGGCTGGTATCAAATTCCTGAACTCAAGGGATCCTCCCACCTCAGCCTCCCAGAGTGATAGGATTACAGGTGTGAGCCACCCTGCCCAGGCTTTTTTTGACATTTTGAGATGACTGTTAAGAGGGCCTGCAGGAAGAAGTAGTCCTGCAAAGCTGTATTTTGGGGAGTGGATATAGGATTCTCCCACTCAGGGCTAGTGAGAGACCCCCCCCCCATTTCTGGGCCTGGGTGAACTTAGAAACCAGTCTCATCACAGACCCCCATCTTTTGGTATAAGTAAGTCCTTTCCAGTCCACATTCTGTGGACCCAAAACAAAGTGAAAAAAAAAAAAAAAAAAAAAAAGCATCCTGACTGGTATTCTACCTGCAGTAGAGAGGAGCCCGCCTGGAGCAAAGGCCTCCAGGACTGAACTCCTCTGCACTATGGCAGTTTTCAAATTAATTTCTGACCAAGCCCCCGGCACCAAACAGTTGTGATATATACCAGATACACATTATTTCTCCCCCCAAACCCCTGCCTACAGGATAGGAAAGGCAGCATATAAACCCCTAGATCAGTGGTTCTCAACCTTCCTAATGCCAGGACTCTTTAATACAGTTCCTCATGTTGTGGTGACCCCCAACCATAAAATTATTTTCGTTGCTATTTCATAACTGTAATTTTGCTACTGTTATGAATCGTAATGTAAGTATCTGATATGCAGGATGTATTTTCATTGTTACAAAGGGGACGTGACCCACAGGTTGAGAACCGCTGCCCTAGACAGAAGGCCCCTATGAGCTTCCCACTTGGGTTCCCCCCTCATCACCTACAGAGGCTTCCTTATCTACTTATGCCTTACTTTTCAATAAAATCTGTCCTTTTGCTTACTCAGTGGTCATGCATTGCTCTAGGACCAAGAACGTGCCAGAGAGAAATGTTGGCTACAGGGAGATATTCATATTTGTAGAGGAGCTAAAGTGAAGTCAACAACAGAAATAAGTAGACTTTCTCTGAAGACTCCCTCCACTCCTTGTCTGGATCTAGGAAAGATTAACTGAGAGTCTGATACCTTTAAAGGTCTCAGGTAAACATTTTTCATCTGCTATTTTCTTAAAGAGGTCTTATTTCTGAGGTTTCATTTACATAATAAGACCACTTCTGCTAGCCAAGTTTTCTCTTTTCCCTGTCCCCTAACCTGTCTTTCCACCATGTTTCTGGCCATGAACTAAGTCCCCATTCTTTCTGTAATCTTGAGGTGTATAAGCTTCTAAACACCCCCTGAAAGTGGGAGTTATCACTCTGTGGTTCTCTCCCCATCTATATGCACATTAATACATTTGTATGACTTTTCTCCAATTAACCTGCCTTTTCTGAGTTGATTTTTCAGCAAAACTTCAAATGGCAAAGGGGGAAGCAACTGTTGGTTTTATACATTTAAGGGAAATAGGCATCAGAGGTAATGAGAAGGGACACAAAGAAAGGGGCTTCAGAGAAGTTTCTCTTCAAATCCCTTGCCCAGCCTGCGATGGGATCCCTTGTTTTTTTCTTGCTGATGCGTTTGAGTTCTCTGTGGATTCTGGTTATTAAACCTTTGTCAGAGTTATACCCTGCAAATATCTTCTCCCATTCTGAGGGCTGTCTGCTTGCTCTGCTTACTGTGTTCTTAGCTGTGCAGAAGCTTTTTAGTTTGATCAAGTCCCAGTAGTGTATTTTTGAAGCTGCTTCAATTGCCCGGGGGGTTCTCCTCATGAAATGCTCACCCAGACCAATTTCTTCAAGGGTTTTCCCTGCATTCTCCTCTAGTATTTTTATAGTTTCATGTCTTAAGTTTAAATCTTTAATCCAATGAGAGTCTATCTTAGTTAATGGTGAAAGGTGTGGGTCCAATTTCAGTCTTCTGCAGGTTGCCAGCCAGTTCACCCAGCACCATTTGTTAAATAGGGAATCTTTTCCCCACTGAATGTTTTTAATTGGCTTGTCGAAAATCAAATAGCGGTAAGTAGCTGGATTCATCTCTTGGTTCTCTATTCTATTCCAGATATCTACTTCAGACATATGAAAAAATGCTCATCATCTTTAATCATCAGAGAAATGCAAATCAAAACTACTTTGAGATATCATCTAACTCCAATGAGACTAGCCTATATCACAAAATCTCAAGACCAGAGATGTTGGCGTGGATGCGGAGAAAAGGGAACACTTCTGCACTGCTGGTGGGAATGCAAATTAATACATTCCTTTTGGAAAGATATATGGAGAACACTCAGAGATCTAAAAATAGATCTGCCATTCAATCCTGTAATTCCTCTGCTGGGCATATACCCAGAAGACCAAAAATCACAACATAACAAAGATATTTGTACCAGAATGTTTATTGCAGCCCAATTCATAATAGCTAAGTCATGGAAAAAGCCCAAGTGCCCATCGATCCACGAATGGATTAATAAATTGTGGTATATGTATACCATGGAATACTATGCAGCCTTAAAGAAAGATGGAGACTTTACCTCTTTCATGTTTACATGGATGGAGCTGGAACATATTCTTCTTAGTAAAGTATCCCAAGAATGGAAGAAAAAATACCCAATGTACACAGCCCTACTATGAAACTAATTTGGGGCTCTCACATGAAAGCTATAACCCAGCTACAACTTAACAATAGGGGGAAGTGGGAAAGGGGGGGAGTGGGTAGAGGGAGGGGAATCGGTGGGATCACACCTGTGGTGCATATTACAGGGGTATTTGCGAAACTTGGTAAATGTAGAATGTAAATGTTTTGGCACAGTAACTGAGATAACGCCGGAAAGGCTATGTTAACCACTGTGATAAAAATGTGTCAAATGGTTTACGAAGTGAGTGTATGATGCCCCATAATCATATCATTGTATACAGTTATGATTTAATAAAAAAATTAAAAAAAAAAAAAAAAAAGAAAGGGGCTTCAAGGGGAGGTGGGAGGAAAACCTGAGCGAGGATCAATGATCACTAGAAAAGGGCAATACTGCCTGGGGGCACAGAGAGGCCCATGAAAGACTTGCAGCCAACTTCAAATGGGGAGGGTATTCATACCCTTGCAGGCCTTTGAGTCTGGGTCTCTCTCCCCCTATCTCTTTCATGAGAGAGACCCACTTCCAACTCTCTTTGGAAGTGCTCTAAACTTTCTCTTTGTTCTTCCTAAATAAAATGTCTCTGTTGCACTGAGACTCAGGCAGGTTACTTTTGCTCTCTGTCACGCTGCCTGTGCAGCTCCAGTTTTATTTCCAGTTTCCATTCATTTTTGCTTTCAGTTACTGCCATGCCTCAATTGAACTTTCTTGCTCAGCTGAGTGATTGAAACAGGTCAACTGGGTTTGGGGAATCGGGACCACCCCCACTGCCACTACCCAACAGGTAAAGTCAAAAATCAGTATGTGGAAGGCATATATTGGTTTGGACTGAAAAGCAAAACATCTCTTAGAAGGGGCTTATAAGTTACAAGTGAGTTTAAAGATTTTTTAGCTAAAAATTGGCTGAAAGAGTTAGGCTTTGTCTAATTGACAAGGAGTCAGTGAAAAGGAATGGTTAAGACAAGGGTCTGTTAACCAGAGATAAACTACAGGGCCTATGAACCAGCCCTCCACTCCTGCCCTCCCACCAAAGTTGTTTATTATGTATATTAGGACCTGCAGCTAAGTCTGCAGAGCCTTAGGCCTGTTAACATCTCAAGGAAGGCAGGGGAACATTATAAGACATGTCTGGTCTTCTTTCTCATGTCTACCAACTCAGTTTTAGGGGATCCCCCTAGCCAAGAGGGTCCAGTCAGTCAGCCACTTGGAGGGGAGCCCTAAGATTTTATTTTAGTTCATAATTCCAAAGCTCCACTCTCCTGGAAGCTACAGCAAGCAGAACCCAGGACCTGACCGGCAACATAAAGGTCAGAATTCCTTACCAGCCAAGGTAGGAGAATTGCTTGAGGCTATGAGTTCAACCCTGAGCAAGACCCTGTCTTTACAAAAAAAAGTTCCAGCTATTCAGGAGACTAAGGCAAAAGAATCGCTTGAGCCTGGAAGTTTGAGGTTGCAGTGAGCTATGTCAATGCAGTAGTGGGAATTTTGGGTTCTTGATCTAGGAGTTCAAAGAATAAAACCATGGACCACACGAATTGAAAGGGGGGGGTATTCGACTGGCAGAGATCTCACAGACCACCAAGGCTTGTATGAAAGGTTTTTATTGGCGAGGGAGGGATGCTGCAGAGCAGCACCAAGAAGGGGAGAAAAGAGAGAGACAGGAAAGAGAGAGGGGGGGGAGAGAGGAGATAGACATAGAGAGAGAGAGAGAGGGAAGAGAGGGGGAGGAGAGAGGAGATAGAGATAGAGAGAGAGAGGGAAGGGGGGGAGAGAGGAGATAGAGATAGAGAGAGAGAGGGAAGAGAGAGAGAGGGGGAGAGAGGAGATAGAGATAGAGAGAGAGAGAGGGAAGAGAGAGAGAGAGCACGCGTGCGAGAGAGCTATGTAGGTTCGGTTAGGGGAAGTCTTAGAATGGTGATGGGACAATAGAATAGCCAAGAAGGAGTTACTGCTCTGGCCAGAAGAGGCGTTAGGGGCAGGCCATAAGTTTGAAATTTTCAGAGGGTAGCTGTATCTTTAAGAGTGAGACAGCTAATCTTGGTCTGTAGAAAGCAGCAGAGGCTTTTCTGGGGGAGGGGCTTTCTCTGGGGCAATTACCTAACAAGAATAAGAGGAAGAACAGAGTTTATTGAAAGATAAAGAAATAGATTTAAAAAAAAAGAGGGAAAACAGAACCTCTGGAAATGAAGGGAGGCCCAAGTGGGCCTCCTTGTCTGGGGGTTTATATAGAGGTGGCTGACAGCAGCAGTTTACAATAATTATGTCTACAGAAGAATACTTATTTGCTTGCGTTTTCTGATTTTAAAAGGCATGGTTTAAACACCTTAAAAAAATGTCTTTATGACTAAGTATGCTGTAAAAGCATTATGTGGCCCAGTCTTATGGCATTTTTTTCTCTTTTGGGGGACCTGGAATTCAGTATAAAAGTAAAATCCTTGCTTCTTAAAAATCAAAATATTTTGCCTTTCAACTGACCTACTTTTTACGTATTTGAATTATTTGGCCCTACAAACTACAAATACTTTACTGGCCCTGTTCCTTAATGGGCTCATCCCTAAACCCAGTGGTCTAGTTGAAAAATAAACTGAATTATCGATGAAAGCTATCTAAATAAAATTGTCTCTTTAGAAAATCCCATGGTAAGTTCTTATAATTTTGTGTTACCTTAGCATCCATGTTTAATCTTCTGAAACTTCCTTTTAAAAACCCGTATTTCCTCTCTTTACTTTGACATGTAAATTTACTACTCTGTTTTCTCTAAAACTCAGGGAGGGCTTCAGTTACTCAACACAGATAAACTTCAACATTTTCCATTAAAAAATCCAGTTGTTTTAAATGTATCTATCCTTTTAAACTAGTGAATTTTACTGGTCTCATGACTAAAATGTTAAAATCAAAGCCTTTATGGTTGTCTGCACTTGATCTTAGCCAAAAGGCCGAGAAGCGATATGGTTGTCTGTATTCAAATACTCACACGTGCATGCGTCTGTGTTTATATACTGTCGATATGATATCAGACTGATGTATAAATAAATGAGTACTTTAAGTAAATAAGATGAAGTGCTATCAAGTTCATGTGATTTTAATAATCTCTGAATAAAGCTAGTTTTAAAATTGTTACTAAAATGAAACAAAACTGCCTTTGGAATTTAATTGAGACTTTTCTTTGCCTAGGTAAATTGGTAAGATAGATTTATATTGCCTCCTTAACATTAATAATATGCTAATATAAAGATAAAATTTCATTTTCTCTTTGAAACAAGATTTTCAAGTAGCATTAATAAAAATATTGGGAGATTTTTGTTCACCTTTTGAGTGAGAAAAAAGAAAAGAGGAAAGAGGGAGATTTTTGTTTCATGGTGTCTTTGGTTTTTTGATTGGGAAACTGAATTTCCTCTATATCAAATAATAAAGGTTTTTGCTTTTTGAAATCTTTGATTATCACTTTAGTCAATGTGATAATTCAGAGACTACTATTTTATTGACCTTTGATATTTGACAGACTTCTCTCAAAATCAAATTTCAAGTTCTAAAATTAGGTCTTTTAGACCTTGAACTAATTCTTGAATTTTGGTATGTAAAGATCATACGGAAACATTGTCAAATAAAAATGTTGTTTAACTTTCTTTGAGTTCCATTTGTATCAATGTATTATTACAGTTTGTTCCAAAATTGTATCAGATTCCTAAAACTCTGATGTATTTGGTATATGTTATAAGTAATAATTATGAAATAACCATACGATGAATGTGAAATTGTTGTATAATGTAAAAACCAAATTTCCTGTTATTTGTGTGTGTCTTTAATCATGGTTATTCTAAGCCTTTTGTCACCCAAGAATAATTATCGTTTTACTTTTATATTCTCAAAAAGTGGTTTATAATCAAGCACAAAATCTATTTCTTCTTCAAGAAAGTGTATGGAAAGAACTTTGACAAGCATGAAGCCTTAAGCAAGGACTGCGAAGGGGCGGGAGAGGAAAGGGGAGGGACTTCTCTAGGGTGATCTTGCTGCTATTGGTCACTGGTTGTTTCTGGGTGGGGCTTGCCAAGGGGCGGGACTCCCCATAGGGGATGGGGAGGGGAAGCCCACAGGCCTGAATAGAGAGGGCCAAGCCACAGAGGCCAGCCAGTTAAGGCTTAAAGAAACCAATGTGAGTCAGTTAGGTTTGAAGGACCAAATCAGTATCTGCCAGTAAAGTTTAGGCAGGCAGACAAGGCATAAAAGCCCCGAACAGCTGAGCTGCAATGCCAATCCTAGGGACCCCTTCTATTGTATTGGAAGCTTTTCTAATTTCACTTCTGCTTGCCTGTGGTCTGTTAATTTATTCTTCAATTCCTGAGACCAAGAAACCTGTGAGAAGAGATATCCAGTATCACTATTTATTTTTAATAGAGCACTTCACAAATTTGCATGTCATTCTTGTACAGGGATCATGCTAATCTTCTCTACATAATTCCAATTTTTGTATATGTGCTGTTGAAGCAAATACCTGGCAAGTCCTCTTACGTACATGTCTCTGATAACTTTGGAGACCATTCGATTGGACTAGATAGATATAAACTTCCAGGACTAGTTAAAAAGATGGTGTGTTCATGAGGACTGAGGAACCAACATCGACTAAAACAAGAGTTAATTACGTGGGTCTAAACAATAGGGAAATAAAATTTTTCATGACTTTTCTTTTGCTTGTAACAGTGTTGATTCTTTTTATGTTTTCTTTTCCAGAGTATTTCTAAACCTTTTTTTCTTTGAGTCTATTTATAGCTTTTAAAACAATTGAGTAAAGTAGACATTTATAAACAAAATTGATACATTTAATTTTTTCACTAGCTGATTTCTCCAGAATTCAGAAACTTATTTTCTTTCTTTTTTTATTTGTATTTATTTTTTTTTATTAAATCATAGCTGTGTACATTAATGCAGTTGTGGGGTGCAATGTATTGGTTTTATATACAATTTGGAATGCTTACATCAAACTGGTTAATGTAGCCTTCACCTCACTTTCTTAATTATTGTGTTAAGACATTTATACTCTACACTTAATAGATTTGACGAGTTTTTGAAATAGTCTCATTTTGACGTGCTTGGTAGAGTGTCATGACGTCATAGCTCACAGCAACCTCAAACTTTTGGACTCAAATGATTCTCTTGCCTCACCCTCCCCAGTATGAGACTACAGGGGCCTGCCACTGTGCCTGGCTAATTTTAGATACGGGGGTCTCACTCTTACTCAGGCTGGTCTTGAACTCCTAAGCTCAAGTGATCCACCTGCCTCGGCCTTCCAGTGTGCTAGGATTACAGGTATGAATCACTGCAGCTGGCCCAGAGTATTCTTAATTTATGGTAATCTAGTCATTTGCGTGAGTTAACTATGAGTCTGTTTTATTTTATATCAGGATACAATTGGAGACACTACTTATTTGACTAAGGCTTTGACTGGAATGACATATTTTTAGATGAGACCAGACATTTTGAGAGATTGAAGTTAACTTTACAGAGCTGATAAAAAATCCTTTCAAAAGACTGGTTTGGTACTTTGTATGAAAGATTCCTTTATAATTTTTTTGACCTATAGTAAGTTACTTTCTGACAGGCCCCAAGAATCTCAAGATATTTTGGGACTTCAAACACAAAGAACTTCACCGGATTCATACAGGTATTACAGGCACAGTCTGGTAGTAAGTCTTAGCTTGACTTTATAGACTCTAGGATTTTAAAAGTCTCATTTGAGATTCTTTGTAAAAATATTTCAACAAAGCCAACTTTAAAAGAGCCTACATAGCTAATCACTATTCTTGCTGCACTTTATGCAAATAATCAGGCTATTTATAATAAGACTAAAACTTATTTTACAAATAAACTCGTCTTACAGTGATTTGTCTTTAGTAGAAATGGGGGACTGAAGAGAAAAAACTATGTTTCAGAAGAAAACTGTGGTATACCTATTATCGTCTTCCTGCCTTGACCATTGTTTTTGCGTTCTTATTATTTACCTAAAATTTGTACTGAATCCTAAATTATTTCTTAGCTGCACGTCTCAAAAGTAAAGTTGGGTTAAAGGAAAAAGGCAAACTCTCTAAAATATTTTAAAGGGGTATGTCTTGAGCCAATATGAGTAATGTTAGCCCAGGGAAAATACAAACCCAAGATGTTTTGAGTAAGCGGTCCCAAGGCAGTCAGATTGCAGTTTGGTTTTCTACATTTTTAAAGCCACAGGAATTTCAGGCAAAAATGTTAATCAATATGTGGAAGGCCTACATTGATTCAACCTGAAAAGTGAGATGTCTTGAAGTGGAGGCTTACAGATCATAAGTGGATTTAGAGATTCTTTAGTTTACAGTCGGTTAAAGGAACAAAGTTTTTCCTAATAACTTGGAATTAGCAAAAAGGAATATTTACATTAGGTTAAAGATGCTATGTCAGAGTCAGATTAAGAGAGCAAGTTACAATATGCTAGGTCAAAATGACCTGTTGAGCAAGATCAGCAGCCTGCAGGTAATGACTTAGCCTTGCCTTAGGTCCTGTTTGTAATTTGGTATTTTATCACCACAAAGTCTGTCTTGTCAGTTTTATGATCTCTATTTTTAACATTAATACTGTTCAGTTGTTATATCCAAACTCCAAAAGAGAGGGGGCATAATGATGCATGTCCAACCTTTCCCATCTCATCATGGGCAGGAACTCAAAAGTTCTGTCTGGGGTCTCCTTGGCTAAAAGGGGATCTGTTCAGTTGGTGGGGGGAGGGGGACTTACGATTTTTAGTTTACAGTTTTCAAGTTTTTCTTTTATTTTTTGACTTGAAATCACTAAAATTTAAAACTGCTTTTCTTTTTTTTTTTTTTTCTTTGAGACAGAGTCTCACTATGTCACCCTGGGTAGAGCAACATGGCATCACAGGTCACAGCAACCTCAAACTCTTGGGCTTAAGTGATTCTCTTGCCTCAGCCTCTCAAGTAGCTGGGACTACAGGTGCCCGCTACAACACCCAGCTATTTTTGGTTGCAGTTGCCATTGTTGTTTAGCTGTCCCAGGCCAGGTTTGAACCCGCCACCCTCGGTGTATGTGGCTGGCGCCATAACCACTGTGCTACGGGCACCAAGCCTAACACTGCTTTTCTTAAAGCCCTGAAAACTAAAGTGAAACAAACTTCAGGAGAAAGCACCACAGCAACTCCACAGCAACTTACATGTAAATAGCCTTCAAGCTTAATGTATAAACTTCTCAGATAGTTCACTTGAACATTTGGTTCAAACGACAGTACGTAAAAATCTGTCAGATTGCCAATGCAATCTGAAGATAATTCAGCGGCTTTAAAAAAAAACTAGACTACTCCACACAGTAACCTTTGTTTTTCTTCTGAAATGCCTCTTGGTTAAGCTCTGTTTGCCTACATCATATACAAAAGCCCAGCCCATCTACAATTCTACTTCCTGAAACAGGACTCTGCTGTTTAACTGAAACAATTCGTTCTCAGGTTTAAGAGACTCATTCAAATATATAGACAGTGATATAGTTTCGATTATTCTTTTTTGTTTATCCCAATTTGTTTTTTTCACTCCTTTGTCCTTCTGTATCTAACATTTTCTCCAATCTCTCCAAAGTTACCAACTTGGCTTTTAATATGCGACGCTTTCTGAAGTCTTCAGTGGGGACTGAAGTCAAACTATTTTACTGCCAAACATATTTTTTGTTATATTTTGAAATGGCTGTTCAGAGAGTCATCAGATGAAAGACCTCCTGGGAAGACGCCTTTCATGGGGGGGAAATTTACTCTCTGGAGAATCTGCATTGAGGCAGCCAGACCTTCCCTTGTTCAAATCTAGGAAAGAGTAACTGAGAGTCTGATACCTTTAAAGGTCTAAAAGAAACATTTGCTATCTATTCTTCTTGCTACCTGTGACGTTTCCACACCCCCTTTGCTTATTTGAGACTCATAAAATTAGATGAGGGCTGAGGACCCACTGCAGGAATGGTAGGAACCTGAGTTCTCCAGGGCTCTAAAACCAGACACGAAGGAGGGATGTCCTGCCACCCAGAGGTCACTCTTCTGAGTAAGACGTGGTCATACCTTCCATCTATTCTCTCATATGTATTTTTTGTGTTCAAAAAACTATGGCTTTTATAGGGCAAATATAAATTCACCGTAAGAGGTTTAATTCTCCCTGTTGAAAATAAAGGAAAAGATTTCTCTACCTATTTTTTTCTTTGGGCGTTTACCTTAGGAAACTTGTAATTGCAAATACATTTTCGTCTCTTTGAAATGCATCCCTTAGAAGACTAGGTAGACTTTTTATCAGCTTTGTGACCAAGAAATATCTTTCACAAGGACCTGGGAGTTATGTTTTTGAAATGCAAATGTCTAGAGAGTTAGCTTCCCTACCTCCAGGATCCTTCAGAGGATGAGTGCCTAATTTCAGTAGGCACCTTGCTCCAATTTGCGAAACTACTTCTTTTTTTTTTTTTTTTGTAGAGACAGAGCTTCACTTTATTGCCCTCCGTAGAGTGCCGTGGCGTCACACAGCTCACAGCAACCTCCAGCTCCTGGGCTTAGGTGATTCTCCTGCCTCAGCCTCCCGTGTAGCTGGGACTTCAGGCGCCCGCCACAACGCCCGGCTTTTTTTTTTGTTGCAGTTTGGCCGGGGCTGGGTTTGAACCCGCCACCCTCAGTATATAGAGCCGGCGCCCTGCTCACTGAGCCACAGGCGCCGCCCGCGAAACTACTTCTTGTTACAAAGATACAAGTTTTTTTCTCCTTTAAAGCCAATTAGCTAACATAAGTGGTTCCCAATTTCCATAATAAAGTTAAGATGAACAATATGCGATAAAATGTGCTATCCCTTCTTCTTACTTGAAGACTAGTGATTATTTGTGTTGATAACATGTATTTAATGAGTTGTATCTGCTCGGCCATATAAAGGGATGAGATTTCTTTCTGTCTTTGCAATCACTTAGCAAACTGCCTCTGATGTGCACTGCATTTTTGGTTGAATGCTTCAACAATCCACAATGTTTTTTAGATTGTGAAGAAATTTTATTTCCCCAACATTTTTAAGAAGAATGATACCTAACTAAACTTCATAAACATGCTTGGATTTATGGATTTCTTTTGCTGAGCTTCAGTGTCATTGTTCATACCATATCCACAGCAAAGTCCTTTCTTGGCAATGCTCTGCAGGAGGTTGTAGGCCAGTGTTTTCAACCTTCTTTTTATCTCACAGCACACTTAAACCTATAGTTCAACACCTGCAGCATACTTAAATTATGTTGATAAAAAAAAGCAAGAAAAAAAGAATATGCTTACTGTGTTCTGAATTTCTTTTGAAAATAATTGAATTAATGATCTTAAAAAAATTTTCATGGCACACTTAGATCTTCTCACAGCACACTTAATGTGTAGGCCCACACAGTTGAACACAAGTTGAAAAATCACTATTGAGAAGGAAAGTTACCTTTTGAAATGCAAACATCAAGGGTGTTAGCTCCCGTATCTCCAAGTTATTATGAGAGGGTAAAAGTCTAATTTCAGTGGGCACCTTACTCTAATTCGTAAAACTACTTCTTGTTACAAAGATACAAGGGTTTTCTCCTTTAAAGCCAATCAGCTAACACAGGTGGTTCCCAATTACCATAATAAAGTTGAGATGAACAAGCACTTCTCTTCCCAACATGCCTTTCATGGCTAACACTGAGATGGAGCTTGAGCTAACATCCACACATCCACATTGCATCCCATCACAGGTTTCTGATCAACAAAACTATAGTGTTTTCCACACGCCTGAAAGTGTGCTGAAACTCAAATATAGTCCAGGCTACAGGCCTGCTGTTTCTAATCTATAACAATTTTTTCTTTTTCTTTTTAACAAAGCTATACTAAATATTTGTCTCTTTGTGGTCTATGTAAGCAATATATCAAGTTAAGCAGATTAACTTTCAGCTCTATTAATTCTTTATATTTATACAGTGATTTTTTTTCTTTTATCCAATTTATTCACAAGCATGATCTCAACTGAGTGCCACAGACATTGTGTAGGCAAGGTGGGTGTTATTATTCCTGCATTTTCAGGTAACCACACGGTTTTAAAGAGAATAACTTTCTCTAGGATAAACAGTGAGTTAGTATTGTAACAAAGTCTTGCAAGTAGGTCTCTTGTCTGAATTCAGGGTTCATCCTATATAGCCTCGAAGAAAAAAAGCTCTAAGTTTTTGCAGTCTTCACAAGTGAGAAACAACTCACTCCCGGATGTGCGCATGTCTCCACAATGACAGATCAGAAAAATGGAAAATCCCAGGGCATCTGATTTCTTGACAAGATGAAGCTGTGGCTCTGTTCAAGCAGTGATAGGTTTTTCAGCAGTGGTAAGATAGGATCCAAAGTGATGTTTTACGTTTCTTTTATCGTGACTGATACCTTGAGAAGAGGTTAAGAAGCTGGAGGAAAATTTGTTATTTGAAGAGGAGACTTTTCTTGAAGCATCCAACTTTGTTTTCCTAAGCTTTTAGGAAATTCATAGTCAGGCTGCATTCCAGCCTCAGGACCTGGACTGGTAGCAGATGTTGGATATCTGGTCTGGAGATTAAAAATGCTACTGTTAGAAATTTTTTGCAAATTAAAACAAACACCGGGTTTGTTCCTGCTTGCTGGGGGACACACTTTTGCCATTTCAGCTGGAGCTAATTATCTATACCTGAGAAAATTGCCATCCAAGTGATGCTTTGCCTGAGGGCCTTCCAGAACTTTCTGTACTCAGCTATATTTATTACCTGGAAAAGCTAAAAAAACTTCTACACTGCATCAAAGACCATGTGAGAGAATGACTTTCCTTATGCGTGTGTCTTAAATCCTACATCTGGATTACTGCACTGAGTTAAGCTGTGTACCAGAGCATTTGTCAAAGCTTTTCTGAATGATGAATTGGAACCTTGCTTGCTAGACAGAGATGGTAGATGGAGTTGGTCATCTGAACCAAGGGAGTTTGTCTTGCCTCAGTAAAAACTGCCCTAGAACAACTGTCAAGTGAGAATTGAGCACCTAAAAGTTTGAACCAGAAAAAAAAAATTAATCGTATCCTAAAAAATAAAGGTCCTTTTGGCTCACTGAATGAATGCAGGATCTAGGTGTTATTTATTTCTATAAACAAAGCTTTGTTCTTGGCATCCAGCAGACCTCAATGTGTTCACTGCTGAGTGACACAGACCTGGGAACATGGAAGATGATATTGGGTGTACAGAACAATGAGAGAGAATCCCTTGGCAAAGCTAAACTGCTGGAAGGTTGATAGAGAGAAATATGGAGGCTCTGTCCACATTTTGAGTGTGACTTTATAGAGTTAGGCCTGATGGTGACTGGAGAATTAGAATAAGAAAACAAAGAAGGAATAGATTTTCAGAGATGGAAATATTGGTAATAATGATGTTCTGCCCCAGAACAGCAACTCCTTCTGAAACACCTTGTTCAGGCCCTAGAAGCAAGATACTCTGTTTTAGCCCTGCTGCCCATCCAGATACTCTTGAGAAGCCTTGGAAACCTTTTGCCTTTATCCAGTTTTACCAGAGAACTGTGGTAACCATGAAAGAC
This sequence comes from Nycticebus coucang, assembly GCF_027406575.1. Taxonomy (NCBI): domain Eukaryota; kingdom Metazoa; phylum Chordata; class Mammalia; order Primates; family Lorisidae; genus Nycticebus; species Nycticebus coucang. Next base: position 86,476,500 of record NC_069795.1, read on the forward strand.
TCACGATAGTCTGTGCTCAGGAAAATACTGGGCTTCCTTGCAAAGCAGACTAGAACCCCACCAGAAGCACTGCCAGGCTGTGATCTTACATCAGAACCAGCACCCTCTGAGAATGCTTGGGACAAAAGGGGACCAACCCATCACCACCTGCGAACAGACGCACCCATTTAGAAGTGAGGGTATTGAGCAGCCCTTAAGGTCGAGGCCTATGGGAGGGTGAGGATGAGAGATGGACCTAATAGGGGGTATGAGAAATGTATTTCATAAGCAGAAGACAACACGAAAGCACTGAGTACCATGAGAAATACACAAGAAAAGTGACATGGTGGCAGAGCAACTTTGAAGATTCCTAGGGGAAATCATATTTTAGATAGGCTTTAGTTTAAAAGATGAGTAGGATTTGGACAAGCAGCTTTGGGAATGAGAGGCAAGGGGATTCCAGACAGAGAAAAGAGAATGAGTCAAATTACTGAAGTGAGACAGCACAGACTGTGCCTGAGGATAAGCAAGCAGTTCCATTTGGCTGGGACATATGTTGGATGAGAGGGAATATTGAGACAAGATTAGGAGGCTTAAGACATCAGAGGAAGGCAGGCAGGCCTTATCTGGAGACAAAATGAAAGACATATATGGGAATAGCAGCAGGTTAGCAATATCAACCATAGTAAAGGATTATCAGAGCTTTTAAGGAGCTTGCAGCATTTTACCAATGAGATTTCCACCAGCCTCTCTGATTCTTTGTAAAGAACAGAGACTGTGATTAAACTTTTCTCATTTCAGATAGCAAAGAAATAAGGTAACCTTTGCGTGCTAGATGCAAGTTAATTGTCAGAGTGGATTCTTTTCTTAAGTTTGCTGTAGCCCTCTTTTTCAGATATTCAGGCTGCACCGGGAAACACCAGAGCTGAAATTCAAATTACATGTCTGACCATTGTTAGGGCAAGTTCTTGGACAATGACAATAGGGCAGCCTGACCTAAGGCAGTGGCAGTGAAAGTGGCAAAAAGAAAACAACTTCACAAAAGAGTTTGAAGATGGACTCAAGAACTTGGGGGCTTAGATGATGGAAGGTGTGAAAAGTGTGCACATCAGTACAGAGCTTCTAGGAAGTAGATGTCAAGGCAAAAGCACAAGAGGTTCCCTAGGATAGTGTCTAGGAATGATAAACAAGTGAGGGAATGCAAGCGGCTTAGGAAAGCCTTCGCACTGTACAGTGGGTCTGACATCTGAACAGAGAGAAGCAGGGAAGAATGAGTGGCTAGGAAGAGCCTCAAATTGGGGTGAAGCTTCGAGAATATTTTGACCAACCCAGTGGAGATCTCCAATTCAAGGGATGTTGGGAAAGGAATCCCACACCTTATAGAAATGATGAGGGCCATTCATTGACTAGGAGCTGCTGGGAAGAAAATGGCTTTAGCTAAAATGCTACGATGGATCTACGGATAGAGGCTGTCAGTCAGCTATACTCCTTGCAGCAAGCAGGCTGTTTCTTGAGGAATAACCCTGGAAGGAGGGTCTCTTCCATGGCTGACACAAGGGGTGAGAGGAGATAGGAGTTAAAGGCGAATATAGGGCTCCGGATGGGTGACTAGACATTTCCAGATGTTTTAAGCATAATAGATAAATGGGCTGTGGAACATCTGCCATCACCAAATAAACCCTGCTTGGAAGCAGAGCATGTGACAAAGCCTTTAAAGCCTATGATTTGATATTCATACTTCCGGTACTCTGTACAACATCGTGTGTCACGATGCAGCCTACACTCTAAAACCACTGCTCAAGCAACTTCTGAATGACACTAGGATTTAAAAGCTTGATGACACAATGCCATTGATCCAAAGCCTTGTGTCTAATGGCTTTTAAAAAATTCTTCTTTTTTATTTTATTTTATTTTTTTATTAAATCAATCGCAGGCTGGGGAAAGGATCTGAGGAGAAACTTCTCTGAAGAAGACAGGCGCTCAGCCTACAGATACGTGAAAAAATGCTCATCATGTTTAAGCATCAGAGAAATGCAAATCAAAACTACTTTCAGATATCATCTAACTCCAGTAAGATTAGCCTATATCACAAAATCCCAAGACCAGAAATGTTGGCGTGAATGTGGAGAAAAGGGAACACTTTTGCACTGCTGGTGGGAATGCAAATTAATATATTCCTTTTGGAAAGATATATGGAGAACACTTAGAGATCTAAAAATAGACCTGCCATTCAATCCTATAATTCCCCTATTAGGCATATGCCCAGAAGACCAAAAATCACATCATAACAAAGACATTTGTACCAGAATGTTTATTGCAGCCCTATTCATAATTGCTAAATCATGGAAAAAGCCCAAGTGCCCATCGATCCATGAATGGATTAATAAATTGTGGTATATGTATACCTTGGAATTTTATGCAGCCTTAAAAAAAATTCTTCTTGTAGCAATTCTTCAATGTCTTGTGTTTTTCTCATTGAGAATTCTGTCTAGCTTTCTGCCATAAATTTTTAAGTCTTCCCTCCTTTCCTCTTTTTTCCTTTTCTTTTTGTTTTTTTGTTTGTTTTTGTTTTTGTTTTTGAGTCAAAGTCTCACTTTGTTGCCCTTGGTAGAGTGCTGTGGCCTCACAACTCATAGCAACCTCAAACTTCTGGGTTCAAGAGATTCTCTTGCTTCAGCCTCCTGAGTAGCTGGGACTGCAGGCATCTGCCACAATGCCCAGCTATTTTTTTTAGAGACAAGGTCTTGCTCTTGCTCAGGCTGATCTTCTGAGCTCATGTGATCCATCTGCCTTGGCTTCCTAGAGCACTAGGATTACAGGTGTGAGCCATTGTACCCAGCCCCCTTTCCTCTTTTTTAATTTTAAAAAAGAGTTTGAAATTTTATTGAGGTATAATACATGTACAGTAAACTACATGTACTCAAGTTACCTTTGTGCAATTACAAGAGATATAAGATGCAATGCAAGATAACAAACATTATTGGCATATGTTGAGTATTACAATTTTATTACAGTTTTTTTTCCTCTCTTAAATTGTGTATACATTTTTTGGCACCCTTTGTATTTAATGTGTAAAACTGCACCAATTTTGGCATATATACATATGTGTGTGTGTATATATATATGTACCTCCTATAACCACACCACAATTATGATAAAAAAAGGCTTCCATCAACTCAGAAAGCGTCCTTGTGCCATTTTATAATGTATCCCTCGCTCTTTCATTATTACAGGTTTGCTATACATTAGTTTGCATTGTCTAATTTAATACAATAGAATCATTTGATAGCTACTAGTTTTATTTGGCTTCTTGGGCTTAGTATAATTATTTTGAAACTTCTCCATGTATCAGTAGTCTGTTCCCTTTTATGGCTGAATACTATTACATTATATAAATTCACCACAGTTTGTTTATGTTAACCTATTGATAGACATTCAGGTGGATCACAGGATTCACTGTTTTATACAAACAGTGCTACTATGATTATGTACAACTATTCTTGTGTATATATATTTTCATTTCTCTTGGATGAATATTTAGGAGTATAATGGTTGGATTATAAGGTAGGAGTATGTTCAATTTTTTAAGAGATTGCCGAAATGTTTTCCAAGGTCGTCATACTGTTTTATTTATTAAAATTAGTAGTATATAAGAGTAATAATTTATCTACATGTGTTAACATTTGAAATTACCTTTTTTCTTTAACTTTAGCCATTCTAGTCAATGTATAATTGTATATCATTTTGGTTTACTTTGTATTTTACTAATGACTAATGATGTTAGACTTTTTTTTTTTATATGCTTATATGCCATGCGTATGTCTTCTTTGATAGAGTGGCAGCTGAAATGATTTGCCTCTTTTAAAAAATTGTTATCTTCTTCTTTTTTTTTTTTTTCCACTTTATCACCCTCAGCAGAGTGCTGTGATGTCACAGCTCACAGCAACCTCCAGCTCTTGGGCTTAGGTGATTCTCTTGCCTCAGCCTCCCGAGTAGCTGGGACTACAGGCGCCCATCACAACGCCTGGCTATTAAGTTATCTTCTTGCTATTGAGTTGTAACAATTATTTATTCTGGATAAAAGTCCTTTGTCAGATATAGGTTATGCAAATGCTTTCTCCTAATCTATAATTTGACTTTTACTTTCTTACCATATCCTTTGAAGAGGAAATTTTTAATATTTTGTTAAAATTACATTTATCAATTTTTCGATTTTATACTTTATGTTTTTAATTTAAGAAAACTTTGCCTAACTCAAGGTCACTAAGATCTTTCTTTCTACTTTTCCAAATGTTTTATAGTTTTATCTCTTGCAATTCAGTCTATGTTTTAAGTAAGCTAACTTTTGTTTATGATGTGGTGGATTGAGTTTGATTTTTTTAAATATGGCTATCAAACTGTGCCATAAAAATTTGTTGAAAAGACAATCATTTCCTTATCTAATTCTCTTTGCACTTTCATCAAAAACTATTTGAGCTTGTAGCTATAGGTTTAATTATGTGTTCTTTTCTGCTCCATTGATAGATTTCTCTAACTTTATATTAATTCCCTACTGTCTTGATTATTGTAGATTTGTAATAAATTTCAAAATCAGGTAGTATGAGCTCTACAAATTTGTTCTTGTTTTTCAAATTTGTTTTAGCTATTGCAGGGCTTTTAACTTATCTTGAAAATTTTGGAATCAGCTTGACAATGTATACATGTATAAAAATTTTCTGCTGGAATTAATTGGAATTGCATTGAATCTATAAGTCAGTTTAGAGAGAATTAAACCCTTTCTCAGTAGGTGTTTGGTATATCTCCGCTTCCTCAGGTGATATTTCATATCTCTCATCAATGCTTTATAGTCTCCGGTGTATAGGCCTTGCACATTGTTTGTCAAATTTATTCCTAATTACTTTATATTTCTGATGCTACTGTAAAAGCAGTTTTATTTTAAATTCCCTTTTATGATAGTTTATTATTTATATAGAAGTAAAATTAATTTCTATGTTTTCCATGCATCCTACAAACTTGATAAACTCACCCATCAGTTCTTATATAATAGCTGCTTTAGAGATTCCTCAGAATTTCTACAAAGCTATCTACCAACAATGACAGTTTTGTTTCTTCTCTTCCAATCTGTATGGAAATTTTTCTTGCCTTATTACGGTGGCTAGGACTACCAGTACAATGCTGAATAAAAGCATTGCAAGTAGGTGATTGCTTTTTTTCCACAATCATGGCAAGAAAGACATTCAACTTTTTACCACTAAGTATGATGTTATTTCTAAGATATTCATAGTTGCTCTTTTTCAGATTGAACAAGTTTCCTCTATTTTTAGCTTTCTGGGAGTTTTTATCACAAATAGACATTGTATTCTGTTAAATGTTTTTTATGTAGCTATAGAAATGATCATGTGGATTTTTTCTATTGATATAATAAATTGTATTGATTAATATTCAAATCTAAAAGGAAATTTGTATGATTGTAATAAATGCCAATCATGATGTATTAGTTTCTTTCTATGTTGTTATATTCAATTTACTAAAATTTTGTTGAGAATTTTTTGGTCTAGATGCAGGAGGAATGTTTAATTATAGTTTCCTTTTTATGTAATATCTTTGTCTAGTTTGAGTATTATGGGAAATGCTGGCCTCACAGAGGAGTTACAAAGTGTTCCTTTTGCTATTATTTTTGAAGGAGATTGTGAAGAATTAATATCTTTTTTTCATTAAATTCTTGGAGAATCCCCCCATGAAAACATCTGGGCTTGGCAATTTCTTTTTTTGGAAGGTTGTTAATAATTGATTCAATTTTTTAAATAAATATGAGAACATTTAGGTCTTTTGTGTGTGTGTGTGTGTGTGTGTGTGTGTGTTTGAGCTAGCTTTGGTAGTTTGTGTCTTTCAAAGTTATTTGCCATTTCAAACAATGTGTAGAATTTATTGGCATGAAGTTGTTCATAGTATTTTCCTTTTATCCTTTTAATGTCTATAGGCTTTATAGTGAAGCCTTTTCTTTTACTTCTAATATTGATGGTTTCTAAGTCCTTTATCTTTCTTTTTTTTTCTGATTAGTATGGCTAGAGGTATATCAATTTTAATAATCTTCTCAAATCATTAATTTTATCTATTTTTTCTTTCTTTTCAATTTTATTGCCTGCCACTTTGATCTTTGTAATTTTATTTCCTAGGCTCATTTTGCCCTATTTTTTAAAAAAGTTGTTTAAGGTAAGAAAGTAATTAGGTCCCTGTTATTAGCATGGCCCAAAAGAAAAGATTTTCTGTTCAAATCTACAGTGAAATCATCATCTCTACTGTCATCCTCTTTGCAATTACTGGGGGTTTTATTAGTAATAATATTCTAACTTGACAGCATTGCATATGTTGTAATACAGGCAGAGGCAATTTGCTGGAGAAAGGAGGAAATTGAGAACAGGTCTAAATGAAGAACCAGGGAGGTAACTAGAATCCCACTCAACTCACAATAAGAACTGTTTTATAGGATAAACCTAGACTTCTCCTGGTGGTCTTAAAGCATCACAGGTCAATGGATACAAGCTACAGAGAGGTGGGGTTTACTCTGTCACAGAGTGCTCAAAAGAGGAGCAATCTGTGTGGAGAGGGGCGTGAGGTCCCAGTCCCTGGAAGAACTGGACAGAACTAACAACATTTAAAGATTGGTTGACTTTGTGTGTCTGAAGCCAGGCAGGTACATGATCAGATTCCACTGTCACCATACACCAATTGTGTGACCCTTGGCCAGTTACTTAACTGGAGTCCCAGCTTTCTCACATGTAAATGGCAGTAATAAACATGACTACGTTGTATGGCTGTAAAGATTGAAGGAGATATTACATGAACAATGTGTTTAGCATAACATCTGTTATATGGTATGTGCTCAATATCTTTTATTTATGTATTATTAGCAGTAGAATCTTTTATTTATGTGCTGAAGTTACAACTATATAACTGTAGGATGGGTAGGAGCCCTATAGGCCCTTTAGTCTAAACCATCATTTCACTGATGGGGAAGGTGAGGCAAAAGGAGGTGAGATGGCCAAAGCCACACAGTTTGTCATTTGATAAAATGAGCTCTGGAGCCCAGGTATTCAGAGTCTATGGTCCACTTAACCTCACCCCTCTCCACAGCACATACTCATAGAAGGCTCAGGAGTCAGAAAATTCAGGTCTAAAATGTGGGTTTTCCATTGATGTGTGGTGCCATTTGAGGTAAATTATCCTTCCTCTCCAGATCTCCAATTCTTTATGCATAAAGTGCGGACATGTCAATATTTCTGAAGGCTCTTAGAGTCTGGTTTTGTGTGTTAAACAGGTAATTTAGGTTGATGTGGAAGGAATTGGTCCATTTGAATTGTTTTTCTTGAGCAGGCACTTCCACTGCTTTGCCCACAGTGATGGGAAAAAAATGCTTTTATGTTTTGTTTCGAAAAGGAAATCTATCATTCATTTCTAATCTTGTTTGTTTGCCGCTGTGTTGAGTTAAATAGCACACTAGGCTTAAGGCAGCCACCCAGCTTCCCAGGAAGGCAGCCTGAGAGTTGCCCCTTTGTTTCCCTTATCTCCCTTCTGGGTGCTGATAACACAGCCTGCTGCCTGCTTGTCTCTGTCCCTGTCATGGGCTTAGGGATTTGCAGAGACCACACTGTTTGTCTTGTTCTTGGGATCCCTCCCACCAACATAGAGATAATTACTTATTCCAGCTGTTCCCAAGTTGATGGACAGCTGGCTCCACTTGCCTGCCTAATGAATGTCTGCGTTCACCCACAAAAGAGAAGCAATATTCTGAAAAGATATGTCAATTAACGTGCCTGCCTCCCAAATTTCTTTGGTTGTGGTGAAAGAAATGTAGTGCTCTGTTTGCAAGGTTTTCTTTGTTATCACCTTGAGTGGATACACAGCATATTAGAAACGTATATCTTCCCTCCGGAATGTACCGAGCACCCAGTCTATGTCCAGTGTTCTGCTAAGACTTGGCGCCTACCCTCAAGTAACTCCTTCAGTTGGAAGAGGGGAGGATGAGGAACTCTTAGGCGTAGACTAGTGTTTTAATGAATATAAATTAAATGCTAAGAGTGTATAGTGTAAGGGAGAGAGAAACTCTGCCTGGGGCTCAGGTAAAGCTTCCTGGAAGTGGTAGAATTTATAGCTTTGAAAGATAGGGAGACTATAATTGAGCACAAACGACAATCTGCCTGTCCAAAGGACAGTTTGCACAACTAACTTCTTTAACAAACTTCATAACTAATATTAATGAATGTCAACTTAATGGCGTATTCTCTGCTAACTAGATATTGAAAAGTTTACTTGGGGGGAGGAAAAAGAAGAACCTGGTGCTTAAAGACAGCATGCTTCTTTAGGCTGGTGTACATTTCAGATAGAGAAACTGAGGGCAGTCAGGCTCATGTCAGGTTTTCTGGTGGCCCAGAGGAAGCAAAGAACACAGGACGACTATCTGCCTTTCCAAGTGCCAAAGTAAGGGTTTTCAACCTCAGCACTCTTGACATTTTCAGACAGATAGTTCTTTGTTGTGAGGGAGCGTCTTGTGCAGTGTAGAATGTTTGCCAGTGTCCTTGGCCTTGACCCACTGGACAACCCCTCCCCAGTTGTGACAACTGAAAATCGCTCTAAACATTGCCAAAATTGCCCCTGGCTGAGAGTGACTTTGAGATGCAGCTTGGTATGTTTGAAAGATCATAAAACTGCTACCAATAGGACAAGCCTGACCTCTTGATAGTTTTCGACAAGTCACTTCCAATTTGGGGCTTCACTTTCTTTATTTTGAAAAGAAAGGAGTTGTACCAGATTTATTCACTCATTCATTCACTCAATGATTTCTTAAGTTTCTACATTAAGCCGATGTTCTTCTAGGCGCTAGGAATATAGCAGTGAACAAGAAAAGCAAGGTCCCTGCCCTCCTGATGCTCACATTTGGATTGTGGAAGGCAAATAATAAACAAGCAGACACATAGAAATGTGACAAAATGCCAAACAATGACGAGCTCTGGGCAGAACATACAACAAGGTGATCTTAAAGAAAGTGTCTAAGGGTAGAAAGCTACTCTCTGAGGAATTACGTGGTGATGACTTGGAGCTAAGAGATAGCAGCAGCCAGTTAATGGGAAGCTCAGAGGGAAGAATGATCCAGGCAGAGAGAAAGAAAGTGCATAGTCTGCAAGGTAGAATGAGCTTGGCCTGCCTCAAGGGTGGTGAATACGAGAATAATGCTAGGGGGTGAGCTCTGAGGGGTAGACACAGCCAGCTCCTAGAGGGGCATGTAGACTACATGGAGTTTGAGTTTATTTAAATTGCAATGGATGCCATTGGAGAGTTGTGATACAATCTGATGTGTTTACATAAAGGTCATCCTGGTTGCTTGGGAATAATGGATTTTAAGGAGGCAAGAATAGGGACAGGAAACCAAGAAATGAGGGGTTGCAGAAGGCCAGGAGAGAGGTGGGGATGGTTTCGCCTAGGCTAAATAGATAAAGGAGACAGAGAGAAGTACATACAGCTAGAATGTCTTTTGGAGGTAGAGCCAACTGGATTCACCAATTAGTTGAATATAAGGGCTGGGGGAAGAGAAGAATCAAAGATAATACATAGAGTCAAAGAACTGAATGGATCATTTACCATTTATTATCAGAGAAAAGTAGATTAAAGGGTGAAAGGCAGTAGTTCAAGATAAGTCCAAAATAATTTCCAACTAGAAAATTCAATTCTGTAATAGAATTCAGTATTGCATTTGTCTTACTTTCTCTACAGACTACCCTCTCTCAGTCTACCCCCTACTCCCACAACACATATACACACGCATGCACAAAAAAATCTATAACAAAAACAAGCACGAGACAATGTCATAGCAGGAAATTAGTGTGGTTTCCAAGCTACTTCGTGCGTGCAGAGGTAGTCTTGTGTCTGACAAGCAATAAAGGACTTTAGAAAATCATGTTAGATGAGATCTTGTCAATGGGAGGTTTTGTTATCAAGAAATCTAATGAGGCTTAAAGAAAACTGATAATTCATTAGCATTCTTGGATATGCCCCCACTTTGCTGCGTGGTAATTATTGAGTAGCTACAGACCAGCTCAGAAATATAGTGACAAGGCAGAATGCTCCATCCATCAAATCCCAACAGCTGTAATCATCTAATGAATGCTACATGAATCAAACAGTGGAAAATAATAATAATACTATCTTTGTTCCCACAAGCCTTTCAGCAAGATTTCCAGAGTCTACATAGAATCGATTTGCTGGAAAGTTTGGTTGCTTCCAGGGTTCAAGGCCACAGCTGTCTGACAGCTATTGGACAATGGTCCTCCTCAGACACAAGGCAAGGTCGCAGAGGAGGTGATGATCTTGTGGCTGAGGAGAAAGTACTCCTTCAACTTAACCCTAGAAGGAAAGTGAGGATTGGAGAGTAGTCTCTGGCTCTTCTGTAAGGCTTGAGGTCATCAGGATTCTGGGACAAGAGTGGACTTCTCTGTAGAGCTGGTAAAAGAAAGACTTCCCTAAAAGCCTTAGGTCTATTCCATCTTGTACTGGATGAAAAACCACGTGGTGATAAGCCTGGGACTCGGAAGACATAGGAGCAAATCCCAACTTGAACTCTTCTAATGTAACTGGAAAAAATGACTGTCATTGTCTAAAGCTTAACTTCATAACAATAACACGAAGGCTACTAAAATAGACTCTATATTTCTAAGTTGTTGTGATCATAAAATTGCATATGCTTTATAGATATTAAAGTACGCTTTATAGATATTAAAGTTCTAGGAAATATGAGAGGTTTTATAATTGTTGCTTTGTAAATCAGAAAAATCTTTGGAAAAGATGTACCACTGAATCACAGCAAGGCTTGGATACAAAAAAATCTCATGTTCATCCCCCAATTTATTTTCTTTTTTATTGGCTGAATATTGAAGCCCAAAATTTATATCACCCTAGAAAACATATGGATCCTGGATTTAGAAACTACATTTCTGTGATGTTGGATAAGTGCTTATTAACACAGATGTGTCACCTAACAGGGGCAATGCTTTGGCCTATTTGTAGCCACCTCTGCACTGATAAGAGGTGAGTTTCTCAGAGTTCCTGACAGGTCACCCACCCAATAAAGAGTGATGGAAAGAGGCCCAGGCATCAAATCAAAAGATGGTACCTGCATTCTCTCTGTGCCAGAGATTAGCCACATGACCTTTTATGAGGCTACAATAGTCCAGATGAACAGAGGGCTTTAAAACATGAGCTCCCATTCCTGCCTTCCTGACCTTGTTCTGGTGTAGGTATTGGGGCCCCACTCCCCTTCTCTCCTGAGTCAACCTGGAAGTGGCAACATCCCGGAGAGATCTAGAATAATCCTCCTTCTTAGTCCTGCTATCCATGATGGCCAGATAGATCATGTTGTGTGCTTCCTTACCCAGCCTATAATTTTGACCTTCTTCCTGCTGTGCTTCCCAGCCAGGATAAACAGACATTATGCGCTCACTTTCCTGCTGAGGCTTAGTGATCATCAATACTAGCCATTTTGAGTAGGACTAAATACTCTGTGTCTTGCCATTCCCTTCTATTTGGTTTACCAGATCCCTTTTCTCCTACCCACTCCTTTAATGGAGCAAACTGTCCATCTGAGCTACTTCACGATGCTGCTGCACTTACCTACGTGCACATCACCATTGGCTGGGTGCTTCTGCTTCATCCCACAGGTGGAACTTGGTTCTGGCTGGGCGAGCTCCCGTCAGCTGAGACCCCACATTTCTCTGAACCATCCAGTTCAAACTGACAGTCACCAGTCTCAGTCAGCTAGCAAGTCAGGGAAGCTCCCTGAGTCCTGGCCTGACTCTGTGTCCTCCATCACCAGCTTCTCGCCCGGTCCTTAGCATGGGACCTCAAAAGATCTTCCTCACAATCTGGTTTGGGGAGAGTCATTCTGACTCTTTTGCAACTTTTTCTGGAACTCTACTCTGAGAATTGCCTCGCAAACAAATCAATCTCATTGCTTTTAAGATACGCCTCTTCCGTGATGAAGACGAAGTGTCTTGGCTTTCTCAGCCCACGTCTCCCTTTTGTACTTTCCTCGTATGCCTGGGAGAGTCTGAATCTGAAGGGCAATTCAATGCATTATCCATTCTGAGACAGCTTGTCATTATTGTTCAACAAGCTTGTATTGTATTTAAAATAGTTAATGAAATGCTAATTTGGTCTTGGTCAATCCTTTTATTAGATGGAGCTGAGCAACTTGAGTGAGCTGAACACCATTAAATGTATTCTTCAAAGTACTAACTCATAACAAAGACATAGGCTGAGACTGTGAAAAAACTACAATGCCATCTGAAATATGAGTTTTAGATGAAGAGCTTTCCTGCAAAGCGTTCAGCTGGGAAACGTATTCAATGAGCCTAGCAGCAGAGACTGCAGAAATCATGGGAAGCAGATGGTATTGCAATTCAGATGTCAGGGATTCTTCCTTTTGTGTGGAATGCAACAATTCAGGAGAGCCCATTAAGCGTGGTGCAGTTAAGTTTTTCTATGATAATTATTACACGGGATTACACATTTTACAACAGCTCAGGCAAGGTCCTATGTCTTGGACCTAAGCCACTATGCAATTCTTTTTTTTTTTTTTTTTTTTTTTTTCTTTTTTTTTTTTTAATTTTTTTATTAAATCATAAGTGTATACAATGATATGATTATGGGGCATCATACACTCACTTCATAAACCATTTGACACATTTTTATCCCAGTGGTTAACATAGCCTTTCCGGCGTTATCTCAGTTACTGTGCCAAAACATTTACATTCTACATTTACCAAGTTTCGCAAATACCCCTGTAATATGCACCACAGGTGTGATCCCACCGATTCCCCTCCCTCTACCCACCCCCCCCTTTCCCACTTCCCCCTATTGTTAAGTTGTAGCTGGGTTATAGCTTTCATGTGAGAGTCCCAAATTAGTTTCATAATAGGGCTGTGTAGATTGGGTATTTTTTCTTCCATTCTTGGGATACTTTACTAAGAAGAATATGTTCCAGCTCCATCCATGTAAACATGAAAGAGGTAAAGTCTCCATCTTTCTTTAAGGCTGCATAGTATTCCATGGTATACATATACCACAATTTATTAATCCATTCGTGGATCGATGGGCACTTCGGCTTTTTCCATGACTTAGCAATTATGAATTGGGCTGCAATAAACATTCTGGTACAAATATCTTTGTTATGTTGTGATTTTTGGTCTTCTGGGTATATGCCCAGCAGAGGAATTACAGGATTGAATGGCAGATCTATTTTTAGATCTCTGAGTGTTCTCCATATATCCCTCCAAAAGGAATGTATTAATTTGCATTCCCACCAGCAGTGCAGAAGTGTTCCCTTTTCTCCGCATCCACGCCAACATCTCTGGTCTTGAGATTTTGTGATATAGGCTGCCACTATGCAATTCTTTATCCTCTCTTGATTTCAGTTGACTCTTCTGTAACAGGAAAGCCTTGGACAATGTGATCTGTCCAGCACTCCCTACTTCAAGATTTTGTTGTTGTTGTTGTTGTTTCACTGGCCACTGAGCATCCTCAAACATTCAGCTTATCTCCAAACCAGAGTTAGTCTCTAAGTTAGATGCAGACAGACCTTCAGATTACTCTTGGCAACAAATTCCCCAAGATCTAAATTCTTTATTTATACCTAAAAATTATCAGACTCCTAATAGGTATGATCCTAAGTTTGTTGCAGTTGTTAGGAAGTTACTGTGGAACCAAATATGATTTTCATTTGGCATCTGATGCTTCCAGCCTCAGAGACTGAGCTAGCTCTCCACTTTCATAGCATGATCCTTCCAACTGGAAGACAGATCTCTTACCTCTCCAGAGAACACTGAGGGGGAGAAGTCGAGGACGACAAGCTCCACCACAAACTCCCACCTGCACCTTGGATTCCCATTCTGCCAGGGCCAAAAGAGACTTTGGATGTTTTATAATCTGTTTCGCCCTGTCACTTTACAGTAAGGAAACTGAGGCTCAGAAAGGAGAAGTGATTGATGGTTAGAACATAGCTTGACTCTCAAACCTCATCACATGTTGAAAGGACCAAGCTAACTCCATTTTGTTAAAACTAACTCCATTTTGTCTCACAGCCTTCACCAACCCCACTTTGCCCCACAGCCTTCAATTGGCAGCTACATACCAAAGGTGATAGGCAACCTGCTTCCTCCCCCACCCCTGCTCCAATATGTCTGCCCCAGCGATAATGGCACCCACCCTCGGCCCAAGTAGTAGTAAATCCTTCCCCTAGGCTAATCAGCCCACATCAAACATTGTCCAGTTCCCTAAGCCCCTATCCCCCCTCCCTTTTTCCTTTCTACCCCATTTCCCCGAAAATAAGACAGTGTCTTATTTTAAGGTGTGGTCCCAAAGATGCGCTAGGTCTTATTTTCAGGGAACGTCTTATCTTTCCTGTGAGTAGGTCTTATTTTTGGAGGATGTCTTATTTTTGGGGAAACAGAGTATATCCTTAAAACTGCTCTTCCCACTGCGTTGGGGCTTCTCTGTTCTCCTGCTGTGTCAGGAACGGAGCAGCCCGAGCTTGTGAATAAACTACCTCTTGCTTTTGCATCGGACTTGGTCTTTGGGTGATTTATGAGGGGTACCCCGTGACCTGGGCGCAACAGTGTAAGCTGTTGGATCAGTTAAATTATTTAAATGTGTTGGGTCTCAGTTTCCTCATTTGTAAAATGGTGATAAAAACTACTAATTTCGTAAGGTTTTATAAGGATGGACGAGAAGGTGAAAATAAACGTGTAACAAAGTGCCTAGCATATCTCAAAATATTAAATACAGGTTCAGTACACTTATCACAGTGCTTTGGGATGAAGCCTCTGCCTCCTGCTTCCTTTGATTACACCTTTGTTTTATGGATCCAGAGGACACAGCTAAGGAGAAAAATGCCAGTGTTTTGAGAGTTAGAAATGGTTGATTTTCTTGAGATGAAACACCTAAAAAAACATAAAGTGAGACCAATGGCTAGAATTTGATATAAATGAACTGTCCAAGTGTGAAGACTGCTGACAAATTACTTGTAATTGTAGAAGTCGCTGGAGGAGACATCAGGATAACCTTATAGAAACAGTTGCAGAGGACATAAGAGGGTTGTGATAAATGGAGCACAGGACGTGCAGGGTCTGGAGACATGATTTGGGGAAGGAGAGTGGTCGGGGTGGGGGGTGTCTGGGACAGGCAGACAATGGTGGAAACATTGGTCAGCAGGTCTTAGGCCCTCATATGTATACTTGGAGGAAGGATAAGAGAGAGATGACAGAGACGCAGTCCTAAAGGAACTCGAGACCCCATGGCTTGTTCAGAAGTCCTAAGGGGAAAATGCTCAGTGACCATTGGCTGAAAAGTGGCCCCCTTTCACAGAGGTCAGCCGCCATGTCGGAGCTTTGGTGGAGCACACTTGAAGCAGTGAGCGGGGAAGGGACCACCCCCTTGGGTAGCCCAAAGACTGCTAGGAGCTTTGGTCTTAAATGAGGACTCACATGTTCCAGCCAGATCCCCTCATTGTTCACCCAGACAGACAGAAGTCAGTATACTTTCTGGAGAGCCTGAGTGGGGCTTCAGGCTGAAGCTGAATTTTCTAGATCCATGGTATGAGATGGGGCTTGGACAGAAGATTAAGGCAGAAGATGCCCATTTGGAGAGCATGAGCACACGTATGACCAGCGGCCAGGCTGTCTTGATGCCAAGTGCCCTCATTCCTAGCGTAGGAAGCCACAAATCCCCATGACACTGTTGGGATGGGTCTCTGAGTCAGATGTGGGACTAAATCAGTAGCGAGAAAAGGGTGGGGTCAAGGAGAGTAAGTGCCAGGATCAGGGAAGCGCCAGACCCAGACAGCTGGCCCAGCTTGTCAAGCTCTGTCTCTTAACCGTGCTTACCTATTACCTTCATTGCAATGATCGTTATAGTCTATCTGATACTATCAGGACTGTATGTCTGTCTAGCCCTCTGGACTATAAGATATTTAGGGTAAAGATTTAGAAAAGCAGTGATTCCTAACATTTACTCTGGAGCTATACAGCATGGATTCATATTCCAATTCCGGCAGTCCCTAGCTGTGTGATGTCAGGCAAGTTTCTTAAGCTTTCTATGTCTCAATTTTCTCATCTGTGAAATGGGGACATGACTATTCCTCTTATTGTTGGAGTGAGAATGAAATTATTTGATGACACACTGAATACTGTGTGTTTGCTAAATAAATGAAAGTTTACCTCTGTCTCCATTTCTTGACTGGGTGTTCATTTTCAGTGTTTGGTAAATGATTGTTAGAGTGAAAAATTAAATGACAAGTCTGAGCATCTGTGCTAAGTGTTAGTTGGAAACCTAAATCCATGCCCACACTCTATGACTTCACCTCGACCCAAGGCCACAGTGCTCAGCCATGGATGTAGCAGAGCTGTCACCACGAATTAAAAGGATATGCAGACCTTCCAGCCTGTGAACCCCTGTGAATTATTCCACTCCATCAGGCTGGCATGGGAGACAATGGCTGCTAATCTCCACTCCCACCCACCTGCTTTCCTTTCCTTGTGGGTAGAATCACAAGGGCCCTGCCAGGAGAATATCTGCAGTGCACAGCCTCTTGGGCACGTAATGGGCTCCCAGTGAAGGAACGTAAATCTGTAAGCGAGGGAGACAGATGCTGAGAAAGGCTGAAGCACAAAGGGAAAGGAATCTCCCCATCCTGAACCCATCGCTTCTTAGAGCACGTCTTCACTCACTGCAAAGGCCTTGGTCCTCTGAGTCACTTCCACCCCTTGGGTTCTCCCTTCACTTCACTCCTCTCCTGAAGCCTTACTTTTCTCGTTTCCTCCCAACATCTGCCCCACAACATCTGTCCCCAGCAGTACTACTGAACATGGCTTCACTAAATTAGGAACTTAGTTCCCGAGACTAAGCCTCAGCCTCCCATCTCTGTGGTAAATGTGGATAATAACAGGCTCTGTTGAGGATAAACAGAAATGCATGTGAGAAAGTATTTTAATGAGCATTTAATGTTTTGCAAATATAACTCAAGCATTCAAAATTGTATCATTTAGGGACAGCACCTGTGGCTCAAAGGAGTAGGGCACCAGCCCCATATACCAGAGGCAGCGGGTTCAAACCTGGCCCCAGCCAAAAACTGCAGCAACAACAACAAAAAGTAAAATTGTATCATTTAAATAGCCAATGCCCCCCAATTAATGCATACCCCCCACCATAAAGTATTCTAATGGGGTTGTATACAATGGATAAAGTTCAATTGTATTTTGAATAAGAGTATGTACATCTGTATATTATATGAGTCATTGTAAAGTATTTTCATTTTTTTGAGACACAGTCTCACTTTGTCGCCCTTGGAAGAGTGCTGTGCTGTCACAGCTCACAGCAACCTCCAGGTCTTGGGCTTAGATGATTCTCTTGCCTCAGCATCCTGAGTAACCACAACGCCCAGCTATTTTTTTCTTGCAGTTTGGCTGGGGCTGGGTTTGAACCCACCACCCTCAGCATATGGGGCCCGAGCCCTACTCACTGAGACACAGGCGCCGCCCTATCATAAAGTATTTTTAAAAGTGTCACACTGGTAAACACTACCTGAGAAATAATAAACACATGGAAATGCCAGTGAAGGGGAAATTTCTCAACTAGAGGCTCCCAAACAGGACTCTAGATCAGATTCTGCCTTTCTGTTTCCTCATTTAAAAAAAGGGCTAATATTTACCCTTACTCTGTCTACTTTGTACACGAAGCAGTGTTGAGGGTGAAAGGGGAGATGCTAGTGGGTAAAAGGGCTGTATAAATTATCCTCCACTTTATATAAATTAGAGGTCATTAACATTCTATATCTATATTGCTCTGCCCTCTATCCATTTCTTTCTTTCTTTTTTTTTTTTTTTTTGCAGTTTTTGGCCAGGGCTGGGTTTGAACCCGGCACCTCCAGCATATGGGGCTGGCACCCTACTCCTCTGAGCCACAGGCGCTGCCCCCCCATCCATTTCTTTCCAAATATTCCTTCCTCCCTCCCTCCCTCCCTTCCTTTCCTTCTTCTCCTCCCTCCATCCCCTCTCTTCTCTCCTTCAGTCCCTCCCTCCGTTCCTTCCTTCCTTCCTTCTTTTCTTTCAACTGGAACACAAAATGTCCCTCAGAGCAATTAACTGCTTTCTACACAACATTTTTAATATTTGTTTTAAATTTTAGCCTCTAATTGACTAAAACTCAGAAATAGCACAAATACACACACACTTTTAGAACTCTGATAGTTACTGTTTGAAAGGAGTCAAATACTTAGCTTGAATGAGAGCCAAACAAGGAAACAGTAATAAAGGAGTAACAAAACGGCCAAACAAGTAAACAGAGTGTTTACTCCTATCTCTGGAGCTGGGCCTTAGCTGCTGAGCTGGGACAGCCGTTAGTGCTTAACAGGATTAGAAAGCTTATCTAAGACTCTCCACTTAACAACCTGATTGTTGAAATTCCTATTGGTTTTTCAGACACTGAAACTCCGGTGACCTTTTACCGGCCACAAGAATAGCTTCTTGGAGGTTTTCCCTTCCGAGTGGAGTCAGAATGCATTCAGCACAGCAGTTTGCCACCATCCTGTTTTCTTCTTCAGAGAGAAATGAATATGATTCAAGGTTAAGGATTCCAGGTTGTGTGATAAATGTGTGGCTGTGATCACAGAGATGCAGCCACGAACCAGCCTTAACGTACAACATGATGCTGGAAAGCACAACACCCAGGGCTTGTCCCGGTACAATGATTGCTTAGCTGTTTGAATTTGGATAAGTTGCTTACACTCTTTGAACCACAGTTTTTTCATCTGTGAAATGGAAATAACAATATAAGCCCCACCACCTATTTCAGGTTTGCTAGGAGGGCCATGGGAAATCCTGACCTTTATTAACCAGCCCCCGTGGAGATTTCCTAAATCCAGAGATTTATGAAAATGTTCACACTTGCCAACAAAGAAATTGATAGCTTTGGAAAACTCTTGTAGGAGAGAATGAATAATCATGATGAAGAATTCAGTTTTCAGAGAAATTGAGGATAATTATTGATCAGTTTCAGTCTAAATATCAGAATAATTGCCTGTAAAAAGACAAGCATTTTCCCAATTCTTCTCCAACTTTTCCTATGGACCAAAAACATGACTCCCTTTGCCATTTTCCCATGCATTTCAGTATTGAGGAGAGTTACAAGGTAGCCGGTATCTGCCGGCATAATTGTGAACAACAAGGAATGTTTCATGAAGCTTAAAAGATGCAGCGGTCACAGTCCCTGGACTGCAACGGAGCTGGGGAGGGTCCCGCAGAGGCACTTTGCTGGCTCTGCCAGGATTAGCAAAGGGAACACGCTTGTGTGGGCTTTATCCAGGGGGTGAGATCTGGGCTGGCAGATTCTGGATGAGCCCCTCCCAGAATTTCTGCCCTTTGTCTGAGTTGGATGCCCAGGACACTGCCTCTGAAAAGGCCAGTGAGGATGCTGCTTCCCTGCAAGAGCCACAAGGATTCCTTCCCTCAGGGCACTTGTCTCCGATGCTGTATTCGCTCATTGTGCTGTTACCAGCTCCTCGGCCTGGGTGCTGAACTGAGTGTGTATATTTTGTGTGCTAGCTCATGACATGCAGGGAGAGACAAGCTTGTGGCCAAGCATGGCCTCTGTCTGCAATCACAAGTGTCCACTTACCCATAGCAGGCATTGCAGCTGGTGAGTCCATTGAACAATAAGCTGCTGGAAGTTTTCTTTCCTTTCTCAGTCACTTCTTTCTACCTGCCCTGCCTCAGCCCTAAGACAATTCTTAAGAGAAGAATCTAAACAATGGGTCATAAGAAGTGCATTTGAATCCTTGCTCGGCATATTACCTGCTCTGTCACCGTGGACGATTCAGCCAAGTCTCTAAGTCTCTGATTCAGCCAAGTCTCTAAGTCTCTGATTCTTCACCCACAAAATGTCAATTGTAAGGATTAAACATGAGCATATAGTGAAAACTCTTTGCCCATGATAGGAACTCAATAAAGCTTAAAACAACAGCAATAAAATGATCCTCTAGAATCCCATGATTGTAGTCACGTGCAGAAATAACAGGAGCGTGGCTGGTGGACCGTCTATAAGAAGTGGATGGATGCTTGCATCAGCCCTTTGCAAACAGACTGATCGATGGAGCCAGTGATCAGGAAAATTGAATTCCGCTGAATACACACTGCTGCCTGCCTGGCATCATATTTCAATGAAGCGAAATTGTAAACAGTGGGAGGCGTTTCTGTTGAGCTATGTGTGTGGGAATAGGGGGATTTTGAAATGTCATTTTAAGCTCAAATTAATCAAATTTTGAATAACAAGAGTTTGGAGAAACAAGTTCAATAGCATCTAAGTGGGGAATGAAAGACAATTTAGTCTGAGCCACGAAATAGCCTCAGATAATGAGGACTCTTTGATGCTTCCTTAGGCCTTATTTTATATGTTATCTGTCTTGTTCACTCTGCAAACATTTACTAAGGATGTCCCAGGTGCCATGAATTGTGCTGGGCACTAGGAACACTTGGGTGCAGGGAGACAGACTGTGCCATTAGAAAAATCAAGAGTTCAGTGGGCATTGAAAAGGCTTAAATAGAACCCAGCTACCAAATGAGGCCACTCTGCTCCTTAGAGGTGTGGCTACACCTGGCTTCAATCCACATTCTGTGGCCTGTGATATTCTAAAGCCTTCCTTGAGATTTCTGTTAGAGCCCTCTGCTATGCCAGGGCTCACTTGGCTAAACTCAGACTGTGTAGCAGTGCCCCCAAGATATCTACTTTTTTCAAGATTTTATAGATTTTATTCAGGATTTTGGGCAAGGCATGGCAAGGTCACATTATAGAACAGATGCCCTCCTTTCTTCTTCTGGAGTGATAAACAATTTGATTTTGACCAAAGCATTTCTGACCTGTTTTCCATTGCTCTCGGTCTAAACTTTTACCCCAAACACTCATATTTTTCTAAATAAGTACAGTTTCCTTTCCGCAAGAAGTGCTTGTGGCTACTGTTGACACCCCTGCACCTGTAGGACACAGATTAAATCTCATGGCAGGTGATCTTAGTGCTATTAGAGAAATCAAGAACAAAGGGTCTATCTACCATAGCCTGGGATAGTCGGAGGAGGCTGCACAGGGAAGTGGAGTTCTGGCAGGCTAAGCAGACAGGAGTGAGAAAAACACCCTAGTAGGAGGAAACGGAAAAAACGTTTGAAAGATATTGGCCTGTTACGATCTTATCCTCCCCTCCCACAAAAAAGTGGGGTTTTTACATTCTGCAAGATTGGACAAAGTGGTGAGCAGAACCTCAGTGCCAAATGCAGCCAGGGTAAAAAAGTATCAGTGCATCAGGAAAAATGACAATAAAACCAGGAAATCTGTTGAGTGAACTCAGCCAAAAATTTAGAAGGAGGAGAGATTCCAAGAAAGAAGTCCTGGGCTAGAAACTAGGTAAAGGAGAAGATGCTAAGGGATTGGGAGAAAGTGGCTCTAGAGCAGTGGTTCTCAACTGAGCGGCACATTGAAATCACTTGGCAAGCTTTCAAAACCCAGATGCCTGGGTCCACCTAGTGCTCCTGACTTAATTGGTCTGGGGTGTGACCTGGGCATCAGGATAGTTGAAATCTTTCCAAGCTGCCAAAGCTGAGAACTGTTCTAGGAAATACCCAAAGGCGATGCTAATAACAGTAGCAGCTTATTTTAAACACCTGCTACCTCTACTGTTCGGGGGTGGGGGGGAGGGATGAGAAAGGTGACTTGGAAATTTTTATTTAGGGTATAGGCCTAATCTGGGCAGTATTGAGAGCATAAACCAGCAATCATATTTTCTATTTAAAATATAATCCCCTAGCAATATTTTCAAAGCTTGATCATTGAATGACTTCATTAGAATCACCTGGGAATGCTTACTTTAATGCACATTTCAGAGTCACACTTCAACATTTCTTGAAGTAGGATAGGCCTGAGAATCCACATTTTAAACACGTTCCACAATTCTTATTATGCTTGTTAGAGCTTAGGAATCACTGATCACTGTTCTGTAGCAGATAAATAGTAAATTTTATACCCTGAAGGCTAATAAATGGCACCAATGAGGGTAATGCCATCTTTATTTTTTATTTTTTTATTTTTGAGACAGAGTCTCATCATGTCGCCCTCTGTAGAGTGAGGTGGCATCACAGCTCACAGCAACCTCTAACTCTTGGGCTAAGTGATTCTCTTGTCTCAGCCTCCCAAGTAGCTGGTACTATAGGCACCTGCCACAATGCCTGGCTATATTTTTGTTGCAGTTGTCATTGTGGTTTAGCAGGCTGGGCTGGGTTTAAACCTGCCTGCCTTGGGGTATGTGGTCTGTGCCCCAATCACTGAGCTATGGGCACCGAGCTGGTAATGCCACCTTTAAATGATTACTATGTCCAAATGCTAGGTACATAGATGATTTCATTGTACCCTATGTATTATGTATGTAGATAATTTCATTTCAGTTTATCTAAAGTGTTTAGGTAAACACTTAAAAGTAGGTATTGTAGATAATTGCTTTAAGATGAAAAAAACTGAGAGTCAGAGAAGTTATATAACTTACCTAGAACCATGGAGCTAGTGAGTAGCAAAACCAGCCTTCAAACCATGATTTAACTGCAAAACCACAACGCTCCCTGGGTGGTCATTTTCAAATCTCTGTCAGTAAGACCTCAGCGTGCATCTAGACTCCGACGCATAGGTGAGCTTTCTGGTTGGTGAATGCATCCATGTTCCAGGAGGGTTTCACATCTTCATTTTATAGGTGTTCCATTTATAATAACCCCTTATATTCATACCACTGCAGAAAACATGCTTATATCTACTATTCAGTATGGTTTGGGCAAAACAGACATTCATGATGCACCTGCTGAAGGTACAGGGAATCAGAGGCTTCCAAGTCATTTGAATTTTTTGAAAAAGCCTATCTCTTTCCTAGACAAGGAAAGCCAGAGTTCTATTTTCAATTCCTAGCAATGGATTTTTCATGAATGTATGTAGCAACCCAGGAAGCATCAGCAGATGCACGCGAACCAAGTAGGCTGGCTGCAGGAATCCTCCGACATAGTGGTGCTGGCCCAGTGGCTGGCCCCTTGCCTTGGCATGCATTAAAGCCCCACCTTGGCCACATTATCTGATCTCTGCGTCTCTGGGCCTTCATGGAAAGCCAACCTTGCCCCCTACCCCTCCCTGATTAGTCTCTTGCTATGCTTTTATTATTTTCTTCTTCCCTGCCCTCCCTCTGAAGATAGAGATCCCAGCTTTTATGCTCAGACTTTTGCCCACCTTCTGTGACCCCGGCTGCTACCAATTGCCTACATTGGTGCCTGTTACCTTGGCAACTGTGGTGAAATGGAAAGAGCCCTGGACTTGGAGCCAGAACATCTATTTATGCCTTGGTTCTCCGGTGTAGCCTTGGGTAAGTCACTTTGCTCGTCTGAGCATTTACTGAGAAATCAGAATATAATTCACCGTTTTCTCCAAATACGATCCCTTTGCCCATTTTCCTAAAGCTTCTTTTATAACCTGAAGGAGGGTCATCCTTACCCCTCCATCCTGAATCTTTCCACTTCATTAGCAATGTCTTATATCCAGGCCCATGTTGGAAGAGAGAAGGTTCTTATTTCTCTCATAAACTCATCCAAGCTGCATCAGATCAGTAATTCCTCCTGCCTTAATGAGGGGAGGCAGCTACCCTCACCTCTAAAATCAGGAGATTGTACTAATTGTCCACAGACAGGACATTCAGTAAGCCTGTTTTGGCCTGCCTTGTGGCCTGCCTTGTTCTGCCTTTTCTGAGCATCAGCCTTGTGCTGTGCTCTTTCTTGCTTTTTTGCCTACAGCAGTTATTTTCAACCAGTGTGTTATGAGAGGATTTTAGATATGCTGCAAAAATTTTTTAAAGATCACTAATTAAATTATTTTTTAAAGAAATTCAAAGCACTATAAGTATATTCTATTTTTTACTCTTTTTTTTGTTGTTGTTGTTGATCAACATAATTTAAGGGTGCTGTAGAAATTTAACTATAGGTTCAAGTGTGCTGTGAGATTAAAAAAAAAAAAAACAATCGGGAGGCTGAGGCAAGAGAATCGCTTAAGCCCAGGAGTTGGAGGTTGCTGTGAGCTGTGTGATGCCACGGCACTCTACCGAGGGCCATAAAGTGAGACTATCTCTACAAAAAAAAAAAAAAAAGTTGAAAAACACTGGCCTAAACCCTCCTTGAAGCCTGGCTCCAGGCCACATTGGCCAGCTTTGTTGGTCTTCAGCTTTCACTTGTAACTGATTAAGTAGGTTCAAGGTTCCCTTTGGGGCTTGGTTCTCATTCTGTCTGTCTCCATGATATTTCTGAATAGACCAGTCCTGAGACAGAGATTTGGTGTTTAGTACGGCAGTTCATAGGCCTAAGTCACATTCTCCAAATTAGCTTTTACCACACTGCCTGTTATCAGATATTGTCAGGCCTTCCCTCTGGTAAAGTGACAGTTTTGTTCCTGTGTTGGTTCAATTTACTGTGCGTTCAGCAACATCCAAGAAAACTGTGCTGAATACGAAAGCATTCCCAGGTCATGGGCCCAAATGGCATCATTATGCAGCCAAAACTTCCTTTTTCACTCCTAACCACATCCACATGTTCTCATCCTCCATGTCCCCTAGTCCCATTCTGAGTGTAGACTTCAGGGTGCTGTTCCTTTTTAAATTATTTTTCTTTCCCATCCCCCAACTACTCAGCCTGGTGCCTGGCACAGAGCAAGGGCTCCATGGTACTTGCTGAGTTGAATAATGCCTGAACCCACTAACGACTCTGGTGAATGCAATACACACCCACCACCATAGGACAAAACAACACCAAAAATTGATGCTCAGGGAACTTGGTTCTCATGCTGTCATTTCTTAACTGGCTGATTTTAGATGATTAAAATCATGAGGACTCCAAAAATGGAAAAATACGTCATGTTTGACGTTGGCACATTTTCACCAATTTTAAAAATTGCTTCCGCATCAGCAACATGGCCAATTTACATGTACTTAGGAAATGAGGAAGGAAAGGGGCAGACATTGAACGTGAGAAGGAGAATAACCAGGAAGGGGGTAGGGGGCATCCCGGAGGAAGGAAGGCACAGAAAGAAACAGGAGGAAAGAGGAAAAAGAAAACACAGTCATTTAAGATAACAAAAAACAGGGGAGAGTGTGGAAGAGAAGACAACAGGGTAGATAAATGGCTTCCATATTCAAATTTAGAACGTTAAAGCAGCAAAGGATTTCCAGATTCTTAATGCGTGGAAAAGAGGCACGCGTGGTGTCAGGGCTGGACCGCACGTCTTCTGGTGACATGGGGTAGTGCTCATCTTCCGGAATCAGACACGGTACGTCAGTGGAACATCTGACATAGATTGACACTGTTTTTGAGCTATTATTGGTTTTTATTTTTCAAGGTAAAGAATTTTAAAATGTGTAAGTTTTAAGACCCCTCCATGGTGCCTTTCTACATTTTGCGTTATTGGGCGCCCCTGCCCCTATCCCTATCACACTTTTCCTGTGGTGAAGACCACAGGAAGGGAGGACGAAAATCATCAGTTTCTGCCCCACGACCCCTTCTTTATTTCTCCTTTTCTACCTTGTGGTGGTCACTTTTTACCTTGTAGTATTCCTTCCTGTCACCTTTTTTTTTTTTTTTTTTTGGTCTGTCTTGTTTTCCTCACTAGTTTGTAAGCCCTTTGAGAATAGAGACCTCATCTTGTTATTTCTGATATGGGGCCAATTGCATTAAATCAGGAGACGTGGCCTAGAGGCAGCTTTGACTCTGCTAAGCCTGAGGATCAGTTTATTCATGCTGAAAATAGTTTCTGCACTGTCTACTGTAGAGGATGCTTGTGATCCGCTTGTAACCTTGCAGACAGTCACAACAGTTCATTTGAAAGTTGTACATGGGTAGGTAGTGCTGCTGTTGACCTCTGACCTCCGCTTCCCTTGCAGCACTTAGCATCTAGCCTCACACAGGGCAACCACTCTGTAGATTCATGTTTGTTGGATGAACACATAGCAATCACATTAGCATCTTCCATTTTAAACTAGACCCTTCGCCTTCCAAAATTAACAAAATCTTCTGTTTTCCTAAGCTTTGGTGATGAATCTCAAAACTACATTTTGTATGTTTATTTTAGTCCTCCAAGATTCTGTACTTTAGAAAAAGCCTTCTACATATCCATGCTAGCAGGGGTCTGGAGTAAAAAAAATATACCACCAATATACTGTGGGAATTCCTATACCCCAAGATTTTATATAAAATGTTTCTGTGGTCAAGCTCTGGGGAAACCTACCAAAAGCAACTTCAAAGCTTCTCTGGTGGGATATGTCCACAACCCAGACCACATCTAATTTCTATCCATCACCATGATACCAGACAAAGAGGGTTTGGGTGCCTGTCACTGTCAGCCAATATGCAGACATAGGGATAGGTCCACCAAACTTTGTTAGAAGGCCAGCAATTATGGAGAACAGTGAGAATAGCCTCTCCAAGACTGTTCTGTTCTTCTATTCCCAAAACCGTAGTTTTATACATGAAAGTTAAAAGCAAGAATCATACTAACCCTTATCTTAAACAACAGTAATTAAGACTTATCTTAAAAAACAGTAATTGCTATAACTTATGACCCATAATAAGCAATAATTGGCATAACCCATAGTAACATTTCTAATTCAAAAGTTAATCTCCTAAATCAATTGCCCTAAACTACTCAATATATACACTTTTAGATTACAGCTGAGTTTACAAAACAGCAAGAATGGGAGACATGAGAGGAAGGTCACATAGGACCTAAACAGGCCAGTCCAGCTGTGTCGTCTTAGCCCCAGCCTGGCTCACCCCATCTTATTCTCACTACAGATGTGCTCTCCCATATGGTCATTGAAAATGTACTCACACTCAAAAATCATAGAATACACAAGAAAAAAATGAGAGCAAATAGACACAACAAATAGGAGAGTTTGCAAATCAAGAACTTAAATGATTAAAGATGTAAAACTATAATCAAATCATGAGAAAAATTACACTCCATGAAAAATAAATAGGAAGCTTTGAAAGAGTCAAATGGCATTTCTAGAAATGAAAAAACAAAATGACTGAAATTAAAAACTTGTCAAACAGTTTAGAGAGCAGACTAGATATAGCTACAGGGAGAATTAGTGCTTGGGAGTCATATTTTTTGGATATTAGAATGCAGACAGCATTCTTTTACTTGGAGTTCAAAGGGCAAGAAGAGAAAATGAGAAGAGTCAATATTCATTGAAGTAATGGGTGAGAATTTTCCATAGTCGAAGACACAAACTCTCAGATTGGAGATTTACAATGCAGCCAGAGCAGCAAAAAGGAAAATAAATTCTCACTTAGATACTTTGAAATGAAAGTGCAAAAAAAAAAAAGAGGAGAAGATCTTGCTAGGAAAAGTTGCCAGAGTGAAAAGAGAGATTATCTACAGGAAAACATAAATTGGATAAACAATAGACTTCTTAGTAATAAATTCTGAATACTAAAGACAATAGAAAAATATCTCCAATATGTTAGAGCAACGATATACAAGAAAAATGATAAGAAAATATATAAATAACATGTTATCTACATTCAAATAAGGACAAACTATTAAGAAATAATAATGACTAATTTGGATGTTTAAAAGAGGTAAAACCAAATTGCTGACAATCACAAATATAGGATGTAGAATGCGGGTTATTGAATTATTGATGTTTTTTCTTATGGGAGCCAAGGAAGAGATTCTGATTAAATGGAGGTCATTTTTAATGTCAAGTAGGTGTATTAAAAATTTAAGAGTATAGCCGGGCGTTGTGGCAGACGCCTGTGGTCCCAGCTACTCGGGAGGCTGAGGCAAGAGAATTGCTTAAGCCCAGGAGTTGGAGGTTGCTGTGAGCTGTGTGAGGTCACGGCATTCTACTGAGGGCCATAAAGTGAGACTCTGTCTCTACAAAAAAAAAAAAAAAAAATTTAAGGGTAATACCTAAAAGAAAAGAGATAGAAGGTACAAATACAAATTATTGGACAAAAAAATAAAGTTCAATGAATCAAATGAAAAATAAATATTTCATATGTAATGAGAGTATTAACCGAAGAACCACATAATAATAACACATTACAAACCTCAGAATAGCAGTTACTTGTTAGAATGGAGACTTGAGAGTTTGGAATTCTACTGGAATATTATATGGGGTAGGGGATAAATATGGCCAAAATTAACATTTATACTAACCAGGTGGAAGTTTTGTAGGAGTCTGATGGTCTGATATATTATTTATTCCATTTTAAAACATAGCTAAACATAAAGAAGCAGATAGCACCAGGTTAGGAATTAGGAAGTCCGGATGAGGTCCAGGCTCTGTTGCAAACCTGCTCTGACCTTCCTCTTCACTAACCTGTTAGTATGTCATTGTTCTCTGTTGTAGAATTAATGTACTAGGGTAGATAATCTCTTAGTCACAACTTTAGGCGACTCTCCAATCATCTCTTTATTTTGATTTGCTCCCTCTTAGAGCTGAAAGGAAATATGGGTATTATCTAAGGATGACCTCAATCTCTCTAATTTTGTAGAGGGAAGACTGAGGCCCATAGAGGAGGCATGTCCTCCCCAGAGTCAGAAAGATTTGGTCTCCTAAGCCCCAGTTCAGGCTGTTTCCCTGAGCTCTGAGACTTTGTCTGCCTCTCAGTGGTGGTCTGAGGACAAAGAAGAGAATGTCCACAGTGGGGAAGGCACCAAAATAGATGAGGACAACCTATTAGCACTAAACACTAGCTAAATGAGATCCAATATTATCCTTTATTAAGTCAAGCTGAGAAGTTGAATGCAGGGGGTGTTTTATATGTCAGCACTGTACCACTTACGAATGGACTGATTAATAAATAAACAAACAGATACTAGGAAATCAGGCCTGTTTTAGTGCTTCAAATTCACAATAACACCCTGTTAACATGAACTTCAAGTATTAACACTAATAACCACACTAATCACGGGGATGAAAACTCCAAATTAATTCAAATGCTGCTCAATAGACCATCACTGCGTCATCAGTGCCTGTTACTTTTTTATCTGTTCAAATCTCCATGCAGTAATTAAATCCATTAACATGTAAAAGCAGCTTTTATTCTGAAGGAGAAAAATGAAAAAGGAGGTGAATAACAAACATCCTTGCTGAGAAAACTGTAACTTCTCAGAACTTCCATTATGTCCAATTTCTGGGACCTTTCTTCGGAAATATTAACTCCCCTACTCCAGGCTTTGCAGCTGGACCCATAGCATTTTTCACCAAAAAATAAGACCTAACTTAATGAATGGGGCAATCATAGGATTTAGAAGCATGCAACTTATCCTGGGGTTGTGACTCTGCCTCTTATATAGCTGTAAACACTTGGTCTTGTAAAACATATTATCCCCCTTCCCGTGGTCCTTCATATTTCCCATTTGTGAATCAGGAATGATATGTGCTCTCCCAAGCGGGTGTAGGAACCAAAGGAAATGATGAAAGTGAAGGTGCTTTGCAAACACCAAAGCATTTTGTAAAATGATGTTCATAGTACAACTTACATTTATATTGGCAGTGAGATGTGGGAATATACAAGGGGAGAAAATGAGATGCATGTCTCGTGCACACTATGGCCTAGTAACATGTACATTTTAAAAGAGGATAGGATCACGACTCTCCTACAGTATAAAATAAAGGCGAACCAAGGTTTACCATCCAATGAGGACACTGGTAGATGTTACAATGAATTCAAAAGCAAACTCGGAGTGTTGCACATTTTTAATCAAATACAGAATGTTGAAATGATTTTACGAAAGGGTGCAAAAGTGGTCGAGATCTGCAAGGCAGTAACCAATTGCATTCCATCAGACCCAGTTTGCATTTCTATGGATAGGAGTTATTTGTATCACTTTTAGTTTTATTCATTTATTTTTATTTATTTATTTATTTATTTTTACAGACAGAATCTTACTTTCTCACCCTCGGTAGAGTGCTGTGGCATCACAGCTCACAGCAACCTCCAACTCTTGGCCTTAAGTGATTTTCTTGCCTCAGCTTTCTAAGTAGCTGGGATTACAGGCAACTGCAACAACGCTTGTCTATTTTTTGGTTGCAGTTATCATTGTTGTTTAGCTGGCCTGAGCTGGTTTTGAATCCACTAGCCTCAGTGTGTGTGGCTGTCACCATAAACATTATGCTATAGGCACTGAGCCTACTTTCAGTTTTATGTAATTTAATGTTTATGTGCGCAGGGATGTGAAATAACCTAGTCAGAGACATGAGGAGGCAGAAATAATCAGAACAGCCCTACATTTCAGTTTTCCCCTAAAGACCCTTGATTAAAAGGATTCCCAATCTACTTAAAGCAGCTGCTTGAATTCTGGCAATTGTACAAACCTCTGATAAAAAGTGGGAAAGCCCTGAGCTGGGCCCCAGGAAACCTTCTCAGCTGCCCTAGCTGTCCAACAAATCTGATCTACGGAATGCACTTGGGCAAGCCTCCTCTGCCATCCAGGTCTCAGTCTGCCAGTCTGAGAAAGGAGTTCATGAGATCAGTTGATCACTGGTCCGATGTGAGAAAACAGTGACATAGCAGACTGGAAACTGCTTTATGCAATTGACATGGTTAACCCTCCAGGGAGGAATAGTCCCGTTATTGTTATTTGAACACCTTGGTCAGGGAAAGAAGCACATGGCTCTCCAGCTGCTTCACCTCCTAAAATACATTTGCTTAGAAAAATGAACGAAATAAGAATCATTAGGAAGAGACAATGGGAAAAGTATTGATGCATGTTCATGCATAATGGGGGTTAATCTTATATGGGATTTTGGATGAGGTTAACATTTAAATCAGTGAACTGTGGATAAATCAGATTATTGTCCTTACTGGTGGTGGGCCTCATCCACTCTGTTGAAGACTTAAATAGTACAAAACAGCCAGCCTCTCAGGCAGGAGGAAACCCTCCAGCAGACCACCTTCAGATTTCTTCTGTGCCACACACTCCCCTGGGTCTCCAGACTGCCAGATACTCAACTGAAATGATAACCACAGCTCTTCCAGTCTCTGCCTGCCACCTTCAGACTGGAACTGTGCCTTCGGCTCTCATGGCTCTGTAGTGTGCCATCCCACACTATAGACTGTGGACTCACCAGTATGTATAATCAAGGGAACCAAGCACTTTATACTGTGTAATACATACATATACACATCTAAATACATGTCTATGCACACACACACACATGCACATCCTATTTGTTCTGTTTCTCTGGAGAACCCTTCTATCCACCCAGATGGGAGTCACTACTCAAGTAGTAGTGGGTAGATTTAACTCTGATCATGGGCACTGTATGAAGCTTTAGGAATGTGTTTTACAATGAAATCCTGGGAACCCTGATATGTGGGAAGAAACAAAGCCTGTTAGTATCCCAGTGGCCATGAAGGTTATCCCATGGCGCCTGGCATTTCCACCAGGGGCCCTCAGCTCTGCTTTGGAACCACTGCCACCCTCTCTGTGAATAAGGCATGTGAGACAATGTCCCTGGCTTTCATGACAGGTGAGCCATGAGGAAGGGCAAGGATAAAGGCAGGGTTGTGCCCAAGCTATAAAGCTCCTGGGATAAGAAACAGCCTTTTGTGTGTGTGTTGTTATTTATTTTTTAGAGACAAAGTCTCATTATGTCGCCCTCAGTAGAGTGCCATGGCATCACAGCTCACAGCAACCTCAAACTCTTGGGCTTAAGCGATTCTCTTGCCTCAGCCTCCCAAGTAACTGGGACTATAGGCACCTGCCACAACACCGGGCTATTTTTTTGTTGCAGTTGTCATTGTTGTTTTTGGCAGGCCCAGGCTGTGTTCGCACCCACCAGCTCCTGTGTCTGTGGCTGGTGCCCTAGCCTCTGAGCTACATATAGGTGCTGAGCCAAGAAACAACCTCTTAAGATGAGGCTTAGTGCCATCTTTGCCTTGGTTCAGAGTGAGGCTACAGTAGTATGTGATATTTCACTGAGAGCTACTGATGTGCCAGGGATTGGGCTAAGTAACACTTCACATACATGATCATGAAAGATCATCTCAGCTATGCTGAAAGCTAGAAGCATCATCCTCATTCAACAGGTGAGGAAATAAGAGCTCAGCCCAATAACTTGCCCTAAGTCACTGAGCCTCTAGGAAAAGAAGCCCCAGGGAAAGCGTGTGGCTGAAGACCAAGGACCATTGAGGAAGAAAGTAAGGACAGCCAGTGAGTACCCACAGAGCTTGGAAAAGAGGGAGGTAGCTGGAGGTTAGGGAAAGGGACTCGCAGGCAGGCAACTGCCTGAGCAAGGCTTGGATGAGGACCAGCCTCTCTATCTGTCCCTCTCAAAGACTAGCTGCTGCTCACTGTAATCGGTGGTCACTAGCAACATGTTGCCTCCTCCTGATTAAACCTTTTCCGAGTCAGTCGAGGAAGGAGTTACGCTTGGCCAGATACAGCCCCTGTGGACTCAGTTGGCTAACGCAGAGTGGTTTACTTCAATTTTTCTAACAATTATGCCCCATTTCAGGGACACTGGGGAGCCACAGTGCAAACTCACATCCCCACATGCCCCTATTTCTTGAGGGAGCTCATGGAAGATGCTAAGTGAGGCATGTGATATTAAATGAGTTACAAGATAAAAGAGTTATCTGAAATACTGGCTGGCTTGAAAAGTGGTGCAGATGTCAGGAGAGACTTCCAGCCCTGCCACCTCAAAGCTATTCAGTCTTGGACAAGTAGCATACTTCCTTTCAATGAAAGTGGAGATGGTACCATAAGCCTATCAGAAGTACCAAGTGAAAGGGCCACACAGTAAGTAACATAAGCTTTGGGGATCACACAGTGTCTATTGTAACTACTCAATTCTGCTGTTGTAGTGTGAGATCAGCCATACATGACAAGCAGAGCAAAACAGTTCTTCAGGTGGCCTTGGGCCAAAACTGTTCCCCCACCCCTTCTTGTTTATAGTACTCAAAACAACTGCAAAATAGCTAGAAATGCAACATGCTGAGCTAAACAGGCTGAAACAGCTTGGCTCTGTCCCAGTCCCCACCTAGAAACAGCACGCTGTTTGATGCTCCAGCCCAGTGAGTTACTTTCGCCCAGTGAGTGAGTATAAAACCCACAATGGTCTGCTTTTGTGGTTCCGAAGCAGCAGTCCAAGTTGGGCACATGCAGATGAGACCCTATTTACCTGCCAGCTTCCTGAGCCCGGGGGATCAGCTTACAACAAATCCTAGCTTCTTCTATTCCTTGCCGCCCATAATAAATTGGCTTGATGTAACTTGTTGTATACACGTGTGTTCTGTCTTACTAGACTCAGACAAGTTGGTAACCAGTGGATGGCAGAACTGCCTCACAAATGAGCATGGCTGTGTTTCAATAAAACTTTATTTGTAGATGCTAAAATTTAAATTTTGTATAATTTTCACACTTCATAAAACACGATTCTTCTTTGGATCTTTTTAAATCATTTAAAATACAAAAGGTATTCTTAGCTTCAGGCCATACAAAAAGAAAAAGTGGGCCAGGCATGGTAGCCCATACCTGTGATGCTGGCACTCTGGGAGGCCAAGGTGGATGGATCACTTGAGCTCAGGAGTTCAAGACAAGCCTTAGCAAGAACAAGACCCTGTCTCTACTAAAAATAGAAAAATTAGGTGGGGATTGTGGCAGGTGCCTGTAGTCCTAGCTACTCGGGAGGCTGAGGAGGATGATCTCTTGAGCCCAACAGTGTGAGGTTTTTGTGATCTACAATGGTGCCATGGCACTCTACCCAAGGTGACAGAGTGAGACTCTGCCTTAAAACAGAAAAAAAATTGGGCAAGATTTAGCCACTGGGCCAACTTCTGCCCTAAAGTGTTATATACATGTAGAAAACACAATAAAGAAGGGAGCTTTTAAAAAAAAACAAAGAAGGCTATATTTTCTTATTATTTTGAGGCTTTTAAAAAGCAATTAATTACTGAACTTTGTGGTGCTAACATGAAGGGACTGTAAGTCAGGGAAAAGAGAGGCCAATGCAGGCTGAGGCAGCCAGGGGAGGAATTCATGTGACTTGTGTCAGTGGCTCCCCAGTGTCTCTGAATTGGGGTGGAGTGCTAGTCTGACCTGGAAGGGGGAGTGGAGTTTTAATAAGTGATGCCAAGATGGAAGGGTGGGTATTGAACAGAGGAAAGAAGAGCAGAGGTCACAGAAGGGTCAGTGAGACAACCTCACGGAAAGCAGCCAGAGAAATGTGGTATAATGGGCAGTGTCAGGGTGCCCCCCCTCCCCACTCCCAAGCTCCTGGCTCCCATTCTAGAGCTCAGCCCATGTTCCAGCTGCCTGATAACCTGTGTGAACAACTCAGAAAATTTAGCAGTGCTCTGCTCTGGGAGAACTTATCATCACAATGGGAGATATAAAGGCATTCTGGAGAACGTTATTAAAAAATATCCTAACAACATGAGAGAAACAATAATGACATAATAGTGACCTTTGATTGAGTACCTACTTAATAGAGCATTAAGTATTCTGAAGACATTACCTTGTTTGAGACTCACAATAACCCTTTGAAGAAGGTTGAGTTAACCCCATCATTCCCATTTACAAATGAAAAAAAAGAAAAAGTGGAAGAATTTCCAACTAGGCTCAGTGATCCTTCTTGACCATAACAAACATCTGCATATTGGTTTCCAAAGATGTTCAGAGGGGTCTGAGAGCAATGTGGCAAGTAATGATCTAAGGGCCATGGTCATTTGGCCTCCGAGGCTGATAGAGTATGTCCCAGGTGGGGCAGCTAGAGTGTCTGGAGGGAGTAGCACAGTGGTGGTCTGTGTGGGTAACACCACTCTGGCCTGCCTGTTTATAGTTACAGACTTTTTTCATCTATTGGGAAGCCTGGAGCAGTTCATACGAATGATTGCAGATGCCTTGCTGGGAATAATGCTCTAGAAGGAGTCCTAGGAGCAGCCGTATGGGAGTTAGGAATAATTAAATAACATTTCAGCTCTCCCGAGAGAGTCATTGGACTAAAACAAAGAAGCAAGCGAGAAGAGGAAGTTGAGAGTTATTGCGCTTTGTTAATGGGACTTTAATCAACAGACTCCCACCCCTCCACCACCAGCAGCCGGTCGCTGCAATCTGAGGAGACTGTATACTCACAAAGCGCGCATTCAAGTGCCATGGAAGCCGGCACAATGCAGCAATCAGACAGGCCTCAGCTTCTCCGTGGCACTACACCTGCACCTGTTACCATGGCGGGAACTGATTTATCAGCCCTTAGAAACTTACATAATGGAGGAGTTTGTCTCCCATCAGTTCTCTTCCAGTCTTTGGGGGTAGCGACATATAAGACAATACCCACAGCTAATAAGTCTCTTTTTCTGGAGAACCATTAAGCCCACGTGAGTCTGGGCAGTTGTGGTGTAGCACATGGAAGCAACATGACTGACTCCCTTGGACTGTGAACCAACCCTAGCCCTGGGTGTGGGGATAGGGGTGGTATGAGTGGCTGTAGCTGGAACCAGGGGGATGGGAGCCACATTAGCATCCACCCCATCCACTGTTGGGGAGAATGCATGAGCTGGCTTGTCAGGTGCGGAAGGAGGCTGAATGCTTTTTTGATTGCTATAATTGCAGCAAATTGGACGCTTGAGAGCTCATCTTTAATGAGAAGAATCTCATGAATGAGACTTAGGGAAGAGGCCCCTCTTCAGATCCCTCTCCTTTGTCCCATGTGTATGAAGTAATTCCCCAGCCATTATGGACTGTGAATGGGTGACTAATTTTAGTTGTGTGAGCCAAACAAAGACCCTGGTTGGTAGATCCGGAAGGTGATTCATCTGATATGATGTTTGCATGGTGAAGGCTAAAGGTCTTGACAGGAGCCCCTGGCTATTTCAAACTTTCCTCATACAAACAGTTGGACAATTTCTTAAGTGATCATGTCATCACTGGTGGCAAACATGGACTCCATTACTCCTTTTCTGTTTTGGGTCCTTCTTCTGTCTCTTTGGGTACGGGTATCCAGGGCCTCCTAACTGGGAAGAGTTAGGAAGGCAGCAGTCAAGTCAAAGTCAGGGCTTTTTTGACCCAAAGTCAAAAGCCATAGAGACCCAACATAAAACCAAGCTCAATAATCTTTTAAATCTTTGGGGAAAAAAGA
Organism: Nycticebus coucang; assembly: GCF_027406575.1. Lineage (NCBI taxonomy): Eukaryota > Metazoa > Chordata > Mammalia > Primates > Lorisidae > Nycticebus > Nycticebus coucang. Next base: position 86,512,729 of record NC_069795.1, read on the forward strand.
CAAAAGTTAGAACTTCAGAACTTGAGTGGGAACAGAAGTTTAGGAACTGTTGAGGGAAGCTGAGCATGCTTCAGTTCCTCTCACTGGCTTGCTCACAAGTGAGATGGGCTTGTGGAGCTGATCTATAGGATCTGGGCATTTGTTTTTTTTACAGTCTGCCATAACAACCAAGAGAATATCACACTTGATTCCAAAACTGGCTTTGCTTACTTACTATTTGTTTACTTACTGTAGGTCATTGTGCCTGGTAGGGCCTTAAAGTGACCGACTTGTCACTGTGTGTCACTAGAAATTTTGTCTTAGCACTAGAAATCCTGCATCATAGGAAACCAGGATGATTAGTCACTGTATTGAACCCATGATTTCTATCTGGGAAATGAGATTAGCTAAATTATTTCTGAAGAGTCTTCCAGCAATGGCATTCTAAGATCCTGTGAGTTCTTTCCCCATCTCCTAAAACCTCTCCATCCTATTCTGAATACTAGCCTCACCACTCCTGAAACACAGTATGTTTGTTATTCATCCCCAGCATGTTTTCTGTGCATTTGGTCCCACTATTCTCCCTTCCTGGAATTTCCTTTTCTACCTGTCTTCCTAGCAAACTTTCATTCATTCTTTAAGGTCTCATATACACATTACACCTATAGATAAGGAAACAACATAGAATTATTAGGGGACTTACCCTAGTTATTGAGTGGCAGAAGAGGAATTTGAACTCGAGTGGTCTAGCTCCAGGGGCCACACTTTTAATTGTTCCACTCTACTATATCCTGCACAAACCTTTCTACAGCATTGCTACAGTGTATTGATTACTTATTTGCACACTTGTCTTCCATACTAGACTGAAAAGTATTTGAGAACATCTCTTCTTCTTCTTCCAGAGACTAGATAAAGGACAGTGTTGGAACATGGTAGACGCCCAGTAATTACCTCATAAAAGACTGAATATACCATGGGATCAGAGTAAGAGTACAGGGCCAGCTGGGTCCCGCTGCACTGAGAAACTGTGTCATCCAGATAAGCGGCAGGGGATCTAAGGCCAAAGAACCCATTTTATGTATGCTGAAAGCCATCCCTGAAATCTGAGACCTCAGATTCTAGAAAGTATAGAACTATCACACGCAGTAGTTTTAAAGAGCATCCAACCTCCACATCTGTATAGGCCCAAACATTAGACTTATCCCTTTTCATCTGCTCCACAAAGCCCATATATATAAAAAAGCACCCAGAGGGAGGCACCATTGTTCTAGACTCTGAAAATAGGTTGGTAAAACTTCTGGGTGGATAAGACAATTGAACATGCTCCTGCAAGACAAGCAGGAGTTTTTAGGTAACAGGGGAAACTGTTATTATAGCAGACAAAAAATCTTCAGCATAGTCAAAGGAAAAAATATTGGTGAAGATGTGTTCTATAGCAAGTAATGGAAAAGTCCAACTGGAACTATTTCAAACATAGGAGAATGCATTGACTCCATTAAGTGGAAAGTCCAACATTGAAGCCCAGTCTTCAGAGATGGTTGATTCAGCAGCTCAGTGATGTTTCTTCATCCATGATGTTGATTTTATACTGTAACTCGTTCCTGTCGTATTTGTTGCACAGCTGACAACAGCCGTCAGTGCTATAACATCTTTCAAATATCTAGTAGAGGAAGAATGCACTTCCTCCAACCATTTTGTGGGAATACTGACTTTGACCTGATTGATTCACCTTTGCGGCTGGAAAAAATCCATGTGCTAATTGGCTCAGGTCTGGGTAAGCTGAAGCAGCCACTGTGGCAAGGAAATTAAGGTTAACCTGATTTACTCAGACTCATGGGGGAGAAAACCATAGTATCTATTCTAGTACAGCAGCCAGAAGCCTCAAAGTGCGTTATTCTGCTTCACCAGGGCAGAGTCACAAGGGATAAGAGGGTAGAGAAGTAGAAACTAGGCTGATGACCTTTGGGTATTAAGCAAAAGGCAATCAACATTACTCTGATGTCCACCCTAAGGCACTACCACTGTCCCTATTTAAGCATGTGTCTCTCTTCAGCCTCTTACTGTACTTAACCAATGCAGTTGTCTTCTCCGTGAGCAGAAAAGAGACTCCTTCCTGCCTAAGGACATGGTATCTAGCAGCTACAAGGCCCTCAGGGAATGTATTACTGAAAAAAAACCATCACCCCCCTGGGGCTTTCTTTCTAGAAGTTCAAGAAACTTTAAACACCCTCTTAAGTTTCTTGGGTAACCATGAAGCTTGAATGTTAAAAGTGGAAAAGCCTGGGCCCAGGTCCTTGTCCCTCTCTTCTCCAACAAATTTGGTTACTGACCTTGTCTAAGTTATTTACTATCTCTGTTTCAGTTTCCTGATATGTACTAAGAGAAATTGATGGTGTCATACTTTTATACTAAAATAACTTAGCAAAGCTGGCACTACAAATCCTAGCATTCCCTTCTGTATAGTCAGTAGAACCTCCATAGACATTGACCACCTCCTCATGTTGATGTAATTTTCATAGACTGGACATGCACTGTACCTATCAGTACAGTAGGCCTAGTTCTTATGTTGATTACCTCCATATGTTGCCAGTTACTGTCCCTTGAGTAGTCAACTTACAGAGGTACTACTGTAGTTCCAAATTAACATTGGCCATGAGTAGTGTTCTGAGTCATGTGAGATTTGAAAGTGGGTAGTGAAGGATGACCATTTTATTTTCTTTATTCTATAATGGTTGATGAGGGCAGTTACAGTCGCAGTCACGCGCATTGTCATCAATATGCTGGCTTGCTTGATTGGTGTAGAATATGACTGAGTTCCTTCCAGAATCCCTCCTTCAACTTCTCTGAGTCCTGGGCAAGCAGCAAACACTACACTATGGGGCGGGTACTGGCTTATCTTGCAGCTTGACAGCTTCACTGAGATTGAAAGAGGTCAGAGGTAGAGACTGCTCTTGCTAATTCTTACAGATTCTGGTTCATTATAGTCTATCCTCCTTAGCTCTACTTTATGTCTATCTTTCCTCTTATATTTCTAGCCCTACCAACTTCAGGGCCAGCACCAAAGGCGGAAACTACAGCCTTAAATAACCAACATAATCAGTTTCCACAATTGTCTGTGTTCTAATTATATCCCATTATATGGTCTTATACTATATCCCTTCTTCTATACTACTCAAAGTGGTTCTGATTCTCTGATTGAACCTTGAATGACAGAAATAATATTTATTGAATGTTTACTATGTGCCCGGCACTTTCTGAGTATTAATTTTCATTTAAACCCGATGAAAACCTCTTGTGAGGTAAGCATTATATCCCTCTTATGTCACTTGTTTTATAGAGGAGAAAAATGAACAGAGAACTTAGATAACTTACCCCAAACCATATATCTCATAAGAGACTGAGGCAGGATTTTACTTCTGGCAGCCAGCTAGAGTCTGCCTTCATCCACCATCTCATTCATAGAATGAGAGACTGTTCTAGATAGCTTTGAATTCTTTTACAGTTTTTAACACTCTATAAAATAGGTTCTGCATTTACTTTTCTTTTTATTTTTTATTTTTATTTCAAATTAATATGAAGGTACAGATGTTTAGATTGCATTGTTTTCACTTCTAAGGCAAAGTCCAAGTTGTAGTTGAGTCCTTCACTCAGCTGGAGTGCTGCACACCCTCACATTGTGCACATTAGGTGAGATCCCGCCAATCGCTGTCCTTCTTCCCTCTCCCCTCTGCCTCTTCTCTCCTCCCCCTTTCTAGATTATATTTGTGTTTCATTTTTCATGTGGGCATGAAGTAGTTTATAGTATATTGGTTTTCACCAATATTGGTTTCATATTAGTGCTGAGTACATTGGATATATATTTCTTTTTTCCCATTCTTGAGAGACTTTACTAAGAAGAATGTGTTTCAGCTCCATCCAGGTAAACATAAAAGGTGTAAAGTCTCCATCTTTTCTTCTAGAATAGTACTTCATGATTTATCTATATGCCAACAGTCTCTTAACCCGTTCATGGGTTGATGAGCACTTAGGTTGCTTCTATGTCTTGGCAATTGTGAATTGAGCTACAGCAAACATTCTGGTGCAAATATCCTTGTGGTAAAATGATTTTTTTGTCTTTCCATTTGATCCTACAATTCCTATACTTAGTTTTTAATCCCTAGAATAACATACCTCGAAGTTGGTCTAAGAGTCCTTTTCTACATCACAATTACCTGGAAAACCAGTTAAACACAGATTCACTAAGCCCTGGAGTTCTGTTGGGGAGACCTGCGTATTTGTAGTTTGTCCAGGTGATTTTGCTGCATACTGAAATTTAAGAGCCACTCACTGCCCTAAAAAAAATAATAGTTCTAAAAATAAAAATGAAAAGTGTGTATGTGTGTGTGTTTGAGGTGGCTCCAGGTCTGTGTTTGAAGTGGAGCGTTGTGCTACAGCCTCAGGTCTATTGTCAAGTTGACACAGGCAGGTTTAGTATCAGAAAGCTCTGGTTGGCTTTGCCTCTGCCCCTCCCAGAAACACCCCTAGAAACAGCTTTGGAGAGTTGTTCGGTGAGACAAGTTGTCATCCACCTGCCGGGTGACAGTGCCAGGAAGCAATTAGAGTGGCAGCAGCCGCAGGGGCAGCAGCTCCATTCGCATCCTACTTCCTGACCAGCCCCCTGTCATCGGCTGGGTTGTTAATTAAAAGTGTCACTCTCTTCTCTCCATGGGCTTATCATTCATTTATCTGCTCTCAGGAAATCAGAAACATGCTGGTTGGTTGCTAGTGGCTGGCCAGGATAAGCAGAGGTTCACTCTGGTGACCTTGATTGTTAACAGCCACTGGAGCCTGGCTCCTGAAAGCGGGGTAGCCCTCAGGCTGCACACATTGGAGTTGGAAGAACCAAAGTGTGACCAGAAAAAGCCTCCTCAAGGCTTTGATCAAGTTATGATCATTAGCAGGCATATAGGCTGATTATAAGGCGTCTGCCATGCAGTGATGTTGGCCTCGGGGCACACACAGTTCTGCCCAGAGCAAGGGAGCAGGACCTTGGGTCTAAGAGCGTCCCTTATACATGGAGGGCATTTAATGGCCTGCAAAGAGCTTTCCTATACTCTGCCTCATTTGAACTGCTGCTAAACAATATTGGGATGAATAACCTAAGGACCTTAGAAACAGACTGGGGAAAATGTTCATAATTAATAATTTCTTCCTATCTCTCGTGCCTAACTTTTTTTCACAGGATGTGTCATTTTTAAAAAAGTGTTTTCCTTTTCCTGGAAGTCATGGGATGAGGCAAGTATTAGATGCCATCCATGTACTAGGTACTAAGTCTGGCAAATCACTTCTGTGGTTCCATTCAATCCTGACAGTGCCATCCAGAAAATATCATTAGCTCTGGTGCAGAGATGAGAAAACTGAGGCTCACAGAAGTTACACAGTAACACAAATCTCTCAGAAATAATCTCAGGAGACTTTGAATAGGGACTGGTGTATCTATGCAAGGCAGGTAGAGTCATAAGTTTTTTTTTTTTTTTTTAAAAAAAAAAGCTTATTACTGTGAATGCACCTTTGTACCAACGTCCTAAGAGGCAACTTCTCAAAGCCAGAAACTTGTCCTAACAGATTTTCTTGCCTGAGTTGGTTCAATCAACAAATCTAGGGAGAAAGGAAACCAATCTCGTATTTCATGCTATCCTGAGTTTGAAATCGGTCTAAATCTGGAAGGTGATTCTTTTTTATTTTTATTTTTTTATGGATGAAAGAATTCTTACAACACTTACATTTATGGCCGGTTTGCCTGAGAGGATTTGGCCAAAGGTTGTGCATAGTTTTTTGCACCAGAAGAAAGAAGAAAAAGTCTCCTTGCTTTTTTTCTTTTTAAATTCCTTTTAAAGCCAAGCCTAGAAGAAGGTCTTGTTATAGGCTCATATGCATATACCTATGAACATGAATTTTAGGTGCTTATATTCCTGTTGGAATATATTTTAGTTGAAACTTAAGTCAGACTCCTACTTAATACAGGAATGACCTCCCAGGTCATGGAGTTTGCTACGTAACCAAGTATCCTCTTCCTTTGCTGGGCATCTTGGAATTATGTAATATCCCATCACTCTGAAACATTAAAACACTGGGTAACGAATCAAAATTATTTATTGCGAGGAGAAATGGTAAACTATTTGTGGAAAGGAACTACATCTGGTTTGTTCACCTTTGCTCTCCAGAGCTTTGACCTGAAACCTAGCACATGGTTGGTTCTCACTACATCATCATTGAGTAAGTGAATAAATTAGCAAATGAATGAATGAACACATTAATAAATGGATGAACAAATTTATTAGATCTCCTGACAACTTTCCCATCACTTGCTTAAAGTACCAAAATGTCTCTAACCTGGTCTTCCTGCTTCCGGGGTCTCTACAGATGCCCCAAGTTAATGCTCCCATCACACCTCTTCTTATCAAGCGACAATTCTGCTCAAAGTGTTCATTAGTTCCCTACTGATGAACTTGGGATGAAAGAAAGATTCAGAATTAAGTGGCTGGACTACGGATCCTGACTCTTTGAATTCTGTTGCTAAATGTTTTTAGGAACTCCTAAGAAAAATATGTCAGATACCAGGTAAAGAATTCTAATTTTTTTCTCCATTCTGCTTGTAGATAAACAGGTCAAAGGAGCTACTTTGCTCCCTATTCTCAAACACAAGTCCGAATCTTTTAGTTTATTATTGCAATAGTGAGGAAAGGCCAACCAGAACTTTGCTAAAGTCAACGACGACAAAATCTTCCTTGATACAGGCTTATCTATCCTTCTGAAAATATAGCCAATCCGTGCTATTGGCTTGATGAAGCTACAGAAACAATGCTTTTCAATTTGTTTTTCAAGGCCCTCCATAGTCACACTGCACATGTGTATCAGAGGCTACAGCCAAACTAACATGGAATTCCAAACCAACCTCCCTTCACCACCAAATGGGTCCTCCCTCACCAGCTAGATTGGTCTACTCAGTTTCTGCTAAGCCCCCAGGCACATTCCTCTCCCCATATCTTGGCTCTTAAGTAACTCCCGTTATAGTTCCTTCCTATGCCTCCTTTGCCCACCGTTTTTCCCGGATCAACTCAATCTCACCTTCCACCCCCAAACTGAACTCTGACTCTTCCTCCATAGGTAGAGGGTAAAATACAGTACTATCTCTACTCCACACTACCTAGTGCTCAGGACAGGTATGCCATGAGTTGATGAGACATACTGGGTTTGGAGACAAAAGATCTGAGTTGGTTGCATACTTCTTAAGTGCAAAATTTTGTTCCACTTGCTTAACATTCTCAAATATCAATTTCTTCATCTTCACAGAATTAAATGAATTAGTGGTACCAAATATTCACCCAATAGGCACTTGCTAAGGGCTTTCTAGGTACTGGATGCACAGTGACTGATACATAGTAGGTGTTTAATAAATATTAATAAGTGTTATTAAATATTTATTAAATGGATTTATTTTTCCAATTAAGGAAAAGAATTCTTAAATGGAACATAGTCTGTCCTATGGTTGAAATGTCTCCTCCAAAAATTCATGTTGAAATTTAGTCGCCAATGTAAGCAGTAATATTGGGAACTGGAGCTCTTAAGAGGTGATTAGGCCATGAAGGCCCTGACTTCATAAATGGATCAATGCTATATCTCAAAAGTGGGTTAATTATCTCAGGACTGGCTTTGTTATGCAAACAAGCTTTCACTCCCTCTTTTGTTTCTTTTTTTTTCTTTTTTTTTTTTTGTAGAGGCAGAGTCTCACTTTATGGCCCTCGGTAGAGTGCCGTGGCATCACACAGCTCACAGCAACCTCCAACTCCTGGGCTTAGGCGATTCTCTTGCCTCAGCCTCCCGAGTAGCTGGGACTACAGGCGCCCGCCACAACGCCCGGCTACCTCTTTTGTTTATTTCTGCCTCCCACCTTCAGGTATGGGATGACACTCATCAGACCCAGTTGCTGGGCTTTTGGAGTTTACAGGCTCCAGAAAGAAAAATATATTTCTTCCCTTTATAAATTACCCAGTCTATGGTACTCTGTTATAGCAGAAAAAAAAAAGAAAAAGGATTAAGACAGTCTTTTCACAGTCTTTTTCCCTTCTTGTCTTTTTTGAGTACTAGACAGAAAACAAAGGAAATTGAAATGAAATTAATGATTTAATATCCCATGTATGTTCCATATCCCATCCATTAGCTATACAAACATATCCTGTGACCAACCACTTTGATTTCTGCTGGATGTACTACTGGAATATCTCGAATATAAATGATAGGTGTATGTATATGTTTTCTTACCTTTTTCATCAATCAAGTGACATTTGTCAGGTAACACTTTATTAAGTCAGCCTCAATGTTTAGCTAAGAGGACAGAAGACTTGTGAAGGACATGGTAATTATCTTGAATTACACAAAAGACTCATGTGAAAATATGAATTAGACTTTGTCTGTGGTGGAGGTTTTAATGAGGTAAATTTCCCCACAAGATATAATAATAAGAGTCAGCACTCCCTTTAAAAGTTTATGTGTATGGGTAGTTGGGGTTGGGAACCACTGAATTAACAGTCTGGGACATGAGACTTTTATGATTCTTGCAGAGATCAAAGCTAGGAAGAAAACAAAATACTTCTTACTCAACAGTGGAGGTTCCGTTGACTTCATTTTAATTGAAAAATCGATTCCATCCTTAACAGAGAAAAACATGCTCTCCCTGAACTACTACACTCCCTGCACCCCAAACATAGTATTGCGCACAAACACATTCAGCTAATGTTTTGTCCTTGGGAACTGATCTTATTTTGATAGGTACCTAGAAAGAAGAATTGACAGCCTTAGCTTTTCCAAGGTGATGTCAAAAAGGAAACTCTAGAAGGAGACACCATTTTAAGTTTCATCCAGGGATTCTGCACTCATCCTGTCTGTTACTATCTGTGAAATCTGGATGATTACAAACATCAGTGAGGACTTTGGGTGCTAAGGCCCCATGAGTCAAACTTAAGTCAGTAATATCAGGAAATGATAAAGAATTGGGCTTCCTTTATAAAGGGTGAGTAAATCTCATCCTTTGTAAAGAGGTAAGGTTTCCTAGATGAAGTGAGCCAGATTGGAAATTTGGGTGGAAATCCTTAAAAGTGAAGCACTTAATATGCAAGAGGCAAGAACCCTTGAACCTGAAGATTGAAGAAGACTGAAAGTTAGTTGGGAAAGGGAAGCCCCTCATAAGTCCTTAAGTTCCTTCATTTTTGAGATTCAAGGTAATGATCACATTTGTTACGACTGTAGTTTCTTCCTTTTTGTGTAGTTATTTTCTTTCAAAATAATTGAAACTTTAGAATACAAATTTGCATTAAGCCATATACCAGAGGTACTGGTCTTAAGGAAATGATGCAGAATAGACAGAGAGAAGGGGGGAAGCCCTTGTGTTCATCTGTACCTGCCACCTTCTGTACCTTCCTTCTGTGGGCTCTGGCACACAGGGTGTTGGCAGACTGCACAACATGCCAAATCCCATCAAGATATGTAGTCTATTTCCCTACTTTGAATAAGTGCAGGCTTTGGGATTGACTTTAGCCAATAGAATCTGACAGAAATAATGTGCAATTTTCAAAGTTATGCCTTCAGAGACACTGAGAGTTCTATTTTTGTCTTCCTAGAAGGCTACTGAGAGACCACCATATAAGAATGCCAGATGACGATAGGGAAGAATGAGTGGCCCCTGGAAAGAGAATCAAGGAGTCCCAGTCCACTGACAGAACCACCTGCCAGACATGAGAATGAGGCCATCTTGCCCTTGCTAGCAAGCCAAGCTTTCCAGCCAAATGCAGCTCCAAGAGGGAGCCCAGCATAGGCACTCCCCAACCAACACTAACATAACAAATATAAATCATTGTTTTAAGCTACTAGGTCTGAAGGAGGCACTCCATTTACTGCAGTATGAGCTCCAGATGATGCCCAGGGGACCCAAAGAGCAACCATACAGAAGACAGAAGCAATAGGAGAGCTCCCAGTACAAGGAGCATGTCCATGAGGATAGAGCCATGAGCAAAGGAAGAAGAAATATCTAGAGAATTCTGCTCTCTGAAAAGAGAAGGAAGGTGATTCAGCAGATATCTAAGAACTAATAAAAGAAGACACTTTCTATCACAATATCTAAGAATGAATGGACTTTCAAAAGGTACTGTGTTCTCCAACGTCAGAGGTATTCAAGCTTAGGCAGGAGGGGTGATGGAAGGGCAGAATTTGAGCACTATGCAGTTGCATGTCTGAGATCATTGCCAATATGAGGCATTTTATTAGGTTCTCCATTTGAGAAGATGGAAGTACACGCATAATTATGTCAATAAATCTGTCGTGTTATCTTGAGAATAGGCCTGGGTTTATCAAAAGCAGAAATAAAGCATATGTGAGAGAGGAAATCCCTCTGTGTGCATAGCTTATTGACATTAATCTGGCCAGACTGGTCAGAGCACACAGACAGGTATTCCCAACAGGCATCTGCGGACTAGGAGAATGAATTACTGGAAAAACATCCAGCTCAAAAATGAGGCCTCTGGGCAGACATTACATCTTTTCTGAGCCTCCTTTCAAGGCCAGGCCCTGTTGTTACCATTAAATGAATGTGCAGCATGATCATAATAATGACAACAACAATAATAATAACTGCAATAGGTAACATTATAACTCCCCATTGCCCTCTTACTGTCTACAGCAGATCTGTCACTGAGATGAGCTGTCTCTCTATTCCCTTCAGAAGGGAGTAGTGAAATTCCAAGGGATGTGTTTGGCCCTGTAATAAAGTGCTTTTTCTTCCAGAAGCAGGTGGACCCTCTTAAAATTTCCTTATAAGAAAGGCTGCAGAATTGATGTATGCTCATTGTTCTGACATTGTAAGGAGGAATTAAACGCTGTGGCATGTTTATCAAAGGTTGTGCTGGTTTTCCTTTCTAAAGGAATGTGGTAAGGCTCTCAAGACTGAGTTTACTCATTCTGAACTCCATATCAACACCCTCACTATGATGAGGAAGGCCCTGAAGTAGAAAATACATGGAAAGAACAATTATAAATTGCATTAACAAATTTATTCGGTTTAGCTATATATATATGAGAATTACGTTTCAACTATATATGATGTACATGGACCTGATGTTTCAATGCAAAGAAAAAGGAACGCAACAAAATATTTCCAAGGGGAAAAAATGGGTGGCAGATAAGCACCATGAACTCAAACCTTCTCAGTGGAATAAAATATCAGAAGTAAATAAATACAGGGTCATCTCTGCATAAGTAGAGCCTATTTAACCAGAAGGCAGGTGGTTCTCTTTTCCTTCAACCAGAACCTAATCTGAGTGAGAATCCTCTACCAGAATCATTGTCTTCTCACCCTGAAACTTGACTGAGAAAAAGAAAGACATTCTGGGAGCATTTGAGAGAATCTTTGCCCTTGACCTTTCACTTGCTCATTGGGTGATCTCAACAAGCTGCCTTCCCTTTAGAATCTCAGACTATCTGTCTATAAGATGAAAAGTTTCTTTCCAGATTTACAAGTTGGTGACATCTGCGCATCTCATCATCTGTTCCATTCTGCTTTGCAGCGTTCAAGAAGACACATACTGAATAAATACAATTGTGTGGTTAGTGACGGGCCATTAAGAGGATGAGGCTGCCCCCTTTCCCACAGGCCTGACACATTTCTCTAGAAACCCACATGGAATTTGACTATGATATGCTGCTTCTACCTTGATTGTCACTCTTAATGGAACTCTTCTGTTCCACGCTGGAAGGGACATGGAAAAGCCGAGGAAAAGATGACCAAGCTTAGGGCTCTGGGGAGGACTTCAAGTGCAACATATAACTAAGGTAGAGCCTGTGAGAGCTTCAAGTGCAACATATAACTAAGGTAGCCCAAATCAGATGAATCACCCAAGCCATGGTTAAGAAACCATTGTTTAGTGGGTTTCTTAACTGGGCACTCCCATAGACCAAACACTGACTGAGCAAAGCAGTCACAGTTCCTGACATAGACACATTTGCTCTGGCTCTCATATGCCTAATCTTCTGTGTAGAAGGATGAGTTGGGAAGGTGCTAAATTCTTAGCAGACCCAATCCTAATGAGATAGGGAACCAGGAGTCTCTGCTTAATTAGGCATCATAAGACCCAAACCAAGGTCTCTGATAAAACAGGAGGTGATGAAGTCAACCAAAACCAGCTAAAACCAAAATGGCCATGAGAAATGACCTCAGATTACCTTCACTGCTCATGATACCCTGTGTATCATGTATTAGTATACTAAACAATTCCTACCAAATGCCATGAGAGTTTAAAACATCGTGGCAACCCCAGAAGTTACCCTATGTGGTTCAGAAAGGAATAATCCTCCCTCTACTTAACATAAAATTAGACCCCAGAAACTCACAAGCTGTTCCTCTCTGTTGCTCTGAGAGATAGCTGCTGCTCTCCTTGTGGAGCAAACTTTCCTCCATTTTTCTTTTTCTTAATAAATTTTTTAAAATAAATTTGCTTTGCTTTACTCTGTTGGCTCACTTTTGAATTCTTTCTCGTGAAAAGCCAAGAACCCGCTTGGCTTTCAGGCTGGACTCTAGCTTAGGGGTCCACTTTCCTGGATCACTGAGATCCAAAAGTAAAACTCCTCTGTCTTGTAAGAATTTCTCCAGCTGTTGAATTCATCACTACTCTCAGTGTGTGCACTGGGTTAGTTCCCCCGGGGTGGGAGAAGAAGTAGAATTTGAAGAAGACCTCTGCAGAGAGTGCTTTGATCTTGCCAATCAGCTAAAAATCCCCTTCTCTTCCAGGAGAATTGACTGAGTGATGAGACTTGAATGGTAACTTCAAAGGGGAGGCATATTTTTGTAATGAGGTATAATTCACACACACACACAGATCTAAAGTATACAGATAAATTTTATCAATTGCAAACGGTATAACCTATGCCCCTATCAAGATAAATCACATTACCAGCATCCTCAGAAGATCTCTCATGATCCTTTTCGGTCAGTCCCTGAACATTCTTCTTCAGCAATTACTATTTTGATTTCTTTCACCATAGATTAGTATTTCCCATACTAGAAATCAACATAAATGCAGTCCTATAGTAGGCATACTATTGTTGATAGCTTCTTTTATTTAATGAAATTTTTGTGTGTATCAATAGTTGTGTGTCACTAGTTTATACCTTTTTATTGATGATATACATTGTTGCATGTATCAATGTTCATTTTTATTGCTGAAAAGTATTCCATTAAAATAAATATATTCCCTGGATAAAGGGCTCAACTACAACTTGAACTTTACCTTAGAAATGAAAACCATGTTTACATGGATGGAGCTGGGACATATTCTTCTTAGTAAAGTATCTCAAGAATGGAAGAAAAAGTATCCAATGTACTCAGCCCTACTATGAAACTAATTTATGGCTTTCATATAAAAGCTATAACCCAGTTACAACCCAAGAATGGGGGACGGGGGAAAGGGAGGGGAGGAAGGAGGGAGGTGGGTGGAGTGAGGGTGATTGGTGGGATTACACCTGTGGTGCATCTTACAAGGGTATGTGTGAAACTTAGTAAATGTAGAATGTAAATGTCTTAGCACAACAACTAAGAAAATGCCAGGAAGGCTATGTTAACCAGTGTGATGAAAATGTGTCAAATGGTCTATAAAACCAGTGTATGGTGCCCCATGATCGCATTAATGTACACAACTGTGATTTAATAAAAAAAAAAAAATGAAATGAAAACAATGTAACCTAAACATTTGTATCCTCATGTTAATATGAAATAAAAAAATAAAAAAGTAAAATAAATAGATCAAAATTGTTTTTAATTACCTTCTCTATGGACAGTTGGAACATTTCTAAATTGGGGCTACTGATAATAATTCTTCCTACCAGGATCATTCCTCCCCTGATCCCTAAACCTTGGCCACCCTCTCCTTGGTGCACCCATGTCACAGCTTCCAACATGGAACACAGAAGTTTAATGAACATTCTTGTATGAGACTTACTATGCACGTTTTCATTTCTCTTGGGTAAATACCCAGAAGTAGAATAATTTAATCAAAGGGTAGTTAGGCTTATGTTTTAATTTTATAAAAAAATTTTCAGACTGATTTCCAAGGTGCTGTATCGATTTTTCTACCAACCCTCTGTGAAATAAATAGCAAAATTTGAAAATTCTATTTGTTCCACATCATCAGCATTTGATGTTGAAAGTCTTTGTCATTTTAGCTTTTCTAGTAGCATTTCATGTGGCTTTTTAAAAATGGCTTTTTTTTTTTTTTTGAGACAGAGTTTCTCACTGTGTCACCCTTGGTAGAGTGCCGTGGTGTCACAGCTCACAGCAACCTCAAACTCCTGGGCTCAAGCGATTCTCTTGCCTCAGCCTCCCTAGTAGCTGGGACTCCAGGCACCTGCCACAATGCCTGGTTATTTCATTGTGGCTTTAATTCACATTTTCCTGGTGTCTCATAAAATTAAACACTATTTCGTAACCTTATTAGAATATATATTTATCTTCTTTTATGAAGTACTTGTTCAACTCTTTTATCCATTTTGGTTCTCTTACTATGATATTTTTATTATTGAGGTATAAGAATTATTTACATATACTAGATACAAACAAGTCAAACAATACAATGTTTTCTCCTAGTTTAGAGTTTTCCTAATGTTTTTTTCTAAAAATACTTTGCCTTCACTAACATCATAAATATATTCTATGTTTTTCTCTGGAACATTTATAGTTTTAGTTTTTGTGTTTATAATCTATTGCAAATTAATATTTAGTATGACGTGAGCCGTGGGTTAGGTTTATTTTATTCCACATAGATAACCATTTTCTCCAGCCACTCACGTTAAAACGATTGTCTTTCTTCCTTAAGTTTCTTTGGCACTTTGGTCAAAAATAAATTCAACATGTATGCATACCTGTGGGACTGTTTCTGGACTTACTATTATTCTATTCCACAAATCTAATCTCTTGGTCTGCCTTTATCCTAGTTCTACAACGTCTTGATCACCAGAACTTTTAGTAAGTTTTGAAATAAGGTGCTATATGTTTAAAATTGATCTTAAAAAATTGTTTTGGCTATTGCAGGTCCTTTGAATTTCCATATAAATTTAAATATCAATTTATCAATTACATAAAAAAAATCTGGGGTTTTTATTGGGAATAAATTGATTCTGTAGATTACCTGAGGAGAATTAATATTTTAACAATATTGAGCACTCCCAAACATGAGCTTAAGGTATCTTTCCATTCATTGAAGTCTTTAAAGCGTTCTTTTGGCAGTATTTTGTAATTTTCCTTTTTTTTTTATTGTTGGGGATTCATTGAGGGTACAATAAGCCAGGTTACACTGATTGCAATTGTTAGGTAAAGTCCCTCTTGCAATCATGTCTTGCCCCCATAAAGTGTGACACACACCAAGGCCCCACCCCCCCTCCCTCTGTGCCTCTTTCTGCTTCCCCCCCATAACCTTAATTGTCATTAATTGTCCTCATATCAAAATTGAGTACATAGGATTCATGCTTCTCCATTCTTGTGATGCTTTACTAAGAATAATGTCTTCCACTTCTATCCAGGTTAATACGAAGGATGTAAAGTCTCCATTTTTTTTAATGGCTGAATAGTATTCCATGGTATACATATACCTCAGCTTGTTAATCCATTCCTGGGTTGGTGGGCATTTAGGCTATTTCCACATTTTGGTGATTGTAAATTGAGCTGCAATAAACAGTCTAGTACAAGTGTCCTTATGATAAAAGGATTTTTTTCCTTCTGGGTAGATGCCCAGCAATGGGATTGCAGGATCAAATGGGAGGTCTAGCTTGAGTGCTTTGAGGTTTCTCCATACTTCCTTCCAAAAAGATTGTACTAGTTTGCAGTCCCACCAGCAGTGTAAAAGTGTTCCCTTCTCTCCACATCCATGCCAGCATCTGCAGTTTTGAGATTTTGTGATGTGGGCCATTCTCACTGGGGTTAGATGGTATCTCAGGGTTGTTTTGATTTACATTTCTCTAATATATAGAGATGATGAACATTTTTTCATGTGTTTGTTAGCCATTCGTTTGTCATCTTTAGAGAAAGTTCTATTCATGTCTCTTGCCCAGTGATATATGGGATTGTTAGCTTTTTTCATGTGGATTAATTTGAGTTCTCTATAGATCCTAGTTATCAAGCTTTTGTCTGATTGAAAATATGCAAATATCCTTTCCCATTGTGTAGGTTGTCTCTTTGCTTTGGTTATTGTCTCCTTAGCTGTACAGAAGCTTTTCAGTTTAATGAAGTCCCATTTGTTTATTTTTGTTGTTGTCGCAATTGCCATGGCAGTCTTCTTCATGAAGTCTTTCCCCAGGCCAATATCTTCCAGTGTTTTTCCTATGCTTTCTTGGAGGATTTTTATAGTTTCATGCCTTAAATTTAAGTCCTTTATCCATCTTGAATCAATTTTTGTGAGTGGGGAAAAGTGTGGGTCCAGTTTCAGTCTTTTACATGTAGACATCCAGTTCTCCCAATACCATTTATTGAATAGGGAGTCTTTCCCCCAAGATATGTTCTTGTTTGGTTTATCAAAGATTAGCTGGTTGTAAGATGTTAGTTTCATTTCTTGGTTTTCAATTCGATTCCAAGTGTCTATGTCTCTGTTTTTGTGCCAGTACCATGCTGTCTTGAGCACTATGGCTTTGTAGTACAGACTAAAATCTGGTATGCTGATGCCCCCAGCTTTATTTTTATTACTAAGAACTGCCTTAGCTATACGGGGTTTTTTCCGGTTCCATACAAAACGCAGAAGTATTTTGTAATTTTCAATGTAGAAAGGTGTGTGTACTTTATGAAATTTATCCCTGAGTATTTTATGTTTTTAGAATGATATTATAATGGAATTTTAATTAATTTCTTTAATTTTTAGAAAGATTATAGAATTTCATTTTAAATTGTATTGATCGTGTACCTTACAACCTTGCTAAATTTACCAATTAGTTCTAGTAGTTTCAGGGAATTTTTTATTTGCCAATAAAGATGGTTTCATTCTTCTTTTTCAGTCTGTGTTCTCTGCCTTTCTCTCTTCCACTTTCCCTCTCTTTTCCCCTCATCCCCCACCCCTTCCTCCTTTTCTTCTTCTCCTCCTTCTTAATCCACTGACCATGATCTCCAATTCTTTTTTTTTTTTTTTTTTAACAGAGATGGGATCTCACTCTTGCTCAGGCTAGTCTCCAACTGAGTTCAAGCAATCCATCTGCCTTGGCTTCCCAGAGTGCTGGGATTACAGGCTTGAGCCACCACACACCAGTCCAATTCAATTTTGAATACATAGTAAAAGAGGTGATCTTTATTCTAATCTTATGGTAAGTGACATTGATTAAATGTGTCTCCCCCAAAGGGGTGTTGGTATCTTGATCCCTGATGAAATAATGATAAGAGATAGGATCTTTAAGACATGGTTAGGCTACTTTCTAATTTGGGGCTCTGTTCTCTGTGTTTTTCTCCCTGCTTTTCTGCTTTTTTGAAATTGGATAGCTTCTATTATTTTATCTCCCCTTTGGGCTCACTAGTCTCCCTCCAAAATCTTTTGGAGATTACTTTAGGGTTTACATAACTTATCACTGTCAATTTTCAAATAATATATATCATTTCCTATGTAAAGTAAAAACATTACAACACTATACTGCCATTTTAGCCCCATCTTTTGTACTGTTATCATATATTTTACTTGTTTATATGTTATGAACCCTACAATATATTGTTGTTGTTTCTTTATAAATATTCAATTGTTTTTTAAAAAAAACTTTAAAAGTTGAATTGTATTATATATATGGTTTTCAAAAAAAATGTTTAAGAGTTGAGAAAAAACATTTACAAGGGTACAAGTTAAATCTACTAAGTGTAGAATATAAATGTCTTAACACAATAACTAAGAAAATGCGGTGAAGGCTATGTTAACCAGTGTGATGAAAGTATTTCAAATTGTATTTAAAACCAGCACTTTGTACCCCATAATTGCATTAATGTACACAGCTATGATTTAATAAAAAACAATTTCTTCAGAATATATACATGTATTTACCATTTCAGGTAGTATACATAGAGCCCAGTTTCCACTGAGTATCATCTTCCATTGACCTGAAGAACTTTCTTTAATGTTCTTGTAGGTCAAGTGTGCTATGACAAAAATCTCTCAGTTATTATCTATCTGAAATATTTTATTTTGCCTTCATTTTGCAAACATTTTCCTTGGGTGTGAATTTCTAGGTTGACATATATTTTTGCCCCCCCCCCCCAAGCACATTAAAGATGTTGCAGTTTTCTCTGATTTGAATTGTTTATGAGAAATCAGTGATAATTCTTACAATTGTTTTCTTATTTGTTTGTAATATCTTTTTCCCCCAGTCTGGCTGCTTTCAAGATTTTATTCATTTTTTTTGACAGGGGCTGGGTTTGAACCTACCACCTCCAGTATATGGGGCCGGCGCCCTATGATATTTTATTCTTTATTATTAGTTTTCTATGTCATCACTTTACAACAATTTGGTTATCATATTCTGTGGATAATTATCTTTGTGTTTATTCTGCTTGGAGAGCACTGAATTTTATAGTCATGTTTCATACCATTCATGTTATTTACAAAATTTCAACCATTATTTCTGTAAATATTTTTCTCCATCCCAATCTCTCTTTTGTCTCCTCCTGGTACTCCAATTATAAATATAATAGCCTCTTAATATTTTCTCATAGGTCACACAGACTGTGTATTTTTTTCCAGCATTTTATTTCTTTGTACTACCCCCTCATTTATATAATCTCTATTGTCTCAAGTGCATTAATCTTTTTATGCATTGATTAATATGCTGTTAAGCACATCTCCTGACTTTTTTCATTTTAAATATCGTATTTTTTAATTCTATAATTTCCATTTTATTCTTTGTTACATTTTTCTTTTTTTAATTAAGATTTCCTATTTGTTTGCTCACTATGCTTATGTTATCCTTTAAGTTCTTGAATATGATTATAATAGTTGTTTTAAAGTTTTTATTCACTAATTTATTCTTCTCATTTATTTGTTTTGTTTTTTTATTTTCTATGGGTTGTAGATTATATATTTATGTTCATTTATATATCTAGTAAATATGATTATATAATTGCCCTTATGAAGTCTATCTTTTTGAAAGATTTTGTCTTCTTTCACAACAGTTTAACATTTTTGTCCGATTGGCCATTGCTCATGGATTAACATAATCCTTTTGAGGTTTATTCATAAACTTTTAAGGCCTGATACAGAATGACCTTTGCCTTAGGGTTAAGCTAATTCTATTCTGAAAGTTGCTTTTCTATAAATTTTATTGCATATCTGGAACATTCAGCAAAGTCTCTTTTTTCTGGAGAATGCAAACATCTCCTAATCCCATGTAAATGCTGGTATTTGTTTAGCTCACAGCTCTTTGGTAGCTGTTTTCCCCTGGTAGATGATTTTAGCTTACCTTTATGCAGTGTTTCAGTGTGTATACCCAAGTTAGTATTCAGCCAGATACTTGGAGGGGGGGCTCCCATGCACATTTCTGTCATTCCTACTTTAGACAGCTTCTTTCTCCCTTTTATCCTGCCCCCAGAAATTCCACCTGTCTTAGTACTCTTAAATTCTGATCTCTCTTTAGCTCAGGAAAGCAGTGTTCTGTGCTGTTGCTCCCATCTCGGCACCACAGTCTGGAAGGTGCCTTCAGATAGAAGACCAGGGTTATCATGGGGCTTATCTTGTTTGTATACCATCTCTTGGAGATTGCAGGCCTCTACTACATCAGAAAACAGTAATTGTATATAATTTGCCTAATTTTATAGTTGTTTACTACAAGAGGGCTAGTGTGATATCTGTTGCTCCATCATGGCAGGAAGCTAAAGTGTCAGCAGATATTTAGTATGTGACTAGTTGGCACAAAGTGTGTGTTCATCTTTGAGGTTTTGCAGATAAACAGCATCCCTCAGGCCTTAAATAGTGGAAAAGACAGTTATAGAAATGAAGTCAATGATGTCAAAGAAGCTTTAGTAGAGAGGAGGGTACCCACGGTCATAGGATTAAGAGCAGGGACCTTTAACTGCCCAAGGAAGTCAGGAGAGGCTTCCTCAGGGAGAAGGCATTCAGCAGGGAATAAATACTTTGCCAGTTGGAGAATAGAAAGGTACTGTAAGCACAGGTACAAAGAAACGAAAGTGAGTATGTGTCCTTGGAGGGGTGTGTATAGTAAGACGCACTAGATAACTATTGTTTATGTTGCATGGAGGTAGAGGGAAACTGTTACTGTGTGAAACCTGAAAAATAAGGTCCAC
Source organism: Nycticebus coucang (assembly GCF_027406575.1). Lineage (NCBI taxonomy): Eukaryota > Metazoa > Chordata > Mammalia > Primates > Lorisidae > Nycticebus > Nycticebus coucang. The sequence goes on from NC_069795.1 coordinate 86,533,040, forward strand.
GTCATGCAAGTCCGTTAATGTCACATTAAATAGATGAGCTTTTCTTGATAGGCTTATACCATCCTACTGATTAAAAGCAAGGTCTCTGTGAGTCCTAGTCTCTACTTTGCAGAGATTTTGGATATGTTTATAACAAACTTTATGGGGCTTTTTATTTGTTTATTTTATGTGGTAATGTTAGGCCCTGCCTATTATCCTGGTGATGGTTAATTTAGTTAATGCCTGTAAAGCACTTAGGCCAGTGCTTAGGCCAGCACTTAGGCCAGCATTTTAAGTAATCAAAATTGACAGCTGCTTATACTGTTGTTGTTATTTCTGTAGACAAATGCAGCCAGTTAGTTTAGTCTGTGAGGTAGTTCATTTGTGATTAGGTGTGTGTGTGTGTGTGTGTGTGTGTATGCTATTGTCTGAATGAAGGATAAATCATATGTAGGAGAAGGATTGTCAGAAGAAGATTAGAAACATCAGAATATGGAGTGTGCTGGAAGGGGTGCTCAGCACATGCCTAGAAGGTCTGTCTTCCAGGGGCAGAAATATGGCACGGTCAGGGTCTCAAGCAGTCCCAGCAGTACTTATTTGCTGTGACCCTGCTGGAGTGTGTTTTCCCTGCATTTGTTCTAGCACAGAGGAGCCCAATGGCTGGATGTCACCTCTAGACAGCAGGACTTCATTGCCAGGTGTGATAGGCGCACCTATTCATTTAAGGGAATTACAAATATTTATGAAAGATTGCATTTTTTAAATGGCCTCAACAATATGTCTGATTCTGCACACTTTTCCTTGTAATATACTATTGACTTAAAACTAATAAGTCCCTTTATTATAGGAGAAGTGAGTTAGGTGACTTGAACCTGGGTAACCTGATTCCAGATAACTTTAGTTTAGATCATAAAAGGCAATACAGGTAACACCTGGTTCTCTTGGGATGATTGCTGTTGGAACCCAATCACCTCAAATGAGAAGGCAAGAGACCACACAGAGAGGCCACGTGTAGGCGTTAGGTATGACAGCCTCAGTCGAGGGTCCCGGAGTCAGTATCAACCTTCATGTGAGTACTAGAGGCACCAAGGGATTCTAGACCCGTCTTCAGTCTCCCTGAGCTCTACTATGCCAACCAAGAAGGACTGTCCCTGAAAATTCTTGCCCAAATGCTAATTGATGAGCCAAACAAATCAATGTTCCTTCTAACCACTAAATTTGAGATGGTTTGTTAGCAGCAATACATAATGAGAACCCTATTTCACCTTTTATCTCTTTAACGGTTACTAACAGTACAACTATTAGTCTTTGAGGTCCTCAGTTTTAAACAAATTAATATGAAAGGTCCCCAAATGCACAAAAATGTGAAGACCAAATGAACTAGAAATTTTAACTAAAAAAGAAAAAGTATAGCAGAGGCCATACATACTGGTGAGTTTGTTCTGATAAAAGACTATTTGTTGCCTGTAAGAAACTGAAAAGAGTTTGCTGAAACTAGATTCTGTCTCCCATAGCAATTATTTTGTCAATAAATTTTCCTTTTACCTATGGTAATGTGTTTATTTTCTACTGAGGCATAATTTATTTTTAAAAACAAGAAAATTATGGCTGTCTTCATGTAGACAAAAACTCAGTGAGTTTAAGTAATTGGGGGAAAGGGTGTCTTTTTAGGATTATTTCTTTCAATTTGTCTGTTTTCCTTTCTGCCTCCACACTTCCTCCACATAGCTCCTTCCACAAGCTCTCAAATGTGGTCACATCAGTTGTCAATAACAACCAAAGATTAAGCTTTGGGGGGAGAGAAAAATTGAAAACACTGGAGTGAAAACACCTCTGGTGCTTTGTTCCATTCCCCTCAAGGTTGATTCAGGTGAAGGAAGCTCTCTCTGCTGCTCATGGTTTGAGAGAACAACGGGTTTCCCAGCCTGGACAATGTTGTTAAGGCCTTGAGAATGGAAAAAGACTGCGTAAGCTATTGAGGTACCACTGACAGATACGGTGAACATCTTTTCCAAGTAAACACCAGGATACACTGATCCAATGGACAGGCTGACCGTGGGGCAAAGCATTTGAATCTAAGACCTGTAGTTGTGGGTCTGGTCCAGAGCATATTCCACCCCGATTCCCCCATACAGCATATATTCATCAAACTGGCCATATTTTCGAATTTTTTCCCCATTTCTCACCAAATACCAATATCTTTTTGTCTGAAATCCAGGATGTTTTTTAGCCCATTAGTTCTTTCTTATATCAATGAACTCTTATTTTGGCACATACTTATGCATTTTGCAGCCATAGCTCAGAAATTCTAGCAAATTTCTCTAATTGATTACTGCACAAAGACCTGGAAAGTGTTTGTTGAGTGATCATTGAAACGTGGAAGTAATGGTTTGCTGTCACGTTTTAAAACAACTGATAAGAACAGATGGCTTGTAAGGAAGCTCATCCTGGAGGGGGTCTAAGAATCTAATGAAACCTGAAGAATTTTCTCCAGAAAAAGGCACAAGAGCATAGGGTATGCAATTTTTATTACAACTTCAAGGAGTCCACAGACTTCAGGTTAGAAGCCTATGCTTATTATGACTACTCCGTAAGGAGCATGACCTAACTGGTTGGGATTCATAGTCAATCACCATTGATTGTAAGTCTGCTATATGTCAGGCACTGAACTCCTATTTTTACTTCAGCATAGACCTAAGACAGTGTAGGAGCCTTCTTTCTTCTCTTCTCTTTTCTCCATGACAACTATTAACATTACAAAAACTGAGTGTTCTTCCAATAAGTGCATCTGGGAAATGCTAATCTAGTCCAAATCCTTTCTTTTCAAAGTAGGAACACCAAAGCACAGAGACAGAGAAGTAACATGCCTGAAATGAAATGTGAGTCGTTACAGACTGGAGCTAGAGTTCAGGCCTGTCTCCCGAGTCTCTGCTCTTCAACTACACAGGTCTACCAGCTGGATGAATGACAAGTCATTGGGCTTTGTGTTACCCAGAAACTGACCTTGAGATAAGGATAAAACAACAAAGTGTTTTATTTAGGAGGTAAAAGAAGCACTGGTAAAGGGAAGGGGAAATGTGACAAAGAAAGCACTCAATGTAGGGTTTGTTATCAAATCAGCTATTCCTGTGGGTGACTAGAGCTGAATTATATTGAGGAATTCCTGGGGGGCCGTGTAGGGCACACCCTTTGGGGTTATCCTACTCCAGGGCAAAAGAAATGAGGTATTCACAAACTAACTCTAACAACAAAAACTCTAACAAGGAAGACAGTTATAGGTTGAGGGCTGTTTGAGGGATGGGGAGATGCATTGAGTCCAACACTTCCAGCCTCCTTCACGGTGAGTTTCAGTGGCCAAAGAAGATTCTGAATCAAAAAAATGCAGGTGCTGGCAGCTGTGGGTCACTGGACAAGTACAAAAGGTAAGGGGATATGGTGAGGCCACTGATGATGTCAGTGTGTGCTGGTCCATGTATGTGGCAGAGCTGCGGGCTGATGTGTAGGGTAGGAATTGGGAAACTTGGCCTCTCATTTAATGTTTAAACTCTGTTTGTGACATCTGGAGACCCAGGGAAGTGGTTCTGGAGACAGCAGCTGAGATAATGAAAGTTTGTGAAGCAGGCCAAGTGGGTAGATGGCTCTGGGTTTTTGTAGCCTGCAGAAGAGAAAGTTGAAACAGAACTTAATTATAATGCACTAAATCTAATCACTTTCTACATTTTGTTAATGCCACATCCACAGTGACTTTCTTTTCCACTTCCCAGGCCTTAGGCTCTTGAGGCTTATCACCTACACCAGTCATTCACCATTGTTACATCTAATCTTCTTCCTTCTAAAAAACAAAACACACACGCAAACAAAAAACGCTCAAAACAACAAAACCCCCCAATTTTTACAAATGTAAAAAAAGTTTACAAAATGTAAAAAACGCCTTATGTAAAATTTAGAAATCAAAATGATAGATACTACAATCTATCAACATAGATCATTTCACAAGCCACTAAATGGTGTCCTGAATTTAATATATGAAGAAATAAAGGAATTTATAATAAAATAACAATATATATCAGTGACGTAATTTTGAGAGCACTTCCACATTAGATACATGAGCAAGTGGTCGAATGCTTTCGTCTCTTCCCAGAATCACTGAGTGCCACAGCTATGCCTGCAGACCAGCACAGCTGTATGACACTGGGATTCAAATGCCACGAGGTAAAATAGAGTTAACTACTAGGCTGAGATTATTATAAAAAGGGATATTCAACTTTTACGTGCAATTCAGGACAGGTCTTAGTTGTTTGGAGCTGCCCCATGCAATGCAGAATATGTGTCATTCTTGACTCCTGTCCAGAACACCATGGTGAACACAATGCCACAACATTTTCAAACATGCTCTGGCAGCGGTATTTCCCCCAGTGAAAAGCACTTACTCATTATAGTACAATCTTCTGGTGGAGATAACATGTAGTGTTGATAAGGAAGAAATGCTTATAGCCTAAAGTCCCTAAATGCATCAGAGCGGATGGTTCTCTACCTCCTCTGAGAAGCCCTGATGCTCCGGGTTGTACAGAAGCATGCAATGACTGTCAAGGCCTGTCCCATAGTCCATTCTCTCATGGAGCACTTGGACCATGAAGCTCATGCTGGTGTCAGCGGGAACTTGGAAGTGCCCTGTCCACATGTCCATGCTGTCTCTCCATGGTCTCTGGGTCTGGGTTCTTGGGTAAAGAATGTACTATGGACTGTTTGTGTCCTTGGTAAAGTCAGAAGTGATGGAAGATGGATAGGACAAGTATAAAGTGTGGGAAATACAATTGTCAGACCACAAAGTTGACAACTACCTCCTCTGGGAAGGGTCCCAAGCAATTCCAGGTTCCTTGGGGGTGGATGGTACCAGGAAAAGTCAAATACCTAACACCAGAGTTCATCTCCTTGTTCTTGGCACCAGTCAGCACATACCTTCCATCAGTCTTCATCAAACATATCAATGCAAGTCCCCTGATGGCCAAGGAGGATGAGCATGGATAGCCTACACTGGAGTGAGAACAACTGTGATGGGGGGATGAGGGAGGTCCATAAATGTAAATAATATTGGCGTGCCATAAACAAAATTTCTTTGAAATCTCATACCTTTTTAAAAAATATATTATTTTTGTATTTCATAGTGTGTCATTGTTTGTTTTTACACTGTGCGGATTTGTGTGTGTGTATAATTTCCCCCAACTGAAGCAACTTAGATTAAAATTAACATTCTAGGAATAAATGTCATCTTTCTCTTATGGCTTTAAATGATCACCAGTGGGTACAAATATAAAGTACTAAGTTGTTAATCAGACATAGGTCATCCAATCCAAAGGTCCTTTCCAGTACTGATAGCTTCCCAAGATACTGGAGTAATAATGATACTTTGGGAGAGAAATTCACACTTTGGAGGAGATATTCCTAGAAAAAGAGCATGACGTAGTTTGGCAGGGCAAAGCTGAAGGGGTAATTAGGTGAGAATAGATCTTTGCTTTTAGGATCCAGTTGATTCTGTTCACATGGAAATTAGTATGGGTAGTGGAGAGAGGGCTGGTTCATCAATTCATTCAATAGATATTTGCTGAATCCCTACTTGTAAATACAGTGTGCTAAAGAAATCTAAGGTGCATAAGGATGTGGAAAAATTTGTACCACACTCCTGAAAAAGGCTACGTAAGCCATGGTCAGAGAGGTGATGGGGTCTTGAAGGAAAAGAGACATTTCCTAATGGACAGGGTGGTGGTGCCAATAGTTGGGAACAGAGCAGGGCAGGTTTCCTGTGAAGTTCTTTCCTGAGTAGTTGTAGGAATGTTTAGATTTTCAGAGATGTATGCAACAATAAAACTTCAGGCCTAGGGTGTCAGCTCAGGTTTCAGGACACTGTCTCCTTCCCTGCATTACCCAGCAGCGCTCTAGAAGCCTCCCCCTCTGAGCTCCCAGCTGAAAGCATCTATTTGCAGCTCAGGAAATGAAAATTGAGGGTTGTGGGCAGCTGAGAAGCCACTTGTCAGCCTTAGCACCAGGCCTGCAGAGATAGACTACCTGCTGGGGATCGCTGGCCCTCTGGCTTCTAAGTGAGGAAGAAGACTGCCCTCACTCTCTTGCAGTCTTCACCTCCAGGATTTAGCCAGGTTTTTGCTTCTAAAACTCCACTGAAACTTCCTTCTGGAAGGTCCCAATGAACTCCACACCCCAGCACGTCAGTCTCCATCTCACCTGACTCTGGAACTTGGCACTGCTAACCACTTCTTGGCTCTCTGCCTTGGTCCTAGGCCACTGCATCATCCTGGTTTTTCACACACATATTTCTCTGCTTCTACTTGCTCATTCTCTTCTACTTGACCTTTAAAACACACATACCCAAGGTACAGTCTAGGCATCTCTCCGTTACCCTTTATATTTTCTCTGTAATAGCATCCATGCACATGGGATTCATTACCATCTATTCATGATTACATTTTCCCCTAGCAATATCCTCCCTTTATAAACTTGTTCCACAAAAGTTGTGATGATTCATAGGCAGTGGTGTGCTGGAGATGCCTCCTCCATGCTCCTGAGAGCCTGTTGTTGGATTTCCAAGAATCTTTCAAGTTGGTTGTAAAAACATTGGTAGCTCGAAATCAGTCCTGGCTGAAGTTATTTACTGCATGAAAATTGGAAAATACTACAAATCATGGCTCCCATCCATTTTCCCTCCACCAGAGAAATGGTTTACAGACCACCACTACCACCCAAACCTTTCACCCAACATTTCAATATTGCTTTCTCAGTACTCTTTTTCCTCATCTCAAATGCTGTTCTGTTCTAACATTTCTTCCCAGAAGAGTGATGGGAACCACCATCCCTCAATTTACTCCAATTCAAACCTTAGAGACACCCTAATTTCTTCATCTCGGCCATTTTTCTGACATTCTAAAATTCAGTTCTATTACATTATTATTTATGATTCTATTACATTAATCCTACATGTAATAACATGTAGCCATTTCAACTGTACAGTTTGATGAGTTTTTGATAATTATATACACATATGGGCCATCTCTATCAAAATAGACAATGCTTCCATCACTGAGCTCCTTCATCACTCCTTATAGTCGATCGCCCCCCACAACTGGCCTCAGGTAACTGAAGATCTGCTTTCTATCCTATTAGGTTAGTTGTAGCTATTCTGAGTTTTTATGAAGTGGGATACACATATGTACTCTTTTATGTCTGGCTCTTTTTACTCAGGGTAATGTTTTTGAGATTAATCCACATTGTTGCATGTATCTGCAATTTTATTCCTTCTTATTTTTGAGTAGTATTTCATCATACAAGATCAGACAATTAAGTTCCTTGTAGCACTTTTCCACATAGCGCTACATACTTCATTGCTGAATACCACTGTGGTCACCAGATAGCCAAGGGGAATACTTGGAAGGTGACCGTAGTGATATTCAGTGATAAGGTATGTAGTACTTTTTCTAGGATGAGTTAGTGAACTTAGTTGTCAGACCTCATCCACATGTAGTACAGTTGTTTATCTTTCTCCTGCTACTATATTTAAATTGTTATCAGTTTTTAGCTAGTATAGTCTATAAGATTTATATATGAGAATTTTTTAATACACAAAGCATTTCTTTTTATTTTCACTCACTTTACTTCATTAAAATATAATGAAGTTTTATTATTATTATTATTGTTGGGTATTCATTGAGGGTACAAGAAACCAGGTTACATTAATTGCATTTGTTAGGTAAAGTCCCTCTTATAATTGTGTTCCATCCCTAAAACGTGTGTCACACACCAAGACCCCCACCACCTCCATCCTTCCTTCTCTCTGCTCTTCCTTTCCCCACCCCCACTTCTTCCCTCTCTGCTCTTGCTTTTCCCCACCTCCCTCCCTCCTTCCCTCTCTCTGCTCTCCCCCTCCTCTGCCCCTCACTGTGTATTAGGTCATTAATTATCCTCATATCAAAATTGAGTACATAGGATTCTTGCTTCTCTATTCTTGTGATGCTTTACAAGAGATTGTAATGTGTTCCACCTCCATCCAGGTTAATACAAAGGATATAAAGTCTCCACCTTTTCTAATGTCTGAATACTATTCCATGACATACATATACCACAGCTTGTTAATCCATTCCTGGGTTGGTGGGCATTTAGGCTATTTCCACATTTTGGCAATTGTAAATTTAGCTGCAATAAATAGTCTAGTGTAAATGTTCTTATGGTAAAAAAAATTTTTTCCTTCTGGATAGATGCCCAGTAATGGGATTGCAGGATCAAATGGGAGGTCTAGCTTGAGTTCTTGGAGGGTTCTCCATACTTCCTTCCAAAAAGGTTGTATTAGTTTGCAGTCACAGCAGTAGTGTAAAAGTGTTCCCTTCTCTCCATATCCACTCCAGCATCTGCAGTTTTGAGATTTCGTGATGTGGGCCATTCTCACTGGGGTTAGATGGTACCTCAGGGTTGTTTTGATTTACATTTCTCTAATATATAGAGATGATGAACATTTTTTCATATGTTTGTTAGCCATTCGTCTGTCGTCTTTAGAGAAGGTTCTATTCATGTCCTTGCCTATTGATATATGGGATTGTTGGCTTTTTTCATGTGGATTAATTTGAGTTCTCTATAGATCCTAGTTATCAAGCTTTTGTCTGATTCAAAATATGCAAATATCCTTTCCCATTGTGTACGTTGTCTATTTGCTTTGGTTGTTGTCTCCTTAGCTGTACAGAAGCTTTTCAGTTTAATGAAGTCCCATTTGTTTATTTTTGTTGTTGCAATTGCCACAGAAGTGTTCATAAAGTATTTCCTCAGGCCGATATCTTCCAATGTTTTTCCTATGCTTTCTTTGAGGATTTTTATCATTTCATGCTTTAAATTTAAGTCCTTTATCCATCTTGAATCAATTTTTGTGAATGGAGAAGGGTGTGGGTCCAGTTTCAGTCTTTTACTTGTGGATACCCAGTTCTCCCAACATCATTTATTGAATAGGGAGTCTTTCCCCCAGTGTAGGTTCTTGTTTGGTTTATCGAAGATTAGGTGGCTGTAAGATGTTAGTTTCATTTCCTGGTTTTCTATTCAATTCCAAATGTCTATGTCTCTATTTTTGTGCCAGTACCATGCTATTTTGATGACTAAAGCCTTGTAGTACAGCCTAAAGTGTGGTATGCTGATGCCCCTGGCTTTGTTTTTATTACTAAGAACTGCCTTAGCTAAATGGGATTTTTTCTGGTTCCATACAAAATGAAGAATTATTTTTTCCAAGTCTTGAAAGTACAGTGTTGTCATTTTAATAGGGGTGGCATTGAATCTGTAGATTTCTTTGAGAAGTATAGACATTTTAACAATGTTGATTCTTCCCAGCTGTGAGCATAGTATTTTGTTCCATTTGTTAATACCCTCTGCTATTTCCTTTCTTAGGATTTCATAATTTTCTTTATAGAGGTACTTCACTTCTTTTGTTAGGTATATTCCTAGATATTTCCACTTTCTTTGAAGCTATGGTGAAGGTGGTTGTGTCATTAATTAGCCTCTCATCTTGGCTGTTGTTGGTGTATACAAAAGCTACTGACTTGTGGACATTGATTATATATCCTGAGACATTACTGTATTTTTTGATAACTTCAAACTCTTGTGGTTGAGTCTTTGGGGTTCTCTAAGTGTAAGATCATATCGTCAGCAAAGAGGGAGAGTTTGACCTCCTCTGCGCCCATTTGGATGCCCTTTATTTTCTTCTCTTGCCTGATTGTATTGGCTAGAACTTCAGCACTAGGTTGAATAGTAGTGGCGATAGAGGACAACCTAGTCTGGTTCCAGTTCTAAGTGGAAAAGCTTTCAGTTTTATTCCATTCAGTAAAATATTAGCTGTGGGTTTGTCATAGATAGCTTAGATCAGTTTAAGAAATGTGCCACCTATGTCTCTATTCTTCAGTGTTCTAATTAGAAAAGGATGCTGGATTTTATCGAATGCTTTTTCTGCATCTATTGAGAGGATGTATACAAGAATTTTAATGGAGATGTGTCTTCAGTTCTTTTGGATGAATACCTAAGAGTGGAATTGCAAATGCCATAAGACATTTTTTGGAAGGCAGGGTCCTAATAATGATAATGATTAGTTACTGGGCTTCATATTGGGAAAATTCTTATGTTTAATCCCTTTTCTTCCAGAAGCTTCTCAGTCCCTAGAATCAGCTTCTTGACTAGCTTCTCTGAATCATGGGGGAGGGAGAGGGGACTTGATCTCAAACATGTTCACTATCCCTTTTAGCACTGTTTATTTTGTTTTGTTTATCTATTTGGTGGTATTTGTATTTCTTGGCCACAGTTTCTAGACTGAGCTCTGGATTTAGGTGTCTAGAAATAATATGTTGCTGATGGCAGGAACCACTGTCTAGAGACTTAGTGTTTCTATAACTGCCCCTGTTGGAAGCTCTTAGGGGCTGAAGGTAAAAGTGGCCTCTGCCTTTGCTTCAACCTTCAGCCGAACCATGGTGAAGAAAGCCCTGGCTCAGAGGACTTAAAGTCTCAGTCTTGCCTACTCACCACCTGGGTGGCTAAGTTACCCCAATTTCATCATCTGTACAAGTCTCTTTTATTTCTCAGCTTCTATGTCCTTGTTGAGTTATTTTGAAATACATTTCAGGGATTTCTACGCATAAGACATTAGAAGAATCTTTTATTTCCCAACTACTTCTTTCTTGTACAACAAGTCAACAGTTTGTTAGCTAAAGTTTTTAATCCTCTAAGTGAAAGCTTATTTTATTATCTAGGAAGGAGTCTTGTGGCCTCAACTTAAGGACAGGAAATAGACTTTAATATGAGAGGAACTTGGAATCCTCCTTCAATTATGTGAGTGAACATGTCAGTTCCTACCTTGAGGGTACTACTTTTCAATAACAACTGGGAGGATAATGATTCTTGTCCACCTACCCACATCAGCATATTGTCACCACACAACACTTAAAAGGCACTCTAGAATAGTGCTTCTCCTGGCATTATTTAATGAGCGGAAAATGACAGTAATCACAGGTATATATTCCTCTGTGGGTTGCATTAGCCCTGGCCCTTTGATGGAAATGGGGGTTACTAAGCTGATTGAGAAATTTGTAGGCACGTAGGCTCGCTCAGTTTCTATGAGGAGCAATTGAAGCCCAGAATACAGAGAAATTGTGGGAAGAAGCTGAAATAATGTGTTGGTAATGATAACTGAAGAGCATAATATGATAAAACAATGGAGTAAAGGAGAAAAAAGAGTGAAATTCACAGCATCAGGATGGCAATGAAGCAGTCCGTTTGACCATTTTGTATCCTGTTTCTCTGTACATAGAAAAGGACCCTACATAAATCAAGTCAGTATTGAATCTTGACCTTCTTGCCTTTCCCTAATGGTACCATCTTGGGCAAATCACTTACCCTTTCTTAAGTGTAATTCCTTTCTCTCTGAAAACTAGGGTGGTAACACTCTGCAAAATCCTTGCAGGGAATAAATGAATTGGCATATGTAACAGTAGCTGGTGATAACACTTCAAGTTAGCAAAAATATTTTATGAGTTCCCATTGTGTGCCAAGCACTGTTCTAGTCATAGAGGAAATGCAGATAAAAATAAGGCAATTCCTGCCTTTCCAGAGAATAGAAGCTATGGGATGATACAGGCACAATTACCCAAGGTCAGAAGGTAAACTTAATTTTCCCTAAGAAAATCCAATTCATAATAAAGAATTTTTTTTCAGATTTTTAAAGATGTGTCTGATTCCCTTTTACTGTTGAAAAGGATCATTCCCATGGTCTAGTAAAAGTGGATTTATTTGCATATTTCATTCAAGGTCATCACAGTGAGTTGTTACTTTAGCAACAGAAATCATGATCACAAATTTCTCTATTGGTAATGTCGTCCATGATCCTGAGGATCTGTAGATATCCCTTTTTTAAAACACTGTGATTAAATTGAATTGCCAGGTAAAGCCAATATTCTAAATTGTGTCACTCATAAGCACTAGCCACCTAAAATGAGAGCTGAATCCAAGAAAATTCAAGATTTGATTTGACTATCTAAGGGACATGACATTTGAAGGATGGGCCCCAATTAATTGCTTTGGTTTTCCCTGACTCTTCTCAAACTTTGATCAACCTTCTTGATTCTGAGGAATGTGGTAAGAAGTGCTTGAGTTTCTGACTTTAATAATATTGCTGTATTCTTTGTATCCTTTTCTGAAATTAAACTCATACTAAAATGCCACCATTAATGCAACCCCAAACTGAAGCCATATGTTCACCAACTGGTGAATGTATAAACAAATGTGGCATATTCATATAACAGAATACTCTTCAACATTTGAAAGAAACAAACTACCGATAAATGCTAAATGAAAGAAACTGAACACAACAAATCACATACTGTATGCGTCCATTTACCTGCCATTTTTAGAAAAGGCAAACTTATAGAGACAGGAAGCAGATCACTGGTTGCTGGGGACCAGATGTAGGAGTGAGGACTGACCACAATCTGGCATGAGGGACACTTTGGGGGTGTTAGAAATCTTCTAAAATAGATGGTGGTGATGATTGCACAACTGTATAAATTTGATGGAAATCACTTAACTCTGCATGTAGGATGAGTGGATTATATGCTGTGTGTTTTACATCTCAATAAGCTGTTTTTAAGAGAAAGAGTTTTTTAAAACAATTATGCCTTGGAAGAGAATAAAAACATATCATGGATAAAAAAGAAATGTTATGCTAATTGCCAAGGATCCAATGTGGGTGTGATATTATTAGCTGCTCTTTTCTGTGGAAGCTGTATGCTCAACTTGAACACAATACTAGTGTGACTGGGAAGATGACCTTCTAGGGAGCTTCCTGCCTAACCCATTATCTCCTAGCTTTCTCAGCTTTTAGCACACATAATGTTGGTCCAAAAAGGCACGTAACACACCTGGGCTTCAGAGTCCGATGGACTTGGCTTTGAACTCTGGCCCTATTCATCTACCAGATGTTCAACATGGGGCAGGAGCATGTAATCTGAGTTCTCCAACCTTTGGCTTTCTCACACATAAATCAGGACTAATAATTCATATGTCACAGAGTAGTTATGAGGATTATGTAAGATAGTTCCAATTACCTAGTGCTGCTGAAAAACTAGCCCCAATTCAATGGATTAAAAACAACCATTTTATTATATCTAATGATTCTGTGGGTCAGGAATTTTGGAAGGACTAGTTTAGATGATCTAGGTCTGATGCACATGGCATTAGCTGGGGCAGCAGGGTCTAAATGGTCTACCTACAAGATACCTTCTTTGCTTGTGTCTGGTGCCTCGGTAAGCCTTGTCCTCTCTCTCTCCACATGGCATCTCATCTGCCACACCTTTCTATGTGTGTGAATGTGAGATACTTTCTATGCACTTTGGGCTTCTCATAGCATGGTGGGCTTAGGTAGTTGTACTGAACTGGAAGCTGGCTTTCCATAGGCAGGAAGCAGAAGTTGCAGGTGAGTTAAGGAAAGGCTGTACCTAGAATAGGAATAGCTGTACAACTTCACTCTATCTTATTGATAAAAGCAGTAACCAGGACCACACAGACACAAGTGAATGCCACTTCTGTCTGAGGATGGGACAAGGTCACATTTTTACAAGAGTATGTGGGTTGGAAGGTACTATGCAGATGTATTTGGAAAATATAATCTGCCACGGAGATAACGACCACATTATTAGTGGAATATATAGACCAAATAGTAAATATTTTAGACTTGACAAGCCATTTAGTCTCTGTCACTATTATTCCACTCTGCTGCTGTAGCACAAAAGTAGTCACAGACAAGATCCAAATGAATAATTATAGCTGTATTTCAATAAAACTTTATTTACAAAAACAGGCAGGACAGGTCTCGTCCATGAGCTATAGTTTGTTAGCCTCTGACGTAATGCAGGACATACAATAGTAAGTGCTCAGTAATGGTAGAAATTATTATTGTCATTCCTAATGGCCTTTGGAAGTTACCTAATCCATTACTCAACCTCCTATTCTCTTTGCAGATGTAAACTGGCTGACTCGGAATTCAGTTTGGTGCTCCTGGCCACCTGGATGCACCTTTTTTTCATTTTTCTTCATAATTTGCTCCTATACTTTGTGTCCCATTTAATGTAATTTCCTCTTTCCCCAACTCCAGACCAGTCTCTTCTTACTGCCAGAGGGTAGCAGGTGTGATGGGGTCTGAAACCTATACGATAAGAATGCAAAATTAGGAGAGAAAATGAATATTTACTTAGAATGAGAAAAAAAGCATAATAAAATACAACTTTAAAAATGCTAACAGATACTATGATTACCACAAAATCTACAAGTATAACATAACCTACTATAATACTTTTCCATACAGTTTGATCAAATTGTTTTTGTTTTTGGATTTTTTTTCTTTTTGGAGATGAGGTCTCACTATGTTGCCCAGGCTGGCCTCCAACTCCTAGGCTCCAGGGATCCTGCTGCTTCAGCCTCCTGAGTAGGTAGGACTACAACCCATGTACCTGTGCCACTGCACCACACACAACTCTTTATTATCAAGCAAAATTTTAGGATTGTTGTCTAATTACAAAAACTTTATCAAATTTCTTTCACATGCAAATGTGAATACTCGAATACTCTTTGAACCAACGAGTATCAAGTTTATTAGCACTTTTTTATGAACAAGTTTTTATTGAAATTCTTGTTTTGATGGTAAATTATCAGATTTATATTATCTTTGTCAATATTAGTATTCAATGTCAAATACACAGAATATATTGAATTTCCAATATGCTTTTATGTTTCACTCTACTCATTAACTGGATTATCAAACAATCCAAGAGCCTACCCATTATTGTTATAGGAAAATTATCTTTTTCATTTAGTGAATTATTTCCTTTAGCAATGTTTGTTTTTGTTATAATTTGTTTCTCACTATCTGAAAACTCCTATCAATTTCCGTACTCATCTTAATCATTATTGTTTCATGCCCCGTTCATCTTTTAAACAGTCCCTGCATTTTTATTAAGAAAATTTTCAAACGTACAAAAAAATTTGAAAAAAGCACAATAAATAAGCACTAATTTTTATCTGAATTTTCCTTCAATTCTTTAAAATTTTAAAGGACAAAATAGGATTTGTGCATGTGTGTATTTTCAAATGAAGAGTCAGTAAATTCTTACTTGATTTACTGAGATGTTCCAATGTCTTTTCAGTAAAAATGGTGTATTGAAATGTTACCAGCTTCCTACATAACATTGTGTACCTTGTTTGTGTTTCGATATGTGATGTACATAAATGTGTTCTACTACATCCAGACTAAATGTGCTCCCAACTCAACTTCCATATTGCTCGCTCCAAAATGCCTTTAGCCTGTCTTATACCCGTAACACTACTGAATGTGAGATGAGGGCAGATTCGTAGTTGAAAAGATCTCAGTCCTTTTTATTTATTTATTTAATATTTTTGAGTCAGAGTCTCACTCTGTCACCCTGGGTAGAGTGATGTGCTATCATCATAGTTCACACTAACCTCAACCTCTTAAAATCAGCTGATTCTCTTGACTCTGCCACCCCAGTAGCTAGGACTACTGGCACCTGCCACAACACCCAGCTAATTTTTTCTATTCGTAGTAGAGACTGGGGTCTCCCTCTTGCTCAGGCTGGTCCCTAACTCCTGAGCTCAAGCAATCCACCTGCCTTGGCCTCCCAGAAGGCTAGGATTATAAGCATGAGCCACCGTGCTTGGCCAAAGATCTCTGTCTTAACTCAATGTAATTAAAATGCCTTAATTTTGAAAATTTATGAGAAAAAATGAGTACATTGCTAACCACTGTAATGATTCTACACCAGTGCCCAGTATTTGGTTTGTTTTTGTTTTTCTCTTTTTACAGAGAGAGTAGGAAAGGTATGCAATATAATACGGTGAGAATTGTATAGGATAGAGATCAACAACCCTTTCCAGCAACTGAACTGAGAGACTCATTGTAAATCTTTTCCTCTCTAAGTCTGGTTCTGTGTACCCAGCACAGTAAGAATCTACTGCAGCCTAGTTATCAGTGTAAAGATGTATGTGCTGAAAAGGAATCCAGATACCTAGCACAAGGTCATGAGAAGCATTTGATTGACATGATTCTTTTGGGTTTTCATTCTTCGGTATTATTTTCCTCCGAACTTCCTACAGAACAGAGCCAGAAGATTTTTACCACATCTCCATTTTCTGTCTCATAAATATAATCAAAACATACTTTTTAGCTAAAAATATATTATTCCAGGAGCAAAAAAAAAACAAGCCCACATAATTTTTTACACAATGACTCCAGACAATTTTTGCAGAAGACAATTGATTTCCACCAGAACACTCATTAATTTTCATGACCCTCTCAAGTGTTGGAAACAAATGGAGTTATTAATATTTGAAGACATTGGGCAGTGTTTTCTGAGCCACCTCATTACAGAGGCGCCATTGTGAACTAAAGACAAGGAGAGGGGTCTAAACCCAAAGTCTAGAACGGGAGCCAGGCCGAAGTGGGAAGTTGGAAGCACTAGAGGTATCAAATCTGTCTTTAAAATTGATGTTTCTCAATCCCATGTGAATGGAAAAAAGAGCATGTGGGAACAGGCAAAAGGAAATGAGAACTCCAGACATGCGTTTGCAGTGCCACCCTGGAAAGTGGCTGAGATTGGCTTTATACTTTTCTAAAGTAGAAACAACACTCTCTACCTCCAGGATACAATTTTAAAGAAAACCAAGCTATAAAAATGTTTTTTTTAAACTGCAGAGTTATGTAGAAATATGAGTGATTGTTGCTTTTAAAATAGCTGCTTATTTAGAAGGCTTTTTTACTACCACCAAATTTTCCAGCATTTCCGTGATAAGAAGACCTCAGAGATAAATAAGGAGTTGTGTTTAAGAAAACGATGGGCCAAATTGCCCAGACTTCCTTATCCATTCAATGATAATTTTTGAAAGATCACTTTCATATTCTCAAAGGGTAGAGCCTGGACAGACTCCTTCCATTTCTGCCTCAATTTCCCCAGCTAAAAATGAAGATGCAACTCTGAAACTTTTAAGCTTCCTTGCAGCTCAGAAAGTCTACACCTCAAGTATCCAACAAGGTCCACAAGTATCTAACAAGTGGTTCCTGTTGCCCTTCACCAATTCTACTACTTTTAGGAACTTCTCTATGCTCCAGGGTCGTGGTCTTTCTCCAGCACAGCCTGAGAATGGAAGAGGGGCCTGGCACTTAAACTCAGACACAAGTAATCCCATGTGCTCAGGCACTTAGGGAGGGCCATAGTTATAGAGGACTTCCTTATAGATACTGGGAGTCCCTCACTAATGAACTTTAAGCACACTAACAGGTGTAAATGTGTCCACTTCCTCTTGATTTCTGGGAACAACCTTGGTTTCTTCTATGGGAGAGAAAAAAAACAACACTTGGACTTAAAAGACAAGATTCCCTGTAAAGGGAATTGGGGATAAAGAGAATTTGGTTAATGGGTACAAAAATGAAGTTAGACAGAAGGAACAAGTTCTAGTATTTAATAGTATAGTACAAAAATTATAGTTAATAATTTATTGTATATTTCAAAAGAGTTAGAAGAGAAGAATTGTCAATGTACCCAACACAAACAAAAATGTTAAAGGTGACAGATATTACATTTACACTGATTCGATCATTACAATTTTATATGAGTTCATGTATCAAAATATTACATGTGCCCTAAAAATGTGTACAACTATGACAACATAAAAAAATTTTAATATAAAACATTAAATTAAATTAAATTTTTTAAAAGATGAAGTTCTCATCCAAAGACATGTGGAGATTCTATAAGATGGATGTCTGTAGAGAAGAGTGATCCCAAGGAAATCTCAGTAGAAGTGACAGACAAGGCCCAGTACAGTAAAAGAATTCCCAGAGAGGGTCATCTTTGAGAGAGCTTGATGGACAAGCTGGATTTGGACTGAGACAAGAAGAAAGGGAATTCTAGGACTCGGACTAATCCTAAGGCCCCTACTAGTATCTGCCAGGTCAGTCGCTCAAGAAATAACGTTCGGTGTCAGACTTTGCTTCTGACTCTCAGCATCTCCTGTGTGCTGGCATCATCAGTTCCCCTCCTTGTCCTTCACAGCCTATTCTCCCTCCCTACCCAACTCTTTCAGATTTACGTTTTCACTGTATTTTCCACTTGGCTCTTGCTTTAGTCTTCACCTCTGAATTCTGTGTGGCTCAAATAAAGAGGGAATTTATGAGCTTCTGTAACCAAATCCAGCAGGAAGGCAAACCTCAGGGTTCACGTAGGCTTGCCGCCCTGGCTCTGACTTCCTCTGACCTTTCATTCTTGACCTCCTGAGACAGAAAGCTATGGACATTTCAGTCTTCTAACCTGAGCACAGGCTGTCCAGAGAAAATAAGAGACTCGCTTCTTAGAATCCTATTGGAAAAGTGAGAAAGGACTCTCCCAGAAGCCCTCTGCAAATGTCTCCCTGAATCCCATTGACTAACTTTGGGTCTGATGCTCATTTATGAACCAATCACTGGCCAGGGGGATGTGTTTTCCCTTGAATAAATCGGACCAGCCCTTGGAGTTAGGAGTGAAGTATGCATGCTTTGTAAGAGAGAGGTAGAGACCTGAAAAAAAAAATAATAATAACGGGGCCTGGTAAACAAAAAGAAAATGGATACTGGGCTAGCAACCCACAATGTCCATTGGGTCAATTTTTACATCTCTCATGGTCTAAATTTAACTGCTCCAGCTCCAAGCTTTTCTGATTTCAGCATGGACCCAATGTAAGTGGCCCCCACTTGTCCAGAAGGGGATTTCGTTGCTGGGGAGGGAGGCAGAATGAGAGAAGGCACAGAGATGTATTGAGTGTGAAGACCACAAGGCAGGGTATCCAAGAGCACATTTGGGAATGAGGTGTCCATCTCTGTGGTCTCCAGCTGTGGGATCTTGGGCAAAGTCCCCAGGCTCACTGAGCCTCAATATCCCTATTTATCAAATGAGGAAACCACACTGGCCTTCACGTTGCTACAAAAGTCAGTTGAGATGCTTGATGTAACGTGTAGTGATATTGGCCCAATACCAAACATCGCTCTTTTAGTATTGTTTCTGAGACAGCCCATGGGGAAAATGTAGAGAAGGAGTGAGGTCAATGGGAGAGGACAGAGTCCTGGAGGCCTTGAGAATAGAAATGTGGGACTGAAGAAGAAAGGTTTAAATCAAGCAGAGGGGACTAGGGTGGAGTTACTCCTTCCTATATCTGTTTTCTTTGTGTTAGAGCTCAAGCCTCAGAGTAACAGCCCTAAGTCCTGGTCAGTTGGTAGGTTCCCCTCTGTCCCCATTCCCCATCTCCTATGAATCACACATACACACACACACATACACAAATGTGTACCTCAACACAGCTGTGCGAGCTTAGATAAATTATGCTCCCTCTCTGGGCCTTCATTTCTCAGTCTGTAAAATGCTGATGTCTCATATTCCTTTTGCCCTGACATATTGTGAGTCGAGGAACAAAACTGAAATCTTGGCCCAGCACTTTCTCATTTTCATTCCAGACTTGGGCCTAAACTTTATAGTATGATAGTTCTCGACTTTACTAGCCAGAGCGGACTTACCCTCCTTAGAATTTTTCTCCTCTTTTTATTTAGATGATTAAAAAAAATACAAAAGCAAAGCTCCAAATCGGGGTGTGGGGGTAGATGATTCATTCCCATCATGTTCTCGTTTGAAAGGTTAATAGCTACCCTGGTGCTACTCCATTCCTTATCTACCTGAATCCCATTCCAGACAAACAAACAGAATGAGCATGAAAAAGGCAATCTTAGAGAGGTGCTGTCAAGGCTGATGGACTCTGGTAATGAAATTATTCCAGCCTCTGCCACCCACACAAATCTGGCAAGAACAAAGGGATGGGTGTTTGCGCAGATGCCTTGTCACAGTGTTAAGCGGCTCAGTGTCACTTGCCTCAGGCTCCCAAATCTCATCCTCAGAGCCCTCCCAGAAGGAAGGACATTAGTATTCACTCTGATGAGGAGCCAGGAAATTACACTTATCTTGCAGCAGCTAAAAGAACACCGGCCAACTTTGCAAAACCATCTGAGGCTTTCTTGGTTCTATGTGTGTGTTAAGGCTCCTATTTGGAGGAATAAACTATTACAGAATCTTTGAATTTTAAGCACTGGAAGGAATTTAAAGGACAGCCAAGCCAAGCGAGGACATTTAATACTTAACTCCTGTTGCCAGTATCTCAGCCACTTGAGCTCAGTCCAATGGGGCTTCCCACTGACCACATGCAGAAAGAGCTCAGAGGTGCAGAAAGGGAGCCACAGGGTCCAACAAGGAGCCCAGAGACAGCCAAGTGAGTGCATGTGGTGGGTTGGGGTCGCCAAGCAACCCCGTAGGACACTGGAAGGAAGAAGGAAGGTAGAGAGACCATGCCTTGGGTTTGAGGAATATGGGAATAAGGACCCAGTTTTGGCTCCGCATGGGTCCGTGTTTGCATAAGCAGCACAGTTAAGGAGGGAAGAGCTGGGCTCCGAGGCAGAGAGAGCACGGGGCCCACTCCTTCTCACAGCAGTTCATTCTACCACTGACAATTTAGGTTTGGACATCTTGGTCTTTCTGGATTATGTTGCAAAGACAAAAATCTTGAGTTGGGCATCATGAGACTAAACTTGAACTATCTTACATCTGCTGGCAGTTACTAGTGTGACCATGGACAAGTTAAAAAAGCTTAACTGAAACTTGGAAATAGGCCAAAAAGAGTATGAGATATCCTTTCAGGGCTGGACTTAACTTGCTATTTACTACACTATTTTACTTCACTGTAAGGCAAATTTTCACTTATAAATTTTGTTCAGTAGACATGTAAATAATTGACGCCCCATGGAATTAATAGCCCCAGAGTTTATAGTTTATGACCCTGTTAAACATAAACTAGTTTTGTACAGCTTGTAATCGGCCAGCTATTAAATTGCATTGTATGTATGTATGCAGGCAAGTGTGTGTGTGTGTGTGTGTGTGTCTGTGTGTGTGTCTGTGTGTGTCTGTTTGTATAGTTTCTCAAATACTCTTTGGCTGGTTTTAAATCTTATTGTTTCCCCATTAACTAACGAGGTTCAATAAAATCTTTGAAACATGTTTATTTACCATTTGTGTGAGAGACATGATTTTACCCTTTCTAAAATTATACTTTAACAGGCAGCTCAATTCTGCCTGCATAGATTTGGTTTCCTTATCTGTTAAAAGATGCATTAGGACAAGAGGGTCCCTAAGAGCCAGCTCCTGAGCTCAGGAGGGATCTGAGCCACTAAGCCACCCAGGATGACCTCTTCCTCAGCATCCCAGGGTCTTTAGAGAAAGGCTATCTTAACTCTCTGGAGCTGAGAATTAATAACTGCAAATGCAGCCACACCCAGCCCCCCAAATGGCTGGTAAAGTCACATGAGAATACTGCCAGTCTTTACTAACTGAAATTGTTGGGAAACTCCCAGGAACTAGAATACATTGTTTTGCCCCATTTATTTCCATTCTTCCACCTCTCACTTCTCTAGACGTCTCCTTACTTGACATTACAAACTTGAAAAAAATCCTGGTTCCATATTCACAGCCTTTAGTTTGATCCAGAGGCCAAGGCTCCATTCCTTCCACGTCCTTAAGTGGAAATCATCCTTGGTGCCTGTTGGCCTCAGCGGCGGGGGTCAAAAGTGTCTCTTCTCACTCCTGTTGATGGGGCCGCTCAGGATTCTGCAATAAAATCACTTCCGGCTCTACCATCTGACGAGTCTGTCCATCCAAACCCCCAGAGGCTTTTCTCTCTCTGCCCTTTTGGCCTGAGGATGTTCAGAGAGCATCATCCTCGAGGATGGAAATGGCTTGAATTTACCTGGAGTGAGTCTGTGGAGGATAAATGAGGCAGAGGGGAGGGAAGGCAGCTCAGGAAAGGCCAGAGATGGCCTTTAACACTCCTTGAAAGCCAATGGCTTTTGGCCCTCAGCCACAATCAATGACCAACACATGGACATAACCTTTTCCATTTGAAGGGATGACTGATTCTGTTAACAGTGGTTTTTGCTAAGCCTTCTCATGTCAAATCCGTTTGCCTGAGAATTAGTTCAGTGCTTACAGTGTTTATAAAATAAATCTGTTTCTGTTCCTGATCCTGATCCCAGCTTGGCTGCCTGGTCTGACTGGCAATATGCCTCCATGGTTGGCGAGGTGCTACTGAATTTTTTTCTTTGTCTTTCTTCCCTCCAGTGATGTCCCAGTCCATCATATCAGGAGTCAGCATAGGAATGGAGTGATGCTTCCCAAGCTGCCAGCCTTATCCTAGCCCTTACTGTGTGTTAGTTAGAGAGGATGGGATGGGGGGAGGTAGAGTTTAAACCCAAGGAATGTCCAATAAATCAAACAATATATATTGGGCAATGAGCAGTCATACAAGGTGCCATAGAAATGAAATACCCAAGTGCTTGGAATGTGAATATTCCAGAAACCTAAAGTGAACTCAGCCTACCTGTCTGATGGACCTACCTGTCTGACTCACTGAATGGGTCTTTTTTAAACTCCGCCCTCCTGTATACCACAGAAAACTTGGGGACCTTCTGTTCCAGTCTGAAGACAAATTTTCCTAAGAACGTTGGGGCTTTTGTGACTCTGCAAAGGAAAGTCACTGAGGCCAACTAAACAGATTCCCTCACCCTTTACAAACCCTTGAGCCTCTGGGACACAGTTCTCTCCAGGCTTATATCCGGGGCAGGAGAAAGGAGTCAAGGGAGGCAGGTGTCCAGCTAGAGAAAGACTGATCCTTCATACCTGGCCATTCACAGAATTTCTTGGAGTAACTGTACTTCAAGTCTAGGGATCTTCCTACTTTGTGATTTATTGGTAGAGCAATGTTTACATGCATATTGCTAAAACTCAACAGTAACCACAGCAAATTGTTTAGAATTTGGACCTCAAAAAACTGTCTGAGGGTATAACTTATTACTCACGTTGTTCAGAATTGGTAGCATTTGGTAATAAAAATAAACATAGACAACTCGTCACCGGTTTTATTATAAATTTAAAAGTCTCTAGGCAATGCAGCTCTTCACTGCCTGTGCCGAGCCCTCTGATGCCACAGCTCTGGTGTTCACCTCCAGGGACGGACCGGTTGTTAGTATGCAGTGTTAGTCTAGAGCTGTCTCCTCATTTGTAAAGTAAAAACACCATCTGCTTCTCTGCCATTGTGATTATATCTAATAGTGGTTGGAGGAGGAGTCAGAGAAAAGAAGGTAAGAGAAGACAAGGGGGTGTGAAAGAGAAAGGGGAGAAGGCACATAGAATAAGGAAAATAAGTCAGGAAGATGTGACGAGGACAAATCTTAAAAATCTAATAAACTATTTTTTTTTTTTACTGTGGTGTCTTATTTTCATTTTTTTCAAAGTTGGCCCCTTTCAGCTTCCATTTTTGCTCCCCAGAAGCAATTACTTTCCTCTCTTTTAGCCTTTCCCCCCTAGTATTTAGCTCCATATTTCTATTTCTTAACTTAAATTTTTTTTTTTTTGGCTGGGTCCAGGTTTGAACCTGCCACCTCTGGTATATGGGGCAGGTGCCCTACTCTTTGAGCCACAGGTGCCGCCCTTGACTTTTAATTTTTTAATATTAACTACTGATTTTCTACTATCAAGATAAGGATTTAGTACAATTGTTTACACCTTCAGCCCCTTCCCAGGCATGCTGCTCTTAACCTCAAATTCTTTTAAATTATAATTTCTTGTTAAACTTATCTTCAATAACAATATTTAATAATTTGACTATTTGAATATTATTCATTGCTAGGCCATGTAGAGTAGTCTAGTGGAATTTGATTTTCTTTTCTAGTTCAACATTTTTTTAACCCCTGAAGTTAATAATTGTCTTGGTTTTTATTTTCTATTTCTCTGCTTACTTTTCTGTGTTCCTACCCAGTTCTTCCTCAAATGCTGTTCAAAACATACTTTCCTCTTTATGCGTTCAAGTGCATCAGGTAACCTCTCAGTTCCTTTTGCTTTGTCCTTAGGAACATCTCTTCCCGAGCCATCTATCAGCCTGCTTCAATTTGGACAGATTTCTCTCTCTCTCTCTCTATATATATGTGTGTGTGTGTGTGTGTGTGTTTGAGATAGAATCTGGCTCTGTCACCCAGGCTAGAGTGCCAAGAAATCATAATAGCTCACCACAAACGCAAACTGTTGGGCTCAAGTGATCCTCCATCCTCAGCCTCCTGAGTAGCTGGTACTACAGGCACATGACGCTGCACCCAGATAATTTTTCTATTTTTAGCAGACATGGGGTCATGCTCTTGCTCAGGCTGGTCTTGAACTCTTGAACATAAGCAATCCTCTTGCCTCCCAGAGTGCTAGGATTATAGGCATGAGCCACTGCTCCTGCTTGAACAGGTTTCTTTTTAGACTGGCTGCACAGCCAGGGTCTGGGAGCTGGCTTTTCCAACATTTTCAGAATTTTCTTTTTTTAAAAAAAAATTTCAGATTACTACCAGGGTACAAATGATTAGGTTACATTGCTTGCATTTGTTGGGTAAAGTTCAAGTTGTATTTGAGCCCTTCCCCCAGGGGAGGGTGCTGAACACCCTTTCACTGTGTCCATTAGGTGACACACACCAATCCCTCTACTTTGAATTTAATTTCGTTTTTCTCTCCTGTGTGTGTGTAGTTGTTTATCTGTTGGTTTCATATTAGTGTTGCATACGTGGGATACTTGCTTTTTCATTGTTGTGATACTTTACTAAGAAGAATGTGCTTCAGTTCCATCCAGGTAAATACAAATGATGCAAAGTCTCCATCTTTTTAATGGCTGAATAGTATTCTGTGGTATACATATACCAGTTTATTAATCCACTTATGAGTTTATTGGCACTTGGGTTGATTCCCTGTCTTGGCAATTGTGCATTGAGCTGAAAATGTCCTTACGACAAAATGATTTTTTTTCTTTTGGGTAGATACCTAATAATGGAATTCTGGGGTCAACTGAAAGGTTTGCTTTTAGCTGTTTAGAGGATTTTCCATAGTTCTTTCCATAGAGGCTGTATTAGTCTGCAATCTCACTAGCCATATAAAAGTGTTCTCTTCTTTCCCCATCAACACCAGCATCTGCCGCCTTGATACTTTGTGAGATGGGCTATTATTACTGGGACTAGGTGATATCTTAGGGTGGTTTGATCTGCATTTCTCTGATAATCAGGGATTATGAGCATTTTTTCACGTGTTTGTTGACCATTCATTTGTCTTCTTCATAGAAATTTCTGTTCATATCCCTTGCCCACTTATACATGGGATCTTTATCTCTGTCTACTTCCTGGGCCCCATGTCTTCACTATAAATGATTTATCAGTCATTTGGGGGAAACTTTTCCTCTAGAAGCTTCCTTAAAGTAGGTTCATGGAGAGAGGCAAACAAGATTTTGACTCACTGAGTGTCTGAAAATGAAGTTCATTCTTTTTATTTATTTATTTATTTTATTTATTATTGTTAAAAAGCTGTGCACATTTGTGCAATCAAGGGGTACAATGTGCTGGTTTCATATACAATCTGAAATATTCTCATCAAATTGTTCAATGTAGCCTTCATGGCATTTTCTTAGTTATTGTATGTAAACATTTCATTCTTTTTTTTTAGGCAGAGTCTCACTCCATTGCCCTGGGTAGAGTGCAAGGGCATCATTGCTCATAACAACCTCTTGGGCACAAACAATCTTCTTGCCTCAGCCTCCTAAGTATCTGGGATCACAGGTGCCTGCCACAATGTCCAGCTAGTTTTTCTATATTTTTTAGTAGAGATGGTGTCTTACTCTTACTCAGGCTGATCTCGAACTCCTGCGTTCAAGCAATCCACCTGCCTTGGCCTCCCAGAGTGCTAGGATTACAGGTGTGACCCACTGTGCTAGGCCTCAAGTTTATTCTGTACTTACACATAATTAAGTTTTGGCTGGGTATAGAATTCTATGTTGGAAATGCTTTTTTAATCAACACATTATAATTATACACATTTATGGTGATGATTTGATATTTCTGTAAATACCTATGTTGGATAATGATCAGTCAACATATCCGGCACCTCATGTATTCATCATTTCTATATGGCAAAAATGTTCAGAAGCCTCTTTTCCTTTCTAGCCATTTTGTAATATACAACAACTTACTGTTGACCATTGTCATCCTGCTGTGCAATAAAACACCTGAACTCAATTCTTCTATCTAATTGTAACTTTGTATTCATTAAACAACCTCCCTTTTACCCCTTCCCTTGTTCATCTCTAGTAACCACTTTTCTACTCTCTGTTTCTATGACATCAACTGTTTTGCTTTGTTTTTTTAAGATTCCATATATGAATGAAATAATGTGATAGTTGTCTTTCTGTGTCTGGCTTATTTCATTTAACTGATGTCCTCTAGGTATGTTATGTTATCAAAAATGGCAGTACTTCAATCCTTTTTTATGGCTGAAATATTCCACTATGTATATGTACATTTTCTTTATCCAGTAGTCTACTGATGAACACATGGTTTGATTCCATATCTTTCCTATTGAAAATAGCACTGCAACAAACATTGAAGCACAGATATCTCTTTAAATCACCAATTTCATTTCCTTTGAACACGTACCCTCTAGTGGGATTATTGGATCATACTAAAGTTCTATTTTATTTTTTTTGAGGAATTGTCATGCTGTTTTCCATAGTGTCCGTACAAATTTACAATCCCAACAATGTCCAAGGGTTTTCTCCACATCCTCACCCAGACTTGTTTTCTTTTATTTTCTTTTGATAATAACCATTCTAACAGGAGTGAGGTGATATCTTTTTGTGGTTTTGATTTACATTTTGAGCATTTTTCATAAATCTTTTGGTCATTTATACATCTTCTTTTGGGATATGTCTATTAAAGTTTTCATTTTTTTGTTTGTTGTTTTGCAGTTTTTGGCTGGGGCTGGGTTTGAACCCACCACCTCCGGTATATGGGGCCAGCACCCCACTCTTGTGAGCCATAGGTGCCACCCTATCTATTAAAGTTTTTGCCAATTTTAACATGATTTTTTGTTACTATAGAGTTGTTTATGTATTCTGAAATTAACCCTTTGTCAGATAATAATTTGCAAATATTTTCTCCCATTCTATGTGTTGTCTTTTCATTTTGTTAATTGTTCCCTCTGCTCTGAAAATCCTTTTCAATTTGATGTAATCCCAATTATCTACTTTTTCTCTTCTCTGTGCTTTTGAAGTTCTACTTATAAAAATCTTTGCCTAGCCCAAAGTTGTAACAACTTTAATTCATTTTAAGTTGCTTTTTCTATACAGTGAAAAGTAGGAATCTAGTCTCATTCTTCTGCATGTGGCTGGAAATAATTTTTCCTCTGAACTTTGAAGGCTTTGTTCCACTGTCTTCCATATTCTAGTATTCTAATCAGTATTTTAGAGTCTCATTCTTGGTCTTGGTCAGAGAGCCAAGGACACTTTGATATTTGAGGAAATCCTGTAATATGAAAGGCAGAGACCACAACAAATATGGGAAAATTGAGTCAGAAGAGATAATCACAAGTGGCACACCCAGACAGAAGCATTAATGCCTCAGAAAGAAAGTGAGATGTTGAGAAGTCCAGTGCCATTATAATTCTAAGTCCTCTATAGGTGATCTGGTTTATTGTTTTTTACTGGTTTACTGTTATTTGTTTCAGTATGTTTGTTGGTTTTGTTTTCCTCTCCAAAGACTTTTAAGATCTCTTTTATATCTTGGGTTAAATTTCATAATTATGTGACTTGGTATGAATCTCTGTTCATTTACTGTGGAGGTGGCCTCTTGGTCAACCTTTCATAATTTCCTTCCCTTAATTTTCTCTATTTTCTCTTTCTGTGGCTCCTGTTGTTTGGATATTGGGTGTTCCAGACCAATTTACTATTTTTATCTATTTCCTATTTTCTATGTATGTGCAAGTATGTGAGCATTCAGTAAGGGTATTTCTCAATTTACTCAATCAAAATAAGCCAATTTATAAAAGGAGACCTAGTCTAGATCAGGCTCCCAATGGGAACACCAGTTCCATGCACTCACCCAGAATTCATTTTTCTAATTCCCAAATACATAATTGGAATGGATACATGTGGTAGATGGCAGAACCCCTATTGATTCTTTTCTTAACTTTATTTCCACAGATTTAGAGTTATAATTTTTTTTTTTAATTTTTGGTTACCTGGATGAATTTTATAGTGGTGAAGACAGGGCTTTTATTATACCCATTACTCAAAGAATGTACATTGTACTTGATAGGTAATTTTTCATCCTTATCTCCTCCCACCCTCTTTCCTTCTAAGTCTCCAGAGTGGTACTGTACCACTCTGTATTACCATATATATACCCATAACTTAGCTCCCATTTATAAGTGAGAACACACAGTATTTGTTTTTCCATTCCTGAGATAATTCACTTAGGATATTGGTCTCCAGTTCCATCCAAGTTGCTACAGAAGACATTATTCCATTCTTCCATGGAAAACTGAGTAGTTTTCCGTGCATACACAAACACACCCCTCATTTTCTTTACCCATTCATTGGTTGATGTGTGTTTAGGTTGATTTCATATGTTTGCAATGGTGAATTGTATTGTGATAAATATACAAGTGCAGGTTTCCTTTTTATATAATAACTTATTTTCCTTTAGGCAGATCCCCAGCAGGGGGATTGCTGGATCTAATGGTAGATCTACTTTTAGTTCTTTGAGGAATCTCCATACTGTTGCCAGAAAAGAACAATAAAAAAAAAAGAAAACTACAAAACAATATTCCTGAAGAGCATAGATGCAAAAATCTTTAAGAGAACATTATCAAACCAAATCAAAAAGCACATCACAAAGACAATTCACCATAATCAAGTGGGTTTCAATCCAGCGATGCAAGGATGATTCAACATACACAAATCAATAACTATGGTTCATCACATAAACAGCATTAAAAACAAAAACTATACGATCATCTCAATAGATGAAGAAAAATCATTGGATAAAATCCAGAATCCCTTCATGATAAAAGCCCTCAACAAACTAGACATAGTAAGAATGTAGCTCAAAATAATAAAAGCCATCTATGGCAAACTCATAGCCAATAATATAATGAATGGAGAAAAACTAAAAACATTCTCCTTAAGAGGTGGAACATGACAAGAAGGCCCATTTCACCATTTCCATTCAACATAGTACTGTTAGTACTTATTGATTCTTTAATCTGTGGACTAAGTGCTGCTATAATGAGAAAATCTGAGGACCCTACCCACAAAGCCATCACAAAACCAAAAAGAAAAATAAAAGTCACATCTCGGGGGAATGTGATTAGGGATTAGTGCCATCCTTAAGGCTCAAAGATGCGGAGACAGTGATCTCCAGCATGTCCCCATTAAATTCACTGGTCTGGCTCCTACAAAAACTAATCAGATCTTAGAGTATGGCACTAGACTGTCTCAAACTCAATAAAGTAAAGCTCTGCATTCCAACTACTGTGTCAGAAGTGATTTTTTGCTAGAGCAAATTAATATAACTTCAGCTATGTAGTGTGCTTACATTCTTTTTCATCCCTACCAAGGAGGACCAAAGTAGTTTGTATTCATATAAGGAGAATAAGATCACACATTTGTACTTTTGTCCCATGGCCATATTAACTCTCTTACCCTTTGTCATAATATAATCTGCAAGACATAAATCACCTGGACATTCTAAAGGACACCACACTGGTCTACTCTACCAGTGACATCCTACCAATCCGACAGGATGAGTAAGAAGTGGCAAGTGTATCAGGAGCCTTGGTTGCACACATTCACTCCAGGGGGCGTGAGATAATCCATCTAAACATTCCCTACAATACTAGTATAGGTTTCAGGAGTACAGGAATTTGGAATATGCCAGGACAACACTTTTAAAGTAAAGGTAAATTATTGCATCTCATCCATCCTACCTCCAAAAGGAAGCACAGCACCTGGCAGTCCAAGTGTTCTGATCAATTTACAAAATGCCAAAGAAAGCTGATAGTTTTGAGTAGGACCCAGAATAGGAATGGGCTCTGCAGCTGGTCCATAATGCAATGCATGCATACTTGCCATGTGGGCTATATGCCTTCACAGACCCTGTGGAATTAGTTACTGTAGTGGGAAATGGTGCAGTGTATTACCATGGAAGAAATGTAATTTACAACACTGTGTTCTGAAGCAAAACCACAGCACCTGCATCAGAGAGTTATATGTCATTAAAACACACACAAAACCAAAACAAAACAACTCCTGCAAGCTATGTAGCCATAGTAGAGGCAAAACTCATGACCATGAAACAGCAAGAGACTATGGTGCCAGAGATGTCCATTATGGCCTGGGTTCAAAAAGGCCCACTAAGTCATAAGGCTATGCAGGCCTCACAGCAGATTGGTGCATCCAGACGAGAGAAGCACAAGTCAGAGCTACGAGCACAAATGAGGGAGCTGGATGAACTGGTGGCCACGTATCTGCTGCACTGGTGCCTTTTATCAGCTCACATCTGGCCACATTGTGGGGTGGGGGTGGAAAGTTGTCACTTACGACCAGTCAACAGCAGAAGGAAAAGGCCAATCTACGTTCACTGATATCCTCATTTAATTCACTGATCTGGCTCCTACAAAAGCCAATCAGAATTGAAGTATGACACTGGACTATCTCAGACTCAACCAAGTAAAGCTCTGCATTGCAACTATTGTGCCAGAAGTGCTTATGTAAGAAGTGCTTAAAATGGACTGTGCACCACCCAGATCAGGTCCTTTGGGACTCAAGTACTCACTCCCCAAGCTTCTGGGAACATTGACTGCTGAAGGCTGGTAGTTGAGACCCTCCCATGGATCTGCCTCCAGCCAAAGACAGCTGCCTCACTCAAGGTCCTCCCAGAGGACTGTGTCCAGTTCTTGTGTTATTAAATATTATAGTTTCTCAGATGTTTAAGGTATGAATAATAGTTTTACTTTTAAAATAGTTTTGGTTTATTTTATCATTCTTGAATTATCTCTGTTTTTTCTGAGTTTCTTTTTATTTTTTTCTTTACCTTTTGTTTTCTTCTTTGCCTTTCCATTAGGGGCTTTCAGGAAATATTTGATAATCTTGTGGCAACCTGTCCAAATATAAGCGTGAGACCTTAAAAGACTAACTGAAAGTTCCATGGAGGTTTGTAGATGATGGGTTTACTCTGCAGTTATCTGAGTTGACATTTCACTATAGAAGCTTCCCCCCCAACCTTTTAGAATATGTATTTTTTTTTCTGCAGATGATTAGATTTCCCAAAGAGAAGCTGTCCATTTTTCTGCTGATTTAGGGTGTGTGAGGGTAGGTTGTAAAGTTCGATCATGGGCTAAAGGAGTCTCATTATTCAGTTTCTAGACTTTCACCATCTCTGTGATTTCTGGGTAGCTCCCCCTCTCTTAAGGGATTCCCTGAGCCTAGAGTCCCTATGAGTAAATGTCTTCAGCAAACAAACATCCTTCTTCCCCCTGATTGGGTGAAGTGTGGGTCCCAGGCTGCCTGTGAGTAGGGGAAAAGAACACGTTAGAAAGTCTTTTAGCCAAAGCTCCTATTTCAGTCTTCTTAGTGCCCACCTTCAGAGACACTTGCTGCCCATTGAAGTCATTCTGGAACTGTGCCATGTAATTGCCCTGTAGCTTGGTTTTCCCAGTTTATATTGCAGCTCTTTCTCCTCTGCAAAGTCAGTTACCTGCCACTAGAACATTGGTGTTCAAGCTCCTAACTATTGCTCTTGCCTTTGTATATTGACACCTCTATTCTCCTTTTTGCTGTCACTCAGGGAGACTCCAACAGGGAGCAGACATGAGTGCACACATTTGGGTCTTCTGTTTTACCTCGCCCTACCTTGTAGATGAGAAACTGAGGCCCAAGGAAGGATAGTGACTTGCCCAGGTCACACAGCTAACAGTTTAAATAAAGTCTTCAGGTAGGTGCCCAGGCCACTGTTCTTTGTGAAAGAGCCCAAAGGATGTGAAAACAGGAGGGATGAGGAATTCAGCCTGGTAGCTTGTGTAGGGCTGGGTCTAAGGACAGTGCACTGGTGGACATGGCCTGGCAGAAAATGGAAAGAGATGCCCAAATGTAAAAGGAGGTATTTTTAATCCTTGGGGTTTCTGGCCTTTTATGTTTGTTGTCTATATCATCCCTTTCTGCATTTACCACTATCCTATTGCAAGCCAGATTCTTACTATTTCTAGTCTGTACTCTACTCTTTCCTAGAAATATACAGTATTTTTAAATGTGATTCTACTCAAATTACTCATATCCTCAAATGCTTGTAATGACCCCTCATTGCCTACAGGATAAACTGGGCAGTTGGAGGGGATCAAAACAGAGTGTTGCTGAGTGTGGTACTAGACATGGCAATGCAGGGAAGGCGGCGTGACAGGCGCACAGGAACACCTGGCAGACTGGCAGGTGGAGGTAGGGGTAAGGGGTCCAGCCTCGTGCCGGGGGTCTCAGTGGCGGCCAGTGCTCGTGTGCTTACCACTCCAATGCTAAAACAGTGAGAGAACGTGGTAGCTCTAGCGATCCCCAAATCAAAGGGAATGTCTTTGGAATGGGGACATTCCAGTGTGTTTAGGAGGAGAGAAGGCAGAACAAGAGGGGCCAGGATGAGTTGATCTTTCTCATGTATAAAATGCTCTTTTCTCCCTATCAGAACTGAAGCATAGCTAAACATAACTGCCTGACCCCTGCTGTGAGGTTGATAACTATATTACTTTCCTGTTGCTGGTGTAACAAATTACAACAAACTTAATGCCTTAAAACAAGACAGATTTATTATCTAGCAATTCTGGATGTCAGAAGTCCAAGATCACTGAGCCAAAGTCTTGTGCTGGCAGGGCAGGCTCCTTCTGAAGACTCCAGAGGAGATTCTGAGGTCTGCCTATACTCTCGGGCTGGGGTCCCTTCCTTCAATTTCCAAACATGTCACTCCAACCTCCAGTTCCCTGGTCAAATCTCCTTTTCTGACTTTGATCCTGTTACCCCCCGCTTACGAAGACCCTTGTTATTATCTACCTGGATAATGCACGTCTACCTATCTCAAGCTTCTTAAATTAATCACATCTGCAAAGGTCCATTCTGCCATGTAAAGTAACATACTCACAGCTTCTAGGGTTCAGGACATGCACATTTTGGGGAGCCTACCACACTTTCTGATTATTCGGCCTACCACACCTTCTGATAGTGCTCACGATCCTCAGTTCTCATCAAGATGTGTTCTCTACTTTTATCATACAAATGAAATGAGTACATGAAGAAATGAAGACCTTCCAGTGATTCAACAGATATTATTATTTGGTCCATTATGTGCTTTGTCATGTTTCAAACTATTTTCAGAGGGTATCTAGGAAACTAGTGCTTATTCTACAAACTTGATCCTGCTTGGTCTCAAAGCAAATTCTCTGTCATATTAAAATGATTACCATGGACTTAAGACCAGAGAAGAGACGAAGGAAAGCCTACATTTATCATTCTCGTTTAAAGCAGATAACTATTAAAAAAAAGATAAGCAGCAAAATGCAGACCAAGACAACCGGTGGTTCCTGGTCACGGCTGGGCACTGACCCCTTATACACAGTCCCCTTAGCCTCCTTTGCTTGAGCTGACTGGTTCATGGATTGGTTTGGGATGTACATGTCACCAATTCGAGGTGATGACCTCTCAATTTCCAAGTAGGAGGGTGGGCACGCCAATGGCTCTGCTATACAGCCATGCAAGCCTCGTGTACAAATGCCCAGAGCACATGCCTCACAGTTGGCTGCATCATGGGACCCTTCCAAAGGGACCTCTGGGATCACTGACATCTTTGGAAACTTCGTGGCACCATCTCCATAGTATCTCTTCAGAATATGCTGCACCAAGTTGTTCAGAATCGTCGTGGTGCTCTCCGTGGAGAACTCAGGCATCTCATATTGGGACCAGGAACACTTCTGGCACCTCTGGCCAAAGAGTCGCATAACCACCTGGCCCTGGTCCATCCGGCATTCCCAGTGCAGGTGGCACAGAATGTGCACCTGGGCGGACGCCCAATGTCGCCGGCATAAGGAGCACTGGAACCTGCAGTCAGAGAGAAGATGCCCATTGTGTCCCCAGCTGTCGTTAATCTAGGGGGGAACAGTCCTGCCTCCTCTCTAAGATCCCTTTCAATTCAGAAAAGTTTGTGTAATTTGGAATATTCTGGTCATAGACAAACGGAAACCAGGGAGATAGTGCTTCAAACAAAACTTTTTCCTGTGACCCTCTGAGCTTCCACCAAAGGTGGTCCCCAACTTGACCTCTTTGCTAGTAAAGCATCTCCAGATGCCTCAGAAGGGAAAATATTTCTGCCGTCTGCCAGAAAAATTTGTTCCCCCTTATAGTCACAGAAAACTTTGGTAAAGTACTTATCTCAGGGCAGGCACCGCAACTGGCGCTTTACAGGTTATGCCGGTTCACCTTTAAAGCATTCCTATGAGGTAGGCATTACTGAACCCATCATCCAGAAAGAAACTGAGTCATTCCAGAGGACACAAGGGTGAGTGGTAGAGGCATGTCTCCAATCTCAGGCCATCTGGTATCAGCCTTATCTGCCTACTACACTCCATTTCCTCTAATGAGCAACACGGCTAGTCCTGCACCTCGAGGAAAAACCCCAGTACTTGGGTTAAAGATCATTCTGTGAAAATAATATTCAAGGAGTTTTTGTCAGCATCAAATGAGACAAAGCATGTGAAAACACTTCAGAAGACACGAAAGCTTTTCAAAAGCTTACTGGTATTTTCCAAAAGTATGTTGGGAGGTTGCTTTTCCTATCTCAATTTATCTGAACAAGAGAAACACCTTCCTGGGTGGAGGAGGGAAAAAATGATAAAAAAAAAAAATCATGAATCCCTCAAACAGCTCTGGCTAGTTTGAAGAGAAACACAGAGCTCACTGGCTCACAAAGCAGTGATCTGCTCTGGCAAGTGCAGTGAAAACTGTTCCACAGAGCCTTACGAGGTTCAAGTGAAGCAATGGATTCTGCAGCTAAAATATATACTATAATGTATATAATATGTAATATATAAATATACTATATTATTTATAAATGTGTTATTTTAAAATATATAACACGTATTTATATTTAAATGCACATTATATATGAATATATTATATAATACATATATTCTATATATAATATATAATGTGTATTATATAAAATATAATTAATTAACGCACATTTGATATATATGTATACATATATAAAATCTCAGTCTGTTATCCCATTATCTTGTGTGAATATAGAGGAAAGAACATTTGCTCTGCCTGGGAGGAGTAAGGAATGCTTTTAAGAGGAGGTGACAGTTGAGTGTTCCTTCAAGAATAAGTGGGAGAAAATGAGGAGGGTCTGCCAAACAGGCCGAACCCCAGGAGCAAGGGCTCGACATCTGAACGGGCAAGCCATGGCTGATGGTCCATAAAGAATGGGCTGTTAGGGAGCAGAGCAGGCCTGAGGCAGGATAGGGGTAGACAGGCCAGCAGGGTAATAGATTCAGTGGTTCTCAACCTTCCTAATGCCGCAATGTATTTTCATTGTTACAAAGGGGTTGCGACCCACAGGTTGAGAACCTCTGGGTTAGATAAAAAGACTGAGGGTCTTGAGTGCCTTGTAAGAATGGGAGACTTGACTGTCCAGATCAGCGGCTCCCACCCTCCGAACTTGGGCAAGGAAGCTGGTTCCTGCCACCTGGCAGCTTGCTGGGGTTAAAGAGGGGGAGGACCCATAAAGGAGGGGCCAATTGGGAACTTTAGGAACTAGGTTTTCAATTTAGTTTTGCAGCATCTTTCTCTCCTAGTATCCCCAGGCCTTCTCTAAAATAATGTTCAAAGTGACTGCTTGATCTTAGCCTGTTCTTATGGCATTAAAGGAAGGACCCAGTCCCAGGCTTGTACTGAACTGGGCCTGGGTGTGGAGAGCTGCTACAGCCTGGAGAAGCTGGTCAGGACTGATAGGGAGACTGAGGAGACTCTGGAGGTAGTTTGGGATAAATGGGGTGGCAAAAGAATAGAAGGGCAGACTATAGAACCTGGAAGAAGTCTTCGTCATTTCCCAGAAATATTCAGAGAGGGAAATCTAGTAAAAGAAGAGACTTCCTGTAGGTAAACAATAGGGAGGCTTGGAGACTTGGCAATTCATTTAGATCCTAAAGAGCACTGTGAGCGCAAAAGGATGGGGGGCCTGGTGACTCTTATTCTTTTTAACAAGCTCTCAGAAGGATGTATGTGTAGATATACATATACATATATCATTATATATAATATATAATGCTAAGCTGAGCCTCTGCTGAAGGTCACTTCCGGGGAAACCCACACTCACCAGCCAAAGGCCCTTTGCTGGTGCTGCTTCCACCCCGGGGCCACGCAGTCCAGCTGAAGGTTCCTATCTAGACTCAGGGTCCATCTGGTCCGGGGTTTTACTTCCTGGATCAGATTTTGAAATGTCTGCTCCCAAGTCCTGATGTCCAAAACCATTCTCTTCCTGTGAGGCTGAGTCAGTGTTCCTCCTATCGGATGCCCAGCAAGATAAAAACAGTTTCAGTTTCAGTTTTCTCTCTTCAGTTCAGTTCAGTTTCAGTTTCAGGACAAGAGCTGTTTTTCAGCCTTCCTGTTAGACTGTTTGGGTCTTTGCTCTGAAGACAGAGAGCAGCAAAATTTAGTTAGTTAACAGGCCTTGGTAAGAGAAATGCCTGAGTACAGAGCTCTGGTCTAGGTTCTGGGATGACATAGAAATTAGCTTTTATGTTCTTTTCCTCTCATTTTGATAATAGGCAAAGCACTAACTACATTTAGCATGGGGATAAAAGAGTATCCTCTGTCTAGGAAACAGTTCCTACCCATACAGGGACGCAAACTGTGAAGGGGGGCGGTGTTCAACACACATTTCCTGCACCTGCTGGTCCTTGCTGCAACTCCCTAAGGGAGGATTGTTCCTGATATTTTACAGGAACTTCACAGAGATGAGGTACCTTGCCCAAAGCCACCCAGCTGAGACTCATGAATTTGGGTCTGTGTGGATTCAAAACCTGCAACGTCTCTGCTCCCCTCACTACTTGAGAAGAAGTGAGAATCACATTTCTGGGTCCAGGCTAGCATACTGGAGCCATCTTGAAATATGGAACTAGTGGTTTCATCTAGCAAGATTTTCTGGGTCCTGGAGCAGGAGACCAGCTTCAGGAAGAGATTATTTAACCTTGCCGTTCCCTGTGAAAATTATCTGGAAGGTCAGTATACACTCGGGTGTGGAAGCTGTCTTTCAGTGGTGGAGAGAATTTCTGTCTTGGGGTGAAGGATTGAGACTCAATGATCCTTAAAGACCCTTCTAAGTCAGAGAGTCTGGGATTCTAGAAAGTAAGCCTTGTCTCCCTGGGATTTAAATTTACATAGGGGAGATAGGGCAAGCAGAACGGTCAAGTCTTTGGAAGCCCTACAATAACTTCTATGTCTACAGCATGACTAGTCTAAATCTTCTTGGGCCTAAAGGGGCCCTGTTTGGGCACCTGAAACATTCTACCTCTTTTCATACTTTCCAGGATATTCTGTTCTATATAAACTCTCCCTGCTCTCATAGCCTCAAAAATTTATACAGACAATATAGGCCATTCTGGGAACTTGGAATTGGATCTATAGGATATTAGAGCTGGAAAGCACTTGGGAATCAACATTCTCTCCTTTACATCCAATTTTCATGCATAAGAAAACTGAGACTCAGGGCAGCGCCCGTGGCTCAGTCGGTAAGGCGCTGGCCCCGTATACCGAGGATGGTGGGTTCAAACCTGGCCCCGGCCAAACTGCAACAAAAAAAATAGCCAGGCGTTGTGGCGGGCGCCTGTAGTCCCAGCTACCCTGGAGGCTGAGGCAAGAGAATCGCTTAAGCCCAGGAGTTGGAGGTTGCTGTGAGCTGTGTGATGCCATGGCACTCTACCGAGGGCCATAAAGTGAGACTCTGTCTCTACAAAAAAAAAAAAAAGAAAACTGAGACTCAGAGGAATGAGGTCTCCTGGCCAAGGTCACACAGCAAATTAGTGGGCCCAGCTCCGAGGTCTGCTCACTCATGTGTAGACCCTTTCTCTCCTACTTCCTGCTGCGTTTAGGATTCCAGGTCAGCTCTTTTTATCCTACATCTTCAGAATAAGCCTTCAGAGTGTCCCCTGACCCCTGACTGCTCAAATGCTCCATTTTTTCAAAAAATGTAGCTTTGATGGGTCCATTATATCCTCGCGATTCTCTTCACCTCTCCTTCATGTGCTGTCTTTGACATACACGACTGCTCCATGTGAGCCTATCCATGGCAAGGGGGATCAAGGGAGGGAGATGGTACTGTGAGTTGAAAAAGCAAACTCATCGTGTTTGCTCTATTCTCTCATGCAACAATAATAAACACAGACAGCTTCTGTAACCAAATGTGTAGAGTTTTTTCTAATCAACATGTAAGCAATCAATGCTACATAGACACCAGCCAAGTATCCTCTCAGTCAACTCAGTACTGACACTATCTACCCTGAAATGGTATCAGATGCAAAGGGCTGAGGCCTTGGTCCCCCAAACTGTCCATCCCCCCTCGGATGCCAGTCACAAGCCCCAGATTGTTTTACCTGTGCTTCTAACTATAGAGGATTAAACATCATACTTACTACAACAGCCACCAAAATCATAACTCATCTGAAGAATTACTGAGAACAAGACATTCTCATCTCTTGCAGCGAGTACTGTCACTCCGTTGTCTAGTGTGATCATTTATGCGGTTGCGACATCTAACCAACCGGCTATACATTGGCCTTTCCATGAACCCTTCCTTTTGTTTAATTTATTTTCTAGAACAGCTTGCAAAACTCAGAGAAACAATATTTACTGAAAGGGAATGACCTTGCAAAAATGGCAAACATAACAGGAAAATACCTAATCCGAAAATTTCCTAGTAACAGTTAGAATCCTTACCCTGCGGGAGTTCTGTCTTGTACAACTTCTGAAAAGGGCTGAACAGACAGGAAAGAGATGTAAATATTTCTTATTTGAAAGTATTGTTGAAAATCTGCTTTTATAGAGAGCCTAGGTAGACTGCAGGGGAGGAGCTTCAGCCGTCAGCCATATCTCAAGGACAGTTGTTACATCTCCTACATTAATTCCATCTCCAAAGAAGGGCAGAGGAGCCAGCTCTTGGACTTTGACATAGGCCCAGCTTGTTGTCTACTTTGCTAAGAAGAAAGAAAGGTGCCTATGTAGCAGTTCCTCAACTTGTGCTGGGCCGGTTTACAACCCCTTTTAAAGCCACCATGCTGGCTTATCCCTTCTCTTTTCTTGGGCTGCCATACCATCATCCACCTGCTTTCTTTTCTCCTTCTTTTTCCCCCTTTCACTCTCTCACTCCTTCTCTCTTTCTAAGAAGATAAAATAAATTTTATACTTTTATATACCTAATCTTTGGGGAACACTTTCTCAAAACTGCATGCACTAGGTCTGCAGTCCTCACATCCTAAAACTTACGTTCACCTCTTTGTGATGACGGTTATTACAAAAGACAGAGATGAAGAGGTGCATAGGGCAAGGCATGGCAGAGGTGTGTGGAGCTTCTATGCTCTCCCTGGGTGCACCACCTTCCAGAAACTTCCACATGTTCTGGAAGCTCTTGAAATTCTGTCTTTTTGGATTTTTATGGAGGTTTCATTACGTTGTCAAGATTGATGAAACCATTGCCCATTAGTGATCAACTTAACCTTCAATCTCTCTCCCTTGCCTGACATTATGGGTGAGGCTGAAAGTCCCAACCCTGTACTCATGGCTTGATCTTCCCAGTGACCAGCCCATCCTGAAGCTATTCAGGGGCTTCCAGCCTTCAATCAGCCACTGGCTGATACAAAAGATCACTGCAGAAAGTCTAAGGATTGTAGGAGTTATAATCCAGGAAACAGGGTCAAAGACCAAATATGTGTTTTACAGTTTCCCAGGTATGCTTTGAGATTTGCAGGTCTGGAGGAAGCCCACTATCTTCCCCACCAGTAAGAAGAAAAAGAAAGGAGAGGAAATAAGGACATTTTGCCCCCTTTAGCAATCCCACAAGGCATTTAAACTACTCTTGATTTTTGCACGGAGGCACTGTTAACTCCCTGATAATGGAATTGTGAAACTTGGTAGTAGGAGGAGACCTAGACATCTTGAGATCGTTATACTATCTCCCTGAGACCCAGTGAGAGAAAATGATAATCCAAGCTACACACTGTGATAATATTAACCTTCTGGCTTTCATCAACTGTTGGGGTCTCATTATACATTGGTTAAAAAATCTCTGAGACACAGCTGGAAAATAAAAAGAGTCCCCAAAGGGAAAAAAAGCACCGATCAATTCTGAGAAAGAAGGACATAGAAAAATATAGATTCTGACAGTTCAGAGCTGGAATGAATGTATCATCTAATCCTGGAATGACAAGTAACATCTTTCCAAGCTCTTGCCCAAGACAGACATTGCCAAAGACCCTTACATCTCTCTCTCGAGTTTGGGTGTAACTTCAGAATCCCTCTCGTCACAGTGTTCTAGGCAGCCACTACCAACTGATTGGTAGAGGAAATAATATTTCTGCCAATCCTAAAATAGCCCCACTCCTTTATTTAACAGGTTGCAGAAAGTGAAGCCAAGACATATTTGGTTTAACCAAGGCTTAGGTTCACTTTTTGTAATCTTAGGTATGCTATTCACTTTTTATATTCTAGGTATTTTTGGAATGTCACACGACCCATCATAAACAAGGCTAGCATAAAACTTAACACAAATAAATACACGTGTTCTTCTTGAGAACATTTTAGGCTTGGGAAGAAAGGAGGCTAGAAATGAGTGATAAGGATTTCAGGACAACTGGACTGAAATGGAGATGGAGGCCTGTCCACGCACTGGGCTGGCAAGGCCAGCTCTTCCCCCAGCACATATTTTCAACCCCTGACTTCATGGCCACCTTCCCTGTGAAAGGTGTAACAAGAAGTAAAACGAAGTATTGTAACAGTGAAAGGGAAGCTTAACATGACTAGCTCCCTTTTGCTTTTGACCCACTGAGATGATATTCTTTAGGTTAAAAGCTTCTGCTTAGCTTTTGCAGATGTCTATGGTCCTCAGTTACCTCTTGCATCCCAACTCCCTTTCCCCTTCCCTTAAGACAAATAGCAGCCTAAAGTTCATACTAACTTCAGATGGTTCTGTGGGATCTTAGTATACCATCTTCTCAGTGTGCTGGCTTTCCAAATAAAAGTACCTTTCCTTGTCCCAACATCTTGGCTCTTGCCTTATTGTCTGTCCCACAGCAAGTGGTATGAGCTTGACCTCAATTACAATATGACATCCAGAGCCACCTGCTGCCCGGTCCCAGGGGCTAACCCTGCTAAGAAAACTGATAGCAACCAGGAGTATGCTTCCCACATGCAGCAGGCTAATAACTGTGGTGATGGGTTCTGCGAAAGAAAAAAAAAAAAACTTATTCACAAGGTTGTTGTATGAAGAACATATTTCAAATTCACCTCTCCAAAAATAGGGGTTGGGGTACTTACAGGATAGAAAGTGAGATGGTCCGAAGTATGGAGAAAGGTGATTGCAAGGCAGGAAAATGAAGCAATCAGGGTTTTCTGTTCAGGTATAACCAAGCCACATTGCTCCTCAGAAGGCCATTGTGGAGGAAAGAGTGTCACTAACATGATCCAAGGGTGGAACTTTTGATTCTCTGACGTCAAAAGGTCACCATTTAGGCCCTTTTGAAGGGTCAGTGGTCTAAACTGGCCTGAACTGGACCACCACTTCCCCTAAGTCCCCCCAGATAACTTTAAGCATCCCTTACTAAGGTAACACACAGTCAGCGGGGGTATCAGGAAGCCCGTGGGAGTTCAGTTCTGTATGGTTTGGTGAGCGTCTTGCTCCTGGGATGTGAAGATCAACCACAAGAGGTTAAAAGCAAGCAAGGCGGGTCAAGGCAGTTAACTTTGATAAGCTTAATTAGATTAGCCCTTGTTTTCAAAGCCATTCAAGAGAGCGAAGATCACACTGCAAGAAACCTCTGAGAAAGAACCAGAAGAAATGTGTGAAATCAAAAGAACTGAAGACAGAATTTATGTATTTTCAAAGGGGGAGTTTTTTCCCATTTTTTATGAAAACTTGCTTGGCCTCAGGCCTCTTGAGGTCCATTGCTGGGATGTTGGGGTTTGCCTTGATAGACAACCATTTGGATATTTTTTGGTAGAAAAACTTCCACAAACTTGAAGAATGGCGAAGCCCAGACCCGGAGATGAGGGCTGACCAGCACAGGGCTGCTCAGCTGGTTGAGGGCACTGGTGCCCATTCTTGACAGCACATCCTCTTGCCGGCACAGGTAACCTTAAAATCAGTGGGAGAACTCTGCGTGTTCTGTTGCAAAGCTGTGGTGAACACGAGCCCCATACAAGCAGGCTCTTTAACCAAAGGCATGTTAAGTCCATGTCAGGAGATAAGTAGCTCAAAATTGTGCTTCTACACTGTTGGTGAGACTGCAAAGAAGTATAGGGAATTCTCAAGGAACTAAAAGTTGACCTACCATTTGATCCCACAATATCATTACTACCCAGATGAACAAAAATCATTTTACAACAAAGACATTTGCACCAAAATGTTTATTAAAGCTCAATTCATAA
The DNA here is from genome assembly GCF_027406575.1 of Nycticebus coucang. Lineage (NCBI taxonomy): Eukaryota > Metazoa > Chordata > Mammalia > Primates > Lorisidae > Nycticebus > Nycticebus coucang. The sequence continues at coordinate 86,575,754 of NC_069795.1, forward strand.
TAGCCAACTCATGGAAATACCCTAAATGCCCATCTACCCATGAATGGATAAACAAATTGTGGTATGTGTATACCATGGAATAGTATGCAGCCATAAAAATAGAGAGACTTTGTATCTTTTATGTTTACCTGGAAGGAGCTGGAACGTATTCTTCTTAGTAAAGTATCTCAAGAATGGAAAAAAAAAAAGTATCCAATGTACTCAATACTATTACGGAACTAATATAGATACACTTACATATTCATATGAATGATAAAACACAAAGATAGTCCAGAAAGAAAGAGGGGAGAGGAGGGAGAAGAGAGGGAAGTGGAAGGGGAGTGGAGGGAGGGTATTTGGCAGGATCTCACCTAAAATACACAATGCAAGGGTACATTTCAAAACAGCTAAGAGTATATTATAAATGTCTTGCCACAAAAATAAATCAATGAGGTGATGGTTATGTTAATTAGTTTGATTTAAACATTCCGCATCATATATTAAATCATCAAATTGTACCCCATAAATGTATACGGTTATGATTTAATAAAAATTAAGTTTTTAAAAAACCTGTGCCCTTTATTAAGGTTTCCTCCTGACTCACTTTGCCAAACCCTCACTCTTGTCACCAATGATCACTTTTCAAATTAACTACTTGCGCTAAGATCTTGTCTCAGGTTCTGCTTTTAAAAATCTTTAACCAAAACAGAGAACAATTCATCTTATTTTCTTTCGTCTTCTTCCCATGTATAAAATAGTTTCCAGCACTGTTGTAAGGCCATTGGAAGTCATCACTCCCATCTTCATAACAACAGAAACAAAAAAATGAAAAAACTAAAATCAACATCTTTTCTTAAATCCATCAGAGAATTGAGGTCACAGGGAAAAGTGCTGCCCTGAAAACTAGAGAGACAGATGGGTGGCTACAGAGAACTGCAGCTCATTAAAGCCAGAGCCGGGAACACAAGCCCAAAGCTGGAACTAGTTACTTGTAGGGTGGGAAACACTTTCAGCTGTGATCTGTGATTGCTGGAAGCTCAGTGACAACAAGCATGAGAATTAAAAACTGCAGGGGGCTCAGTGCTATGGGGGCTACCTTTCCTGAGTTTTGTCTTCAGATGCTCCACCATGTTGTCACTGAGAAGATAAAGAAAAATCACCTTATGCTTCCAACAGTAAAGGAGAAAAATAACCATTTTTTTTAAATACCAGAATACTTTAATACTGTCTTTCTCAACGGAAATTTCAACAGAGCATAACAAACCTGAGTCCACCGAGGTCTGACCAACCCGACAGAGGGAAATACCCAATGCCAGCCCCCTCTAGCCTCAATGGTGGGGTGGGAACCAGCCCACTTGTTTTCCCACATGTGACTTCCTTTCTGAATGCTAATGAGGACAGAGCTCACCATGCCTGCAGTGACAGGAGAAGAGAGCCTGGCATGAGCTCAGGAGGCAGGGCCACAGGTGTGCTGTGCTCTGGGAGAGGGGACAGGGCCTGCACCATTCAAATGAATTCTCTACTCAGCTCGTAGTATCTGTAGGGCAAATAAAAAATGTCATCAGCCATTGCGATTTCTAAACGCACTGCGAGAATCATCAAACCACCAAGTTAGGGAAGAGATTTTAAAGGTCCTCTAAGTCTCATTCTTTACTTGTTGGCTTTGAGGTCGTTAACATTTGAATTATTGCTACAAGCTCAAATATGAGTTCTGAGTAAGTCAACAGGGAAAGTAATGGACTTATAATTGGAAGACAAGGGTATAAATTCTGCCTCCCGCACTCACTGAGTTACTTGACCTCTTTGACCTTTAATGTCCTTATCTATTAAATGGAAATAATAATCCCCATCCATTTGATTTAATGAAATGTATACTAATATAATATAGCTATGGTCCACAACAATGAAATATCACATGGTGTTATTTCAATAAAGAAAGATTGTGGAAAAGCTTGAAGTAACACCACTTAGATGGAAGAGAGCACTTGACCTCAATGTTTAAAGACAAGGAAAAGATAAGGGTCCAAATATGGAAAAGTGGTATTTAAATGAGAAATCTAGGAAGCTGCTTGTGTCTGTGTGTTGAGGAGAAAAAAACAAAAAAGATAGAACAAATAACTAAAATTTAGAGCACTTTATCTCTTAGAATGCAGCTTCATCCCCAAATTTATATGGTCCCTGCAATAACTCAACGGCTAAGGATCCTTATCGAGGAATGTTTCAAAATGGAAGATCTAATGGAGGTTTGTAAGATACAGATCATTCAGACCCACCTCTGGAAACTGATTGCACAGATCTAAAGTGAGGTCTTGAATTTTTAAAAAGTTCCAAGAATGATACTGAAATATGTAGCTGGATAAATATCAGTATAAATTAAAAATCTGAAGCTCAGGAAGTTGTGAGTGACTTGCCATAATCCAGCATTATAAGTGGCAGAGGTGGGACGGTAAGTAAGGTCATGTGCTTTCTTCCATGGTGAATGTCTGGAAGGCAAGGTCAGCCTTCATGAATCTAGTCATTACGTATGAGCTGACCTGGCAGGAGAAAGTCGCTTGTTCTCTGATGGACAGAGTCCAGGAGACTGCTCCAGTCATGAAGCATGAATTTAATTAACGGCAGAGTACTTTGAATGCAAGGGAGGGGAGAGAGATGGAGACATCATCTAGGGCCATTACAAGGCAAGGCTGAGGAGAGCCACACGGCCTGCCCATGGTAATGCCAATAGGCAGAGACTTGGCCTTTTTAACCTCTTCAGACTCATTCTGGACAACAGCAGCATGGCCCTCAGTGAGCCGCCTGTCGCCCTCCTGATGTCAGTAAGAATTTCAAGCCTGTGCAAAGAACTGCGAACACCCCAGGAAACAAACAGAAACCGGGGGTGGTTTAGTGAGTACATCAGGACCCTTGATTTTGACCTTGATGCAGATGTTCCTCAAAGATTCAGAATTGCCCCCCTCCTTCCTCAGTAAAGTTCACATGATTTTTGCTGGAGTAGTTTCAGAGTCTGACCTGGAGTCTTCCACAGTAATTATTGATTTCTCCCCTGTTCATTCTGACAGGTTGTTTTCACAATCTGTTCCGTGCACCTCTCTGTGGGGCGCTGTTCCATTTTCAGTCGCAGGATGGTGGATTAGGTTTCGTTATTGTTATTGGGGCACAGAGGCCAGTTCTCTTCTTCTCCCTGCCAGCTCTTCAAACAGAGATTTTTATTTTTTTTTTCATTTAAAAAAATCCAGGTACATTATAACCCTGACCCATAAGAAAGGGCCAGGCTGGCCCTGTGCTGTTTAATTATTGGGTATCTGTCACATCTATCAAGAATGGAGAGAGACACCTGTGAGGGCCACTGCTTCAGAACAACACTAACCCTGGGCACAGCACGCTCTGAAGTCAGCAGGCTGGAGATCACAGGTAGGAGACCTCATCTGGGGCGGCAGGGCTGGGGCAGCTGTTTTTCCTCCTTGCTCTCCTCTCACAGCCCCAGGATTTCTAATGCTGTCTTATCCAATTTTGGTCACAGCCTGATGGATGTCATAAGGCTGTAAACACTCTGAGCCTTTATTTTGTGTGTGTGTTTTCTCCTGCTCTGTATTTGTTATAATCCACGTCACCCAATAACAAATTAATTTTTGGATCCTCTTTTTATTTTTGCTAAGCTGCTAAGGTTTGGGAAATGAATATTCAGAGGATGATGAAACTGAGCGAAAAATTATTCTGACACAGACGTAGAGGGAGAAGAAAATGCAATTCTGTCGCAGGGAATCTGATGATCAGGGCTAAAAGGAATGGGGTTTGAATCCAGGCTATACCTCCGGCTGATTGCCCTGATCTAGGCGAGTTCCTTCATCTCCCCTGTCTCACCTTCCTTTTCTGCAATGAAGCATTAGACCAGATGGTCTCCAAGTTCATTTCGAGTTCTGGCATTCTGTGTATCAATCAAGGCTCTGGCTCTTCATGAGGTAATGGAGGAGGTCTCCCTGCATCTCACGCTGGTGCTGGGACGGGCTGTCACAGGGAATAGTGGAGTAAAGTCTGCATCACGGAGGCTGAGGAAGGAACCTACTTTTGCCAAGAGAAAGCTAAGGAGCGGAGGCGAAGGTGACTTACAGTGTGTGTAAGTCAGAGCCTTGCAAGACGAAAGGTGGTGAGGGGATGGGGTTACTCACAGTAAGGAAGAGTCTCTGGAATGACGCCTGCTTGAAAATACCAAAAAAGACCTTCCATGTGTGAAAGGAAGCACTGCAGCTGTGATAACTCCAAAGGGCTGAACACATGCAGGACAGAGAAGCCACAAGGAGGGAGGCTCATTTGACACAAGGAATGACTGAGCAAAACTGTCATTTTGAACAGCACAAGATGGGGCAGGTCACTCCACCCACCAGTTCCCTCTCCCTAGAGGCAGCCCAGGAATTTTGATGTAGCATAAAAACTGCCAGATAAGAATTAAATACCTGGATTTGAATCCAAACTTGGCTGGGAATGGGTTGCAGTGCCCACGTGGGGTGGCCACATGGTGAGGCTATTGAATGGTAATTAGCATCAAATCTCACCTGGAGAAGATGACCGTAAGGCCTCTTCCAGTCCAAGACTTATAAAAATTTTCAAGTATACCTCACCTTTCCCCTAGAATTGAGGATAAAATATAATAAAAATTGGCATAGCCCTGTTTGGTCTGGTGCAAGTCAAACTCTTGGTCTGGTGCAAGTCAAACAGATTACCATAAAATCCAGGCTGCCACATTCTCCATAGTTCCTGCAGACCCTCAAGTCACTAAGCACACAAAATGACCTGTGTTCATTTGTAGCCTTCTAAAATGTTTCCATTCCTCTGGGGGTAATTCCTTAAGTCCAAGTGCTAGACGGACTTGAAGTATGATAGTTCTGTTGAACATAGCTTTATAGATAAAATTCAACAGAGAAATGGCATTACTAAGAACCTGCCCTTACCTAGTAAGGCAGGATATACTTCTATTCTGCCAAGACAAGTCAGCCTTGAACAAAATTCATTTTCTACTCCTGACTCCATTCATTTTCAGTGTCCTTCACCTGCATTCATGTAAGTCACCCTGTCCCACAGCCACATACATGACCTTATCAAGTTCTAGATCATGTCTCTGTCTAACCACATCCAGCTGTCTAGTTCACCTACTCCCCCTGACCGCACTCTTAAACCTCGCCGCTTCCTGACCTCTCCACCTATCAGGGCCTTCACCTTCTTCTCCCTTCAGTTTAGATGATACAGTCCAACACTAGAAATCGTCCTATGCGACGTAAAAATCCCAGCCTAGGATTAATGTATTCCCTGCTTCCTTCAATTACATAAGTAGCATGCTGAGTGTTGTTAGGAAAACACATACACAGAGAAGTCATTACACATCGTGTTCTCCAGACTCAATGGAGCCACAAATCTCTCTGCTTTCTTTTCTCCCACTTTACTATACAGCTATTTCAAACTGTGTCCACGATCTGCAGAATTCTGACTCTGCTGTTTCACTGGCTCACTCTCAGGAGATGATCTTCCCTCCTTCACTGGGAAAGCTGAAATCCTCAGATGAGAATTCCCTCTACTGTACTCTATCAAACATAAACTTTCTTTGGTCTGTCCCCAGGCTTTCATCCTTGCTTCCTGCCTTAATAGTAGCATATCCTTCAACCTAAATTGAACAATGATTTCTGTCCTACAGCCAAGCCCTGATATTTTAATGTTTCCTATCCCTGTCCCTCCCCAGCTACCCCAGTCCCTTTCCCTGTCACATTCACGTTTCCCAAATGCAGTGCCTGCACTCCCTCCTTACCTCCTGCTCAGCCCTCAACACATTCCCACTGACTTCTGTCCTCCTCACACCACTGAAACTCATCTCCCCACAGACACCCTCAAACCCCTTGTTGCTGAATCCACTGGGTAGATCCTTATCTTCATACCGTGTACTAGGAATTGCACACTGTGATCTCTTGGAAACCATCTTTCTTGGACTTCTATGATACCACACAGCCCTAGTTTAGTTTAGTTTAGTTTTGTCCTCATTTTGCCGGCCACTTCCTCACTCTCCTTTGGAACATCTTTGTCCTATGCTTCTTAGTGTTTCTCTAAACATGACCCCCATCTCTTCCTGGGGTGTCCCATGTATTCCCATGTAAAATTGTAATTCCCATGTAAGTTGATGCCAACTTACTGTCCCTGTCTCTCTGGCTTTCTGATCTTATCCTTAGTTATTCCCTAGACATCTCCACTTTGATTTTCAAAGGACCTTCAATGTCTTTAAAATTCGATTTGCCATTTTCTTTCCCAAGCCAGCTCCTTCACCTCCGTTTCCTATTTCAGCCAATAGCCTCCCAGCCATCATCCACTGCCTCAGCTGGAATCCAAGTACCAAACTGAATCCTGCGTCAAACAAATCACAGTGCCTTGCCAGTTCCTCTTCCTAAGTTCATTGCTCTCAAATCCTTTCCCTCTGCTACCATCCTGCCTAGGCCACCATTATCTCTCTCGTCCCTGACTCTAAGCCACTTTTCAAGCTGCACCCAGAGTGACCCACTTGGGTATCCCCTAGAGAATTTTATCATGCCAGTCCTCCACTGGATGCCCCATAAAAGAAAGACCAACTCCCCACCCTCACCCCAGATTGCTTCATGACCTGACCTCTGTTTCTCTCTAGACCATGGTTGCCCAGCCTCAGTGCTATGGGATTTAGGGTTGAACAATTCTTCATTGTGGGAGGTTGTCCTGGGTATGGTAGGGTATGGTTGACAGCATCCCTGGCCTCTGCCCCCAGATGCCAGTAGCATCACCACCCCAGATGTGGTCACTAAAAACATTTCCAGACAGTGCCAATTTCCCGTGGAGAGCAAAATTAAACCTAGCTGAGAAGTATTGCTTTAGGCTAATGGCTCACTACTCCCTAGAACCAATACGTTTGAAGTTCTAGCCATACTCCATTTTTCTCTATTCCGCTAATAAACTAGTTTTGACTTATTTCGTTATTTTGAAAATATATGTGAGAACATCATTAAAACATAATCCACATGCCATACTGTCCATCCATTTAAAGTATTCAGTCCAATAGTTTTTTCTTCATAGTGGAGTATAACCATCACCACCATCGATTTTATGATATTTTCATCACGCCAAAATAAAACTAATAATTCAGTGGTTTTTAGTAAATTCACAATAAATTGTGATCAGCACAATCAATTTTAAAATATTTTCATTACCCAAAAAGAGATCCCATACCCATTAGCCGTCATTCTCAATTTTGTCACAGTTTCTTTAGTTCTAAGCAATTACCAGTCTACTTTCTGGCTCTGTAGTTGCCTTTTCTGGACACTTCATATCAATGGGGTATATGATATAATAAGTGATCTTGTGCTGGGCTTCTTTCACTTAGCTTTCAAGGTTCATCCATGTTGTAGCACGTGTGATTTTCTCATAGCCCTTTCATTGCTGAATAATACTCTCTACAATGATACTTTTGAGGTTTGTTTCCATTCTATGGACATCCTGCATTTTTTTCTCCTTCATTCAGACACTGCTCTTATCTTTATTACAAGACTCCGTCCTTGTACACTGCCAGCCCACCATCTATACCCCAAGTTCTAGAAGCAGAGTTATATTATGGAGTGGCTTCAACAGGCCAATCTAGATGCCATCTTGCTTTGATCTTAAGTTATTAACTGGATTCCTCCCCAGGGAGGACCTTCTTCACCCTACTTCCTAACCTGCCTGCCTTCCTCCTCTCCTCCTCACCCTTGCAATGAGCTTCGTAGGGTCAGAACTTTGGGGTTGTTAACTTAATGCACAGTGCATTATTTTTGTCAAAGCATCATCTCACTTGATATCTCTCTTTCTAAATAACTTAAACATTTTGAGGGAAGAGACAATGTATTTATTGTTAATACTTTCAGTACCTGACATATTATTTGGACACAAGTTAAATACTTTAATAATTTTTTGTTGTTGCTGAATAAGTAAAAGAATGAGTTACTCCTTTGACAACTGGCCTGATACTGTGTTTTTCTTGGATCTCAACCTGGCTTGAGCCTGTTCAGGCTTCCCAGAGATGATGCCTTGCCTGTCACAGCATGCAGAAGCTGTGAGATGCCCTGTAGTCAGTCTCTCTGATTGCTTCACTGAAACCCTGACCATTGCCCTGCCCTGACTTTTATCTGAGATGTCCATGTGACTGTCCCGCCTGGATTCCCTGCTAACCCACCTCATGTGGCCTTGCCCACTGCAATGCTGCCTCTCTGCTCTTACCGTTCTCTTCCGACTTGTGCTCAGAGATTTAGTCCAGGGAAGGTACAAAAAAACAGTCTAATTTGGGCAGCTGGACCTGCTATTTCAGAGATCAGAAAATAAGTGTGACTACTTCCAGCAGGAGACACGAAATCCTTTCTTACTTATTATTGACTGACGCAGTATGGAAGGACTTGTTTTGTAAGTTCTATTTCATTTTTTTTATGTGACAAACAAAGCAACATTCCAAGTAATTTACAAATATTACTGTTCTCTATCTTCATAACACCTTCATGAGGTAGGGGCCATTCTTGTCCCTGCTTCCCTGGTGGAAGCAAAAAGAACTGAAATGACTTGTCCACGATTACACGTCTGATAAGCGGAAGACCCAGGATTCAAAATCAGAAAGTTTGAGTCTGGAACCTTGCTGCCCTCTCACCTCTGGGCCTGTCTGCGTGCACTGTCCACGTCAGGCTCCTTCAGAACGTCTTCACCTCACCAACTCCAACTGTCCCCTCTTAAGTCTTAGCTCAGAGGTTTTTCTCTAACAAGTAAGCTTTTCCTGCTTCCCCAAGCCTGGATTTGGTGCCTGACCCATGTGCTCCCATGGTAACTGGTCCTTCTCCTATTCTAACAATGTCACACTTACAAATCTGTCCACCTTACTGTAATCTCTTCCATCAATAACTCTTCCAGAGCAGGAGCATTTTTCTAGCTGGGACACATTGTATTCTCACACTGGGCAACGAAATACAGTTGGCTCTTGAACAACATAGGTTTGAACTGCATGTGTCCACTTCCATGCAGGTATTTGTACTTCCGCCACCCCCAAGCATCAAGACCAAGCCTTCCTCCTCCTCCTCCTCAGCCTACTCAACATGAAGGCAGGGAAGATCTTTATGGTGACCTGCTTACACTTGAGGAATAATAAATATATTTTCTCTTCCTTACAATTTTCTTAATAACATTTTCTTCTCTCTAGCTTACTTTATTGCTAAGAATGCAAAATATAATATATAAAACTTACAAAATATGTATTAATCAACTTATGTCATTGGTAAGCCTTCCGGTCAACAGGGGAGTTTTAGGAGTCAACAGTTCTGGGAGGAGTTGTTTGGGGGGAAGTCAAAAGTTCTGTGCATATTTTCAACTGCTTGGGAGGCCAGCACCCCAACCCCCATGTTGCTCAAGGATGAACTATACTTGGCAAGTAGGAGGTGCTCAAAAATGTTTTCTTACATGAGTAAATGAGTCCAAATATCACAATCTTTGTATCGAAGTTTAGTTATTCTATGAGCTTCCATTAGCCTCCTTACTTCCACCTCGTTAAGTTTGGGTTGGCAAAATATCAAAGTGAAATAACACCAAAATAACCACTAACAGGCTTTCCCAAACCCATTCTCAAAATTGGATCACAGTATTTTTTTTTTTTTATTGTTGGTGATTCATTGAGGGTACAATAAGCCAGGTTACACTGATTGCAATTGTTAGGCAAAGTCCCTCTTGCAATCATGTGGATCACAATATTTTGATAAACTGCGTGGCTAGTAGAATAAACTAACAAAGCCGTCACTAAATTAATCTACCCCTGCAGTGTCTATTCCACTTCTGGAACTTACCTCCAACTCAGAGCACACAGGAGGGACATTAAAAACCCAAGTCATACCATGGATGACTACCCATTACCCATTTAATCCTTTCCCCTGGGCAGCAGCTTCGTGGTGGTGCAGGAAATAGTGAATTGGGCTTATTCCATGCTGGGGGCACAGGGAGCGCCAAGATGGGTCTAAGCCAATTAGTGAAATCTCGTTCCCCTTCAACAGGAAGAAACTGGACTATGCCAGTCTGAGCCAGTGAGCCCTCTCTCCTGCTGTGCGGGATGAACTCTGGACTGCTGCAGCTTTGTCTCCTTAAGGAAGTTTAGCTTTGGGGTGAAGCTGACACCTGGGAGGCAGAGAAGGGAGATCAAAGGAAACTTGGTCCCTGAAAGCACCATGAGGCTGTGGAAAAACCCATGCAAAGTTCAGCTGATCCCAGTTAACTGAGCATCTCATTCCCTTTATTGTCTGGACCTGTTCTAATTAGGTTTCCTGGTCTTTGCAACATAAAGGGTGTACTGGTCCACTAGAGCATGTCCAGGAACCTATGAGCCAGGGGCGTGGAACCCTGATGGGCAAGCAAATAAGGCCACTGCCCCAGCTAACTTTCACAAAAAAACCTAGGAAAGAAAAGAAGCCTTGGTGAAGAATTCAACGACCCTGACCATCTTTGCCTTCAGCCTGCCGTCTGGCATTGCCATGCCTCAGGAATGCAGACTGCAAAGAAAAACCACTGTCCACCCAAACATTTTCAGTCTGTCCTCATCTAGATCTATCTAAAATGTCTGCAAATCATTCTTGAGAAATTCTGAATCGACAAAACACAGACTTTGTGGAATCAGAGCAATATCTTTATTTTAAATAAAACTTTTAGGGAAAAGAGAGGACATTGAGTTTGTATTCTGAGGATGTTGAATTAAATAAATATTACATCATAGCAACATGACATAGTTCTGTAAATGAAAGGCTGTCTGAAAGCAAATAATACCACCAACAAAATTCGAACCAATAGGAGGCCACTGCATACCAAGGAAAATCAAAGCAAAAGTGTGCAAGTTCAAAAACATGTCACAAAATCAAAGAAAAGGGAGAAGGCAGTGAACAACTGCAGAAACATAAAGACCCAGGAACAAATGAATAAGATCCCATTTAGGTATAAACAAACCATGGTAAAGAAAAAGTACAAATTGAGGAGAAACAAAAGAAAAAAGAGAAAATTAAACCATTCTTGACACAAAGAAAAAGAGGTTTCGGTTTGAAAGAATTTCACAAAGAACAATCAAAATTTAGTCGTGGAGTTCCACACGTACATAGACTCTGGCAAAGCTTTTAAATATTGAGACAGGGGTTGGTGGAGGGGAACTACATGCACTCAGGCAAAGATGGGAGAAAATGGCTCACCTACAAAGAAATGAAAATCAGGTTGGCCTCAGACCATTCCTCATTAATATTAAATGCCGCAAGAAAAGGAACCAACACTTACAGAGTTTAAAGGAAAAACACTCAAGGCTGAAAAATCTATCAAGTTGATTTTCACTTGAAAAGGCGTGGGGGAAGATATTATTAGCAAGTAAAAACTCATATAGTACATTTATCTGCACTTCCCAGAAACTTTCTTAAAATTGCACCCTGAAACATAATTAAAAACTTAGGATGAGAATGTCTTTAGTGTTATGGTATTTATGGTAAATTTTATGTTGAATTATGTTAGTTTTATGTTAGCTTCTGACGTAATTTTTTGCCATATTTAGGACAGTTGACATTCTTACTATTTTACACACAGTTTTAATCACTAATGGGTAACCTCTACGAGGCAGGGAGTTTGACCTGTTATTGTTCACTCCCTTACCCAAACTAGAAATATATCTAGTATATAAAGTGCTTAAGAAATATTTGTTGGAGGAATGAATCAGCTATCCAGAAAGAAATGCTGAATTGAGTCCAAGGCCTTTCCCCCCACAAGGTTTTTCTTTTTCAATAATTAATGTTCTCATTTCATTCTTAGACTTTCCAATACTGAACCATAATCTAGGAGTGGACATCTAATCCCCTCCTGGCCAGTTGAAGAAGCAGATTTCTTGGCCCAATCAATGGTTTACTGGTGGGCATGAGAACTAAACTGGACCAATGAGACCTCCTTCTAGGAAGGCTGCTGGGGAGAGATGCTCTCGTCACACCCGAGTGCCAAGCTGATAACATGTCGGCTTGTACAGGCTGGTGGACACCCTGCCATGGCCAGCTGAATATGTGCTTGAGAATGAAAGCAACACAATGAAAGCTTTAAGTACTTGTTTCCAGAATGCCAAAAAAACATACTCCCATATTCTTTTGCAACAAGAACAAATAAGTTCCTTTTCTTTCTTAAGCTATCTTGACACAATTTAATATAATGCTCATAAATAGAATTGTCTATATTTTTATTTTTTAAGCTCAAAATATATTCCCATATTCTTTTGGAACAAGAACAAATAAATTCCTTTTTTTTCTTAAGCTACCTTGACACAATTTAATATAATGCACATAAATGGAAGTGTCTATATTTTTATTTTTTTGTGCTCTCCTCGCTAAGTTTTGATGTCCAGTCTACACCAGCCCCAAAAAGGATTTGGAGGGATTTTCAGATTGTTTATACTCTGAAATATATTTGGAAAGCTAATTGCCCACACCTTCTTCCACCTGTGTTCAGAACACTGAAAATAGACTCTGACCACGGAGGGAATTAAAATACAGTATACCCTTTTTTACCAGCAAAGCCGGGCTGAAGAACATTCTGAGCTCTGCAGCCAAAGCAAGGTCTTCCAGACCGAACTCCCCAGGCTGGAAGATTCTGGAGAACCACAGCCTCTCCCATTGCTGCCCCTGGGCCCAAATACACAGGACAGCCCGACCTGGGGTCAATTTTGGCTATTTTAATTTTTCTACAGAATTATGTTTTTCACTTAGATTTTCCATCAGTTATACTTTTCTCATTTCTGATGCCTTTACGCTTTTTTTTTCCCTGTATTCAAAGCCCAAATTCCTAGGAACTTGCTTATTATATTTTTCTGTTTAAAGAATCACCTCTTTCATTCATTGATTGTATTTTCTTTATTTTTAGCATTTTGAGTGATTGATTTATGCTTTTATTTTATCGATCATATAATTAAAAGGATTTGGCTTATTTTCTTAACTTTTCTACTGTCTTGAGCTGAAAGTTTGGTTTTTACTTTGGGCCATTCAAAGTTAACTCTATAAATAGTCCTTATGCTCATGACCAGCCCATAGTTTGGCCATGTACTAGTCTCATTTTGTTGATTTTTAGGTAATCTTACAGTTTGATTTAATTTAAATTCTTTAAATAAGTTTGTTGAAACAAATTGCGGGGTTTAATTTATTTGTTTTCTGTTTTTAAACTTTTCAAGAGTTTTCAGTTTACTATTTATGGGGATCTAGCTTAATGTATGATAGTCCCAGGCTACATACCCAAAGGACATTAAATCAGTATATCAAAGAGTAATCTGCGCTCCAGTGTTTATTGTATCACTATTGACAATAGTCAAGATACAGAATCACTATAAGTGTTTATCAACAGATAAACGGTTACAGAAAATGTGGTGTACACACACCATGGAATAAAACTATTCGGCCTTAAAAAAGAAGGAAACCCTGTCATTGCAATAACATGGATGAATGTACAAGAAATTATGCTAAGTAAAAAAAGCTAGGCACAGAAAGAAAACCTTTCAGTTTTTGTGTTTGTTTTATATTTTATTGATACATAGTAAACATTTTTATTATAAAATATAACATACAGAAAAGATGCATACACCATAAACGCATCATTTAACAAACACTAATTTGTTTACTAGCCAGGTGCAGACAGAAGAGAGAATATTAACAGATCTCCAAAAGCCGACACACATTTAACCTCAAGTATTACCACTGGCTTTTTATAGAAATTGTCTCCTTCTTCTTCATATTTTAATCATTGAAGTGTTCATACCTAACCTAACGTTTAGATATTCCTATTTCTGAAATTTACCCTAAAAAATTATTCAGTATGAATCTTTTAAGTCTCACTTCTTTTACTCAATGTTATGTTTTTAAAGGTTTACTCTGCAATCTTACAAGATACAGTTTTTTCCCATTCCATTGTTTAAGAATACAATAATTTATTTTTCTCTTCCACTATTGTCTGCCATTTGGTTTATTTCCACGTTGGGGCTGTTTCATATAATGCTGCCTTGAACATTCTCCAACAGTTTTCTTGTGCATACGTTTTCATTGGCTATAAAACAGTAAGTAGAATTTTGGGGTCATAGTGTGTATCATCAAATTTGTGACTTGCCAAACTATGGTATAAAGGGATTGTATCTATTTATAACTCCCACAACCATGGAAGAGTTTCTGTTGACTCACGTTCTCACTGATGTATGATTAGTATTTTTAGTTACAATCATTCTGATGACTATGTGACATTATCTTCTAGTGCAGTGGTTCTCAAACTTCCTAATGCTGCAACCCTTTAATACGGTTCCTGTGGGTCGCAACCCACAAGTAGAGAACCGCTGCTCTAGTGGCTTTAATTTTGCATCTCTGGAATTACTACTACAAGTGGGTTCTTTTCTTTTTCTTTTTCTTTTCTTTTCTTTCTTGTTTTTTTTTTTTTGAGACAGAGCTTCAAGCTGTCACCCTGGGTAGAATGTCGTGGCATCACATCACACAGCAACCTCCAACTCCTGGGCTCAAGCGATTCTCCTGCCTCAGCCTCCCAAGCAGCTGGGACTCCACCACAACGCCCAGCTATTTTTTGGTTGCAGCTATAATTGTTGTTTGGCGGCCTGGGCTGGATTCGAACCCGCCAGCTCAGGTGTATGTGGCTGGCACCTTAGCTGCTTGAGCCACAGGCGCCGAGCCCACATGTTAATTTTTCATTAGATTTCTCCTTTTCGTGCAATTCCTGTTCAAAATTCTTGCAAACTATTGGGCTGTTTGCTATGTTCTTGTTGGTCTTTTTAGAAAAATGTATTTTCTGATTATGAATCCGTTGTTGTAAAAATCTTCTCCCACTCAATGGCTTATCTTTTCACTCTCAGTAACTAGTAGATTTCTTCATTTTAATATACTCAAACTTCTCATTCTTTGCTTTTATGGTTAATGCTTTTTGTGTCTTTTAAATTAACCTTTATTTACCTTGACATAGAATGAAATTCTTCTATTTTATCTTATAAAATACTTATTTGTTAGTCTTTCACATGTAGGTCTCATATCCTCTTGTAATTAGTTTTTGCCTGTGTTGTGTGATAGGGATCAAGCTTAAAATCATTTACTGAAAAGAACTATACTTTTCTTTGCATTCTCACCTATATAACATGTCAAATATCTATAGATGCTAGATATCTATAGAATGCTATATCCCCATTCTAGTATATTGGTTATATCTCTGTGCTGATATCAGAGTGGTTTAATAACTCTAACTTTATAAGTCTTCATACTCTGCATAGCAAATTTTTCTACCTTGGTTTCTTCTTCAAAAGTATCTTGGCTGTCTGACCCTTCAAATTTCCATATGAATTTTTTTTTTTTTTGTAGAGACAGAGTTTCACTTTATTGCCCTTGGTAGAGTGCCGTGGCCTCACACAGCTCACAGCAACCTCCAACTCCTGGGCTTAGGCGATTCTCCTGCCTCAGCCTCCCGAGCAGCTGGGACTACAGGCACCCGCCATTCCATATGAATTTTATAATCAAATTGTCAAGTTTCTTTGGAAACTTTTAGAAAGATAATCCTTTTGGATTTTGATTGGGATTGCACTGAATCTTTAGATTAATATGAAAGAAATATCATATTTATAACAACACCAAGTCTTACAGTCTTGAGTTTGTTCTCTCTCTTCTATTTGGTTTGGTTTTCCTTCGTATCTCTCAGTAATAATATTCCATGGCTGCCAGCAAAGGGATCGTGCACATCTTTTGTTAGATATGATTCTAGCTATTTGAATGATATATTTTAGAATTTGGTGTTTTAGCTGCTTGTTGCAAGTAGATATGAATATATTTGATTTTTGTACATTGATTTTTGTATCTAGTAAACTTACTAAATGTTGGGATTAATTCTAATAATTTATCTATAGATTCTTTGGGTTTTCTAGATATATAATGATATATTTATAAAGACAACAGTTTAAATATTTCCTTTTAAACTTTTATACACTTTTTTCTTTGTATAGTTTGACTACACAAACTAGAACTTCTAGAATAATAGTGAATACAGAAGTAGAAATGAGACATTTTGTACTCTTCTCAGTCTGAGAGAGAAGCTTTTAACATCTTATCATTATGCATGAATTTGCTGAAGGGTTTACATAGTTGCCTGCCAAGCTTGCAAAGAGCTTTTATCACAAATAAAGGCTAAATTTTATCAAATTCTTTTTCTTTGTCCTTAGGATTGCACGATGTTTCTCCTTCTATTTGTATAGAAAATGAATTGATGATTTTTTATTGTTTGTTAAATAAACCTTAAATTTTTATAATGAAGTCAACTTAAATGGGCATCAGTCACTCTTTTATATATTGCCAATATCCATTCATTACAATTTGGTTTAAAACTTTATATTTATAAGTGCAAGTGACCTAAAATATTACTTTGCATACCATCCTTGTCATATTTTGATTTTAAGACTATGTCAACCTTTAAAAAAAAATGCTATAAGATACTTTCTATTTCTGTTATCTGAGACAGTTGGTATAAGATTGGCATTTTGAAGGGCGAGGATAAAGTTTCACTGTGTCACCCTAGGTACAGTGCCCTGGCGTTACAGCTCACAGCAACCTCCAACTCTTGGGCTTAAGCAGTTCTCTTGCCTCGGCCTCCCAAGTAGCTGAGACTACAGGTGCCTGCCACAACACCCAGATACTTTATTTTTTTTATTGTTGGGGATTCATTGAGGGTACAATAAGCCAGGTTACACTGATTGCAATCGTTAGGTAAAGTCCCTCTTGCAATCATGTCATGCCCCCATAAAGTGTGACACACACCAAGGCCCAGCCCCCTCCCTCCATCTCTCTTTCTGCTTCCCCCCCATAACCTTAATTGTCATTAATTGTCCTCATATCAAAATTGAGTACATAGGATTCATGCTTCTCCATTCTTGTGATGCTTTACTAAGGATAATGTCTTCCACTTCCATCCAGGTTAATATGAAGGATGTAAAGTCGCCATTTTTTTTTAATGGCTGAATAGTATTCCATGGTATACATATACCACAGCTTGTTAATCCATTCCTGGGTTGGTGGGCATTTGGGCTGTTTCCACATTTTGGTGATTGTAAATTGAACTGCAATAAACAGTCTAGTACAAGTGTCCTTATGATAAAAGGATTTCTTTCCTTCTGGGTAGATGCCCAGTAATGGGATTGCAGGATCAAATGGGAGGTCTAGCTTGAGTGCTTTGAGGTTTCTCCATACTTCCTTCCAGAAAGGTTGTACTAGTTTGCAGTCCCACCAGCAGTGTAAAAGTGTCCCACCAGCAGTGCCACATCCATGCTGGCATCTGCAGTTTTGAGATTTTGTGATATGGGCCATTATCACTGGGGTTAGATGATATCTCAGGGTTGTTTTGATTTGCATTTCTCTAATATATAGAGATGATGAACATTTTTTCATGTGTTTGTTAACCATTCGTCTGTCATCTTTAGAGAAAGTTCTATTCATGTCTCTTGCCCATTGATATATGGGATTGTTGGCTTTTTTCATGTGGATTAATTTGAGTTCTCTATAGATCCTAGTTATCAAGCTTTTGTCTGATTGAAAATATGTAAATATCCTTTCCCATTGTGTAGGTTGTCTCTTTGCTTTGGTTATTGTCTCCTTAGCTGTACAGAAGCTTTTCAGTTTAATGAAGTCCCATTTGTTTATTTTTGTTGTTGTTGCAATTGCCATGGCAGTCTTCTTCATGAAGTCTTTCCCCAGGCCAATATCTTCCAGTATTTTTCCTATGCTTTCTTTGAGGATTTTTATTGTTTCATGCCTTAAATTTAAGTCCTTAATCCATCTTGAATCAATTTGTGTGAGTGGGAAAGGTGTGGGTCCAGTTTCAGTCTTTTACATGTAGACATCCAGTTCTCCCAACACCATTTATTGAATAGGGAGACTTTCCCCCAAGGTATGTTCTTGTTTTGTTTATCAAAGATTAGGTGGTTGTAAGATGTTAGTTTCATTTCTTGGGTTCAATTTGATTCCAAGTGTCTATATCTCTATTTTTGTGCCAATACCATGCTGTCTTGACCACTATGGCTTTGTAGTATAGACTAAAATCTGGTATGCTGATGCCCCCAGCTTTATTTTTATTACTAAGAACTGCCTTAGCTATACAGGGTTTTTTTCAGTTCCATACAAAATGCAGAATCATTTTTTCCAAATCTTGAAAGTATGATGTTGGTATTTTGATAGGAATGGCATTGAATAGGTAGATTGCTTTGGGAAGCATAGACATTTTAACAATGTTCATTCTTCCCATCCATGAGCATGGTATGTTCTTCCATTTCTTAATATCCTCTGCTATTTCCTTTCTGAGGATTTCATAGTTTTCTTTATAGAGGTCCTTCACCTCCTTCATTAGGTATATTCCTAGGTATTTCATTTTCTTTGAGACTATGGTGAAGGGAGTTGTGTCCTTAATTAGCTTCTCATATTGACTGTTATTGGTGCATACAAAGGCTACTGACTTGTGGACATTGATTTTATATCCTGAAACATTACTGCATTTTTTGATGACTTCTAGGAGTCTTGTGTTTGAGTCTTTGGGGTTCTCTAAGTATAAGATCATGTCCTCAGCAAAGAGGAAGTGTTTGACCTCCTCTGCTCCCGTTTGGATTTCCTTTATTTCCTTGCCTTGCCTAATTGTATTGGCTAGAACTTCCAGCACTATGTTGAATAGTAAAGGTGACAGAAGACAACCTTGTCTCATTCGAATTCTAAGAGGAAAAGCTTTCAGTTTTACTCCATTCAGTAAAATAGTAACTGTGGGTTTATCATAGATAGCTTCAATCAGTTTTAGAAATGTTCCACCTATGCGTATACTCTTCAGTGTTCTAATTAGAAAAGGATGCTGGATTTTATCAAATGCTTTTTATGCATCTATTGAGAGGATCATGTGATCTTTATTTTTGCCTCTGTTAATACGGTGGATAACGTTTATGGACTTGCGTATTTTAAACCAGCCTTGCATCCCTGGGATGAAACCTACTTGAGCATGATGAATGACTTTTTTGATGATAAGCTGTAATCTATTGGCTAGGATTTTGTTGAGAATTTTTGGATCTATATTCATGAGTGAGATTGGTCTGAAATTCTCCTTTTTGTTTGGGTCTTTTCCTGGTTTTGGTATCAGGGTGATGTTTACTTCATTGAATGTGTTGGGGAAGGTTCCTTCTTCCTCAATTTTTTGGATAACTTCTGCAGTACAGGAAAAACTCTTCCTTGAAGGTTTGATAGAATTCTGGTGTGAAGCCATCTGGACCAGGGCATTTTTTGGTTGGAAGATTTTTTATTGTTTCTTTGATCTTAGTGCTTGAAATTGGTCTGTTCGGGAGCTCTATTTCTTCCTGGCTAAGTCTAGGGAGAGGGTGTGATTCCAAATATTGATCCATTTCCTTCACATTGTCAAATTTCTGGGCATAGAGTTTTTGGTAGCATTCCGAGACGATCTCTTGTATCTCTGTGGGATCAGTTGTTATTTCCCCTTTATCATTTCTGATTGAGGTTACTAGAGATTTTACTTTTCTATTTCTAGTTAGTCTGGCCAATGGTTTATCTATTTTATTTTTTCAAAAAATCAGCTCCTTGTTTCATTAATTTTCTGAATGATTCTTTTGTTTTCAATTTCATTGATCTCTGATTTGATTTTGGATATTTCTTTTCTTCTACTGAGTTTAGGCTTAGATTGTTCTTCTTTTTCCAATTCCATAAGATCTCTTGTGAGATTGTTGATGTACTCTCCTTCTGTTTTTCGAATGTAGGCATCTAAAGCGATGAATTTTCCACTCAAAACTGCTTTTGCAGTATCCCACAGGTTTTGGTAGCTTGTGTCTTCATTGTTGTTATGCTCAAGGAACTTAATGATTTCCTGTTTTATTTCCTCCTGAACCCATCTGTTATTCAACAGAAGATTGTTTAATTTCCATGCCTTTGTGTGGCGTCGAGCATTTTTGTTAGAGTTGAGTTCCACCTGTAGTGTCTTACGGTCTGAGAAGATACAAGGTAAAATTTCAATTCTTTTGATTCTGTTGATATTTGTTTTGTGTCCCAGGATATGATCAATTTTGGAGAATGTTCCATGGGGTGATGAGAAGAATGTATATTCTTTATCTTTGGGATGGAGTGTTTTATATGCGTCTATCAAGCACAGTTGTTCTAGGGTCTCATTAAATCCCTTATATCTTTGTTTAATTTTTGTTTAGAGGATCTGTCCAGCAGTGTAAGAGTAGTATTAAAGTCCCCTGTTATTATGGTATCATCAGATATCATATTGCTCAGACTGAGTAAGGTCTGTTTCAAGAATCTGGGAGCATTTAAATTGGGTGCATAAATATTTAGAATTGAAATGTCTTCTTCTTGTATTTTTCCCTTGACCAATATAAAGTGACCATCTTTATCTTTTTTGACTTTAGTTGCTTTAAATCCACATGTATCTGAAAATAAGATTGCAACTCCTCTTTTCTTCTGAATTCCATTTGCCTGAAAAATTGTCTTCCAACCCTTGACTCAGAGTTTTAATTTGTCTTTTGAAACCAGCTGTGTTTCTTGCAGACAGCAAATGAATGGCTTGTATTTTTTAATCCAGTCAGCCAATCTATGTCTCTTCAGTGGGGAATTCAAGCCATTAACATTTATTGAGATAATTGATAAGTGTGGTAGTATTCTATTTGTCTTATTTTGTGAGAGTCCATTGCTAAGTTTTATCTTTTGCATCAATGTGGAGGTTAGGTTCTGTCCTTTAATTTCTGAGTTCTTACTTTGCTGCTGATGCATTGTGATGTCACTGTGTAGAACAGGTTGAAGTATTTCCTGTAGAGCTGGTCTTGTTGTGGCGAATTTCCTCAATGTTTGTATATCCATAAATGATTTGATTTCTCTATCAATTTTAAAGCTTAGCTTAGCAGGGTACAGAATTCTGGGCTGGAAATTGTTCTGTTTAAGTAGATTAAAGGTAGATGATCATTGTCTTCTAGCTTGGAAAGTTTTATTAGAGAAGTCTTCAGTCACTCTGATAAATTTGCCCCTGTAGGTGAACTGGCACTTACTCCTGGCAGCTTGCAGAATCTTTTCTTTTGTCTTGACTTTGGACAGGTTCATCACAATGTGTCTTGGAGAAGCTCCGTTAGAGTTGAGGCGACCTGGAGTCCAATATCCCTCTGAAAGCAGTGTGTCAGAATCTTTGGTGATATTTGGGAAATTTTCTTTTATAATATTCTCTAGTATGGCTTCCATTCCTCTGGGGCATTCTTCTTCCGCTTCTGGGACTCCTATAACTCGTATGTTGGAACGCTTCATAAAGTCCAATAATTCTGACAGTGAACGTTCTGCTTTCTCTCTCTTCTTTTCTGCCTCTTTTACTATCTGAGTTATCTCAAGAACTTTGTCTTCTACCTCTGAAATTCTTTCTTCTGCATGGTCTAACCTGTTGCTGATTCTTTCCATTGCATCTTTAAGTTCCCTAATTGACTATTTCAGTTCCTTCAGCTCTGTTATATCCTTTTTATATTCTTCATATCGTTCATGTCTTATTTGATTCTGTTTTTGGATTTCCTTTTGGTTAATTTCCACTTTATTAGCAGTTTCCTTCATTGTTTCCATCATTTCTTTCATTGTTTTCATCATGTGTATTCTAAATTCCCTTTCTATCATTCCTAACATTTCTTTATAGGTGAAATCCTCTGCAGTAGCTACCTCATGGTCCCTTGGCGGGGTTGTTCTGGACTGGTTCTACATGTTGCCTGAAGTTTTCTGCTGATTCTTCCTCATGAGTGATTTCTTTTATCTGTTTCCTTGCCCTAATTTTCCTTTCACTTCCTCTTGCTCTTTAAGTTCTCATGCCTGTGGAATAAGGTTTCGATGAGTCCTTTTTGTACAGGACCAGAAGGATGAGAAGGTTGAAGAGCAAGAAATGGATGAATGAAAGGAGGAATAAGCAAAAAGAAAAAAAAATAGAGAAATGAGAGGAGGTGGGTAAAAGGAATATTGACAAAAAGAAGAGAGGCACAGAAAGAGGGAGACAGAGCAATATAGGTGTACAGTAGCGTACTTTGACAGAACCTTAAAAAAAACCCACCTTTGGGAGTGCCCAGTTGGGTGGGTCCCTTGAGGTCAGCAGCTCTTCGCTAACCTGATCAGACCCGTACCCCACCTCCACCAAGTAGAGAGGAAAGACAAAAATGCTATAAATCAAACCAAAACAAACAAACAAACAAACAAAAAAAAAAACCAGAAAGCTTTAGGGGATAAAATTGGGTGAAAAACCAAATAATAGCAGTAGAAACACTAGTAAAAATTAAGTTCTAGTTATTGAAAAAGGCATCAATGGGAAATTATAATTAAACTAGAAAAATTGAGAAAGAAAAAATCTGTACGGAGAAGGGTGAAATTAAAAAACAGAACAACATCAAAATAAACAAAAAAACAACCAAACAAAAAAAAGAAAAAACACAAACATAAACAAAGCCATATATATATATATGTTATTGAATATTGTCTGGGCAACACGTAGTCTTCTGGGGTATGAGATGTTAATCACAGTGCTGATATGACTGGAGGCTGCTGATTTCTCAACCTTCAGTGGGTAGACACCCTTAATCTTTCTTCATCCCTCTTAAAAGACACTTCAAACTTGTAAACTTGCTGAACAGAAGCTTTTCCAGGAAAGTGCTTGTCGCTGGAATCACTGCTGAAGTGGCTATCCACTTACCCTGTGCGCCAAAACTGGTCTCACTCTGCCCCTGAGGGTTAGGGCTGTAAGACGCCTCAAACTCTGCCCTTGGGCTACTCAGTCGCTAGGTTACCAGCTACCACCCGATTCTTGCTCTGCGACCCTGAGGGCGGAGCTTGCCGGGGCAGATCACTCACAATGGCTCCCTGTGGCCCACAGCCAAACACTATTAGCTCCGTCTGGCTCAGTGGCTCAGACTGGGGCCCTAGACAACGGCCAAAGTTCTCTGCACTCCCGCTCAGGCTCTCCCCAAGGCAGTTCAACTGAGTGCCAAGTCCAAAGACACCAAAACAGTTCACAGGTAAGGGCTTTCCGGTTTGCAGTCTCACTGCTACTGTACTTACAGTTGCCAGCGGGTTTAGACCGATTGAACACGTGTGACCACTTGCCGGTTTTCCACTATTTTAGTCCTCCTCTTGGGGTCCAGAAGTCTCTGGCTGACTCCCTGTATCCTCACAGGAATAATTATAGGCAGATCCCACCAGCCAGAGATGCCTGGAGTCCTATCTCCACAGACTCACTGTGCCCAGATGCAAGGAAGCTGTTACTTGGCCGCCATCTTGCTCTCCTCCAACACCCAGATATTTTTTTGTGGCAGTTGTCATTGTTGATTTTAGCTGGCCCTGTCTGGGTTTGAACCTGTGAGCCTCGGTTTATGTGGCTGGCACTTTACCCACTGAGCTATAGGTGTCCCCAAGATTGGCATTTTTTTAATGCCTAGTGGAATTACTCATGCAAACCATTTTGAGTTTGAGTTTTTTGTGTGTTATGCTAATGTAATTTCTAATTATTTGAGCTTTTTTCTCTTTCCTTATTGTATCTGATTTCGTTGGCTTTTTTCATTTCATTTTTCCTCTTGTGATTTTTTTTTTTTAGTTCTACTATGCATTTCAATTTTATTAATGGAGAGTTTTAAGCTTTTAACAAACACACTTGAGGATATCCAAAATACAAAACTTAAAAAGTTAAAACAACTCTGTTTACAGTTCCTCAAGAAGAGCCTATTACAATGCTTTCTCCTACTGCCTTCCGTGGGCCTGTTAAAATAATTGTTATTTTTCAAGAGGAAATTCCTGGCATAGTTGAAATCACCATATGTGGGCAGTGAGCAGACCCCATCGTGGATTCACAGACCACAGACCCACGGACCCACAGACCTGTGCCCCTCCTCACTGATGCAGTAGTGGCAGGATGGGCCCAGGCCTCTTCCCAACAACCTTGTGAAAATCAAACAATACAAATGTGAAAATGCTTTCTTACAGGTAAACCATTATGAGAAAGAATGCTGATGTGACTATTAATATTAATAAGAATTAGACTTGCAGGATACAAAACAGAAATGATCCACCCGCACAAGCAATACGACTCCCCGTCACAGTCAGCATTCCCGGGGAAGTGGCACAACCTTCTTTCTCCTAGACAGATGTGGGGAGCTTGATGCACAGGACCTGAGAGTCACTACTCTCTGTGTCCCTTCTCAATTTTCTAACATTGATTGACCAGCATTTGGAAGTATCCTAGACCTGGGAACCAAAATTTCCCTAAAGTTAAACTTAACTCCATGAATTTGAAATCAAGTGGGAACAAATCCGTATTCTAAATTGGGGCAAAGTGTGACAGCAACATGTGGCTAATGCACACAGACTTGTCTTCCACTAATGACAAAAAAAGATTACGATGGGCATTCCCCAGGAAAATAACTAGCTGCAGCCCACTGGCATCTTGCTGGCAGGCTGAGGGAGAGAGGATCCCAGATTAATTAGCAAAATTTGACAAATTCTCTCTTGAGCCCTAGGCTCTAAGCCCACCTGCTCCTGCTGCTGTGGACTCTCAGAACTCAGAGTCTGCAGCCTTTGCCTAGACATAGTATAAATGGATGCGTTTATAGGCTACAAGTTACCAAAACTCCTCAGCCAGCCAGCGCAAATGAAACATGAGCAAAAATGCATCTCTGTCAGTTATCATATCCATCCAACATATTCTGAAAACCCATGAGTCTTGTTAGAAAACTAATGAGACTTGTAGAAATTGACGGTGGAGCCTCATCCTCATGAAACTGACGTCTAAGAATGCAAAATGAAAAGAAAGTCAATCTGGCTATTGAGGCTTTGTTGGTTTACTTGATTCATTAATTCAACCAACACTTATCAGGAACCCTTTACATATCGAGGCCCTTCGTTCAGCACCAGGGGGCATATCCAGAAAAGAATAGTGACGTGCTATGTCCCTGTGAAATACATCCCATGACTATGACAAGGTAAAGGATAACTATGATACGTGGCAGTAGGAGGTTCAGTTAAGAGGGGAGAGGAACGTGGGAAGGTTATTTCTTATTAAAGAATCGTGAAAATATTCCTGGCTAGTCACTAGGTGAGCTCAATGTTGAAAATGAGAAGAACAAAGATGTGCCAGGACATATAGGGAATTTCATGGGACAAAAAGATAATTTTCAAGTGCTTATTGTGTGCCAGGAGCTGTGAAAAGCTCTGGAAACAAATTATTTTGATTGAGAAAACTGAGGCACAGAGACGTAGATCATCTTCCTTGAAGTCACACCGATTAGAAGTGACAGAATCATACAGTGTCCAGTGTTGGGTACAAGAGAATGTGTAAAAAGGCTGATGCTTAATCAGCAGAATAGTGGTCAGGATCAGGAAGCAAGTGGGTCTGGATCTTGAGATATTCTCTCTCTTACAGTATCTATTTTACTGAAAAGATTGAACATATCCGTTGTTAGCTAAATTTTCCATTCATCACAGTGTTTTGGGAAACCTCGAAAACCTAGACTTCTTTGACAAAAGTAAAACGGTCAACAGTTGCTGCTCTCTTATCTCTGAATTATGCAGAACTGTGAAATAAAGTCTTAACCGTAGTTGGGACCCCTCAGCTCTAAAGAGGTAAGGAGTGCTGTAGGCAAAATATTGGTCTAGAACCGAGCCCCCACCACCCACTCCAGACTAAGAAGGCCCTGCTATGTGGAGAATAGACAAAAGAGAATAGAACACAGGACAAAAACAGGACTCAGCAAACCACTTGCTTTGCCACTTGCACTCACTTGCTTTGTAAATACCATTTTATCAACACAAAGCCACATTCATTCATTGATTTGTTGTCAGTGGCTACTTTCACACAAAGATGACAGTCCTGAGTAGTTGTAAAAAAAAAAGTCCACATGGTCTACAAAGTCTAAAATATCTGGCCCTTTATAGAAAAACAAGTTTGCAGACCTCTGAAATAGCAAACTCAGAAAATCCTAGCATATCCACATTGTAAGAAAAAATGGCCATACTGTAAACCACTCCCTGCTCCCCCTTTCCCACCCCCACCCACATACAAAGAATCTGAGCCCAAGAAAGAGAAGGAGATTTGCCTAAAATCACAGAATAGGTGAGGGAGCATATTGGGGTCCTTAGCCATCAGACTAATGTACCTTCCACCACACCAATCCTGAAAGACGAAAGGAATTTGTTTTCTAAACAACTATTCAGGAACTAACTCCTGAGACACTGGAAAGCTTAAGGCCTTCCCACAGTGTGATCTGCGCCAGAGTCACGGGAGGCCTGACCACCGTGAGTAGCACTTCACGCCTTCTGCATCTGAGGGGAAATCAGACGCCATCCCATTTCCCCTTTAAACTCTCTCAGGAAAGCCCCACGTGCACTGACTTAAGGCCTCTCAACAAGCCCAACATCAGCCGCCAGCCCTTTGCCCTCCAGTGTTGGAGGTGATTTCCGCTCTGTGCCGGTGCCTCAGACAACCTACTGGCTGGCGTTCAGCAGCCATGTGAATCAGAATGACAGCAGCTCGGAGTGGCACACGGGGGCGGGGGTGAGACTCACTGAGGGCAGGGCAGGCCCTCAGCTCCACCACCTGCTCGCCTGGCCGTGGCCGCCCCTCATTACTCAAGTTACTTTCTCACTCTTCTTTCCCCTCCAGCTTGTACAGTTAAGTCTCTGTGAGGGGGACTTCACTGAACCTAGGGAACAGTAGGAGACTGAGGCCGGTTTGGTAAAATTCCCAGTGTCTGGTGGAGACTCTGTGGTGGGGAGTGTGGAGTGTGTCGGGGATGTTCAGGGAGGTGGGAGATTACCCCTAAGGGAAGGTCTTTCTGGAAAGAGTAGAACTTGGTCTGGAATTTGCATAAGAGATTTATAGAATGTTAGAATTAGAATGTTGTTTGAGGGCCACCAACTACCTGACAACGCCCCTGCAGGGATTGTGCCTGCGGCATCTGGGACAGACTGGCGGCTGTGCCATGGGCTGCCATTGGCACACTCGCTATTCCCCAGGGCGGCCCACCTGGTGCTGCAGCAACTTCCTTCCAGTTTCTAATTGTGTCTCCCAAAGTCACCGAGAGTGAATCCATCTTGCTTTCCTTGTGTTGGTTCTTAGGGGGTCTGCCTAGGCAACCAGATCCCCTCCCTGCCCCTTTGTGCTCCAGATCAGAGAGTGGATGGATGGATGGATTGCACATGTGCGTGTGTGTGTGCACATGTGTGCCTGTGGTGGTGAGAGAGGGTACCCGAGAAGGCTGAGGTCTAGGAGAACAGGTCTTATCAAGGAGACCACAAGGATACACCTGCAGGCTCCTCTCCCTGGTGACTCAGCTCTTGGGAATTTGTAAACTTAACTTCCTGGAACTTGGAAATTTCCAAGTTCTGTGAAATCCTGTAGTTCTGTAGGGGCTGGAATAGCATCTCCCACTTGATTCAAACTGGCCAATGTGAAGGGTACCGGTGGGGTGGAACTTTTTGACTGTCGATAAAAAGGGAAAGACCAAGCCAGTCAGGGAGGGTGGCCATTTGGAATTCTTCTATGCCGTAAGCTCCCGGCTGGTGAATAAATGTGGTGTTTGGTGCTCTTTCTCTCCATTGGGCCTCATCTTCCTGCAACAGTGGGATGTGTACAGGAGGGAAGAGAGAGGGCAATTGCAGCAGTTCTGAATTAATCAAGTGTAAAAACCAGATGAAAGAGAGTGCTTAAAAAGAGGTGGACCATAGTGCATAGGACAGCGGTTTTCAACCTGTGGGTCGCGACCCCTTTGTAACAATGAAAATGCATCCTGCGTATTAGATATTTACATTACGATTTATAACAGTAGCAAAATTACAGTTATGAAGTAGCAACGAAATTAATTTTATGGTTTGTGGTCACCACAACTTGAGGAACTGTATTAAAGGGTCGTGGCATTAGCAGGCATTAGGAAGGTTGAGAACCAAAGCATAGGGCATTACATTACAACCTAAAAGGGTTGGGCTGAAGGTAAGAGGGAAACCCAGCCAGACTGACAATTTGGAAAGATCAGTCTGCCTGTGTTGTAGAGGAGATACCTGCAGGATGAGAACAGGGAAGCTCATAAAAAAAATATTGTAATAACTGGGTACAGTAGCTCAGGGATGCTCAAATCCTCCTCTAGGAGGGAGGATTGCCTGAGCTCAGGAGTTTAAGACCTGCCTGATCAAAAGTGAAACTTCGTCTCCACCAAAAATTTAAAAATTAGCTGGGCATCATGGCATGTGCCTACAGTCCTAGCTACTCAGGAGGCTGAAACAGGAGGATCGCTTGAGCCCAGGAGTTGGAGAATTGGAGGTTGCAGTGAGCTATGATGAAGCCACTGCCCTCTACCCAGGGCAACAGAGTGAGATGCAGGCTCAACAACAACAGCAAAATATTATGAGTCTAGGTCAGAGAGGATGAGACCTAAGCTGATCAGCGGGCAAAAAGGCAGGGAGACAAAAAAACCAAGAAATGCTCAGGAGGGAACCTTGGCATGATTTCATGACTGATAGAATTCGTGACAAAGAGAGGGAGTAGGGAGAGCGCCAGAGGTGGGGTGCGGGTGGCTTGGGACAATGGGGTGATCAGTGGAGGGAACATCTCCAAAAGTCTGCCACTACCAGAAAATTTTATTTTGTGGCCTCCTCAGAGCCCTCCCAAAGGATTCTGCAGAGAGCGAAATGATACATTAACTGCATGAGTTGGCAAGGAATGAGGAATAGAAAACACTAATTACAGGCCAAGATAATTAACCAGCAAGTCTGGGATCAGCTGCATGTAACCTCAGCTCATCTGCTCCTGAGAGTGGCCAAGGGAAGATGTGAGGGGAAGAGTGGGGGGAGGACATTTTGCAAATGCTAAGGAAGCAGCTGAGCTCAGACCTTGGTGACACTTAAGTTTGATGTACTTGGCATTTTGGCTCTGGTTTCGGGAGCCCTTGGGGTGCCAAATGCACGGTGGGTGGCCCGTCGGTTGTCCACACGTCACTCATGCCTTGGAGCCACTAATTACCAGCTTTTCTTTCACCTTATCGCTGCTCTCCATTAGGGCCTTGTTGGTGACATACACAGGAAATGGATTGGAGGCCATTAGACTGTCCAGGTCGAGGAAGGTCAGGTCTTGCCTCCTGGGAGAAAAGTCTAAACTCTCGCTTTAAAATCTGGTGCTTGAAGCAGGAGAAAGATCTCAGGACTGGAAAAAAGGAATAAATTCTTGTCCCAGCCCAGCCAGATGACCTTGGGCAAGCAAATCATTTCACTTCTCATAGCCTGTTTGTTTGTCTATTACCTGGGCACAAACAGTCCCCAGATGTGCAGATCAGATGGCACACGCCCATCAGAAGATCAGATGCCCATCAGATGATCAGACGCCCATCAGACGCCCGTCAGAAGATCAGATGCCCATCAGACACCCATCAGATGATCAGACGCCCATTAGAAGATCAAACGCCCATCAGAAGATCAGACGCCCATTAGAAGATCAAACGCCCATCAGAAGATCAGACGCCCATCAGAAGATCAGACGCCCATCAGACGCCCATCAGAAGCGTGGAAGCACCTTGCACGTAGCAGGTGCACTTCAGGAGCTGTGGTTGCCGCTGTTGATGTTAATTGCTAATATGAACATTTAGATACGTCCAACTAGGAATAAAGAAAAACAGAGTTTTAATCCCATTTCTGAGACTAATTGTTGTTTGATCTTAGACAAGTGCCTTTTTTTCTCTAGGCCTCAGTTTCATCATCTGAAAACTGGAAAGGTTGGTCTAGATTAATGATTCTCAACCAAGAATGTACATCAAAATTGTCTGTGGAGCATTATAAAAATGTCCATGTTTCACCCCAGACATGCAGAAATAGATTCTCAGGGGATTTAGAATCTCATGCCCGCTGAGAGCCATTGCAGTGGACAGTCGGGCCCCGCCCATCTCCATCTCTGCACACCAGCTCCCCTACATCTGGAATGACTTGACCTCCACCTTAGGGTTGGCTGACCACTGCCCCCAGCACTTGCTCTATCCTCAGGATAAGGTCAAAGCTCCGGACCTCAGTATCAAGTGCCCTGGTGCTATACTGACTCTGACCCTTTTTAATCTCACATCTAAGTGCCACCCAGATTTCAAGATCTACTGGTATTCACCTTATTTCCTAAGTAAGCTGGAGAATGGTACTGTCCTTCCCAGCTTACCTGAAAGATTTCCCTGCTCTGACCACGTGCTGGGATTTTCTAGCTCTCGCCTGGTTTTGGACCCTTCCAAGTATCTTGCCACAGATCCTTACTGCCATCCTGGATTCCTGTTGGACATGGTGACACTCTTCCCAGGACTAATACGTGGCCTGTCGCATGAGCAAGCGAGTGGCATGCTCTGTGCCTATGGCTTCATTCCTTTCCTATACTAACCTGATTTCTACCCTGCTTAGCAGCAGCCAAAGTCATTCGTGTCCCACCATGTGATTTCAGTGGTTTCTTCTAGCTCCCTGAAAAGTCAGAAGCAAAGTGGTTGCTCTGGACTTCAGGAAAAGCAATGGGCCTCTCTGGGCCTGGGTTTGCTTATCTGTACAACAGGACTAACAGTGTCTGCCTTGTGGGAGCATTCTCTGAACCGATTGGTACCCCAATCTATTAACCAAACTAACTCCTCCTTTTCTCCAGCCTTAGATCTTAAACATTGCTTCATAAAGGTTCCTCTTACCAAAGTTTCCCCACTGCTGCTCTGTGCTCTGATAGCAGCCTGTAGTTTGCTTTTGCAACTCCTTAAACTTGTGTAATTGTTAATTAATAGCTTAATGTCTTTCTCCCTTACTATATCATAAGTTCTATGAGGGCAAAAACTGCCTTGTTCACCGCTATTAAATCCCCCATGCCTCACACCTAGTGGACATGAGATATATCTGTCTGATGACCAGCAGATGAAGTGTTAGATGTATCTGGCACATAGCAGGTGCCCAGAGAACATCACTCCCTCCTCTCCTCTCCCAGAGAGTATCACTGAGGCAATCCCAGGAGGCGCACAGGACACAGCTGAGATGCTTGAAGCCCAGGCCATCCCTCCTTCTGGGCCTTGTGCAACTGCAAACCAAATAAGAACCACAAGCCCCTGGAAGTCTGGGGAGAATGATGCCTGTATCCACAGTTACCAACCATCAGTTTCTCAATGTTAAAAAAGCTCCATCTAGAAATCTTTTTAAAAATACTAGTGCTTGAACCCTGCCCATAGAGATTTTAATTTAATTGGTCTGGAATGTAGGCTGGGCTTTTGAATTTTTAGATAATTCCTCTGAGTAATCCCAACACGCCCCCTATACGTGAGATCATCGGACCACCCCAAAATGGTCCAATCACCATTTTTCAGATAATAAAAGCTGAGGCACAGGAGGGAAAGGAATTGGCCTAAGAAACCATGGTCGGTTTGGCAGAGCTGGGGCTGGAACTTATAAGAGCTGGCTGACTGTCCACCCATGGCACCTGCTACTGTACCAAATAACAAATAGTAATCCCAGCTTTCCTGACATCAGACAAGGCCAGAGGCACAGAGCTTGTTTCTTCATCTTGGAAGATCTGTTATTAAAAGCCTGTTTATGCAAGAAGGATATAATTAAAAGTGAATGAGTGTAATTCCTTTATCACAATGAATATTAATTAAAGGTACACACTGCATCAATATTCATTTAGAAAAAGATGGAGGCTGAAAGGCAGACTGCTCATACCAGGGTTGTCAATCACATCAGGTAATGAGATGACAGCACCCCAATAGTGAAATGTTCCTCTATTTTCCTCAAATCCTCTTGGATTTAGAAGTTAGCCAAAATGCAAATCTGCTGTCAGCTTAGACTCCCATGACTGCTTGGGCACACGTCGGCCTTGCTCAGGATGCGGCCCTCAGAAGATTTCAGGCTAAGACTCTTCCTTATGAAGTCAGGATGCTGGAGGAACAGCTGGCCTCTCCCACCTTCCTGGAGAGGGAGGAGGGGTCAGGCAGACCCATCAACTAGCCATGGTTTTCTGGGCTGAGAGCCTGGGAGAAAGGCAAAAGCACAAACCTCCCAAAGAAGAATCTCCAAAGCCACAGCAGGTCCCCAGAACTGATAAATTAGACTCGGCTGGAGAGGTCCCATGCAGAATGGCCCTCCTCTACTGAATCAGTCTTTGGGGTAGACTTGCAGTTGAGATTTTTAACAAACTCTCATATTAATTCTGATTTTTAGCTCAGCTCAATATCTTGGTTGTTTAGGGTCTAAGATGATTTCATTCATTCATCTAGTAAATCTTCCTTTCTTTTGAGACCCAGTCTCACTTTGTTGCCCCCTGGTAATGTGCTATACCATGGCGTCATCATAGCTCACAGAGCCTCAAACTCGGGCTCAAATGATCCTCTCGCCTCAACCTCCTTAGTAGCTGGGACAATAGGCACCCGCCACAACACCCGGCTATTTTTATAGATGGAATCGTGTTCTTGCTCAGGCTGGTCTCGAACTCATGAGCTCAGGCAATCCACAGCCTCGGCCTCCCAGAGAGCTGGGATTACAGACGTGAGCCACTGCGCCCGGCCATCATCTCATAAATCCTCATGGGCCGTTGCACTAGTGAACGAGTGAAGACAGAGACCTGTCCTCTGTTTTTCAGTCCCTTGTGATCTATCAAGAGAAACAAAAACCTAAGAAATATAATTACTATTCACAGTGGTGACTGCTGCTGTGTAGAGGGAAAACAAAATGAGGGATCCCAGAGGCAGAAGGACTCAGGTCTGAATGGGGAGTCCAGGAGGCCTTCGCGGAGATGAGGGACAAAGGACGTGGTTGGATGGCAGCAGAGATGCACAGCCTTAGACACCTGTGTACATCCCAAACAGGCAGAGGGGAGAGGAGAAGGTGTTTCAGGCTGGGCGAGGCTTGGCCCTGGGAGCCACAGCAGCACTCAGCAAGGCCCTGCCCACTATGATGGATGTAAAAATGCCTAGCAAGTTCCTACAGAGGAGGTCGTGATGTAGCGCTGTGCGCAGACAGAGCAGTGGAGAAATGTGAGTTCTGACAACCAGAAGCAGTCAAGCTCTGCACAGGGTGCATCTTATAAGGGTATGTATGGATTTCAGTTTGTCTGAAACTGAAAACCTTCAGCATTCTCAGGTCTGTCAGGGCCTGTAGAGCTCCTCTGCTCCAGCTCCCACAGCCCATAGAAGGACAAACAAATGTCTGAGGTGCAGGACCCTCCCACTGTCACTCTGCCATCTGGTCCCACCTAAAGATCAACCTTCTCCCTTGAAGTACCTGCCCTCCATCCTCCTGGTTAGCAAACTCAGCTGCACATTGGAATTAAAGGGAGTTTTTAAACCTGTTGATGTTTGGGTCTTACCGGCAGAGATTCTTATTTAATTTAATATGGGTTGGGGCCTGGGCATTGAGCCTTATGCACATGACCAGGTAATTCTAATGTGCAGCAAAGCCTGAGAGCCACAGTGTCTATTCTCTTTCTCATTTAGACAGTCAA
This sequence comes from Nycticebus coucang, assembly GCF_027406575.1. NCBI lineage: Eukaryota > Metazoa > Chordata > Mammalia > Primates > Lorisidae > Nycticebus > Nycticebus coucang. The sequence continues at coordinate 86,609,282 of NC_069795.1, forward strand.
CCAATAGATGTCAGAAGGAAATTAAGGAGATACTCAGTAACTGAAACGTTAGCTAAGAGCGCTATTCCCATTCTAATAGAGGATTCTTTTATTTCCTCTTATTCAAGTTGCTGATTTTCCTTTTAGACTCTAAAAGCAGGTCCCTTTTACTGCTGTTGTCCAAACAACACAATAGCACATTTTTGTATAATCTAAAATTAAAATAGTTATCTATATTCTTTCCCATATATAATAACAATAACTTCCTTCTCCCCACATCCTATATAGTGATCCTTTCGGATTTGGGATCAGTATAATATTGACTTTTAAAATAGTCAACATGTATATTAATTAAAATTTGTCTTTGTTTTCGTTATGCAAAAATGTTTCCCTCTCATTGGTTTATTTCCCCTTGCATTCCTTTTTCACTTTATGTACTAGAGTTTTAAAAATTCTTATAATGAAAGTTGTGTAGACTTTAGTTGTCTAAAATGCTTTTATTTTGATCTTATACGTCAGTGATTATTTGAGTCACTATATAATTCTAGGATGAAAATTATTTCCTCTCATAACAAGAAAGTTACTCTTCCATTGTCTCTGGTAGCCATTATTTCCAATCAGAAACTTATTGTTTATTGTTGTTTAGATTCTTTCTCCTTTGTACATAATCTTTGTTTTCTTTCTGGAAACTTTTATATGGTTTTTCCTTTCATTTTCTAAAATATGTCCAAGGTGGATTTTTCTTTATTCTGCTTAGAGACCTGGAGTGTCCTTTCAATCTAAACATTCCAGCACTTGCATATTCTCTTTTATTCTATCTTTGATTTTTCTCCCATTCATTTTTTCTGTTCTCTCTCTGTGGAACTCTTAGTATACATATATTGGCGTTTTGACTCTGCCCTTTGCTTGACCAGAAGTGAGAACCTGCAGCCTTAAGGTTAAACGTGGCCTTCTGGGTCCTTAAGTACACCTCTTGGACCAAATTCAAATTTTACAAAACAAATCCTTTTATTTTTATTTATTTTTTAATATAAATAATGCAACTTTATTTTTTAAATTGGTTTGGCTTCCTAGGTCCTTTACATGTAAATCCTAGATCTTTTATTTTTATTACTATATTTTTGTTCATCTTTTATATTTTTACTTTACTTTTAAAATATACGTATTTAAAATACCAAAGAATAAAATAAGTTTCAATGAAATAATCCTCCCAGACTGAACGGCACGATTAGAATGTTAGTCAGCCATAAGGGCTAAATTGACAGCTGTTATGCTCACGATTTAGTTCTAACCTCCGCCACCTAAGTTGACACCCCTATCACATGAGGCAGGCTGGAGAGAGTTTGTGGGGGCAGAATACCCGTCTGTTATCAGAGTTTGACAATAGTGCACTGTGTTTCTGTTTGAAGTGGAATTTGTGAGTAGCTGCACAGCTCAACAGCATTTTTTAATTCTGTCTGCTTAACAGCCCATTATGTCAAAGAAGACTAAGAAAATACTGAAGGAAGAAAATACTGAAGAAAGATTTTTTAATGAGGATTGGGAATTTTAATATTATCTTATTTCTGCCAAAGATAAGATGATTTTCTTGCTTTGTGACACTGCAATATTGGCATTAAAGAAATTCAATGTTCATCAATATTATAACACTCACAAGGACCCAAAATATTTTAAAGTAGGAGAGGCATGAAAAGTTATGTTGCAGAAATTAAAGATGAAAAATTTAAACAAAGATAATTCTTTGTTTTCAAGGGGCAGTAAGACCTGAAAATAATGCCACTGAGGCAACTTATAGAGCAGGTTATATCCTCAGGGGAAAAAGGACCCATTCAGTGATGTGGAAATTGTCAAAGAATGAATTTTCAAGTTTGTAAAATGCTTAGACTCCCAACACTGTTTCAAAGTACAAACAAGTGCCTCTTTCAGGGAGAACTATAATTGAATAGCAGCATGAATTAGCCCTCGACCTAACAAACAACTTCACGCAACACTTCAAAAGGAATCATTCAATCGCTTTGTGTAAACAATGGATACTATTTGGCATCGATTTTATTCTTCATTCAGGTCTTAATAGAAGATTTTCTTTGATAAGAAGACTTAGTCACCCTTGGGCACTCTGGCAAACAGGAAATGGGAAATAGATGTCTACAACAAGACAAGACATTTATGTCTTCAAGATAGCTGCCATGAAGTTGGACTAAATTTAGTGAGTGTATATACAGATGGTGCACATTCCATGACAGGAAAACAGGAAGGATTTATTGCACAGATTAAAAAAGTTGTAACAGGAGCAGTGCCTGTGGCTCAAAGGAGTAGGGCACCAGCCCCATATTCCAGAGGTGGGGGGTTCAAACCCAGCCCCAGCCAAAAACGGCAAAAAAAAAAAAGTCATAACAGATCTAGATGCTCTGGTTTCTTTTCACTGTCTCTGGCATCAACACAATCTCTGTGCTAAAGCTACTATTTTAAGGGACACTTTGCAACAAGTAATAAGTATTGTTACTATGTTCCTGAAAATGCACTCAGTTTCATAGCAGGCTAAAGTTGAACAAGGAGGTATTTAGGGTGGATTTACCATATCATCCTAAAGTTCATTGGCTATCTCAGGGACAGGCATTAACCAAAATTTTATCTTTGCAAAAACAGATAACTTTTATGAGTAATAGTATCAGCAATGTGAATTATTGAAAGAAGATTTCTGTAGGAATACAGCATTTCTATGTAATATCGCATCAAATCAAAATGACTTGAGCATTTCTTTGCAAGGTAAAACTGTATCTTAGGTGGCAAAAAATCCAAGCATTTTTTTTTAAAAAAAGCTATCTTTTTCAAAACATTTTTTCTTCAAAAGAAAATTTGGGTTGAACATTTTCCCCCAAAGGTCAATGATGAGCAGAATGATAAATGCAAATCATTTGAAGAATATGCAGCTGTTACAGACGTATTATTTGGAGAATACAGTGAAAGGTTCACTGAATTTGATCATGACATCACACTCAAATTAGCATTTCAGCCTCACCTGGTTGATATCACCTAGACACCTGAAGAACTAAAGTTGGAATTGATTTAGCTCTCAGTAGATGACATTTTAAAGTCATTGTTTGATACTAAAAAAGATCCAGTTCAAATATGGAAAAACAGAGTAGAATACCCATGCCTTCAACAACATGCCCCTCAAATGATTTCTTGCTTTCCAACCATTTAATGCTGTAAATCTACATGCTCCGACCTAACCCAAATCAAGATGCCCTGAGGTCACAAATGACTGATACTTATCTAGAGGATCAACTGAAACCACAGGACCTCCAGCTGCAACCAAATATTCAAATGCTTTCCAAGTAAAAGCAGACACAACAAAGTCATTGAAAGGTTGATTCACTTTAAAATTAACAAATAGTTCACATTTTTTGAAATTATTAAGTACACAGTAGTTAAATTCTTACAAAATAATGTTCTTTTTTAAGTATATCTAATTGAACTTTCTTGAATGCATCGTTATTATTACATTAAATTAACGCAGCCTTCTAGCGTGGACTGATTCCCCTTCCCTGGTCTTGACTTTCTCCCACCTTTCCTCTCATGGCCCTTCTGTTCTATACACTGGTGGGATCATCCCGTTTGGTCTGGTAGCACATTACCTTTTTCTCACTTCCGTGCAAAGTGTCTCTGAAGCACATTTTCTTTTCAATAAGCTCATTTTTTTTTTATGTCTAAGATCTCTAATTGGTACTTTTTCATACCAGCCTGCTCTTATTTTATAAATATAAATAATAGTTATATTTTCTCCCCTTTATTTCTTGAATATTCTCTTTCTTGGGATGCTAATTTTTCTGCTTGTTAATTTTTGTTTCTTTCACAATATTTTTAAAAAATATTCAGCAATTCTTGTTAATTTATTCAACATTATGTTAGAGATTGCTCTCAAAGCCATCTTTGCCTTTATCAAAGGAATGTTCTTTTCTTTTATCAAAATCTGACCTTACTCTGGTAGTGGGAGAGTGGGACACTCTCTAGACAATGAGTTGAAACTATGGCTAGACTTTAGGACATCAAAGTCCCCAGTTTCCCCCAGATGTCATAGGCACATCCCTGCCTCTGCAGCCCCAGCACTCAGAGCTGTCATCCTGCTGGAAGGACACTCACCAGTCTACCTTGTATCTTGGCTCAGCTAAGAAGATTGGAGATGAAGCCTGTCACTGCACTGCCAGGGGCTCGTAAGATCATCCAGACCTGGGGAGTACACTGGGAGGAATTGTGCCTCTCTGTGGGTTTTATTAGCACCAGGCCCGGAGACGGTTGGGAAATATATGGATCTAGACATAACCTAAGCCAAATTCAAAAGGACCCTTAAACGTTTCACTGTGTTACCTTCCATATGGGAGGGTGAATGTATTTTCAAGACTACACTCTAGTAGTTAAAGGAGCATAGACAAACTTGCTGTTGTCCACAAGACCTGACACTCAATAAATGAGAGTTACTGTGAAAAGGCATTGTCAGAGCGTGTGACTGTCACTGAAAGTCATACATACCCTCTCCTCTTACCGCGTCCGTCTTTACTCCTTCTTTCTTTAAAACCAGATTTGAATTGGAGTGGGTCTTACAAGCCATTTGCCACAATCCTTCATTTTCACATTTTTAAGATTAATTACTACATTAATATTTTAAAGTTAATTAAAACATCTCATTGTAGCAAATATCCATCGTTTATGAATTGTGGCTCAGGAAGGAGGAGTGGGGGCCGCTGTCTCGCCAGTCAGTGGGCACGTCTGCTCCAGGCCAGACTCTGTACCCCTGAAACAGGGCGGCTTTGCATTCCCTCATTGGTTGGAGAAGCACAAGTTTGACTATGAGCCTGGATGGAGTTATTGCCTCCTACAAGAAGCCCAGATGAACCCTCAATTCTCCCTGCTCAGGCCCTCTTTCCTACCCGTAATTGTGTTGGTCACAGGTCTGTCTCTTGAATTTCATGGCCACTCAGAGGCTGAAGAAATCATTCTGCTCTTTGCTTGTCTTAAAGCCTTAGTGGGGTGTGGGATTTGTTATCTTTGTCATTGCAGGTGTGGAAGTCATGCTAAGAACAGTCAGGGAGCTACGTGGATCTGTGTGACTCTTCCTCTGCCCTCCAGGAAAAGTCCTCTGAGGATCTCAGATGTCACCCACAGCTTGAAGCCCTCCTTTGTCCGGCCCAGGTGGGTGCTCGTGGCTCTGTGCTCCTTAGCTCCTAGTGTGTATCTCCCAGACAGCATTTATAGGGTAAATGTTTACTTGCAGGTTCATCTAACTGATGGGCTATGACCTTCCTAAAGGCAAAGAAATGTGGGTCATTACAGAAGTTTTGAGATACCCAAAAATCAAGAACCATAAAATCTGCAAAGACAGAAACAAATGAAGCCGTCCCAGCAATACCAATAAGCCAAGCGAGTTAAAACTTATGCGGGTGAATCAGAAAAGCACGTTGCCAACTGTGTTTCTTGGAAGTGAAATGGTGTTTCATAGCAGTACATTTCAAAATTTTTGTAGTGACCACGTATAACACCTACACTAATCCCAGGCATGGTACATAGCAAGAACTCAATAAAAGTTTTATGAATGAATGACTGAAGATTTGGATAAATAGACGTTATTAAGGAGATTTATCAAATATTTTAGAAGCATTTTCATTTGTATAGAAAACAGCACTAGGAACAAGTATAATTACTTTCCCTTCCATCTGAAACAAGGCAAATGATAGTATGCCTCATAAGTACTTTGTTTTAACCAGGCTTTCTTCTGGTAACGAGGACATTAGTCCCGGACGAATCCTGGAGGAAGGGCAGAAGGCTTGTGAGGGGTCCATAGAATGTACTCTAATTCCACAATCCTTGTCCCATTCTTTCTGTGATATCCCAGAAGAGGGCTAAGGCTCCTCAGCTCTTCCAGTGCCGGGGACACACCTGGTCTCCAATTCCCCTATTTCCAATTCAGAAAAGCACAATTTTTAAAAGAAAGTATTTTAGGACATGGAAAGAGAATTAAATGTAAAGTAAAGCTGCTGTTAACCAGATTTTGTGCTCATCTTTTCATTATTCTAAGCTTCATTGTCTTATCTCAAAAGTAGGATCAATAGTAACTGCCCCTCCAAGGTAACTATGGACACAAAGTTGTGAACAAGGAAATCAATGAAATACATTTAAGGGAAGAAAGGGAGGAAGGATGGGAGGTTGCTAGAATAAAGGAGCAAAGGCCCTTATTGGGGGAGGGGGGAGTCACTGGCATCATGGACTGTCATATTGCAGGGAGCAGGAGTGCCTCGCTTAGGATTATGTGGCCTGTCAGTGATGAGAAGTACTCTGGTGACCTGTCCTTCCTGCCTCTGTCCTCCCACCTTTCTGATCCTATGTCTCGCTCACAGGGGACTGACAGCGTGGGCTCTGAGCCACACGCAGCCTGATTTGGCTTCTGGTTCTGCCACTGATCAAAGCTCAGAAAGTACTAACCTTCTCTGTACATCACGTGATGTTGGAGTATTCACATAGGGTCCTCTCTTTCCTTGCACCCAGTTTGATTTCCAGGGTCTATCATTAGAACTTCCCTGTATTCCCTCAGACCCCCTGCCCCACCTCCTCTCCTGTGCGCTGCACTCAACCTTGCAAAACCACAATCCTCATTCATCACAGTGCTTCCTACACTCTCTCTGCTTGCCACCATGCAACTGAGCAGGTGCCTGCTTTAAATAAAGGCCCTCGGACCACAGGAGTGCCCTCAGGGTACCAGGCTGCCATACTGTAGTTCCCTAGTTCACTCACTCTCCACCTGCTGGGAACACTTTTATAACATCCCCTCCCCTCGATGAGCCGTCGCTGGCACTGACATCTGATGTCCGTGCTCTCACAACTCTGAGGAAATTGAAGCAATTGGAAGAGCATTTCTATGGACTCCCACAAATGGATCTAGAAAACTGCCAGCACATTCAAATAAATCCTCAGCCTTCCCTTCTGTTACCAAAGATAAATTTTTGTTCATCTCTGATTTAAAGCTGTTATGGGTTGAATTGTGCACTTCAAAAATTCATGTGTTAATCTTAATCCTAGGGCCCCAGCATGTGATCTCACCTGGCATAGGGTAGTTGCAGATGAAATCTGTGAAAATGAAGTCATACTGAAGTAGGGCAGGGCCCCAGTCTAATATGACTGATCCGTTAAAGAGAGGGAAAACTCAGAGATGCGTACACAGGGGGAACGCCATGTGGAGATGAGGCCGAGGTCGCAGCGTGTGCCCACCCGCGGAGGCGCATCAAAGCTTGCCTGCACCCAGCGGGGGAGGCTTGGAGCAGACCCTCCCTTACAGCCCTGGGAAGGAATCAGCCCTACTTACACCTTAACCTTGGACTTGCAGCCTCTGGAGCTGTGAGATAATGAATTTCCATGGCTTAAGCCATGCTAGACCTCAATAGTGGCCTAGCAGACTACTATAAAAATCAACCCTTCCACCCCTACCTGGGCGAATCTCACCCCCTGCTACCTACTCAGTCATTGCTTCAACAGCCCTACCCTGCATTCTGATAGCACTGGTTTCCACCGTCTGCCGTGTCATATCATCAGCATCCACACAGGCTGTTACTTGTCCCATCTTTTTTGAGGGGAGGGGGGTTGTAATTTTTCTTCTTTTTTAAATTAAATCATAAAGAGGTAGATCATATATATAGTAATGCATTTATGGGGTACAATGTACTGATTTCATATACAATTTGGAATGCTTACATCGTACTGGTTAATATATCCCTCACGTCATTTACTTAATTATTGTGTTAAGATATTTATACTCCATACTTCATAGATCCAACATGTACCCTTGCAATATACACCACAGGCCCATCTTACAAGAAAAATGGTTTTCAGCTTCTTTTGACCCCACTTGCTCTGCCTTCTACCACTCTTTTCTCTGCAAACTTTTGCAGCAAAAATTCTTGTCAAGACCCAGCATCTTCAGTTCTTCTCCTAATTTCCCTTTAAAATACTCGAGCTAGGGTTTCCATGAGCATTACTCCATAGACGGGATCCTCCCCACGTGGCTATGCTCAGTGGTCAATTCTCAGCCTTGCTCCCTCCTGGGCCACCAGCTTCGCTTGATACAGCAGATCTTTGCTTCCTCCTGGAGACGTGCCTGTCCCTCGGCTCCTAGAATGGCACCATCTTGCCCTTGTCCTTCTCCTCCAACTGCTCCTTCTCATTCTCCTTGGTTGGTTCCTCATCTTCTCTCAGACTCGTGATGTTGGAGCCCCAGCCTTGTCCTTGGTCATCCTCTCTGTCTACACACATCCTTGGTGAGCTCATCTAGGTTCAAAGTTTTGATTACCACCTTTGTGCCAGAGACTCCAGAATTCATACCGTTGGCCAGTCCTCTCCCTGATCTCCAGACTCACATGCCCAGCCACCCCCTCTAATACATGCCACAAACTTAGCATGTCCCAAACCAGACTCCCCGTCTTCCTCCAAAAGCCAATCCCCAGCATTCCTCTCCAATTCCGTGCTTCTGAGGGATCAGGCCAGAATGTGGTAGTCACTTCTAACTCTTCATTTTGTCTACTGCCACAGAGCCACTAAGTTGTGAAGTCCAAATGACTATACATTTACGGCGTGTCTGGAATCTGAACATTTCTTGTCCCCTCTTCTTAACTGTCATCAGCTCTCACCAGTGTGATTGCAGAAGCATCCTGACTGGGCAGCCTACCTCTATCCTATCCACTAAAGCCTATCTCAGTATAAGCCACATCAGGTCAGCCCCCTGTTAAGCTCCTCCAGTGCCCCCCCCCCACTTCTCCTTACTTGATTCAGAGAGAACGCCAGGCTTTACAGCAGTCACCAAGGCCCCTCCTGTCTCTCACCTCATCCCCTCTCTCCGTCTCTCCCTCCATTCCAGCCACAGGGCTCCTTCTGGTCCTAGAGCATCCAAGTCACTCTCACCTCAGAGGCTTTGCACTGGCTTGTCCCTCTGTCTGAGCTGCTATTCCTCCAATTACCCACAGACCCTCTGCTTACATGTCACTTCCGCAATGCGGCCTACCTGGACCAGCTATCTCAAATAATAATTCCTGCTCTCAAATTCGCCCTTCCTTTTCCCCACACTTCACCTCCCAGCATTCGCTGTCATTTACTTATTTATAGGGGATCATATGCGTTCTGCCTCCCTTACGGTTCTGCTAGACTGTAAGCTCCAGAGGGCAGGGGCTTTTTTTTTGTTGCTGTTTTGTTACTTATATATGAGTAAATAAATGAGTGAATATAAATATTTAATGTAGTATTTGGCACTAGGAGGATGCTTAATAATTATGAGCTGTCATCAGTATAACCACCACTGTTCAGACCAGATCGTGCAGCGTACAGATCTAGGAGCTGGTTGGCAGCACATCCTCCGAAGGAAGGATGACGCGTGAGGACGATGAGCAGGTGTCATCTGCAGGCCGGTGAAGCCCATCCAAGACTCATTTATTTCCAGTTGACTTTGCATGGCCTCTTTCCATTTTCCTCTAAATGCTCTCCTTTGCCAGCCCTGAATGAACCCTTGGACCTACTCTGGCAGAGCTCTGCTAAAATCACTGCTCTGGGGTCCCAGGAGAATCGCAGGCCCAATATAGCTAGCAGGAAATAAAAATTATTAACTTCAGAAAGATCTCAACCTATTTCTGCTAGTTCCTCATTTCTAGACTGGTTCTGTCTTTGAGCGTAACTAAGAGAATTAGGCCCAAACCCATGAGCTGGTAGGGGGAGCACTACTAGGCAAGGAACAGGGACTCTGTCTGCACAGCCTGGCAGGGCACTCTGATGATCAGTAGGAAAATAGAAATAGTTTAAAACATTTTTATGAAAGGATTTACAAGGGAATTGACTTAATAAGTTGAGGTGGGTTCTGCTTTACAGGAATACTCTGGCTATGATTTTAAAACAGCGTCCAGGGTGCAGGGGTAGGTGTGAAGAGGCCGGTTGGAAGGCTTTGCAGGCATGCTGGTGAGAGATGACGGATCCCAGCAGTGGCAGTTGAAGAGATGAGAAATGGTTGGGTGCTAGGTATGTCTTGAGAGTAGAGTCAGTGGGATTTCCAGACTGCTGGGATCAGTGGCATGAGAGAAAGGGAGGGGTAAGAAACCACAGTGGCTGAGCTAGAGAGAACCCAGAGCACCTTGCACACCTCGGGGCACTGTCAGTGCTCAGAAAATGAGTGTGTGCGGCTGCATTACATTGTTTGAACATGAACATTTCACATGCTACCTTCTTTTTCTGTTTTTTTTTTGTTTGTTTGTTTGTTTGTTTTTAGATAGAATCTCACTCGTCACCCTGGGTAGAGTGCCATGGCGTCATAGCTCACAGCAATTTCAAACTCTTGGGCTCAAGCGATCTTCTTGCCCCAGCCTCCCAAATATCTGGGACTAGAGGCGCCTACCATAACACCTGGCTAGTTTTTCTATTTTTAGTAGAGATGGAGGTCTCATTCTTGCTCAGGTTGGTCTCGAACTCCTGAGCTCAAGTGATGCTCCTGCGGTGGCCTTCTGGAGTGCAGGGATTACAGGCAGGAGCCAATGTGCCCGGTTTCACATGCCTTCATTAAAGCAGAACAGATTCATCTTCTCAGTAATGAGAGAGAAGAATTCAGTCTCAGAGTCCCAAGTTGTTAATTCCTCTCTTCCCTACCTTTTTATTCTGTCCAGGAAAATGAGTTTTCTAAATAATTTTCACAGAACAGAAACAGCTCAAATCTGACCTGCTCCTCAGCAGAGATGCAGATGATAGTAACCTCTGCACACCCACACCTGCTCCCGAGTGAGCAGACCCTTGGCAGACAGGTCTTGCCTGAAAGCCTCTGTGTCTACTTAAAGCCACCTGGTAAGAGGGATGGGTATTTCCATCACAAAGAGGGAGACCTGGGGAGAGGCTGGAGACGACAGTTTGTATTTGTTAACAGCTGGGATAAGAAAGAGCTCCACTTTGTAGCCAGAGTCCCCTGGGCAGACGGACTTCTGCTGCTCAGCTGAAGCCTGTCCACTGACAGCTCCTCACCCAGAGACAGAGCCCAACCCAACAAGGGGACTTGCTGGGGATGACAAGGGGAACTGGAGTTGAGGGTCTCTCAGCTCTTGATTACTAATATCAGTTTTCTTTATCTATGCAACTCCCAGTTGTGGGGATTTGAGTCCACATGAAGCAGTGAGACCAAATGGAAACCTTGACCTGATTGTTTGAGGCATCAGTCTGTCTGGAAGATTAGGGGGCATATACAATGTGAAAGTGGCTGGTGCTAGTGCGCAGGAGACTCTGTGAGTTCGGTTGTGAGTAGGAGAGAGCCAGAGGCTCCACCCTGTGACCCCTGGGAGAGTCTACACTCACAGTTGTTTCTTTAATAATGTCAGCCTCCTCCTCTTCCTATTTTGCCTTCTTAAAGCAGCAAAAGCAGTAAAATTACAGCTTCAAGCTAAAAATGCTGGCAACCCTGGGAACATCTACAAAAATATGTCAGGAAAGTAAGCCTCAAGGTCATGTGTAGAGTCATTGAAAATGTTAAGCAAGAGCAAAGCACAGTGGCTCACATTTGTAATCCCAGCACTTTGGGAGGCTGAGGCAGGAAGATCCCTTGAGGCCAGGGATTCTAGATCAGCCTTAGCTGGTGAGACCTCCACCTCCTAAACAAAATAGAAAAATTAGAGCCAGGCTTGGTGATGGGTGCCTGAAGTCCTAGCCATTCAAAAGGCTGAGGCAGGAGGATGGTCTAAGTCCAGGGGTTTGAGGTTGCAGTGAACTATCATTGTACTGCCTCACACAGGCCTAGGCAACAGAGTGAGGCCCTGCCTCAAAAAAATAAAATAAATAAAATGAAATAAAATAGAAAGGTTAAGGTCAGAGGATCTAGAATACAGACGGAGAGGGTCCTGAGCCTGTCTCCAAACAAAGCAAAGGAAAACTAGGAAGGGTGGGGTGGAATGATGACAAAGCTGTCACCTTGTAGGGTGTCCCTGGGAACCCCTGCTGCTCAATGCTTCTCAGGGAGCAGAAAATTAAGCATCAGCCTCAGCAAACTTTGTGTCCTTGATTATACCCATGCCATTTTTGACATTTGAGGAGAGATTTCTGGACTTTGAAATGCTCCTCAAGGAAGAGAGGAACAGCCAGTTGCTATCAGGACACCTGGTGTGTGTGACGGACACTTTAGACTATGAGATGAAATGAGCCACTCTGACCAGGTAGCAGATTTCCAACACTGGCAAAGAGCTCAAACATAGAATCTAGAGATTTTATTTCCCAATCTTGGGCTGACTGGGGCTTCTTCAAGTCTTTGAGATAGGGACAAGTCTTATTATGTCTCTGGGCCTCAGTTTCTCCTTCCATGAAGTAAACAAGACGAGCCTCCTGGCCTCTTCAGGTAGTGATGCAGTTCAGTCTGGCGGCAGAGTGAAAGCCAGATTGGAAGAATACAGCCTGGAGGCCAGGAGAAGAGTTACTATTGAATTATCACTACCATAGCCTAATAAAGACATGGTCATGACCTAGCAGCACAGCCAGGTACTTTTGTGTAAGAAATCACCCTAAGTGTTACTATGCTTTATTTTTGTAAATCTACTACTGCTCACCTAAGTGGGTCTGCTAATATGGCTAGACTTGCCCAGTCCTGACTGTGCTCACCTCTGTCTGTGGTTGGTCAGCTGGCAGGTGGGCTGGGGACTCTCTGGCCAGCTGTCCTCTGTCTCGTCTCTGCAGCAATCTGACCCAAGCATGTCCTCCTGGCTTGAGTGGCCAGCACCATCCTGTCTCCATTCTCTGTAAGATCAAGCTCTTCTGCCCAAACCTAAATGCAGGACTTGGTATTTTGTCTGAATGATGAAGATTCCAGGCCCACCAGCTTGTGGGCAGGCAAGACCAGCCCCAAGATCATTTTCTGTTGACCAAGGCCAAGGTCTGTCAATTCTGAGGAGAGAAATCCACCCTCCCCCCCCATAGGATGGTATTTGCGACCCTGAGTCTGTATCTCTTGCCTCCATGGCTGTAAATCATCCAAATAAAAACAACAGGAAGAGCGTGTCAAGAGAAGACTTGGTAGTTAACAGAAGAGATCCCAATATATTTTCTGATTTGATTTTCTTTCTTTTTTTTTGTAGAGATAGAGTCTCACTTTATGGCCCTCAGTAGAGTGCCATGGCATCACTAAGCTCACAGCAAACTCCAACTCCTGGGCTTAAGCGATTCTTTTGCCTCAGCCTCTGGAGTAGCTGGGACTACAGGCACCTGCCATAACACCTGGCTATTTTTGTTGTTGTTGTAGTTTGGCCGGGGCCAGGTTTGAACCCGCCACCCTCAGTATTTGGGGCTGGCACCTTACCGACTGAGCCACAGGCGCCACCCTGATTTGATTTTCAAACTACCCTGGACTATCAGCTTTATCAGGGCAGAGAAATATCTCTGCCTCATCCATTATATACACAGGGCTTGGAGCAGGCCATGGCATAAAACAGGGGCTCAATGCATATTTGTTAAACAAAATAACTCAATAAGACAAGAGATAGGAGTCAATATCCTTATTTTACATCTGAGGCCCAGAGTCCTTAGTTAATAAATGGCAGACCCAGGACCAGACTGAGACCCCTAATTCCAAGGTCATTGCTAGTTATTTTGTCCTTGGATGCTTCTAGGTCATTAGCTTCAAGATGTAAAGAACCCTAAAGCCATGACTGGGTGTAGATGCTGCACAGGGCAGAGAAAAAGAGACAGAGGCCCTGGAGCTTCCCAGCATGAAGAGAAATTTACAGAGGTGTGGAAACCCACATGGTAAGAAGCTTTGTTTCTTTCTCCTGTAGCCAGGACGTATTCCCAGCAGGCAGGCACTGACTGGGGACATGTGTAGTTCGTTAGCCTCCCCTGGTGCTGAGCTTCAGAATGCAGCCTCTCACAGGGCAGGATGCTCAGGGAGCATGGTCCACTGTTCAGGTACCCCCGCCTGAATAGCGGTGCTCATCACCCTCACTACTTCTCCAGAGGAAATAACAAACAGCTTAGTCTTACTACCAATTAGGAAGCTGCTACTGTAAACAACCAGTCACAAAGCACAACTACAAGACATTAGGCTTCTGAGGCCGAGAGGAACCATAAGCAGTCACCAGACAAAAAGCCTGCAAAGATGCTGAAATAACAGCTGTACATAGATCACTACAAAATTTTTTAGATAAACTATTCTATGGTCCACTATTTTATTTCCAAGAAACACAATCAACCGCATCCTTTCTGATTCGTCCATGCAAGCTGCAACTTACTCAGCTAATGAGTGTTGCTGGGAGGACTTCATTTGTTTCTGTTGGTGCAGATTTTGTTTCTTGATTTTCGCATATCTTAAAGCTTTAGTGATGACCCACCTTTTATGAGTATTCTGGAAGGGAGCATACATGACTTTCATCAGATCCTCAGAGGGGATCAAAGCCAGCCACATGAGGATCTAGAATTACCTCTTCATTCCTGCAACTCCTCAGCTTTGCTCAAAACCCCAGGGGATGGATAGTCAGTTCTTTGCAAGGCAGCCTGAGCCATTTCCTGTGATCAATACATGTTGCCTACAGAGAATGAGGGAGTGGCAGGTGGTCCCATCAGGACCAAAGCAGAACATCTCCCAGCTGCCCGGCATATGAAGCCCAAACCAGAGCTGTCAGGCTAGGAGCTGGGACATCTGTCAGAGTGCATCCACAGGCACAGAAGGGGCTGCTTTTTAAATTTGTGCATTTAAAGACAACTGATGACTACTTTCATTGCTTCCCCCAAAGTGAGGCTTGTAATGAGAAATTCTGCTTGCATGTCTCAAAATAGCTTACATAGAGATTAATTGTGGAGCTGGTGGCATGCTCAGCCTCAAATTCTGGTGGATTAACCCCAGGATGAGGTTTAAGCAACAGAGACAAAGCCCCAAGTTTGTGTTGAGACACCCTCGTGTCCGAAAAAAATCTTCTAGTGCCATCTGGTGGCTATATCCTGGTACTGCACCTTTACAACATTTGTTCCACATTGGTATTTCTCATCTTTTCAAGGATTCCAAAATTGCAATCAATGTCTTCTCTTTGCTTGCATGTGGGTTGGGGCTCAGAGACTAAATAATCAATGTGTCTTAGGACTCAATGATGGCTGACAACACTGGAGCTTAATCCTTTCCCCTCATTCCAGAGCTCTTTCCCGCTTTGCGGCAATGTTGCCGTGTTTAACCTCTCCTGCCATTTCTCTCTTGCCTTGAGACAGGGATTTTCCATCCGAAACTGAGGCCTGGGCTGACTTCTCTTCCCTTTGCTGCTACAGATGCCTGCATTTCTCTCTGTCACAGCATCTTCTACCCCAGGTTGTCATTGCTAACACACCAGTGTCCTTCACTCATCAATAGACTTCAAGGGCAGAAACTGCTCACTCTCTGCACTCCAGGGCCCAACCTGGCGCCTGACATCCACAAGCAGACAAGTGACGGGCACCATCACCCAGGTGAGCAACATGGCCTTGTCTGGGCCAGCTGCACTTGTTATCATAACCCATTGTATTTCTGTCTGTGCCCTGGAGAGAACAGATGTAAGCCCCATGTGCTGAGCTCATAACCAGGCAGGAGGCCAGTCACTGGTCACAATACTCTGTGGGGAGGCTTGCACATGGAGTTCCTACAAGCAAAAAGAAGAGACTCTGGGTGTGGCTAAGAAATTCAAAGTAGTTTCTGAGACTTGAAGGTGAGCTCAGGTAACCCCTTATGGGAAGCATTTTGGCAACAGGAAGTGCCAGCTCAGGGGTGGGAGCAAACAGGTGTGTTAAAGGTGGCCCTAGAGTTCGTAGTCCACTGTGGGGAGTGGGGGGACGATCCAAGAGCTGCAGGGGGCCAAATCACAAAAGGCCTTCCACACCAGGACATGGAGTTTAGCCTCCACTTTTAGGGGTAAGATCCCCATAAAGCATTTTGAGGAGAGCAATGAGATGGGATCTAGGCAGTAGTGGGGATGATGAATCAGGAGACGTTAGGAAGTGGGGCCCAGGGAAAGTCTGTGGAAATTCTGCCAGGGGGTTGTAATGCAGACTCCTGGGCCCCCTCCAGACATTTGGTTCCAATAGGTCTGGACTAGAGGGCCCTCAAACCTGAACCTTCAGTAAGTAGCAAGCTCCTTGGGTGCTTCTGATACAACGAGTTCAAAACCCACCCTTGGAGAGTCCCTGGAGGAGAAGGCAAGGAGGAGAGAGCCGGAGACAGGAGGCAATGTGTGAGGGATGGGAACTTACAGACCTCCTCGGGATCACAGCTGGGAAGGAAGAGGCACAGGAAAGAAAAGGGGAACACGCAGTATCCAAAAAGCTGAAGGAAGATGGATTCGAGAAGGGTAGAATGTTTCCCAAAAACAAACTCGACAGAAAAATTAAATTAGGTATGAACAGAAAATAAGTTGATTGGCTTTGAGCTACCAGGGGGAACTAGCTGGAAAAGAGAGAGATACTGACACTCAAAAGATATTTCTCTCTTCAAAAGCTTGACTGTGAAAAAAATGAAAAAGCGAACCAAGGCTGGATAGGAAGGGGAATTTTGTACCAAAAGGACTTTGTCTTCCAGATGGGAGAGACGTGATGTCTAGACTGGGGAAGGGGGCAGGCTTAGTGTCACAAACGGTGCCTGCAGGACACAGCGGGCAGGAGGTGGGAGGCTGCTGAGGACCAAGGAGGTGGGAGTGTCCAGAGCCTGGAGGCAGTGAAGGGGCCATCTTCTCCTGAGGCAGGTGGGAAGAAGAAGGGGGAAATTGAGAGTGGAAATGGGGTCACAGGTTGATTACAGGTAGGGAAAATGAAAACAAATGTCATGAATACAAAAGCTCACTTGGTAAACCTTGCATTAACATAAACATGGGGGAAATCATGAGTTCATTGAGTAACTGAATAATGAAGCAAAGAGATATTAGGAAAGACACACTGGCTTCAGTAGTATAAGTGACAATTCTGCAGGTGGTTTTACAGTTAGCTTGCACCAATACAGGAGGAGGACTTGACCTAAAAACAGACAGCAACTAAAAAACAATTAATGATGATAGTGTCCATTTGGTTGGGAAGGGTCATGAGGCTTTTAAAAGCTAGGAATTTGAGGTTATCAATGTGGGCTCTCAGGTGTTTACAGAATACTGGCCTACCAACTGTTATCCCATCTCTTTGTAGGAATATGAAGGCAAGGAATAATGAGTGATCTGATTGTTGTGACAACTTGGTCTATACTCTGCTTCAGAAATATTTTAAAAGTCAGTTATTTGCAAACCTTAATATTTTCACTACAATTGTGATCTACCTCAAAACGTATTACACCAAAGATTGTGGCTGCAAATGAGGCTCATAAGCTGCCCTGACCACCTGGAGAAACTTTTTAAGAAGTATCTCCCTCAGAGATTCTGATTGGGTAGGTCTGCGCAGAGGTGAGGAGTCGTGAACCCACCAAACCGGTTAGGAAAATAGTAAACTGGTTTGAAAGTGACTGGCTCCGAAGGTGGATCCCATCCTACAGCACTGAGGAGAGACAGAGCTTTCCTCCTTGCACTTCACGAGCATTCAGAGCCGTTGGACTGTACCTTTAGTGAGTCAGATAAACTTATGCCTTTGGAAGTGTGGCCAATTATGGTTTTCTAGAGGGATTTATTGCTACTGGATATAAAAGTGTAGGAAATTCACCAACTTACTTTTGTTCAAAGAGTTGTCTTCAAAATAAATTTGATCAGCATGTATTTTTTCCTTATGTGCTCAAATGACTATTCATTTATAAGCAATGCCTGCTGTGGATGTTAACACTAAAGCAATGGTGCTGTGCATGTTAGACAGACTCATAAAATAATTAGAGGTGGATGAAACAAACTTATCACACCCAAAGAACATTAAAAGATAAGCAAAGCATTTATTACTTTCACTCTTAGGTTTAATTGTGTGAGTCGTATCGCTCTGATTTATAATTTATATACCATAAGTCATCCATCATAAGTGTGTAGTTTGATGACGCTTAGTAAATTTATACAGCTGTGCAACCCTGATCACAGTTCTAGAACACTCCCATGGCTGACAAAACCCCTCCTGCCTGCTTGTAGTTCTATTGTTCTGCTCTGCCTTCTGTCTCTACTGTTCTTGTCTTTTTACAGAAATTTCCTATGGATGGAACTGTAATTATTCAATGTTTCATAGTTGGCTCTTTCTCGGAATGGCATTTATGAGGGTCATCCCTGCCCTTATATGTGTAAGGACTGTAAATTGTCCTTTTTTGTTAGCACTTACGTTTCAGTCCGTAATCCATTTCTTTCTCTCTTTTTTTTTTTTTATTGTTGGGGATTCATTGGGGTCACAAAGAATTAGGTTATACTGATTGCATTTGTCAGGTAAAGTTCCTCTTATAATTGTGTCCTGCCCCAAGAGGTGTGCCATATACCGTGACCCCTGAATCACCTCCCTCCCCCCCCCATTCTCCTACACCCCACCATGTTTTAGCTCATCCACTGCCTTCATATTAGAATTGAGTACATTGGATTCCTGCTTCTCCATTCTTGTGATGGTTTACTAAAAGAATGTGTTCTGCTGTGTGCGGTGGCTCACTCCTGTAATCCCAGCACTGTGGGAGGCTGAGGAGGGAGAATTGCTTGAGCTCAGGAATTTGAGACTTGCCTGAGTGAGAGTGAGACCCTGACTCCTAAAAAAATGGAATAATCCAGCTGGGCACCGTGGTGAGCGCCTGTAATCCCAGCAGCTTCTGGAGGCTGATGCAGCGGGATGCCCACAGCCCGAATCTGAAGTTGCAGTGAGCTATGATGCCACTGCACTCTGCTCAGGGCATAGGGTGGGAGTCTGTCTCAACAACAACAACAACAAAAATGAATTTGTTCCACCTCAATCCAAGGTTAATACAAAAGATGTAAAGTCTCCATCTCTTTTAATGGATGAATAGTCTTAATCCATTTCTTAATCAATTTTTGTGCATCGTGTGACTGCTGTGCACTTGAGGGTTTACATGTATGCATTTATGTGTGTATGTATGTATTTTTTGTGTCTGTAGATCCAATTTCCTAAAACCATCTCAAAAGACCATCTTCCCCACCGAATGGCCTTTGTTGAAAATCAACTGATCACAAACATGGGTTGATTTCTACATTCTCTCTTTCATTCCGCTGATCTACATCCCCCCGTAGCAAGGATAAGTATAGATTTATGAAACCTTTGTTTCAGTTATGCATAGCATGTTCCTGGGTAAAATGTATTTCTTACTGAAACTTTTCTTGAAAGACATTTGTCTAGGCAGTGTCAGATAATATTAACAATAAGACACAAAAAAGTGTCCTAGAATAGGTAGGCTATTGGGACCCCTAAAGACTGTGGAACCTAGTCCAGTCTCATGCTTTGCAGAAAGGAAACTGAGGCCCATGGGGAGGAAGTAGCCTTCCCAAGGTCATGCCAGAATATAAACCAAGGTGTCCTCTTCTGCAATGCCCTGGGCTGTTCCCATCTTCCCCCTCCACCAAGGGCCTGCTGGTGTCACCCTGGGCAGCACCCCACAGGTGCTCCCATCTCCCACTCTCCTCTCCTCCTCTGACTCTCACTGAGACACTGCAGTGCCCTGCTGGGTCCAGCCCCAGATGACTGTTTCCCATGTCCTGTGTTCCTGCCCCTCCTTCTTCAGGAACAGAGGACTTGGCTTTTCTTCAAGGACTCTTCTCAGAATGGAAAAAAGAAAGCAGCACCATCGACGTCAAATGCCTCTTACACAATGGCAGCATCACGCTGAGAATTGGGTAAACAGCCGAGGGACATATGGATTGAATTTCCCTCAACTTACCCAGGAATGTAATAAGTTAGGGCCATGGAGAAAGGCTGCCACTCAGCCCTGACACTCAGAACACTTGAAAGAGTTGTCCCCCACTCCAGTGGCTCCTCACGCGGGAGCACTCCCCTCCCTTTCAAGTTCCAAGGTCTGCGACCCTTGACAAGGCACAGACTGGCCAGCTTGGCTCTGCCCCGACAGGCTGGCCTCAGTCATGACTGCCACATCCCAGTCAGCTCTGCCCTACTGCAGGGGAGACTGCACTCCTGCCCCTCAGACAGGGCTGGATGTATCTGTGTATTAGGTCATTCTTTTTTTTTTTTTTTACTTTTACATATACATGTGTTAATTAGGTTTCCTTTTTCTTTGCCTTCACAAAATTAAAAAGACTTGAAATTTAATAAAAAATAACAATGTTTAAGATAAGAACTAGAAACAAAAACCTTGTAAAGAACGAACGAACATAAATACATTCAGAAAAGGAATCAGACAGTATTAGGTCATTCTTGCATCCATTCGCTCAACTAGTATGCCCTGGACATTGTGTTGGGGTAGGAACACAGCAGTGTGAATAAGAAAACATAGCCCTGCTTTCATGCCTAGGGAAAGAACTTTCTAGCATTCAATGTGAGCAAAAGTTTTGGACAGAGTCAAGTTCCCAGCACTGAAAGTGTTCTGCAGAGGTTGATAGAGACTCAAGCATCAGATGAAAAATTAGGTGGTTGATCTCCAAGACCCTCCTAGGTACAAGGTTTCAGGAGGTTTTTGAGTTCCCACAACACACCCACAGCATGGCTCTGGCTCCCCTCCTGCCTCTTCCTGCACCATTCTCTTTGTTTGTTTTTTATGAAATCACAGCTGTGTACATTAATGTGATCATGGGGCACCATACACTGGTTTCATAGACCGTTTGACACATTTTCATCACACTGGTTAACATAGCCTTCCTGGCATTTTCTTAGTTATTGTGTTAAGACATTTACATTCCACATTTACTAAGTTTCACATATACCCTTGTAAGATGCACTGCAGGTGTAATCCCTCCAATCCCCCTCCCTCCTCCCACCTCCCCCCTCCCTCCCCTCCCTTTCCCCCTTCCCCCTATTCTTAGGTTGTAACCGGGTTATAGCTTTCATGTGAAAGCCATAAATCAGTTTCATGGTAGGGCTGAGTACATTGGATACTTTTTCTTCTATTCTTGAGATACTTTACTAAGAAGAATATGTTCCAGCTCCATCCATGTAAACATGAAAGAGGTAAAGTCTCCATCTTTCTTTAAGGCTGCATAATATTCCATGGTGTACACATACCACAATTTATTAATCCATTCGTGGATCGATGTGCACTTGGGCTTTTTCCATGACTTAGCAGGAGCTTAGAGCCAGAGGCTTTCTTTGGAAGCCATGAGAAATCCCTGGAAAAGCAATGATGGGTTCAGAAAAAGAAGATACTCACCTTTCCTGCCTGAAAATAGCCCTTGTCAGTATCATTTCTTTTTATTTGTCTTCTCTATCCCCTCAGAATGAGCCTGGGCAATAAGACAAAATCGCTTAAACAAATGGAGACATTCTGGATAAGATGTTCCCGTTGGGGAAAATTGTGTAAAGGATCCATGGGAACTCTTTATTTCTTATAACTGAATGTAAATTTACAGTTACATCCAAGTAAAATGTTTAATTAAGTGTCCCGAGAGCTCTTGATAACTGCGATATAGGTACGCAAAGTATTACCATGAGGAGAAGAGGGATGAGAGAGAACGTTATACTGTTTTTCCAACTTCTCCGTAAATCTAAAATTACTTCAAAAAAAGTTTTAAGGCTGGCACCGTGGTTCACATTTGTAATCCTATCACTCTGAGAGCTAAGGTAAATGAATCCCTTGAGCTCAGCCTGAGCAAGAGCAAGACCCCATCTCTACTAAAAATAGAAAAATTAGCCAGTTATTGTGGCAGGTGCCTGAAGTCCCAAGTACTCAGGAGGCTGAGGCAGGAGGATCCCTTGAACTCAGTGGTTTGAGGTTGCTATGAACTATGGCACCACAGGACTCTACCCAGGACAACAGAGTGAGATACGTCTCAAAAAAATGTTTTACAAAAATACAAACAATACTTATTGATACGGGAGGGGGCAGAGCCCTGGCTTAGGAATTAATAGACCCTGATCTTCTATATGACTTTGAGCAAGTTCCTTCTTCTTTCCTGCCCTGGGTTTTCCTGTCTGTAAAATAAAGGTCCTCAGAAAATTGATCTCACCCTCCCTTCATATGTAACGTTCTACCGCACGCATGCACTGATGGTCCAATCTATGGTCCAAGATCTGTATTCCCGTCACCCTTTTCTCTACTTATTTCTAAGCCCACGTCTTTAGATTCCTCATCTGTAATGTAGCAGTACACACATAGCACTTATTTTACAAATTGGTAAATTATAATGAAAGGAAAAAGTAGATGCCAAGTGCCCAGCACATACCAAGTACTCAGGAAATACTGGATCCCTCCCTTTTCCACCCGTTCTTCCCCTAGAAATAGAATTCTATTCTATGCAAGCTCCCCACTTCCTCATGCCCTGACTCCTGTTTCTAGAGGGAGCACACAGCCTTTAACCAAAAACCTGAAGCAAAACAGAACCTTCAAGCCCCCCACTTCCTTTGCTGTTGTTTCCTTGGAACAGTGGTTTTCAAAATGTAACATGCCTCAGAATTACCTGGGAAGCTGGTCAGAACATGGATTGCTGGGTCCCACTGCTGGAGCTCTCGTCCAACAGGTCTGGGGTGGAACTTCAGAGAGTTTGCTTTTCTATTAAGTTCCCAAGTGGGACTGATTCTGCTTTGAGCCCAAAGCACAGCTAGCTGCCCAGGTTTCAGAGGGAAAGCAGACTTGCTGGGAAGTTTGGCCCTACAGATTAGAGCAGGACTTTAAGCCAAGGAGCAGGTGGTCCAAGCCTGGGACACAGTGACAGTTGGCATGGGGAGATCAGAGCAGGGTCATCCATCCAGGAGAAAGGAAACAGGGGGGAATTGCTCCAGCTTTTCCTCTACCCACAAGGAAGGACTGTGCACCCTGCACCCCACACTCAGCCCCATCCCGTGGCTCCAGAGCCAGGTGAAGCTGAAGCTCAGGGTGAAGGGTGGGGGGTGGTGGGGGGAAGGAAGGATAGAGGACAGTCCCCAAAGTTCAATACACACAAGCTGGGAGGGAAGAAGAAATATCACCACCTCCAGACAGGGTTGTCAGGGTAATGTTCCTGGGTGGTTTGGAGAACTGCGTAAGTTGAAGGTTGCCTGTGGCTGTGTTAGTCAACACCCTGGTACTCTAGTGAAAAGTGAGGTGGAAACTGAAGAATGGCTAAGTTGCATAAGTGTTCAAGTGTCTGGTCCTGGGGCATCATCCCTGTTCATACATGGTAAGTGTGTATCACACAGGTACCCAGGTTACGCAGACACTGAAACAGCTAAGGTCAGCAGCCATCACACTCTTCATAACTTCCAAGGTTCTGTCACCTCCTACAAGCTTTGTGACTTTCAGCTAATCAGCTTTTCTGAGCTTCAGGGCTTTTGCTAGTAAAATAAGTTATGGTAAGTATCCCCAAAAGAATTTGGAGGCTGAGATAAATGAGCAAAGTGTAAATGCTAGGTAAAATGCAAGTTGCTGTGTAAGTCTCAACCACCAACCTAATGGTAACGACCATGGCCTCTGACATTTATGAGAGTAGCCACTTAAGAGATTTTACATCTGATTCTGGGCACCACCGAGTTAATATTTTTATGTTGTTTCAAATAAAACCATTACTCATCAGTGTAGCAAATGTTTTATTATTACTAATTCCAGAACCATTACACCATGGAGCCAGAGTCTTAAAAGAGTATAATTAAAGACCAAAACTTGGTTAGTAGCAAATGCTTGTTTTATAAATAATTTCTGTTCTACATTGTAACCTGGGAATTAAACAATATGGTCATAAGTGACCAACGGGTCAAAGAAGAAATCAAAAAGACATGAAAATGGAAACACACATACCAACATTTATGGCATGTGCCAAAAGCAGTTCTAAGAAGGAGTTTTATAGTGACGAATGCTTTCATGAAGAAAAAAGAAAGGTCTCCATAAACAAATGTTACATCTCAAGGAACTGGCAAAAGCATAACCAAGTCAAAATGTTTAGAAGGAAATAATAAAGACTATTCCATAATAAATGAAATAGAGTCTAGAAAGATAACACAAAAGGTCAAGAAAATAAAGATTTTTTTTTTTTAAAGGTAAAAATGATAAACTTGGCTGGGCCTATAATCCCAGCACTTTTGAAGGTCAAGGCAAGGAGGATTGCTTGAGGCCAGGAGTTTGAGATCAGCCTGGGCAACACAGCAGGACGGTGTCACTAATAGTAATAATAATAATTAACAGGTCAGGCAGTGAGTGCCTGTAGTCCTGGTTACTTGAGAGACTGAGGTAGAGGGATTAGTTGAGCCCAGGGATTTGAGCTATGAACATGCCACTATACTCCAGCCTGGCTAACAGAGTGAGACTGTACCTTTAAAAATAAAATGAAATAAATGAAAATTGACAAACTTTTACCTAGACTATCTAAGAAAAAAGATAGAACTCAAATAAACAAAATATGCATGAAAAGAAGACATCACAACTGATACAGCAGAAATACAAAAGATCATAAAAGACCACTATGAACTATTTTATGGCAACAAATTGCATCATCTAGGATAAGCGGATAAGTTCCTTAAAGCATACAACCTGCTAAGACCAACTGATGAAGCAGAAAATCTGAAAAGGTCAATAAGGAGTAAGGAGACTGAATCAGTCATCAAAAAGCTCCCAACAAGGAAAAGCCAAGATGAGGTGGCTTCATGGGTGAATTCTACCAGATATTCAAAGAACTAAAGCAAATCCTTCTCAAATTCATCCAAAAATTTGATGGGGAAGGGAGGCTTCCAAACCCTTTTGATGAAGCCAGCATAAACTCACACCAAAACGGACAAGGACACTATAAGAAAGGAAAATGACAGGCCAATATCCCCAATGACACACATGCAAAAATCCTCAGTGAAATACTAACAAACTCGTTTCAAGGTCACATTAAAAACCCACCATCACAGTGAAGTGGGATTTGACCCTGGATGAAATGGTGTTTAACATATGCAAATCAATAAATATGATACACTACATTAACAAAATAAAGGGCAAAACCCATATGATTATCTCAATAGTTGCAGAAAAAATTGACGAAATTCAATATTCTTTCATGATAAAAACATTCAACAAATAAAATATAGAAGAAACGCATCTCAACACAATAAAAACCATATATGAAACCCCTGAGCTAACATTATACTCAACTGTGAAAAGCTGAGAAACTTTTTTCTAAGATAAAGAAAAGGATAAAAGTGTCCGTTCTTACCAGTTCTATTAAACATCGTACTGGAAGTACTAGCCAGAGAAATTAGAAAAAGATAAAGAAATAAAGACAATCAAATCAGAAAGAAGGAAGTTAAATTATCCATGTTTACAGATGACATGATTTTAAATACATAACACTCTAAGGCAGTGATTTTCAACTGGTGTGCTGGGTGGCACATGGGTGTGCCATGGAAGGATCTTAGGTGTGCCCATGAAAAATTTCGAAGATCTTTGATTAAATTATTTTCAAAAGAAGTTCAAAGCACAGTAAGTATATTCTTTTCTTTTTTTTTTTTTTTATCAACATAATTTAAGTGCACGCAGAAGTTTAACTGTAGGTTCAAGTGTGCCTTGAGATAAAAATTGTTGAAAAACACTGCTCTACAGACCCTACCAAAATGCAGCTAAAACTAACAAATTCAGTTGTTTCAGGATACAAAGTCAACATACAAAAATCAGTAGTATATCTATATATTGACAATAAACTAGCCAACAAAAAAAATTAAGGAATCAATCACATTTACAATGTCATCAAAAAGACTAAAATACAATAGAGCGTTGCTTAATGAAGGGACTATGTTCCCAGAAACGTGTCATTAGGCAATTTCATCGCTGAGTGAATATCATAGAGTGTAGATACACAAACCTAGATGGCCTGGCCAACTACACACCTAGGCCATATGATGCAGCCTGTTGCTGTAGGCTACAAACATGTAAGCATGTTACTATACAGAATGCTGTAGGCAATTGTAACACAATGTGAATTATTTGTGTACATAAACATATTTTAACACAGAAAAAGTAATGTGTTGAGCTACTATGTTGCCTATGAATTTTTTACCTCCATTATGATTTTATGTTGTCACCATTGCAGACGCAGTCCATCAGTGACCAAAACATTGTTACAAGACACTTGACGATACTTAAAAATAAATTTAACCAGGTAGGTAAAAGATCTGTAGAAGAAAACCATAAGACATTTGTGGAAGAAATTGAAGATACGAATAAATGAAAAGGTATGTCATGGACTGGAAGAATTAGTATTTTTAAAATGCTTCTGCTAACCAAAGTGATCTTCAGACTCAATGCAATCCCTATCAAAATTCCAATAGCATTTTCCACAGAAATATAAAAAAACAATTCATATGGAACACAAAAGACTCCAAATAGCCAAAATAATCTGGAGAGAAATGAACAAAGCTGGGGCATCACATTTCCTGATTTCAAACAATAGTGGAAGCTCTAACAATCAAAACCGCAAGGTACTGTCATTAAAATGGACAGGTAAACCAATGGAACATAATAAAGAGCCAGAAATAAACCCATGTGCATACAGCCAACTCATCTTTGATAACGGTGCCAAGAATATGCACAGAGAAAGGATAGACTATTCAATAAATGAGAGAAAAATTTACATCCATGTGCAAAAGAATGAAGTTGGACCCTTGCCCTATATCATATACAAAAATTAATTTGAAATAAATTTAAAACTTAAATATAAAACCTAAAACTGTAAAACTCCTTGAAGAAAGCACAGGGGACAAACTCCAAGGCATTGGTCTTAGCAATGATATTTGGGGGGTGCAATATCAAAAACCCAGGCAATAAAAACAAAAATAAACAAGTGAGACTATATCAAACTTAAAAGTTCCTTGCTATAAATAATCAATAGAATGAAAAGACAACTTACAGAATGAGAGAAAATATTTGCAAAACATGTATTTGATAAGGGGTTAATATAAAACAAAATGCAACAAAAATCAAATAACATGTTTTAAAAATGGGCAAAGGACACAAATACATGCAAATGGCCAACACATATATAAAAAGGTACTCAACATCACTAATCATTAGGAAAATGCAAACCAAAACCACAGTGAGATACTACCTCACACCTGTCAGGATGGCTCCTATCAACAAGATAAGAGATAAGTGTTGGTGAGGATGGGAGGAAAAGAAACTTTTTACATTGTTGGTGGGAATATAAATTGGTACATCCATTAGGGAAAATAATACGAAGAATCCTCAAAAAGTTAAAGATAGAGTTACTACACAGTCAGGCAAATTCCACTTCTCGGTACATATTTAAAGTAAACAAAATTAGTATCCCCAAGTGATATCTGCACTCATGTTAATTGCAGAATTATTCACAATAACCAAGATCTGGAGACAACTAAAGTGTCTATTGATGAAAGAATAAGGAAAATGTGTACATATATAAAATGGAATATTAGTCTGTCCTTAAAAAAATGAAATCCTGCCATTGGTGACATGAACTTCAAGGACATTGTGTCAAGTGAAATAAGTGTGGCACAGAAGACAAATGTCATATGATCTCACTGGAATCTAAAACTGAACTCACAGAAGTTGAGATTAGAAAGCTGGTTACCAGGGGCTGGCAGTGACGCAGTAGAATGTGGAGACGGGGGTCAAAAAATTCAAAATTGTAGTTAGATAGGAGGAATGAGTTCAAGACATCTATGCACGATATAGTGACTACAGTTAATGTATTACAGTTTTGAAAATAGCTAAGAGGGTGGATTTTAAGTGTTTGCAGCACAAAAAATAAGGCTGTGCAGAGTAATGCATATGTTAATTTGCTTAATGTGGCCATTCCACAACACATACATATTTCAAAGCATGTTGTGCACAATAAACAAATAATTTTTGTCAATTAAAAAGAGTAATTTTTAAGTAAATAAAATGTTCAAACATGAAAACAAATTAAAGAGTAGCTAACTTTCCTGAGACGCTTTCTTGTGAAGAAGTAATTTTATTTTTAAAGTTCTGCTTATAAAAAGTCATTGCCATTCAGATTTGCTGCACTGTGACAACTGAAGTTTGGCCAGACATGCGGATAGGCCAGCAGGCCCTGTGCCATGATGGTCTCTGGCTCCGTCGGGATGTCTTTCCAGCTCTTTTCCGAGCAAGTTCAGTTGCATGACATTCTTCCTGAGCCTAGGGAGTACTTGGGTGTTGTCAATGCCCTGGTTTGCCCTCCAGTTTCCCA
This sequence comes from Nycticebus coucang, assembly GCF_027406575.1. Lineage (NCBI taxonomy): Eukaryota > Metazoa > Chordata > Mammalia > Primates > Lorisidae > Nycticebus > Nycticebus coucang. The sequence continues at coordinate 86,637,472 of NC_069795.1, forward strand.
CCGACTCTCTCCGACGCATACTGCTTTTTATTTCGAATGGGTAAATATTTCAAAGCACTATCTGTTCATGTCACTCTCTGCTTAAAAACCTTTCCTGTATCTCCATTGCCTAAAAATTAAGTAGTACTCAACCCTGACCCACTTTTAAGACTGGATCAGCTGGTCTTGAGGATGTGGCAGAAATTTGAAGTTTTGACGTTCCCCACAGCTCTGATATGCAGCCACAGTTGCAAGGCAGGTTTTCACACTAGTCTGGCACGCAAGGGTCTGTCCACTCTGACCCCTACTCACCTTCCACCTCTTCCCCTCTCAGTGAGTGTGACCAACACCATCTTAGCAGAACTCCGGGACCTTGCTTTGCTTACTCTGTCTCCCTCACCCCTCACTCTCAGTTCATGGCCAGGTGTAGGCTTTCTTCTTACAAAGTACCTTTGGACTTCTCCTTTGTTGTCTTGTCTGCTGTCACCACCCTCATCCATCCAAGTCACACCCAGGGCTGCTTTATGAGTTTCCTTGGAACCCTCATGCATAAAAAAGCATGAGAAATTATATGGTTAGTGCTATGTTGGTATAAAAGAAGATATAGTCTAAGCTGGAATAAGTATCTTTCTAATTCTGATTTTGAAATAAATTAAAATTAAAACATTGTCATGGGCCCCTAAAGGTACTGTGTCCCCAGGCTCTGTACTGGCTGTACCTGTCACATAAGAGGAGCTGGGTCCTGACTGCCACCTCGGCCTCCCACTTGTTCCCCGCCTCCTGCCCTCCAAGTCCATCCTCCTCACATACCTAGAAGGATCTTTTATGACTGTGAGTTGCATCGTGCCACACCCCTGTTTATAAAGCATCCATGATTTCCTGTCATAGTGAGAATATAGCCAAACCCCTGACCATGCCTACAAGGCCCGGCACTAAAGTCTTGGTAGTGTCATGGATAAGAATACAGCCTCTTTGATTACACCCTCCACACAAGTGACTGTGTGAACAGTTTATATTGTTGGCTACAGTTGAAACTTTGAATTGAGCTATAAATAGTTACTGGACTTGTGGGTGTGGAGCTTGGGAAAACATTTAGACAAAGGAAATAAATTTATAAATAATCGGTAAGTAACTTGCATCTACAGTGGTGAAATGTATGAGAAATATTCAGGAAGAACAGTTAAGACTGAGCTTCAGAACTTTGTGGCCTCAGGACAGCCATCGTCTCTGAAATTATACACCAAGTTTTGAGAATATTTCCATGTTGACATTTTTCTTGGGAGACGTCCCATTCCACAAATGTTTATTACGGTCCTACTATGTGCAAGACAAAGGCACTATTCTAGGTCCTGAGAACACCACAGTGAACAAAATACTTCCACCTGGAGATTATATTATTCTAGCGAGGTGAAAAGCTAGCAATAGACCAATAAGTAATTAAAAGAAATAGCATCTTAGCTGATGATTAGTGCTGTGAAGTAAAATTAAACAGGTTATAGGGATAGTAAATGGGGATAGGGCTAGAAGCTGCACCTTTAGACAGAGTAGTCAGAGGGGCCTTACTGAGAAGGTGACCTTTTGAGAAAGCTCTGAGGAAGCTAAGGGAGTGGAGCATGAGGATTTACCAGGGGTGTTCCAGACAAAGGGAATCCAGATCCGTTCGCTTTTCCATGATCCATCAGGAGGGTAAAGCTCCAGTCCTCCACAGTAAGAAGTGAGCAGAGAAAGCCTGATCTACAAAGCTTCACTGGCAATGGGCATGGGGCTCAGGGAAGAAGTGAGGCCAAGAGAACTCGGTAGACTGGGAGAAAAGGAAGTGGTGACCAAAAACATGATAGGGTTGAAATCTGGCTGGAAGGTCACAGCAGGAATAAAGGATTTATCTAGAGAGAGGAGGTTTGGAGGTGGCAGTGAAAGATGTAAGTGGGCATGGACTGGCTAGGGTGGTAGGAGAGCAGGGCGATGCGGAAGGAAGGTGAAAAATCCAGGCCTATGGAACAGGAGTAAACAGTGGGGGAAGTGACGACACTGATGCCTCCAGGATCTGAGTCCTATCCCCATACTCTGGGCCCTCACCATATGATCCGCCTGCTTCATTCCTCATAGAGTCTACTTGGTCCGGTCCTGTGGTTGAATCCACCTCTGGGAGACAGAGACAACTTGAATGGGTAGAACTAGGATTGAGTGGAATGCAGTGGCATGTGCTTGCAGTCTCAAATATGCATACTTAGGTGCCTGAGGCAGAAGAGTCACTTGAGCCCAAGAGTTAGAAAATAGCCAGGGCAATATATGAGGTCTGACAATTAAATTCATGAATTCATCCTAGAAAAAGTGTTACATACCTCATTGTTGAATGTCACTATGGTCACCTTCAAAGTGCTCCCCTTGGGAACGTTTGCACCAATGTTAGAGCCTACTTCACCCTTCAAAGCAATTTTGGAACTCCTTTTCAGAATGGCCATCAGAGCTATTACCTTTGATGCTCTGGATGTCATCAAAATATCTTCCTTTCAATATTTCCTTTGTCTTCAGGTAAAGAAAAAAGTCAATGGAGGCCAGATCAGGTAAGTAAGAAGGGTGTTCCAATACAGTTATTTGTTTACTGGCTAAAAACTCCCTCATAGACAAAGCTGTGTGAGCTGGTGCTTTGCAGTGATGTAAGAGCCATGAGTTGTTGGAGAAAAGTTCAGGTTGTTTTTGTCTAACTTTTTCTTTCTTTTTTTTTTTTTTTTTCTTGGGGATTCATTGAGGGTACAATAAGCCGGGTTACACTGATTGCAATTATTAGGTAAAGTCCCTCTTGCAATCATGTCTTGCCCCCATAAAGTGTGACACACACCAAGGCCCCACCCCCTCCCTGCATCCCTCTTTCTGCTTCCCCCCCCATAACCTTAATTGTCATTAATTGTCCTCATATCAAGATTGAGTACATAGGATTCATGCTTCTCCATTCTTGTGATGCTTTACTAAGAATAATGTCTTCCACTTCCATCCAGGTTAATACGAAGGATGTAAAGTCTCCATTTTTTTTAATGGCTGAATAGTATTCCATGGTATACATATACCACAGCTTGTTAATCCATTCCTGGGTTGGTGGGCATTTGGGCTGTTTCCACATTTTGGCGATTGTAAATTGAGCTGCAATAAACAGTCTAGTACAAGTGTCCTTATGATAAAAGGATTTTTTTCCTTCTGGGTAGATGCCCAGTAATGGGATTGCAGGATCAAATGGGAGGTCTAGCTTGAGTGCTTTGAGGTTTCTCCATACTTCCTTCCAGAAAGGTTGTACTAGTTTGCAGTCCCACCAGCAGTGTAAAAGTGTTCCCTTCTCTCCACATCCATGCCAGCATCTGCAGTTTTGAGATTTTGTGATGTGGGCCATTCTCACTGGGATTAGATGGTATCTCAGGGTAGTTTTGATTTGCATTTCTCTAATAGATAGGGATGATGAACATTTTTTCATATGTTTTTTGGCCATTCATCTGTCTTCTTTAGAGAAGGTTCTATTCATGTCTCTTGCCCATTGATTGATATATGGGATTGTTGGCTTTTTTCACGTGGATTAATTTGAGTTCTCTATAGATCCTAGTTATCAAGCTTTTGTCTGATTCAAAATATGCAAATATCCTTTCCCATTGTGTAGGTTGTCTCTTTGCTTTGGTTATTGTCTCCTTAGCTGTACAGAAGCTTTTCATTAAGTTCCATTTGTTTATTTTTGTTGTTGTTGCAATTGCCATGGCAGTCTTCTTCATGAAGTCTTTCCCCAGGCCAATATCTTCCAGTGTTTTTCCTATGCTTTCTTTGAGGATTTTTATTGTTTCATGCCTTAAATTTAAGTCCTTTATCCATCTTGAATCAATTTTTGTCAGTGGGGAAAGGTGTGGGTCCAGTTACAGTCTTTTACATGTAGACATCCAGTTCTCCCAACACCATTTATTGAATAGGGAGTCTTTCCCCCAAGGTATGTTCTTGTTTGGTTTATCAAAGACTAGGTGGTTGTAAGATGTTAGTTTCATTTCTTGGTTTTCAATTCGATTTCAAGTGACTATGTCTCTGTTTTTGTGCCAGTGCCATGCTGTCTTGAGCACTATGGCTTTGTAGTACAGACTAAAATCTAGTATGCTGATGCCCCAGCTTTAAAGAACTGCCTTAGCTATACGGGGTTTTTTCTGGTTCCACACAAAACGCAGAATCATTTTCTCCAAATCTTGAAAGTACAATGTTGGTATTTTGATAGGAATGGCATTGAATAGGTAGATTGATTTGGGAAGTATAGACATTTTAACAATGTTGATTCTTCCAAGCCATGAGCATGGTATGTTCTTCCATTTGTTAATATCCTCTGCTATTTCCTTTCTGAGGATTTCATAATTTTCTTTATAGAGGTCCTTCACCTCCTTCGTTAGGTATTTTCCTAGGTATTTCATTTTCTTTGAAACTATGGTGAAGGGAGTTGTGTCCTTAATTAGCTTCTCATCTTGACTGTTATTGGTGTACACAAAGGCTACTGACTTGTGGACATTGATTTTATATCCTGAAACATTACTGTATTTTTTGATGACTTCTAGGAGTCTTGTGGTTGAGTCTTTGGGGTTCTCTAAGTGTAAGATCATGTCGTCAGCAAAGAGGGAGAGTTTGACCTCCTCTGCTCCCATTTGGATTCCCTTTATTTCCTTGCCTTGCCTAATTGTATTGGCTAGAACTTCCAGCACTACGTTGAATAGTAAAGGTGACAGAGGACAACCTTGTCTGGTTCCAGTTCTAAGAGGAAAAGCTTTCAGTTTTACTCCATTCAGTAAAATATTAGCTGTGAGTTTGTCATAGATAGCTTCAATCAGTTTTAGAAATGTGCCACCTATGCCTATACTCTTCAGTGTTCTAATTAGAAAAGGATGCTGGATTTTATCAAATGCTTTTTCTTCATCTCTTGAGAGGATCATATGATCTTTATATTTGACTCTGTTAATATGGTGGGTAACGTTTATGGACTTGCGTATGTTAAACCAGCCTTGTATCCCTGGGATGAAGCCTACTTGATCATGATGAATGACTTTTTGTGTGTGTGTGTGTGTAGACAGAGTCTCACTGTACCGCCCTCGGGTAGAGTGCCATGGCATCACACGGCTCACAGCAACCTCTTAACTCTTGGGCTTACGCGATTCTCTTGCCTCAGCCTCCCGAGCAGCTGGGACTACAGGCGCCCGCCACAACGCCCGGCCATTTTTTGGTTGCAGTTTGGCCGGGGCTGGGTTTGAACCCGCCACCCTCGGCATATGGGGATAGTGCCCTACTCACTGAGCCACAGGCGCCGCCCAATGAATGACTTTTTTGATGATAAGCTGTAATCTATTGGCTAGGATTCTGTTGAGAATTTTTGCATCTATAATCATGAGTGAGATTGGTCTGAAATTCTCCTTTTTGTTTGGGTCTTTTCCTGGTTTTGGTATCAGGGTGATGTTTGCTTCATAGAATGTGTTGGGGAAGATTCCTTCTTCCTCAATTTTTTTGGAATAATTTCTACAGTACAGGAATAAACTCTTCCTTGAAGGTTTGATAGAATTCTGGTGTGAAGCCATCTGGACCAGGGCATTTTTTGGTTGGAAGATTTTTTATTGTTTCTTTAAATCAGTTCTTAAAATTGGTCTGTTCAGGAGCTCTATTTCTTCCTGGCTAAGTCTAGGGAGAGGGTGTGATTCCAAATATTGATACATTTCCTTCACATTGTCAAATTTCTGGGCATAGAGTTTCTGGTAGTATTCAGAGATGATCTCTTGTATCTCTGTGGGATCAGTTATTTCCCCTTTATCATTTCTGATTGAGGTTACTAGAGATTTTACTTTTCTATTTCTAGTTAGTCTGGCGAACGGTTTATCTATTTTATTTATTTTTTCAAAAAACTAACTCCTTGTTTCATTAATTTTCTGAATGATTCTTTTGTTTTCAATTTCATTGATCTCTGATTTGATTTTGTATATTTCTTTTCTTCTACTGAGTTTAGGCTTAGATTGTTCTTCTTTTTCCAATTCCATAAGATGGCTTGTGAGATTGTTGGTGTGCTCTCCTTCTGTTTTTCAAATGTAGGCATCTAAAGCGATGAATTTTCCTCTCAAAACTGCTTTTGCAGTATCCCACAGCTCTTGGTAGCTTGTGTCTTCTTTGTTGTTATGCTCAAGGAAGTTAATGATTTCCTGTTTTATTTCTTCCTGCACCCATCTGTCATTCAACAGAAGATTGTTTAATTTCCATGCCTTTGGGTGGGGTCGAGCATTTTTGTTAGAGTTGGGTTCCACCTTTAGTGCTTTATGGTATGAGAAGAACAAGGTAAAATTTCAATTCTTTTGATTCTGTTGATATTTGTTTTGTGTCCCAGGATATGATCAATTTTGGAGAATGTTCCATGGGGTGATGAGAAGAATGTGTATCCTTTATCTTTGGGAAGGTGTGTTCTATGTGCGTCTATCAAGCACAGTTGTTCTAGGGTCTCATTTAAATCTCTTATATCTTTGTTTAATTTCTGTTTAGAGGATCTGTCCAGCTCTGTAAGAGGAGTGTAAAAGTCCCCGGTTATTATGGTATGATCAGATATCATATTGCTCAGACTGAGTAAGGTCTGTTTCAAGAATCTGGGAGCATTTTAATTGGGTGCATAAATATTTAGAACTGAAACATCTTCTTGTTGTATTTTTCACTTGGCCAATATAAAGTGACCATCTTTTATCTTTTTGACTTTAGTTGCTTTAAATCCACATGTATCTGAAAATAAGATTGCAACTCCTCTTTTCTTCTGAATTCCATTTGCCTGAAAAATTGTCTTCCAACCCTTGACTCGGTGCTTTAATTTGTCTTTTGAAGCCAGGTGTGTTTCTTGCAGACAGCAAATGGATGGCTTGTGTTTTTTAATCCAGTCAGCCAATCTATGTCTCTTCAGTGGGGAATTCAAGCCATTAACATTTATCGAGATAATTGATAAATGTGGTAGTATTCTATTCATCTTATTTTGTGAGAGTCCATTGCTTAGTTTTATCTTTTGCATCAGTGTGGAGGTTAGGTTCTGTCCTTTAATTTCTGAGTTCTTACTTTGCTGCTGATCCATTGTGATGGTCAGTGTGTAGAACAGGTTGAAGTATTTCCTGTAGAGCTGGTCTTGTTGTGGCGAATTTCCTCAATGTTTGTATATCCATAAATGATTTGATTTCTCCGTCAATTTTTAAGCTTAGCTTAGCAGGGTACAGAATTCTGGGCTGGAAATTGTTCTGTTTAAGTAGATTAAAGGTAGATGACCATTGTCTTCTTGCTTGGAAGGTTTCATTAGAGAAGTCTGAGGTCACTCTGATGGATTTGCCCCTGTAGGTCAACTGGTGCGTACTCCTGGCAGCTTGCAGAATCTTTTCTTTTGTCTTGACTTTGGACAGGTTCATCACAATGTGTCTTGGAGAAGCTCGGTTAAAGTTGAGGTGACCTGGGGTCCGATATCCCTCTGAAAGCAGTGTGTCAGAATCTTTGGTGATATTTGGGAAATTTTCTTTTATAATATTCTCTAGTATGGCTTCCATTCCTCTGGGGCATTCTTTTTCCCCTTCTGGGATTCCTATAACTCATATGTTGGAATGCTTCATAAAGTCCCATAATTCTGACAGTGAACATTCTGCTTTCTCTCTCTTCTTTTCTGCCTCTTTTACTATCTGAGTTATCTCAAGAACTTTGTCTTCTACCTCTGAAATTCTTTCTTCTGCATGGTCTAACCTGTTGCTGATACTTTCCATTGCATCTTTAAGTTCCCTAATTGACTGTTTCAGTTCCTTCAGCTCTGCTATATCCTTTTTATATTCTTCATATCATTCATCTCTTATTTGATTCTGTTTTTGGATTTCCTTTTGGTTATTTTCCACTTTATTAGCAGTTTCCTTCATTGTTTCCATCATTTCTTTCATTGTTTTCATCATGTGTATTCTAAATTCCCTTTCTATCATTCCTAACATTTCTTTATAGGTGGAATCCTCTGCAGTAGCTACCTCATGGTCCCTTGGCGGGGTTGTTCTGGACTGGTTCTTCATGTTGCCTGGAGTTTTCTGCTGATTCTTCCTCATGAGTGATTTCTTTTATCTGTTTCCTTGCTCTAATTTTCCTTTCACTTCCTCTTGCTCTTTAAGTTCTCGTGTCTGTGGACTAAGGTTTCAATGAGTCCTTTTGGTACAGGACCAGAAGGGTGAGAAGGTTGAAGAGCAAGAAAGGGATAAAAGAAAGGAGAACCAAGTGAAAAGAAAAAAAGAGAGAGAGAAAGGTGGGTGGGTGGGTAAAAGGAATATTGACAAAAAGAAGAGAGGCACAGAAAGAGGGAGACAGATCAATATAGGTGTACAGTAGGGTACTTTGACACAACCTTAAAAAAAACCCATCTTCTGGGGGTGCCCATTTGGGTGGCTCCCTGAGGTCAGCAGCTCTTTGCTAACCTCATCAGACACAGTACCCCACCTCCACCAAGTAGAGAGGAAAGACAAAAATGCTATAAATCAAACCAAAACAAGCAAACAGAAAACTTTACGGGATAAAATTGGGTGAAAAACCAAATAATAGTGGTGAAACACTAGCAAAAATGAAGTTCTAGTTATTGAAAAAGGCATCAATGGGAAATTATAATTAAACTAGAAAAATTGAGAAAGAAAAATGATCTGTACAGAAAGGGTTGAAATTAAAAAACAAAACAACATCAATAACATTAAAATAAACAAAAAAACAACCAAACCAAAAACAAACAAACAAAAAAAAACACACACAACCAAAAACAAAGCAGTATGCATATGTTGTTGAATATTATCTGGGCAACGCGTGGTCTTCTGGGGTATGAGATGTTAATCACGGTTCTGATACGACTGGAGGCTTCTGATTTCTCAAACCCCAGCAGGTAGACACCCTAAATCTCTCTTCAGCCCACTTAAAAGGCACTTTGAACTTGTAAACTTGCTGAGCAGAATCTTTCCCAAGAAAGTGCTTGTTGCTGGAATCACTGCTGAAGTGGCTATCCACTTACCCAGTGTGCCAAAACCGGTCTCACTCTGCCCCTGAGGCTTAGGGCTGCAAGGCGGCTCAGACCCCCTCCCTTAGGCTACTCAGTCACTAGGTTACCAGCTCCCACCCGATTCTAGCTCTGTGACCCTGATGTGATAATGCATTTTCATGAAATCATGTTTGCAAGGCATTCATAAGATGATTCTGAACTCTCTTAAAGTCTTTACACAATTTAATACCTCCATTATCAGAATTGATATCAAGATGAAATACACAGTATAACAAATTATAAAAAAGTCAGCAATTTAAAATGGCAAAAAAAATTTTTTTTAAGGAAAGAAAACAATAACCTAAAAACAAAATTCAACTCTACATATAAAAAAGTGGATAGATTTTTACAGGGACAGATTATGGACCATTGTATGGGGATAATCCCTGGTGGCTGGCAACTTTCAGGATTATAAACTGTTTTTGAAGTCTGGCACCATGATGACTAGCTGTTTTTTGTTTTGTTTTTCTTTTAGGACACAGCTCTCCTAGGAGAACATGCTCACATTCATTTTCAACGTGGCCCTGCTCTTTTTGAAGTTCTTCTATGATGTTATGTACCCTGATATGAGCAGTCCCCAGTAAATTTTCCCATTTTCTGTGACATGCCTCTACATGATTTTGGGCCTGTGGAAATCCTTTCCACATACACTCATACACAGACCAAAAATTTGCTGGAAACAATACTGAGTGATAGAATAGCAATGCTGTTTCTTAAGTATCATCTTATCCTGCACGTAATTATTTTTGAACCAGTCAGTAACTTCACTGCTTCTTTAGGCAAACACGGATTTAATTCATTAAAAGCTTCTGGAATGTCATCAGCTGGAAGGAATGCCAATGCAGGCAAATGACGCATTTGAAGCTGAAGTTTTCATCATTGACATGTTGTGTGGCCAATCCACTCATCTGAATTTCTTGCCAAATGCATTGGGCTGAATGGAAAAAATAAAAAACATATTTTATTGGTAACACCTTGAAATTCAATTTCGTAGGCTTTATTTGTACCTACTTCCAAAGCTGATATGATAGTTTGGGGATTCAGTTAAAATCTATTTTCTTCTGCATAAAGGCAATTAACAAAGTACTATTTCTACCTAACATGACACAGCTATCCTGTGATTGTGATTTTCAGTATTTTAGACATTAAGGATTTTAGACTTGGGAGATTTTGGTCTTTCCAAGATCTCAGCATTTAGAATTATGGCATTCAGGATTGTGTCTTTCAGAACTATACGCCAAATTTGCCCAAGATCAAGGTATTGGCAGGTTGATTTCTTTTAAGGCTTTTATTGTTGGCCAGGAGATAAATGGCTATCTTCTCCCCGTGTCTTCACATGGTCTCCCCTCTGTGTGTGTCTGTGTCTTAATCTGTGTGCGTAAAAACACCAATCACTTCAGATCAGGGTCCATTCTAAGAACATCATCTTAATCCAATCACCTCTTTATTTTTTTTTTCATTTTTTAAATTAAATCACAGCTGTGTACATTAATGCAATTATGGGGTACAATGTGCTGGTTTTATATACAATTCGTAAAACTTTCATCAAACTGGTTAGCATAACCCTGTCTCCAAATACAGTCACATCCACAGCTACTGATGATTAGAATTTCAGCATATGAATTTGGAGGAAATGCAATTCAGACCACAACAGCCTAACAGTTTATGTTTCTTAAATACAATGTTTTGTTTCTTCTCTGAAATCTTGTAATCATTGACAGTATGGCTCATGGGTGTCCAAAGTCCTCAAGAAGTATTAGAAACGTGCAGATGAAGAGAAAGAGCCCTGGGTTTGAGGTCAGGAGGGTCTGGGCTGTGGACATCACTCCCTCACTGTGGGGCACTGGATTTCTCTGAACCTTGGTATCTTCATTTCTAAAAAAGGTGTGAACATCACACACAATAATGTATAGGGAAGCATCCGGCATATACTAAGTCTATCTTACCAATTGATGAAGATGCCATCAATGATAAGATATACCATGTTATATGTACGAAAAGTGACAAAATCACACTGCGGTAGATTTTAAAGTTGCAGATTCAGGAGCCCTACCCCCAGATTCACTGAATTTGAATCTCCTGGGATGAAGCTCAAGGAATTTTATTTTATAAATTTACCACAGTATTCCAATGACCTGATAGACTCAGAAGCCATGGCTTTCAGCTGATGTACGAACAACCCAAATTTTATTTGTGAGTTGTAATCTTTGCAGCTGTTTATCAGTTTCTTAGATAGGAAGCCTGCATTTCAGCCTTTGCTAACAAAAACCCACGGCCCAAATTCTCTCCATTTTCTAACGCATTCATTGAATTCCAGAAACTTTTGCTCAAGAGTTGCATGAAATAAATACTTTGGGTAGAACACGTAAACGAAACCCGTTCCAGTGGCAGGAATGTTGTAGCATTTACTCTCTTAGCAGCCAACTCCCTGCCCCTTTCCCGGATGGTGATCTGAGAGTGTTGGGCCCGCATCTATACTTTTATGACTCTAAATGACATGCTGTTAGTTCCTTGCATGCATTTCTAATCATTTTTGTCAAACCCTCTTGAAAAACCAGTTAAATCCCTTTAAAAATTATTTTTCTGAGTATCTATGATTGAATTCTGAGTAATGGTAACACTATTATGACCACAGAAAAAGCAGGTTCACACAATTCCAAGGGCTAGTCTGGACTCATGGGCTCTTTTTATAGCTTCTAGCACCACCTAGCCAACTCCACTACAATATCTTCCAGTCTTCACACCCACTTACTCCCAGATCAAAATTCCATCTATGCTTTTCACCCTTCAGGTTCCCAGGATCTGTTAATGACACCTCAGGGGTTTCTATCAAAAGTATAGGCTGATATGCAGTCCAATCCAATGGGAAAATGCTCTGAATCGCACCCAGATCACTTCCTAAGCCACATAGCTCCTGTTTCTACCCACATCTCATCTGAGCCTTGGCTAATTCCCAGGAAAGCACACATATCAGATCTGTTGTATGTTGGCAGAACTTTGGCTTAGAACATATTTCCAATGCCTCCCATTGAACATTGGCAGCCTGGAAAAAATATGAGCAAGAAATTATTCTAGACCTAATTGCTCTGTGACACTTTACAAGGAGAAGCTGATGGCTTTCTTGCCCAAGATCTTCCCTCTGCGCCGAGAACAAATGGCTGAATTTCCCAGTATATGTCCCAAATTAGGAGAGGGCAAGCTTAGTGACCACATGAATCAAGGGCATATCTTCACCAGGAAGGGCCTGCTTCCCAGCACAGTCTGCATTTTGCCAAGTTCTTTCTCCTTTAGTTTTACAGCCCTTGTGTATTCCAAGAGAAATGTCCATGTGTTTTTGATTCATTTACACTTAAATCATTAAAATGTTGTTTTGTGAAAATTATTTGATGTATGAGGAGCCTGTAAGTCATCTTAATGGGAATTTTAAAGGCTTTTTCCCCTACTCTCCCTGAAACAGAAAACAACATTTAGCTAAAACAGTGCCTGAGTTCAAACCTATTCTCTCAAGAATCTTATATACTTTGCACCCACATTATTAACCACAGGCTCTTAGTAATGCCAAGCTTGCAAGGTTGACACTCAGAAGTGTTAAAATAGAGAAACTGAAGAAAAAATGGGGCAAGAACTCCAGCAAGAGTCAAGCCACTGCTCCCCAAAATGTGCCAAAGGAACACTTTCTGAGGGCAGAGAGTTCACGTATCTGCTGTTTTGGTTAGAGTCGTGGGGAGCCATCATTCTGGAGCCCCACCAGACACCTAGAAAGGTGCTTCCACAAGCAGAATCTCGGTTTTAAGCCTCCTAATAACTCTAATTTTCCCAGTGAGAAAACAGAATCAGATGTGTTAGGTATTACACCCAAAGTGTACAGCCAGCTTAGGTAGGAAGGAAAGAGGACAGCTCTATTCTGACTTGGAGTCTAATGCTCTTTTCAGAATGACTCAGACTGAGATTCTGTGAATGGTGTGTGTATGTCTGAAATTCCATATGCATGGTAATCCGTCTGTGAGAGGCAGCATAATCCAGTGGCTAAGACCTCAAATTCTTGGTCCATCAACTTTCTAGCGGTGCAAACTTGCTTATCCTCTCTGGACAGTTTCTTCATCTGGAAAATGGGGATAATATCACCATCCACCTACATAAGATATAAAGGTGACTGAGGAGAATTAATACATTAAGCATGAAAATAACTGTTAGTGATGGGTGGTAGCAGCAGTGGACAGTAATGAATAGCCTCAGTTTTCTCATCTGTGAAATGGGCACATTAGCAGGAGTCTCACAAGTCTGTGGTGCTAATTGAGAGGATATGTGTGCCTAGCACTGTGTCTAATGCAGAAAAGATGCAAAGTCAAACCTATTTTTTGCACCCAGATATGTCTCTCTCTATGCAGTATTGGTTGCTAATCATGTGGAGGGGGTAATATTCTTATTCAGCTTGGAATAGAGCCCATGTTGGGCTCTTCGCAAACCTTGAGTATAGCTGCTTTTACAGGCACGGGTCTTTCTAAACCCACTGGGGACCGACCAGGCTTTCTTGCAATGACAGGCCCTTTCCAGGCTGGATTAGAACCCTGCATGCTTAGAGTTGGTAAAGAATGTCACAAGTATTGCTTTTAAGTGGGAAAGAACAACTAGCCAACCGCAAAAATTGGAGTTTCCTCACATTCTGGGCCAGTGACTCTGCTCACACAAAAACCTGTAGTTGTTTGCAGACAGAAGCTCTGGGATTTCGATCTTTTTTTCCTCCTAATATAGATGTTAGAATTGCCTTCTTAGTTGCTTGTTTCTGTTAAATTGCTGTTCTTTTCCTGAAGAAAAGCAGAAAATTATAGCCATTGGGCAAGAGAGAGTGAAGAGAAATTAGATTTTGTCCACCTCCTCTTTCTCTCTCTCCAAACACACACACACACACACACACACACACACACACACAGTGATACAAATACCTATTTGAGCCTCTGAGTTCTTCTCTCTCAAGGGCTGGAGTCAGCCACACGGGATGAAGAGGGAACTGAAGGAGCAGATCTTTTAAGGAAGAAGAGATTCTTTTCTGTCAGTTTCCTCTGAGTGTGTATGAGAGCAAGTCAGAGCAGAGAGAGAGGAGAGAGGAAAAGCCAGAGGGAGAGAGGGGGAGAGGGGATCTGTTGCAGGCAGAGGAAGGCGTGACCTGAATGGAGAATGCCAGCCAATTCCAGAGACACACAGGGACTCAGAACAAAGATAAGGCATCGCTGACACCACACCGGGGACGAGCTCACAGACAATTCGGGCCCAGAGGACCAAGGCCAGACATCGGGGCGCACCCAGGGCAGGAAAATGAGGTGAGTGCCAGGGAAGGAGAGGGCACAGTGCCCTTTCGGGGTCCAGGTGTCAAGTAGCAGAGAGGGTCTGACCTTGTCTCTGGACAGACTCACCTGCTTGTCCTGTGGGTGGTGGTGAGAGGGTTTCTCATTAATTCTTGGGGCTCTGAGAAGGGAGCTGCGGGCTGCTGGGTGCCTTCCCTGGGACTCTGGAGACATGCAACTTGAGACCAGAGACTTGTGCAAACCCTCCTCCGGACACTGCTCCAGCTCAGAGTCCCCCTCTGCCAGCGCAGGGTGCTGCCTGCTGGCAAATGGGACTCTCCTCCTGTTGCCCACAAGGCTGATTTTTCGTTTTTCTCCTCTGCAAAGATCATTGATTTATCTCTTCCAACACTTTGTGAATTAGATGTATGTTTTTGTGTGTTTATTTGTTCCGGCCAGAAAAGAAACCAGTTTCCCACAGCTCTGCTCTGTGGTCTCCTAAACCTTCACAAGTTTGCCAGTTAAACCTCAATTTAGAAAACTGAAAACCTATCCCCATTTTATAGTTCCCTATAAATTTCTTCATTTCTCACTGAAATCAGAGGCAGCTGGTGGCATGAATCAGGCTATGAATTGCACCAAATGGCTCTTAAAGAGATACTACAGTTTGTTTTTTTTTTTCCCAAAGATCTTTTGGAACTCTGAAACCTAGGACTTTAAATTCTAATTGATCTTAAGCTTCTCAACCTTTCCCATTTCTCATCTTACTTAATTCTCCTTACCAGACGCTCCTTACAAGTTTTTTTCTGCAAATCTGAAAACCCAACCACCCTCCCTATGTCCATTATTTGTAAGTGTTAATGTTGAGCACACACAACCACACATGTACACACACACACCCCAAAAACACTCTGTGGATGTGACAAGTCCCTACATACCACCTTTTCCCATTAGTTTTCTTTTCCATTGGGAAAGTGTTTTTATTTGTTTCTCTCCTGCAGTTACTTAGCAACTTTGCTGGGTCTGAGGCCAGTGAGGGGCTCCAGACTGTGTTAGTCTCAGAACTCCAATTACCTGTGGTTCACAGAGCTAATGAGGTCCTTACAGCTAACTCAATCATTCTGTTCTTTTTAAATCCATTATAATTTTAAACCTGCCATCAAACTACATTTTCTCTTCTCCTACAAAAAACAGATGGGATGTATGACCGTCTATATGGGATGGTGATCTGACTTACCTGTCAATCACCTGCACCCCACTCTACCACTCAATGCCCCAGCCGCACCATCCACCAGGGCTGAGTAAGCAACCGTTCTGTATTATTGCATATACTCATGTCTCAACCTAGAACAACCTTCTCCTTTATTTTCATGTAGGAGACCTGACTGTTCTAACTGGCTCAAACCTCCCTTTCTCTTTCTTGACCACAAGAAAGTGAGAATCCCTTCTTTCTTCTCTCTGCCCTTTATAGCTACATCTTTTATTGTCTCTGTAATATCTCTTTGTTTAAACATCCACCTCTCCTCACACAGACTGAGGACTCCTCATCTCTGTCTTCATGTTTGTGTGACCAACACCTGGCACAGTGTGTATTTTCTACTAAGCATTCAATGAATATTGGTTGAATTCGATTCAATTGTTGAATAACCCAGCAACTACTAAAAAAGTGCTCCATTAGAAAAGTCTCTAAAGGGTGTTGCCTCACGTGACTTCAGTGCTTCAGAGTTTGCAAAGCACTCTCATGGGCACTGATTGTCAGATTTGGAATGAGGTTCAGAGTTATGGATAAGTGAGGATAAAAGCAGTTAAACAACTTGCCCGAATCCACACTGATGATCTTGGAAAGGTCCAGACTCGAACTTCGGTCTCTGGGCTCCAAGGTCAGTATTTTTTCTGCTATATTGCACCAGACTCTTAAGCAAGTGCATTATTCTACACCAATGGTGCTCAATCCTGGCTGCACTTGAGAATGACCTGTGGTGCCTTGAAAAACTCCAGTGCCCAGGACTCACCCCAGACCAATTAAACCAGAATCTCTTGGAGAAGGGCCCTGGCATTAGTATTTTTAAAATTTCCACATAGAGCTGGGTTTTTTAAATTATTTTTCACAGGATTAATTGCTTTGGCCAGATGCCTGAGCATGATATGGGCATGGACCCAGCTTCTTCTGTGAGCTCTTGTACTTCCTTTCTTCAGCTAAAGTGAATTCACCATATGGTATTGGGCATGATATGACATCTCTTGGGGTGTCCTTTTCATCATCTGTCAAATTAGGTACTGTGTAAGGGATCTATACAGTCCCTTCCAACTCTTGGTTTCAAAAACAGAGTCTTGGTGTTGGGTAGGTTAAAATGAGGACAGGATATGGAGAGGAGAGAAAGTGCTATCGTATTCCACAATCATAGATTTATGCAGGCATTTTTATGCATTCAGATAGCCTGCTTCTACAGAGGAGCCTATGAAATCCCAGCTCTATATATTACTTTTGACATTTCAAGCAAATGTAGCTAAACTTTTTGATTAGCTGGAGGATAGATAGCAGGTGTCAGGAATTGTACAGCCGGCGCCTGATGTACAAGAAGCCAAAAATGTTCAGAGAGTGTGACGAGGAGTGAAAGCTGCCACTTAGATTCTTCAATTTACAACCCCTAAAGCAAGCGAGCAAACATATGCTCAAGTCCATTACATGAACGGAGATATTTGTTTCATATGTTTGAAACCATTTTGAGATGCAAACAAAGTAGAATAGAGCTTCCCAGGCCTCCCTCCCACGCTGACCAGTTGCCTACCGCACATGGCACTGGGCTAGATGGAGCTGTCAGCTGCCAGCCCTCGACAGAACTAGCCTTACTGAGAAGGCTCAGAGTCTCCTGCTCTCTGTGGTCTGGAAAAAGCACACACAGAGAAAGTTGACCTTTCAGCCTTGCGTAATCTGAGTGTCGCTATTGCAGGAAGTCCAGCTTAGGAGCCAAAGCTCATTCCTAACTCCTGCTTTTCGGGAAGCAGCATGATGGAGTAATCATAATGAATGTTTGCCTGGGGCTGGGAAGTTAACAAAGTGCTTTCCAATCCTCCGCTACTCTGATAGCAGCCCTGTGGGAAGTCATTCTTACCACCACTACAGGGATGAGGAAACAAGAGCTTCCACCACTGCCCCTCGTAGGGGGAATGGTCAAAGCCTAGAGTTGCATCTAGCTCTTCTGACCCAGGACAAGTGCTCTCTCCTTCTCAGCAGAATTGAACCTGACCCCCCCAGCCCTGTGAACATCCATTCATTTCTTCACTTGAAAATAGGGGTGCCTGGGCCCTGCCAGTCTGGGTTTCTGGACTCAGCTTTCCTAATTCACTGGTTAACTTGGACCCATGCCTTCCCTCCTCTCCCCCTCCAGGGCCCTCCTTCCACAGATGGGTTTTAAAAAATATTGTCATTGGCTACTGGACTAAAACATTTTGTTTTCTTAATAGGAACTCACATGTTACTATTGTAAGGCCCTTGGAAAAAATTTAATAACTTTATTTCCTTTTTATTGAAAAAATAGTACATGATCTTTATAGACAGATGTAAATGTAAACATTTAATATACACAAACAAATAAAAACACTTATCTTCCCATTTTAGAGACAAGCACTGTTAATACCTCAGTGTGAATCCTAGACCTTTTTGTACTTCCCTATTTACCTTTTAGGTAAATACAGGGTGGATGTAAAGTTCCTGTGGAATTTCTTTTAACTATTTTAAATTCCACATGAACTTTATGTCCATCCTGTATTACGTGCAATAGCTAGATAATATATGTATGCAGTCATGTTGCTTTGTTTACACACTCAAAAATTCATATGTATACATCTACACATACAAGCATCTGAACACATGGGGATAAGGGGTAAGTAGAAGGGAGAAACTATCTCCTGATTTTGGCAAAGGTATAACTGTTACTCTGAGTTTCTCAGCATTGTCTTTTTAGGCTACTTAAGACTCCGACTCCACTTTTTTCCATCCATTCATTCTCTATTACATATCAGATACTATGCTAGGACATTTGCATACATAATCTTAAGGATCACGTGAGCCCCGTAAATTAGGTATTATAATATCCACTTCACATATGAAGAAACTGGGGCTCAGACAGACTAGTTGCCAAAGTTTTCACAACCAGTAATTGGAAGAATTGGAATTTAAACCAATTCAAAGATTGTGCCTAGAGCAGCATGGCATGTTTTTGGCTGCATTAGAGGCGTGTCCATGGAGCTGTGGCATCTGAAGGAGTGAAGGGGACTCAATGGCCCGAATGGTGGAGGGCCCAAAAGACAATAGTAGGTGAGGGGAAAGCAGGGCATGAGCAATGGGCTGAGGCATGGAAGGGCACAGATGCTCCCAGCATACTCTGCAGAAGGCCTGCAAGGCTGGCATTGAGATGAGGCTAGACAGGCTGGATCAGCACCTGATCAGAAGGGGCCTCTGCAGCCATCCCTGGAGCAGACACCTTACCCTGCAGGCACAATGGTGCTGCACAGTCACATCTATGTTTTAGAAAGTTGACATTGGCAGACTGCCAGGGAGCCTGAGGAGACCCGCCAGGCAATAGACCAGATAAGAAAGTTTGAATTAAGTAAATAGGACTTGCTGACTACTGAATCTCATATGGAAGGAGATCATGCTGCTTCCCGAAAAGCAGGCTTAGGGAACTGGTAGATGGTAACGCCATTCACAGAAATCACAGTGAGAACAGGAAATGATTAGAAGAGAAGTGATGAGCCAAGTTTGGGATGTTTGAGTTCAAGGTCCCCAGGCCTCCCCGGGGGAGCAATCCATCAGACAGATGCCTGATGCGTTGTGTGCTGAACACTCGGGCTATGACCAGCCTTGGGGGATCTGCTCTTATTGCGTCAGCCACACTGGTGTGTTCTGGAGGTGTTACTGAATTTTCCTTACCGCTTTTGCAACAACTGAATAGTCCATTATCTCCAGTTCCTACAGAAATAAGTTGTAGAATTTTTACATGTAGCCTTTTACTAGGACACTTACCAAGAGGAAGAAAACTTGTTTGACCATTCTTTATTCCAGACTTTGCACATCCTGACAGATTTTGTGGTAAACACTTATTTCAAATACAAATCTGTTGAAGGTACTGCAGACCCCATCAATGAGTTTAAGTGTCATCCTAATATTACCATGTTACTATCATTTACTTTTTAGAAAAGGGAGTCAAGAGTTTATGATTCTTAAATAAAGCTGAGCTGAACAAATATTAACTTTAGCCTAATTATGAAAGTTACATTTTCAACAGTAAAACACTAAGTGTCAGAGTCCCAAATGTGACAAGTCCTATTTATTCTACTTCCTACGTTGTGGAAATTCATTTCTCCTCCCCTCTACACTATTATAAAATATTCAAATGAGCCCCACTGGAAGAAACCTTGGAAATCATCTAGTTACCATCTCCCCATGTGTCAGTCTGGGGCAGCATGGTCCAGAGGGGAAAGTTAACCCCAGTGGGCCAGAGGCAGAGACGCGCTGAGAACTTGTTCTTCCAGCTGCTGCTTTAGATTATCTGGGGACCTGGACCCATGGGTGTGAGTAGACCCTCACGCGTGTCTTTCAGGTGGCTGCTTCTCTACCATGCTCTGTGCTGCTTCCTGTCGAAGGCTTCAGCCCACACCGTGGAGCTAAACAACATGTTCGGCCAGATCCAGTCGCCGGGTTATCCAGACTCTTATCCGAGTGATTCGGAGGTGACTTGGAATATCACTGTTCCGGACGGGTTTCGGATCAAGCTTTACTTCATGCATTTCAACTTGGAATCCTCCTACCTTTGTGAATATGACTATGTGAAGGTGAGATTCCCAATGTCCCCTAGCTGGGCTAGGCTCTCTGTTGGGAGTTAGAGAAGCCTAGATGAATTGGACGCTGCCCTTAGCCTCCTGGGTGGCGTGAAGTGAGGGAGACATACAACATTCCAGGGGAAGAAGCAAAAGTTAGGATGATATGCCAAGTGCAAGCTGGGCGGGTGGACACAGAAAGGTCCATGAGGAAAACTGAGGTCAGTAGAGTGTGATTCAGCCAAACACACATCCCTTCTTTCTTTCTGTTCCCAAATCCTTTAGTGATTCCACTAACCCCTGTTCCAGGGTCATCTTTCATTCGGCAAGCAGGAAAGGGCAGAAACCTCAAAGTAAGCAGTAATCAGACAGAAACAGGGCCATAATTATGCCAAAGTTGAGGTATTTCGAAGCATTGCCCAATTTCTGAAATAATGATCAAGTGTTTGGGAAGTATAGGGTATATAGTAACAGACAGTGGAGGGTAAGGTTGGAAGGGTGGGCTGAAGGGAGATTCTTTTGGGCCTTGAATACCATAACAAGTTTGCATTTTATCAGCAAAGGGCAGGGGTGGGAAGAAGAGAATCGCTATCAGAAGTGATTATAAAAAATATATACAAGAACAGAAGAGGATTACAATACAACTTCAAAACAACATATCCTGGAATGTAGAGAAAACCCCCCAAATGTCATGGGTGGGGTGCTGTTCTCCTGTTAAAATAAGGCTAGAGAAGGTCAGAATATTTCAAAGAGATCAAGTTTGCTACAGTTGCATCTAGTTCTAAAAGATGGGGAGACCTAAGAAGCTACTTTTTGAACTCAATCTGTCCTCCTGGAAGAAGCTGTCATCAACAACTCCAGAGCAGGCCAGTAAGTCAATAAAATTTAACCTTGTATTAATCATAGTATTTGATCAACAGCAAAGAAATGAGTTCACAAAATGCTATTATATATGTTAATCTCATTCAAACTTTAAAACAATCATGATAGGAACTACTACCCCATGTCAAGGGCAAAGTAACAAACCCAGGAAGGTCAAGCAATTCACTCAATGTGGTACATCTGGATAGATCAAAGTCTTAAATACATGTCTTTGAGCCCCATGCTCTTTTGGCTACACCAAACAGCTCACCAAGCCCTGGCTGGGAGGAGGCCACATAAGAGAGGCTGCAGCCCTTCCTATGCTTCATCTCATTTATGTGAAGGATTTTTCCATGGTATATGTTGAGTCTGCATTCAAAATCCCATTTACAATAGGTTTCTACATCTAAAAATTGTGCAAAATTGGTGCTCCAGAGAAGGTTTTTGTTTTGTTTTGTTTTTTGAGCCAGAGTTTTACTCTGTTGCCCTGGGTAGAGTGCCGTGGTATCACAGCTCACAGCAACCTGAAACTCTTGAGCTCAGGTGACCCCTTGCTTCAGTCTCCCAAGTAGCTGAAACTATCCCGCCACAACACCCAGCTAATTTTTCTATTTTTAGTAGAGATAGGGTCTTGCTCTTCCTCAGGCTGGTCTCAAACTCCTGAGCTCAAGCAATCCACTTGCCTCAGCCTCCCTGAGTGCTAGGATTACAGGCATAAGCCACCACACCCAGACAACAATTTTTTTTTTTTAATCTCAGCACTATTGACATTTTTAACCAGATAATTCTTTGCTGAGAAAAGTTATCTTGAATATTATAGGATTTTTTAGCAGTGTCCCTAGCTTACACTCCCAGTTGTGACAACCCAAACTCTCTCTCTCCAGGCATTGTCGATATCCCAGGATCACTGCTGTCTGGGTGATGCCCTTATCAGAATACCCTGTGCTAGCAATGATGGGATTGGAATATTAGTATACAAAAGATCTGGTGCCTTCCAAAGAGAGATGAACCTAGAAAAATGATACATGATGCACATGATACAAAAGAGTAGTGACGATGAAAGACTGACTGAGTCAGAATGAGAAGAGGTAGAACTGGGGCCGTAAAAGATGATGTGGGCTGGTGATCTACCTTGACATACAATTTCCATAAATTTGTTAAAAATGGAGACAACGTCTCAGAGTCATGAGCATCAACCAGAGAATATTCACTGAGACCCTAAATATGTATCATTCTAAAGTGTTCTGACAAAATGATCAGTTGTAACTTCCATCATATAATCTACCCTCTGACACAGCCAAACTCTAGGATAGGAATGAATATGGGCATGGAGCATTAGATAAAGGTGGATTATGTGTATGGAGCATTAGGTCAGACAGAACCTCCTAGCCCATCCCCCTAACCAATGGTGGTCTTAGAACCATGGAATTTTCTAAAATGTGGGTTGAGAGTGATCTTAACCAGAAGGAAAATGACAAAGCATTGGTTTTATATCATAGTGAGTTCCATAGATTTAGGCAAGCCTAGATATGACCTTTCTAACATTTCCCCCCCACTTTCAAACATGTCAACCATCCAGAAATTTTCTCCATATAAACACTTGCTTTTATTAGTAGCTGAGGCTTAAGACCACAGAAATTACAGATTCTTTTTCCTTAGCTTTAGCAATGACTTCTCATAATTACTCCCTTTCTCCTCCCCACGAATTAACTTTCAACTTTATATGCGTTGAACAATTGTTTCTCACAAGTTTGACTCTTGTTCAGACAGAAGATAAATTTAACCTTGTTAGAACTCATTTATCAAGATGATAAGCATGCAAGAGAGGATTTAACTCATTCCTTTGCTCCAAATAAATTGAATCTCTTGGCAAGGCAGATGAAACAGGTGACATCTGTGGCATTTTGTTCATGGGAAAGAATGGCAAGGTATTTTCAAGGACAACAATAAATCCTGAATTAAATATACTGAAATATGTTTCTGTAAAAACCTTGTCTATTCTGGCTGGAGGATATGTTGGAAATTGATTGATGATTTCAACCCAGGGTAGTGAGACTCCTTCCTAAAACCCCAGGTAGATGGACCTGTGTCCTCCAAAAGGGGCAGCGTGGTCCTAAGATCTTGGTTGGGATTTAAGAAGTGCCTTTTCTAGTCCCAGATCTGCCACTCACTCCCCAATTGATCTAGAGAGCACAAGAAAGTCTGACAGCGCCCTCTCTGCTCTGAAATTAGATGGTAGCTTCTGGGCAAAACAAAGAGCAGTCTACTTGAAGCAAGTCAGGAAAGAACTGACTATCTGAACTACTGTATAGTTCTGGAATCTGTGAGTCAGACACATTTTTCCAGTTCCTTTGGAAAAAGAGATTAACATGGTGGCGGCAAGGGTGGGTGTGAGGTGTATGTCTCCCCTTGTGTTTGCTTGACTCTATCCCAGAATGGCATCACAGTATCGTCATTAGCCTCCTGCAGCGCTTCCAACAGCCATGGGGGCGAGTGGGCCTCTCTTGACAGGACCCTGCAGCTGTGCTGGCTGATGACTAGTGATCATCGCCCCCCTAGTTCCCCACCCTCTCCTGGCTAAACATGCCCTGTGAGTTTTCCTCCCAGAGTTGAGCACCCTCAGAATATCAGGCTTCACTGAAGATAAGGCCCTCTGGAGCCTTATCTAGTGTCAAGTTGTTGTTGTTGTTATTATTGTTCAAATATTTTCTGCCCAGTGAATATTTTCTTCTAACAAATCTTCAGCTGGACCCAAGATAGAAGGCAGACAGACATGGAGCTATTCTAGGGGAAGCTGGCTCTGCTTGCTCACCCACCTTGATTACCTGAAGCTCCTTGAGGAATTTTGCTTTGAATTCTGTGGCTCTGGTCAACTTCCCATGGGGCGGAAGAGGGGATTGAAGGTTGGAGTTCAGGATGACCACTCTGCCTCTGAAGTCTCCGACCCAGAAGCCTTCCACACTAAGCTGAAAGCCACTCACTTTTTCTAATTGCCTCCCTTGCCTCAGCCCCCAGAAAATGTGCTTTTTCTGGCTATTAATGGGAGAGAAGATCTTCCTTTTCCATCTGAATAAAAGCCTGAGCAGGCCACAGGACCCCTGGGTAAGTCAACATCCCTCTCCAAAATTCTGTTTTTTTATCTGTTCAATGAGAGGATCGGATGATATGGTCCCTAAGGTCCCTTAAATTCCAGACTTCTAATCCCAATCCTTCCTGCCAGAACATTCCAGATGACTCCACTAAACCTTCATTATCTCAGTCAGGATAATACCAGAAAACAGAAATAGTATGTTGTGACAGCCACTTTTCAAAGTTTCATGTCCATAAGCATGCCAATTAGAGTTGGGGACACCTAGGTGGCATGTCATTTGGGTAGAAATTGTAAACAGATCACGTCACCTCTGTCCTTTACCAAGAAAACTGAAATATCACTGATTTCCCTGTGACAGGATAACATTCCCTGTTTTGAGGCTCTTTTGCTCCATAGCTCGATTCCCCTGACAGACCTAGGGTAGGAGTGGGTTTTAAGAACCTTCCAGCTCATAAAACTCTTTCCAGTCCAGTCCAAGCCCACAACTGGCCTTCCCACGTAGGCCCATCAGGGTGATGCTGTGGGACCACTGACACTGCATGTTCCTAAACCTGAAGAACAGCCAGACCCCAACCAAGGCTGTGGTCTGGATGCTCACATTGGTGAGGATTCCTCCCTGGCCTGATTCCCGCAGTTCTTGGTCTTCAAGGCCTATGCACATCTGCACAGCAGCATCTGTTTCTTTGGAATGTGGCTGCAATGTGTGGCTTCCTGCAGTGCACGGGTGAGGCGTATGAATCACAGCTAGTTAAGGCTGCCAGCAAGTCAGGGAGCCAAGAAACTTGGGTTCTGGGGTCATTCTATACTAAATAACCTTGGGTGAGTGACTACCCTAGGGGGCACTGTACAGCCTCCTTTGTCAAAACACAGAGTTAACACAGATGTTCTTTAAGAAGCACCAAACCCCGATATTCTGTGCCTCTAAGACCTTAGAAATCAGCATCCAACCCCATGATCACCATCTCGAAAGCCTGGGGAATGGTAGCTCCTTGGTCAAGGTTACACTTGGACCAGAATTCAACCTCCAGATTCTTAGTCTTGTCTTCTTTTAAATAAATTCAATTATAATGAAGCCCCATCATAGGAAGGCTTAAGTTTTTAAGTTGTAAGGCAAATATTATCTATAGTCAAATTTACTCTTTAAAATGTCTTAAGTATTGTAGAGTGCTGATTTTAGATGTCCAAAGAGATTTTTGCCAAAAATGGAATAAATCACAGTTCCTTTGGTTGAACACCAGAAGAGGTGGTCAGTGTGTTCTTGCACAGCAGCCAGGAAGCTATAGTTACAGAAAGAAGTTACTTAGAAACCAGACCCACCAAGAGAACAGCAGATTCACACATTTCATTTTCAAGTTCATTTTGTGACACAGTCTCTCACCATGTGCAATAGTTCAATTGGCATCTAGTAAATGTTCACATAATGCAATGTCACTGTTCTTCTGTTAACCCTATACTTTGATGTATTCAGCATTTCTTCTGCCTTCCCACTGCTAGCACCTTAGTTACAATTCCTCTCTCCAGTCTATTGCAATAATCTCCTAAACGTCTACCAGATATGGGTCTCTCCCCATCTATTCTACCCTCTATATATATTCAGAAGGATCTTCTTGAAACATTGCTTTCATTATGCCACTCTCAAAATCTTTCAATGACTCTCCACTGCCCCTGAAACAAAGCCCAAGAATCCTATTGAAAACCTGCCATAACCTGGACACTATGCCAAAGACTGAGCCCGAGAAGATGAGCAAGGTTGTCCCTGATGTCAAGGAAGTCACAGTTCCATAGTGTACCATGAGTCAAGTGCACGATTAAAAAATTAAAGCCAGACAAAGTTACAGAAGGGGTGTCAGGTGTGTATGAGGTTGGGAATGGTCATTTCTGTGTGTATAGGAAAGGCATTGAAAATTATTAAGGTTTGAAATATGTCTTGAGGGTAAAGAGGAATTCAGCAGTACAGTTCCCTAAGCAGCAAGTCTCAGCAGAGCTACCACAAAGGCATGGAAGTTGAAACAGATGGGAACGGTGCAGAGTGGAGAATAATCAGCGTTGGCATGTTTTAGAAATACATAAGAGAAAGCCTAGAAAGGTCATCTGGGAATCAATTGCGGAAATACTTTGGTAAATTTGGTAAATGTGCACCCAAGGGCACAAATAAGTGGTTGGGAGGTTGAATTAATTTCATAGATATATTTTGGGGGCTATCCTAGTATTGACTGACATTATGTTTTGAAAAAATAAAGAAATCAATTAATTATCAACATAACATTTCTGATTCACTTTCTAAATATCAGAAAATCCAGCAGCACTAGCAGCTTCCTGCATGCCAAATAATCTCAGCAGGTCGAGGAGGCCCTGTGGGTTGGCTCCCCACCATTCCCCACAGAGCCCCCCACGCTGAAGCTTCCTAGCATCTTGATGGCACCACTGATTCTCTTACCATAAAGAAAACGAAAAATTTCTCCTTGCTGTCTCTGTCAAAAGTAAGAAGGATGCAAATTTCTAAGAAGAATACACACTTCAGGAAAAATTTGTGGGGTGAAGGCTATTTGTGGGGTAAAGGCTATCTCTCTGTCTTTAATGTGCAACATGTAATCCTGTCTAAAGAATTCTGAGCAGCTTGTTTCATTCATTTATGTTTCCACTTGGCTTTTTTTTTTTTGCGTCTGAGTCTAGGACTTCCAATTAGAACCTATGAAGGATTTAGGATGGGGGTACAGAAAGGAGACACAGTCAGGGTTATGCCTGAGGAAAGTTAATCTGGAACTTTGCAGAAGGGGAGCTAAGCACATGTAAAGCCAGAAGAAACTGGGTTATCGAATGAGGCCATTTAGGCAACTGTACTGAGGAGGTCAGGTATGACTGCCCGGAACACAGTATATTTCACAGCTGTGGAAACCAGGGAAGAGCTGTGCAGAGGTAAACTCCACAGGAACTGGCTGTGTGGGATGGAGGGAGGAGGAGGATATCAGGGGTTTCAAGCCCCAGTTATGGCAGAACAGTAGCTACTTTGCCAGAAGTGGGAGATCAGAAACATGAAGAAAATGGGCAGATTTGGGGAGCTATAGAATGAGTGGAAGTGCCTTTAGTTTGGCATAGAGATGGGAATGCTGGCTTAAATTTTGAGGCAGGGGGTTGGGCACAGTGGCTCACACCTGTAATCCTAGCACTCTGGGAGGCCAAAGTGGGTGGATTGCCTGAGCTCAAGAGTTCAAGACACCAGCGTGAACAAGAGCATCTCTACTAAAAATAGAAGAACTAGGTGGGCATTGCAGTGGGCACCTGTAGTCCCAGCTACTCAGAAGGCTGAGGCAAGAGGATTGCTCAAGCCCAGGAGTTTGAGGCTGCTATGAGCTATGATGCCATGGAACTTTACCCAGAGTGACAAAGTGAGACTACACCTAAAAAAAATAAAAATAAATAAATAAATCTTGAAGCAGGGCTTAAAGAGCTCTAAGGGTAGATGTGGAAAGAACACAGAGACGGTGGTAGAAAGAGGATGAATACCTTGGGATTAAACCCTGTCTCTGCCCCATCTGAGTGAGACACCTTGACCCAGCTTCTTGATCTCCCTAAGCATCAGTTTTGTCATCAGGTTTTTAAAAATAGCAAAACTCATAACGGACAAAATATCATATTCACAGGTTATGGGAGGGTTTAAATGATGTGATGGCTGTATGTGGGATCAGTATCTCAAAAGACAGTCATGCTCAGGCATTGGGAGCTCGAGCTTAGGAGTCACTGAGACCAGGGGTCAGGTGCTGCCTCCACCTCTCACCGGAGCAGTCAGTTAACCTCGCCAAGTCTTCTTTCTCCGTCTGAAAATTAGGAATAATCACGTCATTTATCTCATGGGCTTATTGTGAATGCCAAATGAGGTCAATGCTTTAATGACATATGCCCGGCACATATGTAATTAGCTCATGAACACTATTACAGAGGTAACCATGGCAATGGTATGAGTAATGAAGTGCCTGCCTAATGAACATCAGTTTTTTTGTCTACTCTGACCCTACCACTAATTGGCTGTCTATTATCTGACCTTGATAATGTCACTCACTGCCCATCCCCCTAATTTCTGGAAAAGTTCTTGGAAAGCCCTGTTCAAATACAGAACGTTGTTTACTTCTCTTTTGTATATACCTTGTAGAAACACAAATTTTATGGTAGTTTTGAAAAAGGAAACTGAGGCATAAGTGGGTTTGGCCAAGTCTCTGCAGCAAACCCATGTCTGAAATCCCAAATCATGGTTCTGTCTCTGTAGAGCCTTCTCAGAGTGGGTTCTGTTCTGGAAGGAGCCTTGATATGCTTTCTGGACACACGTTATTCCCAAGGCAGCACTTTGCCGGTCAGGGTAATTTAGTAAAATGTAGTAAAACAGGCCATTGAGGGTCCTTGGTTCCTCTGTTATCTAGATTATGTTAAAGAAATTTCTCCCTATCCCAGCTTTGATAAGAAAACTAATAGGAAATGGTGTCTGAGGTACAAAGGATGTTTGCAGTGCACAAGTTGTAATGGTGAGTTCAAGGTTATCCCTGCTAGGTTGTCAGCCCCATGAGATCAGGGCCTATTTTTTTGCTTTCTCCAGTGGAAAGCACAGTCAGGCCAGAATAGGAAAAGGCACATGTCTCCCGGCGGTGAGTGTAAAGGAAGGACTCTGGCCAGGAAACAGCCACCGACTCCTGCTGAGAACTTAGGCAAGTTGCCTTTTGGTTCTAGGCCTCAGTTTCCCCGACTGCCCTGGGAGGGAACTGGACTATCTGGCCTCTCCAGCCCTTCCAGTTCAGATGGTCTAAGACTCTCAGTTCATTGCCCCTTGCCCCAGGCCATACTGGTCAGTCTGCCCCCCACTGTGCAATCTAGAGGTGAGTCCCTCCCAAGGGGGACGCTTCTGACCCCCAAGCTCTTAATTTCTGTGCAGTGACCTGTGTTTACTTAGAACAAGCCTTGACCTTCAGTCTGTCTTGGCTTCACCTACTGCAGCAGCTCTGCTAATTCTCTGGGAGTAGACAGGAGGCCTTGGCCACAGAAGAAGTGAGAAATGGATACACATTTCTCATGAATCTCAGTGGTGGCTCCCAGAGGAATTCTTCCACTCCAGAGCCTCCAGGTCCCAAACACCAATTCTGACTGATTTAGAAGAATCAGAAAGTGAAAATGAGATTCAGAAAGGTGCGAGAAAAGTTCATTTTATGCAGGAAGAGCACATAGCACAGACTCCAGCATGATGGAAATAGAAGGAAGCTCCCAGTGCTGCGCACAGGGAGGTAGGAGTGCCCAGGGGGTGCTCCTGTGTTCACATCTGGGTGCTTATGTGTACACAGTCTGCTCATGGAAACACCTTGGGAAGAAGCAGGGCTCCAGTTTACTTCACTGTGATATAGAGGGAAAAGGTAAGGAAGGAGAGGCATTTATTTGATCAAATATTCATTGAGTGCCTACAATTTACTAGAGCTTCGGGTACAGCAGTAATTAGAATGGATAGAAATCTGTGCTAACAGGTGCTTACATTGCAATAGAGTAAGCAGATAATGAACTGTAAACATAATCCATAAATGAATTATGTAGTGAGTAATAAGTTACTAGGTGAACAAATGAAATTGAGAAGGAGAAACGGGGGCTCCGCATGTGTTGAGATGGGGGGTTAAATATGGAGATCAGGGCGGGCCTTACTGTGAAGGTGACATTTGGGCAAAGATTTAAGAAGATGAGGAAGTTTGTGAGAAGATGCAATTGAGAATATGTGGCTTTCTGAGGAGAAAGCCTCCCAAGGAGAGGGAGTCCTCAGTGCAAAGACCCTCAGGGCAACGTGCCAGGCATGTTTGAAGAACAGCTAGGATGATGACTCAGGGCTAGGGATGGGAGGTAAAAACACAGAGGGAGTCTAGGAAATAGGACTCTTGTTAAAAGCCACTGGGCAACAGCAGACTTTACAAACTGCTTTCACACCCGATGTCCCATTCCATCTGATGCATAAAGGCCGACGTTAATGTCCACCTTCATGTGTGTGAACATGGAGGGCTGGAGACAGTGGTATGTGCAGAACAACTGGATTTGGGGTGGGGATAGAGGCGTGCATGTCACCTCACCGGCTATCCAGATGCCAAAGACATCATCACCTCAAAAGCATAGATAATAGGACTATGTTAAAATAATTAGGCACTGCTCAGTTTTCATATAGAATTTCAATTTGTTTCCAATAGAATTTATTTAATTGTAGGTTGGTGAAGCTTATTTAACAACAGGATAGCAAAATCCCTGAAAAGTTGACAGTTGAATCCTGTAAGCCAGTGTGAGCTAAGGGCTCCTGCACACCACCATCCCGGGATGTGGAAGTGACACCTGACCTATGAGTGGCAGGGCTGTGACAAGCAGGGCTTGTTTGGTTCCCACTCCAGTGCAGAGATTTGAGGATGTGGATTTAGGCTGGTCCGGGGCAGAGTCCTGGCTGTGGGGAGGAACACCCTCTTACACTCCAGGGAACTCTGCTGTTTCACACTGACCCAAGGCCGGTCCCTTCATGCTTTCAGCACCGGACTATTCACTATCTTCACCCTGTGTGGACTGTGACATACCTTGGGCCAGGCAGCTTCTGCTTCTGCCGCAGAAGAACACAACAAGCCTTTGTGTTTCTTGTCCTCAGGCTATTTTCTTGTATTGCAATGTTTGGGGCCCAGCCTCCTAGTTGCTGAAGGGATTTGCATGTGAATGAGTCCAGCTCTGAAGTCCCAGAAGGGGTCGGGTGGGGGAGTCAGAGCCCTGCTCAAGCCAAAGAGAGTGCAGATCCTCCCAGGCTTCCCAGCCTCGGTTCCCAGACGCTTCCCACCCAGCCCCACCCCCAACCCTGCCCCCTCTGAGACGGTGGGCACCGCCAGTTTCCCACCTGCGGGATGCCCGCTTCCCAGGCTCTCCACAGGACCCCTCCCCTGCCAGCTCTTTCTTCTGCAGTGCTCCTGCTGCCCTGTCTGTCCAGAGCCCGCCCTGAGAATGGCGGTCCCTCCTGGCAGCGGTGGGAGTCCAGGACTCTCAGGACCCACTCGCTATTTCTTAGGCCCCGATTTCTTTCCAGTGCCTGGCATTTGCATGTACACAATACCTTCTCAGAGGCTCATCCAGCTTTCTTAGAAGGCTTTTAATGCTGAGGAACAAATAATAAATGAGAATACTGAAATGGGAAATGCAGTACACCTGGGCTCTGGGACCGGGTCTGCCATTGGCCATGGGACTTTGAACAAGTCTGTTTCTCCACCTAAAAAAGGAAAGGAATAAATTTGTGGTTCCTTTAATGCCCTTTTCTACTCTGACCTTCTACAGTCGTCTGACTCCAGTTACTGAACCAAACCTGGAAGTCAGAACATCTGGATTTTGTCTCAGGTCTGCTACTGTTTTCACAGAAAGTCACCTTCAGAGATATGAGTCATGTCAGAGATCCCAGCGCCAGCATGGTTAGGAGGCTTTGTAAAGTGCAGAGAGCAAATCAGGCCTATAAAGCCACTGCCCGAGGAGGCTGGGCTGAGAGGTGGACTTGAATATATATTTGGGAAGGAGAACACAATTCACCCTACAACACTGAGGGTTTAAATAATTTTTTCAACATCTAATAATTAGTGAAGATCACAAACAACCCATGTAAAAATGAGGTCCCACACGATCCAGTTTCAGTAAGGGGTTGCATCCTGGGAAACAGAAAACTTAAAAAATTGAAAGCAACTCCTGATTTGACTCACTCTTGAGAAAACTAAAAAGGGCAGAGAAGTTCTTACTGCAGCAGCTTTTCTTAGACATCC
Source organism: Nycticebus coucang (assembly GCF_027406575.1). Lineage (NCBI taxonomy): Eukaryota > Metazoa > Chordata > Mammalia > Primates > Lorisidae > Nycticebus > Nycticebus coucang. The sequence goes on from NC_069795.1 coordinate 86,669,344, forward strand.
AATATCTATCTATGGTCTCCCTGTCTCCTTCTTTCCATATCTCTCTCCCTCACCACCTTTCCCTTTCCCCAAAGCCTAATTAACTCCAGAATAAGAAATTCCTCTGTCTCCTCCTATCCATCCACTCACACTGAGCTCTTCCCTTCTTGAAGATTACCCTTACAGACACTATCCCCTGACACCAGACCCTCCCTGCCATGCGTTGTCACATGTAAATTTTAGTTATTGTGAGCTTTTTTAAAGCCAAGAACTTCCAGTTTTTATTTTCAAACTTTATTTAACAAGACATTCAACCAAATTTTAAACAGTTGGTATGGGTTAATTTATGATAAAATAATCACCTTAGAATATCATCCCTTACTCAAGCTGACAGCTACAAACAAGTACCAAAAAATGATGCATTCTGCTTCTTATAATTCATCTCTGCTAATAAATTACAAGAATCATGGATAATTAATTAGGAAAAGATATTTTATTTGGATATATATGTATATATATACATATATATATATATATTTTTTTTTGGAGACAGGGTCTTGCTCTGTCACCCAAACTGGAGTGCAGTGCCATCATCATAGCTCACAGCAACCTCAAACTCCCGGGCTCAAACGAGCATCCTGACTCAGTGCCCACCACTATGCCTGGCTAAATTTGTAGAGATGGAGTCTTTTTTTTTTTTTTTTTTTTTTGCAGTTTTTGGCCAGGGCTGGGTTTGAACCCGCCACCTCCGGCTTATGGGGCTGGTGCCCTACTCCTTTGAGCCACAGACGCCGCCTATCATTTTTTTTTTTTAATTAAATCATAGCTGTGTACATTAGTGCAATCTTGGGGTACAATGTGCTGGTTTTGAAATATTTTCATCAAACTGGTTAACATAGCCTTCACGGCATTTTCTTAGTCATTGTGTTAAAACATTTGTATTCTACACCTAGTAAATTTCACATGTACCCTTGTAAGTTGCACCATAGGTGTGATCCAATTACCCTCCCTCCACCCATCCTCCCCCGTTCCCTCCCCTCTGTCTCCCCTTTCCCCTTCTTCTTGGGCTATAATTGGGTTATTATAAATTGATTTCCTAGTATAAATTGATTTTATCCATTGGATACTTTTTCTTCCATTATTGAGATACTTTACTAAGAAGAATATGTTCCAGCTCCATCCATGTAAACTTGTAAGAGGTAAAGTCTCCATCTTTCTTTAAGGCTGCATAATATTCCATGGTGTATATATACCACAATTTATTAATCCATTTGTGGGTCGATGGGCACTTGAGCTTCTGAGATGGAATCTTAATATGTTTCCCCGGTTAGAATTAGAGGAGTGAGCCACTGAATTTGGCCTGTTCTGAGTTTCTTGACTGTTTTACCAGAAAGTTATCTGTCACCTTTTTATAAGCAGTCACGTTCATCTTTGTTTCAACTCCATTGGGATTCAAGGAGTGACAGAGTACTCAGGCATCCCCATCTTATGTCCTGTGAAGAAGGGAAGAATTGGGGGTTACAAAAGATGAGGACCCTGAACTTCCAGGCTGGTTGAGTTGCCCCTCCTGTGTGCTTCCTTTGGTGACTTAAACTGACTGATGTTAACCACTAAGTAGACGCTACAGGGAAGCAGCTTTGAGCCCATGTTTCTTTTTAAATGTTAACACAGAGGACAAAGACCTATAGTTCCACTAGCCATTGCTAACAGTTTCCTCTAACTCCACTCTTTATTTTTAATACAGACTTTCAACATACATGTAATTATACCATATACCAAATTATTTTTGCTTTTTCACTTAATATCACCTAAGAATATTGCCAGATCATTGTTAATTCCCCATTGTTATAATGATTAATGCCTGCCTAATATTTACTAAAGTTAATGTAAATTTAACTATTCCTCTAGAATTGGATATATACATTGTTTCTAATGTTCTGTTATTATATGACTGTTATAAATATCTTTATTCAGGCTGGTTGCAGTGACTCACGTCTGTAATCATAGCACTCTGGGAAGACGAGATTATAGGATCAGTTGAGTTCAGGAGTTTGAGAACAGCCTGAGTGAGAGTAAGAGCTTATCGCTACTAAAAAAAAAAAATAGAAAAACTACCTGGGTGTTGTGGAAGGCTCCTGCAGTCCCAGCTACTGGAGAGGCTGAGACAGGAGAATCTCTTGAACCCAGGACTTTGAGGTTGCTGAGAGCTAGGTTGACACCATGGCACTCTAGTGTAAGACAAGAGAGTGACACTCAGTCTCAAAACAAAACAAAAATATCTTTATTCATAATATTTTTTTCACATTTACAATATTTTCCCCTAGGTTATATTTTCAGATATGAGATAAACTTCTAAGTCAAGGATAATCTAGAATGATCTATCTTGAAAGATACTGAGGTTCTCACCCCTACAGCTAGTAGTGAAAAAATGGTATGATTTTTTTGTAAAGGTGTACTAAAAAGATCACAGGTTAGACTAGGTAATTTTTAGGTATCAAGAACCCATGAGATGTGATTCTCTAAATTTCAGTTTATAAAATGTCAGGAAAAAAAAATAAAATGTCACCTTATTCATTGTCCAAAATCACTCTTACCCCCCATAAAAGTTAAGTTAAAATAAACCACTACAAAACTTAGTAGCATTTAGTCTACTCATGGTTCTGTTCAAGAGTTAGAATTGGACCCAGCAGGATATTCTTTCTGCTGGTTTTGCCTGAGGGTCATTCATACCACTGCAGTTCAGAAGTTTGACCAATGTTAGAAGATCCCAGATCCCTTACTCACCTGGGGACAGGAAGACCAGTCGGTAGGTCTAAAGATCTCATCTGGATGGCTCATCTCTGCCCTATGCGGCTTTTGATTCTTCAGGAGGCCTCTGGGCACTTCTTCACACACTGGCCTCAGGGCAGGATGCTACATGTGAAAGTGTCAAAGAAAAAGTTATTTAGTGGTATTTGTTAAAGCACAAGAAGGCAGATTTTATTCAGGATGATGATGATAAATATAAAAAACACAGCAATGAGATTTTGCAGTGAAAGGGAGTGATCAGGTTCAATTCCAAATACAGCATGAGCAAGTGAAGATTTTATAGTCAAAGAGCAAAGTGTTGGTTAGTGGATAGAGAATAACTAAGAGGAAGCATCACAGGTAAGGGGGATGCCGGCTAAACCGATCTAACAGGATTCTTGCTGAAGACAGGCCAGGGTGACCAGATTTCACCTGGAGGATGGTAGAGGATGGGAACCCAATCAGATATCCAGGGTGATAATGTTTTAGTTTGGGAGTTGTTACTAAACTGATGGAGCAGTATTCTTTGCTAAAACTGGATTTTATAATCCACCCTCTGGACAAAATAATTCATGTCTTCTCATAAGCAAAATATACTTTTGCTCCTTCCCCACAAAGTTGCATCCCATTTGCAGGTCAGGCTAAAGTCCAGGACCTCATGATCCGTGCCTAGAGGCAAATGAGACACCAAGGGCATCACAGCACCAGTGAACTAAAGTTATTTTCCTTCATATATCAAATATCTCCTTTTCTTGGTGAGACAAGAACAAAATAACCACAACAGAACTCTTACTGAAAAATGGGAAAAGTCGGGCGGCGCCTGTGGCTCAAGGAGTAGGGCACCGGTCCCATATACCGGAGGAGGTGGTGGGTTCAAACCCAGCCCCGGCCAAAAAAAAAGAAAGAAAAATGGGAAAAGTGGGCAGCATATAACAATTCCTGCTTCATAGTTGCCTACTCCAGATCCCAGGAATATTCCTGACCGGAGCCCAGTTCTGCTTTCTGGGAATGATGAGAACGGTCACTAGTCCATTGCTCTCTGTAGCTCTTGACTCTGGCCTTGATTCTTCCTCTGGCTTTTTAACTTTGCATTCTGCAACAGTCTCCTTTCTCTAGGAGATGGCCAAGGTTTGCAGCTGAGTAGTCTATTCAGCCTACTCTCTGCACATTGGAAACCTGAAGCCCAGAGACTCCTCTTTTCATTTCTAGTCCAACTAGAAGTGACTTAGACATTAACATCTTTTCTGGCTCTTCTATACAGCCCTCCACAAGACAAAAAACACACCCATGTTTTATTTCAAATAGGCCCCTCTACTTTGGAGGACATGAAGCAATGGCCTTAAGAGTCTCAGATGCCTTTTGATTTAGCTGATGGGGAGTATTAGGGTACTGCCTGAAATCTTCTAGATCTTAACAAAGGGTTATCACGGCCACACATTTGCTTATAAAAATGTTTAAAATATTTTGTAGTGGAGAGACAATTTTCCAATCCAGCCAGTTCTGGGCCATCTATGTTTCCTTGGGGTTTGCTTGCACACTGAAGCCTCACTTCCTTAAGTACTTCGCCATATGCAGCTAGAAGTACATGTTGACACATCAACATTCCATCTACAGATCTTTTTAGCCAGACTCTCAAGTTTATCATGTACATTTTTCTATCTTCTAAGTTGCCACAGACAAATTTCACCAATTGATTCACCAAAACATAACTCAGCTGCCTTTTTTACAAGACTCCTATAGCAGCCTCCTTGCATCCTTAGCACCCACTTGCTAGCCAATCCCCAAACCACAGCCACAGGTTCTAGCTTTTGTTACTATAGCATATTACTTCTGTACCAGTAACTGCATGAATCAGAGTTCAATCAGGAAAGCAGAGTCTCTATGGGTCTTATGAGATAAGGAATACTCTGGACATTAGAGCTCAAGTAGTTACAGGAGGAGCTGAGCAAGTGAAATCTATAAATGGGGAGTTAGAAGACCACCGAATAGTTCACCAACTGGTTCTCTTAAAGCCCTGGGATAGGGGGAAATATTGTCATCAAAGGGGATTTGATTAGTCAAGTCTGTCTAAGGTGCCAAAATGGGACCAAGAAGGCAAGGCTCGTAGAAAGAGACCTCTGGGAAGCTGTTGGCTCTAAGCAGCTACCACCTCTTACAGGTTCACCCACAAGTATCCAGATGTAGGCCTGGGTCGCTGTTGGTCACCAGAGCCAGTAGTTGGAAAGAAGAGCTGAATGCAGAGTAGAGGGACGTGAGGATAAGTTGGAACTCATTCAACATGTCTGCCTCTGTTCATTTCTCTATATAATTGCAAAGCAACCTTTAAGACTAATAACTATTGCCATTCAAACTTCCACAAATTCCTCTTTTGGCCAACTCTGACCTAGAACTATAGGAAATTGTAGGGGATGTAGTGCCCAGACTAAGCTGATAACAGCACACTCCCTGAATGTCTGCCTAGATTAAGTCTGAAATGGTTGAGAGCCCACAGTAGATTTCAGAAGGGCCACAGAATATAGTTTCAGAACATTGACAAGCAAAGCCAGGAGCCATCTGTACTGCAAACCAGCCTTTGTTGCCCCAGTGTCTTAAAGGAGCATCAGTGAAGAGAATCAGCATGCTGCAATTGTGAAGCTGTATCCACCAGCCACTAGAACCAATTACTACTCCCTGGATTCTCTATTCACCTTGCCTAGTCCATTTAAATTATCTAGGCTTCAGTCTCCTCATCTCTAAAACATGAACAATCACTCCTGAGCTGCTTTCTCCATACATTGCTCCGAGGAGCTGATTAGTAACTGCCAATGCATTTGTTAAGCTGATGTGACAACTCTATGGTTGTGTGGAGAGCAGCAGTAGCTGCCCTTCCACAGAAATTTGGCCAACTTCCTGTTGCCCTGCCTTAGTTTTTCCTGGGAGTTTTGTTCTGTTTCTGGCTTAGGTAGAAAACTCATGGAAAATGAAGACTCCAGCTTCTCCTTACATCTGCCTTCCCAGAGTCCCTTTCTAATACCGGGTGATTTGGGATCGGAGCCATGAAGTATGATGAAGACCCTGAGTACCACAGGCCTTCACTATTTCCTCCACCTGGATGATCTCCCCACCACCACTCAACCCACTCACTATTTCCATCTGCCTAAATCCTACTTGCCTTTCAATCCTCAGCTCTCTTCTTCCTAAATGTTTTCTGATTCAGCTGGATGCAGTTTTTTCCCTTCTTTAAACCACTGGGGCTCACATCTTTCCTGGCAGTTTCTAAAGCCCTGACAATACCCTGACTCACGCACACTCTTATTCTCCTACTAAATGTCACATTCCCAGAGACAGGGGCTTACTTATTAAGCTCTACAACAATAAGTAAATTTTGTCATCTTCACATTATAGTCTGGACAGCATTTAGTACATAAATATGCATTGAATTGAGTCAAAAGAAAACAAATTGAGGACATTCAGCCTCATCTTGGTGGCTTGTATAATAATACTATACTGTATAAGAGCATGTACACAGTTATGATTTAATAAAAATAAATAAATAAAAAGTAGAACAAATGAAGAGCCTATGACCCTCAACCACATAGGTGTCTATTACCATTTATTTCTTATCTTCATTTGATGAGGTCCCTCCATCATGTTGTTATGATAACCTCAGAGATGGGACAGTCCAAACACAAACTAGGGCTTAATCCTATACTCAGAAGTATATGATCTTTGTAGAACTTTATACTCCACAGCAGGGCATGCAGATATTAACCAGGGCCAGTGACCCCTCTGTTTAGGTTATGGCTGGAGCTGTCACAGCCACATCCTCTCTAGGAGACAGTCCATGCACGCAAGATAATGTTTCAAGAGGCCCTTGAGCCAGGAAAATTGTTTGGCCAAGTATCTGTGTCTTTTGTCATGTTCTCAGTTGGTGAGTTCTTTTCCCCAGTCTCAGGACAGTTCCAAAAGCAAAACTAATATCAGAAAAAGCTCATGTTATCTCTTTACCCTTGAGCAAGTCATTTCCCCTCCCTGGAAGTGGGTTTTCTCTAGAAGGAGGGAAACTGAAAGGGGTTTAAAAGATCCCTCCACACTCTGATATTTCCGAACCCTATTCTGGGCTGCAGGCAGAATTCCCAGGGCCCCAGGCTACTGGCCTTCTCTTCTCTGCTTCTAAAAGTGCACATGGTTCAGATTTTCTCATGAGTCTCTTACCTCTTCTCTGGAATAATGTGACTTTGCACTTGATGACCATTTGTCTGCCATTATGAAAAGGTGATCAAGCCCAAAAGTTATAGGGTAGGAGGCTATTTGTTACAGACCCTGGGTAGTATCTCCCTAGTCCAAGAGATCTCTGGTTTGGTTCACCTGAAAGTGTCTACGGTCTAGTCACAGTGGAACCCAAGAGGCCTTAGAAATGCCAAGGTACAGAAGGGAGGCTATGTGGCTTAAAATGTTGATGCTCAAGGCTTGACTATTCACTGGTAATTGATCTGGTATAATATAGTTATAAACCATAAACAAGTTCAACTTCATCAGCAGGCAGCAACCTCTGTTGAAACTTTTGGTCACCATCTTGTAGTTGGTTTATTATGTATGACTTGTGAGAACTATGTTAGTCTATAATGACTGCTCTATCAGGATTGGAAGGAAAACTAGAGTTTGGCTACTTTAAGCCCCTGTTTACTGGTGGTGAACTGACAGTCAGAAAGGGGTGGCCAGATAGCAGTTTACTGTAGAGTCAGGAACAGGACATGAGGTCTCCAACTACCAGGTTCAGACACTTTACATTACTCAAAAGAGGAGGTCACCAAGATGTTACAGCACAGTATATGAAGACACTCATAGTTTCTTTGCTAGGCTCTCATTCTAAATCTATTTAGTCTTCTTTTTACTAAGTTCCAGCAAGAGCACTTTAATTGGCTTCTAATTCGTAATATATAAAAAATAAGCAGACAGGAAAGTACAGTTAATAGACTGGACAAAAAAATCAGGAAATAAATCACTGCATTAAGAAGACATAAGAATGTCAAGGCCTCACAGTCTGGTAGTGTTCAATGTAGGGTAGCAGTATTATAACATTTAATATTCCCAAGATTGTCACTTTGTTGTAAAATCATGATGGTTTATATTCATAACAATGTCTCTGGATCACCAAGAAAGGGTTAGCATACTCCACTTAAGAAAGTAGGGACTTGTATAAAGCACTTTAAAAAAAAAGTGTGAATCAATAAAATTTTATTTAATTATAGTTAGGTAAATCTTCAGCTATCTGGAAAACTAAATCAACCCAAATAACACAGCAGCCAGGATGTTCAAGCAAGTGACATTTCAGCTGTGTGCAGATAGGCCATTCTACATTAATAAGGCTGGTGCGAGTCCAGCTCGTATCTGCAGAGAAGAAGAATAAATAGCAGAGCTATGATCTCATCGTTCTGTTTACACTTCAGTTCCCAAAGTTAGTGATTAATTGTTCTAGTGTTTTTTGCCAGGGCAAATTGTTTTTCTTTAAAACTCCCACTTATTTTAAATAAATAAACCATTAGTTTCAAAACAGAAGTGTCAAATGTCATGATACTTCTGACATACTAAGCTAATGAACAAAACAATGAATTCATTAGAAGCTACTACAGATAGGCCGTCTTTGAGAATTTATTTTTTTTAATGACTTTGAAAGGTGGCAGAAATCATTCTTGGTAAGAGATTTTCTCATGCGTCTTGGCTAAAACATCAGTCCAGAAGTTTCAAACACAATTACAAGCTTAAAAGGATTGCATTAGGTGTAAGTGGGCAACTAATAGCATAGTGGGCAGGACAAGTATTCATAGTCAAATAAATACACCAACCAGCTGGCGTATTGTGTTTCTCAGAGCAGACTCTCATAAAGTCCACTGTAGGCAGCCAGTTTAGGATCCCGCCTACAGTCTAGGTTTGCACAGGGCCTCTGGCTCTTCCAAAGTAGGGAAATTTTTTTAGCAAATAGGCAATTTTTTGCAACTAAGTCTTAACAAACATGCACACATTCCCTGAGATATAAAAACATGCACATTTTCTGGATGATTCTAATCAATAGTTTCTGTATTTTTGTAGTATTATTAAGACCACCTATTAAATATAGTTCTGATTACATGATTTCCCTCTTTAAAAGTTTTCAATGTCCTCTACTTGCTCACAGCATTCGTGACATTAAAGGTCAACCATAATCTACTTTCCACATATCCTTCCAAGTGTATCTGCTCCTACAACCCCCACAGACTCCCTGGCTTCTCATTGTTCTCAGAATGGGCCTCACACTTTTAATTCTTGTAAACAAACATTTGTGGGATAATTGCTATGTGCCATGTCCTATTCCGTTTGCACTGAGGACACATCTATAAAGAAAAGAAAGCCCACTCTGCCTGTAGTTTGCGTTCTAATGGGCATCTTCACCTCCTGAGTGCACACATGGTATTTGTGCTTCTATTTAAGCACTTGTCCGCACTGTACGGTAGCTCTGTCTGTGTCCATTTTCTTCCATCTCAACACTGCTGTCCTGCATACAGCACTGTGTCTGACTTGCCTCTCATCAGCCCCAGCTCGTGCTCTGTTCAGTGGCAGGCACACACTGATGCTCAATGAGTGACTTACATTGTGTATAAAGTTTCTTTGCCTTGGAAATGTGGTAAGTTCCTGCTATATGCAGAATCCATCTGCAAGGTTATCTAAATTTAAAAAAAAAAAATTTTTTTTTTTTTTGCAGTTTTTGGCTGGGGCTGGGTTTGAACCCACCACCTCCAGCCTATGGGGTCTTACTCCTTTGAGCCACAGGCACCACCCAAATTTAAAAATTTTTAACACTGAATTATTTTTAGTAAATCAGCCACTTGGTTATCAACAGGAAAAATAATTGTCAAGCTACTTCTGATGGAACTAAATACAATGAATGACACTGATCAGATGGCCACATTACCTTAACCTGCAATGAGTCCTTCCTCCAATTCCAGAATCCCTGATCCCCTTCCTTTGGGTTTGCCAGGCTGGCTAGTCTATTCCAGGCTGTCCCTTTCTCCTTCTTAAAGATCAGGAGAGAAGTTAAAAAGGGGAGATGCTCACCTTGTTCCCTTTCTCTTTGGCCTCAAAGGTAGAAACTGAAGACCAGGTGCTGGCAACCTTCTGTGGCAAGGAGACCACAGACACAGAGCAGACTCCCGGCCAGGAGGTCGTCCTCTCCCCTGGCTCCTTCATGTCTGTCACCTTCCGGTCAGATTTCTCCAATGAGGAGCGATTCACAGGCTTTGATGCCCACTATGTGGCTGTGGGTAAGTTGGAGATCCGGGTGGTTTGTCCCCAGGTCTCCCCCTCTCTCTGAAGGTGACGTGCCTTGGGCCCTCTCCTTTACAATGAGCGTGTATATATACTCTCCACGCAGACTCTACCATTAATGTCCCACTGTGTTTTCTCCTCGGATATCTGTCTGTGTATTTATCCTCTGTCCATTCAGCAATTCATACTTCTGATGTGTCTCAAAGTAAATTGCAGACATCAGTACAATCCTTCCCAAATACTTCAGTGTGCTTATCATTTTGTTAGAGATCAATACATGTTCACAGTTTTTAAATGTAAAATTTATGTATAATGTAATGAGTAAATTTTATGTCTATATTTGTTGACTTTTGAAAAAAATCTATATTTGTGCGTAACCCAAACATCTCATAAAACAGTCGACTTTACCATCAGCCCAGAGAAATTTCCTTCATGCTCTCGCTCGGTTGATTCCTAATCCCACCTCCCTTAGAAGAAATAACTTGTTCTGATTTTTTCCTGCCATAGATTAATTTTTGCCTCTTCTAAAACTTCATAGAAATGAATTCACAGAGACTATATTTAGAGAGTGAGGATGCTTTGACTCAACATAATATTTTTGAAATTAGTAATTTGCTCCTCCTGGCAAAGTAATTGTGCATTTTTATGAATATACTAAAATTTGTTTACCATTCTCTCATTGATGGCCACCTAGGATTTACCCATTTCTTTTTTGCTCTTATTAATAAAATTTCTATGAACCTTCTTGTACAAGTCTTTTTGTGAACATGTTTTCATTTTCACTGGATAAATATATAGGAGTAGAATTACTGCCTCACAGGATAGTTGCATGTTTGCTTTTATAAGAAATTGCCAGATCTTTTCCAAAGCAATTGCACCATTTTATACCTTTTCACCAATATATGAGAGTTCTGGCTGCCCCAAACCCTCACCAACATCAGATGTTGTCAATTTTTTAATTTTTAACCATTCTGATGGTGTGTAGGATACCTAATTATGGCTTAAATTGTAGTCCCCTAATGACTAGTGATGGTGAACATTTTTTTTGTGTTTGTTGGCCATTCACATACCCCTTCTGGAGAAATGCCTAGACAAGATTTGACCCACATTAGGGGCTTGGAAAGAAAGAAAGAGGTGGTATGGAATAGGAGTCACAAGCACAAACTCTGTAGCCAGCCCACCAAATTAGAATCCTGGGTCTGCCTCTCACTGTGTGACTTTGAATAAGTTCTATAAAGCCTCTGTCTCCTTTCGTCATCTATAGAATGTGAATAGTAACAGAAGGTGTAGTAATACATGTGGAATGCTTCCTAAGGTTGTTGCCTGACACACAATTATTATCACAACTGTGAGAGAGTAGTGGTCCCACCAGCAGTCACGTTGCCTGGGTTTGAACCTGGCTGTCTGTGATCTCCGGTAAGTTGTCCAACCTCCCTGAGTTCCAATTTTTTTTTTTTTTTTAAATAAAGTGAAGATAATACAGGGCGTCCCAAAAGTTGCCTGTAAAGTTGCCATACGTAGGGAAAATGGGAAATTAGAACTAAATGTAACTTTATTTGCAAAATATTCATTATACATTTTACAAAATATTCACAAAGTATTTTCAGTGTATTGGCCACCTCTTCGTAAAATTTTGGGATGAATACATTGTAAATAAAGGTACGTTTAGCTACAATTTTCCATTTTCCCTATGTATGGTGGCCACTTTATGGGTGACTTTTGGGATAGCCTATAGATGCCTCAAGATTTTATGTAAGGAATAAGAAAAGAGAATGTGTGAAGCTCCCAGCACAGTGTGTGGGGCGCGCTGGGTATTCCGTAAATGTTGGTGTGCCTGTTGACGGACGGAGAGGCTCTTCCTGCCCTGCAGATGTGGACGAGTGCAAAGAGAGGGAGGACGAGGAGCTGTCCTGCGACCACCACTGCCACAACTACATCGGCGGCTACTACTGCTCCTGCCGCTTTGGCTACATCCTCCACACGGACAACAGGACCTGCCGAGGTGGGCTAGGCGGATTCCGTCCCTTGCCATTACCTGCCCCATCTCCAGTAAGACTAGAGAGAGGTGGGGGGAGGACACCCACAGCAGGAACAAGGAAGCGTGAGGTCAGAGATGGTAAAAACACGGAAATGCCCACCCCGTTTGGAAGCTGCGGCTCGGGTTCCCCAAGGCCACGCGACGGACGCTCAAGGCCGTCAGGCGCTCCTCCCTCCTGGGCGGCCAGTCTGCTCTCTAGGCCTTTCTCCTTTCCCACTGCAGGGATTAGGGGTAAACCTGGGCTTGGAGTCCTTCCTCTCTGGGCCATGAACCACACTTGCCCCAGCTCTTCCTTTTTCTTTTCTTCCCTTCCATGGCTCCCAAGTTCCTCTATGTAGAGAAGCCTCAGCCCAAAGTTAAGAAAAGGGGGCGAGGGGAAAAGACAGTTGCGCATGGAAACTTCCCGTTCCTTCTGTCTTTCATCAGCGTAACTGCGATGCTTTAGTCTCAGGCTGGGGGAGGGTATGGAGACACCAAAGGTTCTACCCGCTTTTCAGGAGCAGCACAGCCACACGAGCACGTGCTGGAGTATGATAAATGCAGCAGGGACATGGCCCAGTCACACCCCAGTAGGCCTGGAGAGGCGGGCACATGCTTCCCAGGGATGGTGACCCTTGACAGAGATGAAAGAGTAAGAAGGAGGGTATCCCAGGAGGAGAGAACATCTCTGCAAACCTTCAGAGGGGTCACCAGGACTTGAATGTTTGGGACTCTGCCAGTAGGTGCCAGGAAAGGGTCTGTGCTGAGATCCCCCTCTGAAGCTGGAGCGGGGTAAAGCTGGCGACAAGAGCTGCTTTTTATCCTCTCCAAAAACTGCGATTTGCTTCTCAGTAAAACTCTACATAACCAATCAGTATAAAGCAACATAAAGCAAAGATCAGGCACATCCAGAAGTTTTCCTGAAGAGCAATATGTTTTCTATTGCTTTTATTCAGTTCAGTTTTCCTTGAATATTTACCATAAGGTGAGTACACTGAGGGATAAAGAATGCTCAGGGTAGAAGAGCAAGGTTTCTCAATCATTCTTTTCATTTTCACCCTACCCCAGGAGCCTTTTCAAACATTAATTTTATAATAACTCTCCTCCCCCATAACACACAATACCATGGATATATTGTATATTCGTTTATGTACTCTCTGCGTATTATGCATAGAAAAGTAAGACCTCCCCCACCAAGAAGCAAGTGTAGCCCTCTTGGGGTGAGATCACCTCATGAGGACACTTGGGTTAGAAAATGAAAATGGATGATGACTTGAAGAATGTCAATTTAACCTCATTCGGCAGCTCCTATCTGTGAAACTCTGTTAGTCCAGCCTCCTGTTTGGAGCCACGCTTTTCTCATTTGCAAATGAGCAGAATGAACAAGGGCTTAAAAAAATTGACATCTCAGATCTAGGGAAGTTGGCCAAGGATAAAAGTTCAGTGACAAATAAAGGTCCCGGCAACTAGAGTCAGACCCAGGATCCCAACACACTGGACTCGTGTTTGCAGTAACACAGCAGGAGCAAAGCAGAATCCTCATGGAACCCACAGTCTGGGGGTCAAGAAAATCAAAAAATGAATATATAATATAATGTCAGGGCATTGTTGGAAGAAAAGCTTCAGCCAAATTAAATTTGACAGTTTAATTGAGCAAAGGACAATTTGCAAAGTGGGCAGCCTCCCAAACCAAAATAGGTTCAGAGTGACTCCTGGGGCTGCCACATAGCCAGATAATATTTATGGACAGAAAAAGGAAAGTGGCCTACAAAAAACAAAGAGGGAGGCACAGAAACAGCCGCAGCCACATTGGATATAGCTGGTGTTTGCCTTATTTGGTCTAGTTTGAACAGTTGGCCAGCTGTGATTGGCTGAAATTTGGTGACTGCTTATGTATCCACTTAGGTTACAGTTCACTATGGACAAAGAAACCTTTAGCCTGAACTTAAAATATGCTAGGAGCAGCATTAGGCTAAATGTAAGTGGAGTGGACAGCACCAAGAAGAAAAGCAAAGCAAGGAAGGGGCTAGAAAGGGAGCGGGTGTGTGAGGGCCTGGAGGAGAAGAGGGATGGAGATGGCTGTGTGCAGACAGCTGGGTGAGGTTCTGGGAGGAGGGGAGAGCAAGACCAAAGAAGTCCAGACATTGCTCTGACCTTCCCATCTCAGACCCCCTCCCCCAGCCAATGCCAGCAAATGTGATGAGAAGGCCTGTCACCCAGGGTAAACAGCCCTGGGCAGAGAACTGGGTCTTGACTCTGCAGATTACTAGGCATGTGTCCTTGGATAAGTGACTTTTCTTGAGCATCTGTTTCCCTGTCCATAAATTGGGGATGATGATTCTTTCCCTGCCTGCCACATGGGATTACTGGGGAAATTATACAGTAACAAATAAGCGAGGAGGTGGTAGCCATGGGTGCAGTGTACCATCTTTCTGCTATGTTTCCAACAGTGGAGTGCAGCGACAACCTCTTTACCCAGAGGACTGGGGTGATCACCAGCCCCGACTTCCCAAACCCTTACCCCAAGAGCTCTGAATGCTTCTACAGCATCGAACTGGAGGAGGGTTTCGTGGTCAGCCTGCAGTTTGAAGACATTTTCGACATTGAGGACCATCCTGACGTGCCCTGCCCTTATGACTACATCAAGGTAAGACTGCAGTGGGCACTTGTCTTGGGGATGCTGGAAAATCTAAGCTGAATTGAGAAAATTGACATTCTGGGTTTTTCATCTTATCCCAGGATAGGGAGCCAAGCAGCTAACTTCCCCAAAAGTCATAATTTAAAATATCATTTACCATATTAATCAGATCCAGTCTAAGAATCTTCTCTGACCCTAAACCAGCTCCCTGGCCACCAGGGTGATTTGAGGAAGAGAGTCACATTCTGGGAAGGTCCCTCGGACGCAGGCCCAGCTTCATGAGTGCAAATCCTATTGTAGTCACACAGAGCTCTGGGATCTGAGGGTCCCCTCACTTGGTTTAATGTCCTGATGTCACCATCTTGAAATCCCTAATACGTTTTGAACTAGAAGCCCCCTACTTTTGTTTTGCACTAGACCTCACAAATCACGCTGCTGCTCCTGCTTGGGGGAAGAGGCTATGTGAAAGGCAAAAAAAGAGTGCGGAGAATGCCATCGGTCAATAACTACTCCAGGCGGGGTCATTTCACTAGGATACGTGAGAGGCAAAGGCAACCTGAAGTTGAGATATGCAGGAAGTGAAATTAGTAGCTCTTCAAGAGTGATCAGCCAAAACATCAAAGTGGAGATGAACATTAGGGTCTGATCTCAGGACACATACTGAGCTGGGAATAAACAGGGGCCCTTGAGTGTATAAACCACGCACCTATTTATATACTGGATGGCACCCCAAAAGCTACACACAGCTCCCTCCCTGATGCCTCCTCCCAACAGAATTGAGATGGTCTCTTGCATCAAATTCCTCTCACACTGCAAATCATCCTGACATCCGCCACTGTTGCTGCTGCGAGCAGGAGAAACCTCTGCTTTAAAGGTTTCTAACCTGACCGTGTGATAGGTTAAGCCCATCCAGATGAGCTCCCCATCTATAGGTCAGCCAATGAATAGTGGTAATATTGCAAATCTTTTGTGCCATAGAATGCAACCTAATCACGAAGTCACACCTGGGGTTGTGGGAACTGTGTTAGAATTCTGCCTGTACCACAGTGTCCCAGGGGCTATGTGTGGGAACTTCACTAAAGCATGTAACCTCTTCGGCTGCGTTTCTTCCCCTCTTGCACAATAAGCGTAACCAGATGAAAATGTCATTCAGGATTGCAAAGGTCACCAAATGATGGTTAAGGAGTCCTGGTTCCCAGAGATGAAGAAAAGTGGTTAAAGGCATAGAAGGGACCGAGGACTTGGGGGAGAGCAGAACATGGACCAGCTAACGGCGCCGAGGCCTCGGGGGAGAGCGGAACGCGGACCAGCTAATGGCACCGAGGACCAGCTAACGGCACCGAGGACCAGCTAACGGCACCGAGGACCAGCTAACGGCGCCGAGGCCTCGGGGAGAGCGGAACGTGGACCAGCTAACGGCGTCGAGGCCTCGGGGGAGAGAGGAACGCGGACCAGCTAACGGCACCGAGGACCAGCTAACGGCGCCGAGGCCTCGGGGAGAGCGGAACGCGGACCAGCTAACGGCACCGAGGCCTCGGGGGAGAGCGGAACGCGGACCAGCTAACGGCACCGAGGCCTCGGGGGAGAGCGGAACGCGGACGAGCTAACGGCACCGAGGCCTCGGGGGAGAGCGGAACGCGGACCAGCTAACGGCACCGAGGACCAGCTAACGGCGCCGAGGCCTCTGGGAGAGCGGAACGTGGACCAGCTAACGGCGCCGAGGACCAGCTAACGGCGCCGAGGCCTCTGGGAGAGCGGAACGCGGACCAGCTAACGGCGCCGAGGCCTCGGGGGAGAGCGGAACGCGGACCAGCTAACGGCGCCAAGGACCAGCTAACGGCGCCGAGGCCTCTGGGAGAGCGGAATGTGGACCAGCTAACGGCGCCGAGGACCAGCTAACGGCGCCGAGGCCTCGGGGGAGAGCGGAACGGCGGACCAGCTAACGGCACCGAGGACCAGCTAACGGCGCCGAGGACCAGCTAACGGCGCCGAGGACCAGCTAACGGCGCCGAGGCCTCGGGGGAGAGCGGAACGCGGACCAGCTAACGGCACCGAGGACCAGCTAACGGCGCCGAGGACCAGCTAACGGCGCCGAGGCCTCGGGGGAGAGCGGAACGCGGACCAGCTAACGGCACCGAGGACCAGCTAAAGGCGCTGAGGCCTCGGGGGAGAGCGGAACGCGGACCAGCTAACGGCGCCGAGACCTCGGGGGAGAGCGGAACGCGGACCAGCTAACGGCACCGAGGCCTCGGGAGAGAGCGTAACGTGGACCAGCTAACGGCGCCGAGGCCTCGGGAGAGAGCGGAACGCGGACCAGCTAACGGCACCGAGGCCTCGGGGGAGAGAGGAACGCGGACCAGCTAACGGCACCGAGGACCAGCTAACGGCGCCGAGGCCTCGGGGGAGAGCGGAACGCGGACCAGCTAACGGCACCGAGGCCTCGGGGGAGAGCGGAACGCGGACCAGCTAACGGCACCGAGGCCTCGGGGGAGAGAGGAACGCGGACCAGCTAACGGCACTGAGACCTCGGGGGAGAGCGGAACGCGGACCAGCTAACGGCGCCGAGACCTCGGGGGAGAGCGGAACGCGGACCAGCTAACGGCGCCGAGGCCTCGGGGGAGAGCGGAACGCGGACCAGCTAACGGCGCCGAGACCTCGGGGGAGAGCGGAACGCGGACCAGCTAACGGCACCGAGGCCTCGGGAGAGAGCGTAACGTGGACCAGCTAACGGCGCCGAGGCCTCGGGAGAGAGCGGAACGCGGACCAGCTAACGGCACCGAGGCCTCGGGGGAGAGAGGAACGCGGACCAGCTAACGGCACCGAGGACCAGCTAACGGCGCCGAGGCCTCGGGGGAGAGCGGAACGCGGACCAGCTAACGGCACCGAGGCCTCGGGGGAGAGCGGAACGCGGACCAGCTAACGGCGCCGAGGCCTCGGGGGAGAGCGGAACGCGGACCAGCTAACGGCACCGAGGCCTCGGGGGAGAGCGGAACGCGGACCAGCTAACGGCACCGAGGCCTCGGGGGAGAGCGGAACGCGGACCAGCTAACGGCACCGAGGCCTCGGGGGAGAGCGGAACGCGGACCAGCTAACGGCGCCGAGGCCTCTGGGAGAGCGGAACGTGGACCAGCTAACGGCGCCGAGGACCAGCTAACGGCGCCGAGGCCTCTGGGAGAGCGGAACGTGGACCAACTAACGGTGCCGAGGCCTCGGGGGAGAGCGGAACGCGGACCAGCTAACGGCACCGAGGCCTCGGGGGAGAGAGGAACGCGGACCAGCTAACGGCACCGAGGCCTCGGGGGAGAGAGGAACGCGGACCAGCTAACGGCACCGAGGCCTCGGGGGAGAGAGGAACGCGGACAAGCTAACGGCACCGAGGCCTCGGGGGAGAGAGGAACGCGGACCAGCTAACGGCACCGAGGCCTCGGGGGAGAGAGGAACGCGGACAAGCTAACGGCACCGAGGACCAGCTAACGGCGCCGAGGCCTCTGGGAGAGCGGAACGTGGACCAGCTAACGGCGCCGAGGACCAGCTAACGGCGCCGAGGCCTCTGGGAGAGCGGAACGTGGACCAGCTAACGGCGCCGAGGACCAGCTAACGGCGCCGAGGCCTCTGGGAGAGCGGAACGTGGACCAGCTAACGGCGCCGAGGACCAGCTAACGGCGCCGAGGCCTCTGGGAGAGCGGAACGTGGACCAGCTAACGGTGCCGAGGCCTCGGGGGAGAGCGGAACGCGGACCAGCTAACGGCGCCGAGGCCTCGGGGGAGAGAGGAACGTGGACCAGCTAACGGCGCCGAGGCCTCGGGGGAGAGCGGAACGCGGACCAGCTAACGGCGCCGAGGCCTCGGGGGAGAGCGGAACGCGGACCAGCTAACGGCACCGAGGACCAGCTAACGGCGCCGAGGCCTCGGGGGAGAGCGGAACGCGGACCAGCTAACGGCGCCGAGGCCTCTGGGAGAGCGGAACGTGGACCAGCTAACGGCGCCGAGGACCAGCTAACGGCGCCGAGGACCAGCTAACGGCGCCGAGGCCTCTGGGAGAGCGGAACGCGGACCATCTAACGGCACCGAGGCCTCGGGGGAGAGAGGAACGCGGACCATCTAACGGCACCGAGGCCTCGGGGGAGAGAGGAACGCGGACCAGCTAACGGCACCGAGGCCTCGGGGGAGAGAGGAACGCCGACCAGCTAACGGCACCGAGGCCTCGGGGGAGAGCGGAACGCGGACCAGCTAACGGCACCGAGGACCAGCTAACGGCACCGAGGACCAGCTAACAGCGCCGAGGCCTCTGGGAGAGCGGAACGTGGACCAGCTAACGGCACCGAGGACCAGCTAACGGCGCCGAGGCCTCGGGGAGAGCGGAACGTAGACCAGCTAACGGCACCGAGGACCAGCTAACGGCGCCGAGGCCTCGGGGGAGAGCGGAACGCGGACCAGCTAATGGCACCGAGGCCTCGGGGGAGAGCGGAACGCGGACCAGCTAACGGCGCCAAGGCCTCGGGGGAGAGCGGAACGCGGACCAGCTAACGGCACCGAGGACCAGCTAACGGCGCCGAGGCCTCAGGGGAGAGCGGAACGCGGACCAACTAACGGCGCTGAGGCCTCGGGGGAGAGAGGAACGCGGACCAGCTAACGGCACCGAGGACTAGCTAACGGCGCCGAGGCCGCGGGGGAGAGAAGAACGCGGACCAGCTAACGGCACCGAGGCCTCGGGGGAGAGAGGAACGCGGACCAGCTAACGGCACCAAGGCCTCGGGGGAGAGAGGAACGCGGACCAGCTAACGGCACCGAGGCCTCTGGGAGAGCGGAACGCGGACCAGCTAACGGCACCGAGGCCTCGGGGGAGAGAGGAACGCGGACCAGCTAACGGCACCGAGGACCAGCTAACGGCGCCGAGGCCTCTGGGAGAGCGGAACGTGGACCAGCTAACGGCGCCGAGGACCAGCTAACGGCGCCGAGGCCTCTGGGAGAGCGGAACGTGGACCAGCTAACGGTGCCGAGGCCTCGGGGGAGAGCGGAACGCGGACCAGCTAACGGCACCGAGGACCAGCTAACGGCGCCGAGGCCTCAGGGGAGAGAGGAACGTGGACCAGCTAACGGCGCCGAGGCCTCGGGGAGGGAGGATCGCGGACCAGCTAACGGTGCCGAGGCCGGAGGGAGAGCGGAACGTGGATGAGCTAACGGCACCGAGGCCTCGGGGGAGAGCGGAACGCGGACCAGCTAACGGCGCCGAGGCCTCAGGGGAGAGAGGAACGTGGACCAGCTAACGGCGCCGAGGCCTCGGGGAGGGAGGATCGCGGACCAGCTAACGGTGCCGAGGCCGGAGGGAGAGCGGAACGTGGATGAGCTAACGGCACCGAGGCCTCGGGGGAGAGCGGAACGTGGATGAGCTAACGGCACCGAGGCCTCGGGGAGAGCGGAACGTGGATCAGCTAACGGCACCTCTTGTTGTCTGTCCTTTCCCAGGCCTCCATCCCAGTGGAAACCTCATTGCCTCTCTCTTGCTCAGCTACAAAGCTTCCCTACTAGTTTTCTTGTTTCCACCCTTGTCCTACGCAGTTTATTCTCCTATAGCATCAAGGGTATCTTTATAAAATCTAGATTAGAGGGAGATTGCACTTGGCATTAAACCTAAATTCCTCTACACATGCGGCCTTTACCTGTCTTCTGACCTCCCACCACGTCTCTCCTCCATCCCAGCCACCCTGGCCTTGTGCCTGCTCTTAGCATTTGCCTTTGGCCTTGGCCTTTACATACACTTTTTCTCTACCTGGAGAGTGTTCTTCTCTCCTCCTCTTCAAACAGGCTCCTCTTCATCCTACATGTCTGAGATCCAACATCACCTCCTCAGAAAAGCCTTCTTTGGTCATCAATTTAAATTTACTGTCTGTTATATTATTGTTTATTACATAAATGATGGACTCTATAGATTATATAGATTTTACTAGATAAGTTATAAACATATAGCATATATTTCTAATAAATGTTTAAATTGGCCTGATTCGTTTTTTATTGCCCCTATGACAACCAATAAGCTTTTTATTTATTATTTACTTTTAGTCTTCCCCAACCAGACTGAAGGCTCTTCAAGAGAAGAGACTTTGTCTATTTTGTGTGCCAGACAGGGCTCTGCCTTTCCCTGAGCCACAGTGTGTTCAGGCAAGACTAACCTGCCTTGGCTACTTTGGAGACTGCTGCAAAGTATAAATAAGAAAATGGAATGGTTTGGTGAAATCATTATTTTTTTTGTTTGTTTATTAAATCGTAACTGTGTACATTAATGCATTTATGGGCACAGTAAATAAAGCAAACAAATACCCTTCGGAATGGGAGAAGATATTTGCAGGTTATGTTTCTGACAAAGGTCTGATAACTAGAATCCACAGGGAACTCAAACTAATCAATAAGAAAAGAACAAATAACACCATTTCTTTTTGGGCAAGAGACTTGAACAGAAATCATTTTGTTTTCTCATTCCTCTGTGACTTACTGCCCACGGTATTAAAATATCATCCTCTATGATTTTGCCTATTCCACATTTCTTGCAAAGAAACTAGAGATCATTAGGTCTAGTGAAAGGGCAGGACACTAAAAACATGCAGAGAAACCATGGTTCACATAGACACTTCCAGAAAAATCCCAGGGTGCAGAGTAGAGGTAAGTGTTGCTTGTAGCATCCACCTCAGCTACTCAGCTCTGACCCTATCTATTTCTATCTCGCCACTCACAGATTAAAGCTGGTCCAAAAGTTTTGGGGCCCTTTTGTGGAGAGAAAGCCCCAGAACCCATCAATACACAGAGCCACAGTGTCCAGATCCTGTTCCGCAGCGACAGCTCAGGCGAGAACCGGGGCTGGCAGCTCTCCTACAGGGCTGCAGGTAAGCGCTCCCTCCCCAGTCACACTGAGTCTCCGTGCTTGCCCTGCCCAGACGCGGCGGCTGAAAAAGGAGGGCTGCAGGCTTGGAATTCCTCTGGGGACCCAGTGGAACTCCCAGCTGAGTACCTTGGGACCAAGGCTACTTTCTGCCTCAGTTTTTCATCTATAAAATGGGGGCAAGGACAACAATAATGTTGGGTGGATGAGACTAGCTTCCCTAAGTCTAGAGCTGGAATGCGGATGTGGGCTGCAGCTCAGAATAATTTCATCATGGTGCTTTGCCTTCTTATGGCTGTCATTCGCCAGTTCCCCAAGACAACCAGTCCTGTTCCAAACCCTCATAGAGCCAATTGACCCATTATAACTGACATAAAATAACTCAAGGAAGAAGTATGAACATCAGAGTCAAGAGACCGCAGCTGGGCATGACTGATCCCGTTCACAGAGGGAGAACATGGCCTGGCCTGCGAGATCACCTATAGTGCCCAGCGGGGGAGAAGAATGGAGAGAATATTAACAAAAGAGAGTCTGTCTGGGAAACAGTGTCAGGGATAGGCCCAGACCTGAGGATCCTGTCAGATTTAGCCTTTTGAAGGGAGAACATAGAGGAATGTGATCATAGCCTCTCTAATGCTTTCACGAAGGGTCTTGGGAAGAAATAGCGACTGGGGTCATGCTGGGTGGCCCAAGAGGGCAAATTACATGAAGTAAAAGTCACCAGGGCACACGTTTCAGCTGAAAAGGAAATTATTGTTCAGTAATTAGCAGAGTCTGCATATGGAGGGTAAAGCTAAGGGCTGTACTGAGCTCCCCATCACTGGGGGAATAAAATCGTATGTTTGCTGTCTACGATGGGAGGATGCTGGAAAGAAGCATCAGCACACAATGGCTGGATTCAGTGACATTAATGTTTCTTTCAACCCTGAGTTTTAATGAAATCATCTGGCAAAATACTGATAGGATCAGGCATACCTGCCCAAATAAACTTGCCCCACCCAGGCAGGGTCAGGTTCATGGCATGCCCAGGAAGGGTCAGACTCATGTCCCTCCCAGGAAATAGGAATGCTACCAACACTGGCTGCTCTAACCCTTTAAATCCCTGTCCGCCATAGCCCATGTGTGGATTTCTTCCTAGTCAGGAATCTCACCCCACCTGCACTCCAGGGGGAATAAAAGCCACTTTAATTGCATGAATTGGATCTCTGTTTTCCTTTCGTCTTGCGTCTCGGAATGATTTTATCCTTGGGTCCGGAACCTTTCAAGCACCAAATCTGAAAGTGCCTTGCTCAGGGCCCCAGAGTAAGTCTCTTGCAAGGCCCAGAAGGTCCAGGCCTCCAGTACCCAGTCCTGGGCTATATCCACTGCCATCAGGCTTTGCTTTGTAGGTGCTTGGCCTTTCCTGCCAGACTCTTGTTTTCTCACCACTGTTCTTTCATTCACTCCCCACCAGGAAAAGAGTGTCCAGAGCTACACCCTCCTGTCCATGGGAAAATCGAGCCCATGCAAGCCAAGTATTCCTTCAAAGACCAACTGCTTGTCAGCTGTGACACAGGCTACAAAGTGCTGAAGGTGCAGGACCCTGCCTGGGGAGGGGCAGCGACCAGGCCAGAGAAACCCTCCAAATCCCCAGGGGGACACACAGGCAGCCAGAGCTTGTCACGGTCCCAGCACAGTATTTCCTAAGCCTCATAAGCCTCCTAAGTGCCCCATAAGCCTCCTAAGTGCCCCAGACTGTCTCACACTTCTGGAAGTGGTACAAAAGTTATTTGTTTGTTTATTTATTTATTTATTTTAATCAGAGCAGGGACTAGTTTTATTTTTTTAAAAAAAATACGGATCCATTCAGCTGTATAATCAAGGCTGACAATGATAACAAAGTCTGTCAGGCTTACAGGGTGGGCCGGGAGGCAGGAAGTCGAGGTTTTGGAGGTGGCAGACGGGCCCTCCTCGTTGCCCTACCCTCTGAAATGGAATCACCTGGCTAGCGTTAAAACAAAAATCACTTTCCGGCTCTTCCTTGAGATCCATTACAGCAGAGTTCTTGGGACTAAGATGCTGACTGGGTTTCTTGTGTTGCTAAGGCATCTTATGTGCAGCCAAGCTGCAGGAACGCTGCTTTCAAGGAATGTCCGCAAAAGGGGTCTGTGAGATCGTGTTGGCATCACCTGGGAACTTGTTAGAAATGCAAACTTGGCCAGGCGGGGGAGGCTGAGGCCATGGAATTGCTTGAGCTCAGGAGTTCAAGATCAACTTGAGCAAGAGCAAGACCCTGTCTCTACTGAAAATAGAAAAACTAGATCAGCAGTGTGGTAGATGCCTGTACAGTTCCAGCTACTCGGGAGGCTGAGCCAGGAGGATTCCTTGAAGACAGGAGTTTGAGGTCGCTGTGAGCTGGGCTGATGACACGGCACTCTACCCAGGGTGACAGAGTGACACTCTGTCTCAAAAAAAAAAAAAGAAAAAGAAATGCAAACTCTTGGGTAGGCCAGACCCACTGACTCAGAAAGTCTGGGGAAAGGGCCCAGCAGTCTGTGTTTTAACAAGGCCTCCAGGTGATGCAGACTGCTGGGCCCACTTTGAGAACCACTGCTCTGAAAAAGCAGTCAAGGCTACAGTGTCCCCTGCAGACGATTGCCCTCTTTGCACATAGCCCTTGCCTCTCTCCAGAGGAGGAACAGGAAATAGGAATTCAGCATCTACCATTCCCTTACCTTTAAACTCACCCTTGGAGGCCTGTAGGTGGAAAATCTCAGATGAGGACAGATAGTTTGGGGATTTGAGTTGGTTTTGCAAAGAAACAAACACAGACCCCGCCTCACCTCCTTTTTTCCACTCCCTTCTTCCTGTTTCTCCCTAGGATAATGTGGAGATGGACACATTCCAGATGGAGTGTCTGAAGGATGGGACGTGGAGCCACAGGATCCCCACCTGTAAAAGTAAGAAAACTTGACAGGACAAGGATAAGGCCAGGGGGCTCCCCTCACAGGTGGGATCCGAGCAGAGACCATGCCTGGGTGTGAGCTTGGCGGACACTCTAAGGGTCAGGAGGTCAACAGACACTCCAGCATTGGAAAAAAAGTGTATCAGCAGTAAGACTTGAGGATCACCAAAGAAACTTCATGTGGGCCCCCACTTACTTTCTAAATGCTAATTTTTTTCAGCCTGCAGACAGACTGTCAGCCTTGCTAGCAAGAGTAGCATGTCCCCAGGTTTGAAACTAGCCCCGGCAATGACTAACTCAGGAAATTAGTCTGCACTGGGGCCCAGAGCTGCATGACCTTGCTGGTCTGTACGTGGCCATCAGCAGTGTCCACCAGATCTTTTAGGACAGCTCATAATTTGGGACTGTGCAGAAAGGGCTTTGGGGTCTGCACAGGGGGCCTGTGCAAAGTGGGGGTACAGGCCTTTCTGGGCTCTTGGGACCCAGAGTCTCTGCCCCTAATCCACTCTGTGACCATGGGCCCCTAACCTGCTTTTGAGAAGAAGATCCTTCTCCCAATTAAGTGTTTGGACTAGCTTTAACAGTTAGAATGTATGCCAATGGTTTTAAAATATAGTCCATATGAATTGTCTATTGAGCTTTGTAAAATACAAGTTTCCAACCACTGTCCCCACCCCCCACCCAGGTGACATAATGCAAGACTTACAAGGACCACAATTTTAGAAACTTATCAATAGCAACAGTGATGAGAAGAGGCACAGTGACAGAAAGAGTCAGAGAAGAAAGGAACGAAAAGGGACAGAGGATTTGCTTTAGAATAGAGAGGTGCGTGTGGCGTTAAGACTTGGGGGCTGGTTCCACCCACCTTCACTTCATGATCTTTTGTGCAAACAGGAGGGCTTTGCTGCCTTCCTCCCTTTCTTCTACCCAGTAGTCAGACAAATCCACTTGGGGAGACTCTCTCAGAGGGTAGGGCTCCATTAAGCCAAATCCCAGGTAAAACCTTGAAGCAGAAAGTGCTTTTTCTTAATTTTTCTTTTTCTTATGGTGATATGGCTGGAGCGACAGCCTAGTGTAGGAAAAGAGGACCATTTTATGGCTGCAACAAAAGTTTCAAGAAATCATTACTGGTTGCCCATGCAGAGTTCTACAGGGCATTCAGATGGAAAGACAAGGTCCAGATACGGAGGAACTTGAACACTGGTGGGCACAGCTCCACCTCCTCCAAACTGGCTCCAGGGGCAGTGGTGTGACAGGGTCTAAGCAAAACACTCTGCAGAGCACAGCCAGAGTCATTTTGAAGGAGGAGGTGACAGAGGATATGGGGAGTTCAGGACAGACTGCAGGTTTGGAGTCAGGAAGTTCCATGTTCAGGTGCAGACTTTGCTGAGTATTTCGAACCAATTTACTTGGACTCTTGGTCTCAGTTTCCTGCCTTCAAGATGATTCTGAAGATGAACCGGTCAACATGTGGACCGTACCTGAGGAGTGCCCAGAGTCGGGGAAGGCTCAGGAAAAGCTTGTCCCTACTCTAGCCCCACCCTCATTCCCTCACTAGAAAATGTGAAAATTAGTTTCTCTCATTCCTACTTTTGGAAAGTAGGAAATATTATTGATAATTTTTTCCCTGACACATGTAAACATACAATAGAATGTCCTGTCATTCTGTGCTAAAGGAAAAAGGGATTTTTTTTCCTCCCTCATAATGATCCTATTCTCCCCTACCAGGCTGTATAAAGACTATTAGAATTAACCCAGACAACCCTGGCCTCTTTGCTCAGTCAGCAAGTGTTTACTAAGCATCTCTCTGTACCAGGCCCTGTGCTATGTTTAAAAAAAGAAAAAGATGGAAAGGCAAGATTAAGATGTTTTGAGTCCCCATGGATTGTGTATTATGGGGCTTGGACCAGACAAGGGGTGTGCAATGTGTGGTAAAGAAATGGGCTCTGGAAAAAGAAGTGGAAACTATGGGTGGTTGTCCTGGCCTTGCCTCTGCCTTGCTGTGGTGACCCTAGGCATGTTCTGCTCTACTCTGAATGCTATCTATCAAATGAGGATCTGGACCAGATGAATGCAAAGCTCCCTCCAGGGACTGAATGTTATAATCCTCATGAGCCAGGATGTATGACTCTGCAAATTCTCAGAGTGGTCCAAATTTCCACAATCCCAAACTGTTCTTCCTACTGGCTGTACCTAAACTATGCATTCTTAATTCTGGTGGAGTGATTTCTATGTTTCCTGCATAAACTGTTTCTGCTTTGCTTGCTAATTTCTCTCTTTCTCTCTTCCCTTCTCTGCTTCCTTTCTCTGTATCTCTTGATCCTTCTTTGATCTTCGCCATGGTGGCAGAAAGCGAAATCGATTTGGAGAGTGAACTCAAGTCAGAGCAAGTGACAGAGTGAATGACGGGACCCCACACAGTGCAGACATCCAAGAATGGATCACTCACAAGACCCCCGAGCCCCAGAGCTGCTCCACCCCTCCCCACCTGCCAAGCCTCCTTTGTCCATTTCAGTGTGGATTAGAACAGGTGCTGACCAAGGCAACACAGTCCCAGCAGCTGAAACTGCTGTGTGTGTGAGAACAGATTTCTCTGCTTGAGGGTATGCCCATCATTCAGACATTACTCCAGAAAATAATGAAAAGAATGGAGGATGTTTTTAATCACCTAGAAGTAGACTGTACTCTTCTCAAATAAAAAATACCTTTGGTCCTAAAAACACAATAGACAATCATGTGACCTTAGGCTGACCAGGTCAGCCACATGGTCAGCCAGTGGGCCCTGGCTTCTAATCCATTCCATACTTCAAGTTTAAGTGGGTCAGAATGCCTGTGACTTTATGACTTTAAAATTGTTACCTGCTGTTACTTTCTTAAGAACCATGAGTAGTTAAATAATAATTTATATAATGTGAACTTTTGAGAATCTGGACATTTTCTCATTCACAAAAGTATCCCTTTTATCCCTACATAAGACAAGGGTGAAATTTCCTCATTAGAGTTTGTTTCCTCTCGGGCTTATAAGTTCTGTATTTCTTAAACTTCACTGATTAAAAATTTTACAAAGATGGATATTGCACCTTGAAAGTTGTAGTCTTCAGCTCTGGTGCTGTGGGACATCAGCAGGTCCTAAACAGTTTCAGAGAAAGGGATATGGAGTGGCAGCCAGAATCTCTATTTCAGCCTCAACAACATCTGGTTACACATGTCAGAGGACTCCAGTATTAAACTGTGACTCCCCTATCTATTTGGAGGTTAAAAGGCCACTTAATGAGGGCACAATTCTGAGCAGTTTGGAGACAGATGTTAGTTGTGGTAGGTTGGAGGTGCCACAGAAAGAGGAGATGGGCTGGCTATGAAGACAAGCATCAGTTGAATAAATATTTTTAAGCACACAAAACATTAATGGACATCATACTTTGTGAGATAGAGAAAATAATACTTTAAGAGTAATATTTGATATATACCCAAATAATTTTGATTACCAGGAAACATAAGATACATGCCCAGCATAGAATCATGAATAAAGAGGTCCAGAACAGGGAAGCAACTTTGCCAGGAGAATTAGAAAGGCTTTCAGGAAGAAATAGTATTTGTTAAAGGCCTTGAGGGTGGCTAGAGCATGGTCTCGGGGTGTCCCAGGCAGCAAGGATGGCATATGCAAAGCCTGGGAGTGGGAGGCAGCAGGAAGGAGTGGCACGCTGAAGGGTTGGTGCTGCTGGAACATGGGTGTACCAAGGGAAGGGGAAATGCTGAGGGGGAGGGGGTGGCTGGAGCCCCATCCCGGGGGCCTGAGTCACAGGGTAGCTTTCTAGGAAGTTCCTGGATATAGCAAAGCATCTTGAAGTCTGTAGGTCAACAAAGATGTGTCTGAAGGAAGATGAATGACTACAGATGACAGTGGAGATGGAGTATGGGGTGACAGGGCCCATCCCAGAGAATGTTGAGAACATGAGGCTAAGGGACTTGGAAAGAAAGGGGGTAATTCCAGGTTATAGAAGTGGTTAGAGAGAGCTTTAGAGAAAAGGAAGAAACCCTAAAGCAAAAAGGATAGACTAGCTGAGGAAGCAGATCTGATCTGTGCTGGGTACATAGAGCTGCTTAAAACCCTTTGTGAAGACAAGTTGCCTCCAAGTCCCAGAAAGACATGACATCTTGCCTGTCACTGTAGACCTGGGAAAAAGGGGCACCTCTTCCCCACTCACTATAACCAATCTGACAAGACCTTCTGTTTCCCACTATTGTCCCCTTTGTTTGGTTTTGGGATCAGTTGTATCGGTGTCCAAAGTCACTTCTCTGGAGTAATGTGAAAGCAGGCCCTCCACCCCCAAAGTATCTCCCTGCCAGTGCCAGCCACATACTAGGATCTCAGTATCCTGACCATTCAAGGTCACCCAGGCAGTCCTCCCCTAGGAACTAGGTAATTAGCTCTTGAGGATACTGCAAGAAAAATTAACTCCTATACCAAAGTGAAGGGAGACAAAAATAATACCAATATCTAGGCACCAGACAATGTTATTTCCTATAAGAGAAGAAAAAAAAAAATCTGTTTTGAGTCTTCCTAGGAAAATAAATTTAAAACTGTTCATAGTTTTAAATAAAAAAGTCTTATTACATTTTATTATCATAGTGCTGATCTTCACACATTCACTTCACAAAGTAAAAGAACATCCCTACTTTTGGTTGACCAAAATAAATGAGGCTGTTTTGTTCAGGGGGACTAGAGGCCAAGGCAAAACCACTTTTCTTGCTTTCACCTTTCTTCGGGATAAGAGGTGTCTACATTTCCTACTTTAAAATCCCTTTCCTGAGGGATTGTAATTACCTATATTTTATGTTAGGTAACACTCTAGTCCAGCAGTTCTCAACCTGTGGGTCACGACCCCTTTGGAGGTCGAACAACCCTTTCACAGGGGTCACCTAAGACCATCCTGCATATCAGATATTTACATTACAATTCATAACAGTAGCAAAATTATAGTTATGAAGCAGCAACAAAAATAATTTTATGGTTGAGGGTCACCACAACATGAGGAACTGTATTAAAGGATCGTGGCATTAGGAAGGTTGAGAACCACTGCTCTAGTCAATTAAAAAGATGAATTTGGAGTCCTAAATTTAAAATCATAATGTCTGAATATCACTCAGGGTTAAACTGCCCTCACTCTTTGCTAAGGTGAACAGATAAAATCCAAGAGGAGGCAGAACTTTGGAAATTCTGCTAGGACTTTGGAAATACTCACAGCTGGTATCCACTGTTGGCGAGCTAATATCTAGGATAGGTCATCTAACTAGAAAACAGATCCTTAAGAACTATTAGTTCCATTTATTAAAACAGCATGGATTTCGAGGTCAGATCTAGTTCTCACTCTGACAATTCTGGCTGTAAGAACTTATGACTAGTCAAGTCTCCTCTCAGGGCTCATCTGTAAAATAAAGAGGAAAGTCAAAATCACCTACCCCAGGTTCCTTTCCAGCTGTGAAATTCTGTGATACCTGCATGATTCTTTGACTTATACCTAAGATTACAATTTCCTTAGAAATAAGTATCATACTTTAAAGGAGGCTCTGGAATAAACACAGAAAATTGGGCCCTTGGTCTCTCATGTGGCCATGGAAAGATGCCCAGAATCTCAGGTGACTCATGCTGGACTCATTCAGTGCTAGCCACTCGCCTCAGACGCCCTCTGCGGAGCAGCCGTCTTTGGCCATTTTCTATACTGGGACTATAACCAACCCCAGTGTCCAGCCACCAACAATTGGAGAAAATGGGCAGGTGAAGACTGAAAGCTGGCCCACCCCTGGCCTTGCCTCCTGCCTTCTGTGCTCAAGCAAGCTGCCCGCACAGAGCCAGGAGGGTGGGGCTGTGTACTTATGAGGGACCAGGATTTTTGTTTGTTTGGTTTGGGGGTTTATTTTGTGCCAAGCTCCAGTGTGATCTTACTCTATGGTTAGGCCTCAAAGAATGAAAGGTTTCTTGGTTTCTGTCAGCCAGAATTTTCTTACTAAACCAAAGCCTTCACACTTGGACAGAAGAGGCAGAGGGGATTGCACAATAGAAGTGGGAGTTAAAGAACGGGACTGCGATGGGTAAGAGACTGGGGTCTGTGTAAAGCTCAGCAGACCCGTCCCTTCCCTGGAATTGACACCAGACTAGATGAGTTGACCACACAGTAGTATATAATGGATGACAGAGACCCCAAAAGCAGGGCCACTGGCTGCTGCACTGATAGTGCGCTGCACAATTCGGGGTGTGCTGTTCAGATAGACTGTAACACGGCTCCCTGGGAAGTGTACAGTGCACTGCCTGCACATCTACATGAGACAGAGCCAGTAGACAGTCCCAGGAGGAAGAGTTAAATATAGCTGAGGGGTCTCATGTCTTCTCTATCAGTTGTAGACTGTGGAGCCCCAGCAGGCCTGGAACATGGGCTGGTCATCTTCTCCACAAGGAATAACCTCACCACATATAAATCTGAGGTCACCTACTCCTGCCAGCAGCCCTATTACAAGATGCTCCCCAATATCACAGGTAAGTCCTCATGCTCCACCATCCCACTTCGTCCTCACTCTCCGGGCACCAGGGTCAGGCTGGGGCTGAGACGGCTCTGAAAGGAACACCTTCTTATAAGCGTATGAAATCATATAACCCCACCTCACACATCACCTCATGTGCTTCTCACTGACCATGAGCTCCCATTATCATGTCCATTTAGCAACAGAAACTGAGACTCAGGACCAAACCCAGGCTTTTTTCTTTTAACTTTCAATCTAGCATGGATTCTATAAATGAACATAGATCTTGTTGGAAGGAAGTTGAAGGGATCCTACATTGTCACAACTAAAAGAAGAAGCAAGAGCCTGTAAGAAGTTTGAAATCTCTAATGTTGCCTGAGGCTGAGCTGGGGGTTCCAAAAAAAAAAATGGCCAGAGTGGCTGCTTCAGCCAGTCTCTGCCTTGGCTCCTGGCTGAGTATGCCCTCTGGCCAGACCAGACCCAGTCACAGCTCTCATCCTCTGACTGCACAGGGGTCCAGGGGCCATGGGGGAGTGAGGATGAGATCCGTCTGCCTCGCCTGGTAGCCCAGCATATCACTGATTGAGGCTGAAGCTCAGTTGCAGCTGGCCCTCCAGATCTCGCCCACACCCTGACAGGGATGCCTCTGGATGCCCCAGGGACTGGGCAGCAGTACACAGGCCAAAGGGTGAAGGGCCAGCCTTTGGCCACACAGAGGTTTGGGAGGCAGAGGAGGAGAAGCACTTGGAGATGTGCCTCCCTCCCTGCCAGTGGCATCCCTCCCCTCTCTCACCCACAGTCCGCAGCTGGAAAGAAGCTCTGAGGGAGGCGGCGAGGCTGTCAGCTCTCCCTCTGTGGCATGCAAGTACTGAGAAATCCTAATTTCTCTGAGCCACTAAGTCCTCGCTTTTCAAAGAGGGAATAGTAATACAACTCTAAAACTATTGTGAGACTCAAATGAGGTGGTAGACATGAATGTGCTTATTAACGTGTTTGCCAAGCAGAGAAGTGAGGGAAGGGCATGTGCACCACAGAGAACTGTGTAAGCCCAAGTCTTTGTGACTAACGGGGACGGTGCCTGCCAGATGCTGGGCAGCAGCGGGCAAGGAGTGGAGCAGCCCTCAGACAGGCAGCAGACGGCACAGAGACTTGGACGCCATGCTGGAGAGTGGGGAGTTTATTTTTGAAGACAGCAAGGAGACGCTGGCAATTCTAAGGGACATAGTCAGTTTCTGATTTTAGAAAGATCCTTCAGGTTGTCTATCAGAGAGCCCATTTGGAAGACTTCTGCAATCACTATAGTAGAGGAATTAAAGATCTAGATCTATTTTCCACATTGTATCAATCGACCACTTTCTGTCTCTTCTTCTGCCTTTTTTTACTTGCCCAGGTGTATATTCCTGTTCTGCCCAAGGGGTCTGGATGAACAAAGTCCTGGGGAAAAGCCTGCCTTCCTGCCTTCCAGGTACCTTACTCTCCAACTCCTAAACCCCAAAGTCTCCCACCTAAGGGTGCTCTGGTTGGTAATGGGAAGATGGAGGGTGGGGAGGAGCTGACACTTAGGTTGTTTTTAAGAGATGTCTTCCAAAGGCTAAAGGTCAGAGAAGCCCAGTTTCATACCTTTACCAACGGACCAGCCTCTATATTCCTCCCACTTTATCCAGCCAAAAGCCCTTCTGTCTTCTCTGCCAAGTTCTGCGCCTTTCCCACTAGGATTTTCATTCCACACACTTTGTGTGAGCACCTGCTTCTGTGCCAGGGAAATTGAGAAAGTGGGCGCCCTGTTCTCGAGCACTCGCCATGCTATCAAATATCTAACAACTACAGGACAAGTAAGAGGTTCTTCCAAAGAGCAAAGTATTCATCTTTCTGATTGCTGCCTTCCCCGTGGTTTACCCACCAACCCCACTTTAAAATGGGAAGAAAGTTTTATGGTAACAAGCATTGTCACTGTGCACATAGATTCTGGGGGTATTTGCTTGAGCATTTAAAGCATGAATGATTTGCATTGCAATCATAGCACACACATTCAAATCAACTTAAAAAATTATAGCCCCAAAATGCACACTGTAAGGGCAAACAACCCACAAAACAGTAAATGTAATATTTACAGCACAGTAATTTATGCTTCAAAAAAAGAAAAAGAGCAGTAATGAAATGATACAAGCAGTCAAGAAAATCTGAGGAATGGTGAAAAGTAGTGTCCGTCCTGATCCATCTGCACATTTGCACCAACAGCAGGAGCTTCACATTATGCTTGGGCACTGGGTGACATTTGCGTTTTATAGAATTAGAGTGTTGGGTAAACTGAGATAGCACATGATTATTAGTGGTACGTTTCAGTAACCCTCTCTATTCACTCAGTAGGCTTCTAGATGTTAGATCAGACACTAAAATGGAAAGTCTATGGCATCCTCTTTAAAAGTAAAGAATGTGCCAGCATTTAGGAGTCAGTTTGTGGCTATTGTAAGTGCTACTGAATCCCAGAGAAGGAAATAATTGTGCCTGGTTGTCCAGGAGTGCAGGGATGAGAACAGACTAGAACAACCTCACTTACGAGTTTCTGGGCCTAAGAAGGAACTTGTACAGAGGTGGAAGAAGGGCAAGTCAACCTCACCCACATTTGCTGATTCCCCTCATCTCAGCGGGGCTAGCCCAAGAGCAAACCCATGGACTCCAGGCAGGGAAGCCTGGAAGAGGAGGGCAATGGTGGAGTTGTGGCAGACTGCAAGAGCAAATCCTCATTTTGCTAACAGTCTATGTGAGCTAAAGAAAAGTAGAGGTGGACTCCTTGAGAAGGAAAAGATACACTGAGCTGGGAGTTAGGGGTTTCCTAACTATGATCTTTGTAAGTCATTGTACCTCCCCAGGGCAGGGATTCCATACCTCACAAGTGAGAGAGCAGGATCAGGAGACCTATGGCATCTCATCTTAATGGTCATCCCCCTCTATGTTTGTACAAAGCATCTTGTGTATAATGAATCATGAAATGCTTTTAACACTCATGCTCAGGAAAACCGTATTGTTATTGAACCAGGTCATAAATATCTGTACCTTCTCCTCTTACAATCCTGAGGTTTAACCAGGATGCATGCCAGGATAAAGAAAGCCATTTCATGGGGCATCATAAAGCTTACCCTTGCAAGGGGCCTGCTAAGCAAGTGTTATTTGCCCCCTTATTTTAGAAATTGGAAAACTGAGGATCAAAATGTTGTAATGATTTGTCCAGGGCTACCCCAGAGAGTTAGGGACTGAGCCGAAAGGTGAACCAAAGACTTTTTTTTTTTTTTTATTGTTGGGGATTCATCGAGGGTACAATAAACCAGGTTACACTGTTACATTGATTGCATTTGTCAGGTAAAGTCCCTCTTGCAATCGTGTCTTGCGCCCAAAAGGTGTGGCACACACCAAGGTGAACCAAAGACTTTTGGTGTCAACATATGCAATGCTTAGCTATTTTTCACTCTCGTCTTGTTCTACACCATTCTTCTGAACCCAGGATCCTAGACTATCACATCTTTATATTAAGGGCCCTCCTTCATTACTCATCATCTTCTAGAGCCCCAATTCTTGCTTCAGCACACCCAAAGCTAACATTTCAAGAAAACTCCTTTGTCCCAAGAATGACTGGGTAGGGAAAGGCAGAGGCCAATAAGAATGACCCCCTTTCAACCGGCTCTCCAACAGGCTTGTTGTACCATTCAGCCTCTTGAAAGAACACGAGAACATCAAGGAGAAAAATAGATTTTAGTGGAGAAATAAAGCTAGAGTCAGGAGAAACGGGTCCCACTTCTGGCTCCACCACTAAGAATTTTGAGTAAGGTACTTGCCTTCTCTGAACTTCCATTTGCCATCTATGAATTAACATATTCTCCAAGGTTTCTCTGGCTCTGATCTCCTGTGACCTCAGGTGTGCCATCGGCACCTTGATTGGAGAAAGGCAGCAATCAGCACTGGCTTTCTTATGACCATGGACTGAGGCACAGATGTGTCCCTCACCAGATGAGGGCCTTACAGCACCACATGAGCTATTAGGTAGGGCTGGCCATAGACCTGCCTGGAGATATCACCTCCTAGGCTGCTGCTCATAATCGGGAGACTGGCCTTTAACTTTGAAAGGCCAGGCCAGAGATTGCAAAGGCCAGCTTATATCTAGCCTGTGAAAAAGACAGATTGCCCCAAGATCACACAAGAAGCATTTAGTATCGGCAAAAAAAGGATCTGAAAAGCATTAGGTTGCCAAAACTGCCTGCTTAAAGATAACAAGGAAACGCTAATGTTTTATGGTCTGTAAAGGATTGCCAAAAGTGCCCAGGCCAAGCAGTGCGGCCTGGCTGTTTGCAACCAGCAGGAGGCCTACATTCACACCGGGCTTATACCCCTGATCCAAGCACCCTGCCTAGGAAGGGCCCACGTGAGCTTGTTCTGAGCCCGCAGGGGCTGGTACTGAAGACCCTCTGCTCATGGGCCAGAGGCATTTGGCAGCAGGAAGCTGGTGGTGCATGTGCATGCTGGGGCGCAGCTCGGTGGAATGAAGTTTGCTCAGACCTTTCTCCTCCCCCTGAAGGTACTACAGGGCTCCTGGGTGCAATGATGGGTGGCCCGATCAGGGCTCATGCATCATTGCTCATAGATTATGCCACCTTTCCCAACCTTGGTGCCCTGGGCCTGAATCCATGGGCATTGACTGGCAGCCTGAGTCCTTTAGGAAAGAGAAGAAAAGTCTGAGGGCCCATGACCATGATCTTACTAAGTAATGACACAGTGGGATAAAGGATAAACCAGTTGTTTTAGAAACTGGTTAAACCTTGCCATTCAATTTGATAGCCATGTCACCTTAGGCCAGTCCCTGAACCTTTGGAGAGTTTTTCTCACCTATAAATAGCAGCAGTCAGAGGAAATGAAATAAAAATTAAAGGTATTCAGAATGAGGAAGATCCTTGGAGATCATCTTGACCAACTGCCTCACTTGGCAGATCAAAAATTGAAATCCAGAGAGGGAAATTTATTGACACAGAGTAACACAGAAAATAGAACAGAAAAGCCAGGTCACCGCCTAGGTGTTTTGGTTTCTGCTCCAGTGTTTGCTGTGGCCTGCAGAGGATTTTCAAGTTCCTTCTACCTCACTGTGCTCATAGACAGGAAGAGAAAACTTTTAGAAGTTTTCTAAGAGCTTGCCATGTGGGTCCCTTCTGGGATGAGAAATACCCTTTCAGGGAAGAAAGGAAGAAGTGACCAAGGCCAGGGAGAAGCCTGGCTGAACATGGTCCAGGTCAAAAGTGGTCTTAGCTAGAGAAGGTTTAGGACGGAGAAGGCCCAAGCATGAAACAGTCCAGTCCGGAGATAGCCCCAGCTATAGAGGTGCCAGACTGGAGATGGGCTGCCCTGGAGAGATGGACCCAAAATAACCCCAGGCAGGGCTCTCCCAGGCTAGCTCAACGCAGTCAGGTTAGGGTCCCACTGTGGCATAATCTATAGTGGGTGAAATGTGAATTTCCTTTACTGACTTTTTCATATGGCTGACCTGACCAATCTCTATGTCCTGTCCCCACTGCCCCCTTCTCCTCACAGTGTGTGGTCAGCCTTCTCGCTCCCTGCCAAACCTGGTCAAGCGGATCATTGGTGGCCGCAATGCCGAGCCCGGCCTCTTCCCATGGCAGGCCCTGATAGTGGTGGAGGACACCTCGAGGGTGCCAAATGACAAGTGGTTTGGGAGTGGGGCCCTGCTCTCTGAGTCCTGGATCCTCACAGCAGCCCACGTGCTGCGCTCACAGCGGAGAGACAACACAGTGATTCCCGTTTCCAAGGATCACGTCACTGTCTACCTGGGCCTACATGATGTGCGGGACAAATCGGGGGCTGTCAACAGCTCAGCTGCCCGGGTAGTGCTGCACCCAGACTTCAACATCCAGAACTACAACCATGACATAGCCTTGGTGCAGCTGCAGGAGCCCGTGCCCCTGGGGCCCCACGTCATGCCCATCTGCCTGCCCAGGCTTGAGCCCGAAGGCCCAGCCCCCCACATGCTGGGCCTGGTAGCCGGCTGGGGCATCTCCAATCCCAACGTGACAGTGGATGAGATCATCAGCAGTGGCACGCGGACCCTGTCAGACGTCCTGCAGTATGTCAAGTTACCCGTGGTGCCACATGCTGAGTGCAAAACCAGCTATGAGTCCCGCTCGGGCAACTACAGCGTCACGGAGAACATGTTCTGTGCTGGCTACTACGAGGGTGGCAAGGACACCTGCCTTGGAGATAGTGGTGGGGCCTTCATCATCCTTGATGACTTGAGCCAGCACTGGGTGGCCCAAGGCTTGGTGTCCTGGGGGGGACCTGAAGAATGTGGCAGCAAGCAGGTGTATGGAGTCTACACAAAGGTCTCCAACTATGTGGACTGGGTGTGGGAGCAGATGGGCTCTCTACCCAGTCTGGGGGAGCTCCACGTGGAGCGGTGAGCTGACCTGCGTCCTCAGCGCCTGTCTACCCTGCCCCAGCCCGAGGGAGGCTACATACACACTTCCGACAGCACACTCCATGTTACCCACCAGGCCAAATAGGATGGACCAAGCTGACTTAGCAGTGAGCCCATCCTCCTGAGAGGCAGTGGTGTGGTGCAGGGAAAAGGCTCTAGGCAAGAGACCTGGGCCGCTGACCTTGTCCAAGTCCCTTCCCCTCTCTGGGCCTCAGTGTCCCCAGCAATCCATGGAGGGAGCTGGACTGACACCTTTTGGCCAACCCTGGCACTTGTCTTCTGGGCTGTGCCTTGCTTTGCCCCTGTGGCCTTCATTCACTCCTAACCATTTATCCAACCCATTGGTCTCATTATTGGTATAACTGAGCTTGGACCTTATTATCAGAAAAGGGTTCCTTACATTGAACTAAACCCCACATCTATATATTTTCCCAGCTATGCCTCTAGGAGGTTTGGGGAGACAAAGCCTGGAGGCCTCCTCTCCTAGCGTAACGCTTTGAAGCACTTTTGTCCCTTGGGTTTCTCTCCCCAAAGCTTCTTGCAGTCTAAGCCTTATCCCTTACTTTCCCTATTATAGGAATTTCAAAGGACAAAGAGAAAGTTGGGAAGGTTTGTGGTGATTGAGGTGAGTGGACTAGCAGTAGGAGGCCCCCTAAACCCCTTAACTTCCTACTGTTGTTTGTTGACTCCAAACACACCATTTGGGTCCATATGCCACTCTGGAATACCAGCTGACACCACAGGGTATCCAATCTGCTACTCAAACAAGCACAAAGCAACTTTTCAGCCTTGGAATAGTCATCTGAAAAGTCTACCTGCACTCCAGCCCCGGAAGAGAAGACTTAGGTGATTACTTGGAAAAAGAGAAGACCCGCACTGTGTCCTGCAGTGCTTTGGGATAGAAAGAAGAAAAGGTGAACTTGGGACATAAGGAGTCACCCAAATCCTGTTGGGTGGCCCAGCATCCCTAGAGCCTGGAGAATCCACTCAGCCAGATGTGCAGAGGGTTCCACTTTTTTGTTTTCCAGGTAACAGAAGTTACGGCAAGCAGAGGATCACCCATGACAGGCAACGAAAAGAGATGGAGGGTCAAGTCCTGGGTCTACCCCCAGTTCTTCCCCTAGTTGGCTGTATAACCTTTGGCTAATCATTTTCCTCCTCTGAGCCTCAGTGTCCCCATCAATAACATGAAGATCTGGGGACCCTCAAGCACTCAGAGCTGGCCTGCTTGCCTGGAGCTTCGCCCTGGCTCTCACGGGTTTGAAGGCACTCACTCCTTCCCAGGAAGTGCTCTCCCTCCAGAATCTCCATCAGAGAAAGGCAGCCAGGGAACCCTGGGAGAGGAATTCCAAGAGAATGGGAAGTGTCCACTTTCCAATTGGTTCATCAGAACACACTCCTATGTCTATGAATGGCACGTATAAGGATGCTATATTTTGTATACTTTATATCATGTGCTTCACACTCTGTAAGGGGCCTCTGCACTCTGTTTCTCCTGCCAGGGGTCTGACGTGGAAATAAACCCTCTGTGGATAACCAACAGCTTTGGTTTGGGTGTTTTCTTATTGTTGTTGAATTATGTTTATTTTGACTTTCTAGGAAAGAAACATAAGCTCCCTCATTAAGCCAAAATCTCCCTTGCTACAGAAAAAGTACACCTTTTGGAACCCAGACATCATGCAAGAAGAGGTAATGAGGAAAGGAGTTGGTGTACTGCTGTCTCCTTCTCAGAGGCTGCAGGCTACTTCATTTATGTGCTGCTAGTTAAGTTCTTGATATCAAACTAGCCTGCAGATGAGGTTGTGTGCACAACCCTCTCATAAGCAGAGGAGTTAAATATAAGAGGAGCAGAGATTGAAGTATCTTGGGAACTTAAAGCAGAGAGAGATTCATATAGCTAGAGGGTACTGGCATAGCTTTGCAGAGGCTTCAAAGGATGCCCAGGGAAGGGGCAGCGTGGACAAAGGTGTGGAAGCAGGGAGGCAGGCCAGGATTGGGGTGCGAGCAGCTGGCAGAGCTAGAGTGTGAGCGGTCTTAAGAGTCATTCTTTGTTTGGACTCTGTCCTGGAACCAGTGATTCTCTGAGTTTAGGAGATAGAGATAGATAGATAGATAGATAGATAGATAGATAGATAGATAGATAGATAGATAGATAGATAGATAGATAATTGATGACTAGATAGATAGATAATAGATGATAGATGAAGATAGAGAGAGAGATCGATCAATCAGAAGCACTTGGGGAGATTTGTTAAAAATGCCAATTGCTGCAGCTTCCCCCACTGGAGATTCTAAATACAGCAGAGCTGAGGGCAGGCAGCTTCAGTGTGGAGGAGGGGGAGGTCAGGGCTGAGTGAGGGAGGGCAGTTGTGAAGCTGCTACCAGTTATAAAGCCCTGGTGAGAGGTGGTCAAGACACACCAGCCCTAGGGCTATCACAGTGCAGATATGGAGCATTTAGATGCACTTAAATGATGTATTAGACAAGGCTTGGCTGATAAGCAACTCTCAAAATGTGCAAGCATGGGGGTGCCTGGGTGGCAGAGCTAACCCGAGAGTGAGGCTGCCATGGGTATACTCTGATTTGTCTTTGTTTTTTGGTTTGTATCCTAATGAAAATGTCATGCTTTTCACATGATTGAGAATCAAAAGCATAAATTATGCATTACATTTTATATGTTGCTGGCTTCAAGGACCATTGAGCCTTTTGTTCCATTATATTTGTGATTTTCATTTTCTTTTAGATATTTGAACTTTATATTGTGACATATTCAGACCCTGGGATGTCTTGAGTTACATGGAGAACATACTGTGGCATGGAGTTAGGAGTGTTTCTACAAGTGATTTGCCACCAGCTTAGTGGCAGATTGAACACAGCGGGGCGGAGAAAAGGAAGGTGGTTGGTACAGACATGAACAGATACCTGGAATAACAAAGGGGAGGAGGTGAGGAGGGCTCGGTTTGCTGTGTTTGAAGAGTTGATGAGCAGTCTAGCTGGAATTGTAAGTAGACCCCAAAGAAGAGTGAATTTCAGAGGACAGGGCAGATTTAAAAGCACTGATTTGAAATTCATCAGCATGAGATAGCATGGCAAGAGATGTTATCAACTACTGGCCATTGGCAGACAAGAAAAAAGGACCAAGGGCTGAATAAGGGAAACACCAGCATGGAAGGCATGAAGAAAAGAGAGGCCCCAAGAAATATATAGACTAAAAAAAAAAAGTCCAATACTGCTTGAAAGTACAGTTGAATACTTCCTGGATGGAAGTGCCCAGAACAGGGGCTGAGTCTCGCTGTCTCTGAGGGAGTGCAGAGGCAGCAGGCTCCGTGCTTGTGTTAAAAGTCTCTAACACCTGTCTCTCCCTCCTCCCTCAGGATCCCCTCCTTTCTTTGCAGCCCCATTCTCCACAGGAAGGGTTTTTAGCTCTTTCCTGAGATGCAAGACCCTGCTCTTGCATCCTCCCTTCCTTATGGTAGAAATGATATGTTCAGTCCTCCAGGTTTGGGTTCTTTGAAATCTACAAATGTTTATTCTTACCACAAAGCCTGACTCTTCAAATGAAAGTCTGCATTTCCAGACTTGGTCTCTATGTTGCTTTATCAAAAGTCAATGCCATCCATTCTTTAGTGCTTAGTAACTACCAAGCAAGGAAAATTCCAAGGGATGAAAAATGCATCAGATAAAATTTCAGAAACAGTAACTTCCTGTGTACATAAACATCACTGCTAAAGTTTCATTTATGGCCCTGAGCCATTCTGTCTCCATCTAGGATCGCAGGTCTATTAAATATTCAGATGGTCTGGCTCAGCTCCTGTAGCTCAGTGGTTAGGGTGCTGGCCATGTACACAGGGGCTGGCAGGTTCAAACCGGCCCTGGGCTACTAAAAACAGCAATGACAACTACACCGGTGCCAGTAACTAGTCCAATCTTGGAAACAATTTTAGAATTCTTTTTCTGGAATGGCCATTGAGAGCTGTTGTCATTGTCATATTACCTTGGATGTCCTGAATGTCACCAAAATATCTTTCAATATTTCCTTTATCTTCGGGTGAAGAAAAAAGTCATTGGGGGCCATATCAGATGAGTAGGAGGATTTTCCAACACAGTTATATATATATATATATATATATATATATATATTTTTTTTTTTTTTTTTTTTTTTTAAAGATAAACCAATGTGCACAGTTAGATTTTTGCTGGCTAAAAACTCCTTCACAGGCAGTGCCGTGTGAACTGGTGCATTGTTGTGATTCAAGAGCCATGAGTTGTGGGTAAAAAGTTCAGGTAGTTTCATCTAACATTTTATATAGCTTTTTTAGCACTTCCAAATAGTAAACTTGGTTAACTTTTTGTCCAGTTGGTACAAATTCATAATTAATAATCCCTCTTATATCAAAAAAGCTTAGCAACATAGTTTTGACTCTTGATTTGGGCTGACGGAATTTTGAGGGTCATGGAAAATTGGCTGACTTCCATTGTACACTTTGGTGCTTTGTTTTAGGGTCATATTGGTACACTCATGTTTCATTACCAGTGATAAAATAATCAAAAACATCATCTTTCCTCCAAAATGTCTTGGCAAACTTTGACTCTCCTTTGCTTTTGTTCATTAGGGAGCTCGTTTGGGACTGCTTTTTGCACACACTTTTCTCACATCAAGATTTTCACTTAATATTTTCCTAACCATTTATTTCTCTATCAATGTTTACTTGATCTGCTATGCTTCTGAGAGTCAGCCAAAGATATTTTGGCACAAAATTTAGCAATTTTTTGCAATGTTTTTGTCAATTCTGCTCATTAATGGCCACTCTGACCTCTCTTCATCAGTAACACTTTCTCTCCCCTCGGAAAAGCTTTTCATCCATTTGCACACTGCCATTTTCTTTATTGCATTATCTCCAGAATCTTGCAGTAACGGGTCCCTGATTTCACTTTCACTCTTGCCAAGTTTTGCTAAGTTTAATAAGCAATTTACAAATGTTTGTTCCTTCCTCTAATTCAAGCTCCAACATTCTCCCAAGGGCACACAAAAGCACACAACAACAATAATGAACACCACTCAGCAAGTCACCATCACACATCAGCAGAACACAGCTGTGAGGTTCTGATGGACTAAGGTTATAGAACTTTACTGAGTCATTTTTAAAGTGCTGCCAACATAGGCACTTGATGACAAGTTCGTGAACTTGATTGTCTGATCTCATAAATAGCTTAAGGAGGAAGAAGAGGGAAAGAGAAAGGGCAGGGAGAGAAAGAGAATTTATACACTCACATAACTGAAACAATCATACAAAAAAGTTTTGGATGTGATTAGGTGAAAGGGCTCAATTGTCAGGAAATAATCTCTCCTGCTTGTTTCACCTCTCATCTTTCAGCTCTGCTTTCCTCTGTGTCAATAGGTAGCAATATTCTCAAAAGACTCTCCAAGAAGTGACTGATGGCAGATCTTGGCTTGTAGCTAACAGGTTGGCAACGTGAGCAGAGAATGAATTTTGACTTTTTTTCATCTGATATGTTTAGCGAATTCCTCAAATTAGGCTTTCATTGGTATGGCCAAGGTTACATAACCATCTCTGAGCAATTGCTATGACCAGGGGGTATGTGGTTTGGGTCATTCACATTCCTATCCATGAGTCCAGAGGTGAGGTCTTTCCAACTCTGGCTACATAGACTAAGGATGGGAAAGTGCAGACCACAAAGAAAAATTTGGGTGCTCTTATCAGAAGGGGCAAAAGATGCTAGAAGATCAAAATTAACACAATGGTGCCAAAAGGGTGATGAGCTGGTAGCTCTGGCAATGGGCAAGATGGAACCCAGAGTGTGACCTGTCCCTCCCTACCTTGGCTGCAGTGTGTGGGCTCCCCAAGTTCTCCCGGAAGCTGATGGCCAGGATCTTCAATGGACGCCCGGCCCAGAAAGGCACCACTCCCTGGATTGCTATGCTGTCACAGCCGAATGGTCAGCCCTTCTGTGGGGGCTCCCTGCTAGGTAAGAAGGGAGTAGGAAGATGGAAGCTAAGGCACCAAGCCCTCTTCCTGAATACTGACAAGGTTTCTTCATTGGGAATCACTGTCCACACTAGTTCTAGGGCCCAGCAGTACAGAGAGAGTAGTAGAGAGAATCCTTAACTGGAGCCAGGAGACATGAATCCTGATCAATCTCTGGCACTGGGAAGGTCTAAGTTGGACAGTCAGACTCTGCATCTACATGGGGCTCAAATGCAGGGAGTTCTAAGGGATTCAGGATCAGAGTGAATCAAGAAACTCACTCCTGGGGAGTCGGGAGGGTAGATTTACAAAGGCCTTGAATGCTGTGTTTAGGAATTTAGATCTTACCTGAATGCTTCTGTAGGTTGTTTTATAAGCAGGTTCCAGAAAGTTCTCTCCAGTGGCATCATGGTTCAAAAGGAGAGTTCAGTGAGAGGTCTATTACAGTAGTGCAGAGAGAAAT
The DNA here is from genome assembly GCF_027406575.1 of Nycticebus coucang. Classification (NCBI taxonomy): domain Eukaryota; kingdom Metazoa; phylum Chordata; class Mammalia; order Primates; family Lorisidae; genus Nycticebus; species Nycticebus coucang. Next base: position 86,713,301 of record NC_069795.1, read on the forward strand.
CTTTAGCCTTTAAATAAGAACAGGGCATGAGGGATGGAAATAAGAAGGTGGATCCAAAAGCATGAGGAAATTGGATTGTCACCTGTGTATGGGTGGAATCTGGGTGGGAGTGGGAGCAAGGGTGGAAAAGGCAGAGCTGGCTGGCTGGCTCTGCCATGGTTGGTCCAGATGCTCTACGTCTGCTCCAGCTTTGACATTGTGAGAAACACTAATAGCAAATCTAGAGTCCAAGGCCAGTTCTGGGTATGTTCCCACCACCAAGCAAGAAGGTCCACTTCTATGCAGGGCAGCTCCCAGCCCTGCCCTCCTCCAGACTGGAGCCAGCAGTGGATACCTGCCAGAAGGCAACATGCTGGGGGAGGCACCAGGCCTGGGCTAAAGCTGCAGGTGGGGTCCAGGGGATGTGTGAAGTCCCCCTTTGCATAAAATTGATGCTTGTATTCCCACAAGCTCAAGGGTGAACAGTCTCGCTTGATGAGGCCTCTCAAAGAGGCAAGAGAGCAAGTAAAGTGTGAAATGGAGGGAGGGATGGCCAGACAGGGCTGGACACAGTCCACTGTGGAGCGGGGCAGGTGTCACAACTGAGAGGAAAAGGAAGGGAGATAAGAAGAGGGACAGTTAGATGGTCAAGGACAGAAAGACAGACAGAATACTATGAGAGAGACCTAGAATTTAAGAGTGGGCATTGAAGAGAAAATAAGAGCAAAATGAAAGGGAGCAATTTAAGGGGAGGAGAGACCTGTGGGCAGGAGATGGCCAAAGAGGAGAAGCTGGGACAGACAGAAGGGGAGAGAGCAACCAAGTGAGGATACAGAGAAAAACCGAGATGCTGAGGCTGTGCAGCTGGCAGGGAGGACGGAGGGGAGGCTCTGCCACACCAGACAGCACCAAAGAGGGAAATGGAAGAGAAGGATTGTGGGCCCTGCTCTTTGGCAGGCTCTCCTAACCTGGGTACCTCAGCCCGCCTGATCCACCTAGAAAATCTGGCCAATAATAGCCCCTGGCCAGATTTCCCTCTATCAAAAATGATTCAGGGGAAAGAGAGTGGCCTAAGTGGCGCTCTGTCCAGAACCCAGAAGCCAGAGCATATAGCGACAGCCAAGAGGACCGAGTGGAGCCTGGAACCTGGAGAATTCAAATTATTCAAGCCCTACTCCTTGAGCCACAGGTGCCACCTTACTGATCAGTGCTTCTTAAAACTTTAATGTCCATATGACATTAGAAAGTATCTCTGCCTTTGACTCTGAACATCATCTTTGACCTGATGTCCCTCCAACCCCCACCAAGTTTTAGAGCTTTCCTTTTTTCTTGGGTCATCCTGGTATGCCTCTGTGCTCAGATACACATGGGCTTGTCATTTGCTCCAGCCAAAGAACACATGGCAGGCTGACCCTGCATTAAACAAAGGGCAGGGGACAGGCACCTGTCCATCCAGGGGAATGGGATCTCGGGAGACGTGAGGGCTGCGCTGCCACTAACCTGCTGGCTGCCCTTGACATCCTGCTTTTCTTCGGGCCTTAGAATCTATCAAATGCGAGTTTTGCATCAGAGCAGGGATTCTCAGTCCTGCCAGTAGAATTTACTCAAGGGAATGTTTAAAAGATGAAAGGGTCTGGATACAGGCCTAGAAACCGGCTTTCACTTTTTTAATTCTCCAGGTTATTCTAATTTGCAGCCAGTGTAGCTAGCTACTGACCATTACTGACCAGTGCCTTTTTTTTTTGGTGGTGGTGGTGGGGGGGGTGTTACAGTTTTTGGCTGGGGGTAGGTTTGAACCTACCACCTCAGGTATATGGGGCTGGTGCCCTACTCCTTGAGCCACAGATGCCGCCCTACTGATCAGAGCTTTTTAAAATTTTAAAGTCCATATGAATTAGTTGGGGATTGTATTAAAACACAGATCCTTTAATAAATTGTGGTATACGTACACCATGGAATATTATGCAGCCTTAAAGAAAGATGGAGACTTTACCTCTTTCATGTTTACATGGATGGAGCTGGAACATATTCTTCTTAGTGAAGTATCTCAAGAATGGAAGAAAAAGTATCCAATGTACTCAGCCCTACTATGAAACTGATTTATGGCTTTCACATGAAAGCTATAACCCAGTTACAACCTAAGAACAGGGGGAAGGGGGAAAGGGAGGGGAGGGGGTGGGAAGTGGGAAGAGGAAGGGTGATTGGAGGGATTACACCTGCGGTGCATCTTACAAGGGTATATGTGAAACTTAGTAAATGTAGAATATAAATGTCTTAACACAATAACTAAGAAAAATGCCAGGAAGGCTATGTTAACCAGTGTGATGAAAATGTGTCAAACGGTCTATAAAACCAGTGTGTGGTGCCCCATGATCGCATTAATGTACACAGCTATAATTTAATAATAATAAAAAAAAAAACACAGATCCTTGATTCAGAAAATGGAAAGTGGGGCCTGAAAGTCTGTTTCTAAGATATTCTCAGTGATACTGGTCTGCTGATACTTTGAGAAGCAAGGCCTCAGGGGCAGCCCGTGAGCACAGGATATGCCCACCTTGAGCTATCTGATGCTTAACAACAACATGGGTTTAAGCCAAGATCCCTGAAATCCTCTCTAAAATGTTCAGTCTTGGCCTGAGTTGGAATAGGCAGTTGAAATCACAGCATTAACTCTTCACCTTCAGATTGGGATCATGTAAGCCTCTGGGCAGGGGGCTGTGAAATACAGTGGAGTAGGCTGTGACCATTTGCTGGGTCTGGAAGGGTACCCTGGGGCAGTCTGAGGGTCTTCAGTTCCACACAGTGGGAGGCAGGGCTGGGCAGTGCCGAGCAGTGTATGCATGTGGTCCCTTCTCCAGGCACCAGCTGGATTGTGACAGCAGCTCATTGCCTCCACTACTCGCCCGATCCAGAGGACCCAACCTTGCACAACACAGACTTGCTCAGCCCTTACGACTTTCAAATCATCATGGGTGAGTGAGAGGCAAACTGATTCCTGAAACCAGTTACATTTAGGGAACTGGGTGACGCTCACTGCCATTCTCCAAGGCACATCCCCTTGCTTGGTTGCTCACTCATTCATCAGTGCAGGACACCTGGGATGAAGGTCCAAGAACCTGAGTCCAAATCCAAGGCTGTGGTGACCATGAGCAAGTCACTGAAGGTAAGCTTCAGTTTTCACAAGGGTAAAATGAGGAGCCCAGTCTAAGGGATTTCTGAAGACCCTTCTGGCTTCTGAGACTCCATGGTTTCAGGTGGATCATTCATATCCAATCCAGACTCCCCTCTCCTTTATAAATTCAAGACCACCAACTGATTAAACTCAGCTCAACACATATTCGCCTACTGACACTATTCCAGGATCTAAGGACACAGTATAATTCAGACCTAGCTCCTGCCCACAGGGAGCTTATGGTCTAATAAAGGAGTAATATACGAGCACAGACATCTCCAATAGAAGGTAGGAAGTAGTGAGCTCTGTAGCAGTGGAACAGATAAAGGAGCTCATAGGGAAAAGAGTTCTAATGAAGAATCTCATAGCTTTATGGAAGAAGCAATGTGTGACCCAGGCACCAAGGGTGATTCTATGGATTGAACATGTGGCAACAGGCCTAAGAAATAGCATTAGGAGGTAATGGGATCAGCTCATGAAGTCAGACAGCTCATGAGAATACCTGGGCAATAGCAAGTAGGGTGGGACGGCTGGGAAAATGAAAGGGTTTAGGCTGGAAGCCTGGGCTGGGTGGGACGCAAAGGGGGCTGACAGAAAACAAGGGGGGACCTTCTCCTCCATTGTTTCCATATCTCTTGCGCCTTCTTCTTACCCAGGCAAGCACTGGAGAATCCGATCGGATGAAAGTGAACAACATCTCAGGGTCAAACGTGTCATCCTCCATCCACTGTATAACCCCCAGACGTTTGAGAATGATGTGGCTCTGGTGGAGCTCTTGGACAGTCCAGCACTGAATCCCTTTGTGATGCCCATCTGTCTGCCCGAGGGGGACCCACAGGAAGGTACCCTCTCCCACCCAATCCCGCCTTTGCAGAGCAGCTGATGCCTGGCAGGCAGCTCTTCCCCGTGGCTGGGGGAAGCCCTGGTGCCAGCTGGGTCAGCTGACAGTGTCTGCACGGCTCACAGCTGCCTCCCCACAAACAGCCATGTCAGAACCGGTCTCACAGCAGCAGAAGCAGTGGGAAGCACCTAGTGAATAGGCCGGCCGAAGGTCCAGATGGGAAAACAAAACCTGGACTGCTTGTCATAGCAGGAAGAATTTTATACAGGGCACTGGAGGACTGGATAAATGAGAGGGGAAAGCTGAGATGTTGGAGAGAGTGCTGTCAGGAAGCCACCAACCCCGGAGCTGAGGAAACAGAGGGAAGAGCCTGGAGTTACAGAAGCTAGAAGCTTAGAAAAGGGGCTCTAGGAAGCCAGGACTTTAGCTGATGTGCTAAGGAAAACACCTGGAACCAGCTGCCACTACTAGGATGAAAAGACATTACCAGGGGATGCCAATGGTCACATCCATTCTTCCAGTGTCCCTGAAAGTGACCCCTAGCAAAGCAAAGCTGCCGTTTCAGGGCCTCATCAAGCAGAGTATGGCAGGGTGGGGCTAGAGCTGAGGACAAAGGCTTAATAACCACCAGGGCTCAAACCCTATTGCTGTCATTTCCCATTTGGGTGATTTTTGTTGTTGTTGTTGTTATTGTTGTTGCAGTTTGGCCGGGGCCAAGTTCGAACCCACCACCCTCGGTATATGGGGCCAGCGCCCTACTCACTGAGCCACAGGCGCCACCCCCCAGTTGGGTGATTTTAAAGAAGTTACTTAACCTCATTAAGCCTCAATCCCCTTACCTCATTAAGCCTCAATCCCCGAGGTAATATCCCATGGAAGGCGGTGGTATTTAAGTGAGATAATGCACTCAAACCTATCCAACCTAGAGGAAGAGTCCATCACACACCAGTTGGCTTTCCTTCATCCTGAATTCACTGGGGCTATATCATAGGTCACTTCCATTAGCTCAAAGATTTTTTTTTTTAAATGGCTGAGATGGGGGCAGTACCTGTGGCTCAAAAGAGTAGGGCACTGGCCCCATATAATGGAGGTAGCGGGTTCAAACCCGGCCCCAGCCAAAAACTGCAAAAAAAAAAAAAAAAAAAGGCTGAGACGGAACCTTGAGGAGTATTTAGGGAAACCGAGCCAACAGGGAAGGCACAGTTACCACATATGGCCTCACTGGGTGCCATGTCCCTGCCACATCCCTCCCATGTTCAGCTGCTTTAGATGTATTAACTTACTACTCATGAAAGCCTTGCCAAGGTGGCACTGTAGCCTCATTTCACAGATGAGAAAACTGAGGCTCAGCAAGGTGAAATGACTTGCCTAGGGTACAGCTTATATGAAGCAGATCTGGGGCTACAGTGCAAATTTTCTGCCTTTAGAGCCATGCTGTTGTCACCATTCAGCTTCTTTTCCAAATAAGAAGAAAATAATTCTTCTGTCGGTGCTCAAGCCATTTCCACGTTGCACCCAGACTGGCCAGCTTCACAGACGTGGAAAATACCAGAACTGGGTTTTAGAAAACACTGAGTTCGATATCTTGAGAAAAGGGAAACTGGGGCTTAAAAGGGGAGGAGGGGGGCTTGCTGAGGGTAGCACAGCCTGGTGTTGAGTGGGCTGGGCTTTCTATTTATTCACTGTTATTGGTTGAGTGCCTACTATGTGCCAGCATTGTGACGGGCATGGGGATGCAGCAGTGAATGAGATAGAAAAGATTGCTGCTCCCACAGAGCCGAGGTTCATGCTAGTCGGGGTGGGAGAGAGTAGACAACTAACAAGTAAACCAGGTAGTGTGTGTCCCCAGATCTGCTGCAGGTGACCTCCAGCCCAGCAGCCTTTCCTGTCTCCCTCCCACCATGCTACCTTCCACCCCAGAGAAAGGACATGGGGCTGCAAGATACAACCCTCTGAAAAATCCCCAAACAGCTTCTCTGTTCTCACCTCTTACCTCCAGGAGCCATCGTCATTGTCAGTGGCTGGGGGAAGCAGTTTTTGCAAAGATTCCCAGAGACCCTGATGGAGGTAATGACCATTTTATACCCTACAGACAGTGACACCTGCCCTGGGTCTTTCTGCCCCACATTGCCCCCTCAGGGATCTGGAGGCTTGGACAGGGGTTGTTAAGAGAGATGCCAAGGGGCCCAGACTCACCTGCAAAGTTCACTAAGACTTTGAACCCCAGAAATCTTGATTCATTTGTTCTATCTGTCATGAGCTCTAGTCTCTGAACACTGTTCAGTGTTCCTAGTAGGTTATTAAATGTTTGCTTCTGGAAATTCTCCCAGAAAACTGCAGGTTTAGATACCTCAAAGGGTCATCCATAATCCATCTGTGTACCATGAGGACTACATACCAAATTAGCCAAGAATGAGCCAGGCTCTTGAAAACTGTAGTCCCTGCAGTAATAAACTTGACTATTGCGTTCAGAAGTTCCTATCATTTCAGAAAAGAACACTGAACTAGGAGTAAGGAGCCATGGCTCCAAGTCCTGGCTCCTACTAACATGCTGGGTGATCAGGAACAAGTCATTTTGCCTCTTCAGACCATAGGCTCCCATTTCCAACTGCAAAGCTAACGACAGCACTAGATGTCCGCTGAGAGCTGCCTGGCACTGCCGTCACCAGGTTCTGTGACTGAAAACAATAGTTCCTAAATCCTTCAACATAACAGTATTTTAACATGCATTAAAGTTTTGGATTTTCAGCAGCCATGCACCCCTTCAGTCATTAACTCTCAGGAGCGTATTTGGTGCCTCCTGTGTGCTAGGCATGGTCCTAGCTACTATCGGTGCTGGGAGGAAAAAGGCCAGATCTGGTCCCTGGCCCCCTTGGGCTTACAGTCAAGTGGGATGGACAGAAAGTAGTTATGGATGCGGATGTGATAAAGGTGATGAGGGAGAAGTGTGGCATGTTCCAGAAGATACAACATGGGGCCTGACCTCATCTTGGGGGTTCAGGAGGGCTTCCCAAAGGAAGTGACACTACTTGAAATTATACTTGAACAGTGAATAAAGGTTAATGAGGTACTCGATGTTTGCTGAGAGGTTGTCATGATCACTCTGCCCTGGCTTCTTCTCTCCACATGTCCAGGGAAGGCCACAGCCCATGAGGAATCTGACAGCCTCTGGTTCCCCCGCCCCAGGAAGGGGAATATGACCCATTCAGTTTGTAGTTTGGCTGAATGAGACTCATATGTTTCCCCTTTCTACTCTAGAAATGTACTCCAACATTTACGCCCATGCGGAATCAAGGACAATAATAATCATCAGACCTTGTTTTTATGTATCAATATATTGCCTCAATTAGAAAAAATATTTCCTGAATACCTACTGTGCACCAGTTATGTAAGACAGGACCAGCTAAGACACAGAGCCCATGTCTAAAGAAGCTTGTGCTATAGAGAGGGAGGGCGTAAGTAATCACTTGCCACAAAGCAGGCATGATAACGCCCAAAGCACCTAATATTTATACATAGTTTGTAGTTTATAAAGCACCTGCTCATTCATTCCCCCTTTGAACAGTGATCAGTGATTAGCATGTTAGTAATACGTCATCAGATACTGTGATTTCCATTTTCAGACAAGGAAACAGAGCCTCAGAGGTCTGAAAAACAGTGATTAAGCTATATGCCTCAGGCTTCATAATAGAGGTGGGTAAAAGAAAACTGAGAGTGGTTTTTGTATACGTATTTGAAATAACACATCTCCTAGGCAGGTATTATTATCTCTATTTTTCAGATAAGAGTGCCAAGGTCCAGAGAAGGCAGGTTACTTGCCCAAATGCATATAGCTGAGTTCTTAATAGCTGAGACTTCCCCAGAACATGGGTCTCCTGATTCCCTATTCAGTTGTCCCTTCACCTGTACCATAGGGCAGGGATTAAGTCTAAAGTAGACCGAGGCATCGTCTGGATCTGGAGAGGGGAAAGCCAGCTCCAGGGATGTCAGGACAGCAAGGGCTCCTCAGCCCCAAGGAGGACAATAACAGCCTTGTGTTCCAGATTGAAATCCCGATTGTTGACCACTACACCTGCCAAGAGGCCTATGCCCCACTGAAGAAAAAAGTGACCAGGGACATGATCTGTGCGGGGGAGAAGGAAGGTGAGTTATGGGACTGGCACGCAACAGGGGCAAGGCCACTCAGGAAGGGCTGGATGCCTGCCTCCCAACCAGGTAGGCAGCCGGGGTGTATGGGGCAGGGCAGGGGGGGCAGTGAAGTGGGACAGAGAAGGTGGTCGGGGAGGGATTCCCTTGGAGAAGATGCATCAGAGAGAAGAGTTATAAGGAATGTCCATCATTGCCTTCTCAAGTCCAGTGCTTCCCCTCTGAAACACAAGAGACCTGATATCACTCTGAGCTCCTAGGAGGTGGACCTAGCTCCCCAAGAAGCCCAGGTTTGCGTCAAACGGTCTGCTGCGCCCTCTAGTGTCCAATCCTCTAAACTACAAGTTCAACGTGGGAGAAGGGGGTCTTCTTAGAGATTTGGGTTGGGGAAGGGCCTTTTTACTTCAATCTGCATCTCTTTTTCCTCTAGGGGGGAAGGATGCCTGTGCGGGCGACTCTGGAGGCCCCATGGTGACCCTGGATAGAGAAAGAGGCCAGTGGTATCTGGTGGGCACAGTGTCCTGGGGCGTGGACTGTGGGAAGAAAGACCGCTATGGAGTATATTCCTACATCCACCATCATAAGGGCTGGATCCAGAGCGTCACCGGCGTGAGAAACTGAATTCCCATTCCTCAGCCCCAGCACCTCCTGTGGGTCGGTCAGCAGCAGGATAATTACCTGAAGCCACCTGCCATCCCTCCTTTGCCCCCTGCCTTTCACCTCCCTCATTTAGTCCACCCATTACTGGGCAGTAGAGGGCACCTCTGCCCCCTTTCACTCTTAGAGAGACAGAGCGGCAGTGGTCAGAGCACAGAGTCAAATCCAGGCACTATCACTGACCAGCTTTGCAGTGCTGGGCAAGCGACTTCACCTCTTCCAACCTCAGTTTCTTCATCCGTAAAATGGAAATGGCATACTGTACCTACCTCACAAAAGTCTTATGAGGATGCAATTAATTACTAGATCCACAGTGCATAGCGTAAATTAATTGTTTGATAAACAAGATGTAGCAGAAAGTCACCATGTCTACCAGGTAGGCGGAGTTCTCTTACAAACCCCTGGCTGGGTTTAGAGGGCTGATTAGGGGTGCATCTCGCCCTTGAGCAACTCATTCCTCTGCCCCCAGATGGTCTATGCCTCTTGCTGTCATGCAGCTTTCCCAGCTCCAATCCACCTTCCCTTAGAAAGAAGTAAAACAGACAAGCTTCTTTGCCCCGTGGCATGTCCCCAGCAGCATTCCTAGGAACATGAGCTAGCTATGAAACCAGAGAGAGCCGGGAGAGTAGGGGCAACCAGGAGCCTGGACAGGAGGGCTAGGAGGGCAGACACCTAGTTCTGGAACTAGCTCTGCCCCCAGCTCCCAGTATCACCCTATACAAGTCCTTTCCCCTCATCTTAAAAGGCCCTCCTAGTTATGATAATCTAAGATATAGTAAAGCCATATTCTTACCTGATGATTTAAAGCTGTAACAAAAAGGCAAAAATTACATCAGATTCCAAAGGGCCTTGATACAGACAAGATGCTGCTGCTGCTCCCACAACACCCACTCCCACCTACCAAGGTTCCCAAGGACGTGGCCCAAGAAAAGGGCTAGCCAAGGGCCACTATTTCCCCACTATTAAGCAGAGCACCCTTCTTCCTTTCCTGGGAGCCCAGGCTGCACAAGCTGGGCCCTGGTGGGTTAGACCTCACTCCCCTGCACTCTCCCTGTGTCCACAGCTGACCCCAAGCAGCCATTCCCCCCACTCCTCACCCCTGTGCCCGGTTAGAAACTTCCTAGCCCTGCAAAGTCACAAATATTTCCCAGGAAGAATGCCTTCCCTATCCTCTCTCAAGAAGCTTCTAGAGATCTTATCCCCTCCACAGTTATAAGATATAACCCCCCAAGGGCTCAGAAGTTCCTGTTTTCTGTTCTATCACAATTGGTCTTCATGGGGGATTTTAGCTCTTGACTTTATGCAGCTGCTGGAGTCATTCTGGATCTCCTGCTAAATGAGGAAAATAATGAAAAATGAGAACATGTGGGCATTAAGCGCCATTGAACACTCAGGGACAAGTTACAGCCTGCTTCCAGTTGTGTGAGCAAGTTGTTCTACCTCTCCATGCCCTGCAATTTATTCTATAAAGACAAGATGGCAGTGGGACCCAACTCTATCAGATACCAGTTGAGCAAGCTGGAGCTCTATTTTAAATGCCAAAGAATTGTGATGCTAAGTTTCGGAATTAACCCAAGGAATTCCAACATACCACACCATTGCCAGCCCTGCCTGGACACCATTGCCCAGCCCTGCTGCGCTGACTGCTATGGGGGCTGCCACGTGAGAAGAGTATCATTCATGCCTTCCAGGAGTTCCGAGTGGGAGGTGTGACTCATACATAAGTGACTACTGTCTTATAGAATGAATCCCACCAAGTGAAATGTTTTGGGGAGGCAAACCTCCATTCAGGTACAGAGGTGTTGGGGGAGACAATACCAGGAAGGCTTCCTGGAGGAGATGGTGTTAAAGCAAAGCCTTAAGGAAGGTGGGCATTTCCACAGGCAAGACAGAGGGATGCCTTCCAGATGGAGGGAGAACAAGAGTCAGTGTTCACTTAAGTTTTTCTCAGATTATACCAGCTCCTCTCACAAAAATGAGGGCAAGTAGATTGGTGTTCCGGGATCAGAACCAACACCTTAACGAGCCCTCCTTAAAAGGAGACTTGAAACAGCCTAACGATTTGTGTATGGATAATGTCTTCCTCCTTGTTCTGCAATCATTTATTAGATACACCAACTCCTGAGCTTCTGCTCAGATTCAAGAAGCCCAAATCTCACAGAGGCAAAGAGGCAGAGGGTCGGCGTGTCTGACAGGACCACCTTGTCTAGCCCATGACCTCACTCTTGAGCACTTCTAGTGATGAGAAATTTACTACCTCCAAATGCATCCCATTCCAACTGTAAAATGTGCAGCCTCTTAAAAACATCTGTCTTAATCTTAGGAAACTCTGACAATAAAAAATAAATTAATTAATTAATTTTAAAAAAAAAGGTCTGTCTTCTAGGCAACCAAAATCCACCACCCTAGAATATAGCTTGTATAACTACAGCTATGATTTCATACCATGATGCTGTTAGTAGCAATAACAATCATGCCCAGATTCCATCAGCACCAGAAACTGTTGTTCTTGTGGAAAACTTCATAATAAACATCTGCATTGAGTCAAAGCTCCCTGTTTGGCTTTTACATTCTTCATGTACTGATGATTCTAATGAGTTGTTTTATCAAAATTTTGCTGCATTCTATTAGGATCACTGTACCATGGAGAGGGAAAGAGAGAGACAGACTATGATGGGAAGATTGTATTATAGATAAAAAGCATGCCTTAGGTTTTAGGTTTTTCAGGTGAATTCTGTTTAAATGTCCCGTCCTAATTGTTCCTGTAAATCATTAAAATATCCCAGAATGTCTATGTTTGAAATCTAAATTACATTTATTGAATACCACTCATGCCCAAAATAGTAAAAGCAATTTTGAGTCATATTAAGATGTTCAGTGTTTGGTTCAGAAAATATGGCACCATGGCCCTGAGCGCCCTGTCCTGGATTGGCACATGGACTCTCCTTCTTCTGTGGGTCCATCTTATCCACTGAGTGCAGGTATTAAAGAAGCACCACCACCAGAAAGTTCTTCAAGCAGGAAGTAAGCAGGGTCAGAGAAGGGCGTCTAGACCCCACACAGGACTGAATTGGCAGCCAATCTTGGTCTAAAACGAGTCTGGAAATCAAGAGATTTAGGTATTTGCAGCATAAGCTGACCCCTTATTTAATTTTCTCATTATAAACTAGCAGAATAATCTTTGCCCTGCCCCTGCTGAGGTTGTTGAGTCTGATGAATTAGCTGATAGGCTAGAACTTCGGAGACACTTAGTTCAAATATAAAATATTCTATGGGAAATAATAATCACTCACAGTTTTGAGCATTTATTCATTTATTGTACGGTAGAGACTGCTCAAAGCTCTCACACACATTCTCTAATCTAACCTTCACAACCTGTGATGAAAACACCATTCTTTTTCTTTCTTTCTTTCTTTTTTTTTTAGACAGAGTCTCACTATATTGCCCTTGGTAGAGTGCTGTGACATCACAGCTCACAGCAAGCAACCTCAAAGTCTTGGTCTTAAGCAATTCTCTTGCCTCAGCCTCCCAAGGAACTGGGACTACAGGTGCCCACCACAATGCCCAGCTATTTTTTGGTTGCCATTGTTGTTTGGCCGTCCCAGGCTGGATTCAAACCCGCCAGCTCTGGTGTATGTGGCTGGCACCCTAGCTGCTGAGCTACAGGTGCCGAGCCAGCACCATTCTTATCACCATTTGTAGGGGAGAAAACTGAAGCACAGTGAAGTGAAAAATGTCGCTGGTGCCCAGATCTTGGTATTTAAAACTGTTCTCTGATAAAAGTAATAAATAACAAAAAGAAGTGCCTGATTCTAGGACTGGGGCAGGTAATATACAAGTTGGGCCTGGAGCCTCTAGTAGTGCCAAAAAGTAAGGAGGTGCTCACAGGACCCCACGGTGGTGGGCATATGTCAGAGGGACACAGAGCGACTGAAACAGCTCCAAGGGCCAAAGCTGGAATTTTCAGCAATAGCAACCAAACAATGAGTAGTATCGGATAATAACCCAAAGTGGAAAATAAATAAATATCTATGAGGACATATTACATGAATAAATTATTGAACACATAAATAAACTGGGAGAATAGACAAATCTACCATGGAAAAGAATGCCAAATAGTTTATGTAAAGGCTCTGTCCTCAAGAGATGGAGCATAATTCCCCATTCCTGAAGTGCTGGCAGCACACAGTGATGTCCTTTCAAGGGGGATGTCCTTTCAAGGGGGCCTGTGGCTCAAAGGAGTAGGGCGCCAGCCCCATATACCAGAGGTGGTAGGTTCAAACCCAGCCCCAGCCAAAAACTGCAAAAAAAAAAAAAGAAGAAGAAAGAAAAGAAAGGATAGTATGGGGTGGGGGCAGTAATTCTGCAGTGGAGACACGGGATAAAACCACCTCCCCCAGGTAACCAAGGTTAATATTAACAGTGACGGGTCATATCTATAGTATCTGATCTTGATATGCTATGATAAAAATGGCTCTGTATTCTTCCTCTCCTAATCCCACAACCCCAGGCTATTCTTGAGAAACACATCAGACAAAAGTACGTGCCCAATACTCCTCAAAACTGTTAAGGTCTTCAAAAACAAGGACATTCTAAGAAACCGTCACAGCCAAGATAAGTCTATAATGGGTTGACTTGCGTTCTCCAAAAAGATACATTGAAGTCCTAACCTCAGTACCTCTAATGCTACGCCTGACCTTATCTGAAGGCAGGGTCTTAATTAGTTAAGAAGAGGTCATGCTAGAGTAGGGCGGCGTCTTAGTTCTCTATGACTGTGTCCTTATAAGGCGGGAAGAGACACGGACGCACGAGTGGAGATCATCATGTAACAAAGGAGAGAATGAAGCCTACAGCTCAAGGCAAGAAATGCCAAGACTGCCAGCAAACTACCAGAAGCTGGGAAAAGGCAAGGAAGGTTTCCGGGGGAAGACCTTGATTTATGGCCTCCAGAACTGTAAAACAACAAATTTCTGGTGTGTTAAGGCCCAGACCCAGGACACTAACACAGGACTTCAGGAGGCACAACAACTCAAAGTGATGTGGTATCCTGGGTGGGACCCTGGAACAGAAAGAGGACATTGGGTAAAAACTAAGGAAATCTGAATAAAATATGGACTTTATTTGATAATGATATACCAAAAATGGTTTGTTAATTGTGACAAATGTACCATACTAATGTAAAATATTTAATCATAGGAGAAACTGAGGTAGGATGTATTGAAACTTTCTGTACTATCTTCACAGCTTCTTCTAAAACTATTCTAAAAATAAAAGTATCATTTTTTAAAATGTGACCTTAGAAAGAGATCCCCCGGGATCTCTTAGCCAGGAACTTGTAACCAGTTCTAATGGACTCTGTAGCCCTGTCCTTTACTGCCTCAGTAGTTCTCAAATTAGGCCATGTGCAGGAATCACCTGGGGAATTCAAAGAAAAACCAAGGCGTGGGTCCCACCCCCAGAGACTTAAATATATTCAGTCTAGAGTTAGGACCCGAGCATTGGGGTTTTTCGAAGATTACCAAGAGATTCTAATGTGCATCCAATTTGAGAATCATCATTCTAGGCTATCCTGCCAGTACGTAACCCTGAAGAAAGCTGGGAGCCCCTGTTTCTCAAGCCTGGGTCTCTGCCTCAGGTCACTCAGCTGGTAGGAGACCTGGTGAGGCAGCCCACAGTCCAGACGTGTTTTGTGACCCTCACTAGCAGCTCCATCACTGAGATAGTTTGCACTAGTGTTTTCTTTTCTTTTCTTTTTTAATTAAATCATAGCTGTGTACATTAATGTGATCATGGGGCACCATACACTAGTTTCATAGACTGACACATTTTCATCACACTGGTTAACATAGCCTTCCTGCCATTTTCCCAGTCATTGTGCTAAGACATTTAAATTCCACATTTACTAAGTTTCACATGTACCCTTGTAAAATGCACCGCAGGTGTAATCCCACCAATCACCCTCCCTCCACCCACCTCCCCTCTCCCTCCCCTCCCTTTCCCCCTTCCCCCTATTCTTAGGTTGTAACTGGGTTATAGCTTTCATGTGAAAGCCATAAATCAGTTTCATAGTAGGGCTGAGTACATTGGATACTTTTTCTTCCATTCTTGAGATACTTTACTAAGAAGAATATGTTCCAGCTCCATCCATGTAAACATGAAAGAGGTAAAGTCTCCATCTTTCTTTAAGGCTGCATAATATTCCATGGTATACATATACCACAATTTATTCATCCATTCATGGTCGATGGGCACTTGTGCTTCTTCCATGACTTAGCAATTATGAATTGGACTGCAATAAACATTCTGGTACAAAAATATCTTTGTTATGATGTGCTTTTTGGTCTTCTGGGTATATGCCCAGTAGAGGAATTATAGGATTGAATGGCAGATCTATTTTTAGATCTCTAAGTGTTCTCCAAACATCTTTCCAAAAGGAATGTATTAATTTGCATTCCCACCCGCAGCGTAGAAGTGTTCCCTTTTCTCCACATCCACACCAACTTCTCTGGTCTTGGGATTTTGTGATATGGGCTAATCTTACTGGAGTTAGATGATATCTCAAAGTAGTTTTGATTTGCATTTCTCTGATGATTAAAGATGATGAGCATTTTTTCATATGTCTGTAGGCCGTGCGCCTGTCTTCTTCAGAGAAGTTTCTCTTCAAGTCTCTTGCCCAGCCTGCGATGGGATCACTTGTTCTTTTCTTGCTTATATGTTTGAGTTCTCTGTGGATTCTGGTTATTAAACCTTTGTCAGAGACATAACCTGCAAATATCTTCTCCTATTCTGAGGGCTGTTTGCTTGCTTTACTTACTGCACTGGTGTTTTCTTACAAAGGACAGTGCTCTTTTACTTTGCAGCAGTAAGTCAGAGAAAGGGAAAAGACAGAAACAGAAGAGAAAGCAGAGCTATGAAAGGAAATGGGGTATTTGGGAGAAGTGAGTGGCTTGGTGTCCCTGGAGAGACAGAAAGATTGGGGGGAAGAACCCCAGACCACTTGGGAAGATCTGCGATGTGAGGTCATCAAAAGCCTGACTGGCTTTGGGAATGGGTGGAAACAGGGACCCAGTCAAGACTTTTGAACCAAAGAGAGAAGTGATCAGCTTTCCCTTTCAGATGAAGGGTTAATGCAAAGTGATCCCACGGAGGCTCAAGATGGCTGCAGAACGTCAGGCAAGAGACCCAGGGTGCTAATGAGCCAGACCAGATGAGAGGCAGGTTAGGGTTAGGGTTAGAGTAGACCCAGAGTCTACTCCCTGGGCTCTGGGAACCTAGGGCTGGGCCTGCAGAAGCCACTGTTAACAGATTCCCAACATCTGTTAAAACTTTCAAGTAGCCGGCGCCCGGGACAGTGGGTAGGGCACTGGCCACATATACCCTGGGTGGTGGGTTTGAACCTGGCCTGGGCCAGCTAAAAACAATGACAACTGCAACTAAAAAATAGCCAGGCATGGGTGCCTACAATCCCAGCTGCTTGGGAGGCTGAGGCAAGAGAATCACTTAAGCCCAAGAGTTTGAGGTTGAATAAAAAAAAGAAAAAAAAACTTCAGAGTGAGTTAGTAGAGAAGAAAAAAGAGGGCAGGACCCAAACCCGAAAGCCGGAATGGTTTTTCCAGGTCCATGATCTTTCTGTGACCCATTGGCACCCACACTTATTTCTAGAAAGCAAGCCCTGGGTTCTCTGAACCTGAGGGAAAGAGACAAACAGGGCCTTTGCAACGCTTTCCTGCCTCTGGTATGTGCTGGGTTTTTGTTTGTTTCAAGATGATAAATAAAATGTCATTTGGATCCAAAAATATTCAATTGCCAAAAATGAGCTTCTGATCACAGGGGGAAAGGCAAGACCATTTCAGCACCTAGACAGATCTCACAGGCCCCTGGGAGTCCCTTCTGAGGAATGAGGCATTAGGACAAAGCATTGTTACTAGGGGAAGGTGAGCTGAGTCTGGACGGTCTCAGGGCAGGTGTCCGAATGATAAACAGATCAGCATGGGGGACAACCCATCGCCCCATCAGTATCTGCTTGTCCCAGTGGAGACCTCTCCAAGGTAAGAAGTTATAATGACCCAATCCAACAGGCCAGAGGCAGCCAGAGCAGACCTGGGGACACAAAGGGTACAGCATAGATATGATCCAGGCTCAGGTCCAGAAGACACTGACCAATTTTGAAAGCGAAGATTCTCATTGCCCCTTAGGCTATGTCATTCTGTGACATACTCCCCCAGCCTGGGACCATCTGGCTTATTTAATCCATGCCCGTTAAACACTCACACATAGCTCAGGCTTGCCAACGAGATCCAAGAAAACAGAATCCTTCCTTTAAACAACTCCAGAAACATCTCCCTTCAGTCTGAGTTTGAGTGTCCGAGGCCCAAATCCATGTTGGCAGTCTAGGCCTCCCACTCAGTGTTTTTATTTTAGCACATTTTAAAATTACGAAATACTTCAAATGCACTGGAAAAAAGTGGAGACAAACATCCATCTCCTGCTTAGCCTTGGTGAAACAACACACCCCATGCAGGAGATATCAGCATGATTCTGATCCAAGGAGGAGCTGGTGTCATGAGAAAGAAGGTGCCTGGGGCCGACTGAAAGAGCTCTGAACCCCACGGTGAAGACCTGGGCTGCATTCCTTGCTCCGCTGCCTGGGCTCTGGAAACATACATGAATTCCACTCTCTGTTCCTCAGTTTCCATAGTTTCCCATTGGTTGATCTCTATTTTCCCAAGCTCTATAAATGGAGAGTTCCAGGGCTCAGTCCTTGGACCTCTTTTCTTTTCTTTCTATCTCACTCCCTAAATAATCTCATATAGTTTCATGACATGTAACCTCACTTAAAGGCTTATGGCTCTGCAATCTTATCTCTAGCTCAGGCCTCACTCCAAACTGTAGGCATGAATATTCAGGGGCCACTTTGGCACTTCTTATGTCTAACAGAATGTTTAACAAGCATCCCAAACTCGGCATGTCCAAAACCAGGCTCCTCATAGTGCCTCAAAATCTGTTCTCGTCTCAGCAAGTTGAAACTCCATTCTTGCAGTTGCATAAGCCAAAAGTCCTGGGGCCCCTTTGACTCTTCCCTTTCTCTACATATCTGAGTCATCAGCACATCCTCTTGACTCTGCCTTTAAAACACATCCTGACTCCACCACAGTGACTACCACCCTGACAGGAGCCTCCCAGTTAATATTTCCTCTCTCGTGCCTGTCCTCCTGTGGTCTGATATCAATATGCCAACAATGAAACATAACCTTATTGCTCAATCCCCCTCCAGTGGCTTCCTGTCTAATTCAGACTAAAAATCAACATCCTGACAATGACCTATGGTTGGTGTGCTCTGATCCCTATGACCACTTTGTCTTTACCACACTCCAGCCACATTGGTCTCCTCATGATTGAACATTCCAAGCTGCTCCTGCCTCCAGGCCTTCACACTTGCCCTTCCGCTTCCTCAGTTCCTTCATCTTTTCTTTCAGATGTCACCTTCTTAGTGAGCCCTTCCATAGCTTTGTAATCTAAATTTGAACTCCATCCCCTGCCCTTCCAATCTCCTTGTCTACTTTATTCTTCTCTTTAGTATTTAACACTATCTCATTTAGCACAAATCTTACTTCTAGTGCTTTTTGTCCAATTCCCCTGCTACCCACAATAACAGTGATCTAGTAGCTTTCCTCTCTGCTACATTCCCAAGTGCCTAGAAGAATGCCTGGCATATAGCATGAATTCAACTAACATTTGTTAAAGGAATGAATTTTGAAAATAGGGAATATTTTGTTACAGTCTCAAAATATCACTATGACCCTATTAATCCAGAAATGAAGAATTAATGGGCTTAAAAGTAAGGGGATAAATAAAACAAAGCCCGAAATTTCATCACTACCACCCAAGTCCTGTACAAGGTAACACCTCTCAAGATATAAAGTTAACTGCCTTTAAGCACTTGAATACCTTTACAGAAAAGTCAGAGAGAAAGATGCATAAAAGTTTTCTTTCTGATAGGAACAGAAAGGAAGATGTATAAATGTTTCAGGTAAGAGGATCAAACTCCAAACCAATGTAGGCAGACTGAAATTCTGTCATAGGAACTAGATGGTCTGTTGGAAGGGTTAGCATCAGGGCACCACCTTAAATGCCCCAAATCAAATAGTGCTCAGCAGCAGCTTGTGAGCAAGGTCAAAGCTGTCAGGGACCCTTCAGATCACCTTACATCTTTGCTTTATAAATGGGGAGACTGAGGACTGAAGGAGTAGAAAGCTTAAGTCACCCAAGTTCAGCAGCCTCAATGATGGTTAAGCCAGGGCTGAAACCCAGTATTCCTGACTCCCAAGCTGAGGAGCTGTCTAACACCACAACCAGTAATCCATCCACCCTCACAGGCCCTGTCACAAAACAGTCACACGGCAGGTGGATTTCATTTCCCTGATGCATGTGGCAGTACCCAGTAATCCAAAAATGACTCCAAAGGAAATTCCATAGCTAGAAGTCCTACAGAGAACCAGAATGGGACTTGGAAAAGAACTGAACTCCTGCTGGGTCTTGCAGCCAATGGAATGGAGCCCAGAAATCACTGGTGTTTTCTGTTTGGTTTTTAAAATAGTCATCTTTCAAGAATGAAGAGTGGCCATCATGCCTCTGGAAAAATGAAGTCATTGCTTAGAAATAAATATGAGGGAAAGAAAAGAAAGAACTCTACATACATTAAAATAAGTCAGTTCTAAAGCTTTGACTATGAAGTTAATCCTTGCTTTCATTTTTTCCCTAAAGCATTTACCAACAGAGCTTAACCGAAATCAGAGAGAGAAATTCTAGATTCGGGGAAGCTGCGTATAAAAAGGAAAAGAAGAAGAAAGAAAGGGCATACACATTCAGTGAGCCTGGGATCTGCAACTGGGATGTCATGGGCAGTACATTATCTACTCCCTGAAATCACCCACCAAGGCAGACAAGACTATTCCTATCCTGATAAGGAGGAAAATGAGGCTAAAGATCTGGGGGAGGAGACAAGATGGCTGACTGAAGCCAGCTTTGCACAGAGGCTCCCGTCCAGAAGGAGAGTTAAAGGACAAAAATTCAGCAAGTAACCTGGTGGATTTGAGCTGCACTAAGAGAGAAGGTTGAAGAACGCATGTCAACCCCGCTGAGGCAAGCTGCGACCACAAGGATACAAACAAAAGGTACAAAATCCATCACCAAGCAGACAGGAGTCCCCTCCCCCATGAGAATAGCTCAGAGTGCCCCACAAACAATCGGGCAGAGTTCAAAGGTCCTCCAACTACACTCCACGAGAGAGACCCTCTAAAAACTGGACCTACCTCCCCTACTAGGGTGCCACAGCGTCCTCCTGCCAGGCATAAAACTGTATAAACTGTATACAGTTTCTACCTGGAATTCTGAGCTCCCAGTGCTCCCCTCCACTCACACTGAGGTCTGGAGGCCAGTCCCCCAGGAGTTCAGAGTCTTGGGTGATTTCACGAGGGGTGTGGACGGGGCTTCAACTGCAGCTGGTCAGTGCCGGCTCCGGGGCACGGGAGTGAGGAGAGGATGGTCGGTGGAGAGGGAACTGCACCAGAGTGGCAGTTCCCTGAGGCACAGTGCAACAGCTGTCTTTTGGTGACAATACAGCCAGGCATAAAACTGTGTAAAACTGTGTGTGTTCTCTGCCCTCAACCGCAGGCTCCCAGCGCTCCCTTTGCTCCCCTCTGCTCTCGCTCCAAGGTCTGGAGGCCTGTCCCCCAGGAGTCCAGACTCTTGGGCGATTGCTTGAGGGGTGTAGACAGTGCCGGGCTGCAGCCGGTCGGTGCAGACTCTGGGGTACGGGAGCAGAGAGAGGATGGTTGGCCTGAAGGAAGCTGTACCAGAGCAGCGGTTGCCTGAGGCATAAAACAGCAGCCCTCTTTTGCTAGCAATACGGCTCACTATGAATATTCTGAAGCCACACCCCCTGTCTCCCTGGGCAACCAGAGACTCTGAGTATAGGATTTGCGTGAGGCAACTCCAACTTGCAAACCGGGGAAACTCCCAGGGTGGGACTGACCCAGAGGTCCGCTTTACTGAACCTAAGACGCACCTGGCCCTTAGGGGATCGTCAGCCTATAGACAATACAAGAGCAAAGACAAGCTGATTTGGAACTCAATTCAGCTTCTCTTCTGCAGGGGAACCGCAAAGTTGTTCTGTTCTGTTCTGTTCTGTCAGTAACATTAATCAGGGGCAAGACTGGACCTGAGTGAAAACCCCCCAACCTTCATCAAGTGCCCGAGGTTGTCAGGCCTCACCTCCTCCTGCTAGAGAGAGGCAGAGCGCAGCGGCCTGGCAGACTTCTTTGTGATTCAAGCAGGTGCAAACTCCTGGAGTACCGATTCACTACAGGCAACTGGGTCAGCCAACTGCAGGGCTATTAGTGACTGGGTGTGACAGTGGTGCAAGGTGGGGAAGGAGGCAGCAACCTTCCCAGACTGATCTATTGGCTGGGTGGCTCCTCCTGACTCCACACAGCATTGGAGCAAGCCACACCAGAGTAGTCACCAGACCTCTGTGATCCAGTTCCCAGAGACCTCTGAAACGCTCTCACCCGAGACAGGAGCAGACTGAGACAATTGATTTGGACATTTTGAACTGACCCAATCACCTGAGGACAAATCAGGTGGTGCCCTGGGGGCACGGTGGTAGGAAGGTTTGATTTTTCTTTTCCAATTGTTTGCCGGTGGGGCGGCAGGGTGACTTAATTGCTGATATTTCTCCATAGCTGAGACTTCAACCCAGAGTATCTCTTTCACTAGGGTGGAACAGAAACCAGCTGAAAACAAGACAGAACCACTGAGCCCCACCACACCAGACAGGGCCCCAGTTTCTCAGGCCACAACACTGTACAGGCCCTCGAAAAAGCCCCAGGGGAAAAAATCAAACAGAGTAAAATAACCATGGGGCGGAATCAGCGGAAAAACTCTGGTAACATGAATAACCATAATAGATCAACCCCCCCCAAGGAAAGATATGGCAGATGTAATTGAAGATCCCATTCATAAACAACTGGCTGAGATGTCAGAAATCGAATTCATAATTTGGATTGCAGACAAGATTAACAAAGTGGAATTAAGAATTCGAGGAGAAATTCAAAAGTTGTCTCAAGAATTTAACGAATTTAAAGACAAAACCACCAAAGACTTAGACACACTGAAGCAAGAATTTGCAACCCTCAAAGATACGAAAAATACAGTAGAATCCCTCAGCAACAGAATGGAGCAAGCAGAAGAAAGGATTTCTGACATTGAAGATAAAGCCTTTAAAGGCTCCCAAATTCTCAAAGAGGAAGAGAAATGGAGAGCAAAAATGGATCATTCTCTCCAAGAGCTGCGGGATAATTCGAAGAAGGATAATATCTAAATCATTGGAGTTCCAGAAACAGATGAAGTGGCCTCTCTGGGCACAGAGGCCCTTCTGCATGAAATTATGAAAGAGAATGTTCCAGACATGCCTAGAGATTCTGAAATTCAGATAGCGGACAGCTTCAGAACCCCAGCACGACTCAACCCCAATAAGACATCCCCCAGGCATATCATAATTAACTTCACTAAAGTTAATATGAAGGAGAAAATCCTCAAAGCTGACAGGAGAAAGAAAACCATTACCTTCAAAGGGAAGAATATTAGAATGACTGCAGATCTCTCTGCTGAAACTTTTCAAGCCAGAAGAGGGTGGTCACCGACTTTTAATCTCCTAAAGCAAAATAACTTTCAACCCAGGATCTTGTATCCAGCTAAAATGAGTTTCATTTATGATGGAGAAATTAAATACTTCAATGACATTCATATGTTGAAGAAATTTGCCATAACCAAACCAGCTCTTCAGGATATTCTCAGACCTGTCCTCCATAACGACCAACCCAACCCTATACCACAAAAGTAAACTCACTCAGAAACTTCAGATCGAACTCCAATTTCCACACTGGCGAAAGGATTAAAAATGCCCACTGGACTTTTGAAAAACTCAATATCCAAAACTTCACCAGACTCATCAATATTCTCCATTAATGTGAACGGCTTAAACTGTCCTCTAAAGAGGCAAAGGTTAGCTGACTGGATACAAAAACTCAGGCCAGATATTTGTTTTTTTTTTTTTTTTTTATTTCCTTCTTTTTTTTTTTTTTTGTAGAGACAGAGTCTCACTCTATGGCCCTCAGTAGAGTGCCGTGACCTCACACAGCTCACAGCAACCTCCAACTCCTGGGCTTAAGCGATTCTCCTGCCTCAGCCTCCCGAGTAGCTGGGACTACAGGCGCCCGCCACAATGCCCAGCTATTTTTTTTTTCGTTGCAGTTTGGCTGGGGCCAGGCTTGAACCCGTCACCCTCGGCATATGGGGCCGGCACCCTACCGACTGAGCCACAGGTGCCGCCCAGGCCAGATATTTGTTGCATACAAGAGTCACATCTTAACATAAAAGACAAATACAGACTCAGGGTGAAAGGATGGTCATCCATATTTCAGGCAAATGGTAATCAGAAAAAAGCAGGTGTTGCAGTTTTATTTGCAGATACAATAGGCTTTAAACCAACAAAAGTAAGGAAGGACAAGAATGGTCACTTCATATTTGTTAAGGGTAACACTCAATATGATGAGATCTCAATTATTAATATCTATGCACCCAACCAAAATGCACCTCAATTTATAAGAGAAACTCTAACAGACATGAGCAACTTGATTTCCTCCAGCTCCATAATAGTCAGAGATTTCAACACTCCTTTGGCAGTGTTGGATCGATCCTCCAACAAGAGGCTGAGCAAAGAAATCTTAGATTTAAACCTAACCATCCAACATTTAGATTTACCAGACATCTACAGAACATTTCATCCCAAAAAAACTGAATACATATACTTCTCATCAGCCCACTGAACTTACTCCAAAATCGATCACATCTTAGGTCACAAGTCTAACCTCAGTAAATTTAAAGGAATAGAAATTATTCTATGCATCTTCTTGGACCACCATAGAATAAAACTTGAGCTGAGTAACAACAGGAATCTGCATACTCATACAAAAACATGGAAGTTAAATAACCTTATGCTGAACGATAGCTGGGTCAGAGATGAGATTAAGAAAGAAATCGCCAACTTTTTGGAACAAAACGACAATGAAGACACGAATTGTCAGAACCTCTGAAACACCACAAAGGCAGTTCTAAGAGGGATATTTGTAGCACTGCAAGCCTTCCTCAAGAGAACGGAAAGAGAGGAAGTTAACAACTTAATGGGACATCTCAAGCAACTGGAAAAGGAAGAATATTCCAACCGCAAACCCAGTAGAAGAAAAGAAATAACCAAAATTAGACAGAATTAAATGAAATTGAAAACAAAAGAATAATACAACAGATCAATAAATCAAAAAGCTGGTTTTTCAAAAAGGTCAATAAAATAGATAAACCTCTGGCCAACCTAATCAGGAAAAAAAGAGTAAAATCTCTAATCTCAATCAGAAACGACAAAGATGAAATAGCAATAGACTCCTCAGAAATCAAAAAAATCCTTAATATTACAAGAAACTTTATTCTCAGAAATATGAAAATCTGAAGGAAATTGACTGATACTTGGAAGCACATCACCTTCCAAGACTTAGCCAGAATCAAGTGGAAATGTTGAACAGGCCCATATCAAGTTCAGAAATAGCATCAACCATACAATACCTCCCTAAAAAGAAAAGCCTGGAACCAGATGGTGTCACATCAGAATTCTATCAAACCTTTAAAGAGGAATTAGTACCTATATTACTCAACCTGTTCCAAAAGGTAGAAAAAGAAGGAAGACTACCCAACACGTTCTATGAAGCAAACATCATCCTGATCCCCAAACCAGGAAAAGACCCAACAAGAAAAGAAAATCATAGACCGATATCACAAATGAATATAGATGCAAAAATATTCAACAAGATCCTAACAAACAGAATCCAGCAACACATCAAACAAATTATATACATCATGACCAAGTCGGTTTTATCCCAGGGTCTCAAGGCTGGTTCAATATATGCAAACCCTTAAATGTAATCCAGCACATAAACAAATTAAAAAACAAAGACCATATGATTCTCTCAATCGATGCAGAAAAAGCTTTTGATAATATCCAGCATCCCTTCATGATCAGAACACTTAAAAAAATCGGTATAGAAGGGACATTTCTTAAACTGATAGAGACCATTTATAGCAAACCCACAGCCAATATCACATTGAATGGAGTTAAATTGGAATCATTTCCACTCAGATCAGGAACCAGACAAGGCTGCCTACTGTCTCCATTGCTTTTTAACATTGTAATGGAAGTTTTAGCCACTGCAATTAGGGAAGAAAAGGCGATCAAGGGTATCCATATAGGGTCAGAAGAGATCAAACTTTCGCTTTTCGCAGATGATATGATAGTATATCTGGAAAACACTAGGGACTCTACTACAAAACTCTTAGAAGTGATCAAGGAATACAGCAGCATCTCAGGTTACAAAATCAACATTCATAAATTGGTAGCCTTTATATATACCAACAATAGTCAAGCTGAAAAAACAGTTAAGGACTCCATCCCATTCACAGTAGTGCCAAAGAAGATGAAATATTTGGAAATTTATCTAACAAAGGACGTGAAAGATCTCTATAAAGAGAACTATGAAACTCTAAGAAAAGAAATAGCTGGAAATATTAACAAATGGAAAAACATACCATGCTCATGGCTGGGAAGAATCAACATTGTTAAAATGTCCATACTACCCAAAGCAATATATAATTTCAATGCAATCCCTATTAAAACTCCACTGTCATACTTTAAAGATCTTGAAAAAACAATACTTTGTTTTGTATGGAATCAGAAAAAAACCTCAAATAGCCAAGACATTGTTCAGAAATAAAAACAGAGCAGGAGGAATTACACTACCAGACCTCAGACTATACTACAAATCGATAGTGATCAAAACACCATGGTATTGGCACAAAAACAGAGAAGTAGATGTCTGGAACAGAATAGAGAACCAAGAGATGAATTCAGCTACTTACTGTTATTTAATCTTTGACAAGCCAATTAAAAACATTCAGTGGTGAAAAGGTTCCCTATTTAACAAATGGTGCTGGGTGAACTGGCTGGCAACCTGTAGAAGACTGAAACTGGACCCACACCTTTCACCATTAACTAAGATAGACTCTCACTGGAAAAAGATTTAAACTTAAGACATGAAACTATAAAAATACTAGAAGAGAGTGCAGGGAAAACCCTTGAATAAATCGGTCTGGGCGAGTATTTTATGAGGAGGACCCCCCGGGCAATTGAAGCAGCTTCAAAAATACACTACTGGGACTTGATCAAACTAAAAAGCTTCTGCACACCCAAGAACACAGTAAGTAAAGCAAGCAAACAGCCCTAAGAATAGGAGAAGATATTTGCAGGTTATGTCTCCGACAAAGGTTTAATAACCAGAATCCACAGAGAACTCAAACGCATTAGCAAGAATAGAACAAGGGGTCCCATCGCAGGCTGTGCAAGGGATTTGAAGAGAAACTTCTCTGAAGAAGACAGGTGCACAGCCTTCAGACTTATGAAAAATGCTCATCATCAAAACTACTTTGAGATACCATCTAACTCCCGTGAGACTAGACTATATCACAAAATCCCAACTCCAGAGATGTTGGCGTGGATGCGGAGAAAAGGGAACACTTTTGCACTGCTGGTGGGAATGCAAATTAATACATTCCTTTTGGAAGGAGATATGGAGAACACTTAGAGATCTAAAAATAGATCTGCCATTCAATCCTGTAATCCCTCTACTGGGCATATACCCAGAAGACCAAAAAGCACATCATAACAAAGATATTTGTACCAGAATGTTTATTGCAGCCCAATTCATAATTGCTAAGTCATGGAAGAAGCCCAAGTGCCCATCGATCCATGAATGGATTAATAAATTGTGGTATATATACACCATGGAATATTATGCAGCCTTAAAGAAAGATGGAGACTTTACCTCTTTCATGTTCACATGGATGGAGCTGGAACATATTCTTCTTAGTAAAGTATCTCAAGAATGGAAGAAAAGGTACCCAATGTACTCAGTCCTACTATGAAACTAATTTAGGGTTTTCACATGAAAGCTATAACCCAGTTACAACCTAAGAATAGGGGGAAGGGGGAAGTGGGGGGAGGTGCGTAGAGGGAAGGGGATTGGTGGGATTACACCAGCGGTGCATCTTACAAGGGTGTATGTGAAACTTGGTAAATGGTCTGTGAAGCTAGTGAATGATGCCCCATGATCATATCAATGTACACAGCTATGATTTAATAAAAAAAAAAAAAGAAAGGAAAAGAAAAAAATAACAAAAAAAATTAAAAAATGAGGCTAAAGATCTCATGTAACTTGCCGAGGGCCACAGAGTTGGTGAGGAGCAGAGCCAGGACTCAAGTTTTCCTGTCCCCAGATTTCATGATTTTCTTTTACTCCATGGTGTACAATGCTGGCTGAGTTCCCTAACTTCTCTAGACAGTGGTTCCTTATCTGTAAAATAAGGAGCCTGAATCAAGGCATTTCTAATTTGTCTTATACCTCTGGGAGTCTATGGCCTTACTATGTTGGGAATTTTCCTGACTTCCTGACCCCCAGAAGGAGCTCTCCCTCTGAGCCAGTCCTCTGTATTACTGGGTCTGAGGGACATAATCAAGACAACACTTTTTTCCTGACCCTGCATTAAGGATTCCAGCCTCTAGAACCATGAGTCAGTGCCTGTGGATCTTCCTGGTTTGAACACCAAGACTAGCATATAGATGTTCGAGAGGGAGAGTCCTGGGATTCTGGAGTGTCCCCCAAGGAGTTTATTTATAACACAGGATACATCTAACAAGTTCATTAGGGGGCAAGTGGCGATGTGTGCAAGGAAAGAGACATCCCAGGAAGTCTGTGCCAAGACAGGGGCTAAGCTCATGAGCAAGTCTAGAATTTCCCATCTATAACAAATACATGTATAAAGAACAATAAGGGAGATGAACGAGGCCTTTTTAGACAGCAGACGCCTTTCCAGCAGAGCAGGAATAGTTCTGAGAAAGAGCTGTGGGAGGAAAATAGGAGAGGGTTGGCCTGCTTGTTCTGTTAATACAGGTCATGGGGTAAGTAACTCAGGTCACATTTTGTTGTCTGCAAAATAAAGCGATTGAGTCTCTATTGGTTCTTTAACTCTAACATCCCACAATTCTGCAAATGCTCACTACCCTGCATAGACTTTCAGAATCACAAAGCCTTAGAGTTGGGAGGGGAGCCTATAAACAGGGAAGCAGAGGGAGGTACACAAGCTCTTAGCAGAAGTATCAGCTCTATTCTTTAATGGGAAAAAAAGAGAGGAAATATTGTAGGCTGGAAGCTGAATGAGTTGGCATTAGCCTGGCACAGAGAAAAGAGTAACAGATGGAACAGCTTGTGTGGAGTGTCATGATGGCCCTGTGTGGAGGCTGGGTGGTGGGAGGCAGGGCAGGGGAGCAGGTAAGCCTATTGCCATGAAATGGCAGATGAGGAAGCTCCAAGCCTGTGTTGCCCCAAGGAAATATCAAAAACCACAAGAAACTGGCTAAAATTCAAAAAGCCTTATTGGAGCACTGGAAAATAGTGAAAGGTCTACAGCAACCAAGCAAATGCCAGTCTAGAAAAAGCCACATTCAAACTAGTAAGAAATTTCATGGTGTTTCTCCTCACCCTTGACCCTCCCCTTCCCTAGAGTAGCACAGTCACCATCTGGAAGAGGCAGCACCCCCGTGCCCAGCTTCCTCCTGACAACCAAAAGAGCAGAGCAGAACTTATTTGTAATTTTCTACCTATCTGTCTCTCTAGGGTTACAGTGTAAGAGCCCCACACTGGACAGCTGCAGGGACACTACAGACCCACAGATTCCTGGAGCAAGACATTACAGGTAGCCACACAGAGTGGACCAGGAAAGACCCAGAGAAGACGCAGGGGTGAGACGCTGAGAAATGAAGACACTAGAGAGCAGCCCTGAACACTAGGAAATGGAAAAAGCCACAGGCCCAGGCAAGATGCACGCTCTGAAAAGAACCAAAAAGAATTTAAGCTTTTACCTGGGAGCTGATGTCTCAGGGCAAGGCATGGCCAGCTAATCAGTGCAGCACTTCTCTGGCACAAAAGCCACTCTGCAAAGACTGGTAGAGGTGGCTGTTTCTTTAAATACTCCACTTTCATTTATTTATTTATTTATTTTTTTTTTTTTTTTGAGACAGAGTCTCAAGCTGTCACCCTGAGTAGTGCCTTGGCCTTGGTGCCACAGCTCACAGGAACCTCAAACTCTTGGGCTTAAGCGATTCTCTTGCCTCAGCCTCCCAAGTAGCTGGAAATACAGGCACCCACCACAACACCCAGCTATTTTTTCGTTGTTGTTGCAGTTGTCATTATTGTTTTAGCAGGCCTGGGCTGGGTTCAAACCCACCAGCCTCTGTAGATGCTGGCGCCCTACCCACTGAGCTATGGGCACTGCCCTAAATGCTCCACTTTTGATCAATCGACACTTAAGTGCACATGTGGAAGAAAATCTCAATGAAAATAAAGCTGGGAGCATTGGGAGAAGGGGGAGGGGTAAACTCATACCTATTGGGTACAGTGCACACTGTCGGGGGTGGGGGGTGGACATGCTTATAACATTGACTCAATTTGTGCAAAAATCAAAGTATGTAAACAAAACATGTGTATCCCCTAATATTCTGAATTTTTTTTAAAAGCCCCATTCTTAACAACAAAAATTACCAAAATAATTGAAAGCAAGGATTCAAACAGATATTTGTACACTTGTGTTAATAGCAGCATTATTTACAATAACCACAAGGCAGAAACAACCAAATGTCTCTGGATGAATGGAGTTTTAGGTATTCTACTCTAAGCAACAGAAAAAAGACTAAGGCAGAAAATTGGTACCAACAAGTGCAATGTTGTTGATAATGAATACCTGAAAGTGGTTTTGGATCTGCACAATGGGAAGAATCTGGAAGAATTTGGAGGAGCAGGCTAGAGAAAGCCTAGATTCTGGTGACATCTTAGAAGACAAGAAGACTAGGGAAGGTTTGGACTCCTTAGAGTAGTGATTTTCAACTAGTGTGCCATGAGAGGATCTTAGATGTGCTGGGAAAATTTTTAAAGATCATAAATTACATTATTTTTGGAAGAAGTTCAAAGCATAGAAAGTATTTTTTTTTTTTGATCAACATAGTTAATGTATGCCATGGAAGTTCAGCTATTGGTTTAAGCAGGTTGTGAGTTAAAAAAGATTGAAAAACACTGCCTTATAAATTAGTTAGGTGGCCACGACTAAGTATTCATGACCAGAATGCTGATAGAAATATGGACAGTTTATTTCTCAAGGATTTAGAAATAATAATACTAAACTTCATATGGAACAACAACAACAACAAAAAGCCTGAATAACCAAAGCAATCTTAAGCAAAAATAACAAATCTGGAGGCATCTTATTATCTGATTTCAAGTTATACTATAAGGCTATATTAACTAAAACAGCATGGTATTGGTTCTGTTCTGAGTTCTTCACAGACCAAGGGAAGGAACAGAAAATTCAGATGTAATATCACATATCCATTACAAACTGATTTTTAACAAAGCAGACAAAAATATACCCTAGAGAGAGGATGTCCTACTCAGTAAATGGTATTGGGAAAATTGGATAGTCTTATGCAGAAGAATGAAGCAAAAAATACAAAAAAATAATGAAAAAAGTTTTAGGGAAGAAACCATAGGAAAAATTCTTCTAGACATTGGTCTAGGCAAAAAATTTGTATGTGAGACCCCAAAGGTAAATAGAGCAATAACAAAAATAAATAAATGGGACTTAATAAATTAAAATGTTTCTGCACAGCAAAGGAAACAATCAACCAAGTCAATAGCTAATCTACAGAATGAGAGAAAATATTCAAAGTATATATCCATCAAAGGGCTAATATCCAACGTCTACAAGTTAACTCAAACAAACCACCAAAAAAATAAAAGTAAAAAAGACCCCATTAAAGATGGCAAAAAGATATAAACAAGAGTTTTCTCAAAAGAAGATCTACAAATGGCCAACAGATATGTGAAAAAAAGCAAACTATAACTAATCATGAGGGAAACACAAATTAAGGCCATAAAGGGATATCATTTTACCCCTATCAGAATAGTCATTATTAAAACAAATTAAAAAACAATGCATGCTGGAGTGGACGCAGGGGAAAAGGACCAGTTATACTTTTTTAATGAGACTGAAAATTAGTACAACCTCTATGGAAAACAGCATGGAGAGTCCTCAAAGAACTAAAAGTAAACCAACCATTCATTCGATCCAGTAATCCAACTACTGGATATCAACACAAAGGAAAAGAAGTCAGTATATAGTATCAAAAAGACAACTGCACCCAATGTTTATCACAACATAATTCACAATTGCAAAGATGAATCAACCAACCAATTGATAACAGATAAAGAAAATGTGGTGTGTGTGTGTATATATGCACACATACCAACATACCACACACACACAGACACACACACAGAGTATTAGTCATCCATAGAAATAAATGAAATAATATAATTTGCAGCAAATTGGATGAAACTGGTGACCCCTATTCTAAGCAAGGTATCTCAACAATGGAAAAACAAACACCACATCTTAAGTGTGAGCTAAACAATGGATACACACAGTCATAAGGTGATGAAGAGGACGTTGGAAACTAAGAAGAGGGAAGGGTGGAAGGATAAGGATGGTGAAAGATAAAAACTTACCTATTGTGTACAATGCACACTATTCTGGTGGCAGGCAAATTAAAAGCCCTGTCTTCAGCATTATACAATTCATTACTGTAATAAGAACCATTGTACAACACTAATATCTTGAAATAAAAATCACTTTAAAAAAGAAAGAAAGATGGATAATAAAGGTCATTCTGATGAGGTATCAGATTGAACTGAGGAACAAGGTATTGAAAAGGTAAAGTTGGCAAAGAACTTGGCTCAACTGTGTCGCTGGGCTTTGTGGAAGGCCCAAGTTGAGAGAGATGAACTAGGGCATTTGGCAGAAGAAATTTTTAAGTATAATATAAAGGAGCTGCATGATTACTTTAAAGAAATACTTCAAAGACAGAATTTATAATTAAAAGGGAAGCATACTGGAAAGATTTGGAAAATTCTCTGTCTGGCTATGTAAAGAGTAAAAAAAGTGTGTTCAGGAGAGGAAATCAAGGATACAGCTCAGATAACTTTTGCTAAAGAGATTAGCACAGCTAGAGGGAAGCCAGGTGCTATTTCTCCAGATAATGGAAAAAAGACCTCAGAGACATTCCAAAGATCTTAGTGGTGGCAATAGTGGTTGTCCCACTCATCACAGACCCAGAGGCCTAGGAGGGCAGGATTATTCCAGGAGATGGGCCTAGGGACACTCTCCCTGGGCTTGCAGCCTGGGGCCACTGCAGAACTCTGCTCACTATGCCCTGGAGAAGCATTCTGAGGCCAACTGAGCCAAGGCTTAGGTGGCCTCAGGTATGGGTAGTCCTGCAGGTCTAGGAGGGACAAGTCATAACGTTCAGCAAATGGTGCTAATCAGCAGGCTTGCAGAAAGCAAAAGCTGTTTAAGCCTCTATTCAGATTTTAAAAGATATCATCTATAGTCCAGGAGCCCCGTAGAGACTTTTCACAGAGACATAGCCACCACAAGGAGCCCCCACTAGAGCAATGTTGAGCAGAAATGTGGGGTCAGAGCTACTGCAGAGTCCCCCCTAGCACAATGCCTAATGAAGCCCAGGGAGTAAAACCCCTACTGTGCCCCCAAACTATAGTGCTTTCAGCATGCATTGCCTGTCGGGAGAGCTGAATGGACTGAGTCCAGCCATGCCATCAAGGTGGGGCTGCCCAAGGTGGGACTGCCCCACAGGGTGTAGAGAATGCCAAAGAGTTGGAGATTATTCTGGAGTCTTTTTTGTTCTTTTTTCTTTATAATTGTGTCCTGCCCCCAAAAGGTATGTCACACACCATGACCCCACCCCCATTCTCTCTCTCTGCTCTCCTCTTCCCCCACCCTCCAACCATGTACTAGGTCATTAATTGTCCTCATAGCGGAATTGAGTACATAGGATTCTCACTTCTCCATTCTGGAGTCTCTGTTCTGAAGTCTTAAGACCCAATGTCTGCTTTCTTAGATTCCAGACTTGCTTGGAGCCTATTATCCCTTTCTTCTTGCTTATTTTCTCCTTTGTTGAATAGAAAGTATACCCTATGTTTGCCCTACCATTATTTTGGAAGTAAATAACATGTTTTTATTTCACAGGTTCGTGGATAAGAGTTTAGATTTTGAGTCTTTGAGTTGGTGCTGTAATGGGTTAAGACTTTCGGGCTGTGAGAGTAGAATAAATGTATTTGTGTGTCAGAAGGATTTGAGTTGGGGCGAATGCCAGGGGAAGAATGTTACAGCTTGAGTGTCCATTCCAAAACTCAGATTGAAACTTAATCCCCGGTATGACAGTATTGAAAGGTGGGACCTTGTAGAGGTGATTGGGTCATAAAGGCTCTGCCTTCACAAGTGGATTGATCCATTCATGGATTTATGGATTAATGGGTTAGCACAGGAGGGGAAGCAGTAGCTTTATAAGAAGAGAAAGAGAGAACTGAGCTAGCATGTCATCATGCTTACCTACTTGCATGTGATGCCCAACATCACCTTAGGATACTACAAAGAGTCTCCAGCATTCAAAAAGCCTTACCAGATGTGTCCCTCAACCTTGGACTTCTCAGTCTGTATAGCTTCTCAGTCTGTATTGACTTTTCTTTATAAATTATTCAGTTTTAGGTATTCTGTTATAAGCAAAACAAAGTGAACTAAGACAAATGGATAAACAAAATACAGTTTATATGCACAATGAAATACTAGTCAGCCTTAAAAAGGAAGAAAATCTTGATGTTTGCTTTAATGCAATAAATTTCAAAAACATTATGCTAAATGAACTATGCCAGACACAGAAGGAGAAATATCATGGCTACCATGTTCCTGGAAAAATGATGTCATTGCTTAGAAATAAATACAAGGGCAAGAAAAGAAACGATTCTACATATAATAAGCCAGTTAAGACTGAAATTTGAATGGTAACTACCATGGGGCTGGAAAGAGAGAGACAATAAGAAGTTAATGTCAAAGTTTAAGAAGAAGGAAAGTTCTAGAGATGGATAGCAGTGAGAGTTACACAAAGGTGTGAAAGTACTTGGATTCCACTGAATTTTACAATTAAAAATGGTTTAAATGGGGAGTTAGTCTTTGAGAAGTTTCGGTTTAGGATGATGAGAAGGTTCTGGAGATGGACAGCATGAAGGCAGGTAGACAGCAGTGACGGCAGGTAGACAGCAGTGATGGTTGCACAACAATATGAATGTGTTTTATTCCATGGAATTGTACTATTAAAAATTGCTAAAAAGGTTAATTTTATGGAACACCAGAGAAAGAAATTTCAGAACTGCTTTGTACATGTTGACTTAAAAATGCCTGTGAAAGTGTCAAATAGAGATGTTGAGTAAGAAGAAAGAGCATAAATGTAGGAAGCCCAGGAGAGAGCTCACGCCTGGAGATGCAGACTTGAGTCATCAGCATAGAGATACCAAATGAAAATCTCGGAAAACATTGGATTATCAAGGGGTGCAGATGAATGAGAAAGGAGCAAAGAGAAAGCGTGAAAGAGGACCCTAAGAAACCCCATTCAGGAGGCAGGCAGAGGCAGAAAAACCTACTTCCATCCCTGAACTGAAATAAAGAGGGTGTTTGGAGTTGGTCAACAGCATGGAACTCCTTTACAAGGTCAAGAAAAATAAGGTATAAAAGCATACACTGGCCACCTGTAATCCCAGCTCTCTGGGAGGCTGAGGCAGGAAGATCACTTAAAACTAGGAATTGAAAACAAGCCTGGGCAATATAGTGAGAACCTACCTCTAAAAAAAAATAAAATAAAACGTTAAAATTTTTTTTAATTTAAAATTTGGTGGACATACCTATAGTCCCAGCTACTTGGGGACTGAGGTGGGAAAATTGTTTGAGATTAGGATAAGCTATGAGCATACCACTGCACAGAGCAAGATCCTGTCTCATAGAAAAAAGGTATACATTTATGCAGCCGCAGGATGCCTGTGGGTTCCTGGGAAGGACAGCTTTTATAGACTTTTGTAGAGGTGGAAGCTGGCCTGCAGAGTTAATGGGAAGTGAAAATGTGGAGACAGAACAGACAGTCCTAGAAACACTTGGATATGAGTGGAAAGAGAAAAGGCAGGATCTGGAGGGGAATGTGGGGTTGAGGCAGGAGCTGGAGAATGGAGGAAAGAGATGTTGAAGATCCAGGGAGAGGGCAGAGGGAGCTCAGCTCTGCCCATCCTCAGAGCTGCCCACATGGACTGTGTCTAGAGGGGAACGACCTGGTGTGTCAGTCACAGGCCTCTGGTGGAAATGCTCACAGACAGCAGCGGATTTAGCATAAAAGGAAATGTATTGGAAAACTATGGGAGATGTTCACAGAAACAAAAAGAAGAGTGGAAGACAAAGGACAAAAAGAGAATGTGCAGAGACTGTTTTACAATCTCGCTGGGGGCCACCACTGCGTAACGGGCTCTATCTTTTTTCCGCGTTTTTATCACTTTGGCTCATTATTGAACTTCCAATTTCCCTCTCTCAGGCCACATGCCCCTTGGTTGGGAGTGCAGGGAGACGCAGAGTTCCCTGATACCCCACAAGATTATACTTGTGGGGAGGAGTCATTGCCAGAAAAGAAGTCAGAGAGCTATTGCTAAGGGGTGTGAGTGGATGCTGGGCCCTCAAAAGAAACCGGAACAGGATCACAGAAAGTCAGAGACAGGAGTTTGCACCCTGGAAAGGCAGAGCAAGAACACAAACCATGTTGTCAGATACCCCTTCTAACCTTGTTCATTCTTATATTCATCCAGTTAGTGTACCTACAGCCCGGAGTGCAGGGGATTTATCACCCCATGGGCAAACCCTCAAATCCCAGAAGATAAAAGCCAGTGGATAGACACACCCCACTCCTACCCGTGAACAATCCCAAGATTCATTTCATCTGGCCTCTCACATGGTTCTGTGGGACTGAGCAACTGGCCGCCACTGGAGGTGCTTAGGGGGTAGGGCCTCCTTCCAAGGCCTTTCCCTCCGGCTCCATTTGGCTCCCCCCACCCCATTCCAGCTTCCTGAAGCCACATTCCCCAATAAGGCTCTGCCTCAGCTCCTGCGCTCTGGGAACCCTGGCTGAGGTACAGGCAAGGGGGTCAGGGGTGGGAAGGCAGGTGCAATTCAGGCTGTAGCATGAAATAAAGCATCAGGAGGCTGGGCACAGTGGCTCACACCTGTAATCCTAGCACTCTGGGAGGCGTAAGAGGGTGGATCACTTGAGCTTATGAGTTTAAGACCAGCTTGAGCAAGAGTGAGGCGGGGGCCTGGGCACAGTGGCTCACGCCTATAATCCTAACACTCTGGGAGGCGGGTGCAAGTCCTGTTGAGGGGGGTTTAAAAGGAAAAAGTCTTTTGTAAAAGACAAAATTATCCAAAGATGGCATGAGCTGTCTTGGGAGGTAATGATCTCCTTGTCACTGAGAACGTCCAAATAGAGGCTGGATAACCTGTCATTGGAAAGCGCATAAAAAGAATGTTTATATGGGCTGATACAGTATAGTACAGAGAAGGACCTCAGGATGCTTCGAACCATGAGACAGACCACCTGAGACCCAGAGAGAATAATGATGAGCTGAATATCCCAGGAGACTCAATCCAAAGTTAAATGAGAGGGCCCACAGCTCCCAATAGAAGGTTCAGAGCCTTTTCCATGATCCCATGTTACCATCTTTTAAACACACATACACACTCTGTCCTCATCCCGTACCTTGGGTTACACTGATTTGATTTAGGATACATCAATGTATAACCTAGGAAGAATGAGTGTGGAGTGAGAGGGAGACTCCCGAATATTGTCACAAATATAATAGTAACATGCCAGGGATAAGCTAGAGATGGCCTAGCTTATTGGTTTATTTATTCACTCAGCAAATTTTTATTGAGCATTTGTTATTCACTCAACAGAGGTTAATAAAGTATGTGGTGTCTGATTTTTTGGAGCTTATATTCTAGCAGGAAGTCCAGCCATAGGCAAGTAATTGTGACCAAGTTTGATGAGTGTCCCAGTAGGTGGGGGTAGTGCTCAGTAATGAAGACTCTCAGAGCCAGAAACAGCCATTGTAACGCAGTTCTGCAAAGTGGGGTGGTGAGGAAGGGTGAAGTCCTCAGGGCACAGGGTGTGGAGGGAGAAGAGCAGCTGGAGAGAGGGAAGCTAAGCTCTAGTCTTAGAGAATCCAGGAGAGGTCGAGGAGGTGTATTTTTCAGTTAAGAAGGTGTTACATCTGACAGCACAGGTAGATCACCCAGGTGTTTTATTCTAATTCAGATTCTTAGGCCCCATTCCCCAAATTTCTAACCCCATTCGTCTGGGGTGAAGATTAAGCAATGACATTTCTTTAATAGACCTCCAAGATTTCCAAAATGCGGCCAGCAGTGAGAACCTTTGTAGTAAGTAGACAACTTTGAGAGATAGGACCTGCGCCCAAGTGCCTGCTCTACCCCAGCCCCTGCCAGAGAGGACTTGATAGAGAGAAGGTGCTCAGGAAACATGGATGGAATGAAGAGATGAACCCTGTGTGAATACGTTAGAGGAAGTCACAGCTGGTTGCTAGAGTTAGAGCCAGCGCAGGAGTAAGACTGACCTTAAACTGATCCTCTGATGACTGACTCCCCTCACCCCTGCTGACTATGACAGGATTGGCTGAGAGCTGGAAAACGTAGAGCCTCAGGACAGCAGGGAGACAGGGTGGCAGGATGGAGGAGACCAACGGCCCATGACAGGTCAGGGACAGTGTGGGGCATCTCAAACACACATTAATGACTGCTAAGCCTGATTGAGTATATCCCATCTTTATTAAAGTAGCCCGTCTTTATAAGAGGCCCTCCTCCCTCTACCATTACAGATAATTATGACTTTCTATCAAACATAATAGTGAGAAAAGGAGAAGGAGCCAAGTTATTAACAGAGGTGGGTGAATGAGGGCCCTCAAAAGGAAAGCTTTCTGCCTCTCCCCACCAATTCCATTCCATGTCCTTCTGTAAGAAAGTCTCATTCCTCCCACTCCTAATGGTATTACATCCCATTTTAGATCAATATAGGATTATCCCAAATATCTATGCACTTCTCTATGGGTAAAGCACTTCATGTCCTTAATGGCCTCTCTCTTGCAGAAGACACCCTATCCCTGTGATTCTAAGTGGACAGCCCATCTTTGGCAGAAGGGCTCATGCTTGGCCAATGTGGGAAAGCCACTTGACTATAGTTTCAGTGAAGAACCCAAAAGTCCAGTTACCTCCCATTTCCTGTGTTCTGGCTGTCAGCACTGCTAAGAATCTGTTAGACCTGGTCCCTGGACTCTGAAGACCCTCTATTATAATGGAGAATCATTATATCTATTACCAGGGATTTTTTGCTTTGCTTCTAAAACTCTTATCTTCTAAACCTCCCCTAAATCCTCTGCCAGTTCATATGCAGTGGGTGGGAAGCCTAGCCCTATGGGACTCCACACGCACCCCCTTCTTTCAGCCAGGCAGACCCCATAATCCACTCAGAGTGGAAAGAAGCTGGAAGCTGGAGGAACAGAAGCACGGGCCCCTGTGTGCCCAGCAGCAAAGGGAGAGCCTCTCTCCCTTAAAGAGGAACCTCTGCTGTATGTGTACGGGGTGGCAGGGCTGTGGAGGAGGCTCATACAGTAACCAAAGAGTTTAAGGCTGCAGCTACAAGATGTAGGAGGCAATGAGGGGTAGGAGTGGGAGATTAACAAGAGAGCAAGGTCAAGCTCCTCACTGTGGAAAGGCCCTTGGCGATCACCTCGTCCTCTAATCCCCTAGCTTATTAAAAGCAGCTGAAACTTGCTTGAAAGAAAATGTTAAACGGAACTCCATCTAAAGTAGAGCTGCCCTGGCTAAAGCAAGAGGAGGAGGTAGGATTTAGGGATAGGTGGTTGGACCAGGAGCCAGAACTCACCCCCTCAGTCTACCTTCCGAGTGCCAGAGTCCTCGAGGCCCCTGTGCAGAACGCAGGGGTTCTGGGTTTCACTGTGAAAAACCCAAACCCTTAACTTTACAGATGGAAAAACTGGGTAATTTGTCCAGGGTGCCCCTCAGTCAGTGGCGGCACCAGTGCTGGAATGTGACCCCACTCCCAGCCCGGGTCTCTCCTGGAGCCGTGGGCCCCCGCGGGGCCCCTAGACGGAGCTGCGGAAGGAGAACTGCAGGTAGATGATCAGCAGCAGCACCGTGGCCCAAAACAAGCACCAGGGGATAGAGCAGAAGTTGCAGCCTGAGCCCGTCTCGGCCGGCGGCTTGGTGGGGCTGGGCGGCCGGGAGAAGATGTAGGTGGTGGCCTCCTCCTCCAGCAGCTTCTGGCTGGGCTTCCAGTGCACGATGCCCTCCTGGCAGGCCTCGCAGAACTCGCCGCGGTGCCGCCGGGTGTCCTGGCGGCTGGCCACCTGGATGCGGTACTGGCCTCCGTGCTCGCCATAGCACTGCTCACGCAGGCTAGTGATGAGGTTGTCCACCAGGCTCTCGATGTTCTCCTCCAGCATGCTGGACTCGTCCAGCCGCGCCGAGCCGCACTCGTAACACAGCTGCTTGAAGACGCGCATGCGCACCGAGCCTGCCCGCTGGGCACGGTCCAGGTGCATGTGGAAGAGGATGACCACGTGGGGCGACTGCCAGGTGTGCCAGCACCAGGAGCAGTGGAACCTGCCGGGAGGGGAAGGAGTAGAGGACAGTGTGAAGGCCGCGGAAACAGCCCTAGGAGGCAGGGAGACATGGCAGAGCCTGGAGGTGGAGGCAATGTGTTGCTGCCCTGTGGGTTCATTAGCATTGCCTGGGAGGCCACCAGCCTGCCCCCTTGTGAACACCTTGAAACTAGATCGGGCTCCTCAGGATGCCACAGGGGCAGCCAGGAGGGATCTACCTGCTCAGCGCTGTCCAGAGGCCTTAACCCCTCCACCCCAGGGCCCCCGACCTTTCTGGGCTGCCTTCCTCCTATTCCCCGACCTTTCTGGGCTGCATTCCTCCTATTCCCCGACCTTTCTGGGCTGCATTCCTCCTATTCCTCATCTGTCAAATGCACACGGTGCCCGACATGAGTCCTTCCTGCTCAGGCCGCCTGTGAGTCTGATAGAGGGATGGCCGTGCCACATAGGAAATACATAATCCATCTGCATATTCTTATCTGTCAACCCTGAGTGTGGACGGGCTAGATCCAAATCAGGTGAAAATGACAGCATCATCGCCTATCAGCCTCCAAATCAGGGCCAGAGTTAATGCATCCCAAGAACTGGAAGTGGAGACAGTCTGTACCCAAAGTGACCCCCGGGGGACCAGGTTTCCCAGGCCTGACCAGGGTGAGCTGGGAATCACAGGATACCAGCCAGGTCTGGGAGAGTCACAAGACCTGCCC
This sequence comes from Nycticebus coucang, assembly GCF_027406575.1. Classification (NCBI taxonomy): domain Eukaryota; kingdom Metazoa; phylum Chordata; class Mammalia; order Primates; family Lorisidae; genus Nycticebus; species Nycticebus coucang. The sequence continues at coordinate 86,753,648 of NC_069795.1, forward strand.
TCTCAGGCCACAAGCCTTCCTAATCCCTGAGAAGCTCCTGAGTCCTACGGGCAAGAGTCCAGCCCTTGGCATCCCTCCTGTTAGCCAGGTTGGGAGCTTCATGTTTGCATTCTCATCTCTTCTTGTTTACTCATATCCTTAGGGAACAGTTTCCTCCTCTTCAATCAGACTGCCTGATTTGGAATGAAAACTGTCAGAACTGGGGGAACCTAGAGATTACCTAATTAATCCTTTGTTTTATCCTGTGACAAATAGAGTAAGCTATCCATGTTTACATAGCTAGTTAGAGGCAGAGCCCAGCCTAGAACAGGTGCCAGAAATGTTTCTTGAATTGAATCGACTTGAATGGAATTGAATACAATGGGCTGAGCCAAGGCAGACAGGAAAACTTGCTTCTTACCTACTGGCTACACTTAGCCTCCCCATGATACATCCCAAACTAAAATCTTTACTCCATAGAATCATGGACAAGAGTGCTGGAAGACCATCTCAGATACTATTGTACATACAGGTCACCTAGGGAATCGTCTCAAAATCGGGTTCTAATCCAGGTCTAGAATGAGGCCCAAGATCCTGCACCGTTAGCAAATTCCAGGTGATGCTGATGCTGTTGCTCCCTGGAGCAAAAGGCCCACACTCTCATTTTACAGATGGAGAAAATGAGGTCCAAAAAGGAAATTGGACTGCTGAAGGGCCATGGAGGTAATAATAGACCCAGTTTCCAGCATACTTTATGTGCTCAATATCTTAAATTAAATCAAGCTGAATTAAACAAATTTAAAGTAACCTGCTCCAGGACCAGAGCATAAATCTCTTGACCCTCAATGAGCATCATGCCCTCCTTCTCTGATTTTTGACTAATTTTTAAGAGATTATTAAAATCCGAAAATAAGTAAAATGTCAGCATTTAGGACTAATATTTTCTGCCTCTTTATTTTTCAGATGGGAAAACTGACTCAGGAAAATTTACAGAGGTGATCAACAGAAGACCTGAAATAAAACTCAAGTGTCCCAACTCCCAATGAGAGACCCCTTACTCTGCCTTCCAGTCTACACCAGCCTTACAGTGATAATGAAGTTAAGTGCCTGAATTCTGTGTGCTTTCAATCTCCCCTCGGGTGATGCCCTAGGGCAGTGATCCAGGGCCTCCCTGCAGGGTCCTTATTTCCGGGGTTACTCACCTGCCTGAGGCATGCAATTCCAGGTACTGCTTCCAGCCAGGGGCCAGCACATTGTGCTTGAGGTTGGGATCTATGATGAGGTCCCAGCTGTCTGCTGGCTTTGCTTCCTCCATCTTCTCATAGAAGATTTTCTTCCACTCACCTGTGGTCACACTTTTACACATGGTCTCGTCAGTGTCAATAGTGAGTGAGGGCAAGCTCCACCTTAGTGAGAATGCAGGGAACGAGGGCAGATGCAGGGCAGGGCAACGCAATCTCCACGGTCTAAAAATCCTCATCTACAGAACCAGGAGGAAGCAGGACCCAGCTCCCTCCTTTGTCCGCAGTGGAACCTGTTTCCACGGTAACCAGGCAGGGCGCCAGGAGACGGACGGAACTTGGGGACAAGGTAATCTCTGAAGGGGTGCTTCAGAGCCCTGAACTGAGGCGGTGGAGGGCAAAGGTTGTTGGGCTAAATGATCTGAAATAGGGTAGGGGTCCTGACTGGAGGCTGAGCTTCAGACCATCTCACCCTGGCCTGCAAAGGGTATGTGGAAGGGAAGACTTGGGAGCTGGCTCAGTTTCACCTTGCTGCCCCTGGAGGCATCATCAGCACCTGGCTGCTATGGTAATCATGATGCCTTGGGGAGCCAAGGAGAAATAACGGATGGGGAGATACAGATTTGTTAGAAGATGGAACAATAATAATAAACCCTCTTTTGATACCCCCACTCATCTTACAACCAGTGCTTTGCCATTTTCAAACCACAATTCACAGTCTCTTAAACCATGATTACTATTGCCACGGTACAGATCAGAAGCCTGGGGATCACCTAGCCTATAAATGGCAGTTCTTATAGCCAAATCCAAACCGTTGACCCCAGACCAGTCCATTAATTCATTCATTTAAACATAGGCAGGTGAGTAGGCTTTGCAGGCATGCGCCCGGCTCTATGCTGGGTGCCTATAACTGGATGGGTGCCAAATAACCATAATGCAGTGGGATCCTTGCTGTAATGGCCATGTGTGAGAGCAGCTGCCTATGCACAAAGTTTGGAGCCATTGCATCAGCCAGGCAGGAGTAGACAAGAAGATTTCCAAGCTGATTATCGAAGAACAGAAGAGGCAAAACAGCCTGCACTGTAGGTGCCTCTCCTACTATTTTTAATAACTTCTTTTTCCTTTAAAAAAATCATCTGGGTTTATTGTAGCAAAATTGTAAAATATAGATCAAAGTACAGCTATTCCATAATTCCACACCCAAGATAACTACTATTAATGTTATAATATACACATCCTGCCTGCCATTTTTTTACACATGCATGTATGTAGATGTATAAATACATATATGCACATATTTACGTTTACACAAGTGACCAACAGAAGAGCAGTAGAATTACAACATTGTGACTTTTTTTCTTTTTTTTGAGACACAGCCTCAAGTTGTCACCCTGGGTAGAATGCTGTGGCATCACAGCTCACAGCAACCTCCAACTCCTGGGCTCACTCCTGCCTCTGCTTCCCAAGTAGCTGGGACTACAGGCACCCGCCACAACACCTGGCTATTTTTTGGTTGCAGCCGTCGTTGTTGTTTGGCGGGCCCGGGCTGGATTCGAACCTACCAGCTCAGGCATATGTGGCTGGTGCCTTAGCTGCTTGAGCACAGGCGCCGAGCCATTGTGACTTTTTTAAAATAAAAATATATCATGAATATTTTTCTAGGCCATTAGTATTATTCCATAATAATATTTTGTAGGCTACCTACTGTTATGTTGATGGGTATAATTTATTTAGCCAATTCTATATTAGGGGGCATTGTGGTTTTCTTACAATTATGCTCTTGCCACCTATTTGTATAAAACTTGTTAAGGAAGCTCATGGATATGCAATCTAGGCATCAAAGATAACACTTCCTAAAGGTAGAAAACATATCTCTTGACTCCACTCTCTGGGAAAGCCTGGTATAGCTAGCAGAATCTGAGTTGGTTCTTCAAATGGTATGAATTATGGGGCCAATTATGGGAGTGACTTGCCTGAGGTCAGTTAGGTAAGTTTAAGGATGAAAAAAGAGGACCTAATATTCCAGTCTCCCATCTGACACTGGTGACCATCTTCCAAAGTTCCTCTTGCCTCTGCCTGAACTCTTGGTGCCTTGATTTCTGTTATTTTAACCTCAGTTTAGTCATCCTGGCAATGGGATAATAACAAAGCAATACCTATAGTGATTAAAACATGTATTGATGTTTTATGTAAATATATATTTTTTTCTTTTTCTTTTTTTTCTTTTTTTTTTTTTTTTGAGACATAGTCTCACTATGTCACCCTGGGTAGAATGCCGTGGCATCACAGCTCACAGCAACCTCAAACTCCTGGGCTCAAGTGATTCTCTTGCCTCAACCTCCCTGGTAGTTGGGAATACAGGTGCCCCCTGACAATGCCTGGCTATTTTTTTTTTGTTGTTGCAATTGCCATTGTTGTTTAGCTGGCCCAGACTGGGTTTGAACCTGCCAGCCTTGGTGTATGTGGCTGGTGCCATAACCACTGTGCTACGGGTGCCGAGCTGTAAATATATTTTTAATTTGCATAGTAACATCGATCACTATGTAACACTTATTAGGTACCAGGCATTATTCTAAGTGATTTATAAATATTAACTTTTTCATCCTAAAAACAACCTTTATAGGTAGAAAATATTAGCAGCTCCATTTTACACATATCTAAGCTAAAGTAAAAAGGATAGGTAACTTTCCCAAGATTCAACAGCTAATGATTTACTGAACTTGGATTCGAACCTATATGACTATCTACAAAGCCCCACCTTTAACCAAAATGATGCCCAGCATGGAATCTAGAACATAGCAAATGTATAGTAAATGTGTGTTTCTCCCTTCTCATCACTGTTTATGGCCGTTCTAGACTCCAAGAATTATAAAGAAAATCACATCCTTTTGGCAAATGATTCACTAGGCTACACTGAGGCCACAGCCTCCCTGGAAGAAGACTTGCCAGGCTCCCTGGTACTATTGGGGATTCTGCTTCTGCTGCTCAGTTTTAGAAAATAATTGTGTCCACAGACCCCTGATGCTCAGTGTAAATACAGGGTGGACATAAAAGTTGTGTATAATTTAAAATAGTTTAACATAGTAAATTGTACATGAACTTTATGAACACCCTGTATATTAGAGCTGAGACAGACATTCGGCTTGAAATCTTGCCAAATACATAGTACAGAAAGTCATTTCTAGCCACACCAACCCTTTGAAGTCTAAATTGTTTGATGCCAGGCATTCTGGCTGAATAAAAAGATCTCTGAGCCCAGAATTAGGAAATACAAATACCTATCCCTGGCTGGCTTTGTGACCTCAGGCAAGTCACTCCCTTTTCTTGGCCCCAGCTTGTTCATCTGTTCAATGAGGAATTAGAGTAGATGACAGCTATAAGGTCCCCTCTGACTATAGCCATATATGGTTTCAAAGAGCTTTATACTTAGAAACCTGAATCCTGGGAGAGTGGGAGGTAGGATGAAGAAGAGAAGCTTCTGAGGAACCCTGCCAGCTAGTGCCTAGAGCCAGGCTCTGTCTCCTGGGGACTGCTGCCTGGTTGAAGAACTCTGGGGAGATGTTACTCCACTAAATTTGTACTGGGCACAGTTAGAAGGTCAAAAATTAATACGGGGAGGACTTTTAAGTTCTCTGGGATCCTTCATTGAACATTTAATTCTTAAAATCAATATTCTTGCCTCTGAATTAAGGCTATCAACACCCACATAAGTAAACTAACTTAACTAGCCTCACAGGTGTGAAATGGGCTGTCTCAGGTGGCAAGCCACTGTCCAAGGTAATAATATGGGCTGGGGACATTTTCAGAAAATATGTAAAAGTGAGAAGAGCTTATTATATCAAGCAGTGCTACCCAACATCCAGAACAAAACTCCAAGAAGTGTTGTGCAATTGTTGCTACAATAAACACTATGATGAAAAACAAGAAGATGAATTGTGTAAGAGTGTGCATGTGTGTGTGGTGTGATGAGCTGATGCAATCCCCATTGGCACAAATTAAGTATAATTTAGAACTTAAGCTTGCTATGCATAGGCTAATATAATGCATCTTTCTGTATAGCATAATGTTTTATCTGATAAAAATATTTCTATCAAGACAAAAAAAACTATGGTAGTGCAACTTATTCTATCAAAGAGTTCTGATACCATGGAATTCACAATTTTAGAGTCTGCTTATCTAGACAGCTTTAAAGTAGTTGGGCTCACCCTGCTCAATTTATTAAAGTTTATGATCATATTTTATGGGCATAAAATGGCATAAGATAAATTCTCAACTAGAAAATAGAGTGATATAAAGGGGAAAAAAGACTCTAATTTGTCAATTGGCTCAATATAAAACATTTTATTAAGCATATTATTCTATCATCGATCAAAATTTTATACAAATGAACATAAATTATCACTCTTGAACTGATGAACTAAAGAAGGATGATTCTCAACTAGAAGCAGTTCCACTATCCCTAAGTGGCATATGGAAAGAAGGGGTGTGCTTTGGCTAAACCAATGCAGAAGTTTCTACTGATACTCTGTGCCCAGGGGGAAGGATCTAAGTGTGCCTTCCAGAATGTTCTACTCTTGCTAAACCAGAATAGTAAGCCCCTCAATTATCTGTTGGCTTAATGGTATGAAGAGCCCAGGCAGTAGTCTCAACTTTAAATTTAAGGGAACTATGATTTTCTCTCTTTTTTATACAGAAATACTTATTGAGGTATTACTTACATCTATAAGTTTCACTAATTTAAAGCATACAAGTCAATTGTTTTGAGTATATTTACAGAGTAACCTGAATTAGTTTGCTAGGGCTGTGTAATGAAACACTGCATTCTGGGTGACTTAAAAAATAAAATAATTTCCTAACAGTTCTGGAGGCTGGAGGTCTGAGACCAAGGAGTCAGTAGATTCGTTTTATTATGATTTTTTCCTTCTTTCTCTCTTCAGCCTTCTCACTGTGTGTGTAGACATGGATGTTTCTCTGTGCATACACCTGTCTTATGTTCCTCTTTGTCTTCATCTTAATCTACTCATCCTCTTAGATTTTGTTGGTTTGTTTGGTTTTTTAGAGATGGTCTCTCTGTGTTTCCCGAGCCAGACTCAAACTCTTGGGCTCTTGAGTAGCTGGGACTACATGGCTGGACCACATCTCCAATCTTTTCATTATAAGAACATCAGTCAAGATTGGAATTCTTGGAAGATGGCTGACTAGTAGCAACCCTCAGCAGAGGCTCCTGACCAGTGGGAGAAAAATTGGACAGAATTGGACTCTATGAAGCCAAAGGTGGGGAGCTGAGCAAAGAAAGAAGTTAGATAAGCTGTGACTCCAAGAAAGAGCATTCAAGAAAACAAATTACATGTACAAAGCCTATCATCTAGAGCAGTGGTTTTCAACCTTCCTAATGCCTCCCAATGCTGTGACCCTTTAATATAGTTCCTAATGTTGTGGTGACCTCCAACCATAAAATTACTTTTGTTGCTATTTCATAACTGTAATTTTGCTATGTTATGAATCATAATGTAAATATCTGATATGCAGGATGAATTTTCATTGTTACAAAGGAGTTGTGACCCACAGGTTGAGAACCGCTGGTCTAGAGAATGGGAGACCCCTCCCCCAAGCGGGAGGCTCTCTGCAAGCAAGCAGGGAACAAAGGCCTCTCATTTTACCTCACTGGAGAGAGCTGCTAAACACTGGTCTCTTTCTACAGGGAGGTCCCACTTGTGAACCCAGACACACTACCCCACCTGGCATAAAATTGAACAAATGTTTTCCCCTGCAGTTCTGAACTCCCAGTTCTGAACTCCCTCACATGGAGGTTTGAAGTTCTGCCCCCTGAAAAGCCCAGAGAGTTTGGTCTTTTCCTGAGAGATCTGGGCATAGTGTGGACCACCAAACATGAGGATGGAAGCTGTAACTAAGGGGGAAGAAAGAGGGCATAGGAAGAAAGGGACACTCAGCGAGAGGAGGAGCAGTCCCCTGGTTATGACTTTGCCCAGCCAGTGGTGGTGTTGACCCTCAGTTCAGGCAGAGTCTGGTGGGAGAGGGTGCAGATCCCCTGGCTCTGACAGTGCCTGCAAGGGGAGAGTGGTTGCCAAGTGTGGACTGAGTGCAGTGGGTGGGGCGAGGATTCCTGGCTCCAACTGAGTTAGCAAATCAGAGGCTTGCCAATTGTGGACTGAGTCTGGCAGGCAGCTATGGTTGGAGCCAGTGAGCAGAGGCTTGCCAGGTATGGACTGAGACTAGTGGGCTGGGCATGATCCCCTGGCTCCAACTGAGCAAGCAAACAGAGAAGCAGATGCCAGCGTGGACTGAGTCTGGTGGACAGGAGTGTGGATCCCTGGCTCCAACTGAGCTGGCGAGCCGAGCTGTGGATGCCTGATGCAAACTGAGCCTGAGGAGTGGGGTCCCAGATTCCTAGCTTTGATTGTGCCCAGGGGACAGGGATGTTGACACCCAGTTGGGACTTTGATTGGTGGCTCACCAGAGGGTACCAGGTGCCATACCCACAGGGTTGCAGGACAGAACTGACTGAGGATTTCTATCCTCAGTTGGAGACCCTTGGATCCCTCTCCATTGAACAGGGTTTATACTGCCTGAGAAAATTAGATTGAAACTTGTGTCTGGGGCTGTCCACCCAGGGACAATCCAAGCTTCAAAGTTCTATAATGGAAAAGAACTGAATGGTGGGGGCATGGCACCACAGCTGTCTGTATCTCTCCTCAGCTGAGATTTAAACTTAATACCATGACTTCTTAGGATAGGGTAGAGGTTGGCTATTTTCAAAACAGAGCCAACTTGTGCTATCTCACCAAGTAGGTCCCCAGAGTCTCTGGCCAAAACTCTGAAAGGGACCTTTGTAAGGTTGTAGGAGATATGCCACAATTACAATGCCTAGCACTTTGGTAAGGGGCTGAGTAACTCTACTACATGGGAACCCCAACTCAATCTCACCTACCAGTTCTAATAACCAAATGGTGGAAAATACCAATGGAAGAACTCTGGCAACATGAATAACCAGAGTAGATCAACCGTCCCAAGGAATGACAAATGAGATACAACTGAAGATGCCATGCATAAACAAATGGCTGAAATGTCAGAAATCGAATTCAGAATATGGATGGCAAATAAGATAAATAGAATGGAAGAAAAGTTAGAAATTGAAATCCAAAGAGTAGTTCTAAAGTTGTCTCAAGAAATTAATGAATTCAAAGACAAACTCCTGAGCCAGATGAAGGCCATTGATAGGCACTGCAACATGGTGCTGGAGAATATGAAGAAGATGTGGACTGAGGTTCCCAAAAGTGGCAAGGGTAAGAAGAACTCCAAGCCAGTCAACAAAGACTGCTGCATCTCCAAGATGTTCCTGCATGGGGACTCGGTCATTGTGGTCCCGCAGAACCCACTTATTGCTGGCAAATAGGGCCCTCTTCCCCACGGACAACTTGCTCCCCCGTCCTGTGAAGGCCTGCTCTTTATGATGGTAATAATAAAGTCCTGTGGTTTAAAAAAATAAATAAAAAATAAAAAATAAAATAAAATAAAACAAAGACAAAGTCACCAAAGATATGGACATGATGAGAAAAGAGATAACAGAATTAAAGGAAATGAAAAAGTTATTCGAGGAGCTCTGAAATAAAGTAGAATCCCTCAGTAATAGAGTTGACCAGGCAGAAGAATGAATCTCTGAAATTGAAGACAAAGCTTTTGAACGTACCCAAATGCTCAAAGAGGTAGACAAATGGAAAGCAAAAACTGATCATTACCTGAAAGAGTTGTGGGATCAAAAGATTAAACATTAGTCTTATAGGAATTCCTGAAGAAGAGGATGATCCTAAAAGTACAGAGTCTCTACTTCAAAAGATTACAGAGGAGAATTTCCCAAGCATTGCAAGAAACACAGCAATTCAGATAGTAGACAGTTTCAGAACCCCAGCAAGACTCAGCCAAAATAAAGCATCTCCTAGAAACATTGTGATTAACTTTTCCAAAGTTAATATGAAGGAGACAATTCTGCAAGCAGACAGACGTAAGAAAACCATCACCCACAAAGGGAGAAATATCAGAATGACTGCAGATCTCTCAGCCAAAATATTTCAAGCCAGAAGAGAATGGTCATTAACCTTCAGTCTCCTAAAACAAAATAACTTTCAGCCCAGGATCCTGTATCCAGCTATGGAGAAATCAAATACTTTACTGATATACCCACATTGAAGAAATTTGCCATAACCAAGCCAGCTCTCAAGCATATGCACAGACTGATCCTCCACAGTGACCAGCACAATGCTCTACCACCAAAGTAAACTCACCCAGACATTTTTGAACAAAACCCAACTTCCACAGTGGTGAAAGGATTAAAAATATCTACTGGACATTCAAAAAACATGATACCCAAAACACTACCAGCTTATCAATTCTCTCAATTAATGGGAATGGTTTAAATTGTCCTCTAAAGAGGCACAGGTTGGCTGACTGGATGTATAAACTCAGACCAGATATCTGCTATATAAAAGAATCTCATCTTCCCTTAAAGGATAAAAATAGACTCGGAGTGAAGGGATGGACATCTATAATGCAGGCAAATGGAAATCAGAAAAAAAAGCAGAGGTTGCAATTTTATTTGCAGATACAATTGGCTTTAAGCCAATAAAGATAAAGAAAGATAAGGATGGTCACTAAATATTTGTCAAGGAAATACCCAACATGAAGAGATTTCGATAATTAACATTTATGCACCCTACCAGAATGCTTGTTGATTTATAAAGCAAACCCTAATGGACATGAAAAACTTGATATCTTCCTGCACTATAATAGTTGGAGAATTTAATACCCCTTTGACAAATTTTACTGCTAAAAATCTGTAATGACATTTTAATGTCATGAAAGTGTGGTTGCTAGATTTTTTCATCTTTATTTGTAAAAGATAAACCTTTTAATAATTATATGACTACATCTAATTGTCATTTGCTAAGGGTAATAAAATGATACATACATTTTATTAACTAAGATAGCACTTATGTAAATTTTTTCTTTATAAGAATTCCACTAATACCAAGAATTAGGAAACATTCAAGGAGTTTGAGGAACACACTTTTTCATTTTTAATATGTATAAGCCAAATTAATCCCCAAATTTCTGTCATAGTATGGTTTTCATAACATTTCTTAATTTTAGATTTTGTTTTGAGCTCTTGCTGGATCAAAAATGGATCAACTTAGTATAAACAATCTAATTTAGTCACTTATATTTAATATAAATAAAATATAACATATAATCAACATTGTATCATTAGAATTGTGAAACTCTTCATGAAAACCTTAAAACAATTCCAAAAGAAGGTATTTAACACATAATAGATAGTTGTCATTCAGTAAGTTCATAAATTTAATTTTCTCACACCCTAATGTATTTCCACAAACCTTTTAAGTCTATGATTTTATAGATATAGTTTTCCATCAGGGAGGATTTTATATGTAATGAAGTTTTTAAGAGGGTTTAATCTGTAAATCAGGTACAATTTAGTCATGCCACCATACAAAGATATCATCAGAAAAGATTTTTAACATTATTGTTTTGTCTTACAAAACGGTGAATTTTAACCAAATTGATACCCCTGCAATTCGATTTGTTTCATATACTCTTAAATGTTTGCCAAGTAATGTAAGTTTGATGTAATTTTGAAACTCAGTTAGTTGTAAACAAATTCTTATTTGTTAACCAATATACATCTTCTCCTTTAGCTACCTATCCTAACTCTTCTTCCTCCTTAAAAAGTAATCAATGCCACATAAAAAAAAAAGGTAGAGCTTCATCTCAAGTATCTTCAAGTATCAGAGGAACGTAAAATCCATGAAAAGACTGATTAAAAATATGACATTTCACCTTGCTTTACTAATTATGGTAGGATATTACAGATTTTTAGCAATAAAATTTGTACCCAAATAGAATGCATAAATGTCTAGTATTGGAGATATATTTAAAATTTTAAAAATAAATCTTTTGTGATTTAGTAATTGTTCACTTCAGAGACATGAAGCCTTGTTTATTGTTGGGGGGGGAGTTGATAATTTGATTATAGGTAATGTTTAGAATAACTTTTTTAATGATTCTTTTTTGAGGCTGTTTTCCCCTAAACAATACCTGTTATATGTGATTGAACTGTTATTTAAAGTAAGTGGATTATTGTAACCTCAGATTTAATTACAAAGCACCGATTTTTTTTATACAGCTTATGTATTTAGTTTAACAATACCTGTTATATGTGATTGAACTGTTATTTAAAGTAAGTGGATTATTGTAACCTCAGATTTAGTTACAAAGCACTGATTTTTTTTTTTTTATACAGCTTATGTATTTAGTTTGGTCACATTTGTAACCATCTTATTTTGTTTCTTATTCCTAAGAGTTTTGAATTTGTTGCCCAGACAAAAATATAAATGATATTTATCTTAGATAACATATAAAGGGACACAGTTATAGTTAGGTAGAATTTGCTTTATTATCAGTTTCTCAAAAAGTTAATAAAAAAATTGTTTAACTCAGGTGGCGCCTGTGGCTCTGTCGGTGGGGCGCCGGCCCCATATACCAAGGGTGGCGGGTTCAAACCCAGCCCCGGCCAAACTGCAACCAAAAAAATAGCTGGGCGTTGTGGCGGGCACCTATAGTCCCAGCTACTCGGGAGGCTGAGGCAAGAGAATCGCTTAAGCCCAGGAGTTGGAGGTTGCTGTGAGCTGTGTGAGGCCACGGCACTCTACCGAGGGCCATAAAGTGAGACTCTGTCTCTACAAAAAAAAAAAAAAAATTGTTTAACTTAAAAAAAAAACCTTTGACAGTTTTGGATAGATCTTCTAAGAAGAAACTAAACAAAGAAATACTAGACTTAAACCTGACCCTAGAACAAAAGGACTTAACAGACATTGACAGAACTTTCATTCTAATAAAACGGAATATACATTCTTCTCATCAGCCCATGGATCATCCTCCAAAATAGATTATATCCTAGGACACAAGTCTAACCTTAGCAAATTTAAAAGTTGTCTTCTCAGACAACCATGGAATAAAAGTTGAACTCAAAGGCAACAGGAATCTTTATACTCAACGTCATGGAAACTAAATAATCTTAGGCTGAATGATAGCTGAGCGGTCAAAAACAAGATTAAGAAAGAAATCACCAAATTTTTGGAACAAAATGATAATGAAGACACAAATTATCAAAACCTGTGGGATACTGCAAAGGCAGTCTTAAGAGAGAAATTTATACCATTGGAAGCCTTCATCAAGAACACAGAAAAAGAGGAAGCCAACAATTTAATGGGTCATCTCAAACAACTGGAAAAGGAAGAATATTCCAACCCGGCAGAAGAAAAAAGATAACCAAAATTATGGCAGAATTAAATGAAATTGAAAACAAAAAAATTATTCAGAAGATCAATGAAGCAAAAAGTTGGTTTCTTGAAAAGATTAATAAAATTGATAAACCTTTGGCCAACCTAACCAGAAACAGAAAGGTAAAATCTCTAATATCATCTATCAGAAATGCTAAAGAAGAAATAACAGACACCTCAGAAATTTAAAAAATCCTCAATGATTACTACAAAAATCTCTATTCCCAGAAATATGAAAATCTGAAGGAAATGGACCAATACCTGGAAGCATACCACCTTCCTAAATTCAACCAGAAAGAATTAGAAATCTTGAATAGACCTATATCAATCACTGAAAAAGCATCAACAATATGAAATCTCCCAAAAGAGAGAAGTCCAGGACCAGATGGCTTCACATCCAAATCTATCAAACTTTCAAGAACTAGTACCTATATAATACAACCTTTTCCAAAGGATGGAAAAAGAAGGAATACTTCCCAACACATTCTATGTAGGAAATATCACTCTGATCCCCAAACCAGGAAAGGATCCAACAAAGAAAGAATATTATAGACCAATATCATTAATGAATATTGATGCAAAAATATTCAATAATATCTTAGCAAACCAAATTCAACAACACATCAAAAAAATTATACACTATGATCAAGTTGGTTTTATTCCAGGGTTACAAGGTTGGTTCGACATGTGAAAATTTATAAATATAATACATCACAGCAATAAAATAAAAAACAAAGACCATATGATTCTCTCAATTGACACAGAAAAAGTCTTTGATAATATCCAACATCCTTTCATGATCAAAACACTTAAGGAAATAGGCATAGAAGGAACATTTCTTAAACTGTTAGAGGCCATCTACAGCAAACCCATGGCCAGTATCATATTGAATGGAGTAAAATTAAAAACATTTCCACTCAGATCAGGAATGAGGCAAGGATGCCCATTGTCTTCACTGCTATTCAACGTAGTCATGGAAGTCTTAGCCATCACAATCAGGCAAGAGAAGGCTATCCAGGGTATCCAAATAGGGTCAGAGGAGATCAAACTCTCACTCTTTGCAGATGATATGATCTTGTACCTGGAAAGTCCCAGGACTGAACTACAAAACTCCTAGAAGCGATCAAGGAATACAGCAGTGTCTCAGGCTATAAAATCAATACTTACAAATCAGGAGTTTTTATATATGCCAACAATAGTGAAGCTGAAATATAGTCCCTTGACTATAGTCTATTTCTTTTACAGTAGTAACAAAGAAGACGAAATATCTGGGAATTTACCTAACAAAGGATATGAAAGATCTCTATAAAGAGAATTGTGAAATTCTGAGAAAAGAAATAGCTGAAGATGTTGACAAATGGAAAAACATACATTGCTTATGGCTAGGAAGAATCAGCATTGTTAAAATGTCCATTCTACCCAAAGCAATCTACAGATTTAATGCAATCCCTATTAAAGCACCATTGTCATATTTTAAAGACTTTGAAAAAATAGCACTTTGTTTTATATGGAATCAGAAAAAAACCCAAATAGCCAATACCTTACTCAGAAATAAAAATAAATCAGGAGGTATCACATTACCAGACTTCAGGCTATACTATAAATTATAGTGATCAAAACAGCATGGTACTGGCACAAAAATAGAGAGGTAGATTTATGGAACAGAATAGAGAGCCAAGAGATGGCTCTTATTATCTTATTATCATTTGATCTTTGATAAGCCAAATCAAAAACATTCAGTGGGGGAAAGATTTCCTATTTAACAAATGGTGCTGGGTGAACTGGCTGGCGACCTGTAGAAGACTGAAACTGGACCCCCACCTTTCACCATTAACAAAAATTGATTCTCACTAGATAAAAGATTTAAACTTAAGACATGAAACTATAAAAATACTAGAGGAGAGTGCAGGGAAAACACCTGAAGAAATTGGCCTGGGAGACTGCTTTATGAGGAAGACACCCCAGGCAATTGAAGCATCACCAAAAATCCACTACTGAAATCTGATTGAACTAAAAAGCTTTTGTATAGCCAAGAGCACAGCAAGTAAAGCAAACAGACAACCTTCAGAATGGGAGAAGATTTTTGCAGGTTATGCTTCTGACAAAAGTCTGATAACTAGAATCCACAGAGAACTCAAACTAATCAATAAGAAAAAAACAAATAACCCCATTTCTATGTGGGCAAGAGACTTGAACAGAAACTTCTCTGAAGAAGACAGGTGCATGGCCTAAAAACACATGAAAATATGCTCATCATCTTTAATCTTCAGAGAAATGCAAATCAAAACCACTTTGCGAAATCATCTAACTCCAGTAAGATTAGCCCGTATAACAGTCTATGGCCACCCTGAACACACCTGATCTCATCTGATCTCAGACGCTAAGCAGGGTCAGACCTGGTTAGTACTTGGATGAGAGCCCACATAACAAAAACCCGAAAATACAGATGTTGGAGTGGATGCGTGGGGGGGACACTTCTGGGAGACAGGAACACATATACCTGGGACTCAAGCTTTACAAGTAAGATCTATGTGGCTTATGATGTAGGCTTGTGATGGGGGTGGGAAGAGAGAAGACTTCTACACTGCTGGTGGGAATGCAAGCTAATACAACCTTTTTGGAATACTATGCAGCCAAAAAAAGACACATCTTTCATGTTTACCTCGATGGAGCTAGAACATATTTTTCTTAGTAAAGTATTTTAAGAAGGGGGAAGAAAAAGTATCCAATATACTCGATACTACTATGAAATCCATATATAATCACCTACACATTCATACGAATGATAAACATAACTATAGTTCAGGAAGTGGAAGAGGAGAGTAGAGGAGGGAAGGGGGCAATGGGAGGAGAGAGACTATTTGGAGCGACCTCACCTAAAGTGCATAATGCAATGCTACATTTTAAAACTATTCAGAAAAGTGTATAATTGTCTTACCACAATAAATAAGTAAGCAAGGTGATGGATGTGTTAATCAGTTCGATATAAGCATTTCACATTGTGTATCAAATCAGTACACTGAACCCCATAAATGCATCAATATACACAGTTATTATTTAATAAAAAAAAATCTGAAAAGAAAAAAAAGAACATCAGTCACAGTGGATTAGGGCCCACCCATATGAGTTCATTTTACCCTAATTACTTCTTTAAAGGCCCTGTCTTCTAATGCAGTCACATTCTGAAATACTGGGGGTTTGGGCTTCTAAATATAAGTTTGGGAGTGGTGGACACAATTTAGCCCATCACAACCACAATTACCTCATCTAATTTTAGAACGTTACATCACCACCCAAAGTAACCCTGAGTCCATCAGAAGTGACACTCTATTCTCCCTCCACTCAAGCCCTGGGGAACCCTTCATATATTTTTTATTGCTATAGATTTGCCTGTTCTGTACATTTCATATAAATATTATCATCCAATATATGGTCTTTTTTTGACTGGTCAGTTGTGATGTCCCCTCTTTTCATTCCTGGTTTCTGTCATTTGAGTCATCTTTTTTTCCCACTCAATTAGCTAAAGATTTATAAATTTTGTTGATCTTTTCAAATAACCAACTTTCGGTTTCACCGATTTTCTATATTGTTTTTCTAGTCCATTACTTTTTTTTATTTCAAAATATTAAGGAGGTAAAAATGTTTTAGGCCATATAGATCTTACTTGTAAAGCTTGAGTCCCAGATAGTGTTCATAGTAGCCATTAAGTTGATTTATTTTTCTCCTCTCCTCCCCTTGTCTTCCCGGTTAATTTCCACTGAGATTTACTTCCCTCTGTGCACATGTGTGCTCATCGGTTAGTTCTAATTTAATAGTGAGTACAGATGGTGTTTGTTTTTCCATTCTTTAGATTCTTCATTTAGGAGAATAGTCTCCAGTTCCACTGCTATATGAATGAGGGAGAAAAGTTCCAGGGAGAGAGAGCCCCCATTCACATACCACAGAGGGAGGCCCCTCCCTGGAGATGGATATAGGCCACACCTACCTTGAGGTTAAGGGAGGCAAGTAGTTTAGTGCCAGACACAGCCTGAAAAAGACGTAGAAAAGTAAGTCCTGCAGCTAGAACAGGCAATGTCCTGGGGCCAGAAGGCCAGTGGAGGCACCAGCTCCAGGAGCAGCGTTTCCCCTTGATCAGCTTCCAGGAGCCAAGGCCCTGACAAACCCCACAGGAAGGGAGATGGCTTTCACACCAAGTAGAAGACCCAGGGGCCCAAAGCCCCTTATCTGAGTAGCCAAGGGAGCAGGCTCAGAAGTCTCAATCAAAGAAACACTCCAGCCAAGAACTGGTCAAGTTCGTAGCAGAGTAATCTCAGGAGTCATACTGACTGGTGTCTTCTCCACAGCAGCTAATCCAAGGCTGACTAGTGTAGGAGCACTGATGTCCGTAGCCTTGTTGGTTTAACTTTCCTATTTTCTTTGGACTTTTTACCACTGTTTGACTGAGTTGCATTTCAGACACCTGGGACCCAGCAATCAGCATCTGGTATGATTAGGTGATATCACACAACCAGACATGTATATCCAGGTCTGTTTTAGATGTAAATATGATACCTGGATTATACACATCTACCTATGGAACTCTGAAACTACTATGTGGAATGAATAAGAAAGGAATAGATAAGAGGTCCACACTCTGTCACTGCTATAGGAATTGCCACATGACCAGAGAATGTGGCCTCTCTACTCCTATATTTGTTTCTACAAGCAGTAAAACTGTACCACATGATCTTAAAGTTTCCTCCCTGCTCCCAAAAGTTGTGGGTCACAACACATAATGTGCTTGTAGCTGTGGTAAAGGTGGGATTCTTCTCTTCCAAAGCCCCTAGACATCCAGAAACATAAACAAGGAGCTTCTTAGCATATCCCCAATGAGGAGATGATGCTATGCTCGTAATTTTTCCTCACTAAAATTTTCTGAATAAATAAGGACTGAGGGGTATTTAGAAACCTCCTCAAATGTTTTAATGTCTGAGGTTATAGGATAACCACCCCCTGATGCAGACAGTTCTTATTTATATCTTTACATGAATCAATAGGTCCTCCAATTTTTTTCAGATTTCATATAAACTCAGCAGAAGAGTGACATATAGGCATGGGAATCAAGCCCTGTTCTCACACTTTAGTGCCACTAAGTGTGGCACTCAAGTGACCTCCAGGTTCTGGTCTCACTCTCACCTGTGAACCCTAGTTCCTCCACCTGAACCTTTCTCAACAAACCTCACTGATACTTTTCCTTTCCCAGAAAAAGACCTGGCATCCCACCCCTGTTTCTTTGTTCTTGCTCTTTTATCCACCAAAAATGTCTTATTCCCGTCTTCATAGAGCACCATTTTATCCAGCCTGTTACATTTTTGTCCTGGACCAGGGTGGGGTTCCTGTGCTCTCTGTAGCACTCACATTTTTCATACCCCACATTTCTAAAGACTGCTGGTACTTACTGCACACTTACTATATGCCAAACAGGCCCCATGCTGACAGTTTACATTTTCTCCTCATATCACCCCCAAGAAATAGGCTCTTATTTTCTGCCTTTCATGAGTGACCCAAAAAGCCTTGACATAATTTAATCACTGTGACACTTTGCCTACAAGTGGTTAAAGGAGGGATTTGAACCCAGACATTCTGATAGTAGCACCCACTCTCTTAACCACTGGGCAGTGTAATGCAGGGTTAATTATCTGTCTTCTCCATCAAGAGGTAAGCTCTCCAGGGACAGACTCTACTCCTGGCTTACTTGCTGATGCAACCTCAGCATCAAGCGGAGCATCAGAGGAAGCTGAAGGTAAGTGGATGAGTTAAACTCTTGCCTAAATTGGGCTAATTCTTCCTTAATCCCCAGGCGCTCGCGCTCTCTCTCTCTCTCTCTCTCTCTCTCTCTCCTAGGCCACTAGAAACTCTTCCTAGTGCCTCTATTACATTTGCATGTCCTTTGTATGTGAATGAGTTGGAACAGCCACGGGGACAGCCAGAACTCTAACAGAGCACAAGTTCCTTAAGGGAAGGGGTGTGTCTGCCAGAACAGCTCCGAAGTAGTGCTCTTGCCTGTGAACCCAGAGTGAATACAAGGGGAGAGGAGACATCAGCTAAACCAGAGACGCACATCTCTACCGTCTGCCCTTAGGGACAGGATTGGAATAGGTTACACATTAATAATTCCCCTCTAACTTCATAGGAGAAGCAAAGAAACACTCCGCAAATTTACTCTACAAATGCTGAATAACCTGTCACTTACAGACTGATTGTCAAGGGTGCAATTATCTCATTCTCACTCCCAGGTAGTAGGCAGTGATGTGTCCCCTGGGTGATAATATTTGTAGACCTTTCATAGATTATTGAACTAAGTAACTTACCAACTGAAAGGGAAATTTGCTAACACATCAGAGCCCCTCAGTATTGTTCCTTTGCTCTTTTTACCAATTGTCTCAATGTCACACCTGCTGTGCAATAATGCCCCAGGTGCACACACCATGCTGTTACGGGAGATGAAGACTGTGGATTCGGGAATCAACCTGTGTGCTCTCAAATTCCTGCTTCACGGCTGACTGGCTGGATGGCAATTGACTAAGGGACTTGATTCCCCTAGGTCTCCTTTTCCTATCCACAAAATGAAATTAGTGGTGCCTACTTTATGAACTTGTAAGGATTAAATGACATAATCTGTTCAGAGTTCTTATGATAGTATTTCGTATTCTTAGAATTGTATTTGACTAATATAGTAAATGTTGAATAAGTGTTAGTCATCATTATATACTTCTGAGCTAGAGTGGGCTTTAAAGTTCATGTAATTCAACTGTTCTTCCCAAGGAAAGAATGCCCTATAACATCTGCATTTCCAGCACCTGCCTGAATTCCTCCTCCTCCTCCTCCAACTACTCACAACTTCATAGCACACTGGACTCTGACAAAGCACTGCTTTAATGTGCTGGATGTTGACAAAGCACTGCTTTTCATTAAACATTTTCTTTCAGTGAAGCAAGGCACATGTTTTCCTGTTTCACCCACCCATATAGTGATCTTACATTTGCTTTTTGGACCCATACAGAATAAATGTTATCCTCCTCCCCCACTGCCCCAGCTTCATGGTGCCCTTCAGATGTTTAAAGGCAGCAGCTATTATGAACCTCAGAGCTTTCCCAACCCTCAGCTCAAAGCACAGCCTCAGAAAAAATAGCTCTGAGACAAAAATTCCATTAAATACAGGATGCCAAAGTCATAGGAAAGGAGAAGCAGGGAACACCTCCCCAGGGAACACCTCCACACCTACAGCTTCCACTATCTTCAAGGTATTAACACATGAAACCTGTCCAGGCCAAGGCTCGCTGTACTTCCCTTACAATCTGTGCTACTTGTTCTATGCATGACCTCAGGTCTTCAAGTGAGCTGTACTTTAAACCAGCAGAACTTCTCTATTCAGAATGATCTGGAACATGGAGACCTGCACAGCCTTCAGGCCACAGCCCTCCCTCAGTATCCGTGAGAAATTGGTTCCAGAGCCCTGAGGATATCAAAATTCCTGGATGCTCAAGACCCTGACATAAAATGGCGGTAGTTTTTGCATAAAACCTTCCCACATCCTCCTGAATACTTGAAATCATCTCCAGCTTGCTAATACCTAATATAATGTAAATGCTATATAAAATAGCTGATATATTGTATTGTTCATGGCACCACCACTGCCACACACCTGTGCATCTTACCTTCTTTTTTTTTTTTTTTTTTTTTAACAATTTTTGGCCAGGGCTGGGTTTGAACCCACCACCTCTGGCATATGGGGCCAGTGCCCTACTCCTTTGAGCCACAGGCACTGCCTGCATCTTACCTTCTTTAAAAAGCCTCAACAAGTGACCGTGGAGCCAAGGGAATGCTGGTGGCAGATGCAAACTCAAATGTTGCAAGGAGGGAAGGAGTCACAGGGAGAGAGATATCCACCAGGAGCTCAGAGATGGAGAGAAACTGTAACTTCAGACTCAGCAGTCCCTCCATGACACGGGAGGAGGAACAAGGGGAAGGTGTAAGGATTTCCACCACGCCATCCTTAGCAAGTACTGCATGAACTGAAAAATAAAGGGGGAGATAGGGAAGTGAGACACAGAGAGATGGGGAACCTGTGTAGAGAAAGACAGAGGGGAGAGAAGGAAGAAGAAAGACCGGGGGTAAGACAGGGCAGCCATAGAAAGGGGAAAAAACATTTGGAAAGAGAAAGAAGGCAGATTCTTCATAAGCATGTTTTTGAAACCTGTAGTAACTCATCTAAGTTTATACATGTTTTGCATCTTTAGAGTATTATTATACTTTTTTGTAGCTTGTTTTCACAGCTTCCATTTGGGTTGAGTTTTTACTTTTTTTTTTTTTTTGGTTTGATTTGCTTTGTATTTTGTTTTGAAGGTTTGTTTTTGTTCAACAGAAAACAGGTGGCAGGGATTTCTCTCCTTCACTGTCTGCCTGCCTGTGCTCTGCCCCTTCAGATCACACCCTGGAGGAAGTGACTTATCTTGACATTAATCAAGAGTGACTTGCTTGAGAGATAAAAAAAAAATTACCTGTTGAGTACAATGTGCACCATTTGGGTGATGGCACACCAAAAGCCAAGACTTCACCATTATGTAATCATCCTGTAACCAAAACCTGCTTGTACCCTTAAATCCACTGAAATAAAAAAATGTCAAAATTAAAAATAAATAACTTTTTTTCACCAAGAGTGATTTGTGCAGATCAAGAAGGAATTCTCGGCTTCTTCTATTGCCCATTGCATGACTGAGAAGAGGAGGTAAGTGTGGACGCCACACAGTCACTCATCACACACAGAGCTGCAGCAAAAAGAAACACTGTCTGAAAGGGCATCAAAAAATAAGTGGTATGACTGTTGACACCTCTACATCAAGTGCCAGATGAAAAATTCCACTGTGTAACACAAAATACAGCATCCTGCATCCCTTTTCTACTCATCCTTTTCCCATTTACAGTGGCAACAATCCCTTACAAGTCTTTTTTTCTTAACTTCCGCTCAGAAACCCATGCTTTGCGGGCTCTCCTGGGAACCTTCTCCCAACAAAATTTGTTAACTCAGCCTCTTCCTCCCACATCTCTTGAGTTCTTTCTCAAGGGCCCTGTGGTCAATTTGACCTCTCTTCGCTCCTCTCAATTCCCGCTTTCATGATTTCTGTTGGCACAACAAAGAGGCGTGGGGGAGGGAGGAGCAGGGCAGTGCTGTCACAAGAAACTGGACCCTGACCACACTGCCCCTAGGCTCTAAGGCTCCCCCTTGGCTTTTTTAAAATATCTCAAACAAACTTCACTTCTGTTTTCCTCCCACCTGGGAACTGCTGTGTTCAGTGGATGTGGTGACTTAGAGATGGGGTGGGGGGGGGTGACATGGCCTGGAGAGAGGAGTAAGGGAGGGGAGTGTCAAATACACCTTTCTGCAGCATCATGACTAGCCTCACTGATCTGTTTTGCAGACCAAATGGAGCACTGTCCACTGAAAGCTTGAAGCCCCTCCACATCTCACTTAGTGGGAAATTTCTCAGTCACTGGCAAATGGTCTTTTGCCATCCTTAATTCCCAAGGCCATGGCAGTTGTGGCCCTTGTGTGTTTTTGCACATTCTGGTGGGAAGTATGTAGGAGTCACATCAAGGGTGGTCAGATTGCTGCTATTTCAGACAGCCATGTTTTTAAAAGGGAAATTGATCAGCAGCCTGAAGGATGAATTGCAATGAGGAGGAACAGCAGAGTGGCCATTTGAAGGCCACGGACAGTTCACCCCAGAGAGGACTTGGCAGCAAATACAGTGATGAAGAGTGTTCACTTTGGAGTGAGGCAGACAAGACTGGTTCCACTACTTAACTAGGACTGTAACTCTGGAAAAGTTTTTATCCTCTAATTCCCCTATTTCCTCTTTGGGCTGATGACTTAAATATATAGAAAGTTTACATTTAATTTAAAAGCCTTGAGCTGAAACCAGAGCAATGAGCAGGTGAGGAAGGTAAACGCCAAAACTAGCTTGACAGTCCAGTGCTACCCTCTGGGTGGAGGGGAGCAGAATCTACTCAGGGTCAGATTAATCCCACCACAAGGAAAAGGGCTAAAAGAATTCCCCTGACTGCTGCCAACACAACCTCAAAGCTTCCCTGATGGAAGGAGTCTTGAATTCAACCCCAGGGTTTTCCACAGATGAGATAAACTAACCCAAGGATTATAAAGCACTTCCCTCAGAAAATGGGTTTCCAGTCAGCCCTCCAGGCCATAAGGACCAGGCCCAGAAGGCTCGTTCCAGTGACTGAATTACATGCAAGGCAGGATGTGCCTGTTCCTCCAGCTTTGATCAAGGACAATGTGACCTTCATTTCTCCTTCAATGGTAGCCATGCTTGCCAATGCTTTGATGCCCTGGACTATTCTCTTTAGCTAATGCATTGGCTCTGCTTAGAGTCAGATTTTATTTTCTGTTGCTATTTCTATTTTCTTCTTCTTCATTTAGACATTTTGGCAAGGATTCATATAATTTTATTCCAAAAGACCTGGATTCAAACAGTAGGATGTAAGTGAACATCTGGTGTGACTCAGTCTTGCCTTATTGGTCTGCTTATAATTAGAAAGAGACATACCTACATCGTAGGGCCCAGGATGAACACATAGATCCTAATTCATACATAACTTCATTCACTGTGACAGCAACTTAAATTTCAATGAGGTATTCTCTGTGAATGTGTAAGTACTCTCCTTATGAAGACATGATGCCCTATGGAAGCTATAGTCCGCATCAGTCAGTCTCCACATGGTGTCATGTTCAAGATGCATGGAACAAGAGTCAGAGATTATAGAAAAACTTTATTAACTTGCTTTTCTCAAAGGAGGCAAAAATGGCTCAGATTCACAAGCTATAGCAACATGTCTCATGTTGCTATGTTTCTGTCCCTTTACTGTTGACCTTCTGCGTCCTCTAGCACCTCTGCCCTGCTGCCTCCTCCTCTCCGTCATGGTGTCCACCTCCAGAGGCCACTGCCTCTGCTTTATCAGCTTCCATTCCTCCTCCTTTCTCCCTAGGTTATTCTCTCTGACTTAAAATTCTTCTTTGACCCAGTTTTACAAAAGTATAGGGGCTGGTTTGACAGTGACAAATTCAGAGAATGAAGGATGGCACAGGCATGGGGAAGAGTAGGGAAAAGTTGATCAGGCAACTGCATTCACTTTGGTGAGCTGGGAGAAGAGGGAAATCTGTGGATAATCTCTGATTAATATTAATTTCCACAGCAGAGTTCTACGCCTATAAAATATGAATATTCATATTCATATTGAGAGAGGATACCCGAAAAGGGTGATGTCTAGGAGAACAGGTCTTCTCAAGGAGACCACAAGGATACACCTGCAGTGTCCTCTCCATGGTGACTCAGCTCTTGGGAATTTGTAAACTTAACTTCCTGAAACTTGGAAACTTCCAACTTCTGTGAAATCCTGTAGTTCTGTAGGGGTGGGAACAGCCTCTCCGCTTGATTCAAACTGGCCAATGAGAAGTGTACCTGTGGGGTGGAACTTTTTGACTGTCAATAAAAAGGGAAAGACAAAGTCAGTCTGGGAGCATGGCCATTTGGAATTCTATGCCGTAAGCTCCCGGCTGGTGAATAAAGCCCTTCCTCTTATAACCGT
Organism: Nycticebus coucang; assembly: GCF_027406575.1. Classification (NCBI taxonomy): domain Eukaryota; kingdom Metazoa; phylum Chordata; class Mammalia; order Primates; family Lorisidae; genus Nycticebus; species Nycticebus coucang. The sequence goes on from NC_069795.1 coordinate 86,777,886, forward strand.
GGTGTTTTGGTGCTCTTTCTCTCCGTTGGGCCTTGTCTTCCTGCAACATTTTTGGTTCCCTGACTGGGAAGTGAGATCACTCCTGGAGAGAACACCTGGTAGTTGCTGCCAATCCTCTGGACACCCATGTGGGGGCCCCTGATTGGCCTGGGCGATGTGAACCACTGAGCGCGCCAGGGAGGCAGTTTGGCCTCCCTGTGTGGACACCTCGACTGGGCTGAGAAAGGACCCTGTCAGCGGGTCTTCAAGGAGTCAAACACCGGGAGGAACTGGCATGCAGAAACGGGTACCTACACAGGGAGACGTGTAAGGCAAGGTATGATCGATCTGGGGGTCCCACTACAGTTTTAGTGGAAGAGGAGCCTAATCAACTCCTTGGGCATTAGATCACCAGCAGGTCTGTTCAGAGGTGTGTGAGAGTGTGTGGATGTGGTGTGATTGAGAGAACTCCGAGGGTGGAATTGGACCCCCCTTCACAGGGCCTAGGGGAGTGTTGGTTTGCCTCCTATGGCTAAGTGGCAGCTTAAGTGGGAAATTGAGGCTGCCCATGTTAAGAAGTGAGTTGGAACTGTGTGCATGTGAGTGCTCTGAGAATGATCGAGATAGGTAACAATAGGTGGATATGAAACGAATGAATTCATGGGGTGAAACGAATGTGTGAGTGTGCCCTTCTTCCCTGCTCCAACTTTACCCCCTGGCTATTCTGAGAGAAACTGGAAGTTCCAGGTTTTCCACTTTCTGTCTTTGGTGGCGGCCACGTGGCCATGTGGGACTTGGGGGGAAATGAAAAGACATTAGAAAGAATGTTGTTGTAGTTTTGTACTGGAATTTCTTCAGTGAGTGTTTGGTCTCAGGAATATGAGAATTGTGACTGCGGGCCACAGATCAGTGATAAAATGGCATTTTGTTGGACTGAGGGACATGCAGAGAGAGTGGGGAGTGCCAGAGCTATTGGCAGAGGGGTCGTGCCTTGAAAAGTATTGTGGTTCAGGCAGTCCAGGGAGCTCCGGATGGCCCTTGAAAATCTGGGGAAGAGAGTGTAGATCTCATGCTGGACAAGGCTGTATCCATATAAGCAACAGGTCTCCAAGGTGAATAGGCTCTGGAAGGGGGAAGGAGGTCCAGATTGGAGGTTTCCTGCCTAAGTCCTTTTTCTAAGGGTAAATAATTGGCCCTGAGAGATATTTTGGCCAGGACTTGGTAGATGGAAAAATACCTTTACAAACTGAAGGGGTGTTCTAGCAAATGAATGAATGCAGCGCCTCTCCTTAGACAAGGTTATTAGGTCTTTGCTGCAGTTTTTGTCTAGGGAGGGGATTAGGGTGTGTGCTCCTTAGTCAGGTTGGAGCCGTCCAAAAGGCTGCTTTGCCCATGACCTTGCTGGGGCTCAGTGGGTTTGTGCCTGGAGATGGGAGTCTGATGTCTAAGCTCATGTGAGCCTGAAAAATGGGGGTTCCCTGTCCAGCCCTGAGTGGGAATATCTTGTATCAATGTTACATCTCATAAATGTCTCTCATTTGTAAAATGTAATAATTTGGTTGTTTAAGTTGTTGGGGAAACTGAATCTTTGTCAAAGGATAAGATTCTTGCCTTTTAAACCTTCTAGTTATCCATTTGGATGAGTGAATGGGTGACTTCATGGTAAATTGGGATCCTGTTTTGTGGGAAGTGAGTTTTTGAGAGTAAGATAAAATAGACAGAAAGGAGAATGGCATTGTGTAAAGAAAGAATCTTATGTGATAAATTTTCTTTTGAAACAGAACGGTTGTGTAAGAAAGTGAAAGGCAGGGCAAAAATTAAAGAAAGTTTAGAATGTTTGTAGATGGTCTGTGCAGGTTAAATGAAGCTCATAAAAGAGAATTTGTGAAAGAATTTACATGTGATCTAATTGACTATGTATTTCCTTTAAAATCTTTTGGCTTGTAATTTTCTTTAAACAAATGTTTTAGGCCTTTGATATTTGACAAACCTTCCAAAATAAAAACTCTAAATCTGGGGCTTGGTGCCCGTAGGACAGTGGTTGCAATGCTGGCCACATGCACTGAGAATTGTGGTTCAAACTTTTTGCACTGGCAGGTTCAAACTTGACCCAGGCCAACAACAACAACAAAACACAACTTTAAATTTGGTCTTCTTGAAATATTAAGACCACTGAAAGTCATGGGAAAACAAATTAAACTTATTTGATTTATTAAAAATATATAGGAAACATTATCAAATATGAAATGGTGATTAATTTTGTGTGGGTTATGGTTATCTATATATTCCAATTTGTCTGTCCTAATGTATAAGACATTGGTCTGTCCTAACATATATTGTCGGTAATAATTTTAATTCATCTAAAAAAAGAAAGTTTTTTTTATGTAACTGGCTGAGTCCAAAGTTTATCCTAAAAAGAAAAAGAAATATTAAGAGAAGCTGACGAATTCTATTGAATTCAAATTCCTGATGTCTTTGGAAATTGAAAACCTTCGAACTAAAAGCAGATTTTTAGAACTTTCATTGGAAAGTTGACATGTCTATGAGTATTGCTAACCTAACTTCAAAAGAACAGAAATCAGTTACATGAAACTGGGCTAGTTTGTAATGGCTTTTTGTTTGAAATATTGTTGATTCTTTCTGTGTTCTGTTTTCCAGAAGTCAAAAAAATAATTTTTTGTCTTTTGAGCTATTTGTAGCTTTTCAAGCAATGTATGTACTTATAAGAAGAGTTTGAAACTTGTATTTTTTCTCTCTCCTTGATTTCTCCAGAATTTGAAAGCCATTTGTAAGTATTCTTAATTTCTGACAATACAGTTATTTGCATAAGTTCAATAAGAATCTGTTTTGTTCTATAGGACATGATGAAGGCACTGGTTATTTTACCAAGGCTTTGGCTGGAATAGCATTTCCAGAGGTGTCCAGACTGTGTTAAGGAATTAAGGTTGACTTTATAAGGCCAATAACAAAAGCCCTTTGGAAAACTGGCCAGATACCCATCAGTAACATTTCCTGATCTGTGGTAAGTAACGAAGGTCACTTGCTGATGGGTCCGGGAATCAAAATGTGCTTGGGGACCTCAAGAGAAGAGGGATTTACCCAATGCATACAGGTATCTAATGGCACAGATGAAACCTGGGCTCTGAAAGGGTTTCAAAAAGTCCAACCTGAGATTCCTTATTAAAGGTTCCAGCAAAGCCAATTTTAAAGAAAAGAAGAGTCTAGATGGTTAATAATTAATTATTCTTACTGCACTTTATGCAAATAATCAGACCCCATATATTGAAGGTACAATTTATTTTGGCAAATAAGTTAGCACTACTATAATTTGCCTTTAGTAAAGAGAGAAATTGGAGAGAGAAAAATAGTTCAAAAAGAGGAAAAAGAGGCTGTGGTCCACCTGTATTTAGATCCCAGCCTTGTCTGTACTGTCAACTCATAAAATGAGACGTAACTGTTTTACTAAATTGATCTGTTAAATGGGACTAAGAGACTGGCCAGAAAGTATAGAATTATATACAGTAATTATATTTACTCTGAAGCCTTAAGACTCGACAAAGGTCACCTGTTGGCTACACTGGAAAAACTTGTGCAGTATTAAATGTTATCTAGAATTTCCCAGTAAATGTAACTATAACACTGCATTCTACTCTGCTGAATCTGCTGCCAGAAGAAGTCAAATGGCTTACTTGTCTGGACTTAAAAGATGTCTTTTTCAGTATAAGGCTGGCTCTGGGAAGTCAGAGGCTGGTTGCTTTCCAGTGGGAGAGACCAGACATGGAAACAGTACACATGGACCAGGTTGCCACAGGGGTTCAAAACACCCACGATTTTTGGAGAAGGGCTGGCTTGTGACCTCCAGAAATTCCCAGCTGAGGAATTAGAATGTGTGCTGTTACAATATGTTGATGACCTCCTTTCAGGACACCCTACCCAGGAGGGCTGAGCCAGAGGCATGGACTGTCTTTTATGACATCTAGAGGTATGTGGCTATAAAGTATCCAAACGGAAGGCCCAGATTTGCCAGCAGCAAGTACGTTATCTAAGATTTACTATCCAGCAGGGGTAGAGGTATCTAGGCATGGAATAGAGGCAGGTCATTAATTGCATCCTCAGCCCCACAAGCCAAAAGCAGGTTTGGAAATTCTTAGGCCCGGTCAGCTTCTGTGGTCTTTGGATCCCCAACTTTGCCGTCTTAGCTAAGCCCTTGTATGAGGCAACTAAAGGAGGGAGAGCCCTTGGAGTGGGGAGGAGAATAGGAACATGCCTTCTCCCAGCTAAAGATGAGGCTAACGGCTGCACCTGCACTGGGACTGCCAAACTTGACTAAGCCCTTTACTCTGTATGTCTCAGAGAGAGATAAAATGGCTATGGGTGTGTTAACCCAACTGTTTAGGTCCTGGCCAAGGCCTGTTGCCTACCTCTCTAAGCAGTTGGATGCATTGGCAAAAACATGGCCACCCTGTTTATGGGCTCTAACTGCTACTGCTCTCCTTGTGCAAGAAGCTGATAAGCTGACACTAGGGCAGGATCTCAGAGTGAAAGTACCGCACTCTGTGGTCAGTTTAATGAATACTAAGGGACATTTTTGGCTCTGTAATGCAATACTCTGAACCAAGCCATGCTCCTTCCAGTCATTGAAAGAGACTGGGCATGACTGTACGGAAGTTAAAGATAATGTGTACACTAGCAGACCTGACTTGCGTGACCAGCCCTGGATAGATTCAACTGGGACTTGTATGTAGATGGAAGCAGTTATGTGACGGCACAAGGTGAGCAGCAGGCTAGGTATGCAGTGGTCACCTTAACGGAAACTATGGAGCTAAGCCCCTACCTCAAGGGACATCTGCTTAGGAGGCCGAGTTACTTGCCTTGACTGGAGCCTTAGAACTAAGTCAAGGGAAAAATTGGAATGCTTTTCTGACTCTCCAAGTATGCAGGACATTGTACAAGGAGAAGGGACTATTAAATTCTGGGGGAAAAGACAGTAAGTATCAGCAGGAGATAACTTCAGTTGCTAGAGGCAGTATGGAAACCTCAGAAAGTGGCAGTTATGCACTGTTGTGGACATCAAAGAGATGCTTCCACCATCGCTAAGGAGAGCACCAGAGCCAATACTGAGGCAAAGAGGGCTGCCTCCCAGCCGTGCCAGGTGTCGCGAGTGGCTCCCCTCATCCCATGGGTTCCAGAACTCACCCCCATTTACTCCGGGGAGGAGAAGGAATGGTTGGCTGTGGAGGGGAACCAGGAGCAGAGGGAGGATGAATAAAGATGCCAGACGGACGAGTAGCAGTTCTCCAGATTCTAAGAGCCACTGTGGTGACAGTAGTATTTGATGAAGTTGCTGGGCCAGTACTTCTACATCTCCCACCTGGCAGCCCTAGCCAAAACTATCAGTCTACAGTGTGTCACCAGCCAGTTCAACGCGTGCCAAGAACCAGCGGTACCCCCAGGAATCCAGTCGTATGGAGCAAAACCCTTCGAGGACTTCCAGGTAGACTTTACTAAAATGCCCAGATTTAGAGGGAACAAGTACTGGCTGATGATGGTCTATCAGACTTGGAATAGTAAAAGCCTTCCCCACGGGGATAAAAAGAACTCCTAAAGTAGTAAAAATATTGCCCAGAGAAATCATCCCATGATTTAGGCTGCCACTCTGTTTTAAATTTGACAATGGACTAGCCTTCATAATAGAACTAGAGTAAATAATAAGCTAAAGCTTTGAATAATTTATGGGCCTCAAAGCTTAGACAGGGTAAAGTGCATAAACAGGACCATAAGAGCAGAAATCAGTAAACTCTGCCAGGAAGCGAAGCTTAATTGGATGCAGGCCTTGCCACAGGTGTTGAAGAGGACTCTGTCAATTCTCTGCAATTTAGCAGGAACTCCTAAAAGAACTGGAATAGACTGAACTGAATAGACAAAAACCCTAGAAAGAGTTACCAGGAAAATCTCCACTGGGGTAATTAACTGTGTTCTGTTTAATCTTTTGTGTCTGTACATCTTTTCTCTCTGGAAGATCAAGGGGACCAAGTCTAGGTCTGGAATCGGAACGTGGTCCCCCTGAAACCAAGGTAGAAAGGAATTTACACCATCATTCTGACCACATGCACAACAGCGAAGGTGAAAGGAATCCTCACCTGGAGTCATCACAGATGGCTGAATAGGGAAAGTAAAGGTAACTTTTTTAAGACCATCAACATGCCCTGCTCCAGCCACATACTGGGAGCTGGCTGGTCAACGCACGGCTGAAGCCTGAGGAAATTCCTCAAGGGACTTGTCTTAATTGGACTTTGAACTTTGGGAAAAGGGGGAAAATGTCACAGGGAAAAGTAAAAGCTCATATGTATATTAGCCCACCACCATGGTACTATTAAGACCTGAGTAGAGAACCCAAGAAGAGTCACATTCCCTAAAACCTCAGTGCTGAAAAGTAAATTAATATTGGCACTTGCAGAGATAAGCTGATATTGAGACCCCAAATTAAAATATATTAGAGTCTCAAAAGGGGGGAATGAGAGAGGATACCCGAAAAGGGTGAGGTCCAGAAGAACAGGTCTTCTCAAGGAGACCACAAGGATACTCATGCAGGGTCCTCTCCACAGTGACTCAGCTCTTGGGAATTTGTAAACTTAACTTCCTGAAACTTGGAAACTTCTAAGTTCTGTGAAATCCTGTAGTTCTGTAGGGGTGGGAATAGCATCTCCCGCTTGATTCAAACTGGCCAATGAGAAAGGTACCTGTGGGGTGGAACTTTTTGACTGTCAATAAAAAGGGAAAGACCAAGGCAGTCAAGGAGCGTGGCCATTTGGAATTCTTCTATGCCGTAAGCTCCCTTCCTCTTATAAAAATATAATAAAGCCCTTATAATAAAGCCCTTCCTCTTATAAACGTGGTGTTTGGGTGCTCTTTCTCTCTGTTGGGCCTTGTTTTCCTGCAACAATATGAATGACATTCATTTTACGTAGTGTTTTTAAGGTAATTATTATAATAAAAATAAAATTTCAGCTTTCTTTAAAGTCATTATTACAATACAAATGAAAACTTTAAAGAAAGCTAGAATTTCCTTAAAAAGAGTTAAAAGTAGCTTTGAAAGATACATAAACTATATGTTCCATGTTTTAAACCAGCTAAAAATAACAAACAAGATAGTATAGGTATTTCCTTTTGACCCAGCAATTCCATGTCTAGAAATTTATGCCTACACAGCATTGGCAAAAATAGAGAATGAGGTATACAAAAGGCTATTCAGAACAATTTTATTCACAACAGTCAAAATTGGAAACTACCTAAATGCTTATCAGCAGAGTACTAGAGGAGTGAAACACAGAACATCATTCAGTGGAGAACTACGAAGGTAACCAAAGGAATGAGAATTAAGTTTTCATAGAGTGTTACCCAGGATACCCTTTTAACTAAAAAAAAGAAAGAAAAAGAAAGAAAGAAAGAAAGAAAGAAAAAAAGAAAGAAAGAAAGAAAGAAAGAAAGAAAGAAAGAAAGAAAGAAAGAAAGAAAGAAAGAAAGAAAGAAAGAAAGAAAGAAAGAAAGAAAGACCAAGGGGCAGATCTGTAATATAAATATTGCTAACTTTTATCTAAGGATGAAAGATACATATTTAACCATGTCAAAAAAATAACGGGGGGTCAGAGACAAGATGGCTGACTGAAAACAGCTTTCCACAGAGGCTCCCGTCCAGAAGGAGAGTTAAAGGACATAAATTTAGCAAGTAACCTGCTGGATTAGAGCTGCACCAAAAGAGAAGGTTGAAGAATGCACATCAACCCTGCTAAGGCGAGCTGCGACCCCAAGGATACAAACAAAAGGTACAAAATCCATCACCAAGCAGATGGAAGTCCCCTCCCCCATGAGAATGGCTCGGAGTGGCCCACAAACAACCGAGCAGAGTTCAAAGGTCCCCCTACTACACTCCACGGGAGAGACCCTATAAAAACTGGACTTACCTCCCCTACTAGGGTGCCTTGGCATTCTCCTGCCAGGCATAAAACTGAATAAAACTGTATATATTCTCTACCTGCAACTCTGAGCTTCCAGCACTCCCCTCCACTCTCACTCTAAGGTCTGGAGGCCTGTACCCGAGGAGTCCAGATTCTTGGGAGATTTCTCGAGGGGTGCAGACAGGGCCTAAACTGCAGCTGGTCAGTGCTGACTCTGCAGTATGGGAGTGAGGAGAGGATGGTTGGCTGAGAGGGAACCACATGGGAGTGAGGGTGCCCCAAGGCACAGAGCAGCAGCCGTCTTTTGGCAACAATAGGGCTCACTTGCGGATATTCTGAAGACACACACCCCCCATCTCCCTGGGCAACCCGCAGAGGCGGCCGGGCATCTTCTCAGGTAGCAACCACCACAGAACAGATCTGAGACGGAAATGCAGGCCCTGTGAGTAAAGGGTTTGCCGGAGGTGGTACTGGCCTAGGAGGAGTGCGGGGACTAGAAATGCACGCACAGAGTCAGGAAGTTCCCAGGGTGGGGCTGACCCAGAGGACTGCTTTACTGAGCCTAAGACGCACCCGGCCTTCAGGGGATCATCAGCCTATAGACAAAAGAAGAGAGGAGGCTAGAACTGACAGGTAACCGAATACAAACCTGCAGGAGCAAAGACAAGGCCTGAGGAGCAGGCTCTGGGAACTCAAAACAGCTTCTCTTCTACAGGGGAATTTAGCAGGGACAGAAACAAATTCCCTCAAAGTTGTTCTGTTCTGTTCTGTCAGTAAAATCTCAGGGGCGGGGCTGGAACTGAGTGAACATCCCCCAGCCTCCATCAAGCGCCCCAGGTTTTCAGGCCACACCTCCCCCTGCTAGATAGAGGCAGAGCACAGTGGCCTGGCTGAGCAGATATAGATTTCCTTGTGATTCAGGCAGGTGCAAACTGCTGGAGTATCTGTGCACTACAGGCAACTGGGTCACAGCCCTGGAGGGCTATCAGTGACTGGGCATGACAGAGGTGTAAGGAGGGAAGGAGGCATCAACATTCTCAGACTGATCTATTTGCTGGGGTCCTCCTGACTCCACGGAGCACGGGACCAAGCCATATCAGAGTAGTCACCAGAACCCTGCAATCCATTTGCCAGAGACCTTTTAAACTCTTCCACCTGAGACAGGTGCTGACTGAGACAATTGATTTGGACCTTTTGAACTGAGCCAAGGACTATTCAGGTGGTGCCTTGAGTGTGTGGTTGTAGTAAGGTTTGATTTTCCTTTCCCAATTGTTACCTGTGGGGGGTGGGATGACTTAATTGCTGGTATTTCTCCACAGTTGAGACTTCAACCCAGAGTAACTGTTTCACTAGGGTCGAACAGAGATCAGCTGAAAACAAGACAGAACCACTTAGCATAACCACACCAAACAGGTGCCCAGTTTCTCAGGCCATAGCACTGTACAGGTCCTCGACAAAACTCCAGGGGAAAAAAATCAAACAGTATAAAACAATCATGGGGCGGAATCAGTGGGAAAACTCTGGTAACATGGATAACCAGAATAGATCAACCCCCCCCCCCAAGGAAGATAAGGCAGATGTAACTGAAGATCCCATTCATAAACAGCTGGCCAAGATGTCAGAAATCGAATTCAGAAATTGGATTGCAAACAAGATTAATAAAATGTAGGAAAATTGGAATTAGAAATTAGAGCAGCGATTCGAAAGTTGGAATTAGAAATTCTAGGAGAAATTCAAAAGTTGTCTCAAGAATTTAACAAATTTAAAGACAAAACCACCAAAGATTTTGATGTACTAAAGCAAGAATTTGCAGCCCTGAAAGATCTGAAAAATACAGTAGAAGCCCTCAGTAACAGAGTGGAGCAAGCAGAAGAAAGGATTTCTGAAATCGAAGACAAAGCTTTTGAACGCTCCCAAATTCTCAAAGAGGAAGAGAAATGGAGACCAAAAATGAATCATTCTCTCAGAGAGCTCTGGGAAAATTCAAAGAAGGCTAATATGCACATCATTGGAATCCCTGAAAGTGATGAAGTGGCTTCACAAGGCACAGAGACCCTTCTCCATGAAATTATGAAAGAGAATTTTACAGACATGCCAAAAGATTCTGAAATTCAGGTAGCAGACAGTTTTAAAACCCCAGCATGACTCAATCCCAATAAGACATCCCCCAGGCATATCATAATTAACTTCACTAAAGTTAATATGAAGGAGAAAATTCTCAAAGCAGCCAGACGTAAGAACTCCATTACCTACAAAGGGAAGAATATTAGAATGACTGCAGATCTCGCTGCTGAAACTTTTCAAGCCAGAAGAGGGGTGGTCATTGATTTTTAATCTCCTGAAGCAAAATAACTTTCAACCCTGATCCTGTATCCAGCTAAACTGCATTTCATTTATGATGGAGAAATTAAATACCTGAATGACATTCGTATGTTGAAGAAATTTGCCATAACCAAACAAGCTCTTCAGGATATTCTCACACCTATCCTCCATAATGACCAGCCCAATCCTCTACCACAAAAGTAAACTCACTCAGAAACATTGGAACAAACTCCAACTTCCACAGTGGTGAAAGGATTAAAAATGTCCACTGGACTTTCAAAAAACTCGATACCCAAAATGTTACCAGACTTATCAATATTCTCCATTAATGTGAATGGCTTAAACTGTCCTCTAAAGAGGCACAGGTTAGCTGACTGGATACAAAATCTCAGGCCAGATATTTCCTACATACGAGAGTCACATCTTACTTTAAAAGACAAATATAGACTCAGGGTGAAAGGATGGTCATCCATATTTATGGCAAATGGTAATCAGAAAAAAGCAGGTGTTACAATTTTATTTGCATATACATTAGGTTTTAAAGCAACAAAAGTAAGGAAGGATAAGAATGGTCACTTCACATGTAAAGGTCTTAGCAAAATAACTAAGAAAATGCTACGAAAGCTATCTTAACTAGTGTGATGAAAATGTGTCAAACGATCTATGAACCAAGTGTATGGTGCCCCATGATCATACTAATGTACACAGCTATGATTAAATAAAAATAAATAAATAAATAAATAATAAAAGAAAATAAAAAAAGAAAAGGTAAAAAAAAAGAAAGAATGGTCACTTCATATTTGTCAAGGGTAATACTCAATATGATATTTCAATTATTAATATCCATGCACCCAACCAGAATGTACCTCAATTTATAAGAGAAATTCTAACAGACATGAGCAACTTGATTTCCTCCAGCTACATAATAGTTGGAGATTTCAACACTCCTTTGGCAGTGTTGGATCGATCCTCCAATAAGAAGCTGAGCAAGGGGAGACAAGATGGCGGACTGAAGCCAGCTTTCAACAAAGGCTCCCGTCCAGAAGGAGAGTTAAGGGACAGGAATTTAGTAAGTATCCTGGTGGACTTGAGCCTCTCCAAGAGAGAAGGCTGAAGAATGCACATCAACACCGCTGAGGCAAGTTGTGATCACAAGGACGCAAACAAAAGGTACAAAATCCACCACCAAGCGGACGGGAGTCCCCCTCCCCCATGAGACCGGCTCAAGAGCCCCACAATTGAACAAGCGGGCATAAATTAAAGGCCCTCCCACTACACTCCATGGGAGAGACCTTCTAAAAACTGGACCTACCTCCCCTACTGGGGTGCCGTGGTGTTCTCATGCCGGACATAGGGCTGAATAAAACTTTGGGAATCCTTTGCCAGCAACCCTGAATCCCCGGCGCTCCCTTCCCGCCCACTGAGGTCTGGAGGCCTGTCCCTCAGGACTTCGGATCCTTGGGTGATTTCTCAAGGGGAGTGGACAGTCCCCGAGTTGCGACTGGTCAGCATTGACTCTGAGGCGCGCAAGTGAGGAGAGGGCACCGGGCTGAGGGGGAGTCACGCCTCGCGGCACTTCCCTGCGGTGCAGTGCACCAACCCTCCCCGGGCATACAGGGCCCAAGACTAAATAAGACTCTGGCCTCCCCGCTGAGAGATGAGAACCCCTACTCTCACTCGGGGTCTGAGGGCCTAGCCCCCAGGAGTTCGGCTCCTTGGGTGATTTCTCGAGGGGAGTGCACAGTGCCTGAGCTGCGTCAGGTCAGCGCTGACTCTGGGATACATGAGCGAGGAGAGGGCACTCTGCCGAGGGGAAATCAAGCCTTGACGGCACTTCCCTGCGGTGCAGTGCAGGAGCCCTCCCCGGACCGTAGTATTGCGTAAAACTGAAAGAAACTCTAGCTTCCCCCCCCCACTACCAATCGGGGTCTGGGGGCCCATCCCCCAAGAGTTCTGATTCTTGGGGGATCTCTTAAGGGGTGCGGACCCAGGACAAACTGCGGCCGCTCAGTGCTGATTCTGGGGCGCGGGACAGAGGAGAAAAGGGTCGCCTGAGTGCCCACACCAGAGCAGCAGTTCCCTGGAGGTAGATCAACAGCCGTTTTTTCTTTAACGGCAGAACGCTCACTTCTGGATATTCTGAAGCCACACCCCCTGTCTCCCTGGGCAACCAGAGGAGGCCACCGGCAACACGGCTCACAAACCCGGGAAGCTTCCAGGGCGGGGCCGACCCAGAGAGGTGTTCAGACGCAATTCTCCAACAGCAAAGACGTTTGAACTCAAAACAGCCCGTCTTCTGTAGGCGAAGACAGGAACAGAGACAGAACCTCACAAAGTTGTCTGTTCTGTTCTGTTCTGTTAGCAGCATGCATCAGGGACGGGGCTAAGCCTGAGTGAACACCTCCTTCCCATCACCTGCATCAAACACTCAAAGATGTCAGGCCCCATCTCCTCCTGCTAGATAGTGGCAGTCTGCGGGGGCCTGGCAGACTTCCTTGCGATTCAGGCAGGTGCAAACCCCTGGACTGTCTGTTCACTGCAGGCAACTGGGTTAGCCATCTGCAGAGATACCAGTGACTGGGTCCGACGGAGGGGCAAAGTGGGGAAGGAGACGTCAACCTTCCCAGACTGCTCTGTTTGCTGGGTGGCTCCTCCTGACTCCACGCTGCACTGGGGTGAGCCGTGTCAGAGGAGTCACCAGGCCCCTGTGATCCAGTTCCCAGAGACCTCTTGAACCCTTCCACCCGAGACAAGTGCCGATTGAGACAGTTGATTCGGACCTTTTGAACTGGGCTAATAGACTGAGGACTTTTCAGGCGGTGCCCTGGGTGTGCGATTGTAGGAAGGTTTGATTCTCCTTTTACAACTGGGGCCAGAGGTGGGCAGGCGGGGTGACTTAATTGCTGATTTTTCCACACAGCTGAGACTTCAAGCCAGAGTAGAAGTTGCAATAGGATCAAACAGAAACCAGCTGAAAACAAGACAGAACCACTTTGCTCCACCACACCAGACAGGGCCCCAGTTTCTCAGGCCACAACACTGTACGGGCCCTCGATAAAACCCCAGGGGAAAAACCAAAGGGAGTAAACCATGGGGCGGAATCAGCGGAAAAACTCTGGTAACATGAATAACCAGAATAGATCAACCCCCCCAAGAAAAGATACGGCAGATGTGATTGAAGATCCCATTCATAAACAACTGGCTGAGATGTCAGAAGTCGAATTCAGAATTTGGATTGCAGACAAGATTAATAAAATGGAATTAGGAATTCGAGGAGAAATTCAAAAATTGTCTCAAGAATTTAACGAATTTAAAGACAAAATCACCAATGACTTAGACACACTGAAACAAGAACTTACGGCCCTCAAAGATATGAAAAATACAGTAGAATCCCTCAGTAACAGAATGGAGCAAGCAGAAGAAAGGATTTCTGACATTGAAGATAAAGTCTTCGAATGCTCCCAATCTCTCAAAGAGGAAGAGAAATGGAGAGCAAAAACGGATCACTCACTCTCAGATAATTCGAAAAAAACAACATAAGGGTTATAGGAATTTCTGAGAACGATGAAGTGTCTGCCAAGGGCACAGAGGCCCTTCTACATGAAATTATGAAAGAAAATTTTCCAGACATGCCTAGAGAATCTGAAATTCAGATAGCAGACAGCTTCAGAACCCCAGCACGATTCAACCCCAATAAGCCATCTCCCAGACATATCATAATTAGCTTCACTAAAGTTAACATGAAAGAGAAGATTCTCAAAGCAGCCTGGCGAAAGAAAACTATAACGTACAAAGGTAAGAATATTAGAATAACTGCAGATCTCTCTGCTGAAACTTTTCAAGCAAGAAGAGGCTGGTCATCAACTTTTAATCTCCTAAAGCAAAAAAACTTTCAACCCAGGATCTTGTATCCAGCTAAACTGAGTTTCATCTATGATGGAGAAATTAAATACTTCAATGACATTCATATGTTGAAAAAATTTGCCATAAGTAAACCAGCTCTTCAGGATGTTCTCAGACCTATCCTCCACAATGACCAACCCAATCCTATACCACAAAAGTAAACTCACTCAGAAACTTCGGATCAAACTCCAACTTCCACACTGGCGAAAGGATTAAAAATGTCCACTGGACCTTTGAAAAACTCGATACCCAAAATTCCACCAGACTTATCAATACTCTCCATCAATGTGAATGGCTTAAACTGTCCTCTAAAGAGGCATAGGTTAGCTGACTGGATACAAAAACTCAAGCCAGATATTTGTTGCATACAAGAGTCACATCTCAACTTAAAAGACAAATACAGACTCGGGGTGAAAGGATGGTCATCCATATTTCAGGCAAATGGTAATCAGAAAAAAGCAGGTGTTGCAATTTTATTTGCAGATACAGTAGGCTTTAAACCATCAAAAGTAAGGAAGGACAAGAATGGTCACTTCATATTTGTTAAGGGTAATACTCAATATGACGAGATCTCAATTATTAATATCTATGCACCCAACCAGAATGCACCTCAATTTATAAGAGAAACTCTAACAGACATGAGTAACTTGATTTCCTCCAGCTCCATAATCGTTGGAGATTTCAACACTCCCTTGGCAGTGTTGGATCGATCCTCCAGAAAAAAGCTGAGCAAAGAAATCTTAGATTTAAACCCAACCATCCAATATTTAGATTTAGCAGACATCTACAGAACATTTCATCCCAACAAAACTGAATACACATACTTCTCATCAGCCCACGGAACTTACTCCAAAATTGACCACATTTTAGGTCACAAGTCTAACCTCAGTAAATTTAAAGGAATAGAAATTATTCCATGCATCTTCTTGGACCATCATGGAATAAAACTTGAATTGAGTAACAACAGGAATCTGCATACCCATACAAAAACATGGAAGTTAAATAACCTTATGCTGAATGATAGCTGGGTCAGAGATGAGATTAAGAAAGAAATCACCAATTTTTTGGAACAAAACGACAATGAAGACACAAACTATCAGAACCTCTGGGACACTGCAAAGGCAGTTCTAAGAGGGAAATTTATAGCACTGCAAGCCTTCCTCAAGAGAACGGAAAGAGAGGAAGTTAACAACTTAATGGGATATCTCACGCAACTGGAAAAGGAAGAACATTCCAACCCCAAACCCAGTAGAAGAAAAGAAATAACCAAAATTAGAGCAGAATTAAATGAAATTGAAAACAAAAGAATAATACAACAGATCAATAAATCAAAAAGTTGGTTTTTTGAAAAGGTCAATAAAATAGATAAACCTCTGGCCAACCTAATCAGGAAAAAAAGAGTAAACTCTCTAATATCATCAATCAGAAACAACAAAGACGAAATAACCACAGACTCATCAGAAATCCAAAAAATCCTTAATGAATATTACAAGAAACTTTATTCTCAGAAATATGAAAATCTGAAGGAAATAGACCGATACTTGGAAGCACGCCACCTTCCAAGACTTAACCAGAATCAAGTGGAAATGTTGAACAGACCCATATCAAGTTCAGAAATAGCATCAACTATACAAAACCTCCCTAAAAAGAAAAGCCCGGGACCAGATGGTATCACGTCAGAATTCTACCAAACCTTTAAAGAGGAATTAGTACCTATATTATATTACTCAACCTATTCCAAAATGTAGAAAAAGAAGGAAGACTACCCAACACGTTCTATGAAGCAAACATCACCCTGATCCCCAAACCAGGAAAAGACCCAACGAGAAAAGAAAATTATAGACCAATATCACTAATGAATATAGATGCAAAAATATTCAACAAGATCCTAACAAACAGAATCCAGCAACACATCAAACAAATTATACATCATGACCAAGTTGGTTTTATCCCAGGGTCTCAAGGCTGGTTCAATATACGTAAATCTATAAATGTAATTCAGCACATAAACAAATTAAAATCAAAGACCATATGATTCTCTCAATTGATGCAGAAAAAGCTTTTGATAATATCCAGCATCCCTTCATGATCAGAACACTCAAGAAAATTGGTCTAGAAGTGACTTTTCTTAAACTGATAGAGGCTATCTACAGCAAACCCACAGCCAATATCATATTGAATGGAGTTAAATTGGAATCATTTCCACTCAGATCAGGAACCAGACAAGGCTGCCCATTGTCTCCATTGCTTTTCAACATTGTAATGGAAGTTTTAGCCACCGCAATTAGGGAAGAAAAGGCGATCAAGGGTATCCATATAGGGCCAGAAGAGATCAAACTCTCGCTCTTCGCAGATGATATGATTGTGTATCTGGAAAACACTAGGGACTCTACTACAAAACTCCTAGAAGTGATCAAGGAATACAGCAGCGTCTCAGGTTACAAAATCAACATTCATAAATCGGTAGCCTTTATATACACCAACAACAGTCAAATTGAAAAAGCAGTTAAGGACTCTATCCCATTCATAGTAGTGCCAAAGAAGATGAAATATTTGGGAATTTACCTAACAAAAGACGTGAAAGATCTCTATAAAGAGAACTATGAAACTCTAAGAAAAGAAATAGCTGAAAATGTTAACAAATGGAAAAACATACCATGCTCATGGCTAGGAAGAATCAACATTATCAAAATGTCCATACTACCCAAAGCAATATATAATTTCAACGCACTCCCTATTAAAGCTCCACTGTCATATTTTAAAGATCTTGAAAAAACATTACTTCGTTTTATATGGAATCAGAAAAAACCTCGAATGGCCAAGACATTACTCAGAAATAAAAACAAAACAGGAGGAATCACACTACCAGACATCAGACTTTACTACAAATCGATAGTGATCAAAACAGCATGGTATTGGCACAAAAACAGAGAAGTAGATATCTGGAACAGAATAGAGAACCAAGAGATGAATCCAGCTACTTACCGCTATTTGATTTTTGACAAGCCAATTAAAAACATTCAGTGGGGAAAAGATTCCCTATTTAACAAATGGTGCTGGGTGAACTGGCTGGCAACCTGCAGAAGACTGAAATTGGACCCACACCTTTCACCATTAACTAAGATAGACTCTCATTGGATTAAAGATTTAAACTTAAGACATGAAACTATAAAAATACTAGAGGAGAATGCAGGGAAAACCCTTGAAGAAATTGGTTTGGGTGAGTATTTCATGAGGAGAACCCCCCGGGCAATTGAAGCAGCTTCAAAAATACACTACTGGGAGTTGATCAAACTAAAAAGCTTCTGCACAGCTAAGAACACAGTAAGCAGAGCAAGCAGACAGCCCTCAGAATGGGAGAAGATATTTGCAGGGTATATCTCTGACAAAGGTTTAATAACCAGAATCCACAGAGAACTCCAACGCATCAGCAAGAAAAAAACAAGGGATTCCATTGCAGGCAGGGAAGGGGTTTGAAGAGAAACTTCTCTGAAGAAGACAGGCGCACGGCCTTCAGACATATGAAAAAATGCTCATCATCTTTAATCATCAGAGAAATGCAAATCAAAACTACTTTGAGATATCATCTAACTCCAATGAGACTAGCCTATATCACAAAATCTCAAGACCAGAGATGTTGGCGTGGATGCGGAGAAAAGGGAACACTTCTGCACTGCTGGTGGGAATGCAAATTAATACATTCCTTTTGGAAAGATATATGGAGAACACTCAGAGATCTAAAAATAGATCTGCCATTCAATCCTGTAATTCCTCTGCTGGGCATATACCCAGAAGACCAAAAATCACAACATAACAAAGATATTTGTACCAGAATGTTTATTGCAGCCCAATTCATAATAGCTAAGTCATGGAAAAAGCCCAAGTGCCCATCGATCCACGAATGGATTAATAAATTGTGGTATATGTATACCATGGAATACTATGCAGCCTTAAAGAAAGATGGAGACTTTACCTCTTTCATGTTTACATGGATGGAGCTGGAACATATTCTTCTTAGTAAAGTATCCCAAGAATGGAAGAAAAAATACCCAATGTACACAGCCCTACTATGAAACTAATTTGGGACTCTCACATGAAAGCTATAACCCAGCTACAACTTAACAATAGGGGGAAGTGGGAAGGGGGGGTGGGTAGAGGGAGGGGAATCGGTGGGATCACACCTGTGGTGCATATTACAGGAGTATTTGCGAAACTTGGTAAATGTAGAATGTAAATGTTTTGGCACAGTAACTGAGATAACGCCGGAAAGGCAATGTTAACCACTGTGATAAAAATGTGTCAAATGGTTTATGAAGTGAGTGTATGATGCCCCATAATCATATCATTGTGTACAGTTATGATTTAATAAAAAAAAATAAAATAATAAAAAAAAAGAAAAGAAAAGAAAAAAAAAAGAAGCTGAGCAAAGAAATTTTAGATTTAAACTTAACCATCCAACATTTGGATTCAGCAGACATCTACAGAACATTTCATTCCCCCAAAAACTGAATACACATACTTCTCATCAGCCCACGGAACAAACTCCAAAATCTATCACATCGTAGGTCACAAGTCTAACCTCAGTAAATTTAAAGGAATGCAAATTATTCCTTGCATCATCACAGACCACCATGTAATAAAAGTTGAACTCAGTAACAACAGGAATCTGCATATTTATACAAAAACATGAAAGTTGAAGAACTTTATGCTGAATGATAGCTGGGTCAGAGATGAGATTAAGAAGGAAATTTCTGGGGAGGCGGAGCAAGATGGCAGCCCAGTAACAGCTTTCTTGCATCTGGGCACCGTGAGTCTGGGGAGACAGAACTCCAGGCATCTCTGGATGGTGGGATCTGCCTATCATCACCCCTGAGCGGATACAGAAAGTCAGTGAGAGACTTCTGGACCACAAGAGGAAGACTAAAACAGTGGAAAACCGGCAAGAGGTCGCGTGTGTTCAATCCGTCTAAACACGCTCGCAACTTCCACAGGCATGAGAACTTAAAGAGCAAGAGGAAGTGAAAGGAAAATTAGGGCAAGGAAACAGATAAAAGAAATCACTCATGAGGAAGAATCAGCAGAAAACTAAAGGCAACATGAAGAAACAGTCCAGAACAACCCCGCCAAGGGACCATGAGGTAGCTACTGTAGATGATTCCACCTATGAAGAAATGTTAGGAAAGACAGAAAGGGAATTTAGAATACACCTGTTGAAAACAATGAAAGAAATGATGGAAACAATGAAGGAAACTGCTAATAAAGTGGAAAATAACCAAAAGGAAATCCAAAAACAGAATGAAATAAGAGATGAACGATATGAAGAATATAAAAAGGATATAGCAGAGCTGAAGGAACTGAAAGAGTCAATTAGGGAACTTAAAGAGTCAATGGAAAGTATCAGCAACAGGTTAGACCATGCAGAAGAAAGAATTTCAGAGGTAGAAGACAAAGTTCTTGAGAAAACTCAGATAGTAAAAGAGGCAGAAAAGAAGAGAGAGAAAGCAGAACATTCACTGTCAGAATTATGGGACTTTATGAAGCGTTCCAACATACGAGTTATAGGAATTCCAGAAGGGAAAGAAGAATGCCCCAGAGGAATGGAAGCCATACTAGAGAATATTATAAAAGAAAATTTCCCAAATATCACCAAAGATTCTGACACACTGCTTTCAGAGGGATATCGGACCCCAGGTCACCTCAACTTTAACCGAGCTTCTCCAAGACACATTGTGATGAACCTGTCCAAAGTCAAGACAAAAGAAAAGATTCTGCAAGCTGCCAGGAGTACGTACCAGTAGACCTACAGGGGCAAATCCATCAGAGTGACCGCAGACTTCTCTAATGAAACTTTCCAAGCAAGAAGGCAATTGTTATCTACCTTTAATCTACTTAAACAGAACAATTTCCAGCCCAGAATTCTGTACCCTGCTAAGCTAAGCTTAAAAATTGACGGAGAAATCAAATCATTTATGGATATACAAACATTGAGGAGATTCGCCACAACACGACCAGCTCTACAGGAAATACTTCAACCTGTTCTGCACACTGACCACCACAATGGATCAGCAGCAAAGTAAGAACTCAGAAATTAAAGGACAGAACCTAACCTCCACACTGATGCGAAAGATAAAACTAAGCAATGGACTCTCACCAAATAAGATGAATAGAATACTACCACACTTATCAATTATCTCAATAAATGTTAATGGCTTGAATTCCCCACTGAAGAGACATAGATTGGCTGACTGGATTAAAACACACAAGCCATCTATTTGCTGTCTGCAAGAAACATACCTGGCTTCAAAAGACAAATTAAAACTCCGAGTCAAGGGTTGGAAGACAATTTTTCAGGCAAATGGAATTCAAAAGAAAAGAGGAGTTGCAATCTTATTTTCAGATACATGTTGATTTAAAGCAACTAAAGTCAAAAAAGACAAAGATGGTCACTTTATATTGGTCAAGGGAAAAATACAACAAGAAGACATTTCAATTCTAAATATCTATGCACCCAATTTAAATGCTCCCAGATTCTTGAAACAGACCTTACTCAGTATGAGCAATATGATATCTGATAATACCATAATAACAGGGGACTTTAACACTCCTCTTACAGAGCTGGACAGATCCCCTAAACAGAAATTAAACAAAGATGTAAGAGATTTAAATGAGATCCTAGAACAACTGTGCTTGACAGATGCATATAGAACACTCCACCCCAAAGATAAAGAATATACATTCTTCTCATCACCCCATTACATTCTCCAAAATTGATCATACCCTGGGACACAAAACAAATATCAACACAATCAAAAGAATTGAAATTTTACCTTGTATCTTCTCAGACCATAAGGCACTAAAGGCGGAACTCAACTCTAATAAAAATGCTCGACCCCACCCAAAGCCATGGAAATTAAACAATCTTCTGTTGAATAACAGATGGGTGAAGGAGGAAATAAAACAGGAAATCATTAACTTCCTTGAGCATAACAACAATGAAGACACAAGCTACCAAAACCTGTGGGATACTGCAAAAGCAGTTTTGAGAGGAAAATTGATCGCTTTAGATGCCTACATTCAAAAAAGAGAAAGAGAGCACATCAACAATCTCACAAGAGATCTTAGGGAATTGGAAAAAGAAGAACAATCTAAGCCTAAACTCAGTAGAAGAAAAGAAATATCCAAAATGAAATCAGAGATCAATGAAATTGAAAACAAAAGAATCATTCAGAAAATTAATGAAACAAGGAGTTGGTTTTTTGAAAAAATAAATAAAATAGATAAACCATTGGCCAGAATAACGAGGAATAGAAAAGTAAAATCTCTAGTAACCTCAATCAGAAATGATAAAGGGGAAATAACAACTGATCCCACAGAGATACAAGAGATCATCTCTGAATACTTCCAGAAACTCTACGCCCAGAAATTTGACAATGTGAAGGAAATGGATCAATATTTGGAATCACACCCTCTCCCTAGACTTATCCAGGAAGAAATAGAGCTCCTGAACAGACCAATTTCAAGCACTGAGATCAAAGAAACAATAAAAAAGCTTCCAACCCAACAACGCCTTGGTCCAGATGGCTTCACTCCAGAATTCTATCAAACCTTCAAGGAAGAGCTTATTCCTGCACTGCAGAAATTATTCCAAAAAATTGAGGAAGAAGGAATCTTCCCCAACACATTCTATAAGGCAAACATCACCCTGATACCAAAACCAGGAAAAGACCCAAACAAAAAGGAGAATTTCAGACCAATCTCACTCATGAATATAGATGCAAAAATCCTTAACAAAATCCTAGCCAATAGATTACAGCTTATCATCAAAAAAGTCATTCATCATGATCAAGTAGGCTTCTTCCCAGGGATGCAAGGCTGGTTTAACATATACAAGTCCATAAATGTTATCCACCATATTAACAGAGGCAAAAATAAAGATCACATGATCCTCTCAATAGATGCAGAAAAAGCATTGGATAAAATCCAGCATCCTTTTCTAATTAGAACACTGAAGAGTATAGGCATAGGTGGCACATTTCTAAAACTGATTGAAGCTATCTATGACAAACCCACAGCCAATATTTTACTGAATGGAGTAAAACTGAAAGCTTTTCCTCTTAGAACTGGAACCAGACAAGGTTGTCCTCTGTCACCTTTACTATTCAACGTAGTGCTGGAAGTTCTAGCCAATACAATTAGGCAAGACAAGGAAATAAAGGGAATCCAAATGGGAGCAGAGGAGGTCAAACTCTCCCTCTTTGCTGACGACATGATCTTATACTTAGAGAATCCCAAAGACTCAACCACAAGACTCCTAGAATTCATCAAAAATACAGTAATGTTTCAGGATATAAAATCAATGTCCACAAGTCAGTAGCCTTTGTGTACGCCAATAACAGTCAAGATGAGAAGCTAATTAAGGACACAACTCCCTTCACCATAGTTTCAAAGAAAATGAAATACCTAGGAGTATACCTAAAGAAGGAGGTGAAGGACCTCTATAAAGAAAACTATGAAATCCTCAGAAAGGAAATAGCAGAGGATATTAACAAATGGAAGAAGATAACATGCTCATGGATGGGAAGAATCAACATTGTTAAAATGTCTATACTTCCCAAAGCAATCTACCTATTCAATGCCATTCCTATCAAAATACCAACATCGTACTTTCAAGATTTGGAAAAAATGATTCTGCATTTTGTATGGAACCGGAAAAAACTCCGTATAGCTAAGGCAGTTCTTAGTAACAAAAATAAAGCTGGGGGCATCAGCATACCAGAGTTTAGTCTGCACTACAAAGCCATAGTGCTCAAGACAGCATGGTACTGGCACAAAAACAGAGACATAGACACTTGGAATCGAATTGAAAACCAAGAAATGAAACTAACATCTTACAAACACCTAATCTTCGATAAACCAAACAAGAACATTCCTTCGGGGAAAGACTCCCTATTCAATAAATGGTGTTGGGAGAACTGGATGTCTACATGTAAAAGACTGAAACTGGACCCACACCTTTCCCCACTCACAAAAATTGATTCAAGATGGATAAAGGACTTAAATTTAAGGCATGAAACAATAAAAATCCTCCAAGAAAGCATAGCAAAAACACTGGAAGATATTGGCCTGGGGAAAGACTTCATGAAGAAGACTGCCATGGCAATTGCAACAACAACAAAAATAAACAAATGGGACTTCATTAAACTGAAAAGCTTCTGTACAGCTAAGGAGACAATAACCAAAGCAAACAGACAACCTACACAATGGGAAAGGATATTTGCATATTTTCAATCAGACAAAAGCTTGATAACTAGGATCTATAGAGAACTCAAATTAATCCACATGAAAAAAGCCAACAATCCCATATATCAATGGGCAAGAGACATGAATAGAACTTTCTCTAAAGATGACAGACGAATGGCTAACAAACACATGAAAAAATGTTCATCATCTCTATATATTAGAGAAATGCAAATCAAAACAACCCTGAGATATCATCTAACCCCAGTGAGAATGGCCCACATCACAAAATCTCAAAACTGTAGATGCTGGCGTGGATGTGGAGAGAAGGGAACACTTTTACATGCTGGTGGTACTGCAAACTAGTACAACATTTCTGGAAGGAAGTATGGAGAAACCTCAAAGCACTCAACCTAGACCTCCCATTTGATCCTGCAATCCCATTACTGGGCATCTACCCAGAAGGAAAGAAATCCTTTTATCATAAGGACATTTGTACTAGACTGTTTATTGCAGCTCAATTTACAATCGCCAAAACGTGGAAACAGCCTAAATGCCCACCAACCCAGGAATGGATTAACAAGCTGTGGTATATGTATACCGTGGAATACTATTCAGCCATTAAAAAAAATGGAGACTTTACATCCTTCATATTAACCCGGATGGAAGTGGAAGACATTATTCTTAGTAAAGCATCACAAAAATGGAGAAGCATGAATCCTATGTACTCAATTTTTTATGAGGACAATTAATGACAATTAAGGTTATGGGGGGGAAAGCAGAAAGAGGGACGGAGGGAGGGTGTGGGGCCTTGGTGTGTGTCACACTTTATGGGGGCAAGAAATGATTGCAAGAGGGACTTTACTAACAATTGCAATCAGTGTAACCTGGCTTATTGTACCCTCAATGAATCTCCAACAATAAAAAAAAAAAAAGGAAATTGCCAAATTTTTGGAATAAAACGACAATGAAGACATGAATTATCAGAACCTCTGGGATAACGCAAAAGCAGTCCTGAGAGGGAAATTTATAGCACTGCAAGCCTTCCTCAAGAGAATGTAAAAAGAGGAAGTTAACAACTTAATGGGACATCTCAAGCAACTGGAAAAGGAAGAATATTCCAACCCCAAACCCAGTAGAAGAAAAGAAATAAACAAAGTTAGATCAGAATTAAATGAAATTGAAAACAAAAGAATTGTACAACAGATCAATAAATAAAAAAGTTGGTTTTTTGAAAAGGTCAATAAAATAGATAAATCTTTGGCTAACCTAACCAGGAAAAAAAGCGTAAAATGTCTAATCTCATCAATCAGAAACGACAAAGATGAAATAACAACAGACTCCTCAGAAATTCAAAAAATCCTCAATGAATATTACAAAAAACTTTATTCTCAGAAATATGAAAATTTGAAGGAAATTGACCAATACTTGCAAGCATGTCACCTTCCAAGACTTAGCCAGAATCAAGTGGAAATGTTGAACAGGCCTCTATCAAGTTCTGAAATACCATCAACCATACAAAATCTCCCTAAAAA
This sequence comes from Nycticebus coucang, assembly GCF_027406575.1. Classification (NCBI taxonomy): domain Eukaryota; kingdom Metazoa; phylum Chordata; class Mammalia; order Primates; family Lorisidae; genus Nycticebus; species Nycticebus coucang. The sequence continues at coordinate 86,802,817 of NC_069795.1, forward strand.
GAAAAGCCTGGGACCAGATGGCTTCACGTCAGAATTCTATCAAACCTTTAAAGAGGAATTAGTACCTATATTACTCAACCTGTTCCAAAATGTAGAAAAAGAAGGAAGACTATCCAACACGTTCTATGAAACAAACATCACCCTGATCCGCAAACCAGGAAAAGACCCAACAAGAAAAGAAAATTATAGACCAATATACTAATGAATATAGATGCAAAAATATTCAACAAGATCCTAACAAACAGAATCCAGTAATGCATCAAACAAATTATACAACATGACCACGTTGGTTTTATCCCAGGATCTCAAGGCTGGTTCAATATACATAAATCTATAAGCATAATTCAGCACATAAACAAATTAAAACCATATGATTCTCTCAATTGATGCAGAAAAAGCTTTTCATAATATCTAGCGTCCCTTCATGATCAGAACACTTAAGAAAATTGGTATAGAAGGGACATTTCTTAAACTGATAGTGGCCATCTACAGCAAACCCACAGCCAATATCGTATTGAATGGAGTTAAATTGAAATCATTTCCACTCAGATCAGGAACCAGACAAGGCTGCCCATTATCTCCACTGCTCTTTAACATTGTAATGGAAGTTTTAGCCATTGCAATTAGGGAAGAAAAGGCAATCAAGGGTATCCATATACGGTCAGAGGATATCAAACTCTCACTCTTCGCAGATGTTATGATTGTATATCTAGAAAACACCAGGGATTCTACTACAAAACTATTAGAAGTGATCAAGGAATACAGCAGCATCTCAGGTTAGAAAATCAACATTCATAAATCGGTAGCCTTTATATATACCAACAATAGTTAAGCTGAAAAAACAGTTAAGGACTCTATTCCATTCACAGTAGTGCCAAAGAAGATGAAATATTTGGGAGTTTATCTAACAAAGGATGTGAAAGATCTCTATAAAGAGAACTATGAAACTCTAAGAAAAGAAAGAGCTGAAAATGTTAACAAATGGAAAAACATACCATGCTCATGGCTGGGAAGAATCAACATTGTTAAAATGTCCATATTACCCAAAGCAATATACAATTTTATTGCAATCCCTATTAAAGCTCCACTGTCATACTTTAAAGATCTTGAAAAAATAATACTTCGTTTTATATGGAATCAGAAAAAACCTTGAATAGCCCAGACATTACTCAGAAATAAAAACAAAGCAGGAGGAATCACGCTACCAGACCTCAAACTATTCTATAAATCAATAGTGATCAAAACAGCATGTTACTGGCACAAAAACAGAGAAGTAGATGTCTGGAACAGAATAGAGAACCAAGAGATGAATCCAGCTACTTTCCGTTATTTGATCTTTGACAAGCCAATTAAAAACATTCAGTGGGGAAATGATTCCCTATTTAACAAATGGTGTTGGGTGAACTGGCTGGCAACCTGTAGAAGACTGAAACTGGACCCACACCTTTCACCATTAACTAAGATAGACTCTCACTGGATTAAAGATTTAAACTTAAGACATGAAACTATAAAAATACTAGAAGAGAGTGCAGGGAAAATCCTTGAAGAAATCAGTCTGGGTGAGTATTTTATGAAGAGGACCCCTCCCCCCACACCGGGCAATTGAAGCAGCTTCAAAAATATGCTACTGGGACCTGATCAAACTAAAAAGCTTCTGCACAGCCAAGAACACAGTAAGTAAAGCAAGGGAACAGCCCTCAGAATGGGAGAAGATATTTGCAGGTTATGTTTCTGACAAAGGTTTAATAACCAGAATTCACAGAGAACTCAAATGTATAAGCAAGAAAAGAACAAGTGATCCCATCACAGGCTGGGCAAGGGACTTGAAGAGAAACTTGAAGACAGGGCCACGTCCTACAGACATAAGAAAAAATGCTCATCATCTTTAATCATCAGAGAAATGCAAATCAAAACTACTCTGAGATATCATCTAACTCCAGTAAGATTAGCCTATATCACAATATCCCAAGACCAGAGATGTTGGCGTGGATGTGGAGAAAAGGGAACACTTCTACACTGCTGGTGAAAATGCAAATTAATACATTCCTTTTGGAAAGATGTTTGGAGAACACTTAGAGATCTAAAAATAGATCTTCCATTTAATCCTATAATTCCTCTACTGGGCATATACCCAGAAGACCAAAAATCACATCATAACAAAGATATTTATATCAGAATGTTTATTGCAGCCCAATTCATAATTGCTAAGTCATGGAAAAAGCCCAAGTGCCCATTGATCCACAAATGGATTAATAAATTGTGGTGTATGTACGCCATGGACTATTATGCAGCCTTAAGGAAAGATGGAGACTTTACCTGTTTCATGTTTACATGGATGGAGCTGGAACATATTCTTCTTAGTAAAGTATCTGAAGAATGGAAGAAAAAGTATCCAATGTACTCATCCCTGCTATGAAACTAATTTATGGCTTTCACATGAAAGCTATAACCTAGTTATAACCCAAGAATAGGGGGAAGGGGGTGAGGGAGGGGAGGGAGAGGATAGGTGGGTGGAGGGAGGGTGATTGGTGGGATTACACCTGCGGTGCATCTTACAAGGGTATATGTGAAACTTAGTAAATGTAGAATATAAATGTCTTAACACAATAACTAAGAAAATGCCAGGAAGGTCATGTTAACCAGTGTGATGAAAATGTGTCAAACGGTCTATGAAACCAGTGTATGGTGCCCCATGATCGCATTAATGTGCACAGCTATGATTTAATAAAAAAAAAAAAAAAAAAAAAATCTAGAAGGCAGAGGGAAAAACATGTCAGGGAGGGTAGAAAAAAATGGGAAGAATAAACATTTAAAAGTAAAAAAAAAAAAAAAATGGAAGAAAAAGTACCCAATGTACTCAGCCCTACTATGAAACTAATTTATGCCTTTCACATGAAAGCTATAACCCAGTTACAACCTAAGAATAGGGGGAAGGAGGAAAGGGAGGGGAGGGAGGGGTTAGGTGGGCTGAGGGAGGGTTATTGGTGGGATTTCACCTGTGGTGCATCTTACAAGCATATATATGAAACTTAGTAAATGCAGAATGTAAATGTCTTAACACAATAACTAAGAAAATGCCAGGAAGGCTATGTTAACCAGTGTGATGAAAATGTGTCAAACAGTCTATAAAACCAGTGTATGGTGCCCATGATCGCATTAATGTACACAGCTATGATTTAATAATAAAAATAAATAAATCAATAACTGGAAGGATAAATTAAAAACAAAGATTATTTATACTCATCAAGGAAGAAGGGTACAAGGTGGAAGGGAGAGAGAGAAAAGATAGATATTTCTAAATGTGGTCCATTGTCTTATTTTTATTTTGAGTCCAGGTGTTTTATATAATTACAAAACAAAAAATTAAATTTTAAAAAACCCTTAAAAGTTGGAAAAAAAAAAAAACATATGAACCAAGCTTTATGAAATTTGTGGCTTATTCGAGGATAGACTTTTTTTTTTTTTTTTTTGAGACAGAGTCTTAACTGTTGCCCTGGGTAGAGTGCTGTGGCATCACAGCTCACAGCAACGTCAAACTCTTAGGCTTAAGCGATTCTCTTGCCTCAAACTCCCAAGTAGCAGGGACTAGAGGCACCTACCATAACACCTGGCTATTTTTTAGTTGCACTTGTCATTGTTGGTAGACCCGAGCCTGGTTTGAACCCTCCATTCTAGGTGTATATGGCCAGCGCCCTTGCCGACTGACCTATGGGTGCCGCCAAAGGTAAACTATTTCAAGTGACTGTAAAACATAATGATTTGACTGTGTTCTCATTTATCCCAAGGAGGGTAGAGTCCAGTGGTAGGGAGTAATCACAGTGTATTTTTATTTTGAATAGATAGAGCAAAGACGATGTATTAATCTTTGTATTAATGTCACCAAGAACCAAGATTTCCATGGTAATAAAAAAAAGACTATAAATTAATAAAATCTAAGAGGGTAAGCCAAAATTTTAATTGGAAATATAAGTATTATATCATGGTGAATTTTTATTTCCAATAAAAATTACTGTTAAACTAATGGATTTTTATTAACAATTAAATAGAACTTCCTAACTTTGTTTATTACACAGACCCAGAAGAAATAAATCATCAGGGCAGTACTCAGTAATGAGTACCCACTACTGCCCAGAGTATGATCGCTAAACACCATTACCTACTAAAAGTGATTGGAACTCCTTGGAGAAATAACTGCTTCAAATCGAAGTAAATAAACACACAAAATGAGCCTGCAACATTTTATGGTTCCAGACATCAAAGATTCCTGTGGTTATGTCAAAAGACAAAAGGCAGATGAAACGAACTTGAAAGAGCATTCAAAAAAAAAAGCAATGATAACATCAATAAGAATAACATCAAATATGTTAAAAATTCATGAATTGATAATGCTATTTTAAATAAAACTTGCCAACTGATTATTTCAAAAGAAGATAACAGAAAAATATTAAGTATTTACCCTGGCTTTCTTCTGTAAGCTGCATTTTATGGTAACCAAGTAACAGTTGAGAGAACATTATTTTTTATGAAAGAATTCTAGTTAATAGAAAATAGAAGAGTGGAACAAGAATATCACTGTTTTGCAACCCCTAATGAAATAATGATGGGAATAAAAATCATATAAATCTACTAAACCCATTAGTTGAATTCTGTGAGGAACTTGATAGCAGATGGGTCAGACTGACACCACCAGATCCCACTGATCATTTACAAAAAAGGAACCAACTAGACATTATATACCACCAATATAACGCTACAGGAATTGTACAACACTATACAGGCAATGTTTGTATCAAAAATTAAATCCAGGGCAGTGACTGTGGTTCAAGAAGTAGGGCGCTGGCCCTATATGCCAGGGGTGGCAGGTTCAAGCCCAGCCCCAGCCAAAACTGCAAACAAACAAAAAAATTATTAAAACCAAATCTGATTGGCCCTCTAAATAACCTAGAGAAAATAAAAAGTATGAGGAAATACCTCAAACACAATTTTAAGATTGTTATCAGCAAACTCCAGAATGTGAAAAATTCCGTAAGACACATGATTTAAATAAATAAATTATAAAGGAGAAAAAGAGGGAGAAAGGAATATTATGAATTAGAAGAGGGGCGGCGCCTGTGGCTCAAAGAGTAGGGCGCTGGTCCCATATGCCAGAGGTGGTGGGTTCAAACCCAGCCCTGGCCAAAAACTGCAAAAAAGAAAAGAAAAGAAAAGAAAAAAAAAAGAAGAGAATTGAGATATACAACCAAATGTGATGTGTGACCCTTCTTTGGATACTGACTAAATCAAATCAGCTATAAAAAGCCATATGTGAGATAACATGAGAAATTTAATTATGGGACGGCTCCTGTGGCTCAAGGAGTAGGGCACCGGCCCCATATAAAGAAGAAGAGAATTGAGATATACAACCAAATGTGATGTGTGACCCTTCTTTGGATACTGACTAAATCAAATCAGCTATAAAAAGCCATATGTGAGATAACATGAGAAATTTAATTATGGGACGGCTCCTGTGGCTCAAGGAGTAGGGCACCGGCCCCATATACCCAAGGTGGTGGGTTCAAACATGGCCCTGGCCGAAAACTGAAAAAAAAAAAACAAAAAAGAAAAGAAAAGAAATTTAATTATGGACTGAATGAGATGATTGTGAGGAATTCTTTTTGAAGTATGATATGATAAATGATAAAGAATGATTGTGAGGAATTAAGAATTTTGAGGAGTTACATTGGAAAATATCAAGCAAAAAAGTTTTAAACAGCAAAAACTACAGCAGAGGGCAACAGAGAATAGAACTACAAGGAAAATAGATCCAGGATTGGAGTTTGGTGCACAAATAAATGTCATATGTTACAGAGTACCACAAAGTTTGCAGCCACCAGTGTGATGAAGGGAATAGAAATAGTGAGGAGGTTCTCAGTACCTATACGGCAAGATTTTCAAATAGAGCACCACTCTGATGCTGCATCCTGAGCAAAACCTTTCCTGTGGGTCTTCACTGGAGAGCCACTGTGAGGTGCTGGGGAAGGCGCCCATAATGACACACTCAGAACAAACCCAGAAAAGCTTCCCTTTTAAATTTGATTTAACAGATGTTAAAAGCTGCTACTTCAAAACCCCATTACCAGGACTATAAGGCCAAAAGATCCTCTCCCTCATCATTGAAGAGACATTTACTGAAATCTACAATATTTCAGCATGTATGCTAAGAGTATGTGTTTGTAAATAAGGCAGTCTCCACACTCGCCCAATTAGCATTCATATAACCCTACGATCATGCCAAGATGAGATGTGTCGTGAGAGCAGAAGAACAGAGAAAGGCTGCAATTGAAATTCTCAGGACCAGGTAAGGTGTTTTTCAGAGAAATGGCACCAGCATAAGGGGGGTTTTGTTGAGGGCGGGAGGACTCCAGATAAACAGAGAAAAGCCCCCGAGATGGTCTGCATATCCTTTTAGGGCACTTAGGACAGTGCCCCCCCCTTATTCATGGCTTCATGTTCCATGGTTTCAGTTACCTGTGGTCAACCCCAGTCTAAAATAGGCGACTACTGTACCATAAGACATTTTGAGAGAGAGATCAACCACACTAACTTTAATTACAGTATATCTATACATTGTTATAATTGTTCTGTTTTATTATTGTTATAATAAAAACACTATTTTATTCTTATTAAGTTATTACTGTGCCTAATTTGTAAATTAAACTGTATCATAGGTATGTGTGTATCAGAAAAAACATAGTACATGTAAGGTTGAGTACTATCCTCGGTTTCAGGCATCCTTGTGGGGGTGCTCTTAGAACATATCTCTAAACATTATCCCCAAATGGGAGATAACTGTACAGTGACAAGTCTTTAATAGATGTTCACAATTGCCTATCAGTCAGAAAAATTATACACGAATTTTGACAGGTTCCTACAGTGGTAGTGGTGTTCACAGGATCCAAGGACCTTTAATGACTATTCTTCTCCAAGTAAAACTGATAAGAGATTAATTAATAAGACAGTAGCAGGGGCTTAAGTTTGTTTGGTTGTATTTGCCCAGCTCTTGAGATTAATTTGGTCCTCTGTGTTAACTTTTAAAATGTCAAACTCCTATAAAGCCAGGTCTATATAATTTTGTTTACATGCATATATATACATATGAGCTACTTGGCTAAATGCATATATGCCTATGAAAATATATGTGCACATATAAATACTATGTGTATAAATTATAGCTTACATGTAAGTATACAGGTCTATATCTACATCTATGATGTTATTTTCCAAAATCCATCGAGATTGTCTATTCTCAGTATATAAAGAAGGTTCAGTATATGATGTCTATATCAACCTTTAGGTGAGAAAATCTATAATAAAATGACATTTCTCTAAAGCCAGCCTTGAGACCTGTCCAGGTAACCAGAAACATTTGGCTGCCCAGTGCTCTGGAAGACTGCTAAAATTGATGAGAGGGAAAAGAGTCAAATCTATCATAAGGATGGCCAGGAGCTGAGTTGTGCTTCACTTCTTTCCAATGAAGTGACTGTCAGAAAACAGTAAACTCTGGGCTAAAAGTAGCTTAGTTGCTTTAGAATCCATTTGATTTAAATTCCAACTGATGTGTGAATTTCTTGCACAGCCCTAAATTAGTTATCTATTGCTACATTAAAAAAGTATCCTAAAAAACTTGGCTTAATCTAACAAAGCCAGTTATTATTTCACACGGTGTTTGTGGATCAGAATTATTGAATGACTTAGCTGAGCCATTCTGCCTGAGGGTTGCCATTACAATGTTGCCCTTGGCCTCGGTCAGATGAGGCTTAGCTGGAGTTGGATGATCTGCTTCTCAGAGAGCTTGTTCACATTGGTGGCTGTTGTTAGGAGGACCCAGTTTCTAGTAACATGGACCTCTCCATAACCCGTTCAAGTGGTCTCCTAACACAATCCAAATGGGAGGGAGGTAGAGACCACAATATCCTACTATCAGAACAACACTGTCATTTCTGCAATCTCCTATGGGTTACCTTGGTCAGTGAAATTCACATTAATGATCAGTACCCTGAATGGCAGGAGGTCAGGGTCACTGGGTGCCATCTCAGAGTCTGGCACACTCCCATTAGTGGAAGCTCTTTCCACACAGGAACCTACTCCACCATTAGCCAATTCTGATGGAGATATCTCTCTTGCTTTTAGTTGTAAATATTATCCCCATCTTTTTAGTTGTTCTCTGGATTGAGAAATACACAAAACAATTCTAATCCTTCTTCTGAGAAAAACAATCCTTCAGATATTGGACAACAGTAGCTCTGTTCTTCCTAATCATCCTAAGATGTACACCATCCTCATTCCCAGATTTTTCATCTTCATGTATGTATAGAGCTTGAGACAAGATTAATTACTTATCCTGAAATATTTATTTAAAAAGAGCTGAGGGCGCTTGTCCTCTCTCCAGCTGTCTCAGTTGTTTTCTCAGAGTCCACTCCTCTCCGAGATCAAAATGCTCATAGGTTTAGTTGTCCGGTGAGGGCTGTTCTCTTCTTCCAAGATGGTGCTCTGGAATATATCCTCCAAGGGGCAGGAATGCTATTTCTTCACATGGTATAAGACAGAATGACAAGAGACAAAATCCTGCATGACATCCCACTCACAAGGGAGGTGTCTTCATGGCCTAACACACCTTAAAGGCTCTATCTCTTAAAACCATCACACTTGCCATCAAGTTTCAACACCTGCACTTTGGAGGTGACATATTCAAATAATAGCACTTGCTACTCAAAAACCCTCAAAAGCGGCCAGATGGCAATGATCTTATGACCACATAAATATCCCCAAAGGTGTTCCATAGTCAATATTTCTATATCCTTTGGGCCTTCCAAAAACAGTCCCAAAGGTTCATATTATTTTGTATTTCTTTTTTTTTTTTTTTTTTTTTGTAGAGACGGAGTCTCACTGTACCGCCCTCGGGTAGAGTGCCATGGCGTCACACAGCTCACAGCAACCTCTTAACTCTTGGGCTTATGCGATTCTCTTGCCTCAGCCTCCCGAGCAGCTGGGACTACAGGCGCCCGCCACAACGCCCAGCTATTTTTTGGTTGCAGTTTGGCCGGGGCTGGGTTTGAACCTGCCACCCTCGGCATATGGGGCTGGCGCCCTACTCACTGAGCCACAGGCGCCGCCCCATGTATTTCTAGAGATGGGTTTTGCTATGTTGCCCAGCTGGCATCAAATTCCTGGGCTCAAGGAGTCATCCTGCCTCAGCCTCCCAAGTAGCTGGGAATACAGGTCATTACCACAGTCAGCTCCATAGCTCAGAGGTTCACATTTGAGTTAAAGGTTCCACCCAAAGCTCACAGTAAATGTTCGTTAGTATAGGCTACAGCTATAGTAACCATGGATTTCTCTTTTACACAGCTACCTGGATAGGGCTGGTATGGAAAGTTTTTGGTGTCAAGGACCCAGGTTCCTTCTACCTTGTTGCTTAAGCTAACGTGGTCTGGACCTCATTCTCAGAGAAAGCAGTACCTGTGCTCCAGGAAGTACACAGAAGAAGGAGGAATAAAGAAGCTCAAAAGGTTCATGCTATTCAATAGCGCTCTTTTAAAGGTTTCCAGAAGGTACCATATAATACTTCCACTCACATTCCATTGGCCAGAATGTAGTCACATGGCCACATCTGCAACAAAAGAGGCTGAGAACTATAGCTCTTATTCTGATAGCCTTGGTTCCAGCTAAAAATTCCCCTACAATGAAATGAAGGGAAACAGACTATAAGAGATAATTAGCAGTCTCTGCCACAGTACCCTTGAGTGAAATCCCAGACCATGCCACACTGATCAGACTACAGATACCAGCTACAGATGTATAATGGAACTAAGCACTTAGAAATCCCTTGTCTATTGTATTTATGGGATTGGATATCATTAGAGTGAAAAAAATCATTATTTCCAGGAGTAGTTTGTATATTATAACTTTTCATAAACTAATGTTTGGTCATCCTTAACTCCAACACCTAAAAATAAAATGGCATTATCTATGTAATAGTTAATTTTATGTGTTGATTTGACGGGGCCACAGGGTCCCAGATATATTTGGTCAAATATTTTTCTGGGTGTTTCTGTAAGGGTGTTTTTTCATGAGTTTAACATTTAAATCAGTACTGAGTAAGGCAGACTTCCCTCCCTCATGTGGGTGGGCCCCAACCAGTTAGCTGAATAGAACAAAAGGCTGACATTCCCCCAACTAAGAGAAAATTCTTTCCTGCCTGATGGATTTCTAACTAAGACATAACATTTTTCCTGTCTTCAGAATTTAACTAAAACATAAGCTCTTTCTGGGTCTGCAGCCTACCAGCCTGTGGACCAAAACTACACCATTGGCTCTCCTGGTTCTTCGTCTTTTGGACTCAAATGGGAACCTACACCATCCATTCTTCTAGGCCTCCACCTTGCTGACTCACCTGCAGATCTTGGGACTTATTATCTTTTTTTTTTTTTATTAAATCATAGCTGTGTACATTAATGCAATCATGGGACTTATTATCTTTATAATCATGTGAGGCAATTCCTTGTAATAAATCATTTATAAATTTTATATGATACATATTCTATTAGTTCTGTTTTTCTAGAGAATCCTGATTAATAAAGTCTATCACTAGGGTGGCGCCTGTGGCTCAGTGAGTAGGGCGCCGGCCCCATATACCGAGGGTGGCGGGTTCAAACCCAGACCCGGCCAAACTGCAACAAAAAATAGCCGGGCGTTGTGGCGGGCGCCTGTGGTCCCAGCTGCTTGGAAAGCTGAGGCAAGAGAATCACGTAGGCCCAAGAGCTGGAGGTTGCTGTGAGCCCGTGTGTCGCCACGGCACTCTACCGAGGGCAATAAAGTGAGACTCTGTCTCTACAAAAAAAAAAAAAAAGTCTATCACTAAATAATTATATATATATATTGCTTTATAATATGAAGCCATAAACATTCATATAAATGTGAAACTTATTTGTAATATTGGAATTCAAAGGGATATGGATTGACATTTTCTACACATCAGTTAGAGATAAATGCTATTTGGGTGAAAACCTACAACATTTCAGTAACTACATGGTCAGCTAAGAAATCATTATTTGGCTTATTCAAAAAAATCTTGAAGCAGTTTTTAAAAATACTTCAACAAGAACTGTTTTACAAAGTTGAATTAAATGAGAGAAAATGTGGTTAAAGAGAAATTAAGAAAAATAAATGAAGCAAACTTACAAGGTTATTAAATTCACATTTTAAAAGGAGATTGTGTGTAAAATTATAGCCTTTGGTATACCCTCCTGCATTGAGCCAGCCAGCTTTGCCCTGAAAGAATGAGAGATGATGTCATATAACTAGTTATGTGATCCATTTTCAAATGACAAATGATCTAGGGTAGTCTTGGTTTTCACTTAGATTTTAAGTCATTTTTAGATGCAAAACAAAAGATTTCTATAAAACTTTTCAGTGATTTTTCTCCCAGAAAACCATGGAGGCATTTTGTTATTGTTTCTCTTTGCCCTGTTTTCCCCTAACTTTGGGGTTGGCAGATATAAATTCAAAAGGCATAGAGACCCTCTGAAACATTAATCAATCTTTAGTACACTCAAATGCCTATAACCAAGAATTGCATTTCTTTCTTTTTTGTGGGGGAGGGGGAGGTCTGTTTGTTTGGAGACAGAGTCTGTCTTGCCCAGACTAAAGTGTTGTGGTATCATAGTTCACCTCAACTTCAAACTCCTGGGTGCACGTGATCCTCCTTCCTCAGCTTCCCAAGTAGCTAGGACTACAGGTGCCTGCCACAAGGCCCAGTTAATTTTTCTGTTTTAGTAGGATGGGGCTATCACTCTTGCTCAGGCTGGTGTCAAACTCCTGAACTGAAGCTGTCCACCTGCCTTGGCTTCCCAGAGTAGTAGCATTACAGCTGTGACCCACTTCATCCAGCTTGAATTGCATTTCTTGAAGATTCTTGAATGTCTATTGAAAATCCTTACACACCCACAACCCCTTGCTGGTCTTAACGCAATCCTTCCCAACCAAGCTTCCTACCCCATTACCCACTGAGATCATTCTTGCCACAGTCACCAATGACTTCTACCTTGGAAAATACAGCTGTAAATTCTCAGTTCCCATCCTAGTGACCTCTCAGTAGCATTTTTGTTGCTGTTGTAGATTATTACTTTCCTTCTTTAACTACCTTTCAAAATTGTTTTCAAAACACAAAGATTATGTGTTTTCCTTGAACCTTGTTATTCCTACCCCATTTCCTCTGTTAGTCCCATCCCCTCTTTTAGCAATCTCAATACTGAACACCCAGGAATTCAATTCTCAGCCTTTTCTTCTGCCCTCACTCCTTATGTCGTCCTGTTCAATTTTGTTATTCAGTGATGGCTTGTAGCTCCAGCTAATCTCTCTCCTACGCTTAAGATTTACATACCATCTATCTACTAGACACGGCTACTGAGATGTGTTTTAGGCATCTCCAAGTTAGCTCACCCAAATGAACTCAAGGCATGCCCTTTCTGCCTACTCCAAACTCCACCCTCCTCCACTATAAGCTGAGACCAAATCCAGGAGTCACCTGGATTTCCATCTCCCTCCTCCCCATACCCAGCACATCAGCATGTCTTCAAAACACACCTTGAATAGGACCACTTTCACAGTCTCCATCATTTCACTCACTTCAAAACTATCCCATTTCTTGCCAGTACTTTTTAAATAGTTTTCTGTGTTACCATCCTGCTTCTACTTTTGTGCCCCTAGAATCAATTTTCTAAAACGGCAGCCAGGGTGATAACTTCCAAATCTAAATTATACCACACTATGCCCCTGCCCCAACTCCCCAATGGATTTCCCATCACTCTCAGAGTAAAATCCAGTTTTCTTACCATACCTGAAAGGCCTTATCTATCTCTCCATCTCATCTCCTGCTACTCTCAGCCTCCCTCACTCTGCTCTCACCATACTGACCTTTCTGCTGTTCTTCACACATACCAAGCTCTTTTCACCTCAGCACTCCCTGTGTTGAAATTCTTTATACCAAAACTCTTCCCCTGGACCTCCCAGTGTCTTATTACTTCATTGGAAATATTCCATGTCACGTCTCTGAGTGATTTCCCATGAACTACCCCATTACTCTCTATTTCTTTACCGTTAATATGTTTTGTTTCCAGTATTTATCACTAATGGGCAGTATAATGCAATAGTTATTTGCTTATTTTATTTGTTTAGTTCTGAATTCTAGCTAAGAATAATGTCTGGTGCTCAGTAACATCTGAGGAATAAAAGCTCATTAAAATGAATTTTCCTAGCCTGCTTTCAGACTAAGACATGGCATCTTAATTAATGATACTGTAAAAGATTTCTTTTTAAAAAACACTCTGTGAGGTACCTGAGCACCTCCAGACTGTATCTTGATAAATCTGGGCTTGTCAAATTCCTTTCTATTTTGATGATTCAAACCTCAGCATAATAAGACAGAGCCGAGCTTGGTGCTGATAGTAAAGGCCTCTCCATGGCTGGGTATAATCCCAGCATTTGGGGAGGCGAGGCAGGAGGGTCACTTGAGCCCAGGAGTTCAAGACCAACCTGAGCAACATAGAAAGACCTGTCTCTTAAAAAAAAAAAAAAAAAATGTGAAAACTAGCCAAACACGGGGGTATGTGCGTATAGTCCCAGCTACTTGGGAGGCTGAGGCAGGAGAATTGTTTGAGCCCAGGAGTTCAGGCTACAGTGAATTATGATCATGCTACTGCACTTCAGGCTGGCAGCAGCAAGACCCTGTCTCTAAAACAATAAAAATAAATAAAGCCTTTCCTTCTGAACTGCTCATTGCAGCTGAGAGGTGCGGTCCTAAACCCTTAGGTGTAATTTGAGCAAGTAGGCATAGTAAAAATAAAATAAAGCTGGTTTGGGGGTTAATTGCCTGTAAGCAAAAAGAAAGAATACAAATGATGATGTTGTTGTGGCTGTTTTAAAACACAAGGGGGCAGAAAATCCAGTTCTTTATAATCGTATTAATATTATAACATATAATATGAGCTCTAATAATATATATTAATACACTAAGGAGTGAGGGCAGAAGAAAAGGCTGAAAATTGAACTCCTAGGTGCTAAACATTCAAATTGCTAGAAGAGGGGGTGGGGCTAGCAGAAGAAACTGGGTGGGAATTTTGATAACCACAATCAGCTTCTCAATAGATGGGATAAGTTTCAGTATGTCCATACAATGAGTATGTGTATTAGGCAGCAATGAAAATGAATGAACTGTAACTATAAGCTGCAGCATGGATTAGTGCTTAGTGATTAGTGACAGAAGCACTAATTAGTGCTTAGTGCTTAGTGTTTAGTGACAGAAGCAAGACATGAACAATACACACAGGATGATTCCATGTACATACAAAACAGACAAAACATAAACCATAGTGTTTAGAATACATACAGAGGTGGTCAAATAATAAAACAAGGAAATAACAGCCACGAAAATGAGGCTCATGAGGATTGTGGTCAGGATGGTACACACAGTAGGCATCTGAGGTACAGGTGTGATTCTATCATATTTCTTCCCCTTTGCAGAAGTTACATAGGAGCTTGACGCATATTTATTTGCTAAACTCTGCCTTAATTAACTGTGCCCTTCTTTGTATGTCTGTATTTAATATCACAGTGTTCTTTTAAGAAAAGGAAAAGGAAAGCAAGAGGTTAACAAAGAGAGAGAGAAAAGAGAATCAGAGATAGGCAGGAAAAAAAGAGACAAAGAAATAAAGTAGCAAAGATTATCTTAGAGTTAGGTAAGAAACAAGAACTGCTGAGACAGAGGATAGAAGAGAGAAAGAGGAGGAGAGATAGGAGCAAAGAGAAAGAACCAGGGAAGTCCAGAAGGAAATATTTTTAGGGGAAGATAGTATGAGAGAGTGATACTGAAAAGGCAAATGAAGAAAAGGAAAGGGAGAAACGGAGAGATGGTGAAGAGAGAAAGAGTGGAGGTGGGAGACAGAAAAAGGATAAAAGGTGAAGACACAGAGTCACCGAGAGGGAAGGACAGGGGAATCACACCCTGCTGGGCTTGGCAGGTTGGGCAGATAAGCCTGTACCACTGGGAGTCTTGTTCACGCACTGGGCTGCACCTGAAATATGCAACATCAGACTAAGATGCCAAGGTGCTCTGAGACCTTTGGTATTGTCAGGTGTTAAGGACCAGGCATCAGGTCCCCATATTCCCACATTCTTTGTTCCCAATACAGTGAAAATGGTTATTGGTACCTAGTGGATGGAGTAAATGGACAGAGCAAGCAGGTGTGAGCAGGCAAACTGCCAAAGTTTTATTAAAGCATACTACATTCCAAATAAGTAATAGGTCAGCCCCCACGAGTGGAAGAGACCCTGAGTTTAACAAGGCTTCTCCTTTTATGCTGATTCCATAATTTTATATTGAGGGGAGAATTTTTATGGTTTTTCTTGGAAAGGGGTGGAGAATTCCTAAAATTGGAAACCGTTGTAAGACAGTTTCCAAGGGTTGCCATGATATTTATAAACTATCATGGCGCAGGTGGGTGTGATTTTTACTGTGCTAATAAAAAGAAGTCATTTAAAGACTTACTTCCACAGGCTTCAAAGACCCTCCATGGAAGCTTCGACAAAAATCTCCATTTTGTACTTTGTTTTGTTTTGTTTTTTTATTGTTAAATCATAGCTGTGTACATTAGTGCACAGGAGTACAATTTGCTGGTTTCATATACAATCTGAAATATTCTCTTCAAACTGTTCAACGTAGCCTTCAAGGCATTTTCTTAGTTATTGTATGTAGACATTTGTATTCTGCATTTAGTAAGTTTCGCCTGTACCCATTCTAAGATGCACCATAGGTGTGGCCCCTCTCTCCCTCCCTCCACGCTAACCTCCCCCCTCCCTTCCCCTTCCTTGGCCTTTTCCCCATATTCTTGTGTTATAGTTGGGTTATAGCCTTCATGTGAAAGCTATGAATTAGCTTCATAGTAGGGCTGAGTACATTGGATACTTTTTCTTCCATTCCTGAGATACTTTGCTAAAAAGAATATGTTCCAGCTCCATCCATGTCAACACGAAAGAGGTAAAGTCTCCATCTTTCTTTAAGGCTGCATAATGTTCCATGGTGTATATATACCATAATTTATTAATCTATTCGTGGATCAATGGGCACTTGGGCTTCTTCCATGACTTAGCAATTATGAATTGGGCTGCAATAAACATTCTGGTACAGATGTCTTTTTTTTTTTTTATTAAATCATAGCTGTGTACATTAGTATGATCTTGGGGCACCATACACTTGGTTCATAGATCATTTGACACATTTTCATCACAGATGTCTTTGTTATATTGTAAATTTTGGTCTTCTGGGTATATACCTAGTAAAGGAATTATAGGATCGAATGGCAGGTCTATTTTTAGGTCTCTAAGTATTCTCCAAACATCCTTCCAGAAGGAACGTATTAGTGCACATTCCCACCAGCAGTGTAGAAGTGTGCCCTTTTCTCCACATCCACGCCAACATCTCTGGTTTTGGGATTTTGTTATGTGGGTTACTCCTACTGGGGTTAGATGATATCTCAAAGTAATTTTGATTTGCATTTCTCTGATGATTAAGGATGATGAGCTTTTTTTCATGTGTTAGTAGATCATGTGTCTATCTTCTTTAGAGAAGTTTCTCTTCAAGTCCCTTGCCCACCCTGAGATGGGGTCACAGTTCTTTTCTTGCTAATACATTTGAATTCTCTGTGAATTCTGGTTATTAGATCTTTATCGGAGGTATAACCTGCAAATATTTTCTCCCATTCTGAGGGCTGTCTGCTTGCTTTACACGTCCTTGGCTGTGCAGAAGCTTTCTAGTTTGATCAGGTCCCAGTAGTGTATTTTTGATACTGCTTCAATTGCCTAGGGAGTCCTCCTCATAAAATATTCACCCAGGCTGACTCCTTCAAGAGTTTTCTGTATACTTTCTTCAAGTATTTTTATAGTTTCATGTCTTAAGTTTAAATCTTTTATCCAGGGAGAGTCTATCTTAGTTAATGGTGAAAGGTGTGGGTCCAGTTTCAATCTTCTACAGGTTACCAGCCAGTTTACCCAGCACCATTTGTTAAATAGGGTCTTTTTCCCACTGAATGTTTTTTATTGGCTTGTCAAAGATCAAATAACGGTAAGTAGCTGGATCCATCTCTTGGTTCTCTATTCTGTTCCAGACATCTACATCTCTGTTTTTGTGCCAATACCATGCTGTTTTGATCACAATCGATTTATACCCTGTTTCCCCGAAAATAATACAGTGCCTTTTATTAAGGTTTGCTCCCAAAGATGCGCTAGGTCTTATTTTCAGGGGACGTCTTATCTTTCCTGTAAGTGGGTCTTATTTTCGGAGGATATCTTATTTTCAGGAAAACAGGGTAGTACAGTCTCAAGTCTGGTAGCATGATTCCTCCTGCTGTGTTTTTATTGCTGAGTAATGTTTTGGCTATTCGAGGTTTTTTCTGATGCCATATAAAATGAAGTATTATTTTTTCAAGATCTTTAATGTATGAGAATGAAGCTTTAATAGGAATTGCATTAAAATTATATATTGCTTTGGGTAGTATAGACATTTTTAACAATATTGATTCTTCCCAGCCATGAGCATGGTAGGTTTTTCCATCTGTTAACATCTTCGGCTATTTCTTTTCTTAAAGTTTCACAGTTCTCTTTGTAGAGATCTTTCACGTCTTTTGTTAGGTATACTTCCAAATACTTCATCTTCTTTGGCACTACTGTGAAAGGAATAGAGTCCTTAACTGTTTTTTCGGCTTGGTTATTGTTGGTATATATAAAGGCTACAGATTTATGGGTGTTGATTTTGTAGCCTGAGACATTGCTATATTCCTTGATCACTTCTAAAAGTTTGGTAGTAGAATCCCTAGTGTTTTCCAGATATGTGATCATATCATCTGTGAAGAGCGAAAGTTTGATCTCTTCTGACCCTATGTGGATACCCTTGATTGCCTTTTCTTCCCTAATTACAATGGCTAAAACTTCTATTACAATGTTAAAGAGAAATGGAGACAATGGGCAACCTTGCCTGGTTCCTGATCTACATGGAAATTGTTTCAATTTTACTCCATTCACTATGATATTGGCTGTGGGTTTGCTGTAGATGGCCTCTATCAGTTTAAGAAATGTCCCTTCTATACCAATTTTCTTAAGTGTTCTGATCATGAAGGGATGCTGGATATTAACAAAAGCTTTTTCTGCATCAATTGAAAGAATCATATGGTCCTTATTTTTTAGTTTATGTTTTGAATTACGTTTATAGATTTATGTATATTCAACCAGCCTTGAGACCCTGGGACAAATCCCACTTGGGATCAAAAATTATAATTTTTTTTATAATCATCAAAAATTATAATTTTTTTGATGTGTTGTTGGATTCTGTTTGTTAGAATCTTATTGAGTATTTTAGCATCAATATTCATTAGTGATACTGGTCTATAATTTTCTTTTCTTGTTGGGTCTTTCCCTGGTTTGGGGATCAAGGTGATGTTTGCTTCATAGAATGTGTTGGGTAGTATTCCTTCTTTTTCTGTATTTTGGAAAAGGTTTAGTAATACAAGTACTAGTTCTTCTTTAAAGGTTTGGTAGAATTCTGACGTAAAGCCATCTGGTCCTGGGTTTTTCTTTTTAGGGAGATTTTGTATAGTTGATGCTATTTCAGAACTTGATATAGGCCTGTTCAACATTTCCACTTCGTTCTGGCTAAGTCTTGGTAGGTGGCATACTTCCAGTTATTGGTAAAATTCTTTCAGATTTTCATATTTCTGAGAGTAGAGTTTCTTGTAGTATTCTTTAAGGATTTTTTTGAATTTCTGAGGGATCTGTTGTTATTTCATCGTTACCATTTCTGAATGATGAAATTAGAGATTTTACTCTTTTTTTTCCTGTTAGGTTGGCCAAAGGTTTATCTATTTTATTGATCTTTTCAAAAAACCAACTTTTGGATTTATTGATCTGTTGTACAATTCTTTTGTTTTCAATTTCATTTAATTCTGCTCTCATTTTGGTTATTTCTTTTCTTCTGCTGGGTTTGGGGATTTGATCTTCCTTCTCCAGTTGCTTGAGATGTCCCATGAAGTTATTAACTTCCTCTTTTTCCATTTTCTTGAGGAAGGCTTGCAGTGCTATAAATTTCCCTCTTAGGACTGCCTTTGCAGTATCCCAGAGGTTCTGATAATTCGTGTCTTGATTGTTATTTTGTTCCAAAAATTTGGTGATTTCCTTCTTAATCTTGTCTATAACCCATCTATCCTTCAGCATAAGGTTGTTTAGTTTCCACGTTTTTGTATGGGTATGCAGGTTCCTGTTGTTATTGAGTTCAACTTTTATTCCATGATGGTCTGAGAAGATGCAAGAAATAATTTCTATTTTTTTTAATTTGCTGAGGTGAGATTTGTGGCCTAGAATGTGGTCGATTTTGGAGTATGTTCCGTGGGCTGATGAGAAGAATGTGTATTCAGTTTTGTTGGGATGATATGTTCTGTAGATGTCTGTTAAATCCAGATGTTGAATGGTTAAGGTTAAATCTAAAATTTCTTTGCTTAGTTTCTTTTTGGAGGATCTATCCAGCACTGCTAAAGGGGTCTTAAAATCTCCAACTACTATACAAGTGGAGGAAATCAAGTTGCTCATGTCTGTTAGAGTTTCTCTTATAAATTGAGGTGCATAAATATTAATAATTGAGATCTCATCATATTGAGTATTACCTTTAACAAATATGAAGTGTCCATCCTTATCCTTCCTTATTTCAGTTGGTTTAAAGCCTATTGCATCTGTGAATAGGATAGCAATGTCTGCTTTTTTCTGCTTTCCATTTGCCTGGAGTATAGATGACCATCCCTTCACCTTGAGTCTATATTTGTCTTTTAATGTAAGATGTGATTCTTGTATGCAGCAGATATCTGGCTTGAGTTTTCTATCCAGTCAGCCAACCTGTGCCTCTTTAGAGGACAATTTAAACCATTCACATTAATTGAGAATATTGATAAGCCTTTTGAGAGTCCAGTGGACATTTTTAATCCTTTTGTGACTGCAGAAGTTGGAATTTGATCAGAATTTTCTGGGTGTGTTTACTTTTGTGGTGGAGGATTATGCTGGTCTTTATGGAGGATAGGTCTGAGAATATCATGGAGAACTGGTTTAGTGATGGAAAATGTCTTCAACATGTGAATGTCATTGAAGTATTTAATTTCTCCATCATTAATGAAACTCAGTTTAGCTGGGTATAGGATCCTGGGTTGAAAGTTATTTTGTTTTAGGAGATTAAAAGTCAATGACCATCCTCTTCTAGCTTGAAAGGTTTCAGCAGAGAGATCTGCAGTTATTCTAATATTCTTGCCCTTGTAGGTGATGGTTTTCTTTCATCTGGCTGCTTTCAGAATTTTCTCCTTCATATTAACTTTAGTGAAATTGATTATGATATGTCTGGGGGATGTCTTATTTGGGTTGAGTCATGCTGGAGTTATGAAACTGTCTGCTATCTGAATTTCAGAATCTCTTGGCATGTCTGGAAAGTTCTCCTTCATAATCTCATGGAGAAGAGACTGTGTGCCTTGTGAAGTCACTTTGTCACTTTCAGGGATCCCTATAAGACGAATATTGGTTTTCTTCAAATTTTCCCAGAGCTCTCTGAGAGAGTAATCTGTTTTTGTTCTCCATTTCTCTTCCTCTTTGAGAGTTTGGGAGTGTTCGAAAGCTTTGTCTTCAATGTCAGAAATCCTTTCTTCTGCTTGGTCTATTCTGTAGCTGAGGGATTCTACTGTGTTTCTCAGATCTTTCAGGGTTGCAACTTCTTGTCTCAATGTGTCAATATCTTTGGTCATTTGTTCTTTAAATTTGTTGAATTCTTGAGATATCTTTTGGGTTACTGCTTAGAATTCTAATTCGATCTTACTTGCTATACAGATTCTGAATTCGATTTCTTTTTTTTTTTAATTAAATCATAGCTGTGTACATTAGTATGATCATGGGGCACCATACACTTGGTTCATAGACCGTTTGACACATTTTCATCACACTAGTTAACATAGCTTTCCTGGCATTTTCTTAGTTATTTTGCTAAGACCTTTACATTCCACATTTACTAAGATTCGCATATACCCTTGTAAGATGCACCGCAGGTGTAATTTCTGACATCTCATCTATTTATTTGTGCATGGGATCTTGTGCTTTGTCTGCCCCATTGATCCTTGGGGGAGTTGATCTACTCTGATTATTCATATTGCCAGAGTTTTTCTGTTGATTTCACCTCATGGTTGTTTTTCACTGTTGCCTCTGATTGTCCTCAGAGTTGGGGAGGTGTCTCTCCAAGATTAGACCCCAGCGGGATCACTCTATTGTTGCTGGATCTTTGTAGGGAGTGACCCTGTGTAGTTCCTCTGCAGCTGCCCCAGCTAGGGAGTTCTGGTTTGGAAGCAGCTCCGGAGTGTGACATACCCAGATCCAGCAACAGGGCAGGAGGTGGTGCACACGGTTCTGGGAGTGCCTGGCGCCAAGTGAGTTTGGCACAGAGAGCCCAAGGCTCCAGCAGTCTCTGGCCAGGAATGGCTCTGTGCAGAGGCAGGGAGGGCTCCAGAGGGCACATCGGTACCTTTGTCCCTGGCCAGATGAGTGGGCCGGTGTGGAGGCAGGGAGGGTACAGGAGGGAGGATGCGGGGTTGTGCGGTTCACGCAGTTCCTGGTCAGGGCATGCGGAGGCTTGGTAGGCGCAGCTCTTATGGACGTCCAGTGGTGCCAAGCCCAGTAGTTTGAGGTTGCTATGAGCTGTGAAGTCACGGCACTCTACCCAGGGCAACAGCCTGAGGCTCCAGTGCAGTAAAACCTGTCTCACTCTGCCCCTGAGGGTTAAGGCTGTAAGGCAGCTCAGTCCCCGCCTTTAGGCTGCTCAGTCACTAGGTTACTAGCCCCCGCCCAATTCTTCTGCGACCCTGAGGGCAGAGCTTGCCAGGGCAATTCTCTCACAATGGCTCCCTGCTGCCCACAGCTGAATACTATTAGCTCCATCAGGCTCAGTGGCTAAGTCTGGGGCCCTAGACAATGCCCGAAGTTCTCCGCACTCCTGCTCAAGCTCTTCCCAAGGCAGTTCAACTGAGTGCCAAGTCCAAAAACACTGAAACAGTTCACAGGTAAGGCCTTTCCGGTTTGCAGTCTCACTGCTGCTTATACTTATGGTTGCCGGCGGGATTAAGTCGATCGAATACATGCAACCACTTGCCAGTTTTCCACTGTTTTTTGTCCTCCTCTTGGGGTCCAGAAGTCCCTTGCTGACTCCCTGGATCCTCTAAGGGATGGTTATAGGCAGATCCCACCAGCCAGAGATGCCTGGAATCTTATCTCCCCAGACGCACCATGCCCAGTTGCAGGGAAGCTATTACTCGGCCACCTCCATTTTGTAGTTTTTCTACCTCTTTCTGATTGGTCAGTCTCTGGAGACCCTCTACTGCCAACCAAACATCTGGTCAAACCTTTGGGATCCCTGTGACATGTCGTTTGTTCTTCCTTGGGAGACCCCTTTGGTCAATTTGTTCATCCTAGTACACAAAGCATCTCCTAGTACACTGTCAACTGCCTCTCAATGGACACCCCTAGACAAAGCATCTGTTCACTTTCCTATTATCCCTACCTAACAATATCAACACAGAGCTCATCATCCATCAGTCTGTCATAGACACAGGACTATAAAGGCAGAGGCAGGGCCAGAGCAGGCATAATGGTTAATCCTTAACAGGCATGAAAAAATTGAACTCAAGGTTTCCCAACTGCTCATCTTATTTGAGTAGTCTTTCTCTCTTTGCCTATTTTAAGATTTAGTCTCTAACTTCTCCTCCTCCCTTTCCCCACCTCCACCTTCCTGCTTACTTGGCAGGAGTCCTGGGTCTTCTGGACATGCTGGACTCAATACTGATGACAGTGGTTCTGATTAGGAAGCAGGTGCAGCAGGCTAGGGCAGGAGCATCCCAGTGCTCAGAGAAAGAGGTTTACTCAAAATTACACCATGAGTGGGTGCATTGACCAGGTAACCAGAGACCTTGGCTACCTTCCTCAGCACCTTATCACTTCTCACTTTCTCAGAAATGGCCATTCCTATGGTTTGGAAAATATACCAAGGGTTACCAGGAGTTTGAGTCTTATAACGTTATTGTGTTTTCTGACCCTTCTTTCTTCATGTGGCCAAATTGTGCCTTCCTTAGACAAGGAATTTATTGAAAGGCACAACTCTGGGGAATTGCATCCTCACTCTGATTTTCTAAATCTCAGCAGTCCCATAATAATTCTAGCTAAAACTCAACCTTGGTCTGTGGTATACGAAGGCTGACTGACCAAAGAATTAGGACATACGTGTTATCAAAGGGTGACAGCCCCCATGCATGCCAAGGTCATTGGGAACTTCATAAGGGGGTGAGCCAGAGGAGGATGTGCCACCCTGAGTGAGTGGGGTTCCTATTGGAATTACAGTTGTAAGAAGCTTAAACTCAAATGCCACCCCTCTGGGCCTGTGTACCAGGAGCAAGATCTGCTTTGGAGCCTACACTCTAGCGCACCTTCCATCTGACTTCATAAAAATCCAAAAAAGTACATAAATATTGAGTAATCATCTGTAACAGTTGGAACAACAAAGAACATTGTCATCAACCAGAAACTTGAAAGTATTTTTTTCATAAAATGATGCAGATGGGAGAAGAGATTGCAAGAAGTTTTGACTCAGTAGTTCTTAAGCTCCCTAATGCCACGGCCCTTTAATACAGTTCCTGTGGGTTGCGACCCACAGGTTGAGAACTGCTGGACTAACCAGTCACATGTGAAGGAGATCCCTGCCAGAACCTGAGAAAACCAGCAAAGTAGAGCAGGCAGGCTGGGGGTAAGGGCAGGCCCTGGGAAGCTGGGGGGTCTGGCAGAGGAAGATGGGATAGAAA
Source organism: Nycticebus coucang (assembly GCF_027406575.1). Lineage (NCBI taxonomy): Eukaryota > Metazoa > Chordata > Mammalia > Primates > Lorisidae > Nycticebus > Nycticebus coucang. The sequence continues at coordinate 86,826,765 of NC_069795.1, forward strand.
GGAAGTCGAGGTAAACAGCAAAGTGACCATTGCAAACATAGTGATGAAACAATGTTAGGTTATGACAGAATTCTTGAGCAAGGTACATTGTGAGAAAAATTAATCGATGTAACTTAAGAATACTAGAAAAGGGCTACTGAGTAAGTACTAATGTATGTACAGGCTCTGTGCTAAGTGCTTTACATGCATTACCTCCTTTGTCCTGATATAATATCTGTGTGGGAGATAAGGGTTATATCCATTTAAAAGATGAAACACTCTCAGAGACAACTTGCCCCAAACCACACAGCACCAAAAGCCTGGTCTGACTCTGAAGCCCATGGGTTTAGTAACTACAGAAAGTTTACCTCCTGTCAGATAATTCTAACGAAAACTAGAGAGGCAATGAGAAAGACAGAGTTAGATGTTAGAAAATGTCTGTTTTTCTAAACTGTCCTGAGTCGAAAATACCATATGAGATTGTTTTCTGTTTCTCCACGTGAAATTGGAAGTATAGAATAATTAGAGAATGTTCTCGAAAGTCTCCCTCTTCCAGCTCAAGCAATTTGTGAAACGAATTCCCTGGAGACTCTTTCAGGAGTGACATTTCTGTGGGGTGGGGAGTTGTTCTGTTTTGCTTTGTTTTGTGTGTAAAAGTTTCACACTTGATAGTGATGGGGAATAAGAAGGTAAAACTTGGTTACCGACTCTGAGAACAGACAGGATTTTATCATTCTGGGCTTCTCTGGACCAGGATGCAAACAGATTTAGAAAACTACCCTGAGAAAGTGTTGTGCCAACATCCAACTGTTCCCTATAAACCTTCATCCCCTCTCATGGTACCTCTCATGGTGCCTCAGTCAAAGGGAAGAGGTATGGATCTGATGTAAGTCAAGTTGACAGTGTCCACTGCAGCACTCAGAGTGCTACAGACCAGCTCTGCAGACACATGCCAGCTCCAGGGCTGTGTCCTCAAGGCCTGGAAGCAGCTGGAAACTCAGAGGGTTGTGTGAAAGCCACAGCATCAACAAGGAGCAGTGAGCACCCACAGACCCCAACCTTTAAGTCACAAGTTCAGAAAGTTAGACCCTACTTCAGACTATACATCTATTAATTTCATGGGCCATAATTTCTCTACCCACCAGGACTTTCTTTATGCAAAGGCTGGTATCTACTGACCAGGTCTAGAGTAACCTCTGAGAGACCTTCATTGTTCCCCTGTCCATCTCTACGCGCCAAAACAAAGCTATCCTCCAGGGCCTGGCTCAGACAGCACCCTCTCCAAGAATCTTTCCTGAACCTCTCAGTCACAATCTTTCTCCCCGAACTCTGATATCAAGAGTCATGTTGTGATCTTCTGCACACGGAGAAAGCCCAGGATATAGGTTCACACACCCCCCTCCCCTCCAGGAGCGTTGCTCACGTGGCAGCAGAACTTGCCGCTGTGTCCAGCCGAACCGGCTCCCTAAGCACTCATTTTTCCTGGCATATTACTATGTGCCTAACCCAAGCAGCAGATATCTCAAGACTACCTCCGCTGAGACTTAGGCATCGTGGGACACACAGAAGAGGGACAGCCGGACCGCAGCCTCACCTCAGCCTAACGCTCATATTGATGGAGGAAATTCCAGGGCACATGCACAGTCCATTCCCCACAAGGAGGGGAAGCAAGAGCATCCGGGGGTCCCCGCAGGGTGTGCGAGTGTGGGGGTGTGTGAAGGCGGCCTCATATATTCTTCTTGTTGCCATAGCAAAGCCAAGGCAAGGGGCTCCTGGAGGCTGCTCAACCAATATCACAACCAGCTAGCCCAAAGTTCCTGAGCCCTGACAGGGTACGACCACAGCAGCTGGTCTGACAAAATTTGGCGCCACCACTGCGACTGCTCCACCCGACGTCTGGGCACAGGGGTGGGAGGAGAAAGCAGGCGCCCAGGGAAGGGCAGCGTGCTCTGCGTGCGCTCGGGCTCTGCCCTGCGAGCAGGCCCCACCCTGGACACACTCAAGACAACCCCTCCCTGCAGTGGGGCCCTGTGGCCTCTCTCGGAACTGTGAATGTGGGGGCCACCCTCCCCAGTGGCCCCCAGCTCCCTCCCCTCAGCGGCCAGTCTGGGCCTCCTAACGCTGCCCAGCAGGGGGCCGAGGAAGCGGAGGCCCAGTTTCACAGCACCACGAGCCAGAGACAGGGGCGGGCCCAGCATCACTGCCCCCCAGGCCAGGCAACGAGAGAGAAAGTAAGAAAGGGAAATGGAGGGAGAGGAGAGCGTGTGGAGAGGAAGGGAAGAGACATAACGGAGACGAAAGGGAAAATGGAAGGAGGGTTTAAAGGAGAGGATGAAAAAAGAGGGACAGAATCCCACTCCATCACCCTTGGTAGAGTGTTGTGGTGTCACAGCCCACAGCAACCTCCAACTAGTGGCTCAAGCCATCCTCTTGCCTCAGGGCCCGAGCGTCCGGGACTACAGGCGCCCACCTCAGCTCCCATCTAGTGTTTTCTGTTTTTAGTAGAGACAGGGTCCCGCTCTTGCTCAGGCTGGTCTTGAACTCCTGACCTTAAACGATATGCCTACCTCAGCCTTCCAAGGTGTCAGGACTACAGGTGTGAGCCACGGCGCCCAGCCAAGGGAATCTTTTAAAAGAATAAAACAGAGACTGAGAAGGGAAAGTGGAGGGAGAGAGAATGGAAAAAAGAAGATGAGGAAGAGAAGCAAAGAAACGGTCAAAAATAAGAACAATAGGAAGAAACAGAGGGGAGGGAGAACAGAAACAAGAGGAGAGGAAGACTGGGCAGGGAACAGCAAGAAGAAAGCGGAGGGGAAGAAGGGCAGACACGGAGGGAGACGGGACCGGGAGGCGGCGAGGCGCAGAGGGACAAGGCGTGGGGGTGGGGCATCTTGGGATGAGCCATGTAGAGTGAGTAAAGGAGAAAAAGAGACGGTCTCAGAATACGGGAGCGGGAGAAAGGGAGAGAAAAGGGCAGAGAGCATAAAATGTGAGGAGGGCAATCAGAAGGGGCAGAGAAGGGGCCAGGGAGGAACGACACCCTCCAAAGGAATGAGAGGGAGGAAAAAAGGAATGGCGTTCAGGAACAGAAATAAGTGCAGTGGGAACAAGCAGCAGAAAGAGAAGGGCAGAGGGAAAGGGTTGAGTGGGAAACGGGGTCAGGGGCTCTGTCCACCTGGCATCTAACTTGGATCCTGTCTCAGCCTCAGTTTTATCAACTGTGGAACAAAGTTACATTTCATTAACTGACAGTAAATGCCAGAATGTCTATAAAGCACTGGCAATACCATGGTTGCTTAATAATTCTTTTTATCTTGTGCATGATAGTTCTGATGCCAACAACAAACTAAATTTCAGGAAAAGAAGCTTCATGTTTACTCACCTTCTCGTCTTCCCCACCTGCACACACCCTGTCTGGCAGTGTACTTCTAACCTGTGTGTGTCAAACGAATTGAATGAAGACAGAGAAGGGAGACACAGAACACTCAGAAGCAAAGAAGATAGACACAAATAAAGAGAAATAGAGAGAGAGAAAAATAAAATAAAATGAAAACAGTCACTAAGAAGAGCAATGGAGAGGAAAGAGAAAGAAGCAGCAAGGAACCTCACCTGGCAACCACCAGGCGGCTCAGTGCGGTGCCATGAAGCCTGCGGCCCAGGGGTGTCACCCGGTGCAGAGCTGCTGGCAGAAGACAGCTTCAAGGAAGATCACAGGCACGTGTCAAGACTTGAAGAGCCCATGACCACCTGCCACCTTGTGAAATTTATTTTAAAAAGAAAAAATATCCTGTACCCAGCCTGATGTCTTCAAGCTCCCTTATCCCCAGACAGTAAGTTCTGCTTGTCAGGCCCGCACCCTCACATTGCCCAGGTGCTAGAGATCTCAGCCCCTGGCCATCTTCAGCAGCTTGTGAAATTACAGAGTCAGTGAGGGCTGGGCAACCATTCCTCAGCGGTTCTCAACCTGTGGGTCGTAACCCACAGGGACTGTATTAAAGAGTCGTGGCATTAGGAAAGTTGCGAACCACTGCTCCAGATGGAGAAGTTTGCCTCAAGACATGGTAGAACTAGGTGGGATTGATTAATGAATGAATCAACCAAACAGTCCTCTTAACCCTCTGCCCATACACCTAAACATCATACCCAGGGAACTTCTGCCTTGATGGACTAAAAGTGGGGGCTTGATATCAGAATCTATGCTTTGGATTAGTAAGTATGGTGAATTGGCTAAATGAGCTCATTAAACCAATGAGCCTGGAAAAGAGGGGAAGCTGTGTAGAACAACTTCATCTTGCCACAACCAGGCAGCTGAGTAAGGTTCTCCCGCTTGGCAATGAAGTCTGTAGTTCTGTGGCTCTCTTATATTTTTTGTTCTTTTGTTTTCGTGGAGTTTTGGGGGGATAGAATCTCACTCTGTCACCCTGGGTAGAGTACCATGGCATCATAGCTCACAGCAACCTCAAACTCTTAGGCTCAAGTGATCCTCTTCTCCCAGCCTCCTGAGTAGCTGGGACTACAGGTACCCACCACAATGCCTAGCTACTATTTCTATTTTTAATAGAGACGGGGTCACATTTTGCTCAGGCTGGTCTTGCCTCCCAGAGTGCTAGGATTACTGACCACACCCAGCCAGTTCCCTGGCTCTTACCTGGTGCACAGTTGCCAGATGGACACATCTACCTGAGATCCGGAGCTTCTGTGAATGGTGGGCAGAAGGCAACTGCGAGGAGGATCACAGGGGACTCTCTTCCAGATGACCCAGTGGCATCAGATGGGGAGGGGCCATTCTGAGTACTCTGTGCTGCTTGTTACATGTTTAGGGGAATGGGGGCAGAATGGAACAAAAGAGATATTTCACTAAATACCATGTTGAACATTGAGGTGCAAACATCATGGTTGTGGTGCCTAATGACCAATGAGTTCTCCCTCATGGAATGCCGTAGAGCTTTGGCACAGGATAGCTCCACTGTGTCGTGGTCACCAGTCTCAGCAAGAGAGCAGCAGCAGTGCCAGTGGGGCAAGGCTCTACCCAACGGAGGATGGTAGCTCCTGAAAAGACAGTGGTATCCAGAAGAAAGCAGATGGCAACGTTGTTCAACAAAGAGAATATTGTACGGCTGAAACACAGGCAGTGCCGGAACAAGTAACAGAATGTAAGAAAGTGTACAAACTCAGAATAAGTGTCAGCAGAGTGTGTTGCTGGCAGATGGTGCACTGGCCTGCGGCCGCATGCCAAAACAGAAGAAGGAAAACCACAACTGCTCTGGATGCTCACAACTGCTCTGCTCAGCCCAGAGATGCTGTTGAGGAAGTGCTTCTTTTATTCAGATGATAATTCTATTCACAAAACTGTCAGGGGAGGGAGATGCAGCTGGACCTAACCATGTAAGGTTCTTGTTCCTTGAAAACACAGTCTGTGTTGGTCAGGAACTAGCAGCCGACCTGCAACCACTGGAAAAGGCCAAAAGAATCAGACAGCTGCTAATCCTAACACCACCAAGCCATGGCCTTGCCCTTGACTTATTATATGAGAAAAAGAAACTCCAGTTTGTATAAGCAAGTGCTGGACTAGTGCGTGTTACTTACAACAGTAAGCATGCTATTTCCAGCCTTGAAAATAATTAAAAGGAATTATAGCCAAGAACACGGAGCTAGCTACCAGATGTAACCCTTCCCGAACCTCCAACCTCTAACCCATCTTTGTGGTTCTCTTTACTGGGTTCTCAGTCAGCTACTAACCCTTTTGGTATCAGCAACCATCTATCGTTCATCTTCCAAAAATATTCCAGACACAACAAGGCTCCCCAGAGTTCAGACTCAAGAGAGAAAGGTGAAATGAGTGAGAAGTAAACCTAGATTCAAAGGAATAATTTGTGAGGAAGGGATGGGTGTTGTTGCTTCCTTCATTTCACAAACGTGGGAAAGGAGAGGCATGCACAAGTTTACAATACCCATATGGATGGAGCGTTTGCAAACACAGAAGTCCAAGGGAATGAACGGCAATGCAAGATAAAGGGACTGCCCTGAACAGAAGTTTCTATTCTTCTGGGCCTAGAAAGAAGGGAGGTGAAAATGACTAAGGTTTGCAAGCAGGAAATGGAAGCAGTTGAGTTGAAGGGAAGGCTCCCCTGGGTGTAAGATGTGTACAAAAAGTAGCCTGGAGGCTCAGGGAGAACTGAGGATGATTTGGAACAGCCTCTGTGAGGGGGAGGGGGGGAGGAGGAGTTATCAGCATTTGCCCCAAGCTTACCTTTACTCTTCAGTTATAAATGGCAACAGTTTAAACACTTGCTTTTACTTTCTATTCCCAATGCCACATAAAGACAAGATAAAATAATTTCTCAGTGCATAAATCCAAAATGACAGAGGGAAGTGAGACTACAGAATAAGTTAAAATTTTGAAATATAAGAAGAAAAAAATAGTCTGTGCTCAGAAAACTGAGAGTGAAATGTCTAAAGTAAAGGGAAGCACTCTCCCCTGAGGCATCTGCCTGATCTGGGAGCTTATTATAAATGCAAATATTCTGGCCCCACCATAGACCTACTGCATAAGACCTGTAGAAGTGGGGTCAGCTACCTGCTGTTCAGCGAGCACTGCAGGTGATTTCTTTTATAGGCATTTCTTTTATATGCTTTTATATGAAAAAATCTGCAATAAGGATGGTGTCAGAACAGAGTCTTGGGAATTTGAAGCACCTGGTATCCCTCTTGGCAAGAGTTGGACATGAGGCTAAATCTCAGAAGAACTGGCTGAAGGTCTGTTTGAAGAGCTGTAAGAAGGTCAGACGACTTCTTGCAGTTACAGCATCCAAGTGACCACATTCACAGGGGTTTACTTTCTGAAGATGATGAAGCATGTGGACTTGCTGCGGATGGACTGGCACAGGAGTAGGAATGAGCCACATACAATGAAGACAACAGGAGATTATCCAAAAATCTGCTTATTAAAAAGTTTCTTCTTCTCCCACTTGGTTTCCAAAATGGAAAGCAAGATTTTAACTGCCTCCTGCCTCAAGCAGGAGATGAGCAGCGTCTTTGCTAGGTAGAGTGAGTACAGGTACTGATCGGATAAGGTACCCTCTCCCGAAAACAGCTGGGCTTCTTCCTGTCCAGCCACCTGCAGGGAGGCCACCAGCCTGCAAGCCTCCCCGGTGTACTTCCCATCAGCACTTCAGTGCCTCTCGTAAATGTGAAGTAGTAGCCAACAATCAGAAGATATTGGAAGAAATATATAATGTAAAAGATGCAAAAACAGACAAAAAATGAAACTCTGAGGAAAGAAACAAGGCAGGAAGCAGAAGAAAAACCTTAAAACTGTTATCAGTACCTTCTGAAAGATAAGAAAAGATATTGATTATGTAAAACAAGAACAAAGAGTACTCAGAGAATAAAGAAGACTTCTTAGAGATCTTTAAAGAGTCTTCAGGAGAAATTAAACTTTTTAGAAAAGAATTGAGAAGTAAAGTTGGGATTTCCAAGAAAGCAGATGCAAAATCAAGGCAAAGCCTAAGAGAGAAGAGACAAGGAAATTAGCAGATTAGTTCAAGAGATTTAATATTTGGATGGCAAAAGTTTAAAATTGAAAAAAGGTAATAAAAGGGAAAAATATTTTTAAAAAGAAGAAAGAATTTCTGAGAATTGCAAAACATAAATTTCTTCATTTAAGGGATTCAGGGGAAGGGTGGCATATTACCATAAAAACCCCACATGACATTATTTTAAAATTTCAGAGGGCTAGTAATAAAAAAAATTTTTTAAGCTATAATTTTCTGGAAATGGGGAAAATAAAGTTACATAAAAAAGTTCAAGAACCAGTCATCCACTTGATTTCACCACAACAACCCTGGAAACTGGAGTGTGGAGTAAGACTTCGCCACTCTGAGATAAATTATCTTCAGCCTATTCTTTGAAGTGAGGAAAGAATAAAGCCATTTTCAGACAATGACTCAAAAAAATTTTATTCTCTCATGTTTTCAATCTTATCTATTTATTTATTTGTTTTTAGAAACAGTCTCACTCTGTGACCCTGGGTAAAGTGCCATGGTGTTGTCATAGCTCACAGCAACCTCAAACTCCTGGGCTCAAGCAATCCTCTTGCCTCAGTTTTTCTATTTTTACTAGACAGGGGTCTCACTGTTGCTTAGGCTGATCTCCAACTCCTGAATTCAAGCAATCCGGCACCCATGGCCTCCCAGAGTGCTAGGATTACAGGTATGAGCCACCACACCCAGCCTTGTTTTCAATCTCAATAGGCTACTAGAGGAAGTGTTACAACAAGAAGAAATAAATTAAGAAAGAAGAATATCTGAACATAGAGAAAATACAGGAATTACCACAGGAGAGAGGAAGGGGATTTTTACTTTGATGATGTGAGGAAATCTTCTGCCCCCAAAAGCATCTAATGAAGGAGAGATCGCCCCACCAAAGCTGATGGCCAGCTTTGCTTCCAATGTTACGATCCAAAGTGTTTTTGTATATTTTCATCTCAGATGTTTCCAAGAGGTAGGAAACATTGAAGTCACTGTTGGAAAAAGACCCAGGATACATCAAGTGCATTTCTGATAGCAGAGAATCTTCAGGTGGCTCACAAATTCGAAGGCAACTAGTGAGGAAGCAAAGGTTGCAATAACATGTATCACAGAGGGAACAGGGCACCTGGGGAAAATATATCCCTTATCTATTTAGGTTATGAACTAACATCGCTTAGCTGGCTAGAAGAGCTCGTTACTACCACAAAGTTCTGGAAAGAGTCACCATGCTAAATATTCAAAGGAAAAATGCAGACAGACAAATATCCACTACTATATAATGAATGTTTGTATCCCCTCAAAATTCATATGTTGAAACCTAATTCTCAATGTGAGGGTATTAGGAGACAGGGCCTTTTGGAGGTGTTTAGGGCATGAGAATGGAGCCCTCATAAACGAGATTAGTGCCCTTATTATAAAAGAGACTCCAGAGAGCTCGTTTGTCCCTTCCGCCATGCAAGGGCACAACAAGAAGGTGCCATCTGGCTCAGCACCCTTAGCTCAGTGGTTACAGTCTTGGCCATATACAACCAGGCTGGCAGGTTAGGACCCAGCCTGGGCCAGCTAAACAACAATGACAATTACAACAAAAAATATCTGGGTGTGGTGGTGGGCAATTGTAGTCCCAATCACTTGGGAGGCTGAGGCAAGAGAATCACTTGAGCTCAGGATTTTGAGGTTGCTGTGAGCCATGACGCCATGGCACTCTACCAAGGGGGCCATAATAAGACTCTGTCTCAAAAAAAAAAAAAAAAAAGGTGTCATCTATGAGTGAGGAAGTAGGCATTCACCAGACACCAAATGTGCCGGTGTCTTGACCTTGGACTCCCCAGACTCAAGAACTGTGAAATAAATTTGTGTTCTTTATGAGTCACCCAGTCTATGGAATTTTGTTATGAAAGCCTGAATGTCCTCTTAAATCCACCACTAGAAATTTCTCACTAACGGCCTTTCCTCACATAGTCCAGTCTATTATATGCATCATAAAAATCTCCAGTAAGCCTTGATGACTGTAAGTTGGAAACCGCAATTGCTAAAAATTCAACAAGGTAAGAGTCTAGTTTAAGAATTTCTGATTTGAAGATGAGTTGTAAAGTTTCCATTTCCTGCTCTTCTTGGAAGTCAACCCAAAGCAAATAGCAGAATGAGCAGCAGAAATGTAAACTCTTCCTTGAAAAAAAAAAAATAATAATAATACAGGAGATTGCTGACACCTCTAGTCACAAAACTAGAGGAAGCTGGAAGGGATATAGGGAAAGCACTGGAAATCAGAGGAGGATGGGGGAAACAGAAAGGATGACCACAGCTACAAAGGTCAGGAAGAGACGATTAAGTACATAAAGCACTCCTTTTAAGGAAAGGGCACACCCTGAGTTGTAAAGCTTATAATATTTTGTTTGTAACCGAAAAAAATATTGTGTGTAGACAATAGCAGATTCCCTGGACCTGAATTATTTGTTAATTATTTATTTTTAAATTTCTACTTAAGCCTAAAGATTCAATTTATTAAACTTTTAACACATATTTATTTTTTATTTCAGAATATTACATAGCTACACACATTTTGATCACATAATTTTCATTTGTGCATTTGAAGTCAATGTTATCAGTGTGCCCTTTATCCAGAACATGTACACTGCACCCATGAGGTGTGAATTCACCCTGCCCCTCCTCCTCCCTCCCCCCTTTTGATTTCCGTCCACATAAGTGGTGATAGACTGGTTTTGATTTAGTATCAAGTACACGTGTTGTTTTTCCATTCTTGTGGTACTTCACTTAGAAGAATGGTCTCCAGTTCCAACCAGATTATTACAAAAGATACCAGATTGCCATTTTTTATGGCTGAGTAGTACTCAAGGTATGCATATACCACACTTGATTGATCTGCCCATGTATTTATGGGCAATTGGGTTGTTTCCATATCTTTGCAATTGTGAATTGACCTGCTATAAACATTTGACTGCAAATATCTTTACGATAAAATGTCTTTTTTTCTTTGGAGTAAACTGGATCTTGTTTTAATATGAAAAGTAGAGAAGGCAAGCCTGCTTCATACAGACAAAACATAGTTTCAGTAACAGCCTATGTGGAAGGGAGAGAAGAGAGAGGAAGAAGAAGTGAAAAGCTCTGTATATGATTTTTCCCATTATCGGGAAAAACTAAGAGCTATAAAACTTATACTTAAAACTCAGAATTAAAAGAATATTTCAGCTTATCTAAAACATAGGCCTTACCCCCACCTCCATGTGCACCTCCTATAAATATTCAATGCAGGAAAAAGTCATGTCGGTCAAAAATGACATCACCAAAAGGAACTGCAGAAGATCCACACAATGACCCTGTAAGACAGTTGGTTCTCAACCTTCCTAATGCCACGACCCTGTAATACAGTTCCTCATGTTGTGGTGACCCCAACCATAAAATTATCTTCATTGCTACTTCATTACTGTAATTGTGTTACTGTTATGAATTGTAATGTAAATATCTGATGTGCAGGATGTATTTAGGCAACCTCTGTGAAAGGGTCCTTCAACCCCCAAAGGGTTGAGAACCGCTGCTATAAGAATAAATGAGAAAAAGATGAAAACAAATAGGATACAAAAGACATTTATAAGGAGAAAACAGTTGGCTTGGATAACTTGAAAATTGTTAATATTTTGTCATAAATTTTAAGACTTAATGGAGAAGACACACGCACACATATATATTTGCATGTGTGTGTATTTAAATGGTGAAATACAAGCGATTAGGGAAGAACTAACAAAATCATAGAAAGAAATGAATTGTGAGCTAGCTTAGAAAGAAGTGAACAAAAATATAACATCACAAAGAAACAGGCAGGCATGGGAGCAGCACAGGGAAAATACTAACTGCAAAAACTCAGTATGGACACAGAGGGGAAAATGAGAAAACAGAGCCAAATAGTTAAGAAGGAATACCAAGAAAATAATAGATGTGAAAGATATTAACACACACACGTTAAAAGCCTATGTAAATGAGTATTTACAATTTCTATATTTAAATACAGAGCAGAATAAAAATTAAAGAAATAATTTAGAAACACTTCCCAAAAATAAAAGAAAATTTGATTAAAAAGTTGAAAAAGCACATGGTGACCCAAGAAAAGTAACACAGAGACATACTATGATAAATCTTCTGAAATTCAAAGACAAAAGAATCCTTTGGGGAGCTATGCAAAAATATTAAGTTATCTACAAACAAAAAGAATAAAGCTGACCTCAGATTTTCCCAGAGCAAATTACAAGCTAGACAACAGTGCAACAATGCTTGTAAAATCCCCAGGAAAAGACGTCATTACCAAATAATGTTTGACTCGCTCAATATGTCATTCAAATATACTGCCGAGAAATGTGCATTTTGAATTTCTGATAAGCTCAAATTTTCTTATAGAAAATAATAGATGATGAACTTCAGTCAGTTAAGAGATAAATGAAAAACACAACAACATTAGCATTGAGATTGACTCTACTTTACTGTAGGAGAAAGATTAAAGCAAATGCAGAGATCATAGTACAGAGCAGAATACAAATGTTGTAATCCCAACTGTATAGAAATTACATATCTAAGAGATTTTAGAAAAGAATTGGTAGACTAAGTGGGTATTAATGTATATTGAATTTACTTATCTTTTACAGCAAGAGGTCAAACGTATATACATTCAAAACTGATAAATCAAATAAATATAATGGAAATTTATTAAGTAATACAAAGATAAATACTAAGAAAAACAGCAACTAAAAATGATTGGAGGGGCGAGAGGGAAGAAAATGGAAATACACTAATTTTTTACCGGTATAGTTAGTAGATCTGTCTAAACAGAAGATTAAAGGGTTTAGCACTACTTACAGTTATAGCAGTAACCTTTAAATAAATAACAAATATTTGCCAAACCATTAGAATAAACACACATTCAAAAAAATTCCAAAACTCATTTCATGGTAGATATTACAACATAAAAACATAACATAAAATAATATGATAAAATTAAACCAAACTTAGTGATGGCCAGTGGTGTTCTGTTAAATACCTAACAATAGGCCTCAGTGGATGGGGAACAAAACGAAACTTCTTGACTTGCACTTTGCTGATGTCCGTGATGTACATACTCTCATGGCCAATTTCAAGCTATGACGCTGGATTGCTATTTGTGGATCTGAGACACTGGATTGCTATTTGTGGATCTGAGGAGAAATGTTCACCTGCAATTCTTGTGAGCCAGAAGGAGCTGGCTCCAGCACACCACCACTAAGAGCAATAAATGAAAATTAACTAAGGAGATGATTAGAAATCAAAGCTAATTTAGGATTGAATACAGGAGACCCTCTTAAAACAATGTGGTTGAAAACTTTGAAAGTAAATGGTGGAAAAATGTAGGTACTAGGCAAATGGAGGGAAAGGGGGGAGAAACATCACTCTCTTACATCAAGTAAGATGAATTTAAGGAAAATAGTAACACATGAGCTATCTCAAGGAGTGTGCTTTATGGTGATAAAGCACTCAAATAACAATTAAAAATAATAATTATGAACATCTGTACACCAAGAAAAATAACATCAATACTCATGAGCAACTCTGATAAATGCAGAAGTCAATTATGACTTGAGTATTGCAAATTTAATATAGTATTATTTCCTTTTCTTAAAATGTGTATACGTTTTTTGGCACCCTCTATAGCAGTAAAAAGAGACTTTATCACTCTTGTCCAAGAAATTCCAAGTGAACAAAAATAAATAAATAAGTATATAGAATACCTAAATAGCACAATAACATGTAATAACATGTTGATGTATTTTATTTTCCTGGGGGGAAAAACTCATCTTCTCTCTAAGAGACCATGGAAATAAGCAGTCATGAAATCTAATCACATATTAGGCCACAAGTATCATTTCCTTTTATGGAAAATAGAGAAATACTATTCAGACAATATTCTGTAATCATAAATAATAAAAACTAGAAATTTATAATGCATTTTTAAAACAAAATTCTCTTAGCACTTAAAGATTTTAACTTCACAATTCGTAAATAATTTTTGCATCATATGGGAATTCAAACCTGAAATTGCAGACTATATCCAAGTAAAAATGATCATATGTCGTATCAGAATCTGCGGGCGATATGATACACCAGTGCTCATAGGAAATTGTGTAGCCTAAATTCTTACATTAAAGAACAAAAATAAAATAAAATAACTGAAGTAAGCATTCAACTTTAGAAGTTGCAAAAAGAATAATAAAATAAATATTAAGAAAATAAGGGGAAAGGATTAATAAAGAAAAAGGTGGATACAGTAAGAATTCAAAATCAGAAAAAAAGTCATAATATTTTTTAAAATTCCAAAGTCTGGTTTTTGCTGAGCAGAATAGGAAACAATAAAAATAAATATTTTTTTAATCTAATTTTCAACAGAAAAATGAAATTATATAAAATAAGATATAATCAAGGAAATAATTACAGACAGAGATGAACTTGTGAGAACCACAGGAGGCTACTTCAGTAAACTCTGTGTAACTAAGTTTTAAGACCTGAATAAAACATATGACATTCTAACAAAATTACTTTTCCTAAAATATAACTTACCAAAATTGGTCTAAATAGATTGTTTTAAACAAGTCTAAGTACCGTAGACATACTGAAAACTTTCAAAGACCTATCTTCCCAAAATTACTGTGTCAAGTTTTACATGTGACCCTAAATCAAGCAGGTAACCCCAATGTTATTTGGAGTGTTGTAGAGCACAGAGAAAGTTTCCATTTTGGAACTACTTCTCCAAGAAACGACTCCTTAGAGAAAAAAACCTATAGAACAACTTTGCTTAGGAATATAGATAGAAAATTCTAAAGAAAATTAACAAACAAAGCAGCATATTAAAAAGCTAATATGCTGTAACTGAACATGGGTTTATTCTTATAATAAAAGACTGGTTCGTGTCAGAAATTCTGTTAATATAAATTACCACATTAGATAAATATTATTTTGATTATTATTTTCTTAAACATTGAAGAGTCATTAGACAAAATTTAAAAATAGTCATTAGATAAAAATTTTATCTTTCAAAAGATAAAAACTTTTGAACTGTAAATAGTACATATATCACTAGTTTGATAAAAATATCTTTGCCTCAATCCCCAAATCAGTATTTATGCTAAATGAGGATAGATTAGACCCATCTTCATAAAAGGTGAGCATAAGACGAAAAAGTGTATGGCACAAATCAATGATACAGGCAATAACCTCATTAAATCTCCAATTATGCTGAGTAAAAAATGTTAATCCCAGAAGGTTACACGCTGTGTTTCTCTTTATGTTACAATCTTGAAATGACAACGTTATAGAAATGGAGAACACGTTAATACTTTTCACGGGGTAAGGAGGGTTGGAGACAGGTGGGAAGTGAGTGTAGCTATTAAAGAATAGCAGAGGGATTCCTCTGTGGATGGAAATATTCTGATTGTATCCATGCCATGCCTATATCCTGGTTGTGATATTGTTGGATAGTTTTGCAAGATGTTTCTTTTGGGAGAAACTGGGTAAATGACACAGGAGATCTCTGCACTTTCTTTCAACTGCCTGTAAATCTACAATTATCTCAGAATAAGAGCTTAATTTTTAAAAAGCTGATTGACAGGCTTTTTGCCGTCAAAATTACTAACAGTGAATACAAGGAGAAGTTAACATTTGACACATATTATTTCATGAAATAATGTGATTTTAGAAATCGTATTCCACTGTTGTCATTTCAGCGTCAGCTGCAGTTGGGTAGTAATGTACAGCAACAGGCTTTCGGCCACTGGTTACATTATTCCCCAACGACCCTAAGTCACTAAGACTTAAAAAGCATCGCAGCAACGAATCTAACCAATGAACAATGAATATTATCAAATCTTTGTTAATAAAAATAAGAGGAATCCCTTGAATGATATTTTCAAATTTAACATTAACAACAATTAAGAGTTTCAACATTTTATCCTGCACCAGAAGAGTCTTCAATTAAAAAAATATATATATAATACGTTAAAAAAAACTATTTCATTCACTACTAGAAATGATTGTGGAATGCTTTGTTTCAACCAATTAAAAAGTAAAAAATAGAAATGTGAAATTAACATATTTTCAGATACATTTGAGAAGTTAAAATCCTCCTTAAATTGTAAAAAAAAAGATTAATCTCCTTAAAAATGAATGAATTGTAAAATTATTCAACAAATTTATACTGTGTCAACCTCATTTCTCAAGACCTTTCCAAATTTCCATTTTTGCATCAGTTAAATAAGAACGGCTTAAGGGCGGGCTTAGAAATAGGATTTTATTTTAATGCAGTTTTAAAAGCTGTGATGATTAAATTTAAGAATCTACCCTGTTTCCCCGAAAATAAGACATCCTCCGAAAATAAGACCCACTTACAGGACCGATAAGACATCCCCTGAAAATAAGACCTAGCGCATCTTTGGGAGCACACCTTAAAATAAGACACTGTCTTATTTTCGGGGAAACAGGTTATGTGATTAATACACACACGATGATTTGGAAGAACAGAAGTCGGTATTTATGGGATAATATAGGTAGGCTAGACACCTGTTCTATTGGGAAAGGTTTTACATCTGTGCACAAAAATCCCTGGTGGATTTTCACATCCACCTACTTGGAAAGAAGATACGCTTCTTACAATATATTGCATTTCTATCTGATATTTGTTTGAAATCCTTTCAATATGCTATGGTAGTTACTGCAAATGTAAGAAAAGGTAAACTGTTAATATGTAACAGAGGGAATCTGACATTCCTCCATCTTAGTTACAACTAAAACCAGTAAATTAATAGATACTTGCATTAGCAGGAATCTTATTTTGTTAGGTTATTTTTAAATAAAGTGACTCTTTTTAAAAATCGAGTTACATAAAAAAAATCTGTGTTGTGGGAATGACATATTGACTCCAGGCAGGGAAACAGAACTGAGCGAGGAAGACGTGGACTGAAGGCCGTCCTGGTCTCAGAGGGCCAGGCGGTGGCTGGACAGACAAAAGGGCGCCGCCTTGAGACCTGGGCGATTCCTCATCCTCCCGCGGGAACCTAAGCGGTGGGCCTCTCCCTCGCCCCCGGGGAGGTCCTTTACTCTGTTGTCCAGCAAATAAGTATTAAGTCACACTCTGTGCCAAGCGCCGCTGTCAGGGTCGGATAATGCGCTATGGCGAGGCAGAGGACTAGGGAGGAAGAGGGAACCCCAGCACCAGTCGGTCGCCTCACACTTTGGAGTCCCACCCACTGGAGGGGCGTGGCCCGGCGCGCGGCTAGGGCGGGGCCTGTCTCCGGGGCAACCAGGCCCAGCTGTCAGTTAACTGCTGCCAGCCGGACGCGCTGGAGAACCAGGGATCAATGACACAGGGATACCGAGATCCCTGAGACAAGGTGGCCGCAGCTAGGTTAGGCCGGGGACAGTGGCCAGCCCCCTGCTGCCCTCTGTGACGCCGCCGGGGGCGTCGGGGGCGATAGAGCTGACTCCGGTGGGTTGCGCCCCAGTCCTGGGGAAGCCGAGCCGCCCTTCTCCCCTTCTTGGCCCGCGTCCGGGTCTCCTACAGGTGAAGAGCGTCCCCCGCAGTGAGGACACGGGAGGGAGCTGCCGCTGGGCGTGGGTAGGGAAAGGTCCCTCCTCTCTCCCAGCCTGGGCCGCGTCCGCCACAGCGAGCGGGGACTGGGCTCGAAGGTCAGAACGTGGAAACGAGGACGCAGCTCAGGCAAACTCGCCCAGAAGTAGCTTCTAGAGGCCACTCTTAGTCACCACTTGTTGGAAAAGGGGAAATGCAGGAGCCTTGAAGGAATTCACGCTCAGGTCTGCAAGTCACCTCTTCAGATGCCAATCTGTTGCCCAAATAGGGTCCACAGAATAACTCACGATACGCATGACACTGATTACAGTGGTTCAAGCGGCAAAGCCAGGTGTCTCTACTACTTCTCTACCCTGTCTCTTTCCGAGGGTTCTCACAGGTTCAGCACTTTTTCTTCCTCGGTGAATTTTGATAAATATGATTTTCCAGTCTCCTTTAAGGCCTCCCTTCTTCATAGATAACCCTGGGGCTCTCTCCACTCCCTTACCTTTTACACATCTGGACTGTTTCGGAGACTTAATCCCCACCAGAATCAGCTTCGTGGGGGACCCACCTGTGCAGGGCTCACAAGGGCCCTGGGCTTATTTTAATGCTCTGCTGTGGCAGTCTTGAAGTTCTTAATTTTTGAACAAGAGGCCTCACAGTTCATTTTGCCCTGAACCTGGCCCCAACTCTCATCTTTTCTCGAAGGCTTTTTTTTGCTGATATTCAATTATATTAAAATGTAGTTAAAAAGGATTCTTCCCTAAGGCCCTGGGTAGTCGCTAAGACATCAGAAGAGACGGGGGAGGCATGATTGTATAACTAGCCAAGAGTTGCTGGGATCACGAGATCTTTGTGATTCCATAGCCACTCTCCACCCTTCTCCTTCTATTTAGAGCCTTTGAAGAATGTGAGGGATGGGGAAATGCCACCTCTTTTAGGGCAACAGTGTTTGTCTCCTTGCCTAAAGATAGAAGCAAGTGACAAAGCAGCTGATCATGGATGACTGGAGTGTTTTGAGATGGGGCTTTCACAAGTGCCCTGCAGAGAGTCCTGCAGGTGGATGTGGTGGGGATAAGAGGCACTGTCTGCTGTGATGTGAGGGGAGCAAAAGACTTTGCTTAGAGAAGGAACCTGAGAGGTCCTAAAGCTGGGCTGCCCAATGCCAAATGTCTCCCAAGAGGCAACATTGTCCTGGTTGTAAACCACTGCTTTGGACTACATAATCTCTGTTATCATGTTTTGCTATTTGAGCCTTTTCATTTGGTATATATAGTTTGTATGTCTGCTGAAGTTCCTCATCTGTTCATTCATGTTATTGTTACCCTAAAATGTTGAATATATATGATTAATACACTGTATTAATCAAAGTTATCTTAAACCCTTTTCTCATAGTTCTAACACTCTGAGTCTTCTCCTATTGATTACTTCCCCTCTTGACAAAGAGTTGTTTTTTCTTTCTTTTTTATGTATCTCATGTTTTATCAAATCCCAGGCATCATGTATAAAACAGTAGGGATTAAAGTAATCTACACTTCAGAATAAGCATGCTTCTTCTGTTAGGCCAGTGATATGGGGCGCTGAATGAGTCTACTCAGTGGTTAAGCTGGGTCTGGGTTTTCCCCTAACATTGCCTTCTGCTCAGGATAGAGTGCTGAAGGGATTCTCAATGTCCCTGTTTCACTCTCAGCTTCCGGCCTTCCCAGGGAGCCTGACCACAAAGGGGTTTCCATGCCTTTGCCTTCCCCCCTGCTTGTTCCCTGGTGCTTGCTATCTTGGCAGTGGGAGCCAGAAGACTCTTGGTCTTAGGCAAGGAAGGATCTGTGAAGGACTTTTGCCTTTTCCACAGAGGGGGCTTTCTCTCCAGAGCCCTCCACCACCAAGAGAAGTTCTCTCTAGTCTTCTGTCTCATCCCAGCTCTTTCTCGTCAGTGCCCAGTAGAAATCATGGAGACGGGACTCACAGTGGAAGAAAACTCCCTCTGTGTCCAAGGCTCTCAGATGTTTTATACTCTCAGGCCAGTTCCTACTTAACCTTAGCAATTTCTCAACAACTTTAGCTGAATTCTTATCAGCTTATATGGTACTTGTCTCTTCTTCAGTACTCACATCTTATTGCCCCTTGGTGGGGAAGTCTTTCCTTGGATGTGAGGCCACTTGGTTGGTCTATGACCCTAGCTTAGGTGACTGAGGAGTTTCCCAGGACATGGGACTTTCGGTTCTAAAACTGAGAAAGTCCAGATGATCACCTAACCTCAGCTCTCTGATAGGTTCAAGAAAAAACTTCTTGTGGGTTTTCTGGTTGTTGGGGTAGGAGAGATGCTCTTTCTAGGTTTCTACATCCTAGGCAGAAGCCAAATTACTGAAATATTTATGCATGTTGAATATGGGCAAAAGTGGTTCTTGAGATAGTGAGAAACCATACGGGGGAACATCTGTTTCTACTAAAGCAGAAGAGTACTTGTGAAATCTTCCCTAAAATAGATGAGCTTGGTCTCTGCCATGCTGTTGTCTGTCAGCAACAGATTTATCCAATTCCTTAAACAAATTCTAGCTGAAGAGGTGGATCCATACTTATCCGTTCTACAACTGTAGTCAGCATTCAGCCAGCACAACTGTGCTTTACTCCCAGAAGGTGAGCATCTCCTATAAATTACTGAGCAAAACATTTTTTCTTAATTTATTTTTTATTTCTGAATCTCTGAGTATGACAGAGGTACACACATTTTTGTTACATAGTTTATTTTGTAAAAGTTGTAAATGTGCCCTTCACCCAGAGCGTGTGCATTACTCCCACTGGGTGCAAATGAACCCGACCCTTCCTCCCGTGCTCCCACCGCCTTGATTCTTGTTGCATCTTAATTCCCTATGTGCACATAAGTGTTGATCAACTAGTTCCATTTCAGTGTTAAGTACCTGTGGTGTTTGTTTTTCCATTCTTAGAAGAACGGTCTCTAGATCCATCCACATTGTTACAAAAGATACTAGATCACTCTTTTTTTAATGATTGAGTAGTACTCCATGGTATACAAATACCACATTTTATTAATCCACTCATGTATTGTTGGGCATTTGGGTTGCTTCCACATCCTTGCAATTGTGAATTATTTGTATTCTCTCTTGTGGAGAAGGAAGAAAGCTGAGGGCAGAAATAAGCTTTCAACATGAAAGCTTTCAACAACGTCTACCACCTCTGGGTGAATAAAAATGTGTGTTCACACATGTGTATAATCTTGCCATCAACTGTCTGGGGCCAATTTGATTTATTCTGCCATGGGTGGCACACCTGGAATTGTGGGTTTTGTATTTCAGATATTATAGAAACCAGGAGCACCTGTAACCCCTACAGCCAACACTAATAGCAATGAATAGGCAGCCTGAAGGCAGTGCTCTGTTATGAGGTGTAGTAACAATGGCTCTAATGTTCTCAGTCACTTCTTTGACTATCCTTGAAAAAATATAGCCTCCTGATGTGCTTATAGGCTGTATATGTGATATGTTTTATTAAATAGTTGATACAGTTGATTAGTATGGTAGAACGCCACAAATCATAAAGGTAGGAACATTCATAATTTCAACAGGCCTATATAGCTAGAGATAGAATAACAGCTAAGACTTGTATAGTGTTTATTATGTGCCAAGCATTGTCCTTAAAGTTTTACTTGTATTAACACATTAAATCCTCACTCATAACAATCCTATGATGTTAGATGTTGTTATCCACATATTACGGAGTAGAAAAATGAGGAACAAAAGGGTTAAATAAAGTGTTTAAGAAAGTGGCAGCAGTGAGACTTCAGTCTATGTGGTGTGTTTCCAAGTTCTTTCAACCACTGTGACAGTGGCCAAAGACGCACAAGAGATTTCAACATGCAGGATGGTATAGAGAGAGTGAGAATCATGTATGTGGAAAAAGCCTGTCAATATCATTTTGATTTCGGGTCTTGTACCAACTAAGGATGTACAGAAAACTAAAAGAGGATATGCTAAGAAAGAGGATTCATAAAATGGTACAGTGATACCTCGCACTCACTATAAGTCAACAGAAAGCATGAATTACACATTCCTTTGCATGGAAATGTCATGTGATGCAGATGACCCAATAATAGTGGAGACACTTGAAAAAACTTGCAGGAAGAACTCTGCCTATGTATATAAAATACTTGGGGACTTTTCATTTCAAAACTGAAGATTACTCAGAGGCCACGTTCTGTACAGAAGAAAATTTAGGCTGAAAATTTTTTATCAGCACCATTTATGATAAAGTAATTGAAGTTGAAACTGATGGATGGCATGTGTAAAGAACTTCGGTTTGAAGGTGGCGGCATGAATGCTATGAACTCATGTGATGCAAAGCACATTCATGAATGACTAGAATGTCCCCTCAAACCTCCAAACCAGTTCGTATAAGCCTAAGGACATGTAGGAAAGACAGGACAGCCAATGAATATATTCATAACTTTTGTGATGTCTGTTGACAGGGACTGTGTTGAAAGAGGAGGATGCTTTGAGGGTTCTGTGACTGGTTTTTTAAGCCAACTAGTAACTTACGATAAAGTATATTATAATTACTTTGTGTATGAGGTGAAGTCTTTTGGCCTAATTTAAAGACAATCACCAACATCTTCTGTGTACCTACTGGGTGGGCTAGGTGAGTTTATGTAGCTCCCATTAAGTGGTACTTAATTATACATGAGCCTGATATGCTCACTGAGGCAAAAAAAGGTATAGTAGTGATCTGACAGTAAGAAAAAATAACCAGATTGTGTTAAAACATATAATAATGCAGAAGTTCTATAGGTTGGTTTCTTAAGGCTAAGTTTGTAGTCCAAAAATTATAAAGGGTTGATAATCCAGTACAATTCGTAGACTTTAACAAAAGGATACCGATGCTATCACTTATTATTTTCACATAACTCATCACTTAAAAATTAAAATGTTGCTTTCAAATCAAATATGATAAATCAAAATTTATATAAATTCCCATTTCTTACTATAGAATACCCCTCTACTAAAAGATGTGGAGAACCAGAACCACATAAAGCCCAGTGTAGCCATTTCTGGTAAACATACCTTATGGCACTCTGTGTGTTTGAGGAGTTGTCTGAGATGTAGGTATTTCCCTTATTTAGTAGCACATGCTCCTCTTCCCTTCCCAGCTGGAGTATAATCTAAAGCATGTGGTTTTAGACCCCGTTTATCATGGCTACCATCTCTGCAGAATTACTTTCGTGTAGTGCTCATATAGAGTAGCTGTATCACATGCCTCTGAGGTTGCCCAATCTGAACCGTGGATGCTACATAGAAAATTTTGTTCCTAAGCCAAATATGAATTTTGGGGAACCATTTAGTGGGTCCTATGGTGTAGTTAGTCCCAAATAGCAGCTCCCACTGTGTTCCTCAGACAGCCATCAGTGAGCACATGACCCTCATTCCAGTTAGTAGAAGAATGAGGAGTAGGCCTCTACTTTTTGCCCAAATCCAGGGTCTGCTATTGAATACTAAAGATAGATGTTATAATATGGGACATATAAACTCAGCCTTTGCATAGGCTGTTAAGGTTCTGAAATTTGCCCCATTTTTTACTTGGTACCATGATTTCCCATGGTAGCAATTATCTGGAATAGAGTGTGTATCCCCCATACTGGAGATCTGTCTTAGACTGTATCTGCAGCCCCTAGACCACTTGGATAACTCAGCATATAGCCAAACATACTCCTCAGTATTATATTCAAAAAATCCAACTCCTATAGGTTATCTGAATCACCTGAGATGTCTAGGCCAATGAGTGTAATCATTTCTTCAGGGCAGACCTGCCTTCATAACGATTACTTTCGTACTGGAATGAGGACTACTAATTTACAGGCTGTCAGCTTATTTCCACTGGTATTGTAGTCAGTTCTTTCAGGATTTATCTTCACTATCTTCATTATGGATTGTAGGTGTCTTTTTGAGTTTCTTTCAAAGAGTTTCCAGGCAGAGTGAGCTCTAGCTAAGAGCTATGTTATTGTCTTTGAACTTCCCAGCAGGGCCCAATTAGAGCTCCTAAGCCAAAGTGTCTCCCAAGGTAAGCACTCTGCTCACCCTGTTCACTAGAAACTAATTCATACCTAGAATTAATTGTACAATAAGCTTCTTTGTCCTACTGCACTTGTTTGTCTCAGACAATAAATTTTTCTTTGAAAAGACTTTCAAATGAGATTGATTTAAGAACCCTACCCTGTGCAACCAGGGCTCTCAAGGGAGAGCATTTTGGGCTCACTGGGTTTGTTGTCAACCCAGTCCAGTTCTTCCCCTGTATTCTATAAAGTTTGTTTCTGAAGGGGGTTGGAATCAAAGAGTCACTGGTAGAAACTGATGCAGAAGGAATTCATATGCAAAAAGCAGAATAGGATCAGCTAGATGCTTTCTGTGCTAGCTAAAGTCAACATGGGATGAACTGTGATAAGCATGTAAAGGTTCTTTGCTGTTAGTGTATGAGGAGAGGAGAGGGGAGGGCAGAGAGTATGGTACCCTCCCTGTCTTTATCACTCATTCAGCACTTCCAGGCCTGTCTGCTATTAACTCTGCTAGCCTGTAGACTCCTGCAGGGATACATAGAGAGATATGGGACAAATGAGATGAGGGCTATGAAAGAAAACAGGCTACTAGGAGTAGAATTACTGAGCACGTGGAAAGACCCACCTGACATTCCGCATTCAGTGTGCATGTGGAACTCCGTCTAAGCTGAGACCTGTAGGAGGGGCCAAGAGTCAAGTACGTGAAGGTTGTCGTGGGGGAAACAACTTGTTTCTTATTTCTGATTAATATGAGGGTACAAATGATGAGGTTACATTGCTTTTATTTGTTAAGCAAAGTTCAAGTTGTAGTAGAGCCCTTCACCTGGGGGGTTGTGCTGTATACCCTTACATTGTGCCCATTAGGTGAAAGCACACCAATCTCCCTTCTTTCTCCTCTTTTCCTCCTCCTCCCTCCCCTGACTTGAATTTAATTATGTTTTCCTCATTTGTGGGTGTATAGTTGTTTATCTATTGGTTTCATTTTAGTACTGAGTACATTGGATACTAGCTTTTCCCTTCTTGTGATCCTTTACTAAGAAGAATGTGCTTCAACTCCATCCAGATTAATACAGAAGATGTGAAGTCTTTATGGCTGAATAGTATTCCATGGGATACATATGCCACAGTTTATTAATCCATTCCACATCTTGGTGATTGTGAATTGAGCTGTGATAAACATTCTAGTGCAAAGGTACTTATGGTAAAATGATTTTTTTTTCTGGGTACATACCTGGTAATGGAATTGCACGATCATAGGGAATTACTTTTAGCTTTTTGAGGATTCTCCATATTTCTTTCCAAATAGGCTTTATTCGTTTGCAATCCCAGCAGTGTAAAAGTGTTCCCTTCTCTCACATCCGTGCCAGCATCTGTAGCTTTGGGACTTTGTGATGTGGGCTATTCTCACTGGGGTTAGGTGACATCTCAGGGTGGTTTTGATTTGCATTTCTCGGATGATTAAGGAGGGTGGCAACAAGTATTTAAGGAAGTATAAACGGCATGCGTGAAGGCCCTGAGCTGCAAAGAGCCATAGACTTAAGAAAGTGAAAGGATGCTGACTACAGCATAGAAAGTAAAGAGAAAGCAAAGACAGTACATGTGAGTTTTCAGAGGCAAGTACATACTAAACTACATGAGACTTTGTAACAATCATAAGATCGTGTCTTTCTCCCAAGCAATCAGAAGTCATTGAAGTGGCTTAAATTGAAAAATACATTAAAGATTTTAATTTCACATGGCTATGGTAAGGAAAATGGATTGAAAAGAGAGACAAGATTCTTTCTAATTCTTTCTAGGATTAGAAAGAACAGGAGGCTATTGATAAGGTGCAACTATCATAGTGATCAGTAAAGGGTCAGTCACAGATTTTGTCATTTATATTGCTGCTCTATGTAGATGGGACATTAGCCAGAATCAATGGTGGGCTGCGGCCCAGAGTTTGCTGCATTGGCCGACTATCAGAGGTAGCAGTCTCTGCTTTTGAAATGTCTGCCTGTCTTCACGCTTCTCTCTACATGAGAGCTTACCACTCTTCTCTCTATATAAGAGCTTACCACGGAGCAGCTCTTGGACAGTGGTCTTGTATGAGAGTTATGAGCTGAGAGTTATGAGGTAATCTTTTTGCTCTTCCCAAAGTATTGAAGCCACAGTTGTGAAAAGGATTAAACAAATAATAAGTGATTATTCTGTGCCAGCTAACTGACATATGAAGTGAGAAAAGACGGAATCCCTGCCCTCATGGAACTCACTAACTTGGAGCGATAATAAATCTTGCAAATGTGTAATTACAAACTGTGAAATGACTACGTCTACTTGCCTTGTCAGGCACTAAGAAGCAATCTTAAGGAAATATTCTTTATCGATTCCAGACCCAGCACTGCCTTGTATAATTCTGTGTGGGAGGAAGATAGCTGAACCTCTCAATGAAGTGCCCCACTTCAACCCTGGGGAATCAGGGAAATGGTCACAGAAGGACAATTCCTGGGGGTTCTTCAAATCCACAGAAGATGAAAAGAACCTGGAGGTCTGGGCAGGCTGGACTAGGCCTATGCGTTCAAGAGTCAACAGATAGGAGGGATTAAATTCTTTGAATATGTTTACTTCCCCTATGTGAATAGAACTAGCTTCTCTCTCCTAACAAACTATTGGCTGTTTACCAACCCCCTACTGCTTACCCACACTGTCTCTCTAGCCAGTCTTCCTGGGAACCTGGCATTCTTTCAACGCTACCTTTTACATATGCACCTGTGTTGAGAATCAATAAAAGCCTGTATTGAGGCCAGAGAGGTGCTGCGTTTTCTCCGTCCTACTACTCAGCCTGAGTGAACGTAGGCCTTCTCCAGGCACTTTCACACTTTGTTTCAAACTCGCATGTTCTCAGCATCGTTTATCCCAGCCAGCATTCAAACCAGGTTGGGGTTCATGTGCAAAACCCCAGACAATTGTGCAGTATGGGTGTTGCATGGAGATAGCCAGCCAAGGGGGTTAGTGAGGACCGGAGCTCTGCTGGAATTCCCCCTCCCAAGCCACACTGTTGGGCAGGGCTACATCTGCCCAGAGGGAAGGGTATAATTTTCCTTGTGATAAGGTGTCACACAGGTCAGCTTCATCTCTCCCCCTTATATTAGGAGGGAATTTTCTATTCTCAAAATTGAATGGAAGGC
The DNA here is from genome assembly GCF_027406575.1 of Nycticebus coucang. Taxonomy (NCBI): domain Eukaryota; kingdom Metazoa; phylum Chordata; class Mammalia; order Primates; family Lorisidae; genus Nycticebus; species Nycticebus coucang. The sequence goes on from NC_069795.1 coordinate 86,853,096, forward strand.
TTTACCCTATAAATGTGTAGCTGCTCTGAAGACAAAGATTTTTATGAGGTGAATGTCTGGACATGAATGGGTATAATTTTATGCTTAGAAAAAAATGGAGTACAATCAGTCCCCCATATTCATGGTTCTGCATGGGTCGAGCTGTCTGGGTTGGTTGAACCTCTCTGCCTTGGTGTGGTCTGTTTCTGAGTGGGACTCTGGGCTCATCTGTCTTCAGGCTGCACCAAGGGCTGTGACTGCACCCTAGCATTGATGATGGAAGCAATTTTAATAATTTACCATAAAGACTCAAGGCAATAGTTTACTGATTCTAACAGGGTTTGTTCTGAGCACAGGTTAGCTCTCTTCTAATGGAATCTGTGCTTGATTATAGATCTTTGCTCTTTTTGACAGGGTCCATAAAATTGACGTAACGCTCAGGCATCTGCACCAACCTTAACAGAGGACACATATCCGGGATGAAAAGATACAGATACCTTTTGTTTGCCACATATTATATGAGAACATATACTTAAAATTGTATGATGATGCAAACGGGTATGTTTGGTATACACATAATGCGTTAGGTCCACAAAAAGTTTGACTTAGACCAAGGAGTCCCTGAATCTCCCCTACCCAGCCAGGGTCAGGCCAAAGATGAGCTCGTAGGAGGTTTAAATAATGTCTCGGATATCCTTTTTAAGTCTGCACTGAACAGCAAGGGTATGTTTTTTCATGTGTCTTCCTTGGTCATCACTGAAAGCCAGGTAGAAGGTGAAGTGGAAAGCTGAGTGCTGAAACTCCTCCCAGGTGCTTCCACACAGCCACTCATCAGAACGTTATTTGTTACCTAATTTGCCCCAATCTGACAGGTGAGAAACGGTCTCTCAGTGTAGTTTTACTCTGTATTCACTTGATTGAGTGAGGCTGAACACCTTTGCATATGTTTAAGGGCCATTTATATGTATCGCATGGATGTGTGTATAAGGTCTGTTCATGTCTTTTGCCCATTTTCATGTCATTTTTTAAAATTTCAGATTAATGTGAGGGTACAGATGATTAGGTTACATTGTTTGCATTTGTTAGGTAAAGCTGAAGTTGTAGTTGAGCCCTTCACCCAGGGGGTGTGCTGTATGCCCTTCCACTATGCAAATAAGTGAGAATTTACCAATCCTTCTCCCTCCACCCTTCTTCCTTTTCCCTCCTCCCCTCAATGGGACATGACCAAACTAAAAAGCTTCTGCACAGCTAAGGGTACAACAACCTTCAGACTGGGAGAATATATTTGCATGCTATGAATCTGACAAAATGGTGATAACTAGAATCTTCAGAGAATTCAAACTAATCAATAAGAAAAGAGCAAATAATCCCATTTATAAGTGGGCAAGAGACATGAACAGAACCATCTCTGAAAAAGATAGATGACTGGCCAACAAACTCATGTCGCTTTTTTTTTTTTTTATTGTTGGGGATTTATTGAGGGTACAAGATGTGCCACACACTGAGACCCCACCCCTCCCTCCTTCCCTCTCCCTGCTCACGTCACATTTTTAACTTCTTTCTCCTCATTTTTAAAGAGTGTTTTACATAATAGGGATATTAGCCCTTCATCTATGATATATATTACAAATATTTTCTACTAATTTGTATTTTTATTTTGTTTATGGTATTTTTTCTACACAAAGTTTTTCTATGCAACAAAATTTATCAAATTATTTTTATTGCACATGGATTCTGAGTCAGAATTAGAAATTCTTTTCCTATACCCATTTTATAAAGGAATTCACTCTATGGTTCCTTCTAATACTTGTTTCTATTCATGTATGGAATGATTGCTGCATACAAAATCCCAAGAATTCTACAAAATGGATACTACAACTAATAGTTGAGGTTAATAAGTTACAAGATATATGGTTAAAATACAAAACTCAACTGAATTTCCATATTGTAGAAATCAATGCTTAGAAATAAAAAGCTTTGGGCGCCTGTAGTCCCAGCTGCTCGGGAGGCTGAGGCAAGAGAATCACGTAAGCCCAAGAGTTAGAGGTTGCTGTGAGCCGTGTGACGCCACGGCACTCTACCCGAGGGCGGTACAGTGAGACTCTGTCTCTACAAAAAAAAAAAAAAAAAGAAATAAAAAGCTTTGAAATATTACCATAGTACCATTTGTAATAAACCAAAAAAAAAAAAAAACTGTGAAATACTAAAGTATAAATCTAACAAAATATCTTCAGGAGTGCATGCTGAAAACTACAAAATTATTTATGCAAGAAAGAAAGCAAAGCCTTAAGGAAGTGGAGAGAATTACTGTATTCATAGACTGGAGAACTCAATCATGTTAGAATGTTATTTTTCCCCAAACCGACCTATAGCTTCAATACATTTCCCATTAGAAACCTTATATATAGAGGGCGGAGCAAGATAGCCGCCGAGTAACAGCTTCCTTGCATCTGGGCACCGTGAGTCTGGAGAGATAGGATTCCAGGCATCTCTGGCTGGTGGGATCTGCCTATCATCACCCTTATGAGGATACAGGGAGTCAGCGAGAGACTTCTGGACCCCAAGAGGAGGACAAAAAACGGTGGAAAAACGACAAGTGGTCATGTGTGTTCAATCCATCTAAACCCGCCCGCAACTGTAAGTTCAGTAGCAGTGAGACTGCAAACCAGAAAGGCCTTACCTGTGAACTGTTTTGGTGTTTTTGGACTTGGCACTCAGTTGAACTGCCTTAGGGAGAGCCTGAGCGGGAGTGCGGAGAACTTTGGCCATTGTCTAGGGCCCCAGTATGAGCCGCTGAGCCAGACGGAGCTAATAGTGTTTGGCTGTGGGTCACAGGGAGCCATTGTGAGCCATCTGCCCTGGCAAGCTCTGCCCTCAGGGTCGCAGAGCTAGAATCGGGTGGGAGCTGGTAACCCAGCAACCAAGTAGCCTAAGGGTGGGGTCTGAGCCGCCTTGCAGCCCTAACCCTTGGGGCAGAGTGAGACCGGTTTTGGCACACTAGGTAAGTGGATAGCCACTTCAGCAGTGATTCCAGCGACAAGCACTTTCCTGGGAAAGCTTCTGCTCAGCAAGTTTACAAGTTCAAAGTGCCTTTTAAGTGGGCTGAAGAGAGATTTAGGGTGTCTACCTGCTGGGGTTTGAGAAATCAGCACCCTCCAGTCGTATCAGAACTGTGATTAACATCTCATACCCCAGAAGACCACGTGTTGCCCAGACAATATTCAATAACATATACATACTGCTTTGTTTTTGGTTATGTTTTTTTCTGTTTTTTTTTTTGTTTGTTTGTTTGTTTGTTTTTTGGTTTGGTTGTTTTTTTGTTTATTTTGATGTTGTTGATGTTCTTTTGTTTTTTCCATACAGATCTTTTTTCTTTCTCAATTTTTCTAGTTTAATTATAATTTCCCATTGCTGCCTTTTTCAATAACTAGAACTTCATTTTGGCTAGTGTTTCTACTGCTATTATTTGGTTTTTCACCGAATTTTATCCCATAAACTTTTCTGTTTGCTTGTTTTGGTTTGATTTATAGCATTTTTGTCTTTCCTCTCTACTTGGTGGACATGGGGTACTGTGTCTGATCAGGTTAGCAAAGAGCTCCTGACCTCAAAAGAACCACCCAACTGGGCACCCCCAGAAGTCCATAGGCACGAGAATTTAAAGAGCAAAAGGAAGTGAAAGGAAAATTAGGGCAAGGAAACAGATAAAAGAAATCACTCATGAGGAAGAATCGGCAGAAAACTCCAGGCAACATGAAGAACCAGTCCAGAACAACCCCGCCAAGGGACCATGAGGTAGCTACTGCAGATGATTCCACCTATAAAGAAATGTTAGGAATGACAGAAAGGGAATTTAGAATACACATGTTGAAAACAATGAAAGAAATGACGGAAACAATGAAGGAAACTGCTAATAAAGTGGAAAATAACCAAAAGGAAATCCAAAAACAGAATCAAATAAGAGATGAACGATATGAAGAATATAAAAAGGATATAGCAGAGCTGAAGGAACTGAAGCAGTCCATTAGGGAACCTAAAGATGCAATGGAAAGTATCAGCAACAGGTTAGAGCATGCAGAAGAAAGAATTTCAGAGGTAGAAGACAAAGTTCTTGAGATAACTCAGATAGTAAAAGAGGCAGAAAAGAAGAGAGAGAAAGCAGAACGTTCACTGTCAGAATTATGGGACTTTATGAAGCGTTCCAACATACGAGTTATAGGAATTCCAGAAGGGGAAGAAGAATGCCCCAGAGGAATGGAAGCCATACTAGAGAATATTATAAATGAAAATTTCCCAAATATCACCAAAGATTCTGACACACTGCTTTCAGAGGGATATCTGACCCCAGGTCGCCTCAGCTCTAACCGAGCTTCTCCAAGACACATTGTGATGAACCTGTCCAAAGTCAAGACAAAAGAAAAGATTCTGCAAGCTGCCAGGAGTAAGCGCCAGTTGACCTACAGGGGCAAATCCATCAGAGTGACCGCAGACTTCTCTAATGAAACTTTCCAAGCAAGAAGACAATGGTCATCTACCTTTAATCTACTTAAACAGAACAATTTTCAGCCCAGAATTCTGTACCCTGCTAAGCTAAGCTTCAAAATTGACGGAGAAATCAAATCATTTACGGATATACAAACATTGAGGAAATTCGCCACAACAAGACCAGTTCTACAGGAAATACTTCAACCTGTTCTGCACACTGACCACCACAATGGATCAGCAGCAAAGTAAGAACTCAGAAATTAAAGGACAGAACCTAACCTCCACACTGATGCAAAAGATAAAACTAAGCAATGGACTCTCACCAAATAAGATGAATAGAATACTACCACACTTACCAATTATCTCAATAAATGGTAATGGCTTGAATTCCCCACTGAAGAGACATAGATTGCCTGACTGGATTAATAAACACAAGCCATCCATTTGCTGTCTGCAAGAAACACACCTGGCTTCAAAAGACAAATTCAAGCTCCGAGTCAAGGGTTGGAAGACAATTTTTCAGGCAAATGGAATTCAGAAGAAAAGAGGAGTTGCAATCTTATTTTCAGATACATGTGGATTTAAAGCAACTAAAGTCAAAAAAGACAAAGATGGTCTCTTTATATTGGTCAAGGGAAAAATACAACAAGAAGACATTTCAATTCTAAATATTTATGCACCCAATTTAAATGCTCCCAGATTCTTGAAACAGACCTTACTCAGTCTGAGCAATATGATATCTGATAATACCATCATAACAGGGGATTTTAACACTCCTGTTACAGAGCTGGACAGATCCTCTAAACAGAAATTAAACAAAGATAAAAGAGATTTAAATGAGAGCCTACAACAACTGTGCTTGATAGACGCACATAGAACACTCCACCCCAAAGATAAAGAATATACATTCTTCTCATCACCCCATGGAATATTCTCCAAAATTGATCATATCCTGGGACACAAAACAAATATCAACAGAATCAAAAGAATTCAAATTTTACCTTGTAGCTTCTCAGACCATAAGGCACTAAAGGTGGAACTCAACTCTAACAAAAATGCTGGACCCCCACCCAAGGGCATGGAAATTAAACAATCTTCTGTTGAATAACAGATGGGTGCAGGAAGAAATAAAACAGGAAATCATTAACTTCCTTGAGCATAACAACAATGAAGACACAAGCTACCAAAACCTATGGGATACTGCAAAAGCAGTTTTGAGAGGAAAATTCATCGCTTTAGATGCCTACATTTGAAAAACAGAAAGAGAGCACATCAACAATCTCACAAGAGATCTTATGGAATTGGAAAAAGAAGAACAATCTAAGCCTAAACTCAGTAGAAGAAAAGAAATATCCAAAATCAAATCAGAGATCAATGAAATTGAAAACAAAAGAATCATTCAAAAAATGAATGAAACAAGGAGTTGGTTTTTTTGAAAAAATAAATAAAATAGATAAACCATTGACCAGACTAACGAGGAATAGAAAAGTAAAATCTCTAGTAACCTCAATCAGAAATGATAAAGGGGAAATAACAACTGATCCCACAGAAATACAAGAGATCATCTCTGAATACTACCAGAAACTCTACGCCCAGAAATTTGACAATGTGAAGGAAATGGATCAATATTTGGAATCACACCCTCTCCCTAGACTCAGCCAGGAAGAACTAGAGCTCCTGAACAGACCAACTTCAAGCACTGAGATCAAAGAAACAATAAAAAATCTTCCAACCAAAAAATGCCCTGGTCCAGATGGCTTCACTCCAGAATTCTATCAAACCTTCAAGGAAGAGCTTATTCCTGTACTGCAGAAATTATTCCAAAAAATTGAGGAAGAAGGAATCTTCCCCAACACATTCTATGAAGCAAACATCACCCTGATACCAAAACCAGGAAAAGACCCAAACAAAGAGGAAAATTTCAGACCCATCTCAGTCATGAATATAGATGCAAAAATTCTCAACAAAATCCTAGCCAATAGATTACAGCTTATCATCAAAAAAGTCATTCATCATGATCAAGTAGGCTTCATCCCAGGGATGCAAGGCTGGTTTAACATACACAAGTCCATAAACGTTATCCACCATATTAACAGAGGCAAAAATAAAGATCACATGATCCTCTCAATAGATGCAGAAAAAGCATTTGATAAAATCCAGCATCCTTTTCTAATTAGAACACTGAAGAGTATAGGCATAGGTGGCACATTTCTAAAACTGATTGAAGCCATCTATGACAAACCCACAGCCAATATTTTACTGAATGGAGTAAAACTGAAAGCTTTTCCTCTTAGAACTGGAACCAGACAAGGTTGTCCTCTGTCACCTTTACTATTCAACGTAGGGCTGCAAGTTCTAGCCAATACAATTGGGCAAGACAAGGAAATAAAGGGAATCCAAATGGGAGCAGAGGAGGTCAAACTCTCCCTCTTTGCTGACGACATGATCTTATACTTAGAGAACCCCAAAGACTCAACCACAAGACTCCTAGAAGTCATCAAAAAATACAGTAATGTTTCAAGATATAAAATCAATGTCCACAAGTCAGTAGCCTTTGTATACACCAATAACAGTCAAGACGAGAAGCTAATTAAGGACACAACTCCCTTTGCCATAGTTTCAAAGAAAATGAAATACCTAGGAATATACCTAACGAAGGAGGTGAAGGACCTCTATAAAGAAAACTATGAAATCCTCAGAAAGGAAATAGCAGAGGATATTAACAAATGGAAGAACATACCATGCTCATCGACGGGAAGAATCAACATTGTTAAAATGTCTATACTTCCCAAAGCAATCTACCTATTCAATGCCATTCCTATCAAAATACCAACATCGTACTTTCAATATTTGGAACAAATGATTCAGCATTTTGTATGGAACCGGAAAAAACCCCATATAGCTAAGGCAGTTCTTAGTAATAAAAATAAAGCTGGGGGCATCAGCATACCAGATTTTAGTCTGTACTACAAAGCCATAGTGCTCAAGACAGCATGGTACTGGCACAAAAACAGAGACATAGACACTTGGAATTGAATTGAAAACCAAGAAATGAAACTAACATCTTACAACCACCTAATCTTCGATAAAACAAACAAGAACATACCTTGGGGGAAAGACTCCCTATTCAATAAATGGTGTTGGGAGAACTGGATGTCTACATGTAAAAGACTGAAACTGGACCCACACCTTTCCCCACTCACAAAAATTGATTCAAAATGGATAAAGGACTTAAATTTAAGGCATGAAACAATAAAAATCCTCCAAGAAAGCATAGCAAAAACACTGGAAGATATTGGCCTGGGGAAAGACTTCATGAAGAAGACTGCCATGGCAATTGCAACAACAACAAAAATAAACAAATGGGACTTCATTAAACTGAAAAGCTTCTGTACAGCTAAGGAGACAATAACCAAAGCAAACAGACAACCTACACAATGGGAAAGGATATTTGCATATTTTCAATCAGACAAAAGCTTGATAACTAGGATCTATAGAGAACTCAAATTAATCCACATGAAAAAAGCCAACAATCCCATATATCAATGGGCAAGAGACATGAATAGAACTTTCTCTAAAGACGACAGACGAATGGCTAACAAACACATGAAAAAATGTTCATCATCTCTATATATTAGAGAAATGCAAATCAAAACAACCCTGAGGTATCATCTAACCCCAGTGAGAATGGCCCACATCACAAAATCTCAAAACTGCAGATGCTGGCGTGGATGTGGAGAGAAGGGAACACTTTTACACTGCTGGTGGGACTGCAAACTAGTACAACCTTTCTGGAAGGAAGTATGGAGACACCTCAAAGCACTCAAGCTAGACCTCCCATTTGATCCTGCAATCCCATTACTGGGCATCTACCCAGAAGGAAAAAAATCCTTTTATCATAAGGACACTTGTACTAGACTGTTTATTGCAGCTCAATTTACAATCGCCAAAATGTGGAAACAGCCTAAATGCCCACCGACCCAGGAATGGATTAACAAGCTGTGGTATATGTATACCATGGAATACTATTCAGCCATTAAAAAAAATGGAGACTTTACATCCTTCGTATTAACCTGGATGGATGTGGAAGACATTATTCTTAGTAAAGCATCACAAGAATGGAGAAGCATGAATCCTATGTACTCAATTTTGATATGAGGACAATTAATGACAATTAAGGTTATGGGGGGGGAGGAAAAGCAGAAAGAGGGACAGAGGGAGGGGGGTGGGGCCTTGGTGTGTGTCACTCTTTATGGGGGCAAAACATGATAGCAAGTGGGACTTTACCTAACAATTGCAATCAGTGTAACCTGGCTTATTGTACCCTCAATGAATCCCCAACAATAAAAAAAAAAAAAAGTGAAAAAAAAAAGAAACCTTACTATATTGTTATAGAAATAAACAGGTTGATTCTAATATTTGTATGAAAATGCAAAGGACCTACAATACCCAAAATAACTTTGAAAAAAGCAACAAATTTAGAGACCCCATACTAACTGATTTTAACACTTAACGCTAAAGCCACAGCAATTTAGCAAATAAAGTAACAAGATAGATTTTAAAAATAGATCAATACATATAGGCTCAATTAACTTCGACAGGCAATTCAGTAGACAAAAGATAGTCTTTACAACAGATGAGTACGTATACACATAAAAAAGAAAACAAAACAAAAAACACCTTGATCTGTATCTTATGTCATATATAAAAATTAATTAATGAGATCATAGACCTAAATGTAAAAGCCAATGTTCTAAAGCTTCTAGAAGACAACAAAAGAGAAATCTTCTAAAATTTGGGTGAGGCAGAGGCTTTTTTTTTTTTTTTTGAGACAGAGTCTCATTTTCTTGCCCTCGGTAGAGTGCCGTGGCATCACAGCTTACAACAACCTCCAGCCCTTGGACTTAGGTGGTTCTCTTGCCTGAGCTTCCTGAGTAGCTGGGACTACAAGCACCTGCCACAACACCCGGCTATTTTTTTGTTGTTGCAGTTTGACTGGAGCCGGGTTCAAACCCGCCACCCTTGGTATATGGGGCCGGCGCCCTACTCACTGTGCCATGGGAGCTGCCCAAGGCAGAGGCTTCTTAAATGACACCACAACCATAATTCATGAAATAAAAACAGTTTTAAGTTTGACTTCATTAAATTTTAAATGATTTGTCTTAAAAAGACATTAAGAGAATGAAAAGTAAAATCAAAGAGAAGAAAATACTTTCGAAACATATATAACAAAAGACTTATGTCCAGAGTATAAGAAAAAACTTGCAAAGCTCGACAATAAGGAAACAACACAACTTATAAAACAGGCAAGGAATTTGGATAGATGCTTCATCATAGATGATGTGTGGATGGTAAATAAGCACATAAAAAGATGTTCACAGTGACATGCAGTTAACGTCATAATTTTAGTAATGGTTCAGTAACTTCACATGAGTTAAAGCTACAATAAAATGCCACCACCAACCCATGAGAACACTAAAGGTTTTTTTGCTGTTATTGTCATCATTTGATTTTAGAAAAAGAAAACAATTGAGCTACCAAGTGCTGTCCAAGATTCAGAGCAACTGAAATTCTCATACATTGCTGGTGAGGATAAAAAATTAGAAAAAAAACAGTTCCATTGTTCTGTGTTTCTGCTTCAAGAACTCAGTTATACCACGTACCTATGTTGCTATGACTGTCTTCTGCAGCAATCACTTTCTTTCTGCCCCTTATCACTTTATTTCGCTTCATTATCTTGGTTGTTTGACTGTCATCCTTAAAGTTCTTCGTTAAATTCTCATTTGAGTACATTCTTCCTTCCGTGGGCACTCCAGTGGTTTGGTGACCACCCTCCAGAAAAATATATCTACACAAAACCTATGAATGTGATCTTAGGGAAAAAGGGTCTTTGCAGGTGTCAAGTATCTCTAGATAAGATCATCCTTGGTTAAATTCCAATGGCAAGTGTCCTTAGATGAGAAAAGACATACAGAAAAGGCAGAGGTTAGAGTGATGCATCCACACGCCAAAGAACCAAGGATGGCTGGCAGCCACCAGAAGGCAGAAAGGTGTCCGGGAAAATCAAACCCTGTTGACACCTTGTTTTCAAACTTCTGGCCTCCAGAGCTGTGAGAAAATAGATTTCTGTGGTTTTAAGCCACTCAGTTTGTGGTGATTTGTAAGGTGGCCCTCCATATCTAATACAGATACCTAGTACAATTTCATTTTTTCAATTCTGAGATATAGTTTTCTTTTTCTTCTATTTACTTTCTGAGTTCAAGAGGCTCACTTTAAATTTCCTCCTTTTTTCCTAAATCCCATAGTTTTTTATGTCCCAAATACATATTGAAGTCTGATTGAGTCTCAGTGTTGTGCTGTGGTTTTCCTCTGCGTCCTGGTTTCTCTCTCTCTCTCTCTGTTTACCTTCCTTGGAGTAGTGGAGAATTTTTATCACTTGAGGAGTACTGAATCTCATTCCTTCCCTAAGTAGCTTTTTTAAACAATAGATTTATTCCATTTTCTGTTAATTCTTTTGTGGATGTGTGATGATTTACAAGATTCTTAGTTCAATGCTGCCCTCTTCTGTCAGTGTGACAAATTACAGCTTCTTTAACAGTTAACGTTTTGGCGGCTGGCAGAGCGAGAGGGTGTCCTGGGTAAGAGACACAAGCCTGTTACATACACTAAATAATATAAAGCTCCACCTTAAAGCCTCCAGTTTTCAAATTCAATGTTGTTGAACTTTATTGACTCCTAACGAAGTTTCCAAAAGCACTTAGTATTCTTGCCTTACCCGCAGGTGGTAACTTCACATTTCCTTGTATGGGATGTCTTCTCCAAACCATCCTCACCTTCATCCTACTTCTCTCTCCTCCATGTGCCTTCTCTGACAGGAAACCAGTGTTTTGTCATGTACCACAGAATTAAGGAGGTTTAAACAAGAAAGACGTAATGTGGAGGGGAAAGGAACAGAGTTCACAGAAGACAGAAGCAAAGGGAACTCCAGAGATGATGGGAACATGATGTTCTAGAATACTTGTTTAATTTGGGATTAGAGATCACCAGTCCAGGATGGATAGCTCTCCAGACCCTCCTCAAAACAGTGAAGCTTATAGAATATCTAATATCTATAAATAATTGTCCTGAGAAAAGTTTGACAGTTGTATTAGAGTTTGGGGATAAACTGGTGATATTACCAAACAATGCTAACCAAACAAAATGTACTCTCATTAACTTCAGGAGGGGGGTGGGTGGAAGGTTTAAAAGAAATAAAATGTAATCATGAAACGTACATAGCTCAGCCATAAATTATATTTACATAGTCAAAAAATGTGATCATTGAATATTGACTTAACCAAATAAATATAATCTTCATATTGTAAATTTAATAATGATGTTAATAACTCTTTTACGAGTGGGTAGGGAAGGTATGTGTGGATAAGTGGCGAATTGTAATATAGCTAAATTTTTACCTGCCATCATAGTGTTGTGGAGGGCACGTCCCAGCTACTTAGGAGCCTGAGGCAAGAGAACTGCTTGAGCCCAAGAGTTTGAGGTTGCTGTGAGCTATGATGCCACAGCACTCTACTGAGGGTGACAAAGTGAGACTCTGTCTCAAAAACAAAAGTATCATTTAGAAAAATGCAAATAAATTCCATAATAAATATCTGAAAGGGATTTCCTCTAAGGAACAGGAAAGGAGAGGGGAATGGGTGGGAAGAAATGGAGAATGAGTGATTTTATTATGATACCGAAGTGATGATCTGAGGACTGGGCATATGAAGCATCCTCCTGTCTTATTATTCAATGTCAAATACAAATGCTTCTCATCATATGATGGGTTTATGTCCAAATAAATTAACATTTTCAACTTATAATGGGTTTATCCAGACGTAACTCCATCTTAAATTGAGAAATACACTGCATGCATGTCACTTTCATACCACGTTAAAATCAAAAAATGAAAAGTTCCATCACCGTAAATCAGGGACATTTTAAGATACTTCCATGTCCAGTAGTAAGTGGGAAGGGGTAGTCATTGTAACCATGTCCTGAGGAAAGCATGGTAACCAGGGTCTCAGACCTCCCATGGTTGAGGATCTGGGCCATCTCACCAAGCAAGCCACGTAAACTAGCAGAGGTGGTGGAAAGTGGGTAGAGAAGGAAAATGACAAACAGATACAATCTCAGGACCAACTGTGGTAGTGAGGGTTGTAGCTTATTCCATTAGCGTACCTCTTGTAAGTTTCCCCAGGATCTTGAACCAGCCAGAATTTTGAAGACAGCGTGACAGGATGCAGTGAACTTAAGGGATGGAGTGAGAGAAGCAAGCTCGCCTGTGAGGTATAAAAGGTGGACGAAAGCAGATACTGTTGGTATCCACTCTTCAGATCCTTCCATAACCCTTTACCAATTCTGTGCACCGCAGCTTTGGCATGCTCTGCTGCCAATGGCTAAGACCTGAGATCACAGCAGAATTGATCTTGGGCTCTGGAGCTGCCCAGCCTGTTCCACCACACCCCCCACTTGATTGGCATACTTGAAATGCCCAGAAGTTTTACATTCCCCCAACCACAGGGAGAATCATTAGCCAATTATTGATGGTGAGGAGTTTAAAAGCTCAGCTGTCTTTCTTCCCTGGGCAGGGCCTCCAAAGTATGATTCACACTCCACTGTTCTCTGTGGGTTCAGGCTGAGGCTGGGACTTCACCCCAAAGGACCCTTCTGCTGGCTTCTTTCTCTTTGCTCTCTTGCATCCATTCCTTACTGATGCCTCTAGACAGCACTTCCTTCATCAATCACTACCACCCAAACCCAGAACTCAGCATCTAATTTTGGGAGAACATGACATAAGACATATTTCCTTGTCTTATATAAAACCATCTCATGCCATTACTTGTACAGGCTTGTCTTGAGACTTAGAACTAATAATGTTAACTTCACTCTTTTATGCACATATAATTTGACTCCTTACTACTCTGTACACACCTTTAAAAGCAGGGACCACATCCTAATAATCTTAGTTTCTTCATCTGCACAACAATAATCATAGTAGTAGCTTCTCATAGTTCAAAAATTTATCAATAGTTGCTGCAAGAATTAACGTGTGAGGGCTCAGAAAATAGCACCTCAAAATAAAGGGCTCAGAAGCAAAATTTTTCTCTGACCTTGTCCTGTGCTCCTGCCTCTCAGTCCCATTCTTCTCTGAGGCTAGTCAGAGAACTACAACCCCTCTTCCCTAAGGCAGGTCATAAAAGTCAGAACCCCTCTTCCTGAAAGCCAGTTATAAAACCTAAAATTATTCTGGGTAAAAGCTGGCAAAGAAATCATCTAACCTAACTTGTTTGACTGTAGGTTGTGACACCCCCATCCAGAGAGGGTCCTTCCCCACATCTGGAAGAACGGAATGTTGCTCAGAGAGGCCGAGAAGAGTAGATAGACAGGCCTTGTAGGGCATCCCCATTCGGTCTATGAACATAACCTTTTTGTCCAATTATATTTCTACACAACTGTCCATACCTTGTTGAACATAAGCATTAAAATGTGTGATTTTCCCATACCTTTCTACTTCCATCCTGAAGTCTCCCATGTATACATGTTAAATAAATTTCTATGTATTTTCTCCTGTTAATCAACATGCGTCAAGCCTCGGTCCCTAAACAGTTAATATATTAAGTGCACAGAAGTATTCTCAGCACGTGGCAAGTGTTACACAAGAGTATGTCTCTAATATTGTCGTTGTTATTTTTACAATTTCTAGAACTAGGCACAAGGTATTTACACGAATATTTATTGGCTGAATAAACAAATGGGCAGGAAGATCGGTAGGTGGATGGAAGAACATGGAAGAACAAATGCTATAATTTTTAAGAGTTCTAAAAGAAGGGCAGTGCAAAGGACTGGCAGAATTAGGGGCACTATATTCGAAGAGTTGCAAATGTACTTTCGGTCTATACCAAAGAGCCTGCCATAACTGAAAGTTGCTGAGTTAGGCAGTAGTAGAAACTTCAATGTAGTAGCATATTTGGAAAATGTTACCACTCTTGAGTAGTGGGCTGGCAGGGGTGGTACTCTTCCAGCTGGTAAATGTAAAATGCTGCCGTGTGTTCTAATGGAATTTACCGTGGTCTGGTGAGAAATAACTCACATGAGTGAAAGGTGATAAAAGTGGAGATTAATAGCTGCCGGCCAAGTGCAGAAGACGGTGAGGTCAGTGTGGTTACCGCAGGCCAAACAGCTAACACCCTTCTCTTGGTGAGAGCTGCCTGGGGCATTATAATCTACCACTATTGGATTATTTTATTGGGAAAGCAGCTACTCACAGTTTCTCTGTATCTTTGCTTTCTTCTAGAACTCTCAGCGGAACACTCCTTCACTACTCCTTGATTCCCAGGACCACACACTGCCTTGTGCTGCACGTTCCAAGAATGGGATGTTTCACATTTGGAAAAGCAGTTTTCATATAAAGCCCTAGCAGACGTTTCTCTTTTGATTTCTTTCCACAATGGTCTGTGAAGTTGTCACAGCCTTTGTGTCAGCCTGAGCTTAACGGATTTTCAGCCATTTTCAGAACACTATGTCTGCGCCCAGACTGGTCTTTCCCATTCACGTAGCCAGGGCTCCAGATAACAAACACCTTTGCCAAGCAGTTTTCTGAGCTTCCTGATGAAGAACTTTATGTGACTTTCCACACTTCTTTTTAAGGCTCCTTCAATCCTTCTCTGGCAATAGGTGGAAACAAACATCTGATAAAACACCGGTGAGAGCTTTGGGTAATTCCAGGACTAGAGCCTTTAGTCCTAGACTCTGTTTATTCAGCTGGAAGGGCCCACCTGTGGGCTTCCACAGAGCAGCGATGTGGCCATTAGTAATAAACACAAGACCTCATCACCACAGAAAGAAGCAGCAGATCTCATGCCTGGAAAAAAATAGGTCACTTATAAAGACTTTAAAAATTCACTATTCAAAAGAACCACACTACTCTGGGCTCATACTCTTATCTGGCCCCACATCTCCTCCTGGCCGACCTGTGTGTGTGCAAGCACACTCCTAGTCTCTGCAGCACTTCTCTGTCAGAGGCCAGCTTCCCATGGCCTTGCTTTGACCTTTGCCCTGTAGTTGGAGACCCAGCTCCCTCAAAAATCTACTCAAACAGGACAGAGAAGCATTAGTCTAAAGTGAGCCAGTCTTTGCAGCAGCCGTCACTTTCCTTCCCTGTTGTTGTTTGTTTGTTTGTTTGTTTTCTATGAGCTCTAATGCCAAGAAGCCGTCATGCTTGCTGCCTTTCCTTGCCACCATATTTGCTGCTGTTGGAGCTGCAGACTGCATCCTGCAGATACTTCATGGGCTATGAATTGACAGAATCTTCTCCTATTTTCACTACAGTTCTCTCTTTATAGTCCACAGGATAGGGCCATAGAACAATTAGTGTCCCTATCTGCTCCTATTGGCCCCTTGAACTTGAGCCAAACAGGTTCACCTGAGCTGTTTGGATGAGGCCCTGATCAGGAGACTCCTTACCAATGAGGCAAATAGAGTCCCACCGGATCCCAATTTCCAGTCTCTGAGAGCCAAATAATCAATTCTGCTGAAGTAAAAGTCCTATAGTATGTTTATTTCAAATTTTAATGAAAACATATTTCAATTTCTGGCCGAGGTGAAGTAAAAAAGACTGCATTTTTTTTCTCCTGCATGAAACCACTGAAGAACTAGAAAAAATATATAAAGCAACAGTTTTTTTTGTTTGTTTATTTGTTTTTTGCAGTTTTTGGCTGGGGCTAGGCTTGAACCCACCACCTCCAGCATATAGGGCCGGCACCATGCTCCTTTGAGCCACAGGCACCGCCCAAAACAACAATTTTTGAAACATTGGAAATCAGGTAATAAAGAACAATGATTCCTGAGAAACTAGAAACAAATAAGCTTAAAAGCAGTATCTAAAGGGAACAAATGGTTGCCAGGAAGCTTAATTGCATTCTAGAACAAAGCCCAGGATATTTATCAGAATACAAAAATATCTAGTATCCAAAAAGAAGATATTTACAATGTCCAATCAAAAATTGCTAGCATGCAAAGACACAGAAAAATGTTATCAATAATTATAAGGAAAATCAACTAAAATTGACCCAAAGATAACATATGTGACACAATTAGACATTTAAATAATTGTTAAAACTGTATTTTATGTATTCAATAAAAATGAAAACTACAGTATCTCAGATGAAAAATACTCTCCGTGAGATTAATGGTAAAGTTTATGTTCCAGAAGAAAATATTAGTGAACTTGAAGATATAACACTAGCTACTACCCCAAAGAAGAAAAAATAATTTTTAAAAAATTGAAAAAGAATGAGTTGTGAGACAGCCATAATCAACTAAACACTCATGTTCTTACATTTTCCAAAACAGACAAGAAAGAGAGGGAGTATGAAAATTTGAGGAAATAATGGATAAAAATTTTCCAAATCTTCTCAAAACTATAAACACAGAGATCCAAGAAACTCACATAATTCTAAGCAGAAAAAACATAAAGAAAACTACACTATGGGAAGTATAGACATTTTAACAATGTTGATTCTTCGCAGCCATGAGCATGTGATGTTCTTCCATTTGTTAATATCCTCTGCTATTTCTTTCCTTAGGGTTTCATAATTTTCTTTAGAGAGGTCCTTTACCTCTTTTGTTAGGTATGTTCCTAGGTATTTCATTTTCTTTGAAGCTGTGGTGAAGGGAGTTATGTCCTTAAGTAGCCTCTCCTCTTGGCTGTTAATTGCCGTATACAAAGGCTACTGACTTGTGAACGTTAATTTTATATCCTGAGACATTACTGTATTTTTTGATGACTTCCAGGAGTCTTGTAGTTGAGTCTTTGGAGTTCTCAAAGTATAAGATTATATCATCGGCATATAGCAAGAGTTTGACCTCCTCTCCCTACATTTGGATGCCCTTTGTTTCCTTCTCTTCCCTGACTGTATTGGCTAGAACTTCCAGCACTATGTTGAATAGCAGTGGCAATAGACGACAACCTTGTCTGGTTCCGGTTCTAAGAGGAAAAGCTTTCAGTTGTACTACATTCAGTAAAATATTAGCTGTGGGTTTGTCATAGATAGCTTTAATCAGTTTAAGAAATGTGCCACCTATGCCTATACTCTTCGGTGTTCTAATTAGAAAAAGATGCTGGATTTTATCGAATGCTTTTTCTGCATCTATTGAGAGGGTCATATGGTCTTTGTTTTTGCTACTGTTGATATGGTGAATAACATTTATGGACTTGAGAATGTTAAACCAGCCTTGCCTCCCTGGGATGAAACCTACTTGGTTGTGATGTGTGCACTGTAATGATAAGCTTTTTTGATAAGCTGTAATCTATTGGCTAGGATTTCATTGAGAATTTTTGCTTCTATATTCATTAGTGAAATTGGTCTGAAGTTCTCCTTTTTAGTTGCATCTTTTCCTGGTTTTAGTATCAGGGTAATGTTTTCTTTGTAGAACTCGTTGAGGAAGTTTCCTTCCTCCTCAATTTTTTGAAATAATTTCTGCAGTATGGGAATAAGCTCTTCTTTGAAGGTTTGATAGAATTCTGGTGTGAAGCCATCTGGACTAGGGCATTTTGTTTGTTGGGAGATTTTTTGTTTCTCTGATCTCAGTGCTTAAAATTCGTCTGTTTAGGAGATCTATGTCTTCCTGGATAAGTCTAGGGAGAGGGTGTGATTCCAAATATTGATCCATTTCCTTCACATTGTCAAATTTCTGGGCATACAATCTATAGATTCAATGTCATCCCTATTAAAATACCAACACTGTACTTTCAAGACTTAGAAAAAATAATTCTTCATTTTATATAGAACTAGAAAAAAACTCATATAGCTAAAGCAGTTCTTAGTAATAAAAACAAAGCCAGGGGCATCAGCATACCACACTTTAGGCTGTACTAAGGCCATAGTCATCAAAACAGCATGGTACTGGCACAAAAATAGAGACATAGACACTTGGAATCAAATAGAAAACCAGGAAATGAAACTAACATCTTACAGCCACCTAATCTTTGATAAACCAGACAAGAACATACACTGGGGGAAAGAATCCCTATTCAATAAGTGGTGCTGGGAGAACTGGATATCCACATATAAAGACTGAAACTGGACCCACACTTTTCTCCACTCACAAAAATTAATTCAAGATGGATAAAAGGCCTAAATTTAAGGCATGAAATGATAAAAGTCCTCAACAAAAGCATAGGAAAAACACTGGAAGAAAGAAAAACACTGGGAAAAGACTTTATGAAGAAGACTTCTGTGACAATTGCAACAACAACAAAAATAAACAAATGAGACTTAACTAAGCTGAAAAGCTTCTGTACAGCTAAGGTGACAACAACCAAAGCAAATAGACAACCTACACAATGGGAAAGGATATTTGCATATTTTTGAATCAGACAAAAGCTTGATAACTAGGATCTATAGAGAACTCGAATTAATCCACATGAGAAAAAGCCAACAATCCCATATATCAATGGGCAAGAGACATGAATTGAACCTTCTCTAAAAAAAGACAGATGAATGGCTAACAAACATGAAAAAATGCTCATCATCCCTGATTATTAGAGAAATGCAAATCAAAACCACCCTGAGATATCATCTAACCCCAGTGAGAATGGCCTACATCACAAAATCTCAAAACTGCAGATGCTGGTGCAGATTTCCTTTCTGGAAAGAAAGGAATACTCTTACAGTGCTGGTGGGACTGCAAACTAATATAGCCTTTTTGGAAGGAAGTATGGGGAACTCTCAAAGAACTCAAGCTAGACCTCCCGTTCGATCCTGCAATCCTATTACTGGGCATCTATTTACCCAAAAGGAAAAAAATCCTTCTACCATAAGGACGCTTGCACTAGATTGTTTGTTGCAGCTCAATTTATAATTATTAAAATGTGGAAACAGCCTAAATGCCCCCCAACCCAGGAATGGATTAATAAGCTGTGGTATATGTATACCATGGAATACTATTCAGCCATTAAAAAAGATGGAGACTTCACCGCCTTTGTATTAACATGGATAGAAGTGGAACACATTATTCTTAGTAAAGCATCACAAGAATGGAGATGCATAAATCCTAGGTACTCAATTTTGATATGAGGACAATTAATGACCTAGTACATGATGGGGGATGGGGGAAGGGGGAGAGAGACGAGAGAAGGGATGGGGGAAAGGAAGAGCAGAGAGAGGGACAGGGTGAGGGTCTCAGTGTGTGACACACCTTTTGAGGGCAAGACACAATTATAGGAGGGACTTTACCTAACAAATGCAATCAGTATAATCTGGTTTCTTGTACCCTTAATGAATCGCCAACAATAATAAAAAAAAAAGATTAAAAAAAAAAACCTACAGTAAGGCATATCATAATCACATTATTTAAAATGATAAAGGGAAAAATCTTAAAAGCAGTAAATGAAAAAAATAAAGACATATTGCAAGTTACATCAGCAAGATGGCATAACAGGAATTCTCCAATGCCACTCCCCCAACCACACACACACAAATGCAAGAGGCAGCCATCCACAGACAGCAGAGTACTGTTAATATGCTGGCTAATTGTGAATATTCCAGAATGTGAGAATGTGGTTGAGACATCCCCCTTGGACCAAAGAACTGAGAATAGGCACATGCACAAGAACATTTTCACTTTGACCACATCGCTCCTTCCCCAAGCTGGCACAGTGCCACACACACAGAATTCTCTGGGTGGCAGAGAGTTGAAAGTGAACATTAACATTTTCCACTATTTTGGGACCCCTTCACAGGAGGCATTCTCTTGTCTCACCCCATGGAACACATTGGAGATATTAGCAGAGCTTTACCACCTGGGATTAGGTGGAGACAAAGAACAGGTGTGGAGCTGGTTCATATTAACCAGTGCAAGGATCTTGAAAGTTGCTTTCCATTTGGGCGAGTGGAGATGTACCAACAGAGAGGCTAGCTAGTAGTATTACTCTGTAATAAGCACAGTCAAATAGTCTTTCAGGCTCAAGGACCTGGTCAGCTTTCACAGCCAGTCCTAGTACACTCCTTTGAACTTCCCGAGGCTGACAGATAGAGACCAGTTGACAATTATTTGCAAAGGGAGTATCTGGCCCTATCAGACTTCAGCAGCCATGTGGGCTAATAAACCAAGCCCCAGTGCTCTGCTCTTGACCATCATATGCCCAGGGACATTCATATTTATGGAGCATAGCCTCTGGTCTTGCCTACTCTAAGTAATTAAGAAACAATCATTAAAAAAAAAAAAAAACTTGCTTAGCCTCAGAGCTAGCATATAGCCCTGCTAAACTACAGATTCCAAATTGTAGTACTGGCCAACTAGAGAATACAACCTACAACATTACCTGATCAGAAGTGATCGAAGAGCCCAACCAGCAGCTCTGTCTTGCTTCAGAGTTCAGTCAATAATCTCACCAAAATGCAGAGCATACAGCCAGTGGTTGAACTTGACCCCAGAGCACAGTTAACAATTCAGCCCAACTGGAGAACATAAAAACAAGATTGTCCTATCCAGGGTTACCATCAACCTAACCAGAATCCCAGGCTTGACTAAAAAGTGAAGATCTAACACCAGAAAAGAATAACAACAAAGGCTGGAATGGGTGACTGCTTTCTCTAATGTATAGGCACCAATGCAAAGTTACAAAGATTATTTTTTAAAAATCAGGGAAATGTGACACCATGAAAAGAAACTAATAAAGCACAAATAATAAACTCTGACAAAATGGAACTCAATGACCTAACTGACAAGGAATTCAAAATAATTATCCCAAAGAAGTTCAAAAAACCTTAAGGAAATACAGATGGAAAATTAAATGTAAATTATAAAACAATTGCTGAACAAAGTAAGAAGTAATGAGGAAAGCGAAACAATTAAAAAATAGAAATCCTAGAGCTAAAGAATACAGTAACTGAATTAAAATATTCAATAGAAAGATTCAGTAGCAGACTAGATCAAGCAGAAGAAAAAAATCAGTGAACTTGAAGTAGGATAGTTGAAATTATTTAGTTAGATGAGTAAAAGAAAGAATGAAAAAAATAAAGAAGTTCTATGGGAATTGTAGGAGATTGTCAAGAAAACAAATGTATGCATAACAGAAGTTTCTAAAGGAGAAGAGAGAAATTTGATAAGAAATTGTATTTAAAATAATAATGACTGAAAATTATTTTCCAAATCTGGGGAAAGATGCCAATCTCCAGGTACAGGAAATTTATGATCTGAGAAAGCATTTCCTTTAGCAGAGGAAATTGAAACAGTTTGGGGCCTGTTTCTTTGCTTGGAGAACAAGAGGCTTGGAGTGGATGATTTCTTGAGTCTTTTAGCTCCTAAAACTGGCCCAAGGTCACAGAAAGCCAGGACTAAAGCTCCAACCTCAAAACTCCTGGTTAGTGCTTCTTTTCATATCACGCATCCTCCCAGGAAACCTTGACCTCCTGAGCTGATCAGTGGCCAGTAGCTTTGTGCTCTATCACAGCTAGTCTTTGTCACACAGTCCCCTGTGCAGGTGCTGCTGTTCCCTGCAGCACCTCGCTTAACTCTCCTCACAGTCTGAGAGGTAAGTACTGTTTGTCTCCCCATTGTAGAAAGCAAGAAACCTGGGCTTGGGGTGCCAAGAAGCTCCTAGCAATGGAGCTGGGACCTTAACCCCGGCAGCCAGGCTTCTGGGGCCATGCTAAACACCGTATCATTCTGTTTGGAGATGAGCTGGTTGAAGAATTTACATTTGATAGAGCAGAGAAAGTAATTTAAAAGACTGTCTCCCTGAATCCACCCTTCTGTCCATCTGTCTCTTTGGTAATCCAACAATACTTGCGTGGAGCCATCTGTGTGCCTTATGTGATATCAGTTGCTGTGGTTGAAAGGTGAAAAATACCTGCTCTTTGCCCTCTGAAGATTCACAATCTGGGGGCTTGTGGCTTGTCAAATTCAACCCAAAGAGGAGTTCATCAAGACATATCATAATCAAATTACCAAAAATAAAAGACAAAAAATACTGAAAACAGCAAGAAATAAGAAACATATTACAATGAAGGGAGTCTCAGATTTGTCAGCAGAAATCCATTAGGAAAGGAGTCAGTGGGATGATATATTCAAAGAGTTGAATGGGGTTGGGGGGGCTGCCAACCAAGAATAATTTACTCAGTAAATCTTCAATTCAGACTGAAAAAAACAAAACAAAACAAAAAAAAAAACAGAAAAACAATTCCCATACAAACAAAAGCTAAAAGAGTTCATTACCACTAGGCCCACTCTGTAGCAATTATTAAATGGAGTTCTTTAAGTTGAAATGAAAGACTGCTAACCAATAATATAAAAATATGAAACTAAAAAAATTCAATGGTAGAAGTGATAGTCAAAGTTAGAATATGTTAAAACTGTAGGGTGGTATGTGAAGCAAATTTATCTCTATTATTAGGGTTAAAGAAACAATTACTAAAGATAACAGCTACAATAAATTAAGGTAAATCTTAACATTAAAGACATGGAAAGTAAGTGAAAGTAATGCTCTGCATCACTAATCATTAGAGAGATGCAAATTAAAACCATAATGAGATATGATAGCACACCTGTTAGAATGGTTCTTTATCAAAAACATTAAAGATAATGAGCATTGGCCAATATGAGAAGGGAACATTTGTACACTCCTGATGGAAATGTAAGTTAGTACAACCATTATGGAAAATGGTATGAAGGTTCCTCAAAAAACTGAAAACAAAACTATATAATCCAGCAATCCCACTTCTGGGAATATATACAAAGGAATGGAAATCAATATGTTGAAGGGACATTTCACTCCACATTTATTGTAGCATTATTTACAATAGCCAAGACATGGAATCAATGTATGTCTCCACTAATAGAAGAATGAATAAAGAAAATAAGACATATAAACACAATGGAATACTATTCAGCCTTAAAAAATACTGCAATTCTATCATTTGGGAAAATACGGATGCATCTCAAGAACATTATGCTAAGTGACATGAGCTAGGCACACAAAGATCTTACTTGTGTATGGAACTAAAAGGGTTAACTTCATAGAAATAGAAACTAGTATGATGTTTACCTGAGTCTGGGGTGGGTGGAATGAGGGACTAGGAAGGTGATGGTCAAAGGGTACAAAGTTTCAGCCAGCAGGCAGGAGAAATAAGTTTTCAGAGCTATTGTAAAACATGGTAACTATAGTCAATGATAATGTGTTGAATATTTCGAAAGAACTAAGAGTAAGTTTCAAACGTATCGCCACAAAAAAAATCAAGTGAGGTGATGTCAATTGGTTTAATTTAATCACTCCACATTATATATATTAAAATATCACATTGTATCCCATAAGTGTGATACAATCATAATTTGTCAACTAAAAATTATAAGTTGCACTCTACCCAGGGTGACAGAGTGAGACTCTGTCTGAAAAATAACAATAATAATACAAGGTAAAAATAAGTAAGTAAAAAAAAAAAGACACATTATCTATCAAGAAACAAAAAAAGGGATGGCAGCAAATTTTTCACCAAAAATACACAAAAAATCTATCTTTTTACACAGAGGACATGATTGCCTATGTAAAAAAACAAAACAAAACAAAACAAAATTTTGAAGAGTTTACAAAAGACTTTCAGGAACTAAATTTAGCAAGATCATCAAATATAAAATCAATATACACAAATCAATTGTATTTCTCTATATTAACAACAAAGATTCAGAAATTGAAATTTTAAAAAACATTCATAACTCATGCTACTGCATTCCATCCTGGGTGACAGAATGAAACCCCAACTTAAAATAATAAAAAACAAAACAGAACAAAAATATAAAAAACGTAGGGATAAATCTGACAAAAGATGGTGAGAATTGTACACTAGAAACTATAAAACATTTCTGAATAAAATTTTTAAAAACCTAAATAACTGTTCATGGACTAGAGGACATAATATTGTTAATATATCAATTTGTCAGTTGAAAATAATATATTGATCTATAGAAAGAATGCAGTCTCAGTTAAAATTTACCCAGCCTTTTTTTCTATGGATATGGACAAGCTAGTTTTAAAATTTATATGAAAATTTAAAAGGGTCTGATACTCATATCACCCCCCCTCAAATTTCTTTTGGTATTTTGAGAGAATTGTCTCACAGTGTTGCCCAGGCTGGCCTCTCACTTTGGGCTCAAGTGACCCTACTGCCTCAGCTTCCTGGGTCGCTAACATTACAGGTTCCACTGGGCCTGGCTAGACCCAAAAGAATTATTTGAAAATAATTTTAAGCTATAGTAATCATGACAGTGTGTAATTAGCATCTAGATAGACAAATAGACCAATGGAACAGAATAAAATATGGAAATAAATCCACACCTATATGATCTTTGTTTTGGTTTTTTAACAAAAGTGCAAAGGCTACTCAGTTTCAAAAATATATTCTTTTCAACAAATTGTGCTGGAGCAATTGGCTTCCATATTGCCCATATGTATCACCAATAAAAAAAATAAGAAGGCCAGGCGAGGCTGCTCACGCCTGTAGTCCTAACACTCTGGGAGGCCAACGCTGGTGAATATCTTGAGCTCAGGAGTCGGAGACCAGCCTGAGCAAAAAAGCAAGACTTGCTTCTACTAAAAATAGGAAAAAACTGAGGCAAGAGGATAGCTTGAGCCCAAGAATTGGAGGTTGCTGTGAGCTATAACACCATGGCACTCTACCCAGGGTGAGAGCTTGAGACTCTGTCTCAAAGAAAAAAAAAAAGCAGATGGAAAATAAGCACATGAAAAGATGAACATTACATCATTAGGGAAATGAGCAGCAAAGCCAACATAAAATAACACTACGTATCTATCATAACGTCTGAAATTAAAAAGATTCATTATACTAAATTTAGCAAAAATGTGGCAGAATTGGAACTTTTACACCCTACTTATGGGACTGTCAACTAGTACAATTACTTGCAGAAACAATATGGCAGTGTCTTTAAAAGTCAACGATATGCCTATTGTGAATGAATGAGAACCTGGAAGAGTCAATACTTCAAGATGGATCCTGAGTGGCTAACTGGGCTCAAATTGAAAATGAAGCCAAGAGGTATTGGTTATTTTGGTGAAGTCACACACTTACTCTGAGTTCCCTGAAACTGCATACCACTGTTAAACTTTCAAACTTTCAGAACTCACCTGAACCAACTTGTTGGAACTCACCAGCCTTGACCAATCAGAGCCAAGCTAGTTTAAACTCATCTTTTGTATAAAAGGACTTATTTAGGAACCTGGGTGAGAATTTTCTCTACAAAGGCCAAACCACCCCTATGTTCTCCAGAAAACACCTTTCTACAACAAGAGCTAGCTCTCCACAGTTTGCAAAATGTTGAGTGTAATAAAGTTTCTTTCCTCCAAAGTGCTTTTCAAAGAACTATCATATGACTCAATGATTTCACTCCCATGTAGTCACCCAAGAGAAACAAAAGACTTGTATATGAATAGTCATAGCAGCTTTATTTATCATAGCCCCAAACTAGAAACAATCCAAATGTTCATCAACAGAGATAACTTACACACATGTGGTATATCCAAAAATGGAATACTGCCTAGCATTAACAAGGAATAAACTATTAGTACACACAACAGTACGGATGAATCTTAAAATAATTATGCTGAGTAAAAGGAGCCAGATCAGAAAGAACATGTGATGGATTTGTGTTGACTTGGCTGGTATGAACTACCCAAGAATTCCCTGTCCCGTATGTTTCCCATTAGGATGGGCCACAAGGAAGATGCTCTTGAGATTTTAGGAGGAGGAAGGGGGCTAGCAGCTATTTTGTAGCTGATGCTCTGTTCTGAGAGAATAAGAGCCTTTGTTGGAAACAAAATGGGTTTATTGATGCGTGTTACTTTGGGCTCCTTAATGGCACAGGACATGAAATATCTAGGGATGAGATGTTTTCCATTGATTCTTTCTTTTCAATGAGAAATACACAGTTTGCTAAGTCACAACTTTAACACAGTTAAAAATTTTGTCCGATAACAATAGAACCCTACGAAACAGGTTAGCATTGTTTCTACAATGGTGTTATTTTCCTGTTCAGTTTAACAAACTTTCATTCATCATATTCTATAGACATTAGGAGTAAAGACAACTTAGACCCAAGCCCTGTCTTGAGGGTCTCACAATCCTGTGAAGAGCTAGACAGGTTACTTTACTATAATACATGCAAGGCCAAGAGGGCCCTACAGAAGCTTTTCTGGGGGGATGGGCTCCAAATCAGGGAAAGCTTCCCAGGAAAGGTGGTGCTCAGTCGTAGCTGATTTTGCTTAGGGGTCCTGGCTAGGAGATAAGCTCCTGTCCAGGCCCGGGCCTTGAGGAGCAATCTACATAAATAACTACATAGAATTATTTACACTTTCCCTAACTAGTGTTCAGTTTAAAAATTTTGTCCAGGCCCAGATAGCCATGTGCCCTTCACCACTCTTTCTAGCCCTGGCCCGGGGGACTGTGCCCTAGCTGGCGAGTTATAGAAGGGGCTGGGGAAGGTATTAGATTAGATTGCTAAGGTCGCAAACTGCAAAACACCTCAAACTGCGTGGCTCGCTCACGGATCTGGAAGCCAGAACTGATACCTGGGTGCTGGAGGGCTGGTGTCTCTGGAGGCTTGCAGAAGCCTCCCTGCATCTCTGCCTTCACATCACGTGGCATTCTCCCATGTGCTAGTCTGCCCCCAATTGCCCCTTTCTATACGGACACCAGTCAGTCAGATGGGGTCAGGAGCCAGCTGTACACATGACCTCATCTTAACTAACATCAGCAATGTCTCTATTTCCAAATAAGGTCATATTCTGAGGTAGCAGGTGTTAGGACTTCAATCTATGATTTCTGGATGGGCACAATTCAACCCACTGTGACCAGTGTCCTGGTTTCCTGGGCCCCATTTAGACATTTTCCTGCCCATTCCTTCTTCTGCTCTTAATGAGGAAGTACTGACCCTTACCCTCCTTCTTCCCACCAAGCGTACTCCCCATGCTCAAGTTTCCCCCCAACATATGTGCTTGTTTAGAAATTCCAAAGAGTGAATCTCAAAACAATCCAGATCCCCACCAGGAAATGACCTCATGGCCACCGTTAATCTATATACAAACAGCTTCCAAGATGGCCCTGCTGCCCACTCACCAGGGGGGACAGTACTTCAAGCTGGTCACGGAGACAAACCACTCTGACCCGCATACTTCCTCGCCATTCCTGCATGCCCTGCCTACCAAATTCTGTTTTGAAGCCCCCATCATCAGTTCAAGACTTCAGAATGGTTTCTCTGAGGCAGAAGTCTTGGCCACTTCCCCACTGCCAGCTTTGGAATAAAGTGACTCTCATCACACCTCATCCTTGTTACTGGCTTTTGCAAGGAGCGAGCAGCCAGGCCTGCACGTGACTATAGCATAAGGACAGGGTGGGCAAAGGAATCATCCTCTCTCCCCTAACTCACGCTCCACCTCAGACTTTTTAGCCAGACATTTGGCTAGTCTTGTGGAACATCATTCTTTTAAGAACTTGAGAGTTCTGGAAACCATTCTGCTTTCTACTCCACTGTATCTGTTCTGGATGTATTGGATGAACAATAGCTTAGTCATTTGCATCTAGGCAAGAGCAAAAGGAAGAAAAATCAATAAAGCAGTCCGTATTTCAAAGAAGCTGTCTTTCCAAATAAGCAAGCATTCCTTTTCCTGGAGCACTGAAGAGAAAGTCTAAGACCAGAGCAGCTAGCAGAGGAGAACTGAGGGATTTAGGGACACAGTTGTGTTCTCTTTGGAGGTAAGATTGGCAATCAGCAATCATTCCCTTAGCAAGTGAGACGAGAGGAAGCATGTTTAAAAAAAAATACATTTATTTCAAACTTTTAATCTTTGAATAATTCAGAATTAGCTTAAGCATGTTTCAGAAGTTTCTGAGACTAATGTCTCAAAAACCAACAGCAATAGCTTATTTGATTGGTGGAAGGATCAGAAAGAACCCAGTGACACAGGATAAGGAGATGGCTATTGAAGAAGATGGACCGCCCTCCAGAGGGAGGCAGCATTCAGCTGTCACTTATAAATTACCTGTCACAAATACTAAACATCTCACCAGACCAGCAATAATACTCACATGTTATTTGCATTTGACCAAAGTGTCTGTTTTCTACTTTCTACACATGTAGAAAGCTAGACTTCAGAATCAGTTTTCAATTAACGTGTTTGCTTATATTAATAATAAACTAGATTCTCCCCAGTATAGTCTCAACATGAATCCCACTGCCCTCTCTCCTCAGTGTTCATGAGTCAAAGATCATGACTGCACCAACTCAGGACGTGAAGCAAGCCAGGAATTTGCCGGCTCGTCCCAAATAGTGGTTAAGCAGCCCGGCGCTCTGCCCATTCCCAAGCTAGGGGGTAGGGAACTTGTGGCCTCATTATGAAGGGATTTGTTCTATGAAGTATGGATTCAGTAGAGGGGCTGCACTTGGGGATCTGAGGGTCCCATGTGGCCGTGAGGATGCAGGTTCCCCACCCCTCTGGGTGTTTCCAGCGGGGTAGTTATTTTCTCCCTAAGGACAGGACCACCCTCTGCACCCGCCTCCCTTATAGCAGGGCCCAGCCCAGGTGTGAACACAAAGCAGGTCTGTAATAAAGGAAGGAAGAAATCCTGCATGTACTGAGCACCAACTGTGTGCCAGGCGCAGAGCTAGACAGGTGCTTTCATGTATCCCTCACAATAGCCCTGTGAGGTCGGATTATCACCCCATTTTACAGATGTGGACATAGAGGCTCGGGGGAGAGAATTTGCCCAAAGTGACATAGCTAGCAAATTGGGGGGCATCAACTTGAAAACCTAGGTCTTCTCACTCCATGGCTCTTTCTACTGCCTACACAAGCCAAGGGTTTGGCAGCAAATGAGTGTCCCAGCTCCGGGTCGGTTGGTGTAGAGATGAAACATTAGATGCCCTTCGCCATGTGGGGCCAGCCTGAACCCAGAGGCCTGGGTCTAGGATCCCTCGCTCTACTGAACTACTCTGTGACCTTGAGCAAGTCATTTAACCTCTCCACACTGGTGGATTGGTCCGGTGAAGTTCCCTACCAGGGAAAGGGGTCTTAGCAAAGCCATCTGGGGAGCATGTTGGCAAACCACAGTGGGCCCACCTCCACCTGGAGACTCTGATGCTGTCTCCCTGCAGGGAAGAGATAGAGAGCATGAAAATCTGGTATCACTTACCTCACTCCTGGCGAGACTCTGTTACCACCTCCAAGGTTCTGACCTCTCAGAGTGACGTAAATCCTGAGCAGCCACACTCCCACGTCCGCGAGAGACCTTCCATAGAAGGCCCAAGAGGTCAGAGAAATTGGAGTCAGGATACTTTTAGAGCAGAAAATGCCTAAAAGTTATTTGGGAGGGGAAGAACACTTTAAAACTTTAAAAAAGGAGGAAAAAGATGGTGGTAAGGAGATTCTGAGTTAGGCATTAAGGAGAGCTGAGTGCACTGCAAACCCAGCTGGTAGAACAGGGTCAGCCTAGGCCACACCTGAGAAATCAGGGTTGGGGAATCTGGCTATGGGGCTGCACTGACCACCTCAGAATTAGGTAGGGGCTTCATCAAAAGTATCTTGTGCCTCTAAGTTCAAGTAAGTTTTTGAGAATAGGGGAAGAAAGAAAAACATGACTCTAATGGCTCAGACAAAATCTGCTTGCCGTGTTTCTCCTTTTCCTCTGAGACCGCTCCACGGGCCCCAGCTCTGTGAAGCCTCCTACAAACCCTTTAGGGTTTATGGACAACAAACCTCCTCTCTACAAGCCCCCAGGAACTAAGCACTTTGAATCCCAACTACCTGTGTAGATGTTTGCCTCTCCTACTGAACTTGAAGACAGAGACTATCTTTCTGTACCTTTCATCTCTACATGGAGAGAGAAGGTGGGCTAATCAAGACCCCCTACTCATAAGCATCCAGGCTAAGAACCAGCCCAACCAGCCTCAGTGATAGGAACATGTCCCAGGAGCAGGGACCTTGACAGCAGCTTTATTCTAGAAGGATGGAGCCTGTTTGCAATGTCCTGTACACTAACTTGCATGAGGCATGATCATCATCTGGGAGAGTTTCTTTATAACATGATATGCATATCAATATCTATGTACAGATTTCACACAATATAGAGCCTCAGTTTGTGAAAATGACAACATTCAGTTGGGAAAAACCAAGCCCAGCATTGGTAGCCCTGGTGAGAAAGGTGGATGCTCTGTCTGTCTGTGGGGAAGGTGGGGAGAATGCTGTCTGGAAAGAACGCTGAGGGTGTGCACATGGGTGTGGAAGGGTCTCTGGGCTCATACATTTTCTGTGGCTTTAGGGAAGGCTGAGTCTGGTTCCTTGCCTTCAGGCTCCTGCAGCCCCAGAGCTCTTGCTGACATGAGCCCACAGAGTGCCAGGAGCAGGCTGGCATTGTTTGGGAAAACAGTCTTCCAAGGATGGAATATCTGAGAGATCAGCCATAAGACGCCTGATGGAGAAGAGTGAGAGGCCTGGTTGGGGGCCGTGTTCAGCAGTGGATGGTTCTGAACCCTGGCAGTGTGGCTTTTCCAAGCAGATAAATGTCCTCGTCTGTGCCCTCATTAAGATGCTTCACCAAATTCTTCTCAAAGAGCAGTGGATGATAGGCACCCATCGTACAGGCACTGTCAAAGAACTTCTGGTAGTAGTAGCACACATCGGTCTTGCGCTTGGATGGGAGGAACTCATAAATATCCACCTGATCACAGAGTGTCATCATGATGATGATACCTGGAGAGGGGAGCAGAGGTGAGTCATGCACAACAACCCCACCCCCACCCCAGTGCCCTGAGCTCTGCCCAGGGGCCTAGCAGCTCAAGACCCCAAAAGTTGAGAGATGTCCACCTGAGTTCCTATTTATTACTGTGGTTCCAAATCTGAGTTCTTTAGCAAGTTAAATCCAGCCCGTGTGAACCTTAGACACCTTTGTATCCCCAGCTCCTGAGCCAGGGCCTGGTGAATAAGAGGTCTTCTCTAAACGCTAACAGAGTAAGGAACTCCATCAATCAGCCAAGGACTGTATCAGCAGGATAAGCTATCCAAAGTAAGAGGACAAGATGACTGAGCCGATTGAGAAGATGATGACAGCATGTGTAATTGGCACTTTCTAGCACTTTAGCATCCTGAAGAGCCTCTTGGATCATGCAATTGGGGGTAAGGCTGTTCTGTACAGTACTTGCAGGGAATATTGTAAAGGAGGAAAGACTTTTCTTCCCTAACTAGAAAGGACAATTGGAACAGGAGCATGCACTGTTCTGATGGACTCCACTCACTCAGACAGGGAGGTTGGAGTCTAAGAGATGTGACTCAGTTTGGGGCTCTGCAGGGAGGTTATGCAGAATTCTGGGATGCAAGTTCAACCAAAAGGCAGAAGAGTCATGCTACCCCCATGCTCGTCCCCATCTGGTTGAGGCATCTTGTGCAGAACGCATTCCCTCTCTGGGCCCCAGGCTCTTCATCTGCCCCAAAAGCATGATCTACCCAACCCTCCTACGATGTGGCTTATTGTTAGCATTAAATAAGATCATGGTTCTAAGAGCCTTTTTGTACACCATACATACCATCTAAGGAATCTTTAAGATGGAGCAGTTCTCACTGAGAGCAACACTGTTAACTATTAACAGCAACTTTGCTCTGGAAGAATCAGATATGAGAAAAACCCTATCTCTGCCTTCTCACTGTCCCTGGCTCAATCATGGAACAAAGACAG
Organism: Nycticebus coucang; assembly: GCF_027406575.1. NCBI lineage: Eukaryota > Metazoa > Chordata > Mammalia > Primates > Lorisidae > Nycticebus > Nycticebus coucang. The sequence goes on from NC_069795.1 coordinate 86,885,330, forward strand.
CTCTGCAACTGACTGATGTGGGCATAGCAGAACTGCTTCTGGGAATTGGGAGGGGCCACACCCCATGGAGAGAGCCCAAGTAAACCTCCTCAAAGTACAGGTGTGGCGTTATGGAAGGGGCAGTGGCCACTAGTGGTAGAGGTGACAGCATGGGCAACAGGAAGAGGTGTCCCTCAGGATTCCAACCACTCCTGCACTAAAGGTGTCTAGGAAAATCCCCAATGCATCACCCAGAAATCATAGAAAAAGATATGAAGAAGACATGTACCATAAGAACCCCAATCTCCTTCTGTAAAGAGTGCCCCTGACATTGATTTATTCAGGCAACATTCAACAAAGGGCTACCCCATGTCAGAACCACAGATAAGACAAACATAGCCCCCACCCTGAAAGAGTCTGCCATCTAGGTAGGGGAAGTAGGCAGACAAATGGCAAGTGGCTGAGGCCACTATCTTGGGAGTAAAGGAGAAACTGTAGTTGATTGATGCCTAGGCCTGGTCAAGACTGACCCAGATAGACAAGACATCCCTCTGTGGAGCCCTGGTTTAATACCAGCTTAGTGCCAAACTGCTTGACTGCCCTTGCCATTGAGTTATTTTAAGTATCCAAGGGAAAATAACCCATGTAGGCTGGGCAGAGTGGCTCACACCTAAAATCCTAGCACTCTGGGAGGCTGAGGCAGGAGGATCACTTGAGATCTTGAGTAGGAGACCAGCCTGATCATCAGTAAGACCCTGTCTCTACCTAAAATAGAAAAATTAGCCAGTTATTATGGCAGGTGCCTATAGCCCCAGCTACTGGGGAGGCTGAGGCAGAAGGATCACTTGAGCCCAGGAGTTTGAGATTGCCATAAGCTAGGCTGACGTCACAGCACTCAAGCCTGGGCAACAGACTGATGCTCTGTCAAAAAAAGAAAAAGAAAAAGAGAAAAACCTCATGTACTTAGGATACCCCACTCCAGGTGACCCTCAGGTTGGGGAAAACCCTCTCCTACGTATCTGCATTGCCGTTGTACACCAGACCTGGGACAGGGGCTGCTGCCTATCCCGCTCTAATTGTCCTGCATAGCTTGAGTATTTAGAAGAATAAAAACCTCTTACACATTCACACTGTGGTTTTCTCATAAGAGCTGGTGCTTACAATCCTATGGCTAATGGTCAGCCACCCCAAGGGAACCATGCAGGGGGACCCCCTGGTGGTGCTCTTCTGTCTGGGCCTCTGTTGGCTGCTGGGGACAGTAGCTACCAGCTAAGTTAATACAGAAACTTAAAGAGTTTCATTCAAAACTCCATCTGGTGGAAAAGGGATCTGCTGGGGGCAAGTTGGGGGACCGTGTGCACATATGGATCCTGGCGCCTCAGGAAATCTGCCTCATGGTCCAGCCCAATTCTAAGGGAAAGGGAGGGAAGGGCCATCATGCCATAATGGGTGGAGAAAGTCTAAGAAGATTGCACTGGCCAGCATTCAGGTCCCTCTGTCCTCTGTCCCCCTCACTGGCTCCACATCTCCACACATGCCCCACACCTAGGTGGGCTTCACTGTTCATTCTTCTCTAGGGCAGTTACTGAGGTGGACAAAGAAATAGAGATTCCAACATAACTCTGCACTGCAGTGTTGATAATCCCATCTTTATTTAAACGCTTGAATTTTTTTCCTCATAACTTTTGCATTAATTGTAATTTGTAAAGGTATGGTACTAAAATATTATTTATCCTGGCCAGGTACAGTGGCTCATGCCTATAATCCCAGCACTTTGGGAAGCTGGTGCAGGAGGATCACTTGAAGCCAGGAGTTCTAGATCAGCCTGAGCAAGATGGTGAGATCTGCTATCTCTACAAATAACAAAAAATGAGCTGGGCATGGTGGTGTGCACCTGGAGTCCCAGCTTCTTGGGAGGCTCAGGTAGAAAGATTGCTTGAGCCCAGGAGTTCAAGACTGCAGTGAGCTATGACTGTACCATTGAACTTCAGCCTGGGCAACAGAATAAGACCCTCATCTCAAAATAACAACAACAACAATAATAATAATAAAATAAAAACTTATCTGTATCTTACCGAGTTTCAGGGTACCCCCTTAAATTGTATACCTGGGACAAGTGCCTTGCTTGCCTCTCCTCAGGCCCAGCCTCACTCACTTCTTCTGAGTCCTGCCTCCCCTCCACCTGTGTGCTGCCCTTTCCTCCAGCTCCACTTGCCAATCCTCCCTTCCCCAAGGCCCAAGCCCAGGCTGCTTCCTCCATGCAGCTATCTCTGACTGTCCAGCTAGAAAGCATCCTCTCTTCTGTGGCACCGGTGGTCTCACCTTCCTGAAAGAAATTGGATATTGTCTCAGACATCCATTTTCTCCCCAACTTGGAACCCTAAAGGAGAAGAATTGTATCTTATTTATATCTGTAGACAGAACTCAGCAAGTGTACAAGCAGAGCAAAGTTCTGAGAACAAATGAGCAAATGAATAAGTGAATGAGTGAACCAGACCCCCAGAGGAAAGCTAATCTCTTCTAGAAACAAAATCCATGAGGTTTCCTCCATGCACAGACTCACCGAGCATCCCAGAAGATGGTGGGTTTGGCTGAATCTTTTCTGGGGAGATTTCTTGGAGGATGTCCCATAGCTCCCAGGGCATCTGGGGCTTGAGGATGTAAAAGGGCTGATTGGGGTGCAGCTTACGATAGCTTTTGTAGTTACTAAAGAAATTATAGTCCGGATTCTGATACCACTGAAAAACAAGGAAGTGGTGTTTTCAAGGGAAAAATGTGCCAGTGGCAGTAGTCCCTCCAGGCAACCACCCTCATCACAGGACGTGGGGAGGAGAACCGTCCAGGCAGGTCCTGAGGCACAGCCCTTCCTTGGGAGCAGGCTGCAGACTTCTCCCCCACGTCATAGCTCTCACTGGACAATAGGGTAGGGCCTAGCACACAGCCTATACCTACGGGGAATGCTAAGCTAGCTGACCAGGGACCAGCTTCAGACTTCAGGATCACAGACTCTGGGAATAGTATCAGAGCTGAAGGTGTCTCTAGGCACCAACTAACCCCGCCTTTCATTTCTAAAGGGGAGAAAACTGGGACCTAGGTTGCCACATCTACTGGTTCAGAGTCCTTCTCCTAACTCACGCAAATTTAAGTTCTCAGTGAAAGGCTGGGTGTGGTGGCTCACACCTATAATCCTAGCACTCTGGAAGGCCAAGGCTGATGGATTGCTTGAGCTCAGGAGTTCAAGACCAGCCTGAGCAAGAGCAAGACCCCTGTCTCTACTAAAAATAGAAAAACTAGCTGGGCATCGTGGCGGGGGCCTGTAGTCCCAGCTTCTCAGGAGATTGAGGCAGGAGGATCACTTGAGCCCTGGAGTTTGAGGTTGCTGTTAAGATTTGTTGGATGCCATGGTGCTCTACCCAGGGTGACTGAGTGAGACTTTGTCTCAAAAAAAAAAAAAAAAAGAACAAAAAAATTTATAAGTGGGATCAGTGCAAAACTGTAGAAACTGAGGTAGTGAGGGTGTGAGAGATCACCAGAGCCTGTCAGCTGTTGGTGGATCCGATGTAAGAATTAAGTGTCCCAAGAAGTGTGCTCTCTGCCTTTCTTCCTTAAAGCCCTTCTCCTGAGGCCACTGCAGCCCACACCTGACAACAGACAGAGAGGGCTATTCCGGGGGCTGGGGTCCAGCAGGCCTGTGGCTCATGTCTCCTTCCCTGAAAGAGCTGGGTTGCAGATCTGCTCCCCCTGCTGAGTAAATCAAGTGCTGGGACAGGTGACTTCTACTCTCCACATTCCCCTTTTCCCATCTGTAAAATGGGAACAATCATACTTTCATCTACTTGCTCAGATTGTTATGAACATGACATGAGAGAATTATGGAAATTAGAACACGGACAAAAGTGTGGTAATATTTTTATACATATAACAGTAATCTATTCCTGCTGGTGCTCACCAGAAATAACTGCACGAGGGAACACGATCTACCCAGACAGTGAGCAATCCAGCCACTCTTACTCCCAGGACACACCCTAGCTGGGAGACAAATGGACGGCAGTGCAGGGCAGAGCATGGAGGGCAGCTGGCATAGGAGAGAAGTCCTTCTGAGTCTGCCCAGCCAAAGGAAGTGCAATACCCTGAAATGCAAGCAGCCAGCCTCAGGGAAGGCCCAGCTCAGCCATGACTTGAAAAACCTAGGAACTCAATAAAATCTGCAGGCAAGCAAGACAGTCGACCCCTGTTTCCCATGGCTGCCCCTTACCTTTGGGATATCTGAATGGTACACAGATGGGTCCCACACAATCAGGATGCCTTCATTGTACAAACTGTCTTTGAGGAAGCGCTTTTCTGTGGTGACCAACTGCAGGAAGAAAGTGACAAACTGTGAATTGGATGTTGGCACGTGTTTGCCATGCAGTCGAAACTAATGTCACAGATACCTCCCAAGGCCCCACAGCCCCTGGGGGCCTTTGAAGTTCTAGTCCATCATTCAGTTCAGTGAGAAGAAAGTGAAGGCAGCAGCCTGAGCTAAACAGACATTTATCACAAGCTGTCATCCATAGAGCAGAAAGAGTTTCACTCGGAGTTTAAGATTATTTGAATAAGGTACAGTGAAAACAGCACCGTGTCCTAGTCCCTTGGAGTCACACCCTGGGTGGGTGTCAGGGTTTTAAGTCAGAATTTCATATAATCAAAATTATCTCTGGAAATCCTTTTAATCACCCATAACGTCACAGTATGTACACACCATGATGGAAATTGACATCTTATCTCTCACAAGGTCCAATGTAGCTGGTGGTTTTTGCAACAATGGAACAGATGGCCGTGTCTGCAGTTGAGCAGCAGATGAAGTATTCATTTTGTGTGGAGGGGCCACAGGGCATGCAAAAATACACATCTTCCAACAGAAGGAGAGAGGCTCACATGCAACCTCTGGGGGAACCAGGCCAAGCCTCTCCCTCAACAGTGGGCTGGCCTGCAAGCTGCTAGTTATACCTGCCTGGCTGAATCTTGAGTGTCACAATTCTACAAAATCCACTGAGTCTTTTTTTCAAAAAGCATATTTATCCTTTTTGACTCAATAATTTCATGTTTAGTAATCTATCCTAAGAAAGAATCCAAGTTCAGGGGGAAAAATGTATGCATAGACATGTTAATTAAATTATCTATCAAAACAAGAAAGGTGCAGTAGAAGGCAAAAGATACTGACCTTGGATATGGAAAGATCCAGGCTCAACTCTTGGCTTTGCCACTAACTTAATCTATGCCCAGGAGCAAGTCGGGTAATCTCATTAGAACTTCACTTTCTTGTTTGTGAAATGAGAACAACACACTTGCTTTGCTCTCTCAGACAGGAGCTGTCTTGAGGGTCAGAGAAGAAGAGGGAATGAAAAAGAGAGAAAAGTAGCCCCAAAGGCTTAACAATGAAGGGAGCCATGTCCATCTTAAGAAAGCCTAGACTGATACAGGAGAGCAGCTGTCAGACATACACCTGAAAAAGCAGGTGTGCAGTGATGAAACTGAGAGAAACAAATGGCAGAAATCAAGAGATGACTGAAAATGGAAGAAAAAATCACACTAATCCCTCCCCACCTCACTCTCCAGCACCAAGGCTGAGACCTAATCAGTGTCTCTGCAGTATCTGAAATCAACTATGGGAAGGGAGACAGTCTGTGTACCCAGAGACCAGCAATTTGCCTCTAAGCCCCATCCCCATCCCTGCTTACAGATGTAGGACGTTTCTGGAAGCCTGCAGAATATACTGTCATTTCTCATTTAAGGAAAGAAACAGTGTGGTGGGCTGCCTGGGCCAGAGATTGTGCAGCTATACTGGGTGCTAAAGAGCCAGAGGCAGGACACAGTCCCTGCCCTCCAGGAGACCACAGGCTAGTGCGGAAGGTGGACAATTAGACAATGACTGTCCACACTGTGATGGTGTAGCAGCAGAGTTGGTGTGAGGATGGCCAGTGAGTGAGTGATGAGGGATAAAGAAGGTGTAGCGAGAGAGGATTTCCCAGACAACGGGAATAGTGCAAGTCCCTGGATGGGAGTGTGTGGGAGACCTTGCTGGATGTCACCCAGTATCTATTCTCTCTTTCTTCCTTAATAGCAAACACCTCTGATTTTTACCTCAGCCCGTGGCTACCTAAAATAGACTACCTGAAATAAAAACTTCTCAGCCTCTCTTAGAGATAACTATGGCTGTAATTCAGGCCAATGATGGGTAAGCAATGTGACTTCCAGGAAGTGTCCCTAGAGGCATGGTCATGCCCTTCCATGTTCCTTCCTCCTTCCTGCTGACTGAAATATGGATGTGATGGCTGGGCTCGGGCAGTCATCTTAGACCATGAAGTCAAAATCTCATGCTGTGAATGGCAAACCCACAAAATAGAAGGAACCTGGATTGTGACACTGTGGAACACCTTACCAGCTCCAGAATGTTCTCCTCTGGACTTGCATATGAGAGAGAAATACATTGCTGTCTGTTAAGGTAGAGTGTATGGGGGATGGGCAGAGTGTTCCTGACACTTATAGGGACAACTAGGACAGTGAGTAGCCCGTTTAGAAATTTCAAGTTTTTGGCATGTCTAGGACACAGAGAGAGAGAGAGAGAGCTGGAAGGGACCACAGAAGTGTAGCAAGAGCCCATGCCAGGGAGCTTAGGTTTCTTTTGTAGATTACAGGGACCGGCGAAGGATTTTAAGTAAGGGGAATCAGTTTTGGATGTGTGTTTTTAAAGAAAAGAAGACAAGATAGAAACTCCGGCCACAGCATAAGTAAGAAATAATGAAAGAAGAAAAGAGTTTTTATACAATTGTCAATAGAAGACTTGCAGACTAATTGGATGTTCAAAGAGAAATAAAAGGGGATCAAAGGTGATTCCCAGACCTCAGGCCATTTCCTGCCATAAAAAATATGAAAAAAGGAAAAAATTGGTACAGGCCTATGGGGAGTGAGGTGCTGTGGGGATTTGAAGTTCAAGCATGAGACTACTGGCCTAGAGTCCCACAGCTGAGAGGCCACAAGAATTAGAGTGGAACCCAAATCTTCTACCTTTAAGCAGTGTCTTCTTTCCATTCGGAATGCTGTAACTCACAACACAGGCATCAGTGCTGTAGTCAAAAGGCCCATCTGGCTTTCTGGTAGACTGGGCTTTGCAATAGACAATAGATCAATAGACATGATCAAGAAGCCCCATAACCAGAAGGTCTTTCCTTCCACTATTCTATACACGTCTCCTGAGACTGAATCCTGCACTTGTACTCCCCATCCCTATCTCACCCTACACCCACTGAAACAGCTGGTACACTTTCTTAGCTACGCTTCTTCCTATGCAGAGAACTGATGCTAGGTGACTGACACATACTCATGAGCATTAACAATAAGTAGGATTTTTTACAATGTCTTCTTCTGCTACGGCCCCTGTCCAGCAATTTTCTTAGTATGCAAAGCAGGAACTTAGCAACTTATGACTCCCTGAGACTTGTCATCAGACTGTCCTCAGAAATTCCAAAAGAGATGCATACAGCTTTATTCTTTACATAACAATGACCACAGCGGATGTCATTTAAAGATGCTTACTACATGCTAGGTACTTTGATATATCATCTCAGCTCGTCTTCGTAACTGCCCTAGGAAGTAAGTGCTCATATGCCCATTTCAGAAATAAAAAAGTATAGACTTAGAGATGCTAAGTAACTTCTCCAAGTTACACAGACAATAGGTGACAGAGTCTGAATTTGAGCCCTAAATCTGGCTCTAGGGCAACATTGTCACCCCACCTGACACAAAGCGGGTATCATCGCTCTTGGGGAGAGATGTCAGAGAGCCCTGAAAAGGAGCACGGGAGTGCCATGTTTGCTTCCTGAGTTATAGTGTGTCCCAGCTGAAAGATCCTCGAGGGCCTGAATCCAAACCTATTATTTTCTCAATGAGTAAACTGAATCCCGGAGAGAAGAGAGAACTTTCTGAGGCTCCAAGATGAGTTTGGGGTTGAGCCAGGACCAGAGCTCCGAGGTGGCTCCAACAGGGTGTCCTGGCTGCCCCAGCAGGACTATATCCATAAAACCACCAGGCATGTCACTAATCACATTGCAAGGATCAGGGAGCCCTCAGGGCCCCTGTGCACCAGGGGAAAGAGTCACTCACTTGAATTACTGGAGATGAATGAGAAAACAATCCATGAAACTGGCAAGAGGTGAAGAGAAATAAAATTTTATCCAGAGAGGAAAAATAGAAAGTGGCCAAGGCTCGGATCTGCGGAGGAAGAAGGAAGAAGCCAGCAAGCACCCCTCCCCTGCGACCTTAAATGGACATGGCTTGGCATTTACCCATATTAATTCCCTTCATGTGAGTTCAAAGATTTCATAAGAAAAGATTGCCTCAAAATGGCCTGGGGAGTTGGGCACCTGGGTTCCAGCCCTGCTCCTCCTCCAGCTCCTTCTGTGATTTGAGGTGGGCCACCTCCCAGGCCCCAGCCTTGGGTGCCTGATATGCAGGGATCATTACCCTGCAACCCCTGCCCAGGGACTGAGGGTCAGCCAAGCCTGGAAGAATAAAGCCCTTCTCAAACTCCTGTGCTCATCTTTGTGGGGAGTGTGACCTGGGTTTGGGGATCTTGATGGGAAAGAGGCACTCACAAAGTGCAGTGCTTAAGGTAGCATCTCTAACTTTAAGCATTGTCTTCTTTCCATTGGGAATGCTGTAACTCACAACATAAGAATAAGAATAAAAATAAAAGAATAAGAATAAAAATAAGAATAAGAAAGAATAAGAATAAGTCATTGCCAGAACCACAGAGCCCTGGGAACATCTGTCAGGAAAAAGCCTACACCAGAGAGATGGAGTGTTGTAGTTTAATTTATCTATGTATTTATTATCATGATCATTATTATTATTATTTTAAGACAGAGTTTATGCTGTTGCCTAGGCTAGAGTGCCGTGGCATCAGCCCAGCTCACAACAACCTCAAACTCCTGGGCTCAAGCTATCCTCCTGCCTCGGCCTCCAGAGTAGCTGAGACTATAGGTGCCCACCACAATACCTGGCTAATTTTTCTATTTTTATTAGAGAAGGGGTCTTGCTTTGTTGAGTCTAGTCTGGAATTCCTGACCTGGAGAGATCCTCCCTCCTCAGCCTCCCAGAGTGCCCTGAGCCACCTTACCTAGCTGAGTGTTTGCTGTTTTAAAAATTGTTTGAAGTAGCCTTTCCAATTATAAAGTAACAAATGCTCACTGAAGAGTTAGAAAATATAAGAATAGAACACACACACACACACAGACACACACAAATAAGACACGGAAGGCCCACTACACATATTTAATAAATGACCACTACCTCTCACATTAACCTGAAATTTAAAAAAATAACAAAATAAATGGTCACTACTATTTCGGGATAAGCCCCATTAAGTAGGGGGACCCTCCTGGGACCCTCCTGGGAGAAATGCAGTCAGCACACCCTATCACTAGACACAGGAAGCAGGTTTTCCCTCCCCAGTGAGAACAAAGATTTCCAAGGAAGCCAGAGGGTCTTCTCGCCCCTTCATCTCCTCTCTTAGGCCCACTGAGTACAGTGGGTGCTCAGCTGAGTCTCACAGAAACCTTCTCACACTTACAGTCAAAACTGGATTTATTTAAAGACGCACATTTAACTATGTCGTTTTCCTATTGAATGTCATAACAACACCTGGCACAGGGGCGTAGGAGTAGGTCTGCTGATCTGAAACCTCATGGTATGACACCATTCTCTATAAAAAGCCACCTTCTCAATTCGAAAAGTGCTTTTTTGTTTTCTGTGGCTTCATCACACCCAGCTACCCAAAAGGCAGTCCTGTGCCACCTGGTGGAGGGGGGTGGAGCCGAACAGACATGGGTCCAGATGTCCCCAGAAGAGTGTCACTGTCACGCAGATCCCTCTGTCTGGGAGAAGACTGAGCTGCTCAAAGGCAGAACTCTTCCAAAGCAACAACTATGTCCTCAGGTGATTTCTGAGTGGCAGGTGCTCTCAGTGTGCAATGGCAGGAGCTGAGTTTGCTCATCCACAAAAAGAGACACACAGGCTGGGCACAGTGGCTCATGCCTATAATCCCAAAACTTGGGAGGCTGAGGTGGGTGGATTGCCTGAGCTCACAGGTCTGAGACCTGACCAGGACAAAGGTAAAGAAAACAGACCATCGGCTTCCCAGAATATCAAGATAAGAAAGGGCAATGACAGAAAGGTGTCTCAATCACAGCTCATTGCCACAAGAAGCGCTGCCACGGTGGTGCCTGTGATTAGAGCATTAAAGGAATAGCCCAGACATTTAGTGCTGCTCATAGGAGGGGAGAAAGGAGGGTGGTTTGCCTCGGGAGGTGCAGGAAAGGCTTCTTGAGAGTGCCTAGTGTATCGCTTCTCAGATTTTTGGCTAAGACCACGTGGAAAATGGACAGTGTAACCAGGGAAGTGGGCTGCCCACCTGCCTCTCAGCCCCAGCATGATGGTGCACAGAGCTCTAGAAGTGTGAGAAAGTGCTTCAGTGGAAAACCAGGCATTTTCACAGCCCGTTCCCCTCTGTTAGCTTCCGATTCTGTGGGAGCTGCTGTACAACTCTTTATAAATTGTAGGCAACTAACAGAGGTGCTTACTCAATCTCTCCTCCCCCTTGCCTGTCTCGTGGGAAAACCAGTTTCATTCATTTACTTCAATTTTTTTAAATTTCAGAATTATATGGGAGTACATACAATTAGGTACATACTTTGCTTTTTAAGATTAAAGTCCAGGTTATAGTTTGTCCTTCACCCAGGAAGTGTGCGATATACCTGTGTAAGGTACCTGTTGGGTGGGAATTTGCCCAACCCCTCCTTCCATCCCCTCTACTTGAATTTAACTGAGTTTTTCTCTCATGTGAGCATGTAGTTGTTAATCTGCTGGTTCCAGTGTGAGTGTGTGTGATGCTTGTTTTTTCATTCTTGTGATAATTTGCTAAGAGAATGTTCTCCAAATCCATCCAGATTGTTACAAAAGATATGAAATCTCTATATTTTGTGGCTGAATGGTATTCCATGATATACGCATACCATAGTTTATTATTCCAATCACATGTTAAAGGGCATCTGGGTTGTTTCCACACCTTTGCAACTGAACTGTGCTGAACTGTGCTGCTATAAACATGCAAATGCGAATGTCCTTATGGTAAAACCAGTTTCGTCCATTTACTCCAAATTTGTGTTGTTCTGATTTTTTCCACTGAAACAGGTCTAACATCTGCCTGTTTCTCTCATATGAGAAAAACAAAATCTTTACCACAAGTTTTTTTCTTTTTATTAAATCATAGCTGTGTACATTAATGTGATCATGGGACACCATACACTGGTTTTATAGACCATTTGACACATTTTCATCACACTGGTTAACATAGCCTTCCTGGCATTTTCTTAGTTATTGTGTTAAGACATTTACATTCTACATTTACTAAGTTTCACATATACCCTTGTAAGATGCACGGCAGGTGTAATCCCACCAATCACCCTCCCTCTGCTCCCTTTCCTCCTTCCCCCTATTCTTAGGTTATAACTGGGTTATAGCTTTCATGTGAAAGCCTTAAATTAGTTTCATAGTAGGGCTGAGTACATTGGATACTTTTTCTTCCATTCTTGAGATACTTTACTAAGAAGAAAATGTTCCAGCTCCATCCATGTAAACATGAAACAGGTAAAGTCTCCATCTTTCTTTAAGGCTGCATAATATTCCATGGTGTACATATACCAAAAATTATTAATCCATTCGTGGATCGATGGGCACTTGGGCTTTTTCCATGACTTAGCAATTATGAATTGGGCTGCAATAAACATTCTGATACAAATATCTTTGTTATGGTGTGATTTTTGGTCTTCTGGGTATATGCCTGGTAGAGGAATTATAGGATTGAACGGCAGATCTATTTTTAGATCTCTAAGTGTTCTCCAAACATCTTTCCAAAAGGAATGTATTAATTTGCATTCCCACCAGTGTAGAAGTGTTCCCTTTTCTCCACAAGTTTATTTTTATGTCTTTATGGAAGTCATGACCTTTTCTGAAAATTACCCTTTAACAGAAATCTTGCCTGTCTTCTGCGAGGCACTTCTCAAATGGTCTCAGGCCAGCTTGCCTACCCTGCTGGGAGATAAGATGCCCATCTGTCTGGGATCTGGGAAGGTCCAATCGTTTCCAAACAGGCAGAAGCAGGCAGTCAAGCTTCAGCAGTGTCCATCACTACCATCACCCAGCACCTGCTACACATGGGCCCCTGGGGGATACGCTCCACACATAGAAACTCCTTTGATGTTACAAGACCCCTTGTAGGAAAAAAGCAAGACCCCTTCTCTAATAAAAAGACCCTACCTGAGAATGCTTCTCTTTCTGTTTTTTTTTTTTTTAACTTCATTATGTTTTATTATCATCTCTGTTTTTCCCTATGGTGATAAGTATCTTCTGGTAACACTTCCTATTTCTGTTTTACAAATAAGAGAACTGAGACTCAGTCATTCCTGTAGGAAGAGCTAGAGGAGAAATTTGATCGAAGTCCCTTTGACTCTGATATTCTTAACTTTCAGGCAATCTTAGCTTTAAATCTTTTCAGGATCAGGATTGAGCTCTTTACAGTTGGGACAACTGCGATGCCACACAGAGGTCCCCAAGGAGCCGGTGAGCTCCCCATCCATGAGAATGTTCTGGGCTACTTCATGTTCCCCCTCTCCTTACTGCTACTACTGACCTCCACATCATACCATGCACGGACCCAGCAGAGCTTGGCTTCACTCTAAATTCATTCTCTCCATCCTCCAAGTGGCCCAGCATGGCCCGGAAATCCTACTCCGTTTCTCTAGTTTGCTAGCTCCTATTCTCCTCAACGACAATTTCAAATCGCGAGCTGCGCCTGTGGCTCAAGGAGTAGGGTGCCAGTCCTATATACTGGAGGTGGTGGGTTCAAACCCAGCCCTGGCCAAAAAAAAGAAGCTGACAATTTCAAATCGCTTTGCTCAAACTTCCTCTATGAAAACTTATTTCCTCCTCAACCTCCCTCAAACATGGCCTTGAATACTACTTTGCAGAGAGAACAGAAGCCCCCTCACCCTCCTAATATGAACTGCCTCCAGTGACACCTCTCCAGCCCTTCCTCCCTTCCTACCACCTTCTGCTTTCTCAGAAATTAGTGTCTCCTCTTTTTAGCATATTCACTTTTCCCCTCATCAATTGGCTTCTCGATAGAGAGTTGTTTTTTTTTTTTTTTAATTTTTTTTTTTTATTTTTTTGTAGAGACAGAGTCTCACTGTACCGCCCTTGGTAGAGTGCCGTGGCGTCACACGGCTCACAGCAACCTCTAAGTCTTGGGCTTACACGATACTCTTGCCTCAGCTTCCCGAGCAGCTGGGACTACAGGCGCCTGCCACAACGCCCGGCTATTTTTTGGTTGCAGTTTGGCCGGGGCTGGGTTTGAACCCGCCACCCTCGGTATATGGGGCCGGCGCCCTACTCACTGAGCCACAGGCGCCGCTCGATAGAGAGTTTTTTTAATTATGATAAAATACACCTAACATAAAATTGACCATTTTAGCCATTTTTTAGTATTTGCCTTAGTAGCATCAAGTGCATTCACATTGTTGTGCAAACATCATCCCCATCCATTTCCAATACTTTTTCATCCTCCCCAATTGAAACAACTAAAACACAGCACACATCAAACAGTAAAGCACCATTCTTCCCCCCACCTCCAGGCCTCAACAAACATCAGTCTACTGTCTGTCTCTGTGAATGAGTACTCTAGGTACTTCATGTAAGTGAAATCACAGCATTTATCCTTTCGTGATTGAAATTGTTCCAGTTTTTTTCATTGTGCATATATATGTATGTATGTATATACATATCACAAAATTAACTATCTTTACAATCTTTAAGCACCCAGTTCAGTGGTATTAAATTATTCATATTGTTGTGCAACTATCATCATCATCTTTCTCCATAACTCTTCAATCTCACAAAACTGAAACTCTGTACCCATGGAACATTAATTCTCTCTTCCCTTACTGCTCAGTTTCTGGAAACCACCATTCTACCATCTGTCTCTATGCTTTTGGCTATTCTAGGTACCTCACATATGTGGAGTCACACAGTATTCATTGTTTTCATGCATTATTTCACTATCCATGTTACTGTGTACGTCAGAATTTCTTTCCTTTTTAAGACTGAATTATATTTCATCGTTTGAATATACCAGATTTTGCTTAACCATTCATCCATTCATAGACACTTAAGTTACTTCCACATTTTATCTATTGTGAATAATGGCACTTTGAACATGAGTGTATAAATCTCTTTCAAGACTCTGCTTTCAATTTTTTTCAAGTATATAGCAATAAGTAGAATTGCTTATAATTCCATTTTTAATCTTTTGAGGCACCACCACAGTTTTCCACAGTGGCTGACCATTTTACATTTCCATTAATATTGCATGAGGGTTCCAATTGCTCCTCATAAGCCATCCTCATAGGCGTGATGTAGTATTTCATTGTAGTCTCAAGTTCCATTTCCCTAATGATCAATGATATTGACCGTGTTTTCATGTACTTATAAGCCATTTGTATATTTTCTTAGGCCATTTTTTAATAGAATTGTTTGATTCTGTTGTTGTTTTAGAAGTTCCCTACATATTCTGTATATTAATCCCTTATCAGGTATATGATCTGCAAATATTTTCTCCCGTTATATAGACTGTTGTTTTATACTATTGTCTTTTAATACACAATTTTTTTTTTTTCTGAGACAGAGTTCCACCCTATGCCCCTACCAGAGTGCAATGGCATCCTAGCTCACTGCAACCTCAGACTCAGGCCGTGAGCATCCCGCTGCCTCAGCCTCCAGAAGCCGCTGGGATTACAGGTGCTCACAGTGGCACCCGGCTGGGTTTTTCCATTTTTTTTAGGAGTCAGGGGTCTCACTCTTAGTTAGGCAAGTCTTGAACCCCTGAGCTCTAGCAATTCTCCCTTCTTAGCCTCCCACAGTGCTGGGATTACAGACGTAAGCCACCACACCTGGCTTGATACACAATTTTTAAATTTTTTCCATTATGTCCAATTTATATATATTTTTTCTTTATTATTTGTGCCTGTGGTGTCATAATCACAAAATCATTGCCAAATCAGATGTCATAAAGTTTTGCTCTGTTTTCTTCTAAGAGTTCTATAGTTTTGGATCTTTCATTTAGGTCATAGATCCATTTTTGAGTTAATTTTTGTATTTGGGGTTAGGTTAAGTGTCCAACTTCATTCTTTCTCATGTGGATATCAAGTTTTCCCCAGCACCATTTCTTGAAAAGACTATCTTTTCTTCCATTAGACAGTCTTGATATGCTTCTCAAAAATCATCTGACCATATACTCAAGGGTTTATTCTGGACTTTATACTCTATTCCATTAGTCTATATGTCTATCTTTATGCCAGTAGCACATGATTTTCATTACTATAGCTTTATAATAAGTTTCGAAATCAGCAAGTAAGGATCTTCTAGCTTTATTCTTACTTTTCATGATTGGTTATTTGGGGTTCCTTAAGATTCCATATAAATTTTAGGATGGGTTTTTATGCTTCTACATGAAACATCGCTGAGATTGGGGTGCATTAAATCTGTATATTATTTGGGGGTTGTACTGACATCTTAACAAAGTTAAGTCTTCTAACAAAGACTAATATTGTATAAGATATAATATAATTATATCTAATTGCTATTGGATACCTTTCCATTTATGGCTTCTTTAATTTCTGTCAGAAATGTTTCATAGCTTTCATTGCACAAGTTTTTCACCTCCTTGGTTAAATAAATTCCTAAGTATTTTTTTTTAATACTACTATAAATGGAATTTATATAATCTTTTTTAGATTGTTCACTGACAGTGTATAAAATGCAAAAAATTCAGCTGACTTTCGTGGTTTTTCTGTATCTACGTACATATTTATAATAAAGTTTAATTTATAACTAAATACCATAAAACATTAACAATAATACTATATAAAAAAACATTATAATAATATGCAGTAAAAATATTTATGTAAATTTCTCTCTCTCTCTCAAAATGTCTTATTGAACTGTACTCACCCTTCTTGTAAAAGAAGGGATAGAGTGAACTGGCATGAAACTTCTTCATGCTACTCAGAACAGCACACAATTTAAAACTTACGAATTGTTAACTTCTGGAATTTTTCATTTAAAATCTTCAGGCCATAATTGACCGCAAGTATTAAACTACAGAAAGTGAAGTCACAGATAAAGGGGAGATGACTGTAATTCCAATCTCAGTGATTTCTGGCTGGTCAGTTATATAAGCCAGAAGTGAGCTGCACCCTTGGTCCCCCTGCCTTCATGTCTCACATCCAATCCACCATCAAAGCCTGTTAACTGTTTGTCCCAAGTAGCCCTCAAATCAATTCTTTTCTCATGTTCACCTTCTCCCTCACTCTGGGTCAAGCTACCAGTATTTCTAGCCCAGACTACTGAATGATCCTCCTAACTGTGCCTCTCCCTCTACTGCAGCCCCTGTGACCAGATGGAGCCAGGGAAGTTTTCGATTGCAAATCTGATCATGCCGTAAGAAGAGAACTCCTTAGCGCCCCTGCACGGCTTGCTTCCTTCTTCCTTTCAGCCTCATCTCTCACCACCCATCTCCACACCTACCCACCATTTCCCCAGTCTTTCTCCACTCCTGTGTTCTCCTTAGAGGACTTTACTTACACTGTTGCCACTTCCTGAAAAGCTTTTATTTTTTATTTCCAATTAATATGAGGGAATTTGCAATGAGTTTGCAATTGAGTTTGCATTTGTAAGGTAAAGTCTAAGTTGTAGTTGTGTTCTTCACCCAGAAAACATGCCATACACCGACTCATTGTTCCCACTTGGAAGGATCGTGCCAATACCCCTCCCCTTCCCTCCTTGTGGGATTTAATTGAGTTTTTCTCTCCTGTGAGCGCCTTCTTAAACTACAAGTTTCAAATTACTATTGAGTACATTTGATGCTTGTTTTTCCATTCTTATGATACTTAGAAGAGTGTTCTCCAAATCCATCCAAGTTGTAACAAAGAATACACAATCTCATCTCACAGTTCATTAATCCATCCGTATGTTGAAAAGCACTTGCATGCTATGAATCTGACAAAGGGCTACAACGAGAATCTACTAAGAACTCAAGCAAATCAACAAAAGAAGAGCAAACAACCCCATTAAAACCTGGGCAAGAGACACGAACAGAAGAATCTCTTCTCATGAGGACAGATGAATAGCCAACAAACTCATGAAAACTGTCCCTAATTATTAGAGAAATAAAAATCAAACCCACGGCGGCGCCTCTGGCTCAGTCGGTAAGGTGCCGGCCCCATATACCGAGGGTGGTGGGTTCAAATTCGGCCCCGGCCAAACTGCAACCAAAAATAGCTGGGCGTTGTGGCGGGTGCCTGTAGTCCCAGCTGCTCGGGAGGCTGAGGCAAGAGAATCGCTTAAGCCCAGGAGTTGGAGGTTGCTGTGAGCTGTGTGAGGCCACGGCACTCTACTGAGGGCCATAAAGTGAGACTGTCTCTACAAAAAAAAAAAAAAAAAATCAAACCCACTTTGAGATATTACCTGACCCCTGTGAGAACAGCACACATAACAAGGTCCCAAATCAACAGATGCTGGCATGGGCACACAGACAAGGAACTCTCCAGCACTGATGGTGGGACTGCAAACTCATACAGCCTCTATGGAAAGTAGGGAGAGTCCTCAAAGAACTAAACGCAGACCTTCCATTGAATCCTGCAATCTCATTACTAGGCATCCACCCCAAAAATAAAAAGTCATTTTGCCACAAGGACATATGCTCTTAATATTTACAGCAGCCCAATTTACACTGCAAAGATGTGGAAACAATCCTGAACAACTCTATCCAATTTCTCATTGTCTGCTCCTACCCTCCTTCTGCACAAGTATCTCCTCCTTGGGAAAGCCTTCCTGACCTTTCCAAATAGCTGAAGTCTCCCTCTTATGGGCTTTACTAGCACCTTGACCCTTTCTTCTGCAGTTCTGCTGTAACTTTATATTCTCTGTAAAACGATCTGACTGCATCATGAGAATGAGACTGAGTGTGGGCTGCTCACCATGGCATCCTCCGCGACTGGCTCGGTGTCTGTCCACGTAAATAGTAAGAGTAGCTGACAGTCACTGACACATGAGCCAGGTGCCGTTCTAAGTATTTTGCACACATTTTTCTCATTTATACCTCACAACAACCCTGTGAAGAAAATGCTATTATTCTCTTCTCTGTCTAGATAAGTAACTTGAGATGATCATTTAGCTGGTAAGAGGCAGAGGTGGGTTTCAACCACACCAGGCCAACTGCAGAGACTATGTCCTCACTGCTACACTCTGTTCAATACCGAATATATCTGTTGAATGAATTTGCTAGTTAAGGGTAAGTCCACATCTCTCCTGGATGGTTAGGTAGCATCTTACACAGAAGCAGTTAATGCTCCCTAAAGCGCTCTCCAGCTCCAGGATTTCTGTGACTGGCACACGAGAAGGGAAAGGTACCATGCCTGCCCTAACCCTTCTGTCTGAATTTAGACTTGCCAGAGTCTGAGCAGTCAGGAAGATTTGCCTCATCTCACAGGGCAATGTGATCCCTCCACACCTCGACCTCCAACCTAGCCAGGGTTGTTTGAACACTTCACTGATGTCCTATGCATCTGTCTTACCAATTGTACTTTTGGAGTGTATCCTTACTGCTGTTTCTCCAAATCCTGCCCTGCTTTCAAAGTCTGGCTCAAATGCCACTTGCTCCAGAGAATCTCTTGCCAATCAATCCATTTCTTTCAGCCCTCCCTCTTCTAGTAATAACAAAAGTAATATTAAAACCTAAAATACAAGCTTAACACAGACAGGCATTAGAAGCACCTGGAGGCTACTGGAAGATGTTCCAGTGGTAGAAAGTGACTTTCTTAGAAAAGCTTAAAAGGTTCTAGAAAACAAAAAACAAAATGGTGGCCACTTACAAAGAAGTTAAGTTCCTCAACTCCTTTCCCATTATAAAAAGATTCTTAAGGCCGTGGGACTCAAATGGAAATCAGGCTCTGTAGGAAGCAACCTCTGCCCAGCTGGTGAATTCCTGGAAGCCAGGAAATGAAGAACAAGAACAGAGAGGTGGATCCCTGCCAGGGGAGAGGAGAGATGCACATCCTACTGGCACAGTGCAGATAGGGTGTTTCTAAGAGTCCTCGGTAAGTGTACAAAGACTAAACACAGACATAAAAACACCCAAGGCTCTCTGTGTTCACTCAGAAAAAGGCAAACACCAGTGGTTGTGAGTGAGGTGAGTGGGGCTGCAACCTATCGTACAATTGTTGATGCCCATAACACAGTTTTTTCTGCTAATTAAATCTATTAACAGAACTTTGTGATGAGAATATTTCTAAATTTCCATTAGCACTGAGAAACCAGCATGTGCTACCTAGAAATACTTTAGGAAACTAATTACCTAGGTGAATTTATGACATGATACATGCATCCTAGTACTGTTTTCCGCCTAATGACATGATACTAATGTCTTACAATACTTGCATAGCATTTTACAGTTCATAAAGCACCCTCACATATTATTTCATTTCCTTTTCACAATACTACTCTGTCTCCCCTAGACGTCCCCTACTCCACTGTCCCTCATACAACTCTCCAGAGATGAGCTGGCAGGCACAGGACAGTAGGTGACTAGCCATCACCAACTTGGATCATGGAATCACTGTCTCCTTCTCCAATGAGGAAGCTGAGAATTAGGAAGGTCAAGGGACTTAAGGAGCTGGCAGCTTTGATGTGTACTTGGTAGGTATATTCTGCTTTACAGCCCACACCTGGGTCCTTCTCTCACTCCATATCTGCACAGAAGAAATTTTACCTGAGAGTTCATCAGGCGAATGGTAGTTTTTGTGCCCACATCTTGTTGGAAGTTGGCCGTGGGTGCCCCATTAAACCTCAGGACTGCATCATGACTATCTACAAACCATAAAGAGACAGAAAAGAGGTGGTGAGCATTAGCAGTGTTAGCGATGTGCAGAAAGAGAGAAGGGCCAGAGGGAGAGAAGGCAAGAGGGAGTGGGACCAGGGGATCGGGCTTCCCAACTTTTGTCCCATCGTGATGTATAGAGGGAAATCATAACATTTTTATGGTGCTCAGGCATTAAGTGCATTAAGTGCATTAAGCAGAGATGACCACCTATCTGCTGGCTGCAGTAAGAACTAAACTAAATTCCATGTTTTTCCATTTTTTTAAAGTAAAGACATTGTCAAAAACAACATACTAAATCCAGTGGCACTCCAGCAGACCATGTCAAAAACTCTAACTATTTCCTTTGCTCTAGCACCTGTCTTTACAGCTATTTAGGCAGAGTTTGGAAGGTTTGGAGACAGTTCTGTACCCAGCATTGGTCAATTCAATATAGTAGAGAACCGATGACTTTTTAAAACCATCTGAATCCTGAGATCCTATGAGAACTCAGCCTGGTCTTACTTGATCAAGCAAGTCTGGGGTTCACCCCTAAAATCTATAGCAGATTTGAGGATCAGCCCAGCCCTCTGTTGTTCTATTTACTTCCATGTGGGTTTTGGGTCATTCTTTATCAAAACAGGCAGAACTAGAGGAGAAAGGAGGACATTCGATTCAACAAAAGACCTGGAAAAATAATGTCCACAAAATTAAGGAATGAAAGTCACCTTCTTTATTTTAATTCCAATGTATGGTACTAACTATCAGAAACCATTCATTCATAAAAGCAACAAACCCTGTCCTCAATTCTAGGGCCAAAATAGTTTGAAAACTAAATAAAACATTCATGGTTTAAGCTTTTATCAGCTCACAGAGTAGTCTCACATCTGTACATGGGGTAGGCAGTTGGTACGTCTTTACACAACTCAGAATTGCAACAAATTTTATCAGAATCAGTCACTGGCTTCAAAAGTAATGAGCAGTGATCACGTTAGAAGTGCAGATGCACCAGAAACCACTCAATTGACTTCCTCATTTCACGAATGAATAAACTACTGGACAGTGTCCCAGCAGGAGAGAGATGACACGCACAAATGGAGTAATGGAGAGTTTCTTAAAAAGACTCTTTACAAAGTTGTGGGTAGAGTCTGAGGAAATCAACACAAACGGGCTAACACCCAGGCGTGCCTGCTGCAGGAAGACACTGCCAAAAGAGGCAGCCTTTAGAAGAACACAGTGACTGCCAATGTCCAGCTGCCAAGAAGGAAGCTGAGGGAATCAGTACTCCAGCCTCTCTCCCCTCCTTCCTTGGACCTTATAGGCCTGGGGGGAAGGAGAGAGCAGGACCCAGGGACTAAAAGGGCTGCCTGACAGGGGCTGAGAACGCCAGTCCAGAGAAAGGCACAGTTTGAGGTGGCTCTGCAGGGGACACCCAGTAGAACAGATGCCCTGACAGTGCTCTCCTCTTCAGCTTTGTCCAGTGCTTCTCCTGGACAGTTCCAAATAAAGGTCAGAGGGCAAGGTACACCAGCTGACACAGTCCAAAATTTCAATTTCTCAGGGAACAAAGCCAGGCAGAAAAGGGTGAAGGGTGAATCATTCAACAAGCTCTGATGGGGGACCTACTCCACGCCAGGCACTGCTCTGGGTCTTGGAGACAATGGTTATGACCAAGAAAGACCAAATCCTTGCCCTCAGGGATCTTACATTCTGCTGCACAGAGACAGACAATAATAAATAAGCACAACAATTTACATATAAGATAATTATAGGCAGGCACGCTGACTCATGCCTGTAATCCCAGAGCTCTGGGAGGCCAAGACAGAATAATCACCTCAGGAGGTTGAGACCAGCATGAGCAAGAGCAAGACTCTGCCTCTACTAAAAATAGAAAAATTAGCTGAGCACGGTGACGGGCGCCTATAGTCCCGGCTACTCAAGAGGCTGAGGTAGGCGGATCATTTAATTCTAGGCATTTGAGGTTGCTGTTAGCTACAATGATACCACTACATTCTAGACTGGGAGGCAGAGTGACACTCTGTTTCCAAAATAAATAAATAAATAATTGCAGATTGTGACTAAGACATACTATGATACAAATAAACTGAACTGTATGACAGAGACACTGAGGCCATCAGACTCCTTTCAATAGAGTGATGATTCAAGGAATGTCTCAGAACTGAGATCCACAGGCTGGGAGGCATGGAAGGGTCCAGGGAAACTGATTTCAGCCACTTGCCACTCAAGTGTCAAGACCCCAGTGAAGGCCGAGCACGGTAGCTCTTGCCTACAATCCCACCACTCTGAGAGTCCGAGGTGAGTAGATCCCTTGAGCTCAGGAGTTCAAGACTAGCCTGAGTGAGAACAAGATCCCATCTCTACAAAAAAGAGAAAAACTAGTTGGAGATTATGGTGGGCACCTGTAGTCCCAGCTACTCAAAAGGCTAAGGCAAGAAGATGCTTGAGCCCAAGAGTTTGAAGTTGCTGTATGATATGGTAATATGTCACTCTACCAAGAGTGACATGGTGAGACCCTATCTCAAAAAAAAAAAAAAAAGACCCCAGTGATGGGAAGGACTTGGCTAGAGACAAGCAAGTGAGGGGGAAGGAAAATCAGTGATGCTAAGAATGGAGAAGCATGAATCCTATGTACTCAATTTTGATATGAGGACAATTAATGACAATTAAGGTTATGGGGGGGAACCAAAAAGAGGGACGGAGGGAGGGGAGTGGGGCCTTGGTGTGTGTCACACTTTATGGGGACAAGACACGATTGCAAGAGGGACTTTACCTAACAGTTGCAATCAGTGTAACCTGGCTTATTGTACCCTCATTGAATCCCCAACAATAAAAAATAAAATAAAATAAAATAAAAAAAGAAAAGAAAATCAGTGATGCTATTAAAGAGGTCGGCAGGAATCAGGTTATACAGGACCAGGGAGGCCCAGGTATGAAGTTTGGATTTGATTCTAAGAGTTAAAAAAAAAATCAAAGGAGAAAACTTTTTGAGACAATGGATATCTTAACTACCCTGATTTGATCATTACATGTTGTATACATGTATCAAAATGTCACAAGTACCCCCAAAATATATACAACTATTTTGTATCAATTTTTTGAAAAGAGGAAAATTTTAAAGCAGGCCACTGACTTGGCCTCATTAGAAAGGGGATAGGATCCTGTTTGTTGAACCACTTTTGCTAATTGAAGGTTGAAGAACTTTCAAAGTCTAATGGGCCTCTAGGAAATCAACAAGAGAAACCCACAGCTACTGAGTCTTCATCAAACAAGACCAGCAAAAGGGAAGGTGGCAGAAAAGAGGGGCCACTACCTCTCTCTAACTTATAATGAAAGCTCAGAAAAAGATACAAATTAGAAAAGGAATTATAACCCATCACTATATACAGATGACATAATTGCATGCCTAAAATCAACAGAATCAGCTCAAGTTAGTAAATTCATAAACACATCAAAATCCTTTGCCTCCAAGCATAGTAACTCTAAATGGGTAGAAATTACGAAGAAAGAAATTTTATCACAATTTATCACTAAATATACATATGTTTTCAAATTGCTTATTGAGTCATATAACCATTTATGGATGACTACAGTCTGATTCCGGTTGGGAAAAATAAACATACTATAGATCAGGGCTAGAAAACTATGGCCTGCAGGCCAAATCTCGGCACCCCTTATTTATATAAATAAAGTTCTATTAGAACATAGATCCACAGGTAGCTATAGCTGGGGCTACAGGTGCCCACCACAACACCTGGCTGTTTTTTCTCTTCTGTGTAGAGATGGGATCTCCCTCTAGCTCAGGCTAGTCTTGAACTCCTGAGCTCAAGGGATCTACTCGCCTTGGGCTCCCAAATTTCTGGGATAGTAGGCAAGAGCCACCGTGCTCGGCCTTCACTGGGGTCTTGACACTTGAGTGTTCTCTGGCTGCAATCAGTTTCCCTGGCTGATTTATTTTTCCCTGGCTGATCATTTACTGCTGGCTATGATTGTTTTTACACTATAACAGCAGAGTTGAATAGTTGTGACAGACATTGTATGGCCTTCAAAACCTAAAATATTTATTATCCAGCCCTTTTCAAGACCCCTGGTATAACTGATCATGTTCTCTAAGCTATTCGATGCAAGGGAGTCTTCTCTGTCCTCATTGTGCTCCAAACCCATCCCACCTCTGCAGACTCTGATGTCAACAGCTACTATCCCACAAACCCCATCCCTCTTTGCCTTCCATCATATGGTACACACCTGGTTCTCCACCCCTTCTGCAGCCCTTCTGAATTTTCCTGCCTATCTTCTGTTCTTTCCTGACCTTTAAATGTAAACCCTTTTTGGGTTTTCTTATCAGTCCTCTTCCTTGGATTAAAACTGTCACTTCACCTTAATACAAAAGACTCCTATAGCTGATCTCCAGACTGGATCCTTCTCCAGAATCAAATATCTAACTCAAAGGTGTCTACCCAGAGAAATCCATAAACACTTCAGGCTCGGTACATCCAGAATGGAATCTGCCCTCCTCCAGAAGCATGCTCCCTGGTGGTGCAATATGGCCTAGTCTCAGGTCAGAAACCCTGGGGCTTGCCACTCACTCAAGGTCACTTTTGGTCAGACTCTAAGTTCTGTCTCTTTTGTGTCAGAGACAAATACGGCCCTTTCTCTCCACCACCATGACCACTGGTCTGGCACTTCTCGCCTGGATGTGGCAATAGTCCCTGAGAGAATCCCTGGAGAGATTATGTAGTAGTCCCCGTGCAGAAGGAAACTCAGCCAAATGAGAAATCTCTCCAAAACACACACGATTTCATCACTCTGTTGCTCAGAAACCTTCTAGGGCTCTCAGAATGGAACCCAAAGTCTTTATTGTGACTGTCAACATTCTGTAGGCGCTGATCAGTCACTACCTTTCTGGTCTTCTCCCTCGCCACTATCCACACACTCAGCCCCATGTCCCAGCTAAATAGGGTTACTGTGACACCCAGACATACTCTGTGCTTTTCCCCCTGCAGCCTTCACTTCTTGCCTTCACCTCAACTCAGAATGTTCTTCTCTTTTCCTCTAGGAGAACAAATGGACAAGAATATCAAAGGATTTTTTTAACAAGGGATAAATGGTACTAATTGTATTATGAAGCTACAGTCATTATGAGGCACAGGAGCAGAGAGGTCAGGTCTGGGGGGTCTTCAAATCAAACCCCAAGCTGCTGTTAACCAGCTGCTAAATCCCTCCAGCCTTCACAGTTAGCTCATCAGCAGAATGAGAGTAATATTACCTCCTTACAGGTCTGCTAGGAGGATTATAAAGTAAGGCATGTTAGGCACACAGCAGGTGCACAATAAGCATTGCTAACACATCTAAGATCCTCTCCATGTGTAAGTAAACTATCACAAATAGCTGAAAGTTACTGAGTCCATGTGCTGATCTGTGGGACTGATGGAGGCACAGTATGTGATTACAATCTCTCTGATAAACAATCTCACAAGGAATGAAAAAATTGCCATAAAATTTCTCTTGTTTGAGTCTTTTAGCTCCATTTCTGAGGATATTTCCCCCACCGAAGGGCAGTAGTGATCACTTAAGCTGTCTGCACAAAAACTTTGTTAGCAGTACTATTTGTAAGAGTGAACACTTTGAAACCATCTGATATGTTCAATAGTTGGGAATGGGCTCCACAAATTCCGGATGCAGCGGGGTTCTGGCATGCTGCCTGGAACTCAGAGGCTTCAATAAAGGGCCTTTCCCTTCCCCCTTCCCTTTCCCCTTTGTACTGTAAGCTCCTATTTTGTATTGTTGGTGAATCTATGAATAAATAAAAGAATAAATGAGTGAATGACTTAAAATATTTGTTAAAACTCCCAGAGGATATGCCCCATGAAAAATAGAGCAGCTGAAGTCTAGCACGCAATTTTTATTGTATCTCAGGATCAAGGTCCTTCCACGGAAAATACTTGTTTGAAGTTATAATTGCAGTCTAGAGAAAAAGATTGTTTTCCTTTAAGGAGTGCATGAGATCTCAGCCTCTGCCTCCAACTTCGACCGATAACTTCACATGAAGAAAGAGGGTCAGCTAACACCTGAGATATTCAAAATCTTTCCTTTATGCAGCAAAAATGGGGAAAAAAAGAAATCTAGTTCCATTATGGATGAATAAAAACCGAACACATTTAGTTCCTAGAAATTGAAGTCGAAAAGAAACCAAAGAGGCAAACATTGGGGTGGTGCTGGCCATCTTGGCAGTTTTTACTGGTTAGGGACTGCCTATTTGGGGAGGTAGAAAATGTGATCTCACCACTTGTTTCTGCTCTAGAGAATCCAACTTGGGTCTACTTTTCTTCTTTGAGAGCCTGTGTTTGGTTTCAGGCCATTTTTCCTGGCAGTTATATGAAGGAAATAAAAAAGGAGACATATGACCTCACCTGCTCCAGTACCTCCGCCTGACAGAGAAGAAAGGTTTCCTGTGCTTTGCTTTCTCTCCCTGATTTATTTCACGGGAAAGAAACACAATTTAAACACATTCTCTCAAAATGAGGGAAATATAAGCAAATCTATAGCTCTCTAGGGTACATGTTTACAAATACGGATAGACTTTCTATCTTTATTAACTGCAAAGGGTTTCAAGAAAAGCAAATTAATATATTTTGACCAGTGACTCTTAAACCTTTTTTTAGGTCACAGATCCCTGAGAATCAAATGCAATCTATGAACTCCCTTACTGGAAAAAAAAAAAAATGCACACACACACACACACATTTGCATGTGTTTTAGGGATTCCTGAGCTCCTTAAAGTTGGTTGACAGCCTCCAAGTTACGAACTCCTGCCCTAATTAAAGCTTTTCTAGTTGAAAATTTCCCAGGCGGTTGAGACCAAAAGAGTATTCCATTACTCAATTAAATAATGGAATTTCAGAACCTGAAAATGAAGTTGAGATCTATGCTTCAAATATCTGCAAAGGTCAATTGTAGCTTTTTGCTTATGGTAGTGGTGGAACTCCTTTCAAACGAAGTCTTCCGCAGAACACTCATATTTAAAACAGATAAACATAAAATGATTCTGTTCCCAACAGAAAGACATGATAAATGTATGTGGGGCTGGAATATCCTAATTACTTTGATTTGACCATTGTATGTCGAATACATGTATTGAAATACCACTCTGTATACCATACATATGTACAATTATTACATGGCAACTAAAAATAGAAGGAAAAAATAGCTATTCTAATTGATAAAGATGCCAGACACCTGGATTCCCATCGTTCAGCTGCCCTGATGTTACTTCTGACTCTGAGGACACAGCCCTGGGCCTGATCCACTGGTCTACCAAGCCACACTTGGGCCACTTGACACCTGTACCATCCATATGCCCAGCTAGTCCTAATGAGCACTGGCTGTTCAGAGAAACTTAACACCCCAGAACGTACCTATTTCTTGGCCCAGCTGGGAGGACTTCAGAGATCCCGCTGAAGAGACAACAGCGCACCTGCCCCAAGGCCCAGCCTTGGTCCTAATGTTCTCCTTGGGCAGGTAACCCTCCCACAGGGAGGTGTTGAAGGGAAAATCTGTGGCCTCCACCATGGACACATTCACGTGGTCCCGGAGGTGACAGCGCAGGGCCTCCGCACTGAACTTGACACCTGGCCCAGGCCCCTTATAGGACACTTTGTACTTGTTCATGTTGAGATAGTTCTTCCAGATCTTCTGCAGCCTGGGGATAAGGTTTTTGGAAGAGCTGTCCTTGTTCCACACCTGGAAGGAGGCCTCTCTTTTAGCCTTGGCTGGGCCCCTGAGGCTGCTGGGGGCCTGGCTGCCTCTGTGGGGGTCCTGGGTGCTGCTCAAGGATGCAGACTGGGACTCGGACCCTGCGGCCGGTTTCTCCAGACACTTTAATGCCTGCAATCCCTTGGCTTGAAATTTAGAGGAATTATAGTAACTCCCTTTCTTCTTTTCCTTCCATACACAGATGACTGCAAATAGGAGAAAAGCCAGGACACAGCAGCTGAATTTTTTCTTCAGGTTGGTATGAATCATAATGAAGATGTGTTCAGGGAAGCCACTTCGTTCTTAGCAGGAAAACAAGCCTTAAAAAAGTGGGACAAGGAAAACAAATGATGTAAAGAAAATCCTGAGGTTGGGGCAATGGCCCAAGCGACAGACTTTGAGTGAGGAGGCTTGAATTCCAGCCCTGGTCCACCTCCCGCCAGCTGGGCAATCCTAAGCAGCTCTCAAAACCTCCAGCCTCAGTGTGGGCTTTGAATGCAGAGAGCATTCCCTCAGACACTCCCTTCTTCCCCTCTCTGAGCCATGAACACTTTCTATGTCTTTCCACCATTAATTTTTATAGCCTGAATCTTAGTGTCTTGTTGCCCTGCTCTACCTCCCTGACTGCACTCAGGTTCTTGAAATCGGAAACCACATCTTAGACATCATTTGGTTCCTAGAGCCTTAAACCATTATATAAAGGCACGCATGCGCGAGAAAAGAATACAAAGGAAGAGCAGATTGCCCTGTCTACATCACAGAACCCAAACTCTCTAACATCTTAAGTGGTCTAGCATTCTTTTAACATAGCTAGAAAAGGCTCTCTCGCCATGCATGATACCCAAGATGTGCAGTGCATCTCTCTAAGGGCTGTGACGTTGGACTCTTGCATGAGAAGAAGACTAAGCCTTAGATTCACAATATAATATTTAATCTTGTGCAGTACCCCCCCCTCCCCAAAGCACTACTGAGACAGGAAGGTGACTCACCTCATGATAGAGGGTAGGAAATCTGGGTAAAATAGCAGATGTAGCCAATTAAAGAAATAGATTTTTATTTTATTTTATTTCACCATAACCAGGGCCACCATGAGGCACACTCCGCAGAGCACTGTGTATACCATAGTCTAATATAAAGGGCATCTCCTGAGCCGTGCAGAAGGGCCTTGGCCACTGCTAGCCACGAGGTGTTAGGTACCATCTCCATTGTCACAGATGGGCAACTTGTGTCTCTCAGTGCCCAAGATCACAGAGTTCAAATCTGAGCACACTTGATTCTGTAACCCACATCCTTTCCGTTACATCATGTGCAGAACTGCTGAAAGTTCTGGGAAATAGATTTTACTAAGCAAATAGCAACTGAATAGCTCTCTTTCTATCTGGGTAAAGACCCACTTTGTTTTCCCAGAATTTATTGTGTAACTGAATGGAAGTTGGAAGCACTTTGAACTCAAACAATGTCTGCATCTTTTAGAAAACATTACATTCTTTCCTCAACCACTAGGTTTATTTGCTATAATGAGTCAAAGCAACTGCCACCAGGGTTTTGCATTAGGGGTCCAAAATCCCTGCCCACAGAGCCTACCCCTAAGGATGTCTGGGACAAGGTAGTAGAATACGGGGCTGGGTATTGACAAAGGCTGGGTTCTTGTTCTCATTGTTGTTGACCCTGGGCAAGTCACTTCACATTCCTACCCCTAAGTTTCTGTAGAATAATCACATCTATCTCTGTCCTGTCCTGTGTACAGAGTGTTGGGAGCACCACATAAGAAAATGATGCTGATTCACTTGCAACAGGTAAGCAGAAAGGCACAGGAGGTATCTGAATGGAGGAGCACAGCCCCTCGGCACAAGGGCCTTTGTGGGGTTGACGTAGCAGTGGAAGATGGCAGAGTGCAGTACCAGCTATCACGCATCAGTCTTTGCTCAGGCTCTGCGTCTGAGACTCTTTCATTAACTGGCATCCAGACAATTCTTGGAGCCCACTGTCACTACCAACTGAAGTGGCACTTGCCTGTCTCCCAGACCTGAGGAAGCAGTGGCTCTGGGGATGATGGGTTCCCACCCTGGGCTGCTAAAATTTTGGAAGGAGTGAAATGTACATAGAGGAAGAAAAATTCAGACATAAAATCATGACATGGGAGGTAGGGTATTGTTGTATTATTAGAAAACCAAGGAATTCAATTAGCACAGATCCCCACCACAGCTACTCACATGGCCACAGGACAGCTGAAGGAGAACCAGAGGAGAGGGGAAGCAGCATGGGAGGAGGGCCTGCCACCAGGTGGCCCTCCACCTGGACTCTCCCTTGAGTTTTACCATAACACTATGGTTGAGATATGGAAAAATCCTATGTTAGGAAATGAAGAGAATGGGGATTAGCAAGGTTGGCAGGGTTTCTCCAAGGTCACTAGCTAATCAGTGTCAGAACCAGGATTCCAAGCCAGGTCTGTCTGACTATAAAAGTTCATGGTTTTTCCACTAAAAGATAGGATCTGTGATGAGTGGCAATGAAAAGTCAGTGTTAACCCAAGAGGACTCAGAAATCAGGGTCCCTAGAGAGGCAACTCGATCTGTCAGACAGTTGCAGACAGCCACCTCCACCACCAGCTCTGTGCCAACCATCACCACTGTGCCACTTGGGAGGCCCTTTCTCATTAATCAGGTCTCAGGAACCCACTATGCTCTGGGAAATAAGCAGAACAGATTTTATGAGCTCTATTGATAGCTGAAGACAGTGACATTTTAGAAATATAAGTAATTTTCAAACTTGCACTAGTGATTTGGAAATAGTGGACTTGCAACTTGACTTTTACATGTCTGAGTGAAAGAGCTGGAGGGAGGGGCCTGATTCAGCACCAGGGTAAGGCACAGGGAGGGGCTGCCCAGCACCTATTCTCCAAGGCAGGGGTTTCTCAGGAAAGAAGAGTACCCCCAAACAGCCAGGCCCAACAACTGTCCCACAATCACCAGATGGCCTCAGCCTTCACAGCCTGTTCCTCTTCGTGGCTGTGAGTGGCTGAAACTCCACGTGAAAACTCCATATCAGAGCTCACGGGTTACCTAGGCACCACCCTCGGTTGAGGCTCCAAGTCTACCAGGTGGCTGGAGTTTCTGCTCACAAGCACCTAGCACTACAAGACGCCTTTCTCATCTCCCAAGCTGCTCTAAGGACACAGGGACGGAAGAAGTTTCACCTAAACCAGCCTAAATGAGGAAAAATAGTAGTGAGTTTGTCTCCACAAATTCTTTGGAAAAATACACCATGCTTCGAATTTTCCAATCACACCAGATGTGTTTCTTCAGCCTCCAGGTATGTGCCCGGCTGCGTTCTCTCCCCTGGTCCATCTGCCTGTTAGCTCCGACAGCATTATCTTTCTGCTTCTGCAGGTTGGTGGAGATCACCTCCCCTTTAGCACTATCCCTACTCCCTGCTGCTGGCAACCAGTGCTTCGTAATGTTTGCTGTTCATGCCTGACCTCACTCCTAAGAACTCCTGGCTTCATTTCTGAAGCCCCAGTCCTCAGCACATATCTGAAACAGAGTAGGTAGTCAATAAAGGATTACTGAACAGATAAGACTGTATCAACAAATCCCTACAACCACAATGAGGCTTCCAGAGGAAGAATATGACAATTCACATTAGCACCTGCAGAGACCAAGCCAACACCGAGCCAGCAGGAAGAAATGCTCAAAGTGAAGAATCTTGTCCTGATCCACTCATCACAACATTCTCAGTACCAGCTGTAGTGCCTGGAACATAGGCAGTGCTTACAGATGGTTGAATGAATTACAGAAAAACTCTCATCTTAGAATTGTAGCTTACAGAAATGGACAACTACCTATCTCCCTCCCCAATCCCCCTCATTGACTTGGTAGTCAAAAAGGACTTACAAAAACAAACAAATCAACAAAAACCATAAAGAAGACAGCAAAGCCAGAACCAAACACGGAGATCCTGAAACTCCTGGGCAGCACACTCTACCACTTCATTTTTTATTCTGGAATGAACCCCTTTTCTAGCCCCTCCCCTAGGTGCTCCTTACCTGCTTCTGGCTAATCTCCCTCCAGGTCCTCAGGAACTATCACTGTGCTCCATGGGAGGGAAACTTGCTTTATTGGGCCTAGAGGCCAAGGCTCATTTTTCTCAGGATGATCAAAAAACATCTGCAAAGGCAAAAAAAGAAAGAGGGAAGGTGAGAGCTGTTTTCCAGGAGAGGTAGGGTTAAACATTAATAAGATGGATAGTGCTTCTGCAATCCTGGGCTGTGACTCAATCTGGGGAGCACTGAGGGCTCAGAAAAGACAGAAGAGCCTATTACAGGTGTAATGCTTTGGATCTGTGAACAGCACAGAGAGCCCAGAAATAGACAGATGCCAACTAAGAATGACTAGAAAGATAAAGCAGGTTCCAGCTGACCCACCCAGGAAGAACAATGGTTCAATCTTCTCTGGCTTGCAGATAAAGAGCACAATTAGGTTCATCCCAAAATAAACTCCAGACATATTTTTTAAAAATATTTATTTTCAAACAATATTTAATGATATGTAAAAGTTTAATCAGTAGAATTTTAACTGATAAAAAGGGTTATAAAACTGTGAATACAAATTCAGGAAAAAAAGTGCATTGAAAAATGCACATGAAAAGAGAAAATATTAGAAAAAAATGTGCCCTGGATGGTACACTGATAGGTGTTTTCACTTTCTAGAACTTTATGTTATTTATATTCTAAAATTACTAAAATGTGCATGCATTATTCTTTAAGTTTGAAAAAATATGAAAAACATGAATAAAGAAAGCTAAATCTATCATTCTGTCTTTTTCAGCTCTTTCTTCTTTTGATGCAGTGTAGAAAAATAGTAAAGAAAAAAGTTTAACACATTCACTTGCAAGAAAATTCCAACTTCTATACAATGAAAAGCATCATAACTACAATAAGAAGGAAAACAAGAGTCATGGTATAAACAGGATTAATAAGCCTCCCCAAATAAAGAAGCAATTGGCATGAACAGACAAATCACAAAATAAAAAACACAGTTAACAAGCATATGATATTATGGTTAATCTTTAGAGAGGTGTGAGAGAGGCAGTTAGAATAACAAGATATTGGTTTGCAGAATTTATATTGGTCACAATTTTCAAAATGATTAACACTCCTTGCTGGACAGATTGCAGTGAAATCAGTATGCATTCAAAAGAGAAATGTAAATTAATTTCACCTTTCCAGAAAGTATTCAAGACATAGAATTAAAAGCTTATGACTATTGACCAAGTTTAAAGAGTGAATAAATAAATAATTCTAAAAAATAAAAGAGATTATATACTTCAGTTTTGTCAGACGTAAAATGATTCCATACCTTACATAGTTGTGGTAAGAATTGAAAGAGGATTAAGAAAATAAGTAATGTGAGTTCCATAAAGCAATATGTCATATGTACAAGAAAGAAAAGTTTTTCATTTCAAATTTATTCATATTGGTGAAAATCTGTTAACATCTAAGCTTCCAGCAATAGAGAAAAAGCTAAACTATGGTACATCCATCTGAGAAAAAATATATAATTGTGTATGAATTTATATAGCAATAGAGAAGAAAACCCTTAAAATATTATAAGAAAAGCAAAAAAGAAAATGTTACCTGTACACACAACAGAGTGACTAAAAGTTATACATGTCCAAATATCTAGAATGTAAATGGTTGAGACCTGAAAGCAGTTAGTCAGCAAACTGATTCACTTTCATCAGTATGACTTCCTTTGTTATGTTAGCTGAATAATTAAGGCAAAACTAGGGGGGACGATACTGAAAATACATTTCAACCTTGTGTATCAATTTGCATCATATCGGGTTGGCCTTGAGCCCTGTCCTAAGAGATCTAGCATTCCCAGAACCAAAAGGAAGCACCTGGCCATGCTGGCTTTACCCTACAAACGAGGGGAAAATCCTCTGTTGAAGCTTAGGAGTTCAGATTAGGAGAACCCCAGCTTTCCAGGACCAGGAGGCAGGTAGGCAGGCTCCAGGCATAAGCTCCAAGGCAAGAGTGAGAAATGCCATTCTTTCCTTATCAAAAAATTCCAGGCTCTTCTTAGCAGTTCAGGGAAGAACTGGTTCCTACGCAGCCTCCTTGGAAAATCAGAAAATATCTCTGATATCTATCTCTCTTTTCGTGGTGTGAGTTTCCCCTGTGGCATGAACATTTTTAATTATGTATGCATTCATATTGGTATTTGATTGCTGTCTTTCCCTGTCTACTAAAAACGTAAGCTCCAGGAGTAGGAGCTTCCATCTCCAGTGAGTATCTCTAGATGCTAGATGAGCCTTGGCACATAGTAGGCACTCAACAAATATTTGCTGGAAAAATAATGGTGGGAAGGTTGCTAGCTCTTATCTCAGGCATCCCCGATGCAAGAGGCTCCTTCTTGGCCCCCTACACGGAAGGCTGCGGGCAGTCATCGACCTTTGCTTGACAGCTCTTGCCTATAAATGCGGATTCCCTGCCATCTCCCAGTGCGGGAGCTGCTAGGACACAGGACTTTCATTTGAGTTCAACCCACAGACATCAGAAGAGTGCACTGACCCCCAGCTCTTTCTCCCTCATGTCAACTGCATTTGCTGGGAAAGACTTGCCCTCTAAGAAGATAAAAATCACTCCCCGTTTTTAATTTGCAAAAAACCACAACCTGCTGAAACAAAAGTGCTGCAACTGTCTTATCTAGATCTACCATAGGTGATGAGGGCCTTTCAAAAATAGTCACTGCTGCTGATGAGACAGTAACACTGGTGATCTTCAACCAGATACACAAGTGGTAACAGAACCCCCAACGTTCTGGGTGAAAGACTTCAGTAATCACAACAATAATAGCTACCATTTATTTAGTACTAGCTATGTGCTAAGCACTGATTGTTAAGAATACAAGCTTTAGAATCAGACTGATCAAGGCAAGGGCACTAACTCTGCCTCTGAGCAGGTATTCAACCTTCGGCAAGTTAATCAATCTCAAGACTTAGCACTTCTTTATCTTAAAATGAGAATAATAACAGGTCCTATTTCATGGGTTATTTATAGAATCAAGTAAGACAATGAACCTAAAGGGATTGCAACAAGCTCTGTGACAAATATTTTACACAGTATTTACTCCTGACCACCTCATCCTCTGTGGGTACCATTACTAGCACCATTATACAAATGGGGAAACTGAGGCAGAAAAGATCAATAAGCAGACCAGATTTAGTCAAGTGGCACTCCAAATGTCCCAGGCTTTTTCATGCCTTTGTAGCTCTACGTGTGATGGTCTTTCTGCTAGGAATGCCTTTTCTTACCCTGTTTCCATCAGGGCCACACTCACCCAGCCTCCAATATCAGCTCAGGTGCCCTTGACTCTGAAACCTTTCTTGGCCCCACAGAGATCAATATGACCCCACAGTTCCTATTCTGCCCTCAGCAGACTAGACAACATTTATCAGTCTGCAGGCCCATCCTGACCAGATTGAGAATTTAAAACATATCTCTGGTCCCCTGCATCTAGCCAGGCTCTGGGCCATAACTAGAAACTGCTCAGTCATGTCTGAATGAAAGAATGAAGCCAGCTCCTAACACTATCCTGCCCCAACCAGTGGCCTTTGAATTCTAGAATCACCCCCACCCAACCCTACCCATCACCTTTGATTGCTGGCATCCCCTTCCCAGCCCTGTCACTACAGATGTTCACTTGTCTGTACTGAATGCCAGGGAATTTACCACCTCCCCAGATGGCAAGTGGCTGTGGGAGTAGCTCTCCCTCTCAGAAAGATCCTAAAATTAAGGGAAACCAATTTCCTATAAAAATAAACCTGGTGGTTTAAGCTCTATTCTCCAGAGCTGCACTGACTCCAACGGAGAATCTCTACCACTTGTTGAGCTCATGCTCTTTGTCAGGCTCAACGTTAAGAACTTCACGTGCATGGGCTCATTTCCCCTCTTTGCAGCAACCCTGTGCGGGTGACACTACCAACTACCCCAGACCCCTTGACCCCTTGCCAAGACCGTCTTCACTCCCACCTAGGAAACTCCTCTTTACTCCTCAGATCAGCAGTTCTCAACCTGTGGGTCGCGACCCCTTTGTAACAATGAAAATGCATCCTGCATATCAGATATTTACATTATGATTCATAACAGTAGCAAAATTACAGTTACGAAGTAGCAACAAAAATAATTTTATGGTTGGGGGTTACCACAACATGAGGAACTGTATTAAAGGGTCGCAACATTAGGAAGGTTGAGAACCGCTGCCTTAGATATTTTAACTCCTGGCTTACTGTAACTCTCCTCAATATTATTTCTGTCGTAACTTACAGATCAACATTAATGTCTACAGATAGGAAAGCCCAGTCCTCTGCCTTCATTGTTCTTTGATCTCCTTAGTCCCAAGGACAGTGACCTCAGCCACTCACTCCCAGGGTCATGTCTCGGATCTTGGTAAGTTCCAAAATATATGCTCCCCTCCATCATCTTGATTTTAGTCGGCCCCTCTCGAATCGCTGCTCCTGTCTCTCCAACTTATTCCAACTAGTACCCCAACCCCAACAAGCTTCTGTGATTAATCATACCACCTGTTCACTGTTCCCCACTTCCCTCATAGCCTTACTTCTCTTCCTACTCAGCTTAAATTCCATGGTCATTTAAATGAATCCCTTGCCCTCTTCTCATCACATGTGGTGGGCTAAAATCCAATCTTGCTTAAATTCAACTCTCTGTCCTGCTACCCACCTGCAACCGTGCAACTGAACATGGCTAGAGAAAATCACACCACAATGCCTACTGATTTCACTTCTAGTGAATGATCACTGGGTGCCAGTAGGTCCTTAACACTCCTCAGCAATCACATGCTACCCTCTCAGTCTGATCATCTCCCTACCATTCAACTACCACTTGACTTCCTCCTTTCAATTTCACTCTCCCCTGATGAATATGTGACTTGTTCATGAAGAAAACAGAAGCTACCAGATTGGAACTTCCTGAAGTCCCCAACACAGCCCACTTTATCTTCATTTAAGCCCATACGTCTCTTGTCACTATAAATGAACTAACCAACACTTGTCCACTAGACCCTACACACTCTTGTCTGCTTAAGGAAACTATTCTAGGAAAGCTCCTATTTTCTTCTGCACCAAGTTAAGTATTGCTCTCTCAAAGATTATTCCCATTTGGCTGATAGACATGCTGCTGTTCTCCTATCTTAAAAAACAAAAAGAAAGCCTGTGATTCAGGCAGTCACCACCTGACCCCTATAAGACTGTCTGCGCCTTCTGATGAGGGGGCAATAGGAAGTACATAGGACCACCTATGAAAAATTGTTGCCCAGGCTCAGCGTCCATAGCTCAGCGGTTAAAGTGCTGGCCACGTACACTGGAGCTGGCGGGTTCAAACTCAGCCCTGGCCTGCTAAACAACAATGACAACTACAACAAAAAAAAATAGCCAGCATTGTGGTGGGTGTCTATAGTCCCAGCTACTTGGAAGGCTGAGGCAAGAGAATCACTTAAGCCCAAGAGTATGAGATTGCTGTGAGCTGTGATGCCATAGCACTGTACCAAGGGCAACATAGTAAGACCCTGTCTCAAAAAAAAAGAAAAAGAAAGAAAGAAAAAGAAAAATTGTTGCCCCAAATGTCTAATTTGACTATTATCAAGCCTTAATATACAATTTGTCTTTAGGAAATACCAAAGAAAGAAGAACAAGTTAAAAAGCACCGTAAGGAAGTTATCACAAAAATCCAGAAAGTAGGACTTCTTATAAGACAACTGAATTGGTTTCACTAACAAGGCAATGGGCATGAAAAACCCATGGCTTAAAAGACATAATAACAACATGCAATACATAGACCCTGTCTGAATCTTAATTTGAACAAAACACTTTTAGGCATAAATAGAGATATTGGAATATAAATTGGGTATTATATAATATTATGAAATCTCTGTTAATTTTGTTAGGTGTAATAATGATATGCTTATATATTTTTTAATAAGTCCTATGAATATGAAGAGGCAAGATGAGAAATCTACTTTAAAATAACTTGATCAGAAGAGTATGTGAAGCAAATACTAGAAAAGGCAATGCCATTTTTAAAGATGTATTCAAATTAAGCTATTTGAGAAAAAGAGAGATTTATAAACTCCTTTGTTCACAGATGACAATATTGTTGGGAATGGGGACAGTTTAAAAGAGTTCGAAGAAAAAAGTTAGGATAGACAATTATTTGTTTTTTAAAGGAATTAACTGAAAAAGACATATTACTTTACCAAAGTCACATAAGCAGTCATTATATGAATTCTAAATAAAGTTCATTTCCCCGCCATTCCCCCTGAACTTCTTGACCTCATTCCTTCTCCCAGCCCCTGCCCGATTTCTCTTTCTTTGACTATAAAACCCCGGGAAGTAGTGTCTATAGTAAACACTTTCACTTTTTGTTTTCCCATTCTCCCTTGTACCCACCCCAACCAAGCTTCCCCATCTCACGAACCTGCTCTTGTCAAAGTCCATGACCTGTGTGTTGCTAACCAAGTGGCCAATGCTTGCTCTTCACTGTGTTCAGGCCACTAGCAGCTGGTCACTCCTTACTCCTCCATGCATGTCCCCACCTGGCTTCTTAAACCTACACTTCTGATTTTCTCCAGCTCACTGGTTATACCAACTGGTGCACAGAAATGCCCTGAGGACTGCGCTTTGTTCTGCCTACACTCAGTCTCCACGGGTTGTTGGTATCTTGTGGTCTGTTCCGATCTGCCCAGCCCACAGCATGCACGCAATGCATGTTTGCTGCAGTGCGCTAAAATGAGTTCAGAAAGCAGGTTCTGTCGGTGAGTTTCTCTACAAAGGAAGCCTTTGAAAATGATTTTAAAAAAAACAAAGGCAGTTCAGAAATAGGGTGGCTGAAATAAAACATCATACTCACTTCACTACTTACCCTCTCGTCTACTCTCCATGGAGGGGACACAGCATCACAGGGCACACTGACTCTCAGAGCACATCAGAATTTTTAAAACTGCTTATTAAAATGTAGGTTCCTGAATCTGTCTGAAACATTCTCATTCAAGTAATCTGATGGGTGGAGGTGGGGGACTGTGAGGGGGAATGGAAATCTGCATTTCACAACCACCTCCAGGTAATTAATTCAGAAGCAAGGGGTCAAGTTTATACACCACACTCTGAGAAACAGGTAGCAGAGGACAGTGCTACTCAAAAAGAGAGCTGTGAAGCGTTGGCCCGAGGAAGCTTTGCACGTATAGGGTGAGAAAGGGGCAGAAATTGATTACACGTTTAAGAGTAATTTATAAAGTGTGGCTCAGATTGTGAATGCCCTTCTTTTCATTTCATTCTCCTAGAATCCATCTTTATTGTATTTTAAAAAAACTATCGAGGCATGACAAATTGGGGAAAAACCCAGTTCTTTGCCACCAGTAGTTTGAGAAGCTTTGGTTTCGGAGAAAGAGCTCACTCAGCTGTCATGTCAAAAACCTACATTCTCATCCCGGCTTTTGTACCTGTCAAGTTAACATGGGCTTAGGCCAGTTCATCAACTTCTGTGAGCCTTGTGTCTTCAGTGGAAAGTGTGGATAATAATGCCAAAAAGTTTGCTTCTGCAGGGTTGTCGTGACAACTTAATGACAGATGTTATAAGTTTGTTTGGGCTCATAATTATTGAGCTTGTACTATGTGCTACAGACTTCACAGTAAAGTGCCTGTAATTCGGAGCTGAGTGCTGTCATGACCACAGGCCTCACAGAGTCAATGCCCCGGCTCCTCTGAACTCTATCAAGTGGGAGCTGGCATGGGTCAAAATATTAATAGTTTTATAGACATGTTTGACAGTTACTATTTTGCTCAGAGGTGCAGCAAAGATCAGAAATGTGATAAGCATCAAGAAACTTAACCGCTAGTGAATCTGAGAAGGGAGGGAGTGGAAGCCATGAGAGAGATTCAGCATCTAAGAAGCTGCAACTGTTTCCAAGTGTTTACCTGACTGCAATGGTGGGTGACAGTGGGGACTACAGACCAAAGCCCTGAAGATAAGTGAGCTTTCATTCCTGCCTGACCCAATTATGTGAGACGCAGGCTCTTACCAGATACTAAATCCTTTCCCAGCCAGGCAGGCACTGATGGAGAAGATAATGAGGTCCTCAGAAACGCCCGAGTGCATTTCCCCAGAAGTTGTCTAAGAGCCTGGGGGACAGAACTTTGCGGGGGGCTGAGTCAGCACCATGTACGGGGTAGTGGTCCCTGACCAGAACCAGCCTGGTGGAACAGATAAGGAGAACTCTGAACTCAGAACTAACAGAGCCACAGCAAAGGGAAATCAGGGCCATTTGCTACCATTGTCAACTTTGACGCCTTCAGACAGACATTTATAGAAAACTCTGCCTTCCTATCTGACAAATGCCTGGTGACAAGTAGGCTCCTTACATCCCAGGATCCCCCTCATACATAATGTCCACTCTCCACCACAGCCCTGGCCCCGGCAGGCTCTGCCCCCAGCCTCACCACAGCAAAGACCAAAGCAAAGGGAAGGGAGCACATTGGCTACAGAGAGGCTGGAATTAACACAGCATTCTCCCAAGCAGCACGCCCACCCCTCCTTCCTGCAACCTCTCCCCAGGCTACAGCACACACTACCCCTGGAAGAGAGAAAAGAAAACCAGGTGCTGCCTCCTCCAGAAGAGGAACCCTGTCCCTTGCTACTAATCTTTACTCGCAGCCACCACTGTACTCCTGGGGTAATTTAAAACAAATGCCAGACTTTTATTATCAGTTCCCTCATACAGCTCACCCCAGCCAAGGTTCCATCAAAAAATAAAACCCTAGGCTTTTTCACCAAGGCTGCTGGCTGGCCTGGCAGCCAGTGTGTCCTGGTCTGACCAGAGACCTCCACTGTCACCTACCATAACTTGGGTCCAAATTGGACCACAACTCTCAGGAGATGTGGGTCCTCAGTGGGACTTCAGGCTGCAGGCAGCTTGGCGGCAGCAGCGGGAGAACAGAACCTCTGGATGGAGCTTTGCTGGGAAGTTTTGCTAATTTGTGGCAGCTGGACAATGTTCCTCATTAACATCTGTCAGCGTGATCGCCACATAATTTCACTGTGTTCTTGAGCCTAGTGGGCCTCTAGGCGAGATGTCCCATGACTCCTCCTCCATTGGATATTCCAGAGGGCAAGTATCAGCACCTCGCCAAGGTGGGAGGAGAGGCCAGTGTATCCTCCCCTGCCGTGACTCTGACATCGGCCATTGACAGTACAGATAAGGTCCCAGTGGTGAAGGCTAAAGCTACCTACGGCATCATGAATTCTCTGATCATAAGCAGACCCAGAAGAGCGTTTAGAATTTTGAGTAACAGGCAAGGCTGAGAGATGCTGGCTACACACCCCATAAGGGCCTCACCACCAAGGAGACCAAGTGCCTTCGAGTGGCAGAAGCACTCCACAATTAAAGCCACAGAGTGGAGAGATGACAAAAGCAGACAAGCAGCCTGCGTCAGCCTAGTCCTCCCCAACCAGCACCTCTCATTCTTCACCCAAGCGTAGGCCCAGAGGCTGCTTCACTTCCGGTTCTTCCGCAGCTTTACCTGGCCCAAATCCTAGCACCATGGATTCTGGAAGTGGGAATAAGGACAAAACCCACCAGACAAATGGAGCTTCTCAGGACCACGATCCTTCCAGAAGTATGATTCAGGAAGTTTTGCCACCCAGACCTACCGAGGAACCCAGAAACCCTCTCCAATGGAACTGATCCGAGGCCACTTGATGGCTAAAGATCCAGCAACTTCAAGCCACCTAAGATGGACGTCCCAGCAATGGAAGGGATGGAACAACCCCCATGGACCCATAATCTCAAACCCTGTGACTTGGATGTGCTCATACCCACTGGCTTCTTAGAGCTCTTTCTGGTCCAGGGATTCTAGAGACCCACTTCCTTTTTACCTTGGCTCTGACATAGGAAAGGTATATTTTTAAAAATCTCTTCAACGGAGCTAAACCTGAAGATATAATTGGTTTTTGATAAACATTAGTGCAGAGTTTGCCCTTATTGTGTGGAAGAAGCTTATATTGCTTTAAAGTTAGATCAAATTTCAGCAGTGGTGTATGGGGACTTCATGATCTATTTTTGTATTATTTACCCTAGACAAGACCTTGATCATTGCTCTTGATCATGTGCTGCTCTAAAAACACAGGCTTCTTTATTTTATTTATTTATTTATTTATTGTCTTTTTGAGACAGAGTCTCAAGCTGTCACCCTGGGTAAAGTGCTGTGGCATCACAGCTCACAGCAACCTCAAACTCTTGGGCTTAAGCGATTCTCTTGCCTCAGCCTCCCAAGTAGCTAGGACTACAGGCGTCCACCACAACGCCTGCCTATTTTTGTTGTTGTTGTTGTTGCTGCAGTTGTCATTGTTGTTTTAGCTGACTTTGAACTCTGCCAGCCTCTGTGTGTGCAGCCGGTGCCCTACCCACTGAGCTACGGGCACCACCCAAAACACAGGCTTCTTGATCCTTCTTTCACCACTGTCAATGCAAGCACTGACAAATCATGGCATAGAGGTGCTCCCTGACTAGTTTAGACAAACTTTGGCCTCTGGACGGCTGGTGCTGTGTTCCAGCCTGGTCAGGTAGGTGGGCCTAACATCTGTTTGAGACCTGGATACAGTTAAAAGCCTTACTTTCCAGGCTGAAACTGGAGTCACCTTGTATTTTGGTAGACCTAATAGATACTTTGTCCTACAGCCAGT
Source organism: Nycticebus coucang (assembly GCF_027406575.1). Classification (NCBI taxonomy): domain Eukaryota; kingdom Metazoa; phylum Chordata; class Mammalia; order Primates; family Lorisidae; genus Nycticebus; species Nycticebus coucang. The sequence goes on from NC_069795.1 coordinate 86,927,839, forward strand.
TCTTCACCTGGTATGTCTTGGGCCAGTGCTAATAGAAGAATTTTTATGCCACAGAACAAATACTAGTCTTGCATACCCTTTCTTCTACTTTAATGTGAAACTAACTCCAATGTGGTTGAATACTTCCTAAGGGAGAGAATTCAAGCTACTGATTTGATAAATGGATGTTAAGGTGGTAACTACAGTTATAGTCTTGAGTTCATGTGAAAGTGACCTTATTCATCATCAGGTCAGGGCCTAAAACTTTGGTGGAGAGATGAAAGAATTCAAAATTCTCTGTATGAAAGCATTGGTCACCAAAATGGGCCTCATACCTTTATGTAGTATATACCTTACTGGGGAACGGAGATAGGGAAGCTGCCTTTTCATTTCTCCTCACTGTGTACATGTTCGTTCCCTGTCCTGAGCACTGCCTCACACTTGATCTGGGCAGTATTTTATCAGGACATAAGGAACTGACCTGCTCATAGAGATGCCCTGGAGTCTAAAATTATCAGAACAATTCATTTATTTGTGTCTGCTGTGTCTTGTTTTGACAATAAAAATCCTTGTGACTTCCTCAAAAAAAAAAACAAAAATTAAACATCCATTGCATGAAGGGAATAAACTTACCTCCCTGGCATCTAGGATGATATTAGCCATGTACCATCCTTAGAAGAACTGAGAACATAAACCCTCAGTTTTCAACAGAGCTTAATTTTCTAGAATTTGAGACAGATAGACAGATAGACACACACACACACCAGGTTCAACCAAAGAATATCTGAAAATATATTCATGATAATTAAATACGGCCATGATGCCAGTATCATCTAATATCCAATTCACTTTCAATTTTTTACCAATTCTCTCAAAAACATCTTTTATACTAAATTTTTCAAATGAAGAACCAATGTAAGCACACTTTGTTTGGATGATTCACCATCTTCAACACTCTTTGAATATATAACAGTTTCCCATTCCCTTATTAGTTTCTTTCTCATGGTATATGGTTGTTGAAGAAACCAAGTCGTGTGTCCTGTGGAAAGGCTGGTGTTCTGAGTTTGGCTGATGACTTCCTCACAGTTAGTGTAGTCCTGTTTGTGCTGCAGTTCTTGTAAACTGAGTGTTAGATTTCAAGGCTTATTGAGATACAGTGGTTTCAAGTTCAAGGGTTTTCTTGGATTTTTATAGTATAAATCTGAAAGGATCTAAATCCTGGTAATCTAAGGGAGTTGCGGTGGAGGAATAGCAGGAATGGAGCTGAGCTCTACTTTGCAGTGGTCCCAGAGCCTGTGAGAAACACAGCAATACTACTAACAGGTCACTTGCTCAGCAAATGCTCACTATCTACTGAGAGCCAGGCTGGAGACTCAGCAGTACAGAAACCTGCCAGACACCCCCATCCCCTGGCCCCTGGCACTGGCCTTCTTGGGAGGGGTAAATAAAGATTCAAACAAACTGGGCAGAGCCTGTGGCTCAGTCGGTAAGGTGCTGGCCCCATATACCAAGGGTGGTGGGTTCAAACCCGGCCCCGGCCAAACTGCAACCAAAAAATAGCCGGGCGTTGTGGCAGGCGCCTGTAGTCCCAGCTACTCGGGAGGCTGAGGCAGGAGAATCGCCTAAGCCCAGGAATTGGAGGTTGCTGTGAGCTGTGTGAGGCCACGGCACTCTACCGTGGGCCATAAAGTGAGATTCTGTCTCTACAAAAAAAAAAAGATTCAAACAAACTAACACTGTGTGTGGTGCCTTGCAAGGACATAAATACTATGCAGAAAGAGAAATAGTGACAGCTTGGGGGAAACGGGGTGGAGGAGATTTAAGGTGGATGACCAGATAAAGGCTTAGAGATGAAGACTTCCTGGAGTCCTGGACTGAAGCTGTGGTTCTGCTACTCCCTCTGTATCTCTGGGCCATTACTGGGTGGCAGACTCCCTGGGTTGGGGAAGAGTCCGTGTTAATTGGGGACTAAAGAGCAGTACATTGACTCATCGACTACATGTGCCCTAGGCTGAACTGGCATTGTGCCATCCTCCAGGCAAGACCTGGCTACCCTCACATTCTGCCCAAGGCCACCTCCTTTGAGCTTTCACAATCTTTATGGCCTCTATTGATGATTATTGCTCCAGAGCAATTGAATCAGAATCTACAAAGGATAATATTGGGCATTTATATTTCAAAGATGCTTTTTAGGTGATATTAATTCCCAGGCAAGATAGAGCAACAATGTTCTAAGTGGTCTAAGTGGTTCCTCTCCCCTACACCTCTCACCTGTGTGACTATGGGACTAGCTGTGGAAGGCAGAGGAGGGGGACACAGAGTGCTTTGCAGCTCTGAGGATGAACTTGGACAAACTTTTCTACTCCACATCTCCATCCCCTTTCTCTTTGCATGATGCCACATTTGGCCATGGGCTGGTCCTTGGAAAAAGTATCAATTTGTCAAAATGAGAGAAATAAACAGTTATCGCTTTGGTGACTTTAAAGGAAGGTGGCTGCACTTTAGTGATTCTGGCATTTAGGAAAGGTCAAGGAACACGGGCCCTGACTGTCTCCTGCCCAGACTGGTTACATGCCCCAGCACGATCCCCAGCCCTCGGGTTTCTGGAGGAAATTGCATTGTTCCTACCATGGCCCTCTGAGGCTACCACTATGGTGTCCTTTCCATATTGCAGCTAAAAAAGATGAATCTCCAAGAGGCTAAAGGACTTCTTCTAGTAAATGGCAGAGCCAAGACTTGAATCCAAACTGAACCCCAGCATGCACTCTTAATTCCTGCTGTAACACAATCTTCTTGTTTGACTCAGTGACTCTCTCAGCCACAACCATGAGCCCCTGACCCCAGAAACAAAGGACTACAGCTGATGAAGAAGTTCCCGAGGCAGAAGCACACAGTGTACTGCCAGACACTTGGCATCTTATACCACAGAATCCTCCAACAGCTCTGGGTCACTGTTGATAGTACAGTTGATGCCTGGCATTTACAGAGTTAACGTTTGGCATTTTGACTATTTGAGAACAACCCCAAAGATCCTAGGCATGAAACAGAAGTAATGATGAAGTTTGTGCAACAGAAAGCTGATAGGAGCCAGTCCCTTAGTATATAAGAGAGGTCACACCAGGCTGGGACCCAGGGTGCAGGGGATTAAGTGCGCCCCCACCATGTATCAGAAAATGATAGAAATAACCATTTGCTTGTGAATCATGGTTCCCAAAGAAATCAAACTGCTAGCCCATGTTAAGGAAATTCTAGACTCAATAATGAATTTCTTTTAATAGATGTAGAAATTTTGTATCCCTATATTTACAAAATCAATGGGATGATTTAAACTTTTAGTTTTACTTGGTTGCATATGAGTGTCAGGAGAAATTATGTTCTCTGGTAGTGTATCTGATTTCCTCATCTGTCAAATGAGAACACAACGCCTCACCTTAGGCTATTATTTGCAAAAAAACAAGATCAAGTAACAATGAAAAGGATGTTGATTCAAGAATTCTCAAAGATCTCAAAAGAAATCTCTCATGAACGTCAACATTCTGATATGTGTTTTCAACATCTTAAGAAATGGAGGTTGGGAGAGGCCGGATGACTTGCCCATGAATGTCTGGCCATAAAGCCAGTGAGCTTCCATTGCCACAACCCAAGGACAAGTCATCAGAATACTTCTAATCATGGAATGTGACTTATGAGAATGGCAGAAAGAGGACACCCACAGAAGAGAGAGATGCCCCTGGACTGTTCACTCTCTCTCCCTCAACCCTGGCTCCCCCAACTACCCTCTCTCCCCCAACCCTGGGAATGGCAGAGCTGGGAGCTTATCTATTTTGACCACATCTGCCCAGATCAATCAAATCAATAAAGGGTCAATAAACTGTGAGCTCACAACAGTAAGTCTAGAGAAAACTGTTATTCCTCCTGCCCTCAAGAGGCTATCAGTCTTAAATACCATGAGAAATCAGACAAGTACATCATCCATGAATTACTTTGTCTATTTGAGCCATCCAGTTATCTATATGTTCCCAGAGCCCAGGTCATTGCCTGTGTTCTGCTTCATTCACCAACGGAGTGAATGTTTTCTCCTTGCAAAGAAGGTGCCCAAAATCTTAGCCGAAGAGGAGAGGCCCACTTGAGCTAAGATTTGATCTAGCCTGAGATCAGGCTAGATGGGTGGGTGAGAGTTCAGTACCCCCAGGAAAGGCCTGGAGGTGAGAGGGAAGAGGCATGGAGGAGGGCCAGGGCAGGGTCAGCCACAGCAGGTGCACAGAGCTGAGCTGCATGAGCTGAGGCTGAAGAGGGAGACTTGGCCTTGCTGTGTGGCATTGTGAGTACCAGGTGGAGGAGGCTAGCATCCATAAGGTATGTAGTGGAGCAGATAAAAAGCTCCAGGGCAGGGGAGGCAAGTGAGGTAGGTGCCAGTGGGGGAGGAGTGCTGTGTGGGTTCCACAGCAGCAGGGGGGGCCGGCTGCAGCCCAGCTCCCATAGCATCCCTTCTCCACTCCCTCAAAACAAGTGATCTGCAAGTGAACAAGCACCATTGCTTTTTGGACACATTCTACTTGCTGGGCACTCTCCCAAGCACCTGTTTAATCTTCACAACCACCCCACAAGGCAGGTAATGATGAACTTGTAAGTGAAGAAACAGAGGCTCCAAGAGATCATGCAATTGGCCCAAAATCCAATCCACTCTTAAGAGGCAGAGCCAGGATGTCAACTCAGATATGACTCAGGGACCACAGGCCAAGAAAACCCCTGCTGTGCTGAAAAGATGAGACTCAAGACTGAGAAGGGAAGAGAACCTCCAACAAGGGCAATTTGGAAGAGTGGGCCTAAGTTTCATTCGGACCAAGGTTTGGAGTCAGACAAATCCAGATTTGAATCCCAGGTCCATTATCCAATCATTGTGCCACTTTAGGCAAATGACATGAACACTTGGTGTCTCGGTTTCCTCATCTGTGAAATGTGTGCAAAACCACCTACCTCGCAGGGCTGCTGTGAGGGTTAGAGGTAAGGGCTGTGCAGTGCCTGGCAGGTGTTTTGTGACAGTAGCCAGTAAGCCTGGCCCTGGCAGGAAGCAAGGGACAGGGGACAGGAGGCCGGGCCTGGTTTGGCTGCTTTTGGGTGGAGGATGTCCTCAGTTCTTACAGGATGCGATGAAATATCTAGGAGTATCAAGAGTCAATATTTGTCTTTAGCAAAACATGGGACCTCAATCTTCATCTCAAAATAACTAATATTTGGGCGGCGCCTGTGGCTCAGTCGGTAAGGCGCTGGCCCCATATACCAAGGGTGGCGGGTTCAAACTCGGCCCCGGCCAAACTGCAACCAAAAAATAGCCGGGCGTTGTGGCGGGTGCCTATAGTCCCAGCTGCTCGGGAGGCTGAGGCAAGAGAATCGCTTAAGCCCAGGAGTTGGAGGTTGCTGTGAGCCGTGTGATGCCACGGCACTCTACCGAGGGCCATAAAGTGAGACTCTGTCTCTACAAAAAAAAATAAATAAATAACTAATATTTGACATTTAGCATTCATTATTCCGAACACTGCTCCACCGCAAAGCGAACAGGAACGTGCAACTCACAAGGTAGCCAGAGGCAAGGGGGTGTCACTGGACAGACCAAACGAAGAGAAAAGGCCAAGGCACAGCTGTGAGGTCCCCTAGTTAGCTCTCTAACAAATCACTGTGCATCCTCCGAAAAGTCACCATCCTGAGAATCTGCTTTCTCAGAGAAAAAGTGCCTTAAAAATCCCTACCTCCCAGAGTCTGGGAAAGGGCAAGAGAAATGAGAGATGAGAGGGGCTTTTACACAGTGCAAGTGAAATGTCTGTTCTTCTAAACTTCTCCAGGACAGTGCTGCTATGTCATCCCTTCCACAAAACCACGGTGAATAAAGCTTGCAGATAAAGTGCTCTCCCATTCTAATGAGACGCAAGAAATACTCACTGTTTGAGAAATACTTAATCTAATAAGGTTTTCCTCAATTATGACTTGAAATAAGTTATAACTGGTAAAAATAAAATCATTTCTGTGTGTTCAAGTAGAGGAAGACACACCACGAAACTCTCTCAGAGCTCACACACCTCTTGGCCCCCTGTGCAGATGGCCCGTGGCAAATTCCTGCTCCCATTTACAAAGAGAAGGGGACTTCCTGCCTGAGAAAGGAAAGTTTAGTAGACGTAACTCCTTACAAAAAAAGCCTGCTGCCTCTTTTCCCTGGATTTTTCCTCAATTTAGAAAGTAGGCCACACTCCCCCCACCTCCCAGCCCGTGCTTAAACCTGTCACACTGGAATGTGCAGGGGAGTAACAGGAAATCAGTGAGCTGGTTCCAGAGAGAAGCCCAGCGCAGGCTGGCTGCACTGAGGCAGGGCACCCAGTCTGCATTTCAGGAGAAATGCTTCTGTGCCAGTCAATAGCACCCATGCTCAGAGCAGAGGATGCTATCAGGTTTCCTGGCCTCACCCACAAGCCCCAGCCCAGATGGCCTACTTGTGTTGGTATCCGAATAACCTAAAGGTTACACAAAATGCAATAAATAGAGAAAAAGTATTTTTGGTTGTCTCCTGGTCTGCAAGCATTGAGAGCCACGCCCCCCATTTCAGTTTCTCACCCTTCTGAAAGGAGCATATAGCAAGCGCATGTCCAACCCAGGAGCTCTAAGCCTGGGAATAGAGTGAGGGGAGCAGAAGACAAGGGGCTTGGGAAAGGCAGTGATGTGAAGCAGAGATCCCAGCTTGGCTAGGCTGCCCTGAAAAGATCATGTTCCAGGTCTGACTCCTGTACTAGAGAGTAAGGTGAGATAGTGTCAAAGCCACCTGAAATTTAACCTGCTCATCTGAGCCAAGTCCTGCAAGGTGTATTTCCACTGAATCAAGTAAATACCATTAGCAATCAGAATCTGTTCCCCTGCAGTCACCAAATTGCCCAAGACAGATTTCCTGGCCTGTGATAGCTGCTTCCACGCCCAGCAGAGAATGATAGACTGAGGAGCAGGACAGGAGGGCAGAGTGAGAGGGGCACAGGCAGTGACCCCCACACAAACAGCAAGGCTGCAGGAGGCCTTCCCTGTGGGGTGGGGCGCGGCTCTGAGCTCCTTGCCACCTCTGCGCAGGATAGCAAGAGGTCATTTCACATCCTGAGCCTCTGTTCCCCAAGACAACAGAAGCCACCATTTTCAGATTGAGCCTTGTGCACAGAGGTTTTTCTTTATAAATCTCTATTACCTCACAGCTCATGGACAGCAATATAACTATTGTTTTTCCTCAATTCAGAAAATTGTGCGTCAGAAAGATCAAGGTTGCACAGAATCAATAGCTGAGTAAGTGGCAGAGCCAGAATTTGTCTGTGTCTGTCTGTCATCTTTAAAGAGAAGAACGAGAAGAGACTAAAATCCCCTTTCTTCCACCCTTCTCCCTGCTTCCTCCCTAAAAGGGTGGGAATCAATACAGTGACAGACTAGGAGTTCAGTGTCACTGGGAATTAAATAAATGCATGTTAAATAATAAGATATGCTTTCCCCCACCGAATTAATAGACTAAAAATACACTGTTGGTGGAACTGCAAACTAATACGGCCTCTTTGGAAAAAAAGTATGGAGAATCTTCAAAGAGCTCAAAATAGACCTTCCATTTGATCCTGCAATCCCATTACTAGGCATCTATCCAGAAGAAAAAATATCATTTTATCATAAGGACATTTGCACTAGATTGTTCAATTTACAATCACCAAGATGTGGAAACAACCTAAATGCCCATCAATCCAGGAATGGATTAACAAGCTGTGGTATATGCATACCATGGAATACTATTCAGCCATCAGAAAAGATGGTGACTTTACATCCTTTGTGTTAACCTGGATGGAGATGAAACACATTCTTCTTAGTAAACTAGCACAAGAATGGAAAAGCAAATATCCAATGTACTCAATACTAATATGAAGCTAGTAGACAGATGATCTAATTCACACCCACAGAAAAGAAAAACTCAATTCAATTCACGATGGGGGGAGAGGGAGAGAAGGGAGAGAGGGAAACAGGGGGAGACGGGTGTGCTCCCACTTAATGCACATGTAAAGGTATACAGCACGCCTTCCGGGTGCAGGACACAAGTACAACAGGGACTCTTCCTAACATATGCAAACATTGCAACCTAATTGTTTGTACCCTCACATTTATCTCAAATAAATAAGTGCTGACAAGGGCACTTTCATATACCTCATGGAAAAATAACACGAAACGTCTCTTTTGAAGAGCAATTTGACAAAACGTATCAAAATGTTAAAAGATGCCCATTGTCTTCTAACACAGTAATCCCATCTTCAAAAAGGATATAATCAGAGAAGCTGTCAAAGACTTTACTTTTATCTCAGTTTCCTCATAACCTGAAATAATCTTGATTCTCAACAAAAGAGGAATACTTTAAACATTATGGAATGTCCATATGAGATATGATTAAACAATGAAAAATCACATTTATGAAAATTTCTTAAAGTTTTTTAATGAAAAAATGCACACACAAAAAACTATAGAAAACCATCTAATGAACCACAAAGTACCCATTACCCAACATCAGTGATTATCAATTTGCAGCTAATGTTGTTTTACTGCTACCTGAGTATTTTAAGTAAATCCCACACATCATGTCATTGAAACTATAAATATGTCAATATGTAGCTTTTTAAAAATATAATCATAGCACAACTATCAACCTAAAATTTTTAAAAATTTAAGATCTTTTTAAAAAGTAGGAAAATGTTCACAATATAATGTGAATTGATAAAGAATATTATAAAACCATATACTGTATAAATCTTAGTTGAAAAAAGAAAGGAAGAAAGAGGGAGAGTGAAAAAGAAAGAATGAATGAAATCAAAAAAAAAAGAGAGAGAGACGCTATTCATAGAAAAAAAAATGACTTAAAGGAAATATACCCAAAATACAACCAGTAGTGTGTTGTTACCCCTGTGTTATGAGATTAGAGGTGATTTTTCATTACTTTTGTGTTCGTGCGTACGTATTTACCAAAGGAAATATGTTAGAAATGTATCCTGCTCTTTTGTTGCTGAAGTTCAAACTTTTCCTCTGTTATAGCTTCTTTTCAGGCTGAAAAACCTCCTTTCACATTTCCTTAAGGGCAGATTTGTTGGAAACACAGTTTCTTGGTTTTCCTTCACCTGAAAATACCTTTATTTTGCCTTCACTCCTAAAGAGTATTTTTTCTAGATATAAAATTCTGTGTTGACAGTTGAGTATTTTATTTTGTTTTGTTTCTAGCATCTTGAATCTGTTGTTGGTCTTTAGCCTTCAAAGTTTTGGATGAGGAATCTGCAGTCATTTGAACAGTTTCCCCATAAGTGTATAGTACACATATAATGTGTCATTTTCCCTAGGATACTCTAGATTTTTTTTATTCTTGATTTTTCAGAAGTGTGATTATGAAGTAGCTGAGTAGTTCTCATCAAGTTTATCCTGCTTGAGATCATGAAGATTTTTCAATTTGTAAATTTTTGTACTTTTCTAAATTGGGAACATTCCAACCATTCCTTCTCCAAATACTTTTTCTTCATCGGTATCTTTCTTTACACTCTCTAGGATAGCACTCCAATAACATAAATTTTCAATTTTTTGATATTGTCCCACAGTACCCTGTGATACTGTTCATTCTTCTCCAATATTTTTTCTATTTCATAATGTGTATTTCATAGTATATAATTTCTATTGATCTATCTTTGACTCACTGGCTTCTTTCTCTGCCATCTTTTATTCTGCCACTGAGCCATATGATTTTTTTAGTTCTAAAATTTCTAGCTGATTATTTTTCATTTTCTATTTCTCTGCTGAGAACTTCTATCTCTCCATTCACTTCAATAATGAAGAATGATTGGAATCACTACTTTAAATCTTCATGTGATAATTTCAGTCATCTCAGGGTTAGCACCTGTTGAATATCTTTTCCCTTTAGTACTATTTGTATCTTCCTGGTTGTTTTTATGTTGTACAAATTTAAATTGTATCCTGGACTTTTCCATATTATTTTATGAGACTTTGATAAAATCCTTGGAAAATGTTGATTTTTTGTTCATAGTTTTACCAGGCAATTATCCCACTTAGGTTCAGACTAAACATTCTAACTCACGATTTATGAGCATTAGCTCTGGTATCAGATCAGTTTTCGAAGGATTTTCTATGCCATTTGAGTCTGTCCCTTGAGTTCCATTAATGGTTTGTCTGAGATTTGGGAGGTGGTCAACATTATAGTTACATTCTCAAAACTTCTGCACATTTTGCAGTGTGTTCAGACTTAGGTCACTGCATACACAGAATTATCGGGTCCCCTTTTCTAGCTCTCTACCCTAACAGATTTCTTCATATTCTCTGGCTCTCAGTGGCTTTTTGTTTTCCCTATTTCCTCTGGCTGGAAAAATAAGGTTATCTCAGAGTCTTAGCTTCCCACACTATCATGCAATGCCATGCAACAAAAGTCATTATGGCTCATTGTTCAAGTACTTACTCAAGTACCCAATCTGTCTATCAGAGTTCTCGTGTGTTTGCTTTTTGCTTATATCTAGTTTTTAGTTGTAAACACTCATTGAGAGAGACTGTAGTTGGATTACTTCATCTTGGCAGGTATGACCAACACTTCCTTCTCAGCAATTTCTATTTTTCAAAATGTCATTCATGTCTCAAAGTTCAACTTCCTTCCAAGAAGTCATCCATTTTCTGCCAGCTAGAAAATTTTCCTCATCCCCCGATTAAGGAGGATTTAGATTTGGGAATACAGAGAATCAACTTAAAGGCAAATCTTTTCATGACTGTCTTTGTTCAAACATCTGAGCTCAAAGGCATAACCAGAATGAAATCAAAGTTGATCAAGAAGCATAATGGAGAATGGACTTTAAAGCCATACTGCTGATCACTTTGTTCTTGTCAAGGGAACAATACAACAAGAGGATATTTCAATTCTAAATATTTATGCACCCAACTTAAATGCTCCCAGATTTATGAAACAGATCTTAATTGGTCTAAACAATATGATATCTTACAACACCATAATAGCTAGAGATTTTAACACCCCTCTGGCAGAACTGGACAGATCCTCTAAATAAAAATTAAACAAAGATACAAGGAACTTAAATGTGACCCTAGATCAAATGAGCTTAATAGACATACACAGAAACACCATCCCAAACTAAGGAATATATATTTTTCTCATCAGACCATGGAACATACTCCAAAATAGAGCATATCCTAGGATACAAATCAAACCTCAACAAAATTAAAATAATCAAAAGCATACCTTGTATCTTCTCAAACACAAGGCAATAAGGTAGAACTCAACTCAACAAAAACTGTCATTCCCACACAAAGGCATAGAAATTAAACAACCTTATGCTGAATGACCGTTGAGTCAAGGAAGAAATAAAGAAGGAAATTTTTTAATTCTTCAAACATAACAACAATGAAGCTACAAGTTACAAAAACCTGTGGGATACTGCAAAAGTAGTCCTAAGAAGGAAATTTATCACTTTGGATGCCTATATCTGAAAAACAGAAAAAGAGCACATCAACAACCTAATGAATCATCTTAAGGAAATGGAAAAGAAAGAGCAATCAAATCTCAAACCGAGCAGAAGAAAAGAAATAACCAAAATTATATCAGAAATAAATGAAGTTGAAAACAAAAGAATCATATGGAAAATTAATAAAACAAAAAGTTGGTTCTTCAAAAAAAAATAAGTAAAATTGATAAAACTTTGGCCAGATTAACTAGAAACAGAAAAGCAAAATCTCTAATAACTGCAATCAGAAATGAAAAGGAGGAAATAACAACAGATATTACAGAGATAGAAGAGATTATCTCTGACTACTGCAAGAAACTCTAAGCCCAGAAATTTGACAATCTGGAGGAAATGAATCAATACCTGGAATCACACCATCTCCCTAGACTTAACCAAAAAGAAATAGATTCTTTGAACTGACTAATTTCAAGCACTGAGATTGAAGAAACAATAAAAAAACTCCCACCAAAAAAATGCCCTGGTCCAGATGGCTTCACACCAGAATTCAATCAAACCCTTAAAGAAGAGCTTAAGCCCATACTACAGAAATTATTCCAAAAAGCTGAGAAGAAAGGAATCTTCTCCAACACACTCTACTAAGCAAATATCACCTGATACTAAAACCAGGAAAAGACCCAACTAAAAATGAGAACTTCAGACCAATTTCACTAATGAACATCTATGCAAAAATTCTCAATAAAATCCTAGCCAATAGATTACAGCTACACATTAAAAAAATTATATATCATGATCAAGTAGATTTCATCCCAGGGATGCAAGGGTGGTTTAACATATGCAAATCCATAAACGTAATTCACCATATCAATAGTAGAAAAACCAAAGACCATATGATCCTCTCAATAGACCAATAGACACAGAAAAAGCATTCTATAAAATTCAGCATCCTTTTCTAACAAGAACACTTAAGAATATAGGCATAAGTGGTAAATTTCTTAAACTGATCAAAGCCATCTATGACAAACCCACAGCCAATCTCATACTGAATGGAGTAAAATTGAAAGCATTTCCACTTGGAATTGGAATCAGACAAGGATGTCCTCTATCACCACTACTATTCAATACAGTAATTCCAGCCAATGCAATCAGGGAAGAGAAAGAAACAAAGGTCATCCAAATGGGCAGAGGCGGTCAAACTCTTGCTATATGCTGATGGTATAATCTTATACTTAGAGAACCCCAAAGACTCAACCACAAGACTCTTGGAAGTGATCAAGAAATATGGTAATGTCTCAGGATATAAAATCAATGTCTATAAATCAATAGCCTTTGTATATACCAACAACAGCCAAGTTAAGAAGCTAATCAAAGATGTAATGCCCTTCACAGTAGCTTCAAAGAAAATGAAATACCTAAGAATATACCTAACAAAAAAGATGAAGGACCTCTACAAAGAGAATTATGAAACCTCAAGGAAAGAAATAACAAAAGACATAAACAAATGGAAGAATATACCATGCTCTTGTCCAGGAAGAATCATCTAAGCCCTTCTAAGACATTGTTAGAATGTCTATACTTCCCAAAGAAATCTACAGATCAATGCAATCCCCACTAAAATGTCAACATCATACTGGAAAAAATAGTTCTTCATTTTGTACAGAACCAGAAAAAAAAACAGTATAGCCAAGGCAATTTTTAGTAATAAAAACAAAGCCGAAGGCATCATTCTACCAAACTTTAGGCTATATTACAAATCCACAGTGAACAACAGCATGGTATTGGCACAAAAATAGAGACATAGACATTTGAAACTGAATATAAAACCAAGAGATGAAACCAGTCTCTTATTGCCATCTGATCTTTGACAAATCAAACAAAAGCCTGCCTATTCATAAATAGTGCTGGGAGAACTGGATAACCACATGTAAAAGACTGAAACGAGACCCACACCTTTCATCACTTACAAAAATTGATTCAAGATGGATAAAAGATTTAAATGTAAGACATGAAATGATAAAAATCCTAGAAGAAAGTGTGGGAAAAACTTTTGAAGATGTCGACATGGGGAAAGATTTTATGAAGAAGACTTCAGTGGCAATCATAACAACAAAAATAAACAAAGGGACTTAATTAAACTGAAAATCTTCTGCACAGCTAAGGACACAACAATTAAAGCAAACAGACAGCCTTCAAAATGGGAAAAAAGTATTTGCATGTTATGAATCTGACAAAAGCTTGATGTCTAGTATCTATAGAGAACCCAAATTAATCAACAAAAAAAGAGCAAACAATCCCAACTATGTCACTGGGCAAGAGACATGAACTGAACCTTCTCTAAGGAAAACAGACAAATGGCTTATAAACATATGAAAAAATGCCCATTGTCCCTAATCATCAGAGAAATGCAAATCAAAACCACCCTGAGATATCACCGACTCCAGTAAGATTAGCCCACATCACAAATTCCCAAAGTTGCAGATGCTGCATGGATGTGGAGAGAGGGGAACACTTTTCCACTGCTGGTAGGACTGCAAACTAATACAACCTCTTTGGAAAGAAGTATGGAGACTCCTCAAAGAACTCAGATTAGACCTACCATTTTTGACCGCCTAATCCCACTACTAGGCATCTACTCAGAAGAAAAAAAATCGTTTTATCATGAGGATATGTGCACTAGATTATTCATCACAGCTCAATTTATAGTCACCAAGATGTGGAAACAGACTAAATGCCCATCAACCCAGAAATAGATTAAGAAACTGTGGTATATGTATACCATAGAATACTATTCAGCTATGAAAAGATGGTGACTTTACATCTTTTTTATTAACCTGGATGGAGTTGAAACACATCCTTCTTAGTAAAGTATCACAAGAATGGAAAAGCAGGCTTGTAGCACAGTGGTTACAGTGCCGGCCACATACACCCAGGCTGGCGGGTTCAAACCCAGCCCAGGCCAGCTAAACAACAATGACAACTACAGCCAAAAAATAGCCAGGCATTGTGGCAGGTGCCTGTAGTCCCAGCTGCTTGGTAGGCTGAGGCAGGAGAATCACTTAAGCCCAAGAATTTGAGGTTGCTGTGAGCTGTGACACCACAGCACTCTACCACAACTGTGACGAAGTGAGACTCAGTCTCAACAAAGAAAGAAAGAAAGAAAGAAAGAAAGAAAGAAAGAAAGAAAGAAAGAAAGAAAGAAAGAAAGAAAGAAAGAAAGAAAGAAAGAAAGAAAGAAAGAAAGAAAGAAAGAAAGAAAGAAAGAAAGAAAGAGAGAAAATATCGAATGTACTCAATACTAATATGAAGCCAGTAGGCAATCTAATTCATACCCACAGAAGAGAAAAACTCCATTCAAGTTAGGGGGAGAGGGAATGAAAGAGGGAGGGGGGATTTGGAGTGCTCCCACTTAATGGGCACAATGTAGGAGTGTATGGCACAGCTTTTAGGTGCAAGACACAACTACAGGAAGGACTCTAGCTAACAAATTCAAATATTGTGACCTGATTATTTGTACCTTCACAATAACCTGAAAGAAAAAAGCCATACTGCCAAAATGCCTGTTTTGCTAATGGCTAGATTGTGACCTTATGAGTCACTTTCTTCCAGGTACTGCAGTTTCCTCATCTATGAAATGGAAGGAATAATAATAATACCACACGGAATTGTTATGAAGATTAAACGAGTTAACATTGTTAAGCAACAAGGGAAAGGCCACATTGTCAGGCCAGTCTCTCACAGATCACCGTAACTTTATTCTGCAGATGAGGGAACTCTTTGGAGGGAAAAGTGGAATATGCAACAGAGAATTGGCTCTATTTCTCCACTTCCTATGCCCTGAAAGTGACTGTAATTCTAGTTTAGATAAACACTTGAGAAAGCGTCAGTGTGGATCTTCTGAGAAGCCATGTGACAGAATGGAAGGAACAGTGTCTGAGGTGGGTTAGAAGACCTGGCTTCCAGATTGGTTCTCCATTGAGTCTGGGTTTTCTGCTTTTAATCATGATGACATGGGTAGACTGGTCTACCTCCACAGAGCGACCTTTGTGAAAGGCAAACGGAACTGGGTCGTGTCTCAGTTTATCCTCCTCTGGCTCTCTCACACACAGAACAAAATCTAAATTCCTTAGGCTGCCCCATTTTGGATTTTGCTGCTGCCACCGCTTTCTGTAACCTCATCTCCTGCTGCTTCCCTGCAGCCCTCAGATTCCAGCCACACTGAGCAAAGGTTGGCCCATCCTGCCTCGCCATTTCCTACTTATACCACGTCCCTTGTCCCTGAGCTCAAATCTCTGTCCTACTATCAAAGATGCATATAGCTCCTCTTCTAAGCAAACCACTCAAGAACTTCTGGGAGGCTTTTCCCAGACTCTCCTGGGCCCTGTGGTGGGTTCCTCTCTCCTGTGTGCTCCCACACCCATCTATTCATACCCTGATAGCACTTTCAAGTGGATAGTAATCATTTATTTTACGGGTCTCTCCTCTCCCTCACCACACCAGTGTTTTTCAAAACATGTTATTACTTACGTTAGTGGGTCTCAAAAAAAATTGAGGGCACAATGACTGGCTTTTAAAAAATAGAATAAACTAGATTTTAAGGTAGCAGAATTCATCACTTGTAATAAGGGCAAGTAGTATTTCATCAAATTTTTGTCTCAAATAGGTAATTAGAAAGATATGTAAGAAAGGTAGAAATGGATGACAGATAATGAACCCTACAGACCCGTGACCATGACTCAGTAACTATCAACTCTTGGTCAATCTTATTTTATTTATACTCCTATCTACTCTTGTAGCCCTAGATTGTTCTGAAATAAATCCCAAACATCATGTCATTTCATTCATAAATATTTTAGTATGTACTTCTTAAAAAACAAAGACTAAAAACATAGTAACAACAATATCATAAAACATATTTTCGATTGTTGGTGGTAATCAAAACAATCGGTAAGACTTATGGGCTCCCAGGGAGAGACGTCACGTCATTCACCTCTGCATTCTCAGGGGCTGGCACTCATTCAATAAGCGCTGAGTAATGAAAAGAAGAAGAGGAGGGAGGAGAAAGAATAGAAGTGGAAAGGTTGTAAAAGGAAGAGTACGGAAAGATGGTTTATTCCTTTTTAGCTTTGAATCACTTTGGAAGTACATCACAGCTCACAGCAACATCAAAAGAGAAACAAAATACTCATTAATTGAGGTTCCTCATCCTTAATTAATTCCCAAATAATTAAGGTTTCTGTGTCTTTGTTTTCCCTCTGGGATGTCACATATGACCGTGCCAAGCTGCTCACTGCATAACAGCATGTGGCCCTGGCTGCAAGGTCACATTTTCCTAATAGACACAACAAAAGTGCTACGTGGGCTGACAGTGACCCCATTTACCTCCCACTCTAGCATCCTACAATAGTTACCTGGGTCTACCCTTCTCTCTCTTTCGCAGGCCTATGGAGACCACAGGTAGGAGATTTCTCCATAAAGCTGGGTCCTGTGAGGTGTATCCTCAGTAAAATTCATCTCTTAAAGAATGACATTGGTATTCAGAGGCAGACAACTCTTAGGAAAAGTCCTGGGTTATGAGACTGGTTCTAACACTTGCTAGTCACAAGACTTTCAGATGATATCCCTGAAGCTAAATTTCCTCATATGAAAGTAGAAATACTAATAGCTCCTCTATCTGTTTCTGAGAGTTCCTACAAGGATCAAAGGAAGAAAGTGCTTCAGCAATGATAAAGTAACATACAGATGCAAAGGATATTTTGGTAACGATTTATGATTGTATCTAGAATGGTAGCTCCTCAACTTCACTGCTATCGGATGGACTGGTAAATATCTTTCTCACCAAATTCTTCATTATGATTATTTAAAAGTGCAAGCTCACAAATAATTGGAGAACATGTACTCATATACTATTTTCTTTTTTTTTTTTTCTTTTCTTTTTTTTTTTTTCTATTGTTGGGGATTCATTGAGGGTTCAATAAGCCAGTTACACTGATTGCAATTGTTTGGTAAAGTCCCTTTTGCAATCATGTCTTGCCCCCATAAAGTGTGACACACATTAAGGCCCCACCCCCCTCCCTCCATCCCTCTTTCTGCTTCCCCCCCATAACCTTAATTGTCATTAATTGTCCTCATATCAAGATTGAGTACATAGGATTCATGCTTCTCCATTCTTGTGATGCTTTACTAAGAATAATGTCTTCCACTTCCATCCAAGTTAATACGAAGGATGTAAAGTCTCCATTTTTTTTAATGGCTGAATAGTATTCCATGGTATACATATACCACAGCTTGTTAATCCATTCCTGGGTTGGTGGGCATTTAGGCTGTTTCCACATTTTGGTGATTGTAAATTGAGCTGCAATAAACAGTCTAGTACAAGTGTCCTTATGATAAAAGGATTTTTTCCCTTCTGGGTAGATGCCCAGTAATGGGATTGCAGGATCAAATGGGAGGTCTAGCTTGAGTGCTTTGAGGTTTCTCCATACTTCCTTCCAGAAAGGTTGTACTAGTTTGCAGTCCCACCAGCAGTGTAAAAGTGTTCCCTTCTCTCCACATCCACACCAGCATCTGCAGTTTTGAGATTTTGTGATGTGGGCCATTCTCACTGGGGTTAGATGATATCTCAGGGTTGTTTTGATTTGCATTTCTCTAATATATAGAGATGATGAACATTTTTTCATGTGTTTGTTAGCCATTCGTCTGTCATCTTTAGAGAAAGTTCTATTCATGTCTCTTGCCCATTGATCTATGGGATTGTTAGCTTTTTTCATGTGGATTAATTTGAGTTCTCTATAGATCCTAGTTATCAAGCTTTTGTCTGATTGAAAATATGCAAATATCCTTTCCCATTGTGTAGGTTGTCTCTTTGCTTTGGTTATTGTCTCCTTAGCTGTACAGAAGCTTTTCAGTTTAATGAAGTCCCATTTGTTTACTTTTGTTGTTGTTGCAATTGCCATGGCAGTCTTCTTCATGAAGTCGTCCCCCAGGCCAATATCTTCCAGTGTTTTGCCTATGCTTTCTTGGAGGATTTTTATTGTTTCATGCCTTAAATTTAAGTCCTTTATCCATCTTGAATCAATTTTTGTGAGTGGGGAAAGGTGTGGGTCCAGTTTCAGTCTTTTACAGGTAGACATCCAGTTCTCCCAACACCATTTATTGAATAGGGAGTCTTTCCCCCAAGGTATGTTCTTGTTTGGTTTATCGAAGATTAGGTGGTTGTAAGATGTTAGTTTCATTTCTTGGTTTTCAATTCGATTCCAAGTGTCTATGTCTCTGTTTTTGTGCCAGTACCATGCTGTCTTCAGCACTATGGCTTTGTAGTACAGACTAAAATCTGGTATGCTGATGCCCCCAGCTTTATTTTTATTACTAAGAACTGCCTTAGCTACACGGGGTTTTTTCCGGTTCCATACAAAATGCAGAATCATTATTTCCAAATCTTGAAAGTACGATGTAGATACTTTGATAGGAATGGCATTGAATAGGTAGATTGCTTTGGGAAGTATAGACATTTTAACAATGTTGATTCTTCCCATCCATGAGCATGGTATGTTCTTCCATTTGTTAATATCCTCTGCTATTCCCTTTCTGAGGATTTCATAATTTTCTTTATAGAGGTCCTTCACCTCCTTCATTAGGTATATTCCTAGGTATTTCATTTTCTTTGAAACTATGGTGAAGGGAGTTGTGTCCTTAATTAGCTTCTCCTCTTGACTGTTATTGGTGTATACAAAGGCTACTGACTTGTGGACATTGATTTTATATCCTGAAACATTACTGTATTTTTTTATGACTTCTAGGAGTCTTGTGGTTGAGTCTTTGGGGTTCTCTAAGTATAAGATCATGTCATCAGCAAAGAGGGAGAGTTTGACCTCCTCTGCTCCCATTTGGATTCCCTTCATTTCCTTGTCTTGCCTAATTGTATTGGCTAGAACTTCCAGCACTATGTTGAATAGTAAAGGTGACAGAGGACAACCTTGTCTGGTTCCAGTTCTAAGAGGAAAAGCTTTCAGTTTTACTCCATTCAGTAAAATATTGGCTGTGGGTTTGTCATAGATAGCTTCAATCAGTTTTAGAAATGTGCCACCTATGCCCATACTCTTCAGTGTTCTAATTAGAAAAGGATGCTGGATTTTATCAAATGCTTTTTCTGCATCTATTGAGAGGATCATGTGATCTTTATTTTTGCCTCTGTTAATATGGTGGATAACGTTTATGGACTTGCGTATGTTAAAGCAGCCTTGCATTCTTGGGATGAAGCCTACTTGATCATGATGAATGACTTTTTTGATGACAAGCTTTAATCTATTGGCTAGGATTTTGTTGAGAATTTTTCCATCTATATTCATGAGTGAGATTGGTCTGAAATTCTCCTTTTTGTTTGGGTCTTTTCCTGGTTTTGGTATCAGGGTGATGTTTGCTTCATAGAATGTGTTGGGGAAGATTCCTTCTTCCTCAGTTTGTTGGAATAATTTCTGCAGGACAGGAATAAGCTCTTCCTTGAAGGTTTGATAGAATTCTGGAGTGAAGCCATCTGGACCAGGGCATTTTTTAGTTGGAAGCTTTTTTATTGTTTCTTTGATCTCAGTGCTTGAAATTGGTCTGTTCAGGAGGTCTATTTCTTCCTGGCTAAGTCTAGGGAGAGGGTGTGATTCCAAATATTGATCCATTTCCTTCACATTGTCAAATTTCTGGGCATATAGTTTCTGGTAGTATTCAGAGATGATCTCTTGTATCTCTGTGGGATCAGTTGTTATTTCCCCTTTATCATTTCTGATTGAGGTTACTAGAGATTTTACTTTTCTATTCCTCGTTAGTCTGGCCAATGGTTTATCTATTTTATTTATTTTTTCAAAAAACCAACTCCTTGTTTCATTAATTTTCTGAATGATTCTTTTGTTTTCAATTTCATTGATCTCTGATTTGATTTTGGAGATTTCTTTTCTTCTACTGAGTTTAGGCTTAGATTGTTCTTCTTTTTCCAATTCCATAAGATCTCTTGTGAGATTGTTGATGTGCTCTCTTTCTGTTTTTCGAATGTAGGCATCTAAAGCGATGAATTTTCCTCTCAAAACTGCTTTTGCAGTATCCCACAGGTTTTGGTAGCTTGTGTCTTCATTGTTGTTATGCTCAAGGAAGTTAATGATTTCCTGTTTGATTTCTTCCTGCACCCATCTGTTATTCAACAGAAGATTGTTTAATTTCCATGCCTTTGGGTGGGGTTTAGCATTTTTGTTAGAGTTGAGTTCCACCTTTAGTGCCTTATGGTCTGAAAAGATACAAGGTAAAATTTGAATTCTTTTGATTCTGTTGATATTTGTTTTGTGTCCCAGGATATGATCAATTTTGGAGAATGTTCCATGGGGTGATGAGAAGAATGTATATTCTTTATCTTTGGGGTGGAGTGTTCTATATGCATCTATCAAGCACAGTTGTTCTAGGGTCTCATTTAAATCTCTTATATCTTTGTTTAATTTCCGTTTAGAGGATCTGTCCAGCTCTGTAAGAGGAGTGTTAAAGTCCCCTGTTATGATGGTATTATCAGATATCATATTGCTCAGACTGAGTAAGGTCTGCTTCAAGAATCTGGGAGCATTTAAATTGGGTGCATAAATATTTAGAATTGAAATGTCTTCTTGTTGTAGTTTTCCCTTGACCAATATTAAGTGACCATCTTTGTCTTTTTTTAATTTAGTTGCTTTAAATCCACATGTATCTGAAAATAAGATTGCAACTCCTCTTTTCTTCTGAATTCCATTTGCCTGAAAAATTGTCTTCCAACCCTTGACTCGGAGCTTTAATTTGTCTTTTGAAGCCAGGTGTGTTTCTTGCAGACAGCAAATGGATGGCTTGTGTTTATTAATCCAGTCAGCCAATCTATGTCTCTTCAGTGGGGAATTCAAGCCATTAACATTTATTGAGATAATTGATAAGTGTGGAAGTATTCTATTCATCTTATTTGGTGAGAGTCCATTGCTTAGTTTTATCTTTTGCATCAGTGTGGAGGTTCGGTTCTGTCCTTTGATTTCTGAGTTCTTACTTTGCTGCTGATCCATTGTGGTGGTCAGTGTGCAGAACAGGTTGAAGTATTTCCTGTAGAGCTGGTCTTGTTGTGGTGAATTTCCTCAATGTTTGTATATCCGTAAATGATTTGATTTTCCGTCAATTTTGAAGCTTAGCTTAGCAGGGTACATAATTCTGGGCTGAAAATTGTTCTGTTTAAGTAGATTAAAGGTAGATGACCATTGTCTTCTTGCTTGGAAAGTTTCATTAGAGAAGTCTGCGGTCACTCTGATGGATTTGCCCCTGTAGGTCAACTGGCGCTTACTCCTGGCAGCTTGCAGTATCTTTTCTTTTGTCTTGACTTTGGACAGGTTCATCACAATGTGTCTTGGAGAAGCTCGGTTAGAGTTGAGGCGACCTGGGGTCCGATATCCCTCTGAAAGCAGTGTGTCAGAATCTTTGGTGATGTTTGGGAAATTTTCTTTTATAATATTCTCTAGTATGGCTTCCATTCCTCTGGGGCATTCTTCTTCCCCTTCTGGAATTCCTATAACTCGTATGTTGGAACGCTTCATAAAGTCCCATAATTCTGACAGTGAACGTTCTGCTTTCTCTCTCTTCTTTTCTACCTCTTTTACTGTCTGAGTTATCTCAAGAACTTTGTCTTCTACCTCTGAAATTCTTTCTTCTGCATGGTCTAACCTGTTGCTGATACTTTTCATTGCATCTTTAAGTTCCCTAATTGACTGTTTCAGATCCTTCAGGTCTGCTATATCCTTTTTATATTCTTCATATCGTTCATCTCTTATTTGATTCTGTTTTTGGATTTCCTTTTGGTTATTTTCCACTTATTAGCAATTTCCTTCATTGTTTCCATCATTTCTTTCATTGTTTTCAACATGTGTATTCTAAATTCCCTTTCTGTCATTCCTAACATTTCTTTACAGGTGGAATCATCTGCAGTAGCTACCTCATGGTCCCTTGGTGGGGTTGTTCTAGACTGGTTCTTCATGTTGCCTGGAGTTTTCTGCTGATTCTTCCTCATGAGTGATTTCTTTTATCTGTTTCCTTGCCCTAATTTTCCTTTCACTTCCTCTTGCTCTTTAAGTTCTTGTGCTTGTGGACTAAGGGTTACAGGACCAGAAGGGTGAGATGGTTGAAGAGCAAAAAGGGGATGAAAGAAAGGAGGACCGAGTGATAAGAAAAAAAAGAAAGATAGAGAAAGGAGAGGGGGTGGGTATAAGGAATACTGACAAAAAGAAGAGAGGCACAGAAAGAGGGAGACAGGGCAATATAGGTGTACAGTAGGGTACTTTGACACAACCTTAAAAAAACCCCACCTTCTGGGGGTGCCCAGTTGGGGGGTTCCCTTGAGGTCAGCAGCTCTTTGCTAACCTGATCAGACACAGTACCCCACCTCCACCAACTAGAGAGGAAAGACAAAAATGCTATAGATCAAACCAAAACAAGCAAACAGAAAACTTAACGGGGATAAAATTGGGTGAAAAACCAAATGATAGCAGTAGAAACACTAGCAAAAATGAAGTTCTAGTTATTAAAAAAGGCAGCAATGGGAAATTATAATTAAACTAGAAAAATTGAGAAAGAAAAAGGGATCTGTATGGAAAAGATTGAAATTAAAAAACAAAATAACATCAACAACGTCAAAATAAACAAAAAACCCCAACCAAACAAAAAAAAAGAAAAAAATACACAACCAAAAACAAGGCAGTTTGTATATGTTATTGAATATTGTCTGGGCAACACGTGGTCTTCTGGGGTATGAGATGTTAGTCACAGTTCTGATACGACTGGAGGCTGCTGATTTCTCAAACCTCAGCAGGTAGACACCCTAAATCTCTCTTCAGCCCACTTAAAAGGCACTTTGAACTTGTAAACTTGCTGAGCAGAAGCTTTCCCCGCTTTCTCGCTGGAATCACTGCTGAAGTGGCTATCCACTTACCCAGTGTGCCAAAACGGGTCTCACTCTGCCCCTGAGGGTTAGGGCTCCAAGGCAGCTCTTGGTTGCTGGGTTACCAGCTCCCACCCGTTTCTAGCTCCGTGACCCTGAGGGTGGAGCTTGCCGGGGCAGATCACTGACAATGGTTCCGTGTGACCCACCGCCAAACACTATTAGCTCCGTCTGGCTCAGCGGCTCAGACTGGGGCCCTAGACAACGGCCAAAGTTCTCCGCACTCCCGCTCAGGCCCTCCCCAAGGCAGTTCAACTCAGTGCCAAGTCCAAGGACACCAAAACAGTTCACAGGTAAGGCCTTTCTGGTTTGCAGTCTCGCTGCTACTGAACTTACAGCTGTGGGCGGGTTTAGACAGATTGAACACATGCGACCACTTGACGGTTTTCCACTGTTTTAGTCCTCCTCTTGGGGTCCAGAAGTCTCTCGCTGACTCCCTGTATCCTCATAGGAGTGATGATAGGCAGATCCCACCAGCCAGAGATGCCTGGAGTCCTATCTCCCCAGACTCACGGTGCCCAGATGCAAGGAAGCTGTTACTCGGCAGCTATCTTGCTCCGCCTCCCTATAAGTGCTCATATACTATTTTCATCAGCAAAACACCAAATGCCAAAAAGCCAATTTAATTAAAGAGAGGCAAGACTTTTTTACTGAAAACTATAAAATATTACTGAGAGAATAAACTAAGGCCTAAATAAATGGGGATATATGCCATGTTCATAAATTTAAAGGTTCAATTTTGTTAAAATGTCAACACTCTCAAATTGTAATGGTTGATCTAATGTGTCAACTTGACTATGCCAAGACCTGTTCAAATATTTGGCCAAACATTATTCTGGATGCATCTAGGAGGGTGTTTTGGTTTTTTCTTTGTTTGTTTTGTTTTTTGAAACAGAGTCTCACTTTGTCACCCTCACTTTGTCACCCTCACAGCAACACTTAAGCCTCAAACTCTTGGGCTTAAGTGTTCTCTTGCCTCAGCCTCCCAAGAAGCTGGGACTACAGGCGCCCGCCACAACACCAGGCTATTTTTAGTGGGGTCTAGCTCTGGCTCAGGTTGGTCTCAACTTGTGAGCTCAGGTAATCCACCCACCTCAACCTCCCAGAGTGCTAGGATTATAGGCATGAGCCACCACGCCTGGCCTTAGGAGGGTGTTTTGAATGAGGTTAACATTTAAATTAGTAGACCTACTATAACAGATTGCCCTCCCTAATGTGAATGGTCCCTGTTCAATCAGTTGAAGGCCTAAATAGTACAAAAAAGGCCAACAAATAAAAGGAAATGGAAATAAGAGGGAACTTTTCCTGGTGACTGCCTCCAGTTGGAGCCCTGGGTTTTCTTCTGCTTTTGAAATCAAACTGACACATCATCTCTTCCCCTGGGGCTTAAGCCTGTGGCATTTTGACTAGATCCACCCCATCGCCTCTCTTGATTCTTAGGCCTTCAAACTCAGACTGGGACTGTACCATCAGCTCTCCTGAGCCTATGAAACTTGTCAGTTTCCATAACTGAATGAGCCAATTCCTTATTCTTATGTGTGTATGTGCGCGTGTGTGTATAGAACTATGGGTTCTACTTTTCTGAAGAATCTTGACTTATACTTTGATACATGGATTCAATGTACTCTCAATCAAAATTTCAGTAGCTATTTTTTTAAAATGAACAAGCTGACTCTACAAGTCACAAAGAAATACAAATGACTTAAGATAAAAAAAAAAAAGGGCAATCTTGAAAGAAAAGAACAAAGTTAAAGGACGTACCTTATCAGACCTCTAAAACCAGATAATCAAGACAGTGTGTTATCAGTATAGGGACAAACAGAACAATAAAAAAGAACAGAAACCAGAAAGAGGCCCACACAGTCACTTAATTTTTAACAGTGATACCGATGCAGTTCAATCAGGGGACAGGAGACTTTTAATGAACAGTTCTAGAATGTCTGAGCATCTATGCAGGAAAAAAGGAGCCTTGACCTCTATCTCACCCTATCATAAAATTAATTTGAAGTGGATCCTACATGCAAAAATTCAAATTATAAAGCTTCTCGAAGAAAATATAAATATCTTCATGAACTTGGCATATACAAAAATTTCTTAGTCAGGCTGGGCGTGGTGGTTCTCACCTGTAATCCTAGCACTCTGAGAAGCCAAGGTGAGTGGATTGCCTGAGCTCACAGGTTCAAGACCAGCCTAAACCAGAGCAAGACCTTGTCTCTAAAAATAGCCAGGTATTGTGGTGGGCACCTGTAGTTTCAGCTAGTTGGGAGGCTGAGGAAACAGAATTGCATGAGACCAAGAGTCGGAAGTTGCTGTGAGCTATGATGTGACAGCACTCTACAAAGGTGACAAAATCTAAAAAAAAAAAAGAATTTCTTAGTCAGTACACAAAAGGTACTAATAATAAATGTGGGGAAATGGTTAAGTAGAACTCCATCTCATTTAAAGTGCAATTTTGAAAGCAATTCTGAAAACCAATTTTGGTGTTTAGTGTGAGACAGACTGAAGATCCAGGTCTGGAAACAACTGTCTCAAAATAAATACAGGTGCTCTATGACTTTTTAGGGCCTCACACACCAGAGCAACAGCCTCACATTTCACCAACAAGGTAGGTCAAGGTTAGGGACATTTAAGAGAACAAGATAAGGTCTTTGTCACCGAGAGATCAGAGCACCACTAGGAGATAAGACTCACTAAGAGCACGCAGGGCTGATAAACTATATGGTTCTGACCTGTAATCCAAAACTGAGTCAGGCCAGGGAGAGGATGGGTGATATTGGAATGGATCCGCTGAGTATATAAAACAGAAAGGAATTCACAAAGCATGTTTTAACCTTCCTCATCCCACTTTCATAGATGGAAGAACTGAGGGCCACTGCCATAGACAAGGGCGCATCACTGCGACAGAACCAAAGTGGAATCCAGATGGTGCATCTTCCTCTTAAATTCTGCTTCTATCACTGAGTCAGCCTCCTGGCTTCAGTATCTGGCCAGCCTCGCAGAAGATTTTGGGGACTCACATTGGTCCTGCAGATATGAATGTGTTTTTCACCTTATCATTTAGACAATTTTGGTCTTCACTGCTGAGAACACTTGATACTTGAGATAATATATGTGAAACTCCTATACATTGTCCTGTATACAACAAGTGCTCAGTAAAGAATACTATTATTAGGTTAGACTGGACACCACCCTCCATGAGCAGTAACAAGGCAGAAGGCTCCAAAGCCCACATTTGGATAGTAAAGCTTGTTTCATACCAAAAGTACCCCCACATCTACTTAGCACCCCACACCACCCAGGGAAAACCAGTAGAGCTCTGGCCTTTCTCTAATCCACAGGGTATGAGGATTGAAAAAGGAAATTCATCCTTTCTGCTGTATGCCCAGAGTCAGGATTTCACCCAGAAAACCAGAACAGACACATCACAGAATTTTCTTCATCCAAAATCCTAGGCAAAGGTAATAGACAGAGAGAGGGGTTGGCACGATGCTGACAGAGAGAAGAGGCTTAGGGGCCAGAGAGAACCAGGCTCAACTAAAGCTCACAGAGTGCAAGGTCACATACACACGGGAAAGTCCTTGGCATCTTTGAGGCATTTTCCTCTGCCCCAGAAGATAATGGCACATCCCTTCCCCATGCCTTGCTTTGCAAATCCACCAGTTTATTATACACACACTTCTAGCATCACAGGTGGATTTTTACAAGTTTAACCAACAAATGCTGGACACCTCAGAACTCCACACGTGTTTGCCTCCCGTGGGAAGAGAGGTAGGGACGAGGAAGCCACAGCTGCAGAGGGCACCCTGCAGAGCACACCCAGTCTAGACGGCTCAGAGAGGCTGCCTGGGGCAGACACAGCCCAGCTCAGACATAAAGAGGAGGCAAGGCAGGTGAGCTGTGTCATGTCTTTGCATTTCCTAAAGAATGTGTTTTTCTCTTTATCATCTAGACAACTTGGGTCTGCATTGCTGAGCATATAGAAGACTCGATACTTTCCATAGACCTGACAGTTTGACAAGTATGGGGGGAAAGTCAGTAAATTAATAACTATATGAAGTACCCCCCTCTCTTTGTGAAATTATGCATTCACTAACCTCAAAAACAAAATTATGTTAGAAGCTTCAGACATAGGAAAATGTTGATCTGCCTCCCATTAATTTGTTCCATGATGGCCCCAAACCTATAATGTGGACTTAAAAGTATATCATAATGGTTAAAATTTCCGAGCTAATTACAACAGAACTGCAGCTTAGGCCAATGTAAGGGAACAAAGCTCTCCTCTCTCGTAGAGTAGAAAATAAAACTAAAACACAGTGGTTTTCTTTTCAGTACATTTACAGAGATGGCCAAGGCACCATGCAAAGTCCTCTCTGTGCACCCTTGCACATAAACCCCCAACACCTTGCAGGGCGAGGCGCACTATGATCCCATTTTACAGACGAGGAAGTAAAAGCCCAGAAAGGTAGGTAATTTACCCAAAGTAGGCCTCTAGAAAGTTCTAGAAGTAAGATTAAAAACCCACATTTACAACAGAGTACTGATTACCTACCAGGCAATGTTCTTAGGACTTTGCAAGTATTAACAGATTTAATCCTCACAACAGTATTATAGGGAGACACTACTACTATCATTCCATTTTAGATAAAGAAATGAGACAAAGACATATTAAATAATTTGTCCCAAGTCACACATCTCTCTGACTTCAAAGCCCGTGACAGATCTCCGCGCAGTTGAAGGTATGGAAAGGGTGCATGGTCATCCCCTTCCTCAGACCGTGTTGGGTTTGAAACAGAGTTCTGTCCCACTTTGTCCCACTGTGGAGGGTGGAGGCTGAACTCAGCAAAGCATCATGGCCAGCTTGAAGACTGTGGGTCTTTGGGTTTGTTTTTCACCACTAGTCTGCAAAGAAAAACTGTCTAACCAACCCTTCTTGGAGGAAGGCGTCCCACTGCCAAATGTGACCCCACCTGTCACCCTGGTCAGTTACACAAGTGGTATTCTTAGAAGCATGTGGTAAAGTACATGCAAGTGGTTGACACATTTGTGCCACAGTTAGATTTAGCAAATTTTAGTAAATTTTCATACCCAAAGCTGGTGATCTGTGGTGACACTGGTGTGCTCACATACCACTCATGACAACGAAAGTGGAAGTAAGACCCTAAAGAACAGGAGCAATACGACAGACGATCAACACATTTTAAAAATGTTTATAGCTTTCTAGCCAAGAAATTCAAAGGCCGGGGTATTTATCAGAAAGATAAAGTTCAAAAATAGAAAAGAAACATAAGCCTGTGTCTGCATGCTGTATCATCAAATATAATGTTGAGAATGTTTTTAAACAACCTAAAAAACTCTAGCCATAGGATACATCAAATTATGATACAGAATTCCATGACACTCCATGAAGGAAAAAAACTTTTCATCAATATTAGAGTTGTAATTATATACACATTTGCTTTGCAAATGTTTATAAAGCAAACAGCGTGTCAGGATGCAGGATTTGAAAAGCAAATAGTAACGTGTCAGGATGGAGGATGTGAAAAGCAAACAGTGTGCCGGGATGCAGGATTTGAAAAGTATATCTTGACTACTGTTATAATGTTTGTGAATAAAACAAGAAAAACAAACTTAGAATCAAGTTGGCTGCCACAGAGCAAGCACGTAGCACTCCTAATCTGTTTCTCCTCCATTAAATAGAGAAAGAGGTAAGTCAGGGCCTACTCCACGGCTCTTGCCTTACACAGGGGACAGAAAACACAGGCATTCAGCAGCCCCCTGGACCTGACAGAGCTGAACTCTTTCTGTGCATTATAAAACCTCCAATGCCACAAAATTCTAAAAGGAGAGAGTGTTGATGGTCCAGTGTCCCTTGAGAGAGGCTCCTTGCCTAGAGTCCCATGTCCCTTAACTTTGGCACATGCATTTTCAGGCAAAGGCTCCCTAGGATCTGTCAGCGATGGTTTGGGAATTAGCTGCCCCTGCTTTGCCCCTGGGCCCCCTTCCTGGAGAGCTGGCAGTCTGCCACAATGGGAAGAGGTGAGATAGGCCCGGTCAGAATCCAGCTTTGTGACCCCAGGCAAGTTACCTAACCTCTCTGAGCTTCATTTCCTCACCAATTAGGTAGCTATCACTAACTTTGAATAATGCATGTAAAAGGCTTCAAAGTCTGCTATGCCCACTGCAGCAGCCACTAGCCACACATGACTAGTGCAAACTGAGATGTAGGTATAAAAGCATACACAGGAATTCAAAGACTTCATATGGAAAAAGGAATGTAGAAAGTCTCATTAGTAATTTTTATAATGATTACAACAAGATTTAGAATATATTAGGTTAAATAAAATACAGGTGACCCTTGAACAACATAGGTTTGAACTGTGTGGGTCCACTTATCTGTTAATTTTTTTCCATAAAATTTGCACTGAGGGTACCTGCCTCCCTTCCCACCTCTTCTGCCTCTGCCAGCCTGAGACGGCAAGAACAGCTCCTCCTCTTCCTCCCCCTCATTAGCCGATACAACCTGGACATGGTGAGAATGAAGACCTTTCTAACGATCCACTTCCATGTAAAGAATAATAAATACATTTCCTCTCCCTTATGATTTTCTTAATAGCATTTTCCTGTTTCTAGCTTACCTCATTGTAATAATACAGCATACATGTAACACATAAAACATGTCAGTAGACTGTTCAGGTCAGCAGTAAGGCTTCTGGTCAGCAGTAGGCTATCAGCATTAAGTTTTAGGGAGTCAAAAATTATGTGTGGATTTTCAACTGGGTGGGGGCTCCACACCCCTAATCCTTATGTTGTTCAAGGGTCAACTGTATATTATTAAAATTGATTTCATCTGTTTCTTTTTACTCTTCTATTTTCTTTCTTTTTGAGACAGTCTCACTTTCTTGCCTCAATAGAGTGCTATGATGTCATAGCTCACAGCAACCTCAAACTCTTGGGCTCAAGTGAACCTCTTGCCTCAGCTTCCCAAGTCGATGGAACTACGGGTGCCAGGCTGGTTTTTAGAGATGGGGTCTTGCTCTTGCTCAGGCTGGTCTCCATGGAGCTCATGAGCTCAAGCAATCCACGTGCCTCGGCCTCCCAGAGTGCTAGGTTCCCAGGCATGAGCCACCACGCCTGGCCTTTTTACTTTTTTAATGTGGCTATTACAAATTTGAAAATGACATAGGCGGCCCCCATCTGTGGCTTACTTTCTATTTCCATCAGACAGCACTGGCTTAGAACATAGTAACTGCCAACGCTTGTTCTCCCTTTCTCCTTCCATTCACTGGCCACACAGGATGCTCAGCATTGCCAGCATTGTCTAAAATCCTTAATCTTTAGACTGGGTGAGTCCCTTCTCCTGCCCATCCCGAGACAGCTGACAGAGTAGAATAGAAACAGACTTAGAAGACAGGGCTCCAGCTCTGTTCTGCTATTACTAACTGGGTGACCTTTCCACTCGTCTGGGCCAAAACAGGGTGAGGATGCCCTGTTCATCACATCAAAGAATACGTGGGACAGTGTTTGATAAACACACAGGACTGTGGAGGTCAGCATCAGGGGGTGAAATGTGCACGGTGAGGAAGCTGGGGAGTCCTGACTGCCTCCTCTATATTCTGTGCCTGCCATTTTATACTGCCATTCTAGTTTTCATGTCTTAGGTTTCTGGAAACAAATTTCGCCAAGAATATGCCTCTTCCTTCCCACCTACCCCCCAAGATAACCAAAGCCCCGTGCTGAAGGCAGAACCCCTCAAACCACCACTGAGACCAAGCTTCCGGGCAAGGCAGACACAGCAGCTCAAAGCAGAGGTGGCCTTGCAAACAAAGTGACAATGCAATGTGGCAAGTGCTTCTGATGGAGGACTCATGTGTACCAGGGACCAAGCAGAGAGGGGCCAGAGTTGGGGGACATGTATGAAATGGACAACGGGAAGGACTATAGAGTGCAGACATTTGCAAAACAGAAGGGGGAGGGTAGGAGCTAGCGTGGAACGCTATAACCTCTAGTGCAAAAGTAAGTATTAGCATAGATGCACAGTGCCACCCATAATGGGACTCCTGTGGCAGGAGGTGCCTGGTTAGCAGGACCTTCCTACAGATAGACACCATCACCTTCCTGATGTTTTCTCCCTCACTCGTGGTCCACTCAGGGCAGTGTGCAGCAGATTCTCAGGAGCTTAAGTACCACTCGTGGCACCTGCATAAGCCCAGGTGTTTGCACACAGAAGCCTGTGAGATCACAAGCTCCTGTCTCAAAATATCCATGTTGCTATATTTAGCCAGCAAACACCACCTTATCACCTACCAGTGGTTCTCAGCCTTCCTAATGCCACGAACTTTTAATACAGTCCAAAGGGGTCATGACCCACAGGTTGAGAACTGCTGACCTACACCCTACCTCCCTCCTCCCAAGGTGAAGAAGGACAGAAAGTGCAAAGCCACAGCGTCAGGCAGGGTCAGGGTGGGCTCTTCTCCATCACAGAATGTTCCTTCCTCATTTCACAATGAGGTCTTGATTATTCCTAGTTAAGCTAAACTGCAAACTCTTTCTTACAGTGTCAAAAACACAATGCTCTATCTGCATGGCCCAGGAAAAGCAAACACCCAAAGCGTCCAGGGTGGCAATCTGAAGTGGAGATTTGTGAAGGCTGACTTGGCCTTCATACTGACATGCAGATACTTAAAGAGTATATCAAAAGATCATATTTTCATTTAAAATTTTTAAAACCCAAAAGACCAGGAAGTGGGTGCTTCTGAGTGGGATGGTATGAACACTGAGCACGTCTGCACAAGAGGTTTCTGTGGGACTTGGGTGCGCCTCCGAGTACAGAGACAGCACAGCTATCGACCTTACCCCCCCCAAGTTTGCAAACCACCAAGGCAGAAAATACCTCTCTCTTGGGAAACTATTGATTAAAAACATTTTAAGAGTCCTAAAGGTCATATCAACCTGTTGCAATGCAGGGACTTCATCTGGATCCTGATTAGAATAAACAAACTGTTTTAAAAATCACACACACTCACACACACATACACACATACACAATCACACATGTATATATATGATAATATTGAGGTTTGTCTATCGACTGCAATCTAATGACCATTAAGGAATAGTTCAGTTTGTAAATGTGTTAACAGTATATTGTATTTAAGTTGTTTTTATTTTAAAGGGTCCCTATCTTTTAAACTTAGAAACTGAAATATTTGCAGGTAAAAACAAAAACATGAACAGCTGAGTTGGAAGTTAGTTAAAGTAAGATCTTATTTTGTATGGCTATTAATGGCAGCAGATGACAGCTAAACAAAAGTCCTGCTCCTGTGAGTCACCTGTACAATACAGAACACCTGGGTCTGTACACGCTAACAGAAGTTCATGTACCGAATCCAGCACAGCTGGGTTAGACTCCAGCCCTGTAAGAGGTCGCTATGTTTTCTCCACTGTAACAGAATTCTCTTCAGTTGAATGCCATGTCATGCTAAAAAAACAAATATTTAAATGCTGGGATCACACCCAGCAGAAGAAGATGCTCACCCAACAGACACTGAGGGATCCTAACTCCTGTCTCCCCCAGGGCACCTGTGCAGGGCTACCAGCTGAGCAGGTGTCTGTCAGAACTGCGTCACCCACGGTGTCAATTCCTCTGCCTCTCTCTCCCTCAATCTCTGAGCAGAGATAAATGCATGTGGCACTTGAGGTGCTCACATTTTCCTTTTCTGAGGTGAAGCTATGCTAGGCCTCTAGTATTTCCGTTGATATTTATGGGGTAAAGATAAGCACTTGTTAACACTTAGAAATATGTGGAAGGTAAGGAGCACGCTGAGGGATTCGGGTCACGGGGACACTCTTTGATGAAAGAGCACAGCTGTGTCTCCCTGCCTCCCCCAGCAGGCAGAACAGAGCCCATGCTCTCTTGTTGCTGCGAGTGTTATTAATGTCATTCTCATCATCACTACTCCAAGTGTCGCTTGGAGGACTATGCCAGGCGCTCTCTTTTTTATTTTAAATCTTCTTAGTAACTCGGTGGGTTGATTATTTTACAGGTGAAGAAGCTGAAACTCAGAGTAATCAAATGATTTTCCAAGGGCCAAATAGCTAAGAAATGAAAGATCCAAAATTCAAATCTTGTTTCTCAAGCCTGCCCTATTTTTCAGCATACTGCTGCCCCTGGATGGAAGGCAGTTCTTCAGGGCACAGTTACTTCACTAGACCCCTTTATTTTCTGAAACACTGAAACAACAACAACAGGAACCTTGGTTGGTGGAGCTGTCTGACCATGGCCCTGAGGGATGACTTCTGCAGCTTTGCAGCACCATTCAGTTTCACTTCCAGCTTGTTGGTCAACATTCTGCCTTCCCTCCCATTTTACTGACATGCTAGAACAAGCAGGATAGAAAATGACTTTTTGGTTTAGAATTTTAAAAAAGTACAGTTGACGCCGCGACAAATACAGCAAGAGTTCAATCCTGTTGGTTTTGTATCCAAAGGTCAAGCATTCTACACTGCCTGCCCCACCCCGCATCGGCCTGCCAACAATCTTACCTGCTTCTTTGGGGCATGATGCACGGGGGCCCAAGTGCTCTCCAAGGCTTAGCATCCCATCATCCCAGTCAGAACAGACCTTAGTGGTCAGGACAATTCTCTGATAAATTCCCCACTCAATAGCAACCAAAAATGGCCAACCAGCTTCTACTCTATACCTGTAATAATGATAATCTCATCTTTCAAGACAGCCCATCCACAGAGAGCCAAATATTAATATGAAATACATTTTATTTACTTTGGACTGAACTCCTCCCCATTACCCTAAGCTTCCACCTACTGGTTCTAATTCTACTCTCCAGCGTAAAACAAATGTCTGCTATTTTTTTCCCCCATGAAACAGTCCTTTTAGACTATGATACTCTAAACCTTCTCTTTTTTAAGATAAACATTCTCATTCTTTGAATTACTCTTTAGATAACATAGTTTCTGGACCCCCTAACCTTTCTGTTCACTGTCCTCTGGGCCTATTCTCATTGGTCAAAAACACTTTTAAAAGAACTAAAGTAAACACAGCTTCCAAGTGGGACCCACCAGTGTGGAAGAAGAAAAGGACTTTACCTCTATGATGCAAATATCAAGAGTTTCTGTTTGTTTGGAATAGGCTCATGCTGATAATTCTTGCTTAGCTGAGCACCCCCTGAAATCAGGCTGCCTGTAGCCCTGCCTCCTCACAGCTTGTCCATTGGCACATGGAGCCTGCAGCTAGGTCTTTACATTTACCCTGGCACAGTCTGTCTCTCTTCCCTCAGTCCTTCTTCCAGCCTATTAAGTTTATAGAGAACCTTGGCCCTGGCATAAACAATTTGCTGCCCTTCCCAGCTTAAGTCGTCCATAAATGTGAATGGCAAGTCCTTTATGTATTCATCTAAATTATGGGTTAGAGCTGAGGAAATGCACTATCTCCGTAACCAACACAAATTAGCCACTTTAATGATAGTTACAGAAGCAGACATGCGACATGTCAGCCAACTGGGCCATCATCCAGTCCACATCTTCCATGTTGTCTCTGAGTAATAAGTCCTCAGTTTTTGAGAATACAAAGATGTTCACTATCTAATAGAAGAGTTCTAAGTTAATTACCATCACAATCGATATAAATTAAAATTTGGTTATGCTTTCATATCATACAAAAATGCTCAGACACTGAAAGGATACTTGGATGGTCCTTAACATATAGGCTAAGGGACTATATGCAAATTTCACCTGCAGACAACCTCTAAGAGGAACTAAAACTGAGAAACGGGGAGCTGGGCATGATGTCAACTAGGAAAGATGTTACCTTACATACTAAGACATTATGGACTGGGAAAACCTATGGCACTTATGAATATGAGCCCCCGATTAAAAGTGCCAGGGTATGGTACCTCTATGCCTCAGGCCCCAGGGTGAGGAGAAGTACAGGGATATATTTATTTAATGATAATTAATAATTCCCTTAAGTATCATACTTGAGTACTACCAATACAGTTTGTATAGGTCATCTCATTTACTGCCTAGCAGTGATGGCTTATAATTATCCTTCTTAAAATTTTAAATTATATAGGGTGTTCATAAAGTTGTCTATTTTAAATTTTACCAGCTTTACGAACACCCTGTATTTCTCTTTCCCCTAGATTTCTCTCATTCTTCATAAGACCTTGAAGACCTCCAACAGTTTTTTAGCAAAAAACATTTGCAAATCTTCTCAGGGCTCTGGTAATTCATTCAACCAACTAACCATCCCTTCAATAAATAAATGTTTCTCAAATTCTCAGGAGATATCATAAGACACTGTGCTGGGTGCTGAGGAATCTGACTGGCTTCAAACAACCACATTTCTTAGATTCATTTTTCTTTGGCCATGGACTTCAATTTCCTCTCCCCAGGGTTCATTCCATCCTCTCTCTCCATTGTTGGCTGGGTGGCCCTGGGTAGGTTACTAAAAAACCTGACGTACTGCCCTTTACCTGACAGGGATGCCGTAAGGTGCACGTGTACCTAGCATAGTGCCAGGGACACAGGATGCGTCATCAACATTAGAGTTTTTTCTCTTTCTCTTACCCTCCACCAATCCATCTCTTTTCAGAGACGGAAAGAGTAAAATCGAAGCTGAATCATTCTGCTTTCTCCCAGGGCACCGTATGAGTGTTGTCATTTCCCACTGTCAGAGAACTAAGCCTGGATTCTTTGTATGCTATGCCTCCCTTTTTTGAAAAGTTAAAAAAGAAAATGTTCTGTATATATTTGGCACATCAGGGCTTCTTGCTTTTCTTCCTTTCCTGACACTATTCTTTTTATTAAATACAAAGGAAATGACTTTACGTGACTTAAATCCAACTTCCAGAGAAGTGGCTCAACTTCGTGTAAGACGGAGCTGATTCAGCATCAGGCTCTGACCTCAAGTCCAGTGGCTTTTCCACCACCTCCGGCCAACTCTTCTGTTTCCTTCCCTGTCCTGGACTTACCGTCACATTTTCTTACATCTTTGTGTAACATTTAGGTAACATTCGGTCTAATCACCCACGTGAGTTATCTTAAGATTTACCTCTTAAGAACATAAACACTGCAGGAAAGAGGAAACCACACTCAGCTGTTCAAAGCACCAAGGTATGTGTCACTAAGGAGGGAAAGACACCACTAGCCAATGGTTAGTGGCTCAAAGAGCAAACCCCCTACTCAGACATTCTTGTTACTTTGTTGCTCTTTCCGTTGTTGATACAGGGACCTGTCCTTAAATTCTATAATACTTAATATTGTAGTTGACAAATATTTATTGTGGACCCACTATGTGCCAGGCACAATGACAGGAGTTTGGAATGAATAGCAACTCTTTGGCATGGACCAGATAAAACCTGCGTGGTGGTTCATAGGCCAGTCTGGATGTTATGAGCTTACTGTATCGTTTCTCCATCCCCACTCACCCACTCGTACTGAAAAGATTTTTTTTTTTACAGCTAAAAAAATACTTCTCAAACAAATCACTTCCTCAAACAGCAATCTGAACTCCTCTTCCTCACGGCAAGGTCTCTTGTGTTGCTTACACTTCCTCACTTTGCACTCATTCCTCAAATAATTAAGGTCAGCCCACATTGATCCACTGAAATTGCCTTTCTAATTGCAAACTCTGAAGGCTCCCCTCTGAAACTAGCTTAAGTCAGGCCTCTCTGGGTCTCCTTCAGACTCCCTCCCTCTAGTGCCTTCCAGATGTCTTCCCGGTTTCCAGGCTTCCTCCTCCTCTCAGCCTCCTCTGGGGACCACTACCTGCCACCCTGAAATGCCCACATCCCCAGGGGCCCAGCCTTGGGGGTGGGCTCCCCTGCTCTATGCTTCTGCATGCAGCAGGTCCCTCTGGCATCTCTGCCAGACTCCAGACCACAACTTTTAAAAAATTTTAGAGACCTGTACAGAAACTTTATTTTCTATACTTACTTCAAATAAAATGTCTAATATTAACCACCTGTTTAGTGCTAGGCATAAGTCTTAGTACTTAGGATACAACAGTAATAAATCAGAGAATTTTACCTTCTATCAAAGGAAGACAGAAAAAACTATCAATGTAACAAATAAGGAAATGATTCGGTATCATAAAAGATGCTACGTTCTCTGGGGGAAAAGTAGAGCAGAGTACAAGAGGGAATATCAGAAGTGCTGAGTTAAGGCAGATTTTAATTTCAAACATGCAGTCAGAAGAGTTCTCTTTGAAAGGTTTGTTTGTGTTTTGGGTGTTTTTTTTTAAAGAGATGAGATCTCTGTCACCCAGGCTGGAGTGCAGTGGTACCGTCATAGCTCACTGCAGCCTCAAATCCCTAGCCTCAAGCAGTCCCCCCAGCTCAGGCTCCCACATCGCTGGGACTACAGGCAGGTATGAAGCACTGCACCCAGCTGAAAAGAGGACATTTCAGCAAAGAGTTGAAGGCGGAGAAGGAGTGAGCCCTGCAAAATCGGGGGAGAGGATTCAAGACAAAGCCTCATAGCAGTAGTGTCCTGGTGAGCAAGCAGTAGTGCACTGGTGAGCAAGCAGTAGTGTCCTGGTGAGCAAGCAGTAGTGTCCTGGTGAGTGAGGAGCACGGAAGGGAACAAGGACAGTGCACTGGGGGAGAAGGAGAAATCCCAGCAGGCCTCTGAGGTCACGGTAAGAACTTCAGCTTTTACTGAGTAAAGTGGGAACTTCAGCAAGGGTTTAAGCAGAGAAGCACCTTGATCTGATGTAAATTGCCAGATCTGCTCAGGCTGCCATGTGGGGACAGGAACAGGGAACAACGATGGTATCAGAGAGATGGCAAGAGTCCCAGTAAGAGATGCTCGTGGCTCAGCCCAGGTGACTGCACTGCAGTCGAGATGGCACGAAATGGATATAATTTCGATGTGCTTTGAAAACCATACCTGCCGTGTAAGCGTGAGAGAGAGAGGAGCCAAGGAAGACTCCAAGGGTTAGGGCTCAAACAACTCAAAGGAAAAGGGGAAGACAGGGGAAGAGCAGATCTGGGGGGCAAGGAAGACCAGGAGTGCAGTGTTGGGTACCCTGAATTTGAGATGAGACTGTCCAACAGTGTGTGATGTAGGAAGGCCGACAGGAACATCTCGAGGGCACGAGAGAGGTCCGGCTGCAGATATAAATTTGGCAGTCAACAGCATGACGGCCCTTTGGGCATTCGTGATCAGCTGGCAGTTTTTCTTTCCCCAGAGGCACGGGTGTTTACTCTGGAGCCAGGAGTCCTAGGTTTACACCTAAGCTTCTACTTCCCAGCTGCATGAACTTAAGCTGCTCAACTGCTCTGTTTCCTCACCAGTGAAGCAGAGAAAATATTGGTGCCTGCCTCTCAGGGTTGTTATGAGGAATTTACGTTAATTCCCTTACATAAGCACTCAATATGTGTTAGTGATTATAACGCCCTCCCTCACTCTCTACCACAGCGGTTCTCAACCTGTGGGTCGCGACCAATGAAAATACAGCCTGCATATCAGATATTTACACTACGATTCATAACAGTAGTGAAATTACAGTTATGAAGTAGCAACGAAAATAATTTTATGGTTGGGGGGGTCACCACAGCATGAGGAACTGTATTAAAGGGTTGTGGCATTAGGAAGGTTGAGAACCATGGCTTACTGTCTTGTGAAGCTTGGCATCTTCAACTTTTCCTTCCTTCTCTTCCCATATTCAACTCATCCCTCACCCTGCATGCTCCTGGACCAGTCTGTCTGTGCCAGTACCTCACTGCCTTTTAAACAAGCCTGAAAAGGTTTTGACTCAAACGGAATAGGTCATTAACTCCTACTAACTCTATTCTCAAAGTAGTTCTTAAATCTGCCTCCATCTCTTTCTTTTCTCATAATTTTCTCATCTGAGTTTCCAATAAATTTTACTTAAATCTCAATGACAATTCTAATCAAGTTAAAATATCATTTTAATTGTAAAATATCATATCTGTCTTCCCTTAAAACTGTAAGAATTCCAACCACCAAGTAATAATTAGCTCCATATCCCTAGGACCTTTATGTTCAGTGCTCAGACTGCAGCAAGGATGCAATAAACAGGTATATGAATGAATGAAAAAAATGTACTGGCTACCTGCGAAATTAAAATACAACCATGCCTACCTGCACATCAACTATAGTTCACACCTTCAAAGGATTTTAAGAGACAGACTTAGTATACCTGAGGCAGAAAACAAAATAGCCAAATAAATATAATTAGAACAAATTATATACAGATGTTCCTCAATTTATGATGCCATTACATCTGGATAAACCCATCCTAAATTGAACTAGGGTGAATTTATCTGGACATAATCCCATTGCCAGTTGAGGAGCTTACTGAAAGTTTATCACATTTGCATCTTCGTAAAGTCAAGAAATTATAAGTTGTGACATCATAAGTCAGGGAACATCTATAATAGTAACCATATTTATACAAGGAGATCTAAGAAAAAGATAGCACCTGGCTGCAGGTAGAAATGAAGACAGGGGACTGTTACTGCAATGGCTGGCCACAGTCAGAGGCCTGCAAGAAGGAAAGGACATGTGAGCAGGGTTTTTGAACAGAGACATGGTCGGGAGATACAAAGGAGAGAAATGGCAGTGATTGATAAGTCTCAGCCTGAATGGGAAGCCAAAGGAAGAAAAGATAGCAAACAGGCATCTAAAAAGGGAACTGGGGTGGAGCACCCTCCATCTTAACATGAGTATGAGAATAATGTAAACCAAAAAGCAAGATCTGTTCACAGCTAAAGAAAATAAAACTTGAGTTGGAAAAAGTTCCTTTGCCACTTTTGCAGGATTTCTGTTTTTCTTACATATCAAATCAATATACTAGAGGATGCCATCTTCTTCTGCTTGGCAGGCAGAGATGGGGGAACGCAGATGGTCTCCTCATCCAAGTTAATACATACAGGAATACTTTTGTCCCAAGCCCAACATTGATTAGATGACACACAGCTCATGCTCCTTTCCTCTCACTTCATCCGCCCAGCTGTCATCACTCCTGAAAAGCACTCAGATTTCTGGCCCTCACGCGTCCTTACCATGGAGCTCCAGATATGTTTTCCCGAGTAGTCTGCCATGATTCTTAGCAGCAAGGAAGCGTTTTTGAGAGTCATGAATAAGGGGCAATCTCTCTCTGCTGCAATTGCCAAGAAATGACTTAAGGAAGGTTATGATAATCCACATTTACCAAGGTTACGATGACTTCAAATGTAAATGTAGAAATCTGCCATCCCTTTGATGCAATCTGTGCATAGCTTGCTCTATATCACCAGTCATGGTCTTAGGAAGGAAGTATCCAAGGGCAATCTTTCAGTGTATTTCCTTCTGTTTCAGGCAGTGTATTACAGAGTGCTCTAAGTCTCTAAGAAAGCTTTTGCTGAGTTTGGTCATTAAGGCTGAGGTTAGAAACAAAAGGTCGACGGACCTGAGTAAGGATGAAGTCTTTCTTGGGTTCTGATGGGATAAGAATCACTGACTTACTTTCTATAATTTATATGCCTGCAAGATAGGCCTTGAGAACTCAAAAACAAAGACAAGACTTAGAATGCTAATAAGAGATAGAAAGTCAGCTGTCAACCACCAGTCCCTGAGGAAAAGGAAGCACTTTAGTGTGCTGGTGGCACAATGGGGCGTCTGAAGACTCAGAAGCTTAGAGGAAGGAGACTTTGGAGCAGGTTATCCAGGGCACAAGGAGTGGTGGCCCTGAGACACCTGCTCACTTCTGCCTCCGCCATCCCCCATCACAACAAATAAGGAAGAGGACTCTAGCCTGAGGTTGTCTCTGTAAGAATATTTTATAATGAATTTTACAAAATATTCTCTATGTGTTGGTCACCTTTATGTAAAATCTTGTAATGAATATTTTGTAAATAAAGGTACATGGTACTTTTGACTACAGTTTCCCATTTCCCCCATGGATGGTGACTTTAGGGGTGACTTTTGGGACACCCTGTACTTCTGGACCTGAATCTACATTCTAAAACCTTCAACTCAGACCCATCAGCAAATGGAATGAGCGGACTTCAAAGGGCCTTGTCACTTGTGGTCAAGCAATCAGTGCCATCATGGGGTGACAGTCGATGGGGCCCTGCTCTTCGGGGCCCTGGGGCCTCCTCAGGGTCTACGGTGTCCACGCACCCTGCAGAGAGTCTGTGCACTGAGGAGGACCTTGGGCATTCATGTTCTAGGAGAGGTGGAGAGGGCGGCTGGGCAGAGTAATGAAGGATCCCAGTTCTGGGAGGGAAAGAGGAAGGAGGTGTTAAAAGAAAAACTTTAGTCAAAATAAATGGAACAGAGTTATTTGAGCAAAGAACCATTCCCGGATCCAACAGCACTCAGAAGTGCAAGTTGGGAACGCTGCGGTGCAGCAGCGTGGACAGGGAGCTTTTATAGGCCAGATGTGGACAGATTTGATGGATCAGGGAAGAAAGACCCCAGCTGGTGGTGAGTTGGTGGTCTCTCACTGGGAAAGTCTCTATTTTCATACTGTTTACCTTGAGTTGGGTTTTGGTTTGCTTAAGCAGGAGCTCTAGTTACAGAGGCAACCACAGGCTAGTGTCCTCATTTGCTGTGACAGGGGGATGGCAGAGGGGTAAGTGAGCAGGTGTCTCAGGGACGCCACCTAGGGGTGGGGCCTGGATAACCCACCCAGACCTTAACAGATCCTAATACCATCCAAGCTGCAGGTTATAGCCACTGCTCCCCAGGCCCCACCCTAGCTTGTGCCCTGGATAACCTGCTCCAAATTCTCCTTCCTCTAAGCTTCTGAGTCTTTAGACACTCCACGTACCACCAGCACACTAAAACCCTTCCCTTCCTCAGGGACTGGTGGTTGACAGATGACTTTCTATCTCTTATTAGCGTTCCAAGTCTCATCTTTGTTTTTGAGTTCTCAAGGACTGTCTTGTGGGCATATAAATTATAGAAGGTAAGTCAGGGACTATTGTACTTCCCCTTGACTTCTATCTTTAGGATCTAGTTCTAAGACTAATGAGCTTTTACAGAATAAATACACATATCTTTTCACAATAAGATATGCCTTCAATTCCTTTGTATTTCAATACTAAAGCTGACATTTATTTATTGAGAGCTGACCATGAGCCACACCTTCCAGGAAGAAAGGCACAATACAGCAATTCTTTTCTTTTTCTTTTCTTTTTTTTTTTTTTTTTTGAGATGGAGTCTTACTATGTCACCCTGGGTAGAGTGCTGTAGCACCAAGCTCACAGCAACCTCAAACTCCTGGGCTCAAGCAATTCTTTTGCCTCAGCCTCCCAAGTAGCTGGGACTACAGGTACCTACCACAATGCTCGGCTATTTTTGTTGTTGTTGTTGTTGTTGCAGCAGTTGTCATTGTTGTTTAGCAGGTCTGGGCTGGCTTTGAACCCACCTGCCTCAGTGTATGTGGCTGGCGCCCTAACCACTGAGCTACAGGCTCTGAGCCAATACAGCATTTCTTAAACTTGACATATCCTAAATCATCCAAGCTTCCTGTTACAGCCACTGCTTCCCAAGCCCCACCCTAGCTTGGTTAAATCAAGATCTGAGATGGGGCATGGGCATCTTTTTTTTAACAAGAGCCCACAGATATTTAGAATCAGGTAAATTGTAGACTAAGGGCATAGTGGTTACTGTATGACATACTTGGGTCCCTGACCTAATTCCATCATTTATGTGTTATATGACCTCAGGCAATTTACTTAATCTCCCTGAAACTCAGTTATACATCTGGGATTGCAGAATGACGGCAGCATCTCCCTATAGTACAGGCAGAGGAATAAACGAGACATTGCTCATAAACCACTTAGAATAATGCCCGGCACAGAGTAAACTCCCAATAGTATAATCACCATCACTGATCTGAATGACC
Source organism: Nycticebus coucang (assembly GCF_027406575.1). Taxonomy (NCBI): domain Eukaryota; kingdom Metazoa; phylum Chordata; class Mammalia; order Primates; family Lorisidae; genus Nycticebus; species Nycticebus coucang. Next base: position 86,971,175 of record NC_069795.1, read on the forward strand.
CTACAAAATAACATCCCTATTATTTTTGCTCAGTGCTACACAACTAGCGATTAAAGTGCCTGAGACCAGGATTTAAACTCAGACCTGACCATCTCCAAAGCACTAAGTGTCCACACTGCAACAAAGGAAGAAGGAATGAAACGGGTGGGAGGCCCAGTGGCATGGAATGCTCCCTCTATCCAGGCTGTGCCTCCAAATTCATACTTGAATCCAGCTCGTGTTGCATCCTCGGGAGCAGCCATTAGAAAAGAGCTCTAGCCAGGAAGGCATCCCGGAGCACCACGGTGGGGAAGGAGAGTTTGCCTTGGACTTTTCTCCTGCCTCAGCTTCCACTCCTCTTCTGTACAACTCCCCCCACCACTCTACTTTTGAGATCATACAGAATCCCCACATTCCAGGTCTGGCCCCAGCTCTACCAAGGAACCCCTCTCCTGGGAGGCGTGCCAGGCACAGTGTGGGAGTCTGCTCTGAGGAACAGGGAGAGCTTCTGCTTCACCCTCCAAATATAAGAGCCCACTCTGGGCCCCTTTCTCAATGAGTCCTCAGGCTCACGTGCAGTAATGCTCTACCAGAGGTCCTCAAACTTTTTAAACAGGGGGCCAGTTCACTGTCCCTCAGACCATTGGAGGGCCGGACTATAGTTTAAAAAAAATACTATGAACAAATTCCTATGCACACTGCACATATCTTATTTTGAAGTAAAAAAAAAAAAAATGGGAACAAATACAATCACACCACCTTATGTGGCCCGTGGGCCATAGTTTGAGGACCCCTGCCCAGACACAGTGCCTTGTTCACTGGTCAATTAGTTAGTTTCCTTGACCTAATGTTTCAGTTAAGGTGGCGCCACCTGTAACTCATACTTTGGTACAAGTTTGTTTTATTAGTGAACCCTCATTCATTCCTTCACACAAAGAGCCCTAGGTACAAATGATAGATAGGACCCAGTTCTCTTCCCTTCTGAGGTCTTCAGGGAAAAAAGACCATAAACGAATGAGGGGAACACCATGGAAGGCATTAAGAACTGTGGTACTGCCAATTCAGAAAAGATAAAGTTCATCCTGGGTTTTGAAGGTTGAACAGGAGTTTACCAGACAGAGCAAGGCATATCCAACAAAGAACCATAATGGAAAGGCTCATGAAGTGGCCTACTGTGCTCAGGGCTGAGAAGAAGCTGTGAAGTGAGGCAGGGTATGAGGCTGTAGTGGTGGAAAATGGGCTTCAACAGGGTATCTGGGACAGACACAAGTGTTTCTAGTTTCGATTTATTCTGTAAGCAAATGGGACTGGTTTTCTAAGCAAATGACATTATTAGATTGCGTCCTCTAAACTCCATACTGAGCTCCTGGCACTAAAAAGGCATTTTGGTAGGGCATGAAGAAGGGAAGAGGAGCTATTTCAGCTGACAGATGACAGATACCAGAAACCACCTTTCCTCACTCCTGGTCTGACCTGCAGCCCCACGATGCACCCCACTAAATCCTGGCCCAGAGGACACTGAGCTCTGGTCAAGTGCTCCCTGGAATGCTCGGCTCCAGAAGATGCTTCCAGAGTGATGGGGAGAGACAAGGACAAGAAGCAGAGGAGCTGGGACCAGCTGCAGGGATGAACTGCAAGTGATTCTGTGTCTCGTGGCTCATGCTATCCTGAAAGGAGGACGAGCTTCTGGATAGGGAGACCAAGATGTGAATCCCACCTCCCCTATACCTTCAAGCATGACCTAGGATAAGTCACTGAACTTGAGGCTGTTTTCTCACCGTTAAATGGAGAGAAGGAGCCCCACCCTTTTAACGGCTTGTTCTGAAGATAAAAACTAATTTATTCCAAGTGATGAAGGTAATGTCCACTCCAAGAAATGATGGATCTCTAAATTTTACTAAACTGATTATTAATGTCTTCATTTTTATCTTTCAGGGTAAGAACCTTCAAACTAAAAGCCCTTCAAAAATAGCAGGCCCCACTATGAGCTGGGCTGGAATCAGCTCTCCCAAGATGCCCACCGAGCTGCTGTGTCCCATAAGTGAGACCCAAGCCGTCGCTTTCAAGTTGCTCTGTGCCCGCCTTGGCTGTGTGCAGTTTCTGTGGGATCACATTTCCCACCTGACCCAGTGGGCCCGGGAGAGCTGTGGAGAGCTGTGGGCCTTGTAGCTCCAGGCTTTTCAGAGGTCTCACATGACAACCTGGCAGGGTGCACCTGTTCCCAGACATTAATAATGCAGGCCTTTTTCCGAAAACTCTGGCAAACAGTCTAAAATGACAAGTGAAAACACTGGGTCCAAATTCTCACTGGGGCTTGGGGCAGAAGAGGCCAAAATAATGTGACTTTATCAGGGCTAAATCATGGAACTGCATCAAGACTTCTGCTGGAGGTGGTGGCTAAAGGAAAACACTGGTGATAAAAGCAAGGAAAAGCAGGGGAAACTCAAGGGAGGGGGAAATAGTCACATTCCTTACAGAATAAACCTTGTCTCATATAGGAAGGCTTCAGAGACCAAGGAACAGAGAGAAAGGAGGCCGGGTGATTGTCTGAGGAGCGAACTGGGCCATGGATTCCATCCCAGGAATAACCAAAAATCACAGCAGCCACCACACCCAGCCCAGAGATATCTCAGACAGGAGACCTTATGAAGAACGGGCCCATCTGCCTCACAAGCAGCAGGTGAATGGGGCCATCACTGTAGGACTTTCATCTCCTTTGTTCACTGTAGCAGCACGTAAAACAGTGCCTGGCATTAAAGCATTCAGCAAATATGAACAAAACAGAAGGATTATGTTTGCTTGGGGAGGGGCAAGGAAGAAGCTTGGACTTTGGATCCCACAGCTCCACTTAGTAACTACGCAAATTGAAGCAAGCCATTTGATCTGAGGCTCAGTTTCCTCACCAGATAAATGGGATGACACACACTTTGAAAGTTTTCCCTAAGAATTAAATAAAATAATGTATGTAAAGCCTCCTAAAACAATGCTTGGCAGTAACAGGCCCTCAGTAAATGGACTGCACAGAATTATACCTCTATTCTTCTATCCACAGATATTAATTAGACCTTCACTGTGAACTCTCTATTCCAATTCTTATGGAGGGAGGGAGACCAGGGAGAAGTGAATAAAAAGAGTGTGAAACAACTCGGGAGCATAAATCAAAGGAAAGCAAAAGAAGGCCTATAGCAGCGGTTCTCAACCTGTGGGTCGAGACCCCTTTGGAACAATGAAAATACATTAAGGCATTAGGAAGGTTGAGAACTACTGGCCTATAAGATCACAGCTCCCTGGGATGGCGCCTGTGGCTCAAAGGGGTAGGGCTCCAGCCCCATATGTTGGAAGTGGCGGGTTCAAACCCAGCCCGGGCCAAAATTGCAAAAAAGAAAGCACAGCTCCCTGCCTCCCAGTACAGCCCTGGGCAAGTGAAGTGCTTCTCTAGGTCTCAGAATTCTTTATGGTAGGATGAGGAGTTGATTTGTGGTCTTCAAACTGTATTCCTAGAACTCCAGCAAGTCTGTGGAGAGCCTGAGGGGCTGTCTTGGGGTAGGAAAGAAAGACGCCAGTGGGCACCCATGCAGCTTCAGGCAGCTCCTTACAGGAGGCTTTTCCTCTTAAAAAACAGTTGGACTTGGAGCCCCGCACTCTGAGAGGCTGAGACAGGCAGATCCCTTGAGCTCAGGAGTTTGAGACCAGCCTAAGAAAGAGTGAGGCGCTGTCTCTATTAAAAACAGAATAACTAGGCTGGTGTTGTGGAAGGCACTCATAGTCTCAGCTACTCAGGAGGTTCGGGGAGGAGGATCACTTGAACCCAGGAGTCTGAGGTTGCTGTGAGCTAGGCTGACACTATGGCACTCTAGCCTGGGCAACAGAGTGAGACTCTGGCTCAAAAGAAAGAAACAGTTCAGAGCTGGTCCCACTACTGTCCCAGCCCTGGTCCCCCAACCCTCTCTCCGGTCTCCTTCACCTCTGCGTGGCCTTTGGAACTACCCACCATCCTCTCTGGAGGTCTCTCTCCACTGCTCCCTCTGACCTCACCTTTCATGGGTACATTATTGTTTCTGTATGATAATCCAAACCACCAGGGTGGCCCGCTATGATCAGCTGAGTCATGAGTGCACTCAAAAGCAAACAACAGAAGAGATGACCCAGCCTGTAAGGTGCAGGTTCTGAGCTGAATCAGCCCCTGCAGATTCAGCAGCAGCTGGGAATGGGTGGATATGGTCAACCCCCTGGAACATTCTGAGTTGCTGAAGTGGATGGGAGAGGCCTGGGGTGGCATCAGGGTAGCCTGTAGTCAGAGCACAGCACACCATGAACTAATGTTCCTTATTGACCTCTTGGGTGGCTTAAAGCTCATCAGAACCCAGCTCACTTTCCTGGCAACTTCTTAAAAAGTGAAATACACATCAACTGTATGACTCAGCCATTCTACTCTCAGGACTTTACTGAAGAGAAATAGATGTGTATGTCACCCAAAAAAAATTTTTCACAAATTTTTATAGTGGCTTTGATAGCCACAAATTAGAACCAATCCAAATGTTTATGAACAGATAAATAAATAAGTTGTAGTATATCCATATACCCATTACTATTCAGCAATTAAAAAATGAACTATTGATACACAGAACAACACGGATAAAATAAAAATAATTATGCTGAGTGAAAGTACAGTACATGCTGTATAATTCCATTTATATAAAGTTCTAGAACATGCAAGCTAATCTATAGTGACAGGAGGCAGCCTAGTGGTTGCTGGGGATGCAGGACAAGAGAAGGAAAGGGCAGCGGGGAGGGACAAAGCTCAGGAGGACATTTTTAGGGGTAATAGTTACACTCATTAACTTAATTGTAAGTATAAACATTTGTCAAAACTCATTTAGTTAAATGCCCACCAACCCAGGAATGGATTAACAAGCTGTGGTATATGTACACCATGGAATACTATTCAGCTATTAAAAAAAATGGAGACTTTACATCCTTCGTATTAACCTAGATGGAAGTGGAAGACATTATTCTTAGTAAAGCATCACAAGAATGGAGAAGCATGAATCCTATGTACTCAATTTTGATATGAGAACAATTAATGACAATTAAGGTTATGGGGAGGAGGAAAAGCAGAAAGAGGGACGGAGGGAGTGGGGTGGGGCCTTGGTGTGTGTCACACTTTATGGGGGCAAGACATGATCCCAAGAGGGACTTTACCTAACAATTGCAATCAGTGTAACCTGGCTTATTGTACCCTCAATGAATCCCCAACAACAAAAAAAATAAATTAATTAATTAAAATAGCCAAAAAAAAAAATCTTGAAATGAAAAATGATTGCCATGATTTTAATAGGATTTAGGGTTTTTCCTCCCACAAGTTTGTCTTTGTGGTAGCTCTTGAGTCCTATCTTGGAATGTCAAAGCTTTTGTTTTTTTTTTTTTTGGCTAAGGAAAATTATTTCTGTTATTACTAGGAAAACTGTATTTGCTCTATTTTTCTCTTTCAGATTTATCTCTTACTTGACTTTGGCCTCACTCAGATGTATCTTCCATATATCTCACTTTTTATGTATTGATCCTTTTGAATGGAGTTCAAGGTTAATCCTTTCAGTTTTTCCCATGTTTTCTTTTTATAATATTTTACTCAGTATCTTTAATTTTATCCAGGGTGTTCTCCATCCAATACAAGCATTTCTTCTTCATGACTACTTTTCATGTTTCATAGAAATCATATGATTATATTTTAAGTGTCAAATATCATGTTGTTACATAATGAAAGCATATCAGAGCTAAAGGAATATTGTAACTCCAAAAGAATTTCCCTCCATTTTTCTCACATTTCTATAGAAAATCTATATATGTTCTTCTGGTGACCTCATACTTTCCTGCAATATATTCTTATAAATTTGCTGATTTAAAAAAAAAACAACTCATTAAGTTGTGCAGTTCAAATAAGTGCAGGTTTTAGTCTATCAAGTTCATCTCAATAAAGGTACATGAAAACATAATGGGTACCATTTAGTAGGCATCTACTTTTTGTGAACAAACTTTACATAAATAATTATTGATCTTCACACAAGGTGGGCATTATTCAGCCCATTTTACAGATGAGGAATCTGGGTAAACAAACCAAAGGAGTCATGCAGCTATGGTCAAGTCAGGCTTAAACCCAGGTCAAATGTCTCCCAAACTGGGACACTTTTTTCTGTGCTGTGATGCCTTCCCACAATGTATGATTCCCAGGCTAAAACCCCAGGAGATAGCTGCCTGGCCTAAGCAAGACCTCTAAGAAAGATACAAAGGGAGGTGGAGGGCTGAGGCTACAGGAGATCTCTGCCATCACTGACACAATGCTCTCTCCCCTCTGGGTTGCCATTGCCACAAACTCCTCCAGTGACCAAGGCCAGCCCATCCTAGGTACTGGACCAGCCAGGTGAAGGCAGGAAGTGGACTGTGCCTGATCCCCAGGACGACCTTCGCTACATTACCAGAGAGGTTTTGTATAAAGGACCCCAACCAGGCAGTCAGGAAAACAGACCCCCAATCCACTTGTGCAGAGATAAGACCTTCCCTCTTCTGGGCCTCCACTTCCTCCAGTGAAAAATGGGAAGATGAACCAACAAGCCTTCCAGGGAACTCTTCAACCCTAAGTCATGTTCTCTGAGTTCCCTGCTGGACTCAAGCTGAAGGCAGAGCACCCAGCCCCACTTAACAGCACCCACTAACCTTGTGCCCTCCGCCACTCTGCCTCTCCCCATCAGCCTCACTCCTCTGCAAGGATCTTCCAAAAACCTGACACCCATCATCAGCAAGCTGAGCACTTAAAACTCTGTGTTCAAGATGTGGGAACCCCGGAATGCACAGCAGCTTGAGACATAATTTCTCCTCCTAGAGATCCTGAAGGAAAGGCTAGGGATGCGAGGTTACAGGAAAGATGAGAAAAGGAAGGTCGCAGACGATCTTGAAGTAGGGAAGCTTCTCCCCTTGATTCTTACAAAGCTATATACCCACGGCTGGGCCAGAACTTCCTGCCCAAAAGGGCTGAAATATTTGGCTGGGCACATAGTAGGTTTTTAGTAAATATCTGTGGGACTGAATTAAATCCCTCTTGCCGGAGGAATAATCTCTTCCTCAGTCATGGAGGAAAACCAGACAGTCATTTCAGAGTGCTGCCCTGGATCCCTGGAAAAAGTTCTGAGAGGCTGAGAAGCCCTCTGCTGCTTCTAACTGGCTGGGAGACCTGGGAGGCCACCCACCAGCACCACATCTCACCACCTGGGGCATTCAGTGGCCAAGAGGACTGCACTCTGGGACTCTACAAAGGCTCCCCGCTCTGATGCTAGCTTACGCCACAAGGAAGAGCCCTTGGGATTTAAAAGGAACAGTGCGGCATTTTGTAAAGCTCCAAGCACCGGGAGCTGCAGCTATTCACACAGCTTCAGAGATGGAATGATGTTGGAACTGGATTGACCGTAGGCAAGCACTCACTAGCTCTGAGAAGCCATGGAGGTCACGGACAGCCCTAGTTCACATCTCTGTTGCTTAGGAGCTATGAAATTGTGGACAAATCTCTTTATCTCCCTGAGATTCAATCACCACATCTGCACCATGGGGATGGATACCCTGTTAGGTTGTGGCAGAATTAAATGAGATAATGTAAACAGAGCACAAAACAGTGCCTGGAGCCATCGGGAGCTCAGCTGACATCCTTCCTGTCCCTTCATCACAGACATACTCCATGTCCCCAGAATAAGATCTTGGCTGGTTCCACTGACCTGAAAAACCAGACCTCTGATGATGAAGACTTAATTCCCAACACATTAGAGGGGTGCCTCATCACTGAGGGGCACTGGGGTTGTGGCAGCAGGCACAGGGGAGGGCCTGGGAAGGGTAGAGGCAGGGCTGGCACCTGGAGACCCTCCCACCACCTCCCCTGCCAATATGTGCAGGGCTCAGCCATCAGGTGGTCTCCTGAGCAGTGCCAACACCCCCACCCCACAACCTGGGCTCCCTTCCTCCCCAGAAGCACAAGCCTTCACCTCAGGAACTGATAATCACCAGCTATGTGACCTGGCTTCCTAAACTGAGGGTTTGGGACCAGATGGCCTCTACAGCCTTTACTACCTTTATAATTATCTAAGCCTACAATTGTACAAAGACACACCAGTGCCTAAATGATACCCCACCCTCTCCTTCACAGGAAGAAGGGATAGGTGCCCACAGGGAATCAGAAGATTCAGCAAGCAGAGAGGGAAAACAGAGGCTGAGGTTTCATTATGTTAATTTAATTAGCTCTGATCTACTGCTACAGCAGGGATTTGAAGAAAGAGGCTTTTGTTGAAATTTCACTTTTGGCAGGAAGTTCCTCCTCCCCCATTAGAGATTGTGAGTCAAAAGCTCGGGTTTCAGTTCTGGCTCTCACAGCCTGCAGTGCCTGGGCTTCCCTTTCACACTTCTCTGAGCAACTTCTTGACTTTTCCAGGAAGGAAATCTGCCCCAGATGTTGGTCAGTAAAAGGAAGGTTTTCATCTGCCTTCTTAAGAGGGTGTCAGTAATTCACAGACTCCCCAAGGAGAAAGAGCCAAAGGGGAGGAGGGAAATACAGCTTCCTTCCATTAATAAGCCAGAGATTTCCCTTTCAGCTAAGCCCCCTTCCTAAATGGGCGGGGGAACTCCACAGTATGCAAGATGTTTCCATTTTCATTATTTTATGGGACGTGGCATTTGCCTTATAAAATAATAAAGACAGAAATCTCTCTCTGGTTCATTCATGCAACTGATGTTTTTGAGCACCCACTGCTCACAGGTGAAGACACAAAAAGACTCGCAGGGGAAGGGCTGCCCTGCCAGGTGCTGCCCCACAGCCGCTGCAGGTAGGGGAAACACTGGGAGCAGTGGTGTGCTTATCTAATCGAAATCTCCAACAGTAAAAAAGCCTTGGTTCCTACTACTTGCTGATTTCCATAATGTGCATTTCTCCCACCATGGTCAATTTCAAGCCACCAGCAGTTTTGAACAATTTTTAACAACTCATTTGCAAAATGTTTGAATATTTAAAAATTGACGCTATACTGTTTCCAGACCAGAGGCAAATCAGAGGCAAATTTTCCCAGGTCCTAATGGAGTGGTCTTTCTGCCTCACCTCCAGGCAAGAGAAATCAACATCCTGTGGAAGTTTAAAAAGTAACTTTAATAGAAAACTACCCGACAGATTATTAACAGGGGTAAAATCTCAGACATTATCTTCCCATCAGCATTTCCAATCATCCTATGAGCACATATTATTTTTATAATCAGAATTTATCAGGTCCTTAAAATCATTTTTTAGTGAGCTTATTGGAATGTTTGGAATAACCTGCCTGCATAATTTCTGTCACTCTGTCTCCCTTGGGTGTGTGTGGGGGGGGTGGGCAGATTGTGTGTGTCCATGTTTCCTAAAAGCTGCCTTGCAGAACAGCCAAGGCAGTTGGCAGAATACTTAAGCATTCACCTGAGTGTACAGTCTTACCTGGAGGATAAATTCATTCCTTTTGGAGTTTAAATTTCACCAGCAATTGAAAAAATGCAACTCCTTGTCAAGATTCCAAAGGACCCACTCTGGCAAATCAGAAGCCACTTTGCCCACCGAATGACCTGTCTCCCAATGGGCTGAGGCCAAAGCAGATGGTTTGACTAAACCAGAAACAATAGCTCCTTCTTTCCTGAGCCTTAGAGGAACCCTCACCCTCCACAAACGGCATTCTGTCCTCTTTTCCCACAAACTGGGATTTAAGGCATCTCACCTCAGCACTGGGATGGAGACCTGGGACCAGGGATTGGGACGGGCTCAAGGGGGCCAGTCCATTTCAGCTGGGCTCCATGACATCCACTGCTTGTCCCAGGACTGCTGGATGTGGGGCTCTGTACAACTGGCTCTACCCCCACCTGCAGAGAGGAAAATTAGAGATTGTGAGTCAAAAGCTCTACCCCCGCCTGTGGGCTGAGAACCAAAAGCACAAATGTTAATACATGCAGGAGGGTAAAAGCCCTTGATCCGCCCACTATCAGCTGTGGTCATTCCTGCCACTTTCAGAACCTCATCCCTCACCAGAAGGAGCCAGCCTCCTTCCCAGGACCCAAACAGGCCACATGATCACCCTTTACCCACCCCCTCGGGGCTGCCCATTAAGCAAAGCAAACTCCACGGCAGTCAACCATCCTTATGCTACCCTATCAGTGGTAAGAATAGCAAAAGTCAGAGAGTCACGGATCTGACCTAGGTCTTGTGTTTAGATAAGGCTTTCAGACAAGTGACTACAATCAGCAAATATTACTCAAATAATGAGTAAGTTTAATATTACATTGAACTTACTCATAGTCTCCCTTTGACCGGTAGTAGGTTGTTTACCCTGCTACAAATGAGAATTCAATTTCTAGTTCATTTTAGAACCATTTTTAACTGAGCCTAAATGTTAGCCCAGATATTATTACAGCTGTCTAGATGGACAGCATTTGTTTTTAAAGTAATTGTTGTTTTTCCTCATGCCAAAGAAATTTATGTTCAATCTATAAATTTTAGAAAATATAATTAAGTGAAAAGAAGGAAAGAAGTTACTCATTCTTTCTCCACTCGACTACAGGTAACACGCCCTGCCTGGTGTTTTTTCCTTCCATGTTCCAGATTTTCTATACAGATGTGCTAAAGCTGAGCATGGTGTAGTGACTGCTGTGTCATTAAGTGGTCCTCAGCAGCAGCATGCCAATGGCTTCTCCAGTGCCATTTTGAGGCTACATAATACTTACGGAGCCGTGAGTGGCACCCTGCATAGCCGTAGCATAAATTTTACCCAGCCCCCAAAGGCTGGACATTTAAGTCATCTTCAACTTTTTTCTTTCTTTTTTTGGTGCTATTAATAATTACAAATAGTGTTTGAGACTAAATCTTTCAGGGGAAGAACCATGATTATTTTCATAAGACATAATCTTCAAAATCAAATTGCTGGGTCAAAGAGTTTCCAAATTTCTCAGGCTTCTGAACAGTTTTGGCACGCTACCTCCAGGACTACTATGCCATGGAAACTCCTCCCAGCAATGGGGAAATATGCCCAATTCTCTAATTTTCCCCTCTCCCCCATTCCTTCCCTTACCCACATCCTCATCCACCAAGTATAACATTTCTTGTGAAAAGGAATGAGCAGTTCCAAAAGTCTGACTTTTCATATTTCATGCTCACACTCAGGTCAGCTCAAGTCTAAGACAAGATCCATGATGCTAAAACAAGCTGCCCTAATCAAGGCTGGGGAAGGGGCAGTGCTTGAATGAGAACTGGTAAGGGGGATAACAGTAAACAACGGCTGAGGGCAGAGGAGTGGTAGATACACACGGACAGCGTGGGGAAGGGGGAAATAAACTGTCACATCCAAAGAGAAAAGACAGTCATCCCATGAGAGTGCAGATGTTGGCAGGAACTAGAAAAACTGAAGCTGCAGTGAGCCATTTGAGGGGTGAGGTGGTCACGGCCTTACAAAGATTCCAGGTAGAACAGAGTAAACTGCAAAGGCATCAGGTCAGGTGGAAAGAGAAAAAGTTGCTTAAGGCCTTGGGCCTTTTGCTGATGTCTACAATTAATGTCAACAAAACACCAAGAGCCAGAGGTCCTATGGGGAAAGTAGAGTGGGGAGGGAGGGAGCTGGAGCTTGCGAGTGAGAAGCCTTCCTGGAGGGACAGGGACACAGTGCTGGGGGGGGTGCTGTTGACTCACTCACCCCCTTACCAACAAGGACAACCACACTCTCCATCTCTTTCTAGCCAGCTTCCATCATTCCAGGCCAAACCTTCAGTGGGAGATGGGTAATTCACCAGGAAATCTGTCTAAACAGGTTGCCCCTTCCTAGCTGACCAGGCTCCTTACCTTGCCTGCCCATGCACCCTGCTTTTGTGGGGAAGGGGAAGGAGCTGGCCTACCTAGAGACCAGGGCAGAGGTCCAGGGAGGAGCAGACGGGAAAACCAGTCAGCCTCAGAGACAGCAGGTGCTGGGTTACTCTAGCTGCTCCAAGGCTTGTCTACACTTCTACTTTTTATTCTTGAACTCACCCCTTGACTCCCTCCAATAAACCCTCCTTCTGGTAAAATTTGGGTAGGTGTCTCTGTTCTTTGCAATCAAGTTGCCCCATCTAAAACAATCTCTCCCAGGCTTTGAGGCTGCAGCAAGCTTGGGCTGGGAAACCAGGACAGTAAGAGCAAGACTTCTTTCCAGCTCTATTGTACAGCAAATCTGTGCAAATTAGAGGCCTGGCACTGAGCGCAGGAGCTGCAAATAACCCAGCCTGTGAGGGCAGGTAAGACAAGAGTTAACAGAGGCCTTGGTTTCTTCATCTTGGTTTAAATGGGCTCTGGGTCCCAGCTGACTGCTGCTGCTAAAGCCCCAGGCTGCTGTGAGTGGGAACAGGGGGATCCAGTGCCTGGCTGTGGGCCAGGGCTTAGGCCATCTTTTATGAGTGCCCAAGTTCCTTTTTTAAAAAAAAACTTTTCCTCCAAGTTTGTGGCTGGGTTTTTAATAGATAAGACCACTGAATGGGACCATTCTGGATTGCTAAAGCATACCTGGGTGATTTTTCTATTCTCAATTCTAAAGATTTTCCATTAAGTAATTGTACAAACTCCTCCCATCTCCTTATTTGGCAGTACACATTCGGCTGGTTACAGGGTCCCCAAACCACCTATAAAGTCATGTGCTTTCTTGCAGTTTCAATACAGCTCCCATTTAATTCACAACCCCACTGTAATCCGTCACCACCAGCTGGGTTCGCTGACCTCCCTCCTATCCCACAAGGGTCACGGGGCTTTACAACTACATTTGGTTTCCCTACTTCTCTCGTGAAGCCCAACCAGCCAGGACCATACATATGGACTTCTTCCTTGCACTTCATGGCTCAGTGCAACCCTCACACACTCTTCCCCAACTTTACAGCCCCTGGCAGTGACTTGGCTGATCCATGCTCTCTTCCACCCTTAGGCCCCGAAGCATCCAGAAGACACAGGTGATGAACAGCTAAAAGGAAGGGCTGCCTTGGCCTCCGTAACTCCCCCTTGCCTCCATCAAGTATTTGCTTCACGTCAGTGTACACTGTGAGGCACTGATCACAGACGCAGAATCTGGGCTTGGAGAGCCCACCAAGAATCAAAGAATACAAAGAAGTTTATAAACTGAGCCAAGAATTTCATAGCCCAGCCCCTCAAAGCAGAATACTGCTGAAAGGCTCTGTTGCTAGTCAGAGAATTAGCCCGTCACAGGAGTGAGCCTCCAGCCCAGGTCCCTGGCCTTAAGAAGCAATCCCCAAGACACCCAAGAGCTGTAGGACAAGATAACCCTGTTAACCCTGGACCCATTATTCCATTTTATCTAGGACAAGAGTAATTGTTCTGATTGTGTTTCAATATGCAGCTAAATTAGCTAAGAGCTTTTATTGATTCCTGAGCATATGACATTCTAAGATCTGGATCTCTACAAATCTGCTGAGCACTGCAATCAAATCAGAAGACAACACACCCAAAATACAACAAAAACTTTTGCTAAAATCAGGAGACTTGCTGAATTACTCCCATCATACCCCTCCTTTCCCTCCCAGGGCTCATACCCACCCTTGATGGTTCATCTGTGGAGCCTGGACCCAACATTACAGGGCTCCTGTCCTAGACCAAGTATTAACCACAAATATTCCTTTGTGTTTAATTTTAATATTTTTAGCAATTACTATGTGCCAGCCGCTTTCTGTGCTAAATTATTCATTTATTTCTCACACAGTCCTATGAGGCCAGGAATGTTTTCTCCATTTTTTTTTTTTTTTTTTTTGGTGAGATGACAAGAGGTCAAGCACAGAGCTGGTAAGTGACTAAGCCAGGATTCCTCACAACAACCTGCCCCTCCAGAGGCCTTTCTTCCCTCCAATGCTAGGATAAAGCGCGGCCAAAAGATCCCAGTGAAGAGCTGAAATTAAATATCAGTCACGTGTTCAATGGAACAAATACGTGGTGGGCTCCGACCAGAAGAGAAATGATGTAAGCATTTATTTTCAGAGAACCAGAGAAGAGCTCTTCGGCCACTGCCATATGCAAAACATCCAAAGGAAGAATGGTTTCCTCACTTGTCTGTGTCGTTAGTATGTTCCCTACAGCAGTCAGGTTTTGGCTGGGACTATTTTAGGGAGACAGTAAGCCCTTTTTAAAAATCAAACAGTACTTAAAGAATGGTACTGCAAGGTTACAAGGAGAAACAGCAGGCCCCTTCCACCTCTGCAAATCTCTAATTTCTGCCGTCAGACTCTTTCATCTGCATCTAGAGTCATCTCAACGTATCTAAATAGCGTATTACACAGCTCTGGGTTTTTCCAGTGTTTGATGTTATTTATCGACTTCCTGCTACAACAAATGAGGACTTTGCTGCCTCTGGTCCTTCCTGCATTCTCCCAATAGAATTGTGCCATTTTATTAAATCAACCCTAGAAGTCACACTGTTATGACGAGTTACTATTCATGGCCAAGTTTCAGACTGTGCTGTGTCACTTCTTTCATGTACATTCTGAGTTGTCATTTCTGGAATCCATTATCGCCTCATTGCTTGCTTAATTTTCTATCTGCTGTCACTAATTTAGCACTCAACTTTTCAACAAAACTGTAAAACTTATCACAGTACACCAAATGTCATTATGTAATCAATTGGTTCTTCAAAAAAATTTCTGGACAATCTCCCTTCTGGAAACATCTGTCCTCTTACTTTGATCTGAATTGGTTGTTCTCTACGCTTAAAAAGAGATCCCATCTATTCTGCGTTTACTCCTTAGTTTTGGAGGAACATATCCATAGTCACTTTCTCAGAAAGGCTGTGTGGAAGGTAAAATAATTGAGCATTGCATCTAAAAATGCCATTATTCCACCCTCAATTATGATTAATAATTTGTCTGGATATAATTTCATTTCTCAGTTGGAAAGAATGTCCTTATATTCAAAAATGTCATTACCCCATCCTAACATTTGATTAATAATTTGTCTGGATATAACTTCTCAGCTGGAATTTTAAACATATGGCTTCACTGTCTTCTAGCTTCAGAGTTGTAACCACAGAGATAACTGATGTCAATCATATTTCTATTTTCATATATATAATCCATTTGGTTTGGGGCAGAGTTTCTTCTGTCTATAAGCTTTTCTTTTGGTATGTCTTTTCTTCATTCATAGCCCTGGGTACTTACATGGGCTTGTCAATCTTGAAGCCCATGGCTTTCAAGTCTCAAAGTTTTCCTTGATTGATTGATTGATTGAGATAGGGTCATGCTCTGTCACCCAAGCTGGTGTGCAGTGGCACAATTTTAACTCTCTATAACCCCGGATTCCTGGGCTCAAGTGATCCTCCTACATCAGTCTCCCAAGTGACATGCACCACCACACCCAGCTGATTTTTGTATTTTGTAGAGATAGGGTCTCACTGTATTGCCCAGGCTGGTCTTAAACTCCTACTCTCAAGGAGTCCTCCAGCCTTAGCCTCCCAAAGTGCTAGATCTATAGGCACAAGCCACCATACCCAGCTATATTATTTCTTTAATTCTTCCCTTGTCTCTATTCTCTTTTTTGTAAGTCTTACCATTCAGATGTTGGATTTCACAGAAAAATCCTTTCATTCCCTTGTCTTTTTTGTTGAACTTTCTACATGTTTCTATAAGTTTTTCTTCAACTTTATATTCCAAATCATCTACTGATTCATTCCATTATCATACTTTTAATTTCCAAGAGTTATTTCTTATTCTCAGAATACCCCTTTTTGTTGCACACTGCTTTTACTTATTAATCCAATAACTTCTCTTCCCTTTGGAGACCAGTAATTACAAGTTTTGTGACATTTTCTTCTGCTCCCCTATATTTCTTATGAGTTTCTTTTTATGTTGTTGTTCGCCTCTTTTAATTTTTTCCTTTCATGTTTCAAATTTTCTCTCCAGTATCCAGTGATCTTTACTTATCTTTTTACATTTAAAAGTCAGACAGGGTGAATGGATACTGTGTGTGCATAGACAGGGCTGCTGAACTGCGGATCTTACCAGAGGTTGCATGAGAGCAATCTGCACATGTTACCTGGAGAACCCTAAATATCAGCCCTTCACTCTTGGACTGCTGATTTTATGCAGAAAGGCTCCTCCAATCTCACGACAAGGTGAAGCAGAACAGACCCCTAGCTTGCAGCACGGAGTGAATGAAGCAGAGGAAGGGATGAGGACAGGCGGCAGGAGGTCTCGTTGCTGAGCACATTGTAGACAGGCACTGGCTCACTCCTTCTGCTGTAGAAGGACATTTCACGCACACCCTTCTCAGCTTGGCCTGCTGTGCCTGATCTTAATCAGGCCTTAAGGCTTAGCATGTTCCTGGAAAGATCCTTAAAAGAAATGCTAGTTACCAGGAAGAAAAAAAAATTTACAGACATAGATTTTTAAACACCCTCACATCAGTCCAAATCAGGTTTTGCCATCAAATGTGTTAGGAATAAAACTTGATTTTTTACAGATTTTTAGACTTAGAAATTGCAGGTAAAGGATTGTGTATACATTTTCTACAGTTCCAGTCATATTTGGGACAATTTTCATGGGAATTTTTGTCACTCTGTAGGGCTGCTTTTTGGCAATAAGATATGGCAAAATGAAGCAGGTTGAGATGAGTATTAGGGGAGTGCCAGTGTGATGACAGAGTCACTCAGAAGGCTTGAGCCCTAGTTCTATGCTAGCAAGCTGTGTTACTTTGAGAAAGTTACTGAACCTCTCTGAGCTTCAGTTTTCTCCTCTATAAACTGTGGGTTATTCCAAGAAGTATGCATTATGCCTGTGATTCCTGCAGCATTGCTCTGGATCTTAGTGAATCGCTGGGAACCAATGAGATGAAGTCCCTGGTCTCATGGAAACAACTTCCTAGCAAGAAGAGACACAGGGTTGAAGAACAAGGCAAGTTATAAAAGAGAAAGGGAGAGCCATTGTCCTCCCACCATAGTGATTGTGGGAGGAAATGAGCATGAGACCATTACCTTACATAAGAGGGGTCAATGGCCTCCCTGATAAGGTGACACTTAAACAGAAATCTGAACAAGAGATGGCACAAATAGTGGGGCTTTCTGTAGGAATGGTGTCCTGACAAGAGGGGACAGTGCAAAGGCTCTAAGGGAAAA
Organism: Nycticebus coucang; assembly: GCF_027406575.1. Lineage (NCBI taxonomy): Eukaryota > Metazoa > Chordata > Mammalia > Primates > Lorisidae > Nycticebus > Nycticebus coucang. The sequence continues at coordinate 86,988,319 of NC_069795.1, forward strand.
TGTGCTTCATGCCTGAAGGGCAAACTCAGTGAGGTGAAGCAGAATGAACGGAAGGAGAAAGCCGGAGATGAAGTCTGTGAGGTTCTGGAGGTCGGGTCGTGTAGGACCCTACAGTCCTTTCTAAGACTTTGCCTTTGAATGAAATGGGAAGTCTTTATTGGTGTTTGAGCAGAGAAGTGACATATCACTACATCTTTTTTTTTGAGATAGAGTCTCACTTTGTCACCCTTGGTAGAGTGCCTTGGCATCACAGCTCACAGGAACCTCAAACTCTTGGGCATAAGTGATTCTCTTGCCTCAGCCTCCCCAGTAGCTGGAACTACAGGCACCTGCCACAACACCTGGCTATTTTTAGAGATGGAGTCTCGCTCTGGCTCAAACTGGTCTCAAATTTGTGAGCTCAAGCAATCCACCCTCCTTGACCTCCCAGAGTGCTTAGGATTACAGGCATGAGCCACCGTGCCTGGTGCTTCTACATCTTTTTAAATGATTGCTCTAGTTGTTGATTTGAGAATAGACCATAGGAGCAAGAATATAAGCTGCAGGCCCAGTTATGAAACTGTTATAAAAATTAAAAGTAGAGGTTACTCTGACCTGGGCTAGTATGACTTTGGTGACCCTGGTAAGTAGTAATAGTGGGCTTTTTGATTTATTAGGAAAGTACAGCTGACATGGTTTGCTGGCAGACTGGATGCAGTGTGAGAGAACAAGACTCTAGAATGACTAGAGTCATAAGCTCTAGCAAACGAAAAGATAAAGCTGTCTTCTACTGAAGTAGGATAGTTGTAAGAGAACTCTACAGTCACTTTTAGAGAGAAAAGCAGCAGTTCAGTTTTGAACTTGTCATACCTGAGTTGTCCACTGGACATCTAAGGAAACTTGTCAAGTAGATGGCTGAATGTCTGAGCACAGATTTCAGGGGAAAGGAGATATAAATTGAGGGCTGTCAGCACATGAATGGTATGAGATTGCCCAGGGAGTGGGGAGACAGAGAAGAGGCCAAAGCTCAGGCCCACTCCCTGGAGCCCTTCAAAGTGAACAAGTGAAAATGAGCCAACAAAAGAAATGGAGAACCTGAAGCCAGTGAGAAAAGAGAAGGACCAAACAATGAGATGACGTCCCAGAAGCCAAGAGAAAAAAGTTTTCCAAGAGGGAATGGTCAACTCTACCAAATGCTGCTTATAAGTCAAGTTAAGGACTGAGACCAACCACTAGATTTGGCAAAAGAGGTTATAGATGAACCTGACAGGTATAGTTTTGGTGGTGTGATGGAGCCAAAAGACTGACCAGAATGAGTTCCAATGAGCATGAGAAGAGGGCTTGTCAGGAGCAAAGGCAGAAAACCCTTTCCAGGAGCAGAAAAGTGAGGCAGTAGCTGGAAGGGAGCTGAGATCAGGAGAGGCTGTGCCAGGGCCTGTGCATGTGGGTGGGTTTAGGTGGGAGGAATAGTCAGTAGATAGAGAGTCAGAGATGGTAAAAAGAGATTGATGGTGATATAGCTGTCAATAAAAGAGAGAGAGAGAGAGAGATGTGGATGGGAACAATCTAGTCAGAGAGAGAACATTAGAAAGTGAAGAAAGAATTGCTGTAGTCAGGTCCTTAATTGAGAGGGAATAAAGCTGCACACTCAAGTGGAGGTGCAGGTCTTACAAGAGAAACAAACCCAACTCATCATCCACAGCAATAGGCAGAAGGTAGAGGCAACGGGCACAGATTAGGTGGTGGAAATGTGCTAGGGTATGAAAGTTCATGTTCCCCCAAAACTCACATGTTGAAACCCCAACCCTCCACATGACAGTATCAGGAGGTCGGTCCCTTGGAACCTGATTAAGTTGTGAAGGTTCTGTTAACATTAATGGGACCAGTGCCCTTATAAGAGACCCCACAGAGCTAGGGAGGCCCTTCACCATGTGAGAACACAGCAAGCAGATGCCCTCCGTAAGGCAGGAAGCAAGCTCTCACCAGACACCGAATCTGCTCACACCTTGATCTCGGACTTCCCCACCTCCAGACTGTGAACAAAGATTTCCGTTGTTTATAAATCACCCTGTCTGTGAGATAGTTATAGCAGCCAGAAAAGACTAAGACAAAAAAGAACGAAAGTTCCCTACAGATTGCCATTATTTTTTCAGGTAAGTGTGAAACAAGGTTGTCATCTGAGTGTGAGGATGAAAAGAGGTGTTAGAGGTTCCAAGAGAGAGAAAAAGGTGTGAAACGGTAATCTCCGTTAGAGAGAATGGCAGTGGTTTCCAACCAACCATGGCTGCCCACCAAAATCAACTGCAGACCTCTAAAGAAGATACTGATGCCCGGGCCCGCCCCTCAAAGACTCTGATTTTAACAGTTTCAGGTGGAATTCAGGCAGCAGTACTTTTCATAATTCCCCCCAGGTACCACCACCACTGGCAGCCAAAGTTGACAACCACTGAACCAAGGAAATGGAGCAAGATGGCCTACAACACCTAAGTCCACTTAACCATCATGGTCACGAACTAGACCAGGGGTGTCCCAACTTTCTTCTTTCTCTGCCACACATTGGAAGAAGAAGGGTTGTCTTGCACCACACATTAAATACACACACACTAACAAAAGCTGGTTAGCAAAAAAGGTTCGTGGATACTTTTCCTGCTATCTGACACCACAACTAAGCAAAAAGAGTCCTCACAAAATCAGCAAGTGGCCCGCATGGGCGCTGCTGAATTAGAGGATTGTGGGGTGCTTTTCTAGTCACGTTCAGATTTATGGAGTGGGTATAAAACAAAAAGAACAGAGCTGGACTTACCCAGGATAACTGAGATATAATGTACCTGAATGTAGTAAGAGCTCAATAAATGAGGTACAATGCCTGGATAGATGGCACACTGCCTGGGTGAAGGGCACAGCTACAACTTGGACTTTAATCCTACATGTATAAATTATATAACCCAATGGTTTGTACCTTCATATGGATCTGAATGTAAAAAAAAAAAAAAAAAAAAAAGAGTTCGGTAAATGAAAGCTCCTGTATTTATTTTTATCACCAGCTAAGTGACATATGCCATCCTTATGGCAAGTAAAATTCTTTCTTTATCTTATCCAAATAATTCCACAGTGGGTGTATATCATATGGTTTTTAAAAGTCATTTTTGAATAACTAAAACCACAACTGTATATCCTTAAATATCAAAGCAGTCTCTTCTGGTTATTTGTATGTGACACTGAGCACTGCACATGGGCTCACTGGACTCTCCAGCAACTGCAGAAGTCACAGATCACCCCTCCCACCCAGCCACTGTCCCTATTTGATAACAGTTCCATACCTGTGTTTTATGAAGCCCCACCTGTCCATGCTACCGGAGCCTGCATTCGGTGGGCTCTGCCTTTGCAATTCCTGTTGAGTACTCTGTTCCTGTCCCTCTGAGGGAGGTCCACTCCTGATTGCAGCCCTCACCCAGGGGCAGATACTGATGGAGAGACCTCTGTCATGACAAGTGCCACCTCAGCACCCTCTCCCCCTGTCAAGCCTGGCTGGGTCCCTGTCCATGTCTACCCATCTGCCAGAAAAAGACTGCAGACTCCATACTGGCCACACTGAATGGGTTCAAATGCCAGCAGAGGCGGAAGCCCTTCGTGGCAGCTTCTGCTGTCCCTTTTCAGGGGATCTACAATTGCCTGGCAGACTCCTCTTCATCCCTCTTCTCTGACCTGCCCTGCGGGCAGAGTGGACACGTGCTCCTCTGCCTCCAGCTCCCTCGGAACTGTGCACCTGCCATCTCTCCTCCTCAACTGAGAGAGCTGTGTCTCGTCCAGCTCACAGTGCCTAGCACAGTGGCCCATTAGGCAACCAGTAACTAAGAATAACCATTAGCAAGGGCTGTGATATTAACAATAACCACTATGTATTCATCCCCAAACACATGGCCAGGCCCAGGTCAAACACAGCACACAGGACTCACGCCAGCACTTTAGGCAAGAATGATTAACACGGATCAATATGAGAAACTGGAGATCAGAGCAGTTCCCAGGTCCACACAGCTGAGAAGGGGCACTTCTGGAATTTAAGTCCAAGTCTGTCTGGCAAAGTATGGGACTTTTTCTGGATGACAAGAGCTTTCTGAGGAAGGTGACCTTGCAAATGGTGGTAGGGAAAGCAATGAGCCTCTCAGCCCTCCCACTATGAGACTCTGGATCTGGCTGAAGACACAAGAACAGGAGTCCATCAGAGTATTTCCCCAGGAGAGGCCCCGGGTCTAACTCCTCCCTGGCTGCTCCTTCCCCTCCTCCAAATGTAGAGCCCGGAATAAGGTATTCATTGTGTAGAGCACAAAAGTAGCCAAGGTGAGCACTCTGGCAGGAAGCGTCTTCTGGGGATTTATTCCTCGTATGTCACTTACCACCTCCAGCTCTGGCCAGGGCCAGCGTCCCCCTGGCACCGCACAACTGACCAAGGCAATCCCTGCAGCCTGCTCTCAGGTAAGTGATGTTCAGCCCAGCTGCCTTTGTCATGGCTCTCAGGGTGCCTTCCTGCCCCTCTCGCCTGGGACAACCACCTGGTTCCCAAAAAGACAAGGCAAGAAGAGCAAGGCCCCAAGCCTGACACCCCAGCAGGGCTCAGAACCAGGACCATCCGAGAGAATTTCTCGCTTTCATCTTGCTGCCTGACTCTCGCTCCCAAGGCCAGAATTGGCAGGTTGAAAAAAGACTGCCCAGTGGGACAGGAGGGCATCACAGCCCCAAGGTGCTCCCCACAACAGGCTGCGGCAGCTCCACGGCCTGCTCTCACACCTAGACCTCACCCAAAGAGCACCCGCTCACGCTCCTGGGGGGTTGGATGCATGTGACTCGGAGGGCAGACAGGGATATCAGGACAGCTGAGCCCCCTGCACAAGGACACCTAAGGACTACACAGTGTGCTGGGCTCAGGGCTGTGCAGAGATCCCACTTGTCATCCCTGAAGCCCAGGGTGCCGTGGTCTAACACAGTTAACTTCGTCTAACAGGCTAAGCATGATGTAGGAGGTAACAGGTCTTCTCTTTCCTCCATGGGCTGAGAATTTGAGGGGGCTCAAGCTGAGTGACGGCCCACTGGTGCTGAGGCTGAGACAAAGGCCAGGTAACAGCAGAGGGATCAGGGCATAGGAAAACGGGTCTCTTCAGCAGTACAGAGTAGCCTGTATCTCTCTACAATGCCCCCCCGCCCCCCACACACAAACACACAATAGGGCTTTGGGACCCAGGAGCACAGCAGGCCTCATCCCAGACCCCAGAACAATCCTGACTCTTCCTGAAGCAAATGTAAGGTGCGTCCAGCCACACCAGCTCAGTGCTGAGTTCAGGCTGCCCACCCATCCTGATATGTTTTGTCAGAAGCTCAATTTCTCTGAGACCAGGGCCACATTGCCCTGGTCAGTACTTCTGGAAAGTAAAGACTGCCATCAAAGCTTCCTGACAATCCCATCCTTCCCATCCCCTTTCCAGGCCACCATCCTCAACCAGACCTGGCAGGGGCCTTGCTGGACTGGTGACACCAACATCCCTTCCTGTAGCCTAGCATATCTGGAACACCCTCCTCCACCTGCCTCATGCTGTTCACAGCCATCCGGACCCAGCTCTCTGGCCCAGACATTCCTCAGAACCAAGAAGACAGCAGGAGTGCCCGCTCACCCAGACAGGGGCAAGGTCAGGCCCACAGCTGCTGCCCACCGCAGCCCCCAGTGGTTACGTGAGACAGGGAAGCACAGACTCTTCCCTGTTGACTACGTCCCTGCCTGTGAGACCTACACAGACACCTGTGGGTGCTCTAACGGATGTGCGCTCTCAGCAGAGAAGGGTGCGCCAGCAACAACAAACCTTCCTGTGTGGCTTTTCTGTGCTTTCTCCTCTCACATCTATGATCTAATTTGGACCTAAAAATTAATCTGAGACTAAACAGGGGCAGACTTTTCCCCTTTCATGCATAAGGAATGTAGGACTCTGATTAAGTAACCTGGGGCCACATGACTGCCAGATGGTGGAATCTAAACCTTAATTCAGACTTCTTACATTTACCTAAAAGCTTACCTACAAAATTCACATTAAAATATGTTTTATAGGTAAATATTTTATAAGCAAATACATTTTTACACAAAAATATTTACCTACAAAACTGCTTTATGTTTATTTACAGTTTTGTATTTTACATTTCACGAAAGTGGCTAACTCAGGTCCCTGCATGCTACAAATCACAGCACAGTAAAAACCATGGGCTTTGGACGGCAGGTAGCTCAGGGAGGTCAAATCAGTTTCAGTGTATTTTGGGCAGTAAATCTGTCGCTCTTAACTTCAGTTTCCTCATGTGCACAGCAGGAATACGTGCTGTGTGGGGAGTGTGAAGCAGCTGGGATGAGTAGGCATGAAGTGACAGCAGCTCTCCCCTCATTCATCCTTTGCTCTCCACCCGCAACTTCTCACCCTGAGCCTGACACACCACAGACTTTCACCTCACACCTGTGCTCCTGCCACCTGCAGGCCAAGAACGTCCTCTCTCCCTATCTCCACCTACCAGAATTCTTCTCATCCTTCAACAGCCAGGTCAGACTCCACCTATCTCCTCTTCCCCATGGTCCTTTGGGTCCCAGCACCCAACTTCCCATCTGATTTACAATGTGTTCTGTTCTGCCAACTGACTCAGCAATTCCCCCAAGAAAAGACAATGTCTTATTCATCTCTTTGTATCTTTCACCCCACTCTTCACTCCCTGAGGACTAGTATTTAATGATATCTTTTAGAACAGTCTTAGTAGTCTTATAAGACTAGTTCATTATCTTTAAACAATGTCAATGATATGGAGCTAAAAATCACCCAAGATCCCTCCACAATGAAAAAAAAAGAGAATAGATTAGTATCATTCCTTGACTGTCTGTACATTTACGTATGGATAGAAGTGTAGAGAACGAGAGGAAGGAGGTGTGAAAGAAGGATGGATGGAGATTATCTTATAAAATAGTTACTTTTCATTTTTAAATGTTACTTTAATTCTACAGAAAAGTAAAACTAAAGGGAAAACTGAACAGCTAATAAAAGTTACCACTTATATCACCTCCACTTCTTTCCCCTGGCTATCTGTCTCTAGTATATTCTTTTCTAGTATATTGTAGTATACTCTTTTTTTTTTTGAGACAGAGTCTCACTCCATCACCCTGGGTAGAGTGCTATGGCATCATAGCTCACAGCAACCTCAAACTCTTGGGCTCAAGAGATCCCCTTGCCTCAGCCTCCCTAGTAGCTGGGACTATAAGTGCCCCACACAACAGCCGGCTGGCTTTTCTATTTTTAGTAGAAAAGGGGTCTTGCTCTTGCTCAGGTGGTCTCGAACCCCTGACCTCTGACCTCAGGCGATCCTCCTGCCTCAGACTCCTAGAGTGGTAGCCTCCCAAGTAGCTGGGACTACAAGTGCCCCGCACAACAGCCGGCTAGCTTTCCTATTTTTCGTAGAGATGGGGTCTTGCTCTTGCTCAGGCTGGTCTCGAACCCCTGACCTCAGGCGATCCTCCCCCCTCAGACTCCCAGAGTGGTAGGATTACAGGTGTGAGTCCCAGCAGCCACCTCTCTACTACATTCTTTTTCCTTCCTCACACTGTATTCCTCAGCCTTAGTTGCCCACCCCTGAGTAGCTTTGCTTCTCTATCTGAATGGATTAAGGGCTCACCAAAATGACCTTTCACTATGCTTTCCAATGTGTATTTGCTGATTAATTTCCTTATGCCCTGGTGAATTTTCCCAGGAAGGGTTCATGGGTGTGCTAATGTCCCTAAGTTCTTACACAGATGAGAACGTCTGCTTGCCTTACAGTTGCAAAGTGATTTAAGTATAGAAGTCTTCACCCCTGTTGCCTTTTCCCCAGAACTCTGTAAACATTTCCACTCAATTTCTTTCTTCTGCTGAAAGTCAGTCTGAGACCAACACATAAAGTTTCCCTCATGACAGACACCAATTGCTCCCAATATCCAGGTTTTCCTTTCAGTGACAGAAAGCCTGCCCCGGACCTGAAATTTAGGAAGGCACCTGGCCGCCCAGCTGGAGACATTGCCCAGCCTTCTTTGCAGCAGGTGTGTCCATGCGACTAAGTTTTGGCCAGTGGAACATGAGCAGAAGAGACGTGTCCCTCCGCAAACTCCCCAGTTACCCTTTTGAGGGATCACCTTTGTACGACCTTTTGGTCCCTGATATACCTTCTTTATCTTTTCCCTGAGCACACACTGTGATTTTCCCCACGCCTTCCTTCTCTGTTAGTGATTTAAGTTTCATTGGATTCTATTCTGTTCCCTATTAACATTTTATATAATGACATTGCTGGTAACTTCGATTTTTTTCTGAGCCTTGTAATTACTTTTTTTATTTCATTCTGTAGTTTCATCATCTTATCTTTGAGCTCTTGAGTTACTAGGTTTTAATAATTTCTATTTTAAATGCATGAATACCCAATATTGCCTCTCCTACCCAAGAGCCAACTCCAACCCAGAAATTATCTCGAAGGACAGGGAGAGTAGGAAAAGTTGTCCCATTTATCAGTGGTGAGATAGAATAATTTTGCTAACATATGCACTCCACCTTCCTAAATCCTTTGCAACCTTACAGGGAGCGCTCAAGGCCCACTTGCCCTACATTCCTCCAGCCCCCACTGATTGCTCCTATTTCAGTCCCCAAAGAGTTTCTCTGAACTGAATGGTTTGCAGGTAGTGATGGGCTCCCAAATGAACCTGGAAATTTTGAGAAAGGGGATAAATCTTCTCCAGCTGCTTTATTGCATAGGTGGGCACAGGAAGGTTTTCTATGAAGATTTCTGGACCACTGATTGGCTGGATAAAAGGAGGGTAAAAACACGCTAAGAAGAGGTTGTCCACATCAGACCCATTAGTCACAATTTAGTGAAAAGTTGGATACCACCACAAGGCAGGTGGAAGAAAGATTACCTTTGAATGATTCAGAGACAGGGAACAAGCATCTTAGCCAGTGAGCCAGACCTCCATGCCTGCCCCTGCTAGCACTGCCCTGGAGGCGGAGAGCACAGCTCCAGAGCCAAGAGGGCCCGCCTGCAAGTCCAAGCACCTCAACATACTCACTGTCTGACTTTGAACAAGTAGCCGAATCTCTTCCAGCCTTTGTTGCCTCACCTGTTACACTGAGATAATAAGAGCATATGCCATACAGGTTATGTAAATTACATCAGATACTGTATGTAATGGTCCCAGCCTCATCCCCCCACCCTTACATGTGCTTCTCCAGGAGCATCAGCCTGGTAATGTTTCCCTGACATTTTCCCCCAGCGAGCTGTTCCTTAACCCCACTCTGAATCTTTGCTCCTGCCCCCCTTGTCCCCCAAAAGCCCTTCTTCAAGGCTAACAGCAACTACCTTTTTTCAGCTATTGCCTCTTCCAAAAAACTTTGCCAAACTCACTGGATCTTCTTCCCAGCCTCTGTGCACACCTAAGTCATATGCTGTGTTGTCATTGATATGGACATGTATGTCTACTTCCACCTAAGATCTGGAAGAAACACACTGTGGAGATTATCTGGGTCTATGTTCTAAAACTGAGTATTGAGCTGGGCCTGCTGCAGGCACTCAATGTTTGTTAAATGAATAAACAAAACAAGGACTCTGAGAAAAGAGGAAGAGAATGATATGGTTAGTTTGTCTGCCACTAGCTTCCAAGACTCTGCTAGTTACACTGAATGTGTGTGTATCTACAATATGCGTTCTTTATGTTGACATTTCCAATGCCCAACACAAGGCCTAGCATATAACAGGTGCTCAATAAATGTTTTATAAACATATTAATGTTGAATAAATTCCACAAGAGAAGAAACTGTACCTAGATGCACAGCTGCAAGATAAGCTCTTAAGGTTGACATTGAGTTCCATTTACAAGTCTGAAGGCATTTAAGGTAGACAAGCATTGGTACCCACCAAACTGTGACCATGCTCACTAAGGGTGTGTGTATGACCACTCATAACTAGATAATGATTATGGGTGGATATCACAGCTTTAAAGGGCAAGCAAAAAAAAAAAAAAATTACAAATCCGGCTTGATGCAAATAACTCTTACCAAAAAGGGACAGGAGAAAATGAAGCTGAATCCAAAAGTTATACTACTCACACATGATTTGTGTGTTCTTAGGGGAATGGTAGGAAGCTTCCATTAGCCTCTGTAAGAAGAAATTATTCAGCTAATCCTCCAATGCACCACAAGGACTATGCATTTCTCAGACCCAAAGAACTAGGAATTATTAGCAGTGGGAAAAGCTGTGTTATGCCCAATCCTAGCTTCACCACTCAGGAGCAGTGAAACTTTAGTAAAGTTTCTAATCTTCTTTGAAGCTCAGTTTTCTTATTTGCAAAATGGAGCTAATGATACCAAGACACCAGATATTGCTATTAGGATTGGATGAGAAAAAACACATCATGCCTACTCAGGGCCAGGCACACAGCAAAAGCCAAGAAGATAGTGAACTTGGCCATATTTCTCTCAGCAAACTCAGCTACAGTGTAAGTCAAATGCTCTTCCTCATTGACACCAAAGAGAGGGATTAGCCTTAATTGGGTGGTCCCAATTCCAGCCCAGAGGACCTTCAAGAGATTGAAAGGGTAGAATGTTTCTAAAATTAAAGTTGGATGGCATCTCAGCATTCTGGGACAGAAAACTCTCCAACCAGGAGATGGATGCAAATTTAAAAAGAGTGTAATGAAAAAACACGTACAATCATCCTCCTGGGACATGTAGTTCTTTTCCAGTTGCCAGATTTTCTGGTCATCTAAAGCATATGTGATGTATTTATTCCTGTGGAAATAATTTATGAATATAAGGTCAAGCAGAGCTAAAGCCAAGGTTAGAACAGGCAGAGGGTTGCCAAGATCCAAAGGAAACAATGTTTAAGCCTCTTTTGAAGGTTTCCACTTTATTCCACCTTTACTGAGCAGGCGAAAACTGGTCTGTTACATTGTCCACAACTTGCCCCACCCTCAGTCCTATTTTCATCTTTCTACTTCTCACCTGATGGTCACAGACTCTCAAAATTGCAAGGGACCTTAGGGGTAGCATTTAGGTCAACCCCTTCACAGTGCCAGAGTCTCCCGATGGCAAACAAGTCTCCTGGCAAATTCTGCCTGAATGCTGCATGACAGGGCGTTCACTATCTTGTAACACACATAGTCTGTTCCACAGTTGAGCAGTTCTGTTAAGTCACTTCTTCCTTATCTGCCTTCCTGCAACTTTTTCCTCTCCTCTTCCACCCCTGGTTTGTTTCTCCCCTCCACAGAGCTGGTGCCTCTTATCTTTATTGCCTGCAAGCTAAAACGCCCCAGTTCCTACATCTATTCCATCTCCAGTATGATGTCCTAAACTCTGGTCTTCTAGTTAGCCCATTTCTGAATACCCATCATTTTATCACTGTCTGGATGGGACCAGGGAAGCCTCGCACTCCAGATGGGTCTGAACAGCCAGACAGAGAGAGCTGTCACGTTCCCTCCTCCAGAGCCTGACAACAAACACTCTTCTTCACTTCTCTCTGCCGCGCTCCCTACCACTTAAGTGCCAGTTCTCCCATGACATCCCCGATCCTGACTCTGGGAACAGAAACAAACTTGAAGGCCCAAGGATGGTGGGCGGGAAAGGCAAAGGTGATGACGCAGCTCAGTTTTTGCACTCACAACGGAGGGCACCCAAGCAAGGCAGGCTAGCTCCAAAAATAACCTTCCCCACAAACAGCATTTTTAGATTCTTGGGAGCTATCAGTATCGCTTCCCATAGGGCAGTTTATCCTCAGTGTCCCTGGGCCCATTCTCAGTGTCCCTGGGCCCCATTCTCAGTGTCCCTGGGCCCATTCTCTCACTACACTTTCCAGAGCTTGACAGACTGGTTTTGTTTAACCCACCGACATTCACAATCATCTGTCCATATGTTTGAGAGCTGAATACACTTAGAAATGTAAGATGAAAGCAGATGAATGTCCATCAACAGGAAATTGGTAAACATATTCAAAATATAGAATTCAATGCATCTATGGAAAAACCTAATTACACACTGATGCAAAAGACCTCCGATACACATAGTAAAGTGGAAAAGGAGAGTTTGTGAAGTGGCAGGTATAATGTAATCCATTTACTGAGTTTTTAAAATGTACCCTCAGGTAACCATGATTACATATATAAACACATACAAAAGGGGCGGGAAGGACCAGTGTCAGACTGCAAACAGGAGCTACTTCAAAGAGAAGTGGGGGGTGCCCCGTTTGAATATTCTAAAGGAAAACTATTTCATATATTAATTGTGTAAAGAAAAAAGCTTCCTGATTCATACATATTTTTCGTTTGATGATCTCAGAGCTGGAAGGGGGTAGGTGGGGTGCTGAGGGCTGATCCTCTGAGGTGGCATGCCCAGGGTGGCATGCATTTGCCCAAAGCCACACAGCTAGCTAACAAGAGCCAGAAACCACAAGTCACAGTCCAGGCCTGAAATAATGGGAGTCCCCATGGATTAAAGAGAGGGCTTTGTTTTGACTACTAAATTGGATCAACTTTCCTCTTTTATTTAAGTCAAAAAGTCCCACTTGGGTGTAACAGTGAGAAAAGGAGACTCATTAAAGCCTAACGTGGATAGGGGAGTCAGTCTTCCCAGAGAAGAAAAGGGCTCAGAGAGGGCCTGTTACTCAAGGACAGGGAAACTCCTTCTGGGAGTTGCCTTGCCTGCATCCATAAAGGAGGGATGGGGCTAAGTGACAGAGGACAGAGGAGACTTGCAAGGCTACGTGTCAGTGGCTGCAGCACTCCCGAGTGCATTCTGGTGAAACTGCTACCTGGAGTTGGGGACTTAATTGCATATGGAACCTCTGCCTCTCAAGGGGGGAAGGCTGGGATCAAATCTGATTTAGGTCCAACTAATAATAGAGCCACTTGGGCTGCCACTTGGATTACCTCACTTAATACCAAATTTTTATTAATTGGTAAACATCTGTTGCCAGACGTTTATGGTAACAGATGTTTGAGATAACATGTGTTATCCCCATTTTACAGAGAAGAAATGTTCTAAGAAATACAAAAGTTGCTCACCAAAACCACACAGCTGGTCAGGGGGTCCCTTGTTCAAAATTAGGTCTCCCTACACTAAATTCAATCCTCCTTTTACACTGTCTCTTTGGACGTGCATGGCAGGGCCTTGTTACTTGGGCAGTAAAGCTTAAGGGGTTGGTTGGTTGGCTGTTTTTCTACACACACACATACACAAGTCTCATAACAGTGACGGCAGAAACAGGCTCCTAGCCAGCACAACTCAATGTCTCAAATATGCATCATGCAACTCAGTGAAATAGCCCCAGCTCAGCTGATAAGATCTCTGGGATGTGATTCCAAGTAATCTGGGGCTAAAGATGAGGTTATAGCTCAGCCGTGAGTTTTGACAATAGTTGAAGCTTATTGAGAGAGGTAATGTGATGTGAGGCTCATCACACCCCTCTTTCTATGTTTGACAAATGTTTGAAATCTTCCATAACAAAAAGACTTTTGGGATATATAATGAGAGTGATCATTTCTATCTCAACTTGTCACCTGGTAGGAGGTTCCATTTCAATTAACTTTCCATTTCCTTAAGCACAGAAAGTCACAAAATGAATGGCCTTGCTATCATGCTAAGAAAAAATATTAGAGGCAAAAGTTTCTGCAGCTGTGAAAACCCCCAATTATAACAATAATACCTATCACTTATTGAGTGCTTCCTGTATACCTGGCACTGTACTGAACCTCTACGCATGATTTCATCTAATCCTTACAATTGCCCTAATGAGATAACATCTGTTATCCCCATTTTACAGAGGAGGAAATTGAAGCTTTATCATCATAAGCAGCTTGTCCAAGTCCACACAAGTGGAAAATGACAAGCAAGAATTCAAGTCCTGGATCACTTGTGTTCTTAATTTCTATCATTCCCACATTACATAATACTTTGCTATTTTCAGACTGTATATATAACTAAACCATATCTATTTATTTTTTAATAGAATTACGCCCTTTAAAGTATAACCCAGTAACTCCACCTTTAGGACTCTAACCTATTGAAATTATCTGCAAAATGAACAGAGATCTATTCACAGACACATGAATCACGGTGTCAGTTTGCAATAAGAAACAGATAGGAATGGCTTGAACATGCAGCAGGGACCCTCATCCAGGAAGCCTTCCCCACCTTTCCAGTGATGGGCGATGTCCCTTTGTGGGTCCAGAGCATCCTGCACTAGTCTCTGCCCTCCTCTGTTGACTGTCATCCTTGGTTTAGAGTAGGCACTCAAATATTAATCAATTATGAATTAATTAATATATGACCCTGGAGTTGCTTATTTAACTCATATGAAAACTAAAAATTGGGGCACGAAAGAAAGTTTTTGGAGGTCACAAGGGCAGGACTAGAACTCAAGGCCACAGGCAGGACCCTTCTACCTCCACTGTATTGCCAGTCCCTTTGGGATTCTAAACAAAAGGATGGTTGATGTTTGTATGCCTGAGGCACGATGGGAAAGCCAGGGCAGTTGGAGGCTCCTTCCTTCACAGGCCCTCCCTGAAATGATCACATCCTGGAGGACCACGTGACCTTGGAGCTGCTGAACAGCTGATATGGGTGATGAATTTTTAGTGCCAGGTAAACTATGTAATATAATACAGAAAGGGTAAGCGAGAAAGGCAGAAACATAACTGCACACACAGTATGTTCTCAACCATTTACAGAAAACAAATCCACCTAAACAACAACAACAAAAGACCAGAAGGAAAACTGCCAGATGTGAACAGTGGCTATCTTCGGATAATGGAATTTTTTCTGTTTCTCTATCCTTCTTTGTTCAGCGCTTTCCAAATCATCCTCAACAGGCATGCTTTATTTTTATAATCCGAACAGTAAATAAAATTCAAATTGCCACATTAATTCTGACCCTTCTAGTAATCACTTAATCTGAATCTTGTAGTGATTACTTAGAAAATCACCCTAGTATTTTAATATGGTGAAACTGCATTGCTTAATATGTTACAATTACATGTAAGCCTTACACCTAGAAAAAGCATAACCATATGAGTCAGAATGCCATTGTGCAGTTTAAGTATATACTCAGACAAGAAAGAAAAATTCACTTTTCCCTAATTCAGTTCTTATTGAACAAAGCATTGATAACAAGTCTGAGCAACCTCTCGGTGCAAATTCCAACACTCAAATTTTCCAGAACAATTACTGTGAATTTCATTAATGAGTTATTCGTGGCTTTTTTTTTTTTAATGCAACCACACCCTCACATTTACAGAGACCCCCATTCTCCTGGAGGCTTTCCTTCCGATCTGTCACTCTCTGTCATGGACCATCCCCTCTTGACTTTACTTACAAAGGGGATGGTCCATGACAGAGAAGACAGAGGGTAATAAACTGGAACAAATCCCAGAAGTCAATATTGAAGTTAACCAGATTTATTTCCTATGGGCTTTTGGGGACAATTTCTAAGAAAGTGCCAAAAGTGTTCTAAGCAAGGGTCATAGAGCTGGGCTGGGACTTCCTCAGGGTGAAGAATGGGTCTCCTTGTTCTTTGTAATGTCAGACTGAGCACAAGATTCCCTCCACCCCCTCTGCCTATTTGTCAGTAAATGCAGAAAAAGCAAATAGAGTGACTTGAGATTTTACTCACTTAGGTGTCAAAGTTCTAGTTTTGTTTTTGATTTGTTTTTTACTAGGTCTGTTTACCTTAGAGCCACACAGACTTCACAACTACCCAAAGCCTCCCCTTACAGTTCGGCAGGCCCTTTGCACCTCCTTCTGACTAGGTAAGGTCTCCTACTCTGAGCACATGGGCTTACCCTATGGGGTTATTCTCCCATGGTCTTTTCCGCCACTTTTAAAGCTGGGAGCCCAAGCCTGCCAAGGGTCCAAATGTCATAGCATGTGTCATGTGAGTTAATACTTCCAACGACTCTAGGAGATTCATATATATCAGGCCCTTCACTTTATACAATACAGAGCCATTAAGAGTCTCTAAACCCACCTATAACCTGTAAACCCCACTTTGAGGTGTCCCACCTTTTCAAGCCACACCAGTGTATACCTCCTCTGTATTGATTTGTGAATTTCCATGTAATTTCTGTTTCCCTGAAATGTATAAAACCAAACAGTAACCCAGCCACAGTAAGTGAGCTTGCTCAAGGCTTCTTGGCCAGGGCTCCAGGCCTTAAGGTCCCCAAATTTGGCTTAACATCTCTTTAAGTTATTGTACAGAGTTTGTCTCTAATTAAAGTAACCCTGGAGAAAGAAAAGACAACCCAAACTCCATCTTCTGGCACTAAGGCCTTTCACTCCACTAGAACAGCCTGTGCAGAAACTGGGCAGGAAGGACTCCCACTGTACAAAGAAGTAAATTGGAGCCTAACAGGGAAAGTACATGAATAGCTAAGGAGAGTCTGTCTCTTCTAGCTTCTCACTGCCTTTTTCCTTATGATTATACCCAAAGCAGCTTCCTGAACGGGGAAGCACAAGACAGAGAGGTATAGGGGGAGCCCAATGCAAGAGTAAAGTGAACCAGTTAGTAAACGCTAAGCAAGTTTAGGATAAATGCTAAAAGTTTATCCCACATGAACTGCAATATCCTCCATATATCTTCCACAGGGATCTGTGGCTTTGTTTAAAAAGCAAACCTATGATAGTCCTTAAGGAACTCATTCTCTGGCTTCAAGGGTTTCGTTATAACAACCATCATAACTTTGACTTTACTCTGGGGTACCAACAACAACTCGTTTGATGCAACAGTTTCCATTTTATGCAAACGAGTCACTGAAAGTAGACTATGTATTACCATGTATCACTGGGCAAGTAATTTATCTTCTTTGGGTCTCAGTTTCCCACCTGGAAAATAAAAGAGTGCAGTCAGATGATTTATGAAGTTCCATGCCGGGGTGGCAACCTGATGAGAAAATTATACTTCAATGCCAAGTGGAATTACCAAGAAAGTGAAACACCCTAAAAATTCTAAGGGAAGTTATGGGGGCAAGACATGATTGCAAGAGGGACTTTACCTAACAATTGCAATCAGTGTAACTGGCTTATTGTACCCTCAATGAATCCCCAACAATAAAAAAAAAAAAAAAAAAAATTCTAAGGGAAGTGTGAACTAAAATAAAACCCTTAGATCCCCCTCAATCAGCCAACTGAGTGGACCCCTGTTGGCCAGGAGAATACCCTAAAACCCTGTTACTAACTCTGAGTAGGGGAGGTCAGACTTGCTTCTTCATGCCCTCCTCCCTTTTTGTAGCTATCTCTTGTAACTTATTAACAGCCCTAAGGCTATATACAAAACAAACCTGCAGGTCCTCGGTTTACTTAACAGATCACTCAAGTCTAGGCACATGTCTGGTTGCTTGTCTCTGATTGACACACTTCCTTAACTTAGAACATTCAAAGCCTTTAGACAAAGCTTCGTTTCTTTAACCAATTACAGTCTTTAAAGCAGCCTATATAACCTGTAAGCCCAGCTTTGAGATGTCCCACCTTTTCAGGTTAAACCACACCTTCCATGTATTAAGACTTTACATGTAATCTCTGTCTCCCTGAAATGTAAAAAAACAAACTGTAGCCCAACCATGGTGAGTCCACTTGTTCAGGGAGTCTTGCGTGGGACTGTGAGCCATGGTCCTCAAATCTGGCTCAGAATACCCCTCTTTAAGTTATCTTTCAGAGCCTGGCTTCTTTTCCCTTAACAGAAGAAACAAGTGTAGCTAAGCGATAACGGTGACAGGGAGAAACAACACGTTGTGGGTGAGGAAACCTGGCCTTGCGGTGTTTTTTGGTTTTCTAACTTTTCCTCTGCCAAAAACAAAAATAAGCAGCTACTTCTGTGGGACTCTCATTAAAAAAAAAATAATAATAATAAATTAAATAAAACCAATGAAAACAATGCTTTGTTCCCTGTGAGTGGCTCAGGAGTAGCCTGCTGAGAGACACTTTCCTCCCAGTGGGGCCGATGTCAACAGCCCATGCTTTTGCCCAAACAAAGGCCTCCTGGCACAGGGATGAGAGGCAAAACATCTGAGTCTCCACAGCTGGCCCCATTCCAATGAGGGGGGCCGCCAGAAGAGAAAAATAACTAAGCTTAGGAAAGGCCAGAAAGACACTAAGGAATTACTAAATCTATCTTTTCTCAACAGAATAAAGAACTCTTGAAAGGGATAATGGAAGGGTGCAGCTTTCAATTTGAATTACTTTCTTTGTTTAATTCTATTCTGCCTAAGGCCACTTGCCTTTTAAGCCAACCACAGAACCGCGGTTGTGCCTGTAGTTGCCGGCAGGGTAGTGCCCTGTGGGAGCCCCGGGACCCACGCTCAACCACTCCGGTTTAAACTCGGCCAAGTGGTTGAGATCTCAAGCCTCAGTTTCCCTCGCGTAAAAGAAGGTTCGCTAGATGCTCTCTGGATCCTTGCAGTAACAGTGGCAGAGGGCTGGAGGCGCCCCAGCTCCCCCCGTAGGTTACTCTCCGGCAGTGCCAGCCAAGGCGAAGCCGCAACATGCTCTTCAGGCGGTGGCGCCTCTATTCGTGTGCCCACCACGCACTCCCGCAACTGCCGCACCAACACCAGGGCCCCGAGGCCAAGTCATCCCCAAAGCATCTCTCAGCTGCAGACCAGGTCTGATTAAGTACAGTTTGCAAAGCTGAGCTGATAGATGTAAGCAAAGAAAAAGCAAAACAAACAAGGGGCCTTGCTTTCTGGACCTGGGAATTTCTTTCAAATAAACTCAGATAGAAATAAAAATACTATGTCCCCCAAGAGGCCTTTGGCTGCCCTTGCTGGTGAAAACACATAACAAGCCAAAAGGGGAAGTGACACTCGGAGCGTCTAGGCGCAAGGAACCACCAGGCAAAGCGAAACCCAAGACCCCGATGGGCGATGTTTTAATTGGAGGGTTCTTTCAGCAGGCTGAGGAAGCGCCCGCCTTCTCCCAACACAGGCAGTCGCTGGAGTGCGGGGACAATGGAAAGCCAGGAACGGTCCTTTTCATTGAGGGGGACCTCGGTGAGATGGAGGCGAGGGGTTGTCCACTTCACCCCAAGGAATGCGCCACGGCCAAGGACAGACTCTTGTCCGGAGTTTACCTTTTTGTAGCTGCTTTCTGGTTTCTCTTTTAAAGTCTAGCAGTTAGTCTGATGCCTAAATGGTGCCTTTTAAGTGTCTCTCTCGCCCTCCTTCGGCGCCTCCAGCGCCGCTCCTTTCCCGGAGGCTGAGACAATGGCCCAGCACCTCAGGGCGGCTCCTAAGGGTCAGCGGTGCGCGCGATCACAGGACAAGGCGCACGTGCGTTGATTGCGCCTGTGCCTCCTCCCCCGCCGCGGGCCTCAGTTTCTCGACTCGGAAACCCCAGTGGGTGAAATCTGAAGGAACCCGGGCTCTGCAAAGCGTTCCCTCCCGAAAACTGACGGTGCAGTGGAGAAAGCGGGGTTCCCCAGGGTCGTGCGCACGTGGGTTTGTTATGGGTCCGGAGGCTCCGGGAGCCGGGGGAGAAAGCTGGGCGGCCACGCCGACCGGACGAATACACAAGACAACCGGGGCCAAAAGGCTGGTGGCCCTGCGGCGGAGGCGGAGGCGGCGGTGGCGGTGGATCCCCTGCGCCCTGGGCGCGCCACGGGCCCGCCGCTCAGCTCTCCTGCTGGGCCCCTTAGCATCACTCCTCCCGGGGGACCCGGGCCGGCCGCCGCCCCCTGGTACCCCTACTCACTTGCTGCGCTCTCGGCCGCCGGCTCGGTGGCGGTCGCCGGCTCCGAGACCACGCCGGCCGGTAGCCGGCTCTCTTTGTTAGCGCCAGGCAGTGCCCGGGGCGTCTGCCCGGCCTGGCCTTGCCCAGGACTCCCCTCCCCCAGGTGCCTCCAGAAGGCGCGCTCTGCAGGCGCAGGAGAGCTCCGGAGCTGGAAGCCCCGGGAGGGAGTCCCGGAGGAGGGGTCCGCAGGGGAGGAGCGGGGACGCGGGATGGGGAGTGGAGGACACCGGGGAGGAGGGGAGAAGAGCTTGGCAGAGGGGCGGGGGGGGGCGGGAAGCGAGCCGTCTCCAGTACGTAGATAGAGTTGCGAAGACTGGGTCGGAATCCCAACTGCACCGCACCCCGAACCTGCCTGCCCTCCGGAGGTTACTAGGGAGCGAGCTCGGGGTTAAGTGTACCTAATTAGAGCACCCGGAGATGCTGGGACCCTGCCTCCGCAGACGGAGGAGGGGCCGTGCGGCAGGGCAAGGACCCCTAAAGCCTTCTCCCAGCGTGTCCAGGAAGGACGAATCCAGCAGTGTCCCTCTGTGGTCCTACCGGGCGCGCCCCATACGTCCTGGCTGTGCTAAGGACTGACTACAACGCCCTGAGCAAGTCACTTCACTTCCCTGAAAATTCGTATTCTTACATAGAATAGGAAAGAACAGAATCTATTCCACAGGGTTTGGCATTAAGCTCCTAACACTGGGCGTGGCACATACTTGATGTTCTCAAAGGGCAAATACAGAAGGAAAGGAGTGTCTTCCAGCCCCAGCACACTGCGACTTTCACCCCAAGCTGCTGGCTCAAAGACAGACAGAGGCCTCAGATGGGGGTGCGAAGGAAGCCAAGTTCTGCTGGGGAAGGGAAGAGGAAACCATTTGTTGAGCAAGCTGCATACTGACCATCCCGGGTGGCCCCAAGGCCACTTCCCTAGACAGAAAACAGCCTACAAGAGGGCTGAAAGGGCCTTTAAGGGCACCACTCCAGTCTCTCATAGCCCTAGAGGGGATGTAATCACATGCCACAAGTCTGCGGAGTGCCTAGTGGCACTTGGCTGCTCTGGGAGGAGTGGGGAGGATGGAAGGTAGTTTGGCTCCTCTCAAGGTCCTGTGGCGACTTACAGGGCTTAGGCCCAGGCCCAGTGCTCTCTCGCTCTCTCCAAGTGAGGTGGCCACTCCCCACCACCAACCTGGGAAAGGGGAGATTGCACCCTCTTTCCATCCCCTACACCTGTCTTCCTTCCAAACATTGCTTCCTCCCTCCTCTCCCCTCAGCCTACCTTCCATCCTCCCCTGCAGTCTCAGGGAGGCATTATATACAACTTAGCACAAAGAGCTACAATTGAAGAGAGTGCCAGACAGAATAAATTCAAATCTCTCTTACACCTAGCTGTGCCTTAAGTTCCACAGCCTACGAGCCTCCCTTTCCTCTTCTGTAACATGAAGATATTAAGGATAATGTTGTTTTCAGGATGTTGTGAAATGAGCAGTGTGAAGCTCTTAGCTTAGTGTCTGCTATGTAGAATAGAAGGCGCTCCTAACGGTAAAATGTATGTATGAGGAAATGAACAGGAGCAAGACAGGCTCAGAAGACTATTTCTGGAAGGATGCTACATTGCAGATTTTAGACCCTATTCCAAAAAAAGGAAGTGGAAGCTATTAAAAGATTCTGTACAGTGAAAACTGCAGATGCTGGCGTGGATGTGGAGAGAAGGGAACACTTTTACACTGCTGGTGGCACTGCAAACTAGTACAACCTTTCTGGAAGGAAATATGGAGAAACCTCAAAGCACTCAAGTTAGACCTCCCATTTGATCCTGCAATCCCATTACTGGGCATCTACCCAGAAGGAAAAAAAATCCTTCTATCATAAGAACACTTGTACTAGACTGTTTATTGCAGCTCAATTTACAATCGCCAAAATGTGGAAACAGCCTAAATGCCCACCAACCCAGGAATGGATTAACAAGCTGTGGTATATGTATACCATGGAACACTATTGAGCCATTAAAAAAAAATGGAGACTTTACATCCCGTATTAACCTGGATGGACGTGGAAGACATTATTCTTAATAAAGCATCACAAGAATGGAGAAGCATGAATCCTATGTACTCAATTTTGAGGACAATTAATGACAATTAAGGTTATGGGGGGGGAAGCAGAAAGAGGGATGGAGGGAGGGGGGTGGGGCCTTGGTGTGTGTCACACTTCATGGGGGCAAGACATGATTGCAAGAGGGACTTTACCTAACAATTGCAATCAGTGTAACCTGGCTTATTGTACCCTCAATGAATCCCAATAAAAAAAAAAGAAAGAAAGAAATTTGGGCTTTTACATAAAGTGAATCATGCTGGAAAAAAAAAAAAAGATTCTGTACAGTGACATGACGTGCATCTTTGTGTTTTGCACTAATTCTTCTGGCACCATGACAGGAGCAGAGAATACAGGCAGAGATGAAAGTGGAAGCGACATCAGTGGAGATAGAAGAGCCTGAACAGTTTCAATGACAAAGGGAATGGGAAAAATTCCAGATAACTACCCTTTAGAGAGCAAAATCACTTTCTTACATTGTCTCTCCTTGTCAGAAGATAGGTGGTGCTCTCAGTCTCATTTTATAGATGAAGAAATTGAAGAATGTGGAGAAGCCTGAATTTGAAGCATCATCCACATTCATTGAAAGCCTTAATCATTTCCTTTATCATCGCTTTTGTTTCAACACTACTTACAAACTAAAAGCAAAAGTCAGAAGACAGGCTTTTTCAAACAGTTGTCCAGTCGTCACTCCACAGGTCTCTTTTCCAGAAGAACTCCAACCAAATGGTGGGGAAATGAAAGGAAGAGGCTCACTCTGGTTTATTGGCTTGCAGGACTGAGCTAACCCAAGAAATTCCTGGGACTCCAAGGCAGATGAGTGGGCAAGTAGGAAGGGCTCCTGGAAACATTCAAAGTTATCTGTCCTCATTTGGGGCCTTCTGCCCCATAAGCAAGAAACAGGAGAATGGGCCATAAGTTAGGGGTCAGTCTTGTCCTCCTAGCCTGTTTGTGAGGCTTCCCCACCTATTGTCTCTGGAGCCTTGTTTGGTTGTCTTCCTTGGAAGTACAGATGTCTCCTTTCCCTTCAGACACTATCTGGGACCTCCACCCCTACCACCCTGTTATGGTCTGAATACTTGTGTGCCCCTCAAATTCATACATTGAAATCCTAACCCCCCAGGAGGTGTTGCCCCTGGGAAGGTGATTAGGCTATCAAGGCATAGCCCTTATGAATAGAACTACTGCCCTTATAATAGAGACCCCAGAGAGCTAGCCAGTCCCTCTACTATGAGAAGATACCGGTAGAAGATAATAACTTATGAAGCAGAGAGCAAGACTCCCCCGCCAGACACCAAGTCCACTGTCATCTTGATCTTGGACTTAGCAGCCTTCAGATCTGCGACCAATAAATGCCTATTGTTTGTAAGTCATCCAACTTACGGTATTTTTATTGCAGCGGCCCAGACTAATGGCAGCACCCATTCTTCACCCCACCCTAACCTCCACCTTGGCCAATGCATAATATTTCAGGTAAAGCCTTTCTCAATCTTCATTTTAGACAGTTTTCTGACTAATACAAGTAATACCCTACTTTATAATGTTCATTTACAGCAAAAGTCCACCTGTAAATGGTGTTTTCACAGTACTCTTACATTGGAGGTGGTGTTATTACAGTCTTGTGGTGAAGAAAAGAGGCAGCAGGCAGTTGAAAAGTTCCTCTCAAGCCATCTTCTCCATCCCACTAGTGATGTTCATCAAGACCCTTAATTAGACCTGCCAGTTCTCTGCATGCTTTCAGTTCATATGGTCTAAGCCAGGGGTAGGCTCAGGATCTAAAGGTAAAGATATTTGATCTGCCTAAGCCCCCTGCATTGGCCTCCAGTGCTGCCAGCCTTAAGGCTGAAGATACACACAACTAGAACCCAAATTAGAAAATAGAAAGAGATAACAGCATCTCTAATTTAAGCACCCAGGGATGGCTCCCGCTGATTGCTATGAAGGTAGGTGCAGCATGGTGTGGGGGCATTGGGGAATAACACGTAGAAGGCAGAGGCTGGAAACTAGGAACAGGTCTCTTGGAGAACAACAGCCACAAGACAAAGACATGGCTTGTCTGCAGCCCATGATACAGCAAGCGGTGACCTGCTACCTCCAGAGCCTCAGCGTGGAGTATGGGCACTTGGGTGCATGGGTAGTTGGACTGCACGTCACCCACTCAAGTGCTATCCAGCCCATCCTAGATCCTTGGGGAGATACCACGGAGTCTCCATTCTCAAATCATTAATGTTTTAGCAAAATATCTCAGTCCACAATAACTACCACGTACTGAATGTGTAAAGCAATTGATGTGAATGTTCTCATTTAATCCTCCCTTGGAGGAGGGGTAGTCAGTCTTAGAACCCTGCTGTCCCTAAGCCATCTTGAGTTACTCTCCCTGTTCATGCTTCAAGGCCAATCTTAACGTGAGACTAGTGCATGTTATCCCTTATCCAGAGGATAACTATAAATCTGACTCCAAAAATTTTAAAAAGTGAGATCTTTACTAAATATATCTTCGGAAGACAAAATGGTGTTACATCAAACATCGTTAGGCAAGACTTCCAGATAACCACTCATGACATCCCTTTCTCCAAAGTTATACTCCTTAAGGCAGCCTGCCAGATTTCTACACCTCCCTCCTCAACCACCCTCATCCTCCCCATTTTCCAGATCCTGTCCTCTGGATGTCTTCCTTAATTTTACCCTCAGTGTCTCTAAAAAGTGTGAAAGAGAGGGGAAGCTACTAAAAAATAAAGACAATTAGCATATGTAAGCTTGCTGTATATTGTCTCACTTGAGCCCTCTTCAGACTCATAATCACCTATGAAGTCGGGATGTATCTTTATCATCCCCATTTACAAAAGAAAAAACTTAGGCTCAGAAACAAAATGAGTTGCTTCAAGTCTTCTACTAAACGCTGAGCTGGGCCTTGAAACCAAGGCCTCCAGCCTTTGTTACCCCGTCTAGTCCCCAGGCTGTGAGAGGCTGGACTAGCCAATCAAACTGTCACAGGCTGAAGCTGCCAACACTGGTGGCCTGCTGGCCTAGAGCGGGACTCATAAACTATGCCCAAGAGACCACATTACTGGCAATGGCAGGAAATACGAAAGCTTGAGGGCTCTGAGGAAGCAGAGATGCTTGTAATAAATTCTCCTAAAAAGACTCAGGAAAATGGCCTCACTCAGGAGACTGAGTGAAAGCTGCCTCCTGTGTGTTTATGATCCAAGGATGGCAGTCAGTACAACCTGCAGTAACAGTCACAGCTTTGTGTAGGAGGGTGTAAGGGTCAATGAAACTTCTTTGCAATTAATAAACATTTGGGGGTGAAGACAAGATAGGGAGAGTGATCAGTATTTAATGCCTATTAGTGATTTGTCCCACATCTGCCTCTATACAGTCTCATGATTTTAAAAATCAGTCTTTTTTCCCCTAATTTTACAGGTAACATTCACTTTAGAAAATTTAGAAAAGTCAGATAATATTAAAGAAGCAAAAGGAAAAAAATATCAACCTGTGGGTCACTAGTAGAGTTAACCTTTTGGCTTTCTTTCCTCCAGTTATTTTCTGATCGTTTCCCCTTAACTTTCTATAGTTAAGATGACAATATGTTTACACTGATACCCTGACTTATTCCCTCACTTAGAGTGTGAGTCATAAGCATTTCCTATATGTTTTTAATATCAATTACCAATATATTTATTCATTCACTTTACTCTTAATTACATACATGGCAAACATTCTTTAACAAATTATTAATGGATCATTGCACCAAGCATTGGCTATACAAGAAACAGGTTAGTTCTGTGCTTGGAATACTGACTTTAAGTCAGGTTGACTGAGTTTGAATTCTGACTCTGCTACCTGCTAGCTGTGTGACCATGGACAAATTACTTAACCTCTCTGGGTCTGTTTCCTTACACATAAAGTTGTTTTAAAGATTTAAAAAGTTAACACCAAGAAGAATGCTTAGAGCAATACCTGGCACCGTAAGCACAGAGTACGGTAAGTGATATCACGTAGAGTGCTCATAAATTATTCAACCATTCCCCTACAGCTGGACACTAAGGTTGTTTTCAGTTTTTCCACTGTTCTAAATAATCCCTCAATAAACCATTTACTGTATGCATGAGGGGAGGAAAGGTGAACTGATATCTCATTGGGAAGGGATTGTAATACCAATAAGGCATCCAGAATTAAGAAAATTCAGGATAAACATGCCAGAAGAAAAACTCCTTTCTTTGACAAGATGATGTATAATTCCAGGTAACAAACATTTATTGAGCTCAATGGACCAAGAGATGGTAGGCTAGGTCAGAGGACACCACAATGACCAAGGGTCAGGCTCTGTGGATGCACATATGTGTACTTAAGGGAAGAGTCATATTTGGATGTGCATGCATTGGTAGAAATAATGATTTTATAAGCTTAAAACCAATATTCAATTGTTTATTATAAGTAGGTTAGGAATTGAATTAAGAAACTAATTGCAAATGATGGCAAAAGTGAACAGAGAGAGGAGAGAAATGGATCAGAGAAATCCAAAATCTGTTGCAAAATGCAGCAGCCCAGAAGCCTCACCCTTTAAGATGAGAAGACTCTCTTGCTGAAGCTTCACCTCTCCCCCAGCATGACTCCTCTGAGAGGTCACTGAGAGGCAAGGCTCACCCAAGCAGGGCTGCCATCTCTGGGAGAGTGAGTGCTTTGGGGGAGTTAGAGAATGTAAAACACACTGGAGACAGTACAAACGTCTAAACCTTGAAAGAGAGAAAAAGTCTCTCAGGAAAAGATGAGGAGAAAAATATCTCTTCTTCTTCATCTTGGTATGGGCAGAAGTGTCAGCTCATCTGAGCACAAGGTTTCCCGAATGTTCATTGCCACCCCTGTGATTTGTGTGTGTTGTCTAATTGGGGTGCACTTTGACATTCTGCTCCTGGATTGTGTTCCTTGTCCCATGCTCTGTTTGTGTTGAGATCATAAATAACTTAGAGCAATAATAGTAAGAGGTAAATCAGTCTAATTAACATAGTTTGTTAAAGAAATAGTTTGGTTAGAAAATGCAAGCCCAGCAAGAACCATGACCGAAGAGTTTAGCCTTCCCTCTTTAGATTGATGATCAAAACAATAATATGTGTAATAAAAACAAAGCTAGCCTGGAGCGAGGGGCTTTTCACCAGACCTCATGCTTGAAAGTGGTCCCAACTGCTCTAGAAAAACTTTCTTTTTGTGTCCTGATTTTTCATTTTTCCTTCATCCTCTCATCTCCTCCAGTCAGTGGGAGAGAACGCGTGGTACAGTTTGGGGCTGGTCCCCAACAAGGCTCCACCCTCAAGGAGCTTTAGTTAGACTTACAAAAATATCACAGTCATTACCGTCACAGTCATTATCTCTGGTAGGGTATTTTCACCATATCACTTATGTAAACAGAGATTATAGAATGCCTGATTTCAGACAGCCCGAGCTCCGTCCATCCTTCTTTGTATCCTTGTGAGTAAGGTTTGATTAACAATGGCTACTGCAGAGGATTGTTGGGAACGTTAGGGGTAACGCTCATAATGCACTGGCTGTGGTGGCTGCCATAATAGTGGGAAATAGTTTGGTTTGGAAATAGAATGCACAGAACCAATAGCTAACATTTATTAAGCACTCGGCATGTGCTGGGCACTACACTAGCATGCTCAAAAATAATATAATTTACTTTCACAGCAACCAGATTAGGTAGTTATTATTAATTGTATTATTCATACTTTATAGATGAGAAACTAAGAGATAAGTACTAGGGTCACTCAAGTAATAAGTGGAGAAG
Source organism: Nycticebus coucang (assembly GCF_027406575.1). NCBI lineage: Eukaryota > Metazoa > Chordata > Mammalia > Primates > Lorisidae > Nycticebus > Nycticebus coucang. The sequence continues at coordinate 87,015,955 of NC_069795.1, forward strand.
ATCAATTTTTTTTTTTTTTTGAGACAGGGTCTTGCCCTTTTGCCAGTAGCATCATAGCCCACTGCAACCTCAAATTCCTGGGCTCAAGCAATTCTCCTGCCTCTGCTTCTGCCTCCTGAGTAGCTAAGATTATAGGTGCCTGTCACCTCACTCAACTCATTTTTGAAATTTTTTTAGAAATGGGGTCTCACTATGCTGCCCAGGCTGGTCACAAACTCATAAGCTCAAGCCATCCTCCCACCTTGGTCTCCCAAAGTACTAGGGTTACAGGAGTTAGCCACCCGGCCCAGCCTGAAGGTGGACTCTTAACCAAGGTATTAGACTGATTATAGTAAGCTGATGAACACTACTAAATTCTCGTGACTTGGACGTTCAATTCAACATCATCACTGATTGTGCTTTACCCACCTGTATTTTACACATCTCTCCCCAAGGAGAGACATTGTTTTATGAGAAAGGCCACACAACACACAGCACATAAGTCTTAGGAGTCAGCAGGCCTCATTCTACAGCCAACTCTCTTGACTCAACCTACAGACCTTGGCCAAGGTCTGGTTCTCAGTTTTCTTCCTTATGGAATGAGGGCAGTTAGACTAAGTAAGGTGTTTCCAAGCCTGGTTGACCTTTGGAATCACCTGCAGAAATTGTATATAATATAGCTTCTCATTCTACCCTGGGTACCTATAATTGTTAAGAAAATTCCATGGTTCTGAAGTCAGACCCTGGGTACCTGTAATTGTTAAGAAGTTCCCCCAGGCACTGGGGCGGCACCTGTGGTGCAGTGGGTAGGTGCCGGCCCCATATACCAAGGGTGGCGGGTTCAAGCCCGGCCCTGGCCAAACTGCAACAAAAAATAGCCGGGTGTTGTGGCAGCTACTCAGGAGGCTGAGGCAAGAGAATTGCTTAAGCCCAAGAGCTGGAGGTTGCTGTGAGCTGAGACGCCAGGGTACTCTACTCGGGGCAATAAAGTGAGACTCTGTCTCTTAAAAAAAAAAAAGTTCCCCAGGCAATGTTGATGATCTGCAGAGATTCCAGATAAGTTGTCTAGGTTACCTCTAAGGCTCTTTCTACCCTTTCCGAAGGAAATTTCCCCACAGAGTAAAAAGCCACCAGCCATGCCTGAGCACAGGAGTGTCTCTGACCAAGGGAGCCCTTCTGGTACTGCCCCAGTGAGGACATTTTGCCAAGGGCCTGTGAGCTTTGGACAGCAGAGACAAGACTGCAGCCTCACGTTCTCGCTGATTATCAGCACCAGTAACTGATTGATCATAAATAGCTGGGCGATAATCTTTAGTAAAAGCTACATTTCTCCATCATGAAGGTATTTCCTGAAGTTCAAATGTCTCGTAGGAAACTATGTCAGTTTTCCAGTTCTTCTTTGTGTGGGCACAATGCAGAATCTTTGAAAGCTTCCTATTAGCAACCTGAGTTTAGAAACCCACTGAGGTCTTCGTGTGTGGACAATCAGACACACATTTGGGGAGCGCTGAAATGGTGCCGTGGGGAAGCAGCCCCTGAACAATGCTGCATTATCCACTGAAGCATCTTGGCGATGTCATAAAGCACTCAACTGTCCGGTTCAATTAGCAAGCAGACAGTCTATAATAAGATAATAAGAGCCTGCACTTCTCTCGCCTAATGGGCTCAGAGCACCACACGGCCATGACCCAAAGGCCTCAGAATGACTACATCTAAAAGGCAGAGACTCCAGCTCAGGCCCAGCAAGGCAAAAGATTAGTGTGCGTTTGCAAGTGTTTGGGGAATTCTGTTAAATGTGTGTAATTATATTTAAAAGTTTGTATCCAATCTGGTTGGAGTTTTACCCATCAGTGGGCTACAATTCTAGAGAACAAAGGATATGATCTATCACATCTTTTTGGCCAATTCCTCTGTGAGGCGTTTCTCAAACTTATAGGAAGGATAGATACTAGGAAACTCATTGCCTTGCCCAGAATATATGCAAAGGTTTTAATTAACTCCACATTCAGAAGGAACTATTGAAGAGGAATTTTATTGCAGAATCTGGAACTCATCTGGTGGTTGGGTCAGGGAGAAAGGGGTACAGTGCACCTGCTTAAATAGTCTATCCATTTTAATATGCACTAAATATGTATTTAGAGGACTTGCAATTCACATACAAGTGACTTTCCTATACATCTTTTAATTGATTCCTGTTTTATAGATAAATCAACTGAGGTCCAGAAATTCCAATGTCCTGCCAATGAGCAACTAGCTAAGAAGTGGCAGAGTTTATATTGGAGCCCGCAACTCTGACTCTGTTATAAATACTAACCAGGGGCCAGAGGGAAGCCCAGAAAATGTGTAAAGAACCAAAGTCTTGAGAAAAACCAGAAACTTTATGGCCTGTCTTTCATAATGAGGCTTCTGAGAGGAATCAGGACCTGCTTATTATTTTCTGACTTTTCTAAGTTCTCAGTTGTAAGCTCTCCAGGCATTAGCCTGGGTTTTCAGCCTGTCTTTTCAAAGTACTAAGAAAACTACATAATAAATTGAGAGTGGAGAATGACCTGAAGCCTGGTGGGATGTTGTTGTTTTTGCTGGGGTAGGAAGGAAGACACTCACCTGAGAGAGCTTTGTGCGAAGCTTAGACCTATGATAGGACATTTCCTAAACTCCATTGGTTTTGGCATAGTGGGCTGAGGTAGATTTTTACTGCTTCAAAGATCTTGTGAGCTAGAAGAAATCATAGTTTTATTGCACCATTACTGAAGTGCAATAGAGCATGGTTAAGATTAGGATCAGGATGTTGCAGAATGAGCTGGGAAATAATAAAGACTTCCTCGAATTACTGAGCCAGGAACTGAACTTGTGATATCTAATCCTCATAAAGACTCTCTGAGGTGTATGTCACTAACCGCATTTGGAAATGATAGAACTGGGGCTTAGGGAGTTTGAATAGCTGGCCAAAGGCTTGTAATTGCCAGAGCTGGGAACTGAACTAGGACGCATATGGCTTCAAAGTTAGCCTTACACGGTTGTGCTCATTAGTTTTGCCTGGGAAGCAAAGTGATGTGAGAATAACCTAACAAGTTCCTCACTGTCTCTGCCAGCACAACTTTCCTGTACATTTTCATTTCTCTAAAATGCCTCCTTCATCTCTTTCTGCCCTCATGAATATATTCCACCCTCTATGTCGTTCAATCCTAACCTTCTCCAGGAAGCCTAGAGTCCTCAACAGCCTTTTGCTTCCCTTAAATCTCATAGACTGATAACAGAGTTTCTTGGGACCTTTTCTCCCTTTTGTTTTCATTCATTTAATGTATAATTAAATGGAATTTGGTTTTTAATACTTTCTCAAATAAATATTCATTAGGAGTTTCACAGAAATGCATTTTGTTCTTTAAAAACAAATCCACAAATTAAGGAAAAAATCCTTTATCAGATTTAGAGTTGTAAATTGAAGCCAATCAGAACCTCTCTCCTCACTTAGCCATTTCTCAGATTTTGACCTAGGCTCACAGAGGCAGGGAAGCAGTTGTCCCTCCCAGCCCCACACGTGGCTGGGAAACAGACTTGCTCCTCGTAGCTGACATTTCCCTCTCTAATTCCTCTCTTTAATAAAGCTCCAAAAAGGCCATGCCTTCACCATGTGCCTGTCCAACAGATTGATTACACAGCTCATCCCCTAAATAACCACTGAAGCAATAGCTAACTCTGTGCCGTGGTGGTGCTTCGGCAAGCTGTGGGACCAGGCAGGATGGAACTAGATTCCTGCTTTGGTTTTTATTAGCCAGAGAGCTTGGAGAAAGACTCTTAACCCCTGTGAACCTGTGCAATGGGAGTACTATATTTCTTCTAGGATCACAGTCAGAATCAGTAATAATGCTATTATTTATGTGCCAAGGCCAGGCATCAAGTAGGTAGGTACTCAAGAAATGAAAGCCTGAGCAAGAGTGAGACCCCGTCTCTACTAAAAATAAAAAAACTAGCCAGGCATTGTGGTAAGCAGTTATCGTCCCAGCTACTCAGGAGTCTGGGGCAAAGGGATTGCTTGACGCCAAGAGTTTGAGGTCTGCAAACTCTTCCTCTGTGCAGAGTAAGATTCTGTCTCAAAAAAAATAAATAAACAAAATAAATAAAGATGTTTGTTGTAGTGTTATTTTATTAGCAAAATATTAGAAACTGTCTATACAGCCACTTAATAACAATTAAATAAAATTAAATAAAATTTGATGAATTCATAAAACCACTTACTTTGAATCTACTAAAATATTTTCAAAAGTACTTAATGACAAATATACTCAGATGATAATGCTAAATTACAACCCCTCCCATTATAGACAGCATAATCTTAATTAAGAAAGCAGAATCCATTCACTATACAAAAAGGAAGAAAAGTAATACATATACGAAAAGGTGAGAAGGAAAGAGTATAGGTAACTTTGTTTTCTCCAAATCTTTCTGAATTTTTTTCATTGTCTACAATGGGCATGTAGTTTTTTAATTATCATGTTTGCTTTTATTGTGGTAAAATATACATAATGTGAAATATACCACTTTCACCTTTTTTAGGTGGATAGTTTAATTAATACTAATTTCAAGTTTTATATTTTTATCAAGTTAGGACTCCAGACCTATGGACCTTGCACTTATACAACTGTCCTCTCAAGAGTGGCCCTGGCAAGTACTGAAAGTGGATCACAGCCCCTGCTAGTGTCCCGGGAAATGGCTGATTAGCATATTCATTTTAATATGCACTAAATATGTATTTAGAGGACTTGCAATTTACATACAAGGGACTTTCCTATACATCTTTTAATTGGTCCCTGTTTTATAGATAAATCAACTGAAGTCCAGAAATTCCAATGGCCTGCCAATGATCAATTAGCTAAAAAGTGGCAGAGTTTAGATCGGAGCCTGCAACATCTGACTGTGTTGTAAAACAAGGTGCCAGAGGGCAGCCATGATGGTTTGGAAGCATGTAACCACCTGCTGAGGGTTGGCACTTCTGCCTCCTGTGTAGGCAGTCGTTCCTCCCTGAAATCGGGGAGAACGCGAGCCCCCTCCATTCCCAAACCTATTTATTCTGTCTCTGCTACTGCCCCCCACAAATGCAATTTCCAGGTGTTTTCTGCAATGCTTGTGACTCAGAAGAGTCCCCCTTAGGCTCCAGAATGCCCCCCAAATTCCTTCTGGAGAGGACACAAGGCGGAGATGTAAAGCTCTGCTCCTCTCTGCAGGACTGGCCTCGTGCTGCAGCTTGTGTAATGAATCACCACACAAACTCAAGAGAAAACACCTTGTGTAACAGAAACCTGGCCAGAGGGAAGAGCTCCCTGGCCACGGGCCTGTGTGTCTGCTACGTGCCCAGGTCCGGTGGGGTAATGCCGCTTAAAGCAGCTCTTCAGTTTCCATAGTTAGTTCCACAATTTCTTGAATCCATTTTTTTTCCTTCTCTATTTTCATGTATCCAATTCATTTATCGAACAATCATCATTATATCTTATTACCTTCCAGGCACCATGTTAGGATAAGATACTGAAACCAAAGATGATGGTAAGAATCTCATTAACCATCAAGCTCTGTGCTAAAAAACTTTACCTGCACTATCTAATTTAACCTTTATAACAACTCCACAAGGTATGATTATTCCCCTCATTTTATAAATTACAAAGCTGAGGCTCAGAGAGGATAAGACATTTGCACAAGATCATTCCTGGGCAAAATGACTCTAGATTTCAGAATCTTCCTTCCCCATAAACTTTTTTTTCCCCCAAGACAGAGTCTCGCTCTGTTGCCCAGGCTAGCTCATAGCAACCTCAGACTCCTGGGTTCAAGTGATCCTCCTGCTTCAGCCTCTCAAGTAGCTGGGACTACGGGTGCCCACCACAGTGCCCAGCTAATTTCAGCACCCCCCCCTTCCCACTGCCACCCAACTTTTAACACAAAGAACAGCAAAAATTAAAACAAAAATGGTGGCACCTGTGGCTCAAAAGAGTAGGGCGCCAGCCCCATATACCAGAGGTGGTGAGTTCAAACCTGGCCAAAAACTCCAAAAAATAAAAATAAAAATTACTAGCAAATTCAGCTTTGAGTACAAGAAATAATTATCTACCAGACTCTGCTCTCCCATAGATGATAGCTATAAACTCCAGATAAAATTTTTTAAAAATAAACAACAACAAACACACACACACACAAAACCTATCTGGAAGCAATAGAGAGTAAACAGAAACACACAGAATCTGGAGACAAGTCAAATCTCAGAAAAACGAAATGGCAAGAAATGAGTTTTCTATTTTTTGTAGTTTTTAGCCTGAGTACAGGCTGAGGTTGGCCCCATGTGGGAGAGCAAAACTCTGATGGCATATGCTGGAAAGCAAGGGGTGGGGAGAGCCTGCAAAAAGTGAGCCAAAGTGAGGGAGACCCAGATTCTGTGTACAAACTCTCCCAAGGTTTGGTCAGATCCTAAACCACACATACACAAGGCAGATTCACAGCAGCCTAAAGATGGGGGAAATGAATTGAGAGTTGAGCTACTGCCCACAGGGTAGAGTTCGGTAGTTAGGTACAACTGAGTTAATTGCTTGCTAAAACAAAACATCAGCATTCTCAGAGGAATATAACAGGATGTGGAATCTCATAACATCAAATGTATAATGCCTAATATATAAATCAAAATTACCATACAAAGAACCAGAAATGTCATCCAAGGTTAAGAGAAAAAAAAAAACAACTGAGACGAACCCCAAAATGGTCGAAATGTTGGAATTAGCAGATAAGGATTATGAAGCAACTATTACCACTCATCTCAGTGAAATAAAGGAAAATTATACTTTCAATAAATAGAAGACAAGAATATGGATAAAGAAATAGAAACTATATAAAAATAAAGAGCCAATGGGAATTCTAGCACTAAAAAACATAATATTTCTAAAAAGAGAGAATGTGTAGATCAATAGAAAGTGTCCAATCTGAAGAAAAAAATATTTAAAAAAAGAACGGAGTCTCAGCAACCTATAGAATAATATAAAAATATCTATATACTTGTGCTTCTTTAAAATTTTGTTTTAAATTTTCCAGAAAAGAGGTTACTAAATACACACGTTTGCCTCAAGCTAAATACCCTAAGTCAAAATACATCAATATGCACATTTCCACAATAATTCAAATAATTCAGTACTTCAGACTTTAAAATTGGATAACACAGAAACCCTTTAAAGACCAAAAACTTTTGGTAAAGCAAATCACCAGAGTATTTTTATTTCTACCTTGTTATTTGTATAATTACAGAAAAATGCCATTACAAAAAAATGACATGGGTGAATAAGGAGATGACAGGCTTGGACAGTCACGCCTGTCTCATTCTGTGCCCCAGCTTCACTTCTGACCTGAGCTGCTCCGAGAGGCCTGACTCAGCCTGTCTGGAAGAGAGAGTGAGAACAGAAAAAAATATTTGAAGAAATAATGGCTTAATTGTTCCCCAATATGGTGGAAAACATAAATTTGTAGATTCAAGTTCAGTAAACCCCAAGCATCATAAATGTGAATAAAGACATTCATAGGCATATCACAGTCAGACTGCTGGAAACTAAATTGAAGAGGAAATTTTGAAAACAGCCACAGAAAAACATAATGCGTCCCATGGTGGAGGAGGTATGTGAATCACCTCTATCTAATTCTCACTAGACTGTGGAGATCAGAGGACCATGGGCCATTCCTAAAGTACTTGAGAGGAAGAGGGAGGAGATTACCTAGCAACCTAGACTTCTTATCCATTGAGGATATCCTTCCAAAATGACATTTAAAAAAATCTACCAGGAGTAACAAGGAAAGAGGTTCAAGATTAAGACTTAACTGTTGAAAAGAAAGTATCAGAGAAAGAAACAGAAAGTCTGGAGTGGTGCCGTAAGGATCATATTCTCATACTTACCTTCCCTAGAAGTAGCATGGAGAGAAACAGACAAAGTGGCAATATCCTGACAACATTCAGGAAACACGCACCCCATGTTCCCACTAGAAAAGAACCCAACTGAGAGGGTGAAAAGGCAGCTTGGAGAAAAGTCAAGAGAAAGTGCTCATAAGCAGACGCCACTACACGCCACGGTAGGACCATGGTCAGTGAGTAAAGAACTACAAGGCTTGACAGCTTTGGGAACGTGTGCTGGACTAGGGCAGGCACACAGGAATGGGTACATTCCCAGTTGGGTGGCCCAGGTGCTGGTATTGGACAATTTCATGGGATCTCAGAAAAGTACAGAGCCTGGGTCCTCCAGTAAAGTCTGTGCTGCCTTGCCCATCTCTGTCCCATAGCCCCAAGCTGCAAAAAAAAGATAGCAAGCAACTCCCGGCCCTTATGTGGCAGCCCTGGCGGGGAGGCAACTGAGTTCTATATTAGATAGGGAGAATTGCAAGAAGTCACCCATATATCACCAAATAATATAACTAAATAGCCTGTGATGATCATGGGCTAGATTAAGAAAAAAAAAAAAAAAAAAAACGGCAAAAGCTATGAAAACACTCAGTAAAGAAAAAAAATAATCCTATCTAGATGAAAACATGGCCAAACGAAGGAACATAAGAATACTTATCATGAGTTCATCACTCAAACATACATATATTCTATATTCTAATAAAGAATATGACCTTTAAAACACAAAAACAAAAGGGTAAAACAAGAGCATGAGCTAAAAAGGGAGTTAAAGTCCTAAAGAGACAAGTTGTGTACTTTGAAGCAAAATCCCACTTCACATCTAACAAATAACTTTGAAAAATAAATACGCAACAGAATAGACACAGCTGAACATCAAATTACTTTCATGGAATGGAAGACTTGGTATAATCATAACGAAAATGGAAAGAAAGGGCTCGGCATCCAAAGCACAATGGTTAAGCTTGGCGCCTGTAGTAAAATGATTACAGCACCAGCCACGTACACTGGGGCTGGTGGGCTCGAAACTGGCCCGGACCTGTAGACAATAGTGACAACTGCAACAAAAAATAGCCAGACATTGTGGCAGGTGCCTGTAAACCCAGCTACTTGGGAGGCTGAGGCAAGAGAATTGCTTAAGCTCAAGAGTTAGAGGTTGCTGTGAGCTGTGACACTATAGCACTCTACCCAGGGTGACATAGTGAGACTCTGTCTCAAAAACAGAAAGAAAATGAAAAGAAAGGACAATGAATTTAAAACAAAAAATAGGAGACAAAAACAACCAAACATGAGGATTATTGGTGTAATGAAGGTAGAAGGTTACATTAAATAAGTAGAGCAACTATTTGAAAATATATTACAGGAAAAGATCTCTAGGATGAGAAAATTAAATCTCTCAATCAAAAAGATGTAGTGTTTCCAATAATATTGATGGAAAAAAATAGTCATATTCGTATTAATTAAAGTTGAAGGATAAGAAAAAGAAAGATATCCAGCAAGAAAAATCCAATCTCCTCTCAGGGTAAAGAAAATTCAGGCTTTTTTGGCAACATTCAGTAGTAGAGAACAATGGAGTGATGTCTACAAATCCCAAAGGAAAGAAAAAGTGACTCCAAAATGCTAAATCCTATCAAAATGTTCTTCAAGTATAAATGTAAAAGGCAGACATTGACAAACATGCAAGAACTCAAGAATGTAACATATTTGCATGAATCCTTCTTCAAAACATAAACTCTAACTGATCAAACTCAGAATAAAAAAACTCAGAAATAAATATCCTGGGAATGAACATCAAATCTACTTAAGTACATGTATAAAACCAAAGTTTTTCTAAGCTCTTTACACATATTAATTTACCTAATCCCATAGAGTCTATTATTAACTTCACTTCACAACAGAGAAAACAAAACACAGAGTAACCCACGTGAAGGCCAAAGCAAGTTGCAGAGTCCAAATTCACCCTCCCTTTTCCACCCACTAAACAGTATGAGGTTAGATTTTTCTACATGCAATTCACCCAAAACCATATATTTTAACAGAAGCAGATATGATAATTCAGATCTTTCCTGTTAAGCTAGACATTAAAAGATTTATAAAAATGCAAAACAATGCAACTCCTCTCATAATTTTTTTTGTTCTGGAAAATAGTTATCTTTTATCAAAATGGTAATGGTAGTACGTTAATGTGTGATTTGTGTTACTCTGCACTGGGTTTATTATTCATGTCAATATACGATGGATTTATTATTTTTTTATTAAATCATAGCTGTGTACAATAATGCGATCATGGGGCACCATACACTGGTTTTATAGACCGTTTGACACATTTTCTTTCTTTTTTTTTTTTGGCTGGGGCTGGGTTTGAACCTGCCACCTCCGGCATATGGGACCGGCGCCCTACTCCTTGAGCCACAGGCGCCGCCCTTTTTTTTTTTTTTTTTTTTTTTTCGTTTGACACATTTTCATCACACTGGTTAACATAGCCTTCCTGGCATTTTCTAGTTATTGTGTTAAGACATTTATATTCTACATTTACTAAGTTTCACATGCACCCTTGTAAGAAGCACATAGGTGTAATCCCACCAATCACCCTCCCTCCGCCCATCATTACCCCTCCCTCCCCTCCCTCTCCTTCTTACCCATATTCTTAGGTTATAACTGGGTTATAGCTTTCGTATGAAAGCCATAAATTAGTTTCATAGTAGGACTAAGTACATTGGATACTTTTTCTTCCATTCTTGAGATACTTTACTAAGAAGAATATGTTCCAGCTCCATCCATGTAAACATGAAAGAGGTAAAGTCGCCATCTTTCTTTAAGGCTACATAATATTCCATGGTGTACATATATCAAAAATTATTAATCCATTCGTGGATCGATGGGCATTGGGCTTTTTCCATGACTTAGCAATTATGAATTGGGCTGCAGTAAACATTCTGACACAAATATCTTTGATATGATGTGATTTTTGGTCTTCTGGGTATATACCTAGTAGAGGAATTATAGGATTGAATGGCAGATCCATTTTTAGATCTCTAAGTGTTATCCAAACATCTTTCCAAAAGGAATATATTAATTTACATTCCCACCAGCAGTATAGAAGTGTTCCCTTTTGTCCACATCTATCCACGCCAACATCTCTGGTCTTGGGATTTTGTGATATGGGCTAATCTCAATGGAGTTAGATGATATCTCAAAGTAGTTTTGATTTGCATTTCTCTGATGATTAAGGATGATGAGCATTTTTTCATATGTCTGTAGGCCATGCGCCTGTCTTCTTCAGGGAGTTTTCAAGTCCCTTGCCCAGCCTGCGATGGGATCACTTGTTCTTTTCTTGCTTATACGTTTGAGTTTTCTGTAGATTCTGGTTATTAAACCTTTGTCGGAGACATAACCTGCAAATATATCTTCTCCCATTCTGAGGGCTGTTTGCTTGCTTTACTTACTGTGTTCTTGGCTGTGCAGAAGCTTTTTAGTTTGATCAGATCCTAGTAGTGTATTTTTGAAGCTGCTTCAATTGCCTGGGGAGTCCTCTTCTTAAAATACTCACCCAGACCAATTTCTTCAAGGGTTTTCCCTGCACTCTCTTCTAGTATTTTTATAGTTTCATGTCTTAAGTTTAAATCTTTACTCCAGTGAGAGTCTATCTTAGTTAATGGTGAAAGGTGTGGGTCCAGTTTCAGTCTTCTACAGGTTGCCAGCCAGTTCACCCAGCACCATTTGTTAAATAGGGAATCTTTTCCCCACTGAATGTTTTTAATTGGCTTGTCAAAGATCAAATAATAGTAAGTAGCTGGATTCATCTCTTGGTTCTCTATTGTGTTCCATACATCTACCTCTCTGTTTTTGTGAGTACCATGCTGTTTTGATCACTATCGATTTATAGTATAGTCTGAGGTCCGGTAGCATGATTCTTTCTGCTTTGTTTTTATTTCTGAGTAATGTCTTGGCTATTCGAGGTTTTTTCTGATTCCATATAAAATGAAGTATTATTATTTCAAGATCTTTAAAGTATAACAGTGGAGCTTTAATAGCGATTGCATCAAAATTGTATAGTGCTTTGGGTAGTATGGACATTTTAACAATGTTGATTCTTCCCAGCCATGAGCATGGTATGTTTTTCCATTTGTTGACATTTTCAGCTATTTCTTTTCTTAGAGTTTAGTTGCTCTCTTTATAGAGATCTTTCACGTCCTTTCTTAGATAAATTCCCAAATATTTCAACTTCTTTGGCACTACTGTGAATGGAATAGAGTCCCTAACTGTTTTTTCAGCTTGACTATTTTGTTGGTATATATAAAGGCTACCGATTTATGAATGTTGATTTTGTAACCTGAAATACTGCTGTATTCCTTGATCACTTCTAAGAGTTTTATAATAGAATCCCAGGTGTTTTCCAGATATACAATCATATCATCTGCGAAGAGTGAAAGTTTGATCTCTTCTGACCCTATATGGATACCCTTGATCGCCTTTTCTTCCTAATTGTGGTGGCTAAAACTTCCATTACAATGTTAAAGAGCAATGGAGACAATGGGCAGCCTTGTCTGGTTCATGATCTGAGTGGAAATGATTTCAATTCAACTCTATTCAATAGGATATTGGCTGTGGGTTTGCTGTAGATGGCCTCTATCCGTTTAAGAAATGTCCCTTCTATACCAGTTTTCTTAAGTATTCTGATCATGAAGGGATGCTGGATATTATCAAAAGCTTTTTCTACATCAATTGAGAGAATCATATGGTCTTTGTTTTTTAATTTGTTTATGTGCTGAATTATACTTATAGATTTACGTATATTGAACCAGCCTTGAGACCCTGGGATAAAACCAACTTCGTCATGATGTATAATTTGTTTGATGTGTTGCTGGGTTCTGTTTGTTAGAATCTTGTTGAATATTTTTGCATCTATATTCATTAGTGATATTGGTCTATAATTTTCTTTTCTTGTTGGGTCTTTTCCTGGTTTAGGGATCAGGGTGATGTTTGCTTCATAGAACGTGTTGGGTAGTCTTCCTTGTTGTTCTATATTTTGGAACAGGTTGAGTAATATAGGTATTAGTTCCTCTGAAAAGGTTTGGTAGAATTCTGACGTGAAGCCATCTGGTCCCGGGCTTTTCTTTTTAGGGAGATTTTGTATGGTTGATGCTATTTCCACACTTGATATAGGCCTGTTCAACATTTCCACCTAAGTCTTGGAAGGTGACGTGCTTCCAAGTATTGGTCAATTTCCTTCAGATTTTCATATTTCTGAGAATAAAGTTTCTTGTAATATTCATTAAGGATTTTTTCAATTTCTGAGGAGTCTGTTGTTATTTTGTCTTTGTCATTTTTGATTGATGAAATTAGAGATTTTACTCTTTTTTTCCTGGTTAGGTTAGCCAAAGGTTTATCTAATTTATTGACCTTTTCAAAAAAACCAACTTTTTGATTTATGGATCTGTTGTATAATTCTTTTGTTTTCAATTTCATTTAATTCTCATCTAATTTTGGTTATTTCTTTTCTTCTACTGGGTTTGGGGTTGGAATGTTCTTCCTTTTCAGGTTGCTTGAGATGTCCCATTAAGTTATTAACTTCCTCTCTTTCCGTTTTCTTGTGGAAGGATTGCAATGCCATAAATTTCCCTCTTAGGACTGCCTTTGCGGTATCCCAGAGGTTCCGATAATTCGTGTGTTCATTGTCATTTTGTTCCAAAAATTTGGCGATTTCCTTCTTAATCTCATCTCTGACCCAGCTATCATTCAGCATAAGGTTATTTAACTTCCATGTTTTTGAATGAGTATGCAGATTCCTGTTGTTACTGAGTTCAACTTTTATTCCATGGGGGTCCGAGAAGATGCAAGGAATAATTTCTATTCCTTTAAATTTACTGAGGTTATACTTGTGACCTAAGATGTGATCGATTTGGAATATGTTCTGTGGGCTCATGAGAAGTATGTGTATTCAATTTTGTTGGGATGAAATGTTCTTTAGATGTCTGCTAAATCCAAATGTTGGATAGTTAGGTTTAAACCTAAAATTTCTTTGGACAGCTTCTTTTTGGTGGATCTATTCAACACTGCCAAAGGAGTGTTGAAATCTCCGACTACTATGGAGCTGGAGAAAATCAAGTTGCTCATGTCTGTTAGTGCTTCTCTTATAAATTGAGGCGCATTCTGGTTGGGTGCATAAATGTTAATAATTGAAATCTCATCATAGTATTATCCTTAATAAATATGAAGTGACCATTCTTATCCTTCCTTGCTTTTGTTGGTTTAAAGTATATTGTGTCTGCAAATAGAATTGCAACACCTGCTTTTTTCTGATTACCATTTGCCTGAAATATGGACAACCATCCTTTCTCCCTGAGTCTATATTTATCTTTTAAGGTGAGATGTGACTCTTGTATACAGCAAATATCTGGCCTGAGTTTTTGTATCCAGTCAGCTAACCTGTGCCTCTTTAGAGGACAGTTTAAGCCGTTCACATTAATGGAGAATATTGATAAGTCTAGTAAAATTTTGAGTATCGAGTTTTTCGAAAGTCTAGTGGACATTTTTAATCCTTTCGCCACAGTGGAAGTTGGAGTTTGATCCAAAGTTTCTGAGTGAGTTTACTTTTGTGGTAGAGGATTGGGCTGGTCATTATGGAGGATAGGTCTTAGAATATCCTGAAGAGCTGCTTTGGTTATGGAAAATTTCTTCAACATATGAATGTCATTGAAGTATTTAATTTCTCCATCATAAAGGAAACTCAGTTTAGCTGGATACAGGATCTAGTGTTGAAAGTTATTTTGTTTTAGGAGATTAAAAGTCGATGACCACCCTCATCTGGCTTGAAAAGTTTCAGCAGAGAGATCTGCAGTCATTCTAATATTCTTCCCTTTGTAGGTAATTGATTTCTTACGTCTGGCTGCTTTCAGAATTTTCTCCTTCATGTTAACTTTAGTGAAGTTAATTATCATATGCCTGGGGAATGTCTTATTCAGGTTGAGTCACGCCTGGGTTCTGAAACTGTCTGCTATCTGAATTTCAGAATCTCTTGGCATGTCTGGAAAGTTCTCTTTCATAATTTCATGGAGAAGGGCCTCTGTGCCTTGTGAGGCCAATTCAGCACTTTCAGGGATTCCAATGAGGTGGATATTAGCCTTCTTCGAATTATCCCAGAGCTCTTTGAGAGAATGATCTGTTTTTGCTCTCCATTTCTCTTCCTCTTTGAGAGTTTGGGAGTTTTCAAAAGCTTTGTCTTCAATGTCAGAAATCTTTCTTCTGCTTGCTCCACTCTGTTACTGAGGGATTCTTCTGTATTTTTCAGATCTTTTAGAGCTGCAAATTCTTGCTTCAGTGTGTCCAAATCCTTGGTGGTTTTGTCTTTAAATTCATTAAATTCTTGAGACAACTTTTGAATTTCTCCTTGAATTTCTAATTCTGACTTTTGAATTGCTCCTCGAATTTCTACCAAATTTTCCTCCAATCTATTAATCTTGTATGCAATCCAAATTCTGAATTCAATTTCTGACATCTCAGCCAGCTGTTTATGAATGGGATCTTCAGTTACATCTGCCATATCTTTCCTTGGGGGTGGGGGTTGATCTATTCTGGTTATTCATGTTACCAGAATTTTCCCGCTGATTCTGCCCCATGATTGTTTTATACCATTTGATTTTTCCCCTGGAGCTTTGTCGAGGACCCATACAGTGTTATGGTCTGAGAAACTGGAGCCCTTTTTGGTGTTGTGGGGCTAAGTGGTTCTGTCTTGTTTTCAGCTGGTCTCTGTTTGACCCTAGTGAAACAGTTACTCTGGGTTGAAGTCTCAGCTGTGGAGAAATACCAGCAATTAAGTCACCCCTCCCCCCACAGGTAACAATTGGAAAAGGAAAATCAAACCTTCCTACAACTGCACACCCAGGGCACCACTTGGATAGTCCTCGGGCAATTGGCTCAGTTCAAAAGGTCCAAATCAATTGTCTCAGTCAGCACCTGTCTCAGGTGGGAGGGTTTAAAAGGTCTCTGGCAACTTGATCACAGGAGTCTGGTGACAACTCAGCTATGACTTGCTCTGTTGCTCCGTGAAGTCAGGAGGACCCACCCAGCAAGTAGATCAGTCTGGGAAGGTTGATGCCTCCTTCCCCACCTTGTACCTCTGTCATACCCAGTCACTGATAGCCCTGCAGGGCTGTGACACCATTTGCCTCCAATGAGCAGATCCTCCAGGGGTTTGCACCTGCCTTAATTACAAGGAAATCTATACCTGCTTAGCCAGTCCACTGCTCTCTGCCTCTATCCAGCAGGGGGAACTGAGGCCTGACAACCTCAGGTGCTTGATGAAGGCTGGGGGGTGTTCACTTAGTTCCAACCCCACCCCTGATTGATGTTATTGACAGAACAGAACAACTTTGCAGGAATTTTTTTCTGTCCCTGCTAAATTCCCCTGTAGAAGAGAAGCTGTTTTGAGTTCCTAAAACCTCCACCTCAGGCCCTGCCTTTGCTCCTGCAGGTTTATATTCACAACTTGGTTAGCTCTCAGTTCTAGCCTCCTGCCTTCCTTTGTCTAAAGGCTGATGATCCCCTGAGGGCCAGGTGCATCTTAGGCTCAGTAAAGTGGTCCTCTGGGTCAGCCTCGCCCCAGGAGTCAACTGGCACTGTGCATGTGTTTTCTAGTCCCTATACTCCACCCAGGCTGGTACCACCTCAGGCAAACCCTTTAATC
The DNA here is from genome assembly GCF_027406575.1 of Nycticebus coucang. NCBI lineage: Eukaryota > Metazoa > Chordata > Mammalia > Primates > Lorisidae > Nycticebus > Nycticebus coucang. Next base: position 87,032,532 of record NC_069795.1, read on the forward strand.
ACGGGGCCTGCATCCATCCCAGTTCTGCGCCATGGTCATTGCCACCTGAGAAGATGCCTGGCTTCTTCTGCTTGCCCAGAGAGACAGGGGTTGTGACTTCGAAATATCCGGGGGTGAGCCCTATTGTTGCCAAAAACTACTGCTGCTCTGCGCCTCGGGACACCGCCGCTCCAGCATGGTTCCCCCTCAGCCGTGGTTCCCTCTCAGCCAACCATCCTCTCCCCACTCCCATGCTGCAGAATTAGCACTGACCAGCTGCAGTCCAGGCCCTGTCCATACCCCTAGAGAAATCACCCAAGAATCTGGGCTCCTGTGGGACAGGCCTCCAGACCTCAGAATGAGAGTGGAGGGAGTGCTGGGAGTTTGGAATTGCAGGTAGAGAATATATACAGTTTTATACAGTTTTATGCCTGGCAAGAGAACACCATGGCACCTTAGTAGGGGAGGTAGGTCCAGTTTTAGAGGGTCTCTCCCGTGGAGTGTAGTGGGAGGAACTTTGAACACTGCTCGTTTGTTTGTGGGGCACTCTGAGCCGTTCTCATGGGGGAGGGGACTCCTGTCTGCTTGGTGATGGATTTTGTACCTTTTATTTGTATCCTTGGGGTCTCAGCTCACCTCAGCGGGGTTGATGTGCATTCTTCAACCTTCTCTCTTGATGCAGCTCTAATCCACCAGGTTACTTGCTAAATTTCTGTCCTTTAACTCTCCTTCTGGATGGGAGCCTCTGGGGAAAGCTAGCTTCAGTCCACCATCTGTCTCCACCTCTGGATTTATTATTTTAAATAAATGATTTAAAAATCTAAAATTTTAACCCTTAGAACAGTAAATATGTATAAATATGGCTCTTTGGGATCCTCAATGATTTTTGAGTGTAAAAGGATCTAGAGACCCAAAACCTTGAAAAGTACTAGAGTAAAAAGCCGAAATAAAAGAATTTCACAAATAGTTGACCAGGCACAGAGGCTCACACCTGTAATCCTAGCACTCTGGGAGGCTGAGGTAGGAGGATCACTTGAGCTCAGTTTGAGACCAGCCTGAGCAAGACTAAAACCCCATCTCCACTAAAAATAGAAAAATTAGCCTGGTTTTATGGTGGGCACCTGTAGTCCCAGCTACTCAGGAGGCTGAGGCAGGAGGAGCACTTGAACCCAGGAGTTTGAAGTTGCTGTGAATTAGGCTGATGCCATAGCACTTTAGCCTGAGCAACAGAGTGAGACTCTGTCTCAAAAAAAAAAAAAAAAAGAAGAAGAAGAAGAAGAAAAATAATTTGGCAAATAGTTGGTAGGATTGGTCCTAGAACCCGTTCTCCTGATGGGAGGGTCATGTCAGCCATGTGTGGTAGCTAATGCCTATAAAATCTCAGCAAGCTTAGGCAAGAGGATCACTTGACGCCAGGAGTTCTGAGACCAGCCTGAGCAACATAGTGAGACTTTGTCACTACAAAAACATATAAAAAATTAGCCAGATGTGGTGCACATCTGCAGTCCTAGCTATTCAGGAGGCTGAGGTAGAAGGATTGCTTAGCCCAGGAATTTGAGGCTGCAGTGAGCTATGATCATGCTACTGTACTTAATCCTGGGCAATAGAGTGATGCCCTATCTCTTAAAAAGTTCTAAAAACAGAGGTGCCTGTGGCTCAAAGGAGTAGGGCACCAGCCCCATATGCCAGAGGTGGCAGGTTCAAACCCACCCCAGGGCCAAAAACTGCAAAAAAAAAAGAAGTTCTAAAAAAAATTTTTTTTAAAAAAGACAGCTGGGTAGATGTCAACCTATGAGTCTGAAAAACAGAGTACTCAGAAGGAAGAGAAAAGGGAGTGATACCACAGGAATCAAGCAAGGCAGGATTTTCAAAGAGGAAGGAGACAACATCAGTGCATAGTGTGAAGATTTGACTGGGTCATTAGGGACCTGCGGGAGCATTTTAGAGCAGTGAGAGAAGTCGTGCAGGTGGCAGGTATGGTCTGCTCTTGAAATGATGAACGTGAGGTTGGGCAGAAGTTAGAAGAGTCAAATTTATATGAGTGAAGAGAAACCCAGAGGAGAAGTAAACACTGAAAGCTCAGGAAAGTGGGGTGTCAGCAATAGAACAAGACCCCCCACGAAGGACAGGATTGGCAGGGTGTGGGATTTGCTCATGCCTAGTAGACATCAGGATGCAGAAGGTAACCCCTGAAGGTCTTTGGAACCAAAGTATCTGATTCAAGACTTGTCACTGCTATTTGCTAGGTCAGTGACTTGACCAGTGATCTAAGGTCTCTGTGCCTTGGTTTCCTTTTCTGAAAATGTGGAGAGTAATGGTATTTACCTTAAAGAGTTGTTTAGATGGCACGAGTTACTGAACATCGAGAATTTAAAATGCTACTGTTTGGCAAATAGAAAGTGGTCAGCCTACCACTGTTACTGCTGAGACAGAAAGGAGGGGGAAACGCTGGTATCTACAGCCCACCAGAGCTCTCAAAATTATTATTTTTCAATTATTGTCTTCAACCACCCTTTTTCAGATCCCCCTCTCTAGTTTATTGAAAAGTAGTTTAAAACTTCACACTCACCTATATAGGCTGAAGCTGGGATTCTGATGCTGACCAGCACTGACACGAAAGGGGTGGACAGGAGGAAGGGATGGGGTGAATGTCGCTCTTCATGATGGGCCATTGTTGTGATCCTCTCTGCTATCCCTGAGGTTCTCTGCTTAGCACTGGTTAGTCTCTTTGTCATTGAAGTAGCAAGTGCTGGGCTCAGGTGAGGACTCTTCTGGGGGCTCCCAGATGGGAGGTCCAGCCGGGCTCAGCCGTCTCCAGTGCCGCTATTCAAAGTCTTCCCCTCATGCAGACAACCCTCATCAAGGCAAGGGGTATTTGGGGCAGGGGTGTTTGTGGGTTGCTGGGGTCAGCAGGCCTGGTTCTGCCTCTTAATAGGCCCCAAGAAGGGGGGGCCTTCTGTGCCTAAATTAGCAGTTTTATGGGTGGCAGGAGGGGAGTACTGGTCTATTAGAAAGTCTATTATTTTCAGCTGTTGGCCCTGGTGCCTGAGCAACAGGAAAAGCCCCCCTCAGCCTGTTAGGTGGCAACAGTGGAAAATGGGATAGGTGCTGGCTGAGCCCAGAGCTGTAAGAGATAAACTTTGGGAGGGAAACCAAGGCCAGATCTCAAGGCAATGATATTCCAAGTTCAGGAACATGGCCTAATCCTGGGGGTTAAGGAGAGTCTTTGGATGGCTTTTATAATCACATGATCAGACATGTGTTTCAGAAAGATCAGCCTGGTGGGAGGCAAGCAGGATCGAGAGACTGCAGAATGATTCAGAAGGGAGACGGTGAAGGCCTGCAGCAGGAGGTGAGGGGAAAGGGAGGAGAAGTGCGTCAGCCCGGTGGCACCGGCTGGAGCTCAGAGCAGTGAGCACTGCGTGTGCCTTGCTGTGCTTTGCCACCTGTTAGAACACCTCTTCCTCCAATGAGGGCCCCAGATCGAAAATGGCTACACTTGGCCAGAGAGACCCTCATCTGTCTGTATCTGCACCTGGGCCTGCTCCCTATCCCCTGGCTATTGTCATTGGTTGGGTTTTCAGAAGTAGACACTACAAGGGAGTTTGGGGATGTTTATTGGGGATCAACACCTCTGAAAGGAAGCGAGAAGCAGCAGGACCAGGCCCAGGAACAAGTTGACTGTGATGCAGGACAAAAGCTCTGGAGCAAGGATTTCTTGTCTGCAGCTCAGGTCAGGTGTAGGGGTCCTGGGCTTTGTACTTCCACTTCATCCAGTCACAACATGCAAGCTGCCCCAGGAAGGGCATGAGCCAGAGTCTAAAAGAGCTGACCACCTAAGTCCCTGCACCTGGCCAGCGAGCCCTCTCTAGGATCTAGGTGAGGCTTCTCACCACCCCCACCGGCCCTGCACTCCTCTGGTCCAGCCTGCTCCTCCAGCTGCCACACCCACCTCCGCAGCATCTGACAGCCCAGGGAGCTTTGCCAGCAGGGCTTTGGAGAAGGAAGCAGGAAGAGCTTTAGGCTGGAAATGCTATTTATCTGTAATTGTAGCCCCAGGCGTCCATAATTAGAAAGGTGAATTTACTTCTAAAGAAATTGCATAATAACATTTGGGTCTTTTCTGCTGTGCTAGATTAAGTCTGACTCTGCTCATCCCCACCATGTGACCTAAACTCAAGAGTGACAACCATCAAAATGAGGACTTCTTGGGCGGTGCCTGTGACTCAAAGGAGTAGGGCGCCAGCCCCATATGCTGGAGGTGGCAGGTTCAAACCCAGCCCCAGCCAAATACTGCAAAAAAAAAAAAGAAAGAAAGAAAGAAAATGAGGACTTCTTGAATCTTGGACACCCCTCACGCACTCAGATTTGGGGCTAACACTGACCAGGCCTCTGCCATGCCTGGGAAAATTTGAATTAAACTAGAAATGGGGTTTGAGGAGTAATTCCTCTGATTATCTGCAACTCTCCCTGAGAGTTACCTTTGGAATCCAGAGTCCAGTGCCTTTCCTGGTGTCCAGGAGGAATTCCATTGATGTTCTTGGAACGAAACTTCTGCAAGAATCTGATTCTCTCACATAATTTATCTGTGATGAGCACGGCTCCCAAGTCACCACCTGACCCCCAGTTATTACATTCCTCTGAAAAGGGAAAAGCAGATCTTGGTTTTAGAAAAATGGATAGGCAGGCAGGGACTGAGGGAGATAAGGGGGCTCTTCCAGATGAGTAGTTTCTGACCTCCATTTATGACAAAAAGCCCTGTAGCTCCTGCTTGCTTGTTCATAGTCCTGACCTGGTTGGTAAACTTTCGTTTGTAGAGTAAACATATTTGTAATATCTAAGACGTATGATGAATGGGATAACAGGTGGGTTGCCTAACAGCAGGCCTGACACTTGAGGTGAGAGGACTGTAGTTGTTCATCCTAATAAACGGAGGTTTTTATGTTACTACAGAGGGGAGATGGCACAGGAGGAGGGACAGTTAAGCCTGGAACCAAGAGGTCCTTTCCCCAGGCACATGTTGTTACCAGATGTTCCTTGGTTCAATCATACCACAGACACTTAGGAAGTGCCTACTACTGGCCAGGCACAATTCTAGGCAACACAGGCAAAGATTCTCAACCCTCATGGAGCTGACATTCTAGTGGAGGAGATACACAAGGGAAGTAAATAGTCAGTTAGAAGGTGATGAGTATAAGCTGGGCGTGGTGGCTCCCACCTGTAATCCCAGCCCTCTTGAAGTGGGTGGATTGTTTGAGCTCAGGAGTTCAAAACCAGCCTGAGCAAGAGTGACACCCATCTCTAAAAAATAGCCAGGCATTGGGGCAGGCGCCTGTAATCCCAGCTACCCAGGAGGCTGAGACAAGAGGATCACTTGAGCCCAAGAGTTTGAGGTTGCTGTGAACTGATACCAAGGCGCTTTACTGAGGGTGACAAAGTGAGACTCTGTCTCAAAGTAAAAAAAAAAAAAAAGAAGAAGGTGATGAGTGCTGTAGAAAAATAGCAAACAAGTAGAGCATTGAATGAGATGGAGAATGAGGAAGGGAAGTGGGTATAGAAGAAAGGGCAGGTTGCAAACAAATACAGAGGGCCATGGTAGGAAGTGAGATTGGTGAAGGTGCTGGACACTGGTGGGGAGGGGGGAGTTTGTGGGGGAGGGGGAGCAGTCCCACAGCTAGAGCGGGGCCTTCAGCAGCACCGCCCTGGTTCAGCCTCTCCCAGAAGCTCAGGAGCCCGGGAGGCTGGGTGAGAAGAGGCCAAGGGGCACAGACAGGGCACTCTGAATGGAGGAGGAGATCTGTGAGAGGAATTCCTGCCACCATCCTGTGTGGCTGGTGCCAAGAATCTGTTCCAGGGTCTCGATGATATTGTTTTCTGTGGGACAAGTCTCAGCAGGCTGTTGCTGTTGCTAGGGGTTGCATAAAACTGTGCTTTCCCAGGTCAGCCAAAATCCCTAGGACTTTACAATGTAACTGAGGTAGATTTAGCAATAGGTTCTTTAAAGAGGTAATTAAGGTTAAACAAGGTCATTAGGTGGGCCCTAATCCAACATGACTAGAGTCCTTATATGCCGAAGAGGAGTTTAGGAAACAGACACTCAGAGAGGAAAGACCATGTGAAGATGCAGGGAGCAGATGGTCATTGACAAGCCAAGGGGAGAGAGGCCTCAGAAGAAACCAACCCTGCCAACACCTTGATCTTCAACTTCTAGCCTCCAAAATTGTGAGAAATAAACTTCTGTTGTTAAGCCACTCTGTGGTACTTTGTTATGGCAGCTCTGGCAAACTATCAAACTGAGGTATCCCTTTAGGTATAAAATACATTGGGGGAACTAGATATCCCTTTTTAATCACTTTTAATACTAAGTACTATTATGCACTTGCTTTGCTTTTTTGTTTTTTCATTTAAAACTGCATCTTAGAGATCATTCCAGGTCAGTACCCGTGGAACCCCTTTATTCTTTTTAAAGACTACAGAATATTCCATTGTATGGAGGTTTGGTAATTTAGTCAACCTTTATGTTTTTAAATTTCAGAATAATATGAGGGCACAAATCACTAGGTTACAATGTTTGTGTTTGTTAGGTAAGGTCCCTGTTGTAGCTGTGTCCTTGACCCAGGAGGAGTGCCATGCTCCCTGATATTGTGCCCATTAGGTGGGAGCACACCAATGCCCCCCCTTCCCTCTCACCCTGCTTCCTCTCCTCTCTCCCCAGCTTGAATTAAATTGAGCTTTTCTCCTGTGTGAGCATCTATTAGTTTGTCTACTGGCTTCACATTAGTATTCAATACATTGGGTACTTGCTTTTCTGTTCTTGTGATGCTTTACTGAAAAGAATGTTCTCCAACTCTATGCAGGTTAGTATAAAAGGGAAGTTTCAGACTGGAGGGGATCCTTGAAGTACCAGTTAAAGTCATCCAGGTAAGAAGCCATTCCAGGGAGGTAAAAGGGCATAAAATTTAGAACATTGCACACTTAAAACATGAAGGAAAAACAGGAAGGTTGAGACTGAGGAATGGGAAAGTGGAAAAGAATATGGCTGGAGAGCCTCGGCCTCAGCCTCCCCGCCCAGGTCTGTAAGTGGGGACAGTCAGACCTGCTTCTGGTGTATGAACTGGGGTTCTACTCCAGCCCCACAGGTATGACTCATCAACCCCTCTCTGGGCTTCCCTCCCCTCAAGCAACCTGCTGTCACGAAGAAAGGTAAGACAAAACAAAATGACTTTAAAATACCTTTATTGATTTTTCTGATTGCATTACATAATAGAAAACCCTACATAGAAAATTTAAGCAATATCGAGCACTATGAAAAAATTTCAAAGAACAATATACTAACTCCTAGAAATTAGCCACTGTTACTATTTTGTTGGAAATCTTTTCAGAGTTCTCCCCCAAAACACACCCTAAAATTATACATACACAAAATATTAATTTTATATCCATATACTATAAACACATAAGGCAAGGTCATAAATATTTCATATGAATCATATATTTTTCACTAAAAGAATTTTTCTAGAATCCCAAAGATTCTTCCTGGGCTCTTTCTTAGGAACTTAGACGTTATCTTCCAAGCCCCCAAAGACTTGAGGCTGTCCTCCTAGATGGGCATATGTTCAAAAATAACCCTTTTCATTGTGCCCATGAGGTGGGAGCATGCCAATGCCCCTCCCCTTCCCTCTCATCCTGCTTCCTCTCCTCTCTCCCCAGCTTGAATTAAATTGAGCTTTTCTCCTGTGTGAGCATCTATTAGTTTGTCTACTGGCTTCACATTAGTATTCAGTACATTGGGTACTTGCTTTTCTGTCCTTGTGATACTTGAACATATATGCAACTACAGAGTGAACACTGAGGTTACTGTGTTGGACTGTAGATTCTTGTCATTGGAGAAGGAAACACTGAATGTTTCATCTAGTAAGATGTCAGGATATGCAGTGTCACCAACGGTTGACGTTTTGAGGGGTACCTTGAACTCCTCCAATAAATCCTACAGTAAGTGACTCCTGCAATATGAACTTCAACTTCTTCATATATAAAAGGAGATGGTCAGGAAGGTTCCTACAGGCCCTATGATGTCAAACAAACGGAAGAGCATATTTCTTGAGGGCAATTTTCCTATGGTTTAATTAGAAATAAGAGATATAAATTCATGAAAAATTCAGCTATTTATTACCTCAACAGCAGGTCAGGGCCATAGGGAGAGAAATGTCCCAAGGATGTTCTGAGTAATTAGACAATCAGCACAGCAGGAGGGAGCTCTGAGGAGGTGCATGTGGAAGCAGGCAGAGGTGGCCAGGAAAGGGAGGCTCAACCTATTTACAAAGAAGAAATCTTACCCTGAAGCCTGTCTCTAGTTACATCTGCAAGGTTTCAGGTTCTCAGGACTCTATACTTCAGTATCTGTCCCCAGATCACCCTGGATGCATTTGAAGCGTCCATCTTCTTTCACCCTTCCCCTACTTGGTGGACTCACCGTCCCCTCACCCCATGACTGAATGGGCTAGAATTCACCTTCATACACAGTGGTGACTAGAGTGTAACTAGAAGTGTTAATGATTCCGGGGGAACAAGGCAATGTCAGTGAATAGCCAAATCCAAATCCTATTTGGATTTGTCAGCTGTTTGCTATGGTGAGGAATGCCACTAACAACATTCCTGTGCATCTTAGTGTTTGTGTACAACTGTCTATCTTGGGCATTTACCTATGAGAGGAACTTCTGGGTCATAGAGAGTGTGTGAACTTTCATCTGTAGGAGGCAATTGCCAAACCAGTTTCCAAAGTGACTGCACATTTTGTACTTCCAGTAACAAAGAATCCTCAGGACCCACGTCTCTTCTCCCATGCTCATGATCATACTTTCACATTTTTGCCAAGCAAATCACTAGGGATAGGGTTTTACTTTTCAAGTTCTTAGTTCAAAGACTACATGTATGAAGGGAACCCATGCCCCTGGTTACACTAGTAGTAGGCGTGTGGTACAGATTCTCAGGTGAGACTTTTTTCCCTTGCCAGGATACAAGCTAAAACAGATTTGCTCTGTTTTTTTCTAGAGTAGGTGGGGGAGAGTGGTTTCTAATCCACTGTCCTTAATACCCACCTTATACAGGCACAGGTGTTTTCTCCTTTCATTGTGACAAGTGAAACCACGCCCCTGGGTCAGTGAGACAAGTCCCAAAGACTCAGCGCATGGTAATTGGTCTGGGTATCTCTCTCTGTATTTTTGGCCCTTGGTGATTTTCTTTACTTTTCTGTTAGTTCAGCTGTGCATTTAAATGAATGTTTATTTTACCCAACTCCTTTGGAGATTTTGTAGAGAAAACAATTTCAGATTATCTAGTCTGCCATTTCTGGAAATGGGCTTCTCTGTGCTTCTTTTCCCTTGTTTATAGGCTGCCAGTGCCCTATCTCCCTATTTGCAGGAATTCCTGGAGCTTTGTTCTTTATCCAGGCTTGAGAGGTAGAAACCTCTGCCAAGAGAATATGTCTGTCTGTGTTAGGTGGGTGGTGGTATCTGGGCCTCTGCCTTTTGTTCCACTATAGGGAGGGAATCTGCTCCATAGGCAGCCCTGTGCATCCTCTTAAGTTCTTTATGTAACTGACAAGCTGATTCCAAAATTCATATGGAATTGAAAGGGACCCCAAAGAGTTAAAACGATCTCAATAAAAAACAAAGTCGGAGAATTCACTTCCCAATTTTAAAACCTACTACAGAGTTACCATAGCCAAGACAATGTGGTGCTGGCAAGAGGCAAGATACAAAGATCAATGGAACAGAATTGAGAGCCTCAGAATAAATCTTACATTTATAATCAATTGATTTTCAGCAAAGATGCTTAAACAATTCAATAAATGGTGCTGAGACAACTGAATATCAGCATGCAAAAGAATGAAGCTGGATTCTTACCTCACACTATACACAAGAGTTAACTCAAAATAGATCCAAGACCTAAACATACAAGCTAACACCATAGAACTCTCAGCAGAAAATGTGGGGGGAAATCTTAGGATTAAGCAATGATTTCTTAAATAAGAGAGCAAAAGCACAAGTAACAAAAGCAAAAATAAATAAATAGAACTTCATCAATGGGGCTTTGGTGTGTGTCACACTTTATGGGGGCAAGACATGATTGCAAGAGGGACATTGCCTAACAATTGCAATCAATGTAACCTGGCTTATTGTACCCTCAATGAATCACCAACAATAAAAAAAAAAAAAACTTTATCAAAATTAAAAACTTCTGTGCTTCAAAAGACATGTTGTGGGCTGAATTGCATGCACCCAAAATTTATATGTGAAAGTCCTACCCTCCTGATACCTCAGAAGGTAACTGTGTTTGGGAGCAGGGTCTTTACAGTGGCAATTGGATTAAAAAAAAGGTCATTAGACTGGGCCCTAGTCCAATATGACATGTATCCTTGTAAGAAAGGAAATTTTAAAGGCTTAAGATTTTAATTTTGTGAAGGCAAAAAGTGGAAACCAAATAAACACATGTATATGTCAAAAAAAAGGAAAAGAAAAGAAAAGAAAATGAAAACGAAATTTAGACACAGACATTTACGGAGGGAGCACAATGTGAAGACATGGGAAGAAAACAGCCATCTACAAGCCAAAGAGAGAGGTTTGGGACAGATCCTTCTCTCATGGCCTTCGGAAGGAAACAACCCAACTAACAGCTTGGTGTCAAACATCTAGCCACCAGAACTATAAGAAAATACATTTCCATTTAAGCCACCAGTCTGTCATACCTTGTTATGGTAACCCTGGGAAATTAATATGGGACACCATTAAGAAAACGAAAAACAACCAACTAAATGGATGAAAATATTTCCAAAGCATATATTTGGTAAGAGACTTGTGTTTACAATATATAAAGAGCACTTAAAAGTCAATAATATTAAGGCAAATAACTCAATTAAAAAATAAGCAGGAGGGCAGCACCTGTGGCTCAAAGGAGTAGGGTGCCAGCTCCATATGCTGGAGGTGGTGGTTCGAACCCAGCCCCGGCCAAAAACTGCAAATAATAATAATAATAATAATAACCAAGAAAGTAACTTGGCATTTCTACAAAGAAGATGTACATATGATCAGTAACCACAGAAACAATGCTTAACCTCTTTAGCCCTCAAGAAATTGCAAATCAAAACCACAATGAGATACCACTTCAAACCCAATAAGATGGCCATAATTTTAAAGAGAGACAATAGCAAATATTGACCAGGATGTAGACAAATTCAAACTCACGAAGTGATGCTAGAAGGGTAAATAGAAACCACATTGGAAAACTGTCTGGTAATTCTTCAGAATGTTAGAGTTACTGCTGCTGGGTTGATGCCCAAGAGAAATATACATGTACACAAAAACCTGTTCCCGAATGTTCTTAGCAACATTATGTGCAACAGCCAAAAAGTGAAAACAACTCAAATATCCATCAGCTAATGATGAATGGATAAACAAAATGCAGTTTTCGGTATCCCCTTTATCTGCAGTTTATCTTTCACAGTTTCAGTCGCCCACAGTCTAAAAATATTAAATGGAAAATATCAGAAATAACATATTTATAAGTTTTAACTGTGCTGTTCTGAGTAGAGTGATGAAATCTCACACCATCCTGCTCCATCATGCCCAGAAAATGAATCGTCCCTTTGTCCAGCTTCCCCACCTCTCTCTGCTGCCTGCCCACTAGTCACTTAGTCAGTTTTCAGCTCCACTGTGGTGGTATCACAGCACTTGCGCTCAAGTAACTTTCAGTTAACTTGTTCAGACATACTAGAACATTATAGTCAAGGCTAATTGTCCTAACATTAGCCCCAAAGCACAAGAGTAATGATGCTGTATACAATGGTTATAATTGATTTATTTTGTTATTAGTCAGTCGTGTTGATCTCTTACTGTGACTAAATTATAAATTAAACTTTCTCACGGTGCTGGTGTCTAGGAAATAAACATCTGTATGGGGTTTGGTAACAACTAAAATTTCAAGCATCATGGAACATAATTCCCCTGGCAGAAGAAGAAACTACTACAGATCCATATAACAAAATTTTAAGCAATGAATAGAAATGAGGGACCAGGGCACGGTACAATATGGATGAAGTTTGAAAATGTAATACTAGGTGAAAGAAGCCAGTTGCACATATCATGGTATATAACATAATGGAATTTCCAGACCACGCAAATCTATCAGAATAGAGACTAGATTGGTAATAGCCCAAGTCTGGAGGATTTAGGAGGAGATGAGGAGGCTTCCTTGCATATGCATATGAGACTTCCTTGTAGGGTGTTAAAATTGTTCTAAAATTGATTGTGGTGATGGCCTCACAATTCCATGAATGTACTAAAAATCATTGAGTCAGTAGAGAGGACCACTTTCAATGACTGAATTGTATGTTATGTGGACTTTATTTCAATAGGGCTGTTACAAGAAAAAATAAAGATGACAATGCTGTGAGTCTTGCTTTGGAAGAGCGCGGCTCAGTTTTTAATCCTCTGCAATGCATTGCTGTGAAAATCCCAGAATTGTTTTTATGTCTTCCAATAAGACCAGTAAGCGAGGAGCAGGAAACAGCACAAGACACAGAAAAGAATCACTAGAAACAGTCAAAAAAAAAAAAAAAAAAGACAACAAGAGTTTCATTAAACTCTTTTGTTTCAACAGGGGATAGAGATTAACATCGGCTCTGTTTATTTATAGTGTTTGTACATATTGCGTATAGTTATGCATGTTTGAGTTGATGATTTAAAAAATGACATCTAGGTCAGTGATTCTCCACCTTTTGTGTGCTTAACTGGAGGGTCTGTTAAAACACATATTGCTGGACTCCACCCACGGAACTTCTGATTCAATAGGTTTGGGATGAGTCCCTAGTAATTTGCATTTCTGAAAAGTTTCCATACTGCTGATGTGAGAATTGCTTTGAAATCATTGATCCAGGTCTTTCAGGATGTAGAGTCCATCATTCTCGGTTTCTCTTCCTCATGTCAGGTTAAAGAAGTCCTGCAGGTCTTGGTAAAGTCAATACCCTGAACCAGACAGCCTTGCTGACAATGCAGTCAGGGCGGGCACTCACAGGGCAAACCAGAGGCGTCAGGGCCTCTTCTGCTTGTTGACACTAACCTTACACTACGTTCACTTCCTATTACGACAGCGGTCCTTGCGATTTTGCTCATTCTGCTTCATGTTGCAACTATGAAAATTTTCTTTCATGGTACCTTTTCTCTGTTGGCCCTTACTGAGAGTGAAAGCAAATAGGGAAACCCTCATCCCTAAACACAAGGCCTCGGAGCATGGTGCTTCTTAGCAGGATTTCCTGGAAGAGAAACTAAGGGCTTAGTCTTCACCTGGGACCTCACCTCCAAAACCTTCCCTCACTCACTCTCTTTGTACCTATGTTTCTTCTGCAGATTTCTGGTATGTTAATGCCCCCTCCTTTCTGCAAATCTGCCAACTCTGTGCAGACCTCCATGGTGTCATCGTTGAATACCAATGTGCTTTCCCAGGCATCCTGGGGTCCGAATTAGTGTTGCAACCACCTCTTTTCCTCTACTGTACCTAAGCCATTTGTTTCACCCTCTCAGCCTTCTGCCAGAATAGAGTGGCACAGTCACTGTGCCGCATGGTTTAGAGTAGAATTGAAACCAACGTTTTCTTTAGCCCATTCAAAAGACACTTGGTGCCACCAATTCCCAAACCCTTTGTGTGTTTTGAAAAACATATAAAAGCTCTTTGTATTTTCCCCACTAGCTCAAGAGTAGGTTTTCTAGAGCGCTAAATTATTGCCATTCTTCATGTCTAGAAGATTGTATGCCACCTTCCCACTCTCCTCTTCTGCTTTCTACTGGTCTTTCTGCAAACATTTGTGCCTTTTTAACATTTTTGCTGTTGTTTTAGTGGAATTTGGAAAAAGATCAGAGGTAAGTATATGGGTTAATTCCAGCATCTGTAATCAAAAGTCCTTCGTGTTTAGTGCGAAAGTGTTTGTGTGTGTGTGTGATGATTATGAGATTCATCAGGCTGATGCTGCGGCTTTAGGTCATTGGATATCATTGTTGTACAGGATTCTATTGTTTGACTATACAACACTTTATTCCTTTTTTTTTTTTGGATGCACATTTGGGCTGCTTCCAAGTTTTGCTTTTTGTTATGGAAATTCCTGCATATGTGTCCTTAAGCACCTGTGTGAAAGAAATTCACACAGGTGCTTAAGGAGCGAGAAGAGAGAATGGACTATAAAATTAAACCTCTGAGCCTTACAGTATAATGCCAAGTGGATTTCCAAAGTGGTTGGATTGACTTACATTCCCACCAGCAATAAATAAGTGTTCTCAGGGCTTTGTACTTCCATTGACCCTTGGTATTACCAGAATTTTAAATTTTTGCCAAGATAGTAGATTTAAAATAGTCTCTCACTCCCAAAGAAACAAGCATATTTTTATTAGCCTATTAGGTATTCATATATCTTTACTTATGTTGTGCCTCTTTTTAAAAAATAAGAAATTTCCTTTATTATTTGTAAACCTTTGAGTCTTATGCATAAAAATCCTTTTTTACCCTCATATATTCTTTTAAGTTTTTTTTTTTTTTTTTTTGTAGAGACAGAGTTTCACTTTATTGCCCTCGGTAGAGTGCCGTGGCCTCACACAGCTCACAGCAACCTCCAACTCATGGGCTTAAGCGATTCTCTTGCCTCAGCCTCCCGACTAGCTGGGACTACAGGCGCCTGCCACAACGCCCAGCTATTTTTTTGTTGCAGTTTGGCCGGGGCTGGGTTTGAACCTGCCACCCTCGGTATATGGAGCCAGCGCCCTGCTCACTGAGCCACAGGCGCCGCCCATTCTTTTAAGTTTTTTAAATTTTTAAAAATTATTTAAGTCTTTAATTTCATTGGAATTAACTTCTTTATATGGTGCAAGGAAAAGTTTTTTCTTTTTTAAGTTTTTTAAAAACCTATATAACCAAGGCCGGGCACAGTGGCTTACTCCTATAATCCTAGCACTCTGGGAGGCTGAGGCAGGTGGATTGCCTGAGCTCATGAGTTCGAGACCAGTCTGAGCCAGAGTCAGAGTGAGACCTCGTCCCCCCCAAAAAACCCAGGCATTGTGGGAGGCGCCCGTATTCCCAGCTACTTGGGAGGCTGAGGCAAGAGAATTGCTTAAGCCAAGAGTTTGAGGTTGTTGTGGGCTGTAACGCTAAGGCACTCTACCAAGGGTGATAAAGTGAAACTCTGTCTCAAAGAAAAAAAAAATCTATATAACCAATTACCCAACATCACTTGTTGAACTATTTATAATTTTCCCACTGATCTGTGAGGCAACCTTCATTATGAATAAAATGTTCTTATATTCAGAGGTTCATATCTGGTTCTACTTATTACTTTTTCTGACCCTGAACTAAACCTTATTGTCTTGATTACTATGGCTTTATAATTATGTCTCATCCTCCAGAAGGACAAACTCCAACCATGCTCTTTATTTAGACAAACTTTGTTTTTCTTGGTCTTTTGCCCAAAATGTTAGAATCATCCTGGTAAGCTCCATAAAAACTTCACTGGGATTTTATTGGAATAGCATTGACACTACAAATCAGTTTATAAAGAATTAATCTCTTTATACGACTGAGGCTTTCTATCCATGGACCATGTTTCATTTTCAAACTCATCTTTCAAACTCAAGCAACCCAGTAGCTAACCCAGAGAAGGAATTCAGTATATTTTCTTCAATGGATTGATTAATAAAATAAAAGTAAATCCACTTAAAATCTCTGAGACCCCTTCACCACTGCACTGCTACCAGGCTACCACGATGTCTTGCTTGCAATGAAACATCTGCAGATTTTTCTAACAAGGGTGTAATAGATCAGAGAATAGACAAAGGGCAGGAAAAAGGGCAAAGGTAATGGTTCCCTCTTGATGCCCACAGAAGTTTCTTGCAACCCAGCATTGATGTTGCCCATCTCTAGCTGGACTTGGTGTATGACCCGTGTAGTGCGATCTGCAAGTATAAGCAGTAAAAACCAATCTTTACTTTTTATGTTTTTATTTTTACTCAAAACTAATTTAAATAAAACAAAGATTTTTCCATTGTGCTTAATAATGAGAAAAGTGGCCATCATCGCTTTTATTTCTACTGATATAAGAAGGTGTCCAAGTCAAGCGTTCATCTTAACTTTGTGACGAATTGAGTTTTTAAAGACTTTTTGACACAAAGCAGCCTTAAGAAGAAAGTAGTAAACTTACTGCTTAGTGTTTTATGGCAACTAATACAGTTTGAATTCACCATCAATGTTCCTACGAGACACTGATTTATGACATCTAATTATATGAACAGTGTAACAAACACATTCAAAACAAAAAATAAAGCCATTTGGCATATCAAAATAATTATAATAGGCTTGGTGCTCGTAACACAGTGGTCACGGCGCCAGCCGCATATACTGAAGTTAATGGTTTCGAACCCAGCCCAGGCCTGCTAAAACAACAATGACAACTGTAACAAAAAATAGCCGGGCGTTGTGGCAGGAGCCTGTAGTCCCAGCTACTTGGGAGGCTGAGGCAAGGGAATCGCTTAAGCCCAGGAGTTTGAGGTTGCTGTGAGTTGTGATGCAAAGACACTCTACCGAGGGTGACATATTGAAACTATCTCAAAAAGAAGAATAATAATATTATAATAATAACCAGCTAGCTTCCGGGGATGCTGTCTAGAGGCTCTCAGAATGGTGCAGCCTTTGACATACCCTCCCAGGCTTTCCTACAATACAGCCTCTAACAAAACCAGGCCGTCCCAAACCCCTGGTAATAGAATTGTTTACCTTTACAAGAATGTTGAGAAAGCACCAAAATCTGCATGTGGCGTGTGCCCAGGCAGACTTCCAGTGGTTGGTGCTGTGAGACCTGAAGTTCTCATGAGCTTGTCTAAAACAAAAAAACCTGTCAGCAGGGTCTGTGGGGTTCCACGTGTGCTAAGTGTGTGCGTGACAGGGTCAAGTGTGCTTTCCTTACCGAGGAACAGAAAATCAGTGCGGAAGTGCTGAAGGTACAAGCACAGAGTCAAAAAGTTAAATAAGGAAATGAAGCTTTTTTGAGTAATAAAAATTAAACGACTTTTTAAAAAGCTAAAAATAAGCCATTGCTGTTGTTTAAATGTATACCCCCAAATTCATGTGTTAGAAACTTAATCCCCAGTGCCATGGTGTTGGTAGGTGGAGCCTTTTGGAGGTACTTAGGTCGTGAGGGCTCTGTCCTACTGAATTGATTAATGCCATTACAAAAAGGACATGCAGGACTGGGTGTCCTCTCTTCCGCTCTTCTGCTATGTGAGGACACAGCTGCCTGCCCCCTCCCCCCGAGGATGCAGGGTTCAAGGTGCCATCCTGGAGGCAGAGACTAGACACTCACCAGATCTCCCCAGCCACAAGTACTGTGAGAAATTTATTTTCTTTATATATTACCCATTCTCATGTATTCTGCTGCCATAGCTCATAATGAACTAACACAGCTATCAACTTGATGATCATTAGAAGAAAACTCTTTCCCTGATAAAAAATTGTCAGTGGCTCAGGAAATAATACACCAGTGGTACAAAGGAGGTAGAAAAATGTACTAACTTTGAAGCCTTTTTTAGCCTTCAGTCTGGGAGGTAAGCATTATACTAATTAGAAACTTCCTGACACTCTTTTCTTTTTTTTGAGACAAGATCTCACTTGCTGCCCCAGCTAGAGTGGTATCATCATAGCTCACTGCAACCTCAAACTCCTGGGCTTCGATGATCCTCCTGGTTCAGCCTCTTGAGTAGCGGGGGCCACAGATGCAAGCCACCACTCCTGGAAAATTTTCAAATCTTTAGGTTTTTTTTTTTTGTTGTTGTTTTTTAAAGACAGGGTCTGGCTCTACTGCCCAAGCTTGCCTTGAACTCCTGGCCTCCAGCAGTCTTCTCACCTCAGCCTCTCAAATGCCTGGTATTACAAGCATTAGTCAAGGCGGCCAGACCTGTCTGACATTCTTAAGTGAGAAACATTTATTTCTAATCTTAATTCTTTGTCTATTGAGAAAAGGGGCTTATCGCTTCTCAGCCTTTTGGCTAAGATCAAGTGTGAGAAAAGGGGCTTAAATAGTGTTTTTCCATGGGGTTCTAGGTAGCAACGTTCATGGAGAGCTTCTGGTCCGTTCGTGTTTCCTGTTACTGTGAACGGCCCTGGGGGGAGGTAATGACAGGGGGCTGAGGGCCCTGTGTGTGCTGCCCTCTTCTAACCCTTGAACTGTTCACATCCCAAATTCCAGGACTTCAGATTCTCTCACCATAGCTGGACTTACCAATTTCTCCTGCTTGATTTCATGTTTAATTTGGAAGATTTTGCTCAGAAACCAGAAATCATTAGAAAAGGGTTGATTTTAAGGGGAAACAGGGATAAGAAAAGGATATTTATCCAGTCAACGAGGAAACCAGACTCAGTGATAAGATGACAAAGGGAAGTGGTATGTCTGGTTCATCTGGCCAACTGTCTCTGCCATATACACTTCCTGCTCCTTTCTAAGAAACCATAATTAACCTGAATATTTACTTGGATTGACTGAAAGGTGAATCAGAAGAGGAACCAGACTCCTAGCAGTTGTGGTCAACTCCTGAAAGCTCATCACCAGGAGGCATCCACCAGAGCTCATTGTCACATAAATTCTAAGTAACTCACCTCAACTATTCATAACATCATTCCTCAACATGTAGTTAGCTCTATTTTAAGATAATTCAGAGTATAGCACAGAAATCCAAGATGAAAAAATAAATGCATTAAAAAGTGCTAATTCTCAATACAGAGGTAACATCCAAAGAGCACCTGTAAGGAAATGGACTTCCTTGGAGGAAGAGCTCTTCCTGTAACATCAATTATCCAAATATTAGGGAGATCACAGAGAATTTTCCCAAATGGACTGGTATACACACCACTTTCTCAAGAGTACCGCCTCATTCCCTGCTGAGTAGAGGCTAGGTTTCCTACCCTCACCTTGTACTAATTAATACACTCATACTTTTCCTTCACCTGGCTCATCCCTACATTCCAAATAAATTACACAGCAAAAGTTATTCTATTGTTTTCTATAACTTTAAGATTATAGTACAGACATATGTCTAGAATTGAGTCTTTCCTCTTCAACCCAATTACCACTGCTTTTGTCTTCATCTTGCTGGCACCAAAATCAAACAGCCTTCAATCTTAATGCCTATATCTAATTTTATAAATTTTTATGGAAAGTTATTAAGTTAATGAGAATATATGAGTTTATATGTCTATCTTCCTTTTAGATACGTGCTGTCCCGTAGAACTTTCTGGATGATGAAAATGCTCTTTTGTGTTATCCAAG
The DNA here is from genome assembly GCF_027406575.1 of Nycticebus coucang. Lineage (NCBI taxonomy): Eukaryota > Metazoa > Chordata > Mammalia > Primates > Lorisidae > Nycticebus > Nycticebus coucang. Next base: position 87,051,862 of record NC_069795.1, read on the forward strand.
AAGATAGCTATTGCACACTTAAAATGTGGCTAGTGTGTGGCTCGGCACCTGTAGCTCAGTGGCTAAGGAGCCAGCCACATACACCAGCGCTGGTGGGTTCGAATCCAGCCCAGGTCTGCCAAACAACAATGACAACTACAACCAAAAAATACCCAGGCGTTGTGGTGGGCATCTGTAATCCCAGCTACTTGGGAGGTTAAGGCAAGAGAATCTCTTAAGCCCAAGAGTTGGAGGTTGCTATGAGCTGTGATGCCATGGCACTCTACCCAGGGCAACACCTTGAGACTCTGTCTCAAAAAAAAAAATGTGTTGGCGATGCCTGTGGCTCAAAGGGGTAGGGCACGGGCCCCATATGCCAGAGGTGGTGGGTTCAAACCCAGCCCTGGTCAAAAAAAAAAAAAAATGTGGTTAGTGCAACTGACTCTTTATTTAAAAAATTGCCACATGTGGCCAATGGCTGCTCAGTTGAACAATACAATTCTTCTCTGTGCCCAGTAAAGTTCCTGGATAATAGTAAATGCTCAATACCTTTCTTAAATGAATAAATAAATAGCTGAAAACAGTATCACTCTCTTATATTTTAAGGTCACCTAGTACATGACCTCCAGCCCTGGGAAGAATACAAAGTTTCTCAGATGTATCTAGGAGGCACCTGAAAGTTATAGTACTCATTTCAGAACACAATAAATACATATATTTAACTCAATTATATAAATCAAGAAGCAGAAAAAGTTATCATAGTATATCCCCAAAATAATACATAAGTATTGTTTTAACTTTTTAAAATGAATTATATGGTGTATATTTAAGTTATACAACATGATATTATGGGATATCTACAGATAATAAAAAGTTATTATAGTGAAGCAAATTAACATATCTGTCATCTCACAGAGTTACCCATACATAGAATATTTTAAAGACAACTTTTTAGCAGAATAAATTCTCTTGAATAGAGTTTTTTATAGTATTCATAAGGATTTTCTTTAATTTCTGAAGTGTCTTTTGTTATTTCGCCTTTATCATTTCTGATTGATGATATTAGGGATTTTACTTCACTGTTTCTGGTTAGGTTAGCCAAAGGTTTGTCAATTTCATTATTCTTTTCAAAAAAACAACTTTTTGATTTGTTGATCTGTTGAATGATTTTTTTTTTGTTTTCACTTTAATTCTGCTCTAATTTTGGTTATTTCTTTTCTTCTGCTGGGTTTGGAGTTGGAATGCTCTTCCTTTTCCAGTTGCTTGAAATGCCCCATTGAGTTGTTGACTTCCTCTCTTCCTGTTCTCCTGAGGAAGGCTAGCAATGCTATAAATTTCCCAATTAGGACTGCCTTTGCAGTATCCTACAGGTTCTGATAATTCGTGTCTTCATTATCATTTTGTTCCAGAAATTTGGTAATTTCCTTCTTAATCTCATCTATGACCCAGCTATCATTCAATATAAGATTATTTAGTTTCCATGTCTTTGTATGAGTATGAAGATTCCTGTTGTTGTTGAGTTCAGCTTTTATTCTGGTATGGTCCAAGAAAATACAAGGAATAACTTCTATTCTTTTAAATTTGCTGAGGTTAGACTTGTGACCCAAGATGTGATCAATTTTGGAGGATAGTCCATGGGCTGATGAGAAGAATGAATATTCAGTTTTGTTAGGATGAAATGTTCTGTAGATGTCTGTTAACACCATTTGTCGTAGGGTCAAGTTTAAGTCCAATATTTCTTTGTTTAGTTTATTCTTGAAGGCTCTATCCAACACTGTCAAAGGGGTATTAAAATCTCCGACTTAAATTATGGTGCAGGAATGTGGAGAGAAGGGAACACTTTTACACTGCTGGTGGGACTGCAAACTAGTACAACCGTTCTGGAAGGAAATATGGAGAAACCTCAAAGCACTCAAGCTAGACCTCCCATTTGATCCTGCAATCCCATTACTGGGCATCTACCCAGAAGGAAAAAAATCCTTTTATCATAAGGACACTTGTACTAGACTGTTTATTGCAGCTCAATTTACAATCGCCAAAATGTGGAAACAGCCTAAATGCCCACCAACCCAGGAATGGATTAACAAATTGTGGTATATGTATACCATGGAATACTATTCAGCTATTAAAAAAAAAATGGAGACTTTACATCCTTCGTATTAACCTGGATGGAAGTGGAAGACATTGTTCTTAGTAAAGCATCACAAGAATGGAGAAGCATGAATCCTATGTACTCAATTTTGATATGAGGACAATTAATGACAATTAAGGTCATGGCGGGGGGAGGAAAAGCAGAGAGAGGGAAGGAGGGAGAGGGGTGGGGCCTTGGTGTGTGCCACACCTTCTGGGGGCAAGACATGATTGCAAGAGGGACTTTACCTAACAAATGCAATCAGTGTAACCTGGCTCATTGTACCCTCAATGAATCCCCAACAATAAAAAAAAAAAAAATTATGGTGCAGGAAGATATCAAATTGTTCATGTCTGTTAAGGTCTCCTTTATAAATTGAGGAGCATGCTGGTTGGGTGCATAAATGTTAATAATTGAAATCTCTTCATGTTGAATATTTCCCTTGACAAATACAAAGTGACCATCCTTATCTTTCCTTACCTTTATTGGTTTAAAGTCTACTGTATCTGTGAATAAAATTACACCCCCTGTTTTTTTTCTGATTTCCATTTGCCTGAATTATAGATGTCCATCCCTTCACCCTAATTCTATTTTTATCCTTTAAGGTACGATGAGATTCTTCTATGCAGCAGATATCTGGTCTGAGTTTATGTATCCAGTCAGCCTGTGCCTCTTTAGAGGACAATTTAAACCATTCTCATTAATTGAGAGAATTGACAAGCCTGGTAGTGTTTTGAGTGTCAAGTTTTTTGAAATCCCAGTGGATGTTTTTAATCCTTTTGCCACTGTGGAAATTAGATTTTGTTCAAAAATTTCTGAGTGAGTTTACTTTGGTGGTAAAGCATTGCGCTGGTCATTGTGACGGATGGGTCTGAGAATATCCTGGAGAGCTGGTTTAGTTATGGCAAATTTCTTCAACATGTATATGTCATTAAAGTGTTTGATTTCTACATCATAAATGAAACTCAGTTTAGCAGATATAGGATCCTTGGCTGAAAGTTGTTTTGTTTTAGGAGGTTGGAGGTCAATGACTATCCTTTTCTGGCTTAAAAAGTTTCATTTGGGAGATCTGTAGTCATTCTAATATTCTTCCCCTTATAGGTTACAATTTTCTTACGTCTGGCTGCTTGCAGAATTTTCTCCTTCACATTAACTTTGGCAGAGTTAATTACAATGTGTCTAGGCTATGCTTTATTTGAATTGAGTCATGCTAGGGTTCTGAAACTGTCTGCTGTCTGAATTTTTGTATCTCTTGCCATGCTTGGGAAATTATCCCCAATTATATCTTGGAGTACAGCATCAGTGCCTTTCAGACCATCCTCTTCTCCTTCAGGAATTCCTATAAGGCAAATGTTTGCCTTTTTAGAATGGTCCCACAACTCTCTCGGGGAATGATCCATTTTTGCTCTTCCCTTCTCTGCCTTTTTGAGCATTTGGGAGCATTCAAAAGCTTTGTCTTCAATGTCAGAGATCCTTTCTTCTGCCTGCTCCATTTTGTTTCTGAGGGATTCTATTGTATTTCTCAGATCTTTGAGGGCTGAAAATTCTTGCCTCGATGTGTCAAAATGTTTGAAGATTTTGTCTTTGAATTCATTGAATTTTGAGACATCTTTTGAATTATGCCTTGAATTCTACTTCCAACTTTACTTCCATTCTATTAATCTTATTTGCTATCCACATTCTGAACTCAATTTCTGACATCTCAGCCATTTGTTTATAAATGGCATCTTCTGTTGTGTCTCCTTTGTCATTCCTTGGGGGAGCTGATCTACTCTAATTATTCGTGTTGCCATAGTTTTTCCACTGATTTCACCCCATGATTATTTTTCTCAGTTTGGTTAGGGAACCTGGTAAGGAGAAATTGGATTGAGGGCTCCTAGAGTTGTAATTAATCAGCCCTTTCTCAAAGAGCTGGGACTAGTGACTGTGGCTTTTCCCCTACAGCTTTACAAAGGTCCCATTCAGTACTACAGCCTGAGATTCTGGGATCTGCTTGGTGTAATGGAGCTAGGTGCCTCTGTCTTGTATTTGACTAGTCTCTAACCAATCATAGTGAATTAGTAGCTTTGGGCTGAAATCTCAACTGGGGAGAAATACAAGCAACTAAGACACCTCACCCCCAACAGGCAACAACTGGAAGAGGAGAATCCGACCCTCCCACTACAACACAGCCAGGACTTAACCTTGGAGGGTCCCCAGGTGACTGGCCCAGGTCAAGAGTTCCAAACCAATTGTCCCAGTCAGCACAATCACAGGTCAAGTGGAAGAGTTCAAAGGGTCCCCAGCAACTAGACAGCAGGCATTTACTGGCAGCTCAAGTGTGACTCACTCCAGTTCTCGTGTAGTCAGAAAGACCTGCCCAGGTAAAGAGTTAGTCTGGGGAGGGTGGGGTGGGAGCTGGTGCCTCCATCCCCACCTTGCACCTCCACCATGCCCAGTCACTGGTAACCCTGTGGGGCTGTGGCTCAGTTCCCTCCAATGAGCAAATGAGCCAGGGGATTTGTGCCTGCCAGAGTGAAAGGGGAGTCCATGCCTCCTCAGCCAGGCCACTGCACTCCACCACCAGTCAGCAGAGGGAGCTGAAGCCTGACTCCCTCAGGTGCTCAATGGAAACTGGGTAGTATTCCACCTGAGTTTGTTCCAAGGCAGAGGTTAACAATGCAGTGAATGTTTTTCTCCCTCAGAGACCACGCCTCTGCCCTAGGCACACTGCTCCTCTGGTACCCCTGCAGGGCAAGGTCTGGCTCCCTCTGTCAGTCCACAGAGTTGGGGCAGTATCTTTCCAAAATTTGACCCTGGCAGGATCACTCTATTATCGCTGATGCTGCATGGCAGGTGCCTCCACGCAGGTTCCCATGCCTCTGCCTGCCACTGATATGCACTTTCACTCTCCCCCCTGGGCCTTTCTCCACTGCTACTGGATTCACTCTTTCAGCATAGCTGTGCTGCTGCAGTCCATGCAATGCCCAGCCCTAGCAAAGAACTGCGTACACTCCAGTCTCTGCAGGGGCTGGGCTTCTAGGCCACCACGCAAGGGGAGAAGGGTGGATGGAAGTTCAGAATGGCAGGGAAAATATTTGTTCAACTTTTATGCTGAGCAAGAGAAGGTTCAGGCTCACAGTGGGGTTTCTTTGGAGAAGGAGTCCCAGCCTCCAGCAACTCTTTCCCCTGGGATGAGAAAAGAGGTCTTTAGTTCACTGCTCGCTTGTAGATATTACACAGCAAGCAACTCTCTTGGGGGAGGGGATGGACTCATGTCTTCTTTGGGCTGGGTTTTGTACATGAAATTTGCTTCCTTGGAGAAGCAGCTTGCCTCAGGAGGGATGATGGGCAGTTATCAATCTTCTCTCTCAGCTCAACTCCTGACCTTCAGCTTTATTGGGTTCTTTCTGGCCATTATCTCTTCCTCTAGATGGGAGCTTCTGTTGAAAGCTGGCTCCTGTCAGCCATCTTCCCCCTCTTCCCCCCACCCCCCACCACCGAATAAATTCTCTTAACAAATTTGCAAGAAAGTTGAAACTACGAGTTTAACAAAACAACTTCATATCAGGTATATTCTTTGACAATTTATTTCCAGGACAGCATCCAGGAACTTCCAAGGATGGAGTGCTGAGTTCACCTGAGACTGACCATGGAGGTGGGAAGCTGGGTTCTAAAAGATTGGCCAGGCATGGTGGCTCACACCTGTATCCTAACACTCTGGGAGGCAGAGGCAGGTGGATTTCTTGAGCTCAGGAGCAAGCTGAGACCAGCCTGAGCAAGAATGAGACCTTACCTATACTAAAAATAGAAAAAACTGGCTGGGTGCCATGGCAGGTGCCTGTAGTCCCAGCTACTCAGGAGGCTGAGACAAAAGGATCTCTTGAGCCCAAGAGTTTGAGGTTGCTGTGAGCTATGACACCACCACATTCTAGCCAGCATGACAAAGTGAGACTCTGTCTCCAAAGATAAATAAATAAATATATAAAAAGTGTTGGCAGCAGTATAAATGACCCCAAAATTTCATAAAACAATAGATCTTGATATGTTCTCACCTAACAGGCACAATGTAAGGGTATATAGCACACCTTCTGGGACCTTACCTAATAAACACAAACATTGTGACCTAATATTAATCTGAAATTTTAAAAAATAAAATAAATCTTCACAAAATAAGGGTTTGTTTCTTGGTTGCATCATAATGTAATGTAGACTGGGGAGCTCCCTAGGGAGGCTCTTCTCCAAAGAGTGGCTCAGAGGTACAGATCCCTTTCCACCTGTGACTGCCACCGTCTGTCATTTGCCTCCACTGTCACTATAGCAGGAGAAAACAGTGTGTGGGAAAGAACCTTGGACACTCGCTCTGCTCACATCCCATTGGCCAGGCCTACTCACAGGGCCACCCTAACTGCAAAGGAGGCTGAATGCACAGAGAAACATGAAAATATCAGCGAGTTCCTTTAGTCTCTGTCACAGTGTTGAAGCCATTGACTTCAATGGTCAATTAAAATTACTCTGCCAATTCTTTTTGAGATTTTTGAGTAAACACAAAGAAGTTAGCCCGCATCAGCAGCTATATTGAATGAAAAGTAGTATCTTTACCCAATGACGCAATAGATTATACTCAGCCTCATGAGAAGCTTTTGTCCAAGAAAGATGCCTAGAGAATAGCAAGGGCAACGACAGATTTACATCTCGGTTCCCATGCTGTCTGTGAGAGATGTAGTTCCTACCTCAACTCTCTCTCAATACATGCAAATGTTTTTGTGGTACTACACCATAGTAGATAAATATGGAGTACAATGGTAGCTTCTCTTGTTATATCTGGGATATTTTGCCCTATTTTTATCTAATACCTGGTCAGGTTACCACTTGGAAATACCTGAAATTTCTATCACACCTGAGTCTCACTCCGTACTCCTCTTTATTTAAAGACAGAGGAGATGGTAATACATAGGCCCGGGACTGTGTCACAGTTTATGGCTTCCAGAGAAAACAGTCTCACCGAAGCAGTTTGGCATGCAGACATTACAACATCTACAGCAAAGTTGCATTCTCAGAGAATCATTCATTATGAAATTATTCCCTAAGAGAAAGTTGTCCAGGGTGGGAGAGCAACTCGATTGAACTTTTTCCTCATTTTAATACCAGAGTTCATGCTGCCCGTGTTGTGGCTGTGAATTCATCACGAATATGGAAGACAATGAAGTCTTTGTCTTTAAGGTTCAGATTTAATGTATTCGTATTTATTAAAATAAATGTGTCTGCCAAGTTACTTGCATCAGATAAGATCCCACTTCCAGTAAGTCGAAAGGAATGTGTGAATCTGAGAAAGAACTGCTGCTTCAACTCTTTACATCAATGGGTTCTTCATGCCAAACCTCAGCCGGTTAGCAGATGTGTGTATGCAGCAGTGGAATATTAAGACAGTTTTCTATGAGTTTATAGAAAACAGCTGAGCTTCTATCAGCCTTATTTTGTAAAATTTATTCTGTTGATAAAATCATTCAAACACATCCATGAATCTATAAGGCGTTCTACCCATATTCATTTTCCAGCTGTGATGACTACTAAGCCACCTGGTGCAGAGATTTCCAGATTATTTGGGTTTCAACGCCATTCTCCCAAGTAGTCAGGCATTTTGCCCCATCTATGGACATTTCCCTTCTAGGTATAAACATCATCCAAATAATCACTGTCACATCCATATGATGGCATATTATGCATCCACAGAAACATCGTGTTTGAAAAAATCACATTTGTAAATTGTATCCTATAACATAGAAAAATATTCAGTTTATTTGAAAAGGCAGGGCAAACACTGGAAGCTTTAATATGATCCCAATCTTTTAACAAATATATCATGTAACCTAAGTTTACAACTTTTTCTATCCCTTTCAAAGGTCTGTTTTCTCTAAGAAAAATAATGGGAAAACAGAAGTTCTGTTTTACGTCACTCCAAGTATCCCTCTTATAAGCAAAGAGATTAGACAGCTTCTCCCAGCTCTGCCACAGACCACCTCTTCCCTGCCAGCCACTCCTCAACCCAATCTCCACACTTCACTGTTTTTATTTATTTATTTATTTATTTATTTATTTATTTATTTATAGACAGTCTCACTCTATGACCCCAGGCTAGAGTGCCCTGGAGTCAGCCTCAATTTCAGGTCAACCTCAAATTCCAGAGCTCAAGAGATCCTCCAACCTCAGCCTCCCAAGTAGCTAGGACTATAGGTGCCAGCCACAATGCCTGGCTAATTTTTCTATTTTTAGTACAGATGGGGTGTCATTCAGATTGGTCTCAAACTCCTGAACTCAAGTGATCCTCCCCCTTCAGGCTCCCAGAGTGCTAGGATTACAAGTGTGAGACACTGCACCTTTCCTTTCTTTGAACACTCCAAGTTGATACAGAGCAGGCCTCACCTTATTTGACTGTCCTGTGCTTTTCTTATCTGCAACAACACCAAACACTGTGCTAAAGGGTTCAGGGAAATTTAAGGAAATGATGATTGCAGGAGGAGGTAATCTAAACAAATGCTCTAAATATATCTTTTACCAAAGTACAAAGGAAACCTCCCAAGACTTCAATCACTGCACAGGAGTCCACTTGTAGGAATAATCCCATTCTCTACCTGACTCCCCGTCCTCAGGTTCTCCCTTCATTCATAACACTTCTTTTTCTACTGAAAAATTGCACATTTTAAAAAATGTCACCTCCTAAACACAAATTCATCTTACCCTAAGATCCGTTTAATGGCAACTATATACAAAGGCAAAGTCATGAAGCTCAGCATTCTCAAACTGTGAAATACTGCAGAAGGTAACTAAAAAATTAGCATGTTAACAAAGAATGCTTTTGTACACACCATGAGGCATTCTTCTCCAGTAATGAGTGCTACCAAAACTTCTAGAATTATAAGTGCTGCAAACCAAAAATTGTTGAGAATCTAAACCTAGTTTGTTTAAATGTTGAATATACACTAAATTATTTTATCTTAAAACTATGTGGTTTTCTTTTTTTGTTTGTTCATCGCCCTCGGGAGCGTGCTATGACATCATAGCTTACAGCAACCTCAAACTCTTGGACTCAAGCAATTCCCTTGCCTCACCTCCTGAGTAGCTGGGACTACAGGCGCCTGCCACAACGCCCGGCTATTTTTTAAAGAGGGGGTCTCACTCTGTCTCAGGCTGGTCTCGAACCTGTGTGTTCAGGCAATCCACTGGCCTCAGGCTCCCAGAAGGCTAAGAATACAGGCGTGAGCCATCGTGCCCAGCCTCAAACTATGTTCTTAAGCATTCTGACAATTTTTTGTGACACCTTATCTTGTTCCTCAATTCTGTTGGGGAGAGATCACTATCAGTTCATATGTATAAACAAAATAACAAAATGGGAATAAGTCAAAATGTTTACTGCAATGGTTTCTGGAAACTGAAAATAATATTGAATTTTATTTTTTTCTTTCACCTGTTCTGTATTTTCCAGGTTTTTCTTTTTTGCAATGAAAATGCATTGTTTTGTAGTCATAAAAAAATCCAAAAATATTGTCAATTGTTTATGTCACTGATAAATGACCAACATCTTACATACAAAAGCAAGTGTTTTATTTTCCATTACAAAAAAAAAATACCAAATGGACATTAATAGAACTACTAACCTGTTGAAGTCTACTTAACCATAAGAATGAAGACAAAAGGAATCACAACTTTATAAACTGGAACTGAAACTGATTTTTATATCATGCTTCATAATATTACATACATAACTACATCTAAAACATATAAAAATTCATAATACTACATATAAAATTACATAATTTTACAGGTAAAAACTCTGGGATTGCACTTCCAATTATGACCGGGGTCTGGAATTATCCTACCACCACAAATATTAGGAAACTAAAATAAATGTGAGAAAAATTATCTTCAGATACTATAAACATATGGCTAAGGACTATGATCCCTAACAGAAGAAAAGTGAATGAAGTAAGCTGGACAAGTACCCAGGCTTTCTGCTTGATGTCAATACCCAGATTGCAGCACAGATAGCAGGAACCCAAACTGAGTGAAGGAGACAGAAGCTGGAGCACAGGAAGGCTGAGGGGGCTGAATTTTTATAATTCCTGAAAAAAGGAGAACAAGAGAGAGAAAGAATTCCAGAAATACAAATAGGGGCATCTTTTAATATTGAACCTAGTGACACAAACCTGTCATCCTAAGTAGTCAGAGGGCTCAGGTAGGAGTTCAAGGCTACAGTGAGCTAGGACCTCACTCCAACCTTGGTGACAGAGTGAGACCCTATCTATATACATACATGCATATATGTATACATACATATACATATATATACACACATCCACATATGTATACATATGCATATTAAATACCAATCTGTAGATGGCAGAGTGAAATTCCACAAGATCAAAGACTGACCCCAGAGAAAGAATAATTACTACAAGTTTGTAAGCCAAAAAGTTCTTGGAGCACCAAGAATTGTTCAAATCCTCACCAGTCAGAGTAGAGAGGCCTTATGGAATGCACAGGGCTTTTTGCACAGACTTTAAAGGATCCAGGCCTTGTGTTGAGGCTAAATTAGCCCAATAGCATGTGTACAGATTACTTTATATTCTCACTTGAAGCCTTATCCACAAGTAATTTAACTTCATATCAGATTTTTAAAAGCTGACATTCTTTCTGAAAATACAACAAAAATCCAACACTAATAATAGACAGAGGTGCAATCAAAATTCACTGCAGTTTCAAACCCCTGAGCTCTAGGGAGCCTCCTGCCTCAGCCTCTCAAGAAGCTGGGACTTTAGGCATATGCCGTCAAAGCGAGGCACATCATAATCAAATTGCTGTAAATTTTGATAAAGACTGAATATGAAAAGCATCCAGAAACAAATAGCACTCACTTGTGTACAGAAGAAAAAGTTAAGAATAACAGCAGATTTACCATCAGAAACTACACAAACAGAATGAAACCTTTGAAGTGTTGAAAGAAAAACTCAGTAAGCCTAGAATTCTATACCAAGAAAATGTAGCACAAATATAAAGATAAAGTTTTTTTTTTCCATTAAACAAAAAGAAAATTCATTACCAGAAGAACCTGTGCCATCAGAAGTGTTAACAAAGCTCTTCAGATAAAAGGGAAATTACCTCAGAAGAAATGATAAGAATGTGATGGAAACGTGAAGGAATGAAAAGCACTGGAAATAGTAAGCATGCAGGTAAAAGAGATTTGTTCCCCTGCTTGACTAGCTTTGAAAAAAAAATTTTTTTGTTGTTTTTTTGAGACAGAGTCTCACTATGTTACCCTCAGTAGAGTGCGGTGGCATTATGGCTCACAGCAACCTCAAACTCTTGGGCTTAAGTGATTCTCTTGCCTCAGCCTCCCAAGTAGATGGGACTACAGGCACCTGCCACAATGCCCAGCTATATTTCTGTTGTAGTTGGCATTGTTTAGCAGGCCCAGGCCAGGTTCGAAACCACCAGCCTTGGTGTATGTGGCTGGAGCTCTAACCACTGAAAAAAAGTTTTAAAAAAGGGATTTGTCTGGCAGTGCCCATAGCTCAGTAGCAGGTTTGAGCCCAGCCCAGGCCAGCTAAAACAACAAAAACAACAACAACAAAAATAGCCAGGTGTTGTGGCAGGCACCTGTAGTCCCAGCTACTCTGGAGGCTGAGGCAAGAGAATCGCTTAAGCCCAAGAGTTTGAGGTTGCTGTGAGCTGTGACATCACAGCGCTCCATGTCTCAAAAAAATTTTAAAAGAACATAAAATAAAAATAAAAAATAGATTTGTTTATATGTTTTAATTTTTAAAGAAAACAATTCACTGTTTAAAGCAAAAACAATAACATCGTCTGTGTGACTTACAATGTATGTAGAAATAAAACGTGCCTGCAGTTGCACAATAAGAGGTGGAAAATGGAAGTACATTGTTGTACAGTCTACATGTCATGTACAAAAATGTATAGTATTAGTTAAACACAGTCTTATCAATTTCAAAATACATTTTGTAAATCATCTTCTCCCCACCAGAGACCCACGATAGACAGTGGGTGCCGTATTGCCTGTGCACAAGCTGGATTACAGCCTTTATCCTGCCCGTGATAGCCATACCCTCCGTCTCCCTGCCACTGCATCCCACGTGAACAACCCTCAGCGCCTGGTTAGACTGTGACAACCACACAGAAACTGGAAGACACAGGATAGCAGTGGTATTTCTGGAGTTCTGACCCATAGGGAAGGCTGCCCCAAAGGACTGGGAAGTGCTGCAAATGCCTTTTAGGACAGAGGAAGGCAGAATGTGCACTCTCCTGCATGAGGAAGACCCTGGCTTGTGATCTGAAATTGTCTGCACCCTTCCCAGTGGAGATGCAGTGCACTAAGAAGTCTATAAAGCAGGACTTTGAAAATCTTCTAATTTTATAGTTGCAAATCTTATGTCTATATGTTGCTTTGATTTTATTTATTTGAGAGAAAATATGCTTGAATAAATTTATAATTTATTTATTTTTTCTTCTTGGGGCTGATCTCGTCACATCCTTGCCCATGAGGTTATTAAGAGACATGGGGTTTTTATTGTTTGACCTCTTCATATAATTAATGTGGTAACTTGCCACATTCATTACATGTAACTTCAGGTTTTCTGATTGCCTTCCAATTTTGAAATTTTTAATAAAAGCACTGAAATTTAAAGTTTTGTTTTGTTTGCAGTTTTGGCCGGGGCTGGGTTTGAACCCACCACCCCCGGCATATGGGGCCAGCACCCTACTCCTTTGAGTCACAAGTGCCGCCCCTGAAATTTAAAGTTTTATGTAGTCCCATCTATTTATCTTTTCTTCCATTATTTCTTCTCTTACTTTAAGCTTAGAAGAAATGGTAGCCATTTCTATACATTTTCATGTACTTGCAGAGGCTTTTTTTTGACCTTTAATTGATCTGAATACCTGATCTATCTGCAAAGGTTTTTTGTTTGTTTGTTTTTAGAGATTTAGTCTCACTGTCACACACGCTGGAGCACAGTGACACAATCATAGCTCACTGCAGCCTTCAATGCCTGAACTCAGGTGGTCCACCTCAGCCTCCTGACTAGCTAGGACTACAGGTACACACCACTGTAATCGTGTGCCGTGGATAACACTAGCCCTGGATAATTTTTCTTCTATTTTTTGTACAGACAGGGTCTCACTGTGTTGCCCAAGTTGGTATTCAACTTCTGGCCTTAAGGGATCATGCCACTCAGCCTTCCAGAGGGATTACAGGTGTGAACCACTATGGCTGATGTACTTAGAATCCTTTTAAGACTATATAGGGAAGGGGCCAGAAATGGTCTTTTTTTCCAAATAATTGAAGTGCCCTTTGAGAAGCCAAGGACAGGTTTCCAATTATAGTGAGCTATGATTACACCACTGCACTCCAGCCTGGATGACACAGTAAGACACTGTCTCTAAGAAAAAACAAGCAAATAAAAGCAAAAACCAAATAACTGAAGTGCATATAGCTTCTTTTATCACATATGAACCTTTTCTCACATCTTAGGGCCTAATACTGGACATTCTTCCATTGATGTGTCTGTCCATCATTATGCTGGCAACACTCTTTTAATTGCTATGATTTTATAGTGTGTGGCAATACCTGGTAAAACTAGCTGCCTATCCCACCTAAGTTATTATATTATTTTTTAAAATTTTTTATATAATCTCACTTGTTTGCTCTTTCAGATGACCATCACAAAAGGAAAACAACACCCCTGAAAATACACCAGGAGCAAGAAAATAAGAAAAAGGGTATATAGCGGCAAGTCTTTAACTTCAAAAATGTGGCTACTGCAAAAGAAAGAAAGGATTCTGACAGAGTGAGGCAAGGCTTCCAACTTCACTGTAACCTCTCCCAAACCCAGAGACTACTGAGGAAAGCAGGGGAGTGGACAAATTCCTGAGACTTCTCCTCAACCTGGGAAAAGCAGACTTAGGAGGTGAGTAAGCATCCCAAGGAGAAGTCAAGGAAAAATTTGTCAGAGTACAGGATAGTGTACCTTGAGACCTCAGTGCAAAATCTGACAGTCCCAGGGCACTATCGGAAATCTGGAAGTATTCCACCATAGAAACAAGATAAGGCCATCAATATGGAGTGATTTGTACTACCAGACATTTAACAGCATTTCAGGAGACAGAGTAAAACTCAGACTGCACACAACCCCAGAAGAGGCCTATTTCTGTGCTCTCTGTCTCATAAAAGTGAATAGAAAGTTGTCGTCTCCTCCCCGCCCCCCCACCCCCACCCCGGCTCGGCGCCTGTGGCTCGAGCAGCTAAGGCGCCAGCCACATACACCTGAGCTGGCAGGTTTGAATCCCGCCAAATAACAATAACGGCTGCAACCAAAAAATAGCCAGGCGTTGTGGCAGGCGCCTGTAGTCCCAGCTACCTGGGAGGTGGAGGCAGAACAATCGCTTGAGCCCAGGAGTTGGAGGTTGCTGTGAGCTGTGATGCCACAGCACTCTACCCAGGGCAACAGCTTGAAAGAAAGTTGTTATCCCCTGCCTACAGCTTGGAGGTGAGACATGCAAATAGCAGGGATGGGAGCCATGGGGAATCTGTCCTTATTGTATCAGAGGAAGCAGAAGGTCTGGAAAGACTCGCTCACATTCAACACAAGCAAGCTAAAATCAGCCAGGTATACCAAAAAACCACAAAAAAGAAACAAACACAACATGCCAAACAGGAACTAAGCCCTCAGTCTAACGAAAAAAAACACTATACAAAACAAACAAAAATCCCTTTCCATGAGTGCCTATTTTATGGAAAACTGGGATAAGAAAATGAATAAAATTAAACATGACAAAGTTCAAAGATAAGAGGCCGAAGTGACCGAACTTCCACAATATTGAGTAAGAATTATGAAGACAGTCATCCTTGTTTTGTACCAGTTTTGATGGGGATGCATTTAATGTCTCACTATTTATTATAACATTGAACATTGTTTATTTATTTATTTTTTTATTAAACCATAGCTGTGTACATTAGTATGATCATGGGGCACCATACACTTGGTTCATAGATCGTTTGACACATTTTCATCACATTAGTTAACATAGCTTTGGTAGCATTTTCTTAGTTATTTTGCTAAGACCTTTACATTCCACATTTAATAGGATTCACATATACCCTTGTAAGATGCACCGCAGGTGTAATCCCATTAATCCCCCTCCTTCCCCCTCCCTCCCGCCTCCCTCCCCTCCCTTTCCCCTTTCTCCCTATTCTTAGGTTGTAACTGGGTTATAGCTTTCATGTGAAGGTCCTACATTAGTTTCATAATAAGGGTGAGTACATTGGGTACTTTTTCTTCCATTCTTGAGACACTTTACTAAGAAGAATATGTTCCAGCTCCATCCATGTAAACATGAAAGAGGTAAAGTCTCCATCTTTCTTTAAGGCTGCATAATATTCCATGGTGTACATATACCACAATTTATTGATCCATTCATGGATGGATGGGCACTTGGGCTTTTTCCATGACTTAGCAATTATGAATAGGGCTGCAATAAATATTCTGATACAAATATCTTTGTTATGGTGTGATTTTTGGTCTTCTGGGTATATGCCCAGTAGGGAGATTACAGGATGAATGGCAGATCTATTTTTAGATCTCTAAGTGTTCTCCATATCTCTTTCCAAAAGGAATGTATTAATTTGCATTCCCACCAGCAGTGCAAAAGTGTTCCCTTTTCTCCGCATCCACGCCAACATCTCTGGTCTTGGGATTTTGTGATATAGGCTAGTCTCACTGGAGTCAGATGATATCTCAAAGTAGTTTTGATTTGCATTTCTCTGATGATTAAAGATGATGAGCATTTTTTCATATGTCTGAAGGCCATGCGTCTGTCTTCTTCAGAGAAGTTTCTCTTCAAGTCCCTTGCCCAGCCTGCAATGGGATCCCTTGTTCTTTTCTTGCTAATGCGTTTGAGTTCTCTGTGGATTCTGGTTATTAAACCTTTGTCGGAGACATAACCTGCAAATATCTTCTCCCATTCTTAGGGCTGTTTGCTTGCTTTACTTACTGTGTTCTTGGCTGTGCAGAAGCTTTTTAGTTTGATCAAGTCCCAATAGTGTATTTTTTTGAAGCTGCTTCAATTGCCCGGGGGGTCCTTCTCATAAAAAACTCGCCCAACCCAATGTCTTCAAGGGTTCTCCCTACACTCTCTTCTAGTATTTTTATAGTTTTATGTCTTAGGTTTAAATCTTTAATCCAGTGAGAGTCTATCTTGGTTAATGGTGAGAGGTGTGGGTCCAGTTTCAGTCTTCTACAGGTTGCCAGCCAGTTCACCCAGCACCATTTGTTAAATAGGGAATCTTTTCCCCACTGAATGTTTTTAATTGGCTTGTCAAAGATTAAATAACGGTAAGTAGCTGGATTCATCTCTTGGTTCTCTATTCTGTTCCAGACATCTACTTCTCTGTTTTTGTGCCCGTACCATGCTGTTTTGATCACTATCGATTTGTAGTATAGTCTGAGGTCTGGTAGCGTGATTCCTCCTGCTTTGTTTTTATTTTTGAGTAATGTCTTGGCTATTCGAGGTTTTTTCTGATTCCATATAAAACGAAGAATTATTTTTTCAAGATCTTTAAAGTAAGACAGTGGAGCTTTAATGGGGATTGCGTTGAAATTATATATTGCTTTGGGTAGTATGGACATTTTAACAATGTTGATTCTTCCCAACCATGAGCATGGTGTATTTCTCCATTTGTTAACATTCTCAGCTGTCTCTTTTCTTAGAGTTTCATAGTTCTCTTTATATAGATCTTTCACGTCCTTTGTTAGATAAACTCCCAAGTATTTCATCTTATTTGGCACTACTGTGAATGGGATAGAGTCCTTAATTGTTTTTTCAACTTGACTATTGTTGGTATATATAAAGGCTACCGATTTATGAATGTTGATTTTGTAACCTGAGACACTGCTGTATTCCTTAATCACTTCTAAGAGTTTTGTAGTAGAGTCCCTAGTATTTTCCAGATATACAATCATATCATCTGCGAAGAGCGAAAGTTTGATCTCTTCTGACCCTATGTGGATACCCTTGATCGCCTTTTCTTCCCTAATTGCGGTGGCTAAAACTTCCATTACAATGTTAAAGAGCAATGGAGACAATGGGCAGCCTTGTCTGGTTCCAGATCTAAGTGGAAATGATTCCAATTTAACTCCATTCAATATGATATTGGCTGTGGGTTTGCTGTAGATGGCCTCTATCAGTTTAAGAAATGTCCCTTCTATACCAATTTTCTTAAGTGTTCTAATCATGAATGGATGTTGGATGTTATCAAAAGCTTTTTCTGCATCAATTGAGAGAATCATATGGTCTTTGTTTTTTAATTTGTTTATGTGCTGTATTACATTTATAGATTTACGTATACTGAACCAGCCTTGAGACCCTGGGATAAAACCAACTTGGTCATGATGTATGATTTGTTTGATATGTTGCTGGATTCTGTTTGTTAGAATCTTGTTGAATATTTTTGCATCTATATTCATTAGTGATATTGGTCTATAATTTTCTTTTCTTGTTGGGTCTTTTCCTGGTTTGGGGATCAGGGTGATGTTTGCTTCATAGAATGTGTTGGGTAGTCTTCCTTCTTTTTCTACCTTTTGGAACAGGTTGAGTAGTATAGGTACTAATTCCTCTTTAAAAGTTTGGTAGAATTCTGACGTGAAACCATCTGGTCCCGGGCTTTTCTTTTTGGGGAGATTTTGTATGGTTTGTGATATTTCTGAACTTGATATGGGCCTGTTCAACATTTCCACTTGTTTTTGATTAAGTCTTGGAAGGTGACATTTTTCCAAGTAACAGTCTATTTCCTTCAGATTTTCATATTTCTGAGAGTATAGTTTCTTGTATTATTCATTAAGGATTTTTTGGATTTCTGAGGAGTCTGCTGTTATTTCGTCTTTGTTATTTCTGATTGATGAGATTAGAGATTTTACTCTTTTTTTCCTGATTAGGTTGGCCAAAGGTTTATCTATTTTGTTGACCTTTTCAAAAAACCAGCTTTTTGATTTATTGATCTGTTGTATTATTCTTTTGTTTTCAATTTCATTTAGTTCTGCCCTGATTTTGGTTATTTCTTTTCTTTTACTGGATTTGGGGTTGGATTGTTCTTCCATTTCCAGTCTCTTGAGATGTCCCATTAAGTTGCTTACTTCCTCTTTTTTCATTCTCCTGAGGAAGGCTTGCAGTGCTATAAATTTCCCTCTTAGAACTGCCTTTGCTGTGTCCCAGAGGTTCTGATAGTTCGTGTCTTCATTGTCGTTTTGTTCCAGAAATTTGGCAATTTCCTTCTTGATCTCATCTCTGACCCAGCTATCATTCAGCATAAGGTTATTTAACTTACATGTTTTTGTATGTGTATGCAGATTCCTGTTGTTACTCATCTCAAGTTTTATTCCATGATGGTCTGAGAAGATGCATGGAATAATTTCTATTCCTTTAAATTTGCTGAGGTTAGACTTGTGATCTAAGATGTGATCGATTCTGGAGTAAGTTCTGTGGGCTGATGAGAAGTATGTGTATTCAGTTTTGTTGGGATGAAATGTTCTGTAAATGTCAGCTAAATCTAAATGCTGGATGGTTAGATTTAAATCTAGAATTTCTTTACTCAGCTTTTTGTTGGAGGATTGATCCAGCACTGCCAAAGGAGTGTTAAAATCTCTGACTATTATAGAGTTGGAGGAAATCAAGTTGCTCATGTCTGTTAGAGTTTCTCTTATAAATTGAGGTGCATTCTGCTTGGGTGCATAGATATTAATAATTTAAATCTCATCATATTGAGTCTTACCCTTAACAAATACGAAGTGACCATTTTTGTCCTTCCTTACTTTTGTTGGTTTAAAGCCTATTGTGTCCGCAAATAAAATTGCAACTCCTGCTTTTTTCTGGTTACCATTTGCCTGAAATATGGATGACCATCCTTTCACCCTGAGTCTGTATTTGTCTTTTAAGTTAAGATGTGACTCTTGTATGCAACAAATGTCTGGCCTGAGTTTTTGTATCCAGTCAGCTAACCTATGTCTCTTTAGAGGGCAGTTTAAGCCATTCACATTAATGGAGAGCATTGATAAGTTTGGTGAAATTTGGGGTATTGAGTTTTTTGAAAGTCCAGTGGGCATTTTTAATCCTTTTGCCATTGTGGAAGTTAGAGTTTGATCAGAAGTTTCTGAGTGAGTTTACTTTTGTAGTAGAGGATTGGGTTGGTTATTATGGAGGATAGGTCTGAGAATATCCTGAAGAGCTGGTTTAGTTATGGCAAATTTCTTTAGCATATGTATGTCATTAAAGTATTTAATTTCTCTGTTGTAAATGAAACTCAGTTTAGCTGGGTTCAAGATCCGGGGTTGAAAGTTATTTTGCTTGAGGAGATTAAATGTTGATGACCACCCTCTTCTGGCTTGAAAAGTTTCAGCAGAGAGATCTGCAGTCATTCTAATGTTCTTCCCTTTGAAGGTAATAGATTTCTTTCTCCTGGCAGCTTTGAGAATTTTCTCCTTCATATTAACTTTAGTGAAATTAATTATGATATGCCTGGGGGATGTCTTATTGGGGTTGAGTCATGCTGGGGTTCTGAAGCTATCTGCTATCTGAATTTCAGGTTCTCTAGGCATGTCTGGAAAATTCTCTTTCATAATTTCATGCAGAAGGGCCTCTGCGCCCAGTGAGGCCACTTCATCTGTTTCAGGAATTCCTATGAGACGGATATTTGCCTTCTTCGAGTTATCCCAGAGCTCTCTGTGTGAGTGATCTGTTTTTGCTCTCCATTTCTCTTCCTCTTTGAGAGTTTGGGAGCATTCAAAGGCTTTATCTTCGATGTCGGAGATCCTTTCTTCTGCTTGGTCCATTCTGTTGCTAAGGGATTCCACTGTATTTTTCATATCTTTGAGGGCTGCAAATTCTTGTTTCAGTGTGTCTAAGTCTTTCGTGGTTTTGCCTTTAAATTCGTTAAATTCTTGAGACAGCTTTTGAATTTCTACATGAATTCCTAATTCCATTTTGTTAATCTTGTTTGCCATCCCAATTCTGAATTTGATTTCTGACATTTCAGCCAGTTGTTTGTGAATGGGATCTTCAATTACATCTGCCGTATTTTTCCTTGGGGGGGGGGTTTATCTATTCTGGTTATTCATGTTACCAGAGTTTTTCCGCTGATTCCGCCCCATGATTGTTTTACTCCCTTTGATTTTCCTCTGGTGTTTTGTCGAGGACCCGTACAGTGCTGTGGCCTGAGAAACTGGGGCCCTGTTTGGTGTAGAGGGGCTAAGTGGTTCTGACTTGTTTTCAGCTGGTTTCTATGTGACCCTAGTGAAACAGTTACTCTGGGTTGAAGTCTCAGCTGTGGAGAAATACCAGCAATTAAGTCACCCCACCCACCACAGGCAACAAATGGAAAAGGAAAATCAAACCTTCTTACAACCACACACCCAGGGCACCACCTGGATAGTCCCCAGGTGAGTGACTCAGTTCAAAAGGTCCAAGTCAATTGTCTCAGTCAGCAGCTGCCTCGGGTGGGAGAGTTCAAGAGGTCCCTGGGAACTGGGTCAGAGGGGTCTGGTGACTGCTCTAAAATGGCTTGCTCCAGTGCTGCGTGGAGTCAGGAAGAGCCACCAGTAAATAGATTAGTCTGGAAAGAATGATGGCTCCTTCCCCACCTTGCAGCTCTGTCACACCCAGTCTCTGCTAGCCCCACAGGGCTGTGACCCAGTCAGTTGTCTGCAGTAAGCAGATACTCCAGGGGTTTGCACCTACCTAAGTCACAGGGTAGTCTGTGTCTGCTCAAGAAGGCTGCTATTCTCTGTCTTTATCCAGTAGGGAGTGGTGTGGCCTGTCAACCTCGGGCACTTGATGGAGGCTGGAGGTGTTCACTCAGTTCCAGCCCCACCCTTAGTTTATGTTACTGGGTGAAGGGAACAACCCTGTGGGAGTTTGTTTCTGACCTTGCCAGATTCCTCTGCAGAGGAGAGGCTGATTTGAGTTCCCAGAACCTGTGTCTTAGGCCCTGTCTTTAGTCCTGCGGGTTTGTATTTGCAGCACGATCAGTTGTTGGCTGTAGCCTCTTGGCCTCCTTTGTCTATAGGCTGGTGATCCCCTAAGGGCCAGGTGCGTCTTAGGCTCAGTAGAGCAGTTCTCTGGATCAGCCCCACCCTAGGAGTTTCCCGGCTCTGCAGGCGTGTTTTCTAGTCCCTGTGTTCCACCCAGGTCAGTACCGTCTCAGGAAAACCCTTTACTCATGGGGCCTGTGTTTCAGTCCCAGGTCTGTTCCATGGTGGTTGCCATCTGAGAAGATGCTCGGCCTCATCTGGTTGCCCAGGAAGACAGGAGGAGAGGCTATGGGATATCTGGGGGTGGGCCTTGTTATTGCTGAAGATGGCTGTTGCTCTGCACCTCGGGGCACCACCGCTCCAGTGTAATTCCCTCTCAGCCCACCGTCGTCTTCTCGCTCCTTTGCTACAGAGTCAGCACTGGTCAGCTGCAGTCCAGGTCCTGTCTATACCTCTTGAGAGTTCAGCCAAGAATCTGGACTCCTGAGAGGGCAGGTCTCCAGATCACAGAGTGAGAGTGGAGGGGGGTGTTAGGAGCTCAGGGTTACAAGTCATAACACCAAGCTCATTGAGACCAAATGAACAAATAAACAGATACAAAGGTTACCAGGCACATGGGCCCATAGATACAGAGATAGACGGAAACACATAAACATACGAGCAATAGCCACAACAACAGCAATATAAGAACAACTGCAATAAAAATAGTGATAATTGTAAAATAATTGAAAGAAAGGAAAAAAAAGAGAAAAAAGTGGTGTTAGAAGGAATGTTAAGTGAGAAGAAGAAATTAAAATTAGAAGACATAGAAATAAAAAATATATCTATATAAAATGTAACAATAAAAAATTATCGAAATCTCCTCTAAGAAAATGGTGAGGAAAAATCAGACAAAAAGAAAACAACAGCAAAAAAAAAACACAAAAAAACCCCCACAAAAACCAAAAAAACAAAACAAAACAAACAAACAAAAAGGCACCAACTGCAAAAATATTCTTGTGGTAGAAATATACCTATAAATGTCTATATGTCTGCTGTAGGGATCAACTTTCGTAGGAATATATTCATACTGCAATATACTTTCTGGACACCAGGTGGCACTGTGAGTGGTTTTGAGACTTATACCTGGTTTACAGTTTATACCATTACCATGGTAACCACCTTCCATGGCCGATCGCCATTTTGGAGTTTCTGTAAAAGTTTGTCGCCTAAAAATTGTGCAACCTCGGCTGTTCTCCTCTGGACAGCACTTGCGACCAACCCTCCCACTCAGTACAGGTGTCCACGCTTCCTAAGTCCCTCCACTCTGCTCTCAGGTTCCCCCGCAAACTGGCGACTGCAATCGGTCATAAGGGGAGTGGTGCTGAGTTTGCCCGGTATCTCCTGTAGCTGGTTCCCAGGGCTTCAGCAGCCAAAGCCGGTCTGCGGCTTCAGTTGCTCTGCAGCCCCAGAAGCCAAAGCCGGGTCCTAGGCTTCAAGCCGTTCCCGTGTTTGGAGCGCTCAGGGGATTTATTCTGAGTTTTATGGTTCAGAGTTTTGGATGGGCGTCTGCCAGTTCACTGTGCAGCCTGAACCGCCAGCCCCCTCCAACACCTAGGGGAAAGGTGCCCGCCCTTTTGGGTAGTTCAAAATGTCTGTTTGTTTCCCGGACAGGATCCCTTCCCTTCAATTGTCCAACAGTTTGCCCAGCTCCCTGTGGTTTTGAGTGGCTCTCCTTTCAGATGCCTCCCTCAGTTCAGGATTAATTACTTGTCAATTGGATTTTGTCAGCATTTACAAGCTGCTGACCTCCGTGGGGGAGGGGCCTGCTGGCCGGCACGGCCGAGCAGGGATGAATCTCTACAACAGAGTCTGTGATTTTTAAATTACCCCTCATATATAGCAAACCGCCAGTTCGCTGGGCATCTCCAGCTGTCTGTCCACTCCAATAATCCACACACAGGGAAGGTCCAGACCTCCTTTCCTCTCACCTGGTGGCTTGGGAGAGGTGGGCTACACGTCCGTCCTGTCCACCATCATGCTCCGCCTCCCCCATTGAACATTGTTTAGAATTATTTTTTTATTAAGTCATATATACATAGATCATGAATACATTTATGCCTTTGTGGGATTCAATGTGTTGATTATTTGTACAAATTGGAGTGCTTACATCCTACTAATTAACATAGCTTTCACCTCATTTACTTAATCACAGTGTTAACACATTTGTGTTCTATACTTGATACATTTGACTCGTACCCTTGCAATATGCTCCATAGGTGTGGTCCCACCATTAACCCTCCCACTATCAAACCACCCCATCCCTTCCTATCCCTCTCCCCTTCCTCCTTCATCCTGGGCTATAGTTGTGATTCATCTTTTGTATGAAAGTGTGAGTGATTATAAATTGGTTTCATAGTAGTATTGAGTACCTGGGATATTTTTTTTCCCCATTCCTGAGATACTTTACTAAGAAGAATATTTTCCAGCTCCATCCATGTAAACATAAAAGTGGTAAGGTCTCCATCTTTTTTAAAGCTGCATAGTATTCCATGGTATACATATATCATGATTTATTAATCCATTCAGGGGTCAGTGGGCACATGGGCTTCTTCCATGACTTGGCAATTGTGAATTGAGCTGCAATGAACAATCTGGTGCAAATATCTTTGTTGCCAAGTGATTTTTTGGTCTTTTGGATATACACCTAGTAGAGGAATTGCAGTATCAAATGCCAGGTCTACATTTAGATCCCTGAGTGTTCTCTAACTTCTTTCCAAAAGGAACATACTAGCTTGCATTCCCACCAGCAGTGCAGAAGTGTTCCCTTTTCTCCACATCCACACTAACATCTATAGTTTAGGGATTTTGTGATGTGGGCTACTCTTTCTGGAGTTAGATGATATCTCAAAGTGGTTTTGGTTTGCATTTCTTGGTTGATTAAAGATGATGAGCACATTTTCATGTGTCTGTAGACCATGAACCTGTCTTCTTCAGAGAAACTTCTGTTCATGTCTCTTGCCCACAATGAAATGGGATCACTTGTCCTTTTCTTATTAATAAGTTTGAGTTCACTGTGGATTCTGGTTATTAGACCTTTGTCAGAAATATAACCTGCAAAATTCCTCTCCCATTCTGAGGGCTGTCAACTTGCTTTACTTACCATGTTCTTGGCAGTGAAGAAGCTTTTTAGTTTGATCAGATCCCAGTAATGTATTTTTTGATGTTGCTTCAGTTGCCCGGGGGCTGGGGGTCCTCTTCATAAAGTATTCTCCCAGGCCAATTTTTTCAAGTGTTTCCCCTGCACTTTCTCCAATAATTTTCATAGTTTCATCTCTTAAGTTGAAGTCCTTTAACCAGTGAGAGTCAATATTTGTTAGAGGAGAAAGGTGTGGGTCCAGTTTCAGTCTTCTACAAGTCACCAGCCATTCACCCAGCACGATTTGTTAAATAGGGAATCTTTCCCCAAATTTATATTTTTGATAGGCTTATCAAAGATCAAATGATGATAAGTGTCTGTGTTAATCTCTTGGTTTTCAATTCTGTTCCATATATCTACCTTTCTATTTTTGTGCCAGTACCATGCTGTTTTGATCATTATAGATTTATAGTATAGTTTGAAGTCTGGTAGTGTGATTCCTCCTCATTTGTTTTTATTTCTGAGTAATGTCTTGGCTATTTGAGGTTTTTTCTGTTTCCATATAAAATTAAGTACTAGTTTTTCCAGATCTTTAAAGTATGACAGAGGTACTTTAATAGGGATTGCATTAAATCTGTAGATTGCTTTGGGTAGTATGGACATTTTAACAATATTGATTCTATCCAGCCATGAACATGGTATATTTTTCCATTTGTTAACATCTTCAGCTATTTCTTTTCTCAGAGTTTCATAGTTCTCTTTATAGAAATCTTTCACATCCTTTGTTAGGTACGCTCCCAGATATTTCATGTTCTTTGGCACTATTGTAAAGGGAATAGAGTCCTTGATTGTTTTTTCACCTTGACTATTGTTCATATATATAAAGGCTACAGATTTGTGAGTATTGATTTTGTATCCCGAGATGCTGCTGTATTCCTTGATTACTTCAAGGAGTTTTGTAGTTGAGTCCCCGGGGTTTTTCAGATATACTATCATATCATCTGCGAAGAGTGGAAGTTTGATATCCTCTGATCCTATTTGGCTCCCCTTGATTGCCTTCTCTTGCTGGATTGCAATGGCTAAGACTGCCATTACAATGTTAAAAAGCAGTGAAGACAATGGGCAACCTTGCCTGGTTCCTGATCTGAGTGAAATGATTTCAATTTTATTCCATTCAATACGGGTTTGCTGTAGATGGCCTCTGTCAGTTTAAAAAATGTTCCTTCTATACCTATTTTCTTAAGTGTTCTGATCAAGAAAGGATGCTGGATATTATCAAAAGCTTTTTCTGCATCAATTGAGAAAATCGTATGGTTTTTGTTTTTTTATTTTGTTTATATGATGTATTATATTTATAGATTTAGGTGTATTGAAGCATCCTTGGGACCCTGGGATGAAACGCATCTGGTCATGATGTATAATTTGTTTGATGTGTTGCTGGATTCTGTTTGCTAGGATATTATTGAATATTTTTGCATCAATATTCATTAGAGATATTGGTTATAATTTTCTTTTCTTGTTGGGTCTTTTTCTGGTTTGGGTATCAGGGTGATATTTGCTTCATAGAATGTGTTGGAAACTATTCCTTCTTTTTCTATGTTTTGGAAGAGGTTAAGTAATATAGGTATTAGTTCCTCTTTAAAGGTTTGGTAGAATTCTGATGTGAAGCCATCTGGCCCCGCACTTTTCTTTTTGGGGACATTTCTTATAGTTGATGCTATTTCAAAATTTTATATAGGCTTGTTCAACATTTCCACTTCTTTCTGGCTAAGTCTAGGAAAGTGGCGTGTTTCCAATTATTGGTCTATTTTCTTCAGATTTTCATACCTTTGAGAATAGAGTTTTTTGTAATAGTCATTAATATTTTTTTGAATTTCTGAGGAGTCTGCTGTTACTTGGCCTTTATCATTTCTGATTGATGAATTGGGAATTTACTATTTTATTTCTGGTTAGGTTAACCAAAGGTTTACCTATTTTATTGAACTTTTCATAAAACCAACTTTTTAATTGATTGATCTGTTACATGATTCTTTTGTTTTTAATTTCACTTAATTCTGCTCTACTTTAGTTATTTCTTTTCTTCTGCTGGGTTGGGGTTATAATGTTCTTTCTTTTCCAGTTGCTTGAGATGTCCCATTAAGTTGTTGACTTCCTCTCTTCCCATTCTGTTCAGGAAGGCTTGCAATGCCATAAATTTCCCTCTTAGGACTGCCTTTGTGGTATCCCAGAGGTTCTAGTGATTCATGTCTTCATTATTGTTTTGTTCCAAAACTTTGGTAATTTCCTTCTTAATCTGATCTATGACCCAGCTATCATTCAGCATGAGCTTATTTAGTTTCCATGTTTTTGTGTGAGTATGAAGATTCTGTTGTTACTGAGTTCAACTTTTATTCCATGATGGTCCGAGAAAATACAAGGAATAATTTCTATTCTTTTAAATTTGCTGAGGTTAGACTTGTGACCTAAGCTGTGATCAATTTTGAAGGATGTTCCATGGACTGATGAGAAGAATGTGTATTCAGTTTTGTTACAATGAAATGTTCTATAGATTTCTGTTAAATCCAATTGTTGAATGGTTAAGTTTAAGTCTAAAATTTCTTTGCTTAGTTTCTTACTGGAGGATCTATCCAACACTGCCAAAGGGGTGTTAATGTCTCCAATTATTATGGTGCTAGAGGAAGTCAAGTTACTCATGTCTGTTAGAGTCTCTCTATAAATTGAGGTGCATTTTGGTTTGGTGCATAAATGTTAATAATTAATATCTCATCATGTTGAATGTTGCCCTTAACAAATATAAAGTGACCATCCTTTACATTTCCTTACTTTTGTTGGTTTAAAGTCTATTGTATCTGCAAATAAAATTGGAACACCTGCTTTTTTCTAATTTCCATTTGCCTGAATTATAGATGATCATCTCTTCACCCTGAGTCTATATTTATCTTTTAAGGTAAGATGAGATTCTTGTATGCAGCAGATATCTGGCCTGAGTTTTTGTATCCAGTCAGCCAACCTGTGTCTCTTTGAGGAAAATTTAAGCCATTGACATTAATTGAGAGTATTGATAAGCCTGGTAGTATTTTGGGTATCGACTTTTTCAAAAGTCCAGTGGACATTTTTAATCCTATCACTGAGTGAGTTTACTTTGGTGGTAGAGCATTGTGCTTGTCATTATGGAGGATGGGTCTGAGAATATCCTGGAGATCTGGTTTAGGTATGACAAATTTCTTCAACATGTGAATGTTATTAAAGTATTTAATTTCTCCATCATAAATGAAACTCATTTTAGCTGGATACAGGATCCTGGGTTGAAAAGTATTTTGTTTTAGGAGGTTAAAGATCAATAACCATCCTCTTCTAGCTTGAAAAGTTTCAGCAGAGATATCTGCAGTCATTCTAATATTTTTCCTCTTGTAGGTTATGGTTTTCTTACATCTGGCTGCTTGCAGAATTTTCTCCTTCATATTAACTTTGGCAAAGTTAATTGTAATGTGTCTAGGAGATGTTTTATTTGGATTGAGTTGTGCTGAGGTTCTGAAACTGTCTGCTATCTGAATTTCAGAATCTCTTGCCATGTTTAGGAAGTTCTCCACAATTATCTCTTGGAGTAGAGCATCTGAGCCTTTCGAAGCAATATCTTCTCCTTCAGGATTCCTATAAGGCAAATGTTTGCTCTTTTGTAGTGGTCCCACAATTCTCTCAGGGAATGGTCCGGTTTTGCTCTCCACTTCTCTTCCTCTTTGAGCATTTGGGAGCATTCAAAAGCTTTGTCTTTAGTGTCAGAGATCCTTTCTTCTGCCTGCTCCATTCTGTTACTAAGGGATTCTACTGTATTTCTCGGATCTTTGAGGGATGCAAGTTCTTGCCTCAATGTGTCAAAATCTTTGGTGATTTTGTCTTTGAATTCATTGAATTCTTGAGATAACTTTTGAATTACTCCTTGAAATTCTAATTCCATCTGTACCTCCATTCTGTTGATCTTATTTGCCATCCAAATTCTGAACTCTATTTCTGATATCTCAGCCATTTGTTTATGAATGGGATTATCTGGTATGTCTGTTTTGTCATTCCTTGGAGGAGTTGATCTACTCTGATTATTCATGTTGACAGAGTTTTTCCCCTGATTCTACCCCATGATTATTTTTCACCATTTGGCTAGATGGGCAGGTAAGGGGAAATTGGATTGAGGGCTCTTGGAGTTATGGTTAACCAGCCCTTTGCCAAGGATCTGGGACTGGTGACTGTAGCTTTTTCCCCTCCAGCTTTGCAAAGGACCAATCCAGTATTACCGTCTGAGGCTCTGGGGACCCGATGGGTGTGGTGGAGTTAAGTGGCTCTGTCTTATATTCAGCTGGTCTTTGTCCAATCCTAGTAGATCAGTGACTCTGGGTTAAAGTCTCAGGTGTTGAGAAATATAAGCAACTAAGACACCCTGCCCCCCACAGGCAACAACTGGAAGAGGAAAATCAACCCTTCTCATTACCCCACAACAAGGGTACCACCCAAGATGGTCCTTGGGTGATTGGCCCAGGTTAGGAGTTCCAAACAGTTGACCCAGTCAGTACCAACTCTCAAGTGGGAGAGTTCAAAAGGTCTCCAGCAATTAGATAGCAGAGGTCTACTGGCTGCTCCAATGTGGCTCACTCCAGTGCTCTGTGGCATCGAAAAGGCCCTCCCAGTAGCAGAGTTCAACCAGGGGGCTGGTATCTCTTTCCCCACCTTGCACCTCTTTCATGCCCAGTCACTGGTAACCCCACGGTGCTGTGGTCCTGCTCCCTCCAATAAGCAGATGTGCCAGGGCTTTGTGCCTGCCAGAGTCAAAGGAAAGTCAATGCCCCCTCGGGCCCAGCCACCACCTTCTGCAACAAGCCAGTGGTAACTGAGGCCTGCCTGCCTCAGGTACTCAATGGCAACTGGGGAGTGTTTCACCTGAGCTCAGTCCAAACTTGAGAATACCAAGCCAGCAAATGATTTTCTCCCTCAGCACCTTGCCTTTGCCCCTCTCTGAAGGGGTTAGGCTTCTGGGCCATCAGGTGACAGGGGAAGGATGGACTGGAAGTTCAAAATGGCAGGGAAAATGTTAGTTCAACTTTCATGTCTGGCAAGAGAGTGCTCAGGGTCACAGCAGGGTCCCTCTGGAGAAGTAGTCCCCACTTCCTGCAACTCTCTCCCATGGGGTGAGATGAGAGGTCCTCAGTTCACGGCTTACCTATAGAAAACCTACAGCGAGGGAAAAAAAAAAAAACTCTCTTGGCAGAGGGATCAGACACTTTTCCTTTGGGATGAGTTTTGTACTCTTCTCTCTCAGGTCGGCTCTCAGTCTTCCGCTTTATTGGGTACTTTCTGATGATTATCCTTTCCTCTGGAAGGGAGCTTCTGTCAAAAGCTGGCTCCAGTCAGCCATTTTGCCCCTCCTCCTCCTAGAATTACTTTTCTTTCTTCACAATTATCAAGGTATTTTTTTTTTATCATGTTAGGGAATTAGCATTGCATTTTTAACTTACAGATTTTTTATTTTTTTATTGAGTCAGAGTCTCACTTTTGTTGCCCTGGGTAGAGTGCCGTGGTATCACAGTTCACTGCAACCTCAAACTTTTGGGCTCAAGCGATTCTCTTCCCTCAGCCTCCTGAGTATCTGGGACTACAGGCGCCCGCCACACACTTTTTGTTTTAGCAGCCCAGGCTGGGTTCAAACCCACTAGCCCTGGTGCATGTGGCAATTGGACGTGGACAACCTGTTTAAGCTGGCATAAACAAGCTGTTTTGCAAGGTCCTTATTTTTCTTGCACCACACTACAAAGAACCTCAGTGCAGTCCTCAGAACATGTCCACATGAATGATGAGTCAGACATTTCATCATATTTCCTTTTAACAACCAGACTTCCTGTCATATAGCAAATTCAATGACTCACTTCACAAAGGCAAGTTCTTTCACTGCTAGTATTTATAGGATTGCTAACATCAGGGCTACAGGTTGTATAAACATTCCATCATCCAAACATCATGAAACTATTTTTTTATAAAGGTAATGAAATTGGAGTTTACTCTTTCTACAAATATGATCTTTGGAGTCAGGCAGCTCTGATATGAACCCTTGTTCTAGCATTCACTAGCTATAGAAGTCATCTTTTCTAAGCTCCAGTTTTCTTATCCAACAATTGGGTCAGTGATATTTAATGTACAGAATATTATAATGATTAAAGCACATAATGTATTTTAAGCAAATGCTTCAAAATGGTAATTTAAAGTATTATTGTTGCTATTATTTTTTAAATTATGGTGTGCCTAGTACATAACTAAACAGACACTCGCTAAATATTACTGAATGACTGAATGAATGATCTTTGTAAAGAATTCAAAGATGAAATGGAAAGTCTCTGTCCACAAGGGATTTCCAAGCAAGGAGATTAATTGCTATTATAAAAATAAATGAAGTTAGGGTTCTAGGTCTAATCTTATGGGTACTTAATGACTTGACTCTATTACCTCATTATCAAATATTCTCCCTACCTGGGCCTCAGCTGGTTTGGGGGCACAGTCACAGAATAATTCTTGACCCTCTACAATTTTTGGACCCAAATAAAAGAAATCAACTAAAGTTAAAAGGAAAAATGACATAAAAATGCTGGAGTAGAAATACAGCTAAATCTCAAGAAGGATTGAAACCCAAGAGTAGAAATCCACCAGGATATCTATCTATCTCTCGCTCTCTATCTATCTCTCTCTCTCTCAATTCTGTTTCTCTCAAAG
Organism: Nycticebus coucang; assembly: GCF_027406575.1. Lineage (NCBI taxonomy): Eukaryota > Metazoa > Chordata > Mammalia > Primates > Lorisidae > Nycticebus > Nycticebus coucang. The sequence goes on from NC_069795.1 coordinate 87,082,904, forward strand.
TCTCTTTCTCACAGCTTTGTCTCTTCTCACTCTAGACTTCAGGGCAGAAGGTAGTTACCCATGATCTTGAATCTGCATGTTTGCAATCTACTCTTGTTTATATTCCTGGAAGAATCTTGTTGGCCCAGTGCCACTACAACAGAATACCACAGACTTGGTAATTTAGAAAAACCACAGATTCATTGGCTCTCAGTTCTGGACACTAGGAAAGCAAAGATTAAGATGTCAGCAACTGATCCTTTTATAGTTCATAAATGTAGTGATTGGGTTTTCATGTTCATGTATGAGATGTGCCAGCCCCCCTCAAACTTTCTCATGATGTCAGCACATTACCCATATGACATGAAATCCCACTGCTCAATTTACAATGTCCAAAATGTGGAAACAATCTAAATGCCCACCAACCCAGGAATGTATTAACAAGCTGTGATATATGTATACCATGGAATACTATTCAACCATTTTAAAATATAGAGACTTTATATCTTTTGTATTAACCTGGATTGAGTTGGATTACATTCTTCTTAGTAAAGCATCACAAGAATGGAAAAGCAAGAATCCAAAGTACTCAATTCTAATATGAAAGCAGTAGATGATCTAATATGAGATGGGAGGTAGAGGAATAAGGGAGCAGGGAGAGGAGAGGAGGGAGGAAGATGGGGGGTTATGGTATATGGCACATCTTTTGGGGGCCGGACACAATTATAAGAGGGATTTTACCTAACAAATGCAATCAATGTAACTTCATTTGTTGTACCTACAATGAATACCAAACAATGAAAAATTAATAAATACATATTCAAATACCAAATACTTAAATTCTTGTCAAAGAAAACAAAGAATGACAAAAAAAAAAAAATGATTTAACCTATGGTCAGATCAAGACTTGGAATTGTGGGCGGTGCCTGTGGCTCAGTCGGTAGGACGCCGGCCCCATATACCGAGGGTGCCGGGTTCAAACCCGGCCCCGGCCAAACTGCAACCAAAAAATAGCCAGGCGTTGTGGCAGGCGCCTGTAGTCCCAGCTACTCGGGAGGCTGAGGCAAGAGAATAGCTTAAGCCCAGGAGTTGGAGGTTGCTGTGAGCTGTGTGAGGCCACAGCACTCTACCGAGGGCCATAAAGTGAGACTCTGTCTCTACAAAAAAAAAAAAAAAGACTTGGAATTGTGTAAGTAGGCACTGTCAGAAACACTGCAGGAGAAATCATCTCTTACTTCCCAGAAGACAAGGAAAAGTAACTCATGCATGACAGAGAATGTAAGAGAAATCCCTGATTTCTTTAATGTCTTTTCTCACCCAGCCCTGTCCTGAGGCCAGCCCCAGCCAGTGGGCTGCAATGCCATAGCAGCAGTGGCAACATGGGCATCTAAAACTCTGGGAAAATCCATCTATCTCTTGCCAGAAAAACCAGTGGAGGGGACTATTCAAAGACTATGTGATGGCTTGGCGCCCATGGCACAGTGGTTACGGCACCGTCACATACACTGAAGTTGGCCAGTTTGAACCAGCCTGTGCCAGGTAACCAACAATGCCAACTGCAACAAAAAAATAGCTGAGTGTTGTGGCAGGTGCCCCTATAATCCCAGCTACTTGGGAGGCTGAGCCTAAGAGTTTGAGGTTGCTGTGAGCTCTACCAAGGGTGACATAGTGAGCTCTGTCTCAAAAAAAAAAAAAAAAAAAAGACTATGTGATAATCCCTGTAACTTCTTTTTCTTTCTTTTTTTTTTTTCTCTCACTGCTTTACCCCAAAGGCAGCTCCACTCACACAGAACTGCACAGTAATGCAGAAAACTAAAACTCTGAGAAAACCCTAGCTTCGTGGCCAGAAGAACAAGGAAAGGGTGAGTCCATGAAGGCTGGAGAATATAGGAAAAAATGTCAGAGAAGAAAAAGCTAGAAAAAGACATCTTCTAATTGTATAGAACTCTACATAAGTCTCACACTCAATCCCCACTTGACACATACAGAACAAAGCCAAAGAATCATAACAAAATCCTCAAGAACTGAACAATCAAGTCTCAGACTAAACTCTGAGTGATGCATGATATATATAGATACAAATAGCACAGCAAAGTCTTAAAAACTGAACTAACAGTGGAAGCACCACCCACAGAAGGTGAAACACAGCTTGTAGTTGAACCTAAGCCAATAAATTGCTTCCTAACACAAACAAATAATCAATATTCACTAAAGGATTTTAAGAGAATCCAGAATCTCATATTATAATATTTAAAATATCCTGGATACATTCCAAATTATTCAGTGCACAAAAGACCAGAAAAATCTGACCAATACTCAAAAGAAAAGATAATCAAAAGTTGCCAACTCCAGTAAGACCCAACTTGAGATTACCAAGCATAAACTTTCATGTATTTATTATAACCATGAAATAAGGGTAAACATTCTTTAAATCAATGGAAAAATTAAAGTTCTCATCAGATAAAGAAAATTTTAAGTATTTAAAATTTTACACACACATAAACACATATATACGTACAAATGAAAATTTTAAAAAAGAAAGATTCAATATGTGAATGGGCTCAATAGCAAAATGAAGATGATAGAGAAAAGTCTATGAACTTGAAGATAGATCAATAGCAATTATTTGTGTACAATAACAAGAACAAAGAAAAAAGATTGAAAAAAATTATTACAATCGCAAGGGTCCATTAATCATTTCATTTGAATTCAAAGAGAAGAAAAAGAGATTGATTCAGAAAATATGTTTATAAAATAATGGCAGAAAATTTTCCGAATTTACTGCAAGACTTATACTTTCATAAGACTCAAGAAGCTTGGGGCCACGCCAGTGGCTTATGCCTGTAATCCTAGCACGCTGGGAGGTCAAGGCGGGTGGATTCCCTGAGCTCACAGGTTCCAGACCAGGCTGAACTCACAGGTTCCAGACCAGCCTGAGGAAGATCAAGATCCCGTCTCTAAAAATAACCAGGCTTGTGGTGGGCACAAAGTAGTCCAGCTTCTCAGGAGGCTGAGACAAGAGAATCAGTTGAGCCCAAGAGTTTGAGGTTGCTATGAGCTGTGATGCCATAGCACTCTATTGAGGGCAACAAATAAGACTCTGTCTCAAAAAAAAAAAGACTCACAAAGCTTAATGAACCCCAAATAAAGGAAACTTGAAGAAATTCACACCCAGACACATCATAATCAAACAATTGCAAATCACAGGTAAAGAAAGCATCTTTGAGATAGCTTAGATACTTGTTCCTTCCAAATCTCATGCTGAAATTTGATTCCCAATGTTGTAGGTGGGGCCTGGTAGGAGTGTTGGGTCATGGAGGCAGATCCTTTATGAATGGCTTGGTGCCCTCTCTTCAATAATGAGTGAGTTCTCTCCTTGTTAGTTCCTGAGAGAGTTTTTTGGCACTATGCTCACACAGTCTAGAGAACCATGAGCAAAATGGACCCCTTTTCTTTATAAAAAGCCTGAGATATTTCTGTATAGCAATGCAAAATGGACTAAAACAATATTGGAATTAGTTAGAAGAAAAAAATATTAAATTACACAGAAGGAAAAATTATGACTGCAGGTTTCTCACCAGGAATCATAGAGCCCAGAAGACAGTGAGATAGCATCTTTAAATTACTGGGAGAAAAAATAGGAAAGGCAAGAGAAGGAGAGGGCGAAGGACACAACAAGAACAAGAACAAGAACAAGGAAAAGGAAGGAAGGGAGCTGGAAGAACTGACAACTTGGAATTCTATATCCAGCAAAAATACCCTTCAGGAATGCAGGCAAAATAAAGGCATTCTCAGATAAAGGAAAGCTAGAGAATTCATCACCAATAGACTTGCTTTAAAATAAATGTGAAAAGAAAGTTTTTCAAGTTGAGAGGAAATTAGACCAGAGGGAAACATGCAACATTACTAATGAATAAGAAACAAAAGAAATGATAAATATAGGCTGGCCACAGTGGCTCATGCCTGCAATTCTAGCACTCCGGGAGGCCGAAATGGGTGGATAGCTTGAGCTCAAGAGTTCAAGACCAGCCTGAGCAAGAGGGAGACCCTCCCATCTCTACTAAAAATGAAAAACTAAAGCAAGAGGAATCTCTTGAGCCCAAGAGTTTGAGGTTGCTGTGAGCTATGATATTGCACGGCACTCTACCAAGAGTGACAAAGAGAAGGAGAAGGAAGAAGAAGAAGAAGAAGAAGAAGAAGAAGAAGAAGAAGAAGAAGAAGAAGAAGAAGGAGGAGGAGGAGGAGGAGGAGGAGGAGGAGGAGGAGGAGGAGGAGGAAGGAGAAGAAGAAGGAAGAAGAAGGAAGAAGAAGAAGAAGAAGAAGGAAGAGGAGGAGGAGAGAAGAAGGAGGAAGGAGAAGAAGAAGGAAGAAGAAGAAGAAGAAGAAGAAGAAGAAGAAGAAGAAGAAGAAGAAGAAGAAGAAGAAGAAGAAGAAGAAGAAGAAGAAGAAGAAGAAGAAGAAGGAGGAGGAAGAAAGAAGAAGAAAGAAGGAAGAAGAAGAAGAAGAAGAAGAAGAAGAAGAAGAAGAAGAAGAAGAAGAAGAAGAAGAAGAAGAAGAAGAAGAAGAAGAAGAAGAAAGAAGAAGAAGAAGGAAGAAGAAGAAGAAGAAGAAAGAAGAAGAAGAAGAAAGAAGAAGAAGAAGAAGGAGGAGGAGGAGGAGGAGGAAGGAGAAGAAGAAGGAAGAAGAAGAAGAAGGAAGAAGAAAAAGAAAGAAGAAGAAAGAAGAAAGAAGAAGAAGAAAGAAGGAAGAAGAAAGAAGAAGAAGAAAGAAGAAGAAGAAGGGAAGAAGAAGAAAGAAGAAGAAGAAGAAGAAGAAGAAAGAAGAAGAAGTAGAAGAAAGAAGAAGAAGAGGAAAGAAGACGAAGACAGAAGACGAAAAAGAAGAAGAAGAAGAAAGAAGAAGAAGAAGGGAGAAGAGGAGGAAGGAGAAGAAGGAAGAAGAAGAAGAAGGAAGAAGAAGAAGAAGGAAGAAGAAGAAGAAAGAGAAAGAAGAAGAAAGAAAGAAGAAAGGAGGAGGAGGAGGAGGAGGAGGAGGAGGAGGAGGAGGAGGAGGAGGAGGAGGAGGAGGAGAGGAGGAGGAGGAGGAGGAGGAGGAGGAGGAGGAGGAGGAGGAGGAGGAGGAGAAGAAGAAGAAGAAGAAGAAGAAGAAGAAGAAGAAGAAGAAGAAGAAGAAGAAGAAGAAGAAGAAGAGAAAGAAGAAGAAGAAGAAGAAGAAGAAGAAGAAGAAAGAAAAAAGAATGATAAATATCTGGATTAGAACATTTTTTTCCTCTTAAATTCTTTGAAATACACACCACTGTAGAAAGCAAAAATTGTAACATTGTTTATAATGTTTCTTTCTTTCTTTTCTTTCTTTAATTTTTCTTTTTGGGGCAGACTCTCACTTTGTCACCTTGAGCAGAGTGCTGTGGCATCATAGCTCATAGCTACCTCAACTCTTGAGCTCAAATGATCCTCTGCTTCAGCCTCCCAAGTAGCTGAGACTGCAGGCAGCTGTCACAATAACTGGCTATTTTTAAAGATGGTCTTGCTCTGCCTCAGGCTGGTCTCAAACTTCTGAGCTCAGGCAATCACCCACCTCAGCCTCCTAGAGGGCTAGATTGTAGCCAACATGCCAGGCCTGTTTATAAGGTTTAGATGTTATCTACAGCAACTATAAGAAAAAATGTAGCATAAAGACACTAATATCATCAAAGGCTTTTATAGTATACTCAAGGTGATGAAATATTAGCTCTAAGGGCGGCGCCTGTGGCTCAGTCGGTAGGGCGCCGGCCCCATATACCGAGGGTGGTGGGTTCAAACCCGGCCCCAGCCAAACTGCAACCAAAATATAGCCGGGCATTGTGGCGGGCGCCTGTAGTCCCAGCTACTCGGGAGGCTGAGGCAAGAGAATCGCTTAAGCCCAGGAGTTGGAGGTTGCTGTGAGCTGTGTGAGGCCATGGCACTCTACCGAGGGCCATAAAGTGAGACTCTGTCTCTACAAAAAAAAAAAAAAAGAAAGAAAGAAATATTAGCTCTAAGTATACTATGAAAATTTAAATATATTATAATCCCCTAGAATAACGACTTTAAAATACCACAAAGAGATAAAGCCAAAACTCTAATAAATTTATTAAGACAAAATATTTTTGAAAATTTAAATAATTCAAAAGAAGTCAGAAAAGAGGTCACAGACAAATAGTCATATTAAATTTACCCATAACAACAATTTTACTAAATTTAAATTGTCTAAATGCCAATTTAAAGACAGATGTTTTCAGGCTAGATAAAATCTATACAGTCTTCAAGAAACAACTACAAGTAGTCTGTAAGAAACATATTTTAAATATAGCTCTATAAATATATTTAAAGGAACATGGTGTGAAAAGATATACCACACAAACATTAATGAAAAGAAATCTGAATACCTATATTCATTCCAGACAAAATAGACTTCAGAATATAGAACCTTAAATCAGAGATAAAGAAAGACATTACATAATGACAAAAAGGTAAATTCACCAAGAACATGTAATACTAAATGTGCACATATCTAGCCTCAGAGCTCCAAAATACGTGAAGCAAAAGCTAACAAAACTGAAGAAAAATAAATAAACACACAATTATACCTGAAGGCATCATGGGGCCATGAATCCTGAAATCTTGGCCACAGCTTCTCTGAAGAGGTGCAATGTAGGTCAGCCCTCTCTGTCCCTCTGGTTTAACAAAGAAATGACCCTGCTCCCAAGAGTTTAGAGCAGTGTTTTTCGACCTTTTTTAAATCTCATGGCACATCTGAACCTATAGTTAAACTTCCAAGACACACTTAAATTATGTTGATCCCCCCAAAAATTAAAAATATATATATACTTACTGTGCTTTGAACCTCTTTCAAAAATAATTTAATTAATGATCTTTAAAATTTTTCATGGCAAGATCCTCTCACAGCACACCAGTATGCCATGCACACTGGTTTGAAAATCACTGGTACAGAGTGACTATGACATGATGCCCAGTGTTGTGAAGATCCCACCCTACCCAGATGTGGGACTGTGATCATGGCTAGACATTAACCACTTGTTTAGATTCTAGGGAAAATCAATGGTAATTTCCAAGAAATCTCTCTCTGAGAAACCCAAGAAAGCTCAAACACAGCATTAAGAATTTGTTGTGGGCATTGTTTCGTATCCATCATTCATTCTCCCACTTGTGGCAACAGTGTTCGGATTTTGCTTTAGAAAAATCCCTTAGCTTGAGTCACACTTAAGTCACTAAGTACATTTCATCCTCCTGACTTAAGTGATTGGTCAGAGATGGGAACACAACTCTGTGAGAGCCAATGAGGTGTGCAGGGACATACTTGCTGGGTCTTCTGGGACAGAGTGCTTCCTCTCTCCTCTTTGGAAACTATCAGAAAAGGCGGTGTCTTTTTAGATGGATGGTGTGGTGTTAGGGTACAAGAGTTGGGCATTCTACAGTCTTTTTGATAATCATGAGGAAAGCCTAGAAATTTACTGTGCACAGCTGGAGGATGAAACCTACACTGTGGGGATCAGAGTGGAGGGACAAACAGAAAAGGGACTTGATTGCTTTGAGCCTTTGGTTCAAGCCTGACCTAACCACAGAACAGACAAAAGAGCTCTGCTATTTTCTACTATGCAAATTTTTCCTTTTGTCTTTCTTTCTCTTTTTTTCTCACAGTAGTTTGAGTTGGGTTTCTGTCATTCACAACATAGAATCCTGATTAACACAGAGTTTACTCTCACCTCTCCATTCCTCTCTAAACATCATGTCTCTCTCAAAAATGAAAACAAAACTCATATGATCCAAGTGAGTTTTCATTTATTGCTGATGGTATCTTTACTTGTAGGAAATAGTGATATGAAAGCATTTAAAAGACAAAGCTTGATATACAGAAATAATAATCACTTAATGAACAACAATACACACATTAAAAGGGATCATTCAGAATTTAAAATTGTAAGTCAAAACAAATTTCTGTATTTATACAGAGTGCTATTAACTCTGGGTTTGCTAAAACCTCTGTAGAGCATCCCTGGAATGATTGCCATCCACTACCTATAATTCTTAAAAAATAAGAATAAATTCCAGAGATCCCATCTTCCCTTATTCTGGTGGTTCTCAAGTAAAGAATGGATTCCAAATTCCTTCATGGGTTTTGCATATCAGGCTCAAGCTACTTTCTTGAGTGAGTATTCCTTAGTGTCCTGAAAAGCACTATCATTCCTAATCCCAGTGGCAAAGATTCACACTATCCAGTTGAATAAAGATTAGGTGCTTAAAACCAGGGAGCTTCTAAAATGAAAATGTCTCTGTGGATAAGGATTGGTTATGTGGAGAGACTTAAATGAAGTTAACTCTGGGAGATATGGGATTCAAGAGATTAGTTTTCAAGAGTCATTTATTAAGGATCTCCAAGAAATTCAATGTGAGGAAAGCACAGACCTTTCCGGGGAATAGTGCCCAACCTGGTGAGAGGATGTCTTTCATACCCAGGACTCTCATCCATGGTAAAATGAGAGCTATCACATCAGAAAACCTCCTGGCCAGGTGGCCTTTAGAAACAGGGAGGAGTTCAGTGTAGGGGGATGGAGGTGGCTTTTGCAGCTGGAGGGAAAAGCATGAGAAAAGTCTAGAGAAAAGGAAGAAGAGTGGTGTAGGGGCCACTGCTGGGATGGGACAGTCACAGAATCACCTTCTTTGAGAACGCTCTGTTGCAGGAGAGGGAGTCTTAACGTGTGATGAAGGCAAATTCAGATGTCCTCAAGTGCAAGACCTGCACCAAGCATCCAAAGAGGCCATGTACTTCTAAAAAGGGCACAGTCTAGTGAAAAAAGTCCACAGCTCTTGATTTGATTTCTAGCTCTGCCACATAATACCCGTGTTACTTTGGACATTCATTTAACTCTCCAAGCCTCAGGACCCCAGCTGTAAAAAAAGGAAAATAATATCCTTCCTGTGTACCTTACAGGATTGGGATAAACATCAGAAGAAAGGCAGGCACCACATGGCATTGTGAAACACATCTTTGTAGTTGGTATCTTGTCATGTACGTGAAGCTCCCTAATAAATATTATTATCCTTTTCTTGCCACTACTTAAGAAATCCTTGAGGCCAGGAAATAGGTATTCTTCAGGACTGGGAACATATAATTTTTTTAATAAAATGTTAATGAATGAATGAATGAGTAAACAAATGAATAATGTTCTGAACCCCCCAACTAAATAATAATCAGTCTCCTAACTACACTGAAAGCCTGCTGACTGTTGTTTGATTGATTTGGGGGCAGCCTGGTGGAGGCTCTGAGTTGGCAGTGATCAGTTGGTGTCATGGTAGAGAAGGAAGCCTGTGAAAGTGGAGTCATTGACATTATCGGCATAGAGTCCATTGTGCTCTCCATCCCCATACACCTGGAGCCAGACTTGGTCGCCCACCTCCAGATGCAGAAGCACAGAGCCAGAGGCCTGGTCCACGTTCTTGTCCTGGTACTGGTCATAGGTGAAGAGCACAGCCTTGTCCTTCTTGAAGAGGCTAACCTTCACGTCCTTTGTGTAGACTGTGATATGGTAGGAGAAGTAGTACAACCCAGGAATGTTGCAGTGGAATTTCCCAGTGCTGCCATCATAGTGGTTTTGCTGATTGTAGAAGATCTTGGTAAAGCGAATGGGAACACTGGGGACAGTGACCCGATTCTCCAGTCCCACACTGAACGCTGAGCGATATACATAGGCACCTTCTCCAGGTTCTCCTTTCCTGCCTGGGGTTCCTGGAAAGCCTCGGGGACCTTCAGCCCCAGTCACTCCAGTTTCACCAGTATCACCCTTAGGACCAACAAGACCTAGAAAATGAGAGTACCCCAGTGACCACAGGAAAGAGAACTCCTGCCTAGGTTATTTCCAGCCTAAAGTACTGTCCCTGTGACCCCCACTCACACTCTATTTGACTAATACAGCAAGAAACCAATGAGAGCCACCAAATGGGGAGGAATGTCACTTCTCATCCCCCACAACTCAGCAGGCTCCCATAAATTCATCTCCAACTTTATCTCTTGTAAGTTTCCATCACAGACATTCCTCTGTGCCAGCTGTGTAGACACTGACCCAATTAGTCCCAATTGTGCTATCATCACCTCTGCCTAAGATCCCCTGCACTTCTATTCTGTCTACCCATCCTCCCTTCAAGGCCTAGCTCAAGCCCTGCCCCCCTCCCCCGCTTGAAGCCTTCATTCTTAACCCAGGTCTGCACTGAGTTCATTTCTCAAATTTCATACTTTGGGTATTTGTTCACATTCAGTTTGGCATATTTAGAATAGACTTTCTTATAATAACTAGTAACAGTCTTGTGCATTAGACTTATATTCTTAACTAGACCAAGAGTTCTCCAAAACAGGACTGGATCCTTCAGGAGGTGTGCAGTGAGTGCGCTTGAATATCACTGGAAGGAATGGGCATTCAGTGGACTGAAAGGGGGAATAGGAATACGATCATATTGGAAATCAGTGTGAGGGTGGGCATGGGAAAGGGAATGGGGACAGAGATGCAAATGGAGCAGAATTAAGGGACACTTGGTTATAGAGGCACCATCCATCCTCATCCCTGGGATCCCAACCCCAAATCCATTTCAGATACATTACGGGTGACATAAAAAAGCTTTTCTTCTTCCCTGTGTCTGGGGATTAGTTAATAACTAATGCCCTCATATAGCCCTGGAAGCCCTCTTTACCTAAGATGAAGAAGCCCCAAAATCTTGTTCTTACCTGGATCTCCTTTCTCACCCTTTTCACCAGGGGTACCATCTCTGCCATCGCGGCCTGGGGTCCCATTGTGGCCAGGATGTCCTGGAATGCCTGCCATCCAACCCGTGCAGGCACCCTTGGGTAGGGGAAGCAGGACTCCTGGCCCCTCAGTTGAAGTATCCTGGCCGTGACTGGGCAGAGCTAACAGAAACAGAACAGCTTGCAGCAACCACATCCTGAGCCCTGGAATCCACACAGGCACGGTCAGCCATGGGAGGACAGGCCCAGCAGCACACCCCATCGTGACTAGGGAGGACTCCATCCAACTCAGCAGAGTCCACTCTAAGAACTGCTCTACCGACGCCCACTTCTAGGCCTCACCTTGATCTCTTTTTACGCTGAAATTTGCAGCTGTTCCCTGTGCATATTCTCCTTCCTCAGCAGGATTGTGAATTCAGTGATGGCAGGAATGACACTCTCTAATGTCCCCATATCTGAGACGGCACTAAGCACAGGGAAAGCTCCAAGTGTCAACTCGCCAGGACTCCGTCTTGAGCTTGCCAGAGATGATCACAGGTAGCTCCCTTCAGCCCTAACTGACTTCTCTTGCCCCAGTTCTGTTCCTCTTTTTCTTTCCCTCTTTTTCTCTCATTTTCCATTTCTATTCCTCCTTCTTACTTTCCTACTCTCTTTATCCCTCTTCCCCTCTCCTGGGTCACATGATTAGCCATTGGGTATATTATGCGTGCACATGCACACACATACACACACACACATGCTCCACCTCACGTTAAACAGGCAAGCAGAGACGCCCCGCCCCAGAGTGTATCCACTGACCCATTGCCTGGGCCACGTGTAGCTGCTTCTTCCCTGCCTGATGCCTGGTCAGCCGTCAGGACACTGTCTGGGTGCTCACCTCTTCCAGAAAGTCTTCCTTATCCTCCCTCCCCCAGCTCAGGTGGTTGCTCCTCCTCTGTTTCAACCCTGTGCCCTGGCTTATCTCTGTGATTACACTTCTCCTGTAAATCCTGTTTTGCTCACGCAATTCGCCTGTAAACAAAAGCACCAGAACACTACTAGCACAGGAGACTAAATAGATACTTTTATAATGAAAAAAAGAAAGTGAGAGAAAGAGAGCGAGAGAGAGGGAAAAAGGGAAAGAAAGGACCAATGGAAGAGGGAAGGAAGGAGAGTGAAGTATATTTGAAATATGTATTCTATACCATGTGTGGATGGATGGATGGATAGATGGATAGATAGATAGACACACATATACAATTCATTATAAATAACAGTTATATAGCTCTATGGAAACTACAGAAAACAATCCTCAACCTTACGAATTTCTGTTTATTTTTTAAACATAGTAGAAATCATACTTCACAAAAAATGTATTCCACTATTTTTGCCTTGTTGTTTTCTAGCTTTTATAATCATTTTTTTTTTTTTTTTGAGAAAGGGTTTCACTTCATTGCCCAGGCTAGAGTGCCACGGCATCATCATAGCTCACTGCAACCTCAAACTCCTGGGCTTATGCCATCCTCCTGCCTCAGCTTCCCTAATAGCTGGGACTATAGGTGCCCTTCATCACACCTGGATAATTTTTCTATTTTTTGTGGGGATAGGATCTTGCTCTTGCTCAGGCTGGTCTTGAACTCCTGGTCTCAAGTGATCTTTCCACCTTGGCCTCCAGAATATTAGGATCACAGGCATGAGCCAGTGTGCCCAGTTATAATCACTATTTTAAATATCTGTATACTAGTCCATCAAGTAGATATAGCCAAAATATAACATCCATTTCATTAAATTTGTAGCCTATTTCAACTTTTAAATATTACTTTATATTCTATAACAAGTTATACTTTGATTTTAAAAGAATATCTTAAACATCCTTAGGTGTGTAATTTTTCCCAATATTATTGTCCTGTATGACATAGTCACATAGTCACATAGTCCTGTTAATTACAGGACCAAAAGGTATAAGCATTTTTCTTTCTTTTTTATTTTTTTGTTTGTTCGGTTTTGTGGGGGTTTTTTTGTTTTTGTTTTGTTTTGTTTTTGCTAACTTTGGTACAATGTTAACTAAATTATAAGGCATAAATATTTTTAAGTCTCTCTTTTGCATATTTATATATATATATATATATATATATATATGTTTGAGACAGAGTCTTGCTCTATCATCCTGGTTAGAGTGCCATGGCATCATAGCTCACAGCAACCTCAAACTCCTGGGTTCAGGTGTGATCCTTGTGCCTCAACCTCCCGAGGACTGGGACTACAGCCATCTCCCACAACACCCACCTCAATATTTTCTACTTTAATTAGAGATGGGGTCTTGCTCTTACTCAGGGTGGTCTCAAACTCTTGAGCTCAAGCCATCCACCTGCCTGTGCCTCCTAGAATGCTAGGATTACTGGAGTGAGCCACTGCCCCACACCATCTTTAAGTCTCTTGATACATATCCCCACATTGCAGTATGTCACACAGCCACCTAGTAGTATATTAGTGTGTGTATAAAAGGGCCTATCTTAACTACCCTCACCAGCTCTGGGTATTATCATAAAGTACATTTTTTCATTGTTAGTTTAGTGAGCCAAATAAATGGTGCCTCACTGCTATAGTTTACAGTCTTTAACAGTTGATGAGTTATATATTTTTAAAGACCTATTTCCTAATTTAATTCCTCAAATCAGAATATTTCTAAGTGTTCTTTGGGGACTATTGGTCAGATATTTTGTAGAATTTATTAGAGACATAATACGGTTTTTGAATCAATTTATGTTAGCTCTTTGTAGCAACACTTTGTGTATATGCTATGACCATTTCCTTTAGTGTGCAGATTACTCTATTGCTTTGTTTTTTGTTTTGTTTTGTTGTTTGTTTTTGGCCGGGGCTGGGTTTGAACCCACCACCTCTAGCATATGGAGGTGAGCCACAGGCCCTGCCCACCCTTTTGCTTTGTTTATCCTCCTTTTTAGGCATACCGGTGTTTGAGTTTTCATATAGCCAACTCTGTGGACATTTTTCTTTGCTTCTAAGTGTTAAACAGTCCTTATGCATACTAGAATTTGGTGAGCATTTTACTTTTTTCTATTTTTCCCTATTGTTTGACTCTTTCATCCAACTTTGATTTCTTTTTTGTTTTAATGTAAGCTATGATCTCAAGTACTCAAATGATTTGTCTTAAAGACTGTTTAAGCACCTTTAATTAAAGTAACTTTTTCCATCCCCTACTGATTATTTATCAAATATCAAGTTCTAATATGATCTTAAAGGTAAAATGAAGAATTAAGAATGAAACTGACAGACAGAGAGAAGGGGGAGGGAAGTAACCACAGCAGCAAAGATGGTTGCTGGCAGAGTCCCGTGTTGCCCCTTAGGTGTTAAGAGTGTTTTTAAGGCCACTCTATTGCCTCTGTGTAAATTTGTCGCCCTCTACTGAATGTGGAGAGAACTTTGAGCTCTACACTTGTATTCTCCAGAAATGAGGAAAGAAGAATCGATGTGTTGTTTTTCACAGAGAGACAGGAGGAGAAAATCTAGAACATGCAAACAGGTGAAGGCAGCTAAAGGAGGCCCCAAAGGGTGTTGGTGGCTACAAACCCCAAAACCTGGAGGGAGGGCAAACTCAGAGGGCTCTGGAGCTCTCAGTTTTCTTTCCCTTTATTAAAAATCAAGATCCTATTCTTCTACCCTAAAGGAATACATTTTTTCCACAATACTTCAATGCTATGGACAGATTTCTTCACTAACAGGTACAAACAGTCTGGGCTCCATGCCAGTGCCATGGGGTGGAGGTCTGGAAAATGGGAGGGAGGATGAACACACAATCCTGAGGCGTTATAAGGCTATAAACCAATTCAGAATGAAGAAGGTTGCATTCTAAATTAATTCTGGATGGACAATGAGCAGTTTATAACAATGGATGGTCAGTGCATAAGGTGCCTAATTTTCAAAAAATTTATTTCAAAATTATTTGTGTCCAAGAGGGACTTTACCTAACAAATGCAATCAGTGTAACCTAGTTCTCTGTACCTCAATGAATCCTCAACAACAACAACAAAAATTATGCCCTTTGGATACAGCAATTACTACACTTTGATTGTTACACTCTGTTTCTATAGGGGAAAGCATTGTTAAATATAATTGAGGATTGTAATCTAAGACTTACTAATGCCTGAAAAGAACACTTTCACATGGGCCAGGTGTGATGGGTCATGCCTGTAATCCTAGCACTCTGGGAGGCTGAGGCAGGTGAATTGCCTGAGCTCAGGAGTTCAAAACCAGCCTGAGCAAGAGCAAGACCTAGTCTCTATTAAAAATAGAAAACTAGCCAGAGACTATGGTGGGCACCTGTAGTCCCAGCTACTCCAGAGATGGAAGCAAGAAGATCACTTGAACCCAGGAGTTTGAGTTATGCTGTGAGCTAGGCTGAGGCCATGGCACTCCAGCCTGGGCAACAGAGTGAGACTCTGTCTAAAAAAAAAAAGAGAGAGAGAGGAATCTTTCACATGGCTCATGAAGCTGTGTTATTTGCAATGTCCTTACTTCACAACCATTTGGAGAGGCAGTATCAGGCAGAATGGGGAGCACAGGTGCTCTAATCCTAGTGCAGAGGTGTGAATAATTTGTTCTTATCTCTAAAGGGTTTCTATTTTACGTTTGTTGGAAGATTAAATGGTATGATCTGTGTACAGAGCTTAGATTGTGCTCAGTAAACATTAGCTATGACAGTACCCATTTTAGAAGTGAGGAAAGATCACAGAACTAAACACAGAGAAGCTGGAAATCAAACTCTGATGTTCACAAGACCAATTACAGACTCTTACCCAGGAAGAGAAAAGCATAGTAGTCACAAATCCTGCCTTTCAATGTGAGGGATACAGGAAAAAAATAGCATCAGGCCAGGCACAGTGGCTCACATCTGTAATCCCAGCACCCTGTGAGTCCAAGGCGGGTGGATTGCCTAAGCTCACAAGTCAAGACCAGCCTAAGCAAGAGCAAGACCCGGTCTCTAAAAACAGCCAACTGTTGTGGTGGGCACCTGTAGTCCCAGCTACTTGGGAGGCTGAGGAAAGAGAATCACTTAAGCCCAAGAGTTTGAGGTTGCTGTGAGTTGTGACACCATGGCACTCTACCCAGGGTGACAGCTTGAGACTCTGTCTCAAAAATATAATAATAATAATTAAGAAAGAAAGAAAAAGAAAAAAGTAGCATCGAAAGACCCCCAGATTCTGAAGTGACCTGGATTCTAGTCTAGGACTCACCTAATTCTCTGAGTGACTTACCTGCCTCCCTCCACCTCTCCAACTTCATGTTCTTTGCCTATAAATATGGGCTAGTGATCCTCACCTAACCTATTTCACAGTGTGAATGTGAGAACTGATTGACAGAAAGTATGAAGAAGTATTTTGTAAACTTATAAAGTGCTTTGCTCATAAGTGAAGAAAAAAGGAACAAGCAAGTATTTATGGACCACCTGCTACAGACCACCTCTGCATATCCCTCACACCTTTAATCTCATTTTGCCCAGGAGGAGTTGGGACTCAATTCTCACAAGAGAAATCTGAGGACCAGAGAGGTCGCAATTTCTTTGCAAAGGTAACAAGTAAAAGCTACCAAAGGTGAGATTTGAAATGCAAATCACTGCACTGGTTTTTCTGTCAAATCCTGCACAGCCATGGATTTGCTCACTTTTAAGATTATACAACGGGATAACCATGATGTTCTTGGGATCCTCAAGGGACATTGTATGATCTCTTGTTTTTGTGTTAAAATCCATGAAAAATTTCACTTCGACCTACTGCAGTTTTAGTGGCAACAGCAGAATTCTGTGAAATGCAAGGACAGGGTCCCCTTTGGGACTGACAGGAGGCAGGGATATATGGGGGGAAGAGGTCACCAAGCCGGTCCCAGCTCCTCCTGCAGGAAAGGGCAGTAGGACAAAAATCCTCCAATATCAGAGCCAAGGGACCCCAGAAATTGCCTCATCCTTGTCCTGCTTTTACAAGTGGGGAGGCTGATGAGAAGGAGAAGGAATGTGTTAATTAGATCTGCTCAGAAGCCAGTTCCCACACCAGGAGATTTTACACATTATTTATTTTCATCTTTACAAGAACCCCATGAAGGAAGGAAAATGATCTCAACTTTAGGGACAATAAAACTGAGATATTAAGGAAATGATCCCCGAGAGACCCCTGTTCTGAATTCCAGACCAGTGAACCTTCTATCACATTACAAAGCCTCTGAAACCAGGCTCGGCACCTGTAGCTCAACGGCTAGAGTGCCAGCCACATACACCAGAGCTGTCTGGTTTGAATCCAGCCTGGGCCTACCAAACAACAATGACTGCTACCAAAATATAGCCAGGCATTGTGGTGGTCGCCTATAGTCCCAGCTACTTGGGAGGCTGAGGCAAGAGAATCACTGAAGCCCAAGAGTTTGAGGTTGCTTTGAGCTGTGATGCTCCAGCACTTTACCTAGGATGACAAAGCCTCTGACAGCATTACATGGTGTTCATCAAACTCAGCTTCCTGATCAGCTAACTGGGATCATGTGAGATGAGGAATGTGAGAACTCTTTGACATTGGTAAGCATTCTTTGGAGTATAATTTGCATAAGTCCCTTTGAAACCTTATCTCATATAATAGTCCCATACCTCTGCTTTTGACTCTAATGTATGGGAGAACCTGGGGCTTGAAAAGGCTGAGATGCTAGCTTAATATTATGCCACCATAGGGTTAAATTAGACAAAACTGCCATTTTTAAAGGTCAAAATGTAGAATATTGGCATTTTCACATGGTACAACTCAGTGATAAACAGCAGAACCCAGAATCAACTCAGCTTTATCTGACTCTCAGGAACATCATCATTCAGTCCTGCAAGAGCTGTAATCTCCATATCCAACACACACATACACACTCACATACACGCCCACATACATTCTACACCCCGCTCACACACACACACATACACACTCACATACATGGCCAAATACATACATTCTACACCCCGCTCTCACACACACACACACACTCACATACACGGCCAAATACATACATTCTACACCCCGCTCTCACACACACACACACACTCACATACACAGCCAAATACATACATTCTACACCCCGCTCACACACACACACACACACACACACATACACTCACATACACGGCCACATACATACATTCTACATCCCGCTCACACACATACACACATACACACCCACATACACGCCCACATACATACATTATACACCCCACTCACACACACACATACACACTCACATACACGCCCACATACATACATTATGCACCCTGCTCACACACACACATACACACCCATTCACACATGCTCTCGAGGAACAGATAAGGTGGAGCATCCTTCGCTGCATTTTTAGGACAAGTTCTCCTCCACGTGAAGGACTCCTGGTTGAAAGCTTCTACTCTCCAAAAGCCATTACCTCCTGGCTTCAGCCAAGTGTCTGGAGCCACTGGTCCTCTGGCTTGACAAGGAGTCTGTAGAAAGTTTGTCCCTGCAGCCACCTTAAAAAAGACAAGTAGCAAGTTCTATGTCTGTCCTTAAGATTCCCCCAGACTGGTAAGCTGCTGTGCTCTCTTCCGACTGCCCAGTTCTAGAACCAAGCTGACACCATCACGTTCCCTGGACATATTCTGCTGGCATGAAGGGACCCCGTCACCTAATACCTAGGTGGAGCTGGCCTTACTGCTAATGGGGTTCCTGGGAGTGAGGTGGCCCCACATGGTGAGGCTGGACCCAAATCTAGACCCACATCCCACACCAGGGACTCCTGTCCTCTAATGCATGAGGGGCTCCCCAGATCTCCAAGGTCCTTCCTATGCTGACTCTCTGCAGCTACAGCTGAAAACTACAGGATGCCCCAGGCACAGCACTCACCAGAGTACATAGGATTGGGCTTGGCAAAGGTAAAGCTAATCCAGTTGCTTCTGCCTGAAAACATCTTTAAAAATATAATTTTTCAAAAGTTCTCACTCTACACCAGGCTCTTTTCACTTCATGTCGTTTGAACCTCTCGATTGCCCTGTGGGATATCCCCTTACCTACAGCTATCCCAAATCTACAGACAACAGCCCTAACGCATAGATCTTTATATCTTGAGAACCAGTCCTGTGTCTGGCCCAGAGAATCTGCTCCAGTAATGTTTGCTAAGTCTGATCAAAAGGTGGATCTGGATTCCAAACTCCTATCTGAGGTCAGAGCTCAGCTTGGCTTTTCTCAAGCTTCCCTTAAACATGCTTCATCCCCTTCCCTGGCAGGGCAAGCTGAGATGCGGTTTAGCCCCTTCTCCGCCTTTATCTAACTGGACTTCATCTGCTGCCTTAAATGTAATTGAGGATTGTAATCTAAGACTTAGTAATGCCTGAAAAGAACACTTTCACATGATCCAGGTATGATGGGTCACACCTGGAATCCCAGCACTGTGGGAGGCTGAGGCAGCGCATTGTCTGAGCTCAGAAGTTCAAAACCAGCCTGAGCAAGAGCAAGACCCAGCTCCAATAAAAATAGAAAAACTAGGCTCAGCGCCTGTGGCTCAAATGGCTAAGGTGCCAGCCACATACACCTGAGCTGGCAGGTTTGAATCCAGCCAGGGCCTGCACCTTTTTTCTCAGTGAGCATCCCACCGCAGAGTGAATTGGGCAAAATTCAAGATCCCAGGCATGTAACTAAAGGGAACAACTCTCTTGCAGAGAATTGAGGAAGCAGCCCAAGATCTATCTGCCTTTGCCTGTATCTGTCTCCATAGTGCTGTGGACAAGAGAGCCCGTGGCTATGGGCGGCACCCCCACCCAGCCTGGAATTTAATAAAATTGCTCTTACCCTCCAGTGTGGAATCAGAACCACAGGCTGCAGTCAGAATGGATGTGAGGAGGAGATGGTTCAGCCTCAACAGCTTGGTACTCATGGGGCAGGCAGTCCCCACCTCACAATCCCCCTTTTTCATTGGCCAGGCCAGCAAGAGCCAGAGGTCTGTGGGTGGGCCCTTGCCCCTGGCAGCTGCCTCCAGCCTCCACCCCAGGGAAGCTGGTGCAACCCAACTTCAGCTTGAGAAGCCAAGTGGAGCTTCAGTGAAAACATTTGTGTTTCCAGGCCTTAGCCCTTACTGTGCCTTCTACAAGTTCAACAGAGATGGGGCAAGGGTCAAGACCACAGCCAGAAAACAAGCTATTTCTGCATCTGAGGGAGAAACTGAATAGTGGTCCAGGAGACTTCTCTCCCCCAGAGATTTGTCCTAACAAGTCAGGAACAGTAATTATCACATCACATTTCTCCCATTGTGCATGATTGAATGTGAGATTGTGTGGTTCAGACATTGAGGGCATCAGAAGGGAGACCTGTCAGGGGCTGCAGTGGGGTGGGAAATAGAACACATCCTCCACTCTCTGGCCTGGACCCCGAGTTAATCCCGAGAGTTGAGGTGCAGGGAAGTTCCTGTTGTGGTGTGGGGCTTGGTGAGTTAAAGAGGTCCTAAATTCTTAAAGTCCATGTCTCCAATGACAGAAAGTTAACATACAATGTGACATTGGAATATCATCTTTTAAGATTTTCTTGTTCCAAAATTTAGGATAAGGTTTTGGCAGCTAATTGTGTGTGTGTGTGTGCGTGTGTGTGTGTGTGTGTGTGTGTGTGTGTGTGTACACGCGCCCAGGTTCTGTCAGTATCTTAAGCATGTGCCTAATCTACCTATCAGGGAACTCAGCTCTGGGCTGGGAGGGGAGCAGCCTGGTGGACTGGAAGCTGCCACCCATTAGGTGCTCCTTAAAGGCTTGGGTTTGAAGTGGCAACATTCAACGCCTTCGACTCTTTCATGAAAAACTCATATTTTGTTTCTGAAGAACAGAATCCTCTGATTCTGCCACGGATATTGATGAATTAAATTAGAACCCCAGGAAGTGCTCGAGATGCCAGCAACAACTTCAACAAGACATTCTGAAACAGAACATTATCAGGCAGAAGCTGAACAAGTGTCCGCCTGTCCCCAAATATGACCACTACTGGCCACACGGAGCCTAGAAATCCAGCAATCAAGTCAAAACTAGTAGTAGTGTCAAGAAAAGTCAGATATAAGGCCTTGGCCTCCTGCTAATATGCAAATATTTCTAGAGAAGCCACACTGGGCCACTGAGATTGGATAATGAGGCCCTCTCCAGGGGCTGCTGACTTAGATAAGCATGCTGTGAAAAATGAAGTGCTCTGTACTTTAGCAGGCAGACCAGACCAAAGAGAAAACAAACTGTAGCCACTCTCAATGACACCACGGCTTTATTTTTATTGTAGTGTTTTCTTACTTATTTTTTGGTTTGTATTTCTGTCTGTGGCTCCTTATTAGAACATAAACATTATGAGAGCAGGAGCTTTGCATAATAAATATTGTATTTAGATAGAACCTGATGTAAGGTAGGCAAAAATTAATGTGGAATCAATGAATAAATTAATGATCATATTAATTTTCCTTTGGAGATAACTATGATTGTCTCTCACTTTACAAATAAAGAATTCAGAGTGTAATGAGTGTCAGTGACTTGTTCAAAGCACAGATCCAAGATGTGAACACAGATGTGTCTGACTAACAAATCCATGTACTTTCTAATATCTGACATCTTTCACCCCTTCTGGTGAACTGTGAGGCCTCAAGATTCATATATGTGCTTCAGGGTAGCTTTGGGGTTATCACAAAAAGCTTTTTCTTCTAACCACATGGAATGCAGCTAGTTATAGCAGGCTTTAGCTATTGCACAAGGCAAAACAACTTTAGCCCCAAAATCACACCACGACTATGCTGGGTCTGGCTGTCAGCCAGTGACATTGTGAAAGCCTGTCCATTTTGTGAGGCCTCAGGGAAATCTGTCCACACAAAGGCCATGATGTGGTGCCCCACTGCTTTAGAGACTATAACTTACAGTCAGAAATGCCTTGAGGCTAGTCTTGTTCCTTCAGGACAGAAATATTACTACCTAGAATGAAGCAAGCAAATCACTGTGATCGTTTTCTCCAGCAAGCCACGGTTACTGTTCAAGCCCCTGTTAGGAAGTGAATTGGGATATGGAAACCACAGACCCAATGATGGCATTTTCCTTGAGTATTATTAAGTACTGCCATTCATTTTTGCTTAATTATGATTTTTAAAAATAATCTTAACTGAAATTACTAAGCATAATCACTGTATCTTGAAAAACAACACAGAAGATTGGAGCTATATAGCAGAGTGAAGTCTACAGCATTCCATTCCATCCCCAAATCCCTGGAAATGTCAAGAAAGGGAAACATTTATCTCTTCCAAAGACTTGGCTATATTTGCACTTCATCTGAGGCAACCTCAGAGAATAACTTAGGTTTTTGTTTTGGCATTGCATGTGTTAGACTAATTGCAACCACTTCCACTAAGCAGAAGGCCACTACGAATCAAGCCCAGTCAGTTCAGCTAAGCAACCCTAAATTCAAAAACCTGTGTCTTTGGATCACTTCTGATATTAAAATATTGTTCTCATCAAGGAATTCATTACAATAATTTTGGAGAGGTGTTGGAGGCAAGGGGAGGAAGATGATGTTACCCAGAGATCAGGAAGTGGCTACTGCACGTAGGCTGCAACCTGCGAGCCTGCACTCACCACGTGTCCTGCAAAGATCTCCACCACGACTGCTAAACAGGAGCCCCTGCCCATGCCCAGGGCACTCCCTGAAAGCTGTCTCCTATAGAAAGAATCTAACTGGAACCTGTATGGCAAAGGAATATAAGGTATGTCATTTTAGGCATCCAGCTCCAAGAATTCAAAATGGATTATGGAAAGGTGACTGTAGAGGTAGGTACCAACAAGCATGATGTGGCACAGGCCACGACACAAACAAATGGAAGAAATGACACCCAAAGAAAGAAATTTACTAGGAAAAAAAGCTTAAGAATAAGTGTAACTGTTACATTTAGAGAGCTGTGGTAGGAATGAACATGCATGAGAAGAATTAACATCTGCTCTGCCCACAGTGGGAAGTGGAAATGAATTTGTGCTTTTGCCACCGCGCCTGTGGTGATTTGGATGGCGATCCTAGGAAATCAACACAGGGTACTGGGACTGGGCGAAGAATTCTCACATGTGGCAACAAAAGCATGGTCTATTAAAGAAAAAACTGGTAAATGAAACTTCACCAAGGTCAAAACTTATACTCTGTGAAAGATCCTGTTAAGAGGATGAAAAGGCAATCTACAGATTGGGAGAAAATATTTGCAAACCATATATGTGACAAAAGATTTTTACCTAGATTGTATAAAGAACTCTCAAAACTAAAGACAAAAATAAATCTAATTAGAAAATGGGCAAAAAATATGAATAAACATTTCATCAAATAGGATATACAAGTGGCAAATAAGCACATGCAGAGATATTCAATTTAACTTGTAGGGGAATGCAAATTAAAACCACAGTGACATACTCCTACATACTTATCAGAGTAGCTAAAATGTGATTACACGATGGTCAAAATCTATCAAATGTACAATACTCATAATTAACCCTAATGTAAACTATGGGCATTAGGGTGATTAAAAGAAAAAAATGGAGAGAGTAGAGAATAAAAATTTTTTTTAAATTAAAAATAATGAAAATAGTGCATTTGGGTAAGAAAATAGCTCTTGGGCTTAGGTGATTCTCTTGCCTCAGCCTCCAGAGTAGCTGGAACTACAGGCACCCACCACAACGCTGGGTTATCTTTTTGTTGCAGTTTGGCCAGAGGTGGGTTTGAACCCGCCACCCTCAGTATGTGGGGCCGGCGCCCTACCCACCGAGCTACAGGTGCCACCCAACAATGCTTATTTAATGTTGTTTCTCAGAGTTGCAAATGAGAAAGTACAAGTCAGTAGCATCATATAGCTTTAAGGTTGTTGTGATTTTCTTTTACATGAAACTTCTAGCCAGTTTCCTTTCCTTTGTAAGAGATGGCAAAACCTGGAATCCTAGGATATTCATGGAAGCTCAGACATTAGAGTAAGGAAAAACAGTTGCAAGTTCTCTCTCCAAGGTTTCTTTCTAATTCTGCAAGGGCTAATGAGTCTTGGGTGTGTTTACTTTATTCTCGTGTTTGTGTTTTTTAGAATAGCAATACATGGCATTAAGTTTTATAATAAAAAAAATTATGCAAAATGTTATGCTTACTATGCAGACTAATTTATTAACATTTTCTGTTTGGCATCTGGATTTTATATCTTGCCTAAAAAAAGATTCGTCTCATTCCAAGGTTATGTTTTAAAATTTATTCTTCTTCTGGGTGGCTCCTATGGCTCAGTGAGCAGGGTGCTGGCCCCATATACTGAAGGTGGCAGCTTCAAACCCGGCCCCAGCCAAACTGCAACAAAAAAATACCTGGGCATTGCGGCGGGTGCCTGTAGTCCCAGCTACTCGGGAGGCTGAGGCAAGAGAATCCCCTAAGCCCAGGAGTTGGAGGTTGCTGTGAGCTGTGACACCACTGCACTCTACCGAGGGTGACAAAGTGAAACTCTGTCGCTAAAAAAAAAAATTCTTCTCCTCCTGCTCCTCTTCCTCCTCCTCCTTCTTCTTCCTCTTCCTCTCCTTCTTCTTTTTCTTCTTCTTCTTTTTTTTTTTTTGGAGATAGAGTCTCACTCTGCTACCCTGGGTAGAATTCAGTGGCATCATAGCTCCCAGCAACCTCAAACTCTGGGGCTCAAGTGATCCTCTTGCCTCAGCCTCCCAAGTAGCTGGAACTATAGGTGCCAGCCACAATGCCCAGCTAATTTTTCTATTTTTAGTAGAGACAGAGTCTTGCTCTTGCTTAAGTTGGTCTTCAACTCCTGAGCTCAAGCAACCTACCTGTTTTGGTATCCCAAAGTGGTAGTATTACAGGCATGAGCCACCACGCCGGGCCCCCAAATGTTTTCTTCTTAAGTAATAAAGCTGAAAAGAAAAAAGTTTTTTTCTGGAGAGTTCATGATTTCTTTTTCTTTTAATTTTTTTTATTTGGCCAACATATAATATTTTGTTTGACAAACAAAATAGAGTTAAAGGCTATTTATTTAAAGTTTACTATCAGAAGGGAGTCAACGACCATCATTTTCATTACAGTAGAAACCGTAAGAGCTTCAAAAGAAGGATGAAGTCTTACAGACTAAAAGTAGTAAGACTTAACACAGTTTTTGATGAGCGTTCTTTTGGGTTAGAATTTTTAATTCTAATAGGGCAAGATTTTTAAAAGTAAGGAAATCTTTCTGATCGGTTTGTAAGTATAGTTGGCAGTGTTAGCTTCACTCTTTATTGGAATATGACTGGGGGTTTCCAGGCTGCATAGGGTCAAATGGTTTTCCCATTTCAAATGAAAGAAAATCTGATACTTGGCTGTGGGTTTTTACATAACCAATTCCTCCTCTTCTAAAAAAATTAGGGGAAATTTAGCCTTATTTTTTCTATATTCTTTTTTTTTTTTGCAGACAGGGTCTCACTTTGTCACCCTTCGTAGAGTGCTATGGTGTCATAGCTCACAGCAACCTCAAACTCTTGGGCTCAACAATTCTCTTGCCTCAGCCTCCCAAGTAGCTGACTGAGGGACTGGATGCCCACCACAATGCCCAGCTATTTTTAGAGATGAGGTCTTGCTGTGGCTCGGGTTGATCTCAAGCCTATGAGCTCAGGCAACCCACCCACCTCGGCCTTCCAGAGTGCTAGGATTTCAGGCTAGGATTTTCCATTTTCTTAGTGAACCCAACATCTGCCATTGTCATGTATATTTATTATCATATTTTCGATTCTAATTTTATTTTATTCATTTTTTTTTTTTTTTTTTTTTTTTTTTGTAGAGACAGAGTTTCATTTTATTGCCCTCGGTAGAGTGCCTTGGCGTCACACAGCTCACAGCAACCTCCAAATCCTTGGGCTTAGGCGATTCTCTTGACTCAGCCTCCCAAGTAGCTGGGACTACAGGAGCCTGCCACAACGCCCGGCTATTTTTTTGTTGCGTTTGGCCGGGGCTGGGTTTGAACCCGCCACCCTCAGCATATGGGGCCAGCGCCCTACCCACTGAGCCACAGGCGCCGCCCTCAATTCTAATTTTAGATGTCTTTCATATATTCATTTTTTACATGTTTTTGAAATCTACTCAAGGATTCTTTCTCTACTCTGTTCATTGTACGAGTTTGTTCCTCACCAAGGTGTGTATTCTCTCAGCAAACAAAAGCAACATAATGCAAAGCTCTAAGATATGGCTGTTAAAGTCACATCTGAAAGTTTATCTACTAATAAAGCCAGATACTAGAGTTAATATGTAATTAGTGGATTCTGTTTTATAAAACTTTTCATCCTCATAAAAAGTTTCACCTCAGGACACGGAAGGACTCCATGTACACATATATTGGATGAGTACAGTATGTCCTCATTTAACATTGCCAATAAGGTCATGTAAACCATGACTTTAAGCAAAACAATGTGCAACAGGTCATTAAATAATGTTCTTTCATTCAAATGTTATCATTTAGTAATAACATTGATGAGAAATTTAAAAATTGGTTCTGTTATACATCATTTCACTTGAAGTTGCAGTTTATAAGAATCTATCTACAATGGCTCTCTGCCTGTAGCTCAAGCGGCTAAGGTGCCAGCCACATACACCAGAGCTGGCAGGCTCGACTCCAGCCTGTGCCCACCAAACAACAATGACAACTACAACCAAAAATGGCCAGGCGTTGTGGCAGGCGCCTGTAGTCCCAGCTACTTGGGAGGCTAAGGCAAGAGAATCGCTTAAGCCCAGGAGTTGGAGGTTGCTGTGAGCTGTGATGCCACAGCACTCTTCACAGGGTGATGGCTTGAGGCTCTGTCTCAAAAAAGAAAAAAAAAGAATCTATCTACAATGTTAAATGAGGAGTTACAGTACAGAAATGTGCAAGATACACTTTAATAGACAATGGCTATAAGAAATAATGTAGAAATGGCCTTATTGGGGACCACAATTTCTTCCCATCCTTGACGCTAGGAGTGACCATTTGTCTAAATTTTCTCCAGTGGAATATGTGAGGAAGGAGATGTGTGCCACTTCCATGTTGAGCTTTAAAATATTGCACATGTGGGCTCGGCGCCTGTGGCTAAGGTGCCAGCCACATACACCTGAGCTGGCGGGTTCGAATCCAGCCCAGGCCCACCAAACAAAAACAATGGCTGCAACCAAAAAATAGCCAGGCGTTGTGGTGGGCACCTGTAGTCCCAGCTACTTGGGAGGTGGAGGCAGGAAAATCGCTTAAGCCCAGGAGGTGGAGGTTACTGTGAGCTGTGATGCCACAGCACTCTACCCATGGCAACAGCTTGAGGCTCTGTCTCAAAAAAAAAAAAAAATATTGCACATGTGATTCTTCTGCCTCCTTTCCTTTCCTATGAACACCGATGTATCTGTGACTCAGTTTTGACCATACAGGTAATGACAATGTTCTAGGGGATGATGGGAAGCCCAGATGGAAGAAGACTGGGAATCCTGAATAACTGTAGAGTGATCAGTCTTCCTGCCTACTCTGGACTGTCACACAAGATAGAAATAACCCTACTGCTTAAAGGTTATTTCTTAATATTTCAGATTTCTTTCCTTACTAATTGATGTGCATGGCATTTGACATTCCATAAATCAGAGAGTTCTTTAGTCAAAGAGTTTGGGGGAAATTACAGAGTTAAGAAAAGTAGGCAGATCTCCTTCCTGTAGAATTTCTCTGAGACTGGGTAACTTTTTTTCTCCCATAGAAAGACTTGAGGGAGAAAATTGCTGATCTCTTGTATTCTCTTGCTGGTTCTGGAAAACACCCTGGAAATGCTGATCTGAATGATTTCTATTTCTTCTAAATTTTGCATAATTCATGGCTAGTGTTGAGTTTGTATTCAAAACACTACCAAATTGTACAGAATCAGGGCTGCCTTTAGTCCAACCACTTCAGCGGAAGCATGTTGTCTGCAGACAACCTTACACCATAGAGGGTATGAGCAATTCTTCCAAAAGTTTAAGAAGATTTTCATCTCATCATTCTGTATTCTTTCTCATCTAAACAAATGGAAAAATGACAAAGTTTTACTCACAGAAGATGGGTAAAACTTTTGAAGGGCTTTAGGAATGTACTGCAACAACAATTCATTTGGCAACCATTTCCAGAGCGCCTACTGTGGGCAAGGGCCTGAAGGAAAGGACACAATGTCCACTGGGCTAAAGAGGAAAGACACAGCACCTCAGGAACATCCAGCGATGACTGGGAGACCTCCTGGGAGACCTGGGAGGTTTGAACACTTTACACTCTGCTAGCCCCATCAAGTATGGACATTCTCATAGATTCAGGTCAGGGTTGAGGCCCAAAGTGTTGCGAATTCTTTGCTCTGTATTTCTGTAAGGAGCTGCTAGCTTTTCAATGATCAAACATGTTTGAGAGGATCCAAGTGATGTGCTTCCTGAGATAAGAGGTCAGACCCCGGAAGACCCTTCTATACAGCTATATGAAGTTCTTACCTATTATCAGAGAGAAACGGATAATTGTGATTGACAGGATAACCAAAGAGGCTGCCTGAGATGAGTTTATAAAAGGTTACTTAGCCAGGGCTCTCAATTCTGGTCAAGATTGACATCCTCCAGGAACTCACTTCTGGGGGCAGGGTGTAACAGGAGTTTTTTGGAAAGTAAAATCTGCCTGCCTGTTGGTAGAGCCTTAAATTTCCTTCTGGCAAGTGATACAGAGCTCTCTCTCTGCATCATTTATATATTTCTATACAATACAGGTTAAGCATGCACACAGTACTTCCCATTCGACAGAGACTTCAGTATTACAATTAACCAGAGGGGCTACTAAGGCAACTAAGGCTGCTTAAAACAGTTTAAACTGGTCTTAGACTTATGACTATGCAAAAGGAGCCACTTTCAAAATTTTTTTGTTTGAGCTTGGCACCCATAGCTCAGTGAGTCAGGTGCCAGCCATATACACCAAAGCTGGCAGGTTTGAGCCCAGCCCAGGCCTGCTAAACAACAAAGACAACTGCAACCAAAAAATGGCCGTTGTGGCGGGGCACCTCTAGTCCCAGCTACTCAGGAGGCTGAGGCAAGAGAATCACTTAAGCCCTAGAGTTGGAGGTTGCTGTGAGCTGTGACACCACAGCACCTTGCCCAGGGCAACAGAGGGAGACTCTGTCTCAAAAAAAAAAAAAAAAAAAAAAAACTTTTTTGTTTTGATCTATATCTCTATATTCAAAAGAAATTTGCACAAGTTCTATTAAACATTAAAAGTCAGTTTCCCTCACCTGCCAAACTCCCCAACGCACTCCCACAGCTGCCTCCTCTGCTGTTCTGTTCTCCACCTACTTCACGGTTGAAGTCCTGCACTTCACAGCTGACTGGTCTCAACCTTCTTCCATCCCTGCAAATAGTTAAGAAGAAGGAATTAGGCTCGGTGCCCGTAGCTCAGTGGTTACAGCACCAGCCACATATACTGGGGCTGGCAGGTTCGAGCCCAGCCCAGGCCTGCCAAACAACAATGACGACAACAACAACAACAACAAAAATAACTGGGTGGCGGGCACCTGTAATCCCAGCTACTTTGGAGGCTGAGGCAAGAGAATCGCTTAAGCCAAGAGTATGAGGTTGCTGTGAACTGTGACGCTACACACTCTACCAAGGGCAACATAGTGAGACTCTGTCTCAAAAAAAAAAAAAAGAAAGAAAGAAAAAGAAAAAGAAGGAATTAAAAGGTGAAGGAGGAGGGACTCACCTCTAGTGGACAAGTCCAATGGGGGTAGGGAATGCATAAAACCAGGAAAGAACTGAAGAACTGCAGAAATATCTAAACTGTGTTGGAATGGTAAGGCTGGGAAAAGTATTGTGGTCCTGAGGTTATTTCCTACTAGCTCAAGACTGGATCTGGCAAGCACCAGGCTCAGCCCTTAAGGTCAGTGCCTTTCTGAACACAGTGACTCAGCAGCCCCTGGCAAGTCATCCTCTTGCCACGATGGCTCCTTCATTCCCTGTGCCTGGGCACATCCTATTCCCCAGCCAGGTGCCCTTCTCCTCCTTATCCACCAGGAGAAAACACTTCCTACCTAATGCCCATCTCTGACATCAGCCCTCCCCCGACCACACCAGGAAGAGTCGCTGACGATGTTCTGTACTTGGAAAGTATTTGTCATATTGTGTTATGATGATGTTCCCATGTCTGTCTCCAGTGGACTAAGTTTCTCAATCATCTTCATACCTCCCTGGTCTAGCCTGGTGCCAGAACCTTCCTTAGGACAAAAGAGTGCTCAGGAAATAGATGTTAAATGAATGAATACACACATACATACACATTCTTATGATCAAGTTGGAATAACATGGGCTGAAAAATAATGCAGGAAGAAAAAAAGTAATTCAAGTAGAAAAACTACATATATATGTATATACAAACACATACGTATATATAACACAATATTTCCTATGGGTTTGGGAACAACTTTTTATATTCAAATAATAACTATTGTAGTCTACAAATTTGAAACAGGCTCGCTTTATCTACCGGGAAAGATATTTTGCCATGCGGACCCTGTGTGGGCATGAAGAGAGTTGCCCTACAATAAACTAACTGTAATAGAGTCTGGTTGCATTTTGATGTTTGATGGCTGACAACTTCCAAGCCCACCACCCTCTTCTCCTTTTGACCCTAAATTTGGGCATGCTGATAAGAAAGAGGGTACAGCGTTGGCACCTGTGGCTCAAAGGGGTAGGGCGCCGGCCCCATATGCCGGAGGTGGCGGGTTCAAACCCAGCCCCGGCCAAAAACTGCAAAAATAAATAAAATAATTGGTCTTTTATATAAAAAAAAAAAGAAAGAAAGAATGTACAGTCCATCCCACGACACCAAGAAAGAAGTTCAAACCGGGTGCATGGAACTCCCACCCTAGCTGCACCACTGATCATAATAAAAACAAACAGCCTCTCTGTCCACTCAGGCCACTTCTGGCCCACTCGAGTGCCTGCCCTGATCTGTCCAGAAAGCCTTGCTCTGTGAGTAATAAATCTGTTCATATCTTCTTGATCTGTGCACAGCTCTTCATCAGTCTGGACATCAGAACAAACGTGGCAGCCGCCGAGAATGCCTGATAACCCCCGGCCCCTTCAGCTGAACCACCACCAATCATTAACTTTCTGAACTTTTGAAATACAGTCTGTATTTGTCAGTGAGACACTTGGTTGTTAGGAAAGGCAGTGGGAGAACATGGCCCCACAATAGCTTAAAGTTCTGAAAACTTTCGGAGAAGAACCTTCTGCTGGACAACTGTGCTGAAGAGCCCTTCCCTGGTAATCCATCCCTTCATCTGTGCCCTTCATCGGCCACCTAGTCAAAAGGCTTCTTTATTAACAAAACGAGACACGTTATTTTTGTTTTCTTGAATTCTAAAGTGATTTTCTTGAGTCTCTTGAGAGAGACTCCTCTCAGCGGTTGTTGATCCACTCCTTTCCAGGAACAAAGAAGGAGACTTGAAGACTCAGCCAAATCCCACGTGCCGAGAGAAATTAAAATCAAATCACCCTTCAAAATTCCAAAACCAATTCTAAAACTTGGTAACTCCAATGCCAAGTGCGCTGGGCATTTGGCCTCCGCTGGAATCTCGCGCAGGCGCATAGGGAGCCCCCCGCAGGCGGCGGGCAGAGGCGGCTCCGCAGGCGGGACCGGGAGTGCAGGGGTGCCCCGAGCGCTCCTCGCGGTCCGGAAAGGCGGCCCTGGGCAGCCCCTCCCAGGGCTGCAGATCCAAAGCTGCCGAGGCCCCTTGGCGCCCTCCGCGTCCTCTCCCTGGGACGTTGATTGCACCCGGCGTCTCGCCGAGCCGAGGAGGAGGGTCAGTTCTGCAGGGAGGAGGTCCTCAGGCAACCGCCCTCGCCGGCACCGCCTCTGCCCCGGGACCCGCCGTGTCCCCCGCGGAAGCTCGGTGCCACTGGACGCCCTGAAATTGCAAGAAGACAGTCAGAGGCGCAGCGGGCAGCAGAGTCTCGGGCTTGCCTCTCCCCCGACACCCCAGCGCATTCACGTTTCCTCCGCACCCCCTTCTCCTCCCGGGGCGCTTTCTCCCGGCTCCTGCAAAACCCATCTGGAGGGACAGGTTTCATCACTGTCTTCCGACTGGAAAAGTCCGGCCAGCTGGAAGGGAGAGGATGGAGCGCACCCTCGGAGTTAGCAGTGGAGGAGGGCCCAGGCCCCGCAGGGTGACCCCCGCTGGCAGGGTGAGGTGGATGTGGGGCACAGTGGGGCTCACCCCAGTCTCCCACCTGGGCCACTCGGGGTCCCCACAGGGGACGCACCCGTTAGCAGTGGGGGGAAGGCCCAGGTCCGGCAGGGTGACCCCCGCGGGCAGGGTGAGGTGGGTCCCACTGTGCCCCACCCCAGTCTACCACCTGGGCTACTCAGGGTCCCCGCGGGAGCCCGGGTGAAAACTGGAAACCAGAGCACCAATGGGGAGACCGCGCTGTGGGGACGTGAGGGCGGGGCTACTTGAGCCACCGGAGGGTCCCGGGACCTCGGCTTGCTGGCTTAGGCAGGGTCCTCGCGGGTGAGGATCATGAAAAGGAGGCAGAGAGGGACTGGACGAGAGGAGGGGCGGCGGGAGGAGCGGATGGACAGGAAAGCCGGGAAGATGAAAGACACAGAAGGAAAAAGTTACTCTGAGAGCGCTCTTTTCCAAGTCTTCTGCACAGTCACTCGCTTCAAAGTTTTCCGTGAGATAAAGTCGCTGCTGGAGGAGCCTTGGGGAGAGAAAGGGAAGGATCGGGCCGCTGTGGAGTGGGAGGACGTCCCTCTGTAGCAGGCGGTGCGTGACTCTAGCACGGCCTCCCGGTCTCCAGCGCCTGCTGCCCCAGGGCCTCCCCCTGGACAGTGAGGGGGTCTGCGATCTCCAGGCTGCCTTTCCGGGCCTCAAATCCTGAGACTGTGCCTGCGCACAGGGCGTGGAGCAATGTCAGAAGGGGGACACAGCAGAGGGACCTCCCTGCCCAGGGTGCTAGCGAGGGACTAGGCCGGGATGCTACCTCAAGTAGCATTAAAACACAAAGAAACAGAAAAGCATGTGATTAAGTGTCCATACTAAAACTGCACGATCCCTTCAGGCGTCCGGGTTCTTAATTCCTCTTCCTTTTGGGCAGTTGTCTTTAATGGAAGTTTCATTCAAACTATGCCTGCTGGTTGAAAAGGTTTTTATAGTCTGTATGTTCCTTAGGCTTTTTGTTCTTAAAACCTTAAATTTTATTTCACTTACAACTTTTCATAATGATCATGGAATTGTAAAACAGAGTGGGAATGCAGTTGTGAAAAACCAAGGCTGCTTCTATGGATGGCCATTTATTAGGAGAATTACTGCTTGTCAAAAATGGTGAGTCCCAGTCCCAAATGCATCAGGGTCTCAGTTTTTTTAGATACTAGATGGATCCTGAAATTCGTTTAACTAGCTTCCAACTAATTCTGATACAATGGTCCGAAATAATTTTCTAGACCCTAAAAAAAGAAAAAGAAAATTCACAAGCATTCTCTATTCCCTCCACAGATGATATTTGAAATTCAGTTTTTAATAAAAACACTTTGGGAAATTTAGATTTAGTGCTCAGTGTTTACTATGCTGAGTTGGTTTTATGAAGTTAAGATAACCTAGTAATGCGTGAACTTAGTAGAGAGTTTAAATTATATTAATCAGAAAACACTTTTCTGGTAAATTACAAATACTGACAACAAAATGACAGAATTATTTTGTTCTAAATTTGGCTTTTCCCTTCTTGCCCACTAGATGGCAGAATGGAACCACTCTAGATGGTGCTAGTGAAGCAGCCGCTCTTCTACCAAAATGTCTCCCTTGAGTTAATGACCAAACTATATTTTTTTTTGGTTCCTTCTAGATATTTCTCTTGTCTAACGGAAAAGACAAGTAAACACTGTATGTGAAAGCTTCAATACCATCTCATTTGGGGTTTTTTTCCTTCCTTTCTTTTTTCTTTCTTTCTTTTTTTTTTTTTTGAGACAGAGTCTCACTATGTCACCCTTAGTAGAGTGCCTTGGCATCACAGCTCACAGCAACCTCAAACTCTTGGGCTTAAGCAATTCTCTTGCCTCAGCCTCCCAAGTAGCTGGGGCTACAGGTGCCCACCACAATGCTATTTTTGGTTGTAGTTGCCCCGGGCTGGATTCAAACCCGCCAACTCCCATGTATGTGGCTGGCGCCCTAGCTGCTGAGCTATAGGCCCCGAGCCATTTTTGTTTATTTTTGAGACAGGGTTCCACTATGTTGCCTGGGCTACAGTCCAGTGGTATCACGATAGTTCCTGCAACCTCAAACTTCTGAGCCCAAGCCACTCTCCTGCCTCAGGCTCACATCAACACGCGCAGCTTCCTATGGTGCTCAATCTGGTCTTGAACTCCTGGCCTCAAGTCATCCTCTCCCGCTCCTCCCAAAGTGCTGGGATTGTAGGTGTGAGCCACGGCTCCTGGCCCAAGATCCTCTTTCAGTCTGACTGGGAGAGCAGGAGTTGCCTTAAAGAAACTTCGTATTCGAGGTTGACGGCCTGTTCCTTGGGAGGAACATTGGATGGTACCACAGTGCTACCATGAGTGAAAGTTTACCCTGAGCCAGGCTCTGTGCTTGAAGCCCTCATCTCATTTAATCCTCCTAGGGAAACTATAAGGTGTCGCCTTCATTTTGTAAAATAAAAGATTAAGAATGTCAAGCACAACGAGTTTAGGTAACTTATCCAAAGGGACAGAGCTGGGCTTGCGCCTCAGTGTGTAAGATCTCAGGCGCTCGCACTCAACCTCTGCCCTATTGCTGCTGCTGCTGCTGCCGCCTTGGGAGTGTTAAACCACACAGCTAACTTCTGTCTAATCTGCCACATAGCAAACTCGATCTCATGAAAGGAGTAGTCTCAGGATTAATTTAGGTTACTGGGACCTTTGCAAGGTTTTGCCCTGTGACCCAGAGTTTAAACTTGTATATTTAGACCAGTATATCTCAGAAGTATATATTTCCTTTTCCAACCAGTCTCAGGCCGAAAAGAATCTAGAGTTACTAATAATCACTGAGAGGGAATTAGTATATTTTTATAAAAATAAATACTTTGGGCTCAGCGCCTGTAGTTCAAGTGGCTAAGGTGCCAGCCACATACACCAGAGCTGGCGGGTTTGAATCCAGCCCTGGCCTGTCAAACAGCAATGACAACTACAACCAAAAAATGGCCGGACCCTGTGGTGGGCGCCTGTAGTCCCAGCTATTTGGGAGGTTGAGGCAAGAGAATCGCTAAGCCCAGGAGTTGGAGATTGCTGTGAGCTGCCACGCCACAGCACTCTACCCAGGGACGATGGCTTGAGGCTCTGTCTCAAAAAAATAAATAAATACTTTGTAGTAAGCTAAGAAAATCAATAATCAACATGAACTATCAAAATATTTGCTATTTCTTTTAAAGAAAAAAATAGTATTTACTCCAACCAACAATTTTTGCATGTTTCATACAGAGGCTTATTTCAACCTGAAAGAAGAAAAATAAATACTCAAATTGAAGAGAACTTTAATTTGTTTTTCATACATATTTGAAAGACCAAATATTAAAGGAATTAGACAATCGCACACATACTTTACTATAACCATGTATTTAAATGTATATATTTGATCTTTTCTCGCTCATACATTCAGAAAAAGTTTCTGTAGTCCCCATTTAATCCTCCTAGGGAGACTATAAGGTGTCACCTTCATAGTTGATCCTGTCATCCTCTCTCATTTCTGAGTTCTGTGCATACCTTAATTCAGGTCCATTGAAATTTTAAATACTAGCAGTGTTAATATTGAGTTAAGCAATATCGCATGCCCACAAAATTCTCTGTGCTTTCATGTGTGAATAAAAGGGAACAGATATGAGTCCTAACCATTCTAAGTTTGCAGAGGAAAACTCACGTAGCACCATGACAGTGATCACATCCTTTATTTCAGTGTTGTCTCAGGTATAGCAATGACACCAGCTGTGAATTCAACTTCCAGTGGCCTCTCATTGCCTACAACAGCATAAAAGCTCTACTCCTCGGGCTGGTATTTGAGGCCTGCCTCCCCCGTCAATCATATTTCCTTCCATCTACCCCTGAATATCTCAAGCTAGACTCCACATCATCACTGAATATGCTCACTTAGAGGCAGCTCTAAGATTTCCAAATGTTCCCAGGGCCACCTTTTAAAAAGTACTCATGTGACTGGTACCTGTCACTCAGTTGTAAGGATGGAACTTGGCCTTGATTTCTGC
Organism: Nycticebus coucang; assembly: GCF_027406575.1. Classification (NCBI taxonomy): domain Eukaryota; kingdom Metazoa; phylum Chordata; class Mammalia; order Primates; family Lorisidae; genus Nycticebus; species Nycticebus coucang. The sequence goes on from NC_069795.1 coordinate 87,118,903, forward strand.
CAGAACTGAGGCTTTGCCTCATATCTCACCCTCAATGCTGCCCCTGCAAAGCTGCCTGCACCCAGCTCCTTTCCCGGACAGGCCTGATCTTTCCCCACAGTCACCTGTACCTGCTGAGGTGCCATGCCACAAATGAAGAGGTCGTCCAAACCACAGTGCCTGCCTGCCTCCCTCCTTGACTTCTCGTGCTGCTGTGTCCCACCCATCCGTGACACTCCTCTCTTCCCTGCCCAAACCCTAGCTGACTTTGTAACACCTTGGATACAATGCCCTCCTGCTGGCTGTCTCCCAGAAGCCCTGTCTCCACATCCCTCCTTGGCTCCCAGTGTCCTTCTGCTCACTGTGTTCCTGAGGTCCCTGTAGGCCTCAGAGCTTTTATGCCCCCAAATCCCAAAAGGTTGAAAGGTGCTGGAGGGTGGTGTGAGAATGAACTAGAGTGATAATGTTTACACATCAGAGCTTTGTAAAGTGCTCAGCAGATGTGAGGAACTGATAGTCCCAATATTCTTGATCATGGAAGCTTGGACACCACCCTCCACCATTGCATGCATGCCCCTAAGTCTGTTCCTGTAGCTTCATCTCCTTTTAGGGTTCAGCTTAAGGCCCCAGCTCCTGATAACTCACAGTCCCCCATGGTCCCTCTGAATTCTTAGAGCCCTCACTCTTTGTATCACTCAGAGTGACATTTCATCAGACCCTGCTTGGTGCACTAGGCTCATGAGACTGGTTCTGCTGTTGAAAAGTTCTGTGAAATCAACCCTTTGTTTGCACATCTGTAAAAGGAAGGAAAGATACCTCTGGGCCTGTCTTTCAGTTCTAATATTTTAGGTACAGTAGTGCCACCTACCCCCCCCATCCAGTTTCACTTTCCAAGGTTTCAGTTATTCTCAATCAACTGCAGTTCAAAAATATTAAATGGACAGCATAATACAATAAGAAATATTAAGAGAGCTAGGCATCACAATCACATCACTTTTATTAAAGTATATTGTTATAATTGTTCTATTTTAAAATTGTTTTTGCTGTTAACCTATTACTATGCCTAATTTATAATTAAACTTCATCACAAGTATGTATGAATAACAAAACCCAGCAAATACAGGATTCAGGACTATCTGTAGTTTCAGACTCCACTGGAGGTCTTAGAACATATCCTCCATGGATAAGGGGGTTACTAGCTGAGGTCAGATAATTCAGTTCGAAAATTCATCCGAGAAAAAGTGCTGCATACCTCATTTCTGAATATCCCTACAGTCACCTTTCAAAGCACTTTTTCTAGGATGACTTGTCAAGGTTAATTGTCAGCCCTCATATGACAACAGCTCTGATGGCCATTCCAGAAATAGAGTTCTAAACTTGCTTTGAAGGGTGGACTAGGCACGGGCATCAGTGCATATTTTCCCAAGGGGAGTACCTTGAAGGTGACCACAGTGATATTCAACAAAGAGGTATTTAGCACTTTTTCTGGAATGAGCTCATGAACTTGTCTGATCTCATATATACATTTTTCCTCTTAAATAAAAACTTCATGCTTTTAATTTTGATCCACAATCTAGAGCACTATAATAGTGCTCGTGTGCGAGCCTATAATGTGGTTCTATATCAAAAACTGAATAATGGGTTTTCCTACTGATACAGTAAAGTGATTGCTCAATTTGGATATTTATGTCTATTTTATGTTTTTATTCCTCATCTCATAACAACTGGACTTTTTCTGGGAAAAATTTAGTTAGAATGATGAATAGTGTCACTGTCTTAGTTGGTGCTGCTATAACAGATGCTTGAGACTGGGTAATTTATAGTAAACAGAAATTTATTGGCTCACAGTTCTGGAGGATAGAAAGCCCATGATCAAGGTGCTGGCATTTGTTTATCATAGGGTAGAAAGTAGAGGGCAAAAGCATGAAAAAGTAAAACCACTGCCAAAAGTCTTTTCTATGGCAGCACAAATCCATTCAGGAGGTGGAGCCATTATGCCCCACTCCCCAACACTGTTGCAGTGGGATTAAATTTCAACATGCATTTGGGAGGGAACAAAGACATTTAAACCATACCAGCCATGAACCAAAAATCTCCATATTCCACAAATACAGATTCCCAGACACCAAACCTACAGATTCTGATTCCTTAGGCATGGGTGAGTACTGGAAATTTACACTTGTGACGAGCCCCTCAAATGATTCTGATGCAATGGTTCTAAACTATCCTTTCAGAAACACTACTCTGGGGAATAAGGATTTTTAGAACAATCTGGAGAGCAGATTTTGTTTCTGTTGAAAACAAGTAACATTTTTTTTTCTCTATGGGGTAAAGGTTTCTTGATCTCCTTGAGGGATGGTGTCATGGAGATGAGATGAGGTTTCTGTACATGGCAGGTCGGACTTTCAGCACTGTAGGAGCAAGAGCAGCCCATGCAGTTGGGCTGATGTATATCCTCCATCTCTGCCACCATGGTTACTCTGTTCATGAACTTACTATGCCAACACAGGGGTGGCTGAGGGCAGAGGCTGGCAGACAGCTGAATCATTGTGCTTGCTTGTCTCTGCTAATTGTTAACACATGTTATGAAGATGTACACACTCCCTTCTCACAGCCTTGGTCCACTAGCCATACACTTAGTCCCTGGACAACTTCATCCCCAATCCTCCAAGTCTTTCTCCTTTCAAGATTCTGGCCAACTTGGCTGGGCTACTCACCACTGCCCATGAGTCTCTGTATGTCCCTGACTCAGCCCTCATTCCTCTCTTCACACAGAGGATGAACAGATGCACGTCTGATGCTATGTCATTAGGAGGTATCCATCCCTTCATTGCTGTCCCAGGGGCCATCCTGAAGTAAAGCTGTAATGCAGCAGCTACTTATTTTTGCCTTACATCACTAAATCCACAAATCAAGCTAGGCATTTTTTCCTCCTCCTGCTAATCATAAGAATCCTGTGTGTATGTATGCTAGGGCAGGCAGACACTAGGGCAACCCCCATGATTCTTAGTCCAAGTGTTCATATTGTTGGCTAATCACCACTGCAGGCAGAGTAGGGACTGAAGACCCCATTCTTGGCAAGGGAAAACACCCCCAGAAAAAGGGAACAGAGAAATAAGGTGAGCAAGGCAGAAGAAAAACAGTTTAACTAGTTTACTTTTAAACCAGCAGCTAAATTACTTATCTGAGCAGTACCTGCTTTTGTTACAAGCCTGGCCTGTAGGGGATATAGCTTGCAAACACCCCTGCTGGGTCTGTAAACATTCTGAAGAAGTAATGGCTGTAGGAGGAAGCTGCCTGCAAGGACTTGAGGGGGAGGGAGGAACATCAGGCCATCCCCTGCCCAGTCAACAGTCAAAACAAATACCATTGTGGAGATTTGTATTATGGTCAGGGTAGAGATCAAGGGAACAGCTTGAGCCCTGAAATATGGATGGGGGTGGGAGGGCTTATACCTTTATCACAGAGGAAGATACCTCTGTGAGGTATCAGAGGAAAATTCTTCTGTTCCATCAGTTCTTCAGAGGAGCCTGATGCTCTTGGGGCATCTGCTCCAGAGAAGTAGTTGGGATTAACCTCCCCCAAGGAATCTGTGTGTGTGACCAGATAGGAAGCTGCCCTCACACAAGGCTCAGGTTTCAGATTTCTCAAGGCTGCTTAGACCCTTAAAGTTAATGATTATAGAAAGAATAGGAACTAACATGTTTACTCAGAGAAACTGCTAATGTTTTTGTTCCCTTTCTCAGCGTACCTTCTGGGCTAAATAAGATAATAGCCTTTAATAAAAGCTGAGTGGAACAAACATTCAGGGCTATTTCCTGGAATCCCACAAACTAGTAGTGATCCCCTGTGTTCCCACCTTTGAAAAGTCTATTCTGCATGTCCTTTTCATCTCTTAACTTTTTCTTCAGTTGATTGCCACCAGCTTCACAGGTCTTAAAAGACCCTGCCCCTGGGGTGGGGCCCTGGCAACCACCCCTTCAGTGATGGCAGAGTGGAGAAAAGAAAGGGGTCAAACTATAGAGGTAGGAGAGAGGTACATGTTTTCTTACAAAGTAGGAGCTTATACATATGTCCCTAAGAGAGGAACATCAGCCTTTAACAGGGAAAAATGAGCTACTTCCATAGATCAAAGCATTCAGGGAAATCTTTAAATTTAACACTTTCAAATGCATCAACCCAGAGGGCCCCAATTCAACAGTTTTAGCATCTCAGTTTTTTTCCCAGTCAAGGCCTTGACCTTGGTGTAGCAGACTTGCTGGGACTGAGAATTTCATCTTCTCTGGGACTCTGCTACTCATGTAACTGAGTTTTGGGATCTGGCTCACAGATTTTCCCCCCTCTGGCTGTTGGATATATAAATCATTTTATATGCTTTAAATAGACCCTCTGGCTTTCACACCTGGTTTTGTATTGGTGATTAGTCACCCTCAGCCTTTTATTGTCTTTAATTAATTAATAACCCTCCTAAAACAACCATCCAAAGCCACAGTTCTAATAATTACTATTTCCTAAAACCCCTGAGATCTTCTATCTACTGATGTATTTCCTTCCACTAGTATCCCATCCCAGTTTGCCACTGATGTAAGTTTTAACAATTGCCATAGCATGCCAGTAATGGAGTTCTCATTACCAGCAGGCTACCAAGTGATACAGCTTTAAAACCTAATTTTAGGCTGGGCACTGTTGCTCATACCTGCAATCCTAGTATTTTGGAAGGCTAAGGCAGGAGTATCACTTGAGGCCAGGAGTTTGAAGCCAGCTTGGGCAATATAGAATGACCTTGTCGCTATTTTTGTTGTTGGTGGTGTTTTGAGACAGAATCTCACTTTGTTACCCTTAGTAATGTGCCGAGGTGTCATAGCTCACAGCAACCTCAAACTTTGGGGCTTAAGCGATTCTCTTGCCTCAGCCTCCCAAGTAGCTGGGACTACAGGTGCCCACCACAATGCCCAGCTATTTTTTTTTTTTTTGAGACGAGGTCTTGCTGTGGCTCAGGCTGGTCTCAAACTCATGAGCTCAGCCTCCCATAGTGCTAGGATTACAAGCATGAGCCACCGCGCCTGGCACTGTCTCTATTTTTTAAATAAAATTATGTTAAAAAGAAAAATAATTCCCATTTTGGAGCCCTTTTCTGGGACTATTTCTGGGTTGAATTCCTTAGGAAACAGATTTTGTGATTTGTACAGAGATTTTTTTATTGGGTGGCACTCTAGGAAACAACATCTAGGTGGGCTAAGGGAAGCAGGAAGGGTCTGTATTGTGACACAAGTGCAAGAGAGATCTATGAATAACCTATGCCACCTTAAGACAAAGGGGCTAAGCCTTTATATCTCTCTGTGTTAGAACATTCTGTGTTGTTAGAACAGAAAATCAGAGGCCAGGTAATTTATAAAGAAAAGAGATTTGGCCAGGCAAGGTGGCTCACGCCTATAATTCTAGCACCATGGGAGGCCGAGGCAGGTGGATTGCTTGAACTCAGGAGTTGGAGGCCAGCCTGAGCAAAAGCGAGACCCCATCTCTACTAAAAATAGAAAAACAAGGCAAGAGGATGGCTTGAGCCCAAGAGTTGGAGGTTGCTGTGAGCTATGACACCATGGCATTCTACCCAGGGTGACAGCTTGAGACTCTGTCTCAAAAAAAAAAAAAAAAAGAAAAGAAAAGAAAAAGGAAAGAAAAGAAAAGAGCTCTCAATTCTTGTAGCTGCAAAGTCCAAGAGCACGACCCCAGCCTCTGCTTACCTTTTGGTGAGGCCCTCATGTTACATCACAACATGGTGAAGCAGAAAGGCAAGCAGGTGTGTGCTAAGAGTGAGGCTGACCCGAGTTATAACAATGTGCTCTCCTGGAAGCTAATCTATTCCTGCAAGAATTAATACAGTCTCGTGAGAGTGAGAACTCACTACCTCAAGAAAGGCACCAATCTATTCATGAGGGAGAGATCCACCCCCATGACCCAAAACCTCCTGCTGGGCCCCACCTCCCACTACTGACACTCTGGCAATTAAACTCCAGCGTTAGTTTTAGTGGGAACAAACCACATGCAAACCATAGCACCTTCCTAGACTAGTTTTTGGAGATGTGATGCCCCCAGGGAAGGAATGTGACTTTGGAGGTTCTGTTTGGTTGAGGACAGATGCTGGACAGGGACCCAGCTGAGAACTGTTAGCTGCCAACACTCAGCAGATGGGGCAGTATTTCTCCAGATATTCACTGGCGCACCAGAGCATCCATTGGTGAAATTGTGACTATGACAAGCATGTATATAGAGGAAAAATATACAGGTGACTCTACCAGCAAAATACTGAATGTGGCATTCATGAAGGATATCTCATCTGGTTTAATACTAAAGATGACTCTGAATTTGAAGGTGCAATTAGTTGACTGTTTTTTGGAAGATTGGCTAGACTGAACCCCATTCTTCAAGGATGTTTTCTCTTATCTTTGTTTTTTTCCAAATATTTTATATGCTGCATTTAGTTCCTTCTGTCACAGCTCAAGGGAGTGTGCCTACCCAACAGAGCAAGGTGAAGAATGTTAGTATGTAGACCGTAAATGCAAAGAACTTTATGAATCAGGAGGAAATGTGGCTACAGATGAGAGCACGGCAGGTTTCAAAGGAAGGACTCAACTCAAGTGCCACAATCTGAAAAACCTTACAAAGTGAGGTCAACGAATTTTTTACCTGGGTGATTCAGAAAATGGTTTTCACACCTCCTCTAATGGCAAGACAACAATATTAAGTCTTATTTGTCCTGATTTGCCATTTATGTCTCCAATATTGATTCATTTGGCACAAGTTTTGCAAGCACATATGAGTGGTTCAGGCTATCACATCTGACAGGTTCCACACAAGGACAGGCGTTGCTGCATAATATGAATAGAGATATAACACAAATCCTTATGGCTTCTAGGAAGGATTTTCCAAGTGATCTGAAAAAGAAACTTCAGAAATATGAATTATGTGCCTATCAATGCAATATGAAAATGATGTGCCTCTCATTCCATGACAAGAGGTTAGTGACAATGCTGAGTACATTCTTTGCCCCTCAAACACACTTGATCACTGGTTATAGGAAGAAACAGCCTGTTCAATTTGCAAAACCAAAAGCTATTTTAGAATACACAAAGTTTATAGGAGAGTGGACAGAGTTCATCAGTACTGTGAATCTTACAGATTGACAAAGAGACCCAACAAATGGTGGGAAAAAATTTCATTCAGGCTGATGGAAGTTGCTGTTGTGACAGCTACATCCTTTACTCATTAAACAAGAAGTGAAGAAAAGTGCAGAAAGATCTTTCTTATAGGCGACATCTCATCACTAAGCCTCTGAGCAATGTAAGGAACAGGAATTCAAGAAAGAGGGGAAGACCATCATCTTCTGACACTGAGGAAAGGCTAAATGGGAGGATGCATTTTATAATGCAAAATGAAAAAAATAATCAGCAAAAGATTACATAGTTTGCAGCAGAAGAAATGAGAAAGGTGGAAGGCGAGAAACCATTTTGCACTGTGAGACATGTAAGAGGAAGCCTGGACTTCATCCTGGAGATTGTTTCAAGAAGTATCACATTCGTAGAATTCACTGAACAGCAAATCACCTTTTTCTATTGCATGAGCACTATGGAATATCTTCTTGAATACAATCTAAACAATCCCTGACAACAAAGAGCTGACCAGAGAGGGGGCTTTCTAGTTTTCATTAGTATTTATTTTATTGTAAAATTTTACATTATTATACATAGCATATACTTATGACATTATTTTTGATTGTATTAAGAGCAGACGACATACTTGAGATGATTTTTTTTCTTCATATATGTGTTAAGCCTTCCTTGATATTCAGTCCTAAGGTCAATTTTTTTAAATGTTCAATGAATGCTTGAAAAGAATGCTTATTCTGCAGTTTTTGTATAAAATGTTTTAGATAGATGCATTAAGTCAAACCAATGTATTGTCTAGTCCAAATTTTCAGTGTCCATTATTTCAAAATATGTGTTAAAATTTTCCATTATGATTGTAGATTTGGCTAATAATATTTCTAAAGTCAATTTTGGCTTTAGAGCAAGATTATGGTATTAAGATCATGTAGATTTTAACTTGTTACTTTTCTGTGGAATTAACACTTTGTCACTTTTAAATGACTTTCTTTACCTGTATTAATGTTTTTGCCTTAAAGTGTTTATGATAAAATATTGATACTATTAATACTTTAATATAGGTTTTTTTGGGTTAGCATTTGAATGCTTTCTTTTCCTATATTTTTACATTCTTAGAAATTCAAAACTTTTCAGTACTCTATTTTGTAAACATAAGGTAGCTGGATTTTTTTCCATTTTTCTATTTTTACATTTTAACTGAGAATTCAGTCCCTTATATTTGGTATGATAATATACTTAGGTTTAGACATATTATTTTATTTTGTGCTTTCTGTTTGTCTCCGTACTCTGATTTGTCCTCTCTGTCTTTGCTGCTCTTCTTTGGAAAGAATTTTTTTTAGGATGGTAACGATTATATTACTTAGTAATTCAAATAAAAATTTTCAGACTCAAGAAAAAAAAAGAAGTATCACACTCAAGAATATTATCAATAAAAATAAAAACCTTTAATTATTTTATACAACCTAAAATACATAATAAAAGCATCAGCGAGTTCATATTTGTTTTTCTCTTGTAAAACTATAGAATAATTAGAAGTAATCCATCAACCTCTTTTCTGCCCAAAATAAATAAGAGCTGGGGAGTATGCAGGTGGCAGCAAAATTGGATTGAAAAGGGTTAAAAAAATAATAGCAGGGCATAGTAGCTCATGCTTATAATCCCAACAACTCAGAAGACTTAAGCAAGAGGACTGCTTAAGATTCGGGGTTTCACACCAGCCTGGGCTATATGGCAAGACGTTGCCCCTAAAAAATTAAGAAAAATCAGCCAAGTGTGGTGGTGTGCACCCTGTAGTTCCAGCTACATGGGAAGCTGGGGCAGGAGGATCACATGAGCTCAGAAGTTCAAGGTTGTTGTGAGCTATGACTGTGCCACTGCACTTCAGGCTGAGCAACAGATCAAGATCCTGTCTCAAATATATATATATATTAAAAAGTGGTTAAATAAAAGCCAGTATAAACTTACTGCTTTAATCACATGAGCATTCATATATATAATACAAAAAATGATATGTATTTATATAAAGGTATTTCTTGTTCTGGTAACAGAGACAATGCTTATAAATGTATATAAATTCATGCACTACGTGGATTAGGCTGCTGCCTACAGTAGTGTGGGAAAATGGAATGGTCAGCTGAGAGGGTAAGTAAAGGTTAAAATCCAGCTCAACCTCTTATCACCAAGTCTTTCACCCCATCAAGGGTTGAATATGCCTAGAGAAAAGTGGAACTTTTTCTAAACCGACTGCCAAAACAGGTTACCATTCAAGTATCTTCTTTCTACTTAACATAAAGGTACCTCAATGCCAGTCTTGGATCTGCCCAGTGATTGATTACAAGCCTTGATTCTGGAGTTAGTTGCAGATATAGATTCTGGTTTTGCCACTATTAGCCTTTACCACGGTCTGAATGTTTGTATCCCCCAAGTTAATATGTTGAAATGATAATCCCCAAGGTGATGGCATTGGGGGCTGAAGTCCTCATGGATGGTATTAGTGCCTTTATAAAGGAGGTAGTCAGCCCTTTGCAGCAAGTGAGGTTAAAGTGAGAAGATAGTCATGTGGAAGCAAATCCTCACCAGACACTGGTGTTTGATCTGAGCACCTTGATCTCAGACTTCCCAGCCACTAGAACTGTGAAAAATAAACTACTGTTGTTTATAAACTACCCCAATCTATGGTATTTTGTTACAGCAGCCCAAATGAAAAAAAGACATCTTATCTACCTCAGCTTTCTTACCTGTTATATGGGATGGTAATATTTCCCCTGTGTGGCTGTGGTGTTTGTTCAGGCGGCGAATGGGATGCCATCTATCTTCAGAGATGTTTATTTGGTCAACCTCATTGAGGTCTAACTTACATATAATAAAATGTACAAACATTAAAGTGTACAATTTTCTGAGTTACTATAATGTAAACCGGTGACCAGACAGGCAACCTATGTGCTTATTACCCTGTTCAGAGATTCTATCAGGCTCTGTGGAAGTTACAAAATAGCATCAAGTACTCTTAGTTAATCTGGTTAAAATCTTGATTAGGTTAGGCCTGAGATACTAGTTCCCATAGCTCTCAACATCCTCTGTGTAACACACATCCCGCTGTCTGTCGTTCTACTCGCCTGTAAAGCTTTCTGAGGGCATCTTCCGCAGCCTTTTGTCCTGCTGTATTGTAGGCATCTACCACCGTGCATAGGCCTTCCATAAGCATTTGTTCCAAGACAAACTGACCAACATAAAAGTTAACGAGTATCATAACGAGTTCGCGCCAAAGCTTAGACTCATTTGGAGAAGACCCAGATCAAACTCATAGGTTAGCAAACAGTGAAGAACTGTGGAGAAGGCAGCATGTGAGAAGGGTCAGGTTTCAATAGGATTAAGGAACAATTCAGAGCCAAACCAAGTACTTGGGAAAGATAAAATGGGTGGGCTAAAACACCTGCCTACAACTCACAGTGCAAAAACCTTGGTGGGGTTAAATGTGATTATCCATCTTCTAACTTTCGTTCAGCGACCACACTACCAGACTGCTAAGCAGAGTTGGGAAATTAAAAGACACCCATAGCTGCATAGTCCTCCCACTCCACAATGGGCAGACCCTCGTAGTAGAGGTATAAACCATGTGCTCTCAAGAGGCCAGGAAAGGCGTCTTTTTCAGACGTCTGTGCGGTTCAAGCACACGCGTTCTGATCACATCCGCAGGGTGCCCTCTTCTGGCGAAAAAATCGGCTCTACCCTCTCTAATCCCGGTCCTCTGGAGTGAAGCACGTTGCAAGCCAAACTGTGTCGCCGCAGGGATGCCCGTGAGACAGCCCACGGTAACCAACGGAGCTCACACCGCGGTCGAGTTCCGCAGGCCGGTAACTAAAGAGAGCCGGCCTCTCGTGACCGACGGCGGCTCCCGAGGCCCGCGCGGCGTCCCTGCTCGTGTCCCGCGCGGTAGCAACGCACGGGGACAGGGCGAAACTTTTATCCCCACTTCTTTGGTCAGGATGGTTCCAGTCCACTCTTCCGTGAACGTCTCACACGCCCAACCGAGACCGCGAGCACCGCCCCTCCCAGGGCCACGAGCGCCGGGCCGGAAGTGACGCGATTCGTGCGTCTTCCCGCCCTGCTAAGCGCTCGCTGTTCGGTGGCGGGAACTGAGGTGGCGGTGGGGACGGCGGTGACTGTAAGTCTCCGGGGCCCGTTATTCTCAGTTTAGGGGACGGAGCGACAACTTCACAACCACCTGTTTTTTCTCTATCCCGGAAACCCCAGGAACGAGCCGGCGGGGTGCTCGCTCCGGCGGTTGCGAGCCCCGGGCTGTGGCGGCTGTCTGAAGTGGGGTAAGCAGGGCACCTCTGGGGAAGTGCAAGCTTGCCTTCGCCTTCCCCGCTTCTGCCCTGATGACCCCGGGAGGTCTTCCACCTCCATCGTAGGCCCAGCCTATACACCCTCTGATAACTTGCCTGCACCCCTGGGTGGTTCAATACAACATCTTCCAGAGACCTACTTCAGGCTGTTTAAATGTTTAGCAGCTGGAGACAGGGATGGAGTAATCCAGTAACGTTAAAATCTTAGGCTGTTTACAGATATTACAAATGTATTTTATTGTCTTGAGTATATAACCATATGCCAAGCACAGAACTACGTGTTTGCATCCATTCTTTTGTTTAATTCAGTTGCCTTACGGATTAAGATTTAGCTCCTTTTACAAAACAGGAAACAGTCTCACAGATGGTAATTCATTCATCAAATATTGTGGAGCGTCTACCAAATACCAGGCATTGTCCTAGAGACCAGGGCATGTAGCAGTGAAAAAAAAAAAAAAATAGAATTGTCACAGATGCTAGGGAATTCCAGGCACGCTAAGGATGCTTTTTTTAACCCTAAAAACAGCCTGGAAGAATGTATACCTGAGCGTTAGCAATGGTTAGCTTCAGGATGGTATTTTTTTGTATGAATTTTTAAAATTTGTCACAGTTTTCTGCATTGTTTTGATTTCTCCAAATGAGCATGTTAACAGAAAAACAGATGTTTTTATATTAACAACAGAGTCCCTCACCGTTCCTTCCCCACTAAAAGTCTCTGAAAAAGTCTCTGAAGGCAGGCATTGGCTCTGCCAACAAAAAGATCGTTAAGTGGAGCTCTGGTCCAAAATAAAGAAGTAAAGATTCTCATTTGTGGTGCCAGAACTTTTTTGTTTTGTTTTGTTTTTCTCCCTTGCAGTTTTGGCCAGGGCCGGGCTTGAATCCACCACCCCCAGTATACGGGCCGGCACCCTACTCCTTGAGCCACAGGCGCTTCCCTGGTGCCAGCAGTTTTAATTGCTGAGTCCATTTCAGGGTGTGAGCAAGAGCTAGACCCATGACCGCAATGGAAGAGACCAGAGACCTGTGTACAGTTTGGCCCTTATTGGTGTCATATTTACCAGTGTGTTTAGGACTCTTAAAAGCTTTGCTGACATACAGTTTATCTTTGTTTTAAAATTCCTGCATTACAAATAGATTCTAAGTTTCTTAAAGACTTTGGCCTATTTTATATCCCTGTATCCCTCGTACAATGCAATCAGAGTGTCCTAGGTCATGGGGTGATATCCTTTATTAGGTAATTATTGATGCCTTTGCCCAAAGCTAAGTGTGCTTTCAGGGTGTACTTTCCTCACAGTAGTTTCAAAACTTTTCATTTCCTGTCTTGCACCTGGTCAAGGAGAAGTAACAATGCAGGCATTTCTAAAAGGCACATCTCTCAGTACTAAACCACCAGTGACCAAGGATCATCGAGGAGTAGCTGCCACTGCAGGAAGCAGTGGAGAGAACAAGAAAGCCAAGCCTGTTCCCTGGGTGGAAAAATAGTAAGAACACTGTATTTTTGTCAAAATAATTAATAAATTGCTTCTCTAACTATTTCTGATCAGTTTCCTTTTTAACTTATGAAGGAATGATTTGCTCTGTTTAGATGATGGCCTTGAAAATCACCCAGTCATAGAACCTTGGAACTGAACGTTACCTTAAAATGATCTAGTTTAACTCCTCTATTTTATAGACGAACTAAGTTGTCTACAACTGAAGTCTACTGATTAGGAGCTGGAATACAGAAATGAAGAAAACTTCTGTAAAAAAGTTTCTGTAAGCTAGCTGTGAACTCAGGGGCTCTACTTAAATCTAAATACACAGTCTGTTCCCCCTTTTGTTACGAATGGGTAGAAATTGTGGTTTTTGTTAGCTTATATATTTAGCAAAAACAACATGTAAATTGTCATATCAGCTAAGTGATACTATGGCAAGTAATTACAACCACTGGATGTAGTCTCCGTTAATTATCAAAGGTTCACAGGTTCACATTACTTTCAGGCCAAGTAATACCTTCGTATGTTTTGTTTAGCACCAATGCCCATAAAAATCTAGATGTTTTTAATGAAATTATACACAGGGTGGGGAGTCCAGGTTTTCAGCTTCTGATGAGGTCAAGCAACACTGGGTACATGTTCTCACATAGCAAGAATCAGATGGACTTTTGTACTCCACTCCTCCTTTTGGAGAAGTCGTGTTCCTCAGTTTGCCATTGTCCCTGTTATCTCTTGTTTGATACTCTGCCTTTCTTACTCTTATCTGCCTAACCCCTGTGCTTTATAATATATACTGGTTACCTTACATAATTTCCGCTTAGAGTTACCTGGTTAATCAGAAAAGTATGGATCGAAGTTAACTTTTGATTTAATTAATTAAATACAAGCTTAGTCTTAGAGTTGGGAGTATAACTTTGTTGTGGTAGCTTCTTTTAAAATCACTAATTATAAAAGATGAAAATTGTATATATTATATGTCATATTGGTTAAACTTGTTTTGTTAGCCCTCAATGAAGTGAATAAGTCTCCATTTTTTTGTACAATTAGATGATTGAAAAAATTGACACATTAACATATTAAGTATATATATGTAAATTACATTTAACCTAAATAGTTACCTATCCTTAAGTTATTAAATAATATTCCCTTTTCAGCTTAGATACATGGTCTTATTTTGTCAAAATGCAATATTATACTGTAAACAAGTGTTTACTTTTTTTATCAGCATCTGTAATATATAAAACAAAATCCTTTTGCTTAGTTTTTGTGAGCATAACAGATGTAAGCAATGCACATGGGAGGTGAAAAATTGCAATAGATCTTCTTTAAGTTGACTACCCAAGGGACTATAACAATCTGGTCAACATACGGAGGTGGCTGACATAAGGAACTTTAATTAAATACGTGTGGTGCATGTCTGGTACATGAAAATTAAAGTCAACTTAAGGAGGTGGTCAATGTAGGGAGGTAGTCAACTATAGAGGTTCTGTATTTCAGTATGTATTTGCTTAAGGTAAATACAAATGGGGTTTCTACTTCCAATTATGGAAAAGTTTCTCATTTCATTACTGATATTTGAGAATTGTCACTGGTATTCTAATAGAAGAAACACCTGAGATTTTTCTGTATGGCTACCATAATATTCTAAATAACTTCTCTTTCTCCTCCACTCCCTTTCTCCTCCAGTCGCCCAAAATCTGTGGATGAAGTTGCTTTTCAGGATGAAGTGGTTGCAGTACTCAAAAAGTCTTTAGAAGGAGCTGATGTGAGTAGCAAGTAGTGTTTAGTGTCACTGGGAGATTAAAGGCTTAATTTATTCTCCCTTTATAACCTCTCACTCTTACTAAATACTATGCTGTATAATGAATGGCCAACAAACACATGAAAAAACGCTTATCATCCCTAATCATCAGAGAAATGCAAATCAAAACCACCATTAGATGTCACCTAATCCCAATGAGTCTCAAAGTTTCAAAGCTGCAGGTGCTGGTGAGGGTATGGAGAAAAGAGAACACTTAAACTATTGGTGGGATTGCAAACTAATATAGCCTCTTTGGAAAAAAGTATGAAAATCCTCAAAGAACTAAAAGTAGATCTTACATTTGATCCCACTATCTTGTTACTAGATACCTTCTCAGAAGAAAAAAATCATTTTACCATAGAGACATTTGCACTAGATTTTTTATCGCAGCTAAATTTACAATCACCGAGAAGAGAAATCAACCCAAGTGCTCAACACATGAGCAGATTAATAAACTATGGTATATGTAGACCATAGAATACTATTCAGCCATAAAAAAGATGGAAACTTTACATCTTTTATATTAACCTGATAGAGAACATTCTACTTAGGGAACTGTCACAAGAACGTAAAAGCAAGTATCCAGTGTATTCAATACTAATATGAAACCAGTAGACAAACAAATACACGCCCACGGAAGAGAAAAACACAAACTCAAGTGGGGCAAGGGGAGAGGATTGGTGTGTTCTCACCTAATAGGCACAACGTAAGGGTGTAAGGGATATGGCACACCTCCTGGGTAAACAGCACAATTACAACTTGAACTCTTAACAAACGCAAACAAGGTAGCCTAATCATTTGTACCCTCATATTAATCTAAAATAAAGATACAATGCTGTATATATAGTAGGTCCTTGATAACTATTTGTGCAAATATTGAGCATCTCCTGTTCAATCTTACACATAATTATTATGTACAATTCAACAAAAATCATTGACCAGGACAAACTTAAATCCTTTTTTTCATGAGCTTTTATTTGGTGGGGAGAGACGGCATAAATAAGTAATCAAATAAATAATATAGATAATGTGCTATAAAGAAGAGTCAGAGATTCTTTGAAAGTATAATTGCTCACCTAACTTTAAGATTTGATTTGAACTGTAATATTAAAAAAATATTGAGCATTTAATTCTGCTTATAGCATTATGTCTCCTGTTGTGATGTATCGGATAAAATATCGTTGAGTAACTTGTATTTAGATTATTCAGAAGCAAGATAAACTCAAAGGAAAATTAGCAACTTAACATTGTATATGATGAAATGCCCAAAATGCTTTAAGAGATCAGGGAAAGGAGGAAGAGAGTTGTAGATAAAAGTGGGATGTGGGTGCCAGGCATGGTGGCTCACACTGGTAATCATAGCACTCTGGGAGCCTGAGGCAGGTGGATTACATGAGCTCACAGGTTGGAGACCAGCCTGAACAAGAATGAGTCCCTGTCTCTAAAAATAGCCAGGCGTTGTGGCGGGCACCTGCAGTCCCAGATATTCTTGAACCCACCCAAGAGTTTGAGGTTACTGTAAGCTATGACGTCATGTCACTCTACCAAGAGCAATGAAGTGAGACTCTGTCTCAAAAATAAATAAATACATAAATAAGTGTGGGATATGGGTTTGCTTTATTCCCAAGATTTGCATCCTTCCCCCTCAGTCTGGCTGCTTTTAATTAGAGTTTCTTTGGGATTTTGTTGCCCTTATTCTCTTCCTGGAATTATACTATTACAGGACGCATTTTGAAAGGAGTTAAATTTATAAAACTCTATAGAATCCTTTCACTTGCCAGCAGTTGTTTTACTTTGATCCAAATAACCCTTTACCTTTTAATTTTAGAATAGTATAAAATTTTAACTGCATAGTAATATTTACATAGATTGCAGAAGAATATCCAATTACTATCAATGGTATCTTCAGCTCTTTAGGCAAATGTAGTGGGATTAAGATATAATTCTTGACTTTATGCCATCTAATTTATAAAGCTTTCTGATATAATCTCTTGTTTAATATTTTGTGGTTCTTTTCAGACCAAGTTTTGTAAAAAAATCAAGTAACTTTTTATTTTATTTTTTTGAGACAGAGCCACTCTGTCACCCTGGGTAGAGTGCTGGGCATCACAGCTCACAGCAACCTCAAACTCTTGGGCTCGAGCAGTCCTCTTGCCTCAGCCTTCAGATTAGCTGAGACTATAGGCATGCACCACTTTTCCTGGCTAGCTTTTTCCATTTTTATTAGAGATGAGGGAGTCTTGCCCTTGCTCAGGCTGGTCTTGAACTGCTGACCTTAAGCAGTCCACCCCTCTAAGCCTCCCAGAGTACAAGGATTACAGGAGTAAGCCACTGCACCCAACCTCAAGTAACTTTTTAAATTCTAAAGAATAAAGGAGGCTGGGTGCACTGGCTCATGCCTATAATCTCAGCACTTTGGGAGGCTGAGGATCACTTTAGGCCAGGAGTTTGAATCCAGCCTGGGTGATATAGCAGAGACCTCTCTCCAAAAACTTTTTTTTTTTTTTTTTTTTTTAATTAGGTTGGCATGGTGGCCTGCACCTGCAATCCTAGCTGCTTAGGAGGCTGAGGCAAAAGTATTGCTTGAGTCCAGGAGTTTGAGGTTGCTGTGAATTGTGATCACCCTGCTGTACTCTAGTGTGGGCATCAATGTGAGACCCTGTCTGTAAAAAACAAATAAAAAAGAATAAAGGAAAACAATTCACTCTTTCATTTATTTTAAAAGGCTAAAAAAATGATAATAAGAATTTTTTCAGAAATCAATTTTAAGAACTGGTATTCGCCATACAGTTCTTGAATGTACCAGATATACACATAGTATCAGACTGCTATATAATGTAAGGCTTAATAATTTTACCATTGGGCCAGGCACCGTGGCTCATGCCTATAATCCTAGCACTCTGGGAGGCTGAGGCGGGTGGATTACCTGAGCTCTTGGGTTCAAGACCAACCTGAGAAAGAGCAAGACCCCATCGCTAACTGGGTGTCATGGTGGGCAACTGTAGGCCCAGCTACTCTGGAGACTGAGACAAGAGAATGGCTTAAGCTCAGGAGTTTGAGGTTCCTGTGAGCTATGATGCCACGGCACTCTACTGAGGTTGACAAAGTGAGACTGCAAAAAAAAATAAATAATTTTACCTTTTTTTAAAGAATTTAAAGTACTGTATATAATAGTTACCTGGACAAATCCTTAACAAATGTTGGGGTAGGTACAGATCAAAATAAGAGTTGTGAACCTTAAAAACTAAGACTAGGGGGATTTTCTTTTTTGGCTTATGTTTTTAAGTAATGAGTCTCATAGTTTATATCTTAAGCTACATGTTATCATTAAAACAGTATTAGTTTTTTAATTAACATATTTGTGTATTGGTTTATTCATTTATTTGGCAAATAATGAGAACAATAGTAGATGCTGAGGATACAGATGTGAATAGGAGAAATAAAGTTCTTGATCTTTTAAATCTTACCATTTAGTGAGGTAGACAGGCATTTTATAATTAAATCCAACAGTTACATAAATGATAATAAATGCAAAGTGCAACAAAGACAAATGAGAAAGGTTGAGAGGAAAACGCAAGTACATTGGACGGTTAGGGAAGGTATCTGACTTGTAATGCATCAGGAGGTGGCCATGCAGAAAAAGAAGGGCATGCAGCTCCAGGTCCTAGGAACAATTTATGTCAGAGACCCTGAAAAGCTGGAGCCTGGAAGATGAATGCAGTGGGGAGACTGCGGAAGTTCTTACAGGCCATAGTAACCAGCTTGGGTTTTTTTAAATTTGTTTTTGTTTTCTAAGTAGAGTGTGAAGCCAGTGAATAGTTTTAAGTAACAAGAGAGGTGGCATCTGATTTGAGGGAAGGATAAAGAAAGGCAAGAATGGAAGCAAACAAACTATTGCCCCTACTTCCCTGTGTGCAGTGATTTCTCTACATGAAAAGATAATTAGAGAATGTACAGTCTCATAAAAGAGGTTGGTAGAATGTCGCACATTTATCAGTCTTCACAGATCAGTTGCCTGCTCGACAGGAGCCAGACTAGCTAGATCCAAAGTATAAAAGAAGTTAGCTAGTTGTTTAATCTTATCCTCCTCCGAATGAATTTTCCCTGTTGCATGCAAGCATCTCTTCAGGATACATAAGCATGATGTGGAACAGTACCTAGCACTTAGTAATGTTTAGTTGTTTTTTGTCTGTTTGTTTTTTTGTTAACGTTTCTGTTCTTGGAACCAAAGCCCTAATATATGTAATGTCTTTTTTGGTCCTTTTTCCTCAGTATTGGCCAGATGCCATTAATCCTTTGGTATATTTCCTCTGAAGCAGCTGATATCCTTATATAATACATATAATATAAAATCTCACCCAATTTTGAATAAAGGGGTGGGATGGGGATCTGACAGAAGCCTGAGGATTCCCTTCAGAAATAAGAGGTTTCTGGTTGCAGCTTTGAAAAAATTCACCTAAGTAGATTACTATAGAGCAAGCATAAATATTGATTCAGTTTATAAAATTAGGAAGACATTTTGGGGAAAAGCAATAGTATGTGAAAAGGCAAGATTTAAAAGTATCAAAACTACGGTATCAGTTAAATATTAAGAAATCTTTATAGTTAATCATATGTACCCTCTCTGTTAGGGAAGTCATTGCACTGTTTCACATTTCTTTCAGTCATCACTTTCATTGTTTTGTGTCAAAATACAATTTATTAAAAAATTAAATTTCTGCAGCTCCCTAATCTCTTGTTTTACGGGCCACCTGGAACTGGAAAAACATCTACTATTTTAGCAGCTGCTAGAGAACTTTTTGGGTAAGTTAAAAATCACTCTATCTCTTTTAGAGAATTGACACCAAAATTCTCTGATGCTGTTTTTTTTCCTCTATAAATTTCTATTTGGTTTCTCTGTGGGTTTATTAAGTTTCTGTTAATTTCTAGGTGTTTTGTTTTTTTTTTTTTTTTGCTCAAGTTGTTGCCCTGGGTAGAGTGCCATGGCTTCACAGCTCACAGCAACCTCAAACTCTTCCTCTTAACCTCTCTCATCAAGCAATTCTCTTGCCTCAGCCCCCCAAGTACCTGGGACTACAGGTGCCTGCCATAATGCCTGGCTATTTTTTTTATTTTCTTGGTTTTTGGCCACGGCTAGGTTTGAACCCGCCACCTCCGGCATATGGGACCAGCGCCCTACTTCTTAAGCCACAGTCGCCGCCCAATGCCTGGCTATTTTTTGTTGCAGTTGTCATTGTTGTAAAGCTGACCTGGTTGGGTTCGAACCTGCCAACCTTGGTGTATGTGGCTTGCACTGTAACCACTGTGCTTTGGGTGCCAAGCCCAGTTTTTCTATTTTTAAGAGAGTTGGGTTCTTGCTTTTGCTCAAGCTGGTCTCGAACTCATGATGTCAAGCTATTTTTTATCCACCTGTCTCAGCTTCCCAGAGTGGTAGGATTACAGGTACGAGCCACCTCGCCTGTCCTAATTTCTCTATTTTTAAAATTAATTCCATAGGCTCAGCACCTGTAGCTCAGCAGCTAGGGTGCAAGCCACATACATCAGAGCTGGTGGGTTCAAACCCAGCCTGGGCCTGCCAAACAACAATGATAACTGCAACCAAAAAAATAGCCAGGTGTTGTGGCGGGCACCTGTAGTCCTAGCTGCTTGTGAGGCTGAGGCAAGAGAATAGCTTAAGCTCAAGAGTTTGAGGTTGCTGTGAGCTGTGACGCCATAGCACTCTACTGAGGGCGACATAGTGAGACTCTGTCTCAGAGAAACAACAAATTCCATGGCAGCTGGATAGTTTGAGGTTGCTGTGAGCTGTGACGCCATGGCACTCTACTGAGGGCGACATAGTGAGACTCTGTCTCAGAGAAACAACAAATTCCATGGCAGCTGGATAAAGTGGCTCATGCCTGTAATCCCACCACTCTGGGAGGCAAAGGAGGGAGCATCCCTAGAGCTCAGAAGTTTGAGACCAGCCTGAGTTAAGAACAAGACTCCTATCTCTAATACAAATAGAAAAACTAGCCAAGTGTTGTGATGAATGCTTGTAGTTCTAGTTACTTGGGAGGTTGAGGCAGGAGGATCACTTGAACCCAGGAGTTTGAGGTTGCTGTGAGCTGTGATGCCATGGCACTCTACTGAGGGTGACAGAAAGAGACTGTCTCAAAAAAAGAAAAATATATATAGATATATAGTGCCCTGGGTCTAATTATGTGAAACATGCACCAGCTTAACAAAGGCTATCTTGAATTTACCCAGAATTTTTATATCAGACATATAACGAAAGGGACTATCTGAAATCCTACATATGAAAATAGATTCCTAATAAGCCACCAAATGTGAAAATACAGTTATGTCAAAATGTAAAGGGTGGACAGGCACAGCGGCTCATTCCTGTAATCCTAGCACTTTGGGAGGCCAAGATCAGTGGATTGCTTGAGCTCAGGAGTTCAAGATCAGCCTGAGCAAGAGTGAGACTCCATCTCTACTAAAAATAGAAAAACTAGGTAGGCATTGTGGTGGGCACCTGTAGGCCCAACTATTCAGGAGGCTGAGGCAAGAGGATCACTTGAAGACAAAGGGAGAAGTTGCTGTAAACCTAAATTTAACAAGAGGTTTGGTTTCTCAAGGAAATTATAAAAGGGCTTCTTTGATTATTCCACAGCTCAATCAGATAGAACTAAGCTGAATCAGCCTTAGCAATACAATCATAATGAAACTGTTACATCATTTATTACTGTGTATTCTGGAATGGGTCAGTCCAGATTATATCTTTTATAATGTTTGTCCTTAAAGAACTAAAAGAACTTACTTTAGCAGTAAATTTCATTTTTAATAATAGATGTGTGTTTTTTTTTTGTTTTTTTTTTTTTTTGTAGAGACAGAGTCTCACTGTACCGCCCTCTGGTAGAGTGCCGTGGCGTCACACGGCTCACAGCAACCTCTAACTCTCGGGCTTAGCGATTCTCTTGCCTCAGCCTCCCGAGCAGCTGGAATAGATGTGTTTTTAAAATAGAAAATATAGTATTTGAGCTTTCTAAATGGTTATTCCCATTAAAAAAATGCTTAGGATATAATTCTGATTAGGAAAAATAAAGACCAAACTAAATCACAACTCTTATTTATTTAAAAACATATATATATATACATATATAGGTATATATCATATATATAAATTTAAAACTAGATAAAAGTTTTGTTTGTTTTGTTTTTTTTTTTTTCAAGAGACAGAGTCTCATTCTGTCACCCTTGGTAGAGTGCCATAGCATCGCAGCAACCTCCAGCTCTTGGGCTTAGGCAATTCTCTTGCCTCAGCCTCCTGAGTAGCTGGAACTACAGGTGCCTGCCACAACGCCCAGCTAGTTTTTGTTCTGCAGTTTTGCTGGGGCCAGGTTTGAACCCGCCACCCTCAGTATATATGGGGCCAGCGCCCTACCCACTGAGCCACAGGCACCACCCTAGAGAAAAGTTTTAAAACAGTGGATGTGGATTGACAGGTGTGCCAGTTATTTTTTCATTCCTCAGATTTCTCTACTAAATTAGCATTATAATACTTTTAGTAATTTTTTTTTTTGAGACAGTGTCTCTGTCACCCTGAGTAGAGTGCTGTGGTGTCATAGCTCACAGCAACCTCAAACTCTTGGGCTCAAGCGATCCTCTTGCCTCAGCCTTCTGAGTAGCTGGGACTAAAGGCACCTGCCACGATGTCTGGCTAGTTTTTCTGTTTTTACCCTGTTTCCCTGAAAATAAGACAGTGTCTTATTTTAAGGTGTGCTCCCAAAGATGCACTAGGTCTTATTTTCAGGGGACATCTTATCTTTCCTGTAGGTAGGTCTTATTTTCAGAGGATGTCTTATTTTCGAGGAAACAGGGTAGTAGAAACGGGTCTTGCTCTTGCTCAAGCTGGTTTTGAACTCCTAAGATCAAGCAACCCACCAGCTTCGGCCTCCTGAAGTGCTAAGATTATAGACATGAGCCACTGCAGCTCATGGCTGTGCAAAAAGAGAATACAGAAGTGATTGTGTGCCTTCCATATTGTTTACTATAGCTTTTAAATTACTACGAAGTGTGCAAATGTTAAAATGTGATTTGAACCTAGGTTCTATGTTTCATGTTTTTTTTTTTTCATTTTGACATAGGCCTGAACTTTTTCGATTAAGAGTTCTTGAGTTAAATGCATCTGATGAACGTGGAATACAAGTAATTCGAGAGAAAGTGAAAAATTTTGCTCAATTAACTGTGTCAGGAAGTCGTTCAGAGTAAGTAAACTTGCCTTCTCTTCTTTATAACATGTGATTGTGTTTGTTTTAAATGGAAGTTTCTTTTTTTTTTGTAGAGACAGAGTCTCACTGTACCATCTCGGGTAGAGTGCCATGACTTCACACGGCTCAAAGCAACTTCTAACTCTTGGGCTTAGGTGATTTTCTTGCCTCAGCCTCCCAAGCAGCTGGGACTACAGGCGCCCACCACAACACCCGGCTATTTTTGTTGCAGTTTGGCCGGGGCTGGGTTTGAACCCGCCACCCTCGGCATATGGGGCCAGCGCCCTACTCACTGAGCCACAGGCACCAAGTTTCTGCCAAATTTTCAACTACTTTTTCATATTAAGTGAAATTTTTATCTACGTTATTTAAGCCCAGAAATAATAACAAATTTTAAGTTATCTGTCAAGGGTTTTTACTGAGATTTTGTCTACCGGGTACTTCTAAATCAAATTTTGTAGTTTGGCAGTATGCAGTCATAATAAAAATTCCGATTTTTGAAATTGCGTTAGAAAACAAATTCCCCTTTCTGTCAGATATGTTACGCTTCAGTGTATATTTCATAGTTAGGGGGATCATGGGGACACTTCTAGAGTTAAAGAAGGTAATAATTAAAATAGGACTGTTCTGCCTGAAGTAAATATGGGTTAGTCAAGTTTTTACACTTGTTAGGTGACTGAATTCCAAGATGAAGTTTTTGGCATCTAAACATATTTAAATTTTACTTCAGAGCACACTTCAAAATTTATAGAAAGTGAATGCCTAATTTTATATGCACCTGGAATCGATGGTATAATCACAACCTCTATAGCACCTAGTTTCTTTTTATGTGAAATGAAGATGAGGATATAAACTAAAACACCTCTGAGTTCCCTTCTACTTTAAATATTTGAAATCTGTTTTCTTGGTATAATCTTCAATTGTGTTAATGCCACTTTTGGTGGGGGTAATGGCAGATTACCAAAAATCAGTTGTGTAGAAAGTAAAAACCCACAAAATTAGAGAACATAGTATTTATAAATCACATATTTGAAAAGGTATACTTAAATCCAGAACATGTAAAGAACTTTAAAACTCAATAATAAAAACAAATAACCCAATTAAAAACTGAGCAAAGGACTTGAATAGACATTATTCCAAAGAACACATACATATGGCCAGTAAGTACATGAAAAGATGCTCATCAGCATTAGCCATTAGAGAAATGAACTATGATGAGATACCACTTTCTATTACTAGGATGTCCATAATCAAAAAGACAGAAAAAAACAAGTATCGGTAATGCTGGTTGGAATGTAAAATGATGCAGCCTCTTGGAAAACATGTCTGCTCAAAAACGTGTAAACAAATATACATAGTAGTGTTGTTCCTAATAGCCAAAACATAGAAACAACCCAAATGTCCAACTGATTAATGAAAAAATAAAATATTATTTGACAATAGAAAGGAATGAAGCAAACACATACAACATGGGTGGACCTTGAGAACTTTATGCTAAATAAAAGCAGCCAGCCCCCAAAACACATATAATTCCATTTATATGAAATGTCCAGAGTAGGCAGATCTAAAGAGACACAAAGTAGACTAGAGGTTTTGCCTAGAGCTGGGAGCATTGGGGGAGAGAAGTAGTCACTTCTAAGGGGGCCTTTGAGGGGTGGGAGGGGTGAAAATGTTCTAAAATTAAATTGTGGTGATGATTGCACAACTCTGAATATTACAAAAAACGTTGAATGATACATTTTAAATTGGTCAATTGTATGGAATGCTTATGCGTCAGTAAAACTTTTTAAAATAATGTGCATATCCTAATTTTTAACTCTTATGTTTCTGCAAATCAGTGGGAAGCCGTGTCCTCCTTTTAAGATTGTGATTTTAGATGAAGCAGATTCTATGACCTCAGCTGCTCAAGCAGCTTTAAGACGTACCATGGAGAAAGAGTCTAAAACCACCCGATTCTGTCTCATTTGTAACTATGTCAGTCGGTATGTATATTACCCTGAAGAGAGATGCTAGGCAGCCTTATTTTGGTAAGGCCAATTAGAGAAAAAATTTAAAATTTTCAAGGTTATATTAATTTCTTCTCCATAAAATCTTGATTTGTTCTTCATAGTTCTAGAGAAATTTTATTTAGACACTGACTTGGTTTTTTCCTATCTTTTACAGAATAATTGAGCCCCTGACCTCTAGATGTTCAAAATTCCGCTTTAAGCCTCTGTCAGATAAAATTCAACAGCAGCGATTACTAAACATTGCTGAGAAAGAGAATGTCAAAATTAGCAGTGAGGTAATTACTAATTCCTTTTATGAACGCATGGGAAGAGGTTCTGGTAACATTTCTCCAGTTGGAATGTCTAGGAATTACAAGGTTTAGCTTTTCAGATTTTTTATTATAGCTTGTCAGTATTTGAGTCACATCTGTGGCGTATTTCATACATACAACCACAAATCCCTACAAGATTTTATTTAGTCTCCCAGCTAATACTCCACTTCAACTGATAAAATATATGGGAACCTTAATCATAATTGGTTTTCTTTGCTTACTTTGTGATCAAAAAAACATGGTGAAGTACAGAACATCTTTTTATCTCTGTGAGTTTCTTTCAGAGGCAAGAGATCTCTATTATAGACTACTGCTATCTCCATTAATTCTGCCCACTATACTGATAATATTCCCCCCCAAACGAATGTTTTTTTTAACTCTAGGCCAGAACATTTTTTTCTTTTTATTAAAGTCATAACTCTTCTCTCTTCAGGGAATAGCTTATCTTGTTAAAGTATCAGAAGGAGACTTAAGAAAAGCCATTACATTTCTTCAGAGTGCTACTCGATTAACAGGGGGAAAAGAGATCACAGACAAAGTGATTACAGACATTGCTGGGGTAAGAGCACTAGATATTCTGCAATTCTTTAAAGTTGGCTTTTAGAATTTTTTTTTTTTTTTTTGGTGGCTTTTAGAATATCCTACAAATAAATCCTGAATGCTTATCATGTGCCAAGTACTGTGCCAGAAAGTACACTAGGGGAATATAATCTGGGAGTTTTCCAAACGCTTCAGGAAGGAGGTAATATTGACTTTTCAGGTTGTCAAGCACTGTTAGTCACATCAAAGAAAACCACTTCCGTTCTTAGATTTGTAAAAGGTAAATTGGTGCTTTATAACAGTTAAAATCAATTTTCACCAGATATGCTGTC
Source organism: Nycticebus coucang (assembly GCF_027406575.1). Taxonomy (NCBI): domain Eukaryota; kingdom Metazoa; phylum Chordata; class Mammalia; order Primates; family Lorisidae; genus Nycticebus; species Nycticebus coucang. Next base: position 87,145,108 of record NC_069795.1, read on the forward strand.
CTTATACATGAAAACTATTTTGCTGAAGTCATATATAAAAAGGCATACCAAACTTACAGGAACCATTAAAGAAAATATATCGTATCATTGAATACTCCCCTGCCCAGTGTCCAAATTCCCCTTAATCACCATTACCTTCAAAATATTGTTCCCACGGTGTTTTTGTTACATGTTAGGTTTAAGACTGACAGCCTTAGCCCTTTCTAGGTATTGTGGACTTTTTAAGACTAGTCTCATTGGCACCTTTAGATTGAGAAACATTTAGAGAAAAGGTACGTTCCCCTTTTAGAACTCACTATTCCACCTATTTTGCCAATTTTGGCCACTGCTTTATAGAATTGTTAGTCATTGGGGGAGTAAAGGTAGATTTCCCAAGTGGGGAGAATTTTCATATCCACTGACCAAGCAGCTGTTATTATTCTATGTGGGCAAACTTTGGGATTGTTTCTAAAATAGCAAATTTTGTGTACATCACAAACTTTTAAAAGGACTTCAAAAGCAAAATTATCACCCTGGTTGCAGTGGTGATTGGACTAAAAACACCGTAATTGCACTGGCTGTTCGCAGTTTTTCTCCCTTTGCCTTTCCAACTGTGCAGGGTTATGAGGCTACTACCCAGGTGTGGAATGGAAGTGAGGGAGTGTTCATTCTATTTTCACCCAGAAACAAAATACCTTTTCAGGTAATACCATCTGAGACAATCGATGGAGTATTCGCTGCATGTCAGAGTGGCTCCTTTGACAAACTAGAAGCTGTGGTAAAGGTAAAGTCAGTTAACTAATTTCTTGGGGGTGAGGAGGAGTTAAACGAGCCTACCAAGCTTTTTATCTATTGTAGGACCTAATAGATGAGGGTCATGCAGCAACTCAGCTTGTAAATCAACTTCATGATATGGTTGTAGAAAATGATACCCTTTCTGATAAACAGAAGTCCGTCGTTACAGAAAAACTTGCTGTAGGTACATCACACTTTAAGAAACTTCCCTTTTACCTTTACCAAGACATACTAACCCTCTTTTTAATTTCCTCATAGGAAATTGATAAGTGCTTAGCGGATGGTGCTGATGAACATCTACAATTAATCAGTCTTTGTGCTACTGTGATGCAGCAGTTAACTCAGAATTGTTAGAATACGTTCCATTTTTTTGTCTAAGTATGGGGTTATGAGAAAAATAAAATGACCGAAGTACCTTTAAAGTGAATATACAATTTATTTAACATTCAAACTTAATTAAGACATGTGCAATATGGCAATTTTACTGGGGATTTAACCCTACCTAGGATATGATTGCTTGCTGGGGCTTAGCAACAGGGTCCAGTTCACACTTAGCACTAATTACTTTATTGAATAAATACAATACCAAACAAAATGCATTCAAATGCTTTCTAAAAAAAAAAATCAATTTTAAAGGCCTTTCTATTCAGGCTAATGACAAACACAATAAAGGCAGATATGCTAGTTTAACATAATTGGCTGATTTTATACAGCACTTATATCTTTTAGTCCACAAGTATATTATTAAATGATAGAGAACATCTAATACAACCATTTCTACATAACTAGGAAATAAATTTCTAAGAAAGAAAGATTTTACAGACCCCATCTTTTATACCCACCCCAACAGTCTAACTCTAAAGAGGATAAAGCCAATGACTTTCCTCACAAGAGCTCACGACTAATGTCGCTTTGCTATCAAAATCTGTATTTCTGATCCGTTATGAGCATTGAGACAAGATTCAAATATTCCCAAAGAAGCACAATGCACGTTGTGATCGCCTATTCAGCAACAGCGAGCACTGCATTCAAAACTATCTCATCCCAGGAATTAAATAAGGTCAGCCACATTCATGGGCATTTCCTCCACTGTAGTATTGTAGAAAGTCTCAATGTCACGAAGAATCCTCTTGTCTTCTTCAGTAACAAAGTTTATAGCCACACCTTTCCTCCCAAATCGACCCCCTCTGCCAATTCTGTGTAAGAAAAAGAAATCAGCAATCAGAATGTTATTTCTCACACAGTACATGAGCTACTGAACATGACGATCCACTTGTTAACCATCAGCTGCTGTTTACTTATCAAGGTTACATAGTTCAGGCTTCTAATTGGAGCTCTAGCTGCTAATCAATATCTAGAGAAAAAAATCTTCCTTTGCAGTTAGTGCCAGAAGGATTCAAGGCTTGTCTGGCTGCAAAATGAGATTTTTATCAGGTGTCTTGAGCATTACTATAAAGCAGATGACAGTATTGTGTTTGGGGTAGTGAAACTAAAGCCCATACCAAAGTGGGCCAGCCAAGAGCAGGTTGTCAGCCTGGGACAGATGTAAACACCAGGGATAAAACAAGAACAGTTATGTAATCCATTTCGACGCAATTCTGGAACTGTACACTGTAAATACAAATGCTGCAAGGTTAACTATGTTCTAAAATTTACAACCTTTTTCCAGTGGGAAAACTGATTTGGTATGGTAACCCAAACTTATCACTGCTTTTTTGCTCAGTTTCACACGTTAAAACTCAAATTACTCAAAAATGTGTTTACCTCCAAAACAGCTTTCTACCTTCCTGATAGAAACCAGACAATACAAACCACCTAGCAGAAATGCTCCCTAAGAGAAATGCTAACATACAAAATGCCTTAGCAGGAGCAACTTAAGATATTAAATAATCATGACAAAAGAAAAACAAATATAAATACCGACTCGCTCTTTATTCAAACAGTGTGCTGTTTCGCTTATGATTCCACGTCCTAAATTACGTCAACGCCGTTTCTGAGTGCCATCTCGCCATCAACTGCTGCTATCGACTCCTGTATTTTTTAAAAAGTCTTTCTTTATATCATATAACAAAGTACAATTCAATTTATTTAGGGATAAAGCCACTAAAAACTAAACCAAGGATCACTCAAATTGCTACCAGGCGACACCAAGAAAATCCCAACTACAGAAAAATCACCAAGAAAAAGCACAGGGACGCAAAAGCATCACTAAAAATAAATCTCAAAAGCTAAAGCCAACAAATATCAATATAAAGCAACCTGATCTGTCATTATGTCCACAATCAGAGCAACATTTAAGTTTTCCCACTTTGTTCTGACCAGTCTTCCCAAGTACAACTTTACGTCATCTAAATTACTGTCCTTTTACTGAATCTATTCCCCTATGTGACATTACACCTTTCATACAAATTCGGTGGAAAAGCAACACATGAATTTTTTTCCAGTACACAGTCAAGATGCCATCCTCTCACCTGTGAATATAGTTTTCACGATTGGTAGGTAGATCATAGTTTATAACCAAAGACACTTGTTGCACATCAATCCCACGAGCCTGAAAATACAATGGTGCATATTAAAAACTAGCTTAAACTGTACACCTACGTAATAATGTAGGCCACAAAATAGTAGTGAACTATACTAAGTGGTATAGCCCACTGTGGAGTGTGGTCTTGTTTACTCTCCCAAACAGCCCAACTTGGTAAAGGTTATTTAATACAACCTTCCCCCACCAAATTAACTTTTGGTCAATTTAAAAAAACAGTAAACTTACTTACCAACAAGTCAGTAGTGATAAGAACACGGCTTGACCCTGACCGGAACTCCCTCATGATGACATCTCTTTCCTTCTGGTCCATGTCACCATGCTGCAAAGTTAACAAACCTTAATTCAAGAATCACCAGTCAGATCACTATTTCATTTTATTAGCATGTATGAAACCAAGCGTCCCTGGCTGCTACAGGAATATAGCAGACAGGTATAGTTAAGAAACATTTTATTTTGAGCAGGGGGAACAACAACACAGCACTTTACAGCTATATTGTAGTCTGAATCCTGCTTTACTAGAAACACATCTTCAAAGTTAGAACCTCTTACCAGAGCAGACACTGTGAAGTCCCTGGCATGCATTTTCTCAGTGAGCCAGTCCACCTTGCGCCTTGTATTGAGAAAAATAACAGCCTGTGTAATGGTCAGTGTCTCATACAAGTCACAAAGTGTATCCAACTTCCATTCCTGCAGTATTTCAGAGAGAAAGTTAACATTTAGTTTCCAACTTTCATTGGTTAGAAATCCACATTAAGTCTGTCTTAAGATGACATATTGCACCAAATCTTAAGACAAAGGACACTGGACATTAAGAAAGAGGTCCACCCCCGTCTTTGTAATCTAGTGCAGTTACTCTTCTTCCTGTGTGTACTCTGCTAGCATCATTACAAAAACCAAGACATGGTCCCAGTTTCTGCAATTTTAGCACAGTGCTTATACAAGAAGGTAAAAAAATCTGGCCAACACTTATGTTTAAAGAGTCAGATTACCTCTCTTTCAACATTAATATAAAACTGTTTGATTCCTTCAAGGGTCAATTCTTCCTTTTTCACCAGAATTCGAATTGGATCTCTCATGAATTTTTTGGTCACTTCCAACACATCAGTTGGCATTGTGGCAGAAAGCAACACAACCTTAAAAAAGACAATGATTAAGTTTTATGTAACACAATCTGTCACAGAGCTGCTAAAGGAAAAAAAATGTTTTTGAGACTAAGCAACACAACCTTTGACAATGTTTATGTTGTGGCACAATTTTCACAGTATTCCCAAAGGATAAATGTTTGAGACCAAGCGTCTCTGTCTTACTATGGAATGGAGTTAGACAGAGATAGTTATGTATCAATCGCTTTAAGCAGGGGGAACGACAATATTAACACCTCAGTTATATTGTAACAGGACCTGCATTAAACCAAACTTCCACTTAAGGGGACAAAGACTTACCTGAATACTTGTATTTAATTTTTGGAAAATCTCATAGATTTGATCCTTAAACCCTCGGCTCAGCATTTCATCTGCTTCATCCAAAACAAACATTTTGATCCATTTTGGAGCTGTTAAGAACAAAGTCATACTAATGTCTTAAAACACTATTTACCTTCTTGACTATGTAACAGTAAAAACATTCCACTTAAAAAAAAAAGGGGGGGAACAGTACTTACAGAGGTATCTTCTGTTTAACATATCAAACACTCTCCCTGGTGTACCAACTACAATATGTGGTGCTTCAGCCTGAAGTTTTTGCATTTCATTTCGAACATTCGTTCCACCAATGCAAGCATGACAAGTTGCTCCCATATAGTCTCCAAGTGCCAAAATTACCTTTTGGATCTAAAAAACAGAAGCCTTAATTATCATCACACAGAACTACAAGCTCTATGACTAACTTCCAGAGCACAAACGGCAAGTATCTGGTCTGCCAACAGCTTTTATGCATGCATAGCACAAAACTACTTCCAAGCTTAAAAATGCAGAACTTAACTACTTCAAAATAAAATTCCCTTACTATCTTTCTTGTGCCTTGTTAAACTTGGGATGCTGTTACCCCACATTATCAGCTAGGCAATTAGAGGACTAATAACACTTCCTACGTTATCCCTCACCGTGTAAGGAGTGTAAATTATCAAACTTGAGTTCTACAATCACTGCTGGGGCAGATGCTGATTTTTTCCCCACAGGGTTCTGTGCCTTGTATAATTTTGACCTTAATAAAACCAGCTTTATTGGGAAGAATTTATTCAAAGCCAATAGAGCAGTGAGCTTTGAAAACATAGCATGCAACAAATGCATCACAAACTACTGAGACAGTCAAATGGTAACATGTCACTGCAGTTTTCATGTTGCACAACTGCATTCAAACTTAAAAAATGGGAATAAATCTAGTACACCTTGAACAGAAAGCTTCACATTTCTCTTTTTGGTATACTACCCTGCAAACCATTCCTAAGCACCCAGTTCCTGTTTAACTTTCAACAAAAACTCCCTGCATGCATGGACAATTAAAAGGAGGGCTCTGACAGGACCATTTACACTATTTTTTAAATTCTTTACAGTTGTGAAACCTGAAACCTATGCAACACGCAAGCAGTTTTTTTGAACTACACTATCAATACCTGTTGAGCCAGTTCTCTGGTGGGGGCCAATACTAGTGCTTGGGTCTCCTTGAACTCAATCTCCAACTGTTGCAGGATGGAAATAGCAAATGTGGCTGTCTTGCCAGTACCTGACTGAGCTTGAGCAATCACATCATACCCTAAAAAAAGTAGGATACATATTTACCGATCCCACATCAAATCGTCACTTCTACTTTACACCATGTATTCCATTTGGAACATGAATTATGCCCAAAATAATCAAGTGATCAGCAATGAGTATTCTCTTCATTTCAGGTCAGTCCCGAAAGATGATTGCCATCATCTCACTTTAAGGAATACAAACAGGTGCTAGTCGCCCAAAGGTCACTTTCCCTTTTATGGTCCATGTCTACGTAAAACGAATTCATTTTTTAAAACGTCAGAGTTTACCTTTAATACAAGGAATAATAGCTCTCTGCTGAATAGCGGAAGGCTTCTCAAAACCGTAAGCATAGATGCCCCGAAGAAGAGACTCCTTTAAATTCATATCATCAAAGTTATCAACAATCTCATTCCAGTTGCTCTGTGATTTAAAAACGAAAAACAAAGGAATAAATAAGACGAACAAACTCACCTTTCCAGAACTTCCAAATCCACACCCGTCTCTTACCTCGATGACACCATCGGGGTCCATTCCCTCTGGGCCGCCATGTTCTCTGCCGACAAGAATACCGCAGTTAGACCACGACCCCTTCCCGAACCGCCTCAACCGCACTTTAAAGGGACGGACAGACCCTTAACTGTTTCGTCGCGATACCCTGCTCCCTGCGAGTACACTTTCCAAGAGCAAAAAACAATTGCGCGGAATAAAGAACATGCTATTCCGCTTCCCCAAAGGCGGAGGCCCAGGAGACCCCCAGGCCGCAGTGCCCAGCGCTCCCGTCTTGCCATCGGAGTCTCGCGAGAGCCGCACGCGCCGACTCCGCCCCCAACACTGCGCAAGCTGAGTGATTGACGCGGCCCAGAGGCCCGGCGCCGGCGGAGCCAACGGTTCGCCGGGAGCCCGGTCTCGGTCCAGTCCCCACTGCCTTCGCCCCACGGCGGGCGGGCGCCGCTGCCACCCATCCCCCCTCCGCTAAAACTTAAGACCCCAACTCGTGCTGATGGCCCAAAATAAAGCTTCGGCACCCTACTACCCCTCCCGAATGCAGACTGCGCCACGGCTTCTTCCTAAACGTTTGCCGTGTTCCACACCAGGAAGAGGCCGATAACTCACTATGCCTTTGGGAGAAATGATACCCTTCAGCCATTGTGTTTTCGCACCCAAGTTCTGTCTCCACACAATCTGGGGCCCCACCACCATGGAAGCTTCTCGAAGGACACGGGGGTACTGTATCCCAAGGAAACGTCCATGAACCTGGACTTTCTCGCCTCCGAAGTATCCATTACAATTTCCCCTCCGGTTCTACACAACCTTCGCTACAGAACACCAGCACCGAAAGAGCGCCATACCTGTTATAATCCGCAGAACCACCAGACATGATCCGAAAAACCACTCAGCGCCCGACTGGAAAGACAGCCGGTCCGCGCCACCGGTTTTTTATAGGCTCGTGGCCGGAACCCGTTTCTTGCGGAGGAATTTTCTCATCCCTCTTCGGTTAGCCACAAAATTATGATACTGAGATCGTCACCTCAGGTAAAATCCTCAGCAAGGCGATAGAAGAATCCAAGTTTGGTAATTTCCAGTTATTACAGGTTGGCTGGAAATCCTAGGATCCCGGAGGAAGTCTGGGACTCTTTGCCGTGCGGCGGAAGAATATTGCTGCGGCGGTAGCTAAACACCACGTCCGCACCCGCGCCTGCGCCCGTGCCTGCCCTGCTCCTACGGGGTTTCCGCGCCCCGGCGCAGAGGCGGGCCGGGGGGATCCTGGGTTAGACCGGGAGGCGGAAGCTCAGAGCGCGCCGCTTGCTGGGCGGCTTCCAGCGGGCGAGCGGGCCTCGCAGGCGTCTGGCTGCCGACGCTCAGGCGCTGGAGGGGATCAGCCTAATCTGCTTGTTTCCACCGCTGTTTAATTTGACAATGAAAAGCCACCGCCGGGCTTTAGCCGGATCGTTTAACATCCATTCACATCTTGGAAAGTGTGAAGCTCCTTGCTGGGGAAAATGTCGGCCAGCGATCGCAGAAAAGCCGGTTTGCCGATACATTTAGTAGAGCGAGAAAAATGTGTCATTTGCAAATGGCTCTGGAGAAGACAGTTCTGGTCTCATGTTGATTCTAGTCTTCTTTCTGGCTCTTTTTAAAAAGAAACCTAATAATTTTAACCGAATCGGTGTGGGGAATGCCTGATAAAATCAGCATAAACTTTTGCAAATGGATTCTTGCTAAGAAGCAATTTTCCTGATAACGCGGGGATTTAAATGGATGGTTCTAGCCGGTAACAGCTCAGTACCGCTTTGGAATTAAGAGGTTTTCATTCCAGTCTGTATGGGTCATGTATTTTTTAAAGACTTCCGATCTTGATTGCCTGTATATAGTGAAATGTTGATACTACTGAATGAAATTTAGAGACAATGCAATAAACTGCATCGTTCTTTAAATTCAACTAGCCCCAACCCAGCTTCCTTGATAAAAATAAAAAACATTATATTTAATTTTGAAATACAATCCTACCCACAGTGCAAGATATCTCAAATTATCAGGGAAACATTTTCTCATTTTCAGAAGGCCAACCTAAAGTCTCGTTACTGGAAAATTCTTAATTTTTTAAGTTATAGAAAATATTTGGCTCTAAATACTACTTGTTTTTTTATTTAAAAAAGTATTTAGTCGGGCGCGGTGGCTCACGCCTGTAATCCTAGCACTCTGGAAGACCGAAAGGGGTGGACTGCCTGAGTTCACAGGTTCGAGACCAGCCAGAGTCAGATCGAGACCCCAGACTCTAAAAAAGAGGCGGGCGTTGTGGCGGGCGCTTGTAGTCCCAGCTACTTGGGAGACTGAGGCAAAGAGAATCGCTTGAGCCCAAGCGTCTCAGGTTGCTGTGAGCTATTTCGCCGCAGCACTCTACCCAGGGCATAAGAGTGAGACTGTCTCCAAAAAAAAGTTATTTGAAAATTATTACTGTGCCTGACTCTGCGCCTGGAGCTCCAGCATCTGGGATGCCAGTTACATACACGGAGCTGGCGGTTCAAACCCAGCCCAGGCCTGCCAAACACTGACAACTGCAACCAAAACAGCAGGGCGTTGTGCCGGGCGCCTGTAGTCCCAGCTACGAGGGAGGCTGAGGCAGGATAATTGCTTAAGCCCAAGAGTTTGAGGTCACTGTGAGCTGTGATGCCACGGCACTCTACCCAGGGCGTCATAGTGAGACTGTGTCTCAAAAAAATTATTATTGTGCCAAAGACTGTGACAAAAACTAAGAATAAGAATGTCAAGATGACAAAGTGGACCCAGCCGTCAGTTTAGGGCTAATGCCCTTCAGTCATCTTTATGTAGTGTTGAAATCCAGATTTGAGGTGATAACATATTTTTTGAGAACCTTGCTTGTAAGAGATATTTATTGTCTCATCCAAAATCTAATCAAATATCCTGGCTCTAAGAAATTAAAGAAAATGCTAAATCAGAAAAGTGATCATTTGGTCTCACTTCAGTCTTAGGGTGAAATCAATTGATCACAGGGTGAAATCAATCACGAATTAACACATACTTCTTGTTGGGTGTTGTCTTAGGTGAGCACTACCACTAGTTACTGTGGAGAAGTTTTTAGAGTCTCTTAATAGAAAATAATCAAGGGCTGAATTCTATGGTTTAGGTTACAGTGCTGAGGAAGTTTTCAGAGTCAAAATCCAGATCACACCACACATAAAGGTACAATATATTTCTAATAAATGCTGTGCTTGCCTCAATTGCATGTGCTTCCTAAATACTAAATAGCATTAATACTGAATAAATTAAATATCAAAACATTAACTAGGGCGTGCTCTTTTAAATTTAAGAAAAGTGTTTACAGTTATCTGGACGCTGACTCAAACTCTGCTATAAATGCTGCTTTGAAGTATAAACGGTGTGTTTAAACTGCAAATGATATTAAAAATCACTTTCCCGGGCGGAGCCTGTGGCTCAGTGAGCAGGGCGCGGCCCCATATGCCGAGGGTGGCGGGTTCAAACCCAGCCCCAGCCAAACTGCAACAAAAAAATAGCCGGGCGTTGTGGCGGGCGCCTGTAGTCCCAGCTGCTCAGGAGGCTGAGGCAGGAGAATCGCCTAAGCCCAGGAGTTGGAGGTTGCTGTGAGCTGTGTGATGCCACGGCACTCTACCGAGGGCAATAAAGTGAAACTCTGTCTCTACAAAAAAAAAAAAAATCACTTCCTCCGTGAACGAGCTACTGTAGTTTAGTTTTGCTTTTATTGCCCCAAGATGATGGTTCTAAACCCATCTGAGAGCCAGCGAAAACAAGGATTTTGTTCAAGTTTGCCAGTAATATATAGAAAAACAATAATAAAACCTTAAAAGAATATGCTTTGTGTTGGTAGTAACATTTTCCTACAGAAAGTACCTTGCCTTCTCATCATGGGGAAGGGGGAATTTGTGTCTTGAGGTTCTTATATATCTTGATAATCTACTGATACATAAACATTTATTAGAGTATATGTTGTAGATCTAATTATTACTTAACATTATCTCATTATTTAAGATACAGTATAATATTTACTGTCCCTACCTCTGTACTTCAGTGTTTGAAAAACCTGCCTGGAGCTACATAGGGAGGATACTGCCACTCACCTCTTTTTTGTTATTCAATTAGTGGGGGAAATTAGAGGCTTGGTTCTGCTTGCGTGCAGCGTCCCCTGAAGCAATTTGAAGGGTGACGCTCACTGCCCTGTTCTTCACAATAACTTATAAAGCCACTTGCCTGATAAAGAGAAATAGATAAAGAATTAATTGAGTTAATGATAAATAAAGACATAAATAGAGTTGAAGAAAATGGAGAAAACTAAGACACGCCACGGAAGGATTGTTGAAATATGTAAGGACGAGGTTTGAACCTATTACTCTGTCGTGTAACCAGGATAGGGAAGTTTTTCTACCCTTCTAGAGAAAAACTAACATAAAAGTGCATTGCTATACTCCAAATCAGGAGATCTGAAACTGTGGTCTGTGTAAAAATCCCTTTATCTTAAAGGCGGAGAAGCAATGGTATGCATAAAAATCAAAGGGAAAATCTTACATGTACAGAAAAGTTGCAAGAATAAAGCCATGAATACCTAATGTTTGTCCTATTTACTGATTATTAACAGTTTACCCCCTTTGTTCTATTTATCTGTGACTTTGTCTGAACCTTTTGAAAGTCACATATGTAATAACGCTTCATTCCTAACCCTGCAAGAGGCTTCCTAAAGATTTTTTAAACAAGGATATGTTTCCATAAAACTAGAAATACAAATTTACTATTGATACAAGAATATCATCTACAACAGGATCTATATACAGAATTTCACAAATGTCTTAATAACATCCTTTATGGTCTTTTATTTTTAAAATCTAAGCTCCAGTCAAGGATCACATATAATTTAGTAGTCCTGTCCCTTTAGTCTCTTTTAACCTAGAAGAGTAGCCCCTACTCATTTCCTGTCTTTTATAACATTGACACGTGAAGATTTCAAACCACTTTTTGTTTCTTTGTTTTAGAATGTCCCACAATTTGAATTTCTATCATTGGTCCCTCATTTTTAGATTAAGTATCAACGTTTTTGGCAAGAGTACTACATATAGGTGGTGAGGTATCCTCAACCCGTCACATCAGGAGGCATATTATGCTAGATTTCTCATTACCCACATGTGATTTTGATTCAGGTTAGTCCACAGATGACACACTGGGGAAGGGGGCTGCTTTAGGCTAGGTGCGGTGGCTGATATCTGAGCACTTTGGGAAGCTGAGATGAGAAGAATCTACCACATGAAGCCAGGAGTTGGAGGTTACTGTGAGCTCTGACTGCGCCACTGCACTCCAGTTCCAGCCACAGAGTAAGACTCTGTCTCTGGGGGAGAGGGGAGGGAGAAGAAAGAAAACTGCTTTAAGCCTTTTGAAATGTTGTGCCATATTTCAAATCATGAAACTTTGTAATGCTTTATTTGAACTGATAAAAACCATCAACAACAAACAAATAACGATTAAAGTGTATAGCATGTGCAGCGGGGCAGGCGTCCTCATAGGCATCAAGAAAAAAAGAACATAATTTGCAACTTGGATCCAACTGAGAGAATAAAATAAGCACATAAAAAACAAGCTAAGATGAACTCATGAGTTCGAGACCAGGCTGAGCAAGACCTCGTCTCTACTAAAAAATGAAAAACTAAGGCCAAGAGGATGGCTTGAGCCCAAAAGATGAAGGTTGCTGTGAGCTATGATGACGCCGTGGCACTCTATCCAGGGCAACAGCTTAAGACTCTTGTCTCAATGGGCGGCGCCTGTGGCTCAGTGAGTAGGGCGCCGGCCTCATATGCCGATGGTGGCGGGTTCAAACCCAGCCCCGGCCAAACTGCAACAAAAAAATAGCCGGGCGTTGTGGCGGGCGCCTGTAGTCCCAGCTGCTCGGGAGGCTGAGGCAAGAGAATCGCGTAAGCCCAAGAGTTAGAGGTTGCTGTGAGCCGTGTGACACCATGGCACTCTACCCGAGGGCGGTACAGTGAGACTCTATCTCTACAAAAAAAAAAAAAAAAAAAAAGACTCTTGTCTCAAAAAAAAAAAAAAAAAAATTTAAGAGGCTTACACCCCCCAAGTACTCTGGGAGGCTGAGGAGAGAAGATTGCTTGAGTTCAGGAATTCAAGATCAGCCTGAGAAAGACCCAGTCTCTCTAAAAATAGAAAAATTAGCTGGGTGTTGTGTTGGGCACCTGTAGTCTCAGCTACTTGGGAGGCTGAGACAGGAGGATCACTTGAACCCAGAAGTTTGAGGTTGCTGTGAACTATGCTGATTCCATGGCACTGGACAGAGTGAGGCTCTGTCTCAAACACACACACACCTTAAAACAACTGTCAGTCAGGTAATCAAAGATCAGAAAATTTGTCAATACTCAGTGGAAAACCAGATACATTTCTATTCTTTTGGTGGAAGTTTAAATAAAAGTAACGTTTTTTTAGAATTTTTAAGAATATTTTGACACTATGAAGAATTAAATGTACATGTCTTTTGACCCAACAATTCCAGTTAGGAATTTTTTTCTGTGCAAAAACCTAGAACCCAGTCCCCCCAGCTCCCTCCGCCCTCACAATAAACCAGGACGTTACTTTATGAATTAAAATAAAATCTTAAGGCTCCCCCCCTCAGCAACTCACTGACTGGACCTCCTCTTGGCCAAGAGGCTCCCTAAAACTGAGTGGATGGCCATGAGAAAGGCAATCAGACCGCCTCATCATGCCCCTCCCCTTCCTAGAGACATCCTTTGTGACTCACTAATAGGCCTAAGGCTATGCCCCAGGCCTGCCTACAAGCCCCTCAGTATACATAACAAACCACTTGAGCCTATCCAGTACTTGGTCTCTAATTAACAGACCCAGATGTCTTAAGTATTTCTTTTCACTGGCTATGGTCTTTTACAGAACCTAACTCAGCCAATTGTCAGCTAAAGAATCTTTAAACTCACCTATAACTGGTAAGCTCCAGCTTCTAGATGTCCCACCTTTTGGGGCCAAACAAAAGTATGTTTTCCACGTGCTGATTTATGACCTCACCTGTCTCCTGAAAATGTATAAAACCAAACTGTAAAACACAACCTTGAGTCTGTGTGCTCAAGGCTTCTTGAGTGTGCCTCTGGGTGGTGGTCCTCAAATTTGGCTAAGAATAAAGCTCCTTAAATTATAGAAAATGGCTTCTTTGCCACTGACAATTTCTTCATTATTTTAATAGCAAAAAACTGGAAACAACTAAATGTTCACGAAAAGGAGGCTGGTTAGTAATGTGTACCCCATGCATATTAGTCATAACAAATAATGAGGTCCACTTCCACTTCAGGAAAGATGTAGTAGACATACTTTCCCCAATTTCTCCTACTAAAAGTACAACTAAAACTCTGGACATTATACATAGAGCAAACACAAGAAGTCCCTGAGAGATGGAGAAAAGAAGTCTGACTAGCTAGGAGCCTCCTTATTTTGCTTCACACATCCCAGATTAAAAATGAAGAAGCAAGCAACCTGGAAAAGGCAACAGGCACAGGCTAGAAAAAGCCCTGAGAAAAGTCTGCTTTCCCCACCCAAAAAAACTAGGAAAGAGGCATCCTACCAAGATAGAACAATTTTTTTTTTTTTTTTTTTTTTTTGTGGTTTTTGGCCGGGGCTGGGTTTGAACCCGCCACCTCCGGCATATGGGACCGGCGCCCTACTCCTTGAGCCACAGGCGCCACCCCAAGATAGAACAATTTTAGACAATAATTGCATTGTTTCAGCTAAACACCACAGAATAAACTGAGGTTCTACCCACACCCATACCAGCAAAAGCCAAGTGGGGAGCCTATATAATTCAGTCCTTGGTGGGCAGTGATGAAGCACCCTGACATCCTCTCCCCCAGCACCACCTCCATGTTATCAGAGGAGACCACAGGGAACCTAGACCTACCTGCCGGGAACAAAGATGTTCCTTCCCCACTGGGGTGCGATCAGAGACAGCCTGGTAGAAAATCTAGAATTTAACCATCACACAGTGCCCAAGAGGCCTCCCAATCACCATGACAGTGGAGACCATATAGGGAACAGGGACTCCCAGGCCCTGCCCAGCAGTTAACAAGGAGCCCCCACCCCTTCTAGTGCAAGTGGGAAACCTGGCGGTGGAGAGGCAGTGCCTCCTTCCCCTGCCAGAGTGGCATCAGAGAAAGCTGAAATGGAAGATTTAAGTAAAATCTAATAAGCGCATAAAAAAAAAGTTGACATTACTAATCAATAGAGGAATGCAGCCCAGGCGGGGTGGCTCATGACTGTAATCCCAGCAATCTGGGAGGCTGAGGAGGGTGGATCGCCTGAGCTTACAGGTTTGAGACCAGCCTGAGCCAGAGCAGCAAGACCTCATCTCAAAAAATAGCCGGGCATTTGTGGTGGGTGCCTGTAGCCCCAGCTATTTGGGAGGCTGAGGCAAGAGAATCACTGGAGATCCCATGAGTTTGAAGTTGCTGTGAGCTATGAGACCACGGCGTTCTACCAAGGGCAACAAAGTGAGACTTTATCTCAAAAAAAAACAAAAAACAAAAAAACCATAAAGATGACTATTACAAAAACAAAACAAACACAACCAGAAAATCACAATTGTTGGTGTGGGTGTGGAAAACTGAAATCTTTTTACATTGCTAACAGAAATGTACAATGGTATAGCCACTGCAGAAAACAGTACGATAGTTCCTCAAAAATGTAAAGAATGCCGTATGATCCACCAACTCCACTCCTGAGTATATACCCAAAAGTAGTAAAAGCAGGGATGCAAAAGGATATTTGTAAATAGCAACATTCTTCACAACAGTCAGCAGGTGATAACCCAAACATCCATTGACATATCAATAGATAAACAAAATGTGTTTGATACATACAAGGGAATATTATTCAGCCTCAAAGAGGAATGAAATTCTGCTACATGACTACCGTGGAGATGAACTTTGAAGGCATTATGCTAAATGAAATAAACCAGACACAAAAGGACAAATAGCATATGATTCCACTCAGATGAGCACAGAAACAGGAAGTAGAAGCGTTACTAGGGACTGGAAGAAGGGGAGGATAGGGCATCATTGTGTAACGAATGCAGAGTTTCAGTTTGGTAAAAAAGGTTTAGAGATGAATAGTAGTCATAGCACACAACACTAGGAATGTATTACCATCACTTGACTCTACACTTAAAAGTGATTGAATGGGACTCCATGCCCATAGCACAGTGGTTATGGCATCAGCTACGTACACTGAGGTTGGCGGGTTCGAACTGGGCCCAGGCTAGCTAAACAACAATGGCAACTGAAACAAAATAATAGCTGGGCGCTGTGGTGGGCGCCTATAGTCCCAGCTACTTGGGAGGCTGAGGCAAGAGAATTGCTTAAGCCAAGAGTTTGAGGTTGCGGCGAGCTGTGATTCCACAGCACTCTACTGAGGGCAGTATAGTGAGACTATGTCTCAAAAAAAAAAAAAAACTGATTAAATGGTAAGTTTTATGTCATGCAAATTTTACCAAAGTAGAAAAAAACAAAACCAAAAACTTTCTATTCCAGACTCTGTTCTCTGCACTCTACCTTTATGTGAAGAAACTAATTATATACCATTGCCAGGTGAAGCTTGGGATAATTGTTCAGGCTCTTTTATCAGATATAGACATTTTTGGTTTTTGTTCACAGGGATGAAATAAAATATATCATTTGTAAAAAAAAACAGGGCGGCGCCTGTGGCTCAGTCCGTAGGGCGCAGGCCCCATATACCGAGGGTGGCTGGTTCAAACCCGGCCCTGGCCAAACTGCAACCAAAAAATAGCCGGGCGTTGTGGCGGGCGCCTGTAGTCCCAGCTACTTGGGAGACTGAGGCAAGAGAATCGCTGAAGCCCAGGAGTTGGAGGTTGCTGTGAGCTGTGTGAGGCCATGGCACTCTACCGAGGGCCATAAAGTGAGACTCTGTCTCTACAAAAAAAAAAAAAAAATTTCTAGTCAAATAATCTAATTAGGATGAAGGTAATCTATTAGAATGAAGTTCTCCCACCTAACGTGGCAGTTAGTCTACTGATTAGAAAATATATGTGTGTATGTATACTGACAGAAAATAGAAGCCTCAGAGTCACATAACAATACCAGAGTCTCCTCTGGGTTTCATTAGAAAATTACTTATCCAAAGAATCATGAAGATCTCAAAGCTTATAAAAAATACAACAGATAATAGAAATGGTATTATTGATCAAAATTGAAAGTAGCCGTGACAAAAAATACTTCAATGACCAATTATAAACTTGCTTGAAAGAAATAGAAAAACAAAAAGGAAAAATCAATAAATTTGGCTCATCCTCAAAATTAAAAACTTTGTAGCTGGGCATGGTGGTGCATACCTGTCATCCCAGCTACTCAGGAGGCTGAGGCAAGAGGATCGCTTGACCCAGGATTTTGAGGTTTCTGTGAGCTATGCTGACTCCACTGCACTCTACCCAGGGTGACATAGTGGAACTTGGTTTCAAAAAAGCAAAAATTAAAAAGCTTTGTTCACTTTTTTTTTTGGAATGCAGGTAGACTATTTTGAGCCTGGGCCACACAGAGGAGGAACGCACACCCGTGGTGTGTGGTGTGTGTATGTGTGTGTAGGGGGTGAGGTTGAAGATACTTGATGGTCACTTGTAGAATTGAAGTTTCTGTCTGTGCAGATGAAGGGGAGCTGAGGGCCAGGTTAGTTGGTCACTGCAGAGCCAGGACTTTTCCTGCTGATCACATCTGTGTGGGGAGCCACAGACTAGGATGCTAGGGAGACTGTGTGTGCCCATAGTGAGGTGGGCACTGACCAGTCCCAGCAGCACCGCCTGCTGCCTGGGACTTACCGATGCTCTTGGGATCCCTGCAGAGGCAGGCGCTGAGTCCACAGAGTTCTAGGTAGTAAGTACTTGGGGTCTGAACGTCTGTTTGGCTCTGTCAGCTGCCGTGAGTGCCTGGGAAGCTGCAGCGCTCCCTGTGTGCAGAGGAGGTGGGTTCCCCCATGAACAGTCGGGCTCTGCTGGCACCCAGCAATGTCAGAGTGGTCAGGTCACTCTGGGCTCTGCTGGTAGCCAGCGACGTCAGAGTAGTCAAGTCACTCTACTCTTTTGCCTCCGTTTTTGTACCTCATGGAAACTTTCTGGAGCTGCAGGAAAAGCTGGACAGCTTTCTGTGTTGTCCAAGGCTCTCCTGCAACTTGAGGATTTGTTCCTCTGTCTTGTCCAGTGACATCTGCTCTTCCATCTCTCCTTTCTTTCTTTGTCCTGCTCCTCCTCCATCTTCTGTTCCATTGTCTTGTCCACCTCTTCTTCCCAGGGGTGGTACTCTGAGGATGCCCTCCCTGCCCGACCACCACAGGGGACACTGCTCACCAGGCAGACGCCCAGCCTCGAGACAGCTGGCTTGCTGGTCACAGGGGCGTCAGGGTACCCTGCTGCCAGCACAGCTGACTGCCACTGGCTCCTCCAAGTGCATGGTTGACAGACCCTGTTAAAATAAGGATGACAAAATAAGCTACCGTGTGAGAAAACATTTGCGAACCACGTATCTGAGGACAACAAATCAACAGTAAAAAAAAAAAAAATCCTAATACTAGACAATCCAGCAATTTCATTGTTGGCCATTTAGCTGAGAGAAATGAAAATTTATGTTCTCACAAAGATTTGTTTCTGAATATTCATAACAGCTTTATTGACAACAGCCAGAAACTAAAAGCAATCCAGACGTCTTTCAACAAGTGAATGGTTACACTGAGTTACACTCATACTGTGGAAAACTACTCAGTAATGAAAAGGAAAGACCTATTTATTGTTGCACGCACCAACCTGGGTGAATCTCCAGACTCTTATGCTGAGTGAAAAAAGTCCATCCCAAAAGGTTACGTACTGCATGATTCCACTTATACTGATTCCACTTTGAGATGACAAAATTATAGAAAAGGAAAACAGATGAGGGGTTGTCAGGGGCTCAGGAGTGGGTAGAGGCAAGAGAGAAGTGAATGTGACTATCGAAGATTTGCATGTGTACCCGGATTGTTATACTGTCCTGTGATTTTGCTAGATGTTACCATTGGTAGCAAGGGTCAAATCTTTTCTCTGCTGCACAATGGAAGAATTATTGCCTTGGGCCACACTTTTTACAGGAAAGCTGATGAGAAAAAGAAAAGGTCAGTGCATAATTTTCATGATATCTGATGCCACACATGAGCAGAACAGTTCTCACATATCCACGTGTGGCTTGTGGGCCACAGGTTGAACACTCCTGATGGAATCTCTCTGCGTTCTTTCTCGTGACTGTATTCAAATCTACGATTATCTTAAAATAGATGGTTTAATTGTAAAGAGAGAGAATGATTGCTAAATGAAACATAGCTTCTTGGATTGAATCCTGGTGCAATAAAACTCCATTACTGAAAAATAACAATAATAAAAAACAATAACAATGAGCTCTCTAGATCTTATTCATTTTCTACACCTGTGTGTATCAATATGGAAAGATGTATAAGATACATAGTAAATGTTTTTGTTTTCTTTCTTTTTTATTACAATTTAAAACTTATGAATTGTTTATTTCTGGACTATTCCATTCAATATTTTCAAACCACAGATGACCACAGGTAACTGGAAATGGGAAGTGAAACAACAGATAAGGGGGGGTACTGTCTTCCTATATCAGAAGGAATTTGAATAGGAAAGAAAGAGTAATGGGTTTCAAGCAAGTTGAAAACCTAGCAAGGCAAATACTATTAGACATTAAGTTTTGAGCATAATCTTTGGTTTGATGCTGCCTTTTAGACTCACTGGGACAGTGGTCCCACCTCTGTGGCTCTTCTGGCTGGGGGCTGGACTCCCAAGCTCCCGGGCAGCTGTTGTCTTGGCCTGGTGACTCCTCTCCGGCCTTCACCTTGAGTCTTGAGGAGGCAGTCCTGATGATGTCTCTGGAATCATTCTTCCTTTGTCTTAAAGAATAGCGTACATTTGCAGCTGAGTAACTCTCTGATGTGGTCCTGTAAAATCTGAGAAGTCCAGTGATCTTCCTCCATTCTGTCCTATCTCTGTCCCCTTCGTTTTTAATTGACAGGGTTTTTGCTGGAGCGGCTGATTAGGTGCGTGGTTCCCACCCATACTAACCGTTTTAGCAAATGGTTGTTTGGCCATGCCCTTAGTGCTCTCTTCAGAAAAACTTTGGAATTTTTTGCAATATGAACATGGAATTTTCCAAATCTTTTAGTTCTAGCTCCCTTTGGCTTAACAATTTCTTTTTCAATTTAATTCTTTCACAGCAACCTCATCAAATTCCTGAGGCCTCCTGCCTCAGCCTCCCAAATAGCTGGGACTAGAGGCACCCTGCACAACATCTGGCTAATTTTTCTATTTTTAGTAGAGATGTGGTCTTACTCTTGCTCAGGCTGGTCTTGAATGCCCGAGCTCAAAGGATCTTCTTGCTTCAGCCTCCCAAAGTGCTAGGGTTACAGGTGTGAACCACCATGTGTAGCCTATGTCTAATACTTTAGTTACGGGCCAAAAATACTCAATCTGTACCACTGATGTTTGTTATCTTGTATTTCGTGTCTTGTATGTCTTGTAATTCCAGGAGTTAAAAACTTGACTTGTAATTTCAATACAGTCTTTCCTTTCTTAAAGGTATATACATTTTGGGGCACTCTCTGTATGTAGAGTATCGGTGATGTCAGGAATAAAGAGATCAGACTTGTGAAGAAAATTCTTAGTTATAATTTCTAAGGCTCATGATACTATGAGATAGACACATTGGCTTTCATCCATCCGCAGTTCCTGGCTCAGCCCCCTCATCGCCCTTGTTACAGTAAACAGAATTTCTCTTTTGGATCTTCTCCTGCCTTGCTTAGATCCGCCCGAGGCAGGATTCTAATCTGATTGTGGGTCATGAAACCCTCATTCCAGAGGAGTTCTGTCCCAAACCTTGGAGGAAGGAATGCTGCCCGGGGAGGCCAAGGAGAATCTGAACAAACAGGCCTGGCTGGGTTTAGGTCACTCACCCTTTATGTCCAATTACATTTTGACATAGTCGTACGCGCTTCAATCATGCCTAACCAATGATGTCTCCATAAAAGGTCTGAGAGGACTGAGTTTGGGGCTTTCTGGAGACATAAACACACAGAGGCTGATGGGAAGGTGAACAAAAGCTCATCTGCATGCCAGGAAGGCACTGCACCCCAACTCCATGGGGACAGAGGCCCTGTGCTTGAGTTCCTTCCTGACTCGCT
The DNA here is from genome assembly GCF_027406575.1 of Nycticebus coucang. NCBI lineage: Eukaryota > Metazoa > Chordata > Mammalia > Primates > Lorisidae > Nycticebus > Nycticebus coucang. The sequence goes on from NC_069795.1 coordinate 87,165,934, forward strand.
CTTGGTACCTCTTCATCTGGCTGTTAATTTGTAACCTTTAAAATATCCTTTATTATATAGTAGGAAGTGTGTGTGTTTCCCTGAGTTCTGTGAGCCACTTTAGCAAATTAATGGAACCCAAAGAGGAAGTCATGGGAGCCCCAGTTTGAAGCCGACTGGTCAGGCGTTCAGGAGGCTGAAACTTGTGACTGGTGGGAAGGCAGGGAGCTGACTTGTGCAACTGAGCCCTTGTGGTTTCTGAGGTTATCTATCTTTAGGTAGATAGCATCAGAACTGAGTTAAATCGGAGCACCCAGCTGGTGTTCTACTGCAAAATTGCTTGCTTATGTGGTGTGTGTGGGTAAACTTGCACACGTTTGGTCACAGAACTCTTTGGTGTCTACTGTCGTAGTGTGAGAGCAGAGGGAAATACAGTTGGAGCTTTTGCTCCATCACAGGGCACTCTCTCTCTCTATATATATAAAAACAGTAGATTTCAATACCTTTACCCTTTTGTTTTGTAAAAAGTTTTTAAAGATTGGGATAAATATGTACTATTGCTTTTTTCAAACTAGATTTATGTGCAAAGGTTAAACATGTAACTGTTAATATACTTATCACTGTAAAGTTATGTCATTTATAATTACTACTTCAATTTGAAATGAAATATGCAATAAAATGTATCAAACAATAAAAAAAAAAAAACAGTAGAACTTCTCCTGAGATGTCCACAGCTATTTATTTATTTATTTATTTATTTATTTTTTGTGGTTTTTGGCCGAGGCTGGGTTTGAACCCACCACCTCCAGCGTATGGAACTGGTACCCTATCCCTTTGAGCCACAGGCGCCACCCATCCACAGCTATTTAAATTGTTTTTCCTGGGCTATTTATTCATGTTTAGTTTTCCTTCTATTGCAAAATAAATACAACTTTGTATTGTTTCTTTCTTTTTTTTTTTTCTTTTTGACACAGAGTCTCACTATGTCACCCTTGGTAGAGTGCTGTGGCATCACAGCTCACAGCAACCTCAAACTCCTGGGCTTAAGTGATTCTCTTGCCTCAGCCTCCCAAGTAGCTGGGACTATGGGTGTCCACCACAATGCTCAGTTATTTTTGTTTTTGTTGCAGTTGTCACTGTTGTCTAGCAGGCCCGGGCCAGTTTTGAACCTGCCAGCCTTGGTGTATGTGGCTGGTGCTGCAACCACTGTGGTATGGGCACTGAGCTTGTATTGTTTGTTTGTTTGTTTTTGAGACACAGTCTCACTTTGTCACCCTTGGTAGAGTGCTTAGCTCACAGCAACCTCCAACTCTTGGGCTCAAGTGATTCTCTTGCCTCAGACTCAGACTACTCTCAGCTGTGAGCCAGTGTGCCTGGCCCTTTGTATTGTTTCTTTAAGAACATGTCTAGCAGAAAATGAAATTTACCTACTTAAATTGTCAATGAGCTTCAGGCGGTATGGTGGCTCACACCTATAATCCTAGCACTCTGGGAGGCTGAGGCAGGTGGATTGCCTGAGCTCACAGGTTCAAGACCGGCCTGAGCTAGAGCAAGACCTCATCTCTAAAAAAAGTAGCCGAGGGTTGTGGCAGGCACCTGTAGTCCCAGCTTCTTGGGAGGCTGAGGCAAGATAATCACTTAAGCCCGGGAGTTTGAGGTTGCCGTAAGCTATAACTCCACAGCACTCTACCAAGGGTAACAAAGTGGGACTCTGTCTCAAAAAAAAGGAAAGTCAATGAGTTTCAATAGCCTTGATTTAATATGTCCTAACTCTCTACCTAACGTCATCTCTCTTTTGTTAGTTAAAAAATCTTAGACCCTTGTGTCTAGTTGTCTTTTTACTGGGTGTCCAAGTAAAATAAAAGGGTAATTCTAATAAATTTAAATCTGAACACACCTCATCACCTGTTTTTGGAGAAGGTGGTTGGCACTATGATAAACTTAGTTGGCAAACTCCCCACAGGAGGCAGAAGAGATGCTCCAGGCTGAACTTCCTGAAATACCAAAAGAAGTAAAAGGCAGAAAATTCTTTGGAGATCTTCAATGGGAAGCTTCCTGGTTTTTCTGCCTTAGAATGTGGGATTAGTTATTGAATTTGTTAGATTCACTGAAGTAGATATTAAAAGGAAAATCTGTCAAGAGAACTAAGTGAAGGCCAGGCACTCTAGGAGGCCAAAGTGGGGGGATTGCCTGAGCAAGAGCAAGAGACCGTGTCTCTAAAAAAAATAGCTGGGCATTGTGGTGGGCACCTGTACTTCCAGCTACTTGGAGGCTGAGGCAACAGAATGACTTGAGCCTGCCAGTATGAGGCTGCTGAGGGCATGGCACTCTACCAAAGGTGTCAAAGTGAGACTTTGTCTCAAAAAAAAAAAGAGAGAGAGAGAACTAAATGAAGTTTGAAGGTGAAAACGCAGAGTCAGGAAGTGTATTTCTGTATGGAAATTCAGATAAACCAGATCAAAAGCAGTCCAATAAGATACAGTCAGCCAAACTCTTCATTGATAGCCAATCTCCATCTAATCTCTCCCCAGCTATATTTGTAGTGAGGTGTCTTTGAAGGATAGATGGTGAACAGGTCACTGAGAAATGAAGAGAGAAAAGCAGAGGCACAGAAAACTAATGAAACAAAAGTAGTTGCTCAACGGAGTACAGATTAAGGCATAGTTACTACATTTTCCTGCAGGGCACCTATTTTCCAACTTTGGCTGCTGTCTTCTTCGTGGTGATTCTGGTTTCTAAAGGTAAAAAGCATGAATGGGGCTGGTTGTGCAGAGACAAGTAATTTATCTCAAGATAATTGCTGAAATGCTCTGCTTGAGTGAGCAGATATGGGAGTCCCCTTGGGCAATCCCTTAGGCTAATGAGAGTGAATGGAGGTTTCAAAGCTTTCCAGGGAATTCTGCATAGTGCATGGATCTAGGCGGATTTCTTTAGGCTTTTAGCGGCCTCTATGTTCCTACCTTTCCTTCATCCTGCCCTTCCCCTTCAAATGGGGTTTTTTGTCTCTGCAGAATAAAGGCTTCATTTTTAGTTAAAATGGAATATTGGTATTTGTCTTCTATTCTCTCCTGAAAGCTCACTAAAATCCAATTGATTTTGTTTTTGAAAGACTTAAACACTAAAGAAAATTAGAAAAGAGACAAAGTCCACAAAACTTCTTAAATCGGAAAGCATATGGAAAAATGATGACAAAATTAGCAGATGGGAGGAAGTTCAGTCCCAAACCGGAGTGCGGAAAGCTACTAAGAGACCTTCGTACTGTACAACAACCAGAAGACTCAGGAGCTGGTGGCACCATGTGCCTCTCTGTAAGTGAGGAAGTGAGAACAGAGCGTTAGCGCTGGTTAGAAATCCTCCACCTATCCCATGTACTTAGGAAACTTTCCCTTCTCCACTCTGGCAAATCTAGAGTTTATTCTCCAAAAATGGTGAATAGAAGGATCTCTGAATTGAGGGCCCTTGTTCACATAGAGAACTGGTTTTTCTGTCTCATACAGTTGACTTGGGGAAGGGCCATAGGAATATTCCCCCAAAGAGGCTTTGCTATGCCACAGTGATGTACTTTTCTGTACTTTTGCTACTACTGTTGGCACAACATTGAGTTCTGTTTAATTTTAAATTATGTTTGACATAAAAACAGGGATGTTTGAGGTCAGGCATGGTAGTTCATGCCTGTCCTGACACTCTGGGAGGTGGCTCATGCTTATAATCCTAGCACTCTTGGAGGCTGAAGTGGGTGGATTGCCTGAGCTCACAGGTTCGAGACCAGCCTGAGCAAGAGCGAGACCTTGTCTCTAAAAATAGCCGGTGTTGTGGCAGGCACCTGTAGTCCCAGCTACTTGGGAGGCTGAGACAAGAGAATTGCTTGAGCCCAGGAGTTGGAGGTTGCTGTGAGCTATGATACCACAGTACTCAACTAAGGGCGACAAAGTGAGACTCCATCTCAAAAAAAAAAAAAAAAAAGAAAGAAAGAAAAGAAAAAGAATATCAATTAAGAAAAAAATTATAATATAAATTATTTTAAATTCATAGCTGAGCTTTCAAGGAGAAAGGAGTACTCACAGAGGGTGGCACCTGTGGCTCAGTGAGTAGGCGCCGGCCCTGTATACTGAGGGTGGCAAGTTTGAACCCAGCCCAGCCAAACTGCAACAAAAAATAGCCAGGTGTTGTGGCGGGGGCCTGTAGTCCCAGCTACTCGGAAGGCAAGAGAATCACCTAAGCCCAAGAGCTGGAGGTTGCTGTGAGCTGTGATGCCACAGCACTCTACCGAGGGTGACAAAGTGAGACTCTGTCTCTAAAAAAAATATATATATATATATATGTATAAAAAAAGGAATACCCACCGATGCTAAAAATGAAGAGGAAGGAGAAAACAGGACCAGTAATTAAGCTGACTTTGGCTTCCTAAGGGTTGAATTGGCTTTAGTAATCTAGAGGCTTTTTTTAAATTTTAGATTTTTTTTTAATTTTAGAAGAATTTTAGGTTAGCAGCAAAGTTGCAAGATAATACACATACTTTCTGTAAAGCCTTCACCCTGTTTCCCCACTGTTAACACCTCAGAATTCAGTTTCTCCTATGGGTTCAGTTTCAGGTTTTGTAAAAACCAATGTAATCCCCCAGCCCCAAATACAAGAACTGAACGTAGAAACGGTACAAGCCCAGTAACGTCCAAGACTCTTGGCGGAAGTCAGGAGAGAATGGGACTTGCCAGGACTCTCTCACCCGGGGCACAATGGATTCTCTCAGGAAAAAGTGGGCCCTGCTACAGATGAGCTTATACTCAAAACCCGCGTGGAAACAATTCACTGCGAAAAGTAAACAGGAGGATTCAATTGAATTGAATTCATTTCAGATAACAGAAAGACTATTTGAAAGAGAACGTAAAATAAGCACATTTAAAATGACTAAGACATAGAAGAATTGAATCCCAATCCCTAAGAAAAGAACAAGACAATACGCAAAAAAGAAAACATTAGAAGCCAGGGTGGGTGGAGAACAGATCCCTTCCTCCCCCTCTTCTCTTTTTCTGCCCTTCCTCTTTCTTTTCCTCCCTCCCCATTCTCCTTCTTCTCCTTCTCGTCCTCTTCTTTTAGTTAAGATATTGGCTTTTAGTTAAGACGGGTCTCTCTCTCTCTTGCTCAGGCTTGTCTCGAACTCCTGAAGGCTCGAGCAAATCCACCCACTTCCCAGAGTGCTAGGATTACAGGCTTGAGCCGCCACACCCTACGGCTATTATCCCTTAATGTGTTTTGGAGACATCAGTTCCACATCAGTACCTAACAGGCTCCCTGATCCTTTCCTAGCTCTGAGTGTTCTGCTGTAGAGATGTACATAGTTCATTTCACTAATCTCTTTCTGTGGACATTGAGATACTTTCCATCTTCTGCTATTACGATGCTGCTGGGAACGACTTTGTACCATCACCATTTGCACATATACAGACATATCTGTAAGAAGTGTAGTTCATACGTCAAGTATATGAAATTAGCTGGGGTGAGGTGGCTCACACCTATAAATCCTAGCACTCTGGGAGGCCAAGGTAGGTGGATCTCCTGAGCTCAGGAGTTCAAGACCAGCCTGAGCGAGACAGAGAGCCCATCTAAAAATAGAAAAAGTAGCCAGGCATTGTGGCACATGTCTGTAGTCCCAGCTACTCAGGAGGCTGAGGCAAGAGGATCACTGGAACTCAGGAGTTTGAGGTTGCTGTGAGCTATGACGCCACTGCACTCTACCCAGAGTGACAGAGTGAGACTCTGTCTCAAAAAAAAGAAAGTTAAAAGTATGTGAAATTATAATTTGGGAGGGGATTATTTTATTTTATTCCCTTATTCACCTTTTGAATAAGCACCGTTGTACATTGTACAAAATGCAAAGTAACAAAAGGAGAAATGGTGAAAAAGAAGTCTTCCTCAGACCCCCGTCCCTGCAGCTCCTCTCCCGAGAGGTGTTCAGGGTTATTCACTTCTTTTACTATGAGCCCTATTTCTGGCTACATTAGTCTAATTTTTTCAGAATCCTTGGCCGGTGCATTGGTCTGTCCTTCCTTTCTTTCTCCTATCTTTGCGTCCTTCCTGCTCCACCCTCTCATCCACCTCCTCCCTTACATTTTTACTGCGGCTGATTATCAGCCTGATGTCAATGTACCCAGCTTTATCCTTTATTTTGTAACTGACAGAGACACCAGCTCAACCCATGAAAGTTAAGTCGTCCTTTTTCTCATCTAAGAACATTCTTGCCACTGTTTATATTAAAAATCATAGACATACTATTTATATTTTAATTATTCATTTCATTATCTTTATATCTTAATTTCTACATTTTAAATTTTATTTTGTCCAGTCTAAACTCTCATCTAAACTTAAACCTTCCCACTTGGATGTCATCTTTTCCTAGCCGAGAAACTTTTTAGTTTCAATTTCCTGAATGTGAACTTTTTACCCATGAGATGCATTTCCATAGAGGATAATTGTACTGCTGGGAAGCTATAGACGGTATGGCTGCATCACATTTACCTCTTTCTCTTAGGCCGGAGGGTTTTTTTTCAGGCTTTATATCTAAGTTTGCTTGATAATCTTTAAGACCATTTCTCTTATATTCACGAAGTCTTAGTGGTCTTTTGAATCCAATTGTAGGAGCCCCCTTGAACTGGAGATAGTTTACTTGGCTTTCATTTCTTTTCTTTCTTTCTTTCTTTCTTTCTTTCTTTCTTTCTTTCTTTCTTTCTTTCTTTCTTTCTTTCTCTCTCTCTCTCTCTCTCTCTCTCTCTCTCTCTCTCTCTCTCTCTCTCTCTCTTTCTTTCTTTCTTTCTTTCTTGAGACGGAGTCTTACTTTGTCACCCTCGGTAGAGTGCCGTGGTGTGTTCACAGCTCACAGCAACCTCCAGCTCTTGGGCTTGGGCAATTCTCTTGTCTCAGCCTCCCAAGTAGCTGGGACTACAGGCGCCTGCCATGATGCCCGGCTATTTTTTTTGTTGTTGCAGTTTGGCAGGGGCTGGGTTTGAACCCACCACCCTCGGTATATGGGGCTGGCACTCTACTCACTGAGCCACAAGTGCCGCCTCCTTCCTCACTTCCCTTCCCTTCCTTCCTTCTTTCTTCTTCTTCTTCTTTTTTTTGTTGGAGAAAGTCTCACTCTGTCACCCTGGGTAGAGTGCCATGTTGGTCTCACAGGTCTCAGTAACCTCACACTCTTGGGCTCAAGCGATCCTCTTGTCTCAGCCTCCGTAGTTGTTGGGACTACAGGCACCTGCCACAACAACCAGCTATTTTTTTGTAGAGATGGAGCCTCCAATTCCTGAGCTCAAGCAATCCACCCACCTTGGCCTCCCAGAGTACTAGGATTGCAGGTGTAAGCCACTGTGCCCGGCCTTCAACTTTATTTTCTAATTTCCTCCATGGGTGAGTTATCCTGTACTTGTATAATTCAAAAGCCTCTCTCAAAGTAGACTCCTGCCCTCTGTCATTCATAGCATATCCACACTAGTCCTCCAGGAATAGAAAGCTTTTACTATTTAAGGTTCCAGAAAACCTGATGTCCCTTTTGGAGTCCTAGATCCTCGTGGGTACATAAGGCTTTCAAGTGAAAAAAAAATCACGGCCATTGTAAAAAAAGAAATTCAAACAGTCTTTAGGTAAACCAAAATTATTACACAGAAGCCCTATAAGAACAAAGGAAAAGAAAGGAGGGAAATGCATTCATTAAGAAGAGAAAGGGGCTTGGCACCCGTAGCACAGTGGTTACTGTGCCAGCCACATGCACAGAGGCTGGCAGGTTCGAACCCAGCCTGGGCCAGCTAAGCAACAGTGACAACTGCAACAGAAAAATAGTCAGGTGTTGTAGCAGGTGCCTGGTGGTCCCAGCTACTTGGGAAGCTGAGGCAAGAGAATCGCTTAAGCCCAAGAGTTTGAGGTTGCTGTGAGCTGTGAGGCTATGGCACTCTACTGAGGGTAACACAGTGAGACTCTGTCTCAAAAAAAAAAAAAGAAAGAGAAGAAAAGAAAAGAAAGAACTTGCATACACCTTCTCAGGGGCCCTGAAGGTCCAATAAAGACCTTCAGTCTTGCATGTATCCTCTGGGGGGCAGCAGTTCCCTATAAAGGAGGAAGGGTAAACTCTCGGAGTCACTCAAGTTCCCTTTTTATTAGTAGTGAGTAATCTTCTAGGGCTCCAGGTGCACAAAGAAGCCCTACACATGCGATTAACATTAAAATTTTAAACTGTGGCTCAGTGGGTAGGGCGCCGGCCCCATATACCGAGGGTGGCTGGTTCAAACCTAGCCCCAGCCAAACTGCAACAAAAAAAAAATAGCCGGGTGTTTGTGGTGGGCACCTGTAGTCCCAGCTACTCGGGAGGCTGAAGCAAGAGAATCGCCTAAGCCCAAGAGCTGGAGGTTGCTGTGAGCTGTGACGCTAGAGCACTCTACCGAGGGCGACAAAGTGAGACTCTGTCTCTAAAAAAAAATTTTTAAACTGAATCACCTCTCAAAAGTAGATACAAGTAAATTCCATTGGTTCCTCTTGTGAATTAGATCCTAATGACTCACAGATGGATTATGTAGCTATTTTATGGGTCCACGCTTCATAACAGCAGCCACAGGGCAGTACAGTAACAGCAACTACAAACAACACACTTACTGAATTTTCTTTCTTTTTTTTTAAATGTCAAAAGCATCAAATGTTTCTTGTAGAAATATTAAAAAATACAGATAAGCAAAATAGGAGTACTGTCCATAGTCCCACCACCAAAACTCAAACACTGCACAGTTGCTTGACGATCACAGTGTGAGGCTGTGCCTTCTGCTCCGTGACCATTTCACTTAACAGTGTGACCCTTTCAGTGAGTCATCACTAGTTGAGTCACTTAAGGGCTCTTTTAATTATGGCACCAACATTTGCAGACTTTGTGCGGGACAGGTAGGAGGTCACTGTGAGCATCTACATGCCCATCAGATTGACAAAAATTTAACAATCGGACAACACCAACACACCTACTGAATTTTCTTACCACTTCAGTCTTCCAGCACTGTATCATTATTAAAAGGCATTCACATATCTATTATAATTATAAAAGAATTTATGAGAATCAATGACTGTAATAAATATGAGATAAAAAATAGAGATTACATATTGTATTGTAAAAATAGAGGTTATATATTTCTTTGGAATATATATGTATATAGACATTTGGAGAAAAACATTTCTGAAAAGTCATAATCAAAATTTAACAGTAGTTTTCTTCGTCTGGTGAGATTGCAATAGCTTCTATTTTCTTCCTTACATTCTTCCATGTTTTCTAAATTTTCTATGCTAAACGTTCAAGTATATAATATTAAACAATATATAAAAAGAAAGAATACTGTGAGACACTTTAGAGAAAAATTAATCATTAATTTTAGTATTTAAATGAGTGTTTCAATATGAATAGCCTCAGTTCTACATTTTTGTGGTATTTATTTATTTATTTATTTTTGAGGCAGTCTACCCACTTGGTCGCCCTCAATAGAGTGCCATGGTGTCTTAGATCACAGCAACCTCAAACTCTTGGGTTCAAGGGATCTTCTTGCCTCAGCCTCCCAAGTAGCTGGGACTACATACAGGCTCCTGTTACAATGTCTGACTATTTTTAGAGATGGAATCTCTTTCTCGCTCAGGCTGATCTCAAACTCCTGAGCTCAGGCAATCCACCCCACTCAGCCTCCCAGAGTGCTAGGTTTATAGGTGTGAGCCATCACCCCTGGCCTATTTATTAATGTTTATAGGGAATATATAACTAGCATAAAAGGTGTTTGGAGATAGATGGGATTTTAGGACGAAGCAGTACTAAATGTTTTAAAAAAAGGGGCTAACTGCTATAAAAGAGCAAGTGCTCATTATTCTTTCAGAGTAACTGTGAGCAAATGGGAGTGCTTGTAGCTTCCTCCCTTTCGTCTTGGCCTGGTCCTGTGTGTTCAGTCTCTAGAAATAAAATAGCTATCAGGTTCTAGGTTGCCTCCCTCTAGAATTCTAGGCTCAGGGAGGAGGGTGGGCCACGGTGGGCATTTCATCTTGTCCTCCTACCTTGTTCAGAGATCCTCCCTAGAATGCTTCTAACTTCCTGCCTCTACTTCAGCACCTTCAGAAACATGGAGCTCAATACTTTTGCCTGAAATGCTTTTCCTCCACTGTCTGTCTGGAGAACATCTACTCATGATTCAAGGTTCAAATCAGGGGCACTGTTTCTGGGAGGCTCACATGGCACTATCATCTGGCGGTTATGAGCTCGGGATCTGTTGCAGAGAGACCTGGGTTCAACCTTGCCTACCCTACTTATATTTGCTTACACTTGGTCAATTTATCTCACTTCTCTGAACCTCAGTTTTCTCACCTGTGAAACAGGTTCATAGATCTTCCGATAATACATATAAGATCTGCAGGGGGTGTCTGTCACACAGCAAGAAAGTATTTAATGATAACTACTACTGTTTGTTACATCAGTGGTTTCAACACTGACCGGCACAATAAAATCACGTACAGAGCTTTTTTTTTTTTTAAGACAGAGTCTCACTTGGTCACCCTCTGTAGAATGCCATGGAGCCATAGCTCACAGCAACCTCAAACTCTTGGGCTCAAGTGATTCTCTTGCCTCAGCCTCTCAAGTAGCTGGCATTAGAGGCGCCCATTACAACACCTGGCTATTTTTGGAGATGAGGTCTGGCTTTGGCTCAGGCAATCCATCTGCCTTGGCCTCCCAAGTGCTGGGATTATAGGCGTGAGCCACTGCACCCGGCCAGGCAAGGTATTTTTTTAAAATAATCAAAGTGATTCTAATGTACAGCCAGAGTCGAGAACTATTACACTTGACCAGTGGTTCTAAAAGTACGGTCCCCAAAACCAGCAGCACCAGCATCTCCTGGGAAGCTGTCAGAAATGCAAATTCTAGGGCCTTACCACAGATCTGCTGAATAGGAAACCCTGGGACTGGGCCTCAGCAATTTCTTTTTTAAATTTCAGAATATTATGAGGGTACAAATATTTGCAATTTGGGTTTTAATAAACTTTCTGGGATATTCTGATGCTGCTAAAATTTTTGAACAACTGCATTAGATTGTGCAACTGTTCACAAAGGAACTAAGCAAAGGCATGAAGTGTGCCTTGTTCAATACTGTGTTCCGAGGGATTATCGCTGACATGTAAAAATTTATTTTAACTGAATTTAATTCAAGAAATACTCATTGCACCAGGCATGGGACTCATGCCTGCAATCCTAGCACTCTGGGAGGCTGAGAAGGGCAGATTGCTTGAATTCAGGAGTTTGAGACCAGCCGGAGCAAGAGTGAGACCCCCATTTCTAAAAACTAGTCAGGTGTTGGGGGGACACCTGTAGTCTCAGGTACTCAGGAGGTTGAGACAAGAGGATCACTTGAGCCTAGGAGTTTGAGGTTGCTGTGAGCCATGATGCCACGGTACTCTACCAAAGGTGATAAGTGAGACTCTGTCTCAAAATAAAAAAAAAAAAAGGAAATACTTATTGAGATACTCCAATAACCTTGATATTTTTACTACATGCTGTATGTATCCTGTATCAAAACATCACACGTACCCTATGTATATACACAACTATTATATACCCATCATAATTAAAAATAAAGTATTTTTTAAAAACAAATATTTATTGCAAACTACTTTTCTGTTAGGCTTTGTGCCTAAGCCCTGGAAATAGAGATGATGCTGTGCAAGCTAGGTCTTTGCCCTCTTAGATTCTCACAGCCTCTCCAACATGACTCTTCTCTATGCCGAGACTGCAGGTTAAACACGCCCCTACCATTGACATTTTTATGCTGATTTATGTGTATCTTTATGTGTCTGTGTCTCCCAGCAGAGTGTGACTTTTTTTTTTTTTTTTTGGAGGCAGGTTTTGCCCTGTTGCTCAGGCTAGTCCAAAGCATCATCTCTTTGAGGGCAGGGATAGCTTTTCATCATTTTCTTAGAAGATGCTCAGAAGCAGGCACATTGCTAGGTCTGGTTCTGCATTTGAAAGCAAGAAAACAGGTTCTCCTAATGCAAAATGATAGGGTCAAAAAAAGGCTGGTGTCTCAAGTCAGGGTTTGCCTGAGCAGAACAACTGCAGATACTGTGGCAGAGGAGATTTATGATCTAGGCCATTGTGGGAGGAGCTAGGAAAGTAAGGTCCAGAGAAGGGAAGTTGGAGGAACAGAAGAACGTACTAACTAATTAGTCTTTCAGACACATTGGTGCTGCCGGGCAAGTCAGGGCTTTTAGAGAAAGCTGGGCGAGCACATCTCGCTGCCAGAGGGACTTTGCGGAGAGTTAGTGAGGAAATCTGCGAATGCTCTGGCCCCTGGCTGTGTCTCCGTTATCAGTGTGGCTGGCAGTGAGAGGGCTGCATGCTAAGCTGGGGAGAAGGAGGGCAGGCTGGAACCCTTGGCCTTGGGCATCTGCATTCATCTCTTATGGCCTCTGACCCTGACAACTTTCAGGGAGTAGTAGCTGCTGCTTTCTGGAATCTTCCGAGTCTTATGCAAATTTCTCTTTTGGATAACTCTAACCCAGAACCATGCAGGAAAGAGGTTGCTTGAAAATGGAAACTGCTTAGCCTAATTGCCACAGTATTAAATCACCCAGCTAATAAATCTTACCTAAAAAGTACCTGGTACTTATATTTTTTATAAGAACTACTATTTCATCCATTTAAAAAAAGTTTCTAATTAAAAAAATTTTGGACACAATGTCTTGGTGTGTCATCCAGGCTGGAGGGCAGTGGCACGATCATAACTCACTGTAACCTCGAGCTCTTGGGCTCATGTGATCCTCTTGCCTCATCCTCCCAAGTAGCTGGGAATACAGGCACCAGTCACAATGTCTGGCTAGTTTTAGAGACGGGGTCTCACTCTTGCTCAGGCTAGTCTTGAACCCATGAGCTCGGGCAATCCACCCGTCTTAGCCTCCCAGAGTGGTAGGATTACAAGGACAAGCCACTGTGCCGGACCTAATATTATTTTCAAATAGCCTACAAAAGACACTCCTAAAAGAAAAAAGGAAAAAGAAAGGAAAATAAAGATTACTTTCAAAGAATAATTACTTTCTTTTAATTTCAGTATGATAAAGCATAATTGCAATTTCCTATGTGTTTTCTGCCACAGTTAGCAGAGTCAATGAAATGACTCTGATGGGTTCGAGCTGAAATGTGTGTTTTGTTTTTTTTTTGTAGAGACAGAGTCTCACTGTACCGCCCTCGGGTAGAGTGCCGTGGCGTCACATGGCTCACAGCAACCTCTAACTCTTGGGCTTACGCGATTCTCTTGCCTCAGCCTCCCAAGCAGCTGGGACTACAGGCGCCCGCCACAATGCCCGGCTATTTTTTTGTTGCAGTTTGGCTGGGGCTGGGTTTGAACCCGCCACTCTCAGCATATGGGGCCAGCACCCTACTCACTGAGCCACAGGCGCCGTCCGAAATGTGTGTTTTATACTCCATTTGTATATTGATTTCATACATTTATTCAGCCATCGAAGTGTTTTAAATTATGTGCATTTTAGGTCACTTTCTTTCTTTTTTTTTTTTTTAGAGACAGAGTCCCACTTTGTCACCCTCAATAGAGTGCTGTAGTGTCACAGCTCATAGCAATCTCCACCTCCTGCGCTTAGGCGATTCTCTTGCCTCAGCCTCCTGAGTAGCTGGGACTACAGGCGCCCACCACAACGCCCAGTTATTTTTTTGTTCCGGTTTGGCCTGGGCCGGGTTTGAACCTGCCACCCTTGGTATATGCAGTCAGCGCCCCACCCACTTGGCCACAGGCGCCGCCCATCACTCTCTTTCTTTTGAGCTACTAGAAAGCACAGACTGGCACCTAGTTTCTGTGTTTGTGTCAATGTCATCATCATTCCCTCAGGCACCTAGATGGAAAACTTCTTGTCATCTTTGATGTATTCCTGTCATTCATTCTTCAATCTTCATTCTCGGTAATTTATGTCTTTGAAATGCCATGTATACCCATCTTGCAATCTCTATTCTTTCTTTTTTTTGTTATGTAGACTGGAGTACAGTGGTGCAATCATAGCTCACTACAGCTTCCTCCAAACTCTTGGACTTAAGCAGTCCTCCTGCCTCAGCCTCCCAAAGTCTTGGGGTTGTAGGCATGAGCCACTACTCCTCACCTTAATTTCTTTTTTTTCCCCTTTCTTTCTTTTTTGAGACAAAGTCTCACTCAGTGACTCTGAGGTTGAGTGCTGTGGTGTCACAGCTCATAGCAACCTCAAACTTTTGGGCTCAAGCAATTCTCTTGCCTCAGCCTCCCAAGTAGCTGGGACTACAGGTGCCTGCCAGAACACCAGCTAGTTTTTTTGCTTTTGTTTTTGTTTTTTTTCTATTTTTAGTAGAGATGGGTCTCGCTCTTGTTCAGGATGGTCTTCAACTCCTGAGCCCAGGCAATCCACCTACCTCCAACTCCTAGAGTGTTAGAATTACAGGCGTGAGCCACTGCACTCGGCCTAGAACCAAATTTAGAAGCAGGAACCAGAAGGTGGGGCAAAAGCCCAACAGGGGCGGGTACAGTGTTTCATCTCTGTAATACCAGCACTTTGGGAGGTCAAAGTGGGAGGAATGTTTGAGCTCAGGAGTTCAAGGCTGCAGTGAGTTATGATTGCACCACTGCACTCCAATCTGGGTGACAGAGCAAGACCCTGTCTGGAAAAACAAAACAACAACAAAAGGCCAATAAGGGCTTCCAAGTTTGGGGAGCTAGGCTTGGACAATGTGAGGAATGTGGATTGGACTAGACAAGAGGAAATCCCTAAACTGGAGAGAAGCATGAAGAGGAAGCTGTGGTGGTTCTAGAGTCAAGGTCAAACCCCTGGGGTGTGCTTCTGCCTTAGGAATGGCTGGGTGCAGGCATTTAAAAAGTGAGAAAGATAGGACCTAGGTTACAGAAAACTCATGCTTATATCATCTAACAAGCCCCTGGAGGGCAAACACTCCGTGTTGTTGAGTAGTGAGACTATAGGCTTTATGTAACAACCCTGAGTGATCATTCTATTAAAACATGAGAGGCTTGGGCGGCGCCTATGGCTCAAAGGAGTAGGGCACCAGCCCCATATGTTGGAGGTGGCGGGTTCAAACCCAGCCCTGACCAAAAACTGAAAAAACAAAAAAACAAAAAAACCCACAAGAGTCTGGAGAAGCCTGGAATGGTGCCCTGATGCCAAGCTCTTCTCACTCTGGTCTACACTGCACAGGACCTTCCGAATAACCTGTCTTAAACACACACTTCGAGCCTGTCAAGAACTGTTGGAGGAACTCTACTGCCTACCTTCAACCTAACCTCCCCACTGGGCTGCATTCCACTTTCCAAGTTGGTCCCTCCACCTCTTCAGCATCTTATCCTGTGGGTCATGTCTGCTCACTGTTCCATAAATGATCATGCTTGGTCTACCTCTCTGTTCCATAAGCTTTCGACTTCCCAGTAGGATTGGAATTTCTTAGAAAGGATTTGTGTCTTTTAAAAATGTATTTCTCTCTTCTCAGGCCCTACTGTAAGCGCATGGTAAGGAGGCCGTGCCTCTGCGTGACTCAGTTACAGTTTACCTTGGACAGAACTCAGAACAGCACCAGCCGCGAGGAGACAGTTCATCAGGATTTTTTGGATTGAGATAATCATCCTCTGAAAGTCTGAGAGGAGTATGTGTTTTTCGTAATGACAACATTAATAAGGAAGCCTCAAGACGACATGGTGTAGCGTGACACCTGTAGCTCAGCGGGCAGGGCACCTGCCACATACACCAGGGCTGGTGGGTTCAAACGTGGCCTGGACCTGCTAAAACAACAGTAACAAAAAAAATAAAATAAAATAACTGGGCTAAGGCAAGAGAATTGCTTAAGCCCAGGAGTCTAAGGTTGCTGTGAGCTGTGACACCACAGCACTCTACCAAAGGGGACAGATTGAGACTCTGTGTCAAAAAAAAAAAAAAGATTACATGGTGTAAAAAAGTTCCAAAGGTCTGAGTCTGAATGCCCATTTGTTAACTGCCTGACCCTGGGCAGAGCACTGGGGGCTTCAGTGTCGTCCTTGTAAAACAAAGGTGATCATGGGAGCCTTGGGGTGGTTGTGAGGACTATGTTATGAGCCGAAAGTAAATTTTCTAGCACAGTAAATAGCTATGCAGGCACTCAATAAATGTTTTATTAAAGAAAATGTAAAAATTTCTAGCACTTTTTATTTTATTGGCTTTCTTTTTTCTCTTTTACCTTGACTAGAAAGATAATTTCAGATTTTCTTTAAATGTTTTGGAGGTTAGATATTTTCAGATAATGAGAAGTTGGTAGACATCATATTAACAAAGTTTTTGTTTTCTTTTTTGGTAATTTTCTGGATCATAAAAACCAATAGCAAACAAGCCAAATTACTCTTAGCTTAGGGATTAGGAGAAGGGCGAAGAAGGAAAGGTAGAAGAGAGTCCTTAGCTTACTGGAAGAATAAGGACCCAGTAAGAGCCTTCATTTAGCGCTCTTGTGAGGTCTTTTATTTACCTGTTTATTTTTTTAACAGATGCTCATTCTGTTTCCCTGGGTAGAGTGCCATGTCATCATAGCTTACAGCAACCTCAAACTCTTAGGCTCAAGTGATCCTCCTGCCTCAGCCTCCTGAGTAGGTGGTGCCCGCTTACAGGTGCCTGCCACAACACCTGGCTCATTTCTTCTATTTTTAATAGAGACAAGGTCTTGCTCTTGCTCAGCCTGCTCTCGAACTCCTGAGCTCAGGCACTCTTTCTGCCTCAGTCTCCCAGAGTGCTGGGATTACAGGCGTGAGCCACCACACCCTGCTTCCTGTGGGATCTTGCTGGTAAAGAAGTCTCCCAAAGGAGAGAGGGAGGGTCTCAGAGATGGGTTGCAAATCTCATGGCAGAGCTGAGATGTCTGGCCCGCTGTCTGACCAGCTGGAATTTGCTGCAAGATGGGTTGAAAGGAGACCATTGTGAATTAAGCAGGAGTGAGCACATCACGACTAAACTTTATTACACCTGGAAACAGAGTGATAAAATGGCATTCTTCTCTATTTAAATTCTATCCCATCTTTCTTCTTGTCCTTCCACTCAAGGTTGCTGGCAAGGTTGTTGGGCCTACTGTGCCAGGAGTGAAGATTCTGTCCACTGGTCAAGAGAGCGCCCTCTCGGGTGCTGGCTCTGCCTCTGCCTTTGGGGGTCGGCCCTGGTACTCGCAGGACCTTAGCTGCTTCTGTAAGTACAGCAAAACGCCATTAACCTGTTGTTATCATTTAACTTTTTTAAAAAAGGGAAGCAACCAGTTGACAAGGTGAGACTTTTTCCTGACATCACTGGTTCTTTATTTAAAAGTACAGACAACATTTAAAGTGAAATAAAAACTCAGAGGCCCAAATGCATCTGACAAAGTGAAGTGGCAGTGACACGCGTATCCACAGATAAGTGTAGCTGTTTAAAGCCATATCTTGTTTCTCTAGGCAAAAAATACAGTATAGGTTATGAAATATATACCTTCCTTGCACTGTAGGACAGTGAAAGACAATCCATTATTCTCTTTTGCAAAATTCAGAGGTCTTCAGTATTATGGGAAAATAATGATATGATCTTAAAATGAGGCTAGACAGGAATTTCCTCATACAATTTCTGAACAAAGGTTGCATCGCATCTCGTCATATTCCCTTTCCAATTTTAAAAAAAGTTTCTTTAGAAAGTCTGCTTCTATATTATTTTCTCAAAAAGCAGTAACCCTTATTATAACCATACAAAAGCAATTTATGTAACCAAAATGTTTGTACCGCAGTAATATTCTGAAATTAAAAAAAAAAACAAAACTAAAGATTACACAGTCTAGCTTTGGCAAAAAATAAACAGATAATTCCTATATGAAAGCCTTGTTGCCAAGAGTGGTTAATGAGTAAAACAGAAATTATTGACTTAGAATAAACACTTTCACCCAGAAAGGGAACTTTCAGAATAGCTTTGTCAAGTGGGAGGACATAATTGATAGAAACAGCCCATTCTGGAAACAGAAAGTCAATTAATTTGCTTTCCCCTTTCTTCCCTTTAGCCAAATTGTCTTATCTCTTATTGCCTCTCTTTGATCTCTGGAACTCTTTATTTATTTTTTTCACCTAATTAATAAGTTCAGGAGTGAGTCTCCTGACTTCCCCATTTTCATATGCATTTAGGGGCCAGGCACCACAGTTTATTTAGGACATCAAAGAATCTTTGTACAAAGGATGGCATACATCCTAAGGTACATATTTTTATCAGAGAAGAAAATTGCATTACGCCATAAGGCACTTTGTCCACTTTCTGTGCTAGTTTAGAAAACTCAGAAAGGATTTAGAATTCTGGCGCACAGTTTTATGCATTACATAGAAATCAATGGTGTCTTCCTTGGGAGCCCCGCCACTTCTCTCTAGGCTATTCTGAAGCTTCATGGGTTTGGGTGTATTATATCAGGATTGTTTGTTTCTGGACAAAGGGGAGAGGGAATGATGAAGTGTTAAAGAACTATCCATGGCTGCATAAATTAAAAAAGAGCATCATAAAGATTGAAATCAGGAAATTCTTTCATTTCCATGTTTGGATTCATTTCATTTACTGGCTTCCAGGGGCGTCCAGGACATTTGGGGGAGGTTGTTTCTGGAAAATCTGATATTGGAGTAAATGAAAGTCTATTTGGTTTTATCTGGATGTCAGGGATCCAGTCATCATCACTTTCTGTGGGAGCTGGTAAAATATTAGGCATCATAGTTGCAATGAGATCTGAGTCCTGAAACTCAGAAAAGGTAACTGCTACATCTGGCTGGGCTAGGGAAGGGATGGGTGTTGGCCCTTCTGTCTTCTCTTGTGTCTGTGCTGAAAGTGTAGTACTATCTTCAGAAGAGCTTGGCAGGTGCCCTGTTTTCCAATCATACTTTCCATTGTTTTTGCCTTTATTTTTATGTTTTCCATGGCCATGACCATGCTTATATTTATGTCTATGGTCAAGGCTATGGCCTCTTTGGTGTTCAAGATCATATTCAAGTTCGAGTTGATGTCCATGCCCAAGGCCATGTTGCTGTTGGTATGCATGGCCAAGGCCATGTTGTTTTTCATGTCTGTGGCCAAGACCATGTTGCTGTTGGTGTGCATGGTGAACATCATGTTGTTTTTGATGTCCATGGCCAACGCCATGTTGTTTTTTATGTCCATGGCCAAGGCCATGTCCCCTTTGATGCCCATGGCCTTGGTTATGCTCATGTTTATGGTCATGGTCATGCTCATGTTTTATTTGCTTTTCGTGGTCCCAGCCATGCCCTTTAGTGGATCCTCGTTCTTTTCCTGGATCCTGCTCTTCATCTCGTACAGGAACCATGGAAGTGTGGGGTGGACTTACACTTGTTCCTTCTCTTGCTTCATCTACTTGTACTGATCGGAAAGGTGAGAAACCTGGAGGCCTTCTCATCAATGATATCTAAACAGGAAATATGAAGACAAATGTATTACTGCAAAAGCCACACTATCAATTAAAAAAGAAGAGACTGAGATCTGGCAATGCTATCTTGGTTTACAGGTCTTTGCCAGATTTTAAAATACTACATTAATGTTCCAAAAAGGATGAATAATACTTTTTTCTCTTTTAATTGATCTTAAAATTTGTGAACATTAATTGTTGTTCTTTTTTTTCTTAGACGCTCACTCTGTTGACCAGGCTAGAGTACCATGGCATTGGCCTAGCTCACAGCAACCTCAAACTCTTGGCTTTAAGCCATCCTCCTTCCTCAGCCTCCTGAGTAGCTGGGACTACAGGTGCCTCCTATCATGCCTGGATAATTTTTCTATTTCTAGTAGAGATGGGGTCTCACTCTTGCTCAGGCTGGTCTTGAACTGCCAACTACCTTGGCCTCCCTAAGTGATAGGATTACAGCATGAACCATTGCACCTGGCTAGGTTGTTCTTAATAATACTGTAAAATAAGCCTTTGGAAAAAAATAAAACACCAAAAATCTGTAACACCATAGCACATTATTTAATTATTGATACTATTTCTATTACCACCATTACTGCTTTTATCCTAAAAGGCCCTGGTGGCTTTATGAACTACATATATTGGAAGTGAATATCCATGATTACTTTGTTGGGTTGAAGCACATTAGGACATGTTCACAAGCTTGAAATGCAACTTTTGTATACATATAATGTCTGTGTAAGATTATATACACATCCACACCTGACAAAAACCTAAATCAGCAAAGAGGGAGAAAAGGCAACTTGCACTGAAGATTGTATTCAGTGGTGTAAAGAGCAAGGGCTTTGAAGTCAGCATCATGATGAAAAGGGTGGGCTCTGATTTGACCTAGATTTGACCCAAGTGCCACTAGCTTCAGTCTTCTCTTCTGTAAAATAGGAATCATAATAGCACCTGCCTCAAAACGTTACAAGAAGGACTAATGGAAAATGAG
Organism: Nycticebus coucang; assembly: GCF_027406575.1. Taxonomy (NCBI): domain Eukaryota; kingdom Metazoa; phylum Chordata; class Mammalia; order Primates; family Lorisidae; genus Nycticebus; species Nycticebus coucang. Next base: position 87,186,354 of record NC_069795.1, read on the forward strand.
TGTGAAGTCCTCAGTACAGTGCTTGGGACAGAGGAAGCACCTGATAACGTCATTATTCACTCCGAGACTTTCTAATTTTTAGTGTCACATTCTTGGCAATGGGAACAGTGTTACTACCTCCCAGGGTTCTTTTAAGATTTAATAAAAGTGGTGTTGGCTCAGTGCCTGTAGTTCAGCGGCTAGGGTACCAGAGCTGGTGGGTTCGAACTCAGCCCAGGCCTGCCAAACAGCAATGGCAACTATGACCAAAAAATAGCTGGGTGTTGTGGCAGGCACCTATAGTCCCAGCCACTCGCAGGAAGCTGAGGCAAGAGAATTGCTTGAGCTCAGGAGTTTGAGGTTGCTGTGAGCTATGACGCCATGGCACTCTACCCAGGGTGACAGCTTAAGACTCTGTCTCAAAAAAAAAAAAAAAAAGTGATGTCAACTAATGCTTCTCAAACTTGCATCCTGCTTACTAATACCCTGAGAATCTTGTTTCAGTGCAGATTCTGATTCAGTAGATGTAGAGTGGAGTCTGAGAATCTCCATCTCTCACAAGGTCTTTGGATATCAGCAAAGTGCAGTAGAGAACTCTATCTTACCTCAGCCACAGAAATGTGAGATCCTCCCCACCCCATTTTTAAAAGATAATTCCACAATTCATTTCAGTAATGGTTCATTTTCAATCCCCCAGATATGGCTTTTCAGAATGAGCAGAACTGACCCCAAGTTGAACTATACCATTAATTAGAACCATACCATTCCTAGTGGTTGACAGTTGACAGTAGGGTAAATTTTTTCCTCCCAAGGAATCACATAAACTTCAGCACTGCAGTGTAGCATTTCCTATTCATGAAAATAGAAGCCAAAAGAGAGACGAGAGTTATTCATGAGATACTTAAACAAGTGATTCTTAAAACATCAAATAGGTTTCCAGTGAAAAAGTAACAGGTGCATATTACTACTCACGCCATGAGTTTTGGTCTCACAACTTCTAGCCAACTCTTTATGACTTTCCTTGGAACATGTGGTTTCCCTGGCTATGAACTGAATAGAAAACTTCTTCCCAGCCACCACCTGAAAAATCAATTACCACAAAGTAAGTGTTTAATAAATATTTGTATAATAAATCATCTCTCTTTAAGGAATTTTAAGGGAGAATCTTGACATTTTAATTATATACAGGCCAATTTGAAGAGTTACGCACAAAAAGTTATAAATATCGACAATAAATTTTTGTATGTATATTTAAAATATCTGTCTATTAGTTGGTCCTATTTCCTTTCCTAAGTGAGGAAAAGAAATGATTATTTTTATTTTTTTCTGAGTTTTATTGTTCAAAAGCTGCAAAATTCACCAGTAATTCAAGGGCTCAAGTTGTAATAGAATCTAAGAGGAATAAGAAAAAACCTTAAAATGTTTCTTTTTGTTCTGCCAAATCTTGAGTCGGTGAAATACTGAATTAGCACTTCTATAGAAATTATGTGAATTTAATTATGTAGTTTAAGGGAGAATTAGAAAAATTATTTGGATTTTCTATTGTTTCTTTTATATTTTTAATATTAAGAAATTATTTTATTCTCTAGAAACAGTTTTAGTCACCACATAATACTGTCTTTCATTAAGCATTTTGTGTAAGAATGTGTGTGTGTGTAATATTATGTACCTACTAAAAAGAATTCATGAAATTCATATCTACTGACACAGAGGGACCGCCATTATTGAAAAAAGGAAGTTGTGGGGTGATAATGTAATCCTGTTTTGAGGACAGCAAATTAAAATAGCCTTCTCTATTTCTTTATCTTTTGAGACAGTCCCACTATGGGTAGAGTGCTGTGGCATCACAGCTTAAGCTTAACTCTTGGGCTTAAGCAATTCGAGATGCCTCAACCTCCCAAGAAGCTGGGACTGCAGACGCCTGCCACAATGCCCGGCTATTTTTTGTTGCATTTGTCATTGTTGTTTAGCTGGCCCAGGCCAGGTTTGAACCTGCCAGCCTCGGTGTATGTGGCTGGTGCTGTAACCACTGTGCTATGGGTGCTGAGCCATTTTTTCTCTATGTTTTTTAAAAGCAAGAATGGGATATGGATGGGGAAAGGCAAGTTATAAGAGCAAAACTCTTCCTTTACCTTTTCTCTCATTGTTTTGCTGGCTAAGTATAGTTAAATTTTTTATTTTATTTATTTATTTTGAGACAGAGTCTCACTTACTATGTCATCCAGGGTAGAGCGCCATGGAATTATCATAGTTCACAGCAACTTCAAACTCTTGGGCTCAAGGAATCCTCATGCTTCAACCTTCTAAGTAGCTGGGACTAAAGGCATCCACCACCATGCCTGACTAGTCTTTCCATTTTTAGTAGAAAGGAGGGCTCACTCTTGCTCAGGCTGGTCTCAAACTTCTAATCTCAAGCAATCCACCCACCCCAGCCTCCCAGAGTGCTGGATTACAGGCACGAGCCACCACACCTGGTCCTGTTTCTTTTCAGTTTTGCTGAAAAGTACAAACTTTTCTTTATAATTGAAAACATAACGTATATTCAATTTTATGGCCCCCCCTTTTCATTGAATATTTAACACATCTATTTTATTTTTATTTATTTGTTTATTTTGAGACAGCGTCTCACTATGTCACCATTTGGTAGAGTGCTGTGGCATCACTGCTCACAGCAACCTCAAACTCTTGGGCTTAAGAGATTCTCTTGCCACAGCCTCCCAAGTAGCTGGAACTACAGGCACCCACCACAATACCCAGCTATTTTTTGTTGTTGCAGTTGTCATTGTTTAGCTGGCCCAGGCTGGGTTTGAACCTGCTACCCTTGGTGTATGTGGCTGGTGCTGTGACCACTATGCTATGGGCACCGAGCCCAGGATACTTTTAAATTGCTGTTTAACATGTGATTGTAAAGATATGCCAGGCATTATCTAATCATTTGCATATTATCAATCATTTTGACAGTTTACTATCTTTTGCTCTTAAAATTAAAACATCAGTGGTATCATTTTACATAGACTCCTAGAAATTCAATTACTGAGCCTAAAGTATGAACATTTTAGTGAGAATTTTCTCACCAGATTTTGACGATTACGTTGGCTTACTGTAACAATTTGATTCTATTTTGATTATTTTTCTTTAGCTTGTATTTAGAGAAGCCAGTTTTGAGTCTCTATTGAGTTCATGAATACATTGATGATAGACTATTGTGAGTTGACAGGAACTTCTGATCCAGCTACTCATTTTCCAGAGGGGGCCACAGAAGGTTAGAAAGTTTGAAAGACCCAGTCACCCAGGGTGCATGTGAATGGTGAATGTCCAGACCAGGGCACTCTGTCTTCTACTGAGAGAGAAGGGAATCCCAGGCAAAGGGAACAGGGAGGGAAAGGACATGGAGGTAAGAGAGTGTATAGTCTGAGCAATGGTAGATCGACTGATGTGGCTGGGCCCAAGGCATTAAGTGATAGTACAATGAGAAATGACTCTAGAAAGGCATAGAATAAGTCTTGCTGTTCTTAGCCCTGGATTTCATGAATTATATAATAGTTATTAGTATTTATATAGCATTTTAGAGTTTGGAAAGTGATTTGACACACATTACTTTTTTCTTTTTTTTTTTTTTTTTGAGACAGAGCCTTATGCTATTGCCCTGGGTAGAGTGCTGTGGCATCACAGCTCACAGCAACCTTCAACTCCTGGGCTTAAGTGGTTCTCTTGCCTCAGCCTCCCAAGTAGCTGGGACTACAGGCACCCACCACAATGCCTGTCTATTTTTTGGTTGTAGTTGCCATTGTTGTTTGGCAGGCCCAGGCTGGATTCAAACCCGCCAGCTCTGGTGTATATGGCTAGCGCCTTACCGCCTTGAGCTACAGGCGCCGAGCCACATTACCTTATTTGATCCTCACCTTGGTCCTTTACAGATGGAAAACACAGAGATGTGTCCTAAGAGACTTGTTCAGGATCACACATCAAGCATGCAACAAACCTGTCACCAAAACCTGTTACCAAGTATACTGTTTCTCAATCCAGATCCAAGATCAGTGGCAAAATCAGTAAGCAATTTGCACACAGGCTATAGTCACACTATTTTTGTAGAATAATTTACAGACCTGCACTGTTGCTCTTGTCACTGTCTCAATCTTAAAATAGAAAGTTTTGTTATTCTCTGCATTAAGCTTGGCAATGGAATGAGTCAGCGGCTCCTCCAGGTCTGGGCTGTTGACAGGTATATCCCTGGGGCAGCCGGCACAAATCTTGACAGGTGGCTGTACAAAATCTTCCGCTGAAAGAACCAGTTTTTAAGTTAGCATGCACACTGAAGGAGTAGCCTTACTTAGTGCCTCTCCGGCGCAAGACCAGCATCCACATTTCGAGAGGGAGGACCATGTGGAAGGTGGCCCACATCTAGTACAAGTGAGTGAAAGTTGTCTGTCTGACCTTCACTTCCTGCCTCTCTTCTTTTATTTCTCCTCCAAGCCCAGTGGGAAGGGAAACATGTTCAGCTGGAACATGTTAGTCACTCAATCAATACGCTACACTTTTCCTGAAATTTTGCTTTTTTTTTTGAGACAGAGTCTCACTCTATCGCTTCTTGGTAGAGTGCCGTGGCGTCACAGCTCACAGCAACCTCCAAGCTCCTGGGCTTAGGCAATTCTCCTGCCTCAGCCTCCCAAGTAACTGGGACTATAGGTACCTGCCACAACGCTCAGCTATTTTTTTGTTGCAGTTCGGCCGGGGCCAGGTTTGAATCCGCCACCCTCAGTGTATGTGGCCAGCACCCTATTCAATGAGCCACAGGCGCTGCCCGAAATTTTGCATTTTTGATGGAAACCTTAAAAAGCAATGCCTAATTTAAAGAAATGACTCTCCGCTGGTCTGATGGTAGTGGTTTATCAGAGCTTGTTAACATTAGTGTCACTAAAGTTGGTATTTAAGCACCCCTCCTGCTAAATATGACTGACTTTAACAAAAAGAAAACAAATAAAGGAATGACCATCTAACAGGAAAATTTTAAGTCATGTGGCTCTGGGGAACAGGTAGCTTCAGTAAGGCTTCTCATCATGGAATGTATACGATTGTTTTCCAAGTAGAAGAAAAGCCAATTTTTGTTAAAAGAAATACTCACTTCATCACACCATCTTCACCCAAAGAAACTCACACTATCTTCACCCTCCCCGCCCCCATTAAACCATGCAGACCAAAAAACCTTTAACTGAAAGACTTTTATTCTGGGACTTAACAACACTTGACTTAAGGACAGCTTGTACACAAGGAAGGCCAGCTGGCATTGCACCCAAAGGCCAGCTTTGCCCAGGGAACATAAATTTTCCCTCTGTCGTTGTAACTTTGTAACTCCTGGCTACTTGCAGGGCAGCATCAGCCAGCAGGGAAGAGGTACAATGTTTTCATCAAGGTCCTTAAGCTACACAAACTTCATGGGTATCATGGGAACCCAAGTATAATTTGTCTGAAAATACCCAGTCCATTGTCTGGAACCACTATTCCACTTCTGGGTGTCAATATGCGTTATCCCTCACCTGGATAAATGTCACAGTTTTGTGAGAAGGAAGCAATTCGTAGCTGAGTATCCATGTAGGCGTTATCTGTACATTCACCAATATCCTGGTTTTCAAAAGGCATAAGAGTTCATACATTAACAACATTGTTTAGAATCTTTAAACAGTGAGCAAAATTGAAAAATAGAATGTCTACTTTCTAAAATATAGCATACAATAAAAATGAAACAAAAGGGAGAACAAGATAGTTATAAATAAATTTGTAACAAACTTTGTCCCATAATAGTTTCTTACAAAAGATCTGTTCTTTATTTTTGCACTAACACTATCATGTTTTATCAGCCTTAACTACATATTAAGGTATTTCTCTACATGTAGATATATAAATATAAAAATATTAGGCTTGGCACCCATAGTACAGTGGTTACGGCGCCAGCCACATACACCGACACTGGAGAGTTTGAACCCAGCCCAGGCCAGCTAAATAACAATGACAACTGCAACAAAAAATAGCCAGGCATCATGGTGGGCGCCTGTAGTCCCAACTACTTGGAAGGCAAAAGAATAGTTTAAGCCCAAGAGTTGGAGGTTGCTGTGAGCTGTGACACCACAGCAATCTACAGAGGGCGACATGGTGAGACTCTGTCTCAAAAAAAATAAATAAATAAAAATAAAAATATTAAACATATGGAATGTATACATTCCACATTTTTTGAGACTGTCTCAAAAAATAAATAAATAAAAATAAAAATATTAAACATATACAATATAACATGAACCTGTTAATGTTGTCTGTGTGTGGTGTATAGCTGCACCTATTTACATCCCCACCAGGAATGTATAAAAGTTTCTTTCCTCATTATACTCTCCAATATTTGTTATTTTGCAGACAGAAGAGGTTCTTTATATCTTCTTCATATTAAACCCTTATCAGATACATAATTTGCATAATTTTCTCTCATTCTGTGGATTGTCTTTTCATTCTCTCAGTAGTGTCCTTTTAACTGTTTCTTCAGTTATGACATAAAAACATACTCAATTAGCAAACTTGAGACGTATTGAGAAGTTTTTCAAAGTATAGAGACAAGAAAAGCTTCCATAACTGAAAGTTAACCATATTCTATATTTTAACATATTTTTCATTACTTTTTGTATTCACTTTACGTACTCAAATGAATATGTATAGTTTTGTGTCCTAGATTTTGTATTGTACTTAACATATTATAACTATTTTGCTATGTCACTAAAAACTCTATAAAAATTTTCTGATGCCCGTATCATATTCCTCTATATGGCTACACTGAAATTTACTTAACTGTTTCCTAATGTTGCACAAATAATTTATTTACAGGCTTAGCGCCCATAGCACAGTGGTTATGGCACTAACCACAGGCACCAAACATGGAGGGTTTGAGGCCGGCCTGGGCCAGCTAAACAACAACGACAACTGCAATAAGAAAATAGCCAGTCTATGAAACCAGGGTATGGTGCCCCATGATCACATTAATGTACACAGCTATGATTTAATAAAAAAAAAAAAAAAGAAAGAAAGAAAATAGCCAGGCATTGTGGTGGGCGGCTGAAGTCCCAGCTACTTAGGAGGCTGAGGCAAGAGAATCGCTTAAGCCCAAGAGTTTGACGTTGCTATAAGCTGTGACTCCACGGCACTCTACTGAGGGTGACATAGTGAGACTCAGTCTTAAAAAAAATTTTTTTTATTTACAATATTTTCCTATTAAAAAAAATAACACTGAAATTAACATCTTGTAGCCTGGATTTCTCATATGGTAGAGTTAGATGCAGAATTACTAGATTAAAGGACTTGCAGCAATTCCTTTGTTAAAACATCATCTTCTCCACAAATGCAAACATCCCCAGGAAGGCATCATGTCTTAGCCATCTTAACATTCGCTAGCCACTGCCACCTTGATACATAACATTTTAACATAATTTTCACTCAGCTAACAAGACAGCATACTAGGAAGTGCCAGTAAAGGATAGAGAGTCAGGATGTATTTATGTGGATCACTATGAGAATTTTTTTTTTTTGAGACTGAGTCTCACTATTTCACCCTTGGTAGAGTGCCTTTGTGTCACAGCTCACAGCAACCTCAAACTCTTGGGCTTAAGCGATCTCTTGCCTCAGCCTTCCAAGTAGCTGGGACACAGGTGCCCACCACAACACCCAACTATTTTCTTATTGTAGTTGTCATTATTGTTTGGTAGGCCCAGGCTGGGTTCCAACCCGGCAGCCACGGTGTGTGTGGCCTGTGCCCTAGCCGCTGAGCTACAGGCACTGAGCCTATTTTTTTTTTTTTTTTCAGAGACGAGGTTCTGGCTCAGGCTGGTCTCAAACTCCTGAGTTCAGGTGATTCACCCACCTCGGCCTCCCAGAGTGTTAGGATTACAAGTGTGAGCAACCATGAGGGCCCCTACTATGAAAATTTTGAGACAGACTGTCATGGTTAATATTTCACTTCCAAGAAACATGGTTGACAGCTTTCTTTCCAATTCACCCATGCAAGTTTCAACTTGCTCAGCTTATTGGTGTTGCTGGGAGGGCTTCATTTATTTCCATCCGTGAGATTTTACATTTTTTGATTTTTGTGTATCTCAAAGCTTTCGTAATGACCCACATATTAAAAATAAAGGTAGGGGAGGGAAGGGGAGAAAGCAAGCAGAATGAAGTTTGAAGTGGAATTATCCAGGGTGGAACAAGGAACCATCATGGCAATTGAGCACATGGGAGAAAAAAGGCAATAGGAAAGGGTGAAGATTTAACAAAGATAAACTTGACAATTTTCTCATTTTTTCCTCAGGCTGCTCCTTGCCCTGTTATACTCTATAAATACTTATTCTACACATGCAGATTCTTTGACTAGGTAGGTGAGGCAGTTTGACCAGGGGCATGAGCATTAGGATTCCCAAGTGCTTGTAAACATGGATCGCTAAAAGTCATCTAAACTTTTTTTTTTTTTTTTTTTTTGTAGAGACAGAGTCTCACTTTATGGCCCTCGGTAGAGTGCCGTGGCCTCACACAACTCACAGCAACCTCCAACTCCTGGGCTTAAGCGATTCTCTTGCCTCAGCCTCCCGAGTAGCTGGGACTACAGGCGCCCGCCACAACGCCCGGCTATTTTTTGGCTGCAGTTTGGCCGGGGCTGGGTTTGAACCCGCCACCCTCGGTATATGGGGCCGGCGCCTTACCGACTGAGCCACAGGCGCCGCCCGTCATCTAAACTTTTTAAGTGACAATTTCCCCCCACAGCTTGATAATTCCTATGCTTGCAAAAACTGTAAACAAAATGTTAAGAACTTTATATTCTTTTTTTTTTTTTGCTTACTTACACCATTCAAAAGGGACTTGCATTCTGGTGTTAAGAATAGAAACTTCTCTTTAGAGCAATTAGTTTGCACAATTGAGTAGGTAACTTCAAAGTTCCATCCAGCTACGACCTGAAACGAATTTGGATTGATTATTTAAAGGGCAGTTAAAACATTATTCACAGTAATATATAAATGTTATGAGGCATTTAGAACACTGCAGGGCATATGAATGCCCAAGAAATATAAACTCTTATTATTACTAAGCAAAAATATTATTGAATACTGTGTACCTTGCAACTCTCACATCTCCTATACAACACATACATACACACATACACACCCCTCCATCCATCTAAAAATAAAAAGCAGTCTATAGATGAATTTACTGTATCTCTTTAAGTAAGATCTAACAATAATTTCCTCTGCCCATCTATAGAAAGAAAATGCTTTGGTGAATTTCATGAAATAATAATGCTCTTCTAGATGAGTAAAGAAAACTTTGGAGGGAAGTGGCCTTTGCTCGTGGGTCCTGAGACTCCCACATAATCAAGCAGTAAAATCTTTCCTGCTTTATTCCAGGTCAGTTTCACCCTGATAGCTATATATGTACGTAATTGAGTAAAACATGCATCTTACGGGAAGGCAAATTGTAAAGTCTATTCAATGAAAGGAATGTTACTGACCAAAGTGAATCCCTCATAGTATAAGGCTGAATTACAAGGGACCTGGTCAACTATCAGAAAAGGCTGGGTGAAATGAATCCATAAAAAGAGCAGATTTATAGGTATTCACCTTTTTCTTTTCCCTGATGATATGGAAACTATAACTTAGGGGCTGCCCAGAAAGCCATGCCAGCTATCTTAGACTCCATTTAGTATTTTGGAGCTATGTTTAACTCATGATAGCTAGCTGATGGTATAGTTTTCTTAAAGCCTTAAGTCCACGATGACTTTTCCATTTCACTGTCTCTGGGAAGAACATGTAATGATGACTACTCACTTGTGAAAAACTGACTTCAAGGGAAGGGATCTGATTAGCCACTTTTTCCCTCTTTACATACTGCCCTGTTTAGCTCACTGGGACTAAAGAGAAAGCGCTTTGCATCCTGTGCTAATCATGTGGAAACCCAGAACACCTCACCTCCAGCCATGTGATCAGACATTCCTTTGGCCAATGCTTACTTTAGGTAATGAAGCCCTCCCTAAACATAAAGACCTGATACATTTTAACAGTGCTGTGTGACATGAAAACTTAAAGAACGAACCTGTCTTTGGGCCCGTTTTACTTCACTAAGAACAAAGAGGTGGGAATTATTAGAGTTGTTATTGAAATGTTGAATGCTGTGTCTCAGGATGGGCTCCAAGTCGGGGCTGTCTGTTGATATGGGATGTACACAGCCAAGGCAGTCATACTGGGTTGTCACCTCAGGGCCCTCGGCTTAACAAAGAGCAGACAAAAAGGCAACATTGATGATCAAAATCAGCATTCAGATACACTACCCTAAGCAAAGAAGATAATTTATTTATTTTTTGAGACAGAGTCTCATCTGTGTCCCCCTGGGTAGAGTGCTGTGGTGTCATAGCTCATAGCAACCTCAAACTCTTGGGCTCAAGTGATCCTCTTGCCTCAGCCTCCCAAGTAGCTGGAACTACAGATGCCTACCACAATGCCTGGATAGTTTTTTCTATTTTTAGTAGAGATGGGGTTTTGGTCTTGCTCAGGCTGGTCTTGAACTCTTAAGCTTGGGCAATCCACCCTCCTCTGCCTCCCAGAGTGATAGGATTACTGGCGTGAGCCACTATGCCCAGCCAACAAAGAAGATAATCTAGAAGGTCCTGATAAATTTTCCAGTAAATCCTAGTAGGCAGAGGAAAAAAGAAGACAGAAAACTACTTTTTAGTTAGAGGAAAAAAGTCCTATCTTTCACTCAGGAACATCTTATACTCACCATGTCCTGCATAATTATTTTAAATTTATTTTAAAATAATTTAAATTTTAAATTATAGAAGTATTATATGAATTCATCCTTTTATTAGAGTAAGACCCTGTCCTATCTCTAAAAAACAAAACAAAACACTCCTGGAAGCCCAACTCGGGGTTTAATATATTTTGTGTCAATCTAACAAATACATATTTTGCATTTGCTGTAATGTGCTAGGTGCTGAGTGAGACCATATGGTTGCATTGATGTGTTAAGGATGGTCACTGTAGGGAAGAAGGTGACTGTCCCGTGGGGGAGATAGAACTGTAGATGGATCATGTCCATATGATTCAGAAAGAGCTTAAAAAGGCAGAAGCCCAGAGTGAGGTCTGGAAAGACTTTTCTAAGGAAAAGATGAAGATGTCTGAGTGAAGAGGGATGAAGAGCCCTCAGCCCAGCAACAGGAGGGTGTGAGGAGAAGGGTGACAGGCTCCTAAGAAAGCAGGATGGGCCGCAGCCAGTGGTGTGGGGCATGGTGGGTACACAGAGAGGGGTACATTGAGGCGTGAACAGTCAGCAGACAGAATCCTGTGCTGCTGAGCCTACGCCTCACTCTCCAGGCCAGGGGTTACTAGCTATATTCAAATGGTCATGGTTGTTTGGGGAATGATGAAAGCTATGGCCCCCCTCTTCATAACAGTCTTCACATAGTTTCAGGGTGTTATGGATCCTCTGAAGTAAATTAAGATGGTCTGCTAGAAGAATGGGGAAGCACTGAAGAATTTCTTTTCTTTTTTTTTCTTTTTGAGATAGAGTCTCATTATGTCACTCTCAGTAGAGTGCCATGGCATCACAGCTCACAGCAACCTCAAACTCTTGGGCTTAAGCCATTCTCTTGCCTCAGCCTCCCAAGTAGCTGGGGCAAGAGAGGCCCACCACAATGCCTGGTTATTTTTTTTTGTTGCAGTTGTCATTGTTGTTTAGCTGGCCTCGGTCGGGCTCGAACCCACCATCCTTGATGTATGTGGCTGGTGCTGTAACCACTGTACTACAGGTGCCAAGCCAACTGAAGAATTTCTAATAAAGCAATGTAAAATATTTAAAAGGGAGTTTGTATTAAATTGATGGACACAGGAGATAAAAGGGAGATGGAGAAAGGACCAGAGGCTGGTGTGCATAATCACAAGGGCCAGCTTTTATTCAGAAGACTGAATAGGGGTAAGAAAGGGAAAGATGGCTTTTTGAAGGTGAGAGGAGTAAGAAAAGATACACACTCAGTTTTCTAAGCAACAGAATTAGTTGTGATTTCTATTCTGTTTTGAACTTTTTTTCTTTGAACACAACTTTTTGTGAGAACCAGAACCCCAAGGATATAATTTTTGTGGGTTCCATGTGGATGACTAAGGCTGGTATATAGAACAATCGCCACCTATAGTGAGCTGTAGTGAAGCTGAAGATGTTGTTCCAGGGCCCTCACATGTAAAGCTCTACCTTGCAGAAGGTGATTCCAGGAAGGCTTTCACCATTTACATCACTTGGATGTGTCCTTTCTTTTGTACTTAGAACCTCTGCTACATTAGAGAAAAAGGTAATAGTGGCTTTATCTATTGATAAGTTTCTCCATAATTATATTCTTAAGGAATTTCATTTTTTTAGGATCTACTCTACCAACTCTACTAGCTGGGGATTTTGGGGCAGTTTCTTCATCTGTAAAATGAGATAGATACTAATGCCTATCTCTCTGAGTTGTGAAGCCTACAAATACTAATGAGAGAAATTGAAAAAGACACAAATGGACAGACCTTCCATATTCATGAATTGGAAAAACTAATATAATTAAAATGACCATATTGCCCAAAGCAATATACAGATTTGATGCAATCCTTCTCAAAATGTTATGTCATTTTTTACAGAAATAGGAAAAAAATCTTAAAGTTTACAGAGCCAAAAAAAAAAAAAAACAGAATAAAACAATCCTGAACATAAAGAACAAAGCAGAGGCATCGCACTACCTGACTTTAAAATATATTACAGAGCTACAATAACCCAAACAGCATGGTATTGTCATAAGAGTAGACACATAGACAAATGGAACAGAATTGAGCAACCAGAAATAAGTCCACATATTTACAGCCAACTGATTTTCCACAATGGTGCCAAGAACGTACAATGAGGAAAAGACATCATCTTCAATAAATGGTGCTGTGAAAATTGGATATCCACATGCAAAAGCATGAAATTGAACCCCTATCTCTTACCATTTATAAAAATCAACTCAAGATGGACTAAAGACTTAAAACATAAGATCCAGCACTATAAAATTATTAGAAGAAAACATAGGGAAGACATTTCAGGACATTGTTCCTAAGCAAATGTTTTATGGCTAGGACCTCAATTACAGATAACTAAGGAAAAATAGACAAATAGGATTATACAAAACTAAAAAGCTTCTGCAGAGCAAAGGAAATAATCAACACAGTGAAGAGACAACCTATTGAATGGTAGTAAATATTTGCAAACTATTCATCTGATGAGGGACTAATATCTAGAATATACAAGGAACTCAAACAACTCAACAATAAAAAATCAAATACTTAAAGTGGACAAAGGATCTGAGCAGACATTTCTGAAAAGAAAACTTACAAATGGGCAACAAGTGAGAAAAAGCTCAACATCACTAAACATCAGGGAAATGCAAACTAAAACCACATTGAGGAATATCATCTTACCCCCTTGAGGACAGGTATCATGAAAAAGAAAAAAAATGACAGATGCTGGAGAGGATGTGGAGAAAAGGGAATGTTGGTCCAAATGTAAACTGGTACAACCACTATGGAAAACACTATGGAGAGTTCTCAAAAAACTGAAACTAGAACTACCATATGAATGAGTAATCCCACTACTGGATATTTATCCAAAGGAAAAGGAATCTGTATATCAAAGGGATACATGCCCAGGACTATTCACAATAGCAAAGATATGGAGTCGACCTAAGTGCCCATCAATGGAAGTGTGGACCAAGAAAATGCGTCACATAAACACAATGGAAATCTACTCATTCATAAAAAAACGAAACCATGTAATTTGTAGGAACATAGATGGAACCAGAAGTCACATTATGTTAAGTGAAATAACCCAGGCACAGAAAGAAAAAGTTTGAATGTTCTCACTCATATGCAGGGAGCTAAGAACACTTAATCACTGGAGACAGAGTTAGACATAGTTAGATATGAATGATAGATCCCAGAGGCTAGACAGGATGGGAGGGTCGGAGAATGAAATGAAGACAGGTTGGTGAACAGGAGCAAACTTACAGTTAAATAGAAGAAATTCTAATGTTCAATAGCAGGTGAGGATGACTATAGTTAGTAACAATAGATTTTATATTTCAAAGTATCTATAAGAGAGAACTTGAAATGTTAACGACACACAGAAATGATGATGGATACCTCAAATACCCTGACTTGATCATTACACATTCTATGCATGCACCTCATAACTATTTAAAATATGTGTATCAATAAAAGAAAAATAAAAAAGGAAAAATAAGTTAATACATGTCAGGTACTTAGAACCATGGCTGACACCTATAATCAATAAATGTTAGCGGTTATTTTTATCCTGATTGTCATTATTCCGATTGCCAGACATCATACCTTCAGCTGTACCATCTCATGTCAGCTCAGAACAATCCTGTGGAGTGCGAAGTACTGTTATCTCCCTTTTCTAGAGAAGTTGTCAAAGACTCCAGGCCCAGTCTGACCTCAAATCCTAAACTTTTCTCACTCTGGGTGGTGCCTTTTATTGAAGGCAGGCCTGTGTCTTCTCATCCTTTTGCAGACACTTGAAGAAGAGTTGGATAGTCCTAAGGAGATGGTTGTCACGAGCCTAGCCCAGCATCAGGCCCTGCCCCTCCACCCCACACATGATCCTATGCTGTCTAATGCTGCAAATAGTGTTGCTACGCTGTCCTCTGGGCAGTGCCCCCAGATACATCAGCTACCTGGAATAATCTGGCAGGTCTGGGTAGCCACGGAGAACTTTTTATTCCCCCTCATCCCCACAGTCGCTGTACATTCTCCTGTAGCCTGAAAGGAAAAGAAAGAGACCAGTTATCTTAATCTTTCAGATGGAAAAGTCCACCTAGTACTGTTGCTAAATGTGAGTGTCCTTCAAAAAGAAACAAAACTTGTGAAGATTTTATCCAGGAGAGCTTTGAGACATGAGAATGAAAGTTTTCATAGCCTAATGATTATTTTTTAATTTAATTTAATTAATTTATTTATTTGCAGTTTTTGGCTGGGGCTGGGTTTGAACCTGCCACCTCCGGCATATGGGGCTGGCACCCTATTCCGTTGAGCCACAGGCGCTGCACGCCTAATGATTATTTTTTAGAAGCCACTGATACATGTGAGATAATCAGAGGAATGGTGATTATAAATGGTGGTTTATAAGCTGGAGTCCTTATTCCAAGCTCTGGGGATGTTTCTTTCTCACGCAGATGTGTGCAGTGCCTTGGAACCTGCCTACTGTATTCTCCTCTTGATTTACTCCCAATTTCAGTGGATTAATACTATTCACATAAACTTCAGTTTAACTTACTAGAAAGTGCAAGGAACTTGGTGTCAAAGCATCAACCAGTTCCAGCTCTGCCACTTGCTAGCTGCTGCCTCCGTCAAGTCCCTTTGCATCTCAGAGTCTTAGTTTACCTGTCTTCAGGAGGCAGCCTGATCTATCTCTTAGGGTTGCTGTGAAGAGTAAGTGTGCAAACATACATAAAGGGCTTACTGCAGGCCCAGTGTGCAGTAGGCACTTACTAGGTCGCTGTTTAACTGTTATTGCTGAACAGTGTTTTCTGTTCTGTTTAGTCTTGTTATTGTTCAGCTGTATCTGCTGGACTTCTCTGAAGTGACAGACACTATTCTTTCAGGATAAAGCACATTTCCCTTCTTCCTTACAGCCCTGAGGCAGGCAGCACAGGACTCAGCAGCTAATCAGCCCCACCTTATGGATGGGATTGCTGAGAAGCAGAACCAGCCCTCCAGTCCTGGCCCCAATTCAGAGTCCACTGCTCTCCAGTAAGTGCAGGTGCCCAGGGCTCATCTTTTATGCTCTCACATAAAGAAGTGAATCTGTGGGCTGTGAAAAGAGAGGTGGGCTCCTGAGGCAGATACCTTTCACAATCTTCCTAAATTAAGGCAAAACCACCAGCTGGGGTGTGCCAGGCATATATGCTATGGCTTTGGTTAAGGCAGCCATTGTTATTAACAATATCATTTGCATAATTTTCTCATTTCATTCTCCAACAAACTGATGAGGTCAATATAGTCTCCCTTTTACAAGGGAGAGCACCAGTTCAGAGGGATCAAGCAGCGTGCCCACTATCACACAGCTAATTCAAGGCAGAGTCAAGATGTGCACTCTGACCTGTGCTGGTGACAAACTGGTGCTCACTCCTCACCAGCCCTTCAGCTTGGGCCAAATGTTGATCTGTTATCTCTAAGGGACTTGACCCACATGACCTGGTTGATCACTAGAGTCCTCTTTTCCTGAGAGGGCTTTCTCCACACTTAACTGCAAGCCTCTCTGTAATTTTTCTGTCTATGCAAGAGCACGGGTCTCAAGCATCTGACTTTTCTATACATTTGAGGGTTTATGTGCACCCCTTGTAGACAGGTTCACTAATATTAGTCATCCCTGCACAAATGGAAACAAATCTGGCACGCCTGATGGAGACAACTGGAGGCTTGGAAACTGTCAACACACTTACAGCTTCTGTAGGGTTCTTGTAGTCACAGTCCTGCCAGGTTTTGCCGCTTAGAACAGGACAGTCGCCCTCCTTGATTTGGTACTTAATGGTATAAAATGTGTCGGGATTAACCTGAAAAAAGCAACCAAAGACATTATGCTTTATCTGACTGATCCAAATAATTAGCGTGGGTTCTCGTCTGGTTATGGGTCTTGATTTGCTTTAATAAGAACACAGCATTCATTACAAATATAAATGTTTATGTTTTTAGAACTATCATAAAATTTACTGTGAGGAGTGGTCATAATATACTTGCAATATATTTTTTAAAGGTTACAAAACAGTACCCATTAGCTTATTTTTAAAAAACTTATTAGCGTATTTTTGTAAAAACTGACTTATATTTACATACACGTCTTCAAAAAGTCTGAAAGGATATGCAGCAAGCTATGAAAATGTCACTCAGTAGGGAGACTATAATTAACTTTTTTTTTTTGAGATACAGTCTCACTATGTCACCCTCGGTAGACTACTGTGGCGTCACAGCTCACAGCAGCATCAAAGTCTTGGGTTTAAGCTATTCTCTTGCCTCAGCCTCCTAAGTAGCTGGGACTATAGGTGCCCACCCAGTGGCTGGTTATTTTTTGGTTGTAGTTGTCATTATTGTTTGGCAGGCTTGGGCTGGGTTCGAACCCACCAGCTCCAGTGTATGGGGCTGGCGCCTTAACCGCTTGAGCCACAGGTGCCAAGCCAGGGACTGTAATTATCTTTACCTTTCTTCTTTACGTGAACATTTTTAAATGGTCTCCCCCGCCCCCCAATGAATATATATTACTTTTACAATTAAAAAAAAAAACAAATGAGAATTTTATTTAAAAAAATACATTGGGAGGGGAGGGGAGGATATGGGAGGAGGGAGGGTATTTGGGGGAACCTCACCTAGCGTGCATGATGCAATGGTACATTTCAAAACTATTAAGAAATGAGTATAATTGTGATGGATGTGTTAGTTCAATGTAGGCATTGCACATTGTATATCAAAGCAGTACCCTGAACCCCATAAATGCATCAATGTACAAAGTTATGATTTAATAAAAAGTAAAAAAAAATTGAAAAAGAGAGAAAAATATGTTAACAGTTAAATCTTTATGGTGGAATTAACTATGGGTAATTTTAGTACTTTTATTTGCTTTGTTTCCTAATTTGTATTTCTTTTCTCTTTTTAAGCAGTATTATGGATATATAATTTACATGCCGTACAATTCACCCACTTAAAGTGTACAAGTCAATGTTTCTTAGTATGTTTACAACCCTACTCACACTATATTTTACACTATTTTGTTAGCCACCAAAAGAAACCCTGAGTCCACTCGCAGTTTTTGCCCATTCCTCTTTGCATCCAACCCCTGGCAAATGGTAATGTACTTTCCTTTTAATTTTTTTTTCAGTAATCTACTTCCAATCTCTTTATATTTGCCTATTCTAAACATTTCATATCACTGGGGTTGTACATGTGGTCTCTGTGTCCAACTTCTTTCATTTTGCATGAAATTTCCAAGGTTTAGCCATGTTGTATGATGTATCAGTACTTTATTCCTTTTTAAGGATGATTTAATTTTTCTAAGATGTCATAAGCTTATGACTTTTTATTTAAAGTGCAAACATGCTGAATTAGATGAGCTGAACGCTCACGTGAAAGATGCACAGTCCTGGCATGTCAGAGCAGTAAATGACCTGGCAGGTGATATTGTCCAGGCCCTTCCTTTGCAGCTGAGAGCAGGGAGGCCAGGGGGGACGTCAGAGCCTGGCTTAGGCAGCCTCACCATCCCTGGGAGGCAGAGCCAGCTGTAGACCCCTGGTCTCCTGCTGCCCAGGGCAGTGCCCTCTCAGATTCTGCTTAGGTGGTGACATTTGTACCAGGGAGATGACAGAGTCTAACAAGATAGTCTCCAGGCTGCCTTCTGTTTTGATAATGTGGGCCTGTGAAGCAGGAGGCAGTAGAAGCTTTGCCCATGTGGCAAATAATATCCAAAGATAACTTTTGATATTATAGAACAAAGCCACGTTTTCCATGGGTCCACCAGTGAAGGTACCACCAATAAACCCTAACTTCAGAGCAACCAGGGGGCGGAATTTCTCGGAAGACTATATTAGACTATGAAATAAAATGGCTCAATTTTACTTTCAGGAGAAAAAAAATCATGCCCACTGTGGTTGCGTTTCTTTATCTTCATGATGTGATGGGGTTGTTTTCTTTTTTTCTTCAGTGAAGTAAACCAATTGCTCAACTATTCCAGAGATACAGTTTTTTATAGTGGAATTAATTTAAACATACTCTGGAAAGATTAGTATTTCTTTGAATTGTGCATCCTAGCAGGATTGTCTCCTACCCGAGTGCATCAACACAGTGATGCTGTTAACTGAAACACTGGTGCGCTCAGCTACACAGACTTCACCCCAGGGTTTCACCCAGTGTGGTAGAATCATGCTCATCTCATTCCCAACGCCTCTTAGACATTCCCCACGAAGTACCCCTCCCACTGAAGTGTGGGAGGTCTTTATATTTTAGTCTAAGGCTGGAGACCCAGTGAATCCTCCTGCCACAGTCACACTGAGCTCTTAATTTCTTCCACTGGGTGGTCCCTTTTAATTTCTCCATCTACCTCTAGGAGAATGCTCCTCCGATCACCCAGAAGGCCAACCACAGTGACCCGAGATATAGTCATACCCTGCCCTCCACCCCCAGGCCAGAGAGTAGTGTTGGCCCTTTCAAAGATCCATGAGCTTCTACAAAAGATCTACAGTTCTTTGGTGCTGTGTGTGCACATGTGTGAGAGGCCTGGGCTCCGAGTGATAGCACAGTGATAGACTTCAAGGTTAAGCACAGCTCACTCACCACCTTCGTGCCCCCGGTTATGCGGTACAATACAAACTGGTTGCCACTTCTGTTTTGACTGTTGTATTTCTTCAGAGCAGTATCCACAGCCTTAAATACCTCTTCATCATTGCAGTCAATTTCCTTAGAGAGTGATTCTTGGGTTAAACTTGCTAGCAGCCTGGAGCAGAGGAAAAGGATGGCAATTAGTTTCATGATTTAACAGACTCCCCCTGGGAGTTGAGGGATGATTTCACCACGAATCAGGAGCCCACTTAGAAGCTGGTTTTAACAATCTCCTCCAGCCTCTTGTATTCTCTGTCTTCTTCTTTCCACAGCATTCCAGCCCTGGCTGGATTCCACTATTTGCCCTATTCCAAAAGGACAAAGTCTCCCCTGGGTTATCCAAGGAGATTTAAGGTTAGAACATTGCAACACTCAGGTTGTTAACCTGCTCATTTGCATTTGAAAAGCACATGGGAGGACAGAGCACATTTCCAGGTGATTGCACAACTTGGTATAGCAAATCAGGGCAGACTCTAATGAAGGAGCAGAAAAATTCACTAACTAATTTCATTATTCCCTGTGACTTTCCCGAAACTATTTACCAAGGTCACTGCATGTGTAAACAATGCAACAGTGAGCATAATGTACAGATAGCTTCACTTAAAATTCTTTTTATAGCATATCTACCTGCAGAGAAGAAGGCTGCTGTCAATTAAGACGCCGGCCTGAGAATCTCATGCCCAGGGGCATGGACTACTTCTGAAATCCCACCTAGAACTTTGCACAAAATATGGGCATCCTATCAGGTCTATATTCAAACCAGCATCTTTCTGCTCAACTGCAGTAGTTCTAAAAAGGAAAATGCTCCCCAGGGTAGAGGAGGCAGAGGAGAAGAAATGAGGAGATGGGTTGGCTGGGTGCGATGGCTCATGCCTATAATCCTAGCATCTGGGAGGCTGAGGCAGGTGGAGATTGCCTGAGCTCATGCATTAGAGACCAGCCTGAGCAAGAGTGAGGCCCCATCACTAAAAAATAGCTGGGTGTTGTGGAGGTACCTGTCGACCCAGCTACTTGGGAGGCTGAGGCAAGAGGATCACTTGACCCAAGAGTTTGGGTTGCTGTGAGCTATGATGCTAGAGCACTCTACCAAGGGTGACAAAGTGAAACTGTCTCAAAAAAAAAAAAAAAAACAAGAAAAAGAAAAGAGGAGATGGGTTGAACAAAGCTCTACATTCTCTATCCTGGCTACTCATTTCTGCTTTGGTGACCTTGGGGTTCAGAAAATGATAGTCAAAATATGGCAGGAACATCTAGAAACAGTGGGCTCAGAGTCATTCTAGTACTTCCTGGAGAGGATTGAACAGGCAAATGCTTTCACAAGTAAACTAAATAGACAATTGCAGACCCCCGAGGAAAGCCAAGAAAGCAGCAGGTCAAAATTCGCGTGTATAAGCCCAGAGCTTTCTGTCTTAACAAAAGCCATATCTTTATTTCTTTTGTGCTTTTTTTTTTTTTTTTTTGAGACAGAGTCTCTAGTTGTTGCCCTGGGTAGAGTGCCCTGGCATCACAGCTCACAGCACCTCCCACTCTTGGGCTTAAGTGATTCTCTTGCCTCAGCCTCCCAAGTAGCTGGGACAGGTGCCCGTCACAATACCCAACTATTTTTTTTAAGTTTATAATGATAAATTTATTAACAACTATCCACAAATTAGAGAAATGAAAGATTTAACAAAAACTTTACAGGTTTGGTGCCTGTAGCGCAGTGGTTACGGGCACCAGCCACATACACCAAAGGTGGTGGGTTCAAACCCGGCCTAGGCCAGCTAAATAACTGCAACAAAAAATAGCCGGGCGTTGTGGCAGGTGCCTGTAGTCCCAGCTACTTAGGAGGCTGAGGCAAGAGAATTGCTTAAGCCCAAGAGTTGGAGGTTTCTGTGAGCTGTGATGTGATGGCACTCTACCAAGGGTGACAAAGTGACACTTTGTCTCAAAAAAAAAAAACTTTACAAACTAATTATAATGTCTTGTATTCCTGTTTTTTTTTTTTTTTGTAGAGACAGAGTCTCACTTTATGGCGCTCGGTGGAGTGCCGTGGCATCACACAGCTCACAGCAACCTCCAACTCCAACTCCTGGGGTTAAGCGATTCTCTTGCCTCAGCCTCCCGAGTAGCTGGGACTACAGGCGCCCACCACTATATATATATAGTATATATATATACTATATATATATAGTTTTTTTTTTTTTTTTTTTTTTTGGTTGCAGTTTGGCCAGGGCCGGGTTTGAACCCGCCACCCTCGGTATATGGGGCCGGCGCCCTACCGACTGAGCCACAGGTGCCTTACCTTGTATTCCTATTTTTGCCTAAATATACTTAAGAATCTATCTATTCAAAGTCACGTAAGTCCCCTATAAATTCAACTCCATGAAGCCCGTAAGTTCTAAATTACACCATCAAAGTTACCATACAGCTTTGACATACCATTTGGCAACAAAATTCATAAAATAATTACTAAACAGATATGTATAGTTAATCTGTACATATATAAATATATATGCAATAAATGCACTATGAATTCATGTGTAATTTAAAGTGTTTTTCTTAATTTTACACATAATTAAAATAATAAACAATATACACGTATCCAACAGAATTTTAAATTTGGCAACCACTGGACATAATTTAATAAGAGTTAAAGTAACAAGCTGGGAAAGAAACTATATGTATAAAAACCCATCTTACACACACAAAATTTTGGCAAATATATAAATAAGAACACCTATTTCTAAAGTATAATACAACAAAACATTCTACCAGAAAAGTAATTCCAATGTATTCGTGTTTATTGTAGTTCAGTGGAAGAATTAAATTAAAATCTTACTTTAGGGGTAGCCTCATAAGCAAATTCAAAATCATTTCTCACTTATAAATTCTGTATGAGTATGCCTGATCTTTTAGAAATATATATTTTTTCAAAATAGCTCATGCCTTTGTACAGTGTTTGGATCACGTACCCATGCTCTGCACCTCTTCATAGTTTCCATAATCAATGAATTTAACAACAGCTGTCATACCTAAAGAATGGAGAGCTTTAACTTCTGCTCGGTAAAACTTGTCTTCCTAATAAAGTGCAAAACATTCATCTCCAGGTTTCCACATTATTGTACACTCCATAAGAACAGATGATTCTAGTACTTTTTCTGGCTTAATTGGCCCAGGTCTCCTTTTGGGACCACTATTATAAAATATTTTATTGTCATAGGGTATAGCTGTGACAGGTCCTGCTGGCTGAATAGGTCCTACTCGTTTTCCTCTCGGTGGCATTTCCGTCTCTCCATTTGGAATACCAATGAAACTATTATTTAGAATAGGATTCTGGTAATCAGTATTTACATTAAAATGTTTTTCAATTTTTATTGAAAAAAAAAAAAGCTGAAAGCTTTTTTACTGAAAGCCTCATTACTGATTGTTCCTGATTTCCTACCATACAAATGGTCAGGATTAGCTGTTTGGTTTTCTCTTTTTCCACGTTTTTGATTATTATAATCTATGGATTCTTGAGGAAGTGGATTTTCTTTTGCATCTGCATAGCAAGGACCTTTTCCTGATCTGCTTTGCATAGAGTTGTCTCTTTTTTTAAAAGCACCATCACTGTGCTGAGAACCTAAAGGATACGAAGTATCTTCAGTTCTGTCATATCTAGAGTATGGTCTATCACACCTGACTCTCTCTTCAGCCATCTCAGAACCTCTATTTCTAGGTAACCCACTGCCTTCCAAAATGGACTTTGAACTTTGGGGGTCTCTTTTATTTTATTTTTTTTTTTAGAGACAGAGTCTCACTGTACCGCCCTCCGGTAGAGTGCCGTGGTGTCACACGGCTCACAGAAACCTCTAACTCTTGTGCTTATGCGATTCTCTTGCCTCGGCCTCCCGAGCAGCTGGGACTACAGGCGCCTGCCACAGCGCCCGGCTATTTTTTTGTTACAGTTTGGCCAGGGCCGGGTTTGAACCCGCCACCCTCGGCATATGGGGCCGGCGCCCAACTCACTGAGACACAGGCGCCGCCCAACTTTGGGGGTCTCTTTGAAAACGAGGTGGTTTTTCATTCCTTGATTGCCTGGTGTCATTTCGAGGAAGATATCTTGGTTGATTATTTTCTTTTACTCTGTTTTGATCTGTATTTGACACTCTATGTTGTCCCTAATGAAGCTGCTGAGGCTGTAACTTAGGTTCTTCCACACTCAAATTTCCCATTTTAGATTCCAAGAAATCAAATAATGTACTTGGTGCCGACGGCCTTCCATTTCCTAGGTCTTCTTCATCTTTGGGTCTTATTCACCCTGTCTTTTCCTCTACCTCTCAGAGGTGGACCCATAACAGATTTCTGTTTATTGCTGTTAAGAAGTACATCCAATGCTACTTCTAAGTTGTTGCCATTATCCATTAGAGCTTGCCTCAAAGCTTCCTTAATGAAACCAATTTCTGTTACATGCTTCAGAGCCTTCTCGTCAACCAGTTCTCTACAAACACCTTCATGTTTTGCCTCTGATTTGTTTGACTTTTCTTTTCGTAAAACTTCCCTATTTCAGTTACCAGAAGCACTCATATTGAGATTACTTCTAGCACTGCCACCACCTCCTCCAAATGTCTTGGCTTCTTTGCTCTTTGCAACTTCTGCAATAGCAGCAGTCCTTTGCTTTTCGAATTCATCATTATCATTTGTAGCTTTGACAGGCATTGTAACTTGCAATGTCTTTCTTCCATCAAGTTCTCTACTATCCAATTGGACATGACATCCACACTTCTGTCCAAAAGGCACAAAAGGAGGTGGTCCACCTTAGGTTCCAATATTGCTTCTATTATGTTTTGATAAGCTTCTCTGTAATTCTCATTTCTCAATAAGGTGTTCTACTCCACCACCAAGAATTGTGGTATTAGAGTCATTCAGGAGTAGGAATCCATTTTTTACGTCAATAATGCCTGAGAGCATAACCTTAGTTCCAGGTGGTGTGTTCAGGCTTATTTTTGACATATAGCTAACTTCCACTGCTGTGCAACTCATATGACCAACAGTCATCTGCAATCGCAGCATCCTTGGGGGGGCCTGAGATTCTACATTACCCTTTGGTGCAGCAGCATTGCAAATTTTTTGAATTTGTAAAATACACGGACCTTCAAGCTTTTCTATCTTTCCACCATTGATGTCACTGGGGAGGAATTTTTTGCCAATTGTTGTTAGATCTGTATTGAGAGCAATCAGGATGATGATGCCATTTACACTGACTTTGTCAGGAGAACTTGTGCAAACTTCAATGCCTTCATCTGAAAGATACCAACCCTCCTGGGACAATGCCGCGCCAGGGACCTCGGCCATGGTAGCTGCTTAGGCCGGAGGTGGTGGGGGGCCGGGGTGGGGGTGAGACCTCTTACTTGATACCCTGCCACCAAAAAATTAATTAATTAATTAATTAAATAAAAGAAAAGAAAAAAGAAAGAAAAGAAAAACCTCCTCTGACCGGCTCTGCAACTGGGCATGCTCAGTGCGGCCGGCGCTCCCGTGCGCGCTGGTGCCTCGCTGCGTTTTCCGCGCGGCGGGAGGGGCGGCCTGGAGCGCGTCTGGGAGGCTGCGGGGAGCCCTAGGCTCCGGCTGGGGGCTGAAGTCGCAGGACAGTTTATTAGCAGGGACCATGAGACTTTTCCGCTCCACCCAAGGCTTTTGTTTTTTGAGTCACTTTCCTGAGTTGCATACCTTATACACTAGTGGAGAGGTTCTTTGTAGAGGAGAAATTATCCTACTGGGTTCCAGCGCTAGAGTTGAGAAGACTCAGCTCCTAGGAAGCGCTTCCAGTAGGAAACTGCCAAGGCCACATGTCTGCAGTAAAAACGCAAAGGTCTTCAACGGCCAATTCTTTATAGGATAAAAGTTTACTTTCTTATAAAGGCTCACTCCATTCACCTCGCCTCAGCCCTGCCCCTTGGTAGAGTGTTGTGGCGTCACAGCTCACAGCAACCTCAAACTCCTGGACTCTAGCGGTTCTCTTGCCTCAGCCTCCCAAGTAGCTGGGACTATAGGCGCCCACCACAAAGCCTGGCTCTTTTTTTGTTGCAGTTTTTTAGCTGGCCCGGGCGGGTTCGAACCTGCCACCCTCAGTGTATGTGGCCGGTACGTTAACCACTGTGCTACGGGTGCCGAGCTGGTGCATCTTTATTTCTTTCTTCCTGTGTGTCTTCGCATCTTTCCCATACCTTAATGACATTTGATCTATTCATTTGACTAAATGCTTGTTATTCCCAGATTTTCCTTTTTTCCTTTCTCAGAAAATGTCTCACTTTGTCGCTCTTGGTAGAGTGCTGTGGCACAATAGCTCACGGCAACCTCAAACTCTTGGGCTCAAACAATTCTCTTACCTCAGCTAAGTAGCTGGGATGACAGGTGCCTGCAACAATGCCCAGCTACTCCACCCCTGCCCCCTTGCAATGTCTTTCTTCCATCAAGTTCTCTTTGATCAAGTCCTCCCCCACCCCCCAGATGAGCTCTCGCTCTGGCTCAGGCTGGTCTCAAACCCGTGAGCTCAGGCAATCACCTGCCTTGGCCTCCCAAGTGCAAATTTTCCTTTTAAGTGGTCATGTTATTTCTTCCAGCCACAATCTTTTCTTTTTTCTTTCTTTCTTTTTTTTTTTTTTTTGTAGAGACAGAGTCTCACTTTATGGCCCTCAGTATAGTGCAGTGGCCTCACACAGCTTACAGCAACCTCCAGCTCCTGGGCTTAAGCGATTCTCTTGCCTCAGCCTCCAGAGTAGCTGGGACTACAGGCGCCTGCCACAACGCCCGGCTATTTTTTGGTTGCAGTTTGGCCGGGGCCGGGTTTGAACTCGCCGCCCTCAGTATATGGGGCAGCACATTACCGACTGAGCCACAGGCGCCGCCCCGCACACAATCTTTAACAGTTGTAAAACAATGGGCGAGGGAGGTCAGGGACAAGAGAAAAGAAACTACCCCTGACCAGCGGTCCCTGCACTGGATGGCGGTGATGATTTGGGTGGAGGTGTTGAAGGCACATGGCTAGAATTACAAGCGATGACCGCCACATCACAGCCTCCAGTCGCTACTTGCCATTTCCTCCCAGCACCCAGTTTGATTCCTAAACTTGGATTTCTACCTCCTATTTGCTGAAACTGATAATGCACCTTCTTCTCTTACAACCCAGCTGCCTCTCCCAACTTCGCTCGTCCTTGTCCGTGGCACCATTAATTACTTATTGCCTTAGACTCTTCTTAAAACTGCAGGCCAACTTTGTTTCTTCGTCCCCTTGCCTTTGCTACCCGCCGAGCAGGCCCCAGGGGGTGTGGCTTTGCCATCTCCCTCATGCCTCCTCCTCATTCTCATTGGTCTAATCTCAGGGCCTGGTCTGGCCCTCGTTTCTTCATCTGAATACACAAAGGGGCCCCCTAGTCCATGTTCCTGTCACCTGCCTGCTTGCCCCAGGCACAGAGTGGAGTGTGCCCACCCACTGTCTATGCCACCACCCAGAGGAGGCCCCGCACCAACGCACCTGTGTCCTGCTCATGTGGTAACAGCCGGGGATGGGACTGACGGTCACTGAACTGCTGGTTGCATCCCAAATGGCTGGCTGTGCTCCTATCCTCTGCCACCTGCACTGCCTGCCTCTCTCCTACTGAACCAGGGTCAGTGGCCCTGCTTGTCCTCCGTGGTGCTCCACACTTTGCCTCCCTGACCCAGGGTGTCCCATGCATGGGGGTGGACAGGTTGTTATGGAGGAGGAGAGGGAAGCTTTAACTCTGACCCTCAAATCCAGTCCAGTTAAGTATATGATGCGAGTGAAGGCAGGAGGCCTGCTTGGCTTCAGGATAAGCCCACAGACCCTTCCAACCTGATGGTTGCACCAGAGCCCACAGGGAGCTTCTAGAATCCCGCCTGCTTATGTTCCAGTACTTCCTAACACCCTTCTTCCTGACTCCCTCCCCACCTGGAGGTGCTGTGCCTGCGATGAATTCACCTGGAATACCTTCCCCCAGACCGTCTTGCTACTCAAATCCTACCCATTCATTTTTTTCTTATAATGCATTTTATTTAGTTTTTAATTTCAGAATATTATAGGGCTACACATATTTTGGCTACAAAATTTGCTTTTGTACATTTTAAGTCAAAGTTATAAGCATGTCCTTCACCTAGAATGTGTGCACTGTACCAGTTAGGTGTGAATTAACCTCACCCTCCCCACCCCCTCCTACCTGCTTGATTTCTGTTGAGTTTTACTTCCATTCATGCCCATAAGTGTTGATTGACTAGTTCTTTTTCTTTTTTTTTTAGAGACAGAGTGTCACTTTGTCACCCTCGGTAGAGTGCATGACATCACAGCTCACAGCAACCTCCAGCTCTTGGGTTTAGGCAATTCTCTTGCCTCAGCCTCCCAAGTAGCTGAGACTACAGGCACCTGCCACAACACCTGGCTATTTTTTTATGGCAGTTTGGCCGGGGCTGGGTTCAAACCCCCCATCCCCAGTATATGGGGCCAGCACCCTACTCACTGAGCAACAGGCACCACCCAATCGACTAGTTCTAATTTAGTACTGAGTACACATGGTGTTTGTTTTTCCATTCTTGGAGCATTTCGCTTAAAAATAAGGTCTCTAGTTCCATCTGGAGGTGAACCCTTTGGAGATGTTTGTCTTCCCTTGTTACAAAAGATACCAGAGCAGCATTTTTATGTGGCTCAGTAGTACTCCAGGGTACACACATACCACATTTTATAAATCCACTCATGTATTGATGGCACTTGGGTGGTTTCCACATTTTTGTGATTGCAAATTTTGCTACTATAAGCATTTGAGTGCAAGTGTCTTTTTGCACTTTGGGTGCCTAGTAGCGGGATTGCTCGATCAAATGGTAGGTCTTCTTTCAGTTCTTCGAGGTATCTGTATACTCCTTTCCATAGAGTCTGTACTGGTTCGGGTCCCATCAACAGTGTAAGTGTGTTCCTTTCTCTTCACTTCCATGCCAGCACTTGTTGTTTTGGGACTTTTTGATAACAGCCATTCTCTTTGGAGTTAGTTAATTTCTCATTGTGGACTTTTGTTTGTTTGTTTGTATAGGGTTTTATTTTATTTTATTTTATTCTGTAGAGACAGAGTCTCACTTTATGGCCCTCGGTAGAGTGCCGTGGCCTCACACAGCTCACAGCAACCTCCAACTCCTGGGCTTCAGCGATTCTCTTGCCTCAGCCTCCCAAGTAGCTGGGACTACAGGCACCCGCCACAACGCCCAGGGTTGCAGTTTGGCTGGGGCCGGGTTTGAACCCATAACCCTTGGTATATGAAGCCGGCGCCCTACTGACTGAGCCACAGGCGCCACCCAGGGTTTTATTTTTTTAATTGTCTGGGATTCATTGAGGGCACAAAGAATTAGGCTACACTGATTGCATTTGTTAGATAAAGTCCCTCTTATAATTGTGTCCCGCCCCCAAGAGGTAATCCTACCCATTCTTAAGAACTGAAACAAAGCTTTCTCCCATCTGATCTTAATAAATCTTCTTTGATTACATTGCTCCACTGATTTTACTAACTCACTTATCTCTGGAATATTGTTGGGGCTCAGAAGATGATCCCCTAATGTACAGGGCCTCTGGGTGCTGAGTGTTGTAAAGTGAAAGAAACGGAAGGGGCTTCAGGAAAAAGCTGTCTGCCTTTCACTCACCCCCAATTTCTCCTACTCCTTTTCCTCCCCAAGGCAAACCATAGAAACCACAACTTTACTTCCCCAGAGGAGTCATAGGCACTAGAATCCCTCTCCTGCAAAGCAGCCATAAAATCTAAAAAAAGGACAGTACCCTTCCACTCAGGTTCCTGTGAAGGAGCTGCCAAAGAGAAATTCTCTGAGGCACTCTGTGTGATGGTGGTTTTAAGACCTGCATTCTAGGAGCGTCCTGTTCCATACTTGGGAGAAAGGGATTCCATAGCGAGGCCAGGAATAACTTAAAGACAGGCCTTGCTGAGTTTCCCCACCTAGTCTTTTGCTGTTAGACAGCTCACTGCATCTAACCCCATTTCTACATTGCTGTGCACCCTTCACTGAATGTAGCATAAAAACAGATAGTCTTCCCTTGGGTCTTCTGATCTTTTTCTGAAGGCTCCCAGGTCATCGAAACTTTGGTTAAATAAATATGCTATTTATTTTTGTGTGTTTGCTTGCTTTTGTTAAAGGAGTGTTGTTAAAGGAGTTAAAGGAGTGTTTGTTAAAGGAGTGTCATGACCTTATGATAGGTGGAGAAGGGCATCACACCTTCTTATCTCCTCTTCTCCATGGTGTCTTTTGTCCACCAATCCTACACAACCTGTTGGGTAGAATTAGATGATTCAGAGAGGGAAGGTCTAAGGGTAGGTTAAAGACAAGGGTGAACCCTTCGGAGATGTTTGTCTTCAAGTTTTATTTCCACTCCCACAAAAGAAAAACAGGTTGAATTTTTTGTCCTTGGTAGTGTGATCTCTAACTCGACCATTACATTTCTTTGAGAGCCCCTGGAAAAGAGGGGCTGATGGGGCCGGGGTGGTGGCCTTGCAGTGGGGAGGCGAGAACAGGAATGAGGCAGGCTAGTTCTGCTGCTTAACCGCTGTATGACCCCCAAGAGAGTCAAGGTCATGTAACTTTTCTGAGCCTCAATTTCTTTACCTGGAAAATCACAATATTTTAACATGACTTTTTTGAGAAGTGGATGAGGTAATACATGTGCAGGGCCTGGCAATTAATTCTTATAAATCGTATCTCATATTAGAGAAGGAGGGTTAGGAATCTGTGATGTACTGAAGTCGTTCCAGGTGGGCAGGAAAGAGATTCTAATCAGGGGATGTCAGAACAAAATGAAGGGGGAAAGAGACCTGGGCATGATCTTAGGCTGAGAGGAAGGAGGGCAGCAGGGATGGAGAGGCTGAGGGCTGGGAGGATGAGGAAATGACTTGGAAAGGAGTAGTCAAGGCTGGTTACCATAGGTGTTTCCAGTGAACACTCAGAAGTGGGACTTGGCAGTATAAACCATCAGGGTACTAAAGTGGAAAGAATGTACTTTCCGAGGAGGCCAACCATAGTTCTAATCTCAGTCCTGTAATTTACAGACAGTAAGATCCCAGGCAGACTTGAATTCCTGAGCTCAGGCAATCTGCCCACCTCAGCCTCCCAAGGTGCCAGAATTACAGGCGTGAGCCACTGCGCCCGGCCTTTATTTCCCAATCTTCTTTGCATTTGGTGTGGCTGGATGCCTGCATTCTAGCCAATGAAATGTGAGCATAAATTATGCGTGCCAATTCCAGCCTGGCCCACAAAAACCACCTTCATGCACCTCCATCCTCTCAAGATGTGATCTGGATGCTTAGAATCCAGGAGAAAATACTAAAGCCCCAGGGGAGGACAGAGCCGCCAGGTGAAAGCAACCTGGAGTCCTGAATCTCCATGTGCTCCACCACCTGCTGATAACTGGTCTTGAACCATTACATGAGACAGAAATCAAAATCTCTATAATTAAGCCCTTGAGTCTGTGTATTAAGCAGCTGGCCTATTCGAACACAATGATATTACCTGTATAAGAGAGTTGTTGGTAAAATTAAATTATAAAATATAAAGAAATCTTTCACCTCATAATAAATATTTAATATATTAACTCATTACATACACATTTCTTAAACACCTAGTGTGTGCTAGGTACATGAATGTAAACAAAGTCTACTGTCATTGAGAAAAAAGAATAAATAAACATTTCTGGCATATAGAACTTAAAGAACGGTAGTACCACAGGCAGAAAGGGTGATGTTAGGAAGTGGAAGAATTTTTTTGAAGAAGGGTGAAGAGTTTGGGCTTCAGACATTTGAGAAAGCAATAATATCACCTCTGTTAATATAACCTTTGAAAATTTATGGAATATTTACAAGCAAACATTTATATATCTTTTAACCATCATGACAAAAAATCTAGAGGAGCATTTACCAAAGGTATATTATCTAGCAGACTGTTAGCACCTCAGGGTAGGAATGGTTCTTACCCCATTATTCACCCGCAGCAACTGTGTTTGCATATGATGAATGCATGTCATTGAAATCAATGGAGAGCTCTCAACTCCTTTGTTTTACAGGCAGTACTGTCATTAATTCAAGCACTGTTTGCAAAAGTACTTTATGATGTGATAAAACATTGCACAGATGTCTCTGTGGGAGGATAACATTTTGAGTTGGGGTTCCACTTTTCTCTACTCCCCTACAGCAGTTGAACCTGTGTTCGTGCCTCTGTGGAACAGTGTGATTCTGCAGGCTGGCATTCGGGGAGCCTGCCAGTATGGCCACACCTCTTGTTTATGGATAGCAACTGTTCTCATTGGTTGTTGCATCTGGTTTGATTGTTCAGCGCTTGTGTTATACTGATTAAATTCTTTGCGTATCAGTACTGTACACTGTACTTGCAAGGCAGAGAGAATCTCTAGTCGTTTTTTTTTTTGAAACAGGATCTGTCACCTGGGCTATAGTGCCCTGGCGTTACCACAGCTCATTGCAACCTCAAACTTTCAGGCTCAAGCAATCTTCCTGCCTCAGCCTCCCAAGGAGCTAGGATTACCAATGTGCACCACCATGACTGGCTAATTTTTTCTACTTTTAATAGAAATGGGGTCTCACTCTTGCTCAGGCTGGTCTCGAACTCCTGAGCTCAAATGATCCTTCCACCATGGCCTCCCAGAGTGCTATGATTGTAGGCGTGAGCCACCTCAGGCTTGCAGAAACTGAAAACTTAGTAGCCTGTTTCTAAAGCCCTGATTTGAAAAGAGAAAAAGGAAAGAGGATTTCAGTATGAAAAAAGCCTTTCGGCACTAAAAGTAGGGGAATTTATCTGAGATTAGAAAGAAAGTCTGTGGTCTGGGGAGAAAAGATGAGACAGGGAGCCCTCTGCCCTGTTTCCTGAGCATGCAGCTGGGAAGGCAGCAGGACCCCAGGGAGAGGAGACCTGTGTGGTGTGTCTTAGCCGTGTGTTCTTACAGAGACGCCTATATTCTTAGTCTGATAGGGAAGTAGCAGATAAACTAGATTCAAAGAGTGATGTGAATGGGGTAGCGAGTAGCCCTCAGCAGGGGAATAGGTGGACCAGTAAGCATCAGAACCTCCTTTCCCTGCCCACCATCCAGAGATTTTAGCACTACGCGAGATTCTAGAACTGTGGCACAACTTCATGAAGAATAGCAGGGCATGAGGAGGGGTAGGAATCCAAAAAGGAGGGAGACTTAGTTTGCTATTACCCCAGTAGGACAGCAACCTGAAAGAGAAATTAATTTGATCTGGGGCCAGGCGTGGTGGCTCAACCCTGTAATCCTAGCACTCTGAGAAGACGAGGCATGTGGATTGCCTGAGCTCACAGGTTCCAGACCGGCCTGAGCCAGAATAAGAACTCGTCTCTAAAAATAGCTGGGCATTGTGGTGGGTGCCTATATTCCCAGCTACTTGGGAGGCTGAGGCAAGAGAATTGCTTGAGCCCAAGAGTTTGAGGTTGCTGTGAGCTATGAGGCCAGGGCACTCTACCAAGGGCAACAAAGTGAAACTCTGTCTAAAAAAACAAAAATTAATTCGATCTAAAAATAAAGTGGTATTTCTTTTGCACCTGAATTTGTGGTTGTGATTCATGCTTGTAACTTTCTTTGCAATTTATAGCCAGAGTTTTGTTTGCTTCAAAATTGAATTTATAATTTATTTCCCCCCCTTCAAATCTCAATTTTATTCTCTCAAGAGACAAGGACACCAAGGATTGGACTGTCCTCTGCAGGTGACCACATGCTCACCCCAACCCCCATCCACTGTAAAGACAGATCTTGTTGAGTTTCATTAATCTATTCACTCATTCATTCATAAATGTTTACTGAGCACTTGTTCAGTGTTGGGACAGAAAAAGGATAGAGGTTCCTGCTTCTCATGTTCTGGAGGAAAATACAGGCAAACACATCAGCAGTGGCACACAGGGTGGTCGGGGCCGTAGTTTAGACAAATACAGACCAGTGTGGCAGGTGACACCTTCAGGGCTTTCCTTTGCAAAGTTGAGGGCAAACCTCAGTCTAAAGTGCTCCCCACACCCTAGTGTTCAATTTTTCTCACTCCAGGAACCCCAGGTGAAAGACTTGGGGCAGAAGCCCCCACTCTGCCCGGAGCTCTGACCACCCCAATCAACCGCAAGAGACGTCGCTTGATGCAAAAACGCAAGAGGATTTTTATTCCTGCATGCCGGGGCTTGACCCACAACTCTTTTAGAAGCCGAGGAGTCAAGCCCCGCACAGCAGTTTTTACAAGCTTATAAAGGCAAAAACTATAAAGTAGGCGGGAATAGCAGACATGGCAGGGGCTCTAATCATAAAGTAAGAGGGAATAGACATAGCTGGGGCTCTAACCAGATAAGAAGAACTCTGGTTCATTATTCAACTGTCTTAAGATAAGATCAACAGTCAAATATTTGTCTTTAACAATAAACATTCGCTTTAGCTCGGGGAGCTATCTTCTGGAATAGTTACAAAAGGTCACATTCCTATGGTAGGGAGTGAGAGGTGGTCACATTCCTATGGTAGGGAGTGAGAGGTGGTCACATTCTCATGGTAATATTTTCTTTCACAGGTGCCCGCGTATGAGGTCCTTATGGGTTTTTTTAAGCCCATGAGACCCACAATAGTCTGTTTTCTTACCTGAAATAGATGGATAACATTACTTTCAGAACTCACTTTTAAATTGACGACAAAAATCGTACTAGAACTTATCACAAAACCATATTAAATTTTTTCCCACTTAAATTTATTGGTTAAATATATTCACTGTCCCCATGACTTCTGGTTCTTATTTTCTTGATGCACACAATGTATTTACCCTCCTTTGGATTTTCTGTTCATCTCATGACACCAAGTTACTCTCTGCTCAGCTACAATCTCCAAAGTGTTTAATCTAGGCTGGATTTTCTCTCTCCCTCCCCTCCTTCCTTCCTTCCTTCCTCTATTTCTCCCTCTCTTCCTTTCGACAGAGTCTCACTCTGTCACCCTGGGTAGAGTGCTGTAGCATCATTGCTCACAGCAATCTCAACCTCCTGGGCTCAAGCAATCCTCTTGCCTCACCCTCCTCAGTAGTTGAGACTACAGGCCTGCTACAATGCCCGGCTAGTTTTTTCTATTTTTCACAGACATGAGGTCTTGCTCTTGCTCATCTGATCTTGAAACTCTTAATTCAGGCGTTCTCCCTTCTCAGCCTCCCACAGTGTGAGGATTACAAGTGTGAGCCACTGAGCCTGGCTTGATTTTAACCTTCCTTGATCTCACACACACATGGTTTGCATTTCCTCACTCGTTTGTCTTTTGGATTCTTCATGTGGGTTCCCACACCTTCCCCTGCTCCCCCCTCTGCTGTGTTAGGCAGGGGCCTCTTACTCTGCCTGACAGATCTCAAGCACACCCTGCTTTCACCAACTTTGCTACAAAAGAAAATTTAGATGACTAGAACTAATCGCTAAGAGAGAATTTGGGTCACTTTCATCATAATAATCCTTTAAGGAATAAAACATCCCTTCTGGGTATGTCAGGCTATATCATAAGCAATAATAGAGACTCTAGAATTAGGGGATATTAAGTCTAAAAAAGAAAGACATTCAGAGGATCATAGATTTCCCCTAAGTGATGTAGTGGCCAGTGACAAAATTAACCACGAATTTGTAGCACTGAGATCGTTCATCTCCTTTCCGTTTGTCTGTTTCTTCTCATGCCCTCTCCTCCCCATCCACATTTCGCTCTGTCCTGATTATGAAAGCAAGGTGAAAAGAACCACAATTTTCATTTATTAATGAGCACACTTTATTCATGTCTCTAATTCTATTATTCATTTTTCCTGATCGAGGGAATCACTTTTTATTTTGCAAAAAAAACTTGGAAACATGTAGAAACTCACTTTGGAACTTCTCTGGACATAATTCAGAGGGTGACTGAGGGAAGGGCTTTAGTGGATCGCTGTGGTTTGGCAATGAGAGGCTGGGAAAATTGGCTTCAGGAAGAGGAAGAACTTCACCTGTTTTTAGGGGAGGCAGTTGGTAAATATATCCAATTGGTCTGTCGTGAAAGGGAAAGTGTCTTTTACCTGGACCTTTTCCTTCTGAGTGCCTATGTGGTGGGCCATGGCCATGGTGATGGTGATCTTGGGGATCTTGGCTCTGGAGTGTTGGGTCACAGGATCCTTCACAATGGAAATCTTGGCCATGAGGGTGGTGTCCATGGGGTCCATGTCCATGGGGATGGTGTCTGTGGGGGTGTCGTCCATGGGGATGGTGTTCACTGGAACTATGATCATGGAACCCATTGGTGCCAACAGGGTTGTGATGACATCTTGACCCTGGAGGGGGAAATCGTGGAGGCTCTTCTCCTTGAAATGGAGGTCTTTGTGAGTGATCTTTTCCTTCCAGGGGAGGTGGGCATCCCAGTTCATGTGGCCTGTGGTGATGATCTCTGGCTCCATGAGGCTTAAATGGAGGTCTGCCACCAGGAGAATGCCTATGCCCACCAAAGTGGGGGTGGTGGCATGGGTGGAGATGTGGACCACTCATGTTTCTATGATCCTGATAACAGACACGGAAAGGGAATATTATCACATAACACAAAAGGATAAGTTAGATCTTTAACTTGACGTAGACCAATGTGGTTTTGGATTCCACAAATCAATTGAAAAAGCAGGATAATAACAACAAAAAAAAAAACTTCTCAAATTTTGATCTAAATTCAGTTGACATCTAAAATACAACTGTCGTCTACACCATCATTTCACAAAATAATAACATGTAGATAACAAAAAAGTCAGAAAGATAATTTCAGAGTATTGATTAGTCCTTTGGATGAATTAAATGTTTTATATGAAAAGCTTTATTATCCTTATGTCAATAGAAAGTGGTGAAAAAAATATATATATGTTTATATATATAATTTTTTTTTTTTTGAGACAGGCTCAAGCTGTCACCCTGGGTAGAGTGCTGTGGCATCACAGCTCACAGCAACCTCCAAATCCTGGGCTCGAGCAATTCTCCTGCCTCTGCCTCCCAAGTAGCTGGGACTACAGGCACCCGCCACAATGCCCTGCTATTTTTTGGTTGCAGCTGTCATTGCTGTTTGGTGGGCCCAAGCTGGATTCAAACCCACCAGCTCAGGTGTATGTGGCTGGCGCCTTAGTCGCTTGAGCCACAGGAACCAAGCCTGAAAATATATTTTGAAATGGTGTCCATCTTCAGACCAATATTTGGAAAGTGAGTGACTTATAATTGATATTCTATAAAGAGTTCTGAGTGTTGATGATACTCATATGTCTTCCTCTTAAAAGGTGAGAACACTTGGCCTCTTCCCTCTCCTCCTGGTTCAGAGTTTAACTTTTTCTTTTTTTTTTTTTTTTGAGACAGAGTCTCAGTATGTCACCCTTGGTAGAGTGCTGTAGCATCACAGCTCACAGCAACCTCAAACTCTTGGGCTCAAGTAATCCTCTTGCCTCAGCCTCCCAAGTAGCTGGGACTGCAGGCACCTACCACAACACTTGGCTATTTTTTTTTTGTTTTTTAGCCATAGAATCTTTTTATTTTTTATTTTTACATATACATGTATTTATTAGGTTTCCATTTTTTGCATTCACAAAATTAAAAAGGCTTAAATTTTAATAACAATAACAATGTTTAAAATAAGGACTAGAAACAAAAACCTCGTAAAGAACAAACGAACATAAATACATTCGAAAAGGAATCAGACAATTGCTACATTGAAATTTTAAGCAATAATAATAATTATGATGCAAAGAAAGTAATATTCACATTGTCAAATAAGAGTATGACTATTATAGAGTGCTTTGACTCTGAGGTTCAGTATGGAGTCATCAGTTAACTTCTTATTATTTTTTTTAAGTCTTAAAAAATAGACAACTAATATTTATAAATAAAAGTAACAGATAATTTCGAAAAACAGATCATGCCAAATCTTATAGACAATAGAAAAAGAAGAAATGCTTCAAAATCATTCTAGTTGATCTGGGTACACCTGATATTAAAATTGAATAGTGACTAATTCTCACATAAATTGGATTTAATTTTGACCAAAGTACATTATTTAAACATTAATTTTTAATTCAACTTGTTAATATGTTGTTTAGGATATTGCATCCTCATTTATAAGTGACATATGTTTGTAATGCTTGGCTATTTTTTGTTGCAGTTGCCATTGTTGTTTAGCTGGCCCAGGCTGGGTTCGAAGCTGCCAGCCTTGGTGTATGTGGCTGATGCTATAATCACTATGCTATGGGCACCAAGCCAGAGTTTAACTTTTAAAAATCTGTAGATCTATGCTGGGCACGGGGGCTCACGCCTGTAATCCTGGCACTATGGGAGGCTGAGGTGGGTGGATTGCCTGAGACCAACATGAGCCAGAGTGAGACCTCGTCTCTAAAAATAGCCAGGCATCGTGGTGGGCACCTGTAGTCCCAGCTACTTGGGAGGCTACAGCAAGAGAATCAATTAAGCCCAAGAGTTTGAGGTTGCTGTGAGCTATGATGTCACAGCACTCTATCCAGGGTGACAAAGTGAGACTCTGTTTCAAAAAAAAAATCTATAGCTCCATGTTCATGGTGACTAACCTGCTTTTTTTTCTTCCCTTTTTTTTTTTTTTTTTTTTTGGCTTGGAACACAGTTATTTGGATCATTTTGTTTTTTTTTTTCTGATTTGAAAATTTTTGTGAGAAAAATCTTTGTGCTCATCCATAAAACTGAACAAAGATTTCTGGAACAGATGCAAAATATTGCTTTGCATCTTATTTTATATACCTTTGTATATTACATTTGAGTCTAATTTGTTTCCATTAGGATCTATGCATAATAGTAAAAGGTAGGAGCTACTAAATATCAGTATTGGAGTCCTAACTAGAAGGACCATATTCAAATTCATTCAAGGCCAATTGAATTAGTTATGACTTGACTTTTCGGCCAAATCTTAGCCCTCCCTAACTCTCGGAAAAGCTTTTACACTTTTTGTGCCATGCCAGCAATTTCACTTCTTTCCCAGGGGTGTCACATCTCTGTGTCTCTGTCTCCATCTGTCTCTCTTACACACACACACACACACAGCCATAGGGACCATAGTAAGGACTATGTGTGTAAAAATATCACATAATCTGACATTTTCACAAGAAACTCAAGCAACCCACCTCAGTGTCAAATACTTCACAATTCACATCAAGATCTTTTGGGGTTTCAAAGTCAGAGTCTTCTACATCATAGGATAAAACTGCTCTGCAGAATCCAAAGATCTACGAAAGAGAGATAAGCCTGTTAGTGTGTCTGTGCGTGCACACACGTGTGCACCTGCAGGTGGTAAGAAGGTTCCCCAGCCAGATTCGTAAGCTTCCAGATATTCAGGAAAGAAAGAACAGCCTCAGGAAAGAAAGAACAGCCTCAGAAAAAAAAATCAAGGTAATATTATCAGATGCTCCCACCAGTTATTAAAAAATCTTTCATGGTCAACGCTTTGGGGGACATGAAGTGCAGATTCCAAGGCTCTCATTTCAAGAGGCTGTGGTTCTTTTCTATGAGCGGTTCTTACCGCCAGCACTGGCCTTGGTAAGGAGAACCACATCATTGCCGCCTTGCCATTACACCAACCCTTTTGCGGAAGACCTGGCTTGCCTGTGCTTAGAGAGAACGAGGGACGGTATAAGAGAGGGATTTTACAACTTTAACTGATTCCTAGGAAGGAAGTGTTGGGAAGGAGGGGCCCATAGACAGATGGATTTGCAAGGACCCTGTCAAGGAAGTGTCTGCAGGCTTCACCCTAAATACTGGGGCTGCAATGGCTGGCCTGCCTTCCTCCAGAGGCCCCTTGACCTAGCTGTCAAAGTTAGACTAGGACAAGAGGATGACTCCTCCTTAGAAGAAACTGTTAAGCATTGAGATTCTCAGTGCAGTTTGGGTATCAGATATGTCGATCCTGGCTTCACCATGTGCTAGTTGTGTGAAATCAAGTTACACAAAATTTCTGAAACTCAGTCTTTATAAAATAGGGATAATACTGTCTACTATTTCTCAAGTTCCCTTAAGTAAGTGGTTAAAATTTTAGGCCCCTGTCACAGAAAAACAGAGGCAGACACCTGCTTTTCTTCTTGGCAGGATGGTCGTGAGGCTCCAACCACACAATGATGTACGTGGTGGTGTTTTGTAAACTGTATGTTGCCGTGCAAATGTCAAGCGTCAGTAACAACATCTTCTTGCAGTATGCAGGAATCAATTTGTAAATAATTAGGGGACAAATCCCACTGGACTGGGCATGAGAATAACTGGATTTTAATCCAGCTCAGACGTGAACCTGCAGGAAACCCTTCCTTTTCTGAACTTCAGTGGCTTGCTTTTTTGTCAAATGGGATCTGTGGGTGTCAGTGGGATGGAATGAATGGACCACTTGGTGTGCGGGTCTTAATACAAGCTGGTTGTTAGTTTCAGTTAAACCTTTAGTTCTAATTGTTAAAAAAAAAAAAAAACCTCATGTGCATTATAAAATCATATTCTCATAATTCAGTTAATTTCTCGGTGGCCTGGATTTTTCATGAGGAAATTTGGGATATGAGTCTCTAGCTCATAAGGTGGTGTGAGGGTTAATAAGTTCACTTATGCGTAAAGCATTTAGAAGAGGGCCTGGCCATTATTCAGACTCAGGACTGTGGAACCTGTGGCCTGCGGGCTGCATGCAGATTATTCGAGGACTGTTTTGCTTATCCCTGGCATCTGACATCAAGAAAAGTATGCACAGACCTTATTTTTGGCTCATCAGCTTTCTTTGGTGTTTGTTTATTTAATGTGTGGCCCAAGACATCTCTTATTCTTCTAATGTGTGGCAGAAAAGAAAAATGACTGGCCACCCGTGCTAGATGCCTGCCGTCTTACAGACATGTGTTGTACTCACCTTAGGGTGTCTGTGGAAATGGTGCCTGGAGCAGTTCCTCACAGAGAATTCCACATAGTAATTGGTTCTTTCCCCTCCTCTCTAGAACAGAGGGGATCAAAACAGTTTCAGGAACAAAGAAAGAGGGGAGAAAAGAAACATAGACCTACTAGCCAGGAAATTGTAAAGCCCTGGGAGGATTCAAAATCACCAATACGTGCCATTTGTCTTACGGTTTCTGCCTTTTCAAAATTGATCACCTGGCTCGGTGCCCATAGCACAGTGGTTATGGTGCCAGTCACAAACACCTAGGGTGGCGTGTTGGAACCCGGCCTAGGCCAGCTAAACAATAATGACAACTGCAACAAAAAATAGCCGGGCGTTGCGGCGAGTGCCTGTAGTCCCAGCTACTTGGGAGGCTGAGGCAAGAGAATTGCGTAAGCCTAGGAGTTTGAGGTTGCTGTGAGGTTGATGCCATGGCACTCTACCGAGGGTAACATAGTGAGACTCTGTCTCAAACTAAATGAATAAATAAATAAAAATTGATCGCCTAAGGGAAAAGGTGACTATTGCCATTTCACTGACAAGACTCAAATCATCCAGACATAATCAAGTACAGTGTGAAAACTCACCCTTCCTGCACCCCATCTTCT
This sequence comes from Nycticebus coucang, assembly GCF_027406575.1. Classification (NCBI taxonomy): domain Eukaryota; kingdom Metazoa; phylum Chordata; class Mammalia; order Primates; family Lorisidae; genus Nycticebus; species Nycticebus coucang. The sequence goes on from NC_069795.1 coordinate 87,227,333, forward strand.
CCTTTGCAGGAGTACCACTATCATTCATTTTGTGTTTCTCTTCTTAGCCTTTTCCCAGATACATTACACATATACACATACATCTAAGTATTTAATATAAATGGGCCATGTTCTGAATGTGTTCAGTAACCTGCTTTTTCCCTTAACTTGGAAAGAGTTTTGAAACTCATCCCAATACACACGGATCCAAAGTATTCCTTTTAGTAACTGCATTGTATTCACTTGGGTGCTTGTATGTACCATAATCTATTTAACTTTGCATCTTCAAAATGCAAACATCAACCAGCTGCTCTGCAAGACAGCTGTGGGTGGGAGGCTCTTGAGTCTTTGGACAGTGAGACAACAAGGCTGTCTAGCTCCAGCCCCACCACTGGGTGTGAGGAGATAATTTCTCTGAGTCTCAGGTTTCCATCCTAATACAAGGAGGTTAATACTGGATAATTTTTTTAGAACAGGGCCTTGCTCTGTTGCTCAGGTTAGAGTGCAGTGGTGTCATCTGAGCTCAGTGCAACCACAAACTCCTGGGCTGAAGCGACCCTCTTACCTTAGCTCTCGAGTTGGGACTCGAGTTGGGACTACAGGTGTGCACCACCATGTCCTGCTGATGTTTCTAATTTTTGTAAAGACAGAGTCTCCTTCTTGCTCAGGCTGGTCTCCAACTCCTCTTGCCTTAGCCTCTCAGAGGTGCCAGGATTACAGGCATGAGCCACCACACCCAGCCAGTGTTGGATAAATTTTTATGACTCACATGACCTTACTATGCTGTTTTGTTTTCCCTCTTTCCTTTTGGGATGTTCTCTCCTCTCTGCCACATACGCCCTCCCATAAAAACTTATAGAGAGCAGTTCTTTGGTACCTGCTGGCTGTCTATTACAGCCCTAAAGCTGCAACAGGTTCTCACTTTAGAACCAGCTGGTTATTCAATGTAGGTAGAGGAGGCGTGTCATTCAGTTCATGCCTTCCAGGTGGGAGCCTGGGCCCTCTGACTTGGACATAGTGGAGACTCACCACTCTTGTAACTTTCTCTACTTGATCCACTCTGAAAGAGGCAAAACCATCATTCCTCGCTTTGTACTTCTCAAGGGCTTGGTCGGCTTTATTTCTGTAGAGCTCTGCATCCTCAAAAAAATCTGCGATTATAGGACTGTCTTTATTATTGGACAGTGCTGAAGAGACTAGACAGAGAAAATGGGAGTGTCATGGTTACTGAGTAGGAAAAGGCAATCATGTCAAAAATAACAATAATGTCCATTTTACAGATGGGAAAATTAAGTGTTGGGGAAACTAAGTAACTTGTTTGCAATCAGTCCAGCAGTGGCAGAGCTGAACTGTGGATTCTTCCTCCTGTCCTTCCAATGCTCTGGTCTCTGCTGCGACCCCTCTTTCATGATGTCCTCACCACTAACCCTAACAAAATGCCAATATTTTCATAAAGTTTTCATAAAGAAACAGGAAAAGATACAAGGCAACCTCTGACACAAGTTGCTTGGCTGTTGAATTCTTGTATATTAAATCATAATCAGATTTGCTTTTTTTTTTGAGACAGAGTCTTACTCTGTCATCCTCAGTAGAGTGCTATGGCATCACAGCTCACAGCAGCCTCAAACTCTTGGGCTCAAGCAATTCTCTTGCCTCAGCCTCCCCAGTAGCTGGGACTACAGGTACCCACCACAACACGTAGCTATTTTTTTGTTGTTGTTGTGTAGCAGGCCCGGGCCAGGTTCGAACCCAGCAGCCTTGGTGCATGTGACCAGCACCCTAACCACTGAGTCATGGTCACCGTGCCCAGATTTGCTTTTTTTTGAAGAAATTCTGTGATCATTCATTTTGAAAATGTAAATAAAAGAGCATGTGTTTAGAGTCAACTCAGAATCATGTCTTTACCACACACTGGCTGTGTTCCCAAGGCCAAGTCATTAAACATCTTTGAGCCTCAATTATTTTATGTCTGATATAGAAAGTAGCCTAATCTTTACTTCATAGCCTTGCTGTGAGGTTAAATGAGATGATATAAACAAGTTCTTTGAAAACTGGTGATAACACACAGCTTTTAAATGTTAAGGTCAATATTTATTGAGTGTGACGCATGCTCCACCAAGTGTTCACAGTAGACCAGCCTCTTTAATTCTAATAAGAACCCTAAAAGCTAATGGTCTTGTTATTCTCATTTGACAAATGAGAAAAGCTTACAGAGGTTAAGTAACCTACTCTGAAGATTACACAACTAGTAAATGATGAGGTTGGGATTCAAACTAAAACAAGTCTGACTCCCGAGCCTGTGTCTCTACAAGAAAGCTGTACTACCTCTCTTAAATCCCTATTTTTATAAATCCCTATTTTTATAAATTTCTTTAAAGATGTACCTGAAAAACAAGCATCACGTGTACTCAATACTGATATGAAACTAGAAGATTAATAATCATAGACCCGCAAAAGAGAAAAATCTAAATTAATATCAAGAAGTGAGGCCTGGTGTGGTGGCTCACACCTGTAATCCTAGCACTCTGGGAGGCCGAGGTGGGTGGATTGCCTGAGCTCACGAATTCGAGACCAGCCAGAGCCAGAGGGATACCTTGTCTCTAAAAAAATAATGGGGTGAGGGCAGTGCCTGTGGCTCAGTGAGTAAGGCGCCGGCCCCATATACCAAGGGTGGCAGGTTCAAACCTGACTCCGGCCAAACTGCAACAATAACAACAAAAATAGCCGGGTGTTGTGGCCGGCACCTATAATCCCAGCTACTCGGGAGGCTGAGGCAAGAGAATCGCCTAATGCCACAGCACTCTACCGAGGGCAACAAATTAAAACTCTGTCTCAAAAAAAAAAAAAAATAAAATAAAAAGCAGGGTATTATGGCAGGCACCTATAGTCCCAGCTACTTGGGAGGCTGAAGCAAGAGAATTGCTTGAGCCCAAGAGTCTGAGGTTGCTGTGAGCTGTGACACCAAGGCCTCTACCAAGGGCAACAAAGTGAAACTCTGTCTTCAAAAAAAAAAGAAGCAGAGGAGAGGGGATTCAGTGGCTTCCCATGCAGTGGATAGAAGGCGTGGATATAGGGCACACTCCCTGGTGATAGGACACAGCTACAACTCTGATTTTACTTGTCAAGTGTAAATTATAGAACCAACACCTCCTCCCTTAAAAAGTAAGATGTGCCAGTAACCAGGGAAAGCTGTGTCCTTTGTGTTCTCAGGAGAGGGAGTAATACAACAGGGTCCAAGAGGGCAGAGACCTTTGTGTCATGAACATCATGGTATTTCGTGTGCTAACCTAGAGATAACGAGTGATTTAACACATTACCATACCGGAGCTCTTGGTGCAGTTAAAGTCCTCCAGCCTAAGGTCCTGAGAGTCACTTGAATTTCTCGTAACTATGATCTTACATTGTCCAATCACCTGTAAGAGAGAGGGTTTGAGTCCGTGCGGGGTCAGCGCCTACTTCTTTTATATCTGGGGCTGCAAAGGAGAGGATAGTCCCACTGTCCAGGGTGGGACTTTCGCAAAGCTTTTCTCCAAACTTGCACTTTCATAGTCTGTTTCCAAGTGCTGCCTAATATTGGCACCCCAAATCCTCAAGATAACCAGGGAGAAACTGCTTGAGGGGTCATGACCATATCCCACATATTTTCAAGGGAAAAGGAAGCAAAACTCGTAGGCGTATAAAGCTCCTGTTTTCTGACAGTGGAGTTTTGCATCAGTGCTTGTCTTCGTGTTTTCTTCCTACCAGAGAGGACAGCACTGGAGTCCAACATGCAGAACAAGGCCCATTCCTCCCCACATCTAATCCCTTCTGCCATTCCTACTTATGGGACTAGTTTTGCTTGGACACATAGAGTGTCAGGGCTGGAAATGTCCTTAGGGTCCACGGGCTCCAAGACCCTCCTTTCATTTTACAGTTGAAAACACTGAAGTCTGGCAACATTATTAGGTGAACTGGCCTAAGATCTCACATCTGGTCCTGCCATCCCACGGTGCCACCATCCCTGTTGACATAGTTTGAGCTGGATTCCCTAAAATGGCTCTCAAGAGTATTACTCAAGGTCAACATAGCCTTCATGAATCTCAAGAAGCTGCTCACTCTTCCGCTGCGTTACCCCAGGCATGTGGCTAGCCTGAGTCAGCGGAGCAGGTGGAAAGGAGGAACGGTAAGAGGAGAGAATTGTACCCTGGGTACTTACTATATCAGATAGAAATCTAGAAACAGTCGGCTCACAGTCCTTCCAGTGTTTCCTGGAGAGGGTCGAGCATTCAGATTCTTTTATATCCAAGAGCAGGTAATAGACTGTCGCAGATCCCTGAGGAAGACCAAGGAAGCAGCAGGTAAGTAACATGTGGGAGCCTAGAGGATTTTTCTTTGATAGTTGTATCTTTATTTCCTAAACAGAGTTACTGTTTCCCCATCTTTGCTGATGTCCTATATTTGTGACGTTAGAGCTATTCATTTGAATAAATGCCTTCAGTTATTTCCAAATATTCTTCTTAAGTGGCCATGCTGTTTCTTCTAGCCACAAACTTTAAACAGCTAGTAGTAATTAGCAGTGATGATTTGGGTGGAGGTGTTGAAGGTGCACAGCTAGAATTACAAGCGATGACCTCCACATCACAGCCTCCAGTCCCTACTTGCCATTTCCTCCCAGCACCCAGTTTGATTCCTGAACTTGGACTTCTGCCTCCATTTCAATTTGCTGAAACTGATAATGCACCTTCTTCTCTTACAACCCAGCTGCCTCTCCCAACTTCGCTCGTCCTTGTCCGTGGCACCATTAATTACTTATTGCCTTAGACTCTTCTTAAAACTGCAGGCCAACTTTGTTTCTTCGTCCCCTTGTCTTTGCTACCCGCCGAGCAGGCCCCAAGGGGTGTGGCTTTGCCATCTCCCTCATGCCTCCTCCTCATTCTCGTTGGTCTAATCTCAGGGCCTGGTCTGGCCCTCATTTCTTCATCTGAATACACAAAGGGGCCCCCTAGTCCATGTTCCTGTCACCTGCCTGCTTGCCCCAGGCACAGCGTGGAGTGTGCCCACCCACTGTCTATGCCACCACCCAGAGGAGGCCCCGCACCAACGCACCTGTGTCCTGCTCATGTGGTAACAGCCGGGGATGGGACTGACGGTCACTGAACTGCTGGTTGCATCCCAAATGGCTGGCTGTGCTCCTATCCTCTGCCACCTGCACTGCCTGCCTCTCTCCTACTGAACCAGGGTCAGTGGCCCTGCTTGTCCTCCGTGGTGCTCCACACTCTGCCTCCCTGACTCAGGGTGTCCCATGCATGGGGGTGGACAGGTTGTTATGGAGGAGGAGAGGGAAGCTTTAACTCTGACCCTCAAATCCAGTCCAGTTAAGTATATGATGTGAGTGAAGGCAGGAGGCTTGCTTGGCTTCGGGATAAGCCCACAGACCCTTCCAACCTGATGGTTGCACCAGAGCCCACAGGGAGCTTCTAGAATCCCGCCTGCTTATGTTCCAGTACTTCCTAACACCCTTCTTCCTGACTCCCTCCCCACCGGGAGGTGCTGTGCCTGCCATGAATTCACCTGCAATACCTTCCCCCAGGCCCTCTCCATACCTATTCTTTTTTTTTTTTTTTTTGAGACAGAGTCTCACTCAGTCACCGTGGGTAGAGTGCCGTAGCATTATAGCTCACAGCAACCTCAAAGTGTTAGTCGTAAGTGATCCCCTTGCCTCAGCCTCTCAAGTAGCTGGGACTACAGGTGCCCACCACAATGCCTGGCTATTTTTTTGGAGGCAAGGTCCCCATTTGCTCAGACTGGTCTTGACCTTCTGAGCTCAAACAATCCACCCACCTCAGCCTCCCAGGATGCTGGGATTGCAGGCCTGAGTCACTGTGCCTGGCTATCCTACACTTTCTTGAGAACTGAACCAAAGCTTTCTCCCACCTGATCTTAATAAATCTTCTTTGATTACATTGCTCCAGTGATTTTACTACTCACTTATCTCTGGAATATTGTTGGGGCTCAGAAGATGATCCCCTAATGTACAGGGCCTCTGCGTGCTGAGTGTTGTGAAGTGAAGGAAACAGAAGGGGCTTCAGGAAAAAGCTGTCTGCCTTTCACTCACCCCACTTTCTCCTACTCCTTTTCCTCCCCAAAGCAAACCATAGAAACCACAACTTCACTTCCCCAGGCTGGTCACAGGCACTAGAATCCCTCTCCCGCAAAAACCTAAGAAAAGGACAGTACCCTCCCCCCCAGGTTCCGTGAAGGAGCTGCCAAAGAGAAATTCTCTGAGGCACTCTGTGTGATGGTGGTTTCTAAGACCTGCATTCCAGGAGTGTCCTGTTCCATACTTGGGAGAAAGGGATCCCACACACAGAGGCCAGGAATAACTTGAAGACAACTCTGCTGGGTTTCCCCCTCTATGCCCTTTATATCCTATTGTCCAATCACATTTCTACACTACCCAGTCCTCACCCTGTTTCAGCATAAAAATAGGCAGTTTTCCCTGGATCTCTGGGTCTTCATTTCTGAAAGCACTCACGTCAAGTAAAATTTCATTTATGTGGCTCGGCATCTGTTGCTCAGTGGTTATAGCACCAGCCACATACACTGGGGCTGGCGGGTTTGAGCCCAGCCTGGTCCTCCTAAATAACAATGACAACTACAATTAAAAAAAAATAGCCGGGCATTGTGGCGGGCACCTGTAATCCCAGCTACTTGGGAGGCTGAGGCAAGAGAATCACTTGAGCCCAAGAGTTTGAGGTTGCTGTGAGCTGTGACACCACGACACTCTACCGAGGGCTACATAGTGAGACTCTGTCTCAAAAATAAATAAATAAAATAAAATAAAATAAAATTCCATTTATATAAATTTGTATGTTTTCCTCTGTTAACATGCCTTTGTTTTATTTTCAGACTCAGGTCTCCTAGGAAGGTTGAGAAAACTTTCCCTTCTCCCTCCGTCTGCCCCATCCCATGCAGTTTGCTCGTATGTATCCGAAGGTTATTCTTTCCTCTGAGGCAAGGCCCATGGTTTGTTCTAATCTTTCTCTAGCAGTATTTGGTATTTAACTGGGCTCAGCTAACTCCTTATAAGTACTTAAAGACTGATTTATAGTTAAGGACATTTTAGTAACAAAAATGAGTTTGAAGTAAAAAAGAATAGTCTAGAGCAGCCACAAAAACTAAACAGGAAACCCTGACCGAAGCCATTCCCTGAGCAGAACAGTAGACCTAGAGGGTAGAGTCACATTGGCCCCTTGTGTGTGTCACCCAGCTCAGCTCTGTCATGGGTGATTCCTCACCACTCTGTCCAAGTGGGCATCAGCGACGCGCAGCAACTGGAAAAGGTAGCCATCCCATCGCCGTTTATTGATCAGGTCTAGAGCTTTCCCAGCCTCTGGCTCAAGAGCTTTGCAGTCCGCCGGACTGGGACTCGCAGCACAAGAAGCCTGCAGGGTGATCAGAAGCAGCAGCCCAGGCAGCGCCTTCATTTTGTTAAGCCACCCCTCGCTATGGTCTACTGCGCAGAATTGTATATGGACTTTCTGAAACACATGCACATAATTGATTAAACAAAGCCTTTGTACATTTTTGTTGTGTAACTGGGGATATTCACCTTGACTCCTGGTTCAAAAACCCATTAACAGGCTGTAAATGATTAGTGGATCCTGGGGACAGGACATTGAGAAATGCTCCTGGTGAGTGAGCAAGACAGTGATCTGCACCTATCAGGATGTGTTTGTCCGGTAACAGGTCCAGAGTGTGCTTGTGACCGTAGGAACTATCTCCTATGTTGGTGTCGGGGATGGAGTTGAGTGACATCTTTCTTCTGCCTCTCTCTGGAAATCTCTACCATTGGTCCCTTCTTGGGATGATGGCACTGAAACCCCTCAGCAACATACAACTGCATTATCTAAAGGAGTTAACATGTTAAGTCACCAATACCATAGAAGGAACTGACTTCAGGTAAGACAGAATGATGGAGACTCTACAACCTGGACAGAGTTGGAGAACATTCTCTTTAGTAAAGTATCACAAGAATGGAAAAGCAAGTATCCAATGTACTCAATACTAACATGAAGCCAGTAGATGAACAAATACGTGCCCATACAAGAGAAAAACTCAATTTAATTCAAGTTGTGGGGGGGTAGGGGGAGGAGGGGGGTAGGGCAGGGGAAGAGGGAGAGGGATTAGTGTGCCCCCACCTAATGGGCATAATGTAAGGGTATATGGCACAGCTCCTGGGTGAGGGGCACAACTACAATAGGGACCTTACCTAACAAATGCAAACATTGCAACCTAATCATTCGTACCCTCGTATTAACCCAAAATTAAAAAAAAAAAAGAGGCTGATGCCGTGGAGTCAGATCCCAATTTCTAACCCTGGCTCTGGGACTTCTTGCTGTGTGATTCTGGCTAAGCAACAAAACTTCTCTGATTCTTAGTTTCCTCATTTATAAGACAGAGATTAAAATCTCTTGGTAGACTCGTGTGATAATTAAATAAGAAAACAACCAATAAGTGGAGTCACTACCAAAGTTCTGAGACAGAGTGTATAAGATCCATTATTTTAATTCCAAGAAGCACATCCAACATGGTCCTTCCTGAATCACCCGTGCCAGTTTCCACTCGCTCGGCTTATCGGTGGTGCTTCATTTGTTTCCATCCATGTGGATTTTACATTTCTTGATTTTTGTGTATCTCAAATCTTTTGTAATGATCCCTGTAAAAAGCAACCAATACAATTCTTGGCACATGATAGGTGCAGAATAAATGGTGTTATTTATTATTATTATTGATTAGTGTGCCTGGGAAGAACCTGGGGGCCATGCCATCCCAGTTTTCTGTGGCCCTGAAATTATGCCAAAAAAGATTGGCTCATGTGGAAGAAAATGGTGGTGAGAGCTACAGCCAAGCAATTGGATGCCCATCCCACCGTGCGAGGGCCAGCACTGGGGTCAGGGCTGGGGTACAGCTGACCCCCGTCCCTAAACCCTCCAGCAGCGGTTCTCAACCTGTGGATCGCGACCCCTTTGTAGCAATGAAAATGCATTCTGCATATCAGATATTTACATTACGGTTCATAATAGTAGCAAAATTACAGTTATGAAGTAGCAACGAAAATAATTTTATGGTTGGGGGTCACCACAACATGAGGAACTGCTTTAAAGGGTCGCGGCATTAGGAAGGTTGAGAACCATGGCTCTGAAAAAACCAAAATACCCACCTGGAGTCCAGCAGCCTTAGAGAGGACCTGGGGAATCAGCCTAGGTTCCCTCCCCACTGCCAACAAACAGCTGGTCTCTTAGGCAGCGTCTCCCTTCCTCCTGGCTCTTTCTCAAGTGAGTGAGTGTGAGTGTCTGCAGCAATGACTCTCAGCCTTGGCTTCATATTAGAATCACTCCAGAAGCTTTACAGAAGTCTGATGTCTAGAACATCCTCCAGCACAATTAGATCAGAATCTCTGGGGGTGGACCCAGGTATTGGTAGTTTTAAAACTCTCAGGTAATTCCACTGTGTATAGTCCAGGGTGAGAACTACCGGCTCTCTACACAGAACTGAAAGAAGGGAAAGCATTTGAAGATAGAAAAGGGGAGACGGATAATAAAAAGTAGACCTCACTTCCAAGAGTCACAGATTGGGTTCACAAGTGATAAAAGTGGAACAACCAAGTTTTAAATAATGTTTGAATTGAACTTTCAATGTCAACAGTGCCTGCTTTTAAACACCCAGTTGGGACCACTCCTCTGTGACTCAGAATGACAGGAACAGTAAAGACTCTGGTCAAGATGTTGTTAAGAGGCTGCAGCACAGTGGGGCAGGGGAAAGCTATGATTAAAACAAAAACTATTTTATGTTTCCCTGAGCTGAGCTGCTTTTTTTTTTTGGAGAGAGAGTCTCATGTCGCCCTCAGTAGAGTGCTATGGTGTCGCAGCTCACAACAACCTCCAATTCTTCGCCATAAGTGATTCTCTTGCCTCAGCCTCCAAGTAGCTGGGACTACAGGCACCTGCCACAATGCCTGGCTATGTTTTTGTTGTGGTTGTTGTTGTTGTTGCAGTTGTTATTGATGTTTAGCTGGCCTGGGCTGGGTTTGAACCTGCCAGCCTCGGTGTATGTGGCCGGCACCATAACCACTGCGTTATGGGTGCCAAGCCTGAGCTGAGCTCCTTAATTAAGCCTTCCTATTATTGCTATATTGGCTGCACCAATACAGGTTGCCCTGGCTGAACCAAATGTTGGTGTAGAGAAAGGGATGGGAATGTTGAAGGAAGAGGCACCCGGAACAGGAGTACAATTTTCCTACAGGGCTGTCTGGCCAAGACAACAGGGTGCCTGGGGGAGCCATGTATCCTCTTTGTGCTTTTCTGAGTCTGAAAGACAGGTACAGTGCTAATGATGACATTCTAGTGGGTAGCTTCAGGTGAGCCGTCTGAGGGAACGCAGGAAGGGTGCAGGGATGGTGATGACCAGGAGGCGGCCAACGATGGTCAGTAGGAGACATGCTGTGTCCTGAGGAATTGTCTGATGATCTAGGAAGAGACGTTCTGCTTTGAGGAAGGTCCCTGGCCTAATTCCGCCATTAAAAGATAAATCAAGGGCGGCGCCTGTGGCTCAACGGGTAGGGCGCCGGTCCCATATGCCGGAGGTGGCGGGTTCAAGCCCAGCCCCGGACAAAAAAAAAAAAAAAAAAAAAAAAAAAAAAAAGATAAATCAAATATTATAATATCTTCATAGACTTTTCTCTATTTGTTTTTTGTTTTGTTTTGTTTTTTAGACAAAGTCTCACTCTGTTGCCCAGGCTAGACTGCTATGGTATCAGCCTAGCTCACAGCAACCTCAAACTCCTGGGTTCAAAAGATCCTCTTGCCTCAGCCTCCCAAGTAGCTAGGACTACAGGCACCTGCCATAATGCCCAGTTAATTTTTCCATTTTTACTATTGCTCAGGGTGGTCTCAAATTCCTGAGCTCAAGGGATCCTCCTGCCTCAGCCTCCCAGTGTGCTAGAATTACAGGCATGAGCCACTGCACCTGACCAGACTTTTCCTATTTGAATATATGTAATATATATGTTTTGCATTATTGGAATTATTCCGTACAGACAGGTGTCTTTTATCCTCCACTTTGGTTGAGTATGTATGTACTTATAACCTTCATTGTTTCAGGTATTAATATAAACCATGTAAGCTTTATAAATCCTGTTTTGGGTTTTTTATAAAATTTTTAAAATTTTAGTTATTTTAATTGTATGGTTTTTAGTCATAAACATAAGTCCTGCACAAAATAAAAACCAAACATCATATTCTAAAATGAAATTAAGTCATTTTTCCCAATCCCACACATCTCAAACCCTTTCCTTTATTATATTAATATTTGATTTAAATATTGTATTTTTCCTTAAGGCTATACTGTGAGGACTTTCTCAGATCATTAAATATTCTTCAGAAAGATTATTTGTGAAATTACGTGATATTGTTATATATGTGTTAATGTGTTTAACATTCCCCTATTTTGGTCATGTGTATTGATTCCCATTGTCTGTTCTTACACATGTATACGCAATATATGTAATATATACGTAAAGCTTCTCTGGACAGCCTTGTAAATCTCAGATTATTTCTTTGAGAATCACTAGATAAGTTAAAAGAATTTTACAACATTCAGGTTTTTTTAAAGAAGAAGATTCCAGGTTCATCAGGCTTAATATTCCCATTTTGTTAATTTACATTTTAAAAATAGGATTTTTTTTGAGAGCAGTTTTCTGCTCACAGTAAAATGTAGTGTTAGATACAGAGAGTTCCTGTATATCCCCCTACTCATGCTCCCCACACCACAGCCTCCCCTGCTACAACAGAGTGGTACATTAGTTACAACTGGTGTACTATTTATACTGACACAACATGACTACCCAAAGTCCATAGCCTATAGCAGGGTTTGTTTCAATGTGCATTCTATGGGCTTTGACAAACGTGGAATGACTTGTAGCCACCATTACAATGTCATATAGAAGCTTTCACTGCCCCCCAAATCCTCTGTGCTCCATCTATTCATCTCTCTTTCTTTGCTAACTGATCTTTTTACTGTCTTCTTAGTTTTACCTTTTCCAAAATGTCATTTACTTGGAATCATATAGGACATAGTCTTTTAAGACCAGTTTCTTTCACTTAGAAATACTCATTTAAGATTACTTAAGGCAACAGACAGCCTTTGCAATGGGAGAAGATTTTTGCATGTTACAAATCTGACAAAGGGCTGATTACTAAAATCTACAGAGAATTCAAACTAATCAACAAGAAAAGAGCAAACAACCCATTTGTAAGTGGGCAAGAGATTTGAACAGAAACTTCTCAAAGATAACAGATGAACAGCCAACAAACACATGAAAAAATGTTCATCATTTCTAATCATCAGAGAAATGCAGATCAAAATCACTCTGAGATATTACCCAACTCTAGGGAGATTAGCCCACATTACAAAGTCCCAAAGTTGCAGATGCTGGAGTGAATGTGGAGAGAACTTAGTACTTATACACTGCTGGTGGGATTGCCAGCTAGTACAACTTTTACAGAAAGAAGTATGAAGAATTTTTAAAGAGCTAAAAGTCAACCTTCCATTTGATCCCATGATCCCATTACTAGGTATCTACCCAGAAGAACAAAAGTCATCTTACCACAAAGACATTTGCATCAGAACTGAGCTTTGCAGCTCAGTTCACAATTGCCAAGTCACAGAAGCAACCCAAGTGCACATCACCCCATGAATGGATTAATAAACGGTGGTATATGTATACCATGGAATACTATTCAGCCATAAGAAAAGATGGAGGCCATATCTCTTGTGTTTGCCTGGATGGAGGTGAAACACATTCTTCTTAGTAGAGTATCTCAAGAATGGAAAAAAAAATCCAATGTACCCAATACTAATATGAAACCAATATACAGGGTGGTCACAAAGTTCATGTGTAATTTAAAATAGTGTGCCTGCTAAATAACGACAACTGCAACAAAAAAATAGTCAGGCGTTGTGGAGGGCAACTGTAGTCCCTGTTATTGGGAGGCTGAGGCAAGAGAATTGCTTAAGCCTAAGAGTTTGAGGTTGCTGTGAGCTGTAATGCCACAGCACTCTACCCAGGGCGACATAATGAGACTCTCTAAAAAAAAAAATAGAAAGTAACATAACCTAAATATTTGTACCCTCATATTAATTTGAAATAAAAAGAAAAAAGATTCTTCAATGACTCTTCATAGCCCAATAATATTCTATTGTCTGGGTGTGCCACAGTTTATTCATTCAGCTACTAAATGGATATTTTTTGCTTCCGAGTTCTGGCAATTACGAGTAGATCTGCTATAAAGAGCCATGTGTGGGTTTTGTATTGACAGTTTCAACTCATTTGCATAAATACCAAAGAATGTGGTTGCTGGATCATATGGTAAAAGTATGTTTATCGTATGGTAAGAATTTTGTAAGAAACTGACAAACTGCCTTTCAAAGTGGCTCTACCATTTTGCAGTCCCATCAACAATGAATGAGATTTTTTTTTTTTTTGCTCCACATCCTTGCCAGCATTTGGTGTTACTGGTGTTCCAAATTTGGCCATTGTAAGAGGTAGTATCTCACTGTTGTTATAATTTATAGTACCTTGATGACATGTGAAAGTCAGTGTCTTTTTATGTGCTTAATTGCCATCTCTATGTCTTTTTTTGTGAGGCTCAGACCTCTGTTGTTGAAAATGTCACTTTTAAACAGTTACCCCAGATAACGCTTAAAACTATAGAAACGCCCCACTCGTGAAGTTTCAGCAAAGAGTAGTGTAAGTAATTTGCTAACACTGATTACTTGAACACAGGGAACTTAAATCAGTAAGGACGGCAGCATTTTGAGATGTCTGGCAAGGATGTGGGTTAGCTCACCTTCATGGAGTTTGCAGTGCAAGAGAAGATCAAGGATTGAAAGCTGGAGAAACAGCATTGAAGGGGTGAGGCAGTGAACAGGAACCAAGGTGGGGTCTCAAGGAGAGTGTCAGAAAGGTAGGAGAAAATCCCAGTGGAGAGACAAAGTCTACTTGAGAAAGTTTGCACAGCGAGCAAAGAGCAGCATTACCAGACACTTAAAAGAGTATCAGTGAATGTGACCACAAAAGCTTCCTTTGACTTTAGAATAAGGAAGCTGTCGAAGAATACCAAATCAGTGGGTTATGGAAAAAGGGGTGAAGTCACATAGCACTGATGGTGGTGAGGAAGTGGCAAGCATGGAGACAATCCACATTTCAGCCATAAGAGAAAGGAGGTGGTAGTGAGCAGGGACACAAAGTCCCTGCTATTTTTCAGTGCAGAGGTTGGTGTAGCACTTTCTTGGGGAAACACCACTGGGGCATGGTCATGGTTTTTCCCTTTGCCCAGGTTCATCCTTTGGCTTTCTTGGCCAGGGCTGACTCCAGGCATTGAACAATCCAGGATCTCCCACTGGCTAGTTTATTGTTGGGTTCCAAGAGCCAATTAGAGGCAGAGACTGGAAGGAGGCAGGGAGGGAGAGGAGGGTCGGTGCCCCTTCCCTGCTCCTCCCTTCTTTAGCTCCAGGCCTTGTAGTGGCAGCCTCCCTCCCCCAGGGTGGCTGCTGGGGGGGCGGTCTCCTCCTCCATGGGGGCAGCTCACTCTGGGCAAGGCCAGCCTTCTCCCACTCAGCCTGGTGGTGGAGGCTGCCTGCTGTTGATATTGTAGGGCTATTGACACACAGGTGTCTCAGTGTCCCTAATCATTCCCTTGGCCTGGCCCACAAGGCTTTAGGAACTTCCTTTCTCCAAAGTCTTCTCAGTTGAGCCAGGCTACTACAATTCTGACTCTTCTCAGACCACGACTGAAACAGGATGGAAGACTCCACACAACACGCCCATTTTTCCCTCCTGAGGGAAGCAAATAAGAGTGATGAAGTCTATGCAAAGTACACCAAGACCTCTTCTAAGAACAAGTGCCAAGATGGAGGACAACAGCTGTATTTGCAAATTCTCTGTCCAAATGTCCAAAGTACTATCTGGTCTGTGTTAATTGTGGGGAAATTTGTCCTACAGAGAAGACTATGATTGACTCTCATGACAGGCCCTCTACTGTCCATCCTGAGAGAAATCATGACAATGATCAATGCATTGCTGAGAACTGCTGTGGTGTACTGCCCTCACAGTGCCCTGCGCAGGCCACTGGCACACATTTCTTCCCTGTGCCCTGTGTGCTGCCCCACTGCTGAGACCCAGAGATGTTCAGGCTGATGAAAGGGGGAAGTGGGTTGGCAGTGGTATAGGCAATCTTGGCTAATACCTGATTGTGTAATGAAAGGAAATGCAGAGTGAAACTCTGTTGGGTCTCAGATTCTCATATCTCTTGGTTTTAGGGAAATCATCTTTCTCATGGAAAGCCTTAGTGCTGATATCTGAGCTGCTAAAAAGATGTAAGTGTGTGGTTGAAAACTCAAGAGATGCATCTCTCCATGGCGTGGGACAGTAGCCAGTTTAGGAGGGGACACAGCCCCAGGTACAGTGCAGCGCAGTGTAGAAAGAAGCCCATGTGGTGGATTAAGGCTCTTTATTTCCATTCCCAGCCAACGTGCTGAGATCCAGAAAAGGGAGAAAGACATCCTTCATTAGCCACTCCCCATCTCTCCCCTACCACCTCTCCGCTGTGCAGGGCACTACACTCCCATGGAATCCTCTGTGTGACTCTCATGGTGGAAGGAGGAAGGGGCTGTCCTCCTGTGCAGGTCCTGGGCACTGGGCAAAATGATTTCTTTGTTTGGGGAAAGACAGGACAACGACATGGTCCTTCCTAGGCCCCAGTACGAGGTAGGAGATATCTGTGCTTTTATCACGGAGGTCCGGGGTTATATCCAGCTGCACAGGGAAGGCAGGGGAATTATTGGGCTTTTCATCATCCAGTTCGGGAAGGTATTGAACAGATCCTCTTGTCCCAGCTTTGGAGAGAGAGTCAGTGAGAGATGTGTTTTTCTGCTGGGGTCCTTGGACCTTGGGGAGGTTTGCAGGTTCCTCGTTAACAGCAGAGTTTTCACCTTCAGGGGCTGGAGCCTGTAATAAGAACATTTGTTCAATGCAGAGTTGCATGGGGAAGGCCCTGTCATCCCTCGTGCCAGGCTAAGCTAATCTGTGATTTTCTGTTGGAATGTTTCAAAGGGAGACTAGGTAGATGGATGGGATTTCTGGTGAAAGGGTTAAGAAGCAATAGGCTGTGCAAACTTGACTGCAAGTCTCCCAATTTCAGAGTTGAACAGTGGCCCAAAGAGATTTGATGACTTGCTCCAAGTCCCCAGGGAGCTGTCTTTCTGTTCCCAGTAGTGGCAGCAGCAGGCACTTGCCATTTCTGCACCAGGCTCTGTACAATGCCTTTCATTCAGATCCTTTAATTTGCTTCTCACAGGGATCTGAATGAGGCAGATGTTGCAATCCCAACCAAACTTAGGGATCTGAGCTGTCATACAGCTCACAGGTGGCAGAGCCTGACTGGATCCCAGATGGCCTATCCCAACTGCCTTCTCAACTATACCAGGATACCTTCTAATAAGTGCTCAATAAATACTTTTAGAAAGGGATTGAATGTTTTTTAGGAAAATGACTTCTCCCAGTGGTTTGGGGTAAGGTTTCTGAGGGACACTGAATTTAATGCCTCAGAGGCTTGAGCCACCCAAGCCAGAAGTCTCCTATTTCTGAATGTGTCCTTCCCTAGGACCACACTGTGGCTGCAACAAAGCTGGACAGGTCTTTGGCCAGTTACCCTGTGATATGGCCCTAGGGCAGCCCAAGTAAGTGGCAATTGAGATCTTAGAGACTCAAAGAAACTCAAAGCGGGGTGGGGAGTGGGGTCATGGCAGGTAAATATAGACAATCTGCCCTTCACAGGAAGACAAACAAGATTGAAAATTACCTGTGTTTCAAAGAGGTCACAGGTCACAGTGACCAACTTTTCTGTGTCTACTCGTGTCAGAGAACCTTTACAAAGGCCAACAGGCTAAAAGAAAGAGAAAATGCAATGTCATGTGAGTATTATCAGCGATCTCAAAGGGAAATGAACTTGCCTTCTGCTTTTGTAGACACATAGCCTGTCAACACTTTATGCTGCTGCCACATAATAGACAGGATCCAAGCCAGTTCTCTCTAGATCACCCTTACCCAATAATCACCCACACAAGGCTAAACTGCCTCCAATCATGAGAAAGTCAATATTTCTTGAAGACCAAAACCCTGATTATTAGAGAATTCTTTGTATTGAACAGGAAGCTGTGTCTATATAACTTTTGCCTCTTGGCCTTAATTCTACCCTGAGGGCAATTAGATACATCTTTCGTGTAGTAGTTATTTAGAATATAAACAAAAAGAAAATAAAAAGACATGTGATTGCCTAAAAGGCACTTGCTGCCTGTAATGATTTGATTTCTTCTCTTCAAATCTTTTTTCCTATGTATGAATGTTTTTCTTTTACAAAAATAGAATTATATTACTTATGTTATTTTATAACTGTTTCATCACTTAATAATATTGTGCAAATCCTTTTATGACATTAATAATCTTCCATGATTTTCTTCATAATGGCTACCCAGTATTCCTTTGCATTATTTAACAAGCTCTCTTTTCTTGGATAATTACACTGAATCTACACCTTTTACTTTGAATATTGAAGCTATATCTTTTCATGTCTTCCTAGTTATTTCCTTAGGACAAATTCCTAGAAGAGGAACTTTAATGTCATAGAGTTTATACATTTTCAAGTGTAAATAGAATATCATAGTAAGATGTTGCCTCAATTTCTAAAGAAGAGCTATTAAGTATAACCACAAAAAATTTACTGAAATGTGTCTAAACAGATTTCCTGAATGCTGCTCTATCGCCCATCTCCAGACCATGTGAAGAAAAGACTAGAAGTTCCTTCAAATGGGAAAATCCACTCAAGTGTGAAATACTTGGGGAATAGTACACCAACTTTTTCCTTCTCCTCTTTATCTACAAATCACAAGAGAAAATAGTTCTAAGAAAACCTTCTGAAGAGACTGCAGAGACCAGCACCAAGTAGAGCCTGGCCACTCCTACCCCAGCTAGGATTTACTGAGATACCACAATGTATAGGCCTATTGGTGCTGACATCCAAGTGAAGCACAAAGAGGGAGCTTACTGTTGTTGCTTAACAGGTGAACCCCAAAGTCTGGGAACATATGTGGCATCCAGATTGGAAAGGAAGTAAAATTATCTCTATTTTCAGGTGACATGATATTGTACATAGATAATCCTAAGACATCCATGAGCAAACTATTAGAACTAATAGATCAGCTTATCAAGGATATGAGATACCTGGTTAATATTTTTAAAAAATAGATTTCTGGTTGGAGGTGGTGGCTCATGCCTATAATCCTGGCACTCTGCTAGGCAAAGGCAGTTGGATCACCTGAAATCAGGAGTTTGAAACCAGCCTGAAATCAGGAGTTTGAGCAAAGTGAAACCTCGTCTCTACTAAAAATAGAAAAACTAGCCAGGCATTATGGCAGGCACCTGTCATCTCAGCTACTTGGGAGGCTGAGGCAAGAGGATTACTTAACCCAAGACTTTGAGGTTGCTGGGAGCTGTAGTGCCACAGCACTCTACCCAGGGTGACACAGTAAGACCCTGTCTCAGAAAAAAAAAAAAAATGACTTCTATATACTTGCAATGAACAATCCAAAGATGAACCTAAAAAGACCATTTTATTATAACAGCATCAAAGGGAATATAATATTCAAGAAACAAATTCACCAAAATAATTAAAAGGCTTGTATTCTGGGAACTGGTGTTTGAAGAAATCAAATGAGTTTTAAGCACATAGAAAGGCATCATATATTCATGGATTTGAAGACTTAAAGCTTTTAAAATGACAGAACTCTTTCCTTGATCTGCAGATTCAATGCAATCAAATACAGGGTGTTCATAAAATTCATGTGGTATTTAAAATAGACAACTACTGTATATCAAATTTCCAACTGTCTTTTTTAAAAATAGAAATTGGCAAGCTAGTCCTAAAATCATTATGAAAATTCAAGGGATCCACAATACCCAAAACAAGATTGAACAAGAAGAACAAAATAGGAGCACTGACACTTCCCAATCTCAAAACTTACTATAGAGCTATGGTATTCATGAGAGTGTGGTACTGTGTAAGGTTAGAAATACAGATGAATGGAATAAAATTGAGAATAAAGAGATAAACACATTTATGGTATATCAATTTTCAAGGTATTTGCCAAGACAATTAAATGGGGGAAAAAATAGTCTTAAACAAATAGTGTTGGGATGACTGGATATTCAAATGCAAAAGAATGAAGTCAAATCCCTCACACCATTTATAAAAATTAAATCAAAATTAGCCATAATTTTATATGTAATTTTATTTACATATACTCCTATGTGTAAGGATTTATTCTTTATTCTCAATTTTATTTCATTGATCTATATATTTATTCTTATACTAGTACCACACTTTTTTGAATATTGTAGTTTTGTAGTAAATTTTGAGATTGGAAAGTGTGTCTTCCTATTCTGTTCTTCCTGTTCAATATTGTTTGGGTATTCTAGATTCTTTGTACTTTCATACATGTGAATGTGGATTAGGAAGTGACCTTGGATTAGGAAATGGTTTTTTTAGATATGACACCAAAAGCACATTCAAAATAAGAAAAAATATAAATAAGATTCCTTTAAAACTTGCACTTCAAAGAAAATCACATAGAAAGTGAACAGAGAATCCAGAGAATGGGGGGAAATGTTTTTAAATGGCATATCTGATAAGGATGTTGTATCAAGAATACATAAAGAAATTTTAAAATTCAACAATAAAAAGATAAGTAACCCAATTTTGAAATGAGCAAAGGAATTTCTACAAAGAAAATATTCCAATGGTGAATGAACATTAAAAAATTGTCAACATCATTAACCATAAGAAAAGAGCATATAAAAATGAGGACGAGATACCAATTCATAATCAGTAGGATGGCTATAACTAAAAAGAGAGGTAATAATAGGAGTTCGCAAAGATGTGGAGAAACTAAAACTCTCATACATTGCTTATGGGATTGTGGAACTCATACAGTCACTTTGGAAAACAATATGGCAGTGAGCCAATTATTAAACCTGGAGTTTTCATATGATCCAGCAATTGTACTCCAACATATATACTAAAGGGAAATGAAAACATTTATACACAAAAACTTGTATGCATGTTCAAAGCAGGAAACAACCCAAATGTCTATCAACTGATGGGTGGATAAACAGTAAAGAATATGCATGCAATAAAATATTATTTGCTAAGGAAGAGGTGAAACTACCTATATTTGCAGATGCAGAAGGCCAGACACAAAAGGCCATGCGGTATATAATTCCATTTATACGAAATGTCCAGAAAAGGCAAAGCCATAGAGACAGAAAGTAAATTGTCAATTTCCAGACACTTGGGTGAGGTAGCAATGGGGAAATAATGTTAATTGGTTTGTGGTTTCTTTTGGAGTTGATGAAGATATTCTAAAATAAGAAAAGTGGTGATGGTTGCACAACTCTGTGAATATACTAAAAACCACTGAATTTTTTATACCATAAAAGGATGGTTTTTATGGTGTGTAAATTATAGCTTAATAAAGCTATTAATACAAATACATAAATAAGGTGAAAAAATATTTTTGGTGATTTTGCCCAATTGTGCTCCAACGTATTGTGTGAAGTCAAGGCACCCTCTCTGCCTTGATGCATTCTTTTTTTTTTTTTTTTTTTCTTTTTTTTTTTATTGTTGGGGATTCATTGAGGGTACAATAAGCCAGTTACACTGATTGCAATTGTTAGGTAAAGTCCCTCTTGCAATCATGTCTTGCCCCCATAAAGTGTGACACACACTAAGGCCCCACCCCCCTCCCTCCATCCCTCTTTCTGCACCCCCCCATAACCTTAATTGTCATTAATTGTCCTCATATCAAGATTGAGTACATAGGATTCATGCTTCTCCATTCTTGTGATGCTTTACTAAGAATAATGTCTTCCACGTCCATCCAGGTTAATACGAAGGATGTAAAGTCTCCATTTTTTTTAATGGCTGAATAGTATTCCATGGTATACATATACCACAGCTTGTTAATCCATTCCTGGGTTGGTGGGCATTTAGGCTGTTTCCACATTTTGGCGATTGTAAATTGAGCTGCAATAAACAGTCTAGTACAAGTGTCCTTATGCATTCTTTTGATGGTCTATTTGACTTTGTTCATCTTAGAGAGTGATCCAAGGAATAGAACACCTTGCTGTATTCCAAATATAACCAAGTTTGTATACATCAGAGTAGACCATCACCAACCCCTAAGGAGATTTATCTATATTTTACAGGTCCCTATAACCCCCTTTTGTAACTGCTGATGAAAATTGTACTTGCAATCAAATGAAATCCCTTATTACTTCATGTGGGCTCATCTAATCTCTAATTAGTCAATTACTCTTTAGTGGGAGAAAAGCATCTCATGCTTACAACACCTCGTATATAATTTATCCTTTACAAATGCTTAGAGACGGTCTGTGAACACACATCTTAATTTATGAAGACATTCAGGAAACTTACCTCAGAGTTGGAGGATGGAAGTGAGCAGTTGTCAGCCTGGGATTTGATACACGGTGACTCCTTGACTAAGTATTCCACAAAGTAAGAAGGGCCAAACACCCACTGTTAGGAGACAAAAGTCAAGACATAAAAATCAAACCTTCTTTCACGGGGAAAATATTCAGCTTTGCCAGTGTTATATTTACAGAAACGATACCTCATTAGATGTTGTATCTATAAGTCTCTACCCTGATCAAACCATGTGTCACAATTTAGTTATTGAGAAAGCATAATCACCATACCGTTCTTCTCTTCTCAAAGATTTGAAGGAGCCCTAATCGCTTTTCCTTGGTAAGCTTATTTTTTCTCTTCTAGAATTATCTTTTAGATATTTCTCCACATGAATGAGATAGCTACATAATCCAATTACAAATGAGCCTCTGTTTTCCCTAATGCATAAAACTCAACATCCACTCTACGCCTTAACATGGAGTAAAAGTTGTCCTCCTAAATGGTCCATGGGTGGTCTGCTATGATAATGTATTTTCAAACACTGAATCTGCAGGGAATTCTCCATGGAGACTAGAAGTCCATTTCTCTTCTTGCTCTAAGGTTGAGGAAGTAATATGTGGAAACACCTCACTCTCGTAGAAACACCACTGAATAACTCAGACAGGGAAACACGATTGAACTGGTGCATCAGGTCCACCAAAGTAGGGAATGTGGAGAAAGATTCCTGGGTTCCAATCAAAAGGAAAGCCTTGACATTCTCCTCTCAGCTTAGGAACCCATAGCCATGTTTACGAGATGCACTGCTTGTGTAACTGGCTCATGTGTTTTCATCTTACCTGGCTATAAGCCCTGGTGACTTTGACCAGAGAATACTGCTTAGAGGTGCTTTTGTTGTTGTATTTTGCAAGAGTCTCAGTAACAGCTTCCAAAACACGGGGATCTGAAGAGTCAGTGGGACTGGGGATTGGGCAGTCAGGGCACATACGAAGAATCTTTCTGAGAGAAACTGTTGATACCAATAAGATCAGTTGAAAAATATTACTGATTTTCAATGTTATAAATTATATGACCACAAGAGAGGCAAAGATGGGGGGGAAAAGATAATATTCAGCATTGGCAAAGATGGGGTAAAGAAGACATTTTCTGGAAAGAAAGTTAACTATTGGCAGTGAGATTTCTGTAATGAGCATAATTAAAAAAGAAAGCAAACCAAGGCAGTTTTTCCCTCACAAACATTTATTTACTTGGAGAATTTTGTTCAGAGACACATAATATAATACATTTAATACATTTATAATCCCTTCTCCCAGGTATTTCAATATTTCATTACTGCCTCAGTAAAGTAGACTGCGTGTCTTGAAAGGTTGGAACTTCATTACTGCCATGTCTTAGTCACCTTTAAGTAACGTCATACCTAACATCTAACACATAGTAGGTGCTAAGTAAATGCTTGTAGAAAGGATGAATAAATGAATGATATCGTGGGAGGAACCTCTTGGGTTAGAAAATGCAAGTGAGATTTGTTAAAGGATGCAAAGTGCCACTGGATAGGAGGAATAAGTTCTAGTGTCCCATACCACGATAGGATGACTATACAGTTCACTTTAATGTATTATTGTTTTATTTTTTGTTATTTTTTTTTTTTTTGTCGCCCTCAGTGGAGTGTCATGGCATCACAGCTCACAGCAACTGCTAACTCTTGGGTGTAAGCAATTCTCTTGCCTCAGCCTCCCGACTAGTTGGGACTATAGGCACCCGCCACAACACTCGGCTATTTTTTTTTTTGTGGTTACAGTTTGGCCGGGGCCAGGTTTGAACCCGCCATCCTCAGTATACGGGACCAGCACCCTACTCACTGAGCCACAGGCACTGCCCTCTGTATTATTGTTTTAAATAGGTAGAAGGAGAATAATGAACTTTTCCCACACAAAGAAATCATCAGTGTTTGAGATGATGGATATATTAATTGTCCTGATCTCATGTTCACACATTCTATATATGGAAACATCGCTATGTACCCCATGAATATGTTTCATTATTATTTTTAAATTAAAATTTAAATGTTAAAAAAAGAAAGAAAATACAAGTGAGCCAGCACAGAAAATTGGTCAAATCCCTGTGTGACCGAATGAAATGATAATATACACAGCACAGCCAGAATTTCTGTTCTGTGGGCTGGTGAATCTAGAGTGAAGGTCAGACTAGAGAACTTATCTCGAGGATGTTTTTGTAGAGTAAACACTTTTGAGTAATTGTGTGCATACCTGGGTGTGTTTGGGGACTGGGGTAGAGTATGGGAAGTTGTATCCCTTGCTTGTCACACTGCATCCTTACCTCCTGTTGCTTCCCGACCTCCCATAGCTCTGATACTGTGACTTGCATGTGAGTCTGAGACAATTTATTAGTTGCCGTACTCTAATTTACCTTAGGTGAGTCTTGTCTTTCCAACCAGGAACCTTAGGCTGTGCGTGATGAAATGTTTGCTCTCTTCTCTTGTTACTCAAAGGAACCTGGGACTTGTTATTACCTGGGGCTTAGAAATGCAGGCCCTAAGACCCACCCAGACCTATAAAATCAAAATCTGCACTTTAACAAGACCCATCCGGGGAGCCTCACACACGTGGCAGGTCGTCAAGTAGCCACACTCCACTTCCTATGCCATGGATCCTCTCTTCCCAAACACATTCCCTGGAAAATGGGAGGATGTTGAATGCATGCCTGAGCATTTTTTGAATGTCATTAGTTTCAGCCTCATTTTGAATCCATTTATTTATTGATTGAATTACCTTATTGACACTTTCCACTTGACAGGAACTGGGGAGGGTGAAGGATAAAGAAAGGATAAAATAGTCTACCTGATAAAAGATATGAGACCCCAAACCAAGCAGTTCAGCATCTGTGTTCCCTGAGTGCTGTGGTCAGAGTTACACAGGAATGTAGGACCGAAGAGCACTACGCCTTCTTAGAACAGAGGACACTGCAGAAGCAGCAGCACCAGGAGTGGGCCTTAAAGGATGGCTGTGAGTTCAAAGGTCAGAGGGCATCAAGAGAGGGCATGCTGGGGACAGGGAGAGGCACAGCGAGATGTAGCCCGGAAAAGGCAATGTGAGTCAGGAAGTGGAGAGGCAACCGGTGGCGTGGAACACAGGGCTTCTGTGATGGGGGAAATAACAGCAGAGGAAGCTAGAAAGGGAGCTGGGGACCAGCCACAGAGGGTGTGCCATTTATGTAAGGTGAAAATTTAGCATTTGATACAAAACACAATAGATAGCTATTGAAGGTGATTTAGGAAGAATAATTGTGGAAAGAGGAGCAGTAAGGGATGAATTTCAATGAGGAAGCAAGTTCTGGAAATATAAAGCAACTAGTGTTAGAATAAAGCCAAAATAAGGATGGGGGAAAAGCATGTGCACACTCTTGGCAGAACCCTGGTTGAACAATCTTTTGCATCTTTTATTAAAATTAACAAAGATCATAGTGATTTCTTACCTGGGCGAAGAATACAGCTATAAGCAGGTAAATAGAGGAATCTGTGTGGCTTGTCTTGATAAAACATCACCTTGCATTGACCATAAACCTGAAACCAAAAAATACATTTTCTGACATGGTGGAAAAAACTGTGAATTTTAAAAATACCTCACTAAAGAAATTCAGACATTTTATTTATTATTTATTTATTTTTGAGACAGAGTCTCAAGCTGTCACCCTGGGTAGAGTGCTATGGCGTCATAGCTCACAGCAAGCCCAAACTCTTGGACTTAAATGATTCTCCTGCCTCAGCCTCCCAAGTAACTGTGACTACAAGCGCCCACCACAATGCCCAGCTATTTTTTTCTTGTTGTTGAAGTTGTCATTGTTGTTTTAGCTGGACTCGGGGGGGGGGGTCAAAACCCACCAGCCTCAGTGCACGTGGCTGGCACACTACCCACTGAGCTAAGGGTGCCACCCCAGACATTTTATTTTTAAGTCATGAGAAACTTAAGTTCAAATTCTGTGGTCTTGGTTGGGAGGAACTGCAGTTGATCATCAAAGTGTCGAACATTTTCCTGGGATGTGGCTAGATTACATTTCTCAGCCCCCCTCACTATTGCTGTGACTGGGTCGAACCCTGTTCTGAGCACAGGAAGGTGAGCAGAAGAAACACATGACCACTTGAGGTCTGGCCCATAAAGATCTCCCAAGTTCTAACTATTCTCCATGCTCTTTTTTTTCCCCATAGCATGACACAGATGAGCATGGTGACCTTGAAGTCATGACTTGAAGCTAACAGAGACAGAGCCACGATGTAGAAAGAATCAGGGTCTCCACATCATTCCTGGAGAAAAACCTTCTCCTAATCTTGAACTTCTATTTTGAAGTTCAGGTAAGTGAGAAATAAACTTATATCATGTTGGCATCAGTATACATATATTAGTTTATGTGTTTTAGTAGCTTGTGTCTCCTCAACAAATAAAATTCATAACAAAACAGATTATTTGCTTTTCAAAATCAGGTGCAGTTTGACAAGCTGGTTACATGATCAGTATCAAACTGTTTACTTCTAAACACCTGTCATTTCTTGCTCTCATGTTATAAAGTTTCATGTCAATTAATGATCATAATCTTAGGATAATTAAGAATAAAATGAAACTGACTATATATTTCAGGTTAATTTTCTGGTCATCTTTTAAAGGATTAATTCTGGCAGCAGGGTGGCTCGTGTCTGTAATCCTAGAGGCCAAGGCAGAGGATCACTAGAGGCCAGGGGTTGAGACTAGCCTGGGCAACATAGAAAGACCTCATCTCTAAAAAAAAAAAAAAAAAAAAAAAAAAAAAATAATAGAAAAATTAACCTAACATGGGGCTGCATGCCTATAGTCCCAACTACGCTGGAGGGATGAGGCAGGAAGATCACATAAGCCCAGGAGTTTGAGACTACTGTGATCTCATCATTGCATTCCAACCAGTGTGACAAAGCATGAGAGACTGGTCTCAAACAATCAATCCATCAATTCTGAGGCCCTCTGGGTTCTATGATTTCAGAAAATCTTTCCATGGCACCCATGAGAGATTTCATATTGTGAGCCATCCATCTTCCTACCTTCGAACCTATTAGTGTCCCTTAAAACAAAACAAAGCAAAATGAATTTCAAAAGGTCTGCCTTTACATCTTTGCAATCAATATTACCCCACAGCCAGAATACTCACCTCAGGTGTTCTCACAATTTAAGCACTGGTTCAGAGCCTAAAGGAAAGTTTTAGAGGTGGAATCCAATCTGGGGGCTACTTTTTCATTCTGACCCACATGACCACAGTGGACTTCTCAGAAACCCCTCTGATTAGTTAAACTGTGCTTTCACTAGGGCATTCGAGTAAACACAGGGGCACCTGCCAGGACATTTTATAAAGAGAGCCATGTGAAAGATGGCAGACATGGCGCACTCTTCGCCCTGCAGAAAGAGGACTCCTGGTTGCTTTCCTCAGAGCCCTTACTGGTTTATGAAAACAAGCACTCACCGATTCGTGCAATTTCCTCACTTGACAGTCCTTCCACGCCTTCTTGCTGAGCACATGGCAGTCAGTCTCCAACACATCCAGTGTGAGATAGAACATAGAACCCGGGCCTTCCTGTGGAAGGGGATGGACAAATGCACCACATCCCATAGAAAGCAGAAACTCATAAAGACTGCAGGGAGGGGCAGCGCCTCTGGCTCAGTGAGTAGGGTGCCGGCCCCATATACCAAGGGTGGTAGGTTCAAACCTGGCCCCAGCCAAACTGCAAAAAATAGCCAGGCGTTGTGGCTGACACCTGTAGTCCCAGCTGCTGGGGAGGCTGAGGCAAGAGAATCACTTAAGCTCAGGAGTTGGAGGTTGCTGTGAGGTGTGATGCCACGGCACTCTACCGAGAGCGACAAAGTAAGACTCTGTCTCAAAAAAAAAAAAAAAAAAAAAAAGACTGCATGGAGAAGTCTCTGCTTTATGGGAGAGTCAAAGGATGATTGTGGAGATGCCCTACAAGCCATTGAAGTCTAGACAAGTGTCAGAGTAGGATCACAGTTAGCACTGGCTCCTTATCAATAAGAGCGTTTCAGCACAGCCTGGCAGAGGACTGCAGAGTGTTCTCAACAAGGTTTCCAATCTGGAAAGCACACGCCAACATGTGTCTCTGGGTTTCCTGCTTACCCCCTCCAGTCTCTACAGCTTGTCCTAATGCTAGCCCCCAGAGGGGACTGTCACTTGCCTGTTCGTGCTCCTCGGCATTGTTCACTCGGTTGAGGCTCAGCACATAGCCATCCTTTCGGTCTCTGTTGATGTCCTGCAAGGCAAAGCCTGCCACTGCCAGCACATTTGAGTCATTGCAGTTCATAGGGGGTAGGGCCACCTGGTATGGAGACACGGTCCCATAGCACAGGGCCAGAGTGAAGAGTGCCAGGGGTAGGAGCAGGCCCATTCTGTGGGGGACAAGGCCTACGATGGGTCAGTGTGCAGAGCCACAGGAACTAGCCAGCTTGTTCAGCAGTTTTATAATCATGATCTGAACCAGGATGTCTGGATCGAAACTCTGTCTCGTCTTATCACAGTGCTTTCGAAACATGGATTTCCCTGAGTCAGTACTTTGGGTCGGATTTGCCAGGGTTTCTAACCTTAGACCTTTGAGCAGTGTCATATTCATGGGTACATGTAAACAAACTGTTTTCCTAATATTTCCAAGAAATCATAAAAAACATTTGGCCGAGGGCAAGGCTCTTATGACTGGATTCTGCTCTGTGTCTAGGTCCCCTCCTGAATCAGAAAATGGAGGACTGTCACCTCCCCATCTCCAGTGGCACATTCCCTAAGGAGATCTCCCTGGCCACACTCATACAGCAGTAATCTCAGGCAGGAGTATGGGGCTCCGGTCCTGGCAGGGCTTGGTGAGTTCAGACTTCCAGGTCAACGTCCTGTGTTTCATGCTCTTGTTAGATCAGGAAGGGGGTTTAACCCCACAGTCACCTCGTAGCTGCACAGGTGAGACTTCTTAAGCACTTTGGACATCTTGATGACAAGTGTTTTATTTAGAATATTTAGGTTATTTAAAACAAAGACTTCTAAGGAAAAAACATGAGTATGGTATAAAAAGTTCTCACGTCACGTTCCTAGTCTATTCTTCCTTCTACCCATGTGTGCAGAAGCAAACTCATTAAAAGGCTAAAACCCAATTCTGTTGTTAAGAGAAAGGTGCTGATGCGTGGCGTCTGTGGCTTAGTGAGTAGGGCCCCGTATACCGAGGGTGGCGGGTTTGAACCCAGCCCTGGCCAAACTGCAACAAAAAAATAGCTAGGTGTCGTGGCGAGCACCTGTAGTCCCAGCTACTCAGGAGGCTGAGGCAAGAGAATCGCCTAAGCCCAAGAGCTGGAGGTTGCTGTGAGCTGTGATGACGTAGCACTCTACTGAGGGAAACAAAGAAAAAAAAGAAAGAAAGAAAAAAGGTGCTGATGGGAAGATGGGCTGGACCACCAGCAACAAACTGGTTGAGACCTTTGCTTTCCTTTTCTTTAGTTTTTTGTAAGTAATGCCTGTTAGTAACCCACAAATATACTTTTGAAATGACTAGACTAGTACATAAGAATCATTATCTGAAGTTTTGTAATAAGGAACTGTTCAGAGCAACCAAAGATTTTGACTGGAAGCAGAAATGTTTCATGGAAGAAATATCCATTTGGCCCCAACAGAAATCTAGCAAGCCATGGCTTGTATGAACAGCATATAAACAAGATGTGTACTATTTCTAAAGTTTCTGTTTTTGTTTTTTTTTTAAACTTTATGATTCCACATTAAACTTAAATATAATGATTTGTGCTGCTGGATAATATCACTGTGATTAGCTATTTTGGTAAAATTTAAATTTTTATTAAGAAATTGGGTAGAAATGGTTGCTTTTTCTCATTTGTTAACCATGCTCACAGAGCTAAGCCGTGGCCTTGTGGGTAATAGTGGTGGCACATAGACTCACCAAAAAGTACTCTTAAAGACAAGATAGTAAATCTAACCAGCATGCTTCCCAGGTAAGAATAGAGGTTTAGGAAGGTGGAATGCCTAAAAAAAGTAATAAATTATTTAGATTAGGCAGATCTACTTTAGGTACCTTCTAGTTCAGATTTTTGTTTTGTTTTGTTTTGTTTTGAGACAGAGTCTCACTCTGTCACTGGGGGTAGAGTGCCATAGCATCTTAGTTCACAGCAACCTCATACTCTTGGGCTCAAGCAATCATCTTGGCTCAACCTCACAAGTAGCTAGGACAATAGGTACCCACCACAACGCCCAGTTAATTTTTCTATTTTTAGTAAATATGGGGTCTTGCTTTGCTCAGGCTGGTCTTCAACTCCTAAGCTCAAGCAATCCACCTGACTTGGCCTCCCAGAGTGCTAGGATTACAGGCAGGAGCCACCAGAGTTCTTCTCATTAGACCAAACATTATAGCCAGACATTATAGTTATTTTAATTACCAACTAGTGAACTTGGGGAGTCAGTGAACACATTGTTGATGGTTCATGAATTACCAGGTAACATGGATTAGTTTTGATCTAAAATTGCCAGTTCATAACATGTTAACATAGCAGCTACTTACTCCCTGATTGATTTCGCCCAGTCTCAATTCCCAGCTGTCCCTAATTCAGCCTGTTTTATTCTTTCTCCCCTCCTGATCTCTCAGCTGCTTATAACATAGACTCACTTAGCATCTCTAGCATCTTAACACATTGTTGACTGGCAATTTTTCACAGAAACTATCCACGTTACTGGGTAACTTGTGACTGGTCAACAATGTGTTATGTACTGTAAACCTCAGTCACCATTGCTCAGCTAATTATTGCACTGCCACATGCAATTATCAACATACTTGGTAAGCAGTGGTAGCCATTCTGTAATCATAACTACTTGTATTTCAACAAGCACTTACTGAGAAATGCCACCATGCCGGGGTTGATTCTGGGGAGTCAAAGGTTAGTAAGGATTATAAGCTCAAGATACAGCCTGCTACAGCCTGCCAAAGTTCATGTTTTAGGAATTTATTCCCAATGCAACAGTGTTGAGAGGTGGAACATTTAAGAGGTTGGAGAGAATGTGAGGCCTGAGCACACAGGAACAGAGAGGGGCCAGAACAGGAGGAAAAAAGATTTGAGGCCTGGAGATGTGTAGCAGATTTACCCCATTTCCCTGAAAATAAGACATCCTCTGAAAATAAGACCTACTTACAGGAAAGATAAGACATCCCCTGAAAATAAGACCTAGCACATCTTTGGGAGCACACCTTAAAATAAGACACTGTCTTATTTTTGGGGAAACAGGGTAGATAGGTGAAGGCCATTAGTGCCACTAAAATGAAAGGTTGTACTCAAATGGACAGATTAAAAGGTCTGATAAGATGGACCTCACCCAACCTGGGCCCAGCCTCCTTCTGGGATGTGGAGTCCAGGAGGCCTGAGAGAGGCAGCAGGGTACGAGGCCAGTCTGTGGAGTTTTAATGCCACCTTGGCCACTGCCTGGTAGAGGGCCTGAGACACTATGGGTGTGCCAGAGAGTTTAGCTTCCTTCTCTGTAATGCAGCGGTCCTCCCGGCCTGTGCACAAACACATACAATTGCATCCATGTGTACAGGAGAACATAATTCCTCTTTCCTTGGAAGCCCCACCCAGGTACACTTGTGTTTGGTTCCATCCTGTGTGGGGACAACTTTAGCATCAGTATGGAAGTTCAGTTTCAGCATAGGAGTAAACAGCAAGGCTTTGGAGACAGATCAATCTGAGATTGAAGCTCTGGTGTAGGGCAATTACCTACTCCAGTGCTGTCCAGTAGAAATACAGTGCAAGTCACATATTTAATTCCAAGTTTTCTAGTAACTGCATTAAATACATGAAAAAGAAACAGAGGAATGTAGATTAAAACTACCATGAGATATCATCTTACTCCTGTTGAAATGGCTTTTATTAAAAAATTCAAAAACAAGAGATGCTGGCGCAGGTACAGAGAGAAAGGAATGTTTATACGTTGTTGGTGAGACTGCAAATCAGTATAGCCTCTATGGAAAACAGTATGGAGATTTCTCAAAGAACTTAAAGTAGATCTGCCATTTGATCCAGCAATCCCACAACTGGGTATGCACGCAAAGGAAAATGAGTCTTTTTTTTTTTTTTTTTTAGATGATTGAGTTAAATTTTTTTTTTATTGTTGGGGATTCATTGAGGGTACAATAAGCCAGGTTACACTGATTGCAATTGTTAGGTAAAGTCCCTCTTGCAATCATGTCTTGCCCCCATAAAGTGTGACACACACCAAGGCCCCACCCCCCTCCCTTCTTCCCTCTTTCTGCTTCCCCCCCGGAAAACGAGTCTTTTTTTAAAAAGACACCCGTACTCGAATGTTTATTGCAGCATAATTCACAATGGCAAAGATGTGGAATCAACCCAAGTACCTGTCAATTCATGAATGGATGGATTAACAAAATGTAGTATATGTATACCATGGAATATTACTCAGCCACAAAAGAGGATGAATTCATGCCTTTTGCAGCAATTTGGGAGGAGGAACTAAAGACCATTATTCTAAGTTAAGCATGCCAAGAATGGAAAAACAAACACCACTCTCTAATAAATTGGAACTAACCAATGGGCACACGTGTGCACAGAGGGAAGTAAAAGTTATTGGAAATCGAGCAGGGGGCAGGGGGGAAGGGAAGGGCTAAAGCTCCCTAAAAGGTACAATGAACTGTATTTGGGTGATGGGCCCTGACTTAAAGCATGTATCAAAAGCATCTGTACTCTCTTAATATTTTGAAATAAAAAAAAATTTTTAACGAGAAATAGAGGAAATTAATTTTAACAATAGTTTGTGATTATTATAAAAGATTATGAACGTTCTTTGTTTCACGTTACCACATGCCTCAGTACAGATTAGCCAATTTCAGGTGCTCAGAAGTCAGCCGAGGTCACCTGACTAGGTCTAGACCATGGAAGCCTCAGACTCCTACCGTGTAAAAAGGAAGGCAGTTGGAGTCTCCATGTCCTGAGACTGCAGTGAGGGTTGATCACAGGGGAAGTGTGTGTAAGGTGCTGAACATGGGCCTGACCTCCTGGACATCTGGAGACAGCGTCTGCTGTCCGTGCTGTGACTGGACTGTGGCCCTCCCCTTGTCTCACAGTTCAGATTCCTATGTGACTCTGCCAGGGACCTTTGCCTGGTCTAGCAATAGGGAAGTGGTCACACGTGAGCAGATTCACCTCAGGTGAACCAGCTCAGGAGAAACAGGGCAGATTTTCCTTGAGCCCAGGAAGGGGATGTAGGGGACCTCCCTGTTGCCTCCTGCCTGCTCCTTTTCTGTCACAGGTGTGACTCAGCGCAGCAGCTGGGAGAGGTCAGACAGGTGCAGCATTGTTTGGTGCAGAGCTGGGTGCCGCACAGTGCCCGGGATTAGGTCTCGAGGGGGTTAGAATTATAGGCACCAAGTCTTGGTCTGAGAGGGCAGGGTGTGTACTTAGAAAAATTATACACTAGCCCCAGCTCCGAAACATCAGGTGGGTGCTGCCCTGGTTAACGATGGTCTTGGCAGCTGCTTGGTGTGTTTCTCTTTCTTCCCTTTCCTCCCTTCCCTTCCACAGACACTGAGGAAACATTTCTCTCCTCTGTGCACTGCGGAGGCCCAGCATTATCCGTAACCCTGGTGGGTTCTCAGTATACACCCTTCCCATTCTGAGCACTCTGGGTTTCTCCCTCATTTAAGCCATGACCAACCCAGGCCTGCAGATCTCTGGACTATTCCCAGTATGCAGATAGGGAAACTAAGTAACAAAGAGGTTGAAGAGTTTGCCCAAGTTCTCACAGCCAGGTTTTGCATCCCACCTACGTGGCTTCAGAGAAGAAGGCAGGTACAATTCTTGACCTCAGGGAGAAGATACCAGAAAAGCACCATGGGAGAAACAAGTTCTGCTGTCAAGAAAGGCTTCCTGGGGAGAAGGGAACATTCACTCTGGGGCTTGAAGGATGAATAGGAGTATGCTTGGTAGGCAAGGTAGGGAAACCGTCCATGGAAGGGGAGTGGGGGAAACAAAAGAGAAAAATGTGACTGACACAGATCACTTTTCCTGTCCTTCTAACACTTCAGCTGTGCCCTCGGTAACTGGATGGTATTGCTGTTGCCAACCCACCCAGCAGCCTCAGGGCTCCCTTTTGGCAGTTTGTCCTCTACTCCTTACTGATGTACCCTTGGTGTGAATCTCTCTCTCACTTTTATTTATTTGTTTGTTTGTTTATTTAAATTTTTGAGATAGAGTCTTACTCAGTTGCCTTGGGTTTGAGTGCCCTGGTGTCATAGCTCATAGCAACCTCAAACTCCTGGGCTCAAGTGACCCTCTTGCCTCAGCCTCCCGAATAGCTGGGACTACAGGCACCCACCAGAGCACCCGGCTATTTTTAGAGATGGGGTCTCACACTTGCTCAGGCTGGTCCTGAACTCCTAAGTTCAAGCGATCCACTGCCTCGGCCTCCCAGAGTGCTATAGGCGTGAGCCACTGTGCCTAGCCTCTCTTTATCAATTCTATTCAAGATTTCTATATCAATCTATATCACTATATCAATTTCTATTGAGAAAGAAGAAAAAAATTACCTATTTCTAAGACTTCCTATTGGCAGGGCATATATCACATATATACATGTGTCACAACCCCATTTAGTCCCATAAATGCCAGGAGTACAGGCGTGAGCCACTGTAATTATATTTATTATATTTAGGTAATGTATGAAAAAAATTAGAATGTTTACAGCACGTTTTTCAGTATCAAAAATGTCCCTGGGGTAAATCTGTCTTATGGCATCAAAAGGGGGATTCCGCCAAGAATCTGTATGGTGGTGTGGCTGAAAGCACAGATGGGGTTCAAATTCCAGCTCTACCATTCTTCAGCTGTGAGCACAGATGAGTTTCTCACTCACTCTGAGGGCCACAGTTAATTCGTAGGACGGATGTGAAGCCCAGGTGGAATCCTACCCTTGAAGCTCTTGGCACACAGTTTGCCCTCAGTCCCTCAGCAAAGGGATTTAAAAGAACAGCAGTGGCAGGTAGGATCTCCAAGCCACACCTCATACTCACAGTTGTGCTGGTTTAGGACAAGAGATGTCAAGGATGTCCTAGACACAGTCCTCTCAGGAAGCAGCACCCAAGGCCAGGCCTCAGGTTTGCAATCCCACGTTCAGGCTTTCCCAAGCAGGCCTGGACCTGACTCACATTGCCCCTATGCACAAGTGACCGATGTATAAAACTGAAGCTGGTCTGTTAATTCACACTAGAAAGGCATCTGGCATCTCCCCAGCAAGGCAAATGTTGACAAGTCCTTCTTTTTTGATTGTCCTTTTATATCCTACAAACGGATACATTGTCACTTCAGAACATCAGGTAACAATAGAGGTGATTAACTGGGTTCCCATGCCAGAAATACACCCTGAATCCTGAGTCAGAGGCAGGTTCTCTAGGCAGAAGGCTAAACTTTAATTAGGTAGAATCTTTTTCTCAGGAGCCACCCTGCACCTTGCTCAGACCTGGGCACTTCTTAAGTTAACTAACCAACCCCTTTACCAGCCAATTCAGGGTGTGGCCACATTCCAGATGGCTTCAATGACTGAGTGGCGCTGGTTCTCATGGTTTTCATGCCCAATGGGTAGCTTTAATGCCAAATGCCATTAGCATCAGTACTGCCCATACATTGACCAAAGGAGGGAAGGGGAATGAACACTACTGCATGCCAGGCACTAAGTGTGAGGGGGTTACGCTTAATCCTCATGAGGCTTTTTGGGAGGTTTCTTCATTCCATTTGACAATTGTGTCACCCCAAAGTGTGTGTGTCCTTACCTCGTGCAATCTGTCAAATTAACAGAACCAGATTAACAGAACAGAACTGATTGTAACATTTGTTCTCGTGGATTTACCAACAACATTATCAGCAACTTATCACAGAACCATAAAGTGTTACTATGGAAGGGTCCTTAAAGAGTCAGTAGGTCAAATGGCTCTGTCTTTTTTTTTTTTTTTTTTGAGACAGAGTCTCACTTTGTCGCCCTTAGTAGAGAGCCATGGTATTGTACTCCACAGCAACCTCAGACTTTTAGCCTCAAGCAATTCTCTTGCCTCAGCCTCTTGGGTAGCTGGGACGACAGGTGCCCATCACAGCGCCTGGCTATGTTTTTTTTTTTTTTTTAAAGATGGGTTCTTGCTCTTGCTTAGGCTGGTCTCGAACCAGTGAGCTCAGGCTATCGTCTTAGCCTCCCAGAGTGCTAGGATTACAGGCATGTGCCACCCCACCCAGCCTCAAACCCTACTTTCTTGAAACAATGTAAACAAACTCCTGAGAAATCAGATGTCCTGCCAGAGATCACATATCCAGCTAGGAATTAAACCTAAAACTCCAACCTTGAGTTCCTCTAAGTGAATGCATGGTGTTTGCTGTTCTTGTTTGTTGTGAGTCAATACTCACACAAATACGTTATTATCCATTAACTATAAGTCAATACACACCCCCGCAGCTTTAATCTGGTTTCTGCTAATGCAAGGGTCCCTGGCCTCCAGTAAACTTACGTCAGAGTACAGTGGCCTCAGGAACTGATGTTTTCTCCTTTCTCAGTGCTGACCCTGGCCTCAGAGGAGGGCACTCTCAGGTGAGGCCTCTGCTGTGTGCTGCAGTGGGAAGGGCTGGAGCTCAGAGTTGACTAGGTCTATTGGCAGGAACCTGTCACTAGCTGTGTGACTTCAGGCCCAGGTGCCATTTACTTTCTGGCATTCAGTTTTATCATCAATAAACATGGAGACAACATTCAATTTACAGGACTAAATGGGGTTATGACACATGTATGCACGTGTTACATGCCCAGCGAGTAGTAAGTCTTAAAAATAGGTAATTTTTCTCATCTTCCTTTTGGTCCCAAAGTATTGATGCCTATAACTAGAGCTGGGTGGAGACCATGGCGAACTCACTGCAAATTACTTAAACTTTTTTCTCATTAAAAGAATATTACCGAAGTGATCTATGTGCATTACAGAAAAAAATCAAAAAGACAGAAAACAAGTAAAAAGACAAGAAGTTTCTACTACACCGTTCACAGTTGATGGCCATCCTTCTAGACGTTGTTCTGTGCATATATCACACACATCTGTATACAAAAGCAAGGTATACAGTGTACCTATTATCCTGCAACTTGCTTTTAAAATCCAACAATGGGGTGGCGCCTGTAGCTTAGTGGGTGGGGCACTGGCCACATACACAGAGGCTGGTGGGTTTGAACCTAGCCCGGCCCAGCTAAAACAATAATGACAACTGCAATAACAACAACAAAAATAGCCAGGCATTGTGGCCGGCGCCTGTAGTCCCAGCTACTCGGGAGCCTGAGTCAAGAAAATCGCTTAAGCCCAAGAGTTTGATGTTGCTGTGAGCTGTGGCACCATAGCACTCTATCCAGGGCGACAGCCTGAGACTCTGTCTCAAAATAAATAAATAAAATAAAATAAAATCCAACAATGGATCATGGAGCACTTTAACATAAAAAGCCCACAACTTAATTTTTAATTACTACACGGAAGTCCATTGACAACTGACTCAATTATTCAAACAAATTTTCTTTTTTCTTTCTTTTTTTTTTTTGTAGAGACAGAGTTTAACTTTATGGCCCTCGGTAGAGTGCCATGGCATCACATAGCTCACAGCAACCTCCAACTCCCGGGCTTAAGCGATTCTCTTGCCTCAGCCTCCCAAGCAGCTGGGACTACAGGTGCCTGCCACAACACCCGGCTGTTTTTTTGTTGCAGTTCAGCCGGGGCTGGGTTTGAACCTGCCACCCTCAGTATATGGGGCTGGCACCTTACCGACTGAGCCACAGGTGCTGCCCTAAACAAATTTTCTTGATAGATGTGTAGATTGTATTGCATTTTCTGCTGTTATAAATAACACTGTAATGAACATTCTTGCAGGTAACTCTTTGTTCACACTCTCAATTATTTTCTTAGTAAAATGGCCAGCAATAGAATTATTGGGTCAAAGGCAATTCTTAATGTTACAGCTTTTGATAGAATTTGCCACATTGCTCTCCAGAAATATTATAAAGGCATTCACATGAGTAGTGAATAAAGCACCAGGAAATGATCTTAATTTGAAAGTTACAAGCATAGTAAATAGAAACCTTTTTGTTAAAAGGGCAGAGAGAGGCTGTGAAGCTTGAGTTTCTGGGCTCCTCAGTAGACAGATCAAAACTTTGAGGAGTAAGAAGGAAATTATTCCGTTCAAATGATGTCTTAAATTCTTCTCCAGTGAGTGTAGTAACTACTCTGTGACAGGTGCTAGGTGTAAAAACATATCCCCCTCTTGGAGGAGTAGAAGGTTACATACAGTGTGATGAGTCTGACAACAGTTAAGTCTAAGCTTTAACCATTAACCTCAAACCTTCACAGACAGAGGCGGCAAAGGAATTGGCAAAGACTTACTGGAGGATACAACATCTAAGACTGGCTTTGAAGAGTGAATAAGAACTTAGTCCCATGAAGAAGCAGGAAAGGGCAGAAAGATCACATGTTCAAGACCCCAGAATGGAAGCAAGAGGAATTACAACTAGAAATCTAAACACCAAGGAATCCAAACCAAGGGTTGTTCTAAAAGACTTTTTAAATGAGTGCCTATTTTTCGATCCTCTCCATTGTAACAACTGAAGAATCCCTTTCTCCAGTGGCATGTGGAAGACAACCGACCCCAGGGGGCTGCAAAGGACCAGTGACGGGAAAGACAGCTTCCCTTGTTGAAGCAAGGCAACGCTCTTTGTCATGAAATATCCCTGCCATACTGGGAATATCTGGCATGCAATACAGAATTTGTACAATTCTTAGCCTTTCCTATATTTTAGCAGGTAACAAGGTAACTTGTCAAGTGTTTTCTTTTGGGGAATTGAGATATTTAAACTTTGGAAATACAGTCAATTTTGAACAAACCAGAATCCAAATATTAAGGGTAAAGTTTTTTCTGCTGTAATTCTATACGTATGAGAGAGAGAGAAAGAGAAGACAGAGGGAAAGAGGTGAGAAGGAGGGCGAGAGAATAGTAAGACACAAAGCCGGAGTGGTAGGCTGGCAGGAGTCTGAGGCCCTTGGGCACTGTAATTATTTTCATAGCATTCTAAGTGTGTTGAGTAACTCCCTGAAGGGTTCTAAGAGTTCAGTTTTCAGAAAGATCACTCCAGGTAGCAGAGCAATGAAAGATCCTGGCTTCTGCAGGATACCCTTATCACCAAAGGCAGAGGCAACAAGAACAGACATGGGTGTCAGCTCATCCTTGTGGGTTCCAACCCGCTCTCACTTCTCCCTACTTCCTGTCACTCTTCTCTTCCTGAACATCTCCCTAGCGACTTCAGGATCCAGCATCAGATACAGAGACAGCCTTGCAGGGACTGTTTATCCAGCCCCCATAATTGAAAAGCCAATTTTTTTATAATACTTAGCACTGACTCTGCAAAATCCAACTGAACCCTGACTGATAGAGTTCTGAATGAGGAAGACCTGTCGGAGGATGCTGCTGCAGTGATGAGAATGACAGTGGAAACAGAGAGGAAATGATGGACTGGACGTATATTAAGGATACAGAAAATCAAGACTCAGCGACTCATCAAATATGGCAGCAAGGAAGTTGTCATTACACAAATGTAGAGCAGATTTGGTGGGGCAAGGGAACTGAGTTTGAAGCTGTTAAATTTGAAGGGCCCAAGAAATCTGTTATATTTATAATAGGTGCTAGAGGACGCACAGACCTGAGGCCTAACAGGGATGAAGAGGATTATCATCAGCCAAGGATGGAGGCTGAATCTTAGGGAGTGGGTAAGCTCACTCCGGGAGAGGAGGCAGAGTGAGGAGATGAGAATGAGGCAGAACTCTGAGAAAACTAATATTTAAGGGGCAAGCAGAGAAAGATGAACTAAAAGAAAAGGACTTTTAGTATGGAAAGGTTGCAGAGGAGAAAACCAGGCTCTATGGTAAGGAAAAACTGCATTCAAAAAGGAAAGGGGTGATTGGAGAGTCAGGTGCCATGGATAGCTTGATTAGAAAAGCGCTGCATGTGTAGCCACTAGATTCAGCACCAGGAGGTCCTGGTGACCTTAGAGATGGGGCAAAAGCCAGACTGAAGTGGAAAAGTGAATGGGAGTCCAGGAAGTGGAGACAAGCAAGGACAAAACACTACTTTAAAAGTATAGTTAGAGAAAGGCAGAAAACAATGTGTGAAAGAGAAGAATACAGGGTTGAATGAGGCTTGGAAAAACAAATAGAAGAAATT
This sequence comes from Nycticebus coucang, assembly GCF_027406575.1. NCBI lineage: Eukaryota > Metazoa > Chordata > Mammalia > Primates > Lorisidae > Nycticebus > Nycticebus coucang. Next base: position 87,267,195 of record NC_069795.1, read on the forward strand.
TAAGCATATTTTTATGCTGAAGGTGTAGGACCATTAGAGAGGAGATTAGAAACACAGCAGGAAGAGGAAAATGAAATTGAAGTTGAAGACATGGATAAGATTAGCAATGGGAGCATACAAAGTAAGAAGAATAAAGGTGAAAATCTCAGGGACTCAGGCTGCTGGAGGAGATGGAGATACCAAAAGAGTTCCAGGTAGAAGGTAGACAATTACTATTAGGGTGGGGACTCGAAGTGTGGGATGAGAAGAATTCTCAACACAAATATTAGGATAGAAAGAAGTAAAAAGTTTATTTTACTTCCCAAAGGTGGGAAGGATACAACACAAGAGAAAAAAAAGAGAAGAGTTGGCAGACAGGATAAGGGGTTTGGAATTTTTATGGGGGAAAAACGTGTGATTTCTTCCTGCTAATAGCAAAAGGGCTGTGAAGCAGCCGTGTCCAGGTTTTTTGTTTTTGTTTTTAATTTTTTTCTCTTTTCTGTAAGCTTGGCTTATCACTTTCCTTGGAATCTGGTCTGGTAGCTGTGGAGGGAGCTCACACCCCTGCTGTCTGCTTGTGAACTCTTCAAGTTCTGACAAAAACAAAAATATCAAAACAACTTAAATACCAGGTGGTTAATCAAACAAAGGGCTATTGTGCTGTGATCTTTCCCTTGAAAAGTCCAATTATATTCTGTGAGTTTCTTCTTTTGTTCTTCCTGTTAGACAGCTTATCATCAAGGCTATCCTATCAGTTACATCAAACATTGCAGAGAGGGGAGATTAAATATAGTGGCCGGGTAACAGCTTCCCTGCAACTGGGAACAGCGAGTCTGGGGAGACAAGACTCCAGGCATTTCTGGCCGATGGGATCTGCCTATAATCATCCCTTAGAGGATACAGGGAGCCAGCAAGGGACTTCTGGACCGCAAGAGGAGGACAAAAACAGTGGAAAACTGGCAAGTGGTTGCATGTGTTTGATCGACCTAATCATGCCGGCAACTGTAAGTCCAAGTACCAGTAAGACTGCAAACCGGAAAGGCCTTACCTGTGAACTGTTTCGGTGTTCTTGGACTTGGCACTCAGTTGAACTGCCTTGGGGAGAGCTTGAGCAGGAGTGTGGAGAACTTTGGGCATTGTCTGGGGCCCCAGACTGAGCCACTGAGCTGGGTGCAGGAAGCCATTGTGAAAGAACTGCCCCGGCAAGCTCCACCCTCAGAGTCTCAGAGCAAGGATTGGGCAGGTCAAAGTAACCTACTGACTGAGCAGCCTAAAGGCGGGGACTGAGCTGCCTTACAGCCTTAATCCTTGGGGGCAGAGTGAGATGGTTTTGGCACACTGGAGCCTTGGACTTTTGCCCTGGGTAGAGTGCCATGACGTCATAGCTCATAGCAACCTCAAACTTCTGGGCTTGGCACCGCCCGACCTCCATAAGAGCTGTGCAGCGACCCCCGACCGGTGACCCACACCCACCGGGCCTCCACATTCCCTAACCAGGAACTGTGGGAGCCATGCAACCCTGCGTCCTCCCTCCTATTCCTGTATCCTCCCAGCTTCCACACTAGCCCATTCATCTGGACAGGGACTCTGGTAGGTGTGTGCCCTTTGGAGCCCTCCCTGCCTCTGCACAGAGCTCTTCTCCTGGCCAGAGACTGCTGGAGCATTGGGCTCTCTGTGCCAAAGTCACTGGGCGCCTGGCACTCCCAGAACCATGCGCACCACCCCCAGCCCTGTTGCTGGACCTGGGTGTGTCACAAACCGGAGCTGCTTTCACAACCAGAACTCCCTAGCTAGAGCAGCCCCAGAGGAACTACACAGGGTCACTCCCTACAAAGATCCAGCAACAATAGAGTGATCCCGCTGGGGTCTAATCTTGGAGAGACACCTCCCCAACTCTGAGGACAGCCAGAGGCAATGGTGAAAAACAATCATGAGGTGAAATCAACAGAAAAAACTCTGACAATATGAATAATCAGAGTAGATCAACTCCCCCAAGGATCAATGGGGCAGAAATAGCACAAGACCCCATGCACAAACAAATAGCTGAGATGTCAGAAATTGAATTCAGGATCTGGACAGCAAATAAGACCAAATTAGAATTCCAAAAGTTATCTCAAGAATTCAACAGATTCAAAGACCAAATGACCAAAGATTTCAACACATTGAGACAAGAAGTTTCATCTCTCAAAGATCTGAGAAACATAGTAGAATCCCTCAGTAACAGAATGGAGCAAGCAGAAGAAAGGATTTCTGACATTGAAGACAAAGCTTTCAAACGCTCCCAAACCCTCAAAGAAGAAGAGAAATGAAGAGTAAAAACAGACCACTCTCTCAGAGAGCTCTCGAATAATTTGAAGAAAACCAATATTCGTCTTATAGGGATCCCCGAAAGTGACGAAGTGGCTTCACAAGGCACAGAGTCTCTTCTCCATGAGACTATGAAGGAGAACTTTCCAGACATGCCAAGAGATTCTGAAATTCAGATAGCAGACAGTTTCAGAACTCCAGCACGACTCAACCCAAATAAGACATCCCCCAGACACATCATAATCAATTTCACTAAAGTTAATATGAAGGAGAAAATTCTGAAAGCTGCCAGACGAAAGAAAACCATTACCTACAAGGGGAAGAATATCAGAATAACTGCAGATCTCTCTGCTGAAACCTTTCAAGCTAGAAGAGAATGGTCATCGACTTTTAATCTCCTAAAACAAAATAACTTTCAACCCAGGATCCTGTGCCCAGCTAAACTGAGCTTCATTTATGATGGAGAAATTAAATACTTCAATGATATTCACATGTTGAAGAAATTTGCCACAACTAAACCAGCTCTCCAGGACATTCTTAGACCTATCCTCCATAAAGACCAGCGTAATTCTCCACCACAAAAGTAAACCCACCCAAAAAATTTTTGATCAAATTCCAACTTCCACAGTCGCAAAAGGATTAAAAATGTCCACCGGTCTCTCGAAAGGCTTATCAATACTCTCAATTAATGTGAATGGTTTAAATTGTCCTCTAAAGAGGCATAGGTTGGCGGACTGGATACAAAAACTCAAGCCAGATATCTGCTGCATCCAAGACTTGCATCTTACATTAAAAGACAGATATAGACTCAAGGTGAAGGGATGGTCATCTATATTCCAGGCAAATGGAAAGCAGAAAAAAACAGGCGTTGCAATCCTGTTCGTAGACGCAATAGGCTTTAAACCAACCAAAATAATTAAGGATAAGGATGGACACTTCATATTTGTTAAAGGTAATACTCAATACGATGAGATCTCAATTATTAATATTTATGTACCCAACCACAATGCACCTCAATTTATAAGAGAAACTCTAACAGACATGAGCAACTCGATTTCCTCCACTTCCATAGTAGTTGGAGATTTTAACACCCCTTTAGCAGTCCTGGATAGATCCTCCAAAAAGAAGCTAAGCAAAGAAATTTTAGATTTAAACTCAACCATTCAACATCTGGACTTAACAGACATCTACAGAACATTTCATCCCCAAAAAACTGAATACACATTCTTCTCATCAGCCCACGGAACATACTCCAAAATCGACCACATCCTAGGCCACAAATCTAACCTCAGCAAATTTAAAAAAATAGAAATTATTCCTTGCATCTTCTCAGACCATCATCGAATAAAAGTTGAACTCAATAACAACAGGAACCTGCATACCCATACAAAAACATGGAAGCTAAACAACCTTATGCTGAAGGATACATGAGTTATAGACGAGATTAAGAAGGAAATCACCATATTTTTGGAACAAAACAACAATCAAGACACGAACTACCAGAACCTCTGGGATACTGCAAAGGCAGTCCTAAGAGGGAAATTTATAGCACTGCAAGCCTTCCTCAAGAAAACGGAAAGAGAGGAAGTTAATAACTTAATGGAACATCTCAAGCAACTGGAGAAAGAAGAACACTTCAACCCCAAATGCAGCAGAAGAAAAGAAATAACCAAAATCAGAGCAGAATTAAATGAAATTGAAAACAAAAGAATTATACAACAGATCAATAAATCCAAAACCTGGTTTTTTGAAAAGATCAATAAAATAGATAAACCTTTGGCCAACCTAACCAGGAAAAAAAGAGTAAAATCTCTAATTTCATCAATCAGAAATGGTAATGATGAAATAACAACAAACCCCTCAGAAATTCAAAAAATCCTTAACGAATACTACAAGAAACTCTACTCAGAAATATGAAAATCTGAAAGAAATCGACCAATACCTGGAAGTACGCCACTTACCAAGACTTAGCCAGAACGAAGTGGAAATGTTGAACAGGCCTATATCAAGTTCTGAAATAGCATCAACTATACAAAATCTCCCTAAAAAGAAAAGCCCAGGACCAGATGGCTTTACGTCAGAATTCTACCAAACATTTAAAGAATAACTAGTACCTATACTACTAAACCTCTTCCAAAATATAGAAAAAGAAGGAATATTATCCAGCACATTCTACGAAGCAAACATCACCTTGATCCCCAAACCAGGGAAACACCCAACAAGAAAGGAAAATTATAGACCAATATCACTAATGAATATAGATGCTAAAATACTCAATAAGATCCTAACAAACAGAATCCAACAACACATCAAAAAAATTATACACCATGACCAAGTCGGATTTATCCCAGGGTCTCAAGGCTGGTTCAATATACGTAAATCTATAAATGTAATTCAACACATAAACAAACTTAAAAATAAAGACCATGTGATTCTTTCAATTGATGCAGAAAAAGCTTTTGATAATATCCAGCATCCCTTCATGATCAGAGCACTTAAGAAAACTGGTATAGAAGGGACATTTCTTAAACTAATAGAGGCCATCTACAGCAAACCCACAGCCAGTATCATATTGAATGGAGTTAAACTGAAATAATTTCCACTTAGATCAGGAACCAGGCAAGGTTGCCCATTGTCTCCATTGCTCTTTAACAGTGTAATGGAAGTTTTAGCCATTGCAATTAGGGAAGAAAAGGCAATCAAGGGTATCCACATAGGGTCAGAAGAGATCAAACTTTCACTCTTCACAGATGATATGATCGTATATCTGGAAAACACTAGGAATTCTACTACAAAACTTTTAGAAGTGATCAAGGAATATAGCAATGTCTCAGGCTACAAAATCAACACCCATAAATCTGTAGCCTTTATATATACCAACAATAACCAAGCCGAACAAACAGTCAAGGACTCTAAAGATGAAATATTTGGGAGTATACCTAACAAAGGACGTGAAAGATCTCTACAAAGAGAACTATGAAACTCTAAGAAAAGAAATAGCCGAAGATGTTAACAGATGGAAAAACATACCATGCTCATGGCTGGGAAGAATCAACATTGTTAAAATGTCCATACTGCCCAAAGCAATATATAACTTTAATGCAATTCCTATTAAAGCTCCCTTGTCATACTTTAAAGATCTTGAAAAAATAATACTTTGTTTTATATGGAATCAGAAAAAACCTTGAATAGCCAAAACATTACTGAGCAATAAAAACAAAGCAGGAGGAATCATGCTACCAGACCTGAGACTGTACTATAAATCCATAGTGATCAAAACAGCATGGTACTGGCACAAAAGCAGAGAAGTAGATGTCTGGAACAGAATAGAGAACCAAGAGATGGATCCAGCTACTTACCGTTATTTGATCTTTGATAAGCCAATTAAAAACATTCAGTGGGGAAAAGATTCCCTATTTAACAAATGGTGCTGGGTAAACCAGCTGGCAACCTGTAGAAGATTGAAACTGGACCCACACCTTTCACCATTAACTAAGATAGACTCTCACTGGATAAAAGATTTAAACTTAAGACATGAAACTATAAAAATACTTGAAGAAAGTGCAGCGTGGGTGAATATTTTATGAGGAGGACTCCCCAGGCAATTGAAGCAGTATCAAAAATACACTACTGGGACCTGATCAAACTAAAAAGCTTCTGCACAGCCAAGAACATAGTGAGTAAAGCAAGCAGACAGCCCGCAGAATGGGAGAAAATATTTGCAGGTTATACCTCCGATAAAGGTCTAATAGCCAGAATCCACAGAGAACTCAAACATATTAACAAGAAAAGAACACATGACCCCAACTCAGGGTGGGCAAGGGACTTGAAGAGAAACTTCTCTAAAGAAGACCGACACAAGATCTACAAACACATGAAAAAAAGCGCATCATCCTTAATCATCAGAGAAATGCAAATCAAAACTACTCTGAGATATCACCTAACCCCAGTAAGAGTAGCCCACATAACAAAATCCCAAAACCAGAAATGTTGGCGTGGATGTGGAGGAAAGGGCACACTTCTACACTGCTGGTGGGAATGCCCACTAATACGTTCTTTCTGGAAGGATGTTTGGAGAATACTTAGAGACCTAAAAATAGACCTGCCATTCTATACTATAATTCCTTTACTTGGTTTATACCCAGAAGACCAAAAATCACAATATAACAAAGACATCTGTACCAGAATGTTTATTGCAGCCCAATTCATAATTGCTAAGTCATGGAAGAAGCCCAAGTGCCCATCGACCCACGAATGGACTAGCAAATTGTGGTACATGTACACCATGGAATACTATGCAGCCTTAAAGAAAGATGGAGACTTTACCTCTTTCCTGTTTACATGGATGGAACTGGAACATATTCTTCTTAGCAAAGTATCTCAGGAATGGAAGAAAAAGTATCCAATGTACTCAGCCCTACTATGAAGCTAAATTATAGCTTTCACATGAAGACTATAACCCAACTATAGCACAAGACTATGGGGAAAGGGCCAAGGAAGGGGAAGGGAGGGGGGAGGTTTTGGTGGAGGTAGGGTAATGGGTGGGGCCACATCCTTGGTGCATCTTAGAATGGGTACAGGCGATTGCACTAATGTACACAGCTATGGTTTAACAATAAAAAAAAATTAGAAAAAAAATATTGCAGAGAGATTGAATAGCATGATAGCATAAGAAGGAAGAAGAAATCATTGGGTTGGTTTTGACAAAAAAGTCAATAGTGGCCTTTTCCAGAGTAATTTTATTATATTGACATAAATATGAGCCAAAGTATAGAGGATTGATATGTGATGTAAATATAGTATAGTAGATCATCTCTTAATGACTAAGAGACTTTCTGAACAAAAAAGTTGGCGCTTTATTTTTTATTTTATTTATTTATTTATTTTGTCCAGTGCTGGGTTTGAACCCACCACCCCTGGCATATGGGCCGGTGCCCTACTCCTTTGAGCCACAGGCACCGCCCCTAAGTTGGCGCTTTAGAAATGGGAAGATTGAAAATGCCAAGTAATGGCAAAGGTTCAGTGAAATGGACACATATAGTTGTTTCAGGTTAATGCCAGGGTACAAACAATTAGGTTACAATGTTTGCATTTGTTAGAAAAAGTCCCTATTGTAGTTGTATCCCTAGAAGGTGTGCCGTATACCCTTACAGTGTACCCATAAAGTGGAAGCACACCAACACCCCTCCCTTCCTCCCTCTCCCCACCTCGTTCCCCTTCCTCCCGCCTTGAATTGAATCGAATGTTTTGGCAGTGTCAATTGGCAAAATCCGTTTGGAAAGCCATTTGGCAATAAATGCCAGGAATTGTAAAATATTCATATTGTTTTGTAGTACTTATTCTATTTTTGAGACTACCTTAGGGAGTATTCATAAATATGCGTAATAACATTTATTGTCATGAAGTTACAATTGTGAAGAAAAAAGTAGTAATTATCTAAATGTCCAATAATAGGTGAAAGATGAAGTAAACTATGATATGTTCATTTGCTGGAATACCAACCGGTCATCACAATTGACATTTAGGAGGTCTATGTAGTAATACAGGAAATGTTTATGTTATAATGTTAAGTTGCAAAGCAGGACACACAATTGCAGCAACAGTGCTATTCTGCAGCACCGTGCCTTATTAAGCATACCATACAGTGGAGTTGGGAGGCAGAATGAAGGTAATGCAATGCCAGAAAGTGTTAATAGTGTTTATATTTGAGGTGTAGTGGGAGGCATTTATTTTTATTCTTTCAGCTTCTTCATATTTTCCACAATTTTTTTCAGCAAGCATGTACCATTTAGACATTTCTAAAAATTAATACTTTTTAAAAGGAGATTTGGTGGTAAAGGAGAAGGATAGGGAAATGGCTTGAGAGGGATACAGGATCAAGGAAGGGTGATCCTTTTAGGATAGGTACCCTCTGGAAGAAGCTTGTGGTCAGTGGAAAGGGTACGGCTGATATAGACAGAAGGAGTGCTAGGATGGGCACAGTAATTAGGGAAGGTGAGGGTCAGGGGAGTAGGATGAAGGAGGAGAAAGACACTTCTTCTGAGCCAGAGAGGAGGTGGGAATGGCTGGCCTTGGAGATACACTGGAGGGAATTGTTACGTGTTTGCATTTACTTTATTTGGAATCTAGGAGACTACATCTGTTGAAGGCTGAGATGTGGGGGTGTGAATTAGGGATAGAGAAGAACAAATGTGTGGAGAAGCCATTGTGGGGAATGGGAAATAGAGTCATAAAGAGACGAGGAGAGTGATGGTGGGCAGCCCGGTGGTCCCCCCTGAAGATAGAGAACAGCCTGTTGTCAGGGCATCAGGAGCCAAGCTCAAGGGAAGCCCTTCAGCTAGACTCCCAGGCTGGATGCAAGAATGTAGAGAAAGTCCAGCTGGAATTGGCCCATGGAAAGGCACATGTTGTCAGAAGGTCAGGCCCTACAGAGGGTGCTTGAGTGAGTATCATAGAAACAGCTGACGTAGGTTTAGGGCCCAGAGAGAAGGAAGGGAAGCCAGGAGGAGTCTGAGAGCTGGAAAAATACAGTGACAACAGAATCGATACTCAATGGAGCTAATCAAGAGAGAGTGGAGGTAGATGAAGGTGGCTGAGGGCAGAGTGAGGGGGTGAGGTCTGCCATCGGGGGTAAGGACAACTGCTCCAGCAAGTGTGACTGTGTGAACCAGAGGGTGACAGAAACAGGGTGGAGGTAGAGGAGGCGAGAAGGGAAGAGACTCAGGTGCTGGATGGGGGGCTATCAGTAGGGGTGTTAAATGTAGCTGAAGCAGGGGAGGAGAGACTTAAAATGGACCAGATAAGCTACTACATACATACAAAGAAACACAGAACAGATCAGAAAGTGCCCTGTGCCATAATATTGATCCAGAAAAAGGTGAGGTTTTTCCCTGAGTGGAGCTTTAAAGAAGCCATTTTGAGCTGAGGGTATTTAAGGTAGGTCACGAATAGCATTTAAACATATGGTGCTGGGGAGCAAGAAGCAGATCACACAGGGGGTAGTGTGAGGTCACATAGGGCCAAGAAATCCCAGGTTTGTTCAGATAAGATCTAAATTTGGTTAGAGCATAGTACATACAGGAAACAGAACAGAAAAGGGGAGAGAAGTCAAGATAAGGAATCTAGACTTTATTCCATATATTACTGGTTTCTAAATTTTTCAATCATGTACCCCATTAGTACCAAATGTCTTAATATACATATGACCATGAATTTTATATATTTGTAAATATATAAAATTAGTATATCAATAACTGATATGTTGAATATTAGCAAAGCTTAATTTCTTTCTTTGTAGATTAAAAAGCAAAAAAATGCTATAAATATCTGATATTTTATCTCCCCAAAGCCAATAATTTATCTCGTGCATTCCCTGGGGCTTATACCCCCTACTTTGGAGAGTTTGAATCTTCAGGGGGCAGCCCTGTATGGGACAGATGGAAGAGGGAGGGAGGGGCTAGAGCTGGCAAGGTCAGTTAAGTGATTCCTTCCTTCCTTGTTGAGTTCTTCCTCCAGACAGGACACCAAGAGGTAGTGAAGTGAACCAGAAAGTCAAGACTACACACTCTGGAGAATGCAGTGGAGGAGGCGATAAGAGTTGATAAAAGCATTAGCTCCCAATCCAGTTACATTCATGGCTAGTCTCAGTGGGGACTCCAGACAACATAGCCTGTGTAGGCTTTGAGTGAGATGGGATCAGGAAAAGAGGGGCTGGTAGCTGTCTGTTTAGTAAAAAGCCTCCCATCCTCCAGAGATTATTGTTGTTTCCTGCATCGAGGGCCTGAGAATTCATTCATGCCATTGCCTGTGCTTGACCTGAATCAGCAAACTGCAAACAATGCAGGCTGCTGCTTACTTATCCTGGACACGAGTTCCTCAAAACTTGACATACCCCAAACAGAACCCCTTTAGTCATCTATCCTCTCTTGGCAGTATCATCTCTTCGTGCTCTCTGTTCTTCTCTCTCAACTAGATGCCATCAAGGATCTCTTTGTCTAAATCTTTCCACTATGCCCTCTGAAAATTCCTTTCTGCCTTATTAACCTAGTCATTTCTGAGACTCAGCACAAGCCTCACTTTCCCCAAAGACTCAATGTCTCCATAAGCACTCTGGAATGGATGGCCATGCTGCATAATTGATGTTATGATAACTGATAACCTCCTCCCCGTTTCTGACTGCTATTTCTGGGACATCATAAACCCATTCCTTTGCATGGCTGTATCCGCCTCCCCTTCCTGATCCTGCCATCTTCTGATCTCCAGCCGCCCCCTGTCTGTTGCTAAGGTCTTCTGCTCCTGCCCTCTACCTTCACCCTGTCAACACTCAGATGGCTCCATCATCTTCGTGGACAACACCCTAGGTTCCTTCTTGCATGGATACCTGACTCCAGAGACCAGCATTCAACTCTACATGAAACCGTCCTACACTTCGGCCATCGTTTCTCTCCTAGCTTTCTTTCTTTCTTTTTCTTTTTTTTTTTTTTTTTACCACTTCTCTAGGCCATTTTGGCAAACTACAACTCAAGGCCAAATTCAGCTGTCTGCTAGTTTTATAATAAAGGTTCTATTGGAACACAGCCATGCCTGTTCATTTACATATTGTCTACTGTTGCTTTTGAAGGAGTTCAGGAAATTTCACCCCCAAATATGACTCCTTGGTATTTTGAATTAAGGCCCCTTAGAGATTAACAGGTCCTTGGAAGAGGTTTTCTCTCTATCTGAATTACTAGATGGAACCATCAAAAAAACAATGGACTTTCTATCCTTTTCTTGTTATCTCAATATATTGCAGGAAAGAAAATCAAGAATGCAGCCAGACCCAGCCAAAATTATTTTAAACATAATATCTGCTCAGGTTAATTTACAAGTCAGTCTGTTTCTTCTATCCATTCATGCTCCCAAGTATCTATTCATCCTCCCTAGTGACCATTGATTGCCCCTAAACAGAATTACACACACTCCTCATTTTCCTCCTTCCCTCTAAAAGGTGTACATAGGCTCCGTGCCTGTGGCTCAAGCGGATAAGGCACCAGCCACATACACCTGAGCTGGCAGGTTCGAAGTCAGCCCGGGCCCACCAAACAACAATGACGGCTGCAACCAAAAAAAAAAAAAAAATAGCCAGGCGTTGTGGTGGGCGCCTGTGTTCCCAGCTACTTGGGAGGCTGAGGCAAGAGAATCACTTAAGCCCAGGAGTTGGAGGTTGCTGTGAGTTGTGATGCCACAGCACTCTATCCAGGGTGACAGCTTGAGGCTGTATCTCAAAAAAAAAAAATAAAAATAAAATGTGTACATAAAAATACCTGGATCCCACTGGGATAATGGGTAATCACTCTATGATTCTCCCCTTCTACAGAGTATAGAAACCTCTTCCTTTTATTAATATGCCTTAATGGTGAGTTGATCTTTCAGGGCAAAGGGCAAGTTCCCCTCACCCCCACACTTTCTTCCTACAATGGCACAAATGAGTAGTTGAGACGGAGACCATGAAGCCAAAAGGATTTACTACCTGAGCTTTGACATACACAAGAAGTTAACTGACCCCTGTTCTAGGCAAACAAAATAAAATAAATATTTTTCTATAATAGTAATATATGAGTGTCATAAATATAAAAAGGCATTAAAGCAATACAGAAAAATAACTCCTCATTGTTCTATAATTCAAATATAATCACTAATATTTTACTGTTTGCCTTGGTAACTTTATTATCTGTGAGTATGTACGTATTAATACACTTGTATATGTAAATTATTTTTAGAAAATCAAGACCATACCACTTTAAAACTTGCTTTTTCTTTATAAAATGTGTTATAAATGTTTTCCTACAAGAATTAATTACTTTTTTTAAAATGTGATTTTAATCTCTGCTAAGTACTCCACAGAATGGATATAACATAATTTAGTTAGCCTGTCTGCTGGTACAGAAAACCTATACTGATTACAATTTTATTCTTTCTTTCAAATAATGCTGTGGTGAACATCATGAACGTTCTTAGCCTTGGTAGACCATATAAGAGGGTTGTAGTCACTAACCGCTGAATGAAAGTGAAGGGGTCTCTGAAAAGCAAAAAGCAGACCCTGTCTATTATTCAGAAGGAACTCTGTAAAGCAGAGGGCAACCCTGAGGAAAACAGTTAAAATCCACAAAATAAAGCACAGGGTCAGAGAAGATTAACACAGGAATAAACTTATTCAAAGGCAGATGGAACGATGGGCCAGAGGTGGCCTGTGTAGACTGAGAGAGGGGTGTGAGAAAGTGGGGAAGTCATTTTTTTTGCTGAGTGAATCATGCTGGGTCTGAGACTGCCTGATTCTACAACAGATGTTGATCTTACACCAGGGTGAAAGCACATGTAGTGAGAATTAGATGGAGCCAGGCAGGCTATGGTGGACAGGACACAGCTGGTCTGGTCAGTTTACGTCCTGCCTGACCTTCACCCCCATCTCCCATTTCACACAGCTGGTCCCGTTGATGTTGGTCCTGACTGACCTCCACTGTCTCCCATTCTTACCATTTTGTAAATTTAGCTCCCACCCTAAGGATACCTATCTTGAGTAGTTTAGATGGATTGATTTAGGAAATTAACTTTTGAAATGGAATGTTGCAATAAGTCACTGAGTTACACTAAAGGTTAATGTGATCTTTGCTTTGAACTATGCAAATTAAGAAGCTTAGAACCTGTAGCACAGTGGTTACCGTGCCAGCCATGTACACCGAGGGTGGCAGGTTCGAACCCAGCCCGGGCCAGCTGAACAACTGCAACAAAAAAATAACCAGATGTTGTAGTGAGTACCTGTAGTCCCAGCTACTTGGGAGGCTGAGGCAAGAGAATTGCTTAAACCCACGAGTTGGAGGTTGCCATGAACTGTAACGCCAAGGCACTCTATTGAGGACAACATGGTGAGACTCTCTCTCAAAAAAAAAAAAAATTAAGAAAGAATACCACATTGGAAAAAGGGGAGCTTTAGGTATATAAGAAGTAGAGATTTGAATAAAGATTGGTGAGCCATTTCTGCCACCCCTCCACCGTTGAGCCTTGTCTTAACTTTTATAGAGCTTTTTTATGTCTATCAATAAATTCTGAATACTCTAATCTGGTGTGTATTCTTTATTTCAACCTGGTTGTCTTGTCCACCCAGAAGGGATGTATCAACTGAAAGCCTCTGGCCAGGGTACTCCCCAGTGTGTCCCTGGAAGGAATGTGGAGGGATTGCCCATGAGGGTACCAAGCCAGTTTTCTTTTTTCTGGCTTTTTTTTCACAAGGAACGGTTGCCCGTCATAGTCTGTTTTTGTGGCCCTGTGTTCATTACTGGTGTGTCTTTCATTTCTTTGTCTGACCAACCAAGAACCCATTGTTTAAAGCTCAGCACGTTTTCAAATGTTGTAAACATATGTACAGTGACAAGCATGCTAGCCAGCTATCCTTGTATTTCAAACATTCCTCCTGGTCCTTGGTGGCTTTGGGATCCACAAGAGGGTGGAGGAAGGTAATAAGAGAGTATATGCTAGCACCAAAAATATGTTATAAAAATGATTATTTGAGACATTGATGTTAAGAGTGTTATATCACAGGGGTTACATATTCTTGCTTTAAATCTTAAAGATTAAAAATATATAATTTACCCCATGATGAGTGAAATTTCTAATCCTTGGGTAACTGAGTGTTATGAACCAAAATGGGAAAGATGCAGGAATGAGGACAACTTGGAGGACTTGTGAACGGGTTGAGGTTTGGAGATACGAGGTAGTTACATTTTATGAGATTTTGGATCATGCAAATTTTCAATGGTGAGATATTAAAATAGCAATAAAGTCTCATTTTATATACAAAATCTGAAATAATTTGAACTTCCCACATTTTAAAAATTAGCAGAAAGATTGCATATTCTTTTTTTTTTTTTTTGTGGGAAACCAGCTCACGTTTAATTGTGAAATTTTAAAATTGTACAAGTATTTTGATGTTAGCCCCATATTTAGTCTCTCATGACAGGAATACCAACCAATCACAGGATGCCATGGGTTTAGTAAGTTTACCCCTTCAGTTCCTATTTGCAGCCCCCGATATTCCTCTGCAATACCAGACAGACCCGGCAGTGGCCAACCATAAATTTCTGTTCCCCCAGAGTTTAAAAGTTCAGCTCTCTGAGTATTGTGTTGCAGTGGCACTTGCCAAAATTGGTACCTCCCCAAACTGAGGGGCTATAATGTACCAGTGAAATAAGCTTTTTCCCCTTCATGGGGAAGAAAAAAAATCACTCCAAAACCTAGAGGGTCGGGCTGTGAGGTCTTTCCTCCTGTCCCATCTCTTCATCTCTTCAGGTTCTTTTTTTCTTTTTCTTTTTCTTTTTTTTTTTTTGCAGTAGAGCAAGAGAGACCAAATCCTAACCTGAGTTACAAGAAACAAGACAGTGATGGCTAAAACAGGAGTGACCAGGAGCAACTGAGATCCTCCTTTACCTCCCACATCCAATGTATGTGCTTCACAGAAAAACAACAAAAATAACAAATCCACAAAATACAACAGCTAGAATTACAAAACCCATTCATCCAAGGGTGGTGGAAGGCAGGAAAGGAGGAGGGTAAATAGCACAGGGACAAAACAAAATCCAGGCACAGCACAGGGGATGGCAAAGGCTAGAAAATAGCTGCAGAAAAACCTATGGTCCTTTCAGACTCAGGTGGTGTTAAGAAGTCACACATTGATGTCAGGAAGATTCTGCCTCATGTGCACCAGAGACAAACCTTCCAATTCCTCAGAGAGAAGTGAATATGCAGAAGGCCCTTGGCAGCCTCCCTCCACTCCCACCCACCCCCTTTGGGTGGCAGGGAGCTCAGTGGCCTGCAGCAGCTTTCGGTTTGGCAGGAGATGGATGTGGCGAAGGGAACGTCTCTGCAGAGGTTGAGCTGCTTAGGGCAGACTGCAGGTACACTGTCTTGTGGAAGAGTCGGTTGCTTAAGAAGACCATCAAGGAGAAGAGTTGCACCTGGAAGAGGTATGCTTTTCCAGGGGTCTTTGCCTCATTGGCGCTGATAATGAATAAAGGAAAGAGGATGGAGAAAAGGCAGCCACTGATAATGTATGAGGACTGCATTGCCCTGAGAAAAGCCAACGGCAAACCAAAGCCAAAGTAGTAAGGCCAGTTCCTTTCTATGTTTGACAACCGTTGGTGCATTTCAATTCCTTTATTGAACCAACGATATTCAAAGCAATACAGTGAGTACAGAAGGGACATATGAAGGAGACTAACCAGCTGACCAATAAGATGGATAGGGAAGAGGCTCACGAACATTCCCTGGATAAGGAAAAGAGCCTGCAACAAAAGGTTGAAAAGCATGTCAGCAATTATTTTACTGACACTGGGGAATGGATGAGGTCTCCCCCTGATACCTCAAATGCCAGGTCAGCTGTATCCTGAAACCAAATGGCATTTACGACTTTGCTCAGCACAAACAGGGGGAGCACCCAGAGAGAGCTGAAAATTGACGTGAGGAAGAATTCCAGCCAGGACCAAAAAACTCCATGTAGTGATGGATCACCGATAATTAGGGCTGTTACATACTGAAGCCCAGGAATAAACATTCCATAAAATAAGAGACTACACCAGAATACTCCACCATTCCAAGCCCAACACTGGAAAATTCTACTAACAATACGTGGCTCGCTCTCTCGCTTCCGCTCCGTGCTCTGGGCTCTCCTCTGTGCCGGGACACTGCTTGCCCTTCTTCGGAGCTGCTCCTCTCTCTTTTGCTGGATTCGAGCATCCAACTTTGAGATGGTGCAAATACCCCGTATGGAGTCTTTGATTCCCCTGGCCAGGTCCTGGAGAAATGTTTTAACACTGTCAGCCATCTCTTCAACACCCAAACTATCGACTACACAGAGGAGAGAGAAGCACCCCAAAATCTCTCATCATGTAGGACCGGCAGCTCCGCCGCCGCTGCTCGCGCCCGGCCCCTGGCCCTCCGCGGGCCGCTCGGCTCCTCCGCGCCCGGCCGCCCGCTCCGCCCGGGCGCTCCCAGGGCCGGGGCCGCTGAGCCCGCCAAGATTGCATATTCTTAAAGCAAGTGTATTGTGGACCTTGTTTACAACATTGCAATATGACTGTCTCATTGAAGAGAAATACCCATCACCTTTGACCAATACTGTGTAAAACACACTGTTTTCAAGTGCAGCAAAATGTTGATGAGTTGTTTTGATAATTGTTATTTTATTATTCTAATGTTTGGTTTTACTATAAGTGTAAATCTTTATCTTAACATCCACCAAATATTTCTATTAAATATTTGGTAGTAGTGATACAAATGCTAAAAAATGTACCTGAAATACAGTATCTTTGAAACATGAGTTTGATGTGATTAAAAAGCCAGTAAGGCAAATAAATGAGGCATATACAATGCTGTTAATTCAGTAGAGAGTACTTTGCAAAATATTAAAGATAATTAACAAAATATAGAGCAGCATTAATGAAAAATGTGTTATGAGGCCAGTAGATTTAAGAGCTCTATAACTCGTCCTCTCTGATCGATGTTTATTATTTGGAAGAAGTAATTTTAAAATAATGCACATTTGGATAATGCTAAGTCTTCAGGTTATGCATCATTGAGAGGAAATAAGTCACAAGGAAAACTGTTTTAGGTAAATTCATGTGAGAATATGTAACAGAAGTAAGGATCTGAAAGAGGGAAAAATGCTTTGCAAGTTGTCTCTTTAAAACCCCTTAGTATTTTTGAGGACTTAAAACCTGCATCCCTGTCCAAGGCCAGTATTCGAAGGGGCAGAAATATGTTCTTTATTCTTTGTCTTCTAGTATCTTAAACTACAGGGGATGGCTCAATAGAATTATCCAGAGAAAGGTCATGAGATCATCTTCATAGGAAAAATGGTCCACAGGAACCACCAACTATAGTTAAACTGCAACAGCCTGAAACTGAAAATCCTTTTAAAAGCCTTGTATTTCTGCCTGAAAGGAGGACAATGGTTCTTCAGGATTAGAGTCTAATGTCCTCCTCATTTGCTGGCAAATTAATAAACTTCCCTTTCCTTTTCCTCAAACCACTTGTCTTTGTTTTTCATTTTGCCTTGGAGACAAGTACTAAACTTTTGGTAATAGACCTTGGCATCCCTGGGTGGGCCCATTGGCACCCTGGTGGAGTGGCAGCCCACAACTGCTGCTGTGGCTGAAAGAGGTGGGGAGCAGCACTGGGTCAAGCTGTGAGTCTTTGCCAGTAGGAGCACTGTCTTTTCAAGGTGGGAGAGTGAGGGACCCCCTCAGCAGCTGCCAGAGCCTGTTTAGCCGTAGGAAACTTCCATCTCCCAGAATTAGACACAAGTCCTTGCAACCTGAACCCCACTGAGGAAATGGATTTGGGAACAGTCATGGTGCCTCAGCACTTTTGCTTAAGTTCTCTGCTGTGCACACGTGTTTAGGAAGGTTGTGAACCTTACAGCCCTGTCGCAGGGCATTTGTAGGCACCATGGGTGTGGAAGTCAGAGTTACGTGGAACTAGGGAACCTGTGTGAGTCATCCCTTTTTGGGTAGTTCCCATTTCTTTGGTAGGCCTAAGCATGGAGATTGTTTGCACTGGGAATTCTCTGTATTGTCTGCTTGTCAGTTTATGCTTGTTCTTGTTGCTCGTGAGTTTTGTTTCAAATTGGGAGGCTCCATTTCTATGCCATCTGAAAGTCCTTTGGGGAAAATCTTGTCTCAATGGTCAACTTATAGCTATAAGCCTATGTCTAAACAGAGAATGGTGTTTTACTCTAGTACTTCTTGGCCAATGTATGTGCAGGAGTGTGAGGAGAAGTGACCATGAAATGGAACCTTAAATTATTAAACTATCTTACAACTGGAATTATTTTGTCAAAAGTTGGTAATGGGACAAGATCCCATATGTATAATCTTTCATGCAATTGCATAATAAAGAGGGTGAAACCCTGAGACGAAGTTAATGGTATAAAGGAAACCTCCACTGGGTGGGGAGAATAGTCAGACCCTGGATGATAAAATTGAGGAGGCCTTAGCCAGGTTGGAGTTCATGAACTCTGTCAATCCAAACTTCACAGAACTCACTCCCTCACCATTACCTGCCCATGCCTGCCACTGCTGGTAGAGGGCCCCCAGGTGAGGAGGGTGCAACTGGCACTGATTCTTTAGTCGTACAACCACCAATTGTACGACTCAAAAGTTATGACTCAAAAGTGGGAATAGTCTCTCCTTCCAGGACCTGGTAGGGAACTCAGTTTGGCCAGAGGGCACCCATAGCTGGGGCAGGGCAACTTCCATTATGGTAATATCTGATAGGGGACTTGAATGTGCAAGGCCAGCTGGTAGGGTATTATTGGACTTACACCCCATTTCCACCTCTGACATATTGAGTTGGAAAACGCACACAAACCCAAGCTACAGAAGAGGCTCCTCAGAGAATGGAAGACTTGTTCACAACCATCTTTGTGATGCAACATGGTCCATGGTAAGAACCCTAATCAGATCTCAGACCCCAATGCTGCCATTCCAATGGCAGAACCAAACTGGAATCCTAATGCAGACACAGTGTGCAAAGGAATCCTTACTGAAAGCATATTCTGGCAGGCCTCCAGAAGGGAGTACCTGGACAGAAGAGTTTAAACAAGGTCCAAGAGTTACAACAAAACGCTAATGAAGATCCCTCTGAATTTTTGGAATGCAATTTTTCAGGCATATTGGAAATATACAGATGAGGATCCAGAGGCCCCTGAAAATCTGCACATAGTTAATATGGTTTTTATAGGACAGAGTGCTCCAGATATAAGGAGAAAGCAGTGTGTGGAGGGCACAACTGGCATGAATCCCTCATAGCTAGTTGATAGCGACTGAAAAGTACATACTGCCAGGGAAGCCTGAAAGCTGAAACATACACGTGTTCTATTAGCTGTGCTAACCAGGGGTACTTCGAGAGAGTCAAAAGGAAAGGCCAGGAAAGTCTGTCCTAGGGTGAGGTTCAATTGGCATGTATTTGTAAAGAGGAAAAATATTGGAAAGAATACTGCCCAAAATTGCAAAGGGCTCCAGATAGCAGGAAACCCCCAGGAGAGAAAATGGTTTTCCAAATCCAGGACTCAGATGACGAATGAGGGGTCACAGGGATAACCTTACCGGATGGGATAACTAGTCAGACCCAACAAAGACCCACTCTCCAATCTCTTGAGCACCACCTGGAAGAACAAAGGTTGAGACGTGGTTTCTTATATATGCCAGACTGTCAATATCTTTCCTAGGCTGTGATTTCTTACGCAAGTTGAATGCCCAAATAACTTTTTCTCCAGAGAAATAACAGCTCCATCTGGAGGTCCCACCCGAAAATGGCTTCTGATTTCAATGTCTATTCACAGACAAAGCAGCAGCAGCAAATTCTGTTCCTCCTGAGGTCTACCGAAGAAGTGAGCAAGGCCAAATGGGCAAAGGGCACCCTGGGACATGCCATAATAGTCACACCAATTACCGCTTTGTTAAAAAATAGGGGGCCTCGTGCCCTCATAAGAAATAACACTCCCTTGAAAAGCAAGCATTAGAAGGAATTCAACCTATATTGAACAGATTTCTACAGCATGGACTAATTTTTCCCTGTAGCTCCTCTTATAATGTGCTAATTTTACATGTCAAGAAGCCTCATATCAATGAGTATAGGTTTCTGCAGGATCTATGTGCTATTAATGATATTGTGCAAGACATATACCCTACGGTCCCAAACCCATATACTCTTTTGACAGCAGTACTAGGTGGCTGTGAATGGTACCCTGCACTGGATGCAAAAGATGCTTCCTTTTGCATACTTTTGAAAAAAGAGACCCAACTCCTTTTCTCACTTAAATGACAGGATCCTGAGAATAGGATGACCTCACAATACTATAGAACTCTGTTGCCTCAGGGGTTTAAAAACTCTTCTACCTTGTTTAGTGAGAGCTTTGCAGAACCTGCAATTGGACCCAGGAATTCTGTTACAATATGAGGATGAATTACTTATAGCCATCCCCAGTTATGATGAGTGTCTCAAAAATACAGTGATTGTGCTATGTCATCTGACCTTGTGTGTCTATAAAGTATTGCTCCTAAAAGGCACAGATTTGTAAATAGCAGATTACTTATTTGGGATTCCAAATTAGCAGGAGAACCTGTGGCCTAATGTCAGACCGAAAGCAAGTCATCTTGAATCATAAGGTGTCCCAAAATAAAAGACAACTGCACAAGTTCCTAGAAATGGCAGGGTTCTGTTACATCTGGATTCCCAAATTTGAACAAATAGCAAAGACTTTGTATGAACTCTTTAAAGGCATGGATGTGGAGCCCCTGACCTAGACCACAGAATGACAAAATGCCTTTGAAAAACTAAAGCAGAGTCTTATCACTACTCTCCACTGTGGATTGCCTGGCATAAAGAAAAAATTTAAATTATATGTTGATTTAGCCTTGGAGTCTTAATAAAAATGCTGGGAGACATCCCACAGCCAATGGCATAGTTGTCAAATCAACAGGGACAATATTGCAAGAAGATGGCCTTCTTGCCTCTGGGCAGCAGCAGCTGCTTGTGACTTGTTACAAGAGGCCAAAAAACACACCTTAGGACAACCTGTTGTAGTATATACCCCCCACCAGGTTCTGACTTTATTGGAACAGAAGGTTGGGGTTATTGGCTGACAGCAGGAGGGCTAGGAAAATACCGGACCATCCTTTTGGATGATCCAAACATTAAAGACTATGTCCCCTCTCAATCCTGCCACCCTGTTACCAGCTGAAGAGAATGAGTCTCTGCAGCATACCGTTTAGAGGTCGGGCAGGCTGTCTATTCTAGCAGGATGAATTTGTCAGATCAGGTGATGCCAGAGCCACACTGGGATCATTTCACTGACAAGAGCAGCTTTATGGGTGATGGACAGCGAAGGGCTGAATATGCAGTGGTCATGAAACAACAGGCACAGGGAGCAATGGCATTGCTACCTGGAACTTCAGCCCAGACAGCTGAGCTGATAGCTTTAACCAGAGCTCTTCAGTTATCCAGAGGAAAAAAGGTAAACATCTATACAGACTCTAAATAAGCTTAATGGTAGTGTACATTCATGGTGCCATTTGGAAAGAAAGGGGTCTCCCGATGGGGGAATATAAGGGAATAAGTGCATCACTTAAATAATGGCCTTAATAGAGGCCATGGCTGAGCCCGAGCAGGTGGCCATTATGCACTGTCCTAGTCACCAAAATGGAGACACTTAAGTTGCAAAAAGAAATCAGGCTGCTGACAAGATGCTAAGAAGGCTGCCGAAGGTAATATGTTCCTTGGAGCCTTGATACCCCAGCTAGATTTAGATCAGCATAAACCCCACTACACTAATGAGGAAGAGGAAAGGGCCAAAGACTGGAGCTTGGATACTTGGGATGACAGAGCTAAGTGGATACAGAATTCTCACAGCCTCATTCTTCTACCCAAAGCTTGGTTTGGGTCCATGTGAGACTCCTATATGAAAGCACACATTATGGGCACTATGCCTTCATGGATTCAATGGGACCTTATTTAAGAGGACCCTGTTTGCAACAAACTACCTAACAAATAACTTAGAGCTGCCCTTTATGTGTTTGAAACAATCCTAAAACAGAAAAGTGACCTACTGCACAGGATCCCAACACGTGGTGACCCATCTTTTCAATGATTGGCAAATCAATTTCACTCAGATGTCTAAAGTGACCAGAAAATTTAAATACATGCTTGTGTTAATAGATACCTTTTCAAGCTGAGTAGAGGTTTATACCACCCAAGTGGAGAGAGTGTCTGAAATTACCAGAATCCTTGTGAATGAATTCATTCCAAGGTAAGGGCTCCCTTCCTCCATGCAGAGTTGCAATGGACCCTCTTTTATATCACAGGTAACTCAGCAACTAAACAAAGTCCTACATCTACAGTGGAAATTGTGTACACCCTGGAGACCTCAATCTATAAGAAAAACAGAGAAAATGAATCATACTTTAAAGAAAACTATCCCAAAATTAATGTAGGAAAACTATCTAAAGTGGGATAAGGTGTTGCCACTTGCCCTCCCCTGGATAAGAGTAGCCCCTAGAAGTAGGCTTAAGTTAAACCCCTATAAAACAGTTTATGGGAGACCCTTCCTAGCACCCTGAGATAAGTATGGCAATATAACTGTAAGTGAAGAAAACAGAATGAAGCCATATATCAAACAAATAAATCAAATCTGATCACTTCACTTGAGTTTGCCTCTTTGGGGTTCCTGCCCGGTTTTTTGGAAGCACCCCTCCACCCCTTTAAACAAGAAGACCAGGCTTTGCTTAAAGACTGGAAAGGACGAGGACTGGAAAAACAACTGTCAGGGAAATGATAGGGACCCTATGAAATGCTTCTAACAACTCACACCTCGTTGAAATTGTCAGGAGTAAAACCTTGGGTCCATTATACCACAGTAAAGCAGTGTCCCCTGGAAGAAGAAGACACAAGCCCCCAGTAGATGGGCCAGCCTTTTGGTGATCCAAAGTATTTGCTTAAGAAAAAGAAAAAATGGGGTGGTGCCTGTGGCTTAGTGGGTAGGGCACTGGCCCCATATACCGAGGGTGGTGGGTTCAAACCCAGCCCCGGCCAAACTGCAACAAAAAAATAGCTGGGCGTTGTGCCGGGCGCCTGTAGTCTCAGCTACTCGGGAGGCTGAAGCAAGACAATCACCTAGGCCCAGGAGTTGGAGGTTGCTGTGAGCTGTGTGATGCCATGGCACTCTCCTGAGGGCGATAAAGTAAGACTCTGTCTCTACAAAAAAAAAAAAGAAAGAAAGAAAAGAAAAAGGAAAATATTGATATTTTTGCTAACCTTTCTTTGGTTGGTTGTTCTTTCTGTAGGATGGAGGGACAATTGCTTAGTGAGGATTTCTTGAACTATCTCCTTTTCTGCTAGTTTGTCTTGCTGTTGGGTTTGTCATCCTAAACCTCATTTGGTGCAAGTATTTTTGTATATAATTTCCCTAATATACCTTCCAACACTCTGAATTTTCAGAAGCTGGTCTCTTGCATTACCTACAGAGTGTGACTAATAGCGCCATACTCAGAGCTCCTTCTTACCTAGCCCTGTATCGCACTTTATGCACAAGGCGACAGTTTGAGGACCCACATCCTACCAGTGTCTTAGACACCACGCAGAGTCTTCCATTTCACCTGGTCAATCAACACAGTTGTAATTGTTGCTTATGCATTCTTTATTTTTTTGGTAACTCTACTGCCAAAGCTTTGACAAACCAGAAAGAACAATGGCACCAGTAAGTACAAACCTGACAGTAGGGAAAAAGTATTTAACAGAAGCGAGGGTCTAAAAAAGAGTAGATGTTTTATAAGTTGTCTCTTTAAAACCTCTCACCCTTTTTGAGGAATTAAAACCTGCATTCCTGCCCAGGGCCAGCAATCAAAGAGGCAGAAAAATGTTCTTTGTTTTCTAGTATCTTGAACCACAGGAGATGGCTCAATAGAATTATCTGAATAGAGGTCACAAGATCATCATCACTGGAGATAAGGTTGACCAACTGTAGTTAAACAATAATAGCCTAAAGCTTAAAACCTTCTTTAAAAATTCTGTGTTTCTGCTTGGAGAGGGAATGATGGTTCTTTAAGATGAGGGTCTGCTGTCCTCCTCATTTGCTGGCAGATTTAATAAACTTCTGTTTCCTTTTCCTCAAGCTGTTCCTCCTTGTTCTTCATTCTGCCTCGGAGACAAGTACTAAATTTTCAGTAACAGAAATCCTAGAGACATTTGGAAGTGAGATCTAATCGGGAGCTATTACGTGGAAAGTTACCTGAGTAAAGATTGATCCTTTAAATTATGAGAGATGATAAACTTGCTATGGAGGATACAGATTTAAGAGAAGATCACGAATACAATCTTCCGAAGCCACCAAATTCAGAAGATAGAAAAAAGAAGCAGAGAGAGAAGGCCCTTTCTGAGGACATAGAATGTGTCAGGAAGGTTCCATGCATATACTTGTAGCATCTCATTTAATTCTTCCAGCATCCCTATGTTAGGCTATTACATGCCCCCAGTTGTATAATGAGAAATACAAAGGTAAAGCAAGAAATGAAAGGTAAAGCAGCTGGGCCCAGGTTTTGCAGGTCTGTCTGACTTCATTAGTTTCTTGAGAGGTGTGAGATCAAGGCATGTGTTAGCCAGATGTAAAAAAAAAAAAAAATTAATCGCACAAATTTTAAGTTGGAGAGAAGTTGAAATAACTAAAATGAAATGAGCCGGTGCTCGCTGCCTCAGTAAATGGCCTCACCATCTGCCCAGTCAACAAAGCCACTTAATCCAGGTGTCATCATCCTTCTTCTCTTTTTCATTTCCACATCAAATCCATCAGCAGGTCCTGGAGTTCTACCTCCAAATTATATCCTCATTTTATCATGTCCACTACCCATCACATTCATCTTCTCCATAGAAAGATCTAATCACTTCCTAGTCTGTGGCTACTCTTGCCCAGCTATAACCAACCCATTTTCCCTACAGCAACAACATGAATGCTACTGGCCCTTGATCAATCATTGGGGAATTGAAATCACTGATTAATCACTGTTCATTGTTGGGACCTCATTGTTACAGCTGTCCTGTCCATTTCAGAATGTTTACCCTCCATAGTCTCTGTCCACTAACTGCCAATAGCATTGAAAGTAAATGCCTCCCCATATGCCCAAACATCCTTGTGAGGGGGGGATGGTGCTTCTTCTCTATCCTTCCTTATCCCATCCCCAGGTTAAGAAACATAGAGCCTGAGTGCTCTTTCCCGTGTACATCAGACCATGTCACTGCCCTGCCTAAAGCCTTCAGTGGCTTCCCATAGCACCTAGAATAGTATCCTAGTTCCTCCTGGGGACTCCAGGGCCATGCATGACCCAGCCTCTGTCTACTTCTCCAACCTGACCTTCTCAATGCTCTCCTTCTCTTTTTACTTTCTTCAGGGCAGCATCCCTTCTCATCCTTGGCCTATTTCCTACTGCAGGACCTTCGTTCCTGCTGTTCTCCTGGCCCAGAATGTATCTTCCTTGACTCTATTTGGTGAGCTTTCCTCTCTTCCTTCAGACTTGGGCACTAATACTGATGTATGCATGAGGCTTCCAGTGGCCATTCCGGCCAAGAATACAGGCAAGCAGAGGCAGGCACTGCTGAGAGGCAGCGGCAGGTATGTGGCAGGGGATAACCGTGGGTTCTGCTGAGCCTTAGGCAAGACTCATCCATTTGAATTTTCAGTACACAAGGTAATAACATTTTCCTTTGTTCTTAAGCTGATTTGCGTTGGTTGTCACCACCTGCCATGGCAAAAACTTTGATAATTTGAAAATACTAATACTCTGTTTTCCCTCACATGGAGCAAGGCTAGAAAGTGGATGGGTTTCTTTCAGTCCTGAGGGAAGAGGCCTTTTCAGGGTCCTCTTGCAAATTCCCTCAGGGAAGGACTAGAATCTCTTTTCCAGCCATCCACTAAATATCTCCCTCAGCACTCCGCCTATCACCTTTCTGCTTAAAAAAGGAATCTTTCCTCTACCTAGTTGTCTTTCTGGACCACATCCTCGCTCTTCTATCCATCAGCATCAAACTGCTTGAACCAGGGGAATACACATGCCCTTCCATTTCCTCCTCATGCACCACCCACCTACCCTCAACAGCCAGGATGCTCTGTCTACTCCAAATGCATCTGCCACTGGTCACCACCACCTCTGGGTCCATCAGCTAGAACGACAACCTGCTCTCAGTCTTTACCCTTATTACTCTTTCTGCAGCATTAAATACTTCTGCCTACACCTGGGATGGTGGATTCTGTGACACTTAGTGGTTTTCTTGCCTTTCTGGCCATTACTCTGGCTACTGGAACATCAGCAAAACCTCTAGGCATGAGCGATAAGGTGACTTTCAACACTTAAGAGTGTCTTTGATTCAAATGAAGCCATTCAACTAGGTATTAGTCCTATCCCTTGAAAATTCCATCTGGAAGGGCCCACCCCTGAGGTCAATCAGAGCAACCCAATACTGATAGACAAAAATCGAAATTGCCTAGGTACATTCTAGAAGGGGACTATTTATTCCCATATGCTGATCATTTGGATAGTGCCGACAAATGTCCACTGGATTCACCTATCCAGATGTCCCTTCTCTAATTCTACTATACAACAGAACTTTAACTTGGATCCTTAAAATATATTGCCAGAGAGACCAATCTTGCATCATAAAATGAAGTATTTATAAGACAGTCAGCAGGTATTCTAAACATAAGTAATAAGCATGTAGGCAAATTGAGGATCCTGTGTTAACTGTCAATGCCCCAGACCCCTTACCCGGGTTTTGGGGAAAACCAATGGTTGGTTTTTCTGTACAAAGTTTAAACTCTTGGTCCTCCTTTAGCAGTATTTCCTGTCTCTTATAAAATGAAAAGAACTATTTTTTCACAAAGGAAATGGTCATATCCGATGGGTTGTGAGCAGATCCTAGTCTCACTTTCTCCCATGTACAGCGATAGAGCAGATTTTTGTTCTCTTTTGTTTCTGTTTTCACTTTGTTTTGATTATGTTGGGTGATTACTTATGATGTACACATATGAGTAGAACTTGGATGAAGTAGGCAATAATCATGACCAGATTTCAGCTTAGAACCTTCTTTATTAAGGGAAGTCCTTCTGGCACTTTTATTAACAGATACAAGCTTAGCAAGAGCACCTTTCGAAGTCACAGTTATAATTGTTTTTGTGAGGTCATCCAGAAGGCAGAGAACACAATGATGGTGGCTTATGATGAAAACCATGACAAATCTAGTTGTTGGTCTTAAGCCTTCCATCAGACAGAACCAGCACCCCTCTGCTTCTGTCCTCTGAGGAATGAAGAGAAGCTGTGATTCAAGACTTGCTATTAATCTAGGCCACATGTGACACATGCTTGACAGCAGAAACGGCCCCCTACGCATGCCCAGGTTTGCACAATGAAGTGGCTATATTCTTTCTGCCAAACCTTTGTATCACTGCTGCGTCTAGCCTAGATCTTGAAGTATCTGACTCTCCCTGGGCATGAGGGGACCATTGGACCAACAGCACCAGCAACACCGGGCTGTGTCACCTCTGGTACTTTGCCTGGGTGGAACGCTTCTCCCGAGGCAGACTCCACTGAAGCCACACCTGAAAAGGCATGGCGCAGATCATAGTGAACCCGGTGCAATGGGAGTGCTGGGCCAGCAGCCACCACCATGGGTCCCGCCACCATGGCAGCTGCAGGCGGGCCATCTGGAGGGGACATAGGTGCAGGTTGGTCCACTGGAGCAAGGATGGAAGCTGTGGGATCAGCTGGCTGGTGCTGTGGGGCTGCAGGCTGGAGAGAGGACCATTTCCACAGGTTAGTTTGCTTCCTCCTCCCAGACAAGGCCACTCCCAGGTCTGAGTAGCGGCAATCCCACCCAATTTCCTCACACTAATAATTTTTATTTGCAAATTATCTGGCAGGAAAAAAAGAACTACCTAGGTACAAAGCATTGTCATCAGGGTTACGGGGAAGGATGACTGGCCTGCAACGGCCCCAGTCCCACCAAGATTATCTTGGTGATGGTGGACATACATCCATGTCCCACGAGTGAGAAGTACACTGTCTATGGCAAACCTTCACTAGCAAGGTCACCCTGTTTGTCATCTACGCGTACAGCTGCAGTCACTGGGAGCTGTGGGGCAAATCTTCCTATTTTATCCCTGCAACTCAGAAAACTACTCCCACTCCACAAATAAAAGAATGGCTTTCTCAATTACACAGTAGGATGGTTTCGCCCATCCTTGCAAACTGGTACTGACTAGTTCATGGGAGGGGAAGGCATGCCTGAAATACCCTTCCGTGAGTTGATGATTCCACACATCCCAGTGTTATTTTATATTGTGAGGTTCAGAGGACAGGATAGCACATGTCCTGTAATTACAAATGCACTGCAGAGATGCTAAGGCGTCATTGTGTTCTGAAGGTGCAGACAAGAAAATCCAGGAAGCTGTTACCTGTGTTTGGAACACCGTGCAGGTCACGGCAACCTCTTCCCCTCTGAGGCTCTCAGTGACTGTTGCCTTACAGAAGCCATATTGC
Source organism: Nycticebus coucang (assembly GCF_027406575.1). NCBI lineage: Eukaryota > Metazoa > Chordata > Mammalia > Primates > Lorisidae > Nycticebus > Nycticebus coucang. The sequence continues at coordinate 87,295,589 of NC_069795.1, forward strand.
TGCCCACAGAAAGAGAGGCACTATATATCATAACTGATTTAAAATGGATTTCCCCCAGTTTCATTAATAATCCAATACCATACAGCAAAATAACACCCCACTTAAATTCCTAATCCCTTTAAAAAATCTCTCTTAAACATTAAAGTTTCTGCTTATAGAAGATATATATAATTCTACAGATAATATGGAAAATACAGAAATGCTTAAAGAATGAGATAGATCATCCCTTATCCCCAAAATCGTGGTGATTTAAGGAGAACTACTGTGAACATTGATGCAGTTCATTCTTTTTTTTTTGCTGGTGAGAATTTATTTATTTATGTATTTATTTATTTTCAAATGAATACAAGGGACAAATTTTTAGGTTGCATTGCTCTCACTTTCAAGGTAAAGTTCAAGTTGCATAAGAGGATGCACTTCTTTCTTATCTTTCAGTACTATCAAATATAATTTAGAAATTGAGATCATTGTGACTATACTATGTTGTATCTTGTGTTTTTCATTTACCATAATAGCATTTTCTCATACCATTCATTATTTTTTGAAAACATAATTTTTAGTGCTAGCATAATTTCATGTTTACTGATGTATCATATATCATTTGATAAACCCTCTTGTTGGCTACTCAGATCTTTTGTAAAAATTTTTTGGTCATCTTATGTGTATGATAAGTCATCTTTTTCAGTCAAACATCTCTGATGATTTCTGTAGGCCAAATTCCAGAAGTGGACATTACTCAAGGACTTGAAAGCTTTCATGTCAGAAAATCCATACTTCACCCTCCCAGCAGTTGTGCATGACTTGGTTTCATGAGATTTCCTTGGTCTTTCTTCTAACTCCAAATGCCTCCAGTAGGTAAGATGATTTGGTGACAACTCTGAAAAGGGCCAGTGACACCAAAGGAAGGCCTGACATGATAGAGCCCCACAGGGAGTGGGCATTTTGCACTTATTCTCTTTCTGCAGCTGCAAGGTACAAATTACACAGCTGTTCTCTGTTCCACAGCCTGCTTCACCTGAGATCCTGGCCCACTCACCTTTTCTGCCAACAGGTTGCATTTAGTTGGATCTGTGACCTCCATAGCAGCACAGTCAGTGGCAGCTATTGCAAACTCCACATGGGTAGAAGCTGGGAAAAGCTGGTAAGATTAAATGAAAATGCTCTTGAGACAACACAGAATGAAAGGGCAGAGGAGAAGAGGCTGGTGGGTAGTAGCAAGGGCCGTGGTCTGGCAGCATGGCACACGTCATGGGGCTCCATTCACACAAACCACATTTTGGGGCCCAGGACACACACCCTTGAGTGACTTACACAGAGCAACTGTTGTGGGATTATGTTCTGAAGTACTTGCACTGCAGAGGTAAGGGGAGGGTCTTCCCTCAAGGATTGGGTGCACCTATTGCCCGTCATTGAGGATGGAGATGAGTTTTCATACAGGACATAGGAAATCAGAGGGCCAGCCTTAAACTGACACGAGTGGGCAGCCTGCTTTCCCTAAGTCTCAGGGCTGTACTTTGAGACCTAACATTCTGCTTACTCCAAGACAGGGTGGAAAAGTGAAGAGAGTAATAAATACTTTTTCTGTCTACTTTAAAATAAAAATATTTAGATGAAAGTATGGAAGATACTGCTCATGCTTTTTTTCCTTGGAACATATGGACACTTAAAATACTAAAATTTCTGTTCCTTGGTGTAGTCTGGGATAGGGATGTTCTGTGAATCACATGCTCTGATGGAAGAATTACCATGTGTACTAATGTACTTCTCAATGTGTGTGGCTGGAATTCAGATCCCAGTTTTTGAAAACATTAAAATTCTGTCACACCCAAATGTGCTCTAACATACCATAGTATGTTAGAAGTTTTCTCTAGTGACTCAAAGGGCCTTTTAGAATCCTGCCCCTATAAGCCTGTGGAATGAATAGATTCAGGTCTTTCTAAGTATTAATTAGGAGACTGATGCACGCATCCTTGGTGGTTGGTGACAAAAGTGTGAAGGCCAGTGATTTACAGCAGTGCTTCTGGATGACCTGGGAACCTCCTCCTTTGGCCCTGGAGCTCTGGTTTTAACTAGGACTGAGGGAGGGGGCTGTGCCTGCCTGCAGCGTCTGAATGCCCCATGTTAGAATGACTCAGCACCGGGAAGAAGCTGAGGGCTTTGGGGTCCTCAGGACACTCAATGTCCTCTTACCCAAAGGATGCTTTTGCTCCCTTTCCCACCAACACCTTCCTTGCTGACACTGCTCCGGGTCTTCCCTCACCCCTGCTTCACAACATAAGGTACATTCTCCAAATGCCACCAAAGTGCCCAATCTGAGTGCAAGAATCTCGGTCTTTACCGCAAGTTGAGCCCGGGAAATCTCCACCAGCTGGAAATAGGAGCCATTATTCTGAGCATTGAAGGCGGCCAGGGCAGCGTCCACAGCGTGCACGACCCTGGTGTCGTTGAGCTGGGCCAGCAGGGGGCATTCCAGGCACACCTTGCGAACATCCTCAGCTGAGTCTGCACAGGGAGGAGAAATTGGATCTAGGCAACAATTGTCTGTGGCATTCACTCCAGCTCTGCTTATTCAGAAAGGGCTAAAGCATGCTCTGATGGCTTCTGGCATTTTCTCTGCCTCTCACTAATCCTTAAGTAGCTTGAATCATGCTGATATTTCAGCAGGAAACCCCTGGCATCAAGGGACAGTTTTCACCTCCAATGAGCAGCTCCTTTTAAAAAGTGTGAAAATCCCAGAATCCAGGACATTGGGCTTTTTCTTCTCACCGACAAAGTGGCTAGAACTACTTATGTTGAAAACTATTCAAATTCCTTCCCTTACCCTGTATGCTCACACCCCACCCACAAGGTAATATTAATAAGAATAATCATATTCACCTGCACTGGAATCACATTTTGCAAACACCACAGAAAACCGGCCATATTGTTTCAGTACCCGAAAATCACAGTCTCCTTCCACGGCCTGGAAAAATAATCCCACATGAGTGTCCAAGAGACCAGCTGGCCTTCCACTGTCCCACCCTGGAAAGGGCCCCTGCAGACATGTTAGTCAAAGGTAACCCTCACAAAATCATCTTCACTGGGTAATACTGAAATGTTGCACTCTGTTCAGGTAGGCTACTACAAGAAAGTTGAACGGTTTGTACAAGTCAGCCCCAAGGAAGGTGGCATCAAATGCCAATTTTAGAACCTGCACACTAGCTGGTCAAGAGGGCAGGCTGAGAAATTGGGTAAAGTGGGCCCAGCTACTCTTTGCTGAACCACACCAGAACTGACTAGAGTGCCACCCATAGCCACCCAAGAAGGGTACTCACATGTTCTATCACCTGCCTCACAGTACAATTTGCCAGTGGGGTGGGGTCAAATACGTGACAGGTGGACTCCAGCGTGTCTACTTCAAGCTCAAACAACTCTCCAAAGGGCCGCTGTGGAGACAGAATGGAGAGGTGAGCATTCCATTATCCAGATCCTGCTGTGAGAGCCAAAGGGTGAGCCCTGATGGCTTGAACCCACTCCTGCTTTGGAGAGGTGAGGGGAAAGTCACTGTTACTTTCAGACTGCAACTGTGTCCAACTCTCAACTGGCCTGTGGACAGGGCAGGAGCTGGCTTCTCTGGCCTACCTCTGTGGACAGGGCCAGCGCCAAGTGGTACTTAAAGGGGAGAAGGGGCCATGGGCTGGGATAAGTTAATGAAGCTGCAGTCCTCACTCTGAGCCCAATTATTTGGAAACTAACCATGAGTGTTGATACTTATTTTTTTCATTTCTAAAATTTCACCCTTCACGCAGCAAATTGGAAAATTCAGCTTTGGATTTTTCCCCATCAAGTTGCAAAGTAAGGTAGTATAGGGTAATATCTTACCATTATTTCTTTATCTTCTCTATCCCTCTCTCTACTTTCTTCCTTCCCTTTCATTGCCTACTTTTCTTCCTTCCCCCATTTTCTCTTCCTTCCTGAAGGATTTTGTTGCTTTTGTTTTTGACTTTTTCTTTTTCTTTTGGCTTGTACAGGAGATGCTTCGGGGCACCGATGCTGCTCTCTACTTCCCCCTGCTGGTTATGATAGGGAAGAGCTCGTCTCCCTTGGACACTTAGGAAACTGTGTTACTAGCATGGACTCCAAGGAGTTACTGGGAAGCGTGTGTAAATCTTTGAAGTTGTTCTTATTAGTTCACTTATTCCCATATCCTTTATGTAAGATACAAATATCCCTTTTTGCTGTCCACCCAGCTCTGCTTGCCTCTGGATTTGGCCCTGCCTGACTCATTCGCACCTGAAGCATCAGTGTCTCCTCCCCAGGAGAAAGGACCACCTGTCTCAGGTACAGACACGCCCAAAGCGACTTCCCGAGGACACTCAGAGCAGCACCGTCTAGGAGCCAGGTACACTTTGGTTTCTCAAAGAAAGCACCTCCCAAGTTCTGCCTTTTGTGAAAATTGCGATGCCCATTCATTACCCTTTCCCTCCGAAGTGTGTGTTGGGTGTTCATTTCCCCTGAATCACTCTGAACCACCATTACGCATTAATGTGGCAATCTTGACTTCAAATATTTGTCCCTTTGTGAGATAAATGCTAGCTGTCAGTCCATCCAGACTTCCTGATGTTTACTTTATTTTCCTTCCTTGATTGTAAACTCGGGTGGGCCTTTTTTGCTTTTGTATTAGATTGAACCATTAAAATTGCCAATATTTGGCTGCTTTTGCTAAACAAAAATGCAAGTTTTATGTGGTTCACCAAATAGCTCCAGTAACACCTGATACCACACTTTGCCCGAGGTAGGCTTGTGAACGCTCCTTAATCAGATGTACATTCTAATTTCAAAGCAGACAATAGACTGATGGCTCTCTCCCACCTCTCCGAATCTCTCCACTGACCGCCTCCTTGATCTTTTTTGTCACTGGCTTGGGGCTGTAATGGTTTCCTGTCTGTGTTGTGAAGGAGTGAATCCTGTTCATGCCAAGACTTCTCTGTTATGTGAGGAACTCTTTGGGGGAGGCAGCTTGTGTACAGGAAGGAGCACAGATCTATAATCAAATCCCAGCCTGAAACCTTACTAATTATATGACCCTGGGCAAAAAATGACAACACATCTGAGCCTTGGCTTGCTCTTGTGTCAGACAAGGACATCATACTTACCACACGGGACTAAGCAGAGGATGGAAAGGGGCAGATGAGACAGCAGAACGAGACAGCATGTGGAAGGGCCTGGCAAGGAGTGGGCACTTGCCAAATGCTAGTTTCATTCACTCTCAGTCTTTGTTAGAGAGAAATGGAAGCAAAGACAGATAAGTGACTTCAACCGATGGTAACTTGGCCACTAGAAGCTGGGGTTAAGTTTTCCAGATGACTACACTACCCACCTGTGATCTGCAAAGTATCATTTGAAGCCCTTTCTTCTCCTGTGCACCACCCATACCCCACCCAGACCTGAGACCCATGACCTTAGCACAGTCCCCTCTTGCCCTCTGCCTGCCCCTTCCTCATTCCTGGGAAGAAGTCAAAGAGCGACCCCTTGGCAGTTACATTGTGCTGGGAGATGCTGATCTTGGAGGCAGCAGGTTGAACTCCAGGCACAGGTTCTTTCAGCTCATACACAGCAGGTTCACTTACCCGAGACCACACCTTCACCTTGTCAATCTGGTTCAAGACATGCTTATATCCGTGATGAAGGTGTCTGTTGAGGTAGTCCACGGCCGCCAAGGCTGCTTGCTCTGTTTCTGGGTCATCACAGTTTGGTTGTCTATAAGGCAGCTGTGGCCCGTGTGGGGCTGAGTGGCAGCCCCAAAGCTGAGCAAGACAAACGAGCAGGACAAAGGACTTCATGGCTGCCCCGGAGAGGCCTCTGCAGGCGTGCAGGTTGCTGGCGACTGCAGGACCAACCCAGGTGATCTGCTGGGAAAGGTGGAACGTAGAGGGGTGAAGGGCTTTATTTATACATTGGAGCCTGCCAGAAGAATTGCATAAGGACATGGGATGATTTCTGTTTTAGTTCCAAGAAGACCCCTGTAAACATCAGTCCTGGAAAATCAAACAAGTTAGGACATCACTAGTCCCCAGGAAATCTGCCAAAGTCCATGCTGCTGTGGGGGAGATGCTCCAAAGTCTGCTTGGAACATAGTAACAGTAGCAAAGAGAGGGGACAGCTGAGGGGACAAAATGGACACAGCCAACCCCAGAAAATACAGTGAGTTTGGCAGCCAGGGGGGCATCCTCTTCTGAGATTCGAACATGCCATGGGGAGCCTGAGGGGACAGGGGAGGATGTTCAGCAATTTGATAAAATATTCTAATGTCAGGGGAATTAGCTTTGCCAAGAGGGATCCTACAGGGAGAGCAGGGCCCACAGACACAGCACAGGTAGAGACGCACTATGGGAGATGCCAAGAGCTCAGGTAAGATTCTTGGAGAGAAGCAGGAAGGAAGGGAGGTGTTTCTGCCTAGAGAGGGGAGTGGAGGGGAGAGAAGGGGGTTCCTGCTGCAGGGCCCGGGGGAGATATGGCCAGCAGAGCAACACAGGGCTTCTTGCCCCTCCTCCTCCTTTCTCTAGACTTCACTGCCAGGGCCCGTCAGCTGACAACACAGACAGGCACTGACCTGGGTCTTTCCGGTAGCTGAGCGTGATCAGCACCAGAAGCCCTGTGGCCCCCACCAGTGCACAGTGCAGCAGAGAGGAGTCCTGGTCTACCAAGCACCAACTGGACAAAGCTCTGGCTTTGAGTCCAACATAGGAGGCTGGTACCCTGCAGGGCAGCTAAGAATGCAAATGCTCCTTGAACACTCTTTTTAGCAAAACTATAGGTGTCTTTCTGGCCAGAACACAAGGCTACCATATTGACTTCAGGCACTGCCTTTCAAGTGACCCTTGACAATCTCAGGTATGACCTCCAAGGAAGCTGGGCAGGATAGCTGGAAGCTTGGAAAATATCATACTAGGACCTGGTTTGGTTTAGTCTGGAGCAAAAAAATCCATGACGTGGAAACCAACATGTTTTCCAAACATTAAGAGGTCATCACTGTGTGTGGACAGATTTGTTCTGGTGTTTGGCATTGCTTCAAGGGGTGGGGAGGGCTTAGTTTAAAGAAAAAAGGAAGGGCCTCCCAAAGGGAAGCTTAATATTGACCCTCTAGGGTGGAGGTCAGGGAGGAGGAGAGGTGCATGGTGACAGGGCAGAGAAGGAGCTGTCAGGGCTGTCCTCAGACAGAATCTCAATGACAAAAGGACAGAAGGTGTGGTCAGAACCCCCAGTTTTCTCCGGGAGGGGGCTCGTGCTCTTAGAGACACAAAGTAAGCTCTAGTCATCTAGCAAGGTGACCCTCAAAACTATAGACAACCTTCCACCAGCCTCGCATCCCATTTTACTCGGCATCCTGACTCCTACACTGTTTGTGGAGGCCATGCTTTTCTTTCAGGTAAGCTTTAAAAATACTAAATGTGGTCATTACTAAATAAAAACATTCAGTGAAGACACATTTCATAAGTCACAAGCTCAGGTGTTATACAAGGCAACTTTATCTCCCCTAACCCAATTGAATTTCTGACTCTGAGTCCTCTTTCATGAATATTTATTCTAGTCATTTCTGGGTAACCTGATTTTTCAGACACTTGGGTTGAAATCCAGTCCCATTTAGGATATTTTGTCCTTTTTGCTTCACCTCCTGGGGTTAAATATAAGTAAGCCCAAGGTTAAAAAGGGGGTAACTTACGCAAAGGCCCCTCTAGTCAAGGGCGTGAAGGGGTATTCACCTTTGCTTTGTGCCTGCGCTGGCATCTTCTGCCAGGTAACCTGCTACCTGCTAGGTAACCATCTACCTCACAGATCCACCCGTGAGCTAATGTCCTGCTTGTTCCCATCTAATCCATAGCAAGATGGTCCTCCCTACATCCCTGGATCAGGGATCCTCTTACCAAGCTGTGAGACTTTCCCTACACCACAGACCTACCCTCAGCTACGTGCCACCCATTTCTTTAGGCTTGGGAAAATCTGGCTGCTGTGCCCACACAAGTTATAGGGCTTCCTGACATGTCTTCAAGCCCTGAACACCTCCAAGAGTCATGGCCCCTCTACTGCTCTGGGGCCACCTTGCTACTCAGGGGATTTTCTCCTGCAAAGTGCTGTCTGTCTGTGCTCCCCCCCCCCGCCCCAGATGTGGGTCTGGGAATCCCTCACTGATCTGGGGGTACTCTACTGCTACCCCAACCAACCTGAGAGTGTGGGGGAAAGATGTTCTGTCTGATTAGACATCCTCTCTGATCATTTCTGCCTTATATGTGGAACATTTCTTTTGGTAGCTTTGTTCTTGGATCTTTCACTAGTGATACTGTCTAAAGCCTTAGGTGTTTAGCTGGTTAGACATCCAGCTGACGCTGGAAAAACAAGGCATGTAGTAAAGAGCAGTTATTATCACAGCTATCACACCACCACATGTCAATAGGAATACAAAACCATCCACCATCTCATCATCCCTTATCTTTGTAGAGAAACAGTACTTACATTTTGGTACTTTTGCATCTTGTCTTTTTTTCTATGCAAAATATTATTTCAGTATGATTTTGTGCATCTACAACTTTTAATTTTTTTCATTATGATTCTGATATGTTCTTATGTCATTAAGTACACTTTAGAACATGAGGCTGGTAGGTTCAAACCCAGCCCAGGCCAGCTAAACAGCAATGACAACTGCAACAACAAAAAATAGCCAGGCATTGTGGCACTCCCCTGTAGTCCCAGCTACTTGGGAGGCTGAGGCAAGAGAATTGCTTAAGCCCAAGAGTTGGAGGTTGCTGTGAGTTGTGACGCCATAGCACTCGACCGAGGGTGACATAATGAGACCCTGCCTAAAAAGAAAAAAAAAAAAGAATACGTTTACTATGACTACCTACAATTGTATCGGGGGTCTGTATTGTAATTTATTAACTATTCTCTTATGGTTGGGCATTTGGTTTGTTCTCAACTGATCACTGTCATAAAAAAAAGCCGTGAATGGGGCGCCAGCCCCATATACCGAGGGTGGTGGGTTCAAACCCAGCCCCAGCTGAACTGCAACCAAAAAATAGCCGGGCATTGTGGTGGGCGCCTGTAGTCCCAGCTGCTCGGGAGGCTGAGGCAAGAGACTCGCAGAAGCCCAAGAGCTGGAGGTTGCTGTGAGTCTTGCGACATCATGGCACTCTACCGAGGGCAGTAAAGTGAGATTCTGTCTCTACAAAAAAAAAAAAAAGCCACAGCAAACTTTTAAATTTAGCAATCTTTGGCTTTCTAGGGTTTTTGTTTGTTTGTTGTTATTATTTTTTAGGAAAGGCTTTTAGAAGTAAAAATGTTGATTCTAATGATTTAGACATTTTTAAAGCTCTTAATTTCTATAGTCAAACTGCCTATTTGGCATAACAACTTATACCCAGCCCCTCAACTGTTACCTTATGTTAATTCCACCGTCTTCCCTTTTTCTCTGCTACTGCTTCTGTGATGACATTTTTAAGAACTTAGACAAGTAAAAATGACTAGAACTCCTTCTTTAATGTATTTAATAAATATCTCTGTTTTAGCTCAACTACTCTATATGTCTAATGCTAACAACCTAAAATAAATTTGGTATCAAGCTGAATAAGGTGATTTTTTTCATTTCCTTAGAAATACTGACATTTACTTACTGATGATGAAGAACATAGATAATATTTTGGCATGTTTTCCAAGATAACTCTAGCATTGGTGCCAAAGGGAAGCTCTGGGTATTTCACTGTGCCTGATGACACCAATTTGAAACTTTAAAAGATTTTCACAAGCTAAATGTATATGAAATACTCAAGAGTGATTGACACGAGCAGATGCATATACCCTGGTTGGTTTCATCTAAACTGTTCCAATTTCTTTGTGTGCCAATGGAAGCCAGGCATTTACTCCCTTTTCTGATCATTTCATTAGTTTAATTACTTATCTGTGCATTTTTCTATGAGGCTCTCATCACTGCAATGAAATGATATTTTTTCCAATCACACTGTTCTGACATCAAGGGCTTATGAAAGCTGGTTGAGCAAAGCAGGCCCAAAGGTCTAAGGAGCAGAAAGGGATCAATAGTCCCTACGGGGTGGCAGCAGGGTGCTGGGCAGAGCTTGCTGGGTGTAGCCCCTGTGCAGCGGTGGCTGAGATCTCAAGATGGCAGCTGTCACAGCCAGTTTGCATTGCTATAAAGGAATACCTGAGGACGAGTAATTTTTAAGGAAAAGGGGTGTACTTAGCTCACATGTTCTGCAGGTTGTATGAGAAGTGTGGCGCCAGCATCTGCTCTGATGAGGCCTCCAGGCTGCTTCCACTCACCGGGGAAGAAGAAGCAGGGTGCAAGTGCAGCGATCACGTGGTGGGAGAGGAAGCCAGACCCAGAGGGGTGGAGGCAGCTGGCTCCTCTCATCAGTCAGCTGTCTCCTGGAATTACCAGAGCGGAAACTCACCTATTACCGCCAGGACAGCCCCAAGCCATTCATGAGGGATCCACCCCTGTAACCCAAGCACCTCCCACTAGGCCCCACCTCCACCACCGGGGATCAGATTTCAACGTGAGGTTTGAGGGGGACCCATATCCAAACCATGGCAGCTGCTGAGGATGGCACGAGGACTTCCAAATTTGTCAGCACGGTTTTCACCAGGGAGTTACTAGGGCCAGTGGACTCATTTCAACCATTCCAAGGCAGAATTCAGGATTTATAGTTGCAGGTCAGGAGCCAGAAGAAGAGACATCACTGTAAGCTCAGCGTCAGAGTTGCCCAGTTGGTTCTGTTAGCACAGCCGCCAGCAGACAAAGGTCTAGGAGGAGAAGAAAAGAGCTAGGAGAATGTGAAATATCAAGTGAGGCTGAGAGCTAAGGTGGGCCACAAACCCAGCCTCTCACAGAGCAGAACTCAAACAGGAACACAGCAGTAAAAGCCAGGGGAACCACTTTTTCCTCAGGAAGCAAGTAGCAGTGGTTGGTGTTTAATTGTTGGACCAGATTACTGGCTCTGTCTTTTCTGGTACTTAAAGGGTTTAGGTCTTAAAAAGGCTGAGTATTAATTTCCAACAAGCCTGGTGTTTCTTCATTCATATTTTCTATAACCAAACATTTATTGAGCACTTACTATCTGTCATGTCAGGTGCTTCAACACAGAGTAATTAAACATCATCTGTCTTGAAGGAGCTCATCTCAACTCATTTGGTCCAGCAATATCAGATCACCAAAGAACTTCATGTTATTATATAAAATTATCATTATGTTATTATACAAATCATCATAATGTCTTGTGGAGACAGATGGGATTTATTTCTCCAATGTAATAACACAGACTGGATGCAGTGGCTCACACCTGTAATCCTAGCACTATGGGAGGCCAAGGCAGGAGGATCACTTGAGGCTAGGAGTTGGAGACCAGTCTGAGGGAGAATGAGATCCCCATCTCTACAAAAAATAGAAAAAAATAGCCAGGCATGGTGGCATACATTTCTGTAGTCCTGGCTACTTTGGAGGCTGAGACAGGAAAATCACTTGATTCCAGGAGTTAGAGGCTGCAACAAGCTAAAATGACACCACTATACTCTATCTGGGGTGACAGAACAAGACTCTGTCTCAAAAAAAAATAAAAGAAAACCAAAAATATTCATCTATGGGATGCAAATTGCCCTTGTCCAAGGACCCATTAGATTTCTTGTGAATATAACTTAGCGCCATTTGCCCTAGAAGTCATCAGTAATTAGCAAGAGCCCTTTGTACTCAGTGCCAGTGCACCAAGGCTGGAAGATGTGGCCCTGACCACAGCCTAACAAAAATGGTTTAAGCACCATGACCGGATATGATGTCTTCCTTTCTGGGAGTGAGAAAGGGTTCTGCGAGCTTTGCCCTACCCCTATTCTCATTACCATCACTTGACTCTGCAAATCCAAACCTCTGGAAGAAAACTGCATTTGGGGGCCAACAAGGGCAAGAGTAGGGCGGGGCAGGGTGTGAAGGTGCAAGATTTAAGGAGGCCCTCTCCCGCAAGGTCCATCCTCCTTAAATTTTGTGTTTTAGGCTTCTCTCTCCTTGCAGCCTAGACCTGCCCTGGGGAAGAGGCAAAATCTAAACCCAGGACAGAAAAAGTCTGTACTTCATCAAATCTTTGTCCTCTTTCAAGAAAAGTTCTTTTACCATTTGGGCTGGTGATCCTATTTGTGATATGGTTCCCAAGAACACAGTAATCCTTGCGGTAAGCTTTTCATTGTCACATAAGAAACAATGGGAAACCTTCCATTCCCTTTTGTTTGGAAGAAGACTTCCTGCTTTATGGCGGAGTTGAGTGTGGCCTTACCCATTCAGTGTTCTGCCTCCTAAAATAATCACTTTAGTGTTTAAAAAAATGGGGAGATCTGAGTTTTCCAGGACTGGAACAGAAGCTCCTCAGGAAAACAGCAGCATCATGGCTGATGTTGTTGATGCGTTATTCTCTGAAAGGCATGAGAACTGTGCTATTCTTGTGCTCCCGCCTTCACAGAGAACACAGAGGCTCAGAGAGTTTCTGGAACTTGACCAGGCCTCACACCAAGGAAGGGGTAAAGCCTGGATTTTCACTTTGTCTATCAACCCCAAACCAAAACAATGTGGAACCCAAAGAAAGATGGGTATTTGGGCTGTTGGACAGTGACGAAAAGTGAGCAAACCATTATTCTTAATGCTAGAAAACATGGCTGTATATTGCTTTATTCTTTAATAAACTAAAAAATCAAGAAGTGTATTGAGTTTGGTAACCAAATAAAAAAATTTATAAATTAAGTTGCCCATGTAATTTCAGTGAGTAGAAAATAACTGAAACTCAATTAAAAAAAAAAAAAAAGCCCCAAACCAAAAACAAACCTTTGACCTGTTAACTTTAGTGATGACTCAGCCAGTATTGAAGTTAACTCTATCTCAGGTTTAGAAGGTAAATAAAAGGTAAATGATTACACAATTTCTATTTAGATATTGTTTTCAGAGAAATGGTACTCAATGCAGAGTGTCACATCCATCTTTCCGGCTGGTTTCTGCTATCAACTTTTGATATCGTCAAAGCAAGGTGAGTGACTGGTAATCTTCAGACAACAAAGAAGATGAGGGTGGAATCATCCATCATCTTCTACAGAGCCCCGTGGTGTGCTTGCTGGGGCCCTCGGATGTGGGGATGTTTGGAAGACCTGTGGCCTTACCATTGAAAGTTATACCGAGTCAAGTACTCACTGTACCTTATTAAGTTTGAGCACTTTCTTACCCATCGTGTAGATTCTTGGAATTGGCATGCACTCTTTGACAGTGAGTCAATATTCAAAATTCTGTGGGTCCGTTTATTGACATCTATTGGATATTGCCTGAACACACAGTAATAACTTCCAAACTATTTTTTGGATACAACCTGTACTCTGTACTAGGTACTAAGGAAACACAGAGAAAAGGTATAATTCCTTGTCTTTCAGATGCCCACTGTTGAGTCTGATTCCATAGAACTATGGCAACTACTGTGAGCACACAGAAAGTATAATCCGTGGTTCCTGCCCTCAGCCTACATGAAGTCCGAAAGAACATGCTCCCTGGGTTGGAAGGGCTCTCACAGGACAGCCGTGGCTGTGTCTTATTGAATCTCAGATCCATAGCACCCATGATCCCTGACTGAGCGTCTCCAGACTAGCCTGTCACCCTACACAGAGCCTCCTTCCAGTGTCTGGCGTTGCCAGTACAGGACCCTCTCTACCACTTTGGCAGCCATTCTGTGGTTGAATCACGCTAGTTACTAGGCAGATTTTCCTGCCTGCCCTGTAACCTCACCAATAGGTCCAGATTCTGTTCTCAGAAACCACACAGACTAAAACAACCACACAGACGAAATCCTGGTCTCCAAGTCAGGTTTAGGTATTTAGAGCCATCTGTGCTCTACCCTGTTTCTCTTCACTGGCCTCCAATATCCCTGTTCCTTTAGTTACTTCTCAGATAAATCAGTTTGGAGACTGTATCATGATCCTACTGAAAAGGCAGGGCTGGTACTACCAATGATTCAATAATGGGATAAATAATCTTGTGATTAGGAGTCAAATTAGTGATATAGCTCACTGAGTGAGCATGTGCCCTTAGTTAACAGATGGAGAAACTAAGCCTACTGTCTAGTGTGGTCACATTGCACATTCAGTAATTGTAGGGTGGAGTCTAGCCAGCTGCCACTGGCAGGGAAGGAGAATTTCTCCTGAATTTCTCAGACCCTCAAAAGGATTAACAACGAAATCAACAAACCAACCATTCCTTTCCATACCTTGCCTTGATTAGACTTCTTCAGTGTGGGAGGGGGGAGCAGGAGACTAATGGGAGAGCCCTGAGAGGGGACAGAGCCTCCTGCTGAGCTCACATCTGTCAAGACTCTCAGGCATAGCATTTCTGCAGCTTGTTGTCTGATCTCTTGAATACACTTGAGGATATGAGAAATCTTTGATCCTGATGCTCTTGTTGAACAGCAGAAGGCAACAATTTGAAATTGAGAGGGTGTAGATCACAGAGCCAGGGCAGGTAACATGGGCAGTTTTCTGTCTGCCCTGGGATTATGCAATAGGCAGCCAAATCATTTGGTGAGTTAAGCAACCGATTGAGCCTCCCGGACTCAGATTCCAATGGAGAATCTGAGGCAGTGAAGGGTAGACACCAGCAGGAAGTAAGGGTGAGTAATAAGTAGAGGGGCTGCATGGTGGGAGGAGGGGCGCGTGGGAGCAGCTTAGCTTCATTAGGAGCTCTAAACTCTACAGTAAGAGTCAGGACAGACCCAAGACCAAACCCTGCTGCCACTATTTGCTAGCTATGTGACCCAACTAGACAGTAAGTAGCCTTAGTTTCTTTATCTGTTAACTATGGGAATAAAATCCGGCTAGTGGAGATGTGCTCAGGAATTAGTGAGATGACATTTGCAAAATGCTCTGTGTAGGGCCTGGCACACCCATAGTAAGCTATCAATAAACAGAAGTTCCTATAGCACTAATGACACACCGGTACTGATAGCACAAGGAGGTGACATAGGGAACACTAAAGACCAAGAGAAGTCTTTGTCTTCAAGTAGCCTGTACATAGAAGCAATATAGCCTAGTGGTTACAAGGAAGGGCTCATATTTTATCACCTTGGGCAAGTTACTTAACCTCTCTGAATTGCATTTTACTCATGTGGGAAAAAAAAAGCAGTGCATACTTCAAAGGATGTTTGAGAACATTAAATGAGATAGTATACTTAACATCCCTGTCATCAGGTTAGCAGCCATCTTACCACTTACTCAGACAGAAAAAACAAGTGAAAAGTGCTAGGGACCGCATCCTTTTGCACGGACATGCTGGCAAAGATTGTATGATCGTATGTCAACAACTCCTGGCAACAGGAAAGAAAGAAAAAGAGATAGTGGTATTGTAGGAAAAGAACCAATATCCTTAGCCACCCCAAGTAAGTTAACGTGGCAAGACTCAAGGATAAAAGGGCAGCAGACACAGGTCAAAATGGCTTGTGGGGGCTCAGGGTGCAGAGCACTCAGCAGTGTCACCAGAGAATCAGGAAGGAGAGGGGAGCAGCTCAGGAGTTTTTGTGGAGGAGATTCTAATGGGCATTGGAAAGATTGTGTTTGCCCGGTGGGACTGGAGTCTATAAGTACAGTTATCAGGGCCAGCCCCCACCTACATGTCCTGGGCAGGGGTGCAGGGCCCTGTGCTTACTGGGTGCTCCCCTGTCTTAAAATTCTTAATGATTTTTTAGCAAGGGGCTCTGGGTTTTCATTTTGCCCTGGGCCGCATACATCATGAGCCTGGTCCCGGTGATCATAAGTAGTGTGTTAGGCATTCATGGGAGCGGGAATTATTTCCTGCAGAGGATGAGCAGGGCAAGAGGAAAGACATGTGTTGTGGACAGAGATGTTTTGAGTTGGACACTGAAAAATGGGCTTAGGATTTGGATAGGTGGAAATGGGAGTATGGCTGTCTGGTTGGGAGGAGCATGCTGGCAAAATCAAGAGGTGGAGAAGTTTGGACTCTGCTCAAGGAACGGTAAGAAATGCTGTGACCTTGGAGCCCTTGCTTCAGAGCTGCTCACATCGGAGCTCTTCCAAGACGATGCTGTGCTCAGCTGGCCCTTCCATGGGGACTCTTTCTCAAAGCCTTTCTCAGTTCTTTCTTCCAAGTGCCATTCTGCTAGGTGCCTGTCCAACTAATAAAATAAATCTAGCCACGTTATTCATAGACATCTCAAAGAGTGGGAGAAAGCAGATTTGAAAAAGAATCAAATCAAAATTCTTAGTTGAAAATAAAATGTTTATTTTATTGAAATAAAAATTAAAATATTTGAAATAGATCAAATATCAAAAAATAGAACAAATACAAACCAAGAGAAAATTCAGTTGGGAATCCCCCCCCCTTATTTATTTTTTTTTTTTTTTGAGACAGAGTCTTACTATATCACCCTTGGTAGAGTGCCTTGGCATCACAGCTCACAGCAACCTCAAATTCTTGGGCCTAAACGATTCTCTTGCCTCAGCTTCCCAAGTAGCTGGGCGTCTGGCTATTTTTTTTGTTGTAGTGTCATTGTTGTTTATCAGGCCCCAGGCCGGGTTTGAACCCGCCAGCCCCAGTGTAAGTGGCCAGTGCCCTAACCACTGAGCTATGGCACTGAGTCGAATTCCCATATTCTAATTTGCTCTTTCTGCCTTTTATATCACAACTTCTGTGTAGGGATTTGCACAACAGGCAAGTTTTGGAGATGGAATTCTGACCAGGGTCCAAATACTCTGTCGACCTCAGACTGCCACGATCCCACCTGACTTCACTGGGCTGGGTTCCCCAAACACACGGCTGGAGCGGTCCAGGAAACAGCACATGTGTCGGCACTTAGAAAATTACCTGAAGTTACACCACAGTGACACAGACGACAGACAGCATAAAAAGAAAAAGATAATTTGCTTTTAAAAAAATTTCACAATCTCGGCTCAGCGCCTGTGGCTCAAGTGGCTGAGGCGCCAGCCACATACACCTGAGCTGGCGGGTTCGAATCCAGCCCAGGCACACCAAACAATATTGATGGCTGCAACCAAAAAATAGCTGGGCATTGTGGCGGGCGCCTGTAGTCCCAGCTACTTGGGAGGCGGAGGCAGGACAATCGCTTGAGCCCAGGAGTTGGAGGTTGCTGTGAGCTGTGATGCCATAGCTCTCTACCCAGGGTGATGGCTTGAGGCTTTGTCTCAAAAAGAAAAAAAGTTTCACAATCTCTACCCTTACTATCCTAAAATTTGCATTTGAAATTTTATTTCTGTTAACAGGATATGACTATCATTATTTCTACATGTATTAACACATATCATGTCATGAGTGGCATGCCAATATATAATTTTGTTGTGTTCCCACTTGACTTGTGGAACTATTGAACTTCACCACTTGATCAACAAGCTTTGATTTGTCTTTTCCAATGTATGTGTCCCATGGCATCTAAAAGTTTGCACTTTCTCTCCTAAATTTGACAGGACAGTGTAGCATAGATAGCTAGTATGTTTTGTGTAGTCCCAGAGCCTCAGATTCCTCCTAGGCTGTGGGTGCTCCTTGTCTGGAAACTGGGGAACAGATTGCCTACAGGAGGGCTGGGGAGCCAGGCCCCATAGGCCTGCCCCCCCAATAGAGCCTCCATGGTTAATGGGGACAACAAAATAGTGTCTGCCACTCAGGGTTGTCTTGTGGCTCAGCCCTTCTGTGAACTCATATCTGAGTTCTATTATAAGTAAGAACTGCAGAAGCTATTCCTAGAGGACCTCAGGAAGTTCAAGCATCTCTGTTTTGATACTTTTGACAACCTGTAGCACAGAAGATCAAAGAGAAACCTGTGTGACCCTGTGTGCTCCGTGGCTTCAGCTGGGGCAGGCGAGGACAGTGTCCAGCAGACAAGGTAGTGCTCAGGCGCAGGCGGCTGTGCTCAGCCGTGGGAAGCAGTGCACAGGGACAGACAGCGATGTCCACAGGCAGGCAACAGTGTCCAGGGGCAGCCACCAGGGGCTCCGAAGCAAGGAGTGGTGGTCTCATAGTCCCTATACCATTTGATCGGTGTTCAAAAACTGTGTCCTTTCATTGCATACTTTCAGAAGTGAACAGAGAATACGACACATGAAATTTTGCATTTGAAACTACATGGGATACTTTCAAAAGTGAACAAAGAATATGACATAACTAAAAGAAATTTGGGTAGATGCTGGGCTACAGCTGCTACAGAAATGGGGCCATAACCATAGCAGCTGTGGAGGGCCAGGCACTTTAGCTCAGGCCTATCATCCCAGCCTCTGGGAGGCCAAAGTAGGAAGATCACTTAATCTCAGGAGTTTGAGACTAGCCTGAGTAAGAGCGAGATCTCATCACTACTAAAAATAGAAAAAATCAGCCATGTATGGGGCTCATGCCTGTAGTTGCATCTACTCAGGAGGCTGAGGCAGAAGGTTAGCTTGATAGCCAGAAGTTTAAGGTTTCAGTGAGCTACATGATGCCACTGCACTCTATCGGGGTGATAGAGCAAGACACTGTCTCAAAAAAATAAAAAGAGAAAAGAAAAAAGAAGAGGAAAGAAGAATGAAATTTGGGAACATCAGGTTTAAGATGGGATAGGAAATGGTTGCCACGAACAGCTTAAGCCAACAGAGCCTACGTGTAGTAAGGGCAGTGTAGAGGGGGAGTGGAAGCTTTATCTCTTTGTGGAAAATCCCAAACTAACAGTTCAAGGTTCGTTTACTTTCTGATTTAAAGAAATATAAGTTCAAAGTCAGTCTGTTATTCATGTATCCCCTGTTCATGAGCTCAAAGAGAAGTCCAGGGAAAAATGAACAGCCAGAGGACCTTGGGGGGGGGGGGGACAGGGGGAGCTGGGGGTGGATGGGGGAGGAGCTTGGCCCCCTAATTTCCACCAGCAGTTCTCTTTCTTTGTTAAGAATGATGTTTTCTCAGTTGAACATAAAAGGCCATGTGCATGGCAGCTGCCCTCTGTCCCTCAATCCCAGGCAGGTTTTCCTGAGTGTGTACAAGCCTCAGTTCTGCCTCTGCTCTGTAATTCTCTACTGGGGAACCTAATACACACACACACACACACACACACACTTCTCAGCTTACAGGCTAGACTGTTTGGGGAGTGCAGAAGGCTAGAGCTGCTCCGGAAATGGGGCCATAAGCGTGGTGGCTGTCAACCTTGATTTTTTGCATTTATCTCTATTGCTTAGTTTTTTCCTAAGTAAAGGCATTATATCAAATATTTACATAAGTGCAATTTAAAGTTCACACCTTTCTAACATCATTCTTTCCATTCAGATTAATTTATAAACGGGGGTGGGGGATGGGCATCTTTCAGCGCACCTGTGTCAAGTTTACAGAAGCCCCAATTTATCTATTGCTCCTGACAGCACAGGATCTGCTTTCTGCAGCTCTTCTGCCATGGCCTGCTTTTTGAGTTGTCAACGGCTGTGGCCAAAGTCTAGGGAAGGTGACCATGACATTTCCAAGAAGAAGAATGTGCATGAAGGAGGAGGAAACAGGGAAGGAGGAAAGCGATGGGAGCCAAACTGCAGAAGTGAAGGAAAAAGGGTCTTCCTGGGGTCTGAGCTCAGGGATTGGTTGGGGGGTGGGGCAGGCTCACTGGTTGGGCTCCCCTGTGTTCAGGCTGGACTCTGGGCATCTGGTCCCCCAGCATCGCCTCAAGTTCATGCACATAGTAGCTGCTTAATAAATGTTTGATGATTTCATCAAGAACACTGTTTTCATATTGTTTTTCCCATTGAAAAAACCTACGATGGTTCCTCGTTGGATTCTTAAATACCAAATTAAAGCTGTGAGTGTCCAACCTGTGGCCCTTGGGCGGCATGCTGATTATTTGAGGACTGTTTTGCATATCTGTGGTGTCCGCCATGGAGAAAAGTACGTGCAGACCTTTTATTTTGCTCACCAACTTTCATTAGTGTGTATTTAATTTGTGGCCCCAGGCAACTCTTATTCTTCCAATTAGCAGCAAAAGAGACTAAAGGTTGGACACCCTGTTGTAAGCCTTCCGCAATTGAGGTCTCAGTGTAATTTTGCCCGCTTCCTTTCTATACCAGAGCCCATCGGCTTTTCTCCGGCTCACAAGAGTACAAAGAGCCCCTGCCTCAGTCATTTGGGCAGGGGTAGACATGCTTGCAGGCCTGGGCACCAATCAGAAAAGGGAGCTAAAACGACGCCGGAAGAAACCGGAACCTGGGCAGCAATCACTCGGTTTCCCTACGCTACTCCCTGGGACAGCCACAGTAGACAGCGCCCTCTCGTGGAAATAAACGGTTTAAAAAATATTCTTGGCCTGAGACCCGCTTTCCGCCCTGAGGGATTGGCGATTTGAGCCTTACAAGTTCAGCGCCTGCCCAGGACTCTGAGACCCGCCAACTGTGAGGCAGAGTCCTAGTAGTGAGGGTTGGCTGAAATTCTGAAATACCCCTGTGCATGACACACAACGAATACATTTTATTATCTAAGTTTGTAAAAATCTCTTTGTATCTTAAGAAGATGCCTGCCTCAAGACTCATAATGAATAACCACGCAGCAAACAAAAAACGGGCAAACAGGAATTAAAAAAACAAACAAACAAAAATGGGGGAATTTTGCCAACATAAAACCAGAAAAAATAGTTTTAATGTTATTTTCAGAGAACTCTAAACCCACAACAACGTTAAGTAGCCTTCGTTCTTACTATATAGGAGTGGTTAATGATTGTTAGTCATTAAAATAAATGGAAAGCTGTGAAATGAATGACAAATCCAGTAAAGTTTATATTTTTATCATATGGTCAATGCATGCAATAATTCCTTTTCTCCTTGTCCCCTACAAAAATGTGCAATGTAGATCCTCCGAGGGTGATGTAGGCACTAAAGACCTGGCCTCCTTTTTTTCTTGGATAAACTATTGACAGACGTTTTTCTGTCCTCATTTAACCGTAAGTTCTTCTTCAATGGTAAACGAGCTCAGCTTTCCATATTTAACTAAAACATTTAAAATATTTTACTAGCCATTGATTAGGGCTTTGCTAGTCGTACGTGCTAATTGGTTTTTTGTTGTAGGGTGTGTGTATGTGTGTGTGTGTGTGATGTTAAAAAATCTTTCTTATATATCCCAGCACCTTGCACTGTGCCTGGCAGTCAGTAGAAATAAATTTAGTGATTGTGTTGAGTTCCATGAAGTGTAGAAGATACGATTGACTTTAGGAGACTTGTCTTGTACTGTTTGGTTTAAAAGCAGTTATCCTCTTTTCCTGGAGTTGAGATCTGAGAGGTGTCCACAGCTCAAGTGAGGAACCAGACCTCATTTGACAGCCCTCTCAGTTGGGAGTGTCCACAGCTTTGATCAACATCTCTCACACTCTCATGAAGATCACTGATGTGGAGCCCACAGTCCCCAAGCCCCTGGCAGAGAACAGTATAACCTTAGGGGCCAGAATGGTGTGACATTTGTTCAGGTCTTATCCAGCTAACTCCAGCTGCCAGAATCCTTTTTCTCCTTGATGGCAAGGATGGAGGTTGGTATTCATGGACTTGCAGATAGTCACTTCATTCTTCCTGAACTCCCTTGTCCTCTTTCACAGTCTTTTAACAACGTGCCTCCTCCGTCACTGTTCTGATATTCCACAGTCTCAGAACCGTTGTTCTGATATTCTAGTCTCAGAACTGCTGTTCTATAATGTAATAGTTTGTGAGCAGAATTAGAAAGTTCCCTACTCTGACCTGTGTCAAAATTTCATTACCAAACCACAAAACAAGCAGAAGCTTTTAACTCTTACAATCCGAAACCATATAGCTTCTTATGATGATGCTGACAGTTATATTTTTTATTCAACGAACTCCATTTTGTTATAGTTACTATGTCCACAAAATTTAGCGCAAGAGCTCTTGCGATTATGTCACGAGACATCAACTGGAGCGACACCTTACAGCATTGCTGTCACATCATGCTTCTCCATCAATGCTGTGGATGAAACTGGTGCTGCAACCTTACAACTCCAGGTAAAGTTGCCTCCCCCACCTGCAACATTGTATAAGAGTCAAAGGGTGTCTGGTCAGGTTTAATGTGTCCTGCCCCAATTCCGGGAATCTTTCAACTGAAAAACATACAAAACCTATGAAAAGTCTGTGACAATACCATGGAATACTATTTAGCCAGAAAAAAATGGTCACTTCACATCTTTTGTATTTACCTGGATGGAATTGAAATACATTGTTCTTAGTAAAGTATTGCAAAAATGGAAAAGCAAGCATCCAATTGTACTTAAATAAAATACTAATGTGAAACCAACAGAAAAACAACCACATGCCCATAGGAAAGAAAAACACAAGTACATTCAAGTAGGGAGTCCGGGGGAGGAAGGAAAGGGGACAGGAGAGGAGGGAAGGGGATTGGTAAACTCTCACCTAATGGGCACATCGGGAGGTAGTGTACAGCATGTGTCCTGGACGAAGGGCTCAACTACAACTTGAACTTTACCTTAGAAGCACAAACAATGTGACCTAATCATTTGTACCCTCATATTAATCTGAATAAAAAGAAAGAAAAGAAGACTCTGCGACTTACACACAGTAGGCACCTGGTGTTTAAGCTCTCTTCCCGGGGTGTTCACCACCAACTGAATAGATAAGGCCTGAGAACATAACTCCGCTTTGTGCCAGCGAAGGCTCTCTCCCTTCCAGACTGACATCAATCCATTCATCAACAGCGTATTCAACCGTAAGTAGTGAGTTTGAATCCAAATGTGCCTCTTCATTTTGTCCCCAGGGATATCATGAGATGAATCATCACTTTGTTGAAACCTCCCCTTTCACATTTCCCATTCTCCCAGTTTAATGAGGTAGAAAGACAGAAGGTTTATTACGTGACTTGTTGCTAATCACCTAGTTTGGCCCCTTGCTGTGGTTTCCTCAACTGTTATTAATTCTTAGGACTTCCTTTATTTTTAATTCGATTTTATTGCTATCATTGGCTGAATCAAGCTCCAAATCGATATCCAGCCCATGTGGACTCTACCTTCTCTCCATTAGAATCAAGGGAGAATAAAAGAAGAGGGCAGATAGTTTGAGTTTGCATTGAAAATTATCGTCATCGTTGTTTTACTTAATCGCTTGATTTTTAATGGCACTAACCAGAAAATGACTTAAAAAAAAAAAAAAAAAAGTCTCCAGACCCAGAGCTTTTACAGCTTTCACAGCATTATTTTGGCGCCACCTGGAGACAAACACCATGCCTTGCAGAGGGTAGGAAAGCAGGAGGGAAAAAATCATAAACTTTCCATACCTCAATTAAACGATATGGATTATAATGTGCTCTTTCCCCATCTGTCCCCAGAGAGCCATTCCATTTGTAGATTTCCAATAATCCAACAACTCTACAAAATATGTACTATTATTATCACCATTTTGCAGGTGGAGAAACTGAGTCATGGCTAGTAAGTCGTAGAACTGGAATTTGAATCTAATAGTCTGATTCTACAGCATATGCACTTTAACCACTGTGGCATATAAAACTTCCCATTTGCTTCTATATTCTGTCATAAAAAATGACATTTGCAATATCCAGGCGAGAATGAACATCAGTAAGAGGAAACGGAAGCCCAAGGGAGAAGAGGTGGCTGATTGTAGGAAACACCTTAACACTCCAAAAGAAATCATGTCTTCTAAACTGGACAACATCCCAGAATGCTGAGAGTATATAGAGAAGGTTGCTAAACATGCCCCTGGCTTTAAGGCACTGAGGAGGAGAGAGAAGCTGAAAGACTGGAGATGGGCAGTTGTTCTGGAAGGCAGGACGGTGAAAGCCAAAGCAGCATCATTTCTAAGGACGCAGGTATAGCAGTGCTAATTCCTAGGCTCTAATGTGGGTTCACTAAGAATAAGTCATGGCAGGCACACTTCGTTTTCTAACAGGCTGCTTTCTAACAGGCTGCTGGGTTTCATCAAGGCCTCTCAGCATATCCTTGTGGAAAAGATGAAGGAATATGACTGGATGCAGATTAGCTATTTTCATGTAGGTTGATATGACTGTATGAGTTCCTGATGTTCTGATGGTTGTCAACCTGGAGGAGGCTTTCAGGGGCAAAATCCAAGAGCCAGCTTCAATTCTTTTTTTTTCTTTTTCCAGTTTTTTTTTGGCTGGGGCTGGGTTTGAACCCACCACCTCTGGTAGAACACACCACCTCTGGCTAGCGCCCTACCCCTTTGAGCCACAGGTGCCACCCCTGGCTTCAGTTCTTTGTCAGAACTTACACTCACTGTTGGGATGAAAATCTAACGTCTCAGTCAATGCAGTGTAAAGATAGTATCAAGTGGCACAGCACCGACAATTAGAGGGTCCTAAAACATCAGAAGAGCCTAGGCCCCTGGACTGATTGAAGAGGTAATTGAATAGAAGTGACTATGAGCCTCTTCATCCCTAAATCCACTCAGTCTCTCCTGCTGGTGCAGCCTGGATGAGACCCTTTAGAGTAGCGCAATCAACAAAAATATAATGCAAATTATATACATTATTGATTTAAAACTTTCTAGTACCCTCATTCTGAAAAGTTAAAAAAAAAAAAGCCTCAGGTGAATTTGAATAATATATTTTATTTATGTTTAATAATATATTTTAGTTTCCCAAATTTTCTCAGAATTCTATCATTTGAATGTGAAAGCAATATAAAAATTATTGAGATATTTCGCCTTGTTTTTTATACAATTTTTAATTTTTAAACTCCAGTGTGTATTTTACCATTCACAGCACCTATGAAGTTTAGACGAACCACATTTCAAGGGCTCAGTAGCCACATGTGGCTACTGAATTGGACTGAACCGCTTTTAGAAGGTTTTCAATGACACTTGGCTATGATGAGACAGACCCTCTCAGACAGGGTGCATAAAGCAGACTGTGCCCAAAGTTATTCCACTTAGGAGGATTTAATTTATTTTAATGGAAAAAGAGTCCAGGCTCTTTTACATACAAAATCACTATGGAAGTTATACTGGTGCCTGCTGCCTATGACCATGATCATAGTGGGACAATTTCAGTGACTAAAATGCTAGAATTTTAAGTAAGGGAACACTTACCTAATAGTTTTTTCTTCTCTTGCTTACCTCCCCCTGCCCTTGGATAAATCCTTTTTGTTCATGGTACAAGTCATTACTAGAGCTACTAGTAGCATATTTTTTTCAAGGACTAGAATAAACTTCTCTTTCTATTCCCATTTCTAATAACACTCAATGCAGCTTTTCAAATAGGTTTTAAGTTTTCATATCCTGTTCCCTTTTCACTGACTTCTGGGCACTGACATCCATTCAGGAATCTAGCAACCTAACCAATAATGAATACAGCTGAAAAGCAAGAAGTTAACGTCAGTGAATAAGATGTGTATCAAAAAAAGATGTTAAAAATGCACAAAAGTTCAAGCTCAAAAATACCACCCTTCATTATCTCCCTTTTGCAGATGAGAAAACTGAGGTCCAGAGAAGTTAACTGACTTCCCCAGTGTCACTGAGATTAAGTCTAATTCCTATTGAGCATCCTTTCTGCCTCATTACATAGCTCCCTGGAATAACACTTTTCCTTGCAGGACTGAAAGACTCTAACTTAACATCTTTCTTCCACTACATTCATTTTCTCTACTTGTGAATTCTTGGTAGTTGAGTATATTCTCTGGAGCAGGTTGCCTGGTTCTAATGCTGGTTTGACCACTGTAAACCATGGGATGTGGCTCCATTTCCTTATCTGTAAACTGGGGATAGCCAGAGCCACTTATCCATGTCAATGGACTTATCCACATAAAGCATTGAGAACAGAATCTGGCTCGTAATAGGCACTAATTATTGCTTGTACTCAGTGGGTAAGAGACCAAGTTTGCACTGTTCTTCACTTAAGCTGAACACACGAAAGCTCTGGCTTAAAGAGAACTTAGGTTTTGTCTACTGTAGCCTCCCAGCCTAAGCACCTCCCCTGTAGTACTCCTGGACAGATGGCTATCTCTAGTTTACTTGGTGAGAGCTTGCTGCTTCCGGCACCACTACTCCACTTTTGGCCTAACTTCTGGGAAGGAAGTTGTACCATAGTGCAAAAAACTTGGTCTTTTGATTTCCCATCATCCTCCCCACTCCTCTCACCCATTACTGTAATTTGTTACAAGAAAATCTATGGAACTTTTGATATAAATCTTTCCAAATTACAACGTGCCCCAGATGAAGCACTTAAACTAGCTACACCTCATGGAGTCCAATAAGATATTCTTTAACTCATTAAATCACAGCAATCTAAACTATGGATAAAAAGGAGTGACAAAGCCCCTAATGTTCTTTGTAGGTACAGCATTATCTCGATGGTGTCTTTCTAGCTAAGACTGGTAACTCTAGCTCTTAGTGTCATCATTGACTTTGCATACATCTTGGGAAAATATTTCCAAGACCAAATAAGGATCAAGCATTCACCTAGGCTAAGATATGTAAGAGATGTGATGATCATTTTTAGAAAATGTTCAACTAAGGTCATTTCGGTGTATAATGAATCTCCAATGTATAAAACGTCTACTAAATGCATACATGTATTAAGTGATTTCATTTGTTTCTAAGATAGTTTCAAATGGTAGCACTGGCTGCTACAGGAACTATACTGATGGTTGGAAGTCAGCTCCACCACACTGCAAACATTCACTAGCAGAAAAGTAGAAAGTATGTGATGTGACTATAATATAAAACAGTGAAGGAGGCTCATAAGTCAAATGTACTCAAGTAACATTCCATCTCAATCAGGTGCCATTGGAAGAAGCAAATGGAATGTGCAACTCTAAATTTGTTTTCTAGAGCCAGTGGTAATCCTTGTTCCTAAATGAACCAAAGGCTTTCCAATCATAAGGACAACTGAGATAATATACATGAAAAATACTTTCTAAACAGCAAAAGCATCCATATCATAATACTTTCATTATTCTCAAATTAAATGGGAGGAAATAGTTTCTCAAAGATAATTAGATCTTTGCATAACATTAATTCATGTACCCCAATCTCTAATCTACTCGGGTTGTTCAAGCTTCTTTCTAGAAGATACTGTGGGTGTTGGGTCTGGGGACTGGATCTTTATCACTCTATTGCACGTTTGTGTATCTAACTTGCTTGATGGGAGGACAACCCAACTAGCTCACAGGAGAAAAGAAACAGGAGTCACAAAAAAAATAACAACAAAATGTATTTAAAAAACAGACTTCAGTTGGCATTTTGAATGAGATAGTTAACAATTAACTCCACCCTCTATGTTGTGTTTCTTTTGCTCCTGGAGTCCTCTTCCAGCTTTAATTCTTGAAACTCAGGCAGCAGCACCAGACAATAAATCCCCAAAGGGAGAGGTATTAGTAAACCTTTTGCTGGTCATTCTTTTCTGAATGTAATGGACAAATTCTTAAGCCTTCTTATTCATTTCATGACAATCATTAGAAAAAAAAATTAAACTAAACTCGCAGATTGAAAATAAAAACAAAAACACAGACAAAAAATCCTGCAGATAATAAATATCGCTGATTCACTCATTTTAAACAAAGTCCAATTTTATTCCTTCTTAATATCCTTGCAGTCCGTTGTATACCTTCTGCACTGATCCTTGTTTCAGTAGCTGTTTGATACCTGAGGAAAGAATAAACAAATGACTCCATTCACAAAAATGTTGCTTCCCTAGAGGTTTTTGTTTTATCACATCTTAAGTTTATTTACAAACATATCTTGAATGCCATCAGTTCAAGAGTTTGATCCCTTTTTCAGAGACTATACCTCTTAGAATGCTCTTCATATCTGTTAAATAGATGAATTAAAAACATCTTTACTTCTTTTTTTTTTTTCTTTTTTGGCCGGGGCTGGGTTTGAACCCACCACCTCCGGCATATGGGACTGGCACCCTACTCTTTGAGCCACAGGCGCCGCCTGAAAACATCTTTACTTCTTAAGCAGCTGGTGCCTTACTATCAAGAAAGGTGTAGCAAATCCAGATCCAAAGTACAAAGTCATCATAATTAGTAACCACCACTTATTTTCCACCCAAAATGGCAAATTCTTCCGGGGCCCGCATAGAGGCTCCTATGGAGGTTGTGAACTTCCAGATGCTCTTCCAACCTGGTGCTTTTGGAAGCTCTGTGAAAGGCTCAGGGACTGGGAAATGGTGGCACCATGCTCACGTCCCTAGACTTTAAACAGCATGTTTCATGGGAAGGCTCATAAAAGGCCTGATGACAACCGTGGATCCGAATGAAATAACTACCCATCTCCAACTTGACAGCACGTAGACATGCATGTGTGCATCCAAAAATGATCCCTTGTCTCCTCTCAGGCCCACATTCTATAACATACCCCACAAAAACCTAAGAAATGAGGAATGAGAAGATGCAATCAAAAAGCAAAGTCGGCTCTTCAACTAAGTCTTCTGTTCCTCCTCCTTTGTCTGCTTTTCTTCACTATCACGTCCCATTTAGGAGCCTCTTCAACCAGTCATCATGCACATCAACCCCTGAACCTCAGTCCTTCTGTAATACCTCATCGTCCCTTATGAGTTTGTCCACCTCATTTGTTTTAAGTGATTCTGTTTCACTCTCATATAAGCTATCACTCCCTAGATTTCAAAGTCCAACTTACACAACCTTTTGTAACAGTGACACAAGAATTTTTTAGCATCGCCTCAGAGAAAGACAAGTTCATTCGTATTCGGTGTTCTACTAGTACTAATGGTTGACGTCTCATGTCACTGGAGGGTTTTGTGTTTATTGCCATGCTGTTAACAATACCCGCCCCCCAATACACGCTCATTATAGTCCATACCTTCTCTTGCCTCTTCTGTTAACTGTTCTTTTGGAAAATCCACATCAAAAGTGATTATCAAAGAGCCCTTGATGTTGTTGTTGTCAAAGTTGGGGAGCCCTTCTCCCTTCTTCCATAGCTTTGCTCCCGGCCTGGTGATCTTATCCCGGGAGATACGTACCTGGAAAGGAAAAGGGACTAACTAGAATAGGTCTGGCATACCTGAAGTACATCATGCATCTTCTAGTGAGCACTGGTGCACAAAACGTTGCTGCTCAGCAAACAGAAAGGATGAAGAGCCAAAGGAAATGTATGAGGACAATTTGAGTCAAAAGAAGAAAAGGTTCCTTAAAATCAGGCCAGCAGTGGTGGCTCATGACTGTAATACTAGCACTCTGGGAGACTGAGGCAGGTGGATTGCCTGAGCTCACAGGTTAGAGACAAGCCTGAGCAAGAGCGAGACTCTGTCTCTGAAAATAGCTGGGCATTAGGGCAGGTGACTATAGTCCCAGTTACTTGGGAGGCTGAGACAAGGGAATCGCTCAAGCCCAAGAGTTTGAGGTTGCTGTGAGCTATGATGCCTATCAAGGGTGACAAAGTAAGATTGTCTCAAAAAAAAAAAAGAAAAGGAAAGAAAAGAAAAAAGAAAAATCAAATACAAAAACAAGTAAAATAAGTAAGGTTTTACTGTCAAAGGTTGTGAAATCAACTCCGAGTAGCAGAAAACTCTGTAGCACTGTTACGGCTGGACATTCAGCAGCAGTCCAGTGTGGAGAGAAGGCAGAACACAACCAAGAAAGACATCCCTGTGGTTCCAAATGATTGAGGTGGCTGATGTAATCTCACAAGTACCCATATGAAGGCTTTAAAATAATAGAAAACAGAAATATTGGTGTGTTTACCTTGTGACCATCCAAGTGAGTAATGTCCATCTCAAAGCCAACCAGAGACTCAACTAGTGAGACTGTCACATTTGTGTATAAATCATCTCCTCTCCTTTCAAATATTGGGTGCCTAAAAACAGAAGGTAAAAATTGTTTATTTTCATCTTTAAGAAGAAGTCAAAAAGTTGTTAGAAAAATCTTAGATAAAGATAAGGATGGGCTGGGTGTGGTGGCTTACATCTGTAATCCCAGCACTTGGGAGGCCAAGGCGGGTAGATTGCCTGAGCTCACAGATTCAAGACCAGTCTGAGCCAGAGTGAGACCTCGTCTCTAAAAAATAGCCAGGCATTGTGGCAGGCGCCTGTAGTTCCAGCTGCTTGGGAGGCTGAGGCAAAAGGATCACTCGAACCCAAGAGTTTGAGGTTGCTGTGAGCTAAGATGCCATAGCACTCTACCAAGGGTGAACAAGTAAGATTCTGTCTCAACAACAACAAAAAAGATGAGCACTACTCTTTCAAACAATAAGTATTATCAGACACGCTTTTGTGTATAGTATTAATCAAGACTATAAAGTCATATAAGTCTATTAAATGCTACTCCTAAGGAGTTTACAATCAACAAAAGCCAAAGTACTTGAGTAAAACTATAACTCATCAGATTATGCAAAAGGAGAGAGACAACTTCTAGCAGTAGAAGTTGGAAAGACTAGCATCTGGAATGGATCTGTGGAGACTTTCTGAACTGGTCTTGCAAAGCCAAATCAGCTCTGGAGATGCAGACAAGGCAGATGTGAAGAAAGGGGGAATTCTGGCAAAGGCAAGGACTTAAGAAGGTACCAGTTTTATCAGGGAGGAGCACACATTCCAGTCTCTGAGAAGTAATGAGAAAGAGAAGGGAGGTAAGGAAAGCTAGAGAAAAAAATCATTGAGATTAAAAAGTACAGTGAGGGAAAGTCTTGGGGAGTGGTGGGCCATTTTTCCATATTCCAGTGGGAACCTATTTCAATGATTCCTTAGTTATCATTGGTTTCCAAAGTGGTAACAGGATAGAAATAAAAAACAAAAAAGCCTGAGTCCCAGGCAAAACTCTCTAAGCAGTGCTTCATACTTAAGAGAAGCTCACAAAAGCTCTCTTCACAGAAACTGTATATTGTGTAATACACATAGAAGGTCCTTTCTATGAAAAGGTCTCTCGTTCTTGTATGATGCCACAGCTTCTCAGCTAAAATCTCAGCTCTTCTTGACTCCACATTTGTTTGCTTCTCTTTCACAATTCACTTGTCTTACCAAATCTTTCCACATCTTTTGGATTTATGAGTCTTAAGTAAATAACTGGGGCGCTATACTAGGGCCAACCCCAAATTTTCAGTAGTAGTATTGAAAAGTTATAAATAGTCATTTAGCGTATTAAGGGCATGAAACAGAAAAGTGCCTGGTGGTGGCTACCCACCTCTCTATAATCTGACTCATCCGAAAAGCAGAGGCTAAAGAGAAGACCTCTAAAATTAGAGCACTTACTTGACAACTTTGATTCGGAACCGTAAGTCTCCAGGCTCCCCATCCACATGAGGCTCACCTAGTCAAAGACGATCATAGCGTATTAGTAGTCACACAAATTGGACATCACAAATCTACTTAGCAATGGGAACAACTTTTTAAAGCCACTACCTTAGGCACTGACTCTGCCAAGGCTATCTGTGAGGCAGTGTATATGCCTGTTACATCAAGTTTTAGATTATTACGAAGATTACCTGTGCCTTGGACACAGCAATGGACAACTTCACTTAATTTCCTAAACAAAAAATGATTCAATGGTTTCTTGAATCTGAAGTCTTTTGAAACTTTTTTTTTCTTTTAGAGTTTTAAATTTAAGTCCAAAGGTGAGGACTGAGAGCATCTAGTTAATACCAAGTAGAGCTATATATCTTCTTTCATTGCTGTATTAAAATTAATGCATTATGTTCCGAACAAGCTAAATTTTGATGAAACTTAAAACTTAGGTCAGTCCATTTGGTCATGATATTCAAGGGATAAACAGTAATGCCACAGCTTCAGGTGGGTAACCAGGATAGTCATAAAGGAGTTCTGTATCTTGTTGTTATAGGGACTGACCAGAAGTTCTGTACCTTAAATCTGGCTGATGAGTTTGGAAATTACACATACATTTACTCTGTAAGGTAGGGGCAAGAGGTATTGATAAGCAAGCAGAGAGTTACAGTAATAAAACATCAAATATCAGTATTTCACCTTCTCCAATAAAGGGGTACTCCATGCCGTCTCTCACCCCAGGTTCTATTTCTACCTCTAGTGTTCGTTCTTCATTCACTAATCTGACACAAAGAGAATTAAAAAAAAATGAAAACACAAACCCCAGATACATATAGTTAAAGTTTTATCTATTTTATCAGAACTTTTTCTAGGGAGACTACAGTGTGCCTACTTGACAAAGTCATCTGATACCCATCAACTTGCTAAAATTCAGGGCAAAACGACTACACACTACATAAACACATAAGATTGATCTAATATTTCAAACAGGAAGAAACTGAAGCGTTAACCCTTGCTACATATATTCAGAAATAAGGGGCACTGTTGGTTAGTTTAGAAACATAAAAGTACAGTAGAACCTCCACAGCTGACCCCCTCCCTACACTGACCACCTCTAAGTCGTCCTAATTTTCATGGACTGGACATGCACCAAATGTACGTATCAGTACAGCAGGCCTACTTCCTTGTGTTGACCACCTCCGTATGTTTGTTACAGTCTCTTGGGTGGTCAACTTACAGACAGAGGTTCTACTGTATTTAGAATACTTCAGAATACTTCAGGAAAAAATAAAAACTTCCTTTGTAGTTTCCTATATCCTCTTATAGAATGCGGTGGGGAGAGGGAGAGAGAGGCAGGAAGGGAGATGTAGGTATGTAACACTAGCATTTTTATTAGACAAATAAGATTACAGTGTTTCTCCACAAACAAAGAAGGTGCTTTCACTTACTTGACATTGGGGCACTCATCGCAGACCACCTCCTGGGTCATTTGGAAGCGCCCAGGGCCCAGCTGGGTGGTCCGCATCTCTTGCCGACAATTGCATTTCCGTTTGCCTGGAGCCTGCCTTGCCACAGGTTTGTTTCTAACCACCTAAGAAGTGCATAAACAGTATCAGCTTCTCTCTCATGCAAAACAGCTGGTTTTCCCTCAGCCACTCAGGGCTCTGCACACCTGACCCCACTGAAACTTCCCCTTCTCTGGCAAGCTATCCCTCAGGGAGACCTAAAACAGACAGAATTCTTGAGGAGGACAAATTATTGGCAAAACAGGAATGAAACAAACACATACTCAAATGACTCAAATTCTAAAGTTGTAGAAGAGAGGCGGGAGTAAAAAAGAACCAAAATGAGATGTATGATATAAGCATTTCTAAGCCACAACTAAATGCTACTGAGTTAAAGTATTTCATAGAATCATTATCCTTTTTTTTTGGTGGGGGAGTGGGGACGTAACCAAACTCCTTTATTTGAAGGAGTGTTACAAATGAAAGAGCTTAAGCGGATGTTTTGGTACAACTTATAGAAAAGGTAAAGGAAACCCCAACATGCATGCACTGTCTTGGTGACCATGGAAGTCACCCTGTGAGGTTAGTCTAAGGCTTAGCTGTCATTATCATTGTGCCCCAGGGTGTGCTTTTCAAGGAGATACTCCTCCATGCCAGATTCAGGGGCTCCCATCTTGTGCAGGTGGGTTAAGTGATCTCTTGGAAAGAAGTGTGAATCTGTCACTATTAGAATTACACAAACTGGCCACTGACAAAAAATGACCCCCACTTGTGTGACTTCTTTGAGACACATTACCAGAATCATTATCTTTTAAGAAATCTGACCAGTGGAAAGCATACTAACAATCAGTGTGACCACCAACTAATCCAGTGAATAACCTGATGAAAATGCCTCCTTGCTTCCGGCAACTTAATCCAGGACTATTTTCCTTTAATACGCAGGAAAAGACACAGCCATGATCTCTTCATAGCTGACTGCAATCAAACCTTCTGATCCCTCTAAGTAGGTGAAATTAATATATGAAGAAAGGTATTACTACTTGCCTGCTTTAGTCTAACACCAATTATAAGGTATGTGCTCATGACACAGAATGACGAGAATACTTGAAAAAAAATCCTTTAAAGCCTACTAACAGATGAAAGCCCAGGTCAACAGAAGAAATCATACCAATGATAACAGTAATTAGAGCAAACACTTTTTAGTGCTTACTACATGCCAAACAAAGCTCTAAACACATTTACATATTCATTTAGTCCTCACAACTTTATGAGGTATTATTATCTCATTTTTACAGATGAGGTAATAAAAGTATAGAAAGGTTAAGTAACATGACCAAACCAAGGCCATGTAACTAATTTATGGTAGAGCCAGGATTCTAAACTAGGCAGTCTAGCTCAAAAGTCCACACTTCCAACCATTCTACGAGCCCATCTCTCAAGGTAATTTTTTCTTAATAAAAGAATTTATCGTGGAGTTATTGAAATAGCAAAGGCATTACAACCTTTATAATAATTAGATTAAAAGAAAATTTGTTTAGGGATACACTAACAACAAAAAGTGATGTATCCTATGTACTAGTGACTGCAGAATGACAGGTTTGGAAGGGAATGTGAGAGTCAAAAAGGCTCACCTCTTTTTCTCTCATCTAAACAACCTCTCCTGCTTATGGAGAGACGGCTCAAATATTTTTAATGCCCCTTTCTCCGACCCTGCAGCCTGAACAACAGTACTACAAGCTACAAGCATCTTTTGTAATTGTCTAGTCCTCTTCTTACAACTATTCAGAGCAAAAGCTACAAGTAAAAAAAAACCCAAAAAAGGTTTCCTGTCAAGATGGCGTATAGGTTACTGGGTGTCCCCAACAAAATCCTGGAAAAAACACAAGAAAACATGGATTCTAGGAAACAAAAATGATAACATAGAATAAAGGAGCAAATCCCAGAGACAGAAGGTCATTTTGAACTGGTGAGTGTGTTGTGCGGTAGCTACTACCTGGACAACAGTAGCTAGTGAGGGCAGTGAAAAGATATTAGATAAAATATCTAATATAAAAGGAGCCTGCCTCTCCCCTGAACTGCCTTGGGACAAGCACTGTTTGACTCCTTTTCAGAGAAAGAGAAAGAAAAGTCTCAGATACCAAACAAAACCTAAAACACCCCAAACAAACAAACAAAACACAGTTAAAACCACTGGCGAGGGCTCACCCCAAGATGCCCTACAGGGAAATGCCAGCGCTAGTACCCACAGGAAACATGAGCTCACAGACCAAAATAGCTAGACACCCGAGAAGTCCAACTTGCCTGTCCCTGAAAAGACAACAAACTGGATAACACATATATTCCAAGCAAATGTGCTACAGAAGACATACCAGGAGTTTAAAACGAGCATGATAATAATTAAGGAGGAATGGAAGACCTTAGCATAGTGAAAGAGTAAGAAATAACATAAGAGTTAAATAGAAATATTACATATAAAAATACAACTTGGGCTGGTCGGAAGATAATTATCTCATTTGATTGTTCACAGTCAGTTATAGATGGAACTCTATGTTTGACTCCTATGAGTTGAAATTAAAACACAGCAGATGGAATACTATTAGAATGAATATAGCTAATAATTGAATTAGTGAGCTGGAAGATCCAAATGAGGTACTCTCCCAAAAGGAAGGAGCAAGTAAAGGATAAATAGAATTTATTTTTTATATTTTAAAAGAAAGTTAAGAGTAGGTAGGAGTAACAAAGGAGAGTTAAATATTTGAAAAAATATGAAGATATATTTTCCAGAATTAAAAATAGATGATTGAACTTAGAAGATTATAAAGTTTCAGTAGAAAATACAGATGAATAGCTTTCTTACTTTATCTTTACTATTTTTATTAGAGATGGGGGTCTCACTATCTTGTCTAGACTGGAGTGCAGTGGCTATTCACAGATGCAATTATGGTACACTGCAGCCTCAAACTCCTGGATTGCAAGTGATCTTCCCACCTCAGACTCTAGAATAGCTGGGACTACAGGCACCCGGCATTGTGTCTAGCTGCTATATTATTTTAAAAGCAGAATCGAATTTCTTAAATAATACACAAAAACTAACCATAAAAGACTGATGGATTTGATCACATTAAATTAAACTAATTCTATTCATTGAGATAAATCTTAAATATAATAAAAAGACAAGTTATGAATTGATAGGATGTATTTGTATTACATACAGCTGACAATAGATTAGCAGCAAGAGTAAAGGGCAAAAGACATGAATAGATATTTCACACAAGAGGAAACAAATAAGGGCAATAAACACATGAAGAGACTCTTATTATAACTGGCAATCAAGAAAATGCAAAACAAGACCATAATGAGAGAACATTTTATTCCCACTTGATGGTCAAAAATTAAGAAGTCTAATAATTCCAAGTATTAAAGAGACCAAATCTATAGAATGTCTCATAAATTGCTGGTAGAAGTGTTGGTATAATTAATTTAAAATATATATATAATATAATCTTGTAAAAGTGAACATTGGTTCATATTACTCAGAAATTCCATTCAACTACCGAAAGATATTCTTGTTCACCTGAACCCGGATGTATGTATAAGAATGTTCATTAAAAAAAAAAAAAACAGAAAAAACCTAAATGCTTATTGATAAAATATGGCCATAATAAAATTTCATCCAATAGAGTTATAGCTAAAAGCACCAACAAGAATAAATCCTAGTAAAGTAATAGATGAAAAAAGCCAGTCTCAGAAGATAAAGAATGATACACTATTTCTACAAAGTGAAAAGCAATGAAAATAAACAATACATCATTCAGCTATTTTCTTATACATTATAAAACAAAACAAGAATGGCAAAGGAATAACAAAGACAAATTCAGAATAGATGTTACCTCTGCAGGGAGGCAGGAGAATGGAATAGAGAAGTAGCATGAAAGTAAATTAAGTTATGGAATTGTTTCACTTAGTTCCTGGCTGGGGGGTAAGTTCATGAAACAATGACATAAATGTATCATAAATTAATCATTATGATTAATTCAAATCTATGCATCTGATTACCCTCTCTTCTCCCCTGTAAGAAAGAGAAGGTACATAGAAACCTCTCATTTCAGTAAAAAGTACAAGTTCTGGAAGCCAATCTGAGTGGCTGTATTGATTATACTTACCTCCACAAAATTTCCTGCATACACTTCTTCCAAAGTGACTTCTAGATCTACAATAATATCACTTCCTCTAGGAATATTTCTGTCTTGCTGACGAGGGGTTCCTCCAAACATGAAACCAAAATCTCCAAAGAAGCTGTATGAAAGTGTAAAATCATCAGGAAAAGAAACAGAGTTCATGTTTTACAATTATTTTGTTTTCTTCACAAAGATGGAATATTGTTTCCTAGCAATGCATTATGCAAAATTGAAAGATAT
This sequence comes from Nycticebus coucang, assembly GCF_027406575.1. NCBI lineage: Eukaryota > Metazoa > Chordata > Mammalia > Primates > Lorisidae > Nycticebus > Nycticebus coucang. The sequence goes on from NC_069795.1 coordinate 87,332,743, forward strand.
TTTTAATACGTTGGGGTCATACACTATACACAATTTTTTTTTTTTTTTTTGTAGAGACAGAGTCTCACTGTACCGCCCTCGGGTAGAGTGCCGTGGCATCACACAGCTCACAGCAACCTCTAACTCTCGGGCTTACGCGATTCTCTTGCCTCAGCCTCCCAAGCAGCTGGGACTACAGGCGCCCACCACAACACCCGGCTATTTTTTGTTGCAGTTTGGCCAGGGCTGGGTTTGAACCCGCCACCCTCGGCATATGGGGCCGGCGCCCTACTCACTGAGCCACAGGCGCCGCCCACTATACACAATTTTTAATTTATACACTACCAACTATACTGCAACTATGTTTTTGTACCACACAAAAAATTATTTTTTTTTTATTTTTATTATTATTTTTTTTTTGTAGAGACAGAGTCTCACCTTATGGCCCTTGGTAGAGTGCCATGGCATCACACAGCTCACAGCAACCTCCAACTCCTGGGCTTAAGCGATTCTCTTGCCTCAGCCTCCCGAGTAGCTGGGATTACAGGTGCCCACCACAATGCCCAGCTATTTTTTGGTTGCAGTTCAGCCAGGGCCGGGTTTGAACTCGCCACCCTCGGTATATGGGGCCAGCGCCTTACTGACTGAGCCAATATAATATGGCTCATATATAGAGCACAGTATATATACAGTATGCCAAATGAATTCAACATTGGACTCAATGAAATCATCTGTTTCAATATTTGGAAACTCTGGTTATTGGGCATGCTGAGAAAAAGTATAGTAAAATGCTAAACTTAATGGTTAATCAAGGACTTTTTAACATATATAGTGTCCCCTTTATACAAAGAAAGAAGCTATTGCTCTGTATAAAAATCTTGGGTATGTAATTAAATAAACATTAGTCTTCGTAAAAATTCTTTTTATAAATTTCAGAATAGTAGGAGGCACATGTTTTCATTACATATTTTGTTTTGTATAGACTGAGTCAAAGTTATAAGTGTGCTCTTCACCTGGATAATGCGCAATGTACCCAATAGATGTGAATTTACCTATCCTTTCCTCCCCCAGAATTCTAGTTACTAAGGATTCTAGCCTCTATAAGACCAAAATTAATTTGTGTAAGTAACAAAAGAATCGCTTTTAACATTAATAAGAAACAATGACCTTTAATTGTGTGGCTATTTTAATCTTAATTTTTGATACTATTGAAAAGCCTCAGAAATTGGTACAGTGAGGATGACATATAACTCCCTCTTCTACCAACCAGGCTTAGTGAATAAATTCCCTGAATCTCAAATAAAAGCAGAATGAAATGGAGATTATAGGAAGCTTTTTCTCTTTCTGGCATCCCTAGGTATTACTTTGGATGGCCAAGGGGAACGGGACATTTCCTTAGTAGGCTGAAACAGCCAAATTAATCCTTAGGAAGCGAAAGATATACTAATCATATTACTCACATATCTTTACAAGTCCTAAAAGTCTACTGTCACTCTCAAGCACTAAATGAGGAAAGCTATTGAATTCAACAGCAATTCTTCTTTTGGAGAAGGGTTCAAAGAACCCTTTGAAAACCTGAACTCTCTCCCCATAAAAATGGAGTTCAATATCTTTTTGTTTATAACTTCAGATCTGAAACCTTAGATTAAGATCTCCTAGTATACAGCATCATCAGGGTATATGGAAATTCAAATGCTCAACAAAGAGGGGTTCTAAGACAGAGGAGGAGGAAAGGTGTTTATATTCCAACCACCAGCACTCCCAGAAGGCAGGGGATAAATAGCCTTTACCCTAATCCCTTCCTTCAATGCTAGTTATCATAACCAACCCTGAATTGTTGACAGGATTAAAGAGAAGCAGTTCTGGGTACAGGAAAAGAAATTTTTCTCTCTCTCTGCTTACAGTTATTTTGCTCATTACATGCTCTGCAGATTCCAACATAGCAAGTAGGGGAGGACAAACTGGTTTCCAATATATACCCCCCTTATAATTGTCAGGGTTGATTTAACTAACATGGTTGGCTAGATGGATAGCTCTTACAGTGTTAGCTCTTTCCTGAAACTTTGTGAAAACAAAAGACTATCTTCCCACAGGGAAGACAATAATTGATTTGTGGATCAGTTGACTTGTACTGTTCATCAAAAGCTTCTGCACTAGGGAGTGAGGATAATTCTTTAATAATCATTAAGACCCAGTCTCAGATATTAATGCTTTATAGATGGATAAATTACTTACTGTGAAAAAATGTCTCCATGGGAGCTCTGATGACCATCTTTTAATCCTTCTTCACCGTAAGTATCATACTGTTTTCGTTTCTCATTATCTGATAGAACCTGGGGATAAAAGCCAGTGGAGGAAAAGATAATGAGTCACTAAGATTCAGTTAAGGCACATTCATGTTTTCCCTTGGCAATCTCCTAGCGTGTACACGTGTGAATTTGGGTATGGGAGTAATGTAGATATATGGCGTCCTGCTATTTGTAAGGTTATCCTTACACATATCTAAGATTTCAGTGGAATGTAGTTTTCATTATATAAGGCATGTTTATAAAGTTATTTTCTCTAATTCTAACAGACCAAATTATTTGATGCATTATTAATTCCACACTGCTCAATTCATATTTTTAAAGTTATAAGATCTCACCTAGTCACTGAAATATCATATCAGAGGTTAGTGATGTGACTGTGAAGGTCGGGGCAGTAACAGGAAAAACAGTGAGATGGATTCCTTGGTTTACTTCTCATGAAGTTTGACCCTAGCACTTATGCTAAGATATGACTACAACAGATCATCATTAGTGATAATTAGGATAGCCTTACAAACAGCAGGACCCCATATATCTATCTACACTAGTCCCAAACTCAAATGCTCAAATGTACACACTAGGAGATTGCTAAGGCAAAGGAATCCGACAATCACCTTCCGGAGAGGTCTACGCTGCTGCATTTTCATACTTTTTTCATTTGTAGAAATCTACTTGTAGAAAAATGCTAATGCCTTTCTTAAACATATGTACATATACATATGTTTAGGTTTGTAATCTCCTGAGTTTGAACAGCAGAGAAGGTAAGATGCCTTTGAAAATTAAATAGTTCTAAAACGTTCTTTTATTTATAAACTCTCATGTAAACAAAAGACTGAAGGAGAAAGTTATTTCAAAACCATACTCATGGTGGTCCAAGAAAAGAGAGGTTAAAACATGACTGGCATATTCAAAACACACCTTTGGCTCAGGGCCTAAGTGATGTGTAAGGTGTCATGACAACAATTTATTAACATTTAAGATGTACTTAAAAGGCCAAAGAGAAATTGAATGTACAAAAGGGTGAGCATTCTCTTTTTTTTGAGACGGAGTCTCAAGCTGTCATCCTGGGTAGAGTGCCGTGGTGCTACAGCTCACAGCAACCTCAAACTCTTGGGCTCAAGCAATTCTCTTGCCTCAGCCTCTCAAGTAGCTGGGATCACACACACCCCGCACAAGGCAGGGCTATTTTTTTTGTTGCAGTTGTCATTGCTCTTTTAGCTGGCCTGGGCTGAGTTTGAACCCACCAGTTATTTAAAGTTTAAAATAACTTTATTTTAAAAAGAAGCAAAGATTCTCAGTTGATTAGTCAACCAACACACAGATTCTCAACTAATTAAAATGCCAACAGTAATCCCAGCACTATAGAGAAAATAAATTTCTGTTCACAAAAGGATCTTCATACTGTACTGGGATTCTGATTTGTGAACACTAATTTACTTAAGACTAAAGGCAATCAAGCTTGAATGATAAAGAAAAATTGAACTAGCGAATAAAAAGGCTGTTAAGAGTTAAGTGCAATTTCACAAGTGACCTATGTGTAGCCTGCCTAGGTCACGGATAAAGAACATGAAAAACTCAGCTTCCCTAGAAAATATTTTGAGTTATTAGGTTCTTAGCAAACAATGGACAGTGGGACTATTCATGAGAAATGCAGTGTAACATAAGTAATCCATATTATCAACAAGAACCAAAATGTCACACGTAATTTAAGAGGGGCCATCAACCCTCTCAAGTTTATTCATAGGCCCCACGTTAAGAATTCCTGTCCTATAGGATCCCTAAAGATGTGAAGAAAAAAAAGGAAAGGGGGACCTCATCAGCTCTACGTTTCATCTGGGTAAAGATCACTGTTTCAGTTGAGTAGTTTTTTTTAATCTAGGAAGTCCTGGAATGTCTTCTTTGGATGACTAAAATGTTTTTTGATTTGCTTCCAGTTTTCTCAATATACAGGGATTTAAACTTGAATTCAGGAGTTTTAGTTTTGTGACTTTTAGAGTTAAATTAATTTTTTTGTGCCCTTTTAGAAAATGGGAATAAAAATATGTCCAGCCGCATTATGTTTGATGGTGTCCTAGTGAAGACTAAGTGAAATGATAAAAGTGTTTTGAACTCTAGAATATAGGCTGCAAATTCAAATTATAGCTGTTATTTCATCTGCATAAAAAGAAATTTAAGTGAATTAAATTTTTATAAGAGGAAAATTTATATAAAAATCTAGACTTCCAGTTTCTCTTAAAAAATTAGATGATCTAGGAACACAGTAGTGTCCACATTTGTATATGGTAAAAATTGGTTGGAGTTTTTGTCATGTACAGTCCCATATACAGCTGTTCCCTTTAAATAGGCAAGGTGGCTTCAGTTTGTCAAAGTCCACAATAATCCCTACTGTTTCCCAATATGGAGGCAAAATATTCATTTTTTTGTTTTATCTTGTATCCTCCCTGCATGTATTTGTCTGGTCTACATAGGCATGTATGTAAGTTTGCAACCCTAATTTAGGTTTCGTTTTTATGGACCAGTCAATTATGTACTTATTAATCTATCAGATTTTCTTTTGTTTACTTTTTTGACATTATTCTCTGTATTAAAATATTAATAGGAAAAGGCAGAAAATAACATCTACTAAGATGAATATAAGATTTACTATAACACAGAATTAGTACAATTTATTTTTTAATACTTTTACATGATCTTATTGTTTTCTTTTCTTTATTTTTTTGAGACAGAATGTCATTTTGTCACCCTCAGTAGAGAGTGCCATGATGTCATAGCTCAGGTGATGCCCTTGCCTAAGTAAGCATCCTGAGTAGCTGGGACTACAGGCACTCACCACAACACCTGGCTAATTTTACAGACAGGGTCTGCTCTTGCTCACGCTGGTCTTGAACTTCTGAGCGCTGGTCTTGAACTTCTGAGCTCAACCAATCCACCTGTCTTGGCCTCCTAGAGTGCTAGGATTATAGCAATGAGCCACTGTGCTGGCCTATTTTTAAATAGGAGTGTTTATTTTCAAATAAGAAGGAAGGTTTCTTTGTATTATATGTTTTCTTCCTATACCAATAGATTTTATTCATTCTTTATCCTTTTTCCTGACTCACCTCATATGCAGCACCTAGATCTTGGAATTTCTCCTGGGCTTGGGGATCATCAGGGTTCCGGTCAGGATGAAGCTGCAAGGCTAGTTTCCTATAGGCCTTTTTAATATCCTTTATAGAGGCACTGCGAGGCACCCCCAAAATCTTATAGAAATCTCGCCTGGGAAGTGGGGAAAGAGAACACTTCATTAAAGAGTTATACGGTACATTTTTAAAAGTGAAAGTGAGATTTATTTCCCCTTTTACGTTTGTGTCTCAACAAAGTGATACAAAAACAAAGGTATATGGTCATAGGTACACTTGCATATGCACAGAATGATTAAAAAAGAAAACATACCAGAAATTTTTATGAGTCATAAGCCAAAGTAATCACAATGAAAGGCTATGTTTTTGGGGAATGCTGGATTATTCAAAACATCTCTGGCACTCTTCTTTTAGAAATACCTTCCCTTAAGAAAATCATTTTTTTATTTTACAGTCTTATGTTATTTTCAGGAAATAACCATATAATCAAATTAACTCTCCACCCTATTCCTTATACTGGCTTCAAGTGAATGCTACTCACTTTGGGTTCAAAAACAACCCAAAGGATGACTTTCTGTATTCAAAAAGATTGTTACATAAAAGTCCTAATAGGAACACTGTTGGAATGTTAAAAAAGAAATGACTGAATTTTTTTTTTCTTTTTTGAGACAGAGTCTCACTGTGTCACCCTGGGTAGACATCATACCTCACAGCAACCTCAAACTCTTGGGCTAAGTGATCCTCTTGTCTCAGCCTCTTGAACAGATGGGACTACAGGTACCCACCATAATGGCTGGTTGGTTTTCTATTTTTAATAAAGACAGGGTCTTGATCTTGCTCAGGCTGGTCTTGAACTCCTAAGCTCAGGAAATCCACCCACCATGACTTCCCAGAGTGCTGGAATTACAACTGTGAGCCATTGTGCAGGGCCTGAAATGACTGAAATTAACTTCAAAGATTAAAATAGGAGTAAGCCAAAGCTCAAATAACAATACTGAATAAAGAACGAGTTGTGCTTTTTGTTGAGTAAATATCAATCTTGCATTCATTTCTAATAGTTATATTAGTTTGTCAAGATCAAACCTTTATTACAGACAGCTGCTAAAGCCCACATGTAAGAGCCTATACTATACATCTCAGCAGCTGTGAATATATATATGCCATGAACTGGGGTAGAGATCAACTGACTTCCTTCCCAGGGACCATGCTACAATTAAATTAATTTTAAAGCAGCTTTGCAACAAGGAGTAGTGGGAAGAGAGAATAGGCCTTTAATAAACTTTAAGGGCAGGGATCATATCCAGCCCATTTGAAGACACCAAAAAAATTCACTGAAGGAAATGAATAAATAAGAACACTCACAAAAATATATTTTTTTTCCAGAGTTATTTTAGTCACCAGAATTTATTCTGAAAATGCATCCTTTCAATAATGGGAATGGGAAGCTATTCATAATAGAGATACTTAGTAGTGATGGTAATTTAAAAACACATTGGGGAAAAAATGCAGTAGGCTGCCAAGACCCAGGTGATATGTGACAGAATATTAAAAAGAATTATAAGTTCTTAGTCACACTTTAGGAAAAGTTATTTAATTACTTCATGTCTCTTGCAAAAATTATCACTCACAAGGGGTTCCATGAGGATTAATTAGACGCTTCCCCTCCACATCTTAATCTGTTAAACCTTGACATCTCTTGAAATATGAACAAAATAAAAGATTGTTAACATAGGGCCGCACCTGTGGCTCAGTGGGTAGGGCGCTGGCTCCATATACCGAGGGTGGCAGTTCAAACCTGGCCCCAGACAAACTGCAACAAAGAAATAGCCGGGTGTTGTGGCGGGCACCTGTAGTCCCAGCTACTTGGGATGCTAGGCAAGAGAATGGCCTAAGCCCAAGAGCTGGAGGTTGCTGTGAGCTGTGACGCCATAGCACTCTATTAAGTGTGATAAAGTGAGACTCTGTCTCTAAAAAAAAATTGTCAACATTAATAACAAAATGCTAACTGTATGAACAGTGAGGCTTACTTAGAATATGCTTCATATAAAAATAGTTAAGTAACAACGCAGAAAAGCTGGGTAGCGTAGCTCAGCATCAACATTACAGTCTCTAAGAGATACCCTTATGAATGACTGAAGTTTAAAGCCACAGTATTGCTAATATTTAGATTGATATTTTATTAAATATTTAAGGATACTTGTTGCTTTAAGTTTAAAAATTACTAAGAAAAACAGTATAGTAACAATAAAGCATTTTATAGAAATTATTTTTTGGAAAAATTTAAGATATTTCACAGAAAAATGACAACAATGCTAAAGCATATATGCACGGGGAAAACATTTTAAGAGAACAAGTACTTACAACGTAAAAAGCTCTGTGAAGCAGTAGTACCTTCCCTATTTAGAGCAACCTGTATATTGGGGAAGCTGAGACCTACTGCTTCTTGCATTCTAAAATATGAGGCCAGCATACCGTATCCTGGGTCACCAGGCCTAAAGGATTATGGATCTTAAAAGCAGGAAGAAGGATCCTCAAGGGTTCATCTGCTCTTATTTTCTGACATGTTATTAACCCAATGCTACAAAATTTAGATGGTTCCTTCTAAATCTAAAATTTATGGCCCACTTCCTAAGTGGGGAGGGGGAGTCCTGACTGGTGGGCTATCCCAGTCCCAGCTTACCACCTGTGGGTGAACTGCTCTTCCTGCTCAGACTATCTGGCTTCCCAAGAGTGTACTATAGAGAAAGGCATGACGATGGTTCAATCGATGGCTCAAGAACTGGGACACGCACGGGTTCTACTTGCTCTCCCAACCCCATTTCCTTCGGTCCCTCCTGGCTTCTCTCCCTGCCCTCCTCACTCGACCTGGCATGACCCGCCCACTTTAAGGTCCGTCCCCCAAGGGTTCGTGGCAGGCTGGACATAGTATGGTCCACTTTCTCCAGCTCAGCAGGGAGCACTTTCTCCCACCTCCTTGACTGAACAAATGTCTATTGCCTCAACTTGGCCTGGCACTGTCTCTACCTTCACCACAGCCAGGGGCCCCTCTTCCCCCTCAGCTCTGCGTGACATTGCTTCCTCTTACAACCACCTTCTTTCCCTCAGCCTCCCCCATCCCCCAGATGCTGTGTTCCACGGGCATCCAACTCCCACTCCTCTGGGCAAACCTAGCGCTAAAGGCCCCTGGATCTAAGGCCTTCTGGCTAGTGTCACCCGGGGTCCTTCTCTCCCCCGACCAGCCTGGCTCATACTACCACTCCTCCGCCACACCGCAATGTCCCTCTCATTCCCTGGGTCTGGCAGCGCCGCTCCACGCACAGCTCCCTCTTCGGGACCCCTCCCCCACTTCCCCGGCAAAGGCTGAACCGCTGGCCCCGCGCCTCCGGAGCCCGCTCCTCACCCGGCGATCACGGCTCCGATGAGGTACAGCAGCAACAGGCAAAATGTGCTCAGGTTCTGCGGGGCCATGGCTCCTCTGTCCCAGGCGTGGTCCCACGCACTCCTCACAGCAGCTGCTGCGTCGGCTGGCCAGCCCACCCAGCCCAGTGAGGCCGCCACACGCCGGGGGTCCCCTACTCGGTCCGTACAGCTAGCCCGCCCCCTCCTCCCCAGCTAGTCCACTTTCCGGGAGTCCGGAGTCCCGGCGAGAGAAACCCCCGGCAGGCGAGGGCCAATCGCGGCCCGGAACATCACACGCGGCCGGAGCCCGGGAGCCAATCGGCGCAGTACACTTCACCTCCGAGGCGGCGCCGGCAGCCAGTCAGGCTTTGGAACTGCAGCAGCCTGCTCCCAGCCAACTAGCGGTGGAAACGTCATCGGGTCGCGTCGCCTCCAGTCGGAGAAAATTACGTAAAAAGTGGGAGTGGTGCCAAGTGAGGGCACCCGAGGTACCAGAAGTCTCCCTTCGCCCGCCTCCTCTGACTTTCCACCAATCGCGAGGCTCCTCCCAACACCAATCAATTGAGGGAAGGAGGTTTTGTCGTGGTTACAAGTCTTGGAATTTCATTCACTTTGAGCTACAAAGCTGGAGGAGGGTGAAGACCCGAGGCAGAAAGGGCAGAGGCAGCGATTCCACGCCTAGTGTACTTCGGTCACTGCGCCTGGGAGATATTTCCCTGACAACCCTGTAAGAAAATTGTACCGGTTGAATGGAAAAGAGGCCTTGTACCTTACAGAGACGCGACCGTGGAGACCGATTCGGATTTGGCTTCGGTTAGAGGTGACCCCTCTTCCCAGTCCTAGTCAAAGTTATTAACAAAACTAACGCAAAGTACTTACTGGCAGTGTTGTAATTTTTTTCCTGTTAAAAAATTTTTTCCTGAAAATTGTCTGGCACAGCGTCGGGCACATAGTACAATGAATAGAAACGATCATTACAGTTACAAGCAGAACTCTTTGTTTCTCCGCCGCCCCCAGTTTTGCTCGCCACAGTAAATACATCACCTAGTTGCATATGTAACTCTAGATACAGCTTTAGAGCACAGTGCCAAACAGTGATGATGATAATAATTGCTGTTGCCGAAAACTACTGTGCATCTCTATTACAAGGTCTCTGGGCAAGGGCCTCCTAGCTGGTCTCCTTACCCCTACTCTTAATATCTTAATATATGTTGCTCATTCCGGGGGTGTTGCCCCACAGCATGATTTTTTTAAAAACAGGTCATTTCCTGCTTAAAAGCCTCTAATGGGGGCGACGCCTGTGGCTCAGTCGGTAAGGCGCCGGCCCCATATACCGAGGGTGGCGGGTTCAAACCCGGCCCCGGCTGAACTGCAACAAAAAAATAGCCGGCTCTGTCTCTACAAAAAAAAAATAGCCGGGCGTTGTGGCGGGCGCCTGTAGTCCCAGCTACTCGGGAGGCTGAGGCAAGAGAATCGCTTAAGCCCAGGAGTTGGAGGTTGCTGTGAGCTGGGTGATGCCACGGCACTCTACCGAGGGCCATAAAGTGAGACTCTGTCTCTACAAATAATAATAATAATAATAATAATAAAAGCCTCTAATGGATTTCCCATTGTACTTAAGAGTAAAATACCAACTCTAGGGTAGTTTACAAAGCCTTATACACATTGTATCCTCACCTATTATATTCCTCACCAGGTTCCAGCAAAACTGGTTTTCTTTCTCTGTCTTGAATATACAGAACTCATTCCTGTTAGGTTGGCCAAATTAACTCCATCTTGAAAAGCCATTCTGTGAGACTATTATTAGTTGACATAACTCAAAGAAGAGAGAGACATGCTGCAGGCTCATCCTTGCACATACTTGCAAGGCTCAATTACAGACCCAACAGAAATATGCTGACACTCTGATAAGAAGAACCTGCCAGGAGAGTCCCTATCATGAGACGACAGCTTTAATGTCCTAATGAGAACAACAGTTTGGTGGTCCTTGATAGAAACCAGCTCCCCCTCTACCAGCTATATAAGACCAGACATCCTTTAGATCTTGGCCCACTTGCCTGAGTGTCAGAATTAACAATGCCACCTTTGTTACACTTTGGTCTTGCGTGTTCTGATCTGCTCCTTACTTCAGTTTTTACCTATCATTTCCTATCTATAGGCCTTTATACTAGCTGTTCCCTTTATCTGAAACATTCTTCCAAACCTAACATGGGTAAATTACCTTAGAGAAGACCTCCCTGACCAACTAATCAAAATTAGTCCCTACAGAGTCCCTTATTCTGACACTACCCTATTTTATTTTTTTCCATCCCTGGCCCCACACTCACACATTGAAGTGCCATTTTCATGAAAGCATGACTCTAGATTGTCTTCAAAGGTATATAAAACAGTACCTTAGAACAATGCCTGTCATGGAGTAGGTGCTCAAATATTTCTGAATAAAAGTTGTTTTGTGCAGTCTTCTGATGGCCTCTCCTGACACCTAACCCCAGTCTTCATAGAATTTACTACTACCTGAAATTATTCTATTTTATTCCTTCATGTGCATGTATATTGTCTGTTCACCCTATTAAATGATACACTTCAAGAAAGCAAGGACCTTGTCTGTTCTGTTTTGTTCACTACTGTAACCTTAGTGCCTAGTGCTGTGCCAAGTAATGATGTTCGACCAATAATTGCCTTTGCTGAAAACCAAGGCACAGAGAGGTGATGAAATTTTTTCAAGGTTACTGGGCTATTGAGTGATGCAGCCTTCTATTTGAATCTGACTTTCAGGAAGATGCCTAGTAGAGGAGAAATGCCATGTAAAAGAGGAACTAAATTGCATTTTATGGTCTGATAAACCTTGTATCTTCCAGGGAGGCCATAAACTAAGAAAGCAGAAAGTGTCATGAAATGGAGGTCTAAAAGGAGTGAGGTCTTCTGCTGGTTGAAATCCAAAAAAGCTTTAATGAAGACAGAAACATGGAAGGAAAGCTAACAAGCGTTAAGGAGAGAACGCTAGGGGTAGGGGAAAAGGGTACGGTGTAGAGTGGCGGTCTTGCTTCACGTGGCCTGACTTGAATCTTGACTCGTCTCTTGTAACCTTAGTGGGTTTTACTTTCAACTTTCTACGCTCTAATTTTCTCATCAGTAAAATAAATGCACTTCACTGAAAGGGCTCTTGGGAAGACTGATATAATACACATAATACACTTTACACAGTGCCCAGCTCTTAGTAAGCGTTCTATAAATGTAAAGTGCCATCATTGTTATTATTACTGATGAAAGCATGCTGACCTTAGCAGCAGCTATTGGCTGATCACACTTATGTGGACCAATAGAAAACTTCCTGCTCCCCTACGATGACAGGCGTGACACCAGCCAGAGGCAGGTTTGGCTTCGGGTAGCAGCATCAAGGTGGCCCGGCCTCAACCGAGTTCCTCTGAGCCGCAGAAGCTGCCGCTCTAGCAACATTGTCCGCCGGCTCTCGGTGGTGCGAGTCGCCGCGCGTGCGCCGTGGGTGCGGCGGAGGGCGAGGGGCGGGCCCGTTGAATGGGGCGCGGGCCGCCTGCAGCGGTGGCGCGCGGAGAGGTGCGGCGGAGCGGCGCCTGCTTCGCAGGTAACCGCGCTCGGGTTGACACCGGGGAGGGCAGTGTGGACCCATCGAGTTTCTGGCTCGGGCTGGGGAGGCCGCCTTCGCGCTCACCGGGTCTCGGATCTGGTGCAGACCCCGTCAGCTTGGGCGTCTGTGTTCCTGAAGTCTGGTCCGGGCGCCCTGGCGGCCCACGCTGAGTCCGACCCCAGATCGCGTCCGAAGTAGCGGCCGAGCCTCTGGAGGACCGCCGCAGGCCTGTGCCGACCACCCATTCTGTACAACTCTAACCCCAGCGCACCCCGAGGGAAAGAGCCCCAGCGTATGTTTGTTTACTGATTTAGCCCCGAGCCCTGGCCAGAGTTGGAACACAGGGTTCATTCTCAGGATCTTCACATACCAGGACAGGAGTTCATTCCTCACAGAGCAGCCTGTTTACATTTTGGAGAGAACTAAGATCTTCCTCACCTAATTTTCGTTGTCAGGTTTTACTCAGAAAGACACAAGCCAATCCCATATTCGAAGACCGCTGCCATTTATCCTCCCCACGCCCTTTTGGGTTCATGCTCCCATGTTCTTTCACCTGGCCCTTAAAAGGCCCCATGTCTAGGGCCCTTTATTCTGGTAATTCTCTTCTGGATCCATTTTCATTTTTCAGAGACTCTCCCAAAACTGGGTTCCCAAGGTACATTTGTAGCAATGCAGCTCTCAAGTCAGACCTGAATCCTAATCTAGGGCTGTGCCAACAGAGTATGTGTCCTTGGGTAAGTCCCTTAACTTCTCTAAGCTTCTATTTTCTTATTGGAAAATGAGGACCATCATATGTACTGTATCTCCAGGTGGTTGTGAGGATGAAAGAGGATAAACATGTAAGATACTTATTATACTGCCTGGCAGGTGGTAAGCACTTGATTGGTGTCAGTTATTTTTTGCTCAGATCATTCTCAAGAGAAGCAGGGCTTTCTTAGAATCAATGCAAATCATAACAAACATTTCTCATTCATCCTATAATTAATTTTTTAAATGAGTTTTTAAACGATGCTAGTAATGCTCAGGAGTGTGGGAAAAAAGTGGGCATCATGGTCAAATGATGGTACAATTTGATAAAATCATTTGGAAAGCAGTGGGAATATGTGTCAGGAGTTTCAGAAATGCCAGTTACTTTATTTCACAAATGCACATCAGAAAATTTTCTCTAGGAAATAATGCAGAAAATATGAAGAAATAGCATTATTTATAATAGTGACAATATTAGAACTTTTTATAATGAAGAAATTTAACATATACACAAAAGTAAAATAATGAGCCCCCACATCCCCATTATCCAGCTTCGGCAGTAATCAATATTTGGCTATATATTTTTTTTTTTTTTTTGAGACAAAGTTTCCCTCTGTTGACCTGAGTAGAGTGCCATGGTGTCATTGCTTAGAGCAGTGGTTCTCAACCTTCTTAATGCTGTGGCCCTTTAATACAGTTCCTCATGTTGTGGTGAGCCCCAATACCATAAAATTATTTTCGTTGATAATTTTATGGTTGAGGGTCACCACAACATGAGGAACATGTATTTGAGGCATTAGGAGGTTGAGAACCACTGGCTTAGAGCAATCTCAAAATCTTGAGCTCAAGAGATCCTCTTGCCTCAGCCTCCTGAGTAGCATGGACTACAGGCAGGCAACACCAGGCCGGCTTTATTTATTTATTTTTTTCAGTAGAGATAGGGACTTGCTCTTGCTCTTGCTCTTGCTCAGGCTAGTCTCTAACTCCTTAGCTCAGGCAGTCTTCCCACGTTGGCCTCCCAGAGTGTTAGGATTACAGGCATAAGCCACCACACCTAGCCTGCCCATCTTGTTTTCATGAAAATTCTTAAACCTACTAAGTGTCAAAAACTGGGAGAACAGTTGATTAAATTGGGATATGTTTATTTAGAATGCTATGAAGCTTTAATTTGTTTGTGTTTTTGTTTTCTGACAGTACTTGTTCTGTCACCCAAGTGGAGAGAGCACCTGGTGTAATCATAGCTCACTGCAGCCTCGAACTCCCAAGGGCATATAATCCTTCTGCCTCAGCCTCCCCAGTAGCTGGGAATATAGGCACTGCTATCATAGTCAGCTAATTTTTCTATTTTTTATAGAGATAGGGCTCTCACTTTGATGTTCAGGCTGATCTTGAACTCTTGGTCTCAAGCAATCCTTCTGCCTCAAAATCCCAAAGTGCTTGATACAGGTATGAGCCACCATGCCTGGCCAGAATGCTCTGAAGCTTTTAAAGTAATACAGAATTATATACATGATATTATCACAACAATGAAAATCCAAAAACTAACATCTAATTTATGTGTAGAAAAAAAGACAAGAGGGAAGTACAGTAAAATACTAACTAGTTGCCCTTTAGTGATGGTTACCATGGATAATTCCCCCCTTATATTTTTAGATGTTTTGTAAATATTCCATAAAAATCATGTATCATTGTTATAATAATGAAACAACAAACACAATCCAAAAATACTACACCTGAACTAAGCATGATAGAATGTTTCAGAGTTAGTTCAGTGATATTGAGAATAAATTTGCTTTAACTTCCCTTGATCTATTTATATTTGCAGCCTATGTTTATATTAGCATTCTCATCTGCTACCTTACGTTGAACTTTTTATGGTCAGGTAACACATCCAGATCTTTTTTTTTTTTTTTTTTTAGTTTTTGGCTGAGGCTGGATTGGAACCCACCACCTCCAGCACATGGGGCCAGCGCCCTACTCCTTGAGCCACCAGCGCCACCCCACATCCAGATCTTTAATCAACTGTCCTCTATGTGGAAGTGATTTAACTTTGAAATTTTAGACCCCTCATTTTGACCCTTCTCAGGGCAGAGCAAGTTTTTCTGTCACGGGATTATTCCTCCCCACCTTCCATTCCTTCTTTTCTTTCTTCCGCAAACATGCATTTACACATTCTTCCTAAAATAACCATTTCTAACAATTCAAGTAAAGCAGTTTTATCACAATTGGGGAGGGAGGCTTGAATGGACTGTAATGAGATCAGACCAAAATTTTATTCTGCTCTTGGTTGATGAATCAGAGCTACCTTTTAAGCTGATGATGTAGTACATTTAATACAGTTAAGGGAAGGGTCCCTTTCCAAGAAAATGTATAAATAAGATATGTTTCAAATCAGTTTGTGAAGAAACTTTGTTTCCTAGGTATGCAAAGAAGCCTTTTCACCCAAATGTGAAATAATAATTGTAGAGATAATATGGATCAGTCCGGAGTTCTCCTCTGGGTGAAAGCAGAACCCTTTATAGTGGGTGCCTTACAGGTCCCCCCTCCATCCAAGTTTAGTCTTCACTATCTCAGGAAGATATCCACCTATGTACGAACTCGGGCCACAGAGGGAGCTTACCCACGCCTCTACTGGTCTACATGGAGGCACATCGCATGTGGGAAGCTGCAGTTGGCTAAGGACCTGGCGTGGCTTTACTTCGAAATATTTGATAGTCTTTCGAAGAAGACACCTGAGGAACGGCTGGAATGGTCTGAGGTTCTCTCCAACTGCATGTCTGAGGATGAAGTTGAAAAGCAGAGAAATCAGGTATGGATTGATTGTGTGTGTTACTTTGGGAAATAACTCATTATTTTTGTACTAGCTGTATAGTTTGAGGTTTTAGGTTAATGACCATTTGCGATCTCAGAGTACCGTTTGAGTTTTGGCAGTTTCAGTTTGGCAGTTTTTAATGTATTCAGTGAATTAGTCCTTATTTTCCAATCTTTATTCACCCATTTCCAAAGCAATAATATTACAGGAACGCTGTAATTGAAAGAGAAATATATTTTCATTGACTTTAGAAGTATTAATATTTTGGGATGAGTGTTATTAACCACTGATATGTTGTATTCAGAGCACTTAATTTTAAATGAGCATCTTACTATGTGCTGGGAATCAAAGATGATTAGGACAGCAGCTCTGCTCTTATGGAACTTATAAACTAACAGGTGTATAAAAAAGTGCTACAGGGCCAGGCGCAGTGGCTCACACCTGTAATCCTAGCATTCTGGGAGGCTGAGGTGGGTGGACTGCCTGAGCTCACAGGTTCAAGACCAGTCTGAGCCAGAGGGAGACCTCGTTTCTAAAAATAGCTGGGCATTGTGGTGGGCATCTGTAGTCCCACCTACTTGGGAGGCTGAGGCAAGAGAATCCCTTGAACCCAAAAGTTTGAGGTTGCTGTAAGTTATGACAACATAGCACTCTACCAAGGATGACAAAGTGAGACTCTGTCTCAAAAATAAAATAAATAAAAAAGTGCTACAAGCAGTCCCTGGTTTATGAACAAGATAGGTAGAATTGTTTTTAAGTTGGTTCGGCGCCTATAGCTCAGCAGCTAGGGCGCCAGCCACATACATCAAATGTGGGTTCGAGCCCAGGCCAAGCCTGCCAAACAACAATGACAACTACAACCAAAAAATAACTGGGCATTGTGGCAGGCACCTATAGTCCCAGCTACTTGGGAGGCTGAGGCAGGAGAATCGCTTAAGCCCAAGAGTTGGAGGTTGCTATGAGCTGTGACACCACGGCACTCTACCAAGGGTGACATAGTGAGACTCTGTCTCAAAAAAATAAAATAAAATAAAAAATAATTGTTCTTAAGTTGAATTTGTATGTAAGTTGGAACAGGTACATTTACCTATTACTTGTAATAACCTCCATTCATAAGTACAAGTTGTATGTAAGTTGGATGTTTGTAACTCGGGGACTACCTGATTTAATAGTGTGATATGTACAATAATACAAGTAGGCACAAAGTACAGAAACTGAGTAAGGAATGATTTATTCTGGCCATCAGGAAAGACTTCCCAGAGAAAATATATTAATCAGAGAAACAGACAGTCCTAGCATTGCAGTGGGTTAGACAAGAACAGTTTATTTCTCACTCATGCCCAACACAGGTGCACCTGGTTGGACGAATTTCCAAGCTGCTATTGTCGAAGGAGTGACTCAAAATCCATGATTTTGTCATTTGGAGTCATGATCGTATTAATCAGTTTTGGAAACAAACAAAATGAAGTTCTAGTGGTTTATAGTAGTGAAGGTTTATCTCTTAGTCATTTTACATGTAGGCTGCACTTTGGCTATGGCTCTCTTCCAGGCCGTGTCTTGGCTTTATGTGTCTTCTCTTTGGGGGACCCAGGCTGAAGAAATATCTTCTGTGTAGGTCATCCCCACTCTTGTCACAGAAGGAAAGAGCAACAGAGACAGGAGGAAACTTATGATGCCTCTTTATTTTCTTATTTAATGTGTACAGCTCTATGAGTTTGAGGATAGTATATACAAAGTGTATAGCATGAAACTATCAAGGTCATAGACATATTCATCATGTCCCAAAGTTTCCCCTACCACCTTTATTATTATTATTATATTTTGTGTATAGATGGGTTAAGAACACTTAACAGGATTTACTGTATACAATTACACTATTATTAGCTATAGGCACTATTCTATATAGTAGATCTCCACAACTTAATTTTCTTGCATCTCTGAAACTTTGTAGCCTTTGGTTATCATTTCATCCTCTTCCCAGCCTTTGGCAGTCACCATTCTTCTTGTTTCTATGAGTTTAACTATTTCATATTATACATAAAAGTGCAATTATGTAATATTTGTCTTTCTGTCTCTGGCTTATTTCTCTTAGCATAGTATCCTCCAAGTTTACTCATGTTGTTGAAAATGGCTATATTTCCTTCTTTTTGAAGGCTGAAGATATTTGATCTTGTGTGTGTGTGTGTGTGTTTACACGTGACCACATTTTCTTTATCCGTTTATCCATCTGTGGACATTTAGGTTGTTTCCATGCTTTGGCTATTGCCAGTAAGGCTCTAGTGAACATGGTAGTGAAGTTAGCTCTTCAAGATCCTGATTTCAATTCCTTTGGACATATACCCAGAATTGGGATTTCTGGGTCATATACTAGTTCCATTTTTATTTTTATGTTTTATTTTATTATTTTCTTTATTTTTTGAGACAGAGTCATACTATGACCCTCGGTAGAGTGCCGTGGTGTCACAGCTCACAGCAACCTCAAACTCTTGGGCTTAAGCGAGTCTCTTGCCTCAACCTCCTAAGTAGTTGGGACTACAACCAGCCACAATGCCCGGCTATCTTTTGGTTGTAGTTGTCATTGTTGTTTGGCAGGCCCAGGCTGGATTCGAACGCACCAGCTCCAGCATATGTGGCTGGCACCCTAGCCACTGAGCTACCGGCACTGAGCCTGGTAATTCCCTTTTTAGTTGTTTGAGGAACTTCCATACTGTTTTTCATAATGGAATATACATTCCTGCCAATAGTATACCAGGGTTCCTTTTTCAACACATCCTTGCCAACACCAGTTAATCTTTTGTTAGTGTGATGTGATATCTCATTGTGGTTTTGATTTATATTGCCCTAATGACTTGTGATGTTGAGCAGCTTTTCATATACCTGTTGGCCATTCATATGTCTTCTTTGGAGAAATGCCTATTCAGGGCTCTTGCCCATTTTTTAATTTAGTATTTGACTTTTCTTGCTATTACAAAAAGGGTTCATTATATATTTCATATATTAACCCGTTATCATATATGTGGTTTACAAATATTTTCTCCCATTCTATAGGTTGCCTTTTCATTTTTGTTGAATTGTTTCCTTTGCTGTGTATAAGCTTTTCAGTTTTATATAATCCTACTTATTTATTTATGTATTTTTTCTTGTGTTTTTGGTTTCATATATAAAAAATCATTACCAAGACCAAGGTCAAGAGCTTTTTCTTTATATTTCTTCTAGGAGCTTCACTATTTTAGGTCTTACAGTGAAGTCTTAAATCCATTTTGAGTTGATTGTGTATGGTATAAGTGATTGGCCCAATTTCATTGTTTACATGGGGATATCCAGTTTTCTTAGCACCATTTATTAATGAGATTATTCTTCTCATTTTGTATTTTTAGTGCACTCATGAAAAATTAGTTGACTGTATATGTGTGGGTTTATTTGGGGGCTCATGTGATGCCTCTTAAAACTTTGCTTAGGCGTGACATAAACTATTACTACTTTTATTATCTTGGTTAAGGCTTTGTCACATAGCCAAGGCTAAAGTCAGTGAGATGGGAAGGTAAAGTACCCTACAGGAGGTAAGGAACATCTCATGGCCATGGATAAAGCTGAATAAGCTGATTGGAGGATGGATAAGTGAATAATTCAAAATAATGATGCAATTTGCGATAGCCATGCCCATTAGGGCCTCAGAGTCCTTTGCTTCCATTTCTTTTGGGAGAGTTTTATGGCTCAGGCTTGAAAGTAGTAAATATAAATTAATCCACGTGCCATTGACCATAATCAGTTATACCATATCTAACTGCAAGGGGTGAGCTTGGGAAATGCCTTCTATTTGTATGTCCAGGAAGAAAAGAAAATGTATTTAGTCAGCATCTATCTAGTCTCTGCTACATGGGTTACCATCTAAACAGGAAAATTGAAAAGTCTATCAAGCAACCAAGAGAGGAAGGGCATTACATTTGCTTATTAATCAACTGTGTATTGAGTGCCTACTCTGCGCTATGTATTGTAGTGGATGTTGTGGATAATGAGATGAATAAATCCTTGGGAGTTCCAATTTTTCTGAGTGCTAATTATTGGTATGGAGCAGATTCTATGCTAGTTATTAGGAACATAAAAATGGAAAAAGCAAGGATCAGAGAGTCTCATGGGGTGACTATATATATAAAGAAATAACAATAATATAACAAATAATTGTTAAAAATGTATAAAATCAAGGAATTATACTGAGTGAAAAAGCCAATCCCAGCAGGTTACATGTCATGATTCCATTTATATAACAGTCTTGAAATGACAAAATCATAGAGCTGGCAAACAGTAAGTGGTTGCTAGGGGTTAAGGAAAGGGTGTGGCTGTGGAGTCATAGCTCACAGCAACCTCAAACTCCTGGGTTCAAGTGATCCTCCTTTCTCAGCCTCCCAAGTAGCTGGGACTACAGGCGCCTGCCACAATGCCCGGCTATTTTTTAGAGACAGGGTCCACTCTGGCTCAAGCTGGTCTCGAACCTGTGAACTCAGACAATCCACCCTCCTCGGCCTCCCAAATGCTGGGATTACAGGTGTGACCCACTGTACCCGGCTAAAATGTATACATTTATGGGGCTCAGCATTGACAGTTGATTCCTGAGAATCTGTACTTTTAAGTTCTTCAGATGGTAGTCATGTTTAGCCAGGTTAGGAATCAGGGAGAATGTAGCTGTAGAGCTAGATGTATTACTTTATTTTTTTCTTCTCTTGTTTATGTATTGGGATGGGTAAATAAGGATAATCAAGAGCTTCAGATAGTGAACTTCAAACCAAATCCTTTCTTGATTAAGAAATAACTTTATACATATATCAGACTAGTAGTATTTTTTTCTTTAAATCAAACATTCCTTTAAGAATTTGATAAAAACCAGCCAGGTACAGAGGCAGGTGCCTATAATCCCAGCTCTTTGGGAGGCTAAGGCAAGATGACCACTTAAGCCCAGGAATCTGTGACTCCATCTCAAAAAAAAACAATAAAAAGAATTTGGTGGAAACCTAAAGCCTACTCCTCCACAAAATGCACATACGCAAAAAATACATACAATTTCAGAAGTTGCACTGATACCCTAAACTTTCTTGATAGTTTAACCTAAGGCTGTGGACCTTAGGTTAAACCTGTCTTGACTGAATTTCCTTCTTCCTCTCTCCCATCTGTTCATTTATTTATTCAAATATATTAAGGTGGTTTTTTAACTGTAACTCTAAACTTATGAAATAATGTACTTTAGAAACGTGTATACTTGTATACTCCATCCTTTCATCTCCCCTTCTTCTGTTGGGAGAGAATTTCTATGGCCATAGATGCTCTCTAGCTTTCTACAAAGGGAAAGGACTCCACTGTAATTAGGTTTAGAAACTCCTACATCTGTGTATCAGAGCAAGCTAGCAATGTTTTTCAGCTGTTTTCTGAGGATCAGCAAACTGTTGTGAATTTACTGTGTCTGCTTAGTTATAGATTAGTGATTGATATTGTTTTAAGACACGTTTTACTTTTTACTGATGTTGAGAAAAATTTTTTTAAAATAAATATGACATATACTCATCATTTGTTTTCTTCTTGGATAGCTTTCAGTGGACACCCTACAGTTTCTACTCTTCTTACACATTCAGCAGCTAAATAAGGTCTCCTTGAGGACATCTTTGATTGGAGAAGAATGGCCTAGTCCCAGAAACAGATCTCAGTCTCCTGACCTGACTGAAAAGTCCAGTTGTCATAGTAAGGTACTATTTATATCTTGGTCTCTTTCTCTAAAATGGACAATTTGTGAGGGAGATGGGTCACCTTCGTTAAAAATTATGTTGGGATTTGTTACATAAGCCAGGGATTTGATGGCTTGTTTTATTTCTTACTTTTTACTTTCTTTTAAATTATAAAACAAAATCAATGTATATAGCCCTAATCAAAATAGATCAGTGATTTTGATATACTACTTTGACTATGTAAAAATCACTTATATGATTTTTAGACAGATATTCCCTATACAGTATACACACATATTAGCATTCCCATTTTTGCAAATTATTAATGCATTTGAGTCTGTTTGACTAAAATAGGATGTTTGCAAAATCTGTTGAAATCCAAAAAAACTTCTATAAAAATATCTTCTTATGTAGTTTAATCATGGTTAAGGAGCTATACATATATGATGTGACAGTCTAGAAGTTAAATTTAACTGCCATCACACTCTGAGTTTTAGCAAATATGTCTTACTGTTTTTTCTTTCTATTTTGGCAAAGAAACCCAAAATGTTTCTTACCTGTTTTTGTGGAAGTATTTTGAAAAACTTTAAAACGTAGACCTCATATTAATGCCACATGCAGTCTCTTCAATAATGTTCTAAGGCTCGGCCAGTGCAGTGGCTCACTCCTATAATCCTAGCACTCTGGGAGGCCAAGGCATGAGGATCCCTTGAGCTCAGGAGTTTGAGACCAGCCTAAGAAAAGGGGGAGGCCCCACCTCTACTAAAAAATAGAAAAAATTAGCTGGGCTTTGTGGTGGTGGCACGTGCAGTTCCAGCTACTCAGGAGGCTGAGGCAGGAGGGTCACTAGAGTTCAGGAGTTTGAGGTTATATAAGCTAGGCCGATGCCATAGCACTGTAGCCTGGGGCAGCAGAATAAGACTGTCTCAAAAAAATAATGTTCTTAAGCTAAAAAAAAAAAAAATCTCTTGATTCTGCTTCTGATTCTTCCTTCTCATCATTTTTCAAAATCTATTTCTGTTGCCCAGGTTAGAATGCTGTGGCATCAGCCTAGCTCACAGCAACCTCAAACTCCTGGGTTCAGTGATCCTCCTGCCTCAGCCTCCCAAGTAGCTGGGACTAAAGGTACCTGCCATAATGCCCAGCTATTTTTCTATTCTTAGTAGCAATAGGATCTCACTCTTGCTCACGCTGGTCTCAAACTTCCAAATTCAAGCAATCCTCCTGCTTTGCCCTCCCAGAGTGCTAGGATTACAGGCACGAGCCACCTCACCCAGCCTTTTCTCACCTTTTTCCATAAATCTCTCTCCCCCTGGTCCTTACGTGCTGCTATTCTGCCTGTGGCAGTTTCCTCCTCTCACTTAACATAATTCATTCAAGATAATTCTTTCTATTCCCATGACCTCATAATAGCTCAATGACTCACAAGTTTGTCTTCATCCTCATATTTATCCCTTCACATTGCCCAACTATATCTAAAATTTAGAATGTCCAAGTCCAGATATATCAGCAGTGCCAGTCATTGCCTGCTCTCTCCACACGTAGTTCCTGCTGAATGGACATTATTAGGGGATGGCATTTTGAGCCAAAGGAGTCTTCAGTCTTATCTGGCTTTAGCACTTAATAGTCATGTGATTTTAGGCAAGTCAGCTAACGTCTCTAGGCCTTGGCTTCTCTCTAGGTGGTGATAGTAATGCCTATCTCCTAATGGCTGTGAGAATTCAGTAATATTAGCATGGGACTTGTTGCATTATAAGCACCGGGAAATGGTGACCTGATTTTGTGCAATAGCATGACCTTTCCAAATGAATGGGTCAAATCAGTAGACAATCTGCCAACTGAAAGCTTATTCCCAAAGTTACAATTTCTCTTAAATCTAGTCATTGTAAGATCAATTGCCTCATTTAACACAGTATTTAAAATTACTTCTGTAATTGGAGAAGGTAAACTTAAAAATCTAGAGCTTCATTGAATGAATGTCTATGATGGTTACTTTTATGTTTGATCTGAAACTTTTAGCATATGTACTAGCTCAGTGATCTAGGCTAAGTTTCTCAACCTTTCTGTAAATCCATTTCCTCATCTGTAAGATAGGTATTATAATGGCATTTACTTTAGAATTACTGTTAGGATGGAATATATTGAAGTATGTATAGCATTTAATGCTTGGCACATGCTAAGGGTTACTTATTAGTATTACTTTAAATTAGTTAAGGTGGAAAGAGGGTCTATACCTATTACATACGCAAAAAAAAAACTTGTTTTTTTTGTTTGTTTGTTTGGTTGTTTGTTGTGTTTTTGAGACAGAGTTTTGCTCTGTTGCCCGGGCTGGAGTACAGTGGACCAAGGATGGACACTTGAGGAGACTGGCTCACTTGCTGCTATATATTGGAAATTGCTCTGATTTGAAGTGATGACCTGGGCCAGTCAGTAACCCCAGCAAGAACTCAGGAGTTAAGGATGAGTGCTTGAATCAGAAACCCATGTGGCACTGGGACTAGAATAGCCTCCATGCTCGTAAATGACCTGCAGTGATGAGAGAAGCATGGGATGCATGTTATCATAGAAAAAGAGAATAGAACAGACAGGCAGACAAATACCAGTCCTCGAAAGGGAATCTGGTTCCAGTGGCTTTCCATTTCCAGTTCTAACTTCATTTGGGAAACTGCCTGGGGTCCCTACAGTAAAATCTCCCTTCCTTGAGCTAATGGGTACTCCCTGTGGTGGGTGAAATTTACCACCAGTCCACTGGTGCTCCTTTCTCATCACTCATGCTTATTTAGTTGTCAAGCCTTCCTGATTCTGCCTCCATGTAACCCTTCACATGTGATACTTTTCTTCCTCTTCCCTAAGCTTTTTTACCTAATGACTTTTTTTGTTTTTGTTTTTGGCCTTGATGTCTGTAATTAGATCGTAGCTGGTCCACCCTGCTTTAGTCTTCAGTGCACTTTCCACACTGGACTTTCTGAAATACAGGTGGATTGTATCTCTCTCTTGTCTAAACTCTGCCAGTGAATCCTCCTTGTCACTGTTGGTTTCCTGTTGGACTCTGTGGAGCCCATGGCCTATTTTGGGGAGGCGAAATGCAGTGAGAGGGAAGAGGAGCAGGTTGAGGCTGAGGACAGCTCTGCTTTGATCTGTTTTCTTTGGCATCCATAGGCGAATTTATTAAAAAGAAAAGAAAAGATACAGCTATGTAGAAAATAGTTTGAAAGTCTCTGGCATACAAAAGAAAGTCCAAATGTTTTAGTATGTTGTACAAGGCCTTTCATGATTGGTCCCTGCCTGCCTTTTTATTATGACTTCAGCTGCTACTCCCCAGTGTGCTTCCTGTACCTCCCCTAGAATCTGCAGTACTCTGAACGCACCAGGTGCTTTTTACTGCTGTGAGCCTTTGCATATGCTGTTCCCTATGCCTTTTTTCTTATCTGTATGCTTAACTACCAACATCAATCAAGAATCTAATCAAACAGCATTCCACTATGATTTTTTTCTCCCAGGTGGAGTTAGTTGTGCCTCTTCTGCTCATAGAACTTCTTTATAGGACAGGCGCAGTGGCTCATGCCTGTAATCCTAGCACACTGAGAGGTTGAGGCGGGTGGATTGCTTGAGCTCAGGAGTTCGAGACCAGCCTGAACAGTAGTGAGACCCTGTATCTACTAAAAACAGAAAAACTAGCTGGATATTGTGACAGATGCCTATAATCCCAGCTACTCTGGAGGCTGAAGCAAGAGGATTGCTTGAGCCTAAGGGTTTGAGGTTGCTGTGAGTTATGATGATGCCACAGTACTTTACCCAGGGCTACAGAGTGATACTATGTCTCAAAAAATAAATAAATAAATAAATAAACTTCTTTATTGATCTCTGCTGTGGTTGTTTATCTTCTCACTACATAGACTTGAGTTCTTTGAGGACTGGAACTATGTCTTCATCAGCTTGCATAGTCATCACTTAACATTTTTCCTGTCAATAAGAAGTGCTCAGAAAACCTCCATCAGATGAATGGGTCAGATCACTAGACCATTTGCCAACTCAAAGTTTATTTATTCCCAAAGTTATAATTTCTCTTAAATCTAGTCATTGTAAGATCAATTGCCTCATTTAACACAGTATTTGAAATTACTTCTGTAATTGGAGAAGGTAAACTTAGAAATCTAGAGCTTCATTGAATGAATGTCTATGATGGTTACTTTAATGTTTGATCTGAAACTTTTAGCGTATGTACTAGCTCAGTGATCTAGGTCAAGTTTCTCAACCTTTCTGTAAATCCATCTCCTCATCTGTAAGATAGGTATGATGATGGCATTTACTTTAGAATTACTGTTAGGATTAAATATATTGAAGTATGTATAGCATTTAATGCTTGGCACATGCTAAGGGTTACTTATTAGTATTACTTTGAATTAGTTAAGGTGGAAAGAGGATCTATACTTACAACATGCACAAAAACAATTTTGTTTTGTTTTGTTTTGAGATAGAATTTTGTCCTGTAGCCCAGACTAGAGTGCAGTGGCATGCTTTTACGTCACTGCAACCTTGACCTCCTGGACTTAAGCAATCCTCCTGCCTCAGCCTCCCATGTGCACCACCAGGCCTGGCTAATTTTTGAATTTTTTGTGGAGACAGGCTGGTCTCAATCTCCTGACCTCAAGCGATCCTCCTGCCTCAGCCTCCCAAAGTGCTGGGATTACAGGCGTGAGCCATCATGCCTGGCTAAATTATACAGATTTATATAGCCTCCTAAATCCTTTTTAAGGATGAGGCAGAGAATAAATACAAAATAATTAAAATACTTACAGAAGTTTTAGATCTTGTGGAATCTTTTTGTTCTGTTACGAGTGCTGTCTTTTGATTTTTTTTTTTTAGAACTGGAATGATTACAGTCACCAAACTTTTGTCTGGGATCATCTGTCAGATCTCCTTGAGCTGCTTTTAGATCCAGAGCAGCTCACTGCATCATTTCATTCAACCCATAGTAGTTTAGTGTCGCAAGAAGCTGTTGTGGCACTCAGCTTTCTTATTGAAGGTACAGTAAGTAGAGCCAGGAAAATCTATCCACTTCATGAACTTGCACTGTGGCAACCACTGCATGCAGAAAGTGGCTTCTCAAAGATCTCTAAGACTTTCTCTTTCTACAAGCTGGAAGCCTGGTTGAGATCCTGTTTGACTGGGAATCCATTTGGTACATCTGCTTGCCTCAAATCTGGAAAGAAATTGGCTTGGGCTCACCAAGGTATTTTTTAATATTTTAATCTATTAATTTGAATGAAGTTAAGGAACCTAATGTTTTGTGGTATACTAATGATCACACATCATCTGTAGCGGACCTAAAAAACAGTGCTACTATAAAAGAAAAGGGGAATATCTGTTTTTTGTATATGACTTTTTCTTTCAAGGCAGCATCAATCTGAAAGAGTTATTAGTCAAGTTCCTTTGGTTGCAGTTAACAGAAACTCTAACTGCTGTTAGTCTTCTCTTTGCTCTGCTTTTTTCTTCTCTGACTCTCTCTCCTTACTCCCATGCTTATTTGCTTGAGGCCTTCCGATTTTCCATAAAACACAACAGAATTTGGCCATGGCAGGGTAACAACCTCACAAAATTTGAATAGAGATGAGGTCTTTTTAGCTGCATAGACACAAGCAGAGTAGATGTTTCTAAATTGGAAATTTAAATTTTCAGTAGAGAGAATTTGTGGTTACGTCAGATATCTATTACTGAGATCCAGCAATGGCTAAATGGATAGGTCAGGTGCCATATCACTCCTGAGCTCAGGTATGAGTTTTAAGAGAAGAGGGATGGGGCATCGTATCCTAGTAGGTGTCTATACTAGTGAGGCCCAGGCAAAATTAATGGGGGGAAAATGGTCTAGTCTGGAATATACTTCCACAATCTCCAAGATTCAAAGATAGAGGAAAAAAGAAATAGGTTTACACAAATGTAAAAAAAACATTATTTTGTATCAAATCTTTATAATTTGAAAAAAAAACAAAATGGTTGAACAACATCTATGGAATCTTGAGCAAAAAGATTGTAATCCAAGAAACTCCATATCCAACTAAGCTATGCTCTAATATAGAGGTGTTAGACTCTCAGATATGTAAGGCTACGATAAATGTATAAGAGATAGTGTATAATTCTTGATGTTCATAAAATAATATAGGTTCAAGAGAGTTTCTGAATGTTGTTAAAGTACACAGCAGTAGGAAAGAAAAAAGAATATCCAACCTCATAAGGATTATACTAAAGAGTTAATAGTGATGGATAATAGGATTACAAATTATTTTTATCTTCTTTTATTATTATTTTTCTATGTTAGCCATATATTAAGTACATGGTACATATGTAAGAAAATAAGCTAATTAAAATAAACAAGAAGAATTGTTTTAAAGGAATAATAGCATGCTATGTGACTATTCCACATTTGGCCAGTGTTGTTTACAAGGATGTCCCAGTAGCTTGTAGGGAATTATGGTTCAAAAAGCCAGTCACATAACGGTGAGACTGTGGTAGGAGGGCGGTTTACATATTTTTTGAGTGTCAGTTTTTACAGGACTCTGTACATGATAGGAAGGTGTGCTCTCAGGTAGTAATGATCTTAGGAATAAAGACATGAACTCAAATAGGATTCATGGAATAATGTGGCAAGTAAATTAGAAGGGGTATAAAATTAATATTATGGCAATTTAGAGAGGTGAATTATGGTTGGGATGATGAAGTAAAGCATCTTGGAGAAGCATCATGAGTTAGGCCAGCTCTGCCACTTACTAGCCATATGACCTTAGTCATGTTATTTAACTTGAAGAGTGGACATGAAAAAAAATTCAGATCTACGAGCAATCTTAAATGGCTTATAGATTTTAATTTTTTTCATAAAAATTGTGAAACAGTACATATACAGAAAAGTATAGGATAGCAAATAGGATAGCAAACACCTCTTTTCCTGATGCCCAGATCTAACATTTTTTTCTTCACATATAGTATCTAATTTTAGACAGGTATACACATAAACGTGTGTAACCTCATATGGTTCTTTTTCTTTGATTTGGAAACTATCTCATTTATTTATATGTTTTCTTAAATAGTTGAAGGGACAACCAAAAGAGCTAAGATTGCTTGTAACACTCACGTGGCCCCGAGGATGCATGGCATGGTGGTGATGAGCCAGGTCTACAAGCAGACGTTGGCCAAGAGCTCAGATACTCTGGTGGGGGCGCATGTCAAGATTCATCGTTGCAATGAATCCTTTATATATCTGCTTTCTCCCTTACGGTAAGCACAGTCTTCGTAGTGTTCTGACGTTTTCTTTGGACTATGACCTTTATTTTGAATCAGAGA
Source organism: Nycticebus coucang (assembly GCF_027406575.1). NCBI lineage: Eukaryota > Metazoa > Chordata > Mammalia > Primates > Lorisidae > Nycticebus > Nycticebus coucang. The sequence goes on from NC_069795.1 coordinate 87,361,755, forward strand.
ATAATGTTTTAGTCAAATAGTTTTTATTTTATTCTCATTCAGAGAATTTTAACTCATTTTTTTTTTTTCCATTTTTCAGATCTGTGACAATTGAGAAGTGCAGGAATAGCACCTTTGTCTTGGGCCCTGTAGAGACTAGTCTTCACCTCTACAACTGTGACAATGTTAAAGTCATTGCTGTTTGCCATCGTTTGTCTGTCTCTTCTACCACCAGTTGCATCTTTCACATTCTGACACCTACACGTCCACTTATTCTCTCCAGGAACCAGACAGTAACTTTTGCCCCCTTTCATACCCATTACCCAATGCTAGAGGACCATATGGCCAGGGCAGGGCTTGCTACAGTGCCTAACTATTGGGACAATCCAATGGTTGTATGCAGAGAGAACAGTGACACTAGTGTCTTCCGGCTCTTACCACCTTGTGAATTCTATGTATTTATTATTCCCTTTGAAATGGAAGGGGACACCACAGAGATACCTGGGGGTCTTCCATCTGTGTATCAAAAAGCACTTGGACAAAGAGAGCAGAAGATACAAATCTGGCAGAAAACTGTAAAGGAAGCTCGTTTGACAAAGTGAGTATTTTTTAGAAGTAATAGTTTCTATTTTATTTGAAACTCCATGGAAAAGCAAATTAATCTGCACGTTCTGTGCTCAAGTAATAAAAGATAGAGTCTTTTGTTAAGGCTTGGATTTCAGGTCAGTCATCTGTTGGGTTGGGGATAGGAGTGATTGCATGCTCAGGTAATAGACAGGTGACGTAAATCAAAGAAATCATATACAGAATACATAATTTAAGACTATTCTGTGTACCTTCTAGGTACTAACTCATTTATTCTTCATAATTATTTCCTATTACGGATGACCACACTGAAGAAGATAGAGGTTAAGTACTTTACTCAAAGTCACATAGGAGCCAGATTTCACACCTAGTTCTAGAGGTTCCTAAATGCCTCTATTGTCTATCATTTTCTTTCACCTATTGTCACACTGTATCATATCATATCATACAATACAATAACATCACAATAATGTGATATGAAAGTAGATGATCATTGAATAAACATCCTTTTCAAGATATCTGTTGTTTGAATAAGCTTATGATACTTAGGTGCCTAGAACTTTCTTACATGTGTGAAAAGCTTATACGCGTAGGCAGAGTATGGGATGTAACAAGCACTTGATAAATGTTAACTCTGACCTGTGGTGTTTTCATGTGGTGACAGCTATGATGACACTAGAAACAATGAAAGCAGTCAATGTGACTTTGGGAATAAAGGCAGATGGCAATCAGTTTGAAAACAAACTGTTAACAAGAGCTTTTTAAAGTGATTAGATTATGTAATTTTCCTGCTCTGAACCCGCTAATGGCTTCCAGTCATATTTGGAATAAAATCCAAAGCCTTTACCTTACCTACCAGCCTCTCTTTCCCTCATTTTCTGCCATTCTTTTCCTCATTTACTCCTTGCCAGCATACAACAGTCTTCTTACTGTTACTTAGTTATTGCCATCTAGCCAAAGACTGCTAGGAACACAGGTAGAACGAAGGTGGATGGTACTGACTCATTGCAAGGAGTAAGAGAACTGTTTCCTCTCAGTGAAAGGTCAGGGATTTGGACTTGTATTAGGGGCTTTGAGGGATTCTAGGAAGCAGTGCTATCTGGGACTAACAGTAGTTCTATGATTTGGTAGCTTAATCATTTTTATAGCTAGGGCAGAAGGAAGGAAGTGGAGCTAAAACTATAATTGCAAGGAAGCAGCAGTCACTCAGCCAGGAAAGGGTGATGTTTGGTCATTTTTTGTGGTTTAGACCATAGATTGTAGGAGTTAGAGGTGGGAGGTGAGGTTTGGACTAAGATATCATTATCGAGTGGTCTTGTTCCTTGCTGTGGATTGTCATCCCAGAGCGGCTTTGTCTTATGTTGGTACCATGTAGAGTTGCTTACGTCCAACAGAACACCACAGGCAGGCCAGATCCTAGCCACACCAAGGCCTGGGATAGTGCTAAGCTAGCTCCTGGCTGTCAGGGTCTACTCTTTACTTTCTTATTGTGAACATGTTAAATATGCTCTAACTTTAGAATCTTTGTCCTTTTTATTTCTTCTGCTTGGTATATTCCTCTCCAGACACTCATTTTGCTTACTCCATGACTTCACTCAGACCTCTGCACAGATGTCATCTTCAAGAGGTCATTTCTGTCCATTCTTTTTCTAAAGTAGCATTTCCAATATTCTCCCTCCCTTTACCCTTCTCTATTTTTCTCCAAGGCATTTACAACTACTTCACTTGACATCATGTATTTATTTGTTTCCTATCTTCCCCACTAGAATGTATGGTCTGCAGGAACACAGACCACGTAGATCACAATGTGATGGTGTCTCTGGAGTCGGGTAGTACCATCTAGCCTGAACAGCAGCTTTGTCTCTTCTCTTTTCATTACACATTTATCCCCATCAATCAGAACACTACGCAGCATTCACTGGGTCCCCATTAAATATCTGACAATGAGTAAGTCTTTACAAAGAGGGCATTGTAACTGCCCAATCCTTTTTTGATAGGGGAAAGTGGTCCAGAGTACTCCAAACAGAGAGAGAACAAAAGGATAACTAAAAATAATTGTTTAATGTTTAATCACTTGGAATAAAACATATATGAGTTAATGTTCTTGTGTTCTTTTTGTTTTCACTTGTGATTTTAGGGACCAAAGGAAGCAGTTCCAGGTACTTGTAGAGAACAAGTTTTATGAATGGCTGATTAATACAGGACATCGCCAACAGCTGGACAGCCTTGTCCCTCCTGCGGCAGGCTCCAAACAAGCAGCAGGATAGGGACCCTCCGTCAAAACACTGGTAGGCATTTATAAGGTACACTACTTAAAACTGATGCTTTTGGGGAAACCTTCCAAGTTAAAAAAGAAAAAAATTCAGAATATTATTAACTATTGCCAAACATTTTCTACTACTCCCACCAGTATACACAGACCTTTACATACCCATATTAACCATATTTTATAGTGAAAAACTAGTCAAAATATTTAGATAGAGCCTGAAGAAATTTGAGCAAATATACACATAAGAGCCAAATTTTGTCTTGTTTGCTTTTTACCTATTACAGGTTGTACTGTCCAAAGGCATCACTTTTTCGCAAACATAGCTTAAGTTTAATTCCCTCTTTCTAACATATCTTTGCTCTTTCTCATCCCCCAAATCAATTTATAAATTAGCGGATCTTTGTTTATTACACATATGAACAGTATTAATCAGAAGCAATCCATATGAAATTTAATTACTGAATATTAGAAGATCACAGATTAAATAGAAGAGAATTGGGATACAAATAAACTTACTGGAAGTTATTTAATCCAAATATTTGGCATTTTTTCTTAATAGAAATTAATTTAATTTGATATTTTAAAGTATTTTTAGACACTAACAGAAAAACGGACAATAGATTATTTCTGGGAATAGAAAAATATAGACACAAAAATGGTAACTTAAAGAAATGTTAAGATTCTTTTTATTTATCAGATTGGCAAGGATGAAAAACTGGTTGTAGACAATGTTGGTAAGACGTTTCATTTACCACTGGGAAAAGTATAAATGTATGCAACCTCTTTGGAGGCATTTTGACAAAAATCAAAATTAAAAACACAAATGTTCTTTGACTTAGCAGTGATTTCACTTCTTAGAATTTATCTTACAGATACACTATATTGAGAGATGTATTTAATTTTTTACTTTTTTAACTTGACAGATAAAATTGTACATATTTATTATGTACAACACGATCTTTTGTTTTTTAAGAGATGAGGTCTTGCTATGTTACCCAGGCTGGCTTTGAACCTCTGGGTTCAAGTGATTGACTCACCTCAGCACAGACCACCAGGCCTGGCTAATGTTTTAAAATGCATACGCGTTGTGGAATGGCTAAATCAAGCCAGCTAACATATGCATTATCTCACACAGTTGTCATTTTTGTGGTGACAACACTTACAATCTACTCTCAGCATTTTCCAAGAGTACACTATATTGTTACTTGCTGTAGTTACTATGTTGCACGTTAGATCTCTTGAACTTACTCCTATGTAATTGAAATTTCGTAACTTGTTAAGATCTACATGCATTATAAAAAGGTGATGTTGCAGCATCGTTTAAAATAGGTGTAGACTGGAATCGACCCAAATACTTCTCAGTTTTGGACTGGTGCCTGATTCATCCATACTGTGGAATGCATCTTTAAAAATATCGAAGCTTATCTGTATGTGCTGGTACTGTGATCACTAAGCTTAGGGGAAAAACTAAAATGTTGCTTTGTGTATTTGAAAGTAGAGCGGGATTATCACACATTTATATACTAATTAATGTGCCTAAAATTTTTGAAAGGACATGAAGAAATTATAAACAGTGTTTGCGTTTGAGGAATGAGAATGGGTATCTGTCTAGGGTGGAAAAAAACTTATTCTTTGTTTTGAGATATAAACACATAACATATGAATTAAAATTCACCTTTTTAAAGGGAAGAATTCAGTGGCTTTTAAATACATTCAAGGTTTGAGTAACCATAACCATTAACAAATCCAGAGCATTTTCATTGCCCCCCAAATAAAGTCCATATACATTGCCAGTCACTCCCAGTCTTCCAGCCTTCTATTAATATATTTCCTCTTCCCCGCAGCCTTGGCAACCACTAATCTACTATGTCTATTCTGGACATTTCATATGAATGGAATCATACAAGATGTGGCCTTTTGTATCTGGCCTTTCAGCTCTTCTGCGTAGTGCTGCTATGTACATTTGTGTACAAGTTTTTGTGTAGACATGTATATTTTTATTTCTCATAGATATACATCAAAGAGTGAAATCAAAAGGACATGTGTTTCACTTTTTAAGGAACAGAAGTTTTCTAAAGCTATGAAAATGTGTTCTTTATAATTTATGTATTGCTTACATTTTTAAGTATGTATTATTTTTTTAAAAAAGAATTTTATAATGTTTAGTTAATAAATGCTGAGGTTAAGAATTAGAAATCTCATGGGGATTATTCAAGGAAATGGTAGCAATTTTACTGTAATCCTCACAGCCTGCCAATTTCTTTGAATTTCTATGTATGAATTTCTTTTCTTCTATTATGAGCTAATGTGACACTTAGAGAAAAAGAATATAATTAACTTAAACTATCATCTTACCCTGATAATTTATGTGCTTTTATAAATGCACGGTTCTTATTATTTATTGCATAAAGGCAATAGAAAATTGTTATTAATATTAATTTTTCTTCCGTTATTTTCAGGGCTCTGGAAACACAAGGATGAATGGAGGATGGTGCTCAACTAAATTGAGAAGGCACTCTTGCTGTTTAAGAGATATTGGAACATCTTCTTCCTATTTAAGACCTTTCTTTGATTTCCCTTCCATATTCATTTATTACTGTTTAGGTTCAATTTTAGCTAAACTTTTGACTTTCATATAAAGATATTATTTATAGAATATCAGAAGACCCATCATTTTGATGCCAAAGTGAAAAAATTGATAAAGGCAGTCTTATTGTATATATGTTAATATTAAAGTGATTGTAGATTTGCAAGTCTACTGCATATTTTAAGTTTTACGATGAAAGGATTTCATTCTTTCTAGAGTTAAATAAGAGTTTTATAGATCTTTGTAACTATTTAAAGGAGATTGCTACTCCTGTTAAAAAATAATTGGAATGAAAGTATGATTTATTGGTACATAAATGTAGTAGAAAATTTTATGTGGAGATATCTTAGTCCTTAAAGTATGAAGCTTAATGAACATGTGTAAAAATCTTTATTTTTCCTTTTGTTTCAAATTTTCAATAAATGAACTAAAGAGTAATTTTTTTCCTTTTGAAAAAAAGATTAAGTTTTAATTTTAGAAAAGGTTTCCAATGTCATTCTGTAAAGTTGACATTCTTTCAATGTCATATCAAAGTAAAGTTTACATTTGATTGGGAAAGCTCTGTTCTTGAACATAAAGGAAAGTATTTATCAAATTAGTGAAATGAATCAGATCACTAATAAACATTGTTTCATATACTCACTAGCCATTTAATTAGTAATTATATCAAAAAGGGCTTGCTCTCATTATTTCTAAGTAAAAATTATCTCTCAAAATATTAATTCTAATTGAAGTTTTCATAGCTTTTATTTTAAGATGAAATTTAAACAAGCAGAGTATTGCCAAATAAATGCTAGAGTTATAGAAGTATATTCTGGAAATTACTATTTAATAATGAAATTAATGGTATTAATCAGATACTTTCTTTAAATTTTATAAAATTTAGATAACTAAGTATACAGTTTAATACTGTTTCCTTATCAAAGCACATTCACTATTTTCTGAATTGACCATAATAAATCTTGGAGTTATCCAGTTTATAAAAATAGTTGCTGAAGAGTTTTGTTCATAGAAAGATGAGGAAGTGGGACTTTTGAGAAGAATATAGTTGACCAAGAAATTAAAATGGAGTGTTGTTTCTTTGAGTTCGTATAAGATATAATCTCTTTCCTAAAGTCAGAGGTGTATTAATGGCCAAACAATATTCTCTGAACATGTCCCAATATGATATCATGGTCAAGAAAGACCACCTAGTGGGTAGCAAGTTGGACTTAGCTAAACCTTTGCAAATTCAAGAGTCCTACAGTAATTTTGTGTCTCTCTACATACTATGACACCCTTCTTGTAATTAGAACTCTTTCTTTTTAAATTTGTATTTTGAAAGAATTTCTTTTCTTTTTTTTTTTTTATTGTTGGGGATTCATTGAGAGTACAAGAAACCAGGCTACACTGATTGCATCAGAATATATCGGTGAACTCCCATATACTCTTTGTCTGCGTTCATATCTTTGTGAACATGTTGCTACATTGACTTTACCACTCTCTCTCTATAAAACAGTATTACTTTATTTTTGTTCAACAGTGTCAGTGTAGGTTGGACCTTCATTTCTAAATATGTTGGTATGCATCTCCTAAAAGCAAAGACATTCTTTTCCCTAGTCATAGGGCATGATCAAAGTCAAGAAGCTAAAAAATAGTGTTCTCTAACATACAGTCCACAGTAATTTTTTTCTAATTATCCCAACAATGTACTCTGTAGTGACTTCCTACACCACACCCCCAAACACAAGATCATGCATTGCCTTTAATTGTCATGTAAGTTTTTTTTGCCTTTGGAACATGTCGGTTCTGTTCAGAAATAGTCAGTGGTCTTTTGACTCTTATTTCCTTAAGCTTTGTTCAAGGAAAAAGACATTAGAAATTTAAAAGAGGCTGCATGCTAAAAAAAAAAATTGCCCGGGGAAGAAGAACTTTTTGTTTTTTAATTTTTAAAACTTTGGCTGGGTTTTGGTGTCTTGACTCAGCAAAGTCTATAATGCAGCAGGGCTTGGTAAGCATTAAAGGGGGTACTGAAGCTTTCTTTTATTTCATAATCCCAATTGGTTTTTTCTAGAAACCATCAATAGCCTCTAAATGACTGACTCAATTTTTGGATCCTATTCTCATGACTAAGCAACTGTTTGATTTGAAACCAGCGCAGTATAAATGTCACTGTGCCTCTAACTCCCTGTAGCTATTCACGAATTTCTTTCAGCACTGGGGAAACCAACCTATGCACCAAACATGTCTAAAACTGGAACCAAGGTAAGTAAATGGTCATACTGATTTTTAGCCTACCCACTTTTCACTTAATGATAGATGGGAAGGAACACAGAGAAAAGTTTTGCCTTCTTTGTCTGAAGGTGAGTATCGTAGTGGTTAGATCTGAGATTAAGTGAGAAGACTCAGAAATGTTTATTAATATTTTCCAAACACTTCATTCAGGATTTATCTTTCTGCCTTCCACTAAGTAATATTCTATGAATCTCCACAGGAATAAAACATGCTGATGAAGATTGTATGGAATAGAAAACTTAATGGTAGTTCAACTAAAAATTTGTTCTGTGAAATTTAGCCCCAACCATTAATATTCTAACTAGCCAAGGTGGATGAGCCAATCACGTGACAAAATCCTAAATATCTCCTTCATTCAAGCGATTATTCTTACCCTTTCTCTAAATAAAGTGCTCCCTTACATTAGGAGATTTGTCTGTAAAATATTTGACTCATAATTTCGGGGTTGGAAATGGATCTCTCAGGCAGGGCTTTGGGAATGAGGGAATTATATCTTCATTTTCTTCTCTTCCACTGACCAGTGGGTATAAGGCACAACTGGTCCCTAGCTTTTCCTCCAACTTTTTACTCGGAAAAATTTAAAATCTATGGAATCCTGAAAGAATCAGAAAGGAACATTGAATGAATACTTGTATATCCTTCACTCCAGTTGTTAACATTTTTTCCATATTTGGTCTCTCGCTCTCTTTTTTTTTTACTAAATTATTTGACAATAAGTAGCAGACTTTCCTAAAAGACAAGGATTTCTCCCAGTATAAACATTGTTGCCATTATCATGTCACCCAAATCTATCGTAAATGTAATACCTAATATTGAAACCATATTTAAATCTCCTCCAATTGTCCACAGAAATGCGCTTCATGACTGTTTTTTCTCCTAATGTCAAAGATCATGTGTTATATTTGGTTGTCATGTCTCTAGCCCCTTTTAATTTTTTTAGCATCTTTAATCTAGAATAGTCCCCGTACCTTTTCTGTTGTTGTTGTTTTTTGAGATATGGACATTTCAAAAAATTTAGGCCAGGTATCTTTTAGAAAGCCCTGCAGTCTCGATTTCTCTGATCATTTCCTCATGTTTGGATTCAGACTAAACATCTTTGGCAAGAAAGCTGCATAGACCATGTGTGTGCTTCCCACTGTGTCATGTCACAAGACACCTCGGACTTGTTCCATATGTGATTAGTACCTGCTTTTCTTTTCCATTGGAAAACAGCTAATAATCATATTTGTCATGCAGAAGGTTTGGGGAGATAAATAAATGTCTGAGGTTCTTGAAAATAGGCCATGCAAATCTCACTAAAAAAGAATTTGAAGTCCTTAGAGTGATATCCGTATGCCTTGAGGGAAGTCTGTTACATAACCGTCTCAGGCAAATGAAAACATCACTTGCTTTTAAAGATTTTCAGAGTAGTAATGTGACTCTGTCATTTATAGCGGAGTTGTTTGTTTAGGTAAGTAACTTTTGCTTGCTAGGCCAAAGGCGACAGTTTTCTCGCTGTCACTGCTTTCCCCTTTCTCACTGTCATGCTAGCAGTGTAATCAGAGGAGAGATGGGCTTGGCGGAAGGAATGGATTTTTTACTAAGTATGTTTTTGTTACTCTGGGATACTTAGGACATTTCTCTTTCTGCTGCATTGGATTAGTAGGCCCTTTTTTCAAAAATATAAACTGCAAAATGATGGAAACTTTGTAATCATTTCTAGGAAAACCTGTACACGTCTTAGTCTTCTCTATCATTTTTTTTCTCAAGAGTTAAAACCTCTTAGCTGACAATAGAGTGGATTTGATGGTTCTTCTGCATATAGAAATTGAGTATAGCTAGGTGCAACATTCTCTGTCTCTTGAGATTTGGAAAGAGCTGAAAGGAGAGCTTGGTCTTGGAGCTCAGTAATGATTCCATGGCAACAGGACAAGTACTTTCTTCCGACCTTGGGATGGTTGGCTGGTCTATTGGGAGGGTGAACATCCGGCGAGCTTACTGAACGTGTTGTGTGTTTCCACTTCTCAGACATTGGTATCAAACAAATGTGCAGGGAACATTAAGTGTGAGAAACCACAAGGGTGATATTAACCTCATTTCCCGTAGCACACCTAAGAGAGTAAATGTGGTCACGTTAAACGGAACCAGCTGTGCAGGTAGACAGGAAAAGAAAAGAAAAAGTGAACCACAAATTACTAACCAGGAAACTGGGAGTTTTGCTCTGCAGTCACTGGCTTGCCTGCAAGCAATTTATAACTAGCTAATGACCTTAGGTTCTTGAAAATATGACCTGAGGCATGTCACTTCTTTATCTGTAACAATTGTAGCAAAAGCTAATTGGCAGTTATGAAGTCAGGTATTAAACTAAGTTCTTAGTCCCAGCTACTCGGGAGGCTGAGGCAAGAGAATCACTTAAGCCCAGGAGTTGGAGGTTGCTGTGAGCTGTGTGATGCCATGGCACTCTACCGAGGGCCATAAAGTGAGACTCTGTCTCTACAAAAAAAAAAAGTTCTTTATGAATACTACGCACTTGGACTCTCAGAGCTTCTCTCAGCTGTAGATACTGTTAGCCCACTTTGCAAATGAGCTTTACAGAAAGTTTCATTCCTCTGCCCCAGGTCACATATCAAGTAAGCAGTAGTGCTGGGATTTTTTCCACCTTCATTTGTGAGCTGGGGTGCCATTTATCTACATTTGCTATGTCCTTTTTTCATTCCCCACATCTGATTTGTCACCAAATTCTAAACTCGTGTGGTTAAGTGGCTTTTCGGATGGGCTTTTCGGTTGGCCCATCCTCTCACACTGGGCCCATGGCAGCCCTCTATTTCCAGGCAGAGGCCATTATGTACAGCTCTCAAATAATCACCAAAGCGAGTGTAACTTGGTTCCTGTGTCATTTTCCTGGCTTTATTCTTACACACACTTCACATATTCAGTATGTACTAGCCTTAATGAACTACCTATAACGGGCCATGTTCTTTCACTTCTTTAATCTCTTAAACAGGCTTCTCCCTTTTTCTTTGCCCCTGGAAAATACCTACTCAAAGATCCTCAAGATTCAACCTGGCTGGGCTCCTTTCATCACATGGTTTTCTACTTTTAAAATCCAAAAAGCAAATCAGCCACAAGGTGGCAGCATAATGCTAGATTAACCACTGAATGTGTGGCAGTGGTTGTAAATTACAACCTAGCATTCATTTTACATTGTGGAATTACTGAGCAACAGGGAATAAACTTTGTAGTCCATTCGTAGTTTTTATAGTGGTTTTCAGAAGTTGCTTCTTGAATCCTTAGGATTTCCCAGGTTCTCTAGCCCCTATTTCAACTAGAAAAGTTTTTGAATTTTGTTTTATATCCAGGTGTTCCAATCTGGTCCTTGCATTTGACAAAATGGGAAGCTGAAGCCCAGAAAGGCAACTTGACTAAGGTCGTAAGGCTAACCGTGGAGCCCAGTCTTCTTATTTTTGGTTTCCCAGGGCTGCCATCAGAGACCCCAGGCATTGTGGTAGAAAGTCCATAAGAGTATGAAGTAAAGAGCCTTCCTGGCCAGGTACCTTGGCTCACACCTATAGTCCCAGCACTTGGGGAGGCTGAGGGAGAGGATCTCTTATAGCCCAGGAGTTTGAGGTTGCAGTGAGCTATGATGACAACACTACCCTCCGACTTGGATGACCCTATTTGAAAAAAAAACGCCAAAAACCCAACAAGAGCATTCTTGCTTTTGTTTCTTTGCAACTACTCTGTTGGTAACAAACTAATAATACAGAATATAATGTGTATATTTTACTATGTATATGCTTTAAATCCATCTAAAGTAATCTCTCTAAAGCTAAGCTTTATGTTTTTATTTTTCACTATGTATCACCTAGCAGGAATTTCTGCATTTGGAACTCATCTTCGTCAAACACTGGGGGTTTGTCAAGTGCTGGGCACAGAGGACCCTTAGCTTACATAAGGCTTTGTCCTTGCCCCTGGGAGAAATCTAGCAGGAGTCTGGTAGGAGGGATAGCCCCGTAGAAATGGATACTTTCTAATATAATGTGGTGAGTATAGAGAGCTGTGGGGGCATAAAGGAAGACTTGAGTCTGAAACTGCTGGGTTATCCGTGGTATTAGAGCACTCTTCCGTCTTGCTTCACATTAAACTTTCAGAAAGTACTTGTTCCTATTCTGACAACAAAAGTTGTCTGCCAGAAGCATATTTTGTGAGGTGAGGTAGAACTCTAATATATTTTCTCCTTAAAATTGAAGAGCAAGGAAATTTCTAAAGGAAGCAATATGTTATTAATTTTTATTTTATTTGGGAATAAGGCTATCTTTAGTCACAAACTCCTCAATTTTCTATGTTTGCCTGTACTTCAGATTACTTTCTATGAAGACAAAAATTTTCAAGGCCGCCGCTATGACTGTGATTGCGACTGTGCAGATTTCCACACTTACCTAAGTCGCTGCAACTCCATTAGAGTAGAAGGAGGCACCTGGGCTGTGTATGAAAGGCCCAACTTTGCTGGGTACGTGTACATCTTACCTCAGGGCGAGTACCCCGAGTCCCAGCGCTGGATGGGCCTCAATGACCGCCTCAGCTCCTGCAGAGCTGTTCATCTGGTAAGTCTGGAACTTGCTCACGTCCTCTCCCTCCTACTCCATTCCTTTTCCCCTTCACGCTTTCATGGGAAAATTTTCTTGAAGTTTTCCTACCTCTTATTGGCTGACTGTGTTTTGTTGGCTGCTGAGGCTTAAATAACATCTTAGATTAGTTCACAGGACTGAATGCATTAATTATTTCTGGGGCACCATCTCTGCCTCTTGAGTATTTCAAGGAGATCATTTTTTCTTATTAAAAATCAGTTGTTCGGGACTATTCACAAGAGCCAGGATGAGAATCAACCTAAGTGACCACCAATAGATGAGGGAATAAAAAAACGTGGTATTACATACACAATAAAAAATTATGTAGCCATAAAAAAGAATGAAATCTGCCAGCTGCAGCAACATGGATCATGGAATCACAGAACATTGTGTTAAATAAAACAAGCTAAGCACAGATAGACAAATCTTGCATGTTCTCACTCGTATGTGAGAGCTAAATATTAAAACAATCGATCTATGGAAACAGAGTAGAATGATGGTTACCAGAGGCTGGGAAGGGTAGTGGGGAGGACGGATAAAGTGGAAACGATTAATGGGTGCCAAAATATAGTGTTAATTAGATAGAATAAACAGTATTTGATAGCACAATAGGACTATAATTAGCAGTAAGTTAAAGTATATTTAAAATAACTAAAAGAGGGGAATTAGAATGTTCTTAACAACGAAGAAATGATAAATGCTTGAGTTGATGGATACCCCAATTACCCTGATTTAATACACATTGTATGTGTATATCAAAACATCATATCTACCCTATAAAGATATGTAATTATTATGTATTCATAATAATTAAAAAGCTATTTTAGTCAGTACACAGTAGAAATAGGAATTTAGATCATCTAGCTTTCAAGGTAGTAAATTCTGAACCACATTGTTCTCCAAGTTCTTAACCTGCTGGTGATTTCCATAACGGTTGCTGTCCCTTTCCTCCTGTGTTTTTCCAGCCTAGTGGAGGCCAGTATAAGATTCAGATCTTTGAGAAAGGGGATTTTAATGGTCAGATGTATGAAAGCACCGAAGATTGCCCTTCCATCATGGAGCAGTTTCACATGCGAGAGATCCACTCCTGTAAGGTGCTGGAGGGTGTCTGGATTTTCTATGAGCTACCCAACTTCCGTGGCAGGCAGTACCTCCTGGAGAAGAAGGAGTTTCGGAAGCCCGTCGAGTGGGGTGCGGCTTCCCCAGCTGTCCAGTCTTTCCGCCGCCTTGTGGAGTAATGGTGTGAATGGGGCCGTTGACGTCTTCCTGGGGCCCAAATGCTGGCTGGCCTTTTGGTCCAAATAGGCATCATAAATAAAACAGTTGGCATGCATCCCACTGCTGACTACAATGCCTCTCCTTAAATGCTTTTAGGGACCAGCAATGTAGCGTCCGCCACAGTGGGCAGTTACACAGAGCAACCCCTCCATCAGATTACCAGGTAGATCTTTGTGCCAAACAAAGTGAGATCGCATTAAAAGGTTAGAAAATCATACTGCCATGTGGTGGTTCTTTCTGCTTATGTTTTACATTATTAATTTAACAGGCACAGTAAAAATTGCTGTCATTTATTGCGTGCCTACATTACTTTCTCTTAAACTGAGACATTGAAATTAAAAAGTAAAAAACTTATCCAAATTTACCAGCTGGTGAATGGAGGAGCCAGGATATTTCTGCTCCTGAAGCCATTGTTCTTGTCTCCTTATTTTCAGCACAGTTATTCAACATGCTTTGGCTGGAGTTGCATGCATATAGCGTTGAGTACAAGACCTTAAAGAATGTGTAAGGTGAAAAGGGCAAGGTCCTTCTGAAGGTCTGATTGAGGAGAAAGAATACCTATCAAGAATGATGGGTAAAACAGATTATTACTTGAAAACAGTGGAGCCACAAGTCACCTGAGGATCCTTGTTTAAGATCCGGAGGCTCCTGACATAGGAGTCTCTGGAAAGAAGAAATGGAAAGATACCATGAGCTGCAGAGAGCTCTGGACCTTGTCACTCCGCTGTGTTCCCCATTCCTTAAATGAAAGAGTTGTCCCAAATGCTCTCTTGGGTCCCATTAAACACAGACATTCTAATTCCCTGGAGGCTATGGGGAGGACACCAAAAGACTAGCAGATGACCAAAGGCTATTGACACTGAGTGGTAGGGGTGCAGTTTCCATAAGTAACGTCAGAGATCCTGCCACTCATTTTCTACTTAAAAAAAACTGAGATGGAGTTAACAGAGTTAGTATCAGTCTCTTCACATATCAACTGCTGCCATGTTCCTTAGTGAGTCGGTCACAGTCTGTTCAAAACAAGCAGTTCTGGCAGCAGTATAGGAAAACAAGAAGTGTCCGGATGACAAACCACAGTTTCAGAGAAGCAGAAGATGGCTTTGGACAGATAAAAGCAGAATTATTGTAGGGTTTTACATGCCTCTTAGTTCATGCCCTAATCCAGAAAGACATTGCCAGCATCTCCCCAGCTGCATACATACAAATCAACTTTTGCTTAAAAGGAATTTTACTAGCAAATGATATTAGAGGTCAAAACTACTTTATGTCCTCATCTACCAATCCAAACTCTTTTGGTAGACCATTCTGTGGTTAGAACAAGAAGCTAGTGTCCACCTGTCAACCACACCCAGAAGACCACCTTATAATTTAGAGTCCTCTCTCTCTACCTTTTATTGTTTTGTTCCTCTGAAATAGGGGATCTCAAGAAAACAAGGCAAGGGCATCCTTAAACCATTTTATCCCTGTTTCCATTACAAACATCCTCTGAGACAAGTGTCTGAGTATTTCGCAAATGTGGGGCCCACTGTCTACAAATACAACTTCAGGGCTTTCATTTGAAACCTCCCAGGAAGGATTGCCAGTTTAAATATAGGACAGCATTAGTAAATGCCAAGTATTGGAATATAAACATAAATATGGTATGAGTATATCCCAAGTATTGCATCAGACATACTTATACCAAGAAATTGTCATTTGTCTGATACTAGAATTGAACTGTATCTTACATTTTTATTTGCTAAACCTGGCAACCCTATTTCAAGGACAAAGCAAGTTACACAGGAATGACATGGAGCTAAGAGCACAGGGGGTGTTACCAACTGTGGAAATGAAGGCACATGCCCCACAGAAGGCATTTAAATACATTTTTTTAAAAAAACACCATGAGCCAACAAAAGATGCTTTTATCTGGATGTGGCCAGTTTTCAATCTTGTAGGAAAGCTCTGAATATCATAAACTGCTCTTTACATTGAGCCAAAATCTGTCCCCTGAAATTTTCTTTTTTAAAAAAAATATTTATTTTTATTTTCACCAAATCTGGAAGACTAGACCGTGAGCCTCAAGTCCCCTACAATTTTCAGCCCGCAAGTCCTCATTCTGTTTTCCATCTACTTCTCCATCCACGAGATGGCTGATCTGAGGTTTAGAGATGGCACTGCTGGCCGCCATGCTGGCGTTTCTACACTGGCTGGCTCCTGTTTTTTCCATCGTTTCTCTCTTGCTGTGTTGACTCCCAGAGTCTTCTCCATGCTTGCTGACTACAGTTTGCTCCTTCCCCACCGTCTCACCTCCAGCCTGACCAGTGCAGACTACAGTTGGAGGATTACGTTCAGTCCTTTCATCTATCTCCCTTTCTCCATGGTATATGTTCTTGACTAAGCCCAGCTTTCCTGTGTTCTTCAGCCATCCCTGATAGGGACAACTGGCCACCTTTTCCTAGAGAGTTTCCATCCTCCCTGGGAAATTAGACAGAAATGGATTCAAATCCCACCAGTCTCAGATGTTAGCTCCATCTCACATAATCCAACAGGTATAACCTCAATTTCCTAAGATAACAGAACTTTGTGGGCATTCAAATAAGATGATGTATGAAAAATACACGGAAGATATAGCTAATTCTCATTATTTTCTGTAGTTACATTCTATAAGGATGTCATAGTTAAAAAGCAATTTTTTTTTTTTGAGACAGAGTCTCAAGCTGTCACCCTGGGTAGAGTGCTGTGGCATCAAAGCTCACAGTGACCTCCAACTCTTTGGCTCAAGCGATCCTCTTGCCTCAGTTTTTCTATTTTTTGTAGAGATGGGGGTCTTGCTTTTGCTCAGGCTGGTCTCAAACCTGTGCGCTCAAGCAATCCACCTGCCTCAGCCTCCCAGACGCTGCAGGTGTGAACCACCGTGCCTGGCCAAAAGGCAAACATTGAACTATTACTCCTAAATAAACTATTGAGTTAGGTTCCTGTGAGTCTCTGCTCATAACAAAAGTCTACTGATTAATACATAACCTTTTTTCATGTGTATTTCTGTTTAAAAACATTTTGATATATACCGTTGATTCATTAACATGCAACTCATGGGCAACTCATGGCCAATAGCACTGCAACTCATGCCTAAAGCTTATCTAACATGCATTTTCTCAGTAAGGCACATCAAAGCCTTCTTTTTTTTTTCTTTTTTTTTTATTAAATCATAGCTGTGTACATTGATATGATCATGGGGCATCATTCACTAGCTTCACAGACCATTTACCAAGTTTCACATATACCCTTGTAAGATGCACCACTGGTGTAATCCCACCAATCCCCTTGCCTCTACCCACCTCCCCCCTCCTCCCTTCCCTTTCCCCCTTCCCCCTATTCTTAGGTTGTAACTGGGTTATAGCTTTCATGTGAAAACCCTAAATTAGTCTCATAGTAGGGCTGAGTACATTGGGTACTTTTTCTTCCATTCTCGAGATACTTTACTAAGAAGAATATGTTCCAGCTCCATCCATGTAAACATGAAAGAGGTAAAGTCTCCATCTTTCTTTAAGGCTGCATAATATTCCATGGTGTATATATACCACAATTTATTAATCCATTCGTGGATCGATGGGCACTTGAGCTTCTTCCATGACTTAGCAATTATGAATTGGGCTGCAATAAACATTCTGGTACAAATATCTTTGTTATGATGTGATTTTTGGTCTTCTGGGTATATGCCCAGTAGAGGGATTACAGGATTGAATGGCAGATCTATTTTTAGATCTCTAAGTGTTCTCCATATCTCTTTCCAAAAGGAATGTATTAATTTGCATTCCCACCAGCAGTGCAAAAGTGTTCCCTTTTCTCCACATCCGCGCCAACATCTCTGGTCTTGGGATTTTGTGACATAGACTAGTCTCACTGGAGTTAGATGGTATCTCAAAGTAGTTTTGATTTGCATTTCTCTGATGATTAAAGATGATGAGCATTTTTTCATATGTCTGAAGGCCGTGCGCCTGTCTTCTTCAGAGAAGTTTCTCTTCAAATCCCTTGCCCAGCCTGCGATGGGATCCTTTGTTCTATTCTTGCTAATGCGTTTGAGTTCTCTGTGGATTCTGGTTATTAAACCTTTGTTGGAGACATAACCTGCAAATATCTTCTCCCATTCTGAGGGCTATTTGCTTGCTTTACTTACTGTGTTCTTGGCTGTGCAGAAGCTTTTTAGTTTGATCAAGTCCCAGTAGTGTATTTTTGAAGCTGCTTCAATTGCCTGGGAGGTCCTCCTCATAAAATACTCACCCAGCCCAATTTCTTCAAGGGTTTTCCCTGCACTCTGCTCTAGTATTTTTATAGTTTCACGTCTTAAGTTTAAATCTTTGATCCAGTGAGAGTCTATCTTAGTTAATGGTGAAAGGTGTGGGTCCACTTTCAGTCTTTTACAGGTTGCCAGCCAGTTCACCCAGCACTATTTGTTAAATAGGGAATCTTTTCCCCACTGAATGTTTTTAATTAGCTTGTCAAAGATTAAATAACGGTAAGTAGCTGGATTCATCTCTTGGTTCTCTATTCTATTCCAGACATCTACCTCTCTGTTTTTGTGCCAATACCATGCTGTTTTGATCACTATTGATTTGTAGTATAGTCTGAGGTATGGTAGCGTAATTTCTCCTGCTTTGTTTTTATTTCTGAGTAATGTCTTGGCTATTCAAGGATTTTTCTGATTCCATATAAAACGAAGTATTGTTTTTTCCAGATCTTTAAAGTAAGACAGTGGAGCTTTAATAGGGATTGCATTGAAATTATATATTGCTTTGGGTAGTATAGACAGTTTAACTATGTTGATTCTTCCCAGCCATGAGCATGGTATGTTTTTCCATTTGTTAATATTTTCAGCTATTTCTTTTCTTAGAGTTTCATAGTTCTCTTTATAGAGATCTTTCACGTCCTTTGTTAGATAAATTCCCAAATATTTCATCTTCTTTGGCACTACTGTGAATGGGATAGAGTCCTTAACTGTTTTTTCAAATTGACGTTGTTGGTATATATAAAAGCTACCGATTTATAAATGTTGATTTTGTAACCTGAGACGCTGCTGTATTCCTTGATCACTTCTAAGAGTTTTGTAGTAGAGTCCCTAGTGTTTTCCAGATATACTATCATATCATCCACGAAGAGTGAAAGTTTGGTCTCTTCTGACCCTATATGGATACCCTTGATCACCTTTTCTTCCCTAATTGCAGTGGCTAAAACTTCCATTACAATGTTAAAAAGCAATGGAGACAATGGGCAACCTTGCCTGGTTCCTGATCTGAGTGGAAATGATTCCAATTTAACTCCATTCAATATGATATTGGCTGTGGGTTTGCTGTAGATGGTCTCTATCAGTTTAAGAAATGTCCCTTCTATACCGATTTTCTTAAGTGTTCTGATCATGAAGGGATACTGGATATTATCAAAAGCTTTTTCTGCATCAATTGAGAGAATCATATGGTCTTTGTTTTTTAATTTGTTTATGTGCTGGATTACATTTATAGATTTACATATATTGAACTAGCCTTGAGTCCCTGGGATAAAATCGACTTGGTCATGATGTTTAATTTGTTTGATGTGTTGCTGGATTCTATTTGTTAGGATCTTGTTGAATATTTTTGCATCTATATTCATCAGTGATATCGGTCTATAATTTTCTTTTCTTGTTGGGTCTTTTCCTGGTTTGGGGATCAGGGTGATGTTTGCTTCATAGAACGTGTTGGGTAGTCTTCCTTCTTTTTCTACATTTTGGAACAGGTTGAGTAATATAGGTACTAATTCCTCTTTAAAGGTTTGGTAGAATTCAGATGTAAAACCATCTGGTCCCGGGCTTTTCTTTTTAGGGAGGTTTTGTATGGTAGATGCTATTTCCGAACTTGATATGGGCCTTTCAACATTTCCACTTGATTCTGGCTAAGTCTTAGAAGGTGACATGCTTCCAAGTATTGGTCAATTTCCTTCAGGTTTTCATATTTCTGAGAATAAAGTTTCTTGTAATATTCATTAATGATTTTTTGGATTTCTGAGAAGTCTGTTGTTATTTCGTCTTTGTTGTTTCTGATTGATGAGATTAGAGATTTTACTCTTTTTTTCCTGATTAGGTTGGCCAAAGGTTTATCTATTTTATTGACCTTTTCGAAAAACCAGCTTTTTGATTTATTGATCTGTTGTATTATTCTTTTGTTTTCAATTTCATTTAATTCTGCTCTAATTTTGGTTATTTCTTTTCTTCTACTCGGTTTGGGGTTGGAATGTTCTTCCTTTTCCAGTTGCTTGAGATGTCCCATTAAGTTGTTAACTTCCTCTCTTTCCGTTCTCTTGAGGAAGGCTTGCAGTGCTATAAATTTCCCTCTTACAGCTGCCTTTGCGGTGTCCCAGAGGTTCTGATAGTTTGTGTCTTCATTGTTGTTTTGTTCCAAAAAATTGGCGATTTCTTTCTTAATCTCATCTCTGACCCAGCTATCATTCAGCATAAGGTTATTTAACTTCCATGTTTTTGTATGAGTATGCAGATTCCTGTTGTTACTCAGCTCAAGTTTTATTCCATGGTGGTCCGAGAAGATGCGTGGAATAATTTCTATTCCTTTAAATTTACTGAGGTTAGACTTGTGACCTAAGATGTGATCGATTTTGAAGTAAGTTCCATGGGCTGATGAGAAGTATGTGTACTCAGTTTTGTTGGGATGAAATGTTCTGTAGATGTCTGCGAAATCCAAATGTTGGATGGTTAGTTTTAAAACTAAGATTTCTTTGCTCAGCTTCTTGTTGGAGGATTGATCCAACACAGCCAAAGGAGTGTTGAAATGTCCGACGATTATGGAGCTGGAGGAAATCAAGTTGCTCATGTCTGTTAGAGTTTCTCTTATAAATTGAGGTGCATTCTGGTTGGGTGCATAGATATTAATAATTGAGATCTCGTCATATTGAGTATTACCCTTAACAAATATGAAGTGACCATTCTTGTCCTTCCTTACTTTTGTTGGTTTAAAGCCTATTGTATCTGCAAATGAAATTGCAACACCTGCTTTTTTCTGATTACCATTTGCCTGAAATATGGACAACCATCCTTTCACCCTGAGTCTGTATTTGTCTCTTAAGTTAGGATGTGACTCTTGTATGCAACAGATATCTGGCCTGAGTTTTTGTATCCAGTCAGCTAATCTATGCCTCTTTAGAGGACAGTTTAAGCCCTTCACATTAATGGAGAATATTGATAAGTCTGGTGAAGTTTTGGGTATCGAGTTTTTCAAAAGTCCAGTGGCCATTTTTAATCCTTTCGCCAGTGTGGAAATTGGAGTTTGATCCGAAGTTTCTGAGTGAGTTTACTTTTGTGGTATAGGATTGGGTTGGTCATTATGGAGGATAGGTCTGAGAATATCCTGAAGAGCTGGTTTGGTTATGGCAAATTTCTTCAACATATGAATGTCATTAAAGTATTTAATTTCTCCATCATAAATGAAACTCAGTTTAGCTGGATACAAGATCCGGGGTTGAAAGTTATTTTGCTTTAGGAGATTAAAAGTCAGTGACCACCCTCTTCTGGCTTGAAAAGTTTCAGCAGAGAGATCTGCAGTCATTCTAATATTCTTCCCCTTGAAGGTAATGGTTTTCTTTCTCCTGGCAGCTTTGAGGATTTTCTCCTTCATATTAACTTTAGTGAAGTTAATTATGATATGCCTGGGGGATGTCTTATTGGGGTAGAGTCGTGCTGGGGTTCTGAAGCTGTCCGCTATCTGAATTTCAGAATCTCTAGGCATGTCTGGAAAATTCTCTTTCATAATTTCATGCAGAAGGGCCTCTGTGCCCAGCGAGGCCACTTCATCTGTTTCTGGAACTCCTATGATTCGGATATTTGCCTTCTTCGAATTATCCCAGAGCTCTCTGAGAGAGTGATCCGTTTTTGCTCTCCATTTCTCTTCCTCTTTGAGAGTTTGAACTTTGAGATAAAGTTCAAAGGCTTTATCTTCGATGTCAGAAATCCTTTCTTCTGCTTGCTCCATTCTGTTACTGAGGGATTCTACTGTATTTTTCATATCTTTGAGGGCTGCATATTCTTGCTTCAGTGTGTCTAAGTCTTTGGTGGTTTTGTCTTTAAATTCGTTAAATTCTTGAGAAAACTTTTGAATTTCTCTTCGAATTCCTAATTCCACTTTGTTAATCTTGTCTGCAATCCAAATTCTGAATTCGATTTCTGACATCTCAGCCAGTTGTTTATGAATGGGATCTTCAATTGCATCTGCCATATCTTTCCTTGGGGGGGTTGATCTATTCTGGTTATTCATGTTACCAGAGTTTTTCCGCTGATTCCGCCCCATGATTGTTTTACTCCCTCTGATTTTTTCCCCTGGGGCTTTGTCGAAGGCCTGTACAGTGTTGTGGCCTGAGAAACTGGGGCCCTATCTGGTGTGGTGGGGCTAAATGGTTCTGTCTTGTTTTCAGCTGGTTTCTGTTCCACCCTAGTGAAACAGATACTCTGGATTGAAGTCTCAGCTGTGGAGAAATATCAGCAATTAAGTCACCCCGCCCCCCACCAGCAAACAATTGGAAAAGAAAAATCAAACCTTCCTACCACTGTGTACCTATGTCACCACCTGATTTCTCCTCAGGCGATTGGTTCAGTTCAAAAATGTCCAAATCAATTGTCTCAGTTTGCACCTGTCTCAGGTGAGAGAGTTTAAGAGGTCTCTGGGAACTGGATCACAGGGGTCTGGTGACTACTCTGGTGTGGCTTGCTCCAGTGCTGCGTGGAATCAGGGGAAGCCACCCAGCCTATAAATCAGTCTGGGAAGGTTGCTGCCTCCTTCCCCACCTTGCACCACTTCACACCCAGTCACTGATAGCCCTGCAGTTGGCTGACCCAGTTGTCTGTAGTGAATCAGTACTCCGGGAGTTTGTACCTGCCTGAATCACAAGGAAGTCTGCCAGGCTGCTGTGCTCTGCCTCTCTCCAGCAGGAGGAGGTGAGGCCTGACAACCTTGGGCGCTTGGTGAAGGTTGAGGGGTTTTCACTCAGGTCCAGTCTCGCCCCTGATTAATGTTTCTGACAGAACAGAACAGAACAACTCTGCGTTTCCCCTTTTGTTTGTATCCTTGTGGTTGCAGCTTGCCTCAGCGGGGTTGACGTGCGTTCTACAACCTTCTCTCTTAGTGCAGCTCAAATCCACCAGGTTACTTGCTGAATTTTTGTCCTTTAACTCTCCTTCTGGACAGGAGCCTCTGTGGAAAGCTGGCTTCAGTCAGCCATCTTGTCTCCTCCCTCCAAAGCCTTCTTATGCTTAGAAATGCTAGGCAGTCCTAAAGCACCACATTTGGGGGCTATTTTAAACAGTGACAATACCTACAACAAGCAGAACAATGCAGAAAACATGGCCCTAAATCAGTGGTTCTCAACCTTCCTAATGCCGAGACCCTTTTTTTTTTTTTTTTTTTTTTTTTGTAGAGACAGAGTTTCACTTTATGGCCCTCGGTAGAGTGCCATGGCATCACACAGCTCACAGCAACCTCCAACTCCTGGGCTTAGGCGATTCTCCTGCCTCAGCCTCCCGAGTAGCTGGGACTACAGGCGCCCGCCACAACGCCCGGCTATTTTTTGGTTGCAGTTCAGCCGGGGCCGGGTTTGAACCCGCCACCCTCGGTATATGGGGCCGGAGCCTTACTGACTGAGCCACAGGCGCTGCCCCCGAGACCCTTTAATACAGTTTCTCGTGTTGTGGTGACCCCCAACCATAAAATGATTTTCTTTGCTGTAGCCCTAAATAAACTGTGAAAAGGACACTTGTTTACAGCATGAGAGCAGAAATAAGAAAGCAAAGCATTTGTTCAACCTCAGCTGGGAACATACTCATAAGACAACTCAAAGTTGTCACTGCTCTGCTTATATCCATGAATAACCGTAAAAGTACCATGAGTAATGATTTGGGGACTACAAATAAATTTTAGTGAGTGGATGAATTAAAATATATGGAATCTCTGAGATAATGTGGATCAACTGTACTTTACCATCATGGTTACTACATCAGGACCATTTCCTACTAAGTACTTATATTACCAAATTGTTTGAGTCTTTTGGTTTTATTTTCCACTTGCTTAGTTTTTTTATAACTCTTTCTGTTCCCCAGTTGTTTTCAGAAAAGCATCTCTGTGTTTTTGGCAGATGTGTCATAGCTGGGAAGAAATACAATGATCCAAGCCACCCTATACCTTGAAAAAGAGCTGTATTTTTATTATCATAAGAGCTTGGCTTTCTCTTCGTCTTCCCATAAGCCTCTCCCCCGGCCCTAGCTCACAGCAGTTTCCAAAGCCAGGAGGGTTGTCCCTAGAGTTCACACAACTCCCCCTTGTTTTCTAATTTCTACTTTTCTGGGGTTCCTCTTTTCTGGGGTCTCTCAGGGAGCACAGGGCAGCTAATCACCAAGCTCTCCCTCCAGCTTTTTGGCTGACCAGTTTCTGACACACACAGGAAAGAAAGATCCCTTGCGGATGGGACTTTAGTGCAAGAGAAACCTCTCTGTCCACAGACACCTCCCACCTTTACTTCTTTACTCAGCCTCAAAGTCAGGCAGTTTTACAACCAGAGGTCCTGGGGGCTTTCCCATACACTGCAATAACTTAGTGAGATGGGGCTTACTAGCCCCAGCAACTGGGGCTCAAAGAGGCCGGCCAACTTGTCCTCTGCACCACGCAGCTTCTGCTTCTCTGCCTTCGAGAGACAGAACCACAGTAACTTGCCAATCATAGCATGAGACATTTTCTTTTCAATATATATTTTTTTGAGACAGAGTCTCACTTTGTTACCCTCAGTAGAGTGCCATAGCGTCACAGCTCACAGCAAACTCAAACTCTTGAGCTTAAGTGATTCTCTTGCCTCAGCCTCCCAAGTAGCTGGGACCACAGGTGCCTACCACAACTCCCAGCTATTTTTTTGTTGTTGCAGTTGTCGTTGTTGTTTAGCTGGCCAGGGCTGGGTTCGAACCTGCCACCCTCAGTGCATGTGGCCAGCACCATAACCACTGTGCTACGGGCACTGAACCAATATTTCTCAATATTAATAGCTTTATTGAGATAAAATGTACATGTCACATGACCCTACTTTTTTGTCATATACATTTCAGTGGTTTTGGTATATATATTCACAGTGAAGTACAACCATCACAGGTGATTTTAGAACATTTTCATCACCTGAAAAAGAAACCCAGTATCCTTCAGGCCAGGGATTACTGCTTTATCTATCTCTCCATCCCCTAAGTCCTGAGTAAGCACTGGTCTACTTTCTGCATCTATGTATTTTCCTATTCTGGAATTTTTATGTAAATGAAATCATAAAATGTGTGCTCTTTTTGTGACTGGCTTCTTTCACTTAGCAAAATATTTTCAAGGTCCATGCGGGTCATGGCACGTGTTGTTGCTTCATTCTTTTTTATAACAAAAAATATTCCATTATGTGGACTTTCCACATTTCCCCAAAATGCTAATCCATTCAACAGTTGCTGGACATTGGAGTTATTTCCACCTTTTGGCCATTCTGAATAACACTGCTGTATATATTTTCCTTTTTCTTGGGTGTCTACCTAGAAGTATAAACTCTGGAAACATGAGATAGTTCTTCTTAAACGATGGTGGCATGCAGGGGCCTTGAAGCCACATGGACCTAACGTGAATTTTAGCTCTCCTACTTGCTAGTTGTAGGATTTGGGGTAAACACACCTCTCTTAGTTTTAGCTTTCCCACATGTAAAATAGAGGCAGCTGTGCCTACTTCCCAGTGTCAGATGAGGTAGCAAGGGAAACCCTCTTAGCCCAGTGAATGACCCAAAGGAGCAGGTGCTGAACAAGGCAGTTGTTATTCCAAAGTCGTCCAAATATGGAATCCCTGAAAGAGGAGGCATAAGAGGTGTTGTTGACAGTGAACAGATTGGCTGATGGTTTCTCTAGGCGCTCCCTGCTTTAATGATCAATGACTTATGTGTCTGCAATTGACTTGATGAGGTCTTTTCTGAGAGCAGGTAGAGGGGAGAAGGCGGGGGAGAGCTGGTAGTGGTGGGGTACAGGAAACCCAGCAAGAGGGAAGTGAAGCTTCCCACTCTGTTTCTGCCAGACCTGTGCTGCCCCCTTGATTGTCTCTGATCTCAGCTAAACGATTTCATTTCCTTTCAGTTTGGTCCCATTTCCCTAGCACCAATGTGTCCCTTTATGAGTCAGCAACCATGGATCTCAGCACCCTGGTTGGGTGGTTCTGGAATTGATTAGCTTTCAGGGAAAATCCTGCCAGCACTTTGCCTCTTGGGAACACAACAGGCAGAGATTTGTTTCTATTGTTCATGCTCTACCCTCCTGAATAGGCCACATTAGCTTGTCCAGTGAACCATGGGGCCAGAACAATGGTGGGGCCTGGCTGTGGTGCTGACCTCCGTGATTCCTCTGTACACACTACAGAGTCTGCCCGAGCTCATGGTAAACCCTGTGACCCTGGCTCGGCTAAGTACTCTAGGACCCAGTAGCCAAGCCAGAACTATAAATCTTTGCATTGCATTTCTGAGAGTAGAAGAAGGGAAAAGGAGGGCAGAACAGGGCTGCCTGCAAGTTGATTATAAAGCAGAAGCACTAACAAGCTTCTGGGGACTCCCCAAAGGCCAGGGGTCCTAGCAGTCATGAAGGAGTCACGTTTTCCTGCCACCCTCACCGTGTCTTACAACCTCGTAGCTACAGCTCCCATTTGCACAGACTATTTCAGAGTTTATAAAGCTCTTTGACATATAAATACCTCATTTGACCCTCACCATGGTTATGGGAGGAAAAGAAGATAGTCATCATTATTTCCATTTTCCATATGGATAATCCGAATCCCAGGAAGTCTATGCAACATTAGGGTGGATTACGGCCTTTCCAAGCTCTCATCATCAAGAGCCGCCCTTTGGTGTGACAGGTATTCATGCCAAAAGTCTTCCCTGTGATCTGACAATTTTAGGAAAACTATTTCCCTCATTTTCATCACAAGTCTAAGACACACGTTCAGTGTACGTGGGCTCTATGATTTCAAGTAATGAAGTTCTGGGCTTGGGGAAATGTACGAGCGTCTGTGAGGATGCACCTGAAAAAGCCCAGAAACCCATGCACCCCTTGTTTTGGGGTCCTCTACCTCTGCCTCTCTTTCTCTGGTTTCCAGCTGAGCCCTGCCCAGGACACACATGGCAGACATGTCAAGCAGAATGTGGGCTTGACGGTTCACTTGACTCCCCTTTAAGCAAATGTAATCCTTGGAAAATCTCAAATTTGCAAAGCAAGTAAATTAGGGAAAAATATTCTCTTTAAAATGACTATCTGTGGAACTCTTTAAAAAACACAGAAATGGAGGCGTGGGTAGAGGACCAGCAAAACTAGGGGCACGTGTGTTTCTGGGTTTTTTTTCAGGTACATTCTCATAGATGCTCATGCAAAATTTCAACAAAAAATTCAATATTCAGGGTTAGGGGTGCTGCTGATGCCTATAATCCTAGCACTCTGAGAGGCCAAGGTGGGTTGATTGCTTGAGCTCAGGAGTTCGAGGCCAGCCTGAGCAAGAGCGAGACCCCATCACTAAAAATAGCCAGGGGTTGTGGTGGGTGCCTGTAGTCCCGGCTACCTGGGAGGCTGAGGCAAGAGGATTGATTGAGCCCAAGAGCCTGGGGTTGCTGTAACCATGACCCCACGCACTCTTGCAAGGGCAGCAAAGTGAGATTGTCTCAAAAAAAAAAAAAAATCAACATTCATAGAATTTTTTCTGATCAAAGAATTGTGTACTTTGTATATTAAATCTATAGGATATCAGAAGCCGACATATGCCCAGACTTGCCAGAGCAGACTCTCTCCATCTGCGGCTCTCTCATACTGTCCTCAGGGCCTAGGAA
Organism: Nycticebus coucang; assembly: GCF_027406575.1. NCBI lineage: Eukaryota > Metazoa > Chordata > Mammalia > Primates > Lorisidae > Nycticebus > Nycticebus coucang. The sequence continues at coordinate 87,389,206 of NC_069795.1, forward strand.
GAGGAGCTCTTTCCTGCATTGGGGCCCATATTTATAAGGATTCCACCTGTCACAAATTCCACAGTACAGGGAACATTTTCTGTCTTTCCTGTCTAAATCTTTAGTCTCTCCAGTTCGGTAACCAACTGAATGAAGGGAAATTATAGGAAAGGGTTAAGTGCTGAAATGCCCCCCACCCCCAGACTAAGGGATATGGACCTGAATGCTCAAGTGGGGGGTGGATTGTAGATTCTGCCCTGGGAAACTAGAGAAATAGGGACCGATTGATTGATTTACTTACTTATTTAGGGGATTAACTTTATTAAGGTATCACATATAAATTATAAAATTCACCTTTTTTTTTTTTTTTTTTTTGCAGTTTTTGGCCGGGGCTGAGTTTGAACCTGCTACCTCCGGCATATGGGGCTGGTACCTTAGTCCTTTGAGCCACAGGTGCTGCCCTGAAAATTCACCCTTTTCTAAGTTTGGTTTGTTGACTCTTGACAAGTAGGTAACCACCAACACAACCAAAATATAGAACATTTTCATTGCCCAGTCAAATTTCCTCATGACCCTTTGCAGTTAATCTCTCCCTGCTCCATACCCCACCTCCTACTGGGGAACCACTGATTTGCCTCCTGCCCCTACCACTTGCCTCTTCCAGAAGGTCACGTGAATGAACTCACATGGAGCCTTCTCTGCCTCATTTCCTTCACTTAGTGGGATGCTTTTGAGATACATCTATGTTGTTACATATACAGTGATTGGTTCTCTTTTATACTGAGTATTGTCCTATTGTATGGATATGCCCAATTATGTTTTACTATTTACCAGTGGAAGGACATTGAGTTGTTTCCAGAAAGTCTGCCTTTGTTTATAGCTGCTACAAATCACCCAAAATGGGTGTCTCGCCATGCTAGTTTCCCCAAGATGACCATGTCCTGACCCATCTCTCTACTCAGGTGATGTAGTTTTGGAAGGTACTTAGAACTGGTTGGAAATCCTGAGTTAGCAAAACGACATGTGGAGAGTGAAACCTGCTTTCCTTGGCTTCCTGGGGATCTTGAACGTGTGTCGCTGTCCTGGGTTCAGAGGGATCAGCTGGCAGTCCTGGGCCTAGGTCCAGCTTCTGTCCCATCCTGGTGGGTCTGAGCTACTCCACCCCCCACCTCCAGGTTCACAGGTGACAAGGCTGGCCTCAGGGAGATGTTGGCTCCCTTATCCTCTGAGTGGCACGAGTGATCCTGGGAATGAGTTATTCAGGCTGGAAGTTTGGAATTTAGATTTTATTTTATTTTATTTTTTTGAGACAGAGTTTCATTTTGTCACCCTCATTAGAGTACCATAGCATCATAGCTTACAGCAACCTTAAACTCTTGGGCTCAAGTGATCCTCTTGCCTTAGCCTCCCAAGTAGCTGAGACTGCAGGATCCCACCACAACGTGTGGCTAGTTTTTCTATTTTTGGTAGAGATGGGGTCTCACTCTTTCTCAGGCTGGTCTTGAACGCCTGAGTTCAAGCAATCCACCAGCCTCGGCCTCCCAGAATGCTCAGATTATAGGTATAAGCCACCGTGCCCAGCCAGGAATCTATATTTTAATTTATGGTTCCTAAATACTTAGACACCTGGGATGTGGACCTCCCTTGTACTCCTCTTCCAGGCCTGCAGATGGTAGTGAGGGCCTATTACTTGCCGTGACTCGGGAAAGCAGCTGAGAGCTCCTTCTAATGCTCCGGTAAGCAAGTGACTCCATCAGGCACCAGAGGACTAAATTTTGTATCTAGAAGTACCTGCTTTACTCTCAGGATGCAGCTTCTGAGCTGGGAGCATCTTACCTCCTTATTCCATCTGGTCCCTGACTAACAGCAGCTATCAGGGCAGAGAAAACAACCCATGCCTGGCTGTCCTTCTCTGTGCCCTGGTCAGCTCCCTCACACACTCTCCACAGCAGCTGTTTCCTCCGCACACCCTGCAGCTGCCCCAGCACATGGCCTGGTCTCTACAGTTATCTCTGCCTACTGAACAAGAAAGACCAGTGGGCACAAGTTCTTTCTTCTGGCTCTGAAATGTCGGTGTTCCTTGACATTTTATTCTTGGTCCTCTTCACCCTTGACTCTCCTATAGGTTCAACTTCTCTCTCTCCACATATGTAGCTCCCAAATCTTTGGGTCCAGAGTCACTCTCTCCTGGCTTGAGCCCAGCCACCATCCGTCCCTACCCTCCCTTCTCCCAATCCTTCTCCACCTCTCTGCCACGTGTATCTGCTGGTATCCAGCTGAGTGCCTGCACAGGTCTGCTGGCTGAGTCACTCCTCAGCAATCCATCAGCCTCACTGGTTCCTGAGCATTCTTTGGAAAACACAGACTATGGCACCTCCTTGATTTAACACCTTGCAGTGTTTCAGGTTCCAAATGTTTGCTGAACAAAATCCCAGCTAGGTGGGCCGTGACACATGCACACAGAGGCATGGGGCTGAGATGAGATGCTGTGGCGCCAGTAGAGAAGGGGGTCTAGGAGAGCCCCAGCCCACAGAGGGGCCCCTCTTCCCCTTGGCACAAAGTTCTGCCCCCCAACTCCCCCACCCCCACCTCCAGTCTACTACTCTCAGAGGGAGCCATTGGTGATTTTTAAAGAAGGTCTTGCTGTTTTCTGCCAGAAATAATTCTCCCTAATTTTGGGGGGCCTTCTCCTTATCCTTTGTAAAAGCTCAAATGTCCCTGTGGGGGCTTCTCTGACAACACACCTGTCTCCATGCTACTGTGACACTCCACCTCACCTCTAGCTGTCCTTAGTTTCCTGAGCCACAGTTATTTATAGCCACTATTCTCATCTTCTTTAGGCCATGACCACCTTGAGGTCACGGACTATGCCTCCTTTGTCCATATATCACCCTTAGCTGTTAAATGGACATTTATGATGCACCTAGTGTGTGTCAGGAATTTTGTGTACCTTTGCCAGTACTGATGATGGGCCAGAGATTAAGAGAAAGAAGAGTTCTTTTGAAGGCCTCAACTTATTAAGGGTCCGTATCAAGGATACAGCAGAGATCCTCAAAGTCATTGTAGGGCAACTCCTCATCCTCCCAGTTTTCCTATATTCTGATTGAAAAGTTTCTTCTGTGAAGAAACAAGCCAATTAACAGGAAGGACTTGGTCAGCTGTGAAATTCAAGGAAAGTCAAGTTCCTGGGATAATTGTTGTGTGAGTATGTCCAAACTTTGCCCCTGGAAGAAGCCTTGGCCAGTACCTTTAGATTTCGCTGTCCCAAAGGGAGGAGAAAATAGGAATCCCACTTACGCAGGGGGATTCAAGCCTCCAGCTGTCAGACGCTTGAGTCCTTTAACTCCCTTCCTCCCGGTCTGTGTTTCTCAGACAAAACTGATTCCGAGTTGGCTTCGTGACTGCTCTTGGTCAGCAGGGCTCTTGTTTCCTATGATAGTTATTACTCTCTGAGCTTAGTTTCCTTACCTATAAAAGGGATGTGTGTTTACTCATTGTAAACGACTGACTTAGACAGGCCCATCTTCATTATGTTAAAACAAGCTGGTTTCTAGGCCTATAAGGCAGAAGGCCAGTCTTGGACTGCGACAAATTTACCAAAACAATGGAAGATATTCCATGAGAAATCTTGAGATGCAAATTGCACCTCCAAGAGGCAACATGTCAGTAGAGCTATATAGCCATGGATGAGAGCGCTTTTGAATGTAGATAGGCAGCCCAATGTAATGGTTGACTGTGTACACTCTGGTGCTAGACAACCCAGGTTCAAATCTTGGCTTTACCACTTACCAGCTGTATAACCTTAGGCAAGTTACTTGATCTTTCTGTGTCTTAATTTCTTCATTTAATACGAGAATAGTAAAACTACCTACCTACCTACATAGCTATCATCTTCTCCACGCCCTTAAACCCATTTAACTTTTGCAGTAATTCCCTGGCAGTGCATGCAGAAGGCCAGGAATGCTGGGAAGTTAATATCCTGAGAGCACCCCCAGCCAATGACAGGTACAAGGTGGAGGATATATACCCATTTCTTCACCCCTCAGGTGGCACAACCCCCCAAGGCATGTTCTACACTGTCACTCAGAGATCCCCAGTAGATCTGAGTCCCTGCGGCAGGGGTGATGACTTGATGACAAGTTCTCATTGTCTTCCTTCCATCCCTGCTTCACTCTCCTTCCAGGGCTTCTGGGGGTCACCTCCCACATACCTTACATACACTGAAATCCTTGTCTTTGAATCTACTTTTAGGGGAACATACAACCTAACATATCCCTTTTATAGGCAAGGAAACTACGTTAAGAGAGATAAAGTAACAGGCCCAAGATCACAAGAGTCACAAGTGGCAGAGCCCAGATTCAAGCTGGGCTGCCCCTTATCCACCCACTGCCTTAGCATGCAAGACTTTATTCCTTCCCTCTTCAGTTTCAGGCCTCAGATGGGGGTCATGGGCTTCCACCTGCTGCTTTAATTCAGTATTAGATTGTCCATGCTGCTGGCAACTCCTCAGAGCAAAGGGAAGCCCCCATGGGCAGCGTGAGCCACCCTCCATAAGGTTGATATTTTTTTTTTTCTTTTTTTTTTTTTTTTATTGTTGGGGATTCATTGAGGGTACAATAAGCCAGTTACACTGATTGCAATTGTTAGGTAAAGTCCCTCTTGCAATCATGTCTTGCCCCTATAAAGTGTGACACACACTAAGGCCCCACCCTCCTCCCTCCATCCCTCTTTCTGCTTCCCCCCCCATAACCTTAATTGTCATTAATTGTCCTCATATCAAGATTGAGTACATAGGATTCATGCTTCTCCATTTTTGTGATGCTTTACTAAGAATAATGTCTTCCACGTCCATCCAGGTTAATACGAAAGATGTAAAGTCTCCATTTTTTTTAATGGCTGAATAGTATTCCATGGTATACATATACCACAGCTTGTTAATCCATTCCTGGGTTGGTGGGCATTTAGGCTGTTTCCACATTTTGGCGATTGTAAATTGAGCTGCAATAAACAGTCTAGTACAAGTGTCCTTATGATAAAAGGATTTTTTTCCTTCTGGGTAGATGCCCAGTAATGGGATTGCAGGATCGAATGGGAGGTCTAGGTTGAGTGCTTTGAGGTTTCTCCATACTTCCTTCCAGAAAGGTTGTACTAGTTTGCAGTCCCACCAGCAGTGTAAAAGTGTTCCCTTCTCTCCACATCCACGCCAGCATCTGCAGTTTTGAGATTTTGTGATGTGGGCCATTCTCACTGGGGTTAGATGATATCTCAGGGTTGTTTTGATTTGCATTTCTCTAATATATAGAGATGATGAACATTTTTTCATGTGTTTGTTAGCCATTCGTCTGTCGTCTTTAGAGAAAGTTCTATTCATGTCTCTTGCCCATTGATATAAGGGATTGTTGGCTTTTTTCATGTGGATTAATTTGAGTTCTCTATAGATCCTGGTTATCAAGCTTTTGTCTGACTGAAAATATGCAAATATCCTTTCCCATTGTGTAGGTTGTCTCTTTGCTTTGGTTATTATGTCCTTAGCTGTACAGAAGCTTTTCAGTTTAATGAAGTCCCATTTGTTTATTTTTGTTGTTGTTGCAATTGCCATGGCAGTCTTCTTCACGAAGTCTTCCCCCAGGCCAATATCTTCCAGTGTTTTTCCTATGCTTTCTTGGAGGATTTTTATTGTTTCATGCCTTAAGTTTAAGTCCTTTATCCATCTTGAATCAATTTTTGTGAGTGGGGAAAGGTGTGGGTCCAGTTTCAGTCTTTTACATGTAGACATCCAGTTCTCCCAACACCATTTATTGAATAGGGAGTCTTTCCCCCAAGGTAAGTTCTTGTTTGGTTTATCAAAGATTAGGTGGTTGTAAGATGTTAGTTTCATTTCTTGGTGTTCAATTCGATTCCAAGTGTCTATGTCTCTGTTTTTGTGCCAGTACCATGCTGTCTTGACCACTATGGCTTTGTAGTACAGACTAAAATCTGGTATGCTGATGCCCCCTGCTTTATTTTTGTTACTAAGAACTGCCTTAGCTATATGGGTTTTTTTCCGGTTCCATACGAAACGCAGAATCATTTTTTCCAAATCTTGAAAGTACGATGTAGGTACTTTGATAGGAATGGCATTGAATAGGTAGATTGCTTTGGGAAGTATAGACATTTTAACAATGTTGATTCTTCCCATCCATGAGCATGGTATGTGCTTCCATTTGTTAATATCCTCTGCTATTTCCTTTCTGAGGATTTCATAGTTTTCTTTATAGAGGTCCTTCACCTCCTTCGTTAGGTATATTCCTAGGTATTTCATTTTCTTTGAAACTATGGTGAAGGGAGTTGTGTCCTTAATTAGCTTCTCATCTTGACTGTTATTGGTGTATACAAAGGCTACTGAGTTGTGGACATTGATTTTATATCCTGAAACATTACTGTATTTTTTGATGACTTCTAGGAGTCTTGTGGTTGAGTCTCTGGGGTTCTCTAAGTATAAGATCATGTCGTCAGCAAAGAGGGAGAGTTTGACCTCCTCTGCTCCCATTTGGATTCCCTTTATTTCCTTGTCTTGCCTAATTGTATTGGCTAGAACTTCCAGCACTATGTTGAATAGTAAAGGTGACAGAGGACAACCTTGTCTGGTTCCAGTTCTAAGAGGAAAAGCTTTCAGTTTTACTCCATTCAGTAAAATATTGGCTGTGGGTTTGTCATAGATAGCTTCAATCAGTTTTAGAAATGTGCCACCTATGCCTATACTCTTCAGTGTTCTAATTAGAAAAGGATGCTGGATTTTATCAAATGCTTTTTCTGCATCTATTGAGAGGATCATATGATTTTTATTTTTGCCTCTGTTAATATGGTGGATAACGTTTATGGACTTGCGTATGTTAAATCAGCCTTGCATCCCTGGGATGAAGCCTACTTGATCATGATGAATGACTTTTTTGATGATAAGCTGTAATCTATTGGCTAGGATTTTGTTGAGAATTTTTCCATCTATATTCATGAGTGAGATTGGTCTGAAATTCTCCTTTTTGCTTGGGTCTTTTCCTGGTTTTGGTATCAGGGTGATGTTTGCTTCATAGAATGTGTTGGGGAAGATTCCTTCTTCCTCAGTTTTTTGGAATAATTTCTGCAGTACAGGAATAAGCTCTTCCTTGAAGGTTTGATAGAATTCTGGAGTGAAGCCATCTGGACCAGGGCATTTTTTAGTTGGAAGCTTTTTTATTGTTTCTTTGATCTCAGTGCTTGAAATTGGTCTGTTCAGGAGGTCTATTTCTTCCTGGCTGAGTCTAGGGAGAGGGTGTGATTCCAAATATTGATCCATTTCCTTCACATTGTCAAATTTCTGGGCATAGAGTTTCTGGTAGTATTCAGAGATGATCTCTTGTATCTCTGTAGGATCAGTTGTTATTTCCCCTTTATCGTTTCTGATTGAGGTTATTAGAGATTTTACTTTTCTATTTCTAGTTAGTCTGGCCAATGGTTTGTCTATTTTATTTATTTTTTCAAAAAACCAACTCCTTGTTTCATTAATTTTCTGAATGATTCTTTTGTTTTCAATTTCATTGATCTCTGATTTGATTTTGGATATTTCTTTTCTTCTACTGAGTTTAGGCTTAGATTTTTCTTCTTTTTCCAATTCCAAAAGATCTCTTGTGAGATTGCTGATGTGCTCTCTTTCTGTTTTTCGAATGTAGGCATCTAAAGCGATGAATTTTCCTCTCCAAACTGCTTCTGTGGTATCCCACAGGTTTTGGTAGCTTGTGTCTTCATTGTTGTTATGCTCAAGGAAGTTAATGATTTCCTGTTTTATTTCTTCCTTCACCCATCTGTTATTCAACAGAAGATTGTTTAATTTCCATGCCTTTGGGTGGGGTTGAGCATTTTTGTTAGAGTTGAGTTCCACCTTTAGTGCCTTATGGTCTGAAAAGATACAAGGTAAAATTTCAATTCTTTTGATTCTGTTGATATTTGTTTTGTGTCCCAGGATATGATCAATTTTGGAGAATGTTCCATGGGGTGATGAGAAGAATGTATATTCTTTATCTTTGGGGTGGAGTGTTCTATATACGTCTATCAAGCATAATTGTTCTAGGGTCTCATTTAAATCTCTTACATCTTTGTTTAATTTCTGTTTAGAGGATCTGTCCAGCTCTGTAAGAGGTGTGTTAAAGTCCCCTGTTATGATGGTATTATCAGATATCATATTGCTCAGACTGAGTAAGGTCTGCTTCAAGAATTTGGGAGCATTGAAATTGGGTGCATAAATATTTAGAATTGAAATGTCTTCTTGTTGTAGTTTTCCCTTGACCAATATAAAGTGACCATCTTTGTCTTTTTTGACTTTAGTTGCTTTAAATCCACATGTATCTGAAAATAAGATTGCAACTCCTCTTTTCTTCTGAGTTCCATTTGCCTGAAAAATTGTCTTCCAACCCTTGACTCAGAGCTTTAATTTGTCTTTTGAAGCCAGGTGTGTTTCTTGCAGACAGCAAATGGATGGCTTGTGTTTTTTAATCCAGTCAGCCAATCTATGTCTCTTCAGTGGGGAATTCAAGCCATTAACATTTATGGAGATAATTGATAAGTGTGGTAGTATTCTATTCGTCTTATTTGGTGAGAGTCCATTGCTTAGTTTTATCTTTTGCATCAGTGTGGAGGTTAGGTTCTGTCCTTTGATTTCTGAGTTCTTACTTTGCTGCTGATCCATTGTGGTGGTCAGTGTGCAGAACAGGTTGAAGTATTTCCTGTAGAGCTGGTCTTGTTGTGGCAAATTTCCTCAATGTTTGTATATCCGTAAATGATTTGATTTCTCCATCAATTTTGAAGCTTAGCTTAGCAGGGTACAGAATTCTGGGCTGAAAATTGTTCTGTTTAAGTAGATTAAAGGTAGATGACCATTGTCTTCTTGCTTGGAAAGTTTCATTAGAGAAGTCTGCAGTAACTCTAATGGATTTGCCCCTGTAGGTCAACTGGCACTTACTCCTGGCAGCTTGCAGAATCTTTTCTTTTGTCTTGACTTTGGACAGGTTCATCACAATGTGTCTTGGAGAAGCTCGGTTAGAGTTGAGGCGACCCGGGGTCCGATATCCCTCTGAAAGCAGTGTGTCAGAATCTTTGGTGATGTTTGGGAAATTTTCTTTTATAATATTCTCTAGTACGGCTTCCATTCCTCTGGGGCATTCTTCTTCCCCTTCTGGAATTCCTATAACTCGTATGTTGGAACGCTTCATAAAGTCCCATAATTCTGACAGTGAACGTTCTGCTTTCTCTCTCTTCTTTTCTGTCTCTTTTACTGTCTGAGTTATCTCAAGAACTTTGTCTTCTACCTCTGAAATTCTTTCTTCTGCATGGTCTAACCTGTTGCTGATACTTTCCATTGCATCTTTAAGTTCCCTAATTGACTGTTTCAGTTCCTTCAGCTCTGCTATATCCTTTTTATATTCTTCATATCGTTCATCTCTTATTTGATTCTGTTTTTGGATTTCCTTTTGGTTATTTTCCACTTTATTAGCAATTTCCTTCATTGTTTCCATCATTTCTTTCATTGTTTTCAAGATGTGTATTCTAAATTCCCTTTCTGTCATTCCTAACATTTCTATACTGGTGGAATCATCTGCAGTAGCTACCTCATGGTCCCTTGGTGGGGTTGTTCTAGACTGGTTCTTCATGTTGCCTGGAGTTTTCTGCTGATTCTTCCTCATGAGTGATTTCTTTTATCTGTTTCCTTGCCCTAATTTTCCTTTCACTTCCTCTTGCTCTTTAAGTTCTTGTGCCTGTGGACTAAGGGTTACAGGACCAGAAGGGTGAGAAGGTTGAAGAGCAAAAAAAAGGGGATGAAAGAAAGGAGGACCAAGTGATAAGAAAAAAAGAAAGATAGAGAAAGGAGAGGGGGTGGGTATAAGGAATATTGACAAAAAGAAGAGAGCCACAGAAAGAGGGAGACAGGGCAATATACGTGTACAGTATAGACACAACCTTAAAAAACCCCACCTTCTGGGGGTGCCCAGTTGCGTTGTTCCCTTAAGGTCAGCAGCTCTTTGCTAACCTGGTCAGACACAGTACCCCACCTCCACCAAGTAGAGAGGAAAGACAAAAATGCTATAAATCAAACCAAAACAAGCAAACAGAAAACTTTACAGGGATAAAATTGGGTGAAAAACCAAATAATATCGGTAGAAACACTAGCAAAAATGAAGTTGAAGTTATTAAAAAAGGCAGCAATGGGAAATTATAATTAAACTAGGAAAATTGAGAAAGAAAAAGGGATCTGTGTGGAAAAGATTGAAATTAAAAAAACAAAAGAACATCAGCAACGTCAAAATAAACAAACAAAAAAAACAACCAAACAAAAAAAAAAAAGAAAAAAATACACAACCAAAAACAAAGCAGTTTGTATATGTTATTGAATATTGTCTGGGCAACATGTGGTCTTCTGGGGTATGAGATGTTAGTCACAGTTCTGATACGACTGGAGGCTGCTGATTTCTCAAACCCCAGCAGGTAAACACCCTAAATCTCTCTTCAGCCTACTTAAAAGGCACTTTGAACTTGTAAACTTGCTGAGCAGAAGCTTTCCCAGCTTTCTCGCTGGAATCGCTGCTGAAGTGGCTATCCACTTACCCAGTGTGCCAAAACCGGTCTCACTCTGCCCCTGAGGGTTAGGGCTGCAAGGCGGCTCAGACCCCACCCTTAGGCTACTTGGTTGCTGGGTTACCAGCTCCCACCCGTTTCTAGCTCTGTGACCCTGAGGGCGGAGCTTGCCGGGGCAGATCACTGACAATGGATCCGTGTGACCCACGCCAAACACTATTAGCTCTGTCTGGCTCAGCGGCTCAGACTGGGGCCCTAGACAACGGCCAAAGTTCTCCGCACTCCCGCTCAGGCCTTCCCCAAGGCAGTTCAACTCAGTGCCAAGTCCAAGGACATCAAAACAGTTCACAGGTAAGGCCTTTCTGGTTTGCAGTCTCGCTGCTACTGAACTTACAGTTGTGGGCGGGTTTAGACAGATAGAACACACGCGACCACTTGCCGGTTTTCCATGGTTTTAGTCCTCCTCTTGGGGTCCAGAAGTCTCTCGCTGACTCCCTGTATTCTCATAGGAGTGATGATAGGCAGATCCCACCAGCCAGAGGTGCCTGGAGTCCTATCTCCCCAGACTCACGGTGCCCAGATGCAAGGAAGCTGTTGCTTGGCTGCCATCTTGCTCCGCCTCCAGGCAAGGTTGATATTTTTAATATGCTTACTATAATTTTTTTTTTTAAATCATCCAAGGCAGATGATAGCAAGAGTTGCAACCCCTCTGGGGTGCTATTAGCAATTTCCATTTCTATTTCTGAGGGGAATGTTAATGGCACTGTAGAAGCAGTGTGATAATTAAGATATTGTAACTGTAGAAACTTACAAGTGTGAACTTCAGCCCAGGAACAAATGCAAATATCCCACCAGAGTCGGATGTGTGTATCAGTTTCTGTTGGCTCCTTCTTGCAACTAAAGTTCTAATGTTAAAAAGAACTGGAACCTTGGACTATTTGAGCAGTTTGCTGTGACCCTGGACTATATGAGTTGCAGAGCAAGTGAGGAAACTGTGGGCCAGAGAGAACGCATGACTGGTCACAAAGCCCATCAGGGACAAAGCCAAGAGTAGGATGCAGGCCTTTTCATTCCCAGACCAGGGCTCTTTCTGTCCTATATCATGCTGACTTTGTGCTTCCATGTATGGGCCTCAGTTTTCCCCTTTAGAAAGTGGGACTTAAAAATCATTCCTAGATTTCGGAGTTGTGAGGAGGATCAAATCAGATATTTATACGAGTTGCCGTGTAAACTGCAACTATCACACAAAGTAGGGAGGTAGTAGGGCAGAGTGGGAAGAACATACCTTTTAGAGACACATCTGGTAGGAATCCTTGCTTCCCACCAGCCTGAACCCCAGTTTCTATAAAATAAGGTGAGCCTGTCTCCTGCATAAAGTTGTTATGGGTATAATAAATGAGGCGGTCTTATAAAATTTTCAGCAAAAACGACTAATTTTCTCTTTTTTATGGTCCCCATGTTTTGAAGGGAATATTGAAATTGGACATTTGGGAATATCGCCAGAAATAGAAGAATATTTGTTGTAATAGGAATTGGCCCAAATTCCACCCGTAAGGCCTTTCTTTTTCTAAGGGTGCCTATCATCTCTGAATGTCAGGGAAGTCAGCCTAGAGAATCAGCATAAATGCCTTCCCGTGAGGTTGACAGGGTGTCGGGGGAGCCATCAGAGGAAAGCCTGTTGTTCCAGTACTCAGCACAAGCGGCTGTGCTATTTGTGGAAACTTGTTTATTTATGTGAAGGAAACTCTCCAGGTTTGCCATATTTACAAGCAGAAGCAGATTAGCCCTGCAGGGATGCTGTGCAAGGGAAAGCTTCCTCTCCCCCCGGAAAGGGAGGGAGCAGGTGCTGCTAATCCTCTCAGCAGCCCTTGTCCCTTCTGCTGTCAGAGTGAGTCACCAGTAAGAGACTCTGGATCAGATTTCACATTTTTCCAACCTGTTTTAGGCTCAAGGTGTCCTGTTTTCTGTTCTTATGCTTTTTTAAAGGTAGTATACATGTGTAAAAAATGTCCCCAATACAGAACTTGGTCTTCTTCTCAACCTTCTCCCACCTCTGATCCCACCTCCACGAATGCCATTTTTCTTTTTTTTTTTTTTTTAGAGACAGAGTCTCACTTTGTCACCCTTGGTAGACTGCTGTGGCATCACAGCTCACAGCAACCTCCAACTCCTGGACTTAGGCGATTCTCTTGCCTCAGCCTCCCAAGTAGTTGGGACTATAGGCGCCCGTCACAATGCCCAGCTATTTTTTTGTTGCAGTTTGGCCGGGACTGGGTTTGAACCCGCCACCCTTGGCATATGGGGCCAGCGCCCTACTCACTGAGCCACAGGCGCCACCCACAAATGCCATTTTTCTCGTGTGTTTCTTCAGGGGTATTCTTTTCATTCTGTTTATTCATATAATAAATACTTAATGTGTCCCTGTTCTAGGAATTAGAAATAAAGTAGTAAATGAAAAAGTAGAGAATTCCTGTCCTCCAGGAGCTTAGGTTCAAGTGGTGCTTGAACCTGTTAATAAATGGTTATATGCATTTTATAGCCATCCACCTTGCTTCAGCACATCAACCATTACTTATGAAACGCACTTTTGTACATTGCTTTTTCGTTTCATTGTGCATCTAGGATATGTCTAGTAGCCCAGAAGCTTTTTTGATGGGGTCACCTGAGCCCATAGCCAGCTGCAGCCAGAAGGAAGGTAAAGTCCACAAATGACTCCTGACCAGACATGTGGGAACAAAGGGCCAGCATTACAAAGCTGTCTTTCTTGGGATAGCTTTGGTAATCAGGTCCAGATTCCTGCAGGAGGCTTAACTAAGAGTCAGGGCTCTTTATATTCTTCGTGTCAGAAACTCAACTCAAACTGGCTTAAGTAAGAAAAAGAATACTTGCACTGGCTCTCCCAGCCAGGAAGGACATAGGGGCTCCCAAGGGAGACAGAGCAGCCAAAAGAACCAGCTTGCAGGCACGAGCGTACCTCCAAGTCTCCATCTGTCTCTCCACTCTGATTGTCTCTGCTCCAGTGGGCAGGTTGGCCTCCAGCTGTCCCCCAGCCAGCAGATCCTTTCCGTGTTGTGGAGAACTGGTGTTACAGGTCAGGCCATGACTCCTATTGGTCAGGACAGGGTCACGTGCTCACCTGGTGTCCAGCAGGCTGGAGTCTCTTACCAGGAGAAAGGAGATAGGAAAGTTATCTCGACAGACAGCAACAATTAATAAAGTCCTATTTAATGCGCTTCTACAGTTGCTTTCAGCTCTGTGTCCCCTATCAGTCTAATGTTTCTTGGACAAAATGGCATGCTTAAAATTTACGTTAGAATTACAATTTCCAGAAGTGTTTTGTACCACTTGAGGCAGTTTATTTGCATTTTGCTGCACTGAAACTTCCATTATTTCATTGGTTCATTGATTCATCCAACATTAAGCACTTGCCACATGCCAGGCACTCTACTGGGCTGCTGATTCCTTACCTGGAAAGACACTCGGCTCTTGCCACGTAGCCTGGGGACAGGAAAGGGGCAGATGGCTCCCTAGATCATAACCACACATGGGATTAGTGTGAGGTGGAGCTGTGTAGAACATGAGGTAGGAGGAGGGGCGGGGACAGGTAACCCTGCCTAGAGGAGACTTCAGAGAGGGGAGTACAAACAGCAGGGCCTCAGAGAGGGGCTTTGAAGGGATTTGAGATATTTATTAGGACTCTCTGGGGGATAATACATAGAAAGCAAATTTAGCTAACTTAAGTTAAAAAGTACCATAGGATTGTAGCTGGATTCCAGAAATCCCAGAGTCAGGCCTGGAGGCCCAAAAGGGACCCAGGCAGCGGTCTCCCCTCCTGCCTCGTGTCTGTCTTCTCTGTCTCCATTTCTCACTCCCTCTCCACCTCCCCAGACCTCCCCAGACCAGCTTTCTCTCCTCCTCAGTCCACAGCAGGGGCTCGGTATGGTTGTGGGTAAGCGGCTGAGGGGAAGACAGAGCGGGAGAACAGAATGAAGAGCAGGCCGTAGGCTGGATGGAAAAGTCCAGAGCTGCAAGCTGAAGACTCCCAGAGCCCTCTCAGAGGCCAGGCCCTGCGAGCCTCCCAGAAAGCAGAATGGGTTGACTGGCTGCACGATGCAATCTGTCATGGCAAAGAGAAGGCCAGTTATGTCCAAGAAGGGAAGGGATGCCTGACCCCAAAGACAGGGAATACTCTACCTGACAGGAGAAACCTCCCAGAGATGAAGGAGGGAGTCTGAACTTCCACCAGAAGGGGGGAAAGAGTGGAACATGTTTTATGCAACCCTTTTCAGAGCATCTGCTTATCACAAGCCAGTCAATCTTGCTCTGAGTGAAATGTAACAGAAGAAAGAAGAAAGTCCTTTCAGTATGAGTTTGACACTCACACAGCCGTGTTTTCCTAGAAGTCCAGGCCGCTCGGCCCTGGACACAAGGGTTACTGGGCAGGGTTCCCTCAGCAGCCCCTGCAGCTGCCCACAGGAGACTGAGCTGGCCACAGTCACAGTCTCCTCTCCCGAGAGGCCACAGAACAAGCGCAGCAGTGCTGAGTGACAAATCAATGAACCCACTTTTTCTCTGGACTCACCTAGCAGTGGCTGGTGGAGGTATGATGGGGGCGTGAACCTCTGGGGTCCCTTCCATGACATGTTATCCATACCTCAATTTGCTACTCATGGCCTGGATTCTGAAATCACTATTGTATCTCTCTCTCTCACACACACACACACACACACAAACACAAACACACCAGCTCTTACTAAGTGATTCTCCATAACTGGGCTGAGCAAATCTACATATTATTCACTATTTCTACCTGAATGCTGAGGTGAGGAAAATGCTTATCCATTCTCTAGATCAGTGATTTTCAACTGGTGCACCATGAAAATATTTAAAGATCATTAATTAGGTTATTTTCAAAAGAAGTTCATAGCAGAGCAAGTATATTCTTTTTTTAAACTCTTTTTTTGATCTACATAATTTAAGTGTGCCCCGGGACTTTATAGGTATATGTTTGCTGTGAGATATAAAAGGTTGAAAAACTCTGCTCTAGATTATTTCACTCTCAAGAGCAGTTAATTGGGCATTCAGACTTTATTTTATTTATGCACTGAGTAGCTTTGTATTTGCGTGCAGAAAGTCTTCCCATCTCTATTTGACTGCAGCAAGGGATTGGGTGGCAGGGGGCCAAGGGTGGTGTCAGAAAGGGAGTAAGACAGTTTCAGGAAGTTCTGGAACTTCTCACTCTCCCTTGAGGTGTGTCTCTGGGTAGGTGATCTCATTTCTTTCTTCCAAAATAGTCCATTTGCTTCCTCCATCCCTCTCAGCCCCCTTGGTATGGAGCAACCAAGTTCCCGATGAAATAAAAGGAGATGTTGCATCTGAAGCAGAAGACCATCAGCTGGGGGGGTTTCAAGTGGGATGCGTTTGGTATCTGTGCTGGGCCATCCCCTTTCTTCAAGCCTGGGCTTTTGAAGACACATGGTGGCATTTGTAGCCAAGCACTCCAGAGACTCACGTGAAAGGGCACACCCAGATAAACTCAACACTTACAGGAAGCCATTTCTGAACACCTGGAAGGAGAATCTGGATTCAGATCCAGTTAAAACACTAGTTTTCACTTCCTGAGCACACATTCTGTATCAAACATTGTGCTGAGCATTTTACACGGGTTATGCCATTTGATACTTATCACCCACCCCAATCAATAGAAATCATTACCCCCATTTAACAAAAGAGCAAGCTGATGTTCAGAGAGATTAATAATTCACCCCAAAATCGCATGCTTTGTAAGTGGCAGAGCCAGAACGCAAATCCAATCAGATTGAATTCAGAACTGATGCTTCACACTGTCTTACTACTTACCTGTGTGTTTGGGGGAAATTACTCAACTTGTCTAAGCTTTAATTTCTTTACCTAAAAACATGGTTATAACAATAGTACCTACCATTTAGGGTTGCTGAGAACATTTGATGGGATAATAAGCCTGAAGCAGCTCTCAGCACACAGCTCTCAGCAATGGGTGGTAGCAGTTATTCTGCAATGCTTTACAACAGGTAAGTATCCCCCAGATCCACAGTGAATGAAGTTTTCTCAAATGGGTGCTGGTATCCAGGGTTGTGTGGTTCTCAATGCTCAAATCTCTCCAGGCAAGGTGGCTCAGATTGGACTATGACTCACAAAGGCCCTAACAGTGAGAGGAGGTTTGTGTTAGGTACAACGTGGGGCTCTCAGTCCAGCTGGGCGACTGGCAATCCTGCCTCTTGCTCCCCCAAGCCAAACTCCTTGGGGCTCAGAGTCAGGAGCCTCTTCTGCCTAGCACTGGGGGAGGGACCCTCTTGGGATAACCTGTGCGTTGCTGGTGGCTGTGGGTGGTCGTTCTAGCTGGGATGCTTCTGCGAACAGATGGGGCTTTCTGAGCTATTCGAAGGTGGCAGCTTGATGTATATTAACTGGCAAACTGCTCATCATGTAGGGGCGGTCCGGAAGGAGGCCTGCAGTTGTGAGTAGGCGAAGGGGGACCACAGAGGGAAGTTGGCAAGGGGAAGGCGCCACGTAGGCAGAGGCAAGGGTGGAGTTGTGGGCCGGGTGTGCTCGAGAGGTGAGGAGGTGAGACAGCTTGTCTCTGAGCTCGGTTGGCCCCAATTCATCACCGAGAGAAGCATATTGAGTAGCATTTGTTTAATTTGTCTTATAGAAGCAGCATCACCGGAGCCTGCAATCAGAGTGTGGCGCGCTTCTTGCAGCTCTTCTGGTGCAACCCATAGATCAGGAAACCGAGGCCCAGAGAGGGGGAAAGGGTGGGCTAACCTGTCTTCCTCCTGGTCAGCGTTAAAGTCAGTCTCTCTCTAAATCCAAGTATTCACACAACTTTGCTATTTTCTTTTTTTAAGTTTTAAAAGTATGATGACCAACACAAAAGGAGTTTTGAAAGGAAAGAAAATCATGTAGTACTCAATTAGGATCATTTTGTTCTTTCCTTTTCAGGCTTTAAAAATGTATATTTTTATGCAGCTGCAATCATAGAGGAGAGGAAAATGTTTCTATGTAATAGCATGATAATTTCTTATGCTGCAGACTTCAGAGTTGTCACAAAACACTATGTCATTGTTTTACAGTAAATTGATGTTTAATGGAACAGAATTGTTCATGTAATACGACTGGGTCTGATTTTAGTTAAGACTTTCTTGGCAATAGTTTCCTGTCTGTCTGCTGTCCCTCCTGTCCTATCAGGCCAGATCATATTTTCCAAAAAGATAATTTGAAGCTAAAATGAGAAACAGGGCAAAGCAGAAAACTGCTTGGGCTTGCCTGGAACTCCAGACATCACCAGTGTTTATGTTCTGCAGGACAATGGTTCTCATCACTGGCACACATTAAAATCACCGTGGGAGCTTTTTAAAAATATTGTTGTCTAGACCTTATGCTCAGAGATTCTGATTTAATTATGTGGGGATGAGGCCCAGACATAGATCTATTTTTAAAAGCTTTCCAGGATCCTAATGTGAATCCAGGATGGAGAACTACTTATCCAACAGGTCAGCTCCTTAGAAAGATCCTCACTGCATGTCACACCAAGGGTAAAGGCAAATTAATTAGAACCCCATCCTATAACAGAGTACAGGCTTTTGTCACCTGTATCGTGTGATAGCTACAATTTGCACAAAACAAACTTAACATTATTTGGCAGAATATGGTTAAGAATAATCAAAGGTTGTTTAATGAGAAGGGAAGGTGATCGGAGGGAAGTGTGGGAGTATGTTTTGAAAGGGAAGATGGTGACATGGAAGATTTATTCCTGGCCTGTAAGAGGGACTTGTGGTGGCTTTCTGATTCTGAGGTGCAACAATAATTCAAAGACCTGGTAGGTAGTATCTGGTGAACTAAGGGTTTGTAGCATCCACCTCAGCCACTGTGGCGGACACCCATCTCCACCCTCACAGACTAGAGTCCCCTCCACAGACCCTGCAGGAGCCATCTGGGGGTTGGGGAAGTGTGCTCTTGGCACCAGGCCCACAAACAGCAGTCTGTGAGCAAGGAGTGACAGTCACCTCTAGCTTCCTCCCTCTCTCTTCAGTTCAGCTTTTTAAAATTGGCTCAAAACTTTTCTTTTCCTCTTAGTTGAAAAGCTTTGCCAAGACTCACTTGGCACATTCAACCTCACTAGTCAATATTATGTGCTCTTAGATTTCCTTAATTCTCTCTGTCTGGGTCTTCTTGAGGCTGCCTGTCTGCCTTAGGGGTCTGTAGAAGGGAAAGGAAATCAGTTAGATTTAGCAAAAGTTGTCTGAGCGTCTTCTCCGAGCTGTGTACAGTGATTGGCACCAGAGCTGCACAGATGAGCAAGGCCCAAATCCTGCCCTTCTGAACCATGTTGTGAGTCAGACCAACACATCTCTTTGACAGGCACCAAGAGCTGTGGAAGTACATGGAAATTCAAATGAAGGAAATTCATTGCACCCAAGGGCTCGGGGATGTCTTCCCAGTGGAGAGCGTATTTAACCTGTGCTTAGAAAGAAGCTGATCCAGAAATCTACTTTTGTGTAACAGACCACTTCGAAACTTGGTGGCTTCACACAACAATGCATTATACTCTCTCCTAGCTCCATGGGATGATTGGTGGTTCCCACTCGGGTTCTCTCTTGGAGTTGGAGTCAGGTGGAGCTGGAGTTATTAAAGGCTCAGTCGGGTTGGGCACTCACGCGTCTGGCACCTCTTCTGGGATGGCTGAAACAGTTTGGGTTGGTACAATGGCTTGCCTACCTGACCTGTCCACTTGGCCAACTAGGCTTCCTCATATGCCAAATTCAGGGTGGTTGAACTTCTTGCAGGGTACCTGACTTACCTCAGAGCATGCATTCTAAGAAGCCAAGGGGGGAACTGCTAGACTTTTATGATCTGCTCTAAGGGGTTGTGCAGTATCACTTCCACTGCATTCTGTTGGTCAAGTCAGATTCTGAAGGGAGGGAGGATTCCCTGAGGTCGTGATGACCAGGAGACATGAGCCTCTCATGGGGCTCTCTGGGCTCTCTAGACAGATGCCCCAATGGTTAGGATTTCCACATCCCAAGTGGGAGCAAGAAAGCAGAAGAGGCATCAGGAACAAAGTGCTGATATGTGTGGAGCAGTTTTAGTTTTGAGCACTTTACATCCAAATGGAAGATGAGACTGGACAGTCAAGTGGAGGTCAGGCCATAAAGGAATGTGGCTTTTCTTCTCTCGGCAATAGGGAAACACTACCTGTTGCAGGGCTGGGAAATTGTCATAATTTGATCAGTGCTTTGTTTGGTAGATGGGGGCATGTGGGGACAAATGGACCTCTCCAAAATTAATATAACAAGCTAGGTAAGCACCACAGAGGGACGGCAGGGCTGAGCGGGACAGGGGAGAAGATGGGTGCAAGGAAGAGGTCAGAAATAAACCTAACAGGATGAAGCCATTGGTTACACATGGGAAATGAGGACGAGGATGAAGTGGAGCATGACCCTGGGACTTCAGGACTTGGTGACTGGCAGGAGGGTGGGGTCATCAGGAGAGAAGCCTGAAGGGTATGGTGAATATGCAGCATCCAGAGGTGGCAGGATGACTCCAGGGACTCCAGGGACATATGAATATCCTGGAGAACTAATTAAAAACTCAGATCCCTGATTTTGAGAGTCTGATTCAACAGGTCTGGGGTGGGGCTGGGATCTGTACTTTTAATATCTACCCCAGGTGATGATGATGCAGTCTTAGTGCCCCAGTTTGAGAAGTCTTTTTTAGATAAGGAAGGTCATACTAGTTAGTACACGGGGAAAGCTAATACATGTAGAAGCTAGGTCTGTAGAAGGAGCGAGCAGACACAAAGTAGTTGACAGTAGTAGTTACCAAGAGAATCTTGTCTTTGACAGGTCAACAGGAGAGATGACTCTAAGAAGGGAGAAGAAGCGAGTGGGTCGTGTGCTGCAGGGAGGTGAAACAAGGCTGTGAACATCCTCCACGTTTCATGAGGTCTTTTGTGACCCAGGGGTAGCAGAAGACAGAGTACAAAAGCCTAAGAAATGCATGGATGGTGTGAGGATGGGTAGGCAGGTAAGCGTAGATGACTCTTTCCAGCAGTGTGGGGGATGGAAGAGAAGACGAAAAGAATGACTGTGCTATGGAGGTGTTGAAGGAGAGTATTCTCTTGTTTTTTAGAGAGAAAAAATACTCTGTCTCACTTTGTCACCCTTGGTAGACTGTCACGGCATCACAGCTCACAGCAACCTCCAGCTCTTGGGCTTACGTGATTCTCTGGCCTCAGCCTCCCAAGTAGCTGGGACTACGGGTGACCGCCTAAACGCCTAGCTATTTTTTGTTGCAGTTTGACCGGAGGCTGGGTTTGAACCCACGACCCTCTGTATATGGGGCTGACGCCCTACTCACTGAGCCACAGGCGCTGCCCGAAGGAGAGTATTCTTTCAGGGTGAAGAGGAAGGAGATGATGCAGAAGGAAAGAACATGAACTAAGGGGAGAGAGGGGAGACAATAGCAGAGCATGGGGATTAAGACCAGAGGCTTTTACATCTGTCTTCTAAAGCTGATTGCCCCTTACTAGCTATGAGACCTTGAGCAAGTGACTTACTCTCTTTGAACTTCAGTTTCTGTACCTGTACAGCGAGGCTGACACCTACCCTCCTGGGCTGCAGTGGGCATCACAGCACTCAGAGCAGTTCCTGATCTCATTCAATGGGTGGTGCTGCTGCTGGAACAAGGGGACAGATGGCATCATACAAAGAATAAAATCTGCTAGAAATGCAGAGGTTCATTTTTTTACTTTATTATAAAAATTTCAAACATTTATAGAATTAGAGAGACTCATATAATGAACATCCATATACCCATCACCCGGATTTGATAATTTGTAAAATTTTATCACACTTGCTTCATCTTTTCTTTTTTGTCATTGCTGAAATGTTTTAACACAAATCCTAGCCCTCCTATCATTTTTCTCTTTTACATTAAAAAATCATGGTTTTTAAAAACATTTCTTACATAACTGCAATGTCATTACACATCTAAAAATCATCATTAACTCTTGGGTAGCAGCTGATAGCCAGTTCATAATCAAGTTTGCCCAGTTGTGTACAAAATGATTCATTCAATTCAAAATCCAAAGTCCTGCATTGGCTTCTTGTGCCTTTAGATATCTTAATCTAGAACAGTCTCCCCTTCTCTTTTAAAAGCCACTGGATTATTAGGCAGGATGACTCCCATTCTGGATTTGTCCGGTTGCCTCCTTGTGGTGTCACTTCACTCGATTCTCTGTCCCTTGACATGTTTTTGGCTTGACATTAATGTGAAAGGCTTGAGTAGAATCAGCATTTGTAGGGCGAGTACAGCTCATACTGGTGCTGTGTGCATCACATGGCCGTCTTCTCAAACTTGGCTTCTCATTAGCATCACCTCAAGGCCCTTTTTAAATGTCTCTGCACCCTGACTGCACCCCTAGACCTCTTAAATCAGAATCAGTGGGGAGGGATCCCAGATATCAGCATCAGTTGTCCATGCTCCCCAGGCAGTTCCAATGTGCAGGCACAGTGTCACCTACCACAAAGCCATCTCAGCAAGAGGTCAGTCACCCTTCTCCCATTCTCAACGGTCATGGCAGCCTTCTCTCTCCATGTGAAGTTCCCATTAGCATACCA
Organism: Nycticebus coucang; assembly: GCF_027406575.1. Lineage (NCBI taxonomy): Eukaryota > Metazoa > Chordata > Mammalia > Primates > Lorisidae > Nycticebus > Nycticebus coucang. The sequence continues at coordinate 87,411,426 of NC_069795.1, forward strand.
TCTGATGGTTTCCTCTGCTGATGACTTCCACCAAACCAAATGGGACTACAAAAGAGTCTCTAATTCTGCATTAGATTCACATTTTTTAGCCGGAATTCTTGTATAAAAAGGGAACTTCCCCTTATCAATCTGGGCTATCGGGTTAGCCTACAATTCAGTCCAAGCAAGGCAAGGTAAATGTTGAATTTTTCCCAAAGGGTTAATCTTAATCAAGAGAATAAATTACATCATTTTCTGAGACTGTTTGAAAGAGATGAGGCTGAAGATGCAAACACTCTTTGAGGTGGAGATTGGAAGAGGAGGAGATGGAAGCAGTCGTTACACTGCGAGGTCAGGTCACCCTCAGTGAGTGCGGTAGGCAGAAAGGAAATAGCTGTCAGGAATGTGGCAGGCAGTTAATTAGCAAGGCAAGCAGGAATACCGAGTGGCCACAGGTCCAGCTGGGATTAGAGTGTGAATTTGTGTTGGAACCAGTGGTAGCAAATTTCTATGGCGAAGTTAGCAGCAGAGGAGGACCTGCCGGTCTGGCTGGCACTGGAGTTGGCATGGTGGGTGCTGGGTGAGGACTGCAAGGGCACAGGCAAGGCCAGTGTCACAGTAGCTTCATGGGTTCCCTGTTCACATGCTTTCCCCTGCCTAGAACACCCGTCTCCTGGCTGGCCTAATCCTTCAGGACCCGTGTGGATGCTGCGTCCTCCAGAAGTCACCACTCTGTGCTTCCACAGCCCCCGCCACTACCCCATCACAGCTCTCATCACCAGCCCCACAATCTTTATTTCGTTGTGTCCTTTACTGTTGAGGAGTGACAGTGCCCACAGAAAGGGCTACCTGTAAAACATCAGCAGAACATCACTGTTGATCTCAGGAACCAAGGGGCCATCACACACGGACTCACATTTCTGAGATTTCAGAACCTGGCTCAGATTGTGCCAGCCTCTTACACAAGCCCCTTTCCAATGCGGCTGGAATAAAACCCCAAATCCTCCCTGTGCCCCTGAGGATGTGCAGGACCTCCTGCCACCATGGCCCTCGCTCACTTGGTGTCTGTGTCAGTCTGCCCACACTCGAGTCCACTGCAGAGCACGGCACGTGCTGCCCCCTCTGCCTAGAATGCTCTTCCCCAGATGTCACTCTCTTCCTCGCCCTCACTCATCATGTCTTTGCTGCAGGGACAACCTTCCTGCCCACCCAGCACTCTGTACCTCTGTCCTGCTTTCTTCCCCATGCTGCTGAGCAACTCCCAGCTTCCCATTCCATGCTCAGTCGCCCGCTGTTGTCTGTCCCCCTCGCCAGAATGTGGTTGCCATGATGCTGGGGACTCATGCCTGTCCTCTGGGTTTGCAGCTCCTAGAACAGTGCCTGGTGTGCAGTAGAGGCTCGCGCCCAAACATCCTGTGTTCAGTGTGCGGATACACACCTAGTGCCTTTGAAAGGCAAAGTGACATTATACTAGGAATGAGCACATGCCTGTCTGGCCACATGACACCCCTGAGCCCCACAGCGGGAAACAGTAAGCCCCACCCAGAGGCAGGGCCAGGGTGGAAGCAGGGCAGATGGGGTTTCATCCTCAGCACTGAGAACAGGCCCAGACACATGACAGGGATGGAGGAGATGGAACAATAAGACCCATGAAGATGCGTGTGAGCCACACAAAGTGGCTGCTATATACATGGGCATCACGCGGGGATGCGTTCATTCCGCAAACGCGTCCTGAGCTCCCGCTGCCCACGAGAGCACAAGCACAGTGATGTCTGCAGGAGCAGGACACAAGCCCCCTCCCCACTAGGCTGCAGAGTAGAGGATGAAGCTGAGAAGTCACCACGAAATGAGGGGTGCCTGGGGCTGGGACGGCCATGTGGCATGAGGGTTTGGGGCCAGAGAGAACTCAAGAGTCTGGCTCTACCACTTCTTCCTAACAGAGTGATCTCAAGCATGTTACTTAACCTCTCTCTGTCTTGGTTCCCCATCTGTAAAATGGAGACAGTGATGACACCTGTCTCACAGATTGTGAGATTAAAGAAGTCCGTGCGTGCGCGTGCCGCACGACTATATAAATAGCAGCTGGTATTTATCATTCTGAGAGATGCATATGTAAATGGGGATAATGAGGGACAGAGCGCAGAGAGGCCAGTGCTCCCTGGGCTCTGGGAGGGGGTGAGGGAGGCTCCTAGAGGGGAGCCCCTGGAGCTGAAGTGGGCAGAGGTGTATAAATTGGCCATCTGAAGGGCAGAGGGGCTGTGTGGAGGGAATGGTAATGGAGGCTTCCAGAGCCCTTAGAACATCAGTTCAGAGGAGACGGGGGTGCGGGGGGCTGGTGGTGATGAAATGTCACTGGCAGGAGCTGAGGGTCTGGCCAGAGCAGAGCGCAGACTCAGAGCCTCAGGGCAGCATCCCCATTCTGGGGGCCTGATTGCAGTGTCTAGTCGGTCCAGTAGAAGTGGCCACAGGATGGCTCCATGTCCCCAGAATAGACCAGGGCCCTTTGTAGGCTGATTGTATGTGATTTTTTTTTAAAGAAAGAAATACAATTTGTGGGTGCTGGAGAAGACATTAATTTTGTTCTGTGGGTTGCGTGAGTCATGTAGGAACAAAACAAGAAATGTAAGTATACTTTCCACGGCCCTCTGCCTGTCACTTCCCGCTTGCCTGGGGCTGGTCATTACTTCAGGCAGTGCACATCTCTGAAAAAGCCCAGTGCTGGGCCCCTCCAGGCTGGAGAAACTGGGTCCTGGAACCCCTGAGCCCATTCCAAACCCAACTCCATGTTGCAAGCCTGAAAAGGGATGGGGTAAAAACACCTGCCTCTTCCCATTCTCTGCAGGTACCTTGGAGACTGCAGGTATGTGCTCCCAGCTTGGCTACACTTCTCATGTGACCTTGGGCACCTTCTAACACTGCAGATCATCAGGCTTCTCAGCTGAAAATGGTGTGCAGGGCCCTCTGATTGGGATGAAGTGAAGCTGGTGGTGAGGATGAACTGAGACAGCACAGTGCCCAGGACAAACACCTGCAGATGTGCTCGGTAAATCTCCCTTCTGCTCCTCTCAACAGATGTGGAGCTCAGAGAAGACAGGGTCTCCTCTGACATCCTTTCTTGAAGCCCCCAGGCCAGCCCCTTCCCTTCTTTGACCTCAGTGTGGGTTCTGTAAGAAGAGATGCTTGAACTCAATTATCTTTGAGGGCTCCACTATCTTCCTGCACTGATAGTCTAAAATTCTATGGCTGAGAACAAACTTGCCCTGAGGTGACATAAAGAATGTATTTGTGCTTGGCTAGTAGGAGGGTTGAATGGATTATTAATGGAGTGTAACCAGTATTGGCTCCCAGCAGGTGCTAAATCAATGGGGGTTGTTGGTTCCAATGGGTAGATGGCACTATTTGGATTGACGGTGTGTTATTTATTTAGGGCTGAATCACAGGTGGAAGCTGGAGCAAGGAACTAGAATGAATGGCCCCTCCTAGCCTGCTGTCAGGCTCCATCAGCCCCCTGTGGGAAGACAGGAGAACATTAATTGTGTCGTAGAGCAAGTGGTTTGTACCTATCCAGAAGCAGAAGCAGGAGGAACGTCCTTCTCCTAGAGCTGCCTGACAAATTATCAGCCTCATTTGAGGCCCAGGACAAATTCAGCCTTCTTTAAGAAGCAGACAGCCTGGCCTCTCGGGAAAATGAAATGTTTTAGAATGAGAATTTTGTCCTGGTTCTTCCCCTGACTGGGGGCACACTATTTATCCTTTCAGAACCTCATTTTCAGTATCTGTAAAATAGGGGTGATAATCCCATTCCTCAAAGGGTTGTGTAGATTCAGTGAGAGAAGGAGAGTATCCACCGCACAGTAGGTGCTCAACAAATGGTGGCTGTGTTAAGCCCTTCTAGGGCCCCTTGGTAGGAAAGTCTCTTTCTTCTCTCTGCTTCCATGGTGACTGCTCAGTGCCACAGCAGAGGCTTAGGGCTAGTCATGGATTTGCCTTCATCTGTTGAACTCTAAGCTTCTAGGGTGTGCGGATTGCTTTAATCCACATCTGATCCCCTAGTGTGCCTGGCACATGGTAGTGGTTCAATTAAAACCTTCTGAATTAAGTGGAAGACAAACTCTAAGAGAAGAAACAGCCTTTTGTCTCCTCACCAGCCCAGCTTCCTGGCTCCTGCCGGCCAGCCAGGTACACACAAGTGTGTCAGAGTGCAACCCTGGCCCTCGGGACTGAAAGTGCTGTGGGAACCCAGGCCAGGGGACAAAACTGGGCAAGGGGGAGGGAAGCAGGCCAGCCATGACCTGCCCAGGGCCTATCATCTGTCTCTTTAGCAGTCCATCATGAGGTAAAATAAGCCAGCCTGCCTGACCCTGTTTGGGCCAAAGTGCTTTCTCCTCATTTATAATGGAAGCCTCCAGCAGAACATCACAGTTAATTGCAAAGAAGGGTGAGTCACACAAAGCAGCCTGGAAGGACTGGGAACTCGCTGTAAAAGGACAAAGAGACCAACCAGAAGGCTGCTGGGGACAAGCTGCGGTGTCTGGGGAGCCACAGGGCACCCGGGGAGGAGAAAAGAAAATCAGCAACCCGCCCCAGCTGATGACCCTTCTGTAAGTGCCTTTTATTATTATTATATTTTGAGATTTTAGAAATATAAAACTAGTGCAAATACTGTAACAGACACATGAACACACTTAGTTCATCCTTGTGACAGTGTTATGGAGCATAAGGATCAGCCTCCTTTATCGACGTGAAAACTGAGACCCAGAGACTTAGCGGTTTGCCCAGAGTCGGCAGTGGTAGCTGTGTGATGTGAAGGCAGAACTGTCTTCCCCCAAGGCCCAGGCTCGCTTCTCTGTACCGTAGTCTCATGTCCCACCCAGTGCAGGAATGGCCTGTAGGATCTCTCACACTGTCTTGCAGCCTCCGTTCAGCCCGTTCCAGCCATGAGGTGCTCACCACTCCACAGACACTCGCTTATGCGGTGAGATCATGTATATATTAAGCGTCACTGAATGCCCTTTACAAACACTAACTCATTTAGTGGTAGGTAGGTACTACTATTTCCTTTTCTTTAGAAGTGAGGGCAAAGGCTCAGTGCTCGTCGCTCAGTGGTTAGAGCCGGCCACATACACCGGGGCTGGCAGGTTTGAACTTGGCCTGGGCCTGCTAGAACAATGACAGCTACAACAGAGAAATGGCTGGGCATTGTGACAGGTGCCTATAGTCCCAGCTTCATGGGAGGCTCAGGCAAGAGAACCGCTTAAGCCCAAGAGTTTGAAGTTGCTGGGAGCTGTAATGCCACAGCACTCTACTGAAGGCGACATAGTGAGACTCTGTCTAAAAAAAAAAAAAAGAAGTGAGGAACTTAGCAAGGTCACACAACTATTAAGCGATAGAGCTGGGACCTGATCCTAGAAGCTGCCTTTTAAGGCCGGGCTCTTGCCCGCTATCCTATCAGCCTCTCAAAGGTAGCCCACTTCACTGATGCACTGATTTATTTAAAAGATTTTCCTTATTCTGATCCAGATCTGCTGCCCTAGAACTTCTTGCCATCGGTTTCAGTCTTGTCCCCTGATGTAGAGAGATTCCAGTCCCACTCAGGGGTGGCAATGCTTTAGCTAGCTGCCCACTTGACTCTTCTACTCTCCTCAAATATTCTCTTTTTCTGGTTTTCATTTTCCTCTATCTTCTGGTGTTGAGGTGCCCCAGTGGGGAGCACAGAGCTAGCGACAATATTCTAGGAATGAATTTCCAGATCAAATGAGCTTATTGGGAGTTACATCACCCCACTGAAACTCTTGAGCCATTTAATGTCAGGCTACTTTCCGGCAAGCGTGCTGAATCCCCAGAAGGTGGCTACAACCTGTGCTTATGAACTCAGCTATGAGTCCTGGACTCACAGTCCCACTGGCTCAGCTCTTCCTTCTTCAGAGGGCTCAGTTCAGCTCCCAAGCCTGGCACAAGAGCTTTTATACCCATCCTGATGTCCATCCCATTTCTGGTCTTTCACGTGACCTGGGGCTCTATAAGGGTGTCCTTATAAATGGGGCTGAATGAGAGCAGAACACTGATTCACAGCATGGAACAGAGTTGTGGTTCACTGGGATCTGGAGTAAGGAATCTTCTCACCTCAAGGCTGCACCAGAGATGTGCTCAGGCCCATCTATATGAAAGTGCTATTCATGGGAATAATGAGGATGGATAGCCATCTGTCTGATGTGGTTCCCTAGTATTACTCAAGTGTGATATATGGAAGCAGTTCTCTCAGCCCATCACTAAGCAGCAATGCACTAAGGGAGAATAAAGAAGGCAGCATGAAAGTCCTTTGACTTTTGATTTCTTGGTGACTTGATTCTTCCATCTTGTTGCTTATTTATAAACAATCAAAATAATGTGAGGGTGGCACCTGTGGCTCAATGGGTAGGGCGCCGGTCCCATACACTGAGGGTGGTGGGTTCAAACCCGGCCTTGGTCAAACTGCAACAAAAAATAGCCGGGCGTTGTGGTGGGCACTTATAGTCCCAGCTACTCGGGAGCTGAGGCAAGAGAATCACCTAAGCCCAAGAGCTGGAGGTTGCTGTGAGCTATGACGCCACGGCAGTCTACCGAGGGCAACAAAGTGAGAGTCTGTCTCTAAAAAAAAAAAAAAAAAAGAATCAAAATAATGCCAGGGAAGGTTACCCTTGGTTTTGGCCAAATCCTAAAACATGATCTATGCAAAATAGGAAATTCATTGGGATGTTATCAGAGAGCTCATGGAAGTGACAAGGTCTGGAAGACAGCTTGGAAGCAGGACAAGTTATACTGGACAGTCAGGATGCTGCTTCTCCCATTTTGTCACATTTGTGTTACCTGCCCAACATTCAGAATTCCAGGGGAGAGTCTTAGGTCACATGCCCGCTTGTCTGTCCTGGGATGACAGAGGCCAAATCTGGTGAAGGTGGCCTCCAGCAACTTCTCAGCTGCCACAGCTGGGGGCAGGACACACTGAAATATCACACAGCAGGCTGCAGACAGTAGGGGGTAGATCCACAAAAGGAAATGAGAGTGTTTTTAGATAAGAAAAGAATGCTGAATAGTCAAAGTGAACATACAAAAAATCCACTTCATCCATAAAAACTGGAGCTCAAATAATTATTAATTAAAAAGTAAGACAAGGAAAAACCAGGATCCTCCATCTCTGAAGGCACAAAGAGTTGGTGGATGGGGAACCTGAGTCCTTGGGGCCACATGTGGCCTTCTGGATCCTTGAGGGCAACCCCTTAAGTGCAACCTTTGTAATGAATCCAAATTTTATAGAACAAATCCGTTCAAAAAGAAATTTGCTCTGTGAAGTTTGGATCCAGTCAAGGGCCTGCACTGGGGATCTGGAGGGCCACATGTGGCCTTGAGGATGCAGATTGCCCACCCCTCAGAAGATGTTTCACCCCCTCCTAGGGAAGGTAGATGATAACTTCCAAGGTAGCAAAGCGAGGGTGCCAATAAGTTGAGATTTCTTACCAAAAAAAATGGAAGGTTCATATCTTGTTTGCTTGATGGAAAGTGCTAGGGGAATGTATCCCATTAAAAGCGTTGCTCTGAGGGATAAATGAAGCAGGCACATAGAGCTCTGAGTGCAATAAATATTTAGTTCTCCCTAGTAAATGTTGTTTCTGATGTAGGAATAGCTTCTTTCTCCCTATGTCTGGTCTCAAATATAACCTGATAAGAAATGTTCTTTGTTTGGGATTGTGGAGAGATACGACAGTTCTGCAGGGTTGAGTTCAGGGCCAACTTTCTAGAGGATAAAAGGGCAAGCTTCAGCCAAGAGCCAAGAAAAAGCAATGATCATCCACAGAGAATGGACAGTAGCAGACATCTGGAGTGGTACCTTTGTGGGACTCCTTCTATCTATGGATAATTAGGTCTCCCTAATAATCCATAGGAAGGGCACCATAAACTGTGTACCCAGAAAGGATGGGAGTGAGCTGGATGAGCAAATGGACCCCTAGGCCAGGGCCTAACTCAAGAAGGATGTCCCATCAGGAAGGCCTGCCTGCTGGTGTTAGGACCTACCATGCCATCCTCTGGCAGTCAGCCTGTGCCCCCGTCAACCTGGGCAGGACTGCACTTCTTATGACCCAGTACCATGTTCCTAGGCTCAGGGAGAGCCCAGGCAGAGTACCAGGTTATCAGGCATTGACCATAAACATACCTAAAAGCTGAGCTAGAGCCATTTGGGACAGCCTCTGGTAATGTAGAGTTGGTGACATTCACGGAGGAGGAGTCTGTATGCTAACTCACGGAGACGATGGTTCTCAAATTCTGACTGGAAACCCCACACTCACGCATATCACTTGCTGACTCAAAATATTGAACTAGGCCCTTTGTTGGCCCCATAACTGGTATGATGCCCACCACATATGTCACTTGGGGCATGGCTCTTTCAAATTCCAAGCAGATCATCTCTCTGAAGGCCTCAATGCAGTGCTGGTTCCACCGATGGAAATTCTCTCTGTGACTTCTACCCTCCGACTCTGGCTCTGCCCTGAGGCATCTTCTAATTATGGCAAATTCCTCTTCCACAGATGGACCCTCACACACATAGACCCAAATGCCTCTGAAGGGTCTCTCTCTCTCTCTGCTAAGCACCCTCCACTCCTTAAATCACTCACTGGTAAGTTTTCCAGATCCTTGAGCAGATCCCAGCCACCCTTGGCCCCCACCATGCCTCCATGCTGGCCCTACTCCTGCTTGTCTGGCCTGGAAGATTTTGGAAGTTGAGGGTCTCCCTCTTCATCAGTCCTAGTGAGTTGTGGGTCAGGGCTCTCTTTGGCTGTCCCAGCGTCAGGCAATGCCTATGGTCAGACCAGCCCTTAAGGTGGTAGCTGTGCAAGGCCCTCCCTCTGAGCCCCCTCACACTCTGAGTTTGGTGGAGGGCTGGGAGCTACAGCTTCCAGGATCAGGCCCGCTGCTCTTGTTCTCCGTCCTTCGGCATCTCTGGCAGCCCACACAGAGAAGGCAGCAGCCTTAGCCTCTCCCTCCTGCTGTTTGTCCAACACCCACCTGAGTGGGAGCGCTTCTCCTCCGAGCTTGGAGTCGTGACAGGCTTTGTGCAGCCTTTTGCAGCTCTGCGCAGGCAGTGCTGTGGGTTTATTGTGTATAGGGGCTGCCAGCAGGGTGGGCACGTGGTGGTGGGGGCCATCGGGCTGAAGCCACAGAGGAGCCGGGCAGCTGGCAGGTGAGTTGGAGAATGCTCTCTGTGTCTCCAATTCACAGTGCCTCCCACCCTCCCGGACTGAGAAAACAGCCCAGGGGCAGAGCAGGCTCTGCTAGAGAAATAGGCCTTCAATTTTCATCTGGGGCAGGCTACCAGCTCCAATTGGCCCTGTTGTCCCTGGGAACTGTGGGAAATTTATCAGAAGCTCTTGTAGGAGCTGTAATCTACATTTCATTTTATGGATTTATATTTGCTTTGTTCATTTCTCTTTGTTTCTCTAGAGCTGCTTTTGGTGTAAATGTTTCTTTGAATATTTTTCAATAATGCTGAAGAGGGAAGGCTTCCTCCTGCCTCCCCCACGCTATCTCGATGACTTCTGAGGCTGGGGAGACTAGGTAGAGACACCTTCCTCCAGCACAGGGTGGCCACAAAAAAGAGCTGAAGGTACTGAGGGAAGGGCAAGGGTTCTGAGCCCCTTCTAAACGCCAGACACTTGCACATGTGCAGAAGGTGTCAAAAATGTATACGCACATTTTAAGAAAGGAAAAAACAAATTAAAATTGTAATAATATATACCAGTAACAAAAGATGAATACAATTTACATTTGACTTCTGCAATTACAAGTGGTGCTCCAAGTATATACATAATACCCAGATACATTTGTTATGTGTATAAATTTTTTTTGGCACTTCCAGTATATAATCAGATTTAATTCTTACTGCAATTCCACAGCTGATGTTCATTATTCCCATTTTGTTTTTCCAGATGAGGAAATGCTGAGGCTCAGAGAAGTTAAGTCTGTTGGATTGTAGGCCTCTGGTAATTCACATCTGACCCTGTAGCCTGTCTGTGGTGCCTCAAGGCTCAAACGGGAAAGACAGGAGGAATGCTCCACCTCTCTGGCCCAGGGCTGGTTCCCTAGAAGCTCTTCTCTTCTCATGCCTTGAAGGATCATGTGGGTTTTTTTGTTTGTTTGTTTTTTTCAGTTTTTGGCCAGGGCTGGGCTTGAACCCACCACCTCCGGCATATGGGGCCGGTGCCCTACTCTTTTGAGCCACAGGCGCCACCCGGATCATGTATTTTGTATTTGAGCTGATCACCATACAGGTGTGAGTATTCTCAGAAATAAGGCGTGCCAATGGGAGAAAGAAGAAATAAAACATCTGCGTCTGTAGAACTCCTCCCATTTAGACAGATAGCCCCTTGGGCAGAGTCTGTTTTGAGTGGCTGGGAGGGAAATGCATGTTGGAAAGGCATTAGTTGGCATGAGGGGTCCCAGCTGGGCTAGGGACTCACCTCCAGGTTTATCTGCACACGAGAATATTGTCTGGGGGACCTGGTGCAGGTGGGTGTGTGGCCAATGCCCCCGGTCACTCTGTGTCTGTATGGTTGGCCAAGGCAAAGGCCGAGAATATGGAGCTTGTCAACTGATGCAACTCTGGGATGTCAGAACTGGAGTGACCACTGGAGTTATCCCATCCAACCTCCTTAGATAACAAGCCATGGAGAATTGAAGGTGTTTGTCCAATTCATACAGCTAGTTCACCCAGCAAGCTCCATATTTCAAGTCTCTCAGGGACTAGCCTGGAGCTCTGTTCCCTCCTCAGTGACTTTCACAGGCCTCAGGGTCAGACACAGCAGGGAGAATTCAGAAATCCACAGTTTAAAATCTACCCAGGCTATTTCTATGCCCATTAAGTTAAGGAAACTTCAGTTACTAAGGGGTTTAACCAAGCAGAGCTAAGGAACTGGACACAGTCTCACTTTCTCAACCTTTCTCTGGTTACAGTACAAATAGGCTGGATAAGACATGCAAGGTTGAGACACAGGGGTTGCTCTTAGATGAGTCTGTGCTCTCCCATTCAACACAGTCCCTGCTCATTTCATTTCACTCCTTTAGGACACCTGCCTGAAAACCTGCAGTTTTCCTCGCCCTGAGTATTCTTCACAGTGAAATGGCAAAGACTTAGCCAAAGCATCCAAGAGCTGGATTCTAGGTCCAGTTCTGACATTAACTGTGGAATCCTGAAGGAGTAAGACACGTCCTCATCCTGCACCTCATTTTCCTCCCCAGCATAAGGAGACGTTAGTTCCTGTGCTCTTCTGCCCTTTCCCACCCTCACATTCTGGAGTCCGACGACACCCTGATGGTGGAAACTGTCTCAATCAGCTGGTGTTCTGGACCACACCTGTACAGAACATGGTACATGGTAGGTGCTTAGTAGAGGTCTATTGTATTGTCAAAGAAATTCATTTGGAGGCTTAATTAGGGCTTGTGGGAGTTAATTTTCATTGGTAACTCAGGGGCCATAGGAATAAAGGAAAGAAAAGTTCTAGGAGATCATGAACAGCTTATTTAAAGCAATGTCTTCTAACCTTGTCTTATCACATGTCACTTGGTCCTGTACTAACTTGTGCTGAACCAGTTGACCTGAAATGTGCTTCTAAAACTGATAGAGAGAAGTGGCAAGAAGAGGTCCTAAGGTCTTCCCGTGTAAGTGTGAGGGAGATGCCAGTCAGAGGTGTGGAGGGAGAAAGGCAATCAGCCTTCCGCAGGATTAACTTTAGAGACACATCCTAGAACCATTCTGATTTAAAGAGTCATTGACTTGGGGGGTGGGGGACATGTTATATGAAAAAGCACAAAAAATTAGTACAGCCACTTGTGGGAAGGGAGAGGTGCCTTCCTAAAAGGATATGGTTGAAGGCAAAATTAGGAGAGAATTTATGGATTTATATGGCTACTGAGTAAATTATTTTTGTTTTGTTTTGTTTTTGAGACATAGTCTTGCTTTATTGCCCTTGTTAAAGTGGAGTGATGTTATTGTCTTCAGAGCTCACTGCAACCTCAACCTCCTGGGCCCAAGCGATCCTCCTGCCTCAGCCTCCCAAGTAGCTGAGACACAGGTGTGTGTTACAATGACCAGGTAATTTTTCTATTTTTTAGCAGAGACAGGATCTCACTTCTGCTCAGGCTGGTCTTGACTCCTGAGCTCAAGCAACCCTCACCTCGGCCTCCCAGAGCACTAGGATTACAGGTATAAGCTGTGGTACCTGGCCTGAGTCAGTTCTACATTTTTCCAAGAGAAATTAAATATTGCCTTCAGCAATAGGTAGCATTACTCCAAAGATTTGAACAGACCCTGGCCACATAAAGGATGCTAGTGGATGTTCACAGGAAAATGTAACTTGGTAACTTGATGTGTAAAGATTCACACTAGGTTTTACCTAAGACTGAACCACTGAACCTTACTAGGTCTGAATTCTTAGTTCTAGGACTGATCTGAGAAGAGTTAATAAACAGATCAATGTCACAATATGCTTTATGACTATGCAATACATTAATATTTACTTTCTCCTTTATTCTTTTGTGCTTTTTCTGAATTATCCACCTTAAAGGTAAAGATTCTTTAGATTCCGAAAGTAATCTGAATTTTAAAAACTTGTTTTCAAATGAGAGAGAGAGATAACTCAGGTATACAAGATGGTTTACCATCTATCCAAAAATGGAAAATGTCAAGAAAGCAATTCTGTTTTGCTCCTTCCTCTAGCCATTGATTTCAAACTTGACGTTAAGGTACTTCCCACTGTCTGAATGGAAACATGGACAGAGTTCGTGAGAGTATAAGGGATTCTGCTCTCATCCCAGACTCAGATTGTGGGTCAGGCCTACATACATCTCAGCTACACTGGCCTATATCTGTAATTTCAATCTGTTAATTTTTTCATTTTGTCATTTATTGTTGTCCTGATTTTTTTGAAATTTTCTCTGTATTTTCTTAAAGTTCACTGAGCTTTCTTAACAATTATTTAAGCTGGGCGTGGTGGATCATGCTGGTAATCCTAGCACTTGGGAGGTTGAGGTGGGTGGATTGCCTGAGCTCATGGGTTAGAGACTAGCTTGAGCCAGAGCAAGACCTCATCTCTAAAAAAAAAAAAACCCAAAGCAAACAGACAAACAAAAACCCAATCATTTACAATTCTTTGTCAGGCAGTTCATATGTCTCCAGTTTTTTAGGGTCCATTACTGGTACTTTATTTTGTTCCTCTGGCAATATCATGTTTCCCTGGTTGTTCTTGATCTTTGTGCCTATGTGTTGGTGCCTACATATTTAAAGAAGTAAGGGCCAGGCATGGTGGCTCATGCATGTAATCCTAGTACTCTGGGAGGCTAAGGCAGGTGGATTGCCTGAGCTCACAGGTTGGAGACCAGTTTGAGCAAGAGCAAGACCTTGTCTCTAAAAATAGCTGGGCATTGTGGTGGGCACCTATAATGCCAGATACATGGGAGGCTGAGCAAGAGGATCTCTTGAGCCCAAGAGTTTGAGGTTGCTGTGAGCTCTGATGCCACTCTACTGAGGGCAACAAAATAAGACACTGTCTCAAAAAAAATTTTTTTAAATAACTAAACAACAACAACAAAAAAAAGAAGTAAGAACTGATTCCATTTTTTACAGATGGGCTTTGTCTGGGAAGTCCCTTTGCAAGTCAGCCTGTCCAGAGATTCTCATGAGGCTATGTGACATAACCCATGAGTAGGCTTGCTGCTGGAGTCCTTAGGGAGGGTAGCCTGGCACCTGGGTATGCAGGGGCTGACCTGGTATAGGGTGTATCTTGAGCCTGAGTCCACATGGGTAAGTCTGGTGCTGGGGTGGTCCTGGAGTAAGCCTGGGTCCTGGGTCCCTGGGGACTGGTCTGGAGCCTATGTCTTCAAGGATGGTTCTGAAACCTCAATCCATGGAGACTAACCTGGAAGTAGGGTCTCTATTGGGTGGACCTGGCCTCTGACTATGCTGGAACAGACCTAGACTCTGACTCTATTAGACTCTATTAGACTGCTAATAGAGCAGTCATGGAGCCAGGGGTCCTGGAGGCCAGTCTAGAGCCTGGGATCACAGACGCTGGCCTGGTGCCTAGAGCGATGGGGGATGACTTGGAGCCTGGGTCTGTGGGTGGTGACCTGGTGATTAGGGCTATGGGACCAACCTGGTGCTGGAAAAGGCCTGAAGCCTGTGGGTTTTAGCCTGACGTGGGCCTGGGGTGGGCCTATAGACTGAGTCTATGGTAGTAGGCCTGCGCTACGCCAGGTCCAAAGCTCTAGATCACTGAGGTCAGCCGGGAAACTTTCTACCATGCCAGCCTAGAGCGTGGAGCTACAGTATCCCAATTGGCTTAGAGGCTCAGTCATTGTACCAGCCTGAAGTCTTGGGGCCATGGGTTCCTGACCAGTGCTGAGTCTTACTGAGGCAACTCAGTGTTAAAGTCTAGGGTAAAGTTCATCTTTGCTTCTTCTACTTAGCCCACCTAGAGCGTATCTCTCTGTGCTGTGCTGCCCAGGCTTTGGAGAGGAATGATGCAGACAATGTAAAACTTTCTTTCCTACCCTCTTTAATGCATCTTTTCTTATTTCTGTGCTATAACAAGGTACTATAATCTCTTATCTTGTTTCCTTAGCTCTTTAAAAGGTATTTTTGTGCTTGGTAGCTGTTCTAATTGATGTTTCTGCAGTGAGATGAGTCCTGGAAAATCGTATTCCACCACCTTGCTGTTGATCCACAATACCACCAGCCTGAATTAGTAGACAAGATAAAGATCTCACTGTCCACTGAGCTTCGTGGCTCATGTCCAAAGTACCTGGGAGTAAGTGATAACAAACTGCAATCCCCTGGAGCTCACACACATCTCTAAATCAAAAGCCTTGCCAAAATAGGGCTTCTAGAGATCCTTGTGCATAGCAAAGGAAGATTCTCAAGGCTGTGCCAGCATTAACCCATTAAGATCCCAAACCCGCACTCACAATAATGAGGCTCCATATCCATAAGGACTACTTAACTCATGGTTGGCTCTGTGAATTAAAGTCCTATAGTCACAGGTTCAGCCATACTGGTGGTTAACACCTCATATACTTCCACACTGGTTGATAAATAGCCTCTACAGAATATAAATAATATAAAATGTACATTACATACATTGAGATAGGGAGAAGCAGCATCAAAGATAGAGAGATAGGAAGATTTCTTTTAAGGAATTAGCTACTGTAATTGTAGGGGTCGAGAAGTCCAAAATTCCTAGGGCAGGCTAGCGGGCTGGAAGCTCAGGCAGGAGCTCATGCAACAATCTCCAGGCAGACTGTCTTCTACTCAAGGAAACCTCAGTTTTTGCTGTTAAGGCCTCCAACTGTTTGGATGAGGCCCATGCACATTATTAAGGGTAACCTCCTTGACAGAGTCATCTGATTGTAGATGTTAAGATACATCTATAAGATACATTGACGCAACACCTAGATTAGTATTTGATTAAGAATGTGGGTACTATAGCAGGCAAATTAACACATAGAACTCACCATCACACAGCCCTGTAATGTAGATATTGCTTCTCCCATTTTACAGATGTACAAACAGAGGCTTAGCGGGGTCGTGTAACCTGACCTGGTCACAGGGTGGTGTTTGTCAGAGCCAGGCTATGAACTTAGCTCTGTATGACTCCAAAGCCTTCCCTCAACTCCTGCACCATCTTGCCTCATGGGTCAAAAGCCTGAATCAAAGTGACCTTTGCAGACATTATATTTTCCAAGAAGCACTTTGATGTAGAGATATTTCAGCTTCCTTCTGAAGTCACATCTGCATTTCTTTTTTCTTTTTCCTCTCATGACTTCTTATATTTCTCCTAGTCTCCATACCAAACCAGTAAAGTGATTTTCTTGCCTACTAGTAAAATGATAAAAATGCTTTAAACTGCTTTCCTTTTCTTGAAACAGCTTTATCCCTGTCAGTAAGAAGTGTGTGGAAGAATTGAAGAAAACAAGTCAGCATTTCTAGCTTTTCAAGCTGCTTTTCAATAAAGAAGGAGGCAAAGAAAACTCTAGAGCTGGGCATGAATTGCATTGAAAATATTTTCTCTGGCAGAAAAGTGGCTGCTTCCCAAAGAGGGCTCATTTATTGACTTAATCATCTTGCTATAGAACTTTTTCCAATAAAAGATTTTGAATTAGAGTTAGAGCTTACAGTGCTAGTAATGATGTTGATGATACTTTTTTACATGTGTCCATCTGTGTGTTTCGTTGAAAAGGCTCTTCCTCATGAAGGGTTGCCATGTTCCTTTCCACTCCAGAATTCTCTGGTCCCAATGTCATGTCTGAGTGCTAAGAGACATCTCTGGGAGAGAGAGGATGATATGTCCTTGATTCACAAATATTCCTAGAAGGTAAGAGCCAGAGGGATCCTCCTCTGCAAAGCTCCTTTGTTTTACAGATGAGGAAACTGTGTCCTGAGAGGCAACTTGCTAACATGTCATGACTGAGAGCTGTACCTCGGGGAAGACTGATCTTTCCTATAAAACTCTCCTCTCAGAGCTGCTTTGGAGCTGAAAGAGAGAAAACGTGCACCCTGTCTCCAGGGAGAACACCAAGGCTCTATAAAAAGGAGGATCTGTGTGTTTATTCTGCCTCCTGTTGTCTTTGGCATGGCTTTGCACGCCAGTCCTTAACCCTTTGCAGTGTCTGCATGGTGGATCAGCGTCTAACACTAAGAAAAGGGCAAGGCCAGGCACACGTGGAAGAGCAGCAAACATTGACAGTCCTGAGAGAGTGTTCAGAAGATGTGCTGGGGAGACTGAAGGGAAGGCGTTGGAGGGAAAACTAGGGGTCAGAAAGCCATCTTTCTGGCTTCCCACCAGTGGAATAGCACTTTTGACAGATTTTCCTTATTTGTCTTTGAAGGGGATTTCAGATAATTCAAGATGGACTCAAGCAGTTGCTAAGGCAACAGTGTTAACATTCGTCACTGCCATGGAAACCCTTTCTGTGGCATAACATAAATATTTTCCTTTAAGAATGAGACAGGGAGTTGAGTGGGCGACAAGTTATTTTCTAATGCTCACAGGCTATGGCTAAAGTCTGCAATGGATGGAAGGAGGAAGAAGATCAAAGCAGCTCACAGTCTATATGGTTCACAGAATAAGCTTTTTTAATTTATTTAGTTTTGATATAAAAGCCAAAAAAAAAAAATGGATGAGGGCAAAAATGCCAAGTGAAATAGTCCATAATTCCGTAGTAGAGAGAAATAAGAATTTCCTACTTATCTTGTTTCTCTCGGCAGGGTCTGTAAGACTAGATCCTTGGAAGCAGCACTCAAAGCGATTTAAAGAGTTTCCAGAGCTTCCGCTTCTAGCTTAAACTTTCCCTAGGGGAGGATAAAGTTTTAAGAGAGTCCAAGGACAGGGGAGACTTCCAGGGAATAGTAGTTTGGGTCATGACCAAGAAAGGACATTTTCTTGCCTCATGTACTAATGTAGGAGGTAGAGACTACAGAAAGGCTTCTTACTTTTGCTACTTGGGCACGCTCCCACCTCCACAAGGTATTGTGGGCACACCATTGCCACCCTCATCTTCCTCAGAAGAAATACCTGTTGCTTAGGTGGGAAGACAGGATCAGATGACCTCCAAGGTGACTTCCAGTGCCAAGACTTCTACCATCCCATGGTTTCTGCCTCAGCATTTCTGATTCTGAGAGACAGTGGTTCTTGTTCTGCTTTTGTTATTCTGAGAGCCTGTTTTTTAAACTGGGTGGCAGAAGAAGCCCTGAGGGCTGCATCTGTGGGCAGGCTGGAGGCAGTGGTCACTCCGTGGCAGGGCACTGGCCTCTGGCCCATGCCCCCTCCCTCAAGGCCTGGAACACTGGTGTCAAGGTCTCTGCCTGGCTCTTCTCCAGATGATTTTCTATTGTGGGAATTTTGCTGGCAGGGAGCTTATGATGAAATAGGTTTGCAGAAGGCACAGCCAGGCTGTGCGGATGACTGGGACCTGAAAGCAGCAAGAATCATCATTCGTAAAAGTTTGCTGACTGGCCTGCATTTATTTTCCATGGGCTGTGGGGGAGGAGAATAATAGAGGTTTTCTAATCAAAGGATGTTGACAGCGGGGCCTGGCCCTGCCTGTAGCCTTACCCTGAAGACCTGTTCCACCTCAGAAAAGGTCCTAGGGAGAGGGTGGCTTTGCACAGAAGCTCATGCTATAGTAAGATGAAAAAATGGCCTGGGAGACTAAGAAGGTTCCGAATTTTCATTCCAGTTTATCTGCCAGCTCCCAGGGCCTGTGTCTGGGAGAGCTCTCAACTGTGTGATGTCCGGGAGGGCCTTCAGTTACTCTCAGAGCTAGTTTCCTGGTCTGCAGTGGGGGAATAGCACAATTGATGGGGCAGACAATAACCAAATCTGTTAAATGATCTCAGGTTTAAAAATGGGGCATGTATTTAACGATTCTTAGAGTACCAAAGAACCTCCCTCAGAGCAAGAGAGAGGGAGCATTAGAATATATAAAAAAAATACTGCCTCTTTTATCACATAGTGAAATAAAGGACCATCTCTGTTCCAGAACCCATTAGTTACAATTTTCTTTTAAACAAATTATCAAGTGGATGCACAGGTCCTTGACAAGCTTTTTGTCCCCCTTACTATGAAAATAGTTTCATTGCAGTTTCAGCTTCTACAATCAACACATGCTCTTTGGAATAATTTGGACAATATATAAAAGTATAAGAAAGAACTTTAAAAATCACACTATTCTGAAATGATCATGTTAGCCACTTATTGACAATATTTTGCATGTACATAAATTGGTACAAGTACATATTTGCCGTAAATGACATCATTTTATGCATGCTGTTTTATTTGGGGAGATAGGTTGCTATCTGACCGTCTGTCTAGCTTCCCTTCTGTACGCCTTTTTAACTGCATCAACATTCCTTCGCATTCCAGGTAACCTCTGATACACGTAACCACCTAGTGTCAAACCACTTTGTCTAAAAGCCAGGGCAGGGAAGAAATAATAAAAAATATACTCTATCTTCTAGATTTCTAGAAATCCCTCCAAGTCTTCTAACTCCTTCTTTTATTAGTTTAGTCCTTGATGATTACTTGGTTCTTATTTATTTGCTTTCCTTTTGTTTAGATTTTAAGTGGGGGCTTGACTGGCTACTTAGAGCAAGGGTCCCATGAATATAATTGAATATATGGTCATTAAATCCCATGAACTCTTGATTCTTTGAGATTCCAAGGAAAGGGACTCCTAAGTGGGAAAAGTATCCAGAGTTTTCATTTTAAAAGATAAGAGCAAGATTGACCTCCAAAAGGATTACTGTTAACATTTCTACTTACAATGAAAGACAGTCTCTGTGGGAATCTCTTCACCCGCAAATTCCTCTAACTAGTAGCTGTTTTCATTCTCCTCATCTTTTTTGCCTTTCCAGTGAGGCCTCATAATTTTTAAGTGTTGCATTTCTTTGTTAGTGGTGCTGGGCATAATTTTCTTTTCTTTTTTTTTTTTTTTTTGTAGAGACAGAGTCTCACTTTACCGCCTTCAGCAGAGTGCCATGATGTCACAGGACTCACAGCAACCTCTAGCTCTTGGGCTTCCGCGATTCTCTTGCCTCAGCCTCCCAAGCAGCTGGGACTACAGGCGCCTGCCACAACACCTGGCTATTTTTTGGTTGCAGTTCAGCCCAGGCTGGGTTTGAACCCACCACCCTCGGTATATGGGGCCAGCACCCTAGTCACTGAGCCACAGGCACCACCCATAATTTTCATATATTTGTTGGTCACTCTGTATTTCTGTGGTTGTCTATTCAAAGATTTTTTTCTCTATCAGTATTTTTTTAACTTTTTCATTTGGTAGAATTTTAAACTCACAGAAGATAGCCAGCCAAATGATATCACTGGAGTCAGTAACCTTAATCACTTGGCTAAGGCAATGTCTATCAGGTTTCTTCATAGTTAAGCTACTATTTTTCCCCAGGTTAAGAGTTTCTCTTGGCCTCAGCTGAGCCACAGTGCCCAGCTCTCAAGCTAAGTCTAAATATTGCAGCTGACACACGAGAAATCCCTGCCAGTTGTAGACAAAGACCAGTCATGGATAGCCAATGTTCTCACAAAGTCTGTGGGCTTCTCCGTTCATTGTTATAATAATAATAATTGCTGACACTTTTTGAATGCTTACTATGTAGTATAGGAAGCCTATAAAATCATTTTTGTAGTTCATTGATTTTAAGCAATCCTGTCTCAATCCATAGCAATGTTCTTTTTATTAATATTTTTTTCCATCAAAGTAACAAACATTCAGAACTTAAAAGTCAAATGGTGCTAAAAGACCCATTTTGAAAACAATCCCTTACCCACTCTTTTCACCCTCTCATTATCCTGTTCCTAAAAGGCAACTATCCATAACTCTTTTACCTAGCTTCTTTACTATTTGCTTCCAATTCTTCTCTAATTTTTAACCTCCATTTTTAGCCATTTTCTATTAACTTTCTACCATGGCAAATGAGAAGATGAGGACTTAGTTCTCATATACCAAAGCTTCGTCCCATTTACCTCCTGCATCTCCCAAACATAGTTATTTTACAATGTTTGGTTAAATAGACAGTCCATATTTCATTTGGGCTATACAAATATTTCTCACTGCTGAATCAAGTAGCAAGTTAGATTATACTTTAATTCTTGTATGGGCCTTGGTTTTTCCAGAAGTTTATGATTCTTTTGTTTTACATTTGCATGCTTTTCTGTGGTGTCATTTCCTCTCCCTCCCCTCAATGTTCCTTCATCTTTGACTTACTTCAATCTATTAAAATTTCTATTTGCTTAGTCACATCAGTTTTATTTAAGTTTTTTTCTGGAGACTCTTTCTTGTTCTATAGTCCTTTCTCATAGCATTATGTTCTTGTTTTATGATGCGGTATTATTTCTTATGCTCCCTGTGTTATCCGTTTCCTCCAATCTCCTTTTTTTCCTGAATATTTTGTCTCTCCAATGTTGGAAGCTCTCTTTGCATGTCATATCCTTGGCTATTTATTCATTTTAAGAGTGAAGCTCTGAAATTCTACTAAGAAGCTCTGGAATACGTGCACAGAGTTGTCAGAGGACTGGTTTTTCTTCAGGATTTTCAAACCCTGCACCAGCATTTTCACAGGGATGGACCCAATTATCAGTTCCCTGGTCATATGGGATGGGGGAGGGTGGGACTGAGATCCCAACACACTGTGTTTAGACTTCCAACCAGTGACTCTGGTTTTCAGACCAGAGCCACATCCCTTTTTCTCCACAGAGCATCCAAATCCCAACTTCTCAGGAGTTCTTCTTATCAGAATTTTCTTTTTTTTTTTTTCTTTTTTATTGTTGGGGATTCATTGAGGGTACAATAAGCCAGGTTACACTGATTGCAATTGTTAGGTAAAGTCCCTCTTGCAATCATGTCTTGCCCCCATAAAGTGTGACACACACCAAGGCCCCTCCCCCCTCCCTCCTTCCCTTTGTTCCCCCCCATAACCATAATTGTCATTAATTGTCCTCATATCAAAATTGAGTACATAGGATTCATGCTTCTCCATTCTTGTGATGCTTTACTAAGAATAATGTCTTCCACGTCCATCCAGGTTAATACAAAGGATGTAAAGTCTCCATTTTTTTTTAATGGCTGAATAGTATTCCATGGTATACATATACCACAGCTTTTTAATCCATTCCTGGGTTGGTGGGCATTTAGGCTGTTTCCACATTTTGGCGATTGTAAATTGAGCTGCAATAAACAGTCTAGTACAAGTGTCCTTATGATAAAAGGATTTTTTTCCTTCTGGGTAGATGCCCAGTAATGGGATTGCAGGATCAAATGGGAGGTCTAGCTTGAGTGCTTTGAGGTTTCTCCATACTTCCTTCCAGAAAGGTTGTACTAGTTTGCAGTCCCCTTATCAGAATTTTCTATGACAGGACCTTAAGGTATAATTTATGGGTTTCTACTGAATCAGTGATCACTTCTTCATCCACTTTCTGTTTTCTGAAAATTCGCTTAAATGTCTCGTCTGCTATTGCTGTCCTATTCTCTTTGTTCTGTGTCTATTTTTATTCCTTTGCTATCATTTTGGCAAGTTTGATAAGGAAATTAAATGGACCACCATGATCAATCAGCTTTTTAAAACTGAAGCCCATCATGTGAGGTCTAAAAACATTGAGCAGCCAAAAGAAAGCAATTGGGTTTTTTTTTTTTTTGGTGTGGTTTTTGGCCGGGGCTGGGTTTGAACCCGCCACCTCCGGCATATGGGACTGGCGCCCTACTCCTTGAGCCACAGGTGCCGCCCAGCAATTGGGGTTTTGATACCTTTCTCCCAGACAGCTCCATGCCATCTACAGAAATTTGGCCATTTTTTTTCGGGGAAATCTTCAGTTTCTTTAGACCAAAAGCTGCGAGTGGGTGGACTTTAGCAAGCTTTTGCTTGCCATTCATTCAGCAATTATATACTGAGTATTTACTACATGCCAGTCATTTCTCTAGGTGCTGGGGATTGGGCCCAGAACTGGGCAGACAATGTTTCCAGCCTTCGCAGAACTTGCTTTCTAGAGCTTCTTCCATGGGTGTTGGGGTGTGTCAAATGCTTCAGGGCACAGCCTTTAGAATCAGACCCTGTTCTAACCCACATCCATCACAGCTGAAAATGAATTGGCCAGCCAGGAGAAGGTGGTGGGAGGAAGTAGAGGGTGTGGAGGAAGCGGTTTCTAGTACCTGGAAGAGGGAAGTAATCAGGGCTGTGAGGACCCTGAGGTTCTCCTGGATCGCAGTGGCTGCAATCTTGCTGTGAATTCATGTGACCTCTGCTTCGTGCTTACTGGGAGAGAAAGAGTGAGAGAAGGAGCCTGTGAGCTCTCTGGTATCTTTACTTTTGAGAACACTAATCCTATTTGATGAGGCTCCACCCTACAACCGCATTTAACCTTCATTACTTCTTAGAAACCCTATCTCCAAAGACAGCCACACTGGATACTAGGACTTTATACGAATTTTGAGTAGGATGTAAACATTCAGTCTATAATACTTAGCAGTTCTGTGAATCCATAAGCTTTTCCACTTTCCGGAAATCCTTACTTAGCCCAGTGCTGTGGCTTCACAGTTATTTATGCGGTACTATAGAAGCCTATACCCCAGAGTACCTTGGCAATTCCTTCCATGGGTCTCTGAAGCAGCCCCTTTTTGTTGGAGATGAAGCACTCTGGCCTTCAGCTGATTGCAAATGCTTTCAGAGAAGAATCAGAGTTCAGGCAGTCCTGGAGTTACAAATATCCAACTTCTGTACAACTTGCATTTATGAACAGGAGCTATTGCAGTAAGTCCCTGAGTTACAAACACCCAACTGATATGCAGCTTTTACTCATGAATGGAGGCTATTACAGGTAATAGGTAAATGGACCTGTTCCAGCTAACATACAAATTCAGTTTAAGAACAAAACTACAGAAGCTATCTCATTCATAACCTGGGGACTGCCTGTAAAATAAAAACTGTGAATAAAATTTAATTGTTTCTGTGGTATGAAACATTTTAAATATTAAAATGAAGGAATTATGATATTTTACTAGTACATATTATGAACAGCAAGGGCAATGACAATTTCTATGAACTTAATACAATTTCTGAAATTTTTATATTAATCATATTTATTCACACAAATATAATACAGGGAAGGTTAAGGTTCTGTTCTTAGGTGACAGTGTCCTCCATGCAATGCAACATACCAAATAAACCTAATTTTTTTGACATTTTTCTTCTTACTGGATAAAAGAACAAATTCTTTGAGATTTTCCAGAGGCTCCCTGAGAAATCTCAAGGTTGCTTCAAAGTCAAGATTTCATTTAGGATTTGTTTGGGGGAAGGCAAAACTGTCAACAATATCAAAAAGTTTGAATGATTGACTAAATAGGATTCTAAGTCATCGTGAAACAATATTTAGCTACCTATTTCCCCAAAGTGATGATAAAAGAATTCATAAGTAAATGTAGAAGGTAACACAATTGTAAAATAAAAGTCTTCGCCCTTTAGATAAAGCCCATTGTTTTAAACTTTATAAATGAAATCAGTCCAATCTTAGCCAGCTTTGACCAAATTAAGATTCCTTTTTTTCTTTTTTTTTTATAATTTTTCTTTTTTTTTTTTGAGACAGGATCTTACTATGTCACCCTCGGTAGAGTGCTGTGGTGTCACAGCTCACGGCAACCTCAAACTCTTGGGCTTAAGCGATTCTCTTGCCTCAGCCTCCCAAGTAGCTGGGACTATAAGCGCCCACCACAACACTTGGATTTTTTTTTTTTTTTTGATTGTAGTCATCCTTGTTGTCTGTTAGACCCGGGCTGGATTCTAACCCACCAGCTCTGCTGTATGTGGCTGGTGCCTTAGCCACTTGAGCTACAGGCTCTGATCCTCAAATTAAGATTCTTTTTCCAATTCCTTTTGCAATTTTTTTATAACCATTTGGTCTTCTTCTATGTCTTCTTCTTTCTCATTTGGGAACAACCATTCATTTCACTTTTACAAAATTATTCCCCTTTTCCCATAACAAAAACACATCCTTCACACTTTGCCTACTCTGGTCTCCCTTTATCCTTATTATTTCTAATAGTTTCATTTACATATGTTGATTAAAATTTTTAATTAACAGTAACTTCTTTTTTCAAATAGAAAAAACAAAGACCTAGATCATTGTAAAATGTCTGTCACATAACAGCATTCTGTAGCAGACCAACAAATTTTATAAAAATGCCATCTCACAATTTTCATAGATATGTGCTTCCTCATAGTACAATTTTTATTTTTTTAATTTCAAATTAATATGAAGGTACAAGTTTTTAGGTTACGTTGTTTTCAATTCTAAGGTAAAGTTCAAATTGTATGTAGTTGAGCCCTTCGCCTGGTGATGGGGTGTGCAGTATACCCTCACACTGTGTACCTTCGGTGAGATCTCGCCAATCTCCCTCTCTCCTCCTCCATCCCCCGTCCCTTCTCTCTCTCTCCCCTCCCCCTTGCTAGATTATATTTGTGTTTTATCCTTTGTGTGGGCGTGTAGTTGTTTCATATTAGTATTGAGTACACTGGATTTTTTTTTTCATTCTTGAGTTTTTTACTAAGAAGAATGTGTTTCAACTCCACCCCGGTAAATATAAAAGATGTAAAGTAATCTATCTTTTCTTATGGCTGAATAGTACTCCATGGTATACATATGCCACAATTTGTTAATCCATTCATGAGTTGATGAGCATTTGGGTTGCTCCCACAACTTGGCAATTGTGAATTGTGAATGGTTATAAAATGACCTGTTAAAAAAACACAAAGAGTATTTTTGTGTTTGAATTTATAGAAACCATGCCAAACAAATCCAAAGGAGTAAGAAAAGGATTGAGGCGTGGGCATGAACCCATCCCAGGAAGAAACGGGGGTGCTTGGCATTGCAAAAAACATTCTGGTGCAAATGTTTTTGTACTAAAATAATTTTTGTTTTCTGGGTAGATACCTAGTAATGGTATTGCAGGATCAAATGGAAGGTTAACTTTCAGTTCTTTAAGAATTCTCTATTAGTTTACAATCTTGCCAGCAGTGTAGATGTATTCCCAATTTTTCAATGTGACAAAGACAATATGTTATTAATAGACCCAAGTATATTTCTCCTCTCCATGCTATATAACAAAAAGAAGGCAAAAGTATATAAAATTAAACTCATGCTTTGCAATGTATTTTGAGTAGTTTATCTTACTTAGAAGTAATCTGGGTATTTAATGAACATCTATTACTTAACTCAGCATGATTTTAAGGTTGCATATTACCAAAAACTTTTGGGGAATAGTTTTAGGCAGATATTATAAAATGTTACTATTGTTGAAAAGTCCATTCATAAAACTTTTATTCCTCTTACACAATTTAATATGTGTGATAACTCATAAGACACAACTGTTTTATTAAACCAATACTATTAAACTAGTCTCATTTGCTGAAGATTTCCTTAATGTCACATGAACTTAAAAAAAATCTATATTTCTAAGAATTTTAGAAATATTTAAATCTGAATCAATCAAAATAGAGTTTATCCCTGAATTGATCAGAATAAAGTTTCTTTATAGGATTTTATAAATTAATTTGGTAAAACCATCAGGAAGTAGTAAAATGCCACATATATATAACATGCACACATATATGTATAATAAACATATGAACAGATGCAAATGGAGACCTAACAGCTTCCATTCTGAGATGTTAGCCATGAGTTAGGTAAACCTGCTAATACTTATAGATGGCTCCCCTCTTTACTTTATGTATTTTTTATACAAATTGTGTTTTGGTGAATGGAATAAGGTTACCTGCTCAATATGAGGACTGAGAACTAATAATTTTTACCAACATGGTGGAGGAGATGTTTACAATTTTCTTTTGCCCTGATATGTAGTTGCTTTGGGGGGATCCCCGAGACCCTTCAGAGTCTCTGATGGGGCTCAGGAGAACATGGAGAGTTGAGGGGATGGAGTGAGAAGGGCAAAGTCAGACAGGGGTGGGCAAAAATCTGAAGGGTGTAGGGGTTAAGGGGGACATATAGCAAGGGTAAGGAGGAGTAGAGGTGAGGGGAAGGGAGAGATCTTGGAGATGTCACTTAAGGGGCAGCCACCGAGGTCCCAGACTATCCTTAGTAAAGTCACATCAACAAGAAGGGACAGAGTTAATGCCAAAGGGGTGGAGCATATAGTCAGCAGGGGTTTTACAAGGAGGGGAGGGTTCAGGTAACTGAGATGATACCCTGGTGTTTAATTAGTGAAACCTCACAAGCAAAGAAGCCTGGGACCCTAACCTGGACTTTATGTCTTTCAAACAGAAAAGCCTTGAATCGGATTCAACCTGTTTTCTTACCGAGACACCTGAGATTCTAACCTGGCCTTAGGTTTGCTTAAGACTCTAGCCCTGTTCCTACAGAGAAGCCTGGGAGACTAACCCAACTTCTAGAGTACACTCAGAATCTTGAGAATCAAAATATCAAAATCTGTCCCTACAATGCTTCAACAGACTGTCAGTGGAGCACTGGGTAGGATCAGCAATGGGTCAGGCTCACCAGTGGACACCCCATCCATCAGCTGGGAGTGAAGACAAGGTCTCCAAGGCGTGCACAAAGTCTCCTGAGTGAGAGGCCCAAGGATCCAATGACAAATCGGATCCTGTCAGAATTGTGACACCATAACTATTAAGGAAAAAATTATCCTTACACTTGTTAAGATGTCAGACTATTCCAATATGTGTAGCAGGGGTAGAGGGCACATAGCAAGGCTGAGCCCAGCTGAGATGAGGGCTCAGAGGGGCCTCTAAGTTTGGTCAACTAAGTTTGGTCAAGGTCAGAGTTATTGTCAGTGCCTATGCTTTTTAGTGCCTGGAATGTTTGGATTGCAAAGGCAGATTCTAAGAAAACCTTTCAAGTGTTTTTGTAAAAATGAAATTTAATTTATGCTGGAAAAATTAGAAGGAGAATTTCTCTGTCTCTTGCTCATCTTTATAATGTTTAATGTTTGGACACAGGGGACAGACTAGGTTATAGAGTCAGGGATTCTCTCTGCAGTCATTATTGCAAGGGCAGGGAGAACCATGCCGAGATGTAAAGTCATTGAGTCTTATACCTGTGAAGACCTCGGTACAGTGGTTCACAAGCTTAAGGTTACATTAGAAATGTCGGGAGCATGTGCTCAAGATGCACATTCCCAGGCCATATCCAGACCTTTTGAATTGGAATTTCTGTGAAGATCAGGAAGCTACATTTCAATGTTAATTGAGTTAAATTTCAGTTAAACCTCCAACAGCACTTTGAAAAGTGCTCCCTTTGCTTCCCTTCATCCCCTCCCCTTCTTACTTCTACCCAAAGTTCTTGCCCCAGGGTCCCACAGTCTCTGTTGGAACGGATTCAAGGCAGCCCAGGCCTGTCCTGGACACATTTACAGTTAGAATGTCTTTTCCTGGCACTGGTGTCTCCTGCTACTTATGCACACTGTGGATCTTTGTAGAGCTGGTCCTTTTTGGTTCTTTAAATACTAAAGTACATCTGTAATCTATTTGTCAGACCCCTAAGTTACAGTGTCCCATGAATGACTCTAACCCAGTCTTACTGGTTCTTCCCACTCGTCTCACTAGTGCACAAATGGTTCTTCATTACCTCAGGCTCCTGTAGGTCTTGCCCATCTCCTGGCTCTTTCTGTGAAGGCAGGAAGCCCCATGGGGTCAAGTTGCTGCCATATCCAACACCTGGCTTATTATCATTCAGAGCTGTTAAGGTCTGTGCCATGCAGTCGCCTGAGCCATCAAGCATCCCCTTTGGGTTCTCTATATTTTGCAGGGTCCTTCAGAAAAACAGCTCCTTCAGCTTCTGCCTGCAACCTCACTCTGCAAAGGACTCAGCCAGATGCCTGTCCCTAGGGCTGGGCCAGGTCCAGGAACTGGCCCATCTTATTCTCTCAGCCTCCTCCCTTCTGAAGCACAAGCTTATTTATGCTTTTTGGTATAGGGCAAATCGATGTGAATGGCCCATTCTACTACTCAGTTTTGGATGCCCAGACATGTTTATGTCCAGCCTGGGACTCTATTACATGCCTGACCCTGTCCCACAAGCAGGGCCAGCTTCACGGGTATGTAACCTGTGAACTAAGATGAAGTCCTAACCCTTCCCCTACTGAACAGACCTGCTCCTGGCCAAGGGGACCCCAGAGAAATCTTGAAACAGACACGATGGGATAGGTGGTCAGACATGCCTCATTATATCCCCTCCCTTGCTAATAGCCATCATGCTTTCTTCTTTAAGAGCTAAATTGAAATCAATCTCATGATCTACTTTCTCTTTGCAGTTTTGGCACTACAACTAATCAGCACTCTTTCTTGATAAGAGACCACCAACCTTGAGTGGTTTTATCTCGTCTTTAGAGCATGCACAGAGAGGCTTTTCAGGCCCTGTGTCACCTTTGGACACCACAGGGCTGCCATTTTCTGAATATGGACCCCATCACGAGGCATCAAGGTCAATTGTGTATGCACATGTTTCTCCTTTCATGACTACCCATGACTCCTCCTGTAGTTTGTTAAATATGTGTATTTGGCTTTCCTGCTCAGTATGAATTCCTGTTCCTATTGTCCCTGCCTCAAACCATGCATTCCTGGCTCTGGCCAGGGCTCTGCTTCCTAGCCATTTGGAATGGCCACCCACAGGCTGCACCCCTTTAAGAGAAATAAAATTCTCCTTTCCTAACTGAGGAACCTCCTATTTTCTTCAGTTAACAAACCTGTGCTGCCCTGCAGGTCCACCCTCACCAGGGGAGGGGCTCTGGTACTGCTGTCATGAATCCTGAATGGTTTAATATCAGACCTCATGTGTTGTAAGTGAAGTCAGATAGGCCAGTGGAGCGTGTTTGGGAGCAGAGGAGATACATGGTCGGTGGCAGCAGTATGCTGGGGCTCACGTCCACTGCCACAGTGGACAGAGCACATGCGCCAAGTGGTGGTTGGCCTGGCAGCCTGAGGCTGAACCTAGGCCAGCATTGAAACAATGACAGCCTGGTAAGTGTCCAAAGTAGCAGTGGTGGCCACAGAGCCACAGCCTTGAGAGAGGGAGGGACTCTGCACAGAAGCGGCTGCAGAATCCCTGCTGGGCGGCCAGGGAGCCTGATTCTGTTTGTGCTATTTTTACAAAATAACAGAGACTGGGTAATTTATGAAGAAAGAAACTTATTTCTTATAGTTTAGTTTGGTGTCTGGTGAGGACCTTCATGCTGCCTGTGTCCTCACATGCTGGAAGGGGCAAAAGGAAGGACTGCTGTGTCTTCACATGGCAGAAGAGCAGAGGAGCAGAGGCACTGAAGGGCCCCTCCCATCCATTTAATAAGGTCACTAGCCCCATTCATAAGGGCTCTGCCCTTTTGACTTAGTCACCCCCAACAGGCCTCTCTTCTTGATACTGTTCCATTAGGGGTTCAGTTTCAATGTGAATCTTGCTTTTTTAATTTGTGAACATTATTTTGTTTTATTTTTTAGTCCACTGAAGTAGTAGCACCAACATGAATTTTGGAGGGGATACAAACATGCAAACCCCAGCACCATTCCTGAAGCATCTGCACAAACACGACGTCTGGCCCGAGTGCCACGCTAGTTGCTGCTGGAGCGCAGACAACAAACTTTGTCAGTAAATTATGACAAAATAAAAGTGTACACATTGCAATAAAGCATACCACGGAGTTATTAAAATTCTTTAATGAGCTTAGACTCTCTGGTTTTGAAAATTACTACAACATTGCAAAGCAAATATTCACAGCCTTAGAATAATAATTAAATTGAAAGATTATTGCATTTCAGTGGAAAAGAACGCTACTTTCATCCAAAGCATTAGATGAACCAATTTTTAATAAAGGGGATAATTTTCTAACTCATTTTCCCTTGTGACTGAAGATACAATGATAGGAAACATCAACAGGCGCTCTGTGCTGTGTGAAACTGTGAAGCTGCTTTTGGTTTCTTGTATGACTTTCACCAGGTACAGGAGAGGTTAGAAGAAATTTTAAAAATGCCATCGTATAAGATGACTTTAAAATTAAATTCAGACTACATGAAACTGGTTTATAAAAGGAGTTAAACCTTTGGTAGAGTGCCATGGCATCACAGCTCACAGCAACCTCAAACTCTTGGGCTTAAGCGATTCTCCTGCCTCAGCCTCCCAAGTAGCTGAGACTACAGGTGCCTGCCACAATGCCTGGCAATTTTTTTTGTTGCAGTTGTCATTGCTGTTTAGCTGGCCCGGGCTGGGTTCGAACCTGCCAGCCTCGGTGTATGTGGCTGGCGCCATAACATCTGTGCTACAGGCACCGAGCCAGGAGTTAAACCTTTTTAGAAAAATTATTTCATGAGAATCATCAGGGCCAGATCTGCTAAAACATATGCATTACAAATAATTTATCAGAAATACATCTGATAAATTTACCTGTTGTCATAAAAAGCCTATAAAATATTCTTAATGGCTCAATAACGGTTACATTAGCAGAAAGATTCTTATCAAAATTGAAAATCATCAATTATCAATTTGCCATCTTGCATTTGCCAAGAGCAACTCACATTGCCTTCATTTATATTGATTGAAAATAAAATTGCTAAAAGTATAAATGAGGTTGCAGAAAAGTGAGCCAAAAAAACCTTAAAGTTATATATCATATCAATAAAGTATTATTATTTGTTGTATCATGTAAAATTATGACATCAAAATATTACTGTTTTATGTCTATAAATTTATGTTGTTACTCATATTGCTATTTATTACCCCTATTATGCTTTATAAGTAAAAAATTATCTTTAAAGGAAAAAGCTTGGTATTTTAGCATATTTAATGGCATTTTCATCCCTACTTTTTGAACAAGGGGTCCTGCAATTTTATTTTGCACTGTACCCTACATATTATGCAGCCACCTGTCTTTAGCCTTCTTCCCTACAGTCCACATGTCCAGGTCCTTCGTTTTTTCTTTATGCTGCATGGTTTTGAATCCTGCCACGATCCTGCTACCACTTTTTTTTGCTAACTATCTCTTTTTTTGCAGTAGTCCTTTCTAAAAAATTGCCTGCAGACATCTCTGGAGCTCTGGCCAGCGTGGAGAAGATGCACACCATAAATTCTAAGGATTGGAGCAGCACACTTCACGAATGAACATCCAGAGACCACAGTCGCATGTTGGCAGCCTTCTCTCCCTGCCAGCTCAGGCTAATTTTGCAGCCAACTAAAAAGCCCATAAGATTTTACCCTCTCTGCATGTTGTCAAGCAATGTCTTTCCCATTCTACCCATGTGATTGTGCTTTTCAGATCCTACTGAAGACGTTTACCTTTATCGGGTTAAATTCTGATTTTTCCCAACTTGGCAAGATTGTTTTAGATCCCAATTCTGCTTTCTAATGCACTAGCTTTTCCTTGCAACTCTGTGGTGTCTTGAATTGGTTAGTATGTCTCCTCTTGCTTCCTCTTGGTCACTGGTGAAAATGGACTTGCTGGAGGGTTCTACCCATTACAGAGAACCAGGTGTCTGCCACAATTTGACTTGGCTGGGGCCTTTACCTTTGCTCCTTTCTCTTCTTTCTGCTCCTGCTTGCATTACCCAAATATGCACTTGCTCTTAGAAGACTGATCATTAATCATCTTTCCTAATTAGGTATTCAGCTCAGGTTGTCTGACTTGGAAATAGCCCTGGGTAAAATGGTAATGCTGGCAAAAATTGCTTTGGGCTACTCTCTGTATTCCTGATTCCCTGCTTGTTTTCAATATGTCAAAGTCACAGTGCAGGCAGAAGAGTCCATTATAGTCTCCTCTACCTCACTTTTGAAGACCACCTGGGTCTTCTCCAGGCTGACACACTAGATAGCAAGGCAAGTCCATTCCTGAGGACCTCAGGATTTAGTTTCCCTTCTGAGTGAACTCCCCTCTGTCCAATAGTGTGCGGTGCACATGGCTTTGGAAAGAGCATCTTATCTCTCTTATTGGATACCTGACAAGTTGGCTATGTACCTCACTCAGGCAACAAGAGTTATAGAACGATTAGATCTTGGGAGTACAGATAGACAGGGAGGCAGCAGAGAATAGTGTTTAATCTCCTGTTCTTTTGGACCTCTTCCAAATATAAACCATTACATGTGAGTCCCTGCTTTCAGCCTGACCTCTGGCTCTACCTTCCAGACAAATGACCCCAGATCTCTGGGAAATGGTTCACCTTCCCATAGCTGCCAAGCATTAGGGTCCTTGGCTGGAGCTGACGGTCCCCTATTTTCACATTATCAGTAACTAACTGGTGAGCCCCCTAATTCATTACTTACTGACCTCAGAACCACAGCATTGCCTTATTCCTTGGCTTCTGTGAATCCTTGGTTCTTAACTGTCTACCTGGTGCCTGGTGGGCGACCCCTCTCCACGTCCATAAGCCTGCCTCACTGTGCTGGTCCGTCTCAACATCCTCCATTGCACTCGATTCTGGTGTGACAAAGATCTCCTTCCTCATCATTTTACTCAAAAGCTACACAACTTTTTTAGCTATGCTGGTCACAGTTATGATTCACTCTTGAAATACTGGCTCTCCCGAGAATTGCAGGACAAATGCTCCTCCTAGTCAGCTGGACATGGCCCTTGCCATATCATGTAGACAGTAGATCCTTCTTTTGTGTAGCCAAACCAACAACTGTGCTTTTACAAACATTATATGTTGTGAACAGATGGGCTTTGTATAAATTAGGCTATATTGTAAATGATATTGAACAACTCTTTGTCAAAAGGAATACGGAGAAAAATCTTACAAATTAAAAACTCCTTAACTTTCCCTAATTGAATTATGTGCCAGAGCTGGATTTCCATGTATGGCATGTTCTTTAACTGGAAAATGGGTTGTCTGCCACCTGACTGCTCCATTTGCCATTCTGCAAGACTCTTTGTGGCACATTAACAAGAAATGGCTCTTATCCAAGCTGCAAGCCTTACCTACCTCATTTATTTCTATCTCACCCAAGAGTACCAATGTTTGAGATGTAGGGGTTAAAGACTGGGCCTAGCATGGTGGCACACACCTGCAATTCTAGCCCTCTTGGAGGCCAAGGCTGGAGGATCACTTGAGGTCAGGAGTTCGCACCTGCTGTGAGCTGTGATGACATCATTGTGCTCTAGCCCAGGCAACAGAAAAAAGACATTGTCTCTAAAGCAAAAAACAAAACCATAAAGCCTGAAGACTCTTTCTGAAATATAGTTTTTTTAAATGTCCAGATTGTAATTACAGATGAAAGTTTTTTTGTTGGTAATAGCTTATTGTCGTTATTGCCGCTGAGCACTGCAAAAATAGGACTTATGAGAGGAACAGGTGAAATCTTCATGGAGAAAACACGGTGGCTGTTCTGCTGTCAAGAAGAGTACTCTTGGAATCTGAATTTTAAGCATGCATGAGGTCACCTATTTGATAAGTCACCTTCCTGCCCTGGTGACACTTTGTTGTCTCTCTAAGCAGCAAGTTGCACTTGGAGAGGAGGCGGCTTGGCCATCAGCTCTCTCCAGCTGCACAGCCCCTGAGCAGCTCTGTCTGCTCTCAGGCTCTGCTCTCTTTGGGGGCCTCGTGGTTAGAAGACCCCTGGAGGAGTTACAGACTGTGCCTCTAGCCAAAAGGCTGATTTCCTCAGCACCTTTCCACCAACTACACTCTCTCAGATGGAGAATTAATTTTCCCAAGAGACAGAAGACACAGCTAGTGCTTGATGGAGCCAGATTCCAGCCATGATCTGACTATGATCTGCTTCCTTTTGGACTGTATTCACCATTCTTAGCAAATAGAGACTCTGCTGCCAGCACAGGGGTGGAGGAAGCCAGGGAGGCCCCTGTCTTTGCATTTAAAGAATGCAAAGTCTTTTGATTTAAAGAATCTCAAAGAGAGGAGCTGAGGGATGGCTAAGCTGCCAGCTTCTCTTCTGCACCCGTTTACTCTGCATTTCTTTCTTCCATGAGGGGCCCTCAGAGCCATGGGGCTTGGGACTTTCAAAATGAACGTGAGAGCTTGCATTCCTTTATGATTTTTTGAGAAATCACACCTAAGTCCTTCCATCTGTCATAATTTTTCAAATGGGATAGCAGACCTTCTTTATACACCTGCCTCTGACATACCCACACACCCCCCCCGACCCCTCTTTTTTCCTTCTCAGACAGCATCCCCACTTGAGGAAGGAGAGGACTGGTCTGCACTGGTGTTGGGAAGTCTCAGTGGTGTTGTTCTTTCTCTAAAGGGGAAGAGTGCAGTTCCGGAGAAATTCAAGCCAGCAGCTATTCCCAGTGGTGCAGGGCAGATCTAGGGGCTACCACTTACTAAATGTGTGACCTCAGACAAGTTACTAATGTAAAATGGGGAAGAATAACAGTGACAGCTGCCATATAGTAACAGCTGTCCCCAAATAAATCCGATTTCATCCTCATGATGATCCTGTGAAGAAGACACATTATTATCTGTCACTTTGTAATGGTGGAATAGGTAAGAAATGAAAACACAATATCAGGGACAAAAAATACATTGATTAATGTTTTAAGATATGTTCCCACTACACGTAAGAGGGACATGCAAATTCTATTCGTGGTTAGCACAGCAGGCCCCTATTCATCCATCCATACATACATACAACCTTCCATCCAGGACTCCTCAAGCCTCATGCTATGTTCTGCAATGCTCACCCATCAATTATTGCTGCTAAATTTTAGCATTTCAGGTTAATTGACAGGATTGAATGATCTAGAGACAAATTTGACATGCATCCAATGGGCAGGCCAATTTATGTTGCAATAGTTCCAAGAGAGAGCCCAGGAGAGAGTAGCCAGCTCCCAGAAATTGCACTTTGTGGCCTAGGGCAGTGGGAATTGCCACTGCTGGGGAAAGGTCATCACCCCTGCCCCCCTCACGCAGTGGAAGAGCTTCCTAAGTCCCGACTTCTGTATGTGATGAACTGATTTAGAAATTATTCTTTTCTTCATCTTTCTTTAAATCTCTGTGGGGAATAGAATTGTAGGTTTTTGATAACACCTTCACAGCCTTAATTTTATTTATCTGACAAGTTTGTCTCTGGGGAAACCAGCTGTAAGCTTATACACAATAGCATAATAATTATTAACTTTTTAACCAAGGGTTCTATACCCTCATAACAGAACTGCAGGGCTGTTTATAACAATTCTTAGGACTTTTGGTAAAAAGCTCAGGTGAGCCTTGTACAAGAGGCTCCAAGAGAAAACTGCCAGCTAGAAATCGAATTTCCTAGTAGAGGTTTTCCTAACTGTGTTCAGAGCAGCACAGGCAGTAAGTCAGCTTGGGAGTAAACACCTGCCCCCATCACAGGGTAGAAGAGCCTTTTTCTTGTAGTTGGTGTCGGGGACAGGGGACAGCTCATTCTGCTATTTACATAGTATTAGGCTTTCTACCCCTTCCTCTGGGGATGGCAGGCCTAGAGAAAGAGAAGCAACTGGAGATGAGACTAAAAAAAAAAAAAAAGGAAATATGTATACTATGGAATACTTTTCAGTCATAAAGAAAGATAGAGACTACATCATTTGTACTTACCTGAAGGGAGTTGAAACACATTCTTCTTAGTAAAGTATCATAAGAATGGAAAAGCAAGGATCCAATGTACTCAGCACTAACATGAAACCAATAGATAAACAACTACACACCCACAGGAGAGAAAACCACAGTTGAAATCAATGGGGACGAGGGGAAGGAGAGAGTGGGGAAATGGGGGGGAAGGGTGACTGGTAAGCTCTCACCTAAGGTGCACAATGTAAGGGTATACAGCACACCCCCTGGGCAACTATAACTTGAACTTTACCTAAGAAACGCAAACAACATAACCTAACCATTTGTATTAATCTGAAATAAATTGTACACTGGTATTAATCTGAAATAAATACCGTTCATTAAAAAAAAAAAGATAAGAAGAAAGGGATGAAATTAGAAACAAGCACAGCTTCTGATTTCCTGGGCAGGTTAAATATCTAGATATAAAGATTAATGAGCCATTATGATTGATGCTGAAGGAGCTTGGGCTGAAGTACTCTGAAGTGGCCTGGGCAGGGAGGGATTAAGCAGCAAGGCAGGGTGGTAGATCAGGTGCTAGGAAAGGTGTGTGGGAGTGGAAGAGAGCTGGCAGGCTGGAGGCACTCAGTGTCCAGAGACTGTGGGGCTGGCAAGGGGCAGATATGGGGGAGCAGGGAGTTTGCAGCATCAGGAGGACCTGGGAAGAGGTGTAGGTGTCCGACAGGTGAGTGAAAGGATGGAGTCTCACAAAAGGGATTCTCAGAAAAGGCAAGTAGATAGCAGCGGACAAGAAAGAGACCTAACAAAAACAAGGAAGTCCAAGGTTAGAGACCCCTGGGCAGTTTTCCTGAGAAGAGACAAGAGAGACTTAGACACAGGGCACAACCCAGCAATGACTGTAGCATTAAATTTGTCAAAACAGAGCCCAGGAGCCCCAGCCCAGACTAAGGTCACAGCCCCAGAGCCTGGGACCAGGGCTGAGCTTCCAGCAGGGAGGGAAGCAGGTGAGTGGTTATCAACTGGGGCTAAGATAGAGGGGCTCAGGCTTGTCACTTTATTTTGAAGAGTTTGGGTACAAAACTGTTATTGCTTAAAGCAGAGTAGTCCTTAGTCCTCATCACACAGTAGAATCACCTGTGTGATTGGGAGGGGAGCTATAAAACGTATTGATGGGCTAGGTGCCTATAACTCAGTGGCTCTGTGCACCAAGGATGATGGGTTCGAACCCAGCCTGGGCCTGCTTAACAAAAAAGTAAATAAAGAAAGAATAAAAATAAATGTATTGATGTCTAGTCAATTTCCTTTCTCTAAGCATCCCCCCAACCTCCACAATTAAATGAAGATCTATGATTTGGGGGGGACAGTAATCCCATGTCATTCAAGGATGCAAAACACGGGCTTACTATTAAGATGGCACTGTCAATGTCACTGAAGGTGTGCTATGCAGCCACTGTCAACATGTGGCCATCGAGGATTTGAGATGAGATTCGTTTGAATTGAGATGTGCTGTGAGCTTAAAATATTCACTGGATTTTAAGGACTTATTTTGACAACAAAAGTGTATGATATCTCATTAATAGCGAGAAATTTGTTCAGATGATATTTTGGATATAGCGGGTAAAATACATTATTAATTTCACGTGTTCATTTTTATTTGTTCTAACATGGCTACTACACTGATTTATGTGGTTTGCTTTATATTTCTTTTCAATACTGCTACACTAGCACTTCTTTCAGTTCGATTCACAAACCACATAGCTGAAATTGCTTTGCTAGTATTGCCATTGCAGATGGTAATTCATTGAAAAAAAAGTCACTTATCACACTTTGTAATGATGCATTAATTTGTGTGTTTTCTTGTTTAGGATCTGATTTCCTCAGTAGACCATCTGTCTTACTTACCTCTCTTTCGACACCTAAGTCAGCATCCAGGACAGAGTAACAAACAGCTCAATAAACATTTATGAAATGAATGGGTCGAGGAATGAGAGAATAAGTGATGATATCAACAAATATATCTCCTTTCTGCTGCTGTAATCCCTGGACACACAGGTTGATGCACAGGAGTCTCCTGCTTAAGCGAGCACCGCAACCGCGGACATTTGCAGCAGAGGTGAGTGCAAGGGCTTTGGGGGCAGATGCACCTCCATTCAGAAGCAGGTTCGGCCAGTGCAACTCAGACTCTTGGATGCTGAGATTTCTCTTATCTGCAAAATGGAGATAACGCTACCTCCCAGGGTTCTGTGTTGTGAAGGGCTTATCACAATGCTTAGCACACTGTAAGGCAATCACTGGTTTAAGAGAGGAAAAGAAAAGGACTAATCTCCAGGATGCAATCTGTTCTCCACAGGAAGGACCATGGCCCCCTGAGGGTCAAACATGCTGCCCTTACCTGAACTGAGCATGCTTCCTTCTTTAAAGTCTGACTCGTTGTGCCTGTGGGCAGTTTAGGATGATGGAGAAATTTCTGGAGGAATTAAAATTTCTAGTGACTTGATGCTGCCTCAAAAGATATTTGCTTTGGTTAATAGCATAGCTAATGTCCTTGGCTATTCTCAGCTTGCATCAGTCTCTTTAGACAGCAATTTTGTACAAGGCCCGGCTCTCACATCAGAAGCTTTAGAGATGGAAGTGTGTCTTTTGCACACATACCTTGTCTGGTGTGGAAGGAATTGCCTCTTGACACAATCCATGCAAATAAAGAGGGGATATTTGGAAACATGAGATTTAACTGGTGTGTTCCAAAATGTTCTAGTCTGGCCATAGTATAATAAGAGCTGGCCTATTTCCAAGGCTCACAATTGAGGTGAGAGAAAGGAAGGAACTGTCAAGAAAAAGAAAGCAGTTTATTCTGTTCCTTGGGGGCTATTTACAGTTAATATTCAAGCTAAATTTATCCAGATAAAGAAATTGCTGTTTGTATGGACGTGTTCTGGTGATTTATGTGTCTCTTCAAAACGGGTAGAAGTGTATCTATGT
Source organism: Nycticebus coucang (assembly GCF_027406575.1). NCBI lineage: Eukaryota > Metazoa > Chordata > Mammalia > Primates > Lorisidae > Nycticebus > Nycticebus coucang. The sequence goes on from NC_069795.1 coordinate 87,450,463, forward strand.
GCTGAGGCTGACACAGTGGTGATCAGGAAAAGACCTCTAAAAACCTCTTTCCCAGGTTTAAAATACCCTACAGCCATAGTGCCACACATCTTACAAGTCAGATCTTAAAGTTGTAAAGCTGCAGAGTCATAAATGCTGTCAAAGCCACATTGTCCACAGTCAGCAGAAGCAGCAAAATACCGGAGTGGGATGAAAAATAATAAACTAGCCAAGAGCTGTGCAGAAACTAGACTGAAGAGGCCAGATACACTGCCTGTGGCTCTTAGGTTGATTAAGTCTGCAAGAAACAAATTTCCAAAACTTGACTGTCTTAAAATATTAAGGGGTGAGACTCTAGCATCTGTCTCAACTGCCATGACCAGCAGCACATTCTGAGCCAGACAACATTGCATTATATTGCAGGTCACCATGAAGGGTATCAAGAAACCGTTCATAGGATCAAAAAACTCTTTCCACCCATCTGGTCAGACAGGGCCATGATATAAAGCCTCCTGCCAGGTCAACTTTCACCAGCAGAAATCATTGCTTAAACCTACTTGGAAGGGCCCTTCACAAACACTATTGTCTGAGACTGTACCTTGCAGCACTAGGCATTTGTCTTGGGTTCATGCCTTCCACTGAAAAAAAGCATGGAACACAACACCAGATTATTAAGCTTTATTTTTCTCATGGATGCAGGCATTGATGACTCACTTCTCACTTGCAGACTCATCTGGATTGCCTGCAAGAAGCTCTTGGCAGTGACCTGCAGCCCCATGTTCAGCTGGCCAACCAATTTTAACCATGAGATGCTGACTGGTCATACATCCCCATTCCCATGTTTCAGATTTGTCCAACAACCACCCCAAGCAACCCAGTTCCATCCTGAAACTCTCAGTCAGGCTCAAGAAAAGCTCCAGTGATGACGCTTAGCCTCTTTGACTCCATCTGACTCTTTATAGCTTGATTTTAATTTGTTAGCCATAAGTGCAGATCCACAATTTGGCTTCAGCCACCTCTAAACTGGAACTGGAATCTACAAATTTTTAAAGGCTGAATGATTGTGTTGTTTCTGCATCAGTCAGGATGGAAAACATCCAGCCGCCAAATCTCAGTGGCTTAAACCACAATAGTTTATTCCTGCTCACCCCAGATGTCCAGGAGGTAGGAGCTCCACTTTACATCTATAGTAGTTGAACCATTGTGTATGGGGCAAACACCCCTACTCATATCAAGAGCATGTAGCAAATTGTGGAGTCTTGGGGTCAGGTTCCCTGGGAAAGAGACTTCCGTTCTCTGAGAATTGCTGTTGGGGACACCACCTATAAAAAACTGAGGCTACAGAAATGAGCAGAGTGAAGACCTGGGCTGTGATGCAGAGGCAACAGAGAACTCCACCAATTCTACGGGGTTCCCTGGGGCTGAGATGGTCCTGAATCATCCCAAATGGAGACAAGAGGCCCCAGTCTTTGGGGCCAAAAGCTGCCTTCAGCAAGGGGCAATTCCTGAAAGGGCTCAGATGTGAGTAGTCAATAGCCCACACCTGGGCCAAAAAGAAGAAAGCTAGGTGACACACCAGAGCAGCCACTACAGTCCATAGCTTACACTGATCAAATCTACTGGCTTCTCCCATGTAGGAACAGCTCCTCAGGGATTCTGGTTGGTCTCCTGACCACTTACAGGAGAAAGATTAGAGGGCTGGTCTATAATCTAAGTGCCTGTAGGTGGCCTTAAGGCCACAATCACCCATTGTACATTCCTCTCACTATTGACTTTCCTAGTGCTGGGATGATCCAAACCATCATCCTTGAGTGTCTGGTCATTTAGCTGTTCCTAGGCCATGGTTGCTACACTTGTCAATTTACCAACAAAAGTAGACAGGAGAAAAGACCCCAAAGATTGCCTGGGGCAGCCTCCACTGAGTAAGTACAGCCCTCTCTCCTCCTGACAGCAAGGGTCAATCACCCTCGCTGGTGAGTGGTCTCCTTCCCTTCCCTTCTGGACTTTTGGCACAAGGAGCCCAATGTGATTAGGCAGCAGCCAAGGCTTAAACTTTAATGGGATGCTCATTGTGGCCCCTGGTACAAGTGTTTCCCTCTGGGAACCAGGACCTCCAGACCCACTGAGCCAGTTACAGAGATGAGAAGCAGTAAGCATTAATTGCCAAGTAGGACACTAGCGATGGTGGTATGTAGGGCCTTTCCTGCCTCCATCCCTTTATCCTGGACCCGTGTGTTCTACCTAGTGGGGATGCCAAGGCACATGTTGATCCTTGACTTAGGATGGAGGTCCATCTTCACAGAGCTTACTTAGTGCCTCTTCTGTGGCAGGTGCTTTCTGGTGGACGCTGACATGCAGCGCCAAGTCTTCACACGCCGGCTTCCATAGGTCTGAATATGCTCTTCCCTCAGTCCCTAGTCTTAAAATTGTTCTTTCAGGCCTCTGGCCAGTCAACCCAGTCAGTTCTCACATCCCTGTGCTGTATATTCCCATATCGGGTCGCTTGTCTTCTCATACAAGATGAATGTGCTTTGCCTCATGAAAGGATTTTCCTTACCATTGTTTCCCCCCCCCACCCCTGAGTGGGGCTGTCATGACATAGCAGTCCATTTTTTGGCCAGTGCAGCCAAACCAAGGCTAATCTCAGCTTTGAACCACTCTCAGCCTTTTTTCAGTCTCTATCACCTTGGCTATAAGTCATCCACTAATTTGCCATAAGTTTTATCTAAGGGAGAGACATTGGTACAATAGTAGTGGCTGCCATAGTGGTCTGGGCCACCTACTAGTGCAGCTTACATTCCCCATCTGTCCTGGATGTCCTGCTTCCATTAACACAGTCGCTGTTGGACCTGCTAACCTTGTGTCTTGGTAGGATGGACACCACTTGGCTCATAATGGGCCACATAATCACCTGTCAGATGCTCTGCCTTTATCAGGAAAGTGGCATGCTAGGTGCTATTTTCAAATGGTGTATGTGTTCTCCTCTGCAAAGGGCATAACCTTGGTCCAGAACTTAGGTGTCTACTTTATGATTCTCTTACTGGGGTTTGCCATAAGCTCCACATGGTGTCTTCTTCCACCAAAGATAGCTATTACCAATAGGGTCTGTTCAATCGTTTGGCCAAGCAGTATGGGTTTTTGCATTGCACCCTATCCTGCTATGACTCAAAGCTGACAGCCTCACGTGTTACCTGGTAAATGGGTTGGAACAATATCACTAATTTATTGCCTCTAGAATCCAAAAAGATCTACCAGGTATTGATCTTCTTTCTCGGTGGTGGGAGGTGTGAGATACAATAATTTGTCCTTTATTTCCAGAGGATGTTCCTTCATGTCCAAAGCCACTGGCCCCCTAAATATTCCACTCATATGACTGTGATGTTACATCCTTCTCAAGCATTACATCAAGTGGTACATGATATCAGTATGCATCATTGCTGGTGATGTTAACTTCGACTACTTGGTTAATTTTCCCTGTAGTAATTAATGAGTATCTGATAAAGAGATTATGTTGATACTATACAAGTATTCTGCGTATCATCATAATTTACCCACTGATTTTAGAGTCCAATGATGATTGTTATAAAAAACAATTATTACTGTGGTATTTGCCAAATGGTGATTTTGCTATTTCCATATTTCCTCCTACATTTACTAGTTGGAAATACTCTATGAAAGAGATGACCCTTCTTCCTATTTTGGGGGATGGATTTAGGAGTACTAGTGGTATTTGGTTACTTGGACATATTTTACAGTGATAATGTCTGGGTTTTTAGTGTATCCATTATGCAAATAGTACACATGGCACTTAATAGGTAATTCTTCTTCCCTCACCCCCCTCTGTCACCCAAATTGTGTACATTGCACCCAATAAATAGTTTTTCTTCCCTCACACCCCTTCCATTCTTTCCCCTTCTTAGACTCCAATGTCCATTGTACCACTCTGTATGCCCCGCATACCTGTCACATAGCTCCCACTTATAAGTGAGAACATACAGTGTTTGTTCCTCTGTTCCAGAGATACTTCACTTAGGATAATGGTCTCCAATTCCACCCACGTTTCTACAAAAGACATTATTTCATTCATTCTTTTTTTTTTTTTCCTGAGATAGTCTTACTATGTTGCCCATGCTGGTCAGGAACTTCTGTCCTCAAGTGATTCTCCTATCTCAGTCTCCCAAAATGTTGGGATCATTGGTGTGAGTAATCATGCCTGTCCTATTTCATTCGTTTTTATGGCTGAGTAATATTCCCTGGTATATATATACCACATTTTCTTTATCTACTTCTTGGTAGATAGCCATTTACGTTGATTCCATATCTTTGCAAATGTGAATTGTGTGGTGATAAATGTAAGATTATAGGCATCTTTTGGATATAATCCCATTTACTTATTTAATTATTTTATTTATATCACTATGAACTCACAAATATTGCTATGGGTTACAATCCATTACACTCATTGCTCAAATTATCCTAAATTTGTCCATTGGGAACTCTTTCAAATATTCCCCTATCATTTTTCTAGTACTTCCCTAAAAATAAACACTATTTATTGCAATTGGTGAAACCATTGTTTCTTTTCATTGCAACTTTTCCTCCATCATATTCACCTCATACCAGTAAGTGTTGTAGTGGCCTTGAGCATTTTGGTCATTTGGTTAATAGGTTGAATCAAAGAGATATTGATTTATGTTTATTGGGATATAATTATGTGGCTTGAAATCACTATCACCTCCATGTATGGATAAGTTATTGTTAGCTGTCTACTATAAAAATAGCTTCCAGGAATACTCCAAAATGTGCAGGACCAGATGTTTCATTTCAGTGTATGTCCTACAGGACCCAACACTGAAGTACATAGATAGTTCTTCATCTATTATTATAAAACCATTCAAGACTTGACACATGACTGCAACAATCTTTAAAAGATCATAAAAATTTACTTTTAAAGATTCAGAAGAACAATTTGAACACAAATAAGAAGCAAGGTGTTTACTTAAAAGTTCTTCAAACTGAACAAATCATTTTAGTTCAATTTGGAAAGGCATTTTTGGAACATTTCAATAAAAATATGAGAGTATGATTCCCAATTTTGGTACATATGAAGGGAATCTATTCTCTTATTATCTGTAAAATGTATCTATTCAAGAACTGAGAGAAACTTCAGGAAAAAAAGTTAATGAAGCAAAAAGAAAAGTAATGAAATAAATAGAAATCATTCTAACAGAAAGGATAGAATTATAACCACAAAATGCTTAATTACATCAAAAGCAATAATTCAGCAAGCCGAAGAGATAACTTTCCAATAGAATTATAATAAATAGACCTTTGGATTGTTTAATAATTTTGTTAATGAAAAGAAGTGAATCTGGAAACCTAATAAACACAAGTATATGTAAAAATAAATAAATAAATAAATAAAAAAGAAGTGAATCATATGAATATGTGGAGGAAGATTTACATTTCTTATTGCTTTAATCTGAAAACTGATACTTATGAGCATAACATACAGCTCTTGATACAGGTCCACAATGAAGACAGGAATGACTAACTGGTTAATGAATCAATGAGTAATTCTAATTCAAAGAGTGTTTAAGAAGAAAACTGCAGATAAAAACTTGATATTCTCTGAGGTCTTGCAATCATAAAGGAAGGAAATTTTGTTAAAAGTCCTCCCCAGATTTACAATAATCCTAAACACTTACATGACATTTCCAATAATGAGTCATGAAGCTGAAAGAAACTTTTTGAAACAATCAATAAATGAGAAAAAATTTCAACCAAACATGAGTCTGACAAGACTAACTTGTCTTCTCTCTACAGAATATTACAAAATTGTTGCCATTTAAAAGAGTGCTCTACACAGTTTGTGGCCCAAAAGAGTAGGAAAAAGTATTTTAGTCATATGTCATCCTGTTAATAAAATATTATGCCATTTTTCTGAATTTTGTGAAATTTTATTATTTCTTCTCATTTTTTTAAGATTAAAAATTTATTGTATTTTGTGATTTATTTAATCATTCTTTTTTTTTTTTTTTAAGACAGGGTCTTACTCTCTTGCCCATGCAAGAGTGCCACGGAATCATAGGTCATAGCAACTTCAAACTCTTGCCTCAGTCTCCTGAGTAGCTGGGACTACATGCACCCACCACACCACCTGGCTAGTTTTTCTATTTTTAGAAGAGACAGGGTCTCGCTCTTGCTCAGGCTGGTCTCAAATTCCTGAGTTCAAGTGATCCTCCTCCCTCAGCCTCCCGGAGTGCTAGCATTACAAGCATTTCACTTGGCCTTCTTTAATCATTCAGTAAATAGTAACTTTCAAATCTCACTTTGTACTCATAATTTGGTATTTTTCTTTTTTTCATAGTAGGTTCATCTCTGAGTTATTCTTTTTCTTAAAAGATTCACAATCGTATAAGCACAAGGCCTAACAACACTGGAATCTGCCTTTCCCCAGAAATCTCAAAAAGCACAAGTATCTAAAAGCATATCCTACCCCCTGGAAAGGGCTTCCCCTGCCTGGGGACCAGGGTCATGATGTTGGCCCCAGTTCATGTGGACACATCACACTTTGGAAGTGAATGGGGTCACTTATGTCTTGCTCACAGGTGCTCAGCACAGAGAAGAGGGAATCCCAGAGAAACAGATCTCAGATCTCCCATTGCACTTTCCACACCCCATCTATTACACATAAAATGATTGCTATGAGTATTGATGTGTTTATCCAACAGGTCTATAAGAAGTGTGAAGATCTGTTGGCTGCCAGTTTTATTTTCCAAATGAAAACGTGGGGTTGGGGGGAGGGTTCAACAAGAAATTGTACCAGGCAGAAGAGTTTATAAATACCAATATTGTCATCATGATAATGAATGTCCTGGGGCTCTGGGGTTGTGACAGTTTTCATCTGCTGCAGATGAAGGCCTCACAGGGCCTCTGCCTTTCCAGCCTGGGATGAATTCACTGAAATCCCAAATCACCAGCAGCCTCAAGACCAGGGTTTCTTATAAAATTGTGTCTTAAACGTGGAATTAGACTAAAAAGACCCCAATGTATTATTTACATTGTTTTCATCTTTCTATCTCATTGTTCTGTTTTCAGTTAGAGTGAAGCCTTATTATTCACATCTTAGCTGGTGATGTCTCTCTCTCCTCCTAGAATGTTCTTCTACCATCTCTGCCTTCCCCAATCATATCATCCTTCAACAACCAGCTCAAATATCTGCCTATTAAAGAAGACTACTCAGTGATATTTTGGGCTACATATTGAAAAAAACAGACAAGAGAAGAAGTTGCTCAGGTGCCATTAGGCCCCATCTTCTGTTGCCTCACTTGTCTCGGTCCTTTCAGGCTTCCTACAATAAAAATGCCATGGACTGGGTGCCTTATAAACAACAGAAATTTATCGTTCACAGTTCTGGAGGCTGGAAAGTCCAAGATCAAGGCGCTAACAAATTTAGCATCCAGTGAGACCTGCTATCTGGTTCATAGATGGTGTCTTTTTGCTGCTTTCTTACATGGTGGAACAGACAAATTAGCTCCTTTGGGAATATTTTTTAAAGACACTAATGCCACTGATAAGACCTCCCCTCTCATGACCTAATCACCTCTCCCGAAGACTCCACCTCCTAATACTATCACCTTGGGAGTTAGAATTCCAACATATGAGCCAGGTATGGTGGCTCATGCCTCTAATTCTGGCACTCAGGGAGGCCAAGGAAAGAGGATCCCCTGAGCTCAGGAGTTTGAGACCAGCCTGAGCAAGAGCTAGACCCTGTCTCTACTAAAAACAGAAAAAAATTAGCTGGGCATGGTGGTGGGTGCCTGCAGTCCCAGCTACTCAGGAGGCTAAGGCAGGAGGACTGATTGAGCCCAGGAGTTCAAGGTTGCTGTGAGGTAGGCTGACACCATGGCATTCTAGCCTGGGCAACAGAGTAAGATTCAAAAAAAAAAATTTGACTTATGAATTTGGAAGGGTGGGGCCACAAACATTTAGACCACAACATTGCTCTATCTATGTCTCTCCAAGAAGATAACTCTTACCATCTGCCTCAAAGTATAGTTATTATGTGCATAGTGTGTTCCTCCAAGTCACTGCTGTGTCCCCATCAGGATCAGCAAAGTGTCTGTTTTTGATAAATAAATGTTGAACCAATAGTTGCCTTGATTTTTTCCTTCACTTCTCTAGCGTGTGCAAGGTGCTCAGCCCAGGTCCTAATCTACAGCAGACGCTCAGTAAACAGTGCTTTTGTTTCTGAAACAGCTTTCAGGCAGCTCTGGGAAGAGCTGGGCCCAGCAAGGTAGGCTGTGCCAAGTGGTGGTTAGGAGTGTGGATTCTGAAGTCAGGCTGGCTTTAAATACGACTCTGCTGCTTGCTGGTGCTGAAATCCTGGACAAGTTATAACCTTCTTGCACTATAGTTTTCTTACCTGTGAAAGGGAGTGATAATTGTGATCTGTGGTGAGGAGTAAACAAATTAGCATATACAAAACACACAGACAGGACTCTGTCTGTCTATGTGTCTTCTGGATTTTTCATCCACAGCAATAACAATGATAATAGGCTGACAATGATAATTGTTTAGCCAGGCGTTGTGGCAGGCGCCTGTAGTCCCAGCTCCTCGGGAGGCTGAGGCAAGAGAATCGCATAAGCCCAAGAGTTAGAGGTTGCTGTGAGCCGTGTGACGCCACGGCACTCTACCCGAGGGCAGTACAGTGAGACTCTGTCTCTACAAAAAAAGAAAAATCCAGAAGCCTTGAGCAAGTGGACTCACAGTGGTGGGATTACAGCTTGGTTTTATACATTTCAGGGAGACAGTCATTATAGGTAAAGTTATAAATCAGTAATACATGGAAGGCATACATTGGTTCAGCCTGAAAATGTGGGATATTCCCAAAGCAGGGGCTTACAAGTCATAGGTGGATTTGGGGATTCTTTAGTTGACAATTGGTTACAAGAGTTAGGCTTTGTCTAAAAGATCAGGGGTCAGAGAAGTGGAATGGCTGAGTCACGATAAGGGTCTTCCATCTGTAGTGATGGAAGTGATGTTAGAACAGAATCAGAGTGGGGAGTAGACCACTCTATATCGGGTTAATACCCACTGTTAAGTGAGATTTTATCATTCATAGGCATGACACATCAGGCTCCCTGAGAAAGGAATTTGGGGACAGAAGAAAAAGGTCAAAGTTCGCTCCTCACTCCTATTATTATCCAGTGGTTCAGGACTGGTGCCACCTGTTTCTCGAGGCTCCATAGAACTCTGTTCCTCTTGGATTAGTGCATGAAGGAATGTGGCCTAATTGCACTGTAGATATTGTGATGTATTAGTAAGAAGAAATATGGTTGGCCACTGGCCCTGGTTCCTGTCACATAGCTCCTAAAATCCTTGGTGTTCTGTGTCTATGCTAGTGAGAGGGCCGAGGGCTGGGTGCTCCTGGGCAGCCTGTGCTGGGTCCTAGTTGCCAGGGGAACCAGCTTTGTGACTAGAGGGTTGGAACTTTCAGTCCTACCCCACCCCTTCAACCTCCAAGGACGGGTAGGGGGCTGAAGGTGAGCTAATCACTAATGGCCAGTGATTTAGTCAACCACATCTAGGTAATGAAGCCATCATAAAACTTCAAAAGGACAGGGTTCGGAACTCCCAGGTTGCTGAACACGTACAAGTGCCCGGTGGAGACGGCGTGGAAACTGCATTACTCTCGCCCCTCGACCTTGCCTTTTGCTGCTCTTCAATTTGACTGTTTCTGCCTCACGTCCTTTGTAATAAGTGGGTAAAAGGCAGTAGGGTGCTTCCCTGAATCCTGTGGGCCAGTCTAGCAAGTGACACAGAGCCAGGAGGCAGTTGTTGCAGGTAACCAGGGACCTAATACTTGCAACTGAAGTTTGAAGTAGGGAGCAGTCTGCTGGTGCAGGGCCCTTACCCTGCGCAGTCTGCACTAACTCTGGCTAATGGCAAAATAGATCGTACGACACTTGGCATCTACAGAGCAGAGAATCAAGTAGAGAATTACTTAGTGTTGGGGAAAAACCCCAAATATTTTGGTGACTGGGGGTTTTGTAAGATTGTGGAAGAGAGAATCAATAGTTGTAGTTTTGTTCCTGTACACAGAAGTCCTCAAAATATATGGCCTCACCTCCTCATTCTGATAGCCAGGGGAAAGAGAACTCAGGTGGCAGGTGTAATCCCAATTCACTCATCTGAAGGGGAGTCACGTGAAAGAGGCTTTGCCTTTGCTTCCCAAGGCACACCTTGAACCAGGGGAGACAGGGAAGCTGACACCAGCTCCAGGACAGCAGCCCTTGGGAATCTAGTGGCCAAGCAACACGCTAGGCTGCTCCCCCAGAGTGCTCAGCTGAGCCTGTGTTACCTTTCATCACGGTTGCTATGGGAAAGATTAGGAGGCCTGTGTTAGTCATCTATTGCTATGTAACAAAATGCCACAGAACTCAGCGGCTTACACAGCATGGGTCTGTTTGTTATCTTGCAGGGTTCGCGACGGGAATTCAGGGGCGACTTCACTAGGTGGTTCCAGTGTGGGTTTGTCACAAGGCTGCAGTCATCATCTGTTAGATTGACCAGAGCCGGAGGATCAGCTTCTAGGATGGCTCGTTCACGTGGCCATGGGGACACAGCCTCCATTCCACACCATGTGGCTTCTTCATAGGGCTGCTTCAGTGCCCCTGACGTGGCAGCTGGCTTCCTGGAGAGTACATGACCACAAAGAGAAAGCAAGACAAAAGCTTGGTGCCTCTTATAACCTCTCCTTGAGAATCATATAACATGATTTTCACTACACTTCATTGATTAGAAGTGAGTCACTCAGAAGAGCCTGTACTCAGGCAGAGAGGAATTAGGCTGTATCAAAGAGAGGAACGTCCAATAATTTGTGGACTTACTTTAAAATCACTCCTAAGGCAGGGGTCCTCAAACTACGGCCCGCAGGCCACATGAGGCGGTGTGATTGTATTTGTTCCCGTTTTTTTTTTTTTTTTTTACTTCAAAATAAGATATGTGCAGTGTGCATAGGAATTTATTCATAGTTTTTTTTTTTAAACTATAGTCCGGCCCTCCAACTGTCTGAGGGTACAGGGAATTGACCCCCTGTTCAAAAAGTTTGAGGACCCCTGCCCTAAGGGTTGAGGCACCGTGGTGCCTTCATACTTAGACCAGATGTAGATGTGTTTTAATTAGTGCTGATGCTAAGCATTTTGCTAAAGTTACTCAGAAACACAGGAGTCCTTGCATACTCCATCTCCAATAGGTAGGTTAGGAAGATCTGTGTAGTGTAATACAGACTTAGCTGGCTATCTTCACCCCAAACCCCTTCTTAGCTTTACCTACTCTCATAAGATCAGGAGAGCCCATCGTTCTCTGGAGGCCTAGGCCTTGGCAAGTCAGACGATAGTGGAAGGTGGAGAAACGAAATCCTACTGGGTGCCTGGGAGGCCTAGCCCCAGTGCCACCCTACCCTGCAGATTCCTTTAGGAAAAGAATGAATGGGAGTTATCGGGAAGGAGCTGAAGCAATAACCCACCTAATGAAAAAAGGAACAGTGGATTACCTGAGATCGTGAGCATGTTGCACTGTATCGTAGTTAGTCAAACTCATGAACATATTTAGATGTTCTCCCTCCTTCACTGCAGTTTTTGTAAGGTGGAGTGGCTGCATTGTTATTGGATGGAAATCCTGAATTACACAGTTTGCTTATTTAAGGGTTAGCTTATTTGTTTTATTTATTTATTTATTTTGTAGAGGGCGGCGCCTGTGGCTCAAGGAGTAGGGCGCTGGTCCCATATGCCGGAGGTGGCGGGTTCAAACCCAGCCCCGGCCAAAAACCACAAAAAAAAAAAAAAGTATATTTTGTAGAGACAGAGTCTCACTTTATCACCCTCCGTAGAGTGCTGTGGTGTCACAGCTCACAGTAACCTCCAACTCCTGGGCTTAGGCGATTCTCTTGGCTCAGCCTCCTGAGTAGCTGGGACTACAGGCGCCTGCCACAAAACCCAGCTATTTTTTTGTTACAGTTTGGCCAGGGCCGGATTTGAACCCACCACCCTCAGTATATGGGGCCAGCACCCTACTCACTAAGCCACAGGCACCACCCAGGTTAGCTTGTTTAATAGTCAAATTCCCATAACACATGGGGTAGGGTGGCAGCCACAGCTGCGGTCTTAGGGGCCATGCATGTACAGAGCAATGGCATCCATTTATCCTATCTCTCTCTCTTTGATGAAAAGGTACACTGCTGATGATGTTCTCAGGAAGGGTCAGTAGGTAAGGGAGATAGAAAGAGATGTTGTAGCCAAATGTGCTTCCTTAAGTGACACTAGTGGAGTGTGTGTGTTTGGGGTGGGAGGAACGCTAAGTGCATATTAGCTAGAAAAAGTACCAGGCCTTCTTTTCTTAACACTCATATTGACTGTATGAAGTAGCTAGAGTTATTAGTTTCAAGTGATGTAACTCTGGGGATCAGCTTAAAATTAACTACACTACACGTAAGTGTCAAGTAAATCAGTGAGACAGCTCCCGGATACAAACACCTGACTTTAGCATTATCTACTCTGTGGATAAATTCTTCATTCTTATTGTGTGAGAACAGTTGTAAGGGGCCAAAAGCTAGCATAGTGAGGGCAAAAAGCAGAAGTTGGCCAGACACAGTGGCTCATGCCTCTAATTCTAGTATTTTGGAAGGCCAAGGCAGGAGGATCACTTGAGGTCAGGAGTTTGAGACCAGTCTGAGAGCGAATCCCTCCCCACCAATCTCTACAAAAGGTAGCTGGGCCTTGTGGCAAGTGCCTGTAGTCCTGGCTTCTCAGGAGGCGAGAGGATTGCTTTGAGCCCAGGAGTTTGAGGTTGCTGTGAGCTATGATGACACTGCAGCACTCTAGCCTGGATAACGTAAGATCCTGTCTCAAAAAAATGAAAAGGAAAGGAAAGAGAGGAGAGAAGAGGAGGAGAGGAGAGGCGAGGGGAGGAGAGGAGAGAAAAGAAAGAAAAGCAGATGTTACCTAGCCAGGAAGCCTCTCAGTTTTGACACTAGCAGTGTGACCGAGGGCACATGGATTTCCCTCTGTGTTGCTGGTTCCTCATCTGTACAAAGAATGTGTGTCTGTGGGGATAGGGCATGGATTGGCTGAGCACGAGAATAAACACATGAAATTCTCACCCCAGGTCTGCTGTTGGAATCAGAATCACTCTGGGTGGGGTCAGGGGCTGTACTCTGGGTCTTGCAGTCACACAGCCCTAGGCACACACCAGAGTTTGGGCACCACAGGCCTGACCATCGAAGCTCCAGCATTTAATTCCATTTTGGGACTGGGGAAGGGGAAGAAGCTGTGCACCACTGGTTAGTTGTGCAGCACTAACCCTGAAAGGCTGCCCTGCTCACTACAGACACTGTGCTGTAGTTTCCACTTCATTCTCACTTAAAGCCTTCTTCTTACTACTTGGAGACGTATTTGAAGGAAAAAACAGCCTTTGAAAAGTCAAATATCCCAGCCAGCTTGAAAAAGTTTTCATTGGTCAAATCTGAATCAATCTAAGAATCAAAATTACTAATGATTCTAATTTATTAAAACCTATTGAATATAATTGGAATTCATGAGTCCACGTTTATATAAATAAATAGATAAATGAAGGAGACAGAAAAGTTCTCTTATACAGTAGAAAGTCAACTAAATTTTCTAATTATGGAAGACACTAGAAAGTTAGAAAATCACCACTTGACAACCATCATAGCAATCGTGGACTTGGCCAAGCATCATCAATGGATGCAGGAACAAATGAGTGGGAGTTAGATAACAGACAGAATATTTACATGGTGTCCCATAAAATTATTGGTAGTTACTTACAAAATACTAACTTTACAGAGAAACCTGGCAGAAACCATTTTAACCCAGTGATGAGACCAACAGCACCGTCTGGGTCAAGTGGGCCTGTGTGGCACCTGACGGGAGGCACCACGATCAAAGCGCTGCCAAACACGTGTAACCCGAATCTAAACTTGAGGAAACCTCAGATGCACCCAAAGTGAGGGACCCTCTGCAAAGCAACTGGCCCGTGTTCTTCAAAAATATTAGGATTGTGTAAAATAAGTGATGACCAGGCAAGTGTTACACACTGAAGGGATGAAGGAAGTACTATGGCGCAAATGTTTGCTCATTTAGAAACTCACAATGAAACTTAATTCCCTTTGGAGCCGAAAGGGAGTCGGGACACTGGAGGTTCCTGGTTGCAGGCCTCGGCCATTCTCCCGGGACCTGGTGGGCTCCGCAGACCATGTGGAGGGCCTGCATGTGGCTGTGGAGCTCTGTCTGCTGTGCACAACCACTCACTGGGGGCTGACCTGCGCCAGCGCCTTCAGAAAGGCGATTTTGTCTACTTCGATGGTCACGACCCGGAGACATTCTTTGATAAGAAGGAAAGGTTACAATAAGCCAAGTTACACTGATTGCATTTGTTAAGTAAAGTCCCTCTTGCAATCATGTCTTGTCCCCAGAAGGTGTGAATCCCCAACAATAAAAAAAAAAAAAAAAAGAAGAAGAAGAAGGAAAGGTTAAGCTGGCTTAAGAGTAAGCAAGAAGAATTTCAAAAAGAAGTATTAAAATCTGTGGAAGGAAAATGGATAACAGATCAGCTGAGATGGACAATAATGTCCTGCAAGATGAGGACTGAGCAGCTAAAACAAACAATATGTGACAGAAGCGAAGAAATGAAGAGAAAGACCCTGCAGATGTGCCTTCCAAGAGTGACAGTACCATGACCTCCAGCGCAGTGTGCAGCCTGCTGAAGCCCGGTGGATGACTACCTCTCAGGACCACAAGTCTGTGACGATCACAACGGAGACACCGGCATTAGCATCGCAGGGCCATGGATCAGCCTCCTAACCATGGCAACTACTCCACCTGCTATAGTCGGGTGGAAGACAAGAAAACAACACAAGGGCCTGACCTGGAGCATAGCGACCCAGCTCGCCATCAGAGCTGCGCTATGCTGTGCCGCTCAGCTGGGCCACAGCCTGTCTCACATACTTCATGTGAATCTGCCCCAAAAGCTGTGCAACAGTGAATTTTGTGGGGAATACCTCAGCAGACAGGAATTTATTAGGGCAGTGAAGAAACGGAATGCAAATATTTTCTACCTTTATTTTTCCCAGCATGTACATTTAGATCAATTGCAATCACTGCACACCCTCAGGAATCTAATGGACTTGGTCACTCCAAACTTTGAACACCTAGGCAGGTAGGAGCCCTTTGAAGTGAGAGCAGAGCCTGAGGAGTCCATGGAATTTATGGATCCCGGAGCTGCTGGAAAATCCGATGAGAGTGGAGACTAGCACACAAGTGACGAGGAAATGGACCTGGGCACCAACTGGGAGAACCTGCCAAACCCCGATTTTGTGATATCCCTTCCCAGTTTGTGGAAATCTCCCAGAGCCAGAGCAGCCAGGCCTGTCCACCTGTTGCTTTAGCAGCAGTGCAGGGCGGATGTTCTCCTGCAGCCTCCGTGACCTCCTGGACACTGTTAACAGGCACAGACCAAAACATGCTAGATTCGCATCAAGAAGGTTCTCTCACTACCTACTAGTAAACCATATGTTTAGTTAAGATACTGCCTGGAACAAAAAGAAGTTGAACTGTTGTTCTGGGGTTTTATTAAGCAGGGAGACAAACGTTTCTATTTGTCCAGTGGCCTGTGATAAGACCAACATGCTTATGGTAATTGACAGAAGAGAGGGGTCAAAAGTCCTTCTGCCCAGACCAACGTTGGTGGAAGAAGGACCTGAGCACGTGGCCAGTCCTGTTGAGGAAGAAATTCATTTGGGTCCCCTCTGGTCCCAGGCCACGGGTACAACTGGTCCCAGGCCACGGGTACAGCTGGCCCCTGTACACGGGTCAGCATGTTGGTCCTTGTGCTGCTGAGAGTATTCCTGACACTTGAAGTTTTAGAGGTTGGTTGAAGCACAAGTAATCTTGATGATTAGCACTTGAAAGATAAAAATTCTGTAACATGAGTGTCTTTTTTTCCCATTGTTTTTTTTTTTATACAGAGAACCAGCAGGCAATTTGAAATATCTGATTTCTTTACAATTGGTCATCTTTGGTTTTTAGAATCAAGAATTTTGGTTTTGTTTGGGAGGGGCAGCCTTTTCCTGGGGAAGGGTGTAGCTTCAAACATATTTCATTTGTGCTGCTCCCTAGGAGTTCCCGTGCTCCTTTCCCCGCATGTTCCAAAGAAAATTAAGGTCTTTTTTCTGTAGGACCCACATCCATAAGCAGAAGAAATCCCAGCTGCAACAATGTCTCAGAGATTTTTAAACTATTTTCTTGTATTCTGAATTAAATTATTCATTCTCACTTAAAAAAACTGAATCCACTTTGGTGTAATATTGAGGATAGAAAATCTGGTGATGGTGTTTGAGAGGTGAAACCTTCAGTAGGTGAGTAAGATTAGACGAAGTTGTGGAGGTAGGGTTATTAGTGGTGTTATGAGAGGAGGGGGAAAGGCCTGAGCTAGCACATTAGTATGCTCAGCCCTATTGCTATGGGATGTCCCGTGCCACCTCAGGACTCTGCAGAGCGTCCCTACCAGCGAAAAGGCCCGCACCAGATGCAGCCCCTTGACCTTAGACTTCTTAACCACCAGAAACATAAGAAATAAATTTCCTTTTTTAATAAATTGTCACTCTCAGGTATTCATTTACAGCAGCAGAAAACAACTAAGACACGTATGCCACGTGACCAGAACGGAAAGAGGGGAAAGGAAAGATGTTGTTGTTGTTACTGTGTTTCTATGCAAGTTGTGATTGGGATAATCAGCAAAAGTTGGGTGAAGTTCACTGATTAGAGAGCAGTATTACATCAATGTTAATGTACTAATTTCGGTGCGTGTACTGTGGCTGTCTAAGAAAATGTTTCTGTTAGGAGATTATCTCAATCCATTTTCTTTTTTTTTATTGTTAAATCATAACTGTGTACATTAGTGCAATCAAGGGGTACAATGTGCTGGTTTCATATACAATCTGAAATATTCTCACCAAACTGTTCAACGTAGCCTTCATGGCATTTTCTTAGTTATTGTATGTAGACATTTGTATTCTGCCTTTAGTAAGTTTCGCCTGTACCCATTCTAAGATGCACAGTAGGTGTGGCCCCACCCATTACCCTCCCTCCACCAAAACCTCCCCCATCCCATCCCCTTCCTTGGCCCTTCCTCATAGTCTTGTGCTATAGTTGGGTTATAGCCTTCATGTGAAAGCTATAATTTAGCTTCATAGTAGGACTGAGTACATTGGATACTTTTTCTTCCATTCCTGAGACTCTTTACTAAGAAGAATATGTTCCAGCTCCATCCATGTAGACATGAAAGAGGTAAAGTCTCCATCTTTCTCAATGCATTTTCTATTGTTATAAATCACTACCTGAGACTAGGTAATTTATTTTTAAAAGAACTATATTTCTATTGTTCTGGAGCAGTGGTTCTCAACCTTCCAAATGCCATGGCCCTTTAATACAGTTCCTGTGGGTCGTGACCCACAGGTTGAGAACCATCTCTGCAGAGCCTCCAGGCAGTGCAGGGCTGAGTGTCCTAGCTCAGGTCTTTTTTTCCTCTTCTTATAAAGCCAGCAGTCCTATCATGGGGGCCCCATCCTGATGACTCTTCTAATCCTAATTACCTCCAAACGAGTTAACGAATTTTAGTCAGATTTCCCACGCCTCTAATACCATCACAATGGCAACCAAATTTCAACACATGATTTTGAGGGAATAAATTCAAATCCTAGCACAGACACACACTAAAGTGTATAGGGATATACTTCCAACTTATTCCTAAATGGTTCAGAAAATTAAATGTTGTGTGTATGTGTTGAGAAAGGAGAGAGAATATATATATGTATATTTGTGTTTTCATTATTTGTAAGTGTATATAAAGAATATATACACTTCTTTTGGTAACTTTTCTATAGGTATTCTATTTTTTATTTTTATTTTTTTTGAGACAGAGTCTCACTTTTTCAACCTCAGTAGAGTGCTGTGGCGTCACAGCTCATAGTAACTTCCAATTCTTGAGGTTAAGCAATTCTCTTGCTTCAGCCTCCCGAATAGCTGGGACTACAGGCCCCCACCACAACGCCCAGCTTTTTTTTGTTGCAGTTGTCATTTTTGTTTTAGCTGGCCAGGGCTGGGTTCAAACCTGCCACCCTCAGTATATGTTGCCAGCACGCTACCCTCTGAGCCACAGGTGTTGCCCAGGTGTTCTATATTTTAAAGAGGTTTTAAAAAATTAAAAAAAATTAAATACCCTTAGGTGGGTTATTGGGTCATCAGTCATTCATATCTTAGTATGAATTAGTCTAATCAGATTACTTACCTTTTACTGTGTCTTGCTGATAACAGCTTTCCTGAGGAAATGGAAGTTTACTGGGCCATAGAAGAGGATAAGCAGTTTGAATATTTGAAACACTTTGTGAGGGAATAGTTTGACAAAATAGGGCTGCTATTATGAGGGAACTTACAAATAATGAAAACACAAAGAACTGATGGACCCAAGGAGGTAGAAGAGGAATTCAGAATATGAGGCAAGAGGGAGCAATAGTCTACCAGTATTTTTCAACCTTTTTAATCTCAAAGCCCATTTGAACCTATAGTTCAAATCTTCCATGGCACATCTAAATTATGTCGATCAAAAAAAAAAAAAAAAAGAGAGGCTCAGTGGCTGTAGCTCAGCAGCTAGGGCACAAGCCACATACACCAGGGCTGGCAGGTTCAAACCCAGCCCAGGCCTACCAAACAACAATGGCAACTACAATAAAAAAACAGCCAGGCGTTGTGGTGGGCGCCTGTAGTCCCAGCTACTTGGGAGGCTGAGGAAAGAGAATCGCTTAAGTCCAAGAGTTTGAGGTTGCTGTGAGCTGTGATGTCACAGAACTCTACTGAGGGTGACATAGTGAGACTCTGTCTCAAAAAAAAAAAAAGTGAGACAAAAAGAATATACTTACTGTGCTTTTAACTTCTTTTGAAAATAATTTAATTAATGATCTTTAAAAATTTTGCAGTACCCCTAAGATCCTCTCATGACACACAGTGTTTTGTGGCTCACTGGTTAAAAATCACTGGTCTGGACTTTCATTTGTATCATTTCCCTGACTTCTCTTTCTCAGTTTACTCTTTTCAACTCAGTTGCAAATTAGAATCACTTGGGGTGCCTGAACTCACTTTTGAACAATCAAATCAGAATATGGGGTGTGCAGCGTTTAAGAAGCACCCCAGTGACTCGAGTGTACAGCCAGGATGCAGCATCTATGAACCGTGCTGTGGGGTGAACAGGACCCCTGTTCATCAAAGTAGGATGGCCTTGATTGGGCTGTCCTACGTCCAGCCTCTGCCCCTCTGACTACATCTTCACATGATCACCAGGCTGATCTCTCTAAAGCATAGCTCTAATCCTGTCAATTTCTCAGTAGCGAAAACTTCCCTGAATTCTAACATGCTGACCCTGACTTGTGAGGCCTCTCATTATCTGTACCTAACCAGCCTTCTCTACCACTATGATGCATGATTCCACAACCACTTTCTTCTTTAAAGTTAAACATTCATTATTTCATTTTAATTTTTTTTTAGTGACACTGTGTTGTTCTCAGTTTCCCAGACCTGACGTACTTTCTCCTGCCTCCATATATGTACCACCTTACTCCTGTCACTGGGCCATTCCCTCTGTCTTGCCTCTGATCTTAGACCCTTGAAATCCTCTCATTTTTCAAAACTCATATTGAATGCCACTTCCTTCGTGAAGGTCCCCTAGATCATTTGAGTTGTGTTTAAAGCTCTTTCCTGGCATTTTGCATACCTCTACAATGACACACAATTATAACCTGCTTTGTTTTATTGCTGTTTCTTTCATGAAATCATAACTACAATAAAATTTTGCTCCTTGATTTATTCAGTCTGATATAATTAATTCTTGTCCCACCGGATCTCGAGTTCAGAATCTCACGAACCTGTATGCTTTTTAACTGAAAATCAGAGTGCTGGAAATTCTGATTCACCCCACTAGTATGGCCTAAAATTCAAGTGATACATCAGAAGTCTGTACCCAAAAGTCTATTCTTTGAAGTGTCAAGACGTTGAAGTACCTGGTACAGTCCTTTGCCATCAGGTTTGAGATAGTCCTTCTTTGTTGGGGACACAGACTCAAGCCTGTAGCTAATAGCATAACCTTCAGTAAGCATCAGAGTCCATAAAACTACCTTATGTTAGGGCAGCACCTGCCCCATATACCGAGGGTGGCGGGTTTGAACCCAGCCCGGCCAAACTGCAACAAAAAATAGCCAGGCAATGTGGTGGGTGTTTATAGTCCCAGCTACTCTGGAGGCTGAGGCAGGAGAGTTGCTTAAGACCAGGAGTTGAAGCTTGCTGTGAGCTGTGACACCATGGCACTCTACCAAGCGCAACAAACTAAAAAAAAAAAAAAAAAGAACAAAAACTACATTATAGAGAAAAATATCAGTGGTCAATTTATTATTAATACTTTTCAAATGTACAGGTCTGATGAGAATTTCTAAGAATAATGTAACTGACAAGGAAATTTAATTGCTTCTGTGTTATGTCTAACAAAATGGTAAAGCCATTTCAAGACAATCTTTGAGACAACATGTCTCTAAGAATAATGGATAAGCCTATTTTCTGAGAAGTCAGTGAATGTTCCATCTCATTTATTAAAATAAATGCACACAATTTTGTAGAGGAAAAACCTTTGAGATATAATAATCCCGAGACATAATGTAATTATATACCACCATCCTAGCAAGCATATACTAAGAATATACCGAGAATATGAAGAGATTCAATAATTTTGGCATAGGCCCTAGACATCTGTATTTTTATATAACTCCGTCGGCAAGTCTGACATGCATCCTTGATAGAAAATCAGTGGTATAGAATGTACGAGATTCAATTTAAAGAATTAAGGCTGGGACCAAGTTAGCATTTTCAATAATAACTGAAATTATCACCAGTACTATAATGTTATTATCTAATATCATCAGGCAAAGCACCACCACGATTCTGACAACATTGGAAACATTCAAGAGCTTACGTCAATGTTTCCTCTGAAGCTAAAACATACGTAAGGCAAGTGCACTGGAAAATACTCAAGGACTTGTCATGTGTCATGTAATTTCTGAAAATCTTCAGATTAATAAAATATTTTATCTTTCCAAATTTAACTGAGTGTCTCTTCTCATTTGACAACTGTTCCCATGACACTTGGCAATCGTAACATATCACAAGCCCTAATTATCTTTAGCACTGCTTTTCTTACAAAGTGAAAGAACGAATCTTTGTGACTTTTCAAGGACCCTCTGGGAAATCTCAAAATAGATTTTGTTGTAAAAAATATCCTGAAATCTCCTTTCCCCCTACATTCCTATATTTGGATCTGACACTGAGAAGGCAAAAATCGGCAGTCGTTAGAGGACATCTGGATATTTGATAAAGGAGCTATACCTAGGGACTGTTGGCACCTGAAAATGGTATTTTCTATTTAATCAAAATAGCAATACATTTAAAAAACAATAGAAAATAATATGATTATAAAATACATATAAGTTTTTTCATAATTATGATATTTTTTCTTGAATAATCAAGGGTATGACAACGTTAACATAAAGAATCTTTGCTGTCTGGGTAGATTACACAGAAAGTGAAAAACACCCCTTTATATTGTTGGCAAAGAACTAATCAATTAAAGAAGCAATCCCATTAAAGTAAATGAGACTTTACTAAAATTTTAACACCTTCCACAGCTTCTTTCAGGAATCAGCTGTTACAGACCAAGGAAAGCAAATTTCACACACCACGTTCTGTCCTTCATTGTGCTACTTCATATTCTGGAATAACCTGACACTTTAGAACAGATCTCAGGGTTTCATGAGGTCAAAACCAATTTTATAATAATTGTAAAATGTTATTCTGCTAACATGTAATGTGTTCCTCATTGCTGTCTTCAAATGAAAAGGAATATTTTAAAATTTTCTCAGTTTTAATTTCTAACACAGTAAGTATTGATAGTTACTGCTCACACAAACAAACTTTGGGCTTTTGTTTAAAATAATTTTAACAGTGTACCAAAATCCCGAGACTATGAATTTGATAGCTGGTTCTCTAAATCAACTGCCACCACATGATTTTGGGTCCTCGATAGGTAACACATATGGGTCCAGAGATCCAGGGAAAAAGTAAGAAGTGAGCTGCCCCACTTGCCATCACTGCCACCGACCCACTTGTGGAATTTGTTTCCCATTCTTGTAACTCCAAAATTTGTGAGTTTAGAGGTTCTGGTTTGCAGAGAAAAAAAAGGCTTCCACCAGGAAACACAGCAAAATTCCCATTAAATGTTTAGCTGTGGTTGTCAGTGGGCTACTTTTGACTCCTTGTGCCAGCAGTAAACAAGGAAAGGTATCCCCATCTTGCTGCTCTTACACAATGGGGACAGGGGACAACATGTTCAACATCCAATTTAGATAACAGACAGGGCTATGATGGTCAGGCCCTCAGATAAACGTCTGGTCACATCAGGTAAGCCACAGAGACTAACAAAGTTACCACTTGTGGATCTGAAATGGAAGCCAAAGAGGAAGATCAAGAGCATGAGTTGCAACCTCTATATGAATTTAGAGGTAGCAGTCGTGGCTGTAATTCCTTCCATGTCCCTTCTCTTGAAAGTTTCCCCAAGAAAAATGACCAAACAGAATTCTTGGAAAAGCTGTTCCCAGAAGTAAATGGACATAGCTTATGGATCCAAGTGGCACACATGTTGGTTGGGAGGGATGCTGTGATCACCCCCTTCCCCAGTCCCTCTTTAGGGTTGAGGCACTCAATCCCCCAATTGTTGATGGTCTTTCTAAGAAATAGGGACTCTAGCTGAGATTTTCACCAAGAATTGCCTTCAACCAAAGACAGCCCCCAGCTCAGGATCACAGCTCCTCCCTGGAAGAAAGCTGGTGATGGGATTTGTGAATGCTTTGGTCCCCTTGCCTCAAAGGTTGGACAACTCTGGAGGGGTGTCCCAGCTTCCGAGATTCCTATGCTAGCGTAAGGCCTTTCTTATGACTGCAACACAGTTCCTTCTACCCAGCACTATGCCTTAACTCCCATGCATGTGTCCAATGTGAGGCTACCACCCAGCAGATTTCCCCATGTGGGTCTGGACCTCAGAATTTGCTTCCTGAAGATTTGATTTAAGACAAGGCCTATTCATCATCTTGTTCATTTCAGTTCCACACATTTTTCAAAATTATATATTTGACTTAAAATGTACATATCAATGTACCCTAAAATTAGGATCTGAGGAAGCATAAGGCACTCTTCTCTGTTCAGGTAAATTTGGGAAATTCTTGGTTAATTAAAATTCCTTCAAATTTACAATGAAAATTCTCAAGCCTTTAAATATACTGGTTTAAAAGTGAATTGCAAAAAGGAGGTCCTTGTGGTAAACAAATCCCTCCCAAAGATTTTTGACCGTGGACTTAAAATTTTTCACTTATTTATTTTTTCTGCGAACTATTAACATCTCCTAGAAGCAGTTCCCTATAGGACACCATTTTGGAAATACTAGTGTCTATAGACATTTAATTATCAATCATTCTCTTTGGCATCTTTAAAAGTTTAAATGGCTTTGGGGGATGTTCTTTGTAAGCATAAGTCATTTATAAAAGCTGTTCAAGGAAGTTAGGGCTGATGCCTACATTTTTATATCAACAAATTGCTTGGTAACAGAGATATTGAAAACCAATCCACTGAATTCTGAACAGCTTCAGAGCTGGAGATGGTATTTTGCAAAGTTAGCCCCACCTGGATTTTAGTTGTAATAATTTATAGATGCATTTCCTTAGAGTATTTATACTGAACCAGCTGAGGGGGGTTCATTTGTGAACTCATGAGGGCTCCGTGATGCTTGGCCCGCAGGTGCCCTTTGTCAAAAGGGACTTCAGGCCCTTTCCTGCGTCGGTTGCTGTGACTCTTGCCAAGTGAACTGAGCGGCACAAGCCTGATGGTGGGCTGTGGATTGACTAAACACCACCAGGGGGATTTTCATGACTCACTTCCCAGTAGAGCACACCATGTGGATGGTGGGCACCTGACTCAGTCAAATTCTCTTTTAGGAAGTATAGATGCTGGGGCAGATCTCTCAATCTCATGTAACCCAAACAACACGAGCTCTTGCTCTGAGAGCTCTGCTCTGGTTCCACATTAGATTTGTTGTGCTTCTCTGTCTTAGCAGCTCACAGACCCAGACAGAGTAGCTGGGCAGCTGGAGAGATGGCTTCCCTCATTACTCTACCAGTCCTGTGTATCTTTGTATAAATTCCCTGTATCAAGGGGATCTTTGCAGCCACATAAAACTCTGACTGATGTAGCAGTTAGTTAGTTAGTTAGTTTGTTTGTTTGTTTGCTTGTTTGTTTGTTTTGAGACAAAGTCTCACTGTCACCCTGAGTAGAGCACTCTGGCATCACAGCTCTCATCAACCTCAAACTCTTGGGCTCAAGCAATTCTCTTGCCTCAACCTCCTGAGTAGCTGGGACTACAGCCACAACATCTGGCTAATAATTCCCTTTTTAGTAGAGACAGGGTTTCACTTTTGCTCAAGCTGGTCTTGAACTCCTGAGCTCAGGCAATCTTCCAGCCTCAGCCTCCCAGAATGCTGGAATTACTGGCATGAGCCATCATGCCCAGTCAGCAGTTAGTATCAAGACTGGAGTTGCAACAGGCCCTCAGTGAAAGTGAGAACTATTTTTTTTTTTAAAGACAGAGTCTCACTTTATAACCCTCAGTAAAGTGCCATGGCGTAGCAGCTCATAGCAACCTCGAACTCCTGGGCTTAGGCGATTCTCTTGCCTCAGCCTCCTAAGTAGCTGGGACTACAGGCGCCCGCCACAACGTCCGGCTATTTTTTTGTTGCAGTTTGGCCAGGGATGGGTTTGAACCCACCGCCCTTGGTATATGGGGCTGGTACCCTACTCACTGAGCCACAGGCATCACCCAGTGAGAACTATTTTTACATGTCCCTGGCTGGAGGACAGTGATGTCCACTGTCTTGGGGTGGAAGACCAGCAGGCCCATGGTGTGTAGCAGTGAAACAATTAATTAAGCTTTCAGGGTTTGGTTTCAGGATACAGGTAAGGTACCCACCAAGAATGAGGCTTTATGCAGGGGTCCTCAAACTGCGGCCTGTGGGCCACATGAGGCAGTGTGATTGTACTTGTTCCCATTTTATGTTTTTACTTCAAAATAAGATATGTGCAGTGTGCATAGAAATTTGTTCATAGTTGGTTGTTTTTTTTTTTTTTTTTTTAACTATAGTCCGGCCCTCCAACAGTCTGAGGGACAGTGAACTGGCCCCTTGTTTAAAAAGTTTGAGGACCTCGGGTGGCGCCTGTGGCTCAGTGAGTAGGGCGCCGGCCCCATATGCCGAGGGTGGCAGGTTCAAACCCAGCCCCGGCCAAACTGCAACAAAAAAATAGCTGGGCGTTGTGGCGGGTGCCTGTAGTCCCAGCTGCTCGGGAGGCTGAGATAAGAGAATCGCATAAGCCCAAGAGTTAGAGGTTGCTGTGAGCCGTGTGATGCCACGGCACTCTACCCGAGGGCGGTACAGTGAGACTCTGTCTCTACAAAAAAAAAAAAAAAAAACTTTGAGGACCTCTGTAAGGCAATGACAAAAGTCATTTCATAGGTTAAGGAGAAGTGTCCAGGTAAGGATAAGTGGGTTGGTTTGGATGGCTCAGGGTAACTTCAGTTGGGAAAAGAATTGAGTCTGGTCCCTGACTACTAAATGACCCCATTTTGAAAAGTACTATTTCCTGGTGATTCATCTTCTTGTGGACAGCTGCAGAATGAGATCAGAAGCTTATTAGATTCAGAACTTGAGTGGAAGCCAAATTCCTCGATGCAAGTGTCTACGGTCAATGTCATGGGCCTAATTGGCATAAACAGGAATTATGAAAATTAGAGTGGTATCTGGGAAGTCTTGGACGAGCCCATGATTAGAAGATTCCCCAACACCGCTCAAGTTACTTCCAATAATTCGTCTTGCCCCCCATTTCCACTGGGTGTAACAATCCACCTCAATATAAAGTGTTATTTGTGATTGTGAAGTTAAGTGTAGATTTATCCAGTGTACTATGTAAACTCCGGGCCAGGGAAGAGAAAAAATTATATTTAGAATCCATTGCAGTTTTGTTGAGAGAGAGATTACCAGATCCCAGGGGGCGTATGTGGACCTGGGCATTAAGAGCATACAGTTGAGGTAGAGCAATACCATAGGAGGGTTGAGCCGACTTTTAGGCTCTAAGGCTGAGAGCTAATGCTCACATTAACACTTACCTATGTGGATAATGATAGCAAGTATGAAGCTGTGCCCCACAGTGCCCAGTGTGCAAGAGTCAGGCTGCTGCTGTCTTAACGTAAAGTAGCACTGATCAAACTAGAGTCCCTTTCTCTAAGGTGGTGATTTAGACACCTCTCAGAAACTCTCAAGGGCCTCCAAAGAGTTTTTGTTTCTGTGTATTGTATCTATTGATATTTCCCATGTTAAAAATTGAAAGAACAAATTTATATACTTATATAATTACTTTAAAACAACAATAATAAAATCCCGTTAGATGTTAATGTATATAACATTTTATAAAGAAAACTCTGCATTTTTCCAAAATAAGAAACTTGATAAGAATGGCACTGTTTTGTATTTTTACGAATCTCTTTAATGTGTGGCTTGAATGAAAGACAACTGGATTTTCATATTTTCTCTGCATACAATCTGTGAAATATATTTTCAGTGGAAATATCTGAGGAAAATATGGCCTCCAGAGATATGTAGGAAGATTAAAAATAAGGGGTATTTTAAGAGTCTTTTCAGATAATTGTGGATAGTCTGCCACAAGTGGGAGTTTCTTCAAAGTTGATTACAATATGGAATCTGAAACCATGGCAATAAACTTGTCATGTTCTGTTACATTAAAATCCATTTGTCCGTCTTGTACCTTGAATGCATCTTTTACTATACATGAGTTTGTAACAGCATTCATTGGTCAATAAGAAAATATTGGTTTACTGAGTTACACAGATCTTCCCAAATAGTAACACAGTTCTTATAGAATATCAAAAAGGCAAATTTGTTAATATCACTACCATCTTTAAATATTTGGAAGCTATTAATTTCAGAGATACAAGTTTTCTGATTTTCGTTTCAAAACTTGAATTTATCATTTTCTAAAATAGTGCCAACTGTTTCTCTAGAAGCGTCAGGCTAACTCAGCTCCTTTGTGAGAAAAATGTGTGCCAGACACCTAAGTCTGAGCAACCATTGTGTGTCTGTCAGCCATTCCTTCAAATAAATGTGGTGCTCTATGAACAAGGCAGCTAGGTCATCTCACAACTCAATCTCATGAGTGAATTGTCTCAAGGTCCTATCTCCCTTCAGTATGCAGCAGAAGTGCTTTCTATGGAGCACTCATTTTGTCACTCAGAATATTATAAAATAAAATTTTTTTTTTTACTGCTTCATCATGTCCAATCAGTAAAGCTGACTTTTGTTTTTCCTTTACAGAGAGGGCATGATGATCAAGAAGATAACGCCTTTTGGAACAGCTGGAAAGCTGAGTCCAGACTTCAAAAGTTTTACAGTTTCATGTCTTAAATTTAATTCTTTAATCCAGTGAGAGTCTATCTTGGTTAATGGTGAAAGGTGTGGGTCCAGTTTCAGTCTTCTACAGGTTGCCAGCCAGTTCACCCAGCACCATTTGTTAAATAGGGAATCTTTTCCCCACTGAATGTTTTTAATTGGCTTGTCAAAGATCAAATAACGGTAAGTAGCTGGGTTCATCTCTTGGTTCTCTATTGTGTTCCATACATCTACCTCTCTGTTTTGGGGCCAGTACCATGCTGTTTTTATCACTATTGATTTATAGTACAGTCTCAGGTCTGGGAGCATGATTCCTCCTGCTTTGTTTTTATTTCTGAGTAATGTCTTGGCTTTTCAAGGTTTTTTCTGATTCCATATATTAATAAATTGTGGTATATGTACACCATGGAATATTATGCAGCCTTAAAAAAAGATGGAGACTTTACCTCTTTCATGTTTACATGGATGGAGCTGTAACATATTCTTCTTAGTAAAGTATCTCAAGAATGGAAGAAAAAGTATCCAATGTACTCAGCCCTACTATGAAACTAATTTATGGCTTTCATATGAAAACTATAACCCAGTTATAACCTAAGAATATAAGGAAGGGGGAGAGTGAGCGGGGGAGGATGAGCAGAGGGAGGGTGATTGGTGGGATTACACCTATGGTGCATCTTACAAGGGTACATGTGAAACTTAGTAAATAAAATAAAATTTTAGACTATAAATATCTTAACACAATAACTAAGAAAATGCCAGGAAGGCTATGTTAACCAGTGTGATGAAAATATGTCAAATGTTCTATAAAACCAGTGTATGGTCCCCCATGATCACATTAATGTACACAGCTATGATTTAATAATAAAATTTTAAAAAATAAATAAAAAGAAATTTATGAAGAAATTTATATATAAAAAACCCCCCAAAACCAAAAGTTTTACCCACTGCTGTGGTATGAATGGTGGTATAACCTCCCTCACCCCAAATTCCTATTTGGAACCTGATACCCAATGTGGTAATATTAAGAGGTGGGACCTTTTGGGAAATGGTGAAAGCACAAGGGGAGCCCATGCGTGAAAGGGATTAGTGCTCTTATTAAAGAGGTTAGAGGGAGCTGCCTTGTTCCTTCTGCCCTGTGAGGACACAGCTAGAAGTCCCTGTCTGTAAGGAATGGGCCCTCAGCAGACAGAATTTGCTGGAGCCTTAATCTTGTACATGTATGTCCCAGTCTCCAGAACTGTGAGCAACAAATTTGTGTTGTTTATAAATTACCTAGTCTAAAACATTCTGTTATAGAAACCTGAATGGACTAAAACTCCCTCCCTTTGTTTTGTACCCTCAGTATAAATGTCAACAGTGTAGAAAAGGCAAATAACATCTTAGTTTCATTGGGAACATAGTTTTAAAGGAACCCAGGGGATCTGCAGACCACACTTTGAGAACCACTCACATAAGGACACTTTGCAGTTTCCTGAGATAGCCCTGAGAATATATAAATTTTCTGTATTCATTTTTATGATAAACTAAAATATGTGTATACAAACACACTCTGGGCCACCTCCCATTTCCAACAGTGTCACATACCTCAGGGCCTCCATTACACTGTGTCTGGCTGTGGTGGCATCACATTTTGAAGTAGTTCAAATAGGACAGCACATGGAAGTACAAGGAGGCTGAATTGTCGAGAAGCTGGGCTATGGCAATCAGGACCACACTCATGGAGGAGCGGGGTTACCCCATAGCTCCCAATTTATGAGCAGTAAGGCTATTTGAAACTATTCAACAAAAGCATTTTCTGTTTCTGAGCCCAGAAAGCTGATGGAATTAGATGCCCATTCCACATGAGAAGACTGTTAAGAGATAGCCCTTACTTCCAGAGAGCCAGACAGCTAAAGGAGTTAGTAAGTAACACCTCATTCAAACTGCTACTCAAGGACAGAGCTTTGGGTTAATCTGAGTTATGTTTCTCCTAAACTACGAAACATGATTTTGAATAGGACATTCTCTGTGTAACTATTCTTAAAAAAAAAAAAAAAAAAAAAAAACAGAAGTACAATAAGTAAAACACTGGCCCTAAGATAGAACATTCTACTGTTTCATCATTGGCAATTTAGTTTCCATAAATTAATGTTGCTGGTTTTGTTTTGATTGGTGTCCTAGTTTTGTTGGTATTTACTCTAGAAAACTTATTTGAATTTCTTGTTAATAAAAACTATAGGCTGGGCGTGGTGGCTCACACCTGTAATCCTAGCAATCTGGGAGGCCAAGGCAGGTGGATTGCCCTGAGCTCAGAGGTTCAAGACCAGCCTGAGCCAGAATGAGACCCCGTCTCTAAAACAAAAAGCAAGGCATTGTGGTGTGCACCTGTAGTCCCAGCTACTTGGGAAGCTGAGGCAAGAGAATCACTTAAGCCCAAGAGTTGGAGGTTGCTGTGAGCTATGATGCCACGGCACTCTACCAAGGGCCACAAAGTGAGACTCTGTCTCAATAAAAATAAATAAATAAGTAAAAGAAAAAAAAGAAAATTTTTAAAAAACGTATTAAAACTAAGACAATTAAAAGCAAAATGCAAAAATCGAAACTACAGGCATAGGGAGTTTATATTTTTTTACTGGTATAGGGGAGATCATAATAAAAATATACTACAACATTGGTAGTCTATGAGAATTTTTTACAGAGTTCTGGAATGGGTGTGCACATTACTCCAGTGATACAGAGAGTGAGAAAGTTGCTGATGGTATCAGAAAGGCCTAGTGGCTGATAGCTCCCTGGCAGTCAGAATGCTCTGTGGCAATGCTCCAAGAGTTTTTCTCTTTCACTGACAGATGGGAAGGGCCCCTGCCAGATTTAAAGGTACTGCTTACAGTTCATAATGGGCTTGGGAAGAGTTGGGGATGGGCAGGTGCAGGAGAAGTCAAGCAAGGTGGAATTTCAGGAGCTGGAGAGCAGCAACCACTTGTGCTGTAGCCACTGTTTACAGAAGGACAACTCAGTCTGGGCAGACCCCCCCTTCACATTTGTAAGTGCCAGGGCAGGAGTTCAGAGCCTAAGTATCACATACCTACATTTAAAAGTCCTAAACCAAAGAGGCAGAGCATGATGGCGGATGGGATGGACGTGTACCCCACCTCTTCAAGGCCATCAGGTGAGAGGAAGGGGTGTCTGGACCTTTTCCCCATGTGGATTGTTGGTGTGGACAGACAGCTGGAGATGCACACGAATTGGCGGATTGCTGTATCTGAGGTGTAATTTAAAACCACAGACTCTGTTGTACAGATTTTCCCTGCTCAGCTGTGCTGGCTGGCAGGCCCCTCCTTCACGGAGAACAGCAGCTTGCAATTCCTGGCAAAACCCAATTGACGAAAATTTATTCCTGAGCCAAGTTTAGTGACCCAAAAGGGATCCCACTCAGAGCCACAAGGGACTAGGCAACCCATTGGAAAATTGAAGGGAAAGGATCCCGCCCGGGAAACAGACATTTTGAATTGTCCAAAATGGTGGACACCTTCCCCCAGAACAACAGGAGTGATTAAATAGACTGGACCATTCCTGGTGGGGAATATTGGTGTGGGCTGGCAGTTAAGGCTGCGTGCTGAACTGGCGGGTGGCTGGACTCAAAACTCCAGATTCAAAAGTGAGACTCTGAGCCACAAAAACTGAGGATAAGGGCTCCATATGCTGCAGCCGCGGGAGACCACAGTAGCTAAAGCCGGAGGCAGCCAGCACCCTCCCCCACAGCCGATTGTAGTTGCTAGTTTACAGAACGTGGGAGCAGAGTGGAAATATTTGTGAAGCGTGGACTCCTGGACCAAGTTGGGAGGTCATGTAGGAGTGCTGTCTGGAACAGAGCTGCTGAGGTTGGACAATAATTAGGCAATAAACTTATACAGAAACTCCAAAATGGCAATAGACCAGGTAGGGTGGTAACCATGGTAACAGTGTAAACTGTGAACCAGGTATAAGTCTGAGAACCACTTACAGCGCCACCTGGTGTCCAGAAAGTATATTGCATTATAAATATATTCCTACGAAAGCTGATCCCAACGTCATACATATAGATGTATATTTCTACATATATACAAGAATAATATTTCTGGGGTTGGTGTCCTTTTTTTTTTCTTTTCCTCGTCACTTTCCTGGAGGAGCTATTGTTAATTTTATTATTATTATTTTTATTTTATTTATTTTTTATTTTTATTTTTTCTATTTTTAATTTTTCTTTCTTCTTTTTTAACTTCTTTTTTTTTTTTTTTTGTAGAGACAGAGTTTCACTTTACTGCCCTTGGTAGAGTGCCATGGCGTCACACGGCTCACAGCAACCTCCAGCTCTTGGGCTTATGTGATTCTCCTGCCTCAGCCTCCCAAGCAGCTGGGACTATAGGCGCCCGCCACAACGCCCAGCTATTTTTTTGTTGTTGCAGTTTTGGCCGGGGCTGGGTTTGAACCCACCACCCTCGGCATATGGGGCTGTTGCCCTACTCACTGAGCCACAGGCGCCGCCCCCTTTTTTAACTTCTTTATGAACATGACTTTTTTTCTCTTTTTTCCCTTCTCTCTTCCTCTTCTTCCCTTCTTATGGTTTCTGAGAGTGCTTACATCAGATTTTTAGAGGTTTTTTTGTTTGTTCATTTTGTTTGTTTTTTTTACCTTTTTTTCCCAATTATCTTATGATTATCATTATTTTTATGGTAGTTGTTTTTGTTATTGTTGTCTGTATGTCTGTGTGTTTCTGATTGTTTGTGCATCAGTGGGCTTGTGTGTCTGGTAGCCTCAATGAGTTTGGAGTTTAGCTAAATCCTCCAGTTGGCTATTTTCCCTAACTCCAATTTTCACATTCAATAAGAACAAGCAGGAGGCTAGAGCTGACAGCTAACTGTGCTGTGAATACAAACCTGCAGAAGTAAAGACAGGGCCTCAGACACAGGTTCTGAAACTCAAAACAGCTTCTCCTCTGCAGGGGAATTTAGATGGGACAGAAACAAATTTCCACAAAGTTGTTCTGTTCTGTCAGTAACATCAATCAGGGGTGGGGCTGGAACTGAGTGAACACCCCCCAGCCTTTATTAAGCACCCGAAGTTGCCAGGCCTCACCTCTCCCTGCTGGATAGAGACAGAGAGCAGTGGCCTGGATGAGAAGATATAGATTTCCTTGTGATTCGGGCAGGTGCAAATTCCTGGAGTATCTATTCACTACAGGCAACTGGGTCAAAGCACTACAGGGCTATCAGTGACTGGGTGTGACAGAGGTCCAAGGTGGGGAAAGAGGCATCAAACTTCTCAGACTAATCTATTTTCTGGGTGGGTCCTCCTGACTTCACAGAGCACCAGACCAAGTCATATTTGAGTTGTCAACAGACTCCTGCGATCCAGTTGCCAGAGAACTTTTAAGCTCTCCCACCTGAGACAGGTGCTGACTGAGACAATTGATTTGGACCTTTGAAACTAACCAATCACCCGAGGACTATTCAAGTGTGCCCTGGGTGTGTGATTGTAGGAAGGTTTGATTTTCCTTTTCCAATTATTGCCTGTGAGGGGAAGGTTAACCTAATTGCTGGTATTTCTCCACAGCTGAGACTTCAACCCAGAGCAACTGTTTCACAAGGATCATACAGAGACCAACTGAAAACAAGACAGAACCACTTTGCCCCATCACACTAAACAGATCCCCAGTTTCTCAGGTCCTCGAAAAAGCTCCAGGGAAAAGTCAAATGGTGTAAAATAATCATGAGGCAGAATCAGCAGAAAAACTCTGGTAACATGAATAACCAGAATAGATCAACCCTCCCAAGGAAAGATATGGCAGATGTAACTGAAGAACCCATTCATAAACAGCTGGCCGAGATGTCAGAAATAGAATTCAGAATTTGGATTGCAAA
The DNA here is from genome assembly GCF_027406575.1 of Nycticebus coucang. Lineage (NCBI taxonomy): Eukaryota > Metazoa > Chordata > Mammalia > Primates > Lorisidae > Nycticebus > Nycticebus coucang. Next base: position 87,483,994 of record NC_069795.1, read on the forward strand.
CAAGATTAATAGAATGGAGGAAAATTTGGAATTAGAAATTCGAAGAGCAATTCAAAAGTCAGAATTAGAAATTCGAGGAGAAATTCAAAAGTTGTCTCAAGAATTTAACGAATTGAAGACAAAACCACCAAAAATTTTGATGCACTGAAGCAAGAATTTGCAGCACTCAAAGATCTGAAAAATACAGTAGAATCCCTCAGTAACAGAGTGGAGCAAGCAGAAGAAAGGATTTCTGACATTGAAGACAAAGCTTTTGAATGCTCCCAAACTCTCAAAAAGGAAGAGAATTGGAGAACAAAAACGGATCATTCTCTCAGAGAGCTCTGGGACAATTCAAAAAAGGCTAACATCTGCCTCATTGCAATCCCTGAAACTGATGAAGTGGCCTCGCAAGGCACAGAGGCCCTTCTCCATGAAATTATGAAAGAGAATTTTGCAGACATGCCAAGAGATTCTGAAATTGAGATAGCAGACAGTTTCAGAACCCCAGCATGACTCAATCCAAATAAGACATCCCCCAGGAATATCATAATTAAGTTCACTAAAGTTAATATGAAGGAGAAAATTCTGAAGTAACCAGATGTAAGAAATCCATTACCTACAAAGGGAAGAATATTAGAATGACTGGATATCTCTCTGCTGAAACTTTTCAAGCCAGAGGAGGGTGGTCATTGACTTTTAATTTCCTAAAACAAAATAACTTTCAACCCCGGATCCCGGATCCAGCTAACCTGAGTTTATGTTTATGATGGAGAAATACTTTAATGGCATTCATATGTTGAAGAAATTTGCCACAACTAAAGCAGCTCTTCAGGATATTCTCAGATCTATCCTCCATAATAACCACCCTAATCCTCTAACACAAAAGTAAACTCACGCAGAAACTTTTGATCAAACTCCAACTTCCACAGTGGCAAAAGGATTAAAAAGGTCCACTGGATTTTTGAAAAACTCGATATCCAAAATTTTACCAGACTTATCAATATTCTCCATTAATGGGAAGGGCAAAAACTGTCCTTTAAAGAGGCACAGGTTAGCTGATTGGATACAAAAACTCAGGCCAGATATTTGCTGCATACAAGAGTCCCATCTTACCTTAAAAGATAAATATAGAACCAGGGTGAAAGGATGGTTGTCCATATTTCAGGGAAATGGTAATCAGAAGAAAGCAGTTGTTGCAATTCTATTTGCAAACACAATAGGCTTTAAACCCACAAAAGGAAGGAAGGAAAAGAATGGTCACTTCATATTTGTTAAGGGTAATACTCAATATGATGAGATTTCACTTATTAATATTTATGCACCCAACCAGAATGTGCCTCAATTTATAAGAGAAACTCTAACAGACATGAGCAACTTGATTTCTCCAGCTCCATAATAGTCAGAGATGTCAACATGCCTTTGACAGTGTTGGAAAGATCCTCCAATAAGAAGCTGAGCAAAGAAATTTTAGATTTAAACCGAACATCCAACATTTGGATTTAGCAGACATCTACAGAACATATCACCCAACAAAACTGAATACACATACTCATGATCAGCCCATGGAACATACTCCAAAATCGATCACATCTTAGGTCACAAGTCTAACCTCAGTTATTTAAAGGAATAGAAATTATTCCTTACATCTTCTTGGACCACCATGAAATATTCCTTACATCTTCTTGGACCACCGTTGAACTCAGTAACAACAGGAATCTGCGTTCTCATGCAAAAACATGCAAATTAAATAGCCTTATGTTGAATGATAGCTGGCTTAGAGATGAGATTAAGAAGGAAATTGCCAAATTTCTGAAACAAGACAACAATGAACATACAAATTATCAGAACCTCTGGGATACTGCAAAGGCAGTCCTAAGAGGGACATTTATAGCACTGCAAGCCTTCCTCAAGAGAACAGAAACAGAGGAAGTTAATAACTTAATGGAACATCTCAAACAACTGGAAAAGGAAGAACATTCCAACCCCAAACCCAGTAGAAGAAAAGAAATAACCAAAATTAGAGCAGAATTAAATGAAATTCAAACAAAAAAATTATGCAACAGATCGTTAAATCAAAAAGTTGGTTTTTTGAAAAGGTTAATAAAATAGATAAACCTCTGGTTAACCTAATCAGAAAAAAAGGAGAAAAATCTCTAATTTCATCAATCAGAAATGACAGACAAAATAACAACAGACCCCTCAGAAATTAAAAAAATCCTTAATGAATATTACCAGAAACTTTATTCTCAGAAATATATAAATCTGAAGGAAATTGACCAATACTTGGAAGCACGTCACCTTCTAAGACTTGGCCGGAATCAAGTGGAAATGTTGAACAGGCCCCTATCAAGTTCTGAAATAACATCAACCATACAAAATCTCTCTAAAAAGAAAAGCCCGGGACCAGATGGCTTCACGTCAGAATTCTACCAGACCTTTAAAGAGGAACTAGTACCTATATTACTCGACCTATTCCAAAAGGTAGAAAAAGAAGGAAGACCACCCAACACATTCTATGAAGCAAATATCACCCTGATCCCCAAACCAGGAAAAGACCCAACAAGAAAAGAAAATTACAAACCAATATCACTAATGAATATAAATGCAAAAATATTCAACAAGACCCTAACAAACAGAATCCAGCAACACATCAAACAAATTATACATCATGACCAAGTCGATTTTATTCCAGGGTCTTAAGGCTGGTTCAATATATGTAAATCTATAAGCATAATTCAGCACATAAACAAACTAAAAAACAAAGACCAATGATTCTCTCAATTGATGCAGAAAAAGCTTTTGATAATAGCCAGCATCCCTTCATGATCAGAACACTTGAGAAAATTGGTATAAAAGGGAAATTTCTTAAACTGATAGAGGCTATCTACAGCAAACCCATAGCCAATATCGTACTGAATGGAGTTAAATTGAAATCATTTCCACTCAGATCAGGAACCACACGAGGCTGCCCATTGTCCCCTCTGCTCTTTAACATTTTAATGGAAGTTTTAGCCATTGCAATTAGGGAAGAAAAGGCAATCAAGGGTATCCATATAGGGTCAGAAGAGATCAAATTTTCGCTCTTTGGAGATGATATGATTGTATATCTGGAAAACACCAGGGATTCTACTACAAAACTCTTAGAAGTGATCAAGGAATACAGCAGCGTCTCAGGTTACAAAATCAACATTCATAAATTGGTAGCCTTTATATATATCAACAATAGTCAAGCTAAAAAAAGTTAAGGACTCTATTCCATTCACAGTAGTGCCAAAGAAGATGAAATATTTGAGACTTTATCTAACAAAGGATGTGAAAGATCTTTATAAAGAGAACTATGAAACTCTAAGAAAATAAATAGCTGAAAATGTTGACAAATGGAAAAACATACCATGCTCATGGCTGGGAAGAATCAACATTGTAAAAATATTCATATTACCCAAAGTAATATACAATTTTAATGCAATTCCTATTAAAGCTCCACTGTGATACTTTAAAGATCTTGAAAAAATAACACTTCATTTTATACGGAATCAGAAAAAAACTCAAATACCCAAGACATTACTCAGAAATAAAAACAAAGCAGGTGGAATCACCCTACCAGACCTCAGACTATACTATAAATCGATAGTGATCAAAACAGCATGGTACTGGCACAAAAACAGAGAAGCAGATGTCTGGAACAGAATAGAGAACCATGACATGAGTCCAGCTACTTACTGTTATTTGATATTTGACAAGCCAATTCAAAACATTCAGTGGGGAAAAGATTTCCTATTTAACAAATGGTGCTGGGTGAACTGGCTGGCAACCTGCAGAAGACTGAAAATGGACCCACACCTTTCACCATTAACTAAGATAGACTCTCACTGGAGTAAAGATTTAAACTTAAGACATGAAACTATAAAAATACTAGAAGAGAGTTCAGGGAAAACCCTTGAATAAATTGGTCTGGGCAAGTATTTCATGAGGAGAACCCCCAGGCAATTGAAGTAGTTTCAAAAATACACTACTGGGACCTGATAAAACTAAAAAGCTTCTGCACAGCCAAGAACACAGTAAATAAAACAAGCAGACAACCCTCAGAATGGGAGAAGATATTTGCAGGTTATGTCTCTGACAAAGGTTTAATAACCAGAATCCACAGAGAACTCAAACGTATTAGCAAGAAAAGAATAAGTGATCCATCTCAGGGTGGGCAAGGGACTTGAAGAGAAACTTCTCTGAAGAAGACAGACGCAAGGCCTACAGACATATGAAAAAGCACTCAACATCTTTAATCATCAGAGAAATGCAAATCAAAACTACCTTGAGATACCATCTAACTCCAGTAAGATTAGCCCAAATCACAAAGTCCCAAGACCAGAGATGTTGGTGTGGATGTGGAAAAAAGGGACCACTTCTACACTGCTGGTGGGAACACAAATTAATACATTCCTTTTGGAAAGATGTTTCGAGAACACTTAGAGATCTAAAAACAGACCTGCCATTCAATCCTATAATTCCTGTACTAGGTATATACCCAGAAGACCAAAAATCACATTATAACAAAGCTATTTGTGCCAGTATGTTTATTGCAGCCCAATTCATAATTGCTAAGTCATGGAAAAAACCCAAGTGCCCATCAATCCACGAATGGATTAATAAATTGTGATATATGTACATGGAATATTATGCAGCCTTAAAAAAAGATGGAGACTTTACCTCTTTCATGTTTACATGAATGAAGCTGGAACATATTCTTCTTAGTAAAGTATCTCAAGATGGAAGAAAAAGTATCCATGTACTCAGCCCTACTATGAAACTAATTTATGGCTTTCATATGAAAGCTATAACCCAGTTATAACCTAAGGATATGGGGAAGGAGGAGAAGGAGGGGAGTGAGGGGGGAAGATGGGCAGAGGGATGGTGATTGGTGGGATTACACCCGCGGTGCATCTTACAAGGATACATGTGAAACTTAGTAAATGTAGTATATAAATGTCTTAATGCAGTAACTAAGAAAATGCCAGGAAGGCTATGTTAACCAGTGTGATGAAAATGTGTCAAACTGTTTATAAAACCAGTGTATGGTGCCCCTTGATCGCATGAATGTACACAGCTGTGATTTAATAATAAAAAAATAAAAAATAAATAAAACTCCTAAACCACAAGCAGCTGAACAACATACATCCTATCCCTCTTCTTTGACAAATACATTGTCAAAATGATTTCATAGAAAAAATATATGCAAAGTTTAAAGTTTATAATTGACCAAAGGTTGACAAAATATCAGAGACGACTGAATGTAGTTATTGTGTATTCTGGAGTTTTGTTGATGGGCCTGTGGTGTTTGGATGAATAATAAATAAATATATTAACATTCATAAATATATAATAGAGTGATTTTTCATAAAATTTATTTTTTGCCTTTACTTTAACAAAATCACTAATTATGTAGTTATACTCAAGATTTTCCATGTAATTTGTGTTCTAACAAAAGTAATGATCCCAAGCTGCGTTTACAATATGACATGGTATGATATCATACATGCAGCCATTTACATTTAAAGTAATTAAAATTGTATAACTTTTAAAATTCAGTTCCTCTGTTGCAGCAGTAATATTTCAGCTGTTCAAGAGTCACAGTGGCTTTTCCGGGTGGAAGCTTTAAAGATCAGTGAGAATCAACAGCTTTGGTATACACTGCTGCTTCCATCCTGGGTACTTGGTCTTGACAGAGCCCATCACCTCAGGCTCTAGATTGACTGCAGTGAGCCCACTGGCCCAGGAGGCGGTGGCAGCAATGGCGGCGTAAGCTGAATGCAAGGAGGGGGCACCCGGAAGATGTGGCACAGGGCTGCGCTCGCTACGCCCGCTGCTGCTGCCCGGCTTGGGCCTGAGCGCCCAGCAAACACCAAGATAGGCGATCGGCGCCCGCCCTGACCTCCATAAGAACTGTGCCATGACCGAGATCAGTGCCCGCCCAGACCTCAGTAAAAGCTGTGCCACGACCCCTGAACTGCAACCTGTGCCCACTGGGCCTCAGCTCACCCTGACCAGGAACTCCAGGAGCTGTGCAACACTGCGTTCTCCTTCCTGTACCCTCCCTGCCTCCACACCGGTTCACTCGGCCAAAGACTCTGGTAGCCTCATGCCCTTTGGAGCCCTCCCTGCCTCTGCACAGAGCACTTCTCCTGGCCAGAGACTGCTGGAGCCTTGGGCTCTCTGTGCCAATGTCACTGGGCACCAGCTACTACCAAAACCATGTGCACCACTGTTGCTGGATCCAGGTGTGTCACACTCTGGAGCTGCTTCCACAACCAGAAGTCCCTGGCCGGGGCAGCCCCAGAGGAACTAAACAGGGTCACTCCCTACAAAGATCCAGCAATGAGCGAGTGATACCACTGGGGTCTAATCTTGGAAAGACACCTCACCAACTCTGAGGACGGCCAGAGGCAATGGTGAAAAACAATCATGAGGCAAAATCAACAGAAAAACTCTGGCAATATAAATAATCAGAGTAGATCAACTTCCCCAAGGAACAATGTGGCAGACACAGCACAAGATCCAATGCACAAACAAATAGCTGAGATGTCAGAAACCGAATTCAGAATCTGGATAGCAAATAAGATCAAATTAGAATTCTAAGCAGTAACCCAAAAGATGTCTCAAGAATTCAACGAATTCAAGGACGAAATGACCAAAGATTTTGACACATTGAGACAAGAAGTTACAGCCCTCTAAGATCTGAGAAACACAGTAGAATTCCTCAGTAACAGAATGGAGCAAGCAGAAAAAAGGATTTCTGACATTGAAAACAAAGCTTTCGAACGCTCCCAAACTCGCAAAGAGGAAGAGAAATGGAGGGCAAAAACAGATCACTCTCTCAGAGAGCTCTGGGATAATTAGAAGAAAACCAACATTTGTCTTATAGGGATCGCCAAAAGCAACAAAGAGGCTTCACAAGGCACAGAGTCTCTCCTCCATGAGATTATGAAGGAGAACTTTCCAGACATGCCAAGAGATTCTGAAAATTCAAATAGCACACAGTTCCAGCACGACTCAACCCAAATAAGACATCCCCCAGACACATCATACTCAATTTCACTAAAGTTAATATGAAGGAGAAAATTCTGAAAGCAGCCAGACGAAAGAAAACCATCACATACAAGGGAAAGAATGTTAGAATAACTGTAGATCTCTCTGCTGAAACCTTTCAAGCTAGAAGAGGATGGTCATCAACTTTTAATCTCCTAAAACAAAATAACTTTCAACCCAGGATCCTGTACCCAGCTAAACTGAGTTTCATTTATGACAGAGAAATTAAACACTTTAATGACATTCACATGTTGAAGAAATTTGCCATAACTAAACCAGCTCTCCAGGATATTCTCAGACCTATCCTCCATAAAGACCAGCATAATCCTCCACCACAAAAGTAAACCCACCCAGAAAATTTTGATCAAATTCCAACTTCCACAGTTGCAAAAGGATTAAAAATTTCCACCAGACTCTTGAAAGGCTTATCAATATTCTCAATTAATGTGAATGGTTTAAATTGTACTCTAAAGAAGCACAGGTTGGCTGACTGGATACAAAAACTCAAGCCAGATATCTGCTGCATACAAGAATCGCATCTTACATTAAAAGACAAATATAGACTCCAGGTGAAGGGATGGTCATCTATACTCTAGGCAAATGGAAAGCAGAAAAAAGCAGGCATTGCAATCCTATTCGCAGACGCGATAGGCTTTAAACCAACCAAAATAAGGAAGGATAAGGATGGACACTTCATATTTGTTAAAGGTAATACTCAATATGATGAGATCTCAATTATTAATATTTATGCAGCCAACAAGAATGCACCTCAATTTATAAGAGAAACTCTAACAGACATGAGCAACTTGATTTCCTCCAGTTCTGTAGTAGTTGGAGATTTTAACACCCCTTTAGCAGTGCCGGATAGATCCTCCAAAAAGAAGTTAAGCAAAGAAATTTGAGATTTAAAGTTAAACATTCAACATCTGGACTTAACAGACATCTACAGAACATTTCATCCCCACAAAACTGAATACGTATTTTTCTCATCAGGCCACGGAACATACTCTAAAATCAAGCACATCCTAGGCCACATATCTAACTTTAGCAAATTTTAAAAAATGGAAATTATTCCTTGCATCTTCTCAGACCATCATAAAATAGAAGTTGAACTCAATAACAAGAATCTGTATACCCATACAAAACCATGGAAGCTAAAAACCTTATGCTGAAGGATAAATGGGTTATAGACGAGATTAAGAAGGAAATCACCAAGTTTTGAAACAAAACAACAATGAAGACACAAATTATCAGAACCTCTGGGATACTGCAAAGGCAGTCCTAAGAGGGAAATTTATAGCACTGCAAGCCTTCCTCAAGAAAACAGAAAGAGAGGAAGTTAATAACTTAATGGGATGTCTCAAGCAACTGTAGAAGAAAGAACATTCCAACCCCAAACCCAGCAGAAGAAAAGAAATAACCAAAATCAGAGCAGAACTAAATGAAATTGAAAACAAAAGAATTATACAACAGATCTATAATCCAAAAGTTGGTTTTTTGAAAAGATCAATAAAATAGATAAACCTTTGGCCAACCTAACCAGGAAAAATAGAGCAAAATCTCTAATTTCATCAATTAGAAATGGTAACGATGAAATAACAACAGACCCCTCAGAAATTCAAAAAATCCTTAATGAATACTACAAGAAACTCCACTGTCAGAAATATGAAAATCTGAAAGTAATCGACCAATACCTGGAAGTACACCACCTACCAAGACTTAGCCAGAACGAAGTGGAAATGTTGAACAGGCCTATATCAAGTTCTGAACTAGCACCAACTATACAAAATCTCCCTAAAAAGAAAAGTCCAGGACCAGATGGCTTTACGTCAGAATTCTACCAAACCTTTAAATAAGATCTAGTACCTATATTACTAAACATCTTCCAAAATATAGAAAAAGAAGGAATATTACCCAACACATTATATGAAGCACACATCACCTTGATGCCCATACCAGGGAAAGACCCAACAAGAAAAGAAAATAATAGACCAATATCACTAATGAATACTGATGCAAAAATACTCAATAAGATACTAACAAACAGAATCCAACAACACTTCAAAAAAATTATACACCATGACCAATTGGGATTTATCTCAGGCTCTCAAGGCTGGTTCAATAAACGTAAATCTATAAATGTAATTCAGCACATAAACAAACTGAAAAATAAAGACCATATGATTCTCTCAATTGATGCAGAAAAATTGATGCTGATAATATCCAGCATCCCTTCATGATCAGAACACTTAAGAAAATTGGTATCGAAGGGACATTTCTTAATAGAGACCATCTACAGCAAACCCACAGCCAATATTGTATTGAATGGAGTTCAATTGAAATCATTTCCACTTAGATCAGGAACCAGGCAAGGTTGCCCATTGTCTCCATTGCTCTTTAACATTGTAATGGAAGTTTTAGCCATTGCAATTAGGGAAGAAAAGGCAATCAAGGGTACCCACATAGGGTCAGAAGAGATCAAACTTTCACTCTTCGCAGATGATATGATCAAAATCTGGAAAACACTAGAGATTCTATTACAAAACTTTTAGAAGTAATCAAGAAATATAGCAATGTCTCAGGCTACAAAATCAACACCCATAAATCTGTAGCCTTTATATATACCAACAATAACCAAGCTGAAAAAACAGTCAAGGACTCTATTCCTTTTACAGTAGTGCCAAAGAAGATGACATATTTGGGAGTATACTTAACAAAGGACGTAAAAGATCTCTACAAAGAGAACTATGAAAATTTAAGAAAAGAAATAGCTGAAGATGTTAACAAATGGAAAAATATACCATGCTCATGGCTGGGAAGAATCAACATTGTTAAAATGTCTATACTACCCAAAGCAATATATAATTTTACTGCAATTCCTATTAAAGCTCCATTGTCATATTTCAAAGATCTTGAAAAAATAATACTTAATTTTATATGGAATCAGAAAAAAACCTCGAAAGCCAAAACATTACTCAGAAATAAAAACAAAGCAGGAGGAATCACGCTACCAGATATAGACTGTACTATAAATCAATAGTGATCAAAACAGCATAGTATTGGCACAAAAACGGAGAAGTATATGTCTGTAACAGAATAGAGAACCAAGAGATGAATCCCGGTACTTACTGTTATTTGATCTTTGACAAGCCAATTCAAAACATTCAGTGGGGAAAAGATTCCCTATTTAACAAATGGTGCTGGGTGAACTGGCTGGCAACCTGTAGAAGATTGAAACTGCACCCACACCTTTCACCATTAACTAAGATAGACTCTAACCGGATAAAAGATTTAAACTTAAAACATGAAACTATAAAAATATTTGAAGAAAGTACAGGGAAAACTCTTGAAGGGATCGGCCTGAGTGAATATTTTATGAGGAGGAATCCCCACGCAATTGAAGCAGTATCAAAAATACACTACTGGGGAGGCGGAGCAAGATGGCAGCTGAGTAACAGCTTCCTTGCATCTGGGCACCGTGAGTCTGGGGAGATAGGACTCCAGGCACCTCTGGCTGGTGGGATCTGCCTATCATCACCCCTGAGAGGATACAGGGAGTCAGCAAGAGACTTCTGGACCCCAAGAGGAGGACTAAAACAGTGGAAAACTGGCAAGTGGTCACGTGTGTTCAATCTGTCTAAACCCGCCTGCAACTGTAAGTTCAGTAGCAGCGAGACCGCAAACCAGAAAGGCCTTACCTGTGAACTGTTTTGGTGTCTTTGGACTTGGCACTCAGCTGAACTGCCTTGGGGAGAGCCTGAGCGGGAGTGCGGAGAACTTTGGCCATTGTCTAGGGCCCCAGTCTGAGCCGCTGAGCCAGACGGAGCTAATAGTGTTTGGCTGTGGGTCACAGGCAGCCATTGTGAGCGATCTGCCCCGGCAAGCTCCACCCTCAGGGTCGCAGAGCTAGAATTGGGTGGGAGCTGGTAACCCAGTGATCAAGTAGCCTAAGGGCGGGGTCTGAGCCGCCTTGCAGCCCTAACCCTCGGGGGCAGAGGGAGACCAGTTTTGGCACACAGGGTAAGTGGATAGCCACTTCAGCAGTGATTCCAGTGACAAGCACTTCCCTGGGAAAGCTTCTGCTAAGCAAGTGAACAAGTTCAAACTGCCTTTTAAGTGGGCTGAAGAGAGAATTAGGGTGTCTACCTGCTGGGGTTTGAGAAACTAGCAGCCTCCAGTCGTATCAGAACTGTAATTAAAATCTCATACCCCAGAAGACCACGTGTTGCCCAGACAATATTCAATAATATATACATACTGGTTTGTTTTTGGTTGTGGTTTTTTTTTTGGTTTGGTTGTTTTTTTTGTTTATTTTGATGTTGTTGATTGTTGTTTTGTTTTTTAAGTTCAACCTTTTCCATACAGATCCTTTTTCTTTCTCAATTTTTCTAGTTTAATGATAATTTCCCATTGCTGCCTATTTCAATAATTAGAACTTCATTTCTGTTAGTGTTTCTACCGCTATTATTTGGTTTTTCCAGCCAATTTTATCCCGTAAAGTTTTCTGTTTGCTTGTTTTGGTTTGATTTATAGCATTTTTGTCTTTCCTCTCTACTTGGTGGAGGTGGGGTACTGTGTCTGATCAGGTTAGCAAAGAGCTGCTGACTTCAAGGGAACCACCCAACTGGACACCCCCAGAAGGTTTTTTTTTTTTAAGGTTGTATCAAAGTACCCTACTGTACACCTATATTGCTCTGTCTCCCTCTTTTTGTGCCTCTCTTCTTTTTGTCAATATTCCTTTTACCCACCCCCTCTCCTTTCTCTATTTTTCTTATCACTCGGTCCTCCTTTCTTTCATCCCTTCTTTGCTCTTCAACCTTCTCACCCTTCTGGTCCTGTAACCCTTAGTCCACAGGCACGAGAACTTAAAGAGCAAGAGGAAGTGAAAGGAAAATTAGGGCAAAGAAACAGATAAAAGAAATCACTCATGAGGAAGAATCAGCAGAAAACTCCAGGCAACATGAAGAACCAGTCCAGAACAACCCCACCAAGGGACCATGAGGTAGCTACTGCAGAGGATTCCACCTATACAGAAATGTTAGGAATGACAGAAAGGGAATTTAGAATACACATGTTGAAAACAATGAAAGAAATGATGGAAACAATGAAGGAAATTCCTAATTAAGTGGAAATTAACCAAAAGGAAATCCAAAAACAGAATCAAATAAGAGATGAACGATATGAAGAATATAAAAAGGATATAGCAGAGCTGAAGGAAATGAAACAGTCAATTAGGGAACTTAAAGATGCAATGGAAAGTATCAGCAACAGGTTAGACCATGCAGAAGAAAGAATTTCAGAGGTAGAAGACAAAGTTTTTGAGATAACTCAGATAGTAAAAGAGGCAGAAAAGAAGAGAGAGAGAGCAGAACGTTCACTGTCAGAATTATGGGACTTTATGAAGCGTTCCAACATACGAGTTATAGGAATTCCAGAAGGGGAAGAAGAATGCCCCAGAGGAATGGAAGCCATACTAGAGAATATTATAAAAGAAAATTTCCCAAATATCACCAAAGATTCGGACACACTGCTTTCAGAGGGCTATCGGACCCCAGGTCGCCTCAACTCTAACTGAGCTTCTCCAAGACACATTGTGATGAACCTGTCCAAAGTCAAGACAAAAGAAAAGATTCTGCAAGCTGCCAGGAGTAAGCGCCAGTTGACCTACAGGGGCAAATCCATCAGAGTGACCACAGACTTCTCTAATGACACTTTCCAAGCAAGAAGACAATGGTCATCTACCTTTAATCTACTTAAACAGAACAATTTCCAGCCCAGAATTCTGTACCCTGCTAAGCTAAGCTTCAAAATTGACGGAGAAATCAAATCATTTACGGATATACAAACATTGAGGAAATTCGCCACAACAAGACCAGCTCTACAGGAAATACTTCAACCTGTTCTGCACACTGACCACCACAATGGATCAGCAGCAAAGTAAGAACTCAGAAATTAAAGGACAGAACCAAACCTCCACACTGATGCAAAAGATAAAACTAAGCAATGGACTCTCACAAAATAAGACGAATAGAATACTACCACACTTGGGCGGCACCTGTGGCTCAGTCAGTAGGGTGCCGGCCCCATATACCGAGGGTGGCAGGTTCAAACCCGGCCCCGGCCAAACTGCAACCAAAAAAATAGCCGGGCGTTGTGGTGCACGCCTGTAGTCCCAGCTACTTGGGAGGCTGAGGCAAGAGAATTGCTTAAGCCCAGGAGTTGGAGGTTGCTGTGAGCTGTGTGAGGCCACGGCACTCTACCGAGGGCCATAAAGTGAGACTCTGTCTCTACAAAAAAAAAAAAAAAAAAAAAAGAATACTACCACACTTATCAATTATCTCAATAAATGTTAATGCCTTGAATTCCCCACTGAAGAGACATAGATTGGTTGACTGGATTAAAAAACACAAGCCATCCATTTGCTGTCTGCAAGAAACACACCTGGCTTCAAAAGACAAATTAAAGCTTCGAGTCAAGGGTTGGAAGACAATTTTTCAGGCAAATGGAATTCAGAAGAAAAGAGGAGTTGCAATCTTTTCAGATACATGTGGATTTAAAGCAACTAAAGTCAAAAAAGACAAAGATGGTCACTTTATATTGGTCAAGGGAAAAATACAACAAGAAGACATTTCAATTCTAAATATTTATGCACCCAATTTAAATGCTCCCAGATTCTTGAAACAGACCTTACTCAGTCTGAGCAATATGATATCTGATAATACCATCATAACAGGGGACCTTAACACTCCTCTTACAGAGCTGGACAGATCCTCTAAACAGAAATTAAACAAGGATATAAGAGATTTAAATGAGACCCTAGAACAACTGTGCTGGATAGACGCATATAGGACACTCCATCCCAAAGATAAAGAATATACATTCTTCTCATCACCCCATGGAACATTCTCCAAAATTGATCATATCCTGGGACACAAAACAAATATCAACAGAATCAAAAGAATTGAAATTTTACCTTGTATCTTCTCAGACCATAAGGCACTAAAGGTGGAACTCAACTCTAACAAAAATGCTCGACCCCACCCAAAGGCATGGAAATTAAACAATCTTCTGTTGAATAACAGATGGGTGCAGGAAGAAATAAAACAGGAAATCATTAACTTCCTTGAGCATAACATCAATGAAGACACAAGCTACCAAAACCTGTGGGATACTGCAAAAGCAGTTTTGAGAGGAAAATTCATCGCTTGTAGATGCCTACATTCAAAAAACAGAAAGAGAGCACAGCAACAATCTCACAAGAGATCTTATGGAATTGGAAAAAGAAGAACAATCTAAGCCTAAACTCAGTAGAAGAAAAGAAATCTCCAAAATCAAATTAGAGATCAATGAAATTGAAAACAAAAGAATCATTCAGAAATTAATGAAACAAGGAGTTGGTTTTTTGAAAAAATAAATAAAATAGATAAACCATTGGCCAGACTGACGAGGAATAGAAAAGTAAAATCTCTAGTAACCTCAATCAGAAATGATAAAGGGGAAATAACAACTGATCCCACAGAGATACAAGAGATAATCTCTGAATACTACCAGAAACTCTATGCCCAGAAATTTGACAATGTGAAAGAAATTGATCAATATTTGGAATCACACCCTCTCCCTAGACTCAGCCAGGAAGAAATAGAGCTCCTGAACAGACCAATTTCAAGCACTGAGATCAAAGAAACAATAAAAAAGCTTCCAACCAAAAAAGGCCCTGGTCCAGATGGCTTCACTCCAGAATTCTATCAAACCTTCAAGGAAGAGCTTATTCCTGTACTGCAGAAATTATTCCAAAAAATTGAGGGAGAAGGAATCTTCCCCAACACATTCTATGAAGCAAACATCACCCTGATACCAAAACCAGGAAAAGACCCAAACAAAAAGGAGAATTTCAGACCAATCTCACTCATGAATATAGACCCAAAAATTCTCAACAAAATCCTAGCCAATAGATTACAGCTTATCATCAAAAAAGTCATTCATCATGATCAAGTAGGCTTCATCCCAGGGATGCAAGGCTGGTTTAACATACGCAAGTCTATAAACGTTATCCACCATATTAACAGAGGCAAAAATAAAGATCACATGATCCTCTCAATAGATGCAGAAAAACCATTTGATAAAAACCAGCATCCTTTTCTAATTAGAACACTGAAGAGTATGGGCATAGGTGGCACATTTCTAAAACTGATTGAAGCTATCTATGACAAACCCACAGCCAATATTTTACTGAATGGAGTAAAACTGAAAGCTTTCCCTCTTAGAACTGGAACTAAACAAGGTTGTCCTCTGTCACCTTTACTATTCAATGTAGTGCTGGAAGTTCTAGCCAATACAATTAGGCAAGACAAGGAAATAAAGGGAATCCAAATGGGAGCAGAGGAGGTCAAACTCTCCCTCTTTGCTCACGACATGATCTTATACTTAGAGAACTCCAAAGACTCAACCACAAGACTACTAGAAGTCATCAAAAAATACAGTAATGTTTCAGGATATAAAATCAATGTCCACAAGTCAGTAGCCTTTGTGTACACCAATAACAGTCAAGACGAGAAGCTAATTAAGGACACAACTCCCTTCACCATAGTTTCAAAGAAAATGAAATACCTAGGAGTATACCTAACGAAGGAGGTGAAGGACCTCTATAAAGAAAACTATGAAATCCTCAGAAAGGAAATAGCAGAGGATATTAACAAAGGGAAAAACATACCATGCTCATGGATGGGAAGAATCAACATTGTTAAAATGTCTATACTTCCCAAAGCAATCTACCTATTCAATGCCATTCCTATCAAAATACCAACATCGTACTTTCAAGATTTGGAAAAAATGATTCTGCATTTTGTATGGAACCAGAAAAAACCCCATATAGCTAAGGCAGTTCTCTGTAACAAAAATAAAGCTGGGGGCATCAGCATACCAGATTTTAGTCTGTACTACAAAGCCATAGTGCTCAAGACATCATGGTACTGGCACAAAAACAGAGACATAGACACTTGGAATCGAATTGAAAACCAAGAAATGAAACTAACATTTTACAACCACCTAATCTTTGATAAACCAAACGAGAACATACCTTGGGGGAAAGACTCCCTATTCAATAAATGGTGTTGGGAGAACTGGATGTCTACATGTAAAAGACTGAAACTGGACCCACACCTTTCCCCACTTACAAAAATTGATTCAAGATGGATAAAGGACTTAAATTTAAGGCATTAAACAATAAAAATCCTCCAAGAAAGCATAGGAAAAACACTGGAAGATATTGGCCTGGGGAAAGACTTCATGAAGAAGACTGCCACGGCAATTGCAACAACAACAAAAATAAACAAATGGGACTTCATTAAACTGAAAAGCTTCTGTACAGCTAAGGACACAATAACCAAAGCAAAGAGACAACCTACACAATGGGAAAGGATATTTGCATATTTTCAATCAGACAAAAGCTTGATAACTAGGATCTATAGAGAACTCAAATTAATCCACATGAAAAAAGCCAACAATTCCATATATCAATGGGCAAGAGACATGAATAGAACTTTCTCTAAAGACGACAGACGAATGGCTAACAAACACATGAAAAAATGTTCATCATCTCTATATATTAGAGAAGTGCAAATCAAAACAACCCTGAGATATCATCTAACCCCAGTGAGAATGGCCCACATCACAAAATCTCAAAACTGCAGATGCTGGCGTGGATGTGAAGAGAAGGGAACACTTTTACACTGCTTTTGGGACTGCAAACTAGTACAACCTTTCTGGAAGGAAGTATGGAGAAACCTCAAAGCACTCAAGCTAGACCTCCCATTTGATCCTGTAATCCCATTACTGGGCATCTACCCAGAAGGAAAAAAATCCTTTTATCATAAGGACACTTGTACTAGACTGTTTATTGCAGCTCAATTTACAATCACCAAAATGTGGTAACAGCCTAAATGCCCACCAACCCAGGAATGGATTAAAAAGCTGTGGTATATGTATACCATGGAATACTATTCAGCCATTAAAAAAAATGGAGACTTTACATCCTTTGTATTAACCTGGATGGACGTGGAAGACATTATTCTTAGTAAAGCATCACAAGAATGGAGAAGCATGAATCCTATGTATTCAATTTTGATATGAGGACAATTAATGACAATTATGGTTATGGGGGGGGAACAAAAAGAGGGAAGGAGGGAGAGGGGTGGGGTCTTGGTGTGTGTCACACTTTATGGGGGCAAGACATGATTGCAAGAGGGACTTTACCTAACAATTGCAATCAGTGTAACCTGGCTTATTGTACCCTCAATGAATCCCCAACAATAAAAAAAAAAAAAATACACTACTGGGACCTGATCAAACTAAAAGGCTTCTGCACAGCCAAGAGCATAGTAAGTAAAGCAAGCAGACAGCCCTCAGAATGGGAGAAAATATTTGCAGGTTATACCTTTGATAAAGGTCTAATAACCAGAATCCACAGAGAACTCAAATGTATTAGCAAGAAAAAAATAAGTGATCCCATCTCAGGGTGGGCAAGGGACTTGAAGAGAAACTTCTCTAAAAATGACAGACACACGATATACAAACACATGAAAAAAAGCTCTTCATCTTTAATCATCAGAGAAATGCAAATCAAAACTACTTTGAGATAACACTAACCTCAGTAAGAGTAGCCCACATAAGAAAATCCCAAAACCAGAGATGTTGGCGTGGATGTGGAGAAAAGGGCACACTTCTACACTGCTGGTGGGAATGCACACTGGAGAATACTTAGAGACCTAAAAATAGACCTGCCATTCTATCCTATAATTCCTTTACTAGGTTTATTCCCAGAAGACCAAAAATCACAATATAACAAAGACATCTGCACCATAATGTTTATTGCAGCCCAATTCACAATTGCTAAGTCATGGAAGAAGCCCAAGTGTCCATCGACCCATGAATGGACTAACAAATTGTGGTACATGTATACCATGGAATATTATGCAGCCTTAAAGAAAGATGGGGACTTTACCTCTTTCATGTTTACATGGATGGAGTTGGAACATATTCTTCTTAGCAAAGTATCTCATGAATGGAAGAAAAATATCCAATGTACTCAGCCCTACTATGAAGCTAATGTATAGCTTTCACATAAAGACTATAACCCAACTATAGCACAAGAATATGGGGAAAGGGCCAAGGAAGGGGAAGGGAGGGGGGAGGTTTTGGTGGAGGGAGAGTAATGGGTGGGGCCACACCTACGGTGCATCTTAGAATGTGTACAGGCAAAAATTACTAAAGGCAGAATAAAAATGTCTACATATAATAACTAAGAAAATGCCATGAAGGCTATGTTGAACAGTTTGATGAGAATATTTCAGATTGTATATGAAACCAGCACTTTGTACCCCTTGATTGCACTAATGTACACAGCTATGATTTAACAATAATTTAAAAAATTTTTTAAAAAAGTGTAGCCACCACTCACATCTAGCAGATCATTTTTAAGAAGACCCAGTGTTGCCAAATTTTAGGATTTTCTATGACAATCCAGAAACTTAGGTTTTTATCCAAAATGTCCATATTTTTAAAGATTGGTAAATGATTTTTTCTTTCTTAATTATAAACCCTTTTAACATTGTGAGCCAAACAAAATATCCCTTGGGCTGGGTTCAGTTTTAGGCCTCCAGCATGATAGTAAATGGTTATGTAACTTATGTATTTATTATACTTGATCAGTTTACTGTAATGTGGCTGGATCCTAGATTTGTAATTCATACTACTTCAAGATTTCAGAGGGAAAATATGGGCTTTCGGCACAACCAAAAAAATTAACAATTGTTTGCCTCCAAACAATTCCTTTCAAATCATAGAGCCAGAAGGAAACTTAGAGCTCATTAAGTTTAATGTTCTCATTTTGCAGAAGAGGAAGTTAAAGTCCAGATGCAGGAGAAAAGGTCACTAAGGTTCTGTTCAAGCAGCCCAATGACATGTAAGGCAGTAAAGGCATTCAAATGCATCTGCTACCCTAGTGTGGCTATGCCCCAGCCCCCAGAATACAGCATCGGTACCCAGGCTGTTTGCAGGTCCCGGTCCTGTGTCGCTCATACCTGAGCCCACTAGGGATGTGTTATGGTCCAGTATGGAGGAGTCTGGGTTAACTTTAAGAGAGAACATTTGGATTGATGACAAGAGGAGCCATGAAGAGGGTGATGAAGGTTCTGAATAGCTCCCTCTGAGAGGTTTTGAGCAAGTAGTATGCTGAGTGATTCAAACCTAGGAGCTAGGGAGGTCACTTGTGTAACCCTCTGCCTTCAAGGGGACTTGTCTTTGTCCTCCATTCTCTGAGAGTTTCTGGGGCAAGAAAAGTCCACTTTTGACACAGTTGGATATGCTTAAGGGAAGAGCACATGGTCACATGGATATTGTAAAAGTTGCATTAGTAAGTTGGGAATTAATAAAATAACCCCTTGTAGAAAAACTGAACTGTGAAGAAAAGCAGTCACTAGAAGGGAAAAAGTACTAGAATTGAACTATCCAGAAATCATCTGATATCATTTTGTATTTCATAAACTATGTCATTGTATAGGTAACATATGATAAGATATAATATTTATTAAATATATGTTCTGATTTTGAAAGTTCAGATTGTATTTCTACTCTTTGGTAATCTGTTTTTCACTTCGTTGTGAACATTTACTTGTTTTGATTGTTCTTCTGTGACTTTAATGACTTCAGAATATTCCATGGCATGGAATATCATAATTTATTTTGGTGGTTTCTTTGAGGGGGTCAAAAACTATGTAACTAGGAAAGTTTCTCAGACAGCTTAATGCCAGTCTTGAATCTTTTCCTGAAAAAAAGAACTGCTTTTGATTTCTGCCAAAGCCTGGTAATGGTGAGGCAGAGTCTCTTAAATGGAGAGAGGACAGATGGAGACAGATTCAGCTCATCACAGCTTCCTAGGACACTCACCAAGTAATTTTCAAAATCAGCTCTGTTACTAGCGAAGCATCATGGCAGGCACCTGTAGTCCCAGCTACTCGGAAGGTTAAGGCAGGAGGATCACTTGAGACAAAGGGTTTGAGGCTGCTGTGATGCACAGCACTCTACACCTTTAATCCCCGCCCCCACAAAAAACAAAAACAACCCCCACCCCCAAAAGCAGCTGATCAGCTTATTGGGATACTTGGCCTCCAATACTCACATTAAGCCAAGAAAATATCCTAAAGTTAGGATGGCGTCTGTCTGGGACTCTGGCTAATATTACCCACCACAGGGCATCAACCCATTTATATTGACACCAAAAATGGGAATTCCTCTTGCAAAAGTTGATGAGGATGCCACTGGCCCTGAGCCCAGAGAGTCTCATTGCTCTTGCCCTACTCCCAGCGGCACTGATAGGCCTGATTTGCAAAGCTCTAGCCCCTTCAGCTTGGCAGAACGGAGCACCAAGTGTTTCCTCCTTTGCCAAAACTACCAGGGCCCTCCTGGCCGCTGGTCCACCAAGTAAACAGGGCCTTTCTCCAGAGGCAGCTGGTTCCTTCCCTGAAAAAGCCTACAGCTGACCCAGAACAAAAAGCTGTCCTTCAGGCAAGAAGCCCAGTAAATACACAACACCCAAAGCGTGATTCGTTGCCTTTGGTTTTCCTGCAGAAGGCCAACTCAGCTTCTGTTCTTTCCCTGCCCCCCTGCCCTGGCTGCTGAAGCTATTTTTAAATCACCTTAGCAACTGGAGGACACAGGCTGGGCCTCCTGTGATGCTCAGTCACTAGGGACTGAGCAAGAGGTTGCTGGGAGAGCGTGCTTCCCTGCCAAGAACCGCAGCCTGTTTCTCTCCTCCCCTGGCAGAAGGATATCCGCAGAGGGTATAAAGACCCAGGTTCTCTAACCCAACTCTGCCTTTGTTCCTAACTTGCCCACTGTCAGTTCTGAGAAAACTTTTCACACTCTGAGTCCCAGGAAAACCTGTGAAAGGTGCTCAGAAGCATCCTCTGCTGCAGGGCAGTGCTGGGCAGCAGGCGGGCAGGGCTGGTGGGGGGCGCAGCCAACCCACGCAGTAAATAAAGGAAAACATGGTCTGTAGAGCATTGAAAACCAATAATGAACTCGACTTAAAGCCGGTTTGCTCTTCACTATCATCACAGGGCAGCAATTCCTTAGTCAGTGACAAGTGCTCCTTGACTGTCCCCTCCCTTGTGAACCTGCTGATCCGGTGGCTCCAACTCTGGGGAAAGTGTCAGCGTCTATCCAGTCTTCTGTGCTGGTGTTTTGCAGACCACCTGGCTGCATGGACGGCCCCAACCACACACCTGAAGCGTCAAGTGTCTGAGGAGCCTTTCCTCCCAGGACAAATGAGTTATAGGAAGCGAGGCCCCCAGAAGACCTTCCTCCACCCTCAAGGTGGTGCCAAAAAGCTCCATTCTCCTGGGTCTCTGAGAAAGGGGTTACCACTTGAGCCAAAGGCAGTTGTCCTTCCAAGGGGGTTAGATTGACCACAGGATAGCAAAGAGAGGAAAGGCGGAGGGGCAGAAGTCACAGTACATTTGCATGTACTTGAAGTTTGGCCTGGGACCTATTTCTGCATTTTTCAGTTCTGAGACCAAACATGCAAATGCAATAAATATATGTTCAATGAATTAAATCTTATTGCATTGCCAAATTTCATGCCATGCCCCAAAGGGATTTTTCTAAGTACAGTGAGCTGTGACAATGTACAAGCATGTGCTGAATCGGAGCCTTTGGTGATATTTACTCTTTAAAGGAATTATATGTTGCTTCTGCATTTTTATACTACCCCATCTGGAACTGTTCCCTTATCCTCCCTTATATGTCCCTCAGTTGAGCTAAATTCTCTCTTACTTTGGTAAGAGCACCATTCACATTAGTGCGTAAGACACAAGAGTTCGGGACCTTGGCAGTCTGAAAATACACTTGCGGTTTGGATTAATCTTGTCTTTCTATTTTTAATCCTCTTGCATATTTACATAGGACTTTCCCCCTCAGAGGTTCCTACTGCATCTCAGCCATGAACTGCCCTTCCTCCCATTGTCTCCTAGAGCAGTAAATGGATATTGCTATGCCAGGCAGGACCAAGGGGAATCCTTTTTCAAACATTGAACCCAAGGTCCTCCACTAAAAGCCCCTTGCTCCCCACCCTGAGCTAGTCTCTTCTTTCTTCTCTACCCATCTCCTTTGTCATCTTGTACTAAGTTACTTTTATAACTCTCTGGTTTAGTCACAGATGTCACTGATGGCTATTGCCTTGAGAACAAACAGGATAATCTAAATATGGTAGAACCTCCATAGCTGACCACCTCCCCACATTGACCACCTCCTTAGTAGACATGATTTTCATAGACTAAACATGCACCCCATGCATATATTGTACTATAGGCCTAGTTCCTTATGTTGCCCACCTCTGTACATTGACCAGCTTGTTATAGTCCTTGGGTGGTCAACTGACAGAGATTATATTGTCACAATAGTACAGGCACTGATCGGTCAGAACGGACACTGCAGTGCTGCAGCAAGGTCCTTCAGAGCCAGGAATTCACCCTGTAGTTGCTGTGTGGGCAGAGGTCTGGCGGGGAGGAGCTGAGGCAAATGGGATAGCTGGTGGCACTGCAGTAGTTCAGGCAGCAGTTCTTTTCCAAGGGATACAGAAATACAGTAGAACCTCCATAATGTGACTCCCCACAAGACTGTAATAGACTGGTCAACCTGCGGAGGTTATCAACACAGGAACTAGACCTACTGTACTATACGTACATGTGGTGCATGTCCAGTCTACGAAAATAAGGCCAACTTAAGGAGGTGGTCAATGTGGAAAGGTGGTCAGTTATGGGAGTTCTACTGTTATTCAACATTTTTAACAACTAGGGTAGACTTTCCTGTGTGTGTTGGCTATATGCTGCCCTCCCAAAGAATAAAGCTTGGAATTCTTATTAGATATCCCTTGAATGACAGAACAGAGATAATTTACTCAATTCATTTGTCAGTTTTGTGAAGACTCTGAGCAAGTTGGGAGCCTTGCATGAGTTTTTCCTTGAAAGAGATTCAGAGCAGCTGTTCTCTACTCTCTGTAGTTGGCCCCAGAAATTATGCCAACCCTCACTGTGTCTCCTTTAGTTTAATTCATGTTATATCTGGTTCTGTCATGTCCTCCTGTCTTTTTCTTCTCTTGTATAGGAGCAGAAGAAGCACAGCTAAAGATTAGAATTAGTAATATACAGTCAGAGCAGGCCTGGGCGTGTGTACACCATCCTCTTAGCACTGGTCAAGCATAAAGACACACTTAGGAAACACACATTGCTTTCAGAACTTTATGTTTTACAGGAAGAAACTATAGAGACAGCTCTCAGGACAGAAAACCAGCCACGCAGAGCCACAGAGGTGTGATGTAAGACTGGGCCCCTACTTGTTGTCTGTGTGCATCACGGTCACCACTGACCATGCACTACCCACCTACCCCTTCCTTCAGCCCATCTGGGACCATTAGGGCCTTCCTAAAAGGATTCCAAAAAGAATTCATTTTAACACTCTTTCTATGAATCTAATTATACTAATCACAATGACCTCACAGAGCTTAAATATGCATTGGGTTACTTTTCGTTGTACGTTTCAAGTGATTATACTACCAAACTGTTTGCATCCAGTGTCTTCTATTGTTCATGTGGCCACATCATTCCAATTTCACTTTTATTGTTAGTTGCTTGAAGCATGATATTGTTTTAAATTCTGAGTGAGATTGTAATGATTCACTTGGGTGCTTGTTATAACTATCTAAATATTTCAGTTGGGTCAAGAGAGTGGTTAGCACAGGAATGCCCCGCTGATGAACAGGCATTTAAGGTTTTCTTTCTTTGGATAGCCAGCCAGAACCACTGCTGGAAGGGGAGGGCACCCCCCTGGAGCTGCTTGTTCGTTTTGTTAGGAGGTTGGCATGGGAAAAGTAAATCTGTGGAAAGCTGTTTCCTCCCAATGTAAATTCTAGACTTGACAAACTATAGCTGCTCCAACAGTACGAGAGTCCTCAGAACTCAGCAGAAAAGTTAACCACAATTTTATGATCTATTGGATGTGAAAGGAAATTTATTTGACTCTTGGTTTCCTAAGACCGAGATGGCAAACAGCCCTTCCATGATATCATCCTAAAATCATCTGATTCCTTTAAGTCAATGGATGACTGAGCCCAAAAGTTTCTTAGTGAATTCTTATATGAAATTGTTCAAATTTTCATTCTTGATCTCTTCCTGGGGTAATGACTTTCATAGCCCTGGGGTCTCTTGTGCATTTACTTTTAAGTTTCACTGGGTCTTCCTCTACTTCCAGCATTTTACAAACATCACTTCATCCTCTTCAGGAGGCTAATACTTTCATAGCTGACCATATTCCATGTCAAGCCTTCTTGTTCTAGATTACTGCATTTATCATCATGTGAGAGTATTTCCACCTCCATATAAATCCTGCAACTCCACCGTGTCTTCCTCAACATTTGGCAGGCAGGATTTGGCTCACAGTTTCCTAGTCTAGAGCCCTGTGGTTTTTATAATGAGAGAATTCTGATTCATACTCCATTCGGCAGTAGCTCACATGCCATTAGGGGTAACTAATGTTGCCCTGCCTGTTTTACATTTTGGCTGCAAACTCTCTAGTCTAGAAGCTACTTTCTTTTGTGATTATGATGACTCCCAAGACACTGCCCTTTGTCTTAACTGGTCCTCTGGTTGTCTATCACCTTATAAATATCATCTGGCTTACCTAAAGTACTCGGTTTTGTAAAATTACACAAGCATTTGTTCCCATTGGATTGACATTTGCAAAGCGGAGATGTTTAATATCAATTTTCTTCTTTTTCACATGAACATAAAAATGTAAATAAACCAATGCCTTCATTGAATCTCTGCTTTCTCCAGGTCTTCATCCAGGAAAATGTCCTTTTTCCTCTGACTCTTAATTCCTGCCTTTTAGGCACATCCTTGAAAATAAAGGGAAGGGAAACTGAGTTATCACTGATGGAGGAGAAACAGTATTAATCTTTTCACAGATCTTGTTACAGAGTTTTGAAAATACCCATAATGGCCACTAACTTATGTTCTCATGAATGCTCTTTATCTCTCAAAAAAAAAATGGTGTGTAAGTCTTAATTTTAACTTTTGTGAAATGTCCCTCTCTTTCTTTACCACCCATAAATTATGCTTGCATAAGCGTTCAATAATTTTATCTTCAGTCAAGCATCTATCAATTCACCTAATGTGACTGTAACTGTAGCTGTCTATATTTCAATGCTGGAGGACCAAACTTTCTAATTATTTTTGCTTTTTTTTTCTTCCCTGACAGGAACACATAGAGTGTGTTTTACAAACATTTCTTCCTATTCTGCGCTTGTCTTTTCATTCTCTTAACAGTGCCTTTTCCCTATTCCTTCTTCCAGAAGTCTTATGTTTAAGACATTATGGTTGTGGAAATTGAGGCCCGGAGTGCTGAAGTGACTTGATTAAAGGCACCCGATGTGGTATCTCCAAGATCCAGTCTCTCACTACCTCATTAGCATTTCAATGTGGCCATTTCGGTTTTCAGGTGTTTGTCATTCAAACATTCTAAGTGGGCATTTCTGCCATATCCCTCACTGTCCAGGCATCCAAAGGAATGGGTCAGTTACTCAGTCCCTCCCATTGGTAGCCTATCATACAGCTTCTTCCTGAATATTCTAATAAGCTGTTGATACAAATCATGAAATGATTCAGATTTTATGCTTGTTTCTCTCTGTGTCATATTTTAGTTATATACTATTGGCATATATTTCTCTCTCTCTTTTTTTTTAGTTTTATATAATCCCATTTGTCTATTTTTGCTATTGTTGATTGTGCTTTTGGGGTCATATCCAAGAAATCCCTGTTCAGACCAATGACATGGCATATATTTCTCCTACAGTAGATGGTAAACACCTTTAGACAGTAGTTATTTATGATTAGTGTTTTAGATTATAGCAGGTACTTGAGAAATGCTTAAATAACTGAATGACTGAAAGGTAAACATGTTGCAATTAACTATATATGTAATGAACTTTCAAAAAAACCTATGAACAATTCATTCAAAGTGGTTTGGCAACTGGATGTCCAAATATGAAAGAGATGCCTGTGTATAATGCCTAGCATTATATATAAAAATAAGAGTGAAATGAATCATGGATCTGAATGTAAACCTGAACCATGAGACTTCTGGAAGAAGGAATAAGAAAAAGGTACTGTTAAGAGAATGAAAAAACAAGCACAGACTAGGAAGAAATATTTGTAAAACACACACCCTGGTAAAGTCTTTAATTCTGGAATATATAAAGAATTCTCCAAACGATAATAATAAAGCAAACAATCTAAATTTTAAAATTGATAGAAGATTTTAGTAGACTCTTCAGCAAAGAGGGTATGTGACTGGGAATTCAGTACATGAAAACATGTCAACAGCATTAATTACGAGGGAAATGGAAATGAACTACATTTGAATAACATGAGCCTAG
This sequence comes from Nycticebus coucang, assembly GCF_027406575.1. NCBI lineage: Eukaryota > Metazoa > Chordata > Mammalia > Primates > Lorisidae > Nycticebus > Nycticebus coucang. The sequence goes on from NC_069795.1 coordinate 87,510,542, forward strand.
TGTATAAATCCGTTTGAATAACGAGAAACAACAAATGCTGGCAAAGATGTTGAACAACTAAAACTCTCATACTTTCCTGGTAGGAATGTATAATGATACAGCCACTTTTGAAAATAGTTTGGCAGTTTTTTACAAAGTTAAACATACGCTTACTATGTGACCCAGCAATCCCACTCCTAGGTATCCAAAAAAAAAAAAAAAAGATGAAAACTTACGTTTATACAATAATCTGTTTATAGTAGCTTTACTCGTAATTGCCAAAAACTGTAAACAATGTTCTCCAAATGTTCTTCAACCAGTAAATGGATAAACAAACTGTAGTACAATAACAATACAATACTAATTGGCAATTAAAAAAAATTAACACACACAACAAAGTGAATGATTTCAAGTGAATTAGGCAAGTGAAAGCATCCAGATTCAAATATATAACATTGAGGAAAAGGCAAAAAGTAACAGGAAAAAAAATGATCTGTCGTTAACAAAGGCTGAGAATGGAGGGGAGGGTTGACTACAAAGAGACACAAAGGTATTTTGGGGATGATTTTGGTGGCTATTATTCAACTGTATACATTTTCCAAAATTCATAGAACCATATACTAAAAAGGTAAATTTTACTGTACATAAATTATATTCAATTATTATGACTTCACAAATAACATTTTTGGTTTTTCCTTTGTTTTCAGGTTCCTAAATTTTGAGAAGCTCATAAAGGTGTTCTGGAATAGGAACCCCAGGACTGGGTGGATGCCCCTTCACTCCCCAGTCAACACTGTGTTCCAGGCTTATGGTTATCAGACACCTGTTAAATAATTAACACCCAGAAAATTTTCATGGCATGAATACATTTGGGGGGATAAAAACCCTAAAACAATTTCATACCAAACATCATGCTTAGCTTACAAAACACAAACCTATTAAAACTACTGATACTGATTGTGAATAAAATGTATAGCAAAAATATTGGTATTTCACATTTATCTAGGAAGCTTTTTTAATACACAGGATATCCCAAAAGTTGCCCATAAATTTGCCATACGTAGATAAAGTGAAAAATTGCAGATAAATGTATTTTTATGTATAAAATATTCATAACAAAATTTTATAGAGGTGGCTAACAAGTAGGGAAAATTTTCTAAATATTTTGTAATGAATATTTTGTCAATAAATGTACACTTAACTACAATTTCCCATTTTCCCTATGTATGGCAACTTTATAGGCAACTTTTGAAACAGCCTGTAGTATAGAGGCAGAAAAATAATATATGCAACATTAAAAATGAGAACTGCCTGTGTTGCCCAGGCTGGTCCCCAACTCCTGGGCTCAGGTGATCCTCCTGCCTCGGCCTCCCGAATGGCTGAGGCCACCGGCGTGTGCCATTGCATCTGACTGTTTTGGTACCCTTTATTGTTTTTAATTTCTAAGACCATAAATGTTCTTACATATTTCCGAAAGTCATGGTCATCATAGAAAATATTGTAAAATACTGAGAATGGACACACACACATAAATAATTCAACATCACCACTTTGAGCGTTTGTTACATGAGTTCCATTTTTTTTCATAAATGCATGTCTACAACTACTTTTCATATTCCTTCACTGACATGGACTTATCCTACTTCATGACAAGTTCTTTCCACTTAATGATATTTTATTACCCCAGATTCCTCGCAGTTTGCCCCCCACTGAAAGGCACCCAGCTGCCAGAGAGTAATGTCCATGGCCATGGCCTGCCCTTTACGCAGACTATCTCTTTCCACTGAAAGTTTTCTAGGCTAATGCAAGAAAATGTATAATTAAGATAAATGCCCTCCACCCCTGTGTGTTCCCAGAATGTCTTCCAGCTTCCCAGAGGCTTGCTCAGGAAGGAAGAGGTTCTTCCCTCTGTGTAGCCCCCGACTTATTTTTGCTATTGCTGTGTCACTTCTTGTGGAAACTGCTTTGCTGGAAGGGTTCAAGGCCTTTGGGAAGCATCTTGGGAAGCTCATTGTCATCATGTGCTTGGAGGATGGCTCTTGTCTAGACTCTCTTCTGGGGCTTGAGGATGTGGTTGGCTCAGTTGGCTGCAGGCCAATGGGAGGTATTCTATGAATTTTATGAAGCTGTAACTCTATAAGAATAACCCAGGTCTCCTGGGTCCTAAGAGCTAGCTAGCTTTGTCCTGGTTGTCAGCCCAGTGACCATCAACTCACACACCTGCTCCTTGGGATCCCTGACCTCTGAGAAGTGTGCCTAGACTTATGGCTCAGAAGAATAACTGCTTGGGTAGTGGCTTGATCAGTTACCTCGTCTGAGCTATGTTTCAACCTGGCAGCTGTGTGCAGGACAGCATGGAGCCAAGAAGGCTTTGAAGACCCCTTTGGTGGCCACTAGGACATCCCGTGGTGGCCTGGTAAGGGAAAGGAAAGGTCCCTGGGAGAGAAGTCTTTTCCAGTGGACAAGAAGGGCACAGAAGTTCAGAAATAGCCTTTATTATTTTGTATTTCTAAAAATGTTAAGAGGTGCTCACTGAAGGAAATCTATAGAAGAATATATAAAAGCAAAAATAGATAATATAAATATAGATAACATTAGATAGTATCTATATAGATAATATAGATAATAAAAATATAGAGAAGAATATATAAAAGCAAAAATAGATAATAAAAATATTCCATAACTCCACTACTCAGACTTAAGGATTGTTAATATCTATAGAGCCTTCTGATCATCCTATGTACATGAAAAAATGGATTGTTCTATACATATTATGTTATAATCTTTTATTTACCTAATCATAGAGAGAACATTTCCCTTTGTCATAAATGTCATCAAATGGACAAAATGGGAAAGTGTCGCCTTCAGTTCTTCAACATCTCTCTCTGCTCTGTGTCCTCCCCAGAGCTCACACAGGCAGCTGTCAACTCATCTCTGGTAGACTGCTACTCTTCCCTAGGCTATTTGCCTTTTACAAGAAAATCTTAAGAGTAGATAATCTTCTCAGACCCCAAATTAGTCAGTAATGGCATAATATCAGAGTGGCGAAATGTTTTGGGTTTCTCAAAACTGTCTACTCTGTCAACTGTGGTGGAAAAGAAATCCAAAGATAGCAGAGACACCCTGGGACTTGGTGAATGATGCAGAGATGTCTGAATTTCTTCTAGGGCCTGAAAGGTGGTATAAATTAATCTGCCAATGCACCAGTATTTGTTGACTGTGGGAGATTTGGAGTCAACAGCCATCGGTTAAAATTCTGGTTCTACAAATTTTTAGCTCTGCACATGGCTGCTGCCTCATGGGGCCAGGGCAAGTGATTTAGCAACTCTGTGCCCCAGTTTCCTCACCTACAAGTAGAGATGGCAACACTTCCCTCACAGAGTTGTTGTAAGAATTAAAATGGAACAATGTAATATACTACAGTATAATATGACATAGTAAAATTAAAATGGTATAATACATGTAAAGTATTTGGCCAGTGCTAAGCACTCAATAAATGGTAGATATTAATCATGAAATAACAAAAACAACAATACACAGTTTTTTTGGGGGGGGACAGAGTCTCACTTTCGCCATTGGTGGAGGGCTGCAGCATCATAGCTCACAGCAATCTCAAACTCTTGGGCTCAAGCAATTCTCTTGCTTCAGCCTTACAAGTAGCTGGGACTACAGGCACCTACCACAGTGCCCGGCTATTTAAAGATGGGGTCTCACTCTTGCTCAGGCTGGCCTCGAACCTGCGAGCTCAGGCAATCCACCCACCTCTGCTCCCAAAGTGCTAGGATTACAGGCATGAGCCACTGCGCCCAGCTAACAATATAGAGCTTTTGTAAATACTTTGGCCAGTAGGGACATATATAAGTACAAACTACATAAAACATCTGATACACGAATATATGAATTTGCATAATGTAGTAAGTCATAATTGGTTATACAATGTAGAATAATTTTTTTTGCAAAGATTCAATCAGTAACAGGTATTTACTGGGTATCTACTACGTGCCAGGTACAGTAACTAGGTCTTGTGTACACAGAGGTGCATAAGTCAGTCTCTGCTCTCCTTACCTTTTCACAGGGAAGACAGATAACTAACTCATGCTTTCACACTTGTGGTCATAGGCATTGATAAATAGCTAGAGAGATACACATAGATACAGACAAACACATGAATATTTTTCCTCTTTGGTGACAGATGCTATGAAGAAAACCAAGCAGAATACACCGGTAGCAGATAACTGGCATAGGATGCTTTAGCATTAAGAGCCATCTCTGAGGATGTGGCTTTGAGCCGAGACATAAGTGATGAAGCAGCAGCCACGTGGAGACTGCTGGGGAGGACAAACCGAGCAAGAACTGTAAGTGCAAAGATGCTACAGCTAGACCACGCATAGCACAGGCAAGGAATAGAAAGCAGGTGGGATGAACAGGACCTGTGGATGGGGCAGGAATAAAGGCAGGCGTGACTGGAGAGGTAGGCAGGACCAGTCCGGTCAGAGCAGGGGCTGTCAAACATTCTCTACAATGGCCCAGACAGGAAATACTTTAGACTCACACAGTCTCTGTCCCAAGTACTCAACTCTGCCTTGGGGGATCAAAGCAGCCACAAACAATTTATATATGACTGAGTGTGTATTTGTTCCAATACAATTTTATTTACAAAACAGGTGGGAGATTGGAGCATATCTGGCCCAAGAGGTTGTCCTTTGTCTATCCTTGATTTAGAGAGCCTGGAAGGAGGAGGAGCCTGGACTTTATTCTCAGTGTGGGTTTTAAGCACAGGACTAATAAGATCTGATTTGCACTTCAAAAGTATTGCTCTGTTGTATGGAGGATGGGCTGGGAGGTGAGAGTGAGGCAAGGCCCGGGTTGAAACAGCCCAGAGAGAGATGGGTGCAAAATCAGAGCAGCGAGGTCTTGAGAAGTGACCAGATCCTGACTGTACACTGGCTTAGAACCAGTGAGACAACAAATGACTTGGATATAGGGGATCAAGGAAGTAATCACCGTGATTTCTGGGTTCTTGGCACTGATGTTACACACACTGAGATGGGGAACACTAACACAGAGGTACACTTTGAAGAATAAAAGGCGATCTATCATCTTGGCCTCTGTTGAGTTTGAGACACCTATCAAACGTGCAGGTGGGGATGTCCAGCAGGCAGTGATGTTTGCACACCGAGGACTCAAGGCAAGATCCCGGTAGAGATAAAAATTTAGGAGTCAGCAGAGTGCAATGAGAGGCATCCTTCAAATATATCCAGGAAGAAGGAACTGAGGACAGAGGACCAAAGGTAGAACCGTGGGTCCCTCTGTCCTTCAACATCTGCTAGAGGCAAAGGGGTCAGCAGAGGAGGCTGAGAGGCACAGCCAGAGATCGAAGAGACAAGAGTGTGAAGGTTCAAGGTATCACGACTGTTTCAAGAAGGGCCCCAGGGTCCACTGCATTGAATGCTGTGGGGTGAGTCAAGTAAAGGGAGATTTCTCCCTAGGATTCACTACAGGTGCGAATCTGTAACTGCTGGACTGCTTGGGACTGATCGGGTGAGTCTGGTAAAGAGAGATTTCTCCCTAGGATTCACTAGAGGTGCGAATCTGTAACTGCTGGACTGCTTGGGACTGATTGGGTGAGTCTGGTAAAGAGAGATTTCTCCCTAGGATTCACTAGAGGTGCGAATCTGTAACTGCTGGACTGCTTGGGACAATTAAATATAATTCAGTTTACTAAAATCTCAAATTCAATTTACCCACACATCTACTCAACACATATAGAGTTACTACCATGACTCGCCTTTTTGCTTAAAAATCATCAGGACAGAGGCAATTTAGCAAAATGTCTTAAATTAAGTACTCTACACTTAGAAGGAGAAAATCCAGATAATAATTTTTCTTATTTCAAGCATTGTAGAGGTAATAAGAAAAGAAAACACAGCTAGTTTCTGATTATCTACACGAGTCATAATCAAATCCATCAATAATTCATAAAATCCACAGGTGGTCTCTTTTTAGGCAATGGTTTCATCTCTTTCACCATTTAGATCCATCTCTAAACTGAGAAGATGAGAAAAAAGCCTTAATGTGAGCTTCTCCTTCCTTTTCTCTTACCACTTTTAGAAGGGGATGATGATAAGAAATGAACTTGGGTGGGGGAGAAAAAGAAAGACATGAACTGGGCTTAGGCCAAGGAAGAAAGACCAGTACTATGCCAGAGGTGCTTCTAGGTGGGTCCCCCTGGGTGTTGTCCAGGGCAGCAGTAGGTACAGCCACCCACCCACCGTTCCCTGGCCGGGTGGGGGATGCTAGGAAGGAGCCCACCAGGCAGGCACCTGGCCCAAAGGTCCTTGTTTCCCACCCAATCTGTGCTGCTGGCACAAGAGCTGCACTGCCTCCCGCCTCTTCCTCATTTCAGTCTCCTCCCGCTCCTGACTCTGATTCTCTTCTTCCTGCCCCAAGAAAAGCTGACAGGCCTCCAGAGGCCTGATGGAGCATAGTGAACCAAGTAGCTGCCCTGTGGAAAGAATTCTAAAGCTTTCCCCGGCTCTACCTCAAACAGAGAGCTCCGCAATCCGCAGGGCCCCCCGGGGATCAATGAAGTAAAAATAGCTGAGGCTTGTAAATGAACTGGAACCTTTTCTGCTGCATTCTCAGACCTTCACAGTCGTGGCAGGGGCACAGGGGAACCACACAGTTCAGGGCTGTTTGTTTTTCCAGCAATGCCTGTTAGAGCAAGTGCCCCCACCTCCTGCTGCTTGGTGGATTAATGATGGCATTTTCACCCTCTCGCTCCCCATCTCTGTGAAGTACAACTTGTCCTGTTCTGGGACTCCACTTGGCAGTCCTCCTGGAGGAAGTGGATTTTGAGCAGCATTTCAAAAGAAGTGTAATGTCACACTGATGTGCTCTGAATTAGCGATCTCCCACCGCAGTCCTCCTGGCTCCAGCTCTTGCCCCCGAGCACAGTTCCTGCTTGGGGGTGCCGTATCCTGCCATCTATCCTTTAATATTTTTTGAATGCCTATTAGGTGCTATACCATGTAAAATATTGCAGGATACTATGCCAGATGCCCGGAGTACACAGATGAATAAATGTGGTTTGTTTGTAATTCCTCATTTGCCCGGAGAGATATAGAGCTGGGAAGTGTGTTTCCAGGGACTTTGCGGATGGCCCAAGAGTACACAAGGGGAAGAGCTCAGGGAGCAGAAGGCAGCTAAGGCCATCGCCAGGGGCTGGGGTGGAGAAGGTGCTTTCTTTGGGGGTCTAAAGCCCCTGAGGATGGCCTTGACTGCTACTGGATCATGCTGTATTTCGGCACCTGTTAGGCACTAGCGTATGATAACAGAATGTAGTGCTTAAGAGCATGGGCGAGGCTGTGGGAATTAGATAGACCTGGATTCACACTTGCTTATGCTACTTTCAGGTGACCTAACTTCTCTAGGCCTTCATCTGTAAAACAAGGTTAATAATAGAATCTTCCTCTCGGGGTGGTTGTGAGGATGGAATGAGATGATGTGTCTAAATTGGTTGTTCTCCTGCCTGGAATAGAGTAAATCAACAATAAATGGTATTGTTTAAAATATAGTGTATTTATAGAACATCTGAGGCACAGGAAGGCAAACAGACCAGGAGATGATGGTCATTAGAAAACTAGTTTGTTACTCAGAGTTCCCCAAAGCAGGGAGCGTGCCCTGTGGGAAACACGTGGGGAACTGTCAGGAGGCAGAGGGGAGGGAACCACGGAGCAAGAGCCTTGGTTGTGGTTTCCCAGGAAGGGACAGATGAAGCGGGGCAAGCAGGTTTAGGATTGACTAGTTTAAATATTGCCAGTGGCTTTGGGGCATAAGGGCCATCTCTGGTTGTCTGATACCTGGCACGATTATGGCAGGTGGATGGTGCCCCAGAGCCCCTGTAGAGGAGGTGGTTGGGTATGGGCTTTGGATTGTTTGGTTTGCATTTGGAAGACACGCTCATAGACAAGTAGCTTGCCTTCGCTAGAACTTGACTCATCCTGGGAGGAGCAGTCCCTCTAGGGTCAGCAAAGCCCCAGAAGATGAAGCATCAGAACACAGAAAGTAAAAAACATGGTTAATACGGGTGTCTGGTCTTTTTCTACACATAGGTACAGAGTATGAAGCTTAGGTCATAAAATTAGGAAAGTCATGTTACTTTCATGTTAAATTCAATCTGACTTGAAGACTTGATTCTGATGGGTTGCTGGAGTGCCCCTCTTGCTGTACAAATTCTACCTCTGGGAAAGATAGCAAAGGCCTCCGGATTCTAGAGCACAGCCAAGGTTCTCAGAGACCTCCCTGACCTTCAAGCCACAGTGATTCCTACTGAGATGCTCTCTGTCCAGTCACTCTTGGTCCCTTGGGTCCAGGAAGTCCAGTTGTATTTCTGTGCCATGTGGGCATGGAGGTTTTGGTAGAGGCCAGGAGTCTCCCAGGTGCACTGTACGATCCTTCCTTCTAGCTTCCTTCCTCTCCATCAACAGCTCCCAGAACCACCCCTCCATCTATCTTTCCCAATCCCTTTGTTTCTCTGTGGGGGGGTTATGATGGTTTTTGCCCTCCTCCCCTCCTTGCTGTTCTCTTTGTCTAGAGCTCACTTTTCTCTCCTTTGTCCACCTAATGTGAATTCACATTTTCCTAACTTTTTTTTTATTATTAAATCATAACTGTATACATTGATATGATCACGGGGCATCATACACTCGCTTCATAGACCATTTGACACATTTTTATCACAATGGTTAACATAGCCTTTCTGGCGTTATCTCAGTTACTGTGCCAAAACATTTACATTCTACATTTACCAAGTTTCGCAAATACCCCTGTAAGATGCACCACAGGTGTGATCCCACCGATCCCCCTCCCTCTACCCACCACCCCCCCTTTCCCACTTCCCCTTATTGTTAGGTTGTAACTGGGTTATAGCTTTCATGTGAGAGCCCCAAATTAGTTTCATAGTAGGGCTGAGTACATTGGGTACTTTTTCTTCCATTCTTGAGATACTTTACTAAGAAGAATATGTTCCAGCTCCATCCATATAAACATGAAAGAGGTAAAGTCTCCATCTTTCTTTAAGGCTGCATAGTATTCCATGGTGTACATGTACCACAATTTATTAATCCATTCGTGGATTGATGGGCACTTGGGCTTTTTCCATGACTTAGCAATTATGAATTGGGCTGCAATAAACATTCTGGTATAAATATCTTTGTTATGATGTGATTTTTGGTCTTCTGGGTATATGCCCAGCAGAGGGATTACAGGATTGAATGGCAGATCTATTTTTAGATCTCTGAGTGTTCTCCATATATCTTTCCAAAAGGAATGTATTAATTTGCATTCCTACCAGCAGTGCAGAAGTGTTCCCTTTTCTCCGCATCCACACCAACATCTCTGGTCTTGAGATTTTGTGATATAGGCTAGTCTCAGTGGAGTTAGATGATATCTCAAAGTAGTTTTGATTTGCATTTCTCTGATGATTAAAGATGATGAGCATTTTTTCATATGTCTGAAGGCCGTGCACCTGTCTTCTTCAGAGAAGTTTCTCTTCAAATCCCTTGCCCAGCCTGCGATGGGATCCCTTGTTTTTTTCTTGCTGATGCGTTTGAGTTCTCTGTGGATTCTGGTTATTAAACCTTTGTCAGAGATATACCCTGTAAATATCTTCTCCCATTCTGAGGGCTGTTTGTTTGCTTTACTTACAGTGTTCTTAGCTGTGCAGAAGCTTTTTAGTTTGATCAAGTCCCAGTAGTGTATTTTTGAAGCTGCTTCAATTGCCTGGGGGGTTCTCCTCATGAAATACTCACCCAGACCAATTTCTTCAAGGGTTTTCCCTGCATTCTTCTCTAGTATTTTTATAGTTTCATGTCTTAAGTTTAAATCTTTAATCCAATGAGAGTCTATCTTAGTTAATGGTGAAAGGTGTGGGTCCACTTTCAGTCTTCTGCAGGTTGCCAGCCAGTTCACCCAGCACCATTTGTTAAATAGGGAATCTTTTCCCCACTGAATGTTTTTAATTGGCTTGTCAAAAATCAAATAGCAGTAAGTAGCTGGATTCATCTCTTGGTCTCTATTCTGTTCCAGATATCTACTTCTCTGTTTTTGTGCCAATACCATGCTGTTTTGATCACTATCGATTTGTAGTAAAGTCTGAGGTCTGGTAGTGTGATTCCTCCTGTTTTGTTTTTATTTCTGAGTAATGTCTTGGCTATTCGAGGTTTTTTCTGATTCCATATAAAACGAAGTATTGTTTTTTCAAGATCTTTAAAATATGACAGTGAAGCTTTAATAGGGAGTGCATTGAAATTATATATTGCTTTGGGTAGTATGGACATTTTGATAATGTTGATTCTTCCCAGCCATGAGCATGGTATGTTTTTCCATTTGTTAACATTTTCAGCTATTTCTTTTCTTAGAGTTTCATAGTTCTCTTTATAGAGATCTTTCACGTCTTTTGTTAGGTAAATTCCCAAATATTTCATCTTCTTTGGCACTACTGTGAATGGGATAGAGTCCTTAACTGCTTTTTCAACTTGACTGTTGTTGGTGTATATAAAGGCTACCGATTTATGGATGTTGATTTTGTAACCTGAGACGCTGCTGTATTCCTTGATCACTTCTAGGAGTTTTGTAGTAGAGTCCCTAGTGTTTTCCAGATACACAATCATATCATCTGCAAAGGGCAAAAGTTTTATCTCTTCTGACCCTATACGGATACCCTTGATTGCCTTTTCTTCCCTAATTGCGGTGGCTAAAACTTCCATTACAATGTTGAAAAGCAATGGAGACAATGGGCAGCCTTGTCTGGTTCCTGATCTGAGTGGAAATGATTCCAATTTAACTCCGTTCAATATGATATTGGCTGTGGGTTTGCTGTAGATGGCCTCTATCAGTTTAAGAAAAGTCCCTTCTAGAGCAATTTTCTTGAGTGTTCTGATCATGAAGGGATGCTAGATATTATCAAAAGCTTTTTCTGCATCGATTGAGAGAATCATATGGTCTTTGTTTTTTAATTTGTTTATGTGCTGAATTACATTTATAGATTTACGTATATTGAACCAGCCTTGAGACCCTGGGATAAAACCAACTTGGTCATGATGTATAATTTGTTTGATGTGTTGCTGGATTCTGTTTGTTAGGATCTTGTTGAATATTTTTGCATCTATATTCATTAGTGATATTGGTCTACAATTTTCTTTTCTTGTTGGGTCTTTTCCTGATTTGGGAATCAGGGTGATGTTTGCTTCATAAAATGTGTTGGGTAGTCTTCCTTCTTTTTCTACATTTTGGAAAGGTTGAGTAATATAGGTACTAATTCCTCTTTAAAGGTTTGGTAGAATTCTGACATGAAACCATCTGGTCCCGGGCTTTTCTTTTTAGGGAGGTTTTGTATAGTTGATGCTATTTCTGAACTTGATATGGGTCTGTTCAACATTTCCACTTGATTCTGGTTAAGTCTTGGAAGGTGGTGTGCTTCCAAGTATTGGTCAATTTCCTTCAGATTTTCATATTTCTGAGAATAAAGTTTCTTGTAATATTCATTAAGAATTTTTTGGATTTCTGATGAGTCTGTTGTTATTTCGTCTTTGTTGTTTCTGATTGATGATATTAGAGATTTTACTCTTTTTTTCCTGATTAGGTTGGCCAAAGGTTTATCTATTTTATTGACCTTTTCAAAAAACCAGCTTTTTGATTTATTGATCTGTTGTATTATTCTTTTGTTTTCAATTTCATTTAATTCTGCTCTAATTTTGGTTATTTCTTTTCTTCTACTCGGTTTGGGGTTGGAATGTTCTTTCTTTTCCAGTTGCTTGAGATGTCCCATTAAGTTGTTAACTTCCTCTTTTTCCGTTCTCTTGAGGAAGGCTTGCAGTGCTATAAATTTCCCTCTTAGAACTGTCTTTGTGGTGTCCCAGAGGTTCTGACAGTTTGTGTCTTCATTGTCGTTTTGTTCCAAAAAATTGGCGATTTCTTTCTTAATCTCATCTCTGACCCAGCTATCATTCAGCATAAGGTTATTTAACTTCCATGTTTTTGTATGAGCATGCAGATTCCTGTTGTTACTCAATTCAAGTTTTATTCCATGATGGTCCGAGAAGATGCATGGAATAATTTCTATTCCTTTAAATTTACTGAGGTTAGACTTGTGACCTAAAATGTGGTCAATTTTGTAGTAAGTTCCGTGGGCTGATGAGAAGTATGTGTATTCAGTTTTGTTGGGATGAAATGTTTTGTAGATGTCTGCTAAATCTAAATATTGGATGGTTAGGTTTAAATCTAAGATTTCTTTGCTCAGCTTCTTTCTGGAGGATCGATCCAACACTGCCAAAGCAGTGTTGAAATCTCCGACAATTATGGAGCTGGAGGAAATCAAGTTACTCATGTCTGTTAGAGTTTGTCTTATAAATTGAGGTGCATTCTGATTGGGTGCATAGATATTAATAATTGAGATCTCATCATATTGAGTATTACCCTTAACAAATATGAAGTGACCATTCTTGTCCTTCCTTACTTTTGATGGTTTAAAGCCTACTGTATCTGCAAATAAAATTGCAACACCTGCTTTTTTCTGATTACCATTTGCCTGAAATATGGATGACCATCCTTTCACCCTGAGTCTGCATTTGTCTTTTAAGTTAAGATGTGACTCTTGTATGCAACAAATATCTGGCTTGAGTTTTTGTATCCAGTCAGCTAACCTATGCCTCTTTAGAGGACAGTTTAAGCCATTCACATTGATAGAGAGTATTGATAAGTCTGGTGGAATTTTGGGTATCGAGTTTTTCAAAGGTCCAGTGGACATTTTTAATCCTTTCACCAGTGTGGAAGTTGGAGTTTGATCCGAAGTTTCTGAGTGAGTTTACTTTTGTGGTAGAGGATTGGGTTGGTCATTGTGGAGGACAGGTCTGAGACTATCCTGAAGAGCTGGTTGACTTATGGCAAATTTTTTCAACATATGAATGTCATTGAAGTATTTAATTTCTCCATCATAGATGAAACTCAGTTTAGCTGGATACAAGATCCTGGGTTGAAAGTTATTTTGCTTTAGGAGATTAAAAGTTGATGACCACTCTCTTCTGGCTTGAAAAGTTTCATCAGAGAGATCTGCAGTTATTCTAATATTCTTACCTTTGTACATAATAGTTTTCTTTCGCCGGGCTGCTTTGAGAATCTTCTCTTTCATGTTAACTTTAGTGAAGCTAATTATGATATGTCTGGGGGATGACTTATTGGGGTTGAATCGTGCTGGGGTTCTGAAGCTATCTGCTATCTGAATTTCAGATTCTCTAGGCATGTCTGGAAAATTTTCTTTCATAATTTCATGCAGAAGGGCCTCTGTGCCCTTCGAGGCCACTTCATCATTCTCAGAAATCCCAATAATTCGTATATTGCTTTTTCTCAAATTATCTGAGAGCTCTTTGAGTGAGTGATCCGTTTTTGCTCTCCATTTCTCTTCCTCTTTGAGAGATTGGGAGCGTTCGAAGACTTTATCTTCAATGTCAGAAATCCTTTCTTCTGCTTGCTCCATTCTGTTGCTGAGGGATTCTACTGTATTTTTCATATCTTTGAGGGCTGTAAATTCTTGCTTCAGTGTGTCTAAGTCTTTGGTGGTTTTGTCTTTAAATTCATTAAATTCTTGAGACAACTTTTGAATTTCTCCTCGAATTCCTAATTCCATTTTATTAATCTTGTCTGCAATCCAAATTCTGAATTCGATTTCTGACATCTCAGCCAGTTGTTTATGAATGGGATCTTCAATCACATCTGCCTTATCTTTCCTTGGGGGGGTTGATCTATTCTGGTTATTCATGTTACCAGAGTTTTTCCGCTGATTCCACCCCATGGTTATTTTACTCCCTTTGATTTTTCCCCTGGGGCTTTATCAAGGGCCTGTACAGTGATGTGGCCTGAGAAACTGGGGCCCTGTCTTGTGTGGTGGAGCTAAGTGGTTCTGTCTTGTTTTCAGCTGGTTTCTGTTCGATCCTATTGCAACTTCTACTCTGGTTTGAAGTCTCAGCTGTGTGGAAAAATCAGCAACTAAGTCACCCCGCCTGCCCCCCTCTGGCCCCAGTTGGAAAAGGAGAATCAAACCTTCCTACAACCGCACACCCAGCGCACCGCCTGAAAAGTCCTCAGTCTATTAGCCCAGTTCAAAAGGTCCAAATCAACTGTCTCAATCGGCACCTGTCTCGGGTGGGAGAGTTCAAGACGTCTCTGGGAACTGGATCACAGGGGCCTCGTGACTCCTCTGACACGGCTCATCCCAGTGCAGCGTGGAGTCAGGAGGAGCCACCCAGCAAACAGAGCAGTCTGGGAAGGTTGACGTCTCCTTCCCCACTTTGCCCCTCCGTCGGACCCAGTCACTGGTATCTCTGCAGATGGCTAACCCAGTTGCCTGCAGTGAACAGACACTCCAGGGGTTTGCACCTGCCTGAATCGCAAGGAAGTCTGCCAGGTCCCCGCAGACTGCCGCTATTTAGCAGAAGGAGATGGGGCCTGACATCTTTGAGTGCTTGATGCAGGTGATGGGAAGGAGGTGTTCACTCAGGCTTAGCCCCATCCCTGATGGATGCTGTTAACAGAACAGAACAGAACAGACAACTTTGTGGGGTTTCTGTCTCTGTTCCTACAGAAATCGCCTACAGAAGATGGGCTGTTCTGAGTTCAAATGTCTTTGCTGCTGGAGGTTTGTGTCCTCTTTGCTGCTGAAGGTTTGCGTCCGATCACCTCTCTGGGTTGGCCCCGCCCTGGAAGCTTCCCGGGTTTGTGAGCAGTGTCAGGAAATCCCCGGGTCACCGGTGGCCTCCTCTGGTTGCCCAGGGAGACAGGGGGTGTGGCCTCAGAATATCCAGAAGTGAGCCGTTCTGCCGTTAAAGAAAAAACGGCTGTTGCTCTGCCTCCAGGGAATTGCCGCTCTGGTGTGGGCACTCAGCCGACCCTTTTCTCCTCTGTCTTGCGCCCCAGAGTCCACACTGAGCAGCCGCAGTTTATGCTGGGTCCACACCCCTCGAGAGATCCCCCAAGAATCCGAACTCTTGGGGGACAGGCCCCCAGACCCCGAGTGGGAGTGGGGGGGAAGCTAGCGTTTCATTCAGTTTTATGCCCGGCCGTATTGTTGCCCGGGGAGGGCTGCTGCACCGCACCGCAGGGAAGTGCCAACAAGGCTTGATTTCCCCTCAGCAGAGTGCCCTCTCCTCGCTCACGTGTCTCAGAGTCAGCGCTGACCTGACACAGCTCGGGCACTGTGCACTCCCCTTGAGAAATCACCCAAGGATCCGAACTCCTGGGGGATAGGCCTCCAGACCCCGAGTGAGAGTAGGGGCGCTCAGCGGGGAAGCTAGAGTTTTATTCAGTTTTGTGCCCAGCTGTAATGTTGCCCAGGGAGGGCTGCTGCACCGCACCACAGGGAAGTGCCACCGAGGCGTGACTCCCCCTCAGCCCGGTGCCCTGTCCTCGCTCGTGTGTCTCAGAGTCAGTGCTGACCAGTCACGGCTTGGGCACTGTGCGCTCCCCTCGAGAAATCACCCAAGGATCCGAACTCCTGGGGGACAGGCCCCCAGACCCGGAGTGAGAGTGGGTGGAAGCTAGAGTTTCATTCAGTTTTATGTCTGGCTATATTGATGCACAGGGAGGGCTGCTGCACCTCACCACAGGGAAGTGCCGCCGAGGCATGACTCCCCCTCAGCCGGGTGCCCTCTCCTCACTTGCGTGCCTCAGAGTCAATGCTGACCAGTCGCAACTCGGGGACTGTCCACTCCCCTTGAGAAATCACTCAAGAATCCGAACTCCTGGGGGACAGGCCTCCAGACCTCAGTGGGCGGGAGGGGAGTGTTGGGGATTCAGGGTTGCTGGGAAAGGATTTTTAAAGTTTCCACAGCACCCCAGTAAGGGAGGTAGGTCCAGTTTTTAGAAGGTCTCTCCCATGGAGTGTAGTGGGAGGGCCTTTAATTTCTGCCCGTTTGTTTAATTGTGGGGCTCTTGAGCCGGTCTCATGGGGGAGGGGGACTCCCGTCCACTTGGTGGTGGATTTTGTACCTTTTGTTTGCGTCCTTATGATCACAGCTTGCCTCAGCGGTGTTGATGTGCATTCTTCAACCTTCTCTCTTGGTGTGGCTCAAGTCCACCAGGATACTTACTAAGTTCCTGTCCCTTAACTGTCCTTCTGGACGGGAGCCTCTGTTGAAAGCTGGCTTCAGTCCGCCATCTTGTCTCCCTCTCACATTTTCCTAACATTTATTGAAAACTTACCACGTGCCAGAGTGTCTATGTGACTCTTGACCTCAGTATGTCTATTACTCCCCATAATAGACGTAGAGTGGGCACTCTCATTGTCACTCACTATATAGATGACAGAAACAGGCTCTGAGAGGTTAAGTAACTTATTCACAATCATACAGCCAGCAAAATGCAGCTCTGTCTGACTGGAACGCTGCTGTTCTGAGCCAGCATGCCAGTCTGCCTCAGGCCAGGGTTGTCTCCTCCAAGAAGCCCCCTCAGATTTCTCCCCCAACTTTAGACTAAAAGTCTAGGAAAGGGCCAAATCGCTGCTTGCCAGACTGTTTCCTCTTTTACCTGTACTCACAGTCAAAGAATATTTCTTAGGCACCCTTGCAGTTAGGGGTGATCATAGGTCTGAGTTCTCGCTAATAAAAAGTCAGAATGTCATGGATGTGGTGACAGTCACTCCCAGGCCTGGCTCACAAAAACCTCCCACATGTACTCTTTTTTCTTTCTTTTTTTTTTTTTTTGGCCAGGGCTGGGTTTGAACCTGCCACCTCCGGCATATGGGACCGGCGCCCTACTCCTTGAGCCACAGGCACCACCCCCACATGTACTCTTTTCACATCTACGGGCTGGATTCCTCTTTCCCAGAGCAACCCTGGGGCCACATGTTAAGGATGGCAGAGACCCTGACAGCCTGGGTCACAGACAGTGTTCATTCAAATACTTTCATACCTATGATGCAGCTACTCTGGGGGCTTTAAATTCTCGGATGCATAAAGATTACCTTGTAGTTAGATGTGATCGTATGACTTGTTACACAACAGGTTTCTGAGGTTCCCCAAGTTCTAACTCATTAATTAAGTTGTCTGTGGAGTCCAGACATCCTTGTCTTTAATAAACCTTTCTCATGGTCTCCTGGCAAGTGGCTCACACATAGATCAAATACTTGGACAAACCCTTCTCTGATGCCACCTCTGAGCCTTAGTTCTCTTTGTTCTACCAACAAGCCAGGGTGGCAGTCAGAAACTATCGGCAGCATCCCTGGGGCCAGGGGCCTTAGACTACCATAGTATTCTTGGCAACTGCTTTGTAAGTGACATGACATTCTATGTACTGGTCTCAAATTCAATTACAATACATTTAAGTGTTTCCATGAGAAACTGAGCTCCCGTTTCAGTGCAAGCTGACTTTGGAAACAAACCCACTCTTAGGGAGAAACTTGTGTCTATATGTGTGGAGGTGTATTTGTTGTACCTGGGTCCAGAATGAGGCTTCTCTCAAGAGCCTGAAATTAGGCATATAAGAGGGTCCTCTGAGTGTCCACCTTAAATCAGCTTGTGAGAGGTGATCTGATGGTGGCAGAAAAATCCATCTCAAGAGACAGCCCAGCACTTGGGTCTTGCAGAGTTGACTGGTACTCAATTGGGGGTGTTAATTCACTGTTCCTTAGGCTTCCATCCTGGTCCTACCTTCTGAATTCTTGAAATAGCTGCCTGTTCCCTATACCATTGTTTTTGTAATAGTTCTCTTTAAACTGATGGGCTCACACATATACATTTAAAAATGTTTTAATACTGAAAAGGAAATTCTTGTATGGGAGAGGGGATATGTGTATGAAAATTAGGAAGGGAGCCTGGACCCAGGAAGTATGACCAGAGGCAGAGGGTCTTGCAGCAGGTGGAGGGAAGAGGACAGGTGAGGGAGAAGGAGCAGCCTGGAGAGAAGGAAAGAACCTCTGCAGGGGAGGATGAGCTTTCTGGAGGCAGTGGAGGAAGACAGAGGGAGTCCACAAGGCCTGCCTGGGAAAGATCTTTGGGACTGGGAGTGTGTGGGGCTTCTTCTGTTCCCTTTTGATTCTAAGGGAACAGCATTGCCTCTTTTCCTCCTGCCGTGAGCCCTACACTTCTCCCTCGACCAGGAGCCAGGGGAGAGCTGTGGGACAGCCGAGGCCAGAGGAGCCACAGGCTGGAAGCTGAGGAGGGGCCACAGCAGAGTGATATGGGCAGGTAAAGGGTCAGGGAGCAGCTGCAGGATGTGGGCACTCACAATACTGGTCTCTGGGGCTGGCCTGGAGCAAGGTGGTGCTGCCAGCAGCCAGGGAGAGAGATATTGTGTTGGCATCCGCATTTCATCCTTGGTGAGATACTATGTTAACACAGCCCAGGACACCAGAAAGGAGGGCTGCTTGGCATAGGCAAAGGAGAGTCGGAGGGACAGACACAGCTACTCCCAGCACCACCAGTGTGCCCTGTTTGGTCCTAGAAAGTCCTCAGTTGCCAGGTTCTTAAGCCCCTTTTGATCCATCTGTCAAAGCGGAGAAGCCCGCATCGTACAGAACACAGATTCTGTCCTGCAGGAACCGTCACACAACATCTTGGAAAGTGTACATCTCTTTTCTAACTGTAAGTATCATCCTTAGAGAAAAACTCAGTATTTTGGCAAAACCAGGCCTCATAGCCTGCCAGACTGAAGCAAGGCTCTGGACCATAAGTATTATGAAAATAATAGGAATAAAATAGCTAAAATTGTTGAGTGCTTACGCTATGCCAGGCATTCTACTACAGTGTTAACAGATGTTACCTGACTTGGTCCCGACCATTGTGTGAAGTTCCTTCACCCCTCGGAGGGGTGAAGTTCCTGCCCTGAGTTCACACACTGGCAAGTGGCTGCACTCGAGTGCCAGCAGCAAGATGCGGTGGCATGCTCAGAGATTCAAAGACACTGACACCCCCTGTGTGGCATGGGCCCCATTTTAAACTTTTCCAAGATAGTGAAGGAGTGCTTTACTGGGACACAGGAACCTACATTTGACTTCTCTTTCTAAAATTTGCTGACCTTATAGTTGTGGGCAGCAAGTCACTCCACTTCTTTGAGGCTCAGCTTATTCCATTGTAAAATAGAAGAATGAATGAATGCCTTCTCAACCTCGCCGCCTTTGTAGTGGTTAAAGAAATCAAATAGATGGTGTAGATGGCAACCCAGCAAAACATAGAACACTGTTTGTAGTTAAGGGATTATAATCACACCGCTTTGGATCGCTGTTGGGATTGTTTTGATTCTAAGGGAACAGCATTGCCTCCTTTTCCTCCTGCTGTGAGCCCTAACTCAGGATTTTCTTTCCAAGGAGTCTCTGGGTAGTGACCCTGTTGCAGTCGAACCCCAGGAGGGATTTGAGTCCAGGGAGGAGAGGACTGCAGGAGGCCAGAGACAGGCAGGCAAGGAGGAAGGAAACGTCCAGTTCCCTTCTGAGACAAGGGTGGAAAAATTGAAAACCCTCCCAGAGGAGGAACTTCCCCTCACCCAACTCTATCTACAGGTAAAACCTGTGTCATGGCTCTTTCTACTAGCAATAATGGGACAGCCTAACTCTGACCTACTGGACTTGCTGGCTGAAAAGGACAGGCTAGGAGACTGCTTCCCAAACACTTCAAATCACTTTTAGGTTTCCTGAAACTCAGGCTCAGGGCTGGATGTCAGAGCCAGGTACCTTCTCCCAAGCTGGAGGCCAGTCTGCCCCCTGGGTCCCTGAATGTCCAGCCTCTGGTCATCTCCTGAATGTGCCTGCTAGTCCACGGACCTTGTGCTGTTCCCTGAAAAAACCTCAGGCCTTGGCCCTTATTTTCTGGGAGGCAGCCTTCACCCCTCAGTGGACACTGCCATCACCCCAGAGAGACACCTTGTCCATTTGGACAGAAGCCTCAGGTTCCTTAGAAGCTTAACTTCAGCTCTTCACCTCTCTGTTTTATTTTTCCACTTAAAGGGCAAAAAAAATCTATTGCCAGGCTATTTTAGGTGAACTCACTAAAGAAAAGAGAGAGAGAGAGAGAGAGAGAAGAAAATCAACGTGGGGACGTCACAGCTATTTTTAGCTTGATCTCCTCTCCCTCCCGGACTCAGGCTTATTCGGGAACCTTGTGTCTTGGTGGGCAGCCAACCTTTTGTTTTTTCACAGAGTAATCCCCTGGCATACAGCACAGTCTCCTGGTCCTCCTCTCTGTTTTTATGGAGAGCAGTTAATCAGTGACAGCCTGCCCTCTGTCCTGGCCTCCAGTAGCTCAGGATCTGTTAGACTTTGCAGTCAAGACCACTGCCTGCCTCTCCAGGCTTCAAACACATCAGAATGGAGCAACTTTTAGCAAATTAATCAGCTTGTATCCAAGTCACATGTTGTTATAAAGAATCATTCATTATTTGCTAGTTTAAGAATCCTGGTTAATCTTGCTAAAATCATGTGAAATGTTGCCCGATTTGGGATTCTTGCTTTTAAATACAGACCCAAAAAGTCATAGGCACTTTTAATTCAAGCAGAGGAAGCTACTTTGGTTTTAAGATGGGTCTCCAGATAATTGGGTAAAAGAACAAATGTGAATAACTGGGATTGAAATCCAGGCCTTGGGCCAGATCGAGGAGAGCTGAAAAGTAGTTCAGGGATGGGATGGGATTTGGTGTTGGCTTTGCTCAGGCACAACACAGGGTTCCCACAAAATGGATCATGATATCTAGGAGTCTCACTCTCAGAAGAGCCAAAAGTGATGAATTTTTGGTTCCCAATTTTTGGTTAGAAGCTGATGAAGTTACATATTCCTAAGAATCAGATCTTACTCATCAGGTCTGAAGCACAACAGATAAAGTGCACAGGAATGCTGCATATTTAGCCAAAGGGGATGATATTTCTGGGGATACATAGGCAGTTTATTTTTCTTTTCTGAAATAAAATGATTTTTGCTACACATATAAAATAATTTATGTGCATTTGAAGAGAGTGAAAATCATCTCAAATCCACCCCACCACCCAGAAATAATTAAGGCTTCATTTTTGGAATAACATGTAGACATACATGTATACAACTATGTGAGGGGGGTGGCTGTGTCTGACTGTGGGAGACCCAGTTGTCTACTTTTGACTAAGAAAGACAGGTAGAGGAGCCTGGGTTACCAGAAAAAGGGCAGGGGGACAAGTGTGCTTTCTTGGACACCATCTACCACAGTGTAATAGGGGGGAAACCAGCCCACTTATCTGGAGAAGATGCTTTTCTTTGGAAACACACTGATCCCAACTCAGGCCCTTCCTCAGGTCTGTCTCAGATGAGACAGCTCCTGAGCTGGGGGACAAGGGGCACTTTTATTTTGCTTTTTCCAGTGATGGCCGGGGCCTTCTCCCTTTCTCAGGTGCTGCAACTCAAGATTGATTCCACCTCAGAACTGGCCCAAAGGGGACCAAGGACCTCAGAGCTAATGCACCGCAGACCAGAATGGTGATGATTCAAGGGCCTATTTTACCAATTGATGGAGCAGCCTAGTGGTGGAGTAGGAGAGAGAGATTTTCTACTTGTGAAAGGGCTGTGGGCAGAACTCTGTGTTTGCTCAAGTACCTGGTATTTATTTCCTTGAGTCATCCTCTGACCTAAGGTCATCCAATAATGATAACATTAATAGTTAACATTTGTTAACTACTTCTTTACTTAGTATCTCATCTAGCACTAACAGCAATCTGAAGTTGTATTATCTTCATTTTACAACAAAGAAACTAAGGCCCAGACAGGTTAAGCGTCTTCCCCAAAGTCACACAGCTGGAGGAGAGATGTGACCACAAGTCCATACCCACATGACCCCAGAGCCCAACGCTTCAATCACAGTTTTCTTCTGGATGCCTCAGCAGTGATGGATTAATGGCATATGATTTGCGATGGTTAATTTTATGTGTCAATTTAAGGGGACCATACATAGGATGCACAGATTACAAACATTATTTCTGGTGAGCCTAGGAGATGTTTCTGGATGAGATTAGTGGACTCAGTATTGCTCTCCTCCCTGTGGTTGGATGTTTTCACAGCCATTAAGGAACTAGATGGAAAAAGAGGCAGAGGAAGGAGGATCCACTTCTTTTCCTTTCTTCCTGCCTGCTTGAGCTAGGACATAGGTCCTCTCCTGCCTTTGGACTGGGACTTACACCCCTAGATCCCCCTGGTTCCTAGGCCTTCAGACTTGGACTGGAGCTACACTGCTGGCCTCCTGAGTCACCAGCTTTCTGACTGCAGATGTGATGCTCAAACTTCTTCCATCTTTTGTCAGTGGGAGTTACTTCAGCTTGGCTCCTGAGTCCTTTTGACAGAACCACAGTAGTCTTTTATAGCTTCCCTGTTCTCCATATGGTAAGATATTCTAGGCTTATCTTGTGTATTTCCTGATATACACCTGTAATCAATCATTTCTCCAAGGAGCCCTGGTTCCTTTTCATGGGAAACAGAAATTAGGGACCAGAATCTGGGCATTAGGGATGCTCACTGCCACCGGCTGTTGTTTCTACTCTTTTCAGTGAAGCAGGAAACATATCATTTTATTGTGGTAAATGCACTGAATTCATACCAATACTTTGATTCATACTCAGGACTACTACTATCTTGGGTTGAACCATATGATGTTGGCATTTTTGTAAGTCAAAAAAGAGTTAAGTATAGGCAATTTCATTAGGTTCAATGTATACATTTCATATCCCTATTCTTACGTGGTAATATATGATGTATAATTTTCTCCACCTTGCTGTTTTCATTTAAGACAATCAGCTTTGTTTATTTTCTAGTCATTCAAGACAAATCTAATACTTCTGGAATCATTAAAAGACTAAAAATTCAATGGAGGGCAGTGCCTGGGGCTCAAAGAGTGGGGCGTCAGCCCCATATACCAGGGGTGGCTGGTTCAAGCCCAGCCCCAGCCAAAACTGAAAAAAAAAAATTCAATGGAAAATAAACAAAGATTATTGTCTTAATTCATCTGGACTACTATAACCAAATGCCATAGATTGATAGTAATACCATAGTAATGCCATAGTAATACCAAATATATGGAAATAAATTTAAATTTATTTCTCACATTTCTAGAAGCTGGGAATTCTAAGACAGGCCCTGGCAGATTTTGTGTCTGGTGAAGGGCTCTTCTTGGTTTGTAGATGACACCTTCTCTTTGTGTCCTCACATGGGAGAGGGAGGAAAATTGTTCTGGGGTCTCTTTTATAAAGGCACTAATCCCGTCCTTAAGGATTCCACTGCAATAACTTAATCACCTCCCAAATTTCCCATCACCTACTATAATCACACTGGTAATTAAATTTCAACATATGAATTGGGGGGGGCACAAATATTCAGACTATAGCAATTATTGACAAATAGCTTACATAAAAGAAAAAATATGCATAAGGTTACTCAAACTAAGTGAAATGCAAATTAAGACTACCATGAGATGTCGTTTTTCATATCATCAGTTTGACATTACTGTAGGAGAGGCCATCTCTTGCATTGATGATAGGATTGGGAAGGTGGTATAACCACTATGAATGACTCATTGGCAATAGCTACCAAAATATACAAAATATCAAAGCCGGAGATTCCACTTCTAGGAATGGACCTCATAAATACATTTACACAGGTGTAAAATAGAATATGCACAAGGTTATTTATGCCATTGATGTTCATAATACCAAATATATAGAGATAACACAAATGTCCATCAATAGAGGACTAGCTAAACAAATTGTGATTTAAAGAGAATGATGAATCTCTCTGTGTTCTGATATGGAAAAATGTTCAAGATATGTTAGGTGAAAATGACAACGTCAGAATTATAAGTATACTCTGAAACCTTCTAGGTAAAAATGGGGCAGAGGGATAGAATATACTTTTATATATGCTCACGTGTGTTAAGGACTTTCTGGAAGACAATACAAGAAATTGATGACAAAAGTTACCTAGATCAGGGATTGTGTGGATGAGAGCTAGGGGTGGGGGGGACACTCTTTGCTCTATGTATTTACATACATTAAATTTATAAACCGTGTGACCATATTACACATTCAAAATTAAAATGAAAAAAGGTAAATTCTTTGAGGAATCTTCATACCTTTATCCAGAAAAAAACAAATACCACTATTAAATTAGAAATAACTGATAAGCACACAGGTCCAGAGAGGAAAGTAAATCTCAAAGAAAATCAAGCCAGGAGCAGAGGGAACGGGAGAAATTTACCTGACAGATACAATGAACACCACAGGAGTAGCAGGCACTTTTAACTCTGACTCGAGTGTTACCAAAGCGACCCAGGTAACCAAAAACATTTGTACCCCATAATACTTTGAAATTTTAAAAAAATAAGTAAATGAAGAAGTTAGAAAGAACAGAAGGCCCAGCCTCACTTTGCTCTTGTGGTACAGTCATCACTGCCAGGCTTCAGTGGCAACCCAGGGAATGAAATGGCAAAATTTACCAACAACAGACGACGAGCCACGCCATACATAACTAACAGAAATAAGTTTGTGGGAAAGAATAACATAAGTAAACATTTGGAAAACCCTAAGCAAGCTTTTGCAAGGGAAAATCATAAACTCATTAATTTTCACAAGCTATTAGAGTGTTAATTAAATACCTTGTTGTTGAAATAAAGTTTATTTTTTGAAAGAAAAATTGCCAAGCGGAAATAGAAAATGAATGGTGTTAGCCTACCGTTCTTCTCACTGAACGAACTGCCTGTGAGGATTTTGTTTACTCTCTTGGGATTTGTTTGCATTCTGACATGCTCCTGGTGAGTCTCCAGCCCTCCGTCCATGCTTTTACTGGACATCTTCCCCTGGATATCTACAAGGCCCCTCAAACGTAACCTATCCAAAGCTAAAGTCAGCCCACGTCTCCAAAGCCTGCCCTTCACTACTGTGAGTGGTACTGCCAATCACCTGGTTCCAACAGGAGCCTGAAGGTGGTCAGACGTTCATCCCTGTCCTTTCTCTCTGCCAATCATAAAATCCCAAAGCTCGTACCTCCTCAGTATCCCTTCACACCTTGCTAAGTCCTCTTCTTCCTCTTTTTACCTGGCAGCATCACCATCACCTCCATCCCATACCAACCCTCTCTGTGCTATTGTAACTGCCTCCTAAGTGGTCTTCCTGCCTCTGGCCTGTCCAACCCATCCTCCTATCCGTACTGTAAACTGGTATCTGAATGGCCCCTCATGGAAATACCCATGAGGCACTTGAGTGGCACAAGAGGATTGGCTCCTACCCTCCTCCATCCTGCTTTTCTTTGCCTCCTGCTCACAGCTGTGTCTGGGCAGTTTAAAAGGGTTGCTATAGTAACTTGCATGGTAGAAAGAACAAAAACAAGCAGTCTGAAGACTTGGGTTTGAATCTTTGCTCTGCTGTGTTTTGTTTTTCTTTTTTAATTGCAGCATTTATTAAATGGTTTGATACTGGGCTGAATCATCCCATCTTCTATTGTTTGGCAGGCCTGGGCTGGATTCCACCCCGCCAGCTCTGGTGTGTGTGGCTGGCGCCCCAGCTCCTGAGCTACAGGCACCAAGCCAGCTCTGCTGGTTTTTTGCCATATGACCTTGGTCATGCTATTTAATGACGTCCACCATCCCTCTACAACCTGAAAAGTAGAGACCCTATGCCTTCCTGCTCACCTTGTAGAGTTGTGAGCTTTGCAAAATATGCACATGAAGGCAAACCGTGTAACGCACTCCCCAAATACGACATCTGGTAATGTGTTGTGTCTGCTTCATGTAACCAGAATGTCCTAGATCCTCCAGGCAGTGAGGTACCATTAGCTGCTACTATTCATACTTCACTGGCTGCAACCTTAACAGCTCAGGTTGCCTTTGGCCCCTGTAAAGAGCCACTTACAGACTTCTCACACATCCTGGGGACATCCAGCAGGCACCTCACAGGATCTACTACCCTTACATTCCCTTGAGCATGCGTCATTCCTCTCCTGCTCTGGGGCTGCCCCAGTGGACATGCCACCAAAGCCCAAGGACCTTCTTGGTGCCAGAGCAGTGCTTCACCCTTCCCTCTGCTCCTACCCCATATCCCATACTTGGTGCCAACACAGCCCTGCATAAGAGCAGCTCCTGCAGCCCATCTCTCCCTACACCTCACACTTCAATCCATGGGCCGGGCCATCCGCCTTGTTCATCACTTCTCTTTCCCCATCAGGAACTTTAACATAAACTTGCCTTTTAGCCAAACCCAAAAGATCTTGGGCAAAGGAATTTCACATAAATTAGCTCTTCCATAAACTGTTAACCAGACATACTTGGAGAAATTTGGATCTCCTTTGTGGCTGAAGGTGGTATGCTCTACACTAACATTTATTGCTGACTACCATTTTTATTATTGCAAGTAGCCCCACCCCCTCTGTGATGCTTTTCTTTCTCTCTCCGTCACCCTTGATAGAGTGCTGTGGCATCATAGCTCACAGCAACTTCAAACTCTTGGGATCAAGCAATCCCCTTGCCTCAGCCTCCTGAGTAGCCGGGACTACAGGCACCTGCCACAATGCCTGACTATTTTTAGAGACTGGGTCTTGCTCTTGCTCAGGCTGGTCTCAAACTTCTGAAGCTAAAGAAATCCACCTGCCTTGGCCTCCCAAAGTGCTACGATTACAGGTGTGAGCCACCATGCCCCCTGAAGTTCTTGAATTTAGTTGAGTGGTCCTGGTGATGGGCCAACGACACCCCATGTCCCAGATGTGACCCAGGAGGCAGCCCTTCTGTAACACCTCAGGACCTGCAGCAGAGGCACTCCGGTTGAAATGATGATGGGGAAAAACATTTGTGTCTGAGAAGTTCACCACAATGGGATTTAAACTGAAATTAAAGGGAGTGGGGTGAAAACTCTAGGACACATGCTGACCAGGATGGTTTTGTACTGGTCGTGGTTTCTCAAACCACAGACCAGGACTCATTAGTGTGTTGTGAAATCAGTTTCATGGGCTGCGACTAGCATTTCAAAGATGAAATAGGATAGAATATATAAAGATGACAGACGAATGGCTAAAAACACATGAAAAAATGTTCATCATCTCTATATATTAGAGAAATGCAAATCAAAACAACCCTGAGATATCATCTAACCCCAGTGAGAATGGCCCACATCGCAAAATCTCAGAACTGCAGATGCTGGCGTGGATGTGGAGAGAAGGGAACACTTTTACACTGCTGGTGGGACTGCAAACTAGTACAACCTTTCTGGAAGGAAGTATGGAGAAACCTCAAAGCACTCAAGCTAGACCTCCCATTTGATCCTGCAATCCCATTACTGGGCATCTACCCAGAAGGAAAAAAATCCTTTTATCATAAGGACACTTGTACTAGACTGTTTATTGCAGCTCAATTTACAATCACCAAAATGCGGAAACAGCCTAAATGCCCACCAACCCAGGAATGGATTAACAAGCTGTGGTATATGTATACCATGGAATACTATTCAGCCATTAAAAAAAATGGAGACTTTACATCCTTCGTATTAACCTGGATGGAAGTGGAAGACATTATTCTTAGTAAAGCATCACAAGAATGGAGAAGCATGAATCCTATGTACTCAATTTTGATATGAGGACAATTAATGACAATTAAGGTTATGGGGGGGGAGCAGAAACAGGGACTGAGGGAGGGGGGTGGGGCCTTGGTGTGTGTCACACTTTATGGGGGCAAGACATGATTGCAAGATGGACTTTATCTAACAATTGCAATCAGTGTAACCAGGTTTATTGTACCCTCAATGAATCCCCAACAATAAAAAAAAAAAAAGAAATAGGATAGAATATAAATATTTGAGTGTACTACACATATAAGAGCATTGTTTCATTATTGTTTCTGTTCTACATAAAGACTGAGCTGTATGAAATTCTCATGTTTTTAGGTCAAAGCAGTCCAATATCAATGGTTTCACATGGGTCATCTCAACAGAGATGTACATGTATATGTACATTTGGCTGTAAGGTAAAAATTTCTTTCTGTGAATAACAATAAAAATACCTTGAAAAAGACTGCTGGATTTGGAGTAAAAAGTTTGCATTTCGATTCCAGCAGAGCCCTTAACCGCTGTGTACTCGCTCAGCCTCGTCTCCTCCCTGTGCACGGCAGCATGCCCAGCCCGCCTGAGAGAGCAATGTGGAGGAGGGTGGGGGAGAACACATCCGCTGGCTCCTAGCAGGTCTACGCTCATCATGCGTCAGTTACCTCTGAGGAGAAGAGCAGAGACAGTGTGTGTTGGTCAGAAACCTCTAGCTGGAAATGACAAACCCAATGCAGAGTGGCTAAGGAGCAAAACAGAAGTCCAGGTGTGGGGGGGCTCTGGGCCTAACAGATTACAGGGACTTAAACGATGTCTCCATCTCCCCCCACCCCTAAACCCTACTCTCCTTCAAGAATGGGGTTCTCTTATACCCCATGCAGGAGGAGTGAGCAGCACTCCTGCTACCCTTTGAGTCTGTATCATCCCAATAATGGCCCACAGGTGCTCCTGGGGGAGGATGCCAATCCAGATTGGTACATGTGCTATCCCCTGAGTGCATCTCTGTGATAGGGAGATGAAATGAAACACGCGGGCGGCTCACCCTCCCTAGTGGCCAGGGGCTGGAATGGAAGGTCCTAGCAGAGACATGAGGAGGAAATGGGGGCAGTTCCCAGAAAAGGAAGTTGTTACCCTCAGAAGCAGGAGAAGGGGAGGAACACTGGGCAGACCAAAGCAGCTAACATGCACCATGACGAGGGAAGTAAGGGGATCCAAGGTGCCAGAATGGGGGCCTGAAACACTATTTCTGGTTACGAATGAAATATCTACCCAGAAGCCAGTAGACAATCTAATAAAGGTGAGGGACAGGAAAATGAGGGAGCAGGGCCGAGGGAGGGGGATGCATGTGCTCCCACTTAATGCACACAATGTTGGGGAGTATGGCACACCTTCTGGGGGCAGGGACACAGTTACAGGAGGGACTTTACCTAACAAATGCAAACATTGGAACCTAATACTTTGTACTCTCAATTAACTTGAAACAATTAAAAGAATAAATAAAATAAAAAATAAAATTTCTACCCACACAGAAGGGGTGAGCAAAGTGAAACAAGTTACCGACAGGGCAGCCCACATGCTCTTGTATGGTTCCTTGGTCACAGTGATATGGGCCCCAAGGCTGAAATAGGACAATTTAAAGAGAGGAGATGTTCATATAGAACATTCATCATTAACAAAATGTCAGAGAAGAGGTGGGAGTCGAGAAGATGTAGGGCTATACGGAAATTATAATTCTTCTGTGAGTAGCACCATGCAAAGAGGCAGGTAGACAAACCCAAGAGAGGTATAGAAATGGTAGTGCCTGGTCAGTCAGAGGAAATGGAGGAGGTGTGTCTTATATGGACCCTAAAACTGGCCCGACAAGGAAAACAGTAAGATGAGAGCTCGTACTTTTTGGACCTGCTGGAAACATCACTTGGCTAAAAGTAGAGTACCTCACACGTTCATAATTTCCTTTTTGACTATTTCATCTCCCAGGGAATAAAAGAGGTAGCAGATAAACTTTTCTAGACCAAATTCCAACCACTATGGAAGATGAAATGGTGATATGGTGGGAAGAGGTGGGCAAGTGGAAAGGAGCTTTGGAAGAAACTTCCAGGGAGTCTCACTGTTAGTTCATGACAACAGGGGAAGAGACAACTGGACAAAGACCCACCCTGAACCAGTGACAGGCAAAAGTCAGAGACTTTACCAAAATCGTTGTGACTTCATGGCTAGAGGAGACTGAACACAGTTCTGATGGCACAAGTTCAAAGGGTCCTTGTCTGGGATCCTAGGAAACAAAAAAGGTAGACAAGTCACATCAATGACTGACTAGCTTTCTTTTTTGTTGGAACTGTGTTTTTTTGTTTTTTGTTTTTTCTTTGAGACAGAGTCTTACTTTGTCACCCTCTGTAGAGTGGTATGGCATCAGAGCTCACAGCCACCTCAAACTCTCTCGGGCTCCAGTGATCCTCTTGCCACACCCTCCCGAGTAGCTAGAACTATATGCACCTGCCTGGTTATTTTTAGAGACAAGGTCTAGCTCTTGCTCAGGAGGCAATCTACCTTCCTCAGCCTCCCAGAGTGCTAGATTACAGGCGTGAGCCAACCATGCCCAGCCTCAAACCAAGTTTTTAAAAGTCATTTTTATCTTCTTGTTAGCTTCCCAAGTGTTTGTCTACAAATGGTGACAGTGCTGACAGCTTAATTTCTGTCACTCTCACACACACACACACATACACACACACACACAACCATGGATACAGGTTCCCCAACAACTAGATTCTCTATTTCTCTGACTTTCCCTTTCTCTACTGTTGATGGGAAACTTGGACAGTCACTAGTTTTGTCATCATAGAAGGGTTGCCAGTCAATATTTTGAACTTATTTATTCAAAAATTGTTATTTAAGTTCCCAGATGGTCACAGCCTCCTGGCGCTGAGCGCTTTTCCTGCCTGCCCGGCTCACGACTTCAGACCCAGGGAGAAGTTTCCCAGAAAAAATGCCCAGCGCACTGTGGGGCCGTGGAGCCACCCAGAGTTGCTCCTCAGAACGTCTGCCAAGGGTTGCTACCAATTGGCCATCTTCCGAGGTGCTTCCTTTTGTCAGCTTCTAAGGAAGTACAGTAACAGATCAAGTTTTTCTGTAAAATAGAATGTATCTTACACAGAACTGTGTGTCTCGAAGAAGGAAGCTCATGTGCTGCACCTGCAGCAGATCGGGCGCTCCTGGGAGGGTGAGACTGGAGCAGAGCCACCAGTGCATCACCCCCCGCCCTGTTGCTGGATCTCGGTGTCACACTCTGGAGCTGCTTCCACAAACAGAACTCCCTGGCCGGGGCAGCCCCAGAAGAACTACACAGGGTCACTCCCTACAAAGATCCAGCAACAATAGAGTGATGCCTCTGGAGTCTAATCCTAGAGAGACACCTCCTCAACTCTGAGGATGACCAGAGGCAACAGTGAAAAACTATCATGAGGCAAAATCAGCAGAAAAACTCTGGCAATATGAATAATCAGAGTAGATCAACTTCCCCAAGGAACAATGGGGCAGACACAGCACAAGATCCCATGCACAAACAAATAGCTGAGATGTCAGAAATCAAATTCAGAATCTGAATAGCAAATAAGATCGAATTAGAATTCCAAGCAGTAACCCAAAGGATATCTCAAGAATTCAATGAATTCAAAGACCAAATGAACAAAGATTTTGACACATTGAGACAAGAAGTTGCAGCCCTCAAAGATCTGAGAAACGCAGTAGAATCCCTCAGTAACAGAATGGAGCAAGCAGAAGAAAGGATTTCTGACATTGAAGACAAAGCTTTCGAATGCTCCCAAACTCGCAAAGAGGAAGAGAAATGGAGGGCAAAAACAGATCACTCTCTCAGAGAGCTCTGGGATAATTCAAAGAAAATCAACATTTGTCTTATAGGGATCCCCAAAAGCGACGAAGTGGCTTCACAAGGCACAGAGTCTCTCCTCCATGAGATTATGAAGGAGAACTTTCCAGACATGCCAAGAGATTCTGAAAATTCAAATAGCAGACAGTTTCAGAACTCTAGCATGACTCAACCCAAATAAGACATCCCCCAGACACATCATACTCAATTTCACTAAAGTTAATATGAAGGAGAAAATTCTGAAAGCAGCCAGACGAAAGAAAACCATCACCTAAGAGGGGAAGAATATTAGAATAACTGTAGATCTCTCTGCTGAAACCTTTAAAGCTAGAAGAGGATGGTCATTGACTTTTAATCTCCTAAAACAAAATAACTTTCAACCCAGGATCCTGTACCCAGCTAAACTGAGTTTCATTTATTACAGAGAAATTAAATACTTTAATGACATTCACATGTTGAAGAAATTTGCCATAACTAAACCAGCTTTCCAGGATATTCTCAGACCTATCCTCCATAAAGACCAGCATAATCCTCCACCACAAAAATAAACCTATCCGGAAAATTTTGATCAAATTCCAACTTCCACAGTCACAAAAGGATTAAAAATGTCCACCAGATGCTCAAAAGGCTCATCAATATTCTCAATTAATGTGAATGGTTTAAATTGTCCTCTAAAGAGGCACAGGTTGCCTGACTGAATACAAATACTCAAGCCAGATATCTGCTGCATACAAGAATTGCATCTTACATTAAAAGACAAATATAGACTCAAAGTGAAGGGATAGTCATCTATACTCCAGGCAAATGGAAAGCAGAAAAAAGCAGGCATTGCAATCCTATTCACAGACGCAATAGGCTTTAAACCAACCGAAATAAGGAAGGATAAGGATGGACACTTCATATTTGTTAAAGGTAATACTCAATATGATGAGATTTCAATTATTAATATTTATGCACCCAACAAGAATGCACCTCAATTTATAAGAGAAACTCTAACAGACATGAGCAACTTGATTTCCTTCAGTTCCATAGTAGTTGGAGATTTTAACACCCCTTTAGCAGTGCTGGATAGATCCTCCAAAAAGAAGCTAAGCAAAGAAATTTGAGATTTAAACTTAACCATTCAACATGTGGACTTAACAGACATCTATAGAATATTTCATCCCAACAAAACTGAATACACATTCTTTTCATCATCCCACGGAACATACTCCAAAATCGACCACATCCTAGGCCACAAATCTAATCTCAGCAAATTTAAAAAAATAGAAATTATTCTTTGCATCTTCTCAGACCATCATGGAATAAAAGTTGAACTCTATAACAACAGGAACCTGCATACTCATACAAAAACATGGAAACTAAACAACATTATGCTGAAGGATAGATGGGTTATAGATGAGATTAAGAAGGAAATCACCAAATTTTTGGAACAAAACAACAATCAAGACACGAATTATCAGAACCTCTGATACTGCAAAGGCAGTCCTAAGAGGGAAATGTATAGCACTGCAAGCCTTCCGCAAGAAAATGGAAAGAGAGGAAGTTAGTAAATTAATGAGACATCTCAAGCAACTGGAGAAGGAAGAACATTCCAACCCCAAACCCAGCAGAAGAAAAGAAATAACCAAAATCAGAGCAGAATTAAATGAAATTGAAAACAAAAGAATTATACAACAGATCAATAAATCCAAAAGTTGGTTTTTTGAAAAGATCAATAAAATAGATAAACCTTTGGCCAACCTAACCAGGAAAAAAAGAGTAAAATCTCTAATTTCATCAATCATAAATGGTAACAATGAAATAACAACAGACCCCTCAGAAATTCAAAAAATCCTTAACGAATACTACAAGAAAGTCTACTCTCGGAAATACGAAAATCTGAAAGAAATCGACCAATACCTGGAAGTACGCCACCTACCAAGACTTAGCCAGAACGAAGTGGAAATGTTGAACAGGCCTATATCAAGTTCTGAAATAGCATCAAGTATATAAAATCTTCCTTAAAAGAAAAGCCCAATTCCTGATGGCTTTACGTCAGAATTCTACCAAACCTTTAAAGAAGAACTAGTACCTATATTACTAAACCTCTTCCAAAATATAGAAAAAGAAGGAATATTACCCAACACATTCTACGAAGCAAACATCACCTTGATCCCCAAACCAGGTAAAGACCCAATAAGAAAAGAAAATAATAGACCAGTATCACTAATGAATAATGATGCAAAAATACTCAATAAGATCCTAACAAACAGAATCCAACAACACATCAAAAAAATTATACACCATGACCAAGTGGGATTTATCCTAGGGTCTCAAGGCTGGTTCAATATACGTAAATCTATAAATGTAATTCAGCACATAAACAAACTGAAAAATAAAGACCATATGATTCTCTCAATTGACGCAGAAAAAGCTTTTGATAATGTCCAGCATCCTTTCATGATCAGAACACTTAAGAAAATTGGCATAGAAGGTACATTTCTTAAACTAATAGAGGCCATCTACAGCAAACCGACAACCAATATCATATTGAATGGAGTTAAATTGAAATCACTTCCACTTAGATCAGAAACCAGGCAAGGTTGCCCATTGTCTCCATTGCTCTTTAACAGTGTAATGGAAGTTTTAGCCATTGCAATTAGGGTTGAAAAGGCGATCAAGGGTATCCACATAGGGTCAGACTTTCGCTCTTCACAGATGATATGATTGTATATCTGGAAAACTCTAGGAATTCTACTACAAAACTTTTAGAAGTGATCAAGGAATACAGCAATGTCTCAGGCTACAAAATCAACACCCATAAATCTGTAGCCTTTATATATACCAACAATAACAGTCAAGGACTCTATTCCTTTCACAGTAGTGCCAAAGAAGATGAAATATTTGGGAGTATACCTAACAAGGACGTGAAAGATCTCTACAAAGAGAACTATGAAACTTTAAGAAATGAAGTAGCTGAAGATGTTAACAAATGGAAAAACATACCATGCTCATGGCTGGGAAGAATCAACATTGTTAAAATGTCTATACTACCCAAAGCAATATATAATTTTAATGCAATTCCTATTAAAGCTCCACTGTCATACTTTAAAGATCTTGAAAAAATAATACTTCATTTTATATGGAATCAGAAAAAACCTCAATAGCCATAACATTACTCAGAAATAAAAACAGAGCAGGAGGAATCATGCTCCCAGACCTGAGACTGTACTATAAAACAATAGTGATCAAAACAGCATGGTACTGGCACAAAAACAGAGAAGTAGATGTCTAGAACAGAATAGAGAACCAAGAGATGGATCCAGCTACTTACCGTTATTTGATCTTTGACAAGCCAATTAAAAACATTCAGTGGGGAAAAGATTCCCTGCTTAACAAATGGTGCTGGGTGAACTGGTTGGTGATCTGTAAAAGACTGAAACTGGACCCACACCTTTCACCATTAACTAAGATAGACTCTCACTGGATAAAAGATTTAAACTTAAGATATGAACCTATGAAAATACTTGAAGAAAGTGTTGGGAAAACTCTTGAAGGAATTGGCCTGGGTGAAAATTTTATGAGGAGGACTCCCCAGGCAATTGAAGCAGTATCAAAAATACATTGTTGGGACCTGATCAAACTAAGAAGCTTCTGCACAGCCAAGAACATAGTAAGTAAAGCAAGCAAACAGCCCTCAGAATGGGAGAAAATATTTGCAGGTTATACCTCCGATAAAGGTTTAATAACCCGAATCCACAGAGAACTCAAACGTATTAGCAAGAAAAGAGCAAGTGATCCCATCTCAGGGTGGGCAAGGGACTTGAAGAGAAACTTCTCTAAAGAAGACAGACACACGATCTGCAAACACATGAAAAAAAGCTCATCATCCTTAATCATTAGAGAAATGCAAATCAAAACTACTTTGAGATATCATCTAAGCCCAGTAAGAGTAGCCCACATAACAAAGTCCCAAAACCAGAGATCTTGGCGTGGATGTGGAGAAAAGGGCACACTTCTACACTGCTGGTGGGAATGCACACTAATTCATTCCTTCTGGAAGGATGTTTGGAAAATACTTAGTGATCTAAACATAGACCTGCCATTCGATCCTATAATTCCTTTACTAGGTATATACCCAGAAGACCAAAAATCACAATATAACAAAGACATCTGTACCGGAATGTTTATTGCAGCCCAATTCATAATTGCTAAGTCATGGAAGAAGCCCAAGTGCCCATCGACCCACAAATGGACTAGCAAATTGTGGTACATGTATACCATGGAATATTATGCAGCCTTAAAGAAAGATGGGGACTTTACCTCTTTCATGTTTACATGGATGGAGCTGGAACATATTCTTCTTAGCAAAGTATCTCAGGAATGGAAGAAAAAGTATCCAATGTACTCAGCCCTACTATGAAGCTAATGTATAGCTTTCACATGAAGGCTATAACCCAACTATAGCACAAGACTATGAGGAAAGGGCCAATGAAGGGGAAGGGAGGGGGGAGGGTAATGGGTGAGGCCACACCTACGGGGCATCTTAGAATGGGTACAGGCGAAACTTACTAAAGGCAGAATACAAATGTCCACATACAATAACTAAGAAAATGCCATGAAGGCTATGTTGAACAGTTTGATGAGAATATGTCAGATTGTATATGAAACCAGCATATTGTACCCCTTGATTGCACTAATGTACACAGGTATGATTTAACAATAAAAAAATTGTTATTTAAAATTCAAATTTAGCTGGGCATCTTATTTATTTGTGTGTGTGTGAGTGTGTGTGTGTGTGTGTGTGTGTGTGTGTACACCAAATCTGAAACCCACAGCCTCGGCACCTCACTCTGAGAGGCTGGGATAGTGGAGAGGACACTTAGCAGGGGTTGTGGCGGGGAGCTGGGAACCATCTC
This sequence comes from Nycticebus coucang, assembly GCF_027406575.1. NCBI lineage: Eukaryota > Metazoa > Chordata > Mammalia > Primates > Lorisidae > Nycticebus > Nycticebus coucang. The sequence continues at coordinate 87,546,876 of NC_069795.1, forward strand.
TAGGCTCCACAGATCCCCTGATTCCAGGAAGGAGGCAGCTGCAGCTACACCCTCCACAGCTCCTCATTTCTCTTGGCAGGTCCCCTCCTGTGCTGGAGCCCAGGTACCCACCGGGGGAGGGGAGCTTCTCGACACTGCTCTTTTAGCTACACCTCTCCGAGTAAGACTATTTCATTTTCTTGTTCACAAGCAATAATAACTGTGAGGAGGCAGAACTCTTGCTCAGGTCACAGAGCAGAAAGACTTGCTCCCGGCTCCTGCCTTGAAGCAGGAGTCTCCTGTGGGGATTCTCCAAGCCAGGCCATTCTTTTCCTGGTTGTAAGTGCACATCACCCCCGTATCCACCCCACCCTCTCCTTCCTCCAGCTGCTTAACATGGAGCCCTGTCCCCTTCTTTTGGGCTTTTATTATAGCCCTTCAAAGGGTTCTACTTTCCTGGGGCTTTCCAGGAACAAGCTATGCACTGCTAGATCCAGTGTTCCAGGAAGGACTCTCGAGGAGGGAGCCTCTAGGCCCACACAGGCAAGTCTACCATTGACAGTGTTAGAGGGGCTTCCTAATTGACAAAGTATCACTCCCCAGCCTTTCATTTCAGGCTTTCTCTCCTGTCCAGTTCCTTCTTTCACTGAGTATCTAGGGACTGGAATTCTTTAAAGTAAATGATCTCTGTCCCCCCTCTTTCAATCAAATATTCTTTAATTAAAGTTGATGGATACAACTATTTTCCAGAATTATGGAATTCACATACACCCGTTCCATGTTTGCATGAACAGTTCTCTGTCTCCTTCATAAAACAAGTTTTTCCTATTCAGACCTAAATAAAAAATGATTCCATGGAAAACAAATCAAGGAGATTTGATTATACACCAATATAATGAAATTGAGAAAGTCATTTACTCTTAGGAAAGCATTTTATGCATCTGGAAGAAATATGTTGATGTTGATAAGTGAAGTCAATTAGGGTGGGGGAATTTTGTTCAAAGGCATATTCAAAGCTCAAATGACTGTGGTCACTCTATTACCTTTTAAGAAAGGTAAGTGGGCCTAGATGGCCACTCTGTTTTCCTTAGTCCCAGGATGATTGTAAGTCTGTGGCGCTAAGGACTTGTAAAGTAGTTTTTAAATGTGATGGGGGATGAGGGTGCTACCTAGAAAGAAGAAAAGAAAAACTGGGGTGAGAGGCAGAAACCTCCAGCCACATACGGGCTTCTAATCTAACATAAATCAGAAGTAGTTAAGAGATATGTTTATTAAATTGTTCACTATAGGACACATGAGGTGAAATCTTCTTTCTGTCTTCCCTGTAAAATCTTCAGTATAAGTCTGCATTGCTCTTGTTGCTTTGGAATGGACCCATTTTTCTCAGTGAACAAAAGAAATGCTGAGTTCTACAAATGGATTATACGAGGAAGAAAGAAAATAGGGCCGAGCTGGAGCAATAAAGGAAATCCAGCACACAGATCACACCTGTAAATCTTTATCCATATTAGATTGAGGGATTTTATACAGCTATCAAAAATGATGTTTTGGAGAATTTTTGATAATGTGAGAAATGTTTTCTGTTAAATGTTAAATTTAGAAAGCGAGGTTTAAATTGTATATACTCTATGATGTCAGTTACATAAAAATCTTAGAGAAATTACTGGAAGGAAATGTACTAGCATGTTAATAGCGATTACTTGAAATGGTGAAATTATGATGATTTTTTTTCCTAATAGTTTATGCTTTTATGTACTTTCCAATGAACATGTACTGCTTAGAAATCACATTTCTCAAAAATTCCATTTACTCTCTAGAAATTTTTGGTCCTCTCTCTCAACCATGTCTCTAATGGAATCTAAAGAAATGATGCTAGGGAAATAATTTCTCTGTCAACTGTGTCTCTAATGGAATCTGGGAAGTTACGCTGAAAATCCAGCAGCACGGCTAAAATAAGAGTTGAAACCTGGTGAGGTGGAAGTTGGGAAACTCTAATTCTGCTGGAGCTAATGGTCCTGAAGTGAAAACGGACTGCTTAGGAATATTGGATGGGGAGGGTACTGCCATCAGACAACTAGGGCGGGCTGTGCACCTGTAGGGCCCGGAGCAGTGAGTGCTGGGAAACCCACATGGATGGTGATTCCAAGTAACTACTGGATGTGGGGGAGAACCATGGACAGTGCTATTACTACTGGAAGTGACTCTTTGATGGAGATGTGCAAAAGTTTGTCCAAAGCAAGCTCAGAACAAAGATCCAGAGAGACAGTATGAGACAAGGGAACAGAGAGGCTGAAATTCAATCATAGAGCCAAGAAAAATATTGAAGGCTCAAATGATAAGGTTGTGATTTGGAGATTATATGGATGAATGTTCAGGGCCCATTCCTTTTCATTCATCAAGTCATATTTTCATCCATTCCTTCATTCATCCAATATTTATTTGGTCTTCTATCACAGGTACTAGAGACACAAATCAAATCAGAGATTGTCCATGAGTTATTGAACTTGTGCCAGGTCCTTTCACCTTGGTGGTGCTAAGATCATGAGTACACTGAGAATTTACAGGCTCTTGACCAAATTTGTGTATAAAGCATGCCAGTAACTCCACTTTAGGGGAGCTAAGAAAGGGTTTACATTCATGGACCCTCCTTTGGATCACTCACATCTGTGGCACTGCTCCTTGTTACACAGAATCAGAGAAAATAAGCATTGGGGAGATATCAAAACCAGCAAGGGCCATAGAAGTTTCTCCCAACCTGATCCATCATTGCATTTCCTAGGGATTGTGTGATACCAACAGGGATCTGCCCAGGATTGTGTCCAGGAAGCACAATTTAATGAAAAATAACATGTGCACTGAGCTTTGAAGGTAACAAACCACTTTCAAGTCTATTATATCATGCAGTCCTAACACGCCAGCTGTGAGCTAATCAGGGATTATCTTTCCCATTTTACAGACCAGAAAATAGGCTTAGAGAGGCTAATGAGTATTTCTGGGTAGATGTCAGTTTCCACAGGGCCACACTCACTCTGGGGGCTGTAGGGGTGAATTTCTTTCCTTGTCACTCCAGCTTCTGGAGGTTGCTGGCCTTCCATGGTTTGTGGCCACTTCATACATTTTAGTCTTCAAGGCCAGCACCTTCAAATGGCCTCCTCCTTTGTCTCCTGTGGATAAGGACAGATGTGACTGCATTTAGAGCCCATTTGGATAATCCAAATGGATTATCCCATTTGGATAATCTCCGCAGCTCAGAATTCTTTACCAAATCACACCTGCAAAGACCCTTTTTCCAAATAAGGTAATCTTTTCAGGTTCCAGAGATTTGTACCCATTTTATTGTTGTTTGTTTGGGGAGGATATAACTCAGCCTATGACACTGGCTATAAGTTTGCACACTATAGTGACCTATTCTATCTCTAGGTAATTGCACAGTTAAAGCTGAATATACTTGAGATAAAGGAAATATAAAACAGTGACAAGAGAATTTTTGGGAAACTACATGAATGACTATGGTAGGACCAAGATAGCTTAGTTAGCTTAATAGATAGCTTAATTACTAATCCCAAACATGATCTTCCTTAAAGATCATGTTTGGGATTAGTAATTGCAGCCCCACGTCAGGGTATAGATTCTGGCTTAAACCTCCAGCATCTTCCCTTACACCTGAAGAGTTGGCTCAAGTTCCCAAGCTCTTAGCCTCCTGTCCCTTTAACCAAATTCAGGGACAATGGAATGTCAGAGTTGGAAAAGTCCCTGGAGATTAACCTAACCAATCCCCTCCTTTACTGATGGAGGTTCAGTGACATCAGAATCTAGTACTTCCATTATGTGAGTCTATATTTTTAGGGAACCAGCACAGTATCCTCCAAAGAAGCCTGCAGATCTGGGACAGCAGGTTCAAGGCAAGAGTAACCAGCATTGACTAAACACGTGGAAGTCATCGCAGGAGAGAGAACACAGCTATGTCTCCTTTTGTGCCCTTTTTGAGTCTGGCTCTGGCTCTTCCTTTCAGTCTCCCAGTCTCTAAGCTATCAGATTGTCACTCTCCTAAGTCGCTTTCTTCCCCGTTGAGTTGTCTCTCTGCCTCCACGCTCACCCTCTCCGCACTTCCTCTACCCTTCCATCCTCACAGCCCAGGTGGGACACTGTCCTAACCTCTGCTCTCCATTCCTCTCACTGTCTCCCCTAGATCCCTCTCTTCTCTGCCCACCCTATTCCAGGTTCCTTGGCAGGAGGCTCTTTGTCAATTCAAAGGCCAATGTGATGGAATAGAGGAGCATAGTGCTCCTGGAGACAAAGAATTTCTTTTTGTGAAATACAAGGCCTCCCAACCTGAGGTAGATATGAGGATATGAGGGAGGGTAGGTAACCTTAGCTTCTCCGTTTGCAGGTTTTACTTGCAAATACACATATTTTCCTGTTACCAGAATGATGAGTGGACAGCTAGATAGCCACCAAAGCTTGTGTCCATGAGCAACACAGGTCCCAAAGTTATGGCATCCATTCCTTGGATGGTTAGATTGAGAATTAAAATTCTACCCAAGCTCTAACATCCTTTATTAGCCATGCTACCTTTGGACTTACCTTCCGACAACTCTGAAAATCATAGGAATATTACCTATTTCACAGGGGTTTGTGATGCATAAATTAGATAATGCCTGTGAAACAGTCCAACACAGAAATTAGTGCCAGTTGACAGTCAATAAATATCGTGAAATTGATATCTGAGTCATTTCCTCTGTGAGACTTCTCTGACCTCCTGCTCCCGGGAGAACTGGCCCCTCTCTCCTTAACACACCCTTTGCAGCCTACTTATGTCCCTGTTTTAGAACCTATAATAGATTATGCCCGGCTGTGCTCCATGTGCCCACACCGTTTTCTCTCTTCCCAGGCTTTGAGCCCCTCCAGGATAGAAGCGCATCTTACTCATATCTGTAACTCCAGTGCCTAAAATAGTGACTGGCTCATGGGGAACGCCTTGTAAATACTGGGTGAATTGATTTGAAATCGTGAGGGTTTCTGACATAAGCCTTTCAGGCCAGGAGGTTTTTCTTGGTTTATCATGCCAGTTTCTGCCTTCTTGTATTTATTACGATCAATGCAAAACTCATTAAAAGGCATCTGGCTGTAATAGCCCCAGGAGATTCTGTAGGCCCTGGTACACCCCAGGCAGATGGGCCTTATTAAGAGAGATCAAACTGTTTACTATGCTGGCAGTTCCCAGACTGGCCTCCCTTCCTAAGCTGGTATGGTTTGCTGTTTGCGGCAATCATATCATCGAAATGGTGAAGGCTCACGTGAAAGCTGTGTGCACCTCTCCGACCTTTCCAAGGGGCTGCCTCATGGGCTCATTTTCTTTGGGGATAGTTTTCTCTGGCTACACCAGGGTCCTGTCTAGATGCGATGAATGGAGATATAACTAAGGAGCCACATCTAGATAGGGAGAGTCTTGGGGCCCAGAAGTAGCAGAGGCTATTCTCCAAGACTATCTGTGGGACATTGTCAGGATGGAGTACCAGCAGTGCTGGAACTTGGGAAAGCACAAATTGTGTGCCAAACCTGAGGATGACATGGGGGAATCAATAGAAGAATGAGCTGCAAAGACACAGTTGAGAATCTCTGAAACAGATAGGTCAAGGAAAGAAGTGGAGAACTGAATGAGTGGTTACTAACAATGAAAACTACTACTGTGCCAGGCACAAATATATACTTTATCTTTTTAAATTGTCATGGCAAAATATATAGTAGGCTTGCAAAAGGAACACTGAGGCCCAAAGAGCTAAGTAACTTGCTTAAGTTAACACAAGCAAGTGGCAGAAATGGGGTCAAGCCTGGGGGACACTGGGCCTCTCGTCTGCCCCTGGCATGCTGCACTGCCAGCTTGGGAACAGAGGGCATGTGCAGTGAAGCTTCTTTCATGTCATGCTCAGCACGGGCCCAGTAGCTCTTGTACTCACGGTAGGCGGAGAGACATGGCCTACTGCATGTTCTATGCTTCTGTGGCTGATTTCCAGCTCTCGTATCAGTGCTGGAGTCATTGCATTGCATAGGAATGGAGTTTCCCTTTTGTTTGTCATTCAACGAATATTCACTGAAGCTATTGGGGCTTTAGGTAGAGCCTCTTCTTATAACTGGGAAATGTGGCCTTTCTGGAGTCAGTCACAGTAAGAAGAGGCAGGACCTCAGCCAGGAACTGAAAAAGATGGTAGGGAGACTTCTCTGTGCCTCCCCATCCCGCTCAGTCCCAGACTAGATGTCACTTCATGACTCTGGGATACTAGCTGGAACCCACCACATAAAAACTGAATGAAAACCAGAGCCACATCTACAGAAAACCAAGCCATATCTTGAAAACTAGATCATATACTTGCAAATTAATCTCCATGATTATTGTCTCCTTGTCCTCCCTGAGCATTGAGAGAAACCTCGTTTCCGTTCCCCAGCCTGGCTTCTGCTCTAGGAGTGGAGGCGTTTTGAGAGAAAGACTGTGGTTAAAGAGGACCAGTGCCCTCTGAGGTCACCGTGGGAGGTGAGCCTCTAGGAAAGAGAGTTGGGCTACTATTTTCTGCCTTTCTCCACGTGGAGAATATTCCTCCGCAGCTAGTCTTAACAAAGCATCTCACTAAGGATCTTTTTGGCTATAAGGAACAGAACATGTTGACTCGAACTGACTTAAACAATAAGGAAATGTGTTATCTGACTTAACTGGGAGGCCTAGGCATAATGTGACATGTGTATCAAAGACAGTGTCAAATACTAGATCCTTTCTGAACAAAACACATTCCACATTTCCAACTCTGGACCAGTAACAGATGGCGGTGGAATGCCCCGTGTTGGTAACGGTAGATGCCTGAATAAAATCAGAGTTAGGTTAGGAAGTTCATTTGGTAACCAGCAGAATTTGCTATAGAGAGTATGGTTTTGATCAAGTAAAATGGTAATTTATTTAAAATTGATCTTTGATTCTCTGATTAATTGGAATTTGAAGCTCTCTCCTCATATCTAGTCAGAAATTCAGGCAGGGTGGCAGGGACATCGTTGCCAAGTATATACACTGCCCAAGCCTTGTACCCACAGAGGACATGGTGTGGTTTATGGTTAACTTCTGAGTTGCCGTCCAGAATTTCCAGGGGATATAACTGCCATAGGCTGACCCTGTCCTCATGGAGGCAACCAGGCGATAAATGAAACTTGAGTCTCTGGAGAACTGCCAGGTACCAACTTGCGCCACTGTCTCGAGCAAGCCCATCCAGGAGAGGCCTGCCTGGTGGCTGTCTTGATAGTCTGTTGTCCCAGAAAGCTGTATGTGTGGTCTGGCAGTGCTGAGCTGGGCCTTCTGTTCCTGGAGGTTGTCTAGATTTGGGGTTGACTCCTTCCCTGCAAGTAGTTAATGTGGTCTTAGAAAAACTGAACATCTTTCACATCCATATCCCTCAGCTCTCATTCTCTTCACTACACACACATTTTCTAAGCACCAGGCACCAAAGAAGGAATGACATTCACATGCTTTTCTACTTTCTTGCTCTAGAGATTATTACTCACCCCGCGCAAGAAGTAGGGATTATATTAAGGGCAAATACTTCAGTGAACGTATAATTTGGGTGGTACTTTTGGGAGCACTTGGGGTGCTGGATAGACAGGTGTATGGAAGATGAGTCACATGTGCTTTTGTGGGGAAGGGACACTGTGGAGTGTAATCAACAGCAGGAGTCCTTATGGGTCAGGGCTACGCTGACAGCCTTACAAACAGCCACTTGCCAAGGGAAGCCAGTGAGTCCTACCAGTTAATGTAGGTAACGGGGTGGGGTGGGTGTCCTTCATCAGACATCCATTTGTTACCCCCACAGGTGAGAGGGCTGCTGAAATGAAACAGAAGGCAAGCCTGGGGTCAAGTGGAGGGCCACCCTCTACAACTCTTCATCTGGCATGCTCTCACTTCAGTGAGGCAAACAACATAATTTTTTCTCACTGATAATGTCTCAATAGCTGAGTCAGTGGCAAAGCTGCCAGCACTGTGGACCCACCCCAGATCAGGATAGTGGAGGTGGGCGTGCAGCACGCTAGGCACACACTCCATCCTCTGTCTGCTTTTAAAGACAAAGAATATGGGCTTCTGCAGAAATTTGTGCAATGTGTAGAGATGTGTCAGAGTTGGGGAGTGTGCATGCACCTATCCCAGGAAATGTGTTAAGAGTGTGGACTCAAACAAGTTTCCAGCATATTTCCCCAGAGGCTTAGAAAACTCTGCCAGGGCTCAGGGCTCTGTCATCTGGCCACTTGGGAGCAGAGACTAATGTCCACATCAGGTAGGATCCCAGCCTGGGCAGCCAGCAGAGCCACACAGCTCCCTGAGCTGGACAGGCCAGGGAGGGCCATGGATTCACTCCTTCTCCTCATAGGCGGAGCTGCCCGAGGTGATCTGGGCAGTGGCTTGGCATCCTGAGAAGGAACTTCCCCTCTGGCAGTAGTGGGCCTGGGGTTTGCTGTGTGCAGTGGCTCCTCAGGCTTGAGGGGGTGCAAATTGCATGGACTCTCAGAGAGGAAAACACTTTGGCCCAAGATCACTACCACCATTTGTCCCTGTCTCCTCCTCTAGTCTCTCCTCCTTCTGAATCTCTAACCACCATCACTTGACTATCACAACGACTCCACCACTACCACATTCCTCCTCCTCCACCACCACACACATCTCCAACCACTGTTACTACCACCTCCTCCTTCACTGCCCACCACCACTTTCTTTGCCAACTGGCTTCCAGGACCCCCCTATGCCACCTTACAACCATATCTACCTCCCCACCACCACCACCCTCATCATCTCCTCCAGCACCACCACCACCTCCACTCCCCCCATCACCCTCATCATCTCCCTCAGCACCAACTCCACCTCCACTCCCCCCCACCCCCATTATCGCCCTCAACACCACCTCCCTCTTTACCTCCACTACCACCAACTTGATGACTAACACCTCCGTTGTTACCATCACAGCCTCCACCTCCACCTTCCCATTACTACTGTCATCTCCATCACCACCCCCACCTCTGTCACAGGGACCATCACTGCTCTTAACTCCTACTATAACCAAACCTCAGGCCACCTCCAGCATGACCACTACCACCACATGATTCTGAGTGTTTGCAGTGTAAGCCTGTGCTTTGCTGGGGTCAAACCTCACTTGTCACTATTTCTTATAAGAACTTTGTAAAATCTATGACTCTCCAAGCATGGACTAGCAAAGTATTTACTTTAGGCACTGTAAATTTAACCCATGAACTAGGGATTTTGATTAAATGAGCTCCCAATTCTCTTTCCACTCCGGGATTCCTTGGTGGGGGTGCAAGTGTGTGAGCTTGTGCGGACAGGAGTACCCACATGTAAGTATGGAGACAGCCAGTTCCATCTGGCATTCATCTGTTATTCCATGAGAATTTTGACAATGGTTACATTTAGAATCTATAGAAGGAGATGAGGCACAATTCAATCCCCTCCAAGCTCATGCCATTCAGCATTGCCTTATAAGTCAGTAATGTGCCCAGGAATTCTAGGTTGTGGCAAGGCTTGGGAGCTTCATGATGTAAACGAAGTCAACCTGGAGAATTGGAGAAAACTGGTGTTAAAATCTTTTGTGCCACTTACTCTCTGAATTACCTTAGGCAAATCGCTTTTATCTCTCTCAGCCTCGGTTTCTCCTACCTGTAAACAGGAACAATTTTCCTAGTGTTACCAAGGGATAATAAAAGAAAAGGCAGTATGTGGAAATAGCTGCTGTCAAGCCTGGAACACATGGGGTGTTGGTTCCTTCCCTCCTCTCCCCCGCTGCTCTGAGACCCTGCAGTCTGCAGTTGCTTGGAGAGCACCATTCTTGGTCTAATCCTCAGAGACAGTGGGCTTCCTGTTCTCAGATCTATCTCAAATGGTTCTAAAGAAAGAACACAGTGATCCTGTAAAATGTCACTGAATCAGAAGCTCTGTGGCTTTGCCAACAATCTGGGGGAGAGGACGCCAAAGCAGCTTCATGGGGAGAGTGAGAGGACACAGTCTGGGCTCCCGGGACTGTCGTCTTTTCTGCCCTTCAGTACAGGAATGCACACACTGCACACATGGGCCAATCCCAGTGTTGAGACAGAGGACAAGACAAACAGGGTCTGAGGCCTCAGAAACCCAGAACTGTGTCCAAGAGTCCTGACTGATTCAAAGCCACATCCAAATGTCACTGCCCCGGCAGAGGCTCCTGCTGCAGCCCTCGGCCTCAGAGATTGCAGAGGAGCCACAGGTGACCTCCCGCTGCTCAGCAGGTGTCCTGCTCCACTTCCCTCCCTCTGTCTTTGGATGACAGTTTCTATCTCTCTCTCCTCCTATTGGCCTCAGCAAGGTTTCCACAGTCTCCCAGTGGGGACTCACTGTCCAGGGGGCTGTGGAAAGGCAGGCTGGGGCTAGGAGCCATTTAGAGACAATGACTTTGTGACAATGACCTCCCCTCTGTTCCAGATGCTACCACTGTCCTAAAAAGCCCCGAATCAGCTCCCAGAATCAGAGCCAGGGAACCAACTGCATCTGTCTACTCAGCAGCCATGGTACTTTCTGCAAGGAGCCGTCTTACTTCCTTTTGAGCTCAGAAGACTGTGCAAAGGGAATAAATTATGGCCAAACCCTGGGGTCCATATGTCGGTATCCACTGGAGGTGGAAACTTCATTGATACCTTGACAGGTGAATTGATCTCGTTCTGGTACTTACTAGCTAGATGACTTTCGACAAGTTACTTACCCTTTTTCCTTATGCCTTGCTATCTTAATCTGGAAGAGAGGAATAAATAATGACACCTGTTTAAGAGGGTTGTTGTGAATTTAAATGAGATTATTTAAATGAGACTATCTAGTGTTCTATAAATGTCAGCTAATGCTGCTGTTACTACAACTACCTTCACCGTGACAAAAATCACTGTCATTATCAGTGAGACTTATTAGAAGAATTAATCCCAGACCTCATATCAGATTCAGAATCAGAATCAGCTTTAGTTACTAGTTAGCACCTACTATGCAAATGCTGTTGGGTTAACTCTTCTAACCTTCAGAATTAACTTGTGCAATGGGTCCTATAATTCCTCACTCATCTGTAGACAAGAAACATCAATGAAAACTCATCTCTGGGGTTTTCCTAAGATCCCAGTGAAAGTGCAGGTATGGAAGAGAATTTTAAGCACTCTTGACCTAGGCATTTGTCTAGTTATTTATGTCTTGCTTCATTCTAAAGAGGAATTGAGGGTTTCTGAAAGGCCAGCCAGCAGAAAGCCCCACATGATACAAAAGCATCAAGATTGAAAAGGCTGGATTGAAGTCCTAACTCCATCACCTACTAGCCAAGGGCCTTGGGCATATAACCAAACCCCTGTAAGTGTCAGTTTTCACAACCCATGGATTAGCTATGCAAATTGAAAGATAGTTATTGTTATCCCATTTTTCTGACAAGTAAGTCAATATTCAGAGGTGTTGAAACTTTACAAAGTTTACAAAACCATTAGGCAAGTAAAGAATAGAGCCAGATATTAGCCTCTCTGGTTGATCTGATTTCAGAGTCCTAAGTTCTTCCTATTGTTCTGAGCAATATGAAGGGTGACCTTCCCAAATACAGAGCTGGATTCAAACACAGTACATTGTTTCTTGATATATTGGGGGGAGGGGGAGTTCTAGGAACACTGGACTAAAAAGGGAAAAACTAAAACAGGTCAACAGACATTCTGACTCTTGCGTGTGCTCTTGCCCTTTCAAATGACCCAATCCTTCCTTTCAAGAATAATTAAAAATATCACCCCCTTCAAAATATAGATGAGGTGGGAGAGGATGGGCTACTGGAAAGTGAAGCAACACTGATTATAGCTGAAGTTACTAGTTCATTTTTCCTTCATTTTCTGTTCTGTGTACCATTGTAGTCCCAACACAGTAAGGAAAAAGACTTGTTCAAGGTCATCAGTGATCTCCTGGTGGTCAATCTCCTAGGACTTTAAAACACTTCTAGCATTTAGTACAAAATATATAACTAATAATCTACTGTTCAAAAGTCCTAGGTAACTCAAGAATGACAAGGATGCCAGGCCTCAAAAGATCATAGTCTATAGTAGGGAGTGACAAGCACTATATTCTATAACTAGAATGAAAGGCAGAGTAAGAGACACAGAAGTACAAATAGTTGTGAGGGTCATCCTCACCTATCACCTCTCTCACCACCCTTCTCCTTACTCTACTCATCTCTTCTCTGTGATCTTTCCATTCCCACAAATGAAATTACCTCTCTGGCAATCACTCCCCCTTCAGCACCTTCTGCCCAGACCTCTCTTCCTAATCAAATCCTAATCATTTAGTTGTCACTTTGATGACTGCGATGGTTAATTTTAGGTGTCAACTTGACTGCACTAAGAGATGCCCAAATAGCTGGTAAAACATTATTTCTGGGGTGTCTGTGAGGGTGTTTTTTTTAAAAATTAGTATTTATTTTTTTTTATTAAATCATAGCTGTGTACATTAGTATGATCATGGGGCACCATACACTTGGTTCATAGACTGTTTGACACATTTTCATCACACTAGTTAACAAAGCTTTCCTGGCATTTTCTTAGTTATTTTGTTAAGACATTTACATTCTACATTTACTAAGATTCACATATACCCTTATAAGATGCACGCAGGTATAATCCCATTAATCCCCCTCCCTCCCCTCCCTTTCCCCCTTTTCCCTATTCTTACGTTGTAACTGGGTTATAGCTTTCATGTGAAGGTCCTACATTAGTTTCATAATAAGGGTGAGTACATTGGGTACTTTTTCTTCCATTCTTGAGACACTTTACTAAGAATAATATGTTCCAGCTCCATCCATGTAAACATGAAAGAGGTAAAGTCTCCTTCTTTCTTTAAGGCTGCATAATAGTCCATGGTGTACATATACCACAATTTATTAATCCATTCGTGGATCGATGGGCACTTGGGCTTTTTCCATGACTTGGCAATTATGAATAGGGCTGCAATAAATATTCTGATACAAATATCTTTGTTATGATGTGATTTTTGGTCTTCTGGGTATATGCCCAGTAGAGGGATTACAGGATTGAATGGCAGATCTACTTTTAGATCTCTAAGTGTTCTCCATATCTCTTTCCAAAAGGAATGTATTAATTTGCATTCCCACCAGCAGTGTAAAAGTGTTCCCTTTTCTCCACATCCACGCCAACATCTCTGGTCTTGGGATTTTGTGATGTAGGCTAGTCTCACTGGAGTTAGATGATATCTCAAAGTAGTTTTGATTTGCATTTCTCTGATGATTAAAGATGATGAGCATTTTTTTATATGTCTGAAGGCCGTGAGCCTGTCTTCTTCAGAGAAGTTTCTCTTCAAGTCCCTTGCCCAGACTGCGATGGGATCCCTTGTTCTTTTCTTGCTAATGCGTTTGAGTTCTCTGTGGATTCTGGTTATTAAACCTTTGTCGGAGACATAATCTGCAAATATCTTTTCCCATTCTGAGGGCTGTTTGCTTGCTTTACTTACTATGTTCTTGGCTGTGCAGAAGCTTTTTAGTTTGGTCAAGCCCGGGACCAGATGGTTTTACATCAGAATTCTACCAAACCTTTAAAGAGGAATTAGTACCTATATTACTCAACCTGTTCCAAAATATAGAACAACAAGGAAGACTACCCAACACGTTCTATGAAGCAAACATCACCCTGATCCCCAAACCAGGAAAAGACCCAACAAGAAAAGAAAATTATAGACCAATATCACTAATGAATATAGATGCAAAAATATTCAACAAGATTCTAACAAACAGAATCCAGCAACATATCAAACAAATCATACATCATGACCAAGTCGGTTTTATCCCAGGGTCTCAAGGCTGGTTCAATATACGTAAATCTATAAATGTAATTCACACATAAACAAATTAAAAAACAAAGACCATATGATTCTCTCAATCGATGCAGAAAAATTAGTATTTGAATGAGTAGACTGAGTAAAAAGAATCACTCTCACTGCTGTAGGAGGTGGAGCAGCATCCACTCTGTTAACAGCCTGAATAAACAAAAAGGGCAGAGGAGGGGAGAATACTCTCTCCCTCTTCCTGAGCTGAGACATCCACCTTCTCCTGCACTTAATGTTGGAGCTCCTGGTTCTCAGGCCCGTGGACTCCAACTGAATGACACCAGTGGCTGTCCTGGCTCTCCAGCTTGCAGTAGAATGTGGGACTTCTCAGTCTCCATGACAGTGTGAGCCAATTCCTGTAACAAATCAATCATCCACCAATTTATCTTTCTATTCTCCATCCATCTATCTTACTGGCTCTGTTTCTCTGGAGAATCCCCACTAATAAAATGGCCTTTAAAACTAACGTGTTCGAAGCAGCACTCATCTTCCTGTCACCAGCAACACCTTTTTGGTGAAAGGCAGCATTGTTCGCCAGTTGTGCAGACAATAAACTTACCTGCTCCCTGAGCACCTCTCTCTCTTTCTCTTCCTCTCTCCTTCATCCCCAATTTAATCAGCCTCCAAAATCCTGTCTAATCATCCTCCTGGATATTCCTTGAACATTTATGCTTTTCTTGTATCTGCAGTCACTTAGTTTAATTCAGGCCACCCTTTCTCTCATCTGGATCATTCAATAGGCCTCCTGGCGGATCTTCTCACCACCTCCCATCTCTGTTATACTTTATTAGAGTGATCTTTCTAAAAGCAAAAAAATATGAACTTTCACTTCCCATTCTTAAAATCCCTATTGCCTTTGGTACAAAAACCAGCCCTCCTTACATGATCCACAGGTTTTTCCTCACCTGACCTATCTTCTCTCTTCCCTACTCACTCCACAACCCACCACGGGCCATAACTAGGATGGCTGAATTTTTTTCATCTAAACTAGGATGTGAAAGGGGGCCCTAGTCATAACTGTGCTGGAATAAATTGGTATTCTCCCAGGCAAACTGGTATGTATGGTCATTCAGTCCTTAATGACCATCCTGGCACTCAGATCTACAAGTTTTTCTCTGTATTCTCCTAAGCTAAGTGGCAACTTCTCTCTGTTGGCTCAGGTTTTCAGATCTAGAAAATCCTTTTGTCTCAGCTCCTCCTTCTCCTGCTGGTCAACATTTAGATTTTTTGATTATCCTTGTGTCAAGTGACCAGATGGACCAGGCAGGGGTGTCAGTGTGTGGGCTGCCCCATGGTACAGCACATGAGTATGTCAATGTTCAAGGCCATTCATTTAAGCAAGACCTGTGGGTAAAGACTACCATAAGAGGTCAGGGAAGATGGACAAGTAGGTACTCTGAAATATCTCCAGTGTATTAGGAATTTAGCAAATGATTGTGGAATATGTGTGTGTGTGTGTAAATTTTAGTCTTCTGCCCCCAAACTACCACCCCACCCTAACATCTCTCCTGATCACTCACTCTCTGTCTGGCACTAACATTGTTTATGCTAAAACCAAAATTTCAAAAGCCCCAGGGACAAATGAATGCCAAGCAAGAACTGTCCCAGACCAAAACAGATACAAATAGGGTGTCTTTGGAGGAAGGATCTGGGAGGCAATATAGGGCAGTGGGTAATAGCAAGGCTTTATAGATTTAAATCCTAGCTCCATCTCTTATTACCTGGGTAACTGTGAGCAGTAACCTCACTTTTCTCACTCTTGGTTTCCTCGTATATGACACAAGACTTATCCTAAGAGATTTATACAAAAATTAAATAAGATAAAGCATGAAATCAGTGTCACAGCATTCACCAGCCATCATTACTTTTCTCTGAATAAAACATGTGAGGAAATAAAAGGCATTAAATTCTGCTTGAAGTAGGAAGAAAAACATTTTCGTATTGTATAACTTGATATTAGAAACATGTAATCATAGAATAGTCAAATTATAAGGGTTACATCTAGTCCAAACTACATTTAAACTGCTGAGATTTGAATTTCTCCTGTAGCACTATTATTAAAGGGCAGGACCACCTCTCCATGAACTAGGGGAGTCATTGCTTTCAGAGGCAGGTCCTTCTGTCTTTATCAGTCCTGACCATTAAGATTTTTTTTCCTTATGTTAAGCCAAAGTGCATTTCTTTCTTTTTTCTTTTTTTTTGTTGTTGTTGTTCTTCTCAAAATGTATTTCCTCTAACTTTTGCTCTGTTGTCTTTGGTTCTACCCCTGAGGCTTTTAAAGGAGTTCTGTGGACCTCTTGTCCTTGTATTCCAACCCCCATGGATGCAGCAGGAGCTGCTATGATCTCATCCTCCATTTAGGCCATTTAGGATTTTGATTGGCCCAAAAGTGGGCATTTGTCTCAAGTCAGGCCAATCAAAATCCTTCCCAGGGATTTTTAAAATTAGAACTAAGATGAAGTATCATGCTTTCTGCCACCCAGAGAAAGTCAGTATGGAATTGAGCGGATGACACTGAAGTTCAGAAAGAAGCAAAAATAAGGCAGGATTCAGGAGGATGAAAAGTAAAAGAAATAAAAAAAAAAAAAACCAGAAAAGTAAGGAGAGAGGGAGGAAGGAGAGGAAAGAAGAGAGAGACGGAGAACTGGTGACATCCAATCTCTGGTTCCAGTCGTTCATGATAGCCATCAATTTCCCTGTTCTTTCTGCAATTTGCAGTTCAGAGGTTTGGCTTTCTGCTATTTCTTAATAGAATCTTGACTAACATGAGGCCACAATGGATAGGTCAGAACTTCCTTCCCAGGCCCCCTCAAGTGTTTGAAGCTCTTGGGTCTTCTAGCCCTAAGTCACCACTGCGCCCCCCAGCACATTCCACAGGCTTGGAGAAGCTGCAGGGTTCAGAGCAGCCTCATGGGGGAATGCACGGACCTTTGCCTTTATCTTACTACTGGGCTAATAGGTAAGACTTAGTGTGAAAAAAAAATTCTGTAGTTAAAAAATATTTGAAAACAATCACCCTTAATTTTAAATTATTTGAGGCAGAGCCCATGTTGGGTGCATTGTTGTATTTTTGGTGTTTAGAATTGATCATGGCACACAGTAGCATCAATAAATATTTGATGAATGAATGTACTATTAGGTTCAAATTCCTTCAACACTCTGGTTGTTCTCTTTTGAATGCACTGGCCTATAATTCACTGGAGCTGTCTTTATCTACACTTATAAACCTTCTCCTTTCCTTGGGAACATTTGCCTGGAGCTGATAGGCCCAGACTGGACACTACCAACATCCCACACAGTTCTCCACACCCCAACTTCTTTGCCCCACAACTACCAGCACAGCCAATTTGTCAGCTGGTTAAGTTGGACGATGTCCTTCCTTCCCAGACAAATTTTCTTCCCTCTTCCTTTCAAATCCTGCTGTGCTGTTATTCGATAATGGAAACAGCAGAAATAATTTTAGAAAGGAAGCCAGCTGGTTCATTAGTCTGATTAAACTCAAGCAATGGGATCTGAGTGCAGCTCACATGATGAATGATGTGCTTTCTCCTTGGCCACAGTGAAGTTTGCAATAATTATTAAGCTTGGGGCTCAGTCACCCCTCACATCTGCAAAATCATGTGGATCAGAGAGAAAGGACAGGGCTACGACAAGCTGATGCCAGGTCTTTCTGGGTCCAAGTGGTTCAGTATCCCCTCTCCCTAACTGCAGGCCTGGTGGCTCCACAAGCATCCCCTCACCTGTCAGAGAGACCTGTTCTTCAGAGTCAGCAAGATTTGTGTTTAAAATCAGATCTTGCCACTTACCAGCTATGTGATTTGAGGCTCTGATTCTTCACTTGAAAGGGGAGATAAAAACACATATTTTTAGGGAGTCACAGGACTGATAACTGCTTAAAGTTCCATAAGCAGTAGTTCAAAATGTGTGGTGCATAAGAAAGAGGTGAGAAATGAGTCAGAACAAGGTAAGCAGGGGCCAAATCACAAATATCTTATAGGTTGGGCAAAGGAGTTCAGGATTCTGTATTAGGGAGATTATAAAACAGCTAAAATCACAGGAGAGTGACAGGATTAGATTTGTATTTTGGAAAACTCACCCTGGCTACAGGACAGAAGATGTGGATTGGACTGGCACAAGTCTTGTGGCAGGAAGAATGACCAGGGGGCTGGCATAGTCATCCAGGGGACCATGCTAGGAGCCTAAATGAAGGCAGGACGTGGAGCAGTAAGGGATCTCCTCTCTTATAGCAGACTTGGAAATCAGTAAGGAAGCAAAATGAATTGACATTGTGGAAGGGGGCCCAGGAGTGGAGAAGCCTCTGCTGACCCCAAGGTTTCCAGCTTGAGTGGCTTTACAGACAGTGGGAGCCACTCTCTAAGGAAAGGATCACAAGTAGAGAAGCAAATTTGTGGAACACAGGGAGATAAGTTGAATCTGAAACATGTTGAGTTTGAGATGCAATTTTTTTAATTTCCACTTAGTGGCATAGAATCCAATCTGATGGGGACAATTGGGCAAACCCTGTCTGCAGAGGTCACCTCCACAGGCCCTATTTCCAGGGAGATAAAGAGCCAAACCAGCCAAGAACAATCTTTCCTGATCCCTCCAGTTTGCAATTTTTCCTGGAAAGTCTTTTCGGAGGCTGTAGCAGCTAGGGCTGGGTTTACAAATACTTCTGAGTTTTCTACCAAGAAACCTCAGTTACTGTGCAGAACACCAAGACCTACTATTTTTTGTTTTGCCCTCACCCTCCAGGTATTCCTACTGGATACTTGCCTTTTCTCTGCTGGTTCCAAGTGTGGAAGGGGGCACATGGCAGTAGGTTTGTGCATCTGCAGAACAAGATCAAAGATGACCCCAGGTGACTGTTGCTACCGTCACCCCTAGACTTCCATGGAGGGGCCCAGTGAAGGATAAGGCTTACTCTGAGGGTCCCCAGGGAGCATTTGCCCAAAGTGATGAGATGATTTCAGGGAAAAGCATAGAGATGAACGATAGGGAGGACCAATAAAAAAGGAAGAATATAGTACGAATAACTTACATACCAAGGAATTCCAAAGTAGTTTGCAATGGGAGAGAAAAAGGAAATGGACCTCAAAGATACCTGCAGAGGACACCTTTGCATAATGAAAAGTGCACAGATTTTTAGGGACCTGTAGTCTTTGGTTCAAACTCCAAGAGAAAGCCTGGCTATGTGGCCTTGACCAAGTCATGTCAGCTTTCTGAGTCTTGACCAAGTCATGTCAGCCTTGACCAAGTCATGTCAGCTTTCTGAGTCTCAATTTTTTCATCTGTAAAGTGTTTATATTAATACCTTCTTTGCAGGGTTTAGAGGAGAATCGTCCCTGCAAGATGAGCAGGGGACCCAGATGGGCTGGTCACAGTAGCTGTCACCGCTCTTATTGCTCCATTCTCCCTTCTTCCAGCTGCCCTCTAGCTGGCTCTGTCTGCCACGGCAATGATCCTGCATCCCTGCGGGACACTTTCCAGCTAAATGCCCCCAGCTCTGGAAGGGCACTGTCAGGTCATCCCCTGACATATCTTCCTACCCAGGGAGGTCTAGGGCCCTTCTTGGTTTGTGAACAATGGGGGTTGGCATATGCTTCTCTGGATTTTGGAAACATCTGGTGAGTTATGAGGAGAAGCAGCAAGGTGGAAAGAGCCTGGGTCCTGATGTCTGAAGGTTGTGCCCACCTCCTGCCACCGCCACTCCAGGTGTGTGACCTTGGGCAGCTCACCTGACTTCCTCGGCTTCAGGGTCTTGTCCCTGCCTTAAAGGTGAGTGTAAAAGTGAAGTGGCATAACTCACGAGGGAGCACTGGGCACACAGTGGGCACACAATGCGTGTCTTCCTTCCTTCCTTTTTTTTCTTCTCAATATCTTTGAGATCCCAGAGACAACTAAAAATTAAGTATAAAACTGCAATGGGCTAAATGGCATCAATCAGTCTCTTAAACTACTATTAAATGTAATTGTCAGCAGAAGAGAAGAGAAAAACAAGCATCCAGAGTCCCACAGAATATGCTGATTCTGACTGGATAGATGGCAAGTTGGCCGAGTTCCTATTCCTCCCATTTTTTAAGGTTGCTAGGGCAGTACAAGAAAATGTCTCAATGTCTTCATTTTCTGAGTTTAATACTCTTCAATTACAAAAAGCAGAGAAATATCTAGAACAATTGCCCATTGATATTTGATACTTATCCGCAACTCGGCACTGGGAATTCAATTTGGGGGCGCTCCTCCATTTCCACTCACCACCCCAAAGCAAGAAGATAAACAGCTTGTTCATGCTATTTATCTCACTATTAAGCAATCATGAAAAACCCATGGGGTTGAAGCCCACGTTTCCATAAATTTTACTGGTCAAACATGGAAGCAGTTTGAAATCTAGAGCTCACAGTCATGTGCTCCAGTGTGGCCTTCAGACCTGAGTTTGCTCCTCACTGACAGTGGTATCTCCAGGGAAACGTTTGACAGGAGTTGCGTGGCCAGTTGTCTCCACCTTCTGTACGTCTTCACCCTTGGGAGAACTCGATGTCTGAAAGAAGCTCACTGTGATTCTGAGCACGGTGTCAGCACCCATCACCCCTAGACTTCCATGGAGGGGCCCAGTGAAGGATAGGGCTTACTCTGAGGGTCCCCAGGGAGCATTTGCCCGGAAGTTTGGTGGAGTTGGGAATAGGAAAACCTGTTCATCCGTATGAATCAGAAGCTACATTGTAGCTCTCATCCCTGTGTTATAATGCTTCCTACCCCTGCATGAGGGGTAGAATGTCACAGTAGGACCAGTGGGTGCTCGGGTGGGGGTGGGGGAAGGGGAGTCCTAATTTATGGCATCTTCAGGTTACTGTGGTGTAAACACTCCCACCGTGGCTGGTTGGAAACTACCAACAGGGGTCACAGAATAAGGATGTGGGAAGAGATGAGCACCACTGCCTCAGCACACCACTGGGTAGGGCCTTGGGACCACCGCTGCCTGCGGTTGTCAATGGCTCCCACCATCTGTCACAGAAGGGCAGATGCAAGCCCCTGCCTAACTTTCAGGGCACAGATAGGGCATCATCGCCTGCCTCTGAGACCCAGCGTGGTGGACTTCCTTTGTCTCTCTGTCCCAGATCACTTTTGAGGCCATGGTGTCATCATCTGTCCACACACGAGTTCTCCCTTGTAAATGCAGGACACCATCTTCATTTCCATTCCCTCACACCTGTCTGAGTTCCTGGGGGAAAGTAGGCATGTGAAGAATGCTTGCTAAATACGTGTTTATTGAGTGAATCCTGGAATGAGTGAGTGAAAGATCCGGGGCGGGGGGGGGGGGGGGGGAGAAGCACAGAGATGCATCACACATCTGCAGAGATGCCTTATAAAAAGGGGATATGTTACAATCAATCTTGTACTATAACACCCTAGTATGTCTGATGAATTGCTCTATACTTAATGAACATGCTTACATTATTTCCAAGAATGTTGTCCAGTGCTCACTCATCTACGATGAGATCTGCACCTGATGACCCCACCTGGTTTGGCTTGAGCAAGCATCCTGCTGAGCCCTGAGAACATCTGCGTTAGCCAATACCTGGAAGGCACAGCTCACTCCATCATCATGTCAACTCCCCACTCCACTACCTCCTCCTGTACCCTTAAACTTGACCTCCAGCCCATCATCAGGGCTGCTGTCTTTTTGGCACAGCCCCTTCTTGTGTGGAAGCTTCATGCCAATAAATGCTGCTGCTTGACTAGCCCTAGTCTCCCATCCTTCTTCCCAATTGACCAAAGACCCTAACATTTTGGCAGCCTATATGGGGATCTCCTCTACTCTTTCCACCAACACCAGCCATTCCTTCTTTATCTTTCTTTCTTTTTTTTTTTTTTTGAGATAGAGTTTCACTTTGTCACCCTCAGTAGAGTGCCATGGCATCACAGCTCACAGCAACCTCCAAATCCTAGGCTTAGGCGATTCTCTTGCCTCAGCCTCCCGAGTTGCTGGTACTACATGCATCCACCACAACGCTTGGCTATTTTTATTGCATTTGTCATTGTTGTTTTGCTGGCCTGGGCCAGGTTGGAACCTGACACCCTCGGTGTATGTGGCTGGTACCATAACCACTGTGCTACAGGCTCTGAGTCCAGCTATTCCTTCTTGGCAGTGATATCTTCTTCTGCCCCATTCCCAGGATGGACAATTTCTGCCTGTCAAAAATCCTGGTATGTCTTGTCTTGTCCCTCCTAGCTTGAACCCCTTAGTCCCAAGAAAATGGGTGACTAGGGGGACATCCCTCGTCCTCTCTCCAAGGTTGTGGGTCATAACCTGGGGATGCCACTCATCACCCCTATACCTCATTGGGGTGGGTCTCAGAGACTGAGAGATTTTCCTTTGCCTTTTAGGTCTCTTGGTCATGGGGATACCCAGTGGACTCTTCCCTAAGACTCTCCCCTCAGCTTCCTCTTCAAGCACCACCTTGATCTCAACATTTTGGATCTCTGGCCCAAATACCTTGTCTTTCATTGCAATGCAGTATGGCCTCAATATAAGTAGGCAATGATGAACAGTGGCCCCTTAATGGGTCTCTCAATTATAACACTCTCACTGCAGTTGACAATTTCTGTTGGAAATTGGAGTGGAAAATGGAGTGAGGGCCCTCATATCCTAGCATTCTTTGAACTTCGCAAAAATACAGCCCTCTGTACCTCATATTCAGCCTATGCCATGCTTGTCTTATGTCCTACAACCCTCTTCTCCCTCCTTCATGCCAACCCTCTTGATGACTCTGTCCCAGTCTCAGGCCCTCCCCTATATCCTGCTGTTCCACCTCCTCTGGCTACCTCCAGGCTACCTCCTTACAATCCATCAGCTCCTCCTCCCTCTGAGGCTCCCTCTTCAGCCCATCCAAACCTCCCTGCCCCAATGCCCCTGATTCTACCACACCTTCTCTGGTCTCCCCTTTGGCATACCCTCTAGCCCCCCAATTCCCTCTCTAACAGGTGACTAGAACAGAGAGCATTGTCTGAGTTCATGTCCCCTTCTCCTTGCCTGATCTTTCTCAGGTTGAGTCTAAACTTGGTTCCTTTTATGCTGATCCTTCATGCTTTACCAAAGAATTTGAAGACCTCTCTCTCTCTTTCTTACCTGGAAAAATAGTCACATAATTTTTTCCACCTGAAGAAAAAGCCTGAATTTGGCCTGCTGCAATGACCTTGATTGCCAAAATCCTAGACACCCAGTGGGGACCACCACTGCCCCTACTGAGGCCCCTAATTGGAATGATCAGGATAATTCTCCTGACAGAGAGCTTGGAAACCATATAATCATCTGTCTCCTGGGTGGACTTAAATCCTCCATTAAAAGGCCAGTAAATTTTGATGAACTTAAAGAGGTCACTCAGGACCCTCATGAGACTCCTGCCCTCTTTCTTTCCCATCTCTCCACAGCCATGACCAAGTACACTAAACGCCCCACACACACACTCACTGGAGTGACAGTTCTACATGTCTACATCATCTCTCAGTCAGCTGCTTATATTCCCAGGAAGCTTCAGAAGTTAGAATAGGGCCCTAAACACCTCAAGGAGAGTTCCTCAATCTGGCCCTTGAGGTCTTCAACAATCAAGAAGAAAGGAAGGAAGGAAAAAGGCAAAGAGGAAAAAGGCAAAGGGACAACAGATGTCATCAGGCCCAACTTCTAGCCCAGGCCATTTTGGCCCTCTTACCCTGCCCAAAAGAAAAAGCCCCAGTAGAAAAACAGTTGCTCTCTTGGAAACCACTTCAAGTGCAGATAGCTGGGCCACTAGAGCAAATCTTGCCCACACTCTCATCCTTCTCTTAGACCCTGCAGGCACTAAAGTCAGACTGCCTCAAACTCCCTCAAGAACGCAGGCCATTCCCTTCTCACCCTGGACCCCAGCTTCTGGTTGGCATGGCCATCCTGCCACCAGAACTCTTAGGAGTCATGGGAGATGACTGAAGGGGCACAGCCCTGCCACATTTACGCTCTTCAACCATTAAGATAACGAGCTCAGGGTAACTCTTTTAGTCACAGGTAAGAACATTCCATTCTTTTTTGATATGGAGGCCACTTATTTCACTCTTCCTGAATTTACTGGGCCTTTGGTAGAGTCATCTCAATTGCTGAGGTCAAAGGAGTTCTCCAACAGCCTCTCCTGCCCTGTCATGTCTTCTAAAGCATTCCATTTTCCTGTTCTTAGTTATTCCTACCTGCCCCATGCCAATTTTGAGACAACACATCATCTCTAAATTCTAGACCACTATTATACTTCACCCAACACCTTCCAATCAGATTACACTCTTTCTATCTCTCCTTGCTAAACCAGAACATAAACAGAAGACACCATTCTAGCTGAACTTGTAGATCTATGAGTCTTGGATGTCCATCACCCACTATGCCCCCATTGTCATACAGGTTAGAAATCCAAACACATTCCCCTCTTGCCCTTGGTATTCAGTCCCTCTCCAGGCACTCCAGATACTAAAATACTGGATCTCTAAGTTCCTCCACACTGGTAGCCTCACCTTCTAATACTCCTATCCACCCAGTAAGGAAACCTGATAGGTCACATAGACAGGACCAGCATCTCTGACTCATCAATGAGGCAATCATCTCCCTTCACACAGTAGAGCCTAATCTACAACAGATGTCATCAGTTGTTGTCACCACTCCTTTCTTAATCGGAGCAGATACTCTTCTCTACATTGTTCTCAATCTTCAGGATGCCTTCTTTATATTGCCCTTGATTCCAAGTCACAGGATTTATTTACCTTTACTTGGACTATACCAGACACACATCACATCTTGACTTAATGATACAGATCAATGGCCTCATCTTCAAGGCCCTGTGACCCCCTTCAGTTGTCCCTCTTAGTGCCTCCCAATCCTCTGATGACAGATCTGTTTTCTCCCAATCTCTTCTATGACCTCACTGTCTACCTAGAATATTTCTCTTCCTCTCCTTTGGTCCATCTTGCCAACGGAACAGGTAGAAGTCCTAAGTTTTGTGTACCCCCTCCCAGAAATTTCCAGGTCTCTGAAGCTTCACCTGAGAGCCAGACTCTCTCCTAAGATTTAAGCTGCAAAAAGGATCAGTTCTGTTGCCTCCCTCCAGAGTGCTTTTGCCACACAAGTCCCCAAATTTTTTCTATAATGCCACAGCACATCCACACTTGTGTTATCAAGGGCCCTAATCAGACCCACTAGAGAATACCCAGTCTGCATATTTTGGTATTACTGACACCCCCCTCCCTCTCTGACAAATACCAAGAGCCACCAGACCTCTGCTCCCCTAGCTGCTTCCATCCCTTAGTAGCCCTTACAGTGGCAAGAACATATCCCATCTAAGATACCTCAAGCCATGCCCATCTTATTAGACCACTAGAAATCTCAGCCTGCATTAAACCTGAGGTTTATTTCCTGTGTGGTACAGATACAGACTTGCTCTTGCCTCATTCTTGGCTGGGTAAGTGTACCTTGATCTCCTAACCAAGGGGAAAAAACTTAGTATTTCCCAACCAACCTGTCCCCGCACTGCTGACCAAGACCTCTGAAAGGACAAAAACCTTTTCCAGCAAAGATACATTGAGTCTGTGTCAGTCCTGCTAATACCAGGGGTCCTGACCAGACGTGGACTTTGCTCACTCTTGGCAAACCAGAGACCTCTCTCTGTCCATATCATAAGAGGTCCTAGAGTTGACCTCAGTCCCCCAAGGGTTCAAAGACAAATGATTCCTTACCAGGGGTGTTGTCCCAAACCAGAGGGCTTTAGAATGACTTACTGCAGCTCAAGGGGGCACCCATGCCCTCCTGGGAGGGAAGTGCTATTTTTATACAGACCAATCATGAAATGTTTCAGATATACTACAAGACATAATAAAGCCCCATGAGACCAAGACACCTATAAACAGTGAAGCCTTGGTTGGGCCTCCTTTAGAGTTAATCTATGGCCTACACTCAAGTGGGTATTACCATTTTCAGGAGCTATAGCTGCCTTGCTTCTTATATGCCCATTAGCCTTCTGCCTGGTCCAGCTGCTCCTCTCCTTTTTACGAAAACAATTGACAGTCTTGACAGAGGGCCGCACCACAATAGGGTTCATCTAACTAACATGTTCTGCCTCCTTCCATAATAGGCTATGCCCCACTTTTGGGGTCAGCTTTGTGCCTCCACTCAGTGGGAAATAGATACAGAAGACTGACCTTTGCCCGAGGACCCCAGCATAAAAGAAAACAGGCAGGAATGCTAGGAAATTGTCTTGTACCGTGATGTCCTTGAATGTCTGATGAATTGCTCTCCGCTTAGCAAACATGCTTACATGATCTATGAGAGCATTTTCTGGTGCTCACTCAGCTACAGTGAAATCTGCACCTGAAGACCGTCACCCCACCCCCACCCCCCAGCCCCCAGTTTGGCTCAAGCAAACATCCCACTACATCCTGAGAACATCTGCCCTGGCCAACGTGTGATGCATGATCATGTCACCTCCACCACCCCACTATCTACTCCTGGACCTTTAAAACCTGACCCCTAAACCACCATCAGGGCTCTGTTTCTCTCTTTCAGCACAGCCCTTCCCTGAGTGGAAGCTTTAGACCCAAACATGCTATTGTTTGACTAACCTTAGTCTCTCCACGCCTCTTTCTGACTGACTGAAGACCCTAACAGAATATGATATTTTCTTATTTATTCGTATGGATACCAGCACCGACAAGAGGAAGGAGCAGGGAAGAAAGCATAGAATCTCTGTGAAAAAATAAATGGACTCCTAGCTCCTAGAAATCTATAGAGTACAGGGTCTTGTCTTCCACCTTTTGGTTAGCACCTTGGGAAAACAACCCTGCTCTCCTGTCTCGGCCTCCGCACCCAGCACGTGGAAAGAAGTACTTGCTACTGCCACGAATACTGAGGGAATAACTGCTGGAGAATATCCTTAGCCCAGCAGAAGTTGGAATCATTCAAAATAATAGAGGCCACTGTCCAGAGTATCTTTCCCTATTATGTAAATATGTAAATAGAACTCCTGGGGGTGCTCAGGGTTTCTCTCTCATCCTTCCTCCACAGACCACTTGGTTCTCTCTCCTTTACACCTTCACCCCACAGCACCCTGCTCCCCACCAGCTCTTTCCCCATGTGGTCTATAAGTTTTACCCTATTTACAAGACCATGAGCCCCTCCGGGACAGAAAATAACACCCCTCTCTGAATCCCCAGGGCCTAACACAGCATCTGGTCATTGGAAGTGCCCCAGAAGCATTTGTTAAGTGAACAAATTCACAAATAAGAGAAAAAAACCTTACTTCCTACACCTCTAATTTATATATCCCAAATTGGCAAGACTCCCAGAAACATCTAGAAACAATTTGCTGAATAAAATAAGCTGCAAAGCTAGCCAGAGATCTGTGAGATGACGATTAGGAAAAAATCTCAGAGACCTCCACTCCACATCCTTCGAGAGCTGATTGTAAAAACCTTTTTCTCAGAGAAAATACCTACAAAAACTTTAAAATACGGACAGTTCCCTACTTAGGAACATGTTGTGTTCTGAAAGTCTATTTATGAATTTGTTGTTTGAAATTCAGAATACACTCTCATAGAGCCAGGTTCAGAAGAGTAGCCACCAGCATAGCTTCAGCTCGAGATTTGCAAAGGAAAATGATGGGAAGCAATAAAGCTATACTGTGGAGTTTAAGTTTTCCTTTTAACATCAGAAAAATAGACATACGGAATGTATCGAACTACACAGTAACCTTTGGACAAGGGGTGATACTTGGAAGCAATAAAATGAAATTTTAAATGGTTTCTTTTTGTTCAGTACAGATGAAGACACTTGAGAAAAAAACAAGTTTTATTTGGCGCAGGTGCTGAGGTTAAAAGAGCTACACCTAGCCTGGGCTATGGTGCTTGGACTTCAGATCTGGATGAGGACCTGCAGGACTTGTTCAAAATGCAGACTTTTGGCCTCTTGTTCCAGAGAGGCAGATTCCATGGGTCAGGGAAGAGCCCAGGAATATGCATTTTAACCAGCACTTGGTGACCCAGATGATGTGAGGACCACACCTACAGAACTGCTACTCCGGAGGGGAAGTAAGATCACCTCGCCTCCCCTGGACTGAAGACTCATCTCCTGCTCCACCTGTCTGGTACAGACAGGGCCGTGCCCCTCCCCGTCTTTCTGTTTCCTTGCTCAGGGGGAGAAGAAGGCATGTAACCCCGCCACTTCACAGGATATGTGCAGAGCAGGGACTTAGGGTTCAGAGCACAGGTGAGAGATGTAAAGACCCCATCATTCACTCAACAAGATGTTGAGGGAGGAGACTCAGCTGGAGGGCTGTCAATTAAAATAACAAAACACTTTCTCAGGGTGGAAGGAATGTCTCTGCCCTGAGTAGCCCTGTTCCTAGTAGAGTTCCCCTGCTGTAGCTACCCTAGTTAAACCCTCCAGTGGAATGATGTTTACAACTTTGTAGAATTTGTGTGTGTGTGTGTGCGTGAGTAAAGTGCTAAATGCATCGTAAGTGCTTAATAAATGGTTCTTTATTTCTATTATTACATATATTGCTCTATGACTATATTAAAATCTACTTGCAGAGTCAAGACCAAGACATGAAAACTTATAGCCAGGCAACAACAAGCCATTCTCATAGAGTACAGCTCAATTTGTTCACAAGTGCTATAGAATGAAAATTCAGGCAAGCCCAGTGTGGGAGAAGCCCTCCTAGAGGAAGCAGAGACCACACTCTGAGACGTCTGGCTTTTACCACCGCCTCCACCTTGCACTGGCTGGGAGATCCTCAGCCATCAGCCTCTCTACAGGGAGGATGGTGGGACTGTCCTCGCAGGGCTCTGGGGTAGGTCGATGTGCACATGGCAGGTGTTCAGTGACAGGCTGCTCGTTAGCAAGACATGAAGGAGGAATAAGCCTTACCGCAATTGCAGAATCTCAGTGCAAACAGAGATGTTTAGTTGTCTCCTTTAAAATCAACTTGTTATGATCGATCCCCTAGCATGTGCAATACTGCAGGTGATGGGAAAGCCATTAAAATGCAGTCCAAAGAGGATGAATTGCTGTTCCATGGATGGGCCAGGGAAGTGGATATGAAGCATGCACAAGTGGTCGTAATACAAGGCAGTCTGTTGTAAGTACTAGAATAAATTATAAACAGAATCCAATGTGAGTATAGGAGAGAGAATAATTAACTTCAACTGGGTGGACTTAAAAGGTGGCACTACCGAAAAAGCAAGAAAGAGAAAAAAGTCAGTTCTTCCATCCATGGGAGCAGCTTGGGTAGGATCAGGGAGATGTGTGGGTACAAGATACATCCAGAGATGTGTGGGTACAAGATACGTCCAGAAGCTGGGCAGTGTGTGTACTGCGTCCTTGAAGGGCTAAGGGGATGTGTAGGTGAATGAGTCAGCTGTGACCACCTCGTGGAGGGCCCTTAATGCCATTCTAGGGAATACTAACTTTATTGTAAAGCAGCAACAATAATGACTCCATTTATCAAGAACCTACTAAAGAACCACCTGCAAAAGCCTATGCATAAGTATTATTATGTTCTTCTTATGGATGAGAGATCTGAGGCTCTGAAGGCTTTTGATCAAAGGGAGGGCTTTGGAGTCCATACTTTCTGCAAGTACCTCTAGCAGCAGTAAATGGGAAGAATGGATGAGAGAAAATGCATTTAGGGGCTCCTTCAATTTCTAACATGCAAATTTGGACAATTAAGTTCATGAGCTCATCCTAGAAAAAGTGCTACATACCTTATTCTGAATATCATTACAGTCACTTTTGAAGTACACCCGTGGTCATCTGGTGACCATAGTGATATTTAGCAATGAAGTATGTAGAGCTTTTCTCAAACTTAACTGTCAGACCTTATACAATGACAGCTTTGATGGCTATTCCAGAAAGAGTCCAAGCTTCCCAAGTAGAGTACCTTGAAGGTGACTGTAACGAAATTCAGCAAGGAGGTATAAAGCACTCTTTCTAGGGTGGATTAGCAAATTTAATTGTCCCATCTCATATTGTGGCATTTTGTGTTCCCCAAAAGATTAACAAGAGATAAAGAAGTGACCGGTATTTCTAAAAATAGACTGATCCTTTCAAAAGTTTTGTGGGTTGAGCAGGCTTTGAAGTGTATGGTCATTTATGGAATTAGAACCTTTTCTTCCCATTGGTTCTTCCCAGCATTCCTCAAGAAAGCTTCCCCGCCAAGGACGACAGTGAAGAATTCCACAGCAGTGTCTCCTGACCAGACATAGCAGAAAACACACCCAGAGAAATGTCGTGAACCCAAATTAGCCTCTTTACAAGTTTATTAAAGCGTAAGGGTTAGTATCCATTGCCCAAAATGTAACAGAAAGGCGAACGTTTCCTCCCTACTCACACTTCCCTTCCCCTCTTTCCACCACCCTCCTCCTGAAGGGCAATAATTAAAGCAGGCTCTCCTTCATTAGCAAGTAAACACAACCAAAGTTCCTGAGAAATCCACTGTGAGCAAGTCCAGCCACACTGCAGAAGAATTCCAGGGCAGGGGCCAGGTTTGCAGCCCGGTCATCAGTCCTGAAGTCCATCAGCTCCTTTCATGTTAAAATATTACTATCTTTAGGAGCGTGGAGACAGTGCTGCCGACCTGAATTACTGTTTCTTAGGAAGCAGACAAGTGAGCAAGTAGTATAGCAATTAGCCTTTTTAAAATAAGCACAGTCTTTGGGGAGCCAACTACCTTTAATAGCTATACGTTTTTGCATAGCACTTCTAAAATATATAAAAACACTTTCAAATATGCTTCTTCATTTAACCATCACTCTACCCAGGGTGTATGTATAACTATCCCCATTTTATAAAGAAGGAAACTGGGGCTTAGAGACTCAGACCTAGGTCTTTCAATTCTATCCAAGTAATCTATTGATTACTCTTTTAAAATGCTGATTACTCTTAACCCTTCTCTTTTGTGCTTATTTCTAAGCTTACCAGTTGTTACTGTGGGAAGAGTCTCACTCTTGCCTTGTGGAAGAGTCCCACCCAGGTGTTTGGGCAATATTTACAAGGTGTTCAATTGGTCAGAGTCAGAAAGTGTTGTAAGGACAGTTCCAACCTCCTTATTTTACCCATAAGAAAACTGAAGCCCACAGAGGAAATGACCGTCCTACCTTCCCTGGTCTGGACACACAAATCCCATTCATGGCAAAGTTGTGACCAAGAACAGTCTCCTGGGACTCCTGTCCCCTTGCAGAGTCTCACGGTCCCTCTGGACCTTTTGCAACCAGAGCCAGGAAAGGTAAAGCTAGCACTTGGTTAATATTTATTACTACCCTATCACACTGTTTGATAAAATGAAAAGATCTTATTAATTGTGAAATTATAAAATATGAGGTAAGAGGGAGCTTGTAGATAACTTGGGGTAATCTTTTGTTTTCTGCGAGAAAAGTGAAAACACTTTGTACTTGGTAACTCTGAACTCCACTGTACTCAAGGCATCAAGTTTTGCCCACCCAGATTGCCACAGAAGGTCTGCCTTAAGGATTTCCAGACACAGGTATTTGACTTAGCCCTCGCTTTGCCTTGGCAATGAAGATCAGGCATCAGCTGCTGGCTTGCATGATGTGTTCTCAGAGCTACATGGTGAGTGTGAGCTGCCAACATTGAAGAGTCAGGGAGCATAAATTGTCGAGCCAGTTAAACATCCAAAAATGCCCTCTCTCAGAAGCAAGGGTGACTCATCAGCGCACTTGGGCTACAATTAGAAAGACACTATGGTGGCTGTGGGGGCTAAAAGCCCATGCTCACAAGCAGCTGATTCCTTACCTCTGGCCATTTGCTTCCATCTCCTTTTGCTCACCTAGCACCAGCACCAGCTCTACTCCCAAACCCAGCCCTCCTCCTCCATGAAGCCAACCTTGACTCTTCAAGCTCGGACTGGGTCTCGGACTGGGTCTCAAGCCCCGAGAATCTGCTCTATGCGAGTTGACACTTGATTCTATACTGTCATGTATTGTTTCTCAACCACCTTGAATGAGCATTTTATAGCTGACCCAGATTACACATGCTCAGAGGAAAGGAACTAAGCTTCTGCCTCTGTACCTACAGGGCATCTTTGAGTGTCACCAAAGGGCTAAGGTGTGCTAGACAGACCTGACTTCAGGATGCTCTCTGCTCTACCTTGTGTTTGCGCGCACACACAGCGAACGCTCAAGAAATCCTTATTTGTTTCAATGTGGCTTCAGCCTTTTCAAAGAAAAAGCTCAGCAGCCCATGCCAAGCCTCTGTGCAAATTAGAGAGAAGGCAACCCTCCCTCTGGGCAAACACAGGGTGCATGGCTGGCAAGTGGAGTATGGGCAGGATTTCAGTCCCTCAGCTGTGTGCCCTGTGCAGTGAGCCACACACACCCCTTGGGCTCTGTCTCCCTGTGAAAGCAGCAACAAGATCTCTGGTCCAAACACCCCCAGCTCTTCATTCTGATGGAGAGCTCTGCTTGGGAAAGCTGACATCAGACACTTCCCAGCTTGTTTCCCAGATCCTTTCCTTCAAACCCCAATAACAACAAAAGAAACACGCCCCTGTGATAGCTCCTGGATAGGGAGCCTGAGATACTTCTGGTCCACGTTCCTGACCAGGGAAGGTAGGATAGTCCACTCCCCTCTCTGGTCCCAACCTTCCCACCATGAGTGTCCCTGCTTCTCTGTGTGGCTTTCTTCCAGCCCAGAGTGCCCTTTTCCTGCTGACCTCTGTGTCAGATCCTATTCCACTTCCGTTTCCCATCCCAGCCCCTACATCCTCCTCAGTCAGCACTAACTGTTCTGTCTGCTACTTCTGTTCCCCACCCACACTCTTCTTTTCCTTCCATGGCTTCAACCTCTATTTCAACCCTTCTCTAGCCTGTTATTAGCCTATAGCCAGTGGTCAGTGCCTTTTAGCCCTCTGTCCACTCAGGCTTCTCTGTACTCATCCTGCAGGAACCCAGATGCCTAACTCAGCACCACTCTAAGTTCTCCAAAGGAATCCATTCGCAAACAAACTGGCGCACAATACTGACTTTGTCAATGATTTATTTCACAGGAGCACAGTCTTCTATAGTCCACCCCACAACAAACTGTTTTCCGATCTTTGCAAAGCATTTATGCTATCAAATCCTTGGTTGGCAGCCCAGTCCTAAGCAGGGCTTCTCTCTCATCACCCTTCCCCAGCGCACTCCCACCAAGTTGAGTCTTCATACTCCGTCTCTGCCTGTCTTTCCCATTTGTCCCACTCAACTTATTCTGTTCTCATTTCAGTAGGCAGAGCAACTCGATCCAGTTCCTACCTGCAAACATGCAACCCCAAATCCATCATCATGTCCAGGCAAATGCAGGCTGTCCTTCAGTTTGGACTTTTTTAGGAGGAGTCATAAATACATAGAGCCAAAAAGCTTTTCCTGTAAAACATATGTGTATATTTCTCCATAGAGAATGTGTCAGAAGCAAGGATTACATTTTTCACCTTCACTCAGCCTAACACAGTGAAAATATATACAGTAAGCCTGTGTCCAGGGCTCTCCTCCACCTGCAACTGGGACAGTCTAAGCCTTTTCTGTCTCTCAGTTCCTCTTTCCTCCCAGAGTGGCATGAGGGGAACGTGCCTGAAGACACAGTAGGAGTTTAATAAATACATGCAGTTGTGAAATGAATGAGTCGGTGAGTGGAAAGGAAACAAGAAAAAATATAACAGGAACTTTGAGATCATCCTCATTCAGATTATTTTAGTCTAGTGAAAGGGAACCTGGGGAACAGACCCACGGTGACAGGGTGAAGCCTGGGTGGGGAATTGGAGGATGGCATGCAAACACAGGTTCTGATACTGGCACTGCCTTCACCACCACGTGGAGATCGCTGAGCCTCAGTTCCTCCTCTGTCCCAGCAGGCTGCCTGCAGATGGCCCAGTACCACTGACTGTCAGGGTCCAAGGGGCTGTTGGAGGCTTCTTCTCCAAGTGCCCAGACACACAGGGCCCCTCGGCGCCTCTGCACTCTGCAGAAAGCTTTTCTTGGCTGCAATACTGGCCTGGGGACCTTCACTGCCTGCTGGTGGAAAAGAATTCTCCACTGTGGAAACGGGTAAATGCCACATATTTTACAGATGAGAGTTTAAACTCCTAATGACTCTAAATGTGGTGTGAAATGGACAGAAGTCATCCTGTTGGTGTGACATGCCTGAAATTGTGTCACATCACCCTCTCACCCCCACCCCCACCACGGAGACATGCGCGTCATGGAAAGAGAAGAAACAAGTCGCAGTGCCTTGGCCAATGCTGCACCCCAGCCCCTTTTCTATAGTTTTAAGAAAGAAGTGATCTATTTTTTTTCTGCAGGAAAAAAGGTCATCTAAAAGCAAAGGTGAAAGGGTATTAACAGCCCTCAGTCTTAAGACCTGACCTTTCGGAGCTGAGTGCTGGCTGTGGAGGGGAAATCACTTTCAGTTGAGGCGCCATCAATCCCCGGCTACGGGGTCGGTGTGGTTAGAAATGTTCCTGCGGACAGGCCCAGAGGTTTGGAGGAAACGAAGAAAATTTGTTGATTTTATACATTTTCTTTCTCTGATTTGATCATGATTAGGGCAGCTCGTAGCCAGACTGAGAAAAGGGAAATTCCCAGTGGGTATTTTATTTGTCAAACAGTCGTCCTAGGCCTCTGGGGTCAGCTGGTCTCTCCTGCCGGCCCGGGTTACAGCCTCTTCACACAGCTAAGCCCCGAACTACTCCTCCCAAACCCGAGCCTTATCAGAGAAGTGTCCTAATGACGCGTGGCCCCAAGATACTCCAGAGGCGCTCAGGCCCTCACTGAGCGCATTCACATCCATGTGCGTGCGCGCGCGTGTATTTGTGTGTGGCGCGTGTGTATGCGCGCGCGGGTGTGTGGCAAGGGGCGGGCTTTGAGCCCGGAGGCAGGGCTCTGCTGTGAGAGTGGCAGCTGGACTTGCCAGGCTGCGAGGGGCAGGGCACAGAGCCGCAGTGCCGTAGTGGCGGGCAGCCGGGATAGACTGCTTCGGAGCTGCAGGTCCCAGGGCAGAGGCGAAGACCCCGGCGCTGCCCAGCCACAGCCTGGCCGCCTGATCTCCCTCGCGCCCACTCCAGCTGCCATCTCCCTCCCGGCAGAGGGCTGCGTGGGCGGGAAGACGCTCAGACGCCAGCTTCGGTCCCCTTTCTGTCTCTCGGTTCCTCTTGTCTCCCAAGTAAGGGTATAAACGGCGAGGAAGGAGCGCCCCGCGGGCCACCGCGCAACCAAGTGTTGCATGGTGAGGTAAGACGGCTGCCGGCGCCGCGGTGGGGGTCTCCGGCCCTGGAGACGCGGGGTGTAGCAACTTGCAAAAGGAGGGCAAAGCCAGAGCCGGTCCCGTGGCCAAGGAAGGGGCTGCAGCCGAAACCACTGCGCCCACCCCAACAGTACCACCTGCCGCAAAGCTCTGCAGGAAGGGACGCCCCACTCGAGGGGTGCGGGAATCAGGAAGGCCACAGAATGGGGAGCAGGCTCCCTCTGCGATGGGTTGGCCCCCACCCCCGGCCCCAAAGGTGTGCAGGTGGGAGGCAGCCTTGTTCCAGACAGTTTGCTGAAGCAACTGGTCAGATTTCTTCCTTTTGGACTTAACCTTGACTCCTTGACATCCAGTTCGCGCTCCAGGGTGCACAAGGGAGGCGAGGAGCAGGGAACATTTTCCTAATGTCTGCGTGTCAAAGCCTCCGACCGTCCCGTGGGGTTCTAGGACTTTGGGGCACTCCACAAAGACTGTGGGCAGGAAGAAAGGAAGCTAGCGAGAGCACAGACACTTCGGTGAATAAAGGAGGGGAGGGGAGGGAAGAGAATCAAGGTTGACCTGTTCAGTCTGGGAGTCACAAGATGTGTCCGTGTGTACGTTTGTGTCTGGAGGGGTGCGCATCCAGAAGCACCTGTGGGGCTTTCTCCAACTCCACCGGCCCACCAAACCCTGAATGTTCTGAGATTTTCTTTCTCAGAACGAGCGGACTAGAATTTGGGGAGGGGGCTGTGGAATTCTAAACGCCCTACAGGTGATTCCGGGGCTCTGTCCCCGCCATCACTGCAGTGGAAAGCATAGGAGGAGAGCGAGAAAACAACTCTTACATGTGAGAAATCCAGCTACGAACTCAGGGGAGGTGGTCCAGCCGCCCCCGGCGGCGGCAGGAGGGTCTAGGTGATTGTGCCTGCGTTGCAGAGGCGCGGGAGCGCAGGGAACCCGCGGGCGCGCTCGCAGGGGCTGGCGGCTGCCTCCCGGGGCTGCATGAGCATACGACGACCTCCCGCGTGGAGGAAGGGCTGGGAGCGCTGTTGGTCATTCTTGTTTTTCAAGGGCTTGGGAGACACACCTGGGATCTAAAGGTGAACCGCGGGGGAGTCATGATGAGGAGCAGCGCTCAGGGCACAGGACTAGAAACTGCTCCTCGGTCGGATGAGGGGATCGATCACCTTCGTTATTTTGGTGCTTAGCATTCTCTGTTCGCAAAATACAGCTCCAGAGCCACTTGCTGGAGCACAGGGCAACCTCGTTGTCAATGAAGGACATAGATCATAGGGGGCAAAGGTAAACGTTTGGTGGTATGAGCTCGCGCGCGCACACACACACCCTTTGTGTTTTATGCCTCTCTCATTCCTGGAGTGTGTCCTAAGCAGAAAGATACTTTGCTATTTGCCATGTCAAAAAGGGCTATATCCGACAGAAATTACACTCCACATATAAATTATGCTCCTGTAATTATGCTCCTAAGCTAACCTTGGCATTGTGCTCCTGATCTAGGTTTTTCTGTTACTCACTCTCAACGCTTACCTCCAGCACCATAGACATTATTACCACTGTTTTTCTGGGAAAGGCCTGGAGGTGGAAAGCTAGTAGGAGTTTTCCCACCTTAGAATTTTATGCAGTGTTTGATTCAGACCAGCTAAGACTTGGGGAGGACGACTACAAACGTCACAATGTCTTGGCATCTTGACTCTCACAGGCAGGATTAACTACTGAGATCACCTGTTCCAGCCCCACCCCACCCCCAACTGTCCACACAACACCATCAACAGGTGACAAGTACCCCTTCAACCCAGACACTCCCAGAGGACCAGGCTGTGTATGAGTGAGGCTCTGCCAAGGGAAGGACCCTGAGGGCAGAAGCCCTTCCCTCTCCTGCTGATGGGCGTGAGGGGATACTGGCCCCCACCTCTTCCCCTGGAAAACACGGAGAAAGAAGTACTGTTCCAGTATAGTAAAACCCTTTTGAAAAAAAAATCTTATTGTATTACATCATCATGATATGATACTTTAGTCCAAAAGTAGTTCATGTTCATTGCAGAAATTTTGGGAAGTTAAAAAGCATGCAAAGAATCAAATCGCCCATGATTCTGCCACCCAGATTGAACACTGTTAATATATTGGCATATTTCCTTTCCATCTATTTTTATGTCTTGAAATCCATAGAAAGGTACCATTTATTGGAGATCTGGTAAATATATTTTGTGTGGTGTTAGTCTTTGGTCTTCATTATGTCATTTACTCTTTAGAAGTCCCTCTGAACTAGGTATCATCATTATGACCTCCATTTTTCCAGGGTTGCACTTTTCTAGGGTTCTTAGAATTCAGGTGACTTGCCCAAGTCATACAGTGAGTAAGTACCAGGGCAAGGATTCAAACCCAAGCTGTCTGACTCCCAAGTATGGTTGTTTAGTCTCTGCTTTTGTTCTTAATTAGTGTTCTAGCAAATCTTTCGTGAGCATCATTTCCCCGGCTATGTATTATTACACTATTAGTCATTTAAGTTTCTTCCTGTCCTTAGCAACTTCAGGTAACTCTAAAGTCTTTACTGTATACATTCCCATTGCTTCCTTTGGATAGGTTCCTAGAAGTAGATCACTGGGCAAAAGGGCATGAATATTTTAAGGCTCCCAAAATATATGAGAAGACGCTTTTCAAAGGGGCTACATAAATTTATGATTGCCTTCACCAGAGGCAACTCTCACTGTCAAAGCCAATGACCCCTAAGGATTTAAATAGGCCAGGGCTTCACAAAACCAAGCCACATCCCATGAGCTGACATCAGGGAAGAAGGACTCACACACATCACCCTACTTTATACGCTCATGTGTGATTGTGGAAACCATACAATATAAAGCTGTGCCTGTTGTTACATGAGCAAATGTCAGCTGCAGAATTCTCTGGCTAGATGGCACATACCAACTTTGAACAATTCCAACTATTGTATAAAATATGTAAGTGTGCATAGAATCCCACTTTTCCACCTAAGCAATTATTATAACCCTCATTCCTCTGACTGTGCATCAATATCACAGCCAGATTCAGCAAACTCACCCAATCAGTAACAGCTTCTTCACATACTGGCCTTATTCATGGAGTCATTTCTTTATACAAATATGAGAATTTCACAACCAAACCATAGTGAGAGTTGATGTCACCTTAGAAGTAGCAGAGTTTGATCAAAAAACTTCGACAACTTTAGCCGGGTGTTGTGGTATGCACCTGTAGTCCCAGCTTCTCGGGAGGCTTAGGCAAGAGGATTGCTTGGGTCCAAGAGTTTGAGGTTGTTATGAGCTCTGACACCACAGCATTCTACAGAGGATGACAGAGTGAGACTCTGTCTCAAAGAAAATATTTGAAAAGATTAAAAGATCTAATTTAGTAACTACTAATAAAACAGCTAAAATTATACATGCCATTAACAGAATGTCCATAGGTGGAAGAAAATGTGGCTGACAGAAGGGAGATAAAATTAGACTCTACAAAAAAACCACAAAAGGGCAATTTAGAAGAAAATAGACTGATTGTAGTTATAAGTTTTTCCTAGAGCCATGTTCATGACTGCCACCAGCAGTGGGTTTAGTAGCTCTGGAATATAATTTGTTGTTGTAAACGGAATAAGTATCCGTTGAGCCCCTGCTCTGAGATCTGCTTAAACAAGACTCAGCCGGTGTCCTGAGACTGCTTGTTCAGGCCAGACGCCTCTCGGCTGCACCCCAGCACCTGTGCATATGCTTACCTCCATGAGCTTCCTGAAGGTGGAGACCGTGCTTAATTCTTCCCCATAGCACCAGCGCCCGAGATGGTACTGATGCATAGTCAACCATCAAATGTGGTGAATGAGCAAACAGGAGAATTTTCCGGGTCCAGTACTGGATGCGTTAGGTGCATTTCTCTTTCAGTCCATCTTTATTCTGCCCGGAAACATACCTGAAAAACATCTAGAGCTGTGCTTCCTAATTTCACATGTGACTATTTCCATGGGAACTTAATTCATTA
This sequence comes from Nycticebus coucang, assembly GCF_027406575.1. Taxonomy (NCBI): domain Eukaryota; kingdom Metazoa; phylum Chordata; class Mammalia; order Primates; family Lorisidae; genus Nycticebus; species Nycticebus coucang. The sequence continues at coordinate 87,586,049 of NC_069795.1, forward strand.
AAACTAAATAAAATTTAAAATCCACTTCTTCGGTCACACTTGTCACATTTCTAATGCTCTAATGCCACCTGTGTCTTCTGGCTGCCATAGAGGAGAGTGCACATGTAGACCATTTCCATCATTACAAAAAGTTCAACTGGACCATGCTGGTTGGAGTGTAAGCTTGGTGGAGGCAAGGGGTCCGTCTATATCTGTCTTGTTTTCCACCATATCCTCTGCTTGCGATAGTGTCTGGCCCAGAGAAGACTGGGGGAGGAAGAAAGAGAAGGGATGGTGGTAGTAAATGTAGTAATATTAGTGATAGCATTCATTAGCACCTACCCGTGTCCCATATTGTGCTGTATTTTGCAGATGCTTTGTCTCACTTGATACTCACATCACTGCCACCTCACAGACTAGAAAACTGAGTCTCAGAAAGTTTGAGTAACTTGTCTGTGGTCTCAAAGGTGGTAGAAGAGACTGACGTTTGAACTCAGGTCCACATGATTTCAAAGCCTATTCTTTAGGCCTTTTGCTTTATTGTTTCAGTAATTTCTCTGGGTAGTGATGCTGAGGCAAACTGCCACCATCTTGGCTTCCCAGGAAATCAGGGAAAGGGTACTTTTGAAGGCTTTCCAAGGGAAATAACTGATATAATTTGTGAATGTGAATGACATTTCCAGAGCACAAAATTTTGCTCAGGGGCCCAAGAGAATTTGTCCCTAGATAAGTGAGGTAGGAAGAAAGGAAAACCTATCCATAGAGTGGCCTGACTAGAGTGCCAAAACCTAGTAGAGCAGGCCAGCCAACCACCGGGTCTGTGCTTCTGTTCTGGGGACCCTGTCACCAGCTCCTGCCTCCACCAAGACCTCACAGCCCATTAATGGTCTGGCCTGGCTCTCCACTCCCCATCAGTGCCCTGCCCACTGCTCCGCCCTGATGCATAGGCCCTTTGCCCTGGTGCCCTTACTGTTATTGCCACTCTTTCCCCAGGTATCTCCAATTTCTTTATTCTTAACGAATAAAGTGCCTCAAGGGAGGCCTTGGCAGCACTGAGAAGACTGAAGCTACCACCTACTTGGTACTACATTTCCTATCTTTATTAAAATCCTTTAAGGTCTAATTAATAATCTATGCCATTGACCCCTGTTAAGCTTAGTATCAACTGAAGTACCCATTTCTCTTTTAAACTTCTTCTTAGACTAGCGGTTCTCAACCTGTGGGTTGTGACTCCTTTGTAACAATGAAAATGCATCCTGCATATCAGATATTTACATTATGATTCATAACAGTAGCAAAATTACAGTCATGAAGTAGCAATGAAAATAATTTTATGGTTGGGGGTCACCACAACATGAGAACTGTATTAAAGGGTCGCAGTATTAGGAAGGTTGAGAACCACTGTCTTAGACTGAATTGCCCAACCCCTCACCCCCACCTCATGCTGAACAGATGATACCTGGAGTGCAAATACAGAATCCTTGCATTGCTGCTCATTTCATCTTACTCAATTCAGTCTATCTTGCCAACTTGCCCAGGTACTTCTGGCTGCGATTCTGTCATTCAGTGTATTTACTGTTCCTTCCATTTTGCATCCTGCCATCCCTAAGTCTGATGATCATGACCTCTTCAGTCTCTTTAGTGTTCAATAAAAACAATGAACACTACAGAATTCAGTCATTCTTCTATATGCCCATTAAATATAGATATTAGTTTAATAATTAAACAGCATTCTTTTAGGAAATTTATTCAACTTCTAATCCTATCATTCAGGCCTTATTCCTTGATCTTTTTCCAAGGAATCTTATCAAAGTTCCTAACAAAGTTGAGATACTCTTTATCACTAGTATTTCCTTGATCTATTGTCCAATAATTCACCAAAGAAGCAATTTTCTTGGTTTCACCACTCTCAGTGAACTTTTATTGGTTCCTAGAAATCATGACTTCGGTATTTAAAGCTCATTCTACATCACATTCCAGAATGTTTCACAGGATTAACATCAATCCCTCAAGTTAAGAAATTTTTATAAATTATTTCTCACTTAAAAAAATAGAAATGTATTTGCCATGAAGGTGATAGTAATGGCAATGGTGTAGTGATGGTGACAATGATGGAGGCAGTGTTGATGGTAGAAGTGAAGATGGTGGTGGTGGCGGTGATGGTGTTGATAGTGGTGGTGGTATTGATGGTTGTGGTGGTTAGTGTGGTGGTGGTGGTGATGGTGATAGTGGTTGTGATGATGGTAGTAGGGTGTGGTGGGAGTGGTAGAGGTGATTGTGCTAGTGTAGATTATGATGGTGATTGTGTTAATGATGGTGGTAGTGAAAATGGTGATGATGGTAATGGTGGTGAAGGTGATAGTGGCAGTAGAGATGATGGTGGTAATAGTGGTGTTAGTGGTGGAGGTGATAGTGTTGGTAATGGTAGTAGTTGGTAATTGTGTTAATGGCAGTAGGTGGTGGTAGAGTGATGATGGTGGTAGTGGGGTGATGGTATTAATGGTGGGGGGTGGAGGGGATAATGGTGGTGGTGATGGTGCAGTTGGGGATGATAGGGCTAGGGATGCTGCAAGTGATGGTGGTGGGGGTGGAAGTGGTAGTGGTGGTATTAGTGGTGGGATGATAATGGTGATAATAGTGGATTCCCTAGCGTATGATTCTGGGAAGATTAAGGAGCATTTCGTTACCTCATTTACATATTGTCTCAGTGCCCTGGAATGTTACTCAGTTAGGATAAGAGATGTAGGTAAATTTGGGACAGACCTAAAAGTTTTTAGCATTATAGAAAATGAGATCAGGGAAGGAGCTGAGAGAGCATCTGGTTCCAGATCTTCCTCCTAAAAAAATAAAGAACCCCCTTCCACCCAAAAGACGTGCCCTACTTGGGGTTACGCCACCCGAACAAGAACCAGGGTTTCGCCACTCTTAGCCAGTGCTTTCTCCAGAGTACAACACCTTCTTTTCCTCTTTTTTTCTGAATAAGCTTAAGATTTCATTTTCTGCAAAAATAACCATTTCTCTTCTTGGATTTAGCCTTTTATGTGGTCAATGCTTCAGTGAAAATTAACGATTCCTCCCTGAGATCATGATGTGAAAGGGGAAAGGAGGAGAAAACTTAAGGACTCTCAATTTCCAGGTGGGAAAAGGAGCCAAAAGTTCTCCAAGTCAGGACAAAGGTACCGAGAGAAGAAGTTCAAACTAGAAACTATTTTTATGAGAAAAAATAGCAATATTAATAACCGTACTTCACATGCGCACCACACTCAGAAGATGGCAACATCTTCACATCCATGACATTCCCTATTTCTAGTCATGAGCATGTGAGGCAGGCAGTATGGCTTTCACGAGCTCCATTTCACTAGTGGAATCTCACCCAAGTGGAGCCTGTGGGATCTAGAAAAGTCTACTCTGGCAAGAAAAGAGATGAAAGAGCAAAATTCAGTGGCCACATGGCAGCTGATGAATCTGCCCAGCCAGCCATTTGGGCCCATTATTCCTTTCCTTGTGGTCTGCCTGGGGGGCTTTTTCCTCTTTTCGGGCATAAAGAATATCATCTACATAGGAACAGAATTTTCACTTTCCAGATGCAGATCTAGTGTGAAGTTCCATGTGGCCAGAGGTCAGTGAGGCCACTTGGATCCATAAATGCTGAAATGCTTAAAGTGCTTGGGTTACAATATTTCCATTCCCTCCTGCATTTCTCTACCCCTCTACTTTAGGAACAGGGGTCTACAGTGCTTCACCAGCTGCCTCAGTGCCCTAGCCTTTTGGTTAAAGTAAATAAGCTAGAGAATCTCTCTCCACCTCCCAGAGGGTGAGGGTGTCCCTTCCAGAATCCTTGAGAGCAGCATAAAACGGGTGCTCTGGTCCAGTCCCCCAACACTCTCCATCCTACAGTCTCATCAACAAGGGTGCCCTGATCCCCAGGCCCTGGCAAGGACACACACTGGTACAGTCAGTCTCTTCCCTTTCTCTTGCCAGCATGCCCAGCAGGTGCTGGCTGATCACAAAGTGATCTTTCCCAAATGTTAGGAAGCCAATAGCCATATGTTCCTATAGGCTGGGAAAGTCCTGCTGTGCCTCAAAGTCCACATTGTTCCTAATTCTCTAAATCATGCAAATCATGGCAAATGCACTTCTGAGGAGACTCAACCATTTAAACAACATTAAATCAGCAAATAAATGTTGAACACACACCCTGTGCTTGTCATAAAACTAGTTTCTGGGGGTAGGACCAACTGGGTTCCCAGAAACTGGGTGATAAAGAGTGAGAAACAGATAGATATGGCATTACCCTTAGAAGAGAGTCAGGTGAGTGAGTATCACTTCCTCAGCCTAGGAGGGGTTTGGACCAAAGATGTCATCTCTGGAATAGAGGAGCTTGAATGAAATGTAAAGGTTGCATAGAAGTTAAGTGAAGGAAAGCTGGTAATACATTCTCACTGGAGGGGATAATGTAGCAAAGACTCACAGGCAGTTCTTATTGTCGACAGTTCAGTTTTGCTGGAGCAAAAAAACAGTGAATCAGGAAGCAATGGGAGATGAGTCTGGAAACGTGGGCAGGAGCTAGGCATGGAGGGTCTTATCTGTCATGTTAAAGAGTGATGATTTTTATCTTTTAGATAGTGGTGAAGTCGTAAGTGGGGACTGATGGAGTCAGATTTTAACATCACAGCAGTCTCAAGCAACGATGTTGGGAAGAGAAAAGATGGGAGCAACCCATGGGAGGCTTTTGTGGGAGTTGAGGGGATATGCAGGTGAAGCAATGGTAGCAGAGGCAGAGGGAGGCACAGGACAGAAGTTGCCATCTAGTGGATGTAAGGGGGCCAAGGGGGCAGAGGAACTACCTGGGAGGATAATGGTTTCATTGACCAAGAGAATTGAGGAATAGGAGCAGGGTGGGGTTAGATAATGAGTTCAGTTCGGGGCATGTTAACTTGGAGGTTTTAGGGAGAAATCCAGATGGAAATATAATCCATCGATGAGCTCGTGGCTGGAGGCCCAGATTAGGTAATCCTCAGTACAAGTGGTGGGTGAAACTGTGAAAACTCATGAGATCACAGGAGAGCCAATTTTCATTTATCTTGATAAATGTGCTGTCAGCATCTGAAAGATCCATGCCAAGGAGACCCATGCCTCTTTAATAAGAGAAGAAAGTGTTCATAGCATTGTGAGCATGTGACCAACCACTGAGCTGTGCCAATAGCCAGCCATGTGCTAACTCAGCTAGACCAGTGTCCATTTCTGCCAGGTGAATGGTCGAGAATGGAGGGTTGTACAGAAACAACCCTCCTCCACATTAGATCTCCACAAATGTGTAAACGTGTTCCTTCTCTCTAGGCCAGTGGTTCTCAACCCTGCTGAAACACTTAGATCACCTGGGGAGATTTGAAAAAACACCAACTCTGGTTCCCAGTCCCAGAGATGCTGATTTAATTGGTCTGGGTCAGGCTTGGGCCTGACTATTTTTTTAAAGGTATCCTAGTGCCATTATTTATACCAATGTTCAGAATAGTTAAGAAAAGTTGCTAAATAAAAAATTCTTTCAGTGATTCCTCAAATTATAGAGTTTTAATTTCTTAGTACCTATGGCAAATCCCTCCTATGTTTGTGTTACAATTTTTCTATAAACCACTTTAAATCGTCAGAATCTTTTTTTTTTTTTGTAGAGACAGAGTTTCACTTTATGGCCCTCAGTAGAGTGCCATGGTATCACACAGCTCACAACAACCTCCAACTCCTGGGCTTAAGCGATTGTCTTGCCTCAGCCTCCCGAGTAGCTGGGACTACAGGTGCCCGCCAGAACGCCCAGCTATTTTTTTGTTGCAGTTCTGCCAGGGCCGGGTTTGAACCCGCCACCCTCGGTATTTGGGGCCAGCGCCTTACCGACTGAGCCACAGGCACTGCCCTAAATCGTCAGAATCTAAACTGGATCTGCATGTCAGCCTGGTCTTACTTTCTCATTCTTTGTAAGAATTCTTTGCTTTCAACAAGTATTTCTTTCTTATGCCCACAGGCTCATGAAAAACTTTGTCAAATATCCTGCACTTATAACCACTATCTACCACATATCCCTGAGTCACATAACTAATCTACCTGTCAAGAAGATACAAGAATTATCTGTTATAATTTCTGCTCAGTGAACCTTGGGTAATTCCAAGGGATCATTACTTTCTCTTCCAAGTACTCCCAAGTCATCTCTCAACTCAGCAGCACTCAAATTTTCTTTTCCATTAGAACTTCCTGGAGATTTTTCTTAATGAAATATGGATTCTCAGAGATTCTGAGCCAGAGGTGTGAATGGGGCCTCAGAAGCAGACTTTTTAACTAATACTTAGGGCCATTATGGTGTAGGGATATGACCTTTGAGAAATATGGTCTTAAAAATAAAAAATGAAGCATATACATTTAACTCTTACCCCCCAATTTTTATTAAAGTAGCTAAATTATTATATAAATATTTTGAGGTACTTATTATAGTACTAACAAGCAGAAAAGGATACAAATATAATCTAGGTCAGAAATGTTGAGTGACTTCAGAGAAAAGCCTACTAACCCATAGGTGTTCAGAATAGAAGGAAAAGATGGTCTAGAGAGTAAATGAAAGGGACTCCTAGAAGCATTTCACTAGCATCTCTAAAGTTAAAGTGGTAGGGGAGCTGCATAGAATAGGAGAAAATATTTGCAAATCGCATATCTGATAAGTAATTAAAAATCTAGAACATATAGAGAACTACTAAACTCAACAACGAAAAAAAACAAGCAACCTGATTCAAAAACAGACAAAGGACTTGAAAGACATTTCTCCAAAGAAGATATTCGAATAGCCAATAAACCCATGAAAAGAAGTTCACCATTGGCTTGGCGCCTGTGGCTCAAGCGGCTAAGGCACCAGCCACATACACCTGAACTGGCAGGTTTGAATCCAGCCTGGGCCCGCCAAACAACAATGACAGCTGCAACCAAAAAATAACCGGGTGTTGTGGCGGGCACCCATAGTCCCAGCTACTTGGGAGGTGAAGGCAAGAGAATCGCTTGAGCCCAGGAGTTGGCAGTTGCTGTGAGCTGTGATGCCATAGCACTCTACCCAGGGCAAAAGCTTGAGGCTCTGTCTCAAAAAAAGAAAAAAGAAGTTCACCATCACTAATCATTAGGGAAATGGAAATGAGAACCACAATGATATAGCCACTTTATACCAGCATTATTCGCAACAGCAAAAAGGGGGAAGCAACCCTAGTGTCTGTTGATGGATGACTGGATAAACAAAATGAGGTATATGTGTACAATGGAATATTATGCAGTCTTTAAAAATGAATGAAATTCTGATACATACTGCAACATGGACTAAGCTTTGCAAACAACATATTAAGTGAAATAATCCAGTCACAAAAGGACAGTAAGATTCCACTCATACGAGGTTCATGCAGAAGTCAAATTCATAGCAATAGAAAGCAGAATGGTAGTTGCCAGGGTGTGGCAGAGGAAAGAATGGTAGTTATCATTGATTGCTACTGAGTTTTAATTTTACAAATTGAAAAATTTCTGTGGATGGATGGTGGTGATAGTTGCACAACAAGGTAAATGTCCTTAATGCCTCTGAAGTGTACAGTTAAAAATCATTGACTAACTTTGATATTCGGTATATTTTTCCACCATTAAAAAAAAAATACTTTAAAAAGTGGCAGGGCCTACAGGAACTCTAGCAAGACAGGTAATAAGGAACAGATCTCAATCACACCTCAATCAAACATGCGACACGCCTCCTCAGACATGCCTTGTGCTAGGGCTGTGAGACTCACTCTCAGTCAACACTTGGTGGGAACTGATGGAAATGGTACCCACCAGTTGAAAAGGAGGGAGACAACTACAGTGGCAGGGGACCTAAAAAGACCCTAAAAAAAAAGAGAAAAATTTTAAAACCTCCAAGTTATATTTATAGAGATTTAAGAGGACGTGGAAAGAACTATCAAAAGGGTAAAATCCAAAATTAGGAAACTTTGCCTGCTTTAAAATGAAAAATATGAAGATGGCGGCAGAGTAACAGCTTCCCTGCAACTGGGCACGCTTAGTCTGGGGAGATAAGATTCCAGGCATCTCTGGCTGGTGGGATCTGCCTATAATCATCCCTTTGAGGATACAGGGAGTCAGCAAGGGACTTCTAGACTCCAAGAGGAGGACAAAAACAGTGGAAAACTAGCAAGTGGTTGCGTGTGTTCAATCGACCTAATCCCGCCGGCAGCTATAAGTACAAGGAGCAGTGAGACTGCAAACCGAAAAGGCCTTACCTGTGAACTGTTTCGGTGTTTTTGGACTTGGCACTCAGTAGAACTGCCTTGGGGAGAGCTTGAGCAAGAGTGCGGAGAACTATGGGCATTGTCTAGGGCCCCAGACTGAGCCACTGAGCTGGGCCGCAGGGAGCCATTGTGAGAGAACTGCCCTGGCAACCTCCACCCTCAGGGTCGCAGAGCAAGGATCGGGCAGGAGCTTGTAACCTTGTGACTGAGCAACCTAAAGGTGGAGACTGAGCTAACTTACAGCCTTAACCGTCAGGGGCAGAGTGAGACCAGTTTTGGCAAACTGGAGCCTCGGGCTGTAGCCCTGGGTAGAGTGCCATGGCATCACAGCTCATAGCAACCTCAAACTCCTGGGCTTAGCACCACCTGGACCTCCATAAGAGCTATGCCACAACCCTCAACCTGCGACCCGCATCCGCCAGGACTCCACATGCCCTGACCAGGAACGGTGGGAGCCGCGCAACCCTGCTTCCTCCCTCCTGTACCCTCCCTACCTCCACACCGGCCTGCTTGTCTGGCCAGGGACTCTGGTAGCTGCGTGCCTTCCAGAGCCCTCCCTGCCTCTGCACAGAGCCCTTCTCCTGGCCAGAGACTGCTGGAGCCTTGGGCTCTCTGTGCCAAAGTCACTGGGCGTGAGGCAATCCCAGAACCGTATGCAACACCTCCCACCCTGTTGCTGGATTCAGGTGTGTCACATGCCGGAGCTGCTTCCACAACCAGAACTCCCTGCCTGGGGCAGCCCCAGAAGAGCTACACAAGGTCACTCCTTACAAAGATCCAGCAACAATAGAGTGATGCCTCTGGGGTCTAATCTTGGAGAGACACCTCCCCAACTCTGAGGACAGCCAGAGGCAATGGTGAAAAACAATCATGAGGCGAAATCAACAGAAAAACTCTGGAAATATGAATGATCAGAGTAGATCACTTCCCCAAAGAACAATGGGGCAGACACAGCACAAGATCCCATGCACAAACAAATAGCTGAGATGTCAGAAATCAAATTCAGAATCTGGATAGCAAACAAGATCGAATTAGAATTCCAAGCAGTAACCCAAAAGATATCTCAAGAATTCAAGGAATTCAAAGACCAAATGACCAAAGATTTTGACACATTGAGACAAGAAGTTACAGCCCTCAAAGATCTGAGAAACACAGTAGAATCCCTCAGTAACAGAATGGAGCAAGCAGAAAAAAGGATTTCTGACATTGAAGACAAAGCTTTCGAACGCTCCCATACTCTCAAAAAGGAAGAGAAATGGAGGGCAAAAACAGATCACTCTCTCAGAGAGCTCTGGGATAATTCGAAGAAAACCAATATTCGTCTTATAGGGATCCCCAAAAGTGACGAAGTGGCTTCACAAGGCACAGAATCTCTTCTCCTTAAGTCATGGAAGAAGCCCAAGTGCCCATCGACCCACAAATGGACTAGCAAATTGTGGTACATGTATACCATGGAATATTATGCAGCCTTAAAGAAAGATGGGAACTTTACCTCTTTCATGTTTACATGGATGGAGCTGGAACATATTCTTCTTAGCAAAGTATCTCAGGAATGGAAGAAAAAGTATCCAATGTACTCAGCCCTACTATGAAGCTAATTTATAGCTTTCACATGAAGGCTATAACCCAACTATAGCACAAGACTATGGGGAAAGGGCCAATGAAGGGGAAGAGAGGGGGGAGGTTAGGGTGGAGGGAGGGTAATGGGTGAGGCCACACCTACTATGCATCTTAGAATGGGTACAGGCGAAACTTACTAAAGGCAGAATACAAACGTCTACATACAATAAGTAAGAAAATGCCATGAAAGCTACGTTGAACAGTTTGATGAGAATATTTCAGATTGTATATGAAACCAGCACATTGTACGCCTTGATTGCACTAATGTACACAGCTATGATTTAACAATAAAATAAATAAATAAATAAAATGAAAAATACTTTGCAGAATTAAAAACATGCAATGGAATCACAGCATTGGAACAATGAAGAAAACTACAGATATGTGTAAATTCTGATAATACTAACCAAAAAAATTTTTAAAAATGAAATAATAAGTGCAAAAATGGAAGATCCAATTCAACACAGTAAATTTATAAAAGCACAATTTTTCAAGAAAAGAAGAAATATAATATAGTACTATAAAAATATAGAAAAGCATTTTCCTGACTTTAGTTCAAGGAAAATTTGTACCAGGGAAAATTATAATGAAATTATATTCTGGTGAAAGTTATTAACCATAATAACAAATAAATCTATTGGTATGAAATATTATAGTTTCAAAGAAAAAACAAGCAAGTGTAAGACATCCTGCAACACTAAATATCAGAAGGAAGTTGATATATGGAAATTTGAGGTAATAAGGTTATGAGCTAGAATTTTTTTTTTTTTTTTGTAGAGACAGAGTCTTACTTCATGGCCCTCGGTAGAGTGCCGTGGCCTCACACAACTCACAGCAACCTCCAACTCCTGGGCCCAAGCGATTCTCCTGCCTCAGCCTCCCAAGTAGCTGGGACCACAGGTGCCTGCCGCCCGGCTATTTCTTGGTTGCAGTTTGGCCGGGTCTGGGCTTGAACCCGTCACCCTCGGTATATGGGGCTGGCGCCCTACCGACTGAGCCACAGGCGCCGCCCATGAGCTAGAATTTTGTATTCAGTAATATGTTAAGAGAAAAGAAAGATATTCTCCGACAAAAACATCCCAAAGCAAGTAGATGACTGAAATCCTCTACGAAGACATGTATTTATTTAAAATATTATGGTCAAGAGGGAAATTAATGAATATTAAAATTTCGGAGTGGAAAAGATGTGATATAAAAGCTGGGGGATGAACAACAAAACCACTCAAACATGGACTAAATGTTATTAACTGGTCATGAAAAATTCAATTGTCAAAAATCATTCTTAAGACTATATTTTTAAGGATCGTATCTATAGCTTGTTACAAAAGAAGTTTCTCTGAAAGAATAGAGCGCAAAAAGGAAAAAGAAAAAATCATTCTTAACTAAAAGATGCATAACAAATTAATGCAGACTACTCAAGGATAAAACTTTGAAGTGCTGAATTTCTCTTTTTGTACCATGGGACCCATCAGCTACTGCTTCATTGTTGACATGAAGAAACATAGGTTTAAATACACTTTAAGTAAGAAAGAGAATAGATGAAATAAAACTAGAAATGTCATCCTTAACTTCAAAATTAGGAGGAAGATTTGGAACATGATAGCAAGATAAAATATTAAAAAAGCAAATAGCAAGGAAATATTAAAAGAGAAAGTATGAAATAAGATGATAGATGTGAGATAAAACATGAAAATTATCACATTAAGTATGAATGGTTCAATCATTTCTATTAAAAGACAAAGAGCCATGCATTGGGCAAAAACTAATTCTAAATATATGCCATTTTTAACAAAACAGTATAGATAGAAGGGGAGAGAAAGGAAAGGGCATAAATGTATCAGGAAAGTGAAAATGGAAGAAGGAAGGGCAGTTTTTATATTAAACAAAATTGAATTTAATACAGAGAACATTATATGTGGCTAAAAGATATCCAGAAGAAGGTATAATATTCATGATATTTTTATTCTGAATAACAAACATCAAAATACTGTATATGAAATAAAATTAACAAACCATAATCTCAGAGGGAAACTTTTACACACTTCCATCATTCTTCAACAGATTGAGTGACAAAAATATATTAGTACATATATAAAGAATTTTAAGACTGTAAGGAACTTGATGGAATGGACACAAAAAGGATGTTATGCTTAAAAACTGAAAGAATGGACTAGGCGCAGTGTCTCATGCCTGTAATCCTAGCACTCTGGGAGACTGAAGTGGGAGGATCACTCAAGGTTAGGAGTTTGAGACCAGCCTGAGAAAAAAATGAGACCTTGTCTTCATTAAAAATAAAAAATAAAGCCACACACTGTGGTGGGCACCTGTAGTCCCAGCTACTCAGGAGGCTGAGGCAGGAGGATCACTTGAGCCCAGCAGTTGGGGGTTATACTGAGTTATGATGATGCCACTGCACTCTACCTGGGCGAACATAGTGAGATGCTGTCTCAGAAGAATAAAAATTTAAAAACCCTGAAAAAATGTATGTCTATTAAAATGCTTATGAAATATTGAGACCTTTTGATCCCCTCATAAAGAAAATTGGGATACATTTTAAAAAGCAAAAATTGTTCTGGCCATAGGAGGAAAATAGAACAGAAGTATAGTTACTGTAGGATAATATATTCTTGAAGCTTGATGGAGATCTGGGACCTCTGCCCATGCTCTGAGCACCGCTGATATCAGCATTCAGTGAGAACAACACCAAACACCTGTTACTTGATGAGCAGCAAGTCTATAGAATGCTCCCTTCTTTAAGAATGAATAAAGAATAAAGCATATAGGACTAAGGAAAATGCAAAATAAGATAGTAAAGAATAGCATATAGAATGAAAATGAGCTGCTCCAGCTGCACTAGAAAGAACATTTTAATAGCCTGGAATCCTCATAAGAGGGCAAGGAGGCATGTCCTTTACATCTCAGAAGAGAAGGAGAGTAAGGCTGGGATGAAAACGAAACATGGTATTCAGAGATAGAACTGAAATATGAAGGACTGCAAGGAATTAAAACATGATAGCAGAATTAAAATTCACTAGCTGGAAGAAATGAGCAGAGTATTATATTGAAAATTGAACCAAGTATTGGGGGGGGGGGAATCATAGTATCATATAAATAACAGGCAATTAGTACTGAAGCCAGTTAAGGAAAGAGATGTCTAGATAATAATTGTAAATCAAGTTGTAAAAGTATAGGCAAAAAGTAAAATATATTCATAGAGCAGATATACATTATTACAAAAATTTCTGAAACAAATCTGTGTTTAAAACCCCAGATGACATTTTCGAAAGCCTGCAAAGACTGGTGTTTGCCTGGGTCAATAGGAAAGGGTAAGACAGTGAAAATAAAATGTATTTCTTGGTTCAATTATGAGTCATTTCATTCTTGAAACTTAAATTTAGAAAATAATAGTTATAGGTGCCTGTGGCTCAAGGGGTAGGGTGCCAGCCCCATATGCTGGAGGTTGTGGGTTCAAACCCAGCCCCAGCCAAAAACTGCAAAAAAGAAAAAAAAAAGTACAAATAATAAATTGAATTAAAAAGTTTAAAAAAATAAATAAATAAATAAATAAAAAAGAAAATAATAGTTATAGAATTGCTTTCACCAATAATCTACTTTCCAAAACAAAAAGTCTAAGAAAATGTACTCTATGTAGCAAACTAAGTAAAAGAAAGGAGACAGCAAGGAAGCATAAAAAATAATAATAATAATAATAAAAATAAGCATGAAAATGGTGACACCGAACAACTCAGTTATACCAATTAACATAAAGGAACTAAATCACCCATTTTTAATAAAGATCTTCATATTGAATCAAAAACTAAAAATTTAACCATATGTTGTTTCCTATAGGCCCCCTTAAAACAAAGTATTATGCAAAAATTAAAAGTAAAATGCTGATAAAATATATAGCAGGGAGCTGCAACAAAAACTAAACAGAAGTTATGCTATTAATCTAAGACAGAATGCATTTGAAGACAAATATCATTAAACAATACTTTGAAGGTTGTTTTCTACAAATGAAGAATCCAGTCCACAATAAAGATGGAACTGTCATAGAAATACATGCATTAATTTCTCTTGCACCCAAAACCAACAGAGACGTAATAGTGGTGGAAGATTTCAAAATAGCACTCTTAGGCTTTCACATACCAAGTAAACAAACAAAACATAATATAAATACAGGAATTGTGTAATATAATAAACACTACTAAAAAAAATTATATGCTGTATTACACCCAAAATACAAAGTATGAAATTTATTTTCTAGGGCTCATGGAACATTTACAAAGATTAATTACTTCTTAGGTTACAAATAAAAACTTCAGTAAATTCCTCAAAGCATAAAAGGGGTCATAGCTTCTACCTATTAGAAATAGATTTTAAAAATAAACAACATAGAGTCTGTGAAGCTAGTGAATGATGCCCCATGAATATATCAATGTACACAGCTATGATTTAATAAAAAAAAATAAACAACATAGGGCACTATAATAAATTACAGTTCATTTATACAATAAAATGCTAGGTGGCCGTGGAAAACAGTGTCACATGCAGAAGAATGTTTAATGACAGCCAAATAATGGTCATCACATACTACTAAGTTGAAAAACAGCTAAAATGAAGTTGAAAATTTATGGAATGTACACTTACATACATGGGTAAATATAGTTGAGTAGTTAAATTATATATGGGGGGTTTTTTTTGCTGGTTTTATATACAATCTGAAATATTTTCATCAAACTGGTTAACATAGCCCTCATGACATTTTCTTAGTTATTGTGTTGAGACATTTATATTCTACATTTAGTAAATTTCGCATGTACCCTTGTAAGATGCACCGTAGGTGTGGTCCCACCGATTACCCTCCTTCCAACCATCCTCTCCCCTCACCTCCCCTCCCTTTCGCCTTCCCTATATTCTTGGGCTATAATTGGGTTATAGCCTTCATATGAAAGCTATAAATTAGTTTCATGGTAAGGCTGAGTACATTGGATACTTTTTCTTCCATTCTTGAGATACTTTGCTAAGAAGAATATGTTCCAGATCCATCCATATAAACATGAAAGAGGTAAAGTCTCCATCTTTTTTGAGGCTGCATAATATTCCATGGTGTACATATACCACAATTTATTAATCCATTTGTGGGTCGATGAGCACTTGGGCTTCTTCCATGACTTAGCAATTATGAATTAGGCTGCAATAAACATTCTGGTACAAATATCTTTGTTATAATGTGATTTTTGGTCTTCTGGGTATATACCTAGTAGAGGAATTGTCGAATGGCAGGTCTATTTTTAGATCTCTAAGTGTTCTCCAAACATCTTTCCAAAAGGAACCTATTAGTTTGCCTTCCCAGCAGCAGTGTACAAGTGTTCCCTTGAAAATATGATTTGGAGTCTTGGCTAACATTAACATTATGCTCTCACCATTGATAGTTTGTGGAATCTATCTTCTTCCATATTTTGACAATGAAAATACGATTAGGTTTGTTCATTTATAGCAATTTGGTTTTTGTTGTTATTCGTCAACATTCTTTAAAGATTAATGAAAGTGGTTGAGTAGCCTCCCCTGTAGATTCTCCTGGTTATCCTCACTCCGAAGCGGTAGACCAAGCTGTTCTTTAGTCTTCTCGCTCTAAAATTAACCAGCCCACTTCCCAAACTTCCCCCAACCTTTTCTGGCTTATAGTGGTGTTTTTTAGTCACTTAGTATTTTCGGATCATTTTGAGCTATTTTTTTCATGGTATAATTTTCATGTATAAGTTGTGCCATCTTCCTATATATTCCTGTGTTATGTGCCTTTTTTCCTCTTTTTTTCCTGAATGTCCTTTTCAAATATGAACCCATGGGTTAATCCTGCAGGCTCTTTTTTAAAAGGACCATTTCTTTTCATTATTATTATTTGAGATAGTATCTCACTGTGTTCACCCAGGTAGAGTGCAGTGGCATCATCATAACTCAGTACAACCCCAAACTGCTGGGCTCAGGTCATCCTCCTGCCTCTGCCTCTTGAGTAGCTGGGACTACAGGTGCCCACCACAGTGTGTGGCTAATTTTTCATTTTTAATGAAGACAAGGTCTTGTTCTTGCTCAGGCTGGTCTCAAACTCCTGACCTTGAGTGATCCTCCCACATCAGTCTCTTAGAGTGCTAGGATTACAGGTGTGAGCCACTGCACTCAGACTATTGTAATTATTTTGAATGCTCCTCATTTTGGAGAACTTCAGTCTGCTTCCATTTCAAAATTGCATACAATCACAAAAATCACTTTTTTTTAACTTTTTGGAAATATGTCTGTCTGAATCAAGAGTTCTTACTTATTTATTACAGCCAAGCTTCTCTTTTTTGACCATCATGACCTCTGAGTTGGAGTGGTTTCTTTCTGTTAAGATGTCCCTTTTGCCTGCTTCACTGAGCTGGGGCTTTCATTGATCAGAGTGATGGCCAGAGGAATTTAAGATTCTTTACTTTATACCAAGAAGGGGAAAGACAAGACTTGTCTGATGTTTTACTTTTAGCCAGAAGAGGCTCCCTGCAAGTGTTTAGCCAGCATGAGACCTGCTGCTCTAACTTCCCTTGTGCCAAAACAGTAATGGCTAGGAACCTCCATTTCCTTCTGGTGGACAACTGGCCTGTAGAAAATGCTCACCATGATATCACCTGAATTCTTACCCTTTTCTGTGTACTCATAAGATATTCTACATGTGCCATCCCTAGAGTCATGAATTCCTATTATAAACCAATATTGGGCCCAAAGCTATGCTGCTATGCAGACCCATCAGCCCACAAATACAGTTTCTAGATTCTCTGTCATTATGGATGCCATATGCATCAGTGTCACCCAGCACTCCACTTCTCATGTTTGTCCTTGTTTATCAGCAGTTCTATGTGGTCCATATACTCATAGGATTATCCCAGATCTTTGATCCTCTTCTTCATCTTCTCTAGATAAATACAGGCCCCCTCTCCCCCAGTGCTTAAGACATATGAGTTCTTTATGACTAGACATAAACTCACCTTCTAGCTTCTGGGTAAATCATGGCCCAGAAATCTACAGCCAGTTATTGATAGCATGCACCTCTCTTTCACCCCAGAATCCCAACTCTCAGCAGAAAGTGGATGACAGTATCATCCCTTTTCCAAGTCCTTCACTGTTGTGCTTCAAACCAATGGGAGATTGATAAAAGACTATGAACGCCTAGAAAATGAAGTGGACACAAACTGATAGTTCTTGAGCTAGAAAGTAATTGAAACTAGTGTTTCTTGTAAAGTGCTCATGTGCATAGCAGACTGAAATGGAATGAGAGAGTTCTGAAGACCAGAGGCAGATGCTAGGGCTAATTAGAAAGCTGGTACCCCGAAATTGGAGGTACTGTTACAAGGAATGAAGTGGAGAGAAAGGAGCAGAGCTGAGAGATAACATAAAAGGAAATTTGGTGAGTTAGTATGATTTGGTTCTGAGATTTTTGGAAAGGAAGAGACTGAAGGTAAATAAAGCCAATGTACCAAGCCCAGGGAATGTGGAGTATGACAATTCCATCCAAAACTTAGTTCTTTAGTTCTAGAGGTAAAAGTAGGAAGAAGATAAATTTAAGAATAGATTTGTTTATACATTTAAAAGTCACACCTAGTAAATGTTAGAGGAATGAATAAACGCATGCGATTCCATCAGCAACAGGATGTCTTTCTGACCAAACTAAACTCAGCATGTAATTTCACACTCTGATCAAAACAGTGTCAGTCAATCAAACAAAATGACTTTTTTTCTTTCTTTTTCTTTAGTGGTGGCTGGTTTCTGTTGGCTATTTTTGCCTAGTTCAAAGTGACTCACTCAGAGGCCAGTCTGTCAGTGGGTTGTAATTTATTAAACTTGTGCAGCCAGAGGACTAACTCTGAGCCCCCTCCAGTACCCTAATCAAGCCCACACATTCAGCCACTCCCAACAACCCCTGCAAGGAGATGGTGCCACAAAATTTGTTGGTTTTATATTCATTAATTGCTTCTAAAGGTGAAGATGAAAATTTATCTTGCTCCATGTTTTACAGCTAATACTGAAAAGCATCTTCTTTCGCTTCCGTCCTTTTCCTTAAACTGAACTCTAAGATTTTTCATCTCTAAATTCATACCTTCTGTGTTTCATGAGGGCATTCAGAGCATTCAGAGCATCAGGGAATATTTGCACATTTACCGGTATCTACTAAGGAGGAAGAGACGGCAGGTAACATCCATCGAGCCCTGTGTTCCAGGGCCCGGATATTCATTATCTTTAATCCTACTTGATAAGGTGATACCACTCCTCTCATTTTCCAGATGAGAAAACTTAGATTCAAAAGATTACATAAGAGGGTGGTGCCTGTGGCTCAAGGAGTAGGGCACCAGCCCTATATACTGGAGGTGGTGGGTTCAAGCCCAGCCCCGGCCAAAACTGCAAAAAAAAAAAAAAAAGAGAGAGAGAGTTTACATAAGAGTAAATAACATGCTCAAGGCCACAAATTGAGGAAATGTCATGGACAAGATGCTGGCTCAGGTTTTTTGGACCCTGGGGTTATACTCTTTTCTGTTTCCTGACAGATACACATTTCCAGGCACTGTTGGCACATTGTTCTTTACACCAGAAACCATTAGTACCAAGGGGTAGTCAAGAAGAAGCCTTTTATATCTTACAGGCACCCGTGTATCAGCCTCTTGGCCTACCACCCACCCTCTAACCCACACACATGCTCAAGAAAACTGGGCATTTGTTGGGAAGGTTTGGAGGAAGTGAAACGGCACATTCTTAATTAGTTTGAACAGAGGAACCTATCAGCTATATTTTTGATTGAAATTGAAAATACAAAAAAATGATCTCATTGAATGAATAGTCTTTTTGAACTAGGTCCAATGTAGGAGTCTTAAAATTTTGATTTTAGCAGTTCCTCTCTCTAAGGCAAGTATGTACGATACAGTTAGTAAACAGGAGTCTTTTCTGCCCTTTCTTCCCAATTAACCGTGTCTACATCATTATGTGCTGAGCTTTCCTTTCTCTGAGCTCCACGGTTCTTAACACCCACCCCCCCAGTACTCCAGCTTTTATGGAAGCTCCATGATATCCCTGTTAATGTTCAGTTTACTAAGGGCTAAGATCAATTCTAATTCATCCTTGCATCAACTATAGCTTCTAGCAGAGTATTATACACATACTAAAAGCTTGGTAAATGTGTAAGCATAATTGCCTTTTGAACATCATTATTTTAACCAAACTTTATAGGAAAGGACAGGATAAATAGATGATAGTATTTAAAGTTAGAAAAAGTTCTCTATGCATCACAAAAGAACAATCCTGGTGTAGGAGAACTTTAGTTGCAAGCAAACAATTTATTTAACTATTGAATACACTCACACATGGTTTACAAATACTAAACTTCACATGTACACAATAATATTCATAAAGTCCAAAGAGACATAATACACACTGTTCATACTAGAAGCCCAGGCACATTACACATGTTCATACCCCGTGCACATTGATACGCTCTATGCGCTAAGTACTTGGATGTCAGCCTTCAAGTCAATGTCAATCTCTAACCAAAGCAGGTAAATTTTGGAAAGACTGATTTGGGTTGTTTCAGAAAAAATAGAAAGAAGCAGAGCAATCTGATGAAAAATAGGACTTCCCTTGAAAATTTTCAAAGTATATAAATAATACATTAATGCATTCCCTTTTTTAAAAGAATTAAAACATTGCAAATAATGGAATCTCAACGTCTAATCTCTCTGTATTCCTTGAAGGTAATTATTATTATATTTCATGTGCACCTTTTCGTATCTCTCTTTTTTGCAAGTATTTAAATGTATTTGCATCATTGAAAATATTGCCTATAATTTTGATGGTTTTTAAAATGACATTTACTTTTACTAGTTCTAATTGTCACAAAAAAATTTCCTAAGGGAGATTTCGTTCCCACTTTACATGAGGAAACTAAAGCTTAGAAAGTTTTAAGAAATTTCCCAAGGTTACATGACTAGTAAGTACCACATTGAAAGGGAGCCATCTGTCCCTCTATAAACATCTACAGGTTTCTCCATAAAGGGTCTTGCACACATAAGTTGGTAGGTTTATTCCAGGGTATGTTCTACTTTTCATCAAAATTTTGAAATGTATCTTTTTATATTATGTTATATTTCCTATTTGGCTATTGGTGATGTAAAGGAAATATTTTTTTTTTTTTTTTTTTTTATTGTTGGGGATTCATTGAGGGTACAATAAGCCAGCCACACTGATTGCAATTGTTAGGCAAAGTCCCTCCTGCAATCATGTCTTGCCCCCATAAAGTGTGACACACACTAAGGCCCCACCCTCCTCCCTCCATCCCTCTTTCTGCTTCCCCCCCCATAAACTTAATTGTCATTAATTGTCCTCATATCAAGATTGAGTACATAGGATTCATGCTTCTCCATTCTTGTGATGCTTTACTAAGAATAATGTCTTCCACTTCCATCAAGGTTAATACGAAGGATGTAAAGTCTCCATTTTTTTTAATAGCTGAATAGTATTCCATGGTATACATATACCACAGCTTGTTAATCCATTCCTGGGTTGGTGGGCATTTAGGCTGTTTCCACATTTTGGTGATTGTAAATTGAGCTGCCATAAACAGTCTAGTACAAGTGTCCTTATGATAAAAGGATTTTTTTCCTTCTGGGTAGATGCCCAGTAATGGGATTGCAGGATCGAATGGGAGGTCTATGTTGAGTGCTTTGAGGTTTCTCCATACTTCCTTCCAGAAAGGTTGTACTAGTTTGCAGTCCCACCAGCAGTGTAAAAGTGTTCCCTTCTCTCCACATCCACGCCAGCATCTGCAGTTTTGAGATTTTGTGATGTGGGCCATTCTCACTGGGGTTAGATGATATCTGAGGGTTGTTTTGATTTGCATTTCTCTAATATATAGAGATGATGAACATTTTTTCATATGTTTGTTAGCCATTCGTCTGTCATCTTTAGAGAAAGTTCTATTCATGTCTCTTGCCCATTGATATAAGGGATTGTTGGCTTTTTTCATGTGGATTAATTTGAGTTCTCTATAGATCCTGGTTATCAAGCTTTTGTCTGATTGAAAATATGCAAATATCCTTTCCCATTGTGTAGGTTGTCTCTTTGCTTTGGTTATTGTGTCCTTAGCTGTACAGAAGCTTTTCAGTTTAATGAAGTCCCATTTGTTTATTTTTGATGTTGTTGCAATTGCCATGGCAGTCTTCTTCATGAAGTCTTCCCCCAGGCCAATATCTTCCAGTGTTTTTCCTATGCTTTCTTTGAGGATTTTTATTGTTTCATGCCTTAAATTTAAGTCCTTTATCCATCTTGAATCAATTTTTGTGAGTGGGGAAAGGTGTGGGTCCAGTTTCAGTCTTTTACATGTAGACATCCAGTTCTCCCAACACCATTTATTGAATAGGGAGTCTTTCCCCCAAGGTATGTTCTTGTTTGGTTTATCAAAGATTAGGTGGTTGTAAGATGTTAGTTTCATTTCTTGGTGTTCAATTCGATTCCAAGTGTCTATGTCTCTGTTTTTGTGCCAGTACCATACTGTCTTGACCACTATGGCTTTGTAGTACAGACTAAAATCTGGTATACTGACGCCCCCAGCTTTATTTTTGTTACTAAGAACTGCCTTAGCTATACGGGGTTTTTTCCGGTTCCATACAAAACGCAGAATCATTTTTTCCAAATCTTGAAAGTACGATGTAGATACTTTGATAGGAATGGCATTGAATAGGTAGATAGCTTTGGGAAGTATAGACATTTTAACAATGTTGATTCTTCCCATCCATGAGCATGGTATGTTCTTCCATTTGTTAATATCCTCTGCTATTTCCTTTCTGAGGATTTCATAGTTTTCTTTATAGAGGTCCTTCACCTCCTTCGTTAGGTATATTCCTAGGTATTTCATTTTCTTTGAAACTATGGTGAAGGGAGTTGTGTCCTTAATTAGCTTCTCATCTTGACTGTTATTGGTGTATACAAAAGCTACTGACTTGTGGACATTGATTTTATATCCTGAAACATGACTGTATTTTTTGATGACTTCTAGGAGTCTTGTGGTTGAGTCTTTGGGGTTCTCTAAGTATAAGATCATGTCGTCAGCAAAGAGGGAGAGTTTGACCTCCTCTGCTCCCATTTGGATTCCCTTTATTTCCTTGTCTTGCCTAATTGTATTGGCTAGAACTTCCAGCACTACGTTGAATAGTAAAGGTGACAGAGGACAACCTTGTCTGGTTCCAGTTCTAAGAGGAAAAGCTTTCAGTTTTACTCCATTCAGTAAAATATTGGCTGTGGGTTTGTCATAGATAGCTTCAATCAGTTTTAGAAATGTGCCACCTATGCCTATACTCTTCAGAGTTCTAATTAGAAAAGGATGCTGGATTTTATCAAATGCTTTTTCTGCATCTATTGAGAGGATCATGTGATCTTTATTTTTGCCTCTGTTAATATGGTGGATAACGTTTATAGACTTGCGTATGTTAAACCAGCCTTGCATCCCTGGGATGAAGCCTACTTGATCATGATGAATGACTTTTTTGATGATAAGCTGTAGTCTATTGGCGAGGATTTTGTTGAGAATTTTTGCGTCTATGTTCATGAGTGAGATTGGTCTGAAATTCTCCTTTTTGTTTGGGTCTTTTCCTGGTTTTGGTATCAGGGTGATGTTTGCTTCATAGAATGTGTTGGGGAAGATTCCTTCTTCCTCAGTTTTTTGGAATAATTTCTGCAGTACAGGAATAAGCTCTTCCTTGAAGGTTTGATAGAATTCTGGAGTGAAGCCATCTGGACCAGGGCATTTTTTAGTTGGAAGCTTTTTTATTGTTTCTTTGATCTCAGTGCTTGAAATTGGTCTGTTCAGGAGGTCTATTTCTTCCTGGCTAAGTCTAGGGAGAGGGTGTGATTCCAAATATTGATCCATTTCCTTCACATTGTCAAATTTCTGGGCATAGAGTTTCTGGTAGTATTCAGAGATGATCTCTTGTATCTCTGTGGGATCAGTTGTTATTTCCCCTTTATCGTTTCTGATTGAGGTTATTAGAGATTTTACTTTTCTATTTCTAGTTAGTCTGGCTAATGGTTTATCTATTTTATTTATTTTTTCAAAAAACCAACTCCTTGTTTCATTAATTTTCTGAATGATTCTTTTGTTTTCAATTTCATTGATCTCTGATTTGATTTTGGATATTTCTTTTCTTCTACTGAGTTTAGGCTTAGATTGTTCTTCTTTTTCCAATTCCATAAGATCTCTTGTGAGATTGTTGATATGCTCTCTTTCTGTTTTTCGAATGTAGGCATCTAAAGCGATGAATTTTCCTCTCAAAACTGCTTTTGCAGTATCCCACAGGTTTTGGTAGCTTGTGTCTTCATTGTTGTTATGCTCAAGGAAGTTAATGATTTCCTGTTTTATTTCTTCCTTCACCCATCTGTTATTCAACAGAAGATTGTTTAATTTCCATGCCTTTGGGTGGGCTTGAGCATTTTTGTTAGAGTTGAGTTCCACCTTTAGTGCCTTATGGTCTGAAAAGATACAAGGTAAAATTTCAATTCTTCTGATTCTGTTGATATTTGTTTTGTGTCCCAGGATATGATCAATTTTGGAGAATGTTCCATGGGGTGATGAGAAGAATGTATATTCTTTATCTTTGGGGTGGAGTGTTCTATATGCATCTATCAAGCATAGTTGTTCTAGGGTCTCATTTAAATCTCTTACATCTTTGTTTAATTTCTGTTTAGAGGATCTGTCCAGCTCTGTAAGAGGTGTGTTAAAGTCCCCTGTTATGATGGTATTATCAGATATCATATTGCTCAGACTGAGTAAGGTCTGCTTCAAGAATCTGGGAGCATTTAAATTGGGTGCATAAATATTTAGAATTGAAATGTCTTCTTGTTGTAGTTTTCCCTTGACCAATATAAAGTGACCATCTTTGTCTTTTTTGACTTTAGTTGCTTTAAATCCACATGTATCTGAAAATAAGATTGCAACTCCTCTTTTCTTCTGAATTCCGTTTGCCTGAAAAATTGTCTTCCAACCCTTGACTCGGAGCTTTAATTTGTCTTTTGAGGCCAGGTGTGTTTCTTGCAGACAGCAAATGGATGGCTTGTGTTTTTTAATCCAGTCAGCCAATCTATGTCTCTTCAGTGGGGAATTCAAGCCATTAACATTTATTGAGATAATTGATAAGTGTGGTAGTATTCTATTCGTCTTATTTGGTGAGAGTCCATTGCTTAATTTTATCTTTTGCATCAGTGTGGAGGTTAGGTTTTGTCCTTTGATTTCTGAGTTCTTACTTTGCTGCTGATCCATTGTGGTGGTCAGTGTGCAGAACAGGTTGAAGTATTTCCTGTAGAGCTGGTCTTGTTGTGGCGAATTTCCTCAATGTTTGTATATCCGTAAATGATTTGATTTCTCCGTCAATTCTGAAGCTTAGCTTAGCAGGGTACAGAATTCTGGGCTGAAAATTGTTCTGTTTAAGTAGATTAAAGGTAGATGACCATTGTCTTCTTGCTTGGAAAGTTTCATTAGAGAAGTCTGCGGTCACTCTGATGGATTTGCCCCTGTAGGTCAACTGGCGCTTACTCCTGGCAGCTTGCAGAATCTTTTCTTTTGTCTTGACTTTGGACAGGTTCATCACAATGTGTCTTGGAGAAGCTCGGTTAGAGTTGAGGCGACCTGGGGTCCGATATCCCTCTGAAAGCAGTGTGTCAGACTCTTTGGTGATGTTTGGGAAATTTTCTTTTATAATATTCTCTAGTATGGCTTCCATTCCTCTGGGGCATTCTTCTTCCCCTTCTGGAATTCCTATAACTCGTATGTTGGAACGCTTCATAAAGTCCCATAATTCTGACAGTGAACGTTCTGCTTTCTCTCTCTTCTTTTCTGCCTCTTTTACTGTCTGAGTTATCTCAAGAACTTTGTCTTCTACCTCTGAAATTCTTTCTTCTGCATGGTCTAACCTGTTGCTGATACTTTCCATTGTATCTTTAAGTTCCCTAATTGACTGTTTCAGTTCCTTCAGGTCTGCTATATCCTTTTTATATTCTTCATATCGTTCATCTCTTATTTGATTCTGTTTTTGGATTTCCTTTTGGTTATTTTCCACTTTATTAGCAATTTCCCTCATTGTTTCCATCATTTCTTTCATTGTTTTCAACATGTGTATTCTAAATTCCCTTTCTGTCATTCCTAACATTTCTATACTGGTGGAATCATCTGCAGTAGCTACCTCATGGTCCCTTGGTGGGGTTGTTCTAGACTGGTTCTTCATGTTGCCTGGAGTTTTCTGCTGATTCTTCCTCATGAGTGATTTCTTTTATCTGTTTCCTTGCCCTAATTTTCCTTTCACTTCCTCTTGCTCTTTAAGTTCTTGTGCCTGTGGACTAAGGGTTATAGGACCAGAAGGGTGAGAAGGTTGAAGAGCAAAAAAAGGGGATGAAAGAAAGGAGGACCGAGTGATAAGAAAAAAAGAAAGATAGAGAAAGGAGAGGGGGTGGGTATAAGGAATACTGACAAAAAGAAGAGAGGCACAGAAAGAGGGAGACAGGGCAGTATAGGTGTACAGTAGGGTACTTTGACACAACCTTAAAAAACCCTCACCTTCTGGGGGTGCCCAGTTGCGTGGTTCTCTTGAGGTCAGCAGCTCTTTGCTAACCTGATCAGACACAGTACCCCACCTCCACCAAGTAGAGAGGAAAGACAAAAATGCTTTAAATCAAACCAAAAGAAGCAAACAGAAAACTTTACGGGGATAAAATTGGGTGAAAAACCAAATTATATCGGTAGAAACACTAGCAAAAATGAAGTTGAAGTTATTAAAAAAGGCAGCAATGGGAAATTATAATTAAACTAGGAAAATTGAGAAAGAAAAAGGGATCTGTGTGGAAAAGATTGAAATTAAAAAAACAAAAGAACATCAGCAACGTCAAAATAAACAAACAAAAAAAACAACCAAACCAAAAAAAAAAGAAGAAAAAAATACACAACCAAAAACAAAGCAGTTTGTATATGTTATTGAATATTGTCTGGGCAACACGTGGTCTTCTGGGGTATGAGATGTTAGTCACAGTTCTGATACGACTGGAGGCTGCTGATTTCTCAAACCCCAGCAGGTAGACACCCTAAATCTCTCTTCAGCCTACTTAAAAGGCACTTTGAACTTGTAAACTTGCTGAGCAGAAGCTTTCCCAGCTTTCTCGCTGGAATCGCTGCTGAAGTGGCTATGCACTTACTCAGTGTGCCAAAACCGATCTCACTCTGCCCCTGAGGGTTAGGGCTGCAAGATGGCTCAGACCCCACCCTTAGGCTACTTGGTTGCTGGGTTACCAGCTCCCACCCGTTTCTAGCTCTGCGACCCTGAGGGCAGAGCTTGCCGGGGCAGATCACTGACAATGGATCCGTGTGACCCACCGCCAAACACTATCAGCTCCGTCTGGCTCAGTGGCTCAGACTGGGGCCCTAGACAACGGCCAAAGTTCTCCGCACTCCCGCTCAGGCCTTCCCCAAGGCAGTTCAACTCAGTGCCAAGTCCAAGGACATCAAAACAGTTCACAGGTAAGGCCTTTCTGGTTTGCAGTCTCGCTGCTACTGAACTTACAGTTGTGGGCGGGTTTAGACGGATCGAACACACGCGACCACTTGCCGGCTTTCCACTGTTTTAGTCCTCCTCTTGGGGTCCAGAAGTCTCTCGCTGACTCCCTGTTTTCTCTCAATTTCCTGCAAACACCTTGGCTGCCAAGGGGTTCCAAGAGGTATCCGCCGCTGAGACCCTCCAGGTAGCTTGGGTGTCGCCCCAGCGACGGCTTCTGTCCTTGGTTTCTCCTTCCAGGCGCAGGCAGGTTGATCGCGGAGCATGGAGCCCCACTGCCAGCCTAACGTAGCCGCTGCAGACCCCGCCGCTCCGCAGCCTCAGCCTCTGGTTCTCGCACCACGGGGCGGCAAAGGAAATATTTTTAATATTGATTTTATATCATTTACTTTGCTGAGATCTATTAATAATTTATATTGATTTGATTCTCTTGTTTTTTCTCAGTATACTATCATATTTAATAATTTTGACCATTTCATCTGTAATATTCCAATTTGTATATTTCTCATTTTATTTAGCTGCATTGTCCACGACCTCCAGTAGATTGTTGAATAGTAAAGGTCATAACCTGCTTCCTTATGGTGCCCTTGGTGTTAACGGTAATGCTTCTAGTGTTTTGTCATTAAGTGCGAAGTGTGCTGTGGTGTTTTGGTGGATACTGTCATGAAGTAAAGGATGGTCCATTTACCTTCTGATATGCGTAGAGGTTTTTGTTTGTTTTTTGTTTTTCGTCATATTTAAGTGTTGAATTTTGTTAATTTTTTCTGGATACAGTAAGATGGTTATAGTTTCTCTCTTATCCTGTTAATACAGTATATTGATAGATTCTGTAATGTTGACCCAGCCTTGCTTAACTGGAATAAACTCTTCCTTTAATACTATATTGAATTTTAGTATTTTATGTGTGGTTTTTCTTAATTTAGTAGATGAGATTCATTCTATAATTTGTCTTTATTTGTGCTTTCCTCGTTCAGTTTTTGTAAACAGGTAATGCTGGCCTCATAAAATAAATTGTAACTTAACATCTTTTTCTATGCCCTGGAATGTTTATGTTACAGGAGAATTATCTGTATATTGGTGATTTTTTAGATCTTGCCAGTTACATTGTTCATATTAGGAGGGTGGGGTGAGTTGACTTTGCGATATTGATTCTATTTCATCTGTAGTTGTTGGGCTAATCAGGCTTTTCTAATTCTTGTGTCACTTTTGATAGTTTGTATTTTCTCACAATTTTCCCATCTCATCTAGGTTTTCAAATGTAGTGCTATCAAGTTGAATATAGCATTCTCTCACAATGTAATAACATCTCTTAGGTTTATAGTTATGGCTTCTGTTTTACTTCTAGTATTGCAACTGGATCTTCTTCTTCTCTTTCTTTGCTTTCTCTCTCTGTCTTCCTGCTCTTCTATTTCTTCCCCTTCTCTCTCTCACTCTCTTTCTCATACTCTGCCAAAAGATTACCTATTTTATTGCGTTTTTTTAAAAAAAAACAATATTAACAACAGAAAGGGCTTTTGAATTTTACCCAGAATTTTCCAGTTGTTTAGTATTGTTTGGGGCACGAGTTCATTAATTCCTGCTGCATCTTTATTACCACCCTCTTTGGCTTTATTGAAATTTCTTTTGTGTTCTTTTTTTCTAGCTTTTTGAATCAAAGGCTTGGATCATTTTCATTTTCATGTACCCTGTTTTCTAAGAAATTCATTTAAGTCCACAAAGTGTCCTTTAAGCATTGCTATAACCAAATTGCATGACTTCTAAATTGATATGTAACATTTCCATATTTTTATTTTCTTTTTAATCAAGAAGTTACTTAAGAATGCATGGATTTCTTCTTACTTTCCACATTGTTACAGGTGAGATATCCTGGGAGACAGATCCTGAGATGGAGATGGGTGTGCAAAATGTTATTAGTTTCATTAGAAAGTTCTCTTAGGAATCACCACCTATGGAAGGGAAGGACAGAAACAGGACTTGGTGAAGAAGTTGGACTGGAAGGTCCAATGGAGTTGCGCCCATTTGTATCATTCAGAAATTGGGTGAGGCCTTGGACAAGGCAGCTCTTTTTAGTTAAGGCAATTCCTGAAAAGAATTGACAAATGAAAGTTGTCTGCCAGCAGCACTCTTAAGCAGGTGGGGGATCTGACCAGCTCATGCAGCACCTACTGAAAATATTTACAGTTTAATATTTGGGATGTACATATCAACATATATTTAACAATCCTATATTGTGAGGCACTTAAATAGATTGTATTTTTGATATTATAAACAATGTTGCCACAAATAGCCTTGGAGTTGAAATCTTGTAGAAGTGGTAATAGCAGTTGCAGAAGTAGTGCGGTAACTACTATACATACTTTCTTAAGATAACCTTAAAGAAGTAAAATTTCATGGAAATGTACATTTTGAAGCTATTGATATATGATGTTACTTTGGCTCATTTATTTCTACACCAGCAGTGTTAGAGAGTTTCTGTTTCTTTGCTTGCTTTTCTTTCTTTTTTTAATTTTCAGATTAATATAAGGGTACGTACAATCAGGTTACATTTTCCCAGTTGTTAGGTAAAGTCCAAGTTGCAGCTGAGCCCTTCACCCTGGAGGTGTGCCGTATACCCCTTGCTTACTTGCCAACAAAGATAGTATCTATTTTTAAATCGTTCATCATTTGATAGGTGGCAAAAGCATCTTACTGTCGTTTCTATCCAATGAAGTATAGTTTAAATGAACAAAAAAATTGGCATTCCCCATCCTGAAATGATGGCACTGGAGGCCATGTGGCAAGAACAAAGGGTTGATGTCTAACATTTCTAGAAGGAAGCTTAAATATTATTTACTGTACTGTCCACAATAATCAAATGAGGAACTTGAGGTATAGAGATTGGAAGTGACTGCCCAAAGGCCCACTAGATGTCAGAGACAGGATTAGATCCAAGGGCTCCAGGTCATACTGCAACACGCAAGAGCTTTTTCTCCCCAGTTTGCAAACCTCATTATGCTGTGTTATTTCTGAAATGGATGCAGGAGCCTCTGTGAGATGTTTACAATGTGTGCTTTATTAAAATGGCAATATTTTAAATTTATCAATACATTTGTATTTTCTTGATGCCAAATACTGCCCCATGATTTCAATGCCTGTCATGTTTGTGTCACACAGCGTAATGGTGGAGAACAGCCTGTAGTCAGATCACTTAGATTTGAATCCTGCATCCATTAATTAATAGCTGTATAGCCTAGGACAAGTTACTTAACCTTTGTGTTTCAGTTTCCTCATCTTTAAAATGAGCACGATATTTGTATCTGCCTCCTAGAGTTGTTGCGAGGAGGAAAGCAGAAAATTCATACAAATTGTTAGGATAGTCTGGCTGATTGTCAAGTTTAGCTGTTTCTAGTGAGGAGTTTTAGCACACTGGATCCTAGGCACTTTCGGGGTAGAGGTAGCCAACAGGGATATGTTGTTTGGGGTAGGTGTGAGATGTAAGCACCCCTAGATGCTGTTGTCCTTGGAGCCGAACCATTATTACATGATTACCCATTAGGACATTGTTGGTTCTGTAAAGTTGGTGGAGGAAGAAAGAGCTGACTTCCCAAAGCTTCTATAACCCAATCCCAGGCTTCTGGAATGAACCACAAAAAATCCATCCTCGAGTAGTTTGCAATCTAGAGGTGGTATAAATAGCCTTCCCGTGTCTGAGAAGCAGGATAGCAGCTGCAGGGAAACCGCTTTGCATTCAAGCAGACATGAGTTTGAATGATGGCTTGGTTGCTTGAGGAGTCGTCCAGTTCTAGGTACAGTGGTCATAGTACTTACTCTGAAAGATTACTTGGGGGATTGTATCAATGTAGGAGTAGTA
The DNA here is from genome assembly GCF_027406575.1 of Nycticebus coucang. NCBI lineage: Eukaryota > Metazoa > Chordata > Mammalia > Primates > Lorisidae > Nycticebus > Nycticebus coucang. Next base: position 87,616,393 of record NC_069795.1, read on the forward strand.
GACTCTCTGTAAATGCTTGCTGTTGTTTATGGTGTTATGGGAAACTGGAAGGGGAGGAGGGAAAAGGGAGGAGAAATAGAGAATGGGAGATTAGAGGGGTGGCAGAGGAGAGGGGAGGAAGGACCCAAGAGTTTCATGAGGTGGAGAATGGTGACAGGCTGACTGACCACAAGTTCCTCCTAGTCCACTGGCACTTACCACACTGAGCATGGTTTTACACACTGCCCAAACTTGAATGGTGTCTCTACCGGGTGGTTATGCTGTGGTCATTGTTAAAACACACACACACACACACACACCAAGCAACCACCACTGCAACACCTGGCATTTTCTGTGGAGCAGTCTTTTAGTTCTGCCTGGGCCCCACGCTCAAGCTTGAGGACCGGGTCTCTGCAGTGCCTCTTTTCTGAAAGTTTCATTCTGGGGCCAGGATGAATGGCTGGCCTGCGTTAATGGAACTGTCATTTTCTTACTTTCTTGGGTTTTTAGTTTTGGGTTTTGCTTTTGTTTCCTGCCATCTAGTTTATGATAGGAAACTCCTGTCATCTCTTGTGGGCCCTGTCTAGATGATGTATTTGGCACCAAATATCACAGAAGCAGTATGAAAAAGAGATACAGATTAGAAAGAAAGAAAAATTCTGCAGGGAACATAAGTCATAAAATGAGAATTTGGGGAGCATGGCAGGATGAGTTTTCTGGCAGTCACAGGGTGCTCACTTCCCTGTAATGTTTTCCTGCCTCGGGAAAGTGGTCCTGCCTTGAGGGATCCAGAATCTGTCTGCTCGAGGGCCTCCTCAAGGAAGAGAAATAGCTTCACATGTTCCAAGTTCCTCCTCTCTGTCTGTCCCTTTCATTAGTGTCAAACAGTAGTTATAAGGCACTAGTATGTTGCCGGGCCACACTGAATCTCTCTAGATCTGGGGTGGGTGCTAAGAGTTGGCTTTTCTAGCATGTTTTTTGGTGATGCTGCTGTGAGAAACACACTTTGGGGGGCATGGATACCAAGTTTTACTTGTGATGATGACTCTCATAAATATTTTTTCATTCATTTTCTGTTGCTTCCACACATGTAACACGATACATAAAACTGGGTAGTTTGTAAAGAAAAGAAACTTATTTCTCATAGTTATGGAGGCTGAGAAGTGCAAGGTCAAGGAATTGCATGTGGTGGAAGTCTTCTTACTGGAGGGGACTTTGCAATGTCCCAAGGCTGTTCAGGGAGTCACATGGCAGATGGGCTGAGGGTGCTGGCTCTGGTCTCTCTTCACCTTCTTCTAAAGCCACAAGTCCCATTCCTGTAATAACCCATTCATGCGTTAATTCATAAATGGACAAATCCATGCTTGAGGGCAGCACCCTCATCCCCCAATCACCTCTTGAAGGGCCCACCTCTCAGTACTGCTGCATTGAGAATTGAATTTCAACATCAGTTCTAGAGGGGACAAACATTCAAACCACAGAAAACACTGTGAAAATAACCCTCATAATGACCTTGTGAAGCACGTATTAATATTATCATCATTTCCCATTTAGAGATGAAAAACAACTTGTCTAATGTCACACAGCTATATGTGGGAGAGCCAGATTTGAATTCTGGCCTCTAATTCCAAAGCCAGACTCACACTTGCTGCTTTGAGCAGGAGTCTCCCGACACAGGGTGTGGGTGTAAGGAAGACATTTCTCCAGGTGGTAATTTCATGAAGGACACCTCCACTCATGATCCTTTCCCCACATCAGCCTCTCAGCTCTGGAATCCAGAATCAGACTTTCTTGTCACAATTAAACATTTCCACTGTGAGGGCCCTGGTGGCAAAGTTGGGGGCACTATCTGCCAAGGTTCACAGAGGTGGCTCCAGAGCAAAAGCAAGGTTCTCTTGAAGTCTCATGTTTTGCCTCCAAAATTTCCTGCGTATTTTGCATTCTGTTCTGTGTCCATGATCCATTTATGTAGATTTCTCTTCCCCTTGAATAATGCTAGCTTTCCAGGAGCACGCCACGGTATTCCTTCCAGCTTCTAGTTTTCCTTCGGGTCTGAGGATCGGGGTGCAGAATCTAGCTCCACTGCTGGCCTACTGCTGGTACATCAGCACCTTGCACAGGCACTGGCACTCAATGCTTATCATCCAGAGTTGTTATGGAGAAAGGAAAAACCATGAGCTTTGGAACTAAACCCCCTTGGGTTCCAAATACCACTCCTGTCATCCTGTCACTCACTAGTGGGAAAACTTGAGAGAGAGGATCCCAAGAACCCCTTTGGGCCTGTTTCTTCAGCTTTAAAATGGGCATAGACAATACCTCCCTCCCAATGTTTGGAGGATATTACAGGTGACATATGCAAAGTGCCGGATGTGTTGTCGTCTGTAATGGAGGTTGTGACACTAGTGCCTGTTGTTGCAATGATTTGAACAGGTAAACAAATAAAGGAATTAATGGCCATCCTTGACAAGGGATGCCCCTGAGTAGAAACATTCCCCAGACCAGCCCTGTCTGCCCATGCCAAAGGTAGCCCTGGAGTGGCAGTTTTCAACTCACTTCTCCTAGTGGCCCAGATGCTTTGGGGGGGCACCACCTCCCCCCCACCTACTTCCCTAACTCATACCTGGGCAGCTCATTCAGCCTGCCATTTTCATGACTCTGCCGGAGCAGAGAGTGTAATGTTCACTGAGACCATTAATGGGGTACGAGGTGCTCTTCAAATGGAAGTGCCCTCTGATTTCTTATGGGGAGCATGCAATTCCAAGACACTTATTTTTATTTTTTTTTATTATTTTTTTTTTTATTGTTGGGGATTCATTGAGGGTACAATAAGCCAGGTTACACTGATTGCATTTGTTAGGTAAAGTCCCTCTTGCAATCATGTCTTGCCCCCATAAAGTGTGACACACACCAAGGCCCCACCCCCCTCCCTCCATCCCTCTTTCTGCTTCCCCCCCCATAACCTTAATTGTCATTAATTGTCCTCATATCACAATTGAGTGCATAGGATTCATGCTTCTCCATTCTTGTGATGCTTTACTAAGAATAATGTCTTCCACTTGACACTTATTTTTATTTTAAGGACTATATGCTAGCAGTCTACTAAATGGGTTATTAGGTTATTACTCATATTTGCTATGCCTACACTCAAATTAGCTCAGACTGAGTTCTCTGAGGGCTCTAATCCACTTATCTGTGAAGTCAGCCTGCTTTTACATGCTCAGCGGCTGTCGCCCCTGTACTCAAACAGACAGAATCCTGTGACCTGGGGCAGGCCACATTGTTATCATTGCATGTCAGTCTTAGCATTAAGTTGGTTGTGGTTTTCAGCTACTGCTGCTCTTGATTTTTAATTAGAAATTACAGTTCATTTGCCTTCATCATGATCGTGTTTGATAGTAAAGGCTATTTGGTTAACCCTATAGCAGGCAGCAGTACACATTTGCATCTGAAGCTATTTTTAGCCTGTAATTTTCTAATTACTAGATTTTAAGACATGAGTAAGTTGTGGTTCAAGCATGAATCATGCATATCCTGTTTCTAAATAAATACATAATCTACAAAAGTGTTCATATAGTTGTTTTGGTTATCTGTGACTACATAACTTGCTACCCCAAAACTTGCTCAACAATCCTTTCGTTATCCTGCGCATTGGAAATCCAGGCAAGGCTCAGCAGGAGTGGGTTTCTCCGCTCCACATGATGTCCATTAAGGCTGTAAAATCCAAAGTGGCTTCTTGTCTCACTCCTGGCCCTACACCAGGATGGCTGAGGTGGCTGAGGGTGGGCCGCAATGCTAGGCTGAGATCGCACATCTGGGGCGTCAGTTCCCATCGTCAGCTGGATTGCTCAGTTGCTGTCCGAGTAGGTCTCCCTTCATCCATGGGGCCTCTCCATGTGGCCTGTATGTGATTTCTCCGGCAGAGAAGCTGATCCTCTCACATGGCTGTTCAGTGCCCCCCAAGAACACACAAGGAGCTGCCAGGCCTTTCCATGGCTCACTTCTGAAACTGGCTCAGTGTCACTTCTACTGGATTCTCTTGGTGAAGGCAAGTGTCAGGCACAGCCCCTACACAGGGCAGGGGGGGACCACCAATGTGACAGACTACCCCAGCAGTGACAGTTCATGAATTCATGCAATGTAACCTGAAACATACCATCAGGGTAAGCATAATACTCTGATAGGTTATAACTGCCTAACTCTGATAGTCTATACATGTATAGGGCACTATCTTGATGTTAAAATATACCAATGCATATGTTTTATTAAAAAGTAAGCAATTCCAATGAATCCCTAACAATAAAAAAAGGTATTAAAAAAAGTAAACAATTCATAAATGATTTTTACTCCAACTTTTTTTTTCTAAGTCTTTATTATCACTCAATTCTTCTTCTATAAGGACACTGCAAACAGATGTGGTAGGATCTTTGGCTCTATGCAAATAGTCTTCATCAAAAAAAGGTGATAACCACCTTGCTAGTGGTCAAGAAATGAACACGTAGAAATCTTATAATAGGTAGAGTTACAAAGAGTACAGGAAGCTGTTTTCTTCCCTGAAGGAGTTCAGATTCCAGCAGGGAAGAAAGTTGACCAGTACATGCAGTGTGGCTATAATGGAGAAAGGCCCCGAGTGCTATTGGGGGCAGAGAAGATTTTCCCAGCCCACTCTGGGCATGAAAGGGGGCTTCTCTCAGAGCAACTTGAGCCACACTCCCTAGTATTTGTCAGAGTGACAGGGTTGAAGAAGGAACTTAGGATTAAAAGTCAGAGATGGGGCAAGTGTCACATTGTGACTTATCACAAGTCTGAGAAGACAGGTTCTTATCTTCATAGCTTTTAGGCTTTCTTCCCTTATAAAAATGTATTCATTATGGGTTTGTTATAAACCTTCAGATGCATATAAATAAGCGTTCCCAATTGATGTCGTGTTCATGAATTAATGTTTTTAGGAGAGCAAAGAGGAGTTGAAGAGGTGTTTGTTCCTAGATAATTGGGTATGGCTGATTCATCTGAATGAATAGAGACCTGGAGTGCAATTCAATACTCATTGAATTTGCCGTCTTCCTTCTGACTTGTGATTTCCATGCCGACATCTGTACAGAACAAATAGAATTCGATCCAGTATATAAAATTGCAGAGCTAGGAAATGCATTAGAAACCATTATTCCCACCCCCTTATTTCATAGACAAGGAAACTGAGGCCCCAAGAGCTGAAGCAATTGCTCAGAGTGACATTTCTGTGGTGACAGAAAATTCTCCTCTCCCACCCACATCAGACAATGGGCAATCTGGGATTTATTTAGAAAACCCTTAACTTGTTTCTCTCGGGAATGATATTCAGATTGGTAATAAGAAGAGTGTTCATACTGCCATGAGTCTCCGTGAGGGGAGTGACGGGTCAGGCTGCTGAGGGAACTGCCCAGTTCCATGAGCTGGGGCAAGCCCTCCTGTGTGTCAGCTGTCATCTCTGTCAAAGGGCAGAAACTCAGGATACTGTGTGGAGAGTCAGGCAGTGTTTCAGGCCCCAAGCTTTTCATGATGGAAATAAAGAACAGGACAACTCCTTCCACTGTGACGCCAACCACTGAACTACAATGGAACACCAATGATACTAATGTGCATATCTGTTGAGTTACTGCAGAACACCCCTCTTCACCTCACTCTCCCTCCTCGTCAGGGCATCAGCTCATTCAGGAAGCTTTTCCTGACCCCCGTGCCTGCTTCAGAACATTAGATACCCATAAGTCTCTGGGCATATGTGTACCACTACCCGTATCTGCTTGGATATTAATTACTGTGTGGGTATCTGGCTCCCACAAGGGACCATCAGCTACCACAACTGAGGGATAGATTTTTGTAAATTTGCTCAAGGAGTTCGAAAAAGTTCAGAGAAGATGGGACTTTTTTTATCTGTAACCAGATAGATGAGTAGTGGTTTGCTGTGGGAAGGAAGGAGTGAGGGGTGTTCCAGGAAGACTAAAGGCATGCTGGATTTGCCAGTCCATTAACTAGTGTTTCCCAGTGCCAGAAAAGAACGTGCTCCCACCAGGTGCCAGGCACTTGGCTGGTGCTAGGAGAAGCCAGAAGGTCCATCTATCTGGCTGGAAGGTGGTGTGGGGGGGGCAGGGGGTAATCAGGGTGAGAACGGGGAGAGGAGCTGTCACCACAGGTAAAGGACCTTCTGCGATTGGCTAAGGAGCCAGCTCTTTATCCTGGCGGCCAAGAGAGGCCTTAGAAGGGTTTTAAGCAGGTAAGTGTCCAAGTCAAATTTGGCTCTGACTGAGGACAATCTCTATGAAAGTGTTCGGAGTGATTCTGAAGTGATAACACAACGTGCAGACGGCAATCCATAATATGCTACCTTTTGTGTAAGGAAAGAGGGAAAATAAGATATCCTCCATGTGTTTTCTCACTTGTGCAAAAATAAACCCAGAGAAGATAAACTAGACACTGTGAGGGGTGGGTGTGAATAAACTGGAGAAGCGGCGCGGGGGCAGGGTCAGAGGAACGGGGGAAGCGATATTTCTTCGAGTCTACCTTACATGGTTCTGACTTTTAGAACCATAATAAAAAGAATCAAAGAGAATTCCCCATTGAGGGAGACACCCTAAAAGGAAAGACAAACAGAAAGACACAAATGGGAGCCGGCAAGAACTAAGCTAAGTAACTATTTTGAGGATATGACGTTGATGAAAGCAGGAGCCCTGTAAACCAGGCTTGAACTCTGTTTTGTTTTTTCACAGAGGTGTGCACTGGCAATTTTGAAACTATCTTCTGGGTATTGAGCAAAAAGGATATTACAGATAATGGAAACAAAATTTGTTAGAGAAGAAATTTTAAAATATAGAATGAGGGGAAGGCTACAGTTGATATTGAAGTAATGGACTGGAGTTAGAGGTGTGAGTGGGGACATGGAGTTTTTTAACATAGACTGACAAACAGATAAGGTGTGTGTGTGTGTGTGTGTGTGTGTGTGTGTGTGTGTGTGTGTGTGTGCGTGCACAGGCATGCCCGGATTTTGTAGCTCTGTCCCTGAGAGGGTCTAGAAGCAATGACCCCCCAGTTGCAAGTGAGCACACACACAGCCTCTGAACCTTTGGCTTCAAACATTCTCTACTAAAAGGAATCGGGGCTTCGTGGATAACTCAAGCTGAGAAAGCATGAGATAAGCCTGAAACATTTCACAGTGCCAGAAATAAGGACGTGTTCAAAGAATGCTGGGGATATGTCTACAAAACAAAAAACCACCTTGAATGAGCTTCCCTTGATCAAACCTGGAACAATTTGAAAGTCAAAGATAGCAACAGATTATCACTCAGTAAATAAAATAAGCATCCATGAATATAAGTAAATCTGTATTATATGTAAATGTAATATACTTTTATATTAATTTCTATAAATATTTATAATTGTGTAAATTTATTTGGTGTATTTATAATTTTATTTATCTTATATTTTGTATTTTTTTAGACTAGGGCAGTATTTGTAGCATATAATGATATAAAGAAAGGAAAACTCTTCCTAACAACAGACTCTCAACTAATAAATGTAGAAGGAATGATGAAATTAAAATATCATTGTCATGGTAATAATTAATCCAGGCAAGAATAATCAGTGAATGTTAAAATTCGTGGATAAAAGTTTGATGACTGATTACAAAATTACAATAACCTGGAGCAGGATAAGATCAAGTTCAGAAACCTCTGGCATAGCACTAGAGACTTTTCACCCAATTACTGTCAGCTGGCTCTTTAAGCCATATTACTAATAGGATGATAATAATTATTTAGTTTTCACTATGGGATAGGCATACTAGGTGGAGATCTGGCTTTTGCATACATTTACTCACTTAATCCTAACAGCAATCCAGTAAGCATTTTTATTAGTATCTTCATTTTTTGATGAAGGAACCAAAGTTCAAGAAATGGAAAATTTGTCTAGGGTAAAATAGCTAGAAAGGGCAGAACCGAGATTCAAGTTCGTGCCTTCCGATTTTGAGTTCAGCGTTGTTCTATCACACAGCATGTCTCTGGGTCCGCTAGGCTCTCTGTGCTTCTGAAAGTGTGCAGAATGATCAGGACATAGAGGCATTCTTAAAACAAAAGTGTTATGGCTCCTTTTTTCTCCTCACCATATTTACTAAACACCCAGCCTCATCTTCCTCATCTGCACAACGGAGACAGCTGTACTTCATTTACAAGTTGTGACGGAGACTAGGCTGGATAATGTATGTAAAGCATTTAGAAATAGCACAGTGTGAAATAAGTGTCCATTAAATGACAGCAATAGTGAGGGTAATAGTGGTTGCAACGTTGCATTCCCTGGTAGGACAAAAAATATTTCTAAAGGGCACCTCTCACTTTTGGACTCAATTGATAATCAAGAGCCAGGTCATAAAGAGCTTTGTGTATCATGAAAAGATTACATTTTATTCTATAAGCAATAGAAACCACTGAAGAATTTTATTACAGAGAGAGATGTGATCTGGTTGGCAATTTAGAAACCAAGGGGAAGAGAGGAAAGCCAAGGCAGGGAGACCAGCGGGAGGCTGCAGTCGAATAACAGGCAAGAGACAACAGGCTCTGAGTTAATGAAAGGGCTGGCATGATGAAGAGGAGGGACAAAGGACAAACGCCAGGACTGCTGTGCGGGGTTTGGCAGGGGAGGAAGGGGGAGGAGATTTTCTGAGCCTCCGGCCTGGGTATTGGTCCTCTCAGGTGTGACCAGAATGCAGAGGCAGAGTGGCTGGTTGTAGTTCTGGAATGGTTTGGGACTCACAGAGGATTCACAGTAAACAGTTGAATATTCAGATCTGAATTAAGCCTCCTGAATATCTAGAAAGAAGAGGCTGAAAGGAAAAGATGCTGAGTGTTCTGAATGTCTGATCTTCAGATGCAGGAGAGAGCTCAGGGCTGGAGCAGCAGGTCTGGGGGTCACTGAAGCTGTGGGAGTGGGTGGGATCCCTCAGGGAACACACGTGGACTGAGGAGAGAGCGGAAGAAGAGGTTGAAGGAGACCAAAGAGGAACACTCAGAAAGATAAGAGACTTTGGAGGAGGGAGTTTTCTGCCATGTCAAAGGCTGCAGACAGAGCAAATGAAGCAAAGAAGGACTGAACGTGCCTATTGTATTTGGCAGCCAGGTCACTAGTGACCTTGACAGCAGCAGGTACTGAGAAGCTGCCTAGCTGGCAAGATGAAGAAAAGAGTTGGGTTTCTAAGGTGAGAAACTAGAGCTTGACTGTTGCTGGGCACGGGCATCCCTCTCCCACTCCCTTACCAGGCATTCCCATCTACTGTGGGAGAGCTCTGGTGGGTGGAGGATCTTCCCTCCAGCTTCTTCCCTCAGCTCCAGTTCAATCCTCCAGATCCACACCTGGTCTATGCTCTCCTCCAGAGGTCATCCACTTATGCCTTCCCACTGGATGGTCTTATCTAGCACTACTCACGTGCTCCAGGCTCTCCAGACTTGCCTTAAGTCAGTGCCCAGAGTGGGGATTCTGTTTTATTAAAACTGAGATCATGCTTTGGTAACATTGGAGCCTATGTTTCCTCTGGTCTTTATTTCTCCTGCTGTTAGGTTGATGCCTTTCCAACCATTTTTTTAGAATAAGAAATGTACTTCACACTGCAATCAGTATACATATATGTGCACAACTAAAAGAAAAGGCTCGTGACATGATATTTACCCTGACTATGGTAGATGCACTCCAATAGTAATTTTCAACTCTATTACTGCTTATTTTATTTTAGTTCATGTTTTTAAATGCTGGTCCTGACCTGTTACATTAATTTTGCAGCTCACAAAACTGATCTAACCACCCATGGTATGAAATATTCCAAGTTAGGGGGTAGCGCCTGTGGCTCAGTCAGTAGGGCGCCGGCCCCATATACCGAGGGTGGCGGGTTCAAACCCGACCCCGGCCAAACTGCAACCAAAAAATAGCCAGGCGTTGTGGCGGGCGCCTGTAGTCCCAGCTACTCGGGAGGCTGAGGCAAGAGAATTGCTTACGCCCAGGAGTTGGAGGTTGCTGTGAGCTGTGTGAGGCCACGGCACTCTACCGAGGGCCATAAAGTGAGACTCTGTCTCTACAAAAAAAAAAAAAGAAATATTCCAAGTTAGGAGAGGCTCTAAGGGAAAGTTGCTAAGTGTTTGTCTGAACAGGTTCCCCTTCCTCTCCCGCACTGAGGCACAGACCTGCCCTCTAACCTTTTCATGGCTCAGAAGGATGGGAATGAAAATCGTAGGTTAGAAATAACCAATACACTCCACGTATTCCATTGCAATCCAGTTACTAGATGCTAGTCAGCCTTGGGGGTATTTGAATTTCCAAAGTATTTCCAGAGGCAGGTAAGCAGCTATAATGGTGGAATTTGGAAATTAATGGAGGGGAGAATGGCTCACCTTTCAAATTACCTCACATAGGCTGCTGGCCCTGTAATTACCCATGAGGCATCCAGCAGCCTAGGGCATTTCATGCCGTGAGGATACGGGATGTATAACACTCCCCAGAGTTCAGGGGGGGCTCATCTAGTCATGCAGCCACAGTTTGCCACTGGAATCCCACACACCGCCAGGCAAATGATGGAAGCCGTGCTGCCCTCCTGTCCATGTGTTCCTCAGACCTCCGTGGGGGGAGATCCCTCACGTGAAAACAATTGAAACATTATCCCCATTCAGCAAAGAACATTTGGGGATTTTTTTTTTAACTCTAACATTGTCATTTACAATGTCTTTTCTGCTTCTACCTAGGAAGAGCCAGGATTTCTTACTTGCAGGATTGACCTGGACTGCAGACAGGAGGATGCTGCCTGAGGAATAGCAGATGTCTTTTCTCATCTGCTAAGAGGTCCCCACTGCTGCCATAGACAAGTCCTCTGGGGAATCTCCTGAAGTGCTTATCCATTACACACCTGCAATGAGCCAGGCCCTGGGCTGGGCCACAGCTTTACCCTGGTGACACTACAAGGTTCCTGGCCTCCAGGCACTCTCACGAAGTTAAAGATGAGTGAAGAACAGTGGATTTCCCTCACTCCAGAAGAATTTGGACAGCTCCAGAAATATTCAGAATGTGAGTAGCTGGATTGACAGAGCTGGGATGGGATTTCCTTTTTTGCTGGAGAGCAGAGTGGTGTCACCATTGCCAAGCCACAGAGAATGTGGTTGCACCTGACAGCTTGTATTTCCTTATAAACACAGAATTAGGGTTTTTAACAGAAAAACACAATTATCTTTAGGCTCTATAAATAATACATGCTCACCGTAGAAATTTGGAATTGCACAGAAGAAAATCGAGTAGGTTAGAAATCGCCAACACGCTCCTTGGACATTCTGGAGCGCTCCCCTCTCCGGCTTATTTCTTTGCACGGCGGGGTTCACACTGCGTGGACCATTTTTAAGCCTGAATTTTCCATATAAAATAATATTGTAAGTATTTTCTCAGGCCTCTTTAGACTATAATTTTGAAGGGCTGACGGCTGCAGGGTTACAGTGTTTAATATACTCTTGCATTTGGAAGAATATATATATGCATTAATATTTTTTAAGACCTTCTTTCAGTCAGATAATGAATTCTGACATGTGTTTCTTTCTGTGCTTCGTTCAGAAAGGCTTGGACTTTTACGTGGGGCTCTGGGTTTCCTATTAGTTGTGCCAGGAACCATTTCAGTGCAAGACACAGTGGTGGTGAGGTTGGCATCCGCACACAGGCACACAGCTGTGCCCATCAGGCCACTGCTAACCCTGAGTGGTGACAGTATTCTGCTCAGGCTGTGCAGAACACTGCCCTCTGCGCACAGAGTGGCCATCACTGACGGTGTGTGGTGCCTTGCCTCTGCCCCACCCCCTGTTTTGTGGTCTCTGCCTTCATGTCACTTGTGCTGATACTTCTGTAAATCACTAGGCCTGGAGGGTGTTGACCTGCCTTACAGCTACAGGACCCCTCCACGTGCCCATTGCCAGCTCCTTCCCACTTCCCACAGGGCAGGCAGCTGTTGTCCACAGTACTGGGCTGGGAGTCAGGGGATCCTGTTCAATTGCTAGCTCTGTCCCCTGCTCTCTGTGACAGGACAGTCCTTCCACCCTCAGCAGGACAGGGATTTCTTTCCCTGTCATCACTCCCAGGCCTAACACTGTGCCTCGATATGCTCCGCCAGGTCAACAGGAGCTCCATACGGCTATTGGCCAGTGTCCCTCCTGGTATCCTAGAGCCTGCGGTCTCTTATCTGGCCACGATGGGTTTAGGAAAACTCTAATATGCTGACAAGGAGCAAGGAATCACTCTCTGGAGTAAATTCAGTCTGCTCCGTAGGCCCACAAAGTACCAGATACTATCAGGAATGCACAGAAGGACAAAGGGCCAGCCCTGGAGGCCAAGAATCTTGTCGGGAGTCAGAGCGTACTCCCGGCACAGAGAACGGCACCGGGCAGCAGGCAAACAGCCCCGGCAGAGCTGCCTGAACCAAACCGAGCATGTGGATGAGAAGGGAATTGAGAACCCAAGGAAACTGGTACGGAAGTATATGGCTTTGGTGAGCTGCTAGCAAAGTACCTCAATGTGGGTGGACTGAACAATGTACTTACTGTCTCAAAGTTCTGGAGGCTAAAAGTGCATAATGAAGTGGTCAGCGGGGTTGTCTCCTCCTGAGAGCTAGAAGGAAAGACTGTCCTAGGCCCGTCACCTTGGCTTTGGCTGTGAGGAAAGACTCTGTCCCAGGCCTGTCACCTTGGCTTGTGGCTGGTCCTACTCTCCCCGAGTTCCTCCATACGGCACTCACCAGGGTGCATGTCTCTGCGTCCAGATTTCCCCTTGTAACAAGGACACAGTCTTATTGTCTGAGACCCACCCTACTCCAGTGTGAACTCATCTTAACTAATGACATGTACAACAACCCAAATAAAGTTACATCTGGAATTACTAGGGGTTAGGATATAAAAGATACAAACTGGGAGGGAAGGGACACAATTGAACCCATAACAGAGGGTTTAGCTGGGGGAACTCCTGTGTAGGGGGTGGTAAGGAGAGCTTCTAGGCGAGGCAGAGGGAAGGAGCAGAGGATCGGGAGGAGGATAGGGAGGGCTGGGGAGAGGAGAGGAGGCCTCAGGCCCTGCATATCAGGGCACTACTTAGAACCACAGATCTAGAGGCTGTGTGCAGGGTGGCTCAGACCAGGAGCTGCCGGGTCAGGGAGTCAGTCAGGATCCTTTGGATGAAATCTAGTCTTAGCTGAGGAACAAAGACAGGAATGTGGCAATAAACAAATGCTAATTTGTAGGAAATCGTGGTGGAAGTATCATCAAAACTTATAGAGCGAAAGGAAACCAAAGATACCGCACAGACTGAAACTGCAGAAAAGGGCCACATTAGGATGTAAGATTGATGGGGATCGTTTGGTAAAAGGCAGAAGATTGATATGATCTGAAGAGAAACCAGAGTATTATGGTGGGACGGTCTGGGGATGTTCATTTTGAGGCAGTGACGACACATCCACTTGTGCGTTCCTATGTGCCAGGCTCCAGGGAAACAGCAATGAATGAGACACAATCCCCGCCCTTAGAATCTCATAGCCTCACAGTGGAGACAGAAAGGACTCACTCCAGGGCGCCACGAGGTAGCAGGGCTCAGGAAGGTACAGCATGGGGGAGGACGCCCAGCCCAGTCCAGTGGGGAGCTTCCTGACACAGTGGCCATTTTCAGGAGGGGGAAGGGTGTTTCAGGCAGAGAAAGTGGCTGGGCAAGGGCAGGGCAGAGAGGACAGCCCGTCACAGGCTGACAGCCTAGGGTGCATGTTGCTGCTGGTGTGGGAGGACATGGGCGAAGAACCAGGAAGGGAAGTAGCACCCCATCATGGAAATCCTACTCTCTAAGTGACGTGTCGTGCAGGCCCCAGGAGGGCATGCGATAGGATGTGAGAGGGAATGAGGGGTCAGGCTGCAGCTCCGACTTGGGAAGGGTGTGGCGAGAGCAAGAGAGAATAAAAGAAGAATGAAATCTCTTTCCAGAGCAAGAATGTTAGAAGAGAAAAGGAAAGGATGAGACTGGGCCTTAGGGTGGGTCTCAGTCAGGGGTCCAAAGACAAGGAAAGAACCATGAAGGCAGCCATCTAAGAAGGTCAGGATGGAGGGAGCCAAGGGAAGGAGGGCTTCCAAGTGCGGCAGAGCAGCCAAGTGGGCAGAGGGATGAAAAGAAGCTGGAGCGGTCAGCAGGAAGGGGTCCTTTTCAGTTTGGGCCTTTTCTTCGACGGTAGTCTTTGTCCTTCTCCGACAACTCCCTCAAGCTGTCCACATCCCAGGACTGGAAAGCACTCTGCTACCATTATTCTAACAGGAGAGGAAAAGAGGATACAGTTCTTAGAAGATGATTAATCTTCAGAGGAAACCCTGAAAAAGTCACTTCCACCACTTTTAGACACATTCTGGTATTAGTTGGATTGCATTGCCATGGCAACCACTCTCCCTAACCACATAAACAGGAGCTTTACAGTAGCAAAATAATGAAGTGCACAGCCTGAGAACTGAGAACGTTCTCTAATGGGGTTACCAGGCAGGAGAGATTCTTGGTGTTTTCCATTTATGTAGCGTAAAACCTGTACTTTCTCTGGTTGCCTTCTATGGGGATGGGGAAGTCATCTTAACACAATCTTGGAGACATACAAATTTATATTTTATATGTATACAGAGGGTGCCAAAAATGTATACCCATTTTAAGAAAGGAAAAACTATATACATTTGTAAGACTCAAGTCACATTTGACTTCTGCAATTACAAGAGGTGCTCAGTGCGATTTGTTTTCATCTTTTGCTATCGTTATGTATGGAATATTACAATTATAACACAATTATTTCCTTTCTTAAAATGTGTATACATTTTTGGCACCCTCAGTATATGTATGATACACAAACACACACAGCTGACAGCAAGCTTAATGCCAACCAACCGTGTGAAGTGCATGTCAAAAAAAACTAATGCGGTATTAAGAAATTTTTATGAAATTCTTATCACAAAATAAAAACAAAGTAAAAAGTCTTAGAAACAGAAAGATGAAATTTAAATCTACCTGTGATCCCATTTCTCAGCAATAACCAGTACTAGCATGTTTGTGTATAAATGTAAATATCAAAATATACATACAAACGTAGAAACATACGTACATGCACAAAATAAACTTGGGAATACACACACACAATTTTAGGATGCCATTCTGTGTGATGTTTTCTTCACCCTAACAATCTGTTTCAGTTATCTGTTGCACTATCAAAACAAAAACAACTTGGTGAGTTAAAAACAAACAATGTTGTTTTTCCCATGATTCTGTGGGTCGGGAACCTGGGCAGGACGTGGCAGCCATGGCAAGTCTGCTCCACAGTGTCTGGGCTTCAAGTGGGACGCCTCAGACAATTGAGGGCTAGAGCGTCCTGCATGGTTTATTCACTCACGTGGTGTTTTTTTTTTTTTTTTTTTGGCCGGGGCCAGGTTTGAACCCACCACCTCTGGTATATGGGACCAGCACCCTACTCTTTGAGCCACAGGCACCACCCCACTTGGTGGTTTCTTGCTGTTCCCTGTAGACCCTCATTCTCCGGCATTCTCTTATCCTCCAAGGCTTCTCCAGGTGGCCCTTGTTTTCAGCAGGGTAACCTAGACATCCAACTTGGTGGCTCAGGGCTCCAGGAGCAGAAAAGCAGCAGCTATCTGGTCTTTTAACACCTGGGCTGAGAGGCTCTAGAGCAGAACTACCTCCACCTTCTATTGCTCAAAGCAGTCACAGCCGCAGCCTACATTCAGTGCCGTGCAGGAATGAACTCTGCATAAAAGGTAGCCATCTTTGGAGATGAGCACATAGTACACCATGAGGCTTTTTCATATCATGTAATACGCTTCTGAAGCATGGTTTTTAGTGGTTGCAGTGAATTTGATTTCTTTTGGACACATTTGGACTACTTCATTTAAACAAACCAATCACTGAAATTTTAGGATGTATCTATAAATTTATAGTGTTTGATTGGGCAAACTGATACCCATATTCTATATTACCCTGATCAGACCTTTCCAGAGAACTGAATTTATTTCTGGGCACAACAGTTTACAATGGTTAAAGACAACCTGGAACTTGTTAGAGAAATGCCCTTGGCATGATGAGAAACGCCCCCACAGGCTAATTATGGAGAAATGAAGATGTCGTGCATATTTGCTGGAGAAAGGAAGGAAAAGATGAGGGAGAGCTTCTTGTATTAAAATAGCTGATTGGGGCTGCAGGGAAGAGGTGTTAAGTTAACTTTGAGTAGCTTCAAAAGATAGCCCTAGGACTAATGGAAGGAAATCATAGGAAGATTTTTTTGATGGTCAAAGGTGTCCAAGATAGAACAGAATTGACTTAGAAGTAACTGAGTTTCCTTTCCCTGAAACTGTCTGGACAGAGAGTTGGCTGAGACGCTGTGCAGAAGATAAGGGCATTAGTTGTCTGGTTGATTAAATGACCTTCATTAGCCCTTCCAATACTTGGATTCCGTGTTTAAACCGAAGCCAGTTTGTGCATGTGGGAATGCCGTCTCCTAGCCCTCCACCTAACCATTGTGATGATTGCCGGGAACAGCAATTTTTTTTCCAGTCTTTGTTGTTATTGTTAATTCCTCGAAAGTCCCATGATTTATCAAGGACAGAAACTATTCATTTATTTGGGGAGGGGAGAGAAAGAACTGATGAAGCATCAGTTTAACTTTTAATTCTCCAAGAAATTAAACCAAACATTTCCTACATCAGCCAGTAGTCATTTAGACAGGGTAGAATTCTGTTTTTCTTGGGACAGAGTCTCACTCTGTCACCCGGCTAGATGATGTAAAATTTTTAAAGCTTGGAAAGATTTTAACCATCATCAGTTCCATTTGTAACCCCTTTACAAATGAGAACACTGTGTACAGAAGAGTTCTGTGACTTATCTAAGGTCATATAAAAGGTCAATGATAAAATAAAAATTAGAAACAGTGAAAATCCAATTTGTTTCAATTCAGTTCCAACAAATTAAAAAAAAAAAAGGACCCTTTGGAGCTCAAGAGCTCAACCTTCAACCATATGTTGCTATGTGTAGATATGTATATATTGAGAAAGAGAGAGAAAGAGCAATTAAATTATAATAGAGCAAATTTTTAAAGTATACGTCAAGAGAATGAATCAGTAATTTGTGGTACCAGGAAATGTATTTCATTAGCATCAGATCATGGCAAATTTTCTGACTTGAAGTGTAGATGCAGTTCAAAATTCAATGTTTTCTCTTTCAGAGTCAGAGAAAATATTTAGGATTGATTTGTAGAGCAATGGGAGGCTTTAAGTGTCATTGAGACCTTGCTATTTGTATCGACCAGTAAACTGAGACCTAATCAAATGTTCATGCAGGCCTGGACTGTAAAGTGTCACATCTCGTTGCTTTTATCTTGGAAGGGAAAACCACAACTATTTCTCACCTACATCTGTTTTGGCACAGCTGCCCTTCTTTCCCCTTATTGATGATGGGGACTCTACTCACAAGGAGTCACAGAATCCATGAACAGAAAGAAATTTCTATGAGACAATGACTCTCAAAGTTCAACATAGACATGAATATCCTGGAGAGCTTGTTAGAATGCAGATTCTGAATCAGAAAGTCTTGGATACTGCTGAGATTCTGCAAGCTCCCAGGACATGCTGATGCTGCAGAGGCCACACATTTAGTTGCAAGATGGTACAGGTTATCTGATCCATTTTTCCACCTCTACTTCAAATCTGACTGGTAAGGCCAAGTGGGGGGAGAAAAAGTGGGAAATTTTGCATTATATTAATAAATAGTACACAAATAAGTCATGTCAGCCATTTGGATCATTTATGATGGCAGAAAATTTTAGTATCCTAGAAAGGGTTTCCTTATATCGGCCAAAATTCCCTCTGCTTCAATGTAAAGCCTTTTCCTCTTATTTTATATGAAACATGGTGATGGCAGAACCACCACTTCCAGGTCAGTGGTCCTCAACCTTAGCTGCATAATCACATGGAGGGCTTTGAACCCTTCCAAGGCCCTGCCTGCACTTCCCGGGCCATTTAATTACCATCTGTAGGCATGGGACCCAGGCATCAGTATTTTTTAAAGCTCTCCAGGTGATTTCAATATGCAGCCAAGGTTGAGAACCACTGGTCTACCTTGTCTACCCCATGCTCCTAGAGATAAAGGACACCTGGGACAAATACAACCAGATCAGTTTCTTTTCTATCCTCATTTATTCAAGAAATCTTTACTGAATATCTATTCTATTCCAGGCAATGGACCACACGCTGGGGGTAAACAGTGAACAGGAAAAGTTTAGCTGGGAGAATGTGTGTGTAAATGCTTATGAAGCTGGGCTTCTCACATGCAGCCCCCACGTTCCACTCTGAGGCCTGACTCCTCCTGGCTAAAGAGGGGGGCCTTGTGATGCAGTGGTGTCAGCCCTGGCCCCCTGTTTTGACTTCATCCTTCATCTTCCAGAATCTTTGAAGAACCCTGCCTGCTCTTGTTTTTGTACATCTCACTATGTTCTTGACTCCCTGGAGTAGTTAGAAAATGTATTAATGTATCTGAGCCTTCTTTGGAAGAAGAAAAATCTAAATTGTATTTTTTTCTCTTTTTCGTGCCGACTTGCCCTTTCCCTCCTCTCTGTATCTCCCCCACTACCCCCACCACCACCAATGGTGGACTATGTCTGTCTAATTTCAGCATCGTGGTCTTTTCTAAGTTGTGGCAGGTGAGCCTTAGCAGTCAGCCACAGATCAGGAGGGATGTTGTTTAGGATCTGCTCATCAAAAGTGAGGGCCAGGGCGGTGCCTGTGACTCAGTGAGTAGGGCACCAGCCCCATTGACTGAGGGTGGTGGATTCGAACCTGGCCCCGGCCAAACTGCAACAGAAAGTAGCCGGGCATTGTGGCTGACGCCTGTAGGCCTAGCCACTCAGGAGACTGAGGCAATAGAAATCACCTAAGCCCAAGATCTAGAGGTTGCTGTGAGCTGTGATGCCACAGCACTCTACCGAGAGTGACATAGTGAGACTCTGTCTCTTAAAAAAAAAAAAAAATGTGAGGGCCATGGACCTGCTTGATTGGGGTCACCTGTGGTCACCTGCCATCTTATTCAAAATGCAGAATCTCAGATCTTGGCCCAGACCTGCTGAATCTGTATTTTTACCAGATCTCTTGTGACTTACATGCCTGGTACAGTTTGAGAAGTTTTTAGACCACTTTGGGGAATGGAGAGTTATGATGCAACTTAGAATTTCACTCTTATGTATGAGTTTGCAGACTCGCTTCTGAAAATGTTGATTTATACTTATTTCAAAGTTCAGGGATGTACTGCTCAAACACTCAGTGTTCTAAGCTTAAAGACAGAACATCAACTTTGGGTTCTGGTCAAGTTTACTGAGGTCTCTGATTTGTCTGCTTGCTCAGATGGAGGGCATCCCAGTTCTGCACCAATGTGGTAACAAAAGTGAAAAAGAAGGGGCAGCGCCTGTGGCTCAGTCGGTAAGGCGCCGGCCCCATATACCGAGGGTGGCGGGTTCAAACCCGGCCCCGGCTGAACTGCAACCAAAAAATAGCTGGGTGTTGTGGCGGGCGCCTGTAGTCCCAGCTACTCGGGAGGCTGAGGCAAGAGAATCGCCTAAGCCCAAGAACTGGAGGTTGCTGTGAGCTGTGTGATGCCACGGCACTCTACCGAGGGCCATAAAGTGAGACTCTGTCTCTACAAAAAAAAGAAAAAAAAGTGAAAAAGAAGTTTTTTCCCTTAAAAAGTCTTCAAGGTTTCTCAAATACTAGGAACAAGTGTTTGGTTTAGGTCCCAGAGTTCTTGGCACATAAAGTATCAAGAGACAATTTTGGACTGAAAACTTCCCAGGCCGATTGTTACCACTAGCAACCTTCATTATAGAGAGAAGCCTTCTAAACACCTGATATAGGGAAGAACCAACACCAAGAGTCCTGCCAGTCTGGGTTAATGCAAAACATACCCTGCCTTGCCAAGTAGCTGAGTAAGCTGACCTGTGGAATAGCGTTCTTTGGTGGTATCCACTTAACCAGTGAAGACTGTCTGCCAAGCACAGCAATTTTAGATTCCTCAGAGTGATAATCTTTGCTTTTTCCTTTGGCAATAATCATTCAACAAGTCACCTGCTTCTTAAGATAGTCTTCACTTATAACAATAAATCACATCATAGAACAACAGCGCTCAACCTTGACTGTATATTTGAATCCCTAGAAAGCTTTAAAATATATTGTCTCCTGGATTCCCCAAGAGATGTTGATTTAATTAGTCTGAGGTAAGGCCTGGATTGCAGAGTGTATAGAGGTCCCCGGGTAATTCCAATATGCAGGCAGGTTTGAGAGCCTGTGATAGAGGAAAAATCTTAGATTCTGACTTACTAGCTGTCCAGTAAATCTCATAGCTGTTATCCCATTATTTAGATGTGTTAAAAATAAGAGTGACTCACTCACTACTTATGTACCCTTCAAAGAATCACTTAAATTTCATAAACTTCAGTTTCCTCTTCTCTAAAATAGAGATGATTATTTTCTCTTTTCTAAAATAGAGATAATTATTACATTGAGGATAGTTTTGAAGATTTAGATAAACTCTGTAAGGTGACCAGAACAGGGCCTGGCATAAAATAAGCACTCAACAAAATGAAAGTTGTTACAAATAACTATGGAGATGGCCCTATTTTGTATACCTAGAAATGGAACATGATATCCCCTGAGTCTGGTGGCGGCATTTGGCAGAGGCATTTTCTACTGAGGTTATCCTTTGGGCCCACACATAACACCTGAAATGAGATCAGGGGATGCTCCAAAGACGTCTTTCAGTGTTATTATCTGTCTTAAAATGAAACAAAACGGGGCCGTGATCATTCAAGTGGATTAGTCATGTGTAATACCCACTTACACCTCATGGGGAAAAGAAAAAATCCTGCCCAGAAATCCGTTGAGAAGAAAACTGTCATAAATATCAAAGGACATCCAAGGAGAAAATAATGTGTCCCAAATTTGAGAATTAGGTTGTTTCCCTTTTTAAAAGGGATTTTGATGCTCTGAGCCTATAAAAGCCTATGAAGCAAAGTGAAGTAAGTGTGTGATGAGTTATATACTTCACAGAAAATTAGTTAAAACTTTCGGATTGTTTTCCTTTCCATTTAATTTTAGGCTATTAATCAGATATCTTAAAATAAATGCCTTTTCTATTTTTTCTCTGTGAACCCTGTGTTTATGTGAACATGATGAAAATATGTGCATGCATATATATCTATATCACATATATAAATATAAAGCAGAAGTTTAAAAACAGAGCAATGAGGTGTCAGAATGGAAGTATTTCTGCTAGAGTAAACTCTGGAACACCCATAATGCCACAATAACATCAAAAGAGTATGAATTAGGCTATCTCAGTGATTCATGCCTGTAATCCTAACACTTTGGGAGGCTGAGGCAGAAGCATGGCCTGAAGTCAGGAGTTCAAGACCAACCTGAGCAAAAGTGAGATGCTGTCCCTACAAAACACAGAAAAATTAGCTGGGCATGGTGGCCTATGCCTGTAGTTCCAGCTACTCAGGAGCCTGAGCCAGGAAGATCTCTTGAGCCCAGGAGTCTGAGGTTGCAGTGAGCTGTGATGATGCCACTGCACTCTATCCTGGGCAACAGAAAGAGACCCTGACTCAAAAAAAAAAAAAAAAAAAAGGTAGTATAAATGCAACTGAAATCACTCCCTTGTTTCTCAAATCAAAATGCCAGCTCTAAATGCTTCTTGTAGGAGCCCCACTAGAGTTACCAATGTTCTTAAATTTGTAATTTTTTGAATTTAGCCACTTAGGCTGAGCTAAAAATCACCTATTAAAATAGACTCTAAAATGTGGAATATTTTTCTAAATAATTAAACTCTTATAGAGTAATTTGAATCTGGTATGTGTGACATTAACTGAGCTCTGGTCTAATTCTAAACTGTCTTCCATTATGTTTCCTGGGTGGTCTTTAGAAAATAGAAATCTTTGCACATACTCTGGGTGAAGGGCACACTTACAACTTTGACTTAAAATTACAAAAGCAAATTATGTAACCAAAATATATGTAGCCTTGTAATATTCTGAAATTTTAAAAAGAGAAAGGAAGAACATGGAAATCTGGTTATATTATTTCACCATTCGAAAGATCTTTAACCATTTCAAATCAATATCTTTTATCTCAGCACCCAAGACCCCAAAAGTCTGCCCCCACACTACTCTCTGGTTCTAACTTATCCTAAATGTGCTGTGGTGCCCGTCCCTGCATCGTGGCTCACTCTGTCTCTTCTAAGAATACCCTTTCTTCTCGTTTCGGAAAACCTTACCCATTCTTTATGCCCCAGCTCCTTCATAGGAAGTCCTCAGTCCCAACCCTAACCCCACTTTCATCCTATTTTACTTCCCCACTTGATGAATCATAGAGCGTCCTATTATTGCTATGGCATAATTATTCTTTTACTTGTCTTTGCAAATGTTTGGATGCAATGGCGAATAACATCTAAGGAAAAAGAAAATAGAATTTTGAGCTAACTAGAATTGAGTAAAAACCCTAGCTCTTAGGCAAGTCAATTATTATTTTTTTAATTTTAGCTTCTGCATCTGTAAAGTGAAGAAAATATTGCCAAGTTTGCATGGATTGGTAGAAGTGAGAATATACAGGTGAAGGCCCCCAATAAGGGGTAACTATTATTACCCAAATTATTCTTCTCACCTTCCCTAGTATTTCTTTTTTTTTTTCCCTAGTATTTCTTTAACAGTATCTTGCATTGTTTTACCCTCAATAGTGTTTTCTGAATTGAATGGAAGTGGCACAAAATGATGGCATCTGCTGCCTGGATCTTACTGAACTATTAGTTTTTCAACATCTGTTTTGCATTTCAGAAAGAAATTTCCATTTTTAGGCAACAGCAGCATTTTCCTGTGGCATTTTTATATGTCTCAATCCTGAAATGATTATAACTTCAGCTTGATTTAACCCAAGTCAGCAAAGCCATGGAGAATAGCCCAGCCAATGAGTACATCTACTTTACCTAGGCCTAGGAAACCTTAAATCTCTGTGCAAAGAGCCTATAAAACAAGAAACTCTGTGTGAGCTTTCAATGACAGGGTCCTTTGTTCAGATGTACAAATAGCAACAATAATGGAACTTGGAAACTCTTCATTACCCACAATACCGAGAGATAGGGAGAGCATAGGTCATAGAAACACTGGTTCACTTTGATGTCTAGAGTGCTGATAACCACACAGGATAAATTCACGACAGATATTTAGCCTCCTTTTTTGACTCCCCCTTCCTTTATAAAACTCCCCCAATAATCAGCCATTATGGTCTTCATTGGTGTTTGTATTATTTCCTACGGAAAGTAGAATTTTCTAAGCCACCATGCTTCATAAGTCCTCTGCATCTCGCTTTATATTGTCCCCTTCTAATATAAATGTAATATATAGGGAACATTGAGGAGAAATTATGGGGGGTGGGAAGGGCTCAACTTCCAGAAGAAAATGTACAGGCCAAAAGTATGTTAGAAATTCGGTAGGAACATAAAATCAACCTTGCTAATTATGAAACGTAATTGAGGTTACATTTTATGTGTCAGAAGAAATAGCTCAATTTCCTCTACTGAGATAGAAAGTAAAAATCAAGAAAGGGGGACAGAGCTGTCAGGATCTCAGAATTAAAGAAATCACCTTGCCCTGCTGTATGTATAGATAGTACAATAATGTTTCAGCACCAAGGACAGAGCCTTGTGTGGCTCAATGCCCACCCATCCTGTATCATTAACAACTTTTTAATATTTTCACTCAAATGTTTATACATTCATCTGTGTGTTGTTTTTATGAGTTCTAGTTATGTGTCAGACCTTGGCATGATATATAAAGACTCACCAGCCAGTTACAGCTAACAAGGTAAAACTGGGGAGGAGATAAGCACAACAGTCAAGTAACACTAGAACAAGTGCTGCCACCAAGTTGTGCTCAAGCCATATGGCAGCCAGAGGAGATAATGCTTATCCTTGACAGGTGCCAAGAAAGACTTTACAAAGGAGTTGGCATTTGAGCTGGATTTTGTGAAGATTGAGTGAAGTTTGCAAGATAGAAAAGAATTGCCATGAAAGAATATACAGTGTATTCAGGAATGTCTGGAAATGAGATTTGATATGACTGAAATGTGGGATGAATGGGAAATAATGGATTGTCTAGGTCAAATCACCAAGAGCTTATATCCCATGCAACGGGGTTAAGGCTTTCTCCTAGGGAAACGGAAAGCCAAATGGTTTTTGAGCAGGGAGGTGATTTGATCAGATTTTTGTTTTAGAGAGATAGTTCAGGTAGCAGAAGAAAGAACAGACTAAAAAAAAGAAGTGGATGAGCAGAAGGGCAGATAAGGATGATATTTCTCCAGATGGTCCTGGCAATGAGGGCATGCTCCATTATAATCATAGTTAGGTAGAATTTATTTGGCCCGACTCCCACTAGCTGTTCACCAGTGTTTCACATGTGAATTGTATCTCTCCAGATTCCTCCAAGAAGATAAAGGATGTCTTGACTGAATTTAATGAGGGTGGGAGCCTCAAACAATATGATCCACATGAGGTAAGAACATTTCCATTTCAAGCCTTTAAAAAAATACCCTGTTTTCTTCTTGGAGGTTTAGCTTGCCTTGAAGAACTTGCTTCTCAACATCTTTTTCCCTAAGTCTCAAGTAATCCATCAGTCCCTCCTGGCATTATACTTTTCCCAAGTTCATTCACCCCTCTCACTGTCCTAAAAAACTACTACTTCTCCTCTGATCAGATTTCTCACTCCTTCTCCAATCCTCATCTCAGTTAACAATTGTGTGTCCTACTTCACTGAGAAAGTAGAAACAATCAGGAAAGAACTTCTACAAGCTACCTCACCTACCTGTGCCTTTTCTGCTGTAACTAGGGATGAACTCTCCATGCTCTTATCTAATCCACATTCTCCACTTAGGCACCCAACCCCATCCTCTTTGGGGCCGTTGATAGGCATTGGGTTAGCAACATAGCTCTCCTGCCCCTCTCTTTCCCTTCCTCGTCCCTCTTTCTCTCTTTATCTCCTTCACATAAGCTCACCCCTATATATTAGATTTTCCCTTCAACATATAAACATACTGTTATTTCTCCTATATTAAAAAAAAACCTTTTCTTGACACTACTTCCCCTTCCATCTCCTACCTCATTTCTCTCCTGTCCTCTATAGTAAAACTATATGAAAGATTTGTCTATACTCACTGCCCCCAAGTTCTCTTCTTCGTACGTTCTTGAAAACCCTTCAGTGAGTGTGTAACTCCCCTCATCTACCAGTAGTGAAGACCAAACCCCTTCATGTGGCTAAACCAAATAGCAATTTTTCTCAATGCCATTGGGTGTGGTTGGTCAAATCCTCCTTCATTTTCTTCACTTGGTTTCTGGCCACTAAACTCTCCTGGTTTTCCTCTTTCCCCTACTTGACATTTCCACTTAAAAATCAAATAGTTATCTCAGGCTTACCATGAACAAACTGATGTCCTTGATCTTTCCTTGTACAACTGGTTTTTCCAGCAGTCTTCCCCATTGCAATAAATGACAACTGCACTCTTCAAGCCATTCAAGCTATGGTTATGGAGTCTGCCTTGCCTCTTCTTTTTCTCATATTCTATATCAAATTCATTGCCAAATTCTGTCACTTCTACCTTCAAAATACATCCAAAATGTAGGCACATCTCACCACCTGTGCTGTTACCATCCTGGCCTGAGTCATCACCATATTTTGCCCAGATTATTTCAAGAGTCTTCTAACTGAGCTCTCCGCTTCTGCCCTTGCCCTTTAAGTCTGTTTGTCACACATATCCTGAGCAATCTGTTAAAACTTATGTCAGAGCTTGTCACTATTCCACTTGACTGTCCCTTATGGTTCTCTACCTCCAATTCAGAGTAAAAGTCAAGGTCATTACAGTCTGCACCTCCTCTACTTTCCAATGCTCTCTTTTGTTGCTCTACCCCTCTTTGTTCTTTTCCAGCCATATTAACGCTCTCAATGCTGTCATATAAGCCGTGTCACAGCAATTTCGGCACCACTGCACCTACTGTTGCTTCTTCTTGGAACATTCCTCCCCGGCATATCCTAGTTGTTTGTTCTCTCACCTCCTCCAAGTCTATACCCAAATCACCTTCTCAGTGATTATCACCTTCGTTATCTAGCCTTGAAGCCCTCTTGCCTGATTCTTCCTATCCTCCACTCTCTTTATTTCCTAGTTAGCTCTTCTCACCAGCTGTCACACTATGTAATTTACTTAATTAATTGCCTGTTTCTCCTGCTACAATAGTTTTGTTCACTGCTGTGTCTCCAGTGCCCAGAAGATTATCTGGCTTACAGCGGCAATTCAATAAATAATTGCTAAATAAATAAATGAATACAAGCCCTCCCCCAACTTTCAAACTGTCAACTCACTTAACGTTTTTTGGCACTAGAATAACTAGGCACTGATCTGGGCACTGTAGAAGGTATAAAAATGAAGAAGTAGAATTCCTGGCCTCCTGGACATACTTCCAACTGGTAGGGTGAAGTTTATGACCCTGGAGTCCCATAGTCTTAGATTAGATCATCTACCACTGTCATCACCCAACAATATGGCCTGGAATATTTTGCCTCTTTGGCCTTCACTTTCCTCATCTGTAAACTGAAGATAACAAAATAATAGAAACTTTGAAGTTTGTGGAAGAACTTTTACAAAGTGTCTGACACTCTAGAGGACACTTTAAAAATGGTGCCCATTAGTGCAAGTCTTCTATACCTTTTCCCTAGAATATGTTATGCTCAACTCCCTTTTCCTTACTCCTGGGTCCTTTTATGAAGGCTGATTGCAGAAAAGTGACTGATCAGCAGGACTAATTTAAGGAGAGGCCAGCACTTACTTATTCACATTGTCATCGTCCATTCAACAAACCTGAGAAAACGCCTTCTCTGCTGGACACTACAAATGAATCAAAAGAGCTTATGCCTTCAAGGTACACCTGAGAGGGACTTTGGATAAAATACACCAATCACTGAGAGAATGAAACAGGAGGGAGGTTCCCGGAACAGAATGTTGAGAAGGCATCATTTCAAAGAACATTCCCAAGGAGAAGCCATGCAGAGGAGATGGCAAAGCCAATCAGAACTCACTGCCCCACACCTGCCACCTCCAGCTCCAAAAACATGGGAACAAAACCTAGCGGGGCTGCTAATCATCCTGTCTGCCCTGGGGCTGATGAGTGGGAGGGGAACAGTTTGGTTAGAGCCACCACTGGTGTGAAGGGCATGGCAGCTTTCAGAAGGAGGGAGCAACTTGGATGGCAGGAGCACGTGGCCACCCTCGCCTCTGTCAGGGCTGGCCCCCAGTTTTTGTAGGCCTGACACTGCTGCGTCCCAGGGGAGCTCTGTCATTCTGACTTGGTTCTTGCACACAGCGCAGCTGATTGCTACTAGGTGTAATGTCACAGCACAGGGTAGAGAAACAGGGTTTAATTTCCCTTGAGCTTGATGGCTGACTACTGCTAAAATGTCTCAATGAGAAACAAGTTAGCCATGGGAAGAGGCAGATTTCTAGAAAAGCTAGGGTGAGAATACAAGTTTGCAGAATAAGGGGACTGCATCTGGCCATGCTCTTGCCTGACACCAAGTGATTCTCTGGAGAAAAGACCAATGAAAGGCCGCTAGAGCAAAACCCAGCAGAGCAGAAGAGGCAGGCGGCTCGGCAGTGCTGTAAGCCTGGACTCAGATACACCTGAGCACAAAGCCCGGCTCTGGCACATGCTTTATGATCTTGAGAGTTTGTTTTATCCCCAAAATGACAGTCATAGTCCCCTTCACAATGCTGTCATAAAAATAAAGTGCCAAGGTATGGTGCGCTCACCATCTTGTTTCCTCCCTTCTTGACCTATGTAAGAATTAACATGGTCTCTTTAAGTGAGTTATAGCAGCAGCTGCCCAGCTAATTCCCGCATGAAAGCTGCTGGGGGACAACAGGGCTCCTTTGGGCTGAACTACAAAGGTTCCTGTGATGTTCCTCCAGGGTTCAGAGAATTTCCAGGGTGCTCATAGTGGTTGGTTATCTGGTTTGGGTCTGACACCCCAGCCACTCCTACCAGTCACCCATCACACCTCTACTCAGCAGCTCCTCTCATCCTAGCCTGTGCTCGTAAAGAACTTTTCGTAACCCAGATGTCATGTTGAGAGTGGCATACAGTCACATTTCTTTACTTGTTGAACTTGGGGTGCTTGGAGGAGGTAGCAGGGAGTATTACACTGGCTCTGGGCCCTGTGACAGACATGATAGTAGGAGCACTGGGCTAGGAGTCAGAACATCTGACTTTTGGTTTATTCTGCTGCTAGCTCGCTGGGGTAACTCACTGAATCTCCTGAGCCTCAATGGCATGAGGAGACCCAGTCTCCTCTGAGGCTCCTCTGGTTTGAATGCTTATGTTTTTGGGTTTATTCTATGCCATCCCATTCTCCAAGACAGGGACATGCATAGTTGGACATGAATTTCATTGTCATTATTTTCTAAGTTGCCATAACAGTTTCTTGATTCTTTTCCTGTGGCATTGGCTCCTAATGACTACATGTTGTACTTATTTCAATGCCTTTTCTTCTTTCCACTGAGTCTCTTAAAGAACGGACCCATATCTCATTGGTGTGTTCTCCATTGTGCCTGTACTTAGGAGGTTCAGTATATACATAAATGTGTGTGTGACAACATAGATCCCATAATAATCAATGACAACCAGGGGCTGACACCAGGAAATTCCTGAGGTGTTCCAGTTAGGAGCCCATTATCCATTCAAATATATATGCAGAAACACTGTGGTAGGTGGTGTAGGTGACACAAAGATGAAATAAGATATTCTCACTACCTCCCAGGAGTAACGGAGCTAGGGAGGAAGTAGGGCACATCACAAACAGCTATATGTTAATACAGACCAGCAGATATGAGTGTCACAAGTCAGGAACCAAGGTGCAAAGTATAGAAACTCAAGTACAGGAGATCAGATCAGGCTTCTTGGAAGAGGTGGCACCTATCTGGGGTCTTAAAGCATGGCTGGAATTGTAACAGGAAGAGTAGGAAACAGTTTACACAGAGTAAAGTCCTTGAAGGTTTGGTTATGAAAGAACACAGAGATTAGTGTGGACAGGTGCACGTTGGGGATAATAGGAGAAAATACCAGAATTGTCTTAGAACTTGAAGTAGCTACAAAAGGTTGGAGTGCAATTAGCAAGGTTGTGAATCCCAAAGGTCTCAAAACACAGGATGGCCCATTAGACTGTAAGAACACCACATATTAGACCTTCTATTTGCATTCATTTTTTTCTTATCTAATATCCATTTTCTGATTTTTTGCATATGTTTTATAATGTATAGTAGTACAGCAACTGGTCTTCACTCCCTGATGGCGATTAGAAGCCATGGAAAGTTTGGAATAGGGAACCAACCTTATTAGAGTTGTGCTTTGGAAAGATCAGTCTGGCAAAGACAAATAAGTTAGATGAGAGGAGCAGCAGATGGAGGTGGGGTAGAGAAGCCTTGGAGAGGTATCGAAATGGTCCAGGTGAGATGTGTGACACAGAAGTCACGTGAGATCTTCTAGTCCATCACTCACAATTTGCTAAAGAAACTGAGGTCCCCAAAAGGAGGGAAATATGATTGATCTGAAGCCAGTCTCATGGTCGCCCAGGTCTCACCCTCATCTTGTTCAATAATCTTTTGGCTTTGATTTTTTTACAGCATTATGTTAGTTTGTTTAATTAAACTTTCTTTTTATTCTATCAGTCTGTTTTCCAGGAATATTTTATTCTGACAGTTTTCATATGATAGCTAACCAAAAGAGATTTTGGAACTCAAAACTACATTTTAAAACATATTTGTCAACCTTCTCTGAAGAAGACAAACAGATGGCCAATAAACACATGAAAAAATGCTCATCGTGCATCAGAGAAATGCAAATCAAAAACCATCTTGAGATATCACCTAACCGCAGTGAGAATAGCCCACATCACAAAGTCCCAAAGTTGCAGATCCTGGTGTGGTTGTGGAGAGAAGGGAACACTTTTACACTGTTGATGGGATTGCAAACCAATACAGCCTCTTTGGAAAGAAGTATGGAGAATACTCAAAGAGCTAAAGATAGACTTTCCATTTGACCCAGCAGTCCCTTTACTTGGTATCTAACCAGAAGAGAAAAAAATCATTTAGTATAAGGACATTTGCACTAGAATGTTACTGCAGCTCAATTCACAATCACCAAGATGTAGAATCAACCCAAGTGCCCATCAACCCATGAACGGATTAGTAAACTGTGGTATATGTACACCATGGAATACTATTCATCCATAAAAAAATGAAGACTTTAAATCTTTTGTATTATCCTGGACAGAGTTGGAGAACATTCTCTTTAGTAAAGTATCATAAGAATGTAAAAGCAAGTTTCCAATGTAGTCAACACTAATACGAAACCAGTAGATCAGTGGTTCTCAACTTTCCTAATGCTGCCATACTTTAATACAGTTCCTCATGTTGTGGTGACCCCAACCATAAAATTATTTTTGTTGCTACTTACAGAGATTAGTGTAGACAGGTGCACATTTGGAGATAACAGAGAAAATACCAGAATTGTCTTGTCTTGTTGTTACTACTTAGCAACAAAAATAATTTTATGGTTCGGGGTCACCACAACATGAAGAACTGTATTAAAGGGTTGCAGCATTGGGAAGGTTGAGAACCACTACAGTAGATGAATGACTACATGCCCACATGAGAGAAAATTATTAAAATCAAGTGAGGGAAAGAAGGAGGGGGATTGGCAAGCTCTCACCTAACACACAATGTAAGGGTATCTGGCACACCTCCCGGGTGAAGGGCTCAACTACAACTTGGACTCTGCCTAACAAATGCAAATAAAGTAACCTAATTGTTTGTACCTTCATATCAATCTGAAACAAAAAAAAAATAAAATGTTAGGTTTAGTTAAGAAATAATTAAATCTTTCTCTTACTCCTTCAAGGAAAAAATAAAACAAAAATGTCAATTAAAATGGTACAAAAAGACAACGCAAAAAGAGTTTTTTGAATTAATGAATAGCAATGCCACTAGCAAATATCCAGTTAAATCAAAGTAGAGAATGAAGAGAACTAACTCCATGGAAAATAGAGTCTGTGAAAGAAGAGAGGATGAAATACGGCAGAGAAGCCACGAATGAGAAAAATCTCAGGTGATAAATTTTGTGACCATCAAGAGAGCAGTTCAAGGGTAATGAATGGGCTAAAATCCTAACTGAGTGGGATTAAGGAGAGGGGTAGGTTAATCTGGTCTGTTAGGAGAAATTTGAAGAGAAGGATGGGCCAGCAACTCAAGCAGACAGCAGTTCCTTTGGGATCGTGGACGTGGAGCGTGCTGGTGGGTAGAAGAGAGGCACATGCCGGCAGGTGCTCTCTGAGCCAGAGAGGGTGGGCTGCATTTGGAAAGGAGGAGGAAAAGATTTTGTTCTTGTGTACTGGGAAGATGGAAGATTTGTAAGGGAGGGACATTCTGAGCGGATGATGCTGTGCAGACAGAGAGGGACAGAAAGAGTATGAAACAGACACAGAGACTCAGGGACAGAAAAAGGACAGAGAGAAATGAATAGCTGCCACGGGAAATGTGAGTCCACTGTTTTCACAGAGTTCCTTTAATCTGGTAAGAGCCTCTGTCCATCCGAATCAGGCTTCATCCACTCTGCAAAGAATATGTACAGTACAGCCCAGCCTGGTGCTCAAAGAAATTGCTCTGTGAGCTTCCAGTGGGGTGGGGAGGGCATCACTTGCTTTTAGGGCCAAGACTTTGAACGCAAATTTGATTATACACATGCAAGCCAGCTTCTGGTTCTGGAAAGGCTCCCAGATCTCCCAGAACAGACAAAGGGTTAAATGCTACCAACATTTTCATTGGAACACCAAATAGTCCCCCCCAAAAGAGATTTTAACCCCACAGCTATTATTCACAGAAGCCTGCGTAGCGGATCTCAGAGTAGCGCTTCCTCACACAGTTTCCAGGAGCATCTGCCGAGTGGATGAAGAATCCCATGCCATCCAAGCTCAAGCCAGTGATGACTCACTGCCACTGTTGTTGTGGAGTGTTTGCTGAGAGCAGCAGCCCTTTCTGGCAGGGATGTTCCCGGCCTGGGACCAGCAGCCAGGCGATGCTGGGAGAGACACAGCAGGAAGAGGGTCTAGTTTTTGGCATGTCTCTTGGTTCTCTACCTTCTGTCCTTGGCTTCCTGCTCTTCTCCTGGTGCCTAAAACCTTCACAAGGACATGTTTGGGGAAGCGGTTGAGCCAGACACCTCATTCCCCTGTTATCTTGGCATTTGTCCAGGGAAGATCAGGATTATGAAAGTAAAGAGGGTGGAGCCTGATCTTTCTCTTCCAGGCTTTTCCTATTTCCTAAGACCTGAAAACCCAGGAATCACATGGCAGAAAAGTAAAAGCAAGAAAGCACAGAAGAACCATTTCTTTCCATCATGTTTTCAATGGCATCCTTCTTCATCGTAACTGGATTCCAGGACACAGATGCCGCCCCCGCTCACTGGGGCCACATCATTCACAAGGGCCGGGACCCTCTGCTTCCAGCGTTCACTCTTCCTCACTGCCTTCATGATCTAAACGCAGACCACATTCATCACAAAGTCCTGCCAGGGTTCTGCACCCTGCTATGCTCCGACATGCAGCCGCCAGCACTTT
This sequence comes from Nycticebus coucang, assembly GCF_027406575.1. Lineage (NCBI taxonomy): Eukaryota > Metazoa > Chordata > Mammalia > Primates > Lorisidae > Nycticebus > Nycticebus coucang. Next base: position 87,649,163 of record NC_069795.1, read on the forward strand.
CCCTTCTCTCCCTCCCATCCTTGTCCCTGTCTGTCGCTGTCTGTCACCTCCCTGGCCTTCTCACTTCTTTCCCCATCAACTCCTCTTCTTCCCTTCCCATTTCTTTCACCTGCCATCTCCTCCTCTCTGGCCCTTCACTTCTCATCACTCACTTTGCCCCTTTTGCCCCTTCTCAGCCGATCAGCTATGATGTCTTCAAGCTGTTCATGAGGGCGTACCTGGAGGTGGACCTTCCTCAGCCACTGAGCACTCACCTCTTCCTGGCCTTCAGCCAGAAACCCAGACAGGAGACCCCTGACTGCCCAAAGGAGGGAGCCAGCCGCAGCGAGGCCACTGGCCCAGGTACATAGACCAGCCTTCCCCAAGAGGGGAGGACAGTGTGCAGCTCCCCTGTGCAGGTGCAGGCTGCATCCCCAAGTGTTCCCTGAGCATAGTGGCTTCCCTGTGAAGTGAGAAAGGGGACCAAGGGGCCATGTCTCCTCTCCTCATAGGGCCTTATGGGAAGCCCTATCTGATAAGTCTCTCAGTGGGAGGAATAAAGAGGGCACATAATTCCTGCCGCTCAGGGTCAGAGAGCAGGATCGGGGAATAAGGGACACAACTGTGTAGGGGAGGGGAAGGAGAGCCTTCAGCAGAAGTTGCCGTGTGCCTGCAGCCTGGGACTAGCCCGGGAGTGTCAGGAAGGAGAAGCCATGGTCACCAACCTACTGGAGCTTCAGCTATAGTGGGGAGATAAAGTCCACCCCAATAAATGAGCATGACCCAGCTGACAGTAACTTAGACACAGTAACCTAGGCAACAAGATCGCATGAGAAGTTTCCCTACCTGCCCCTCCAAGAAGCTGGAGGAGATGGGTCGCCATTAAATCTTTTTGTTCCCCAGATCCTAATACACAGAGTGCGGATAATGCTGCCAAAGCAGATGAGGCCTGTGCCCCTGACACTGGTGAGTCTTTGGGACAGAGGATTTGGGAGAGAAGTGGGGGACATCCTTGGGAAGGAGTGCACATACCTAACTAGCAGTTTGTCTCCAGATAATTCTGAACCCTCAGTGCAGATCTCATCCTGCTGTGACCTTCAGAGCTTCTATCTCTGGGGCTCCTGTCACTCAAATGTTCTGGGATTCTGAAGCTGGGTTTATCTTCACTTGCCCTGGAACAGGGCAGGGCAGGACTGGAAACAGCTCACTAGGTGTTTACGTCTGGGTCTGCCTGCTCAGGAAAAAGACAGTCTTCTCAGGAGGAAGGGGCTGTGTGCGTTTGTGCATGTCTTCCCCTTCCCCAGAGAGAGAGAAGGGGAAGAGGCGGTACCGGGGCTGAGGTACAGAGGAGCCCCCACCACTGGATGGCTGGAGAGGGGCAGGGCAAGATGGTAAGAGTGTGCTCTGATTGACTTCCAACAACATATTCATAAAACTATTTTGTATCGTTTGGAGAGTTGCTAATAAGTTAGCAAGAGCAAGCCAGCTAAAATTGTTTTCTTTTGTTTGTTTGTTTGTTTTGCAGTTTTGGGCCGGGGTCGGGTTTGAACCCACCACCTCCAGTATATGGGGCTGGCGCCCTACTCACTGAGCCACAGGCACTGCCCCCTAAAATTGTTTTAAAGAACTGTTTGCCAGGCAACTTGTTATTATATCTCCCATTTAACCTTCACAGTCACACCATTTTCCATGTGAGGACTGAGGCTATAAGCAATTTATATACCTCCGGGGTGACATGTGGAGCCGACATTCAATCCAGAAATGTCCAACTTCTAAGCTCCTGCTTTCTCTCCTACTCCAAGGGAGTCATCTTGAGATGCCTGGTGCTTTGGTTGATTCCCGGTGGAATGAACAGGCTACACTCTCAGTGGGGCTGCTACTGTCCATTGGCCACTCCTGGGCTGTGACAGGAGTGAGATCCTCCCTGGCACGTTTGTCAATGGGAAGTCATTCTTCAGTGCTGCTGACTGAGGCCCTGGCCCAAGGCCAGATACTCCCAAGAAGACTAGAAGCAGCAAAGGTCACCATACTTGACTGGACATTGCTGTCATGCCCAATGATAATTTCCTGTCACTAGCAACCCAAGCCAGGTCAGGAACTAGAGCATGCTGGTTAAGCATCTAGACCTCACAGCCAGACGGTGGGTTTGGCTTCCAGCTCCAATACTTACCTAGTTCTGTAACTGTGGGCATATTTGAACAATGTCTTTGTACCTCAGTGTCCCTGTCTGGAATGTGAGATAACAAGTGTTGTTATGAAGGTTAAGTGAATTAGATGTATAAATGCTTAGAACAGTGACCGACTGGCACATAGTAAATATCCAGTAAATATTGGCCATTGTCATTCAAACCACCCTCCAGAAGAGCACTCTAGTCTTAACTCATCATGGTTTGCCATAGCCTCCTTCAGTCTCACCCCCAGTCTCCAAGGATGTCAGGTGGGCATCCTGTTCTCACGGACGGTCCCTCACAGACTCTCTTTCTATCAGGTTGCTCTTAAAATTCCAAATGCAAAGACTCAGAGAGTCACCCCTGTTTTACCTGCATTATCATTTGATTGAAAAGATTTACAGATACACAAAGGTGAATTCCAGCTGTTGGAATATACTCAAGGGATAAGGAATTCAGCTTTATTATACTTTATTATAAAACATGATCAACAATAGATGCTACAACTGAAAGAAAGGGGGAACTAATTATAACAGGGACCTAGGATGAGAGAATTTTTTCAGGTGAACTCTAGATGAACATCTAACCTTTTCTCCAGTCAAGGGAAACGAGGAGGATAATAGAAGGACTGGTGAGATCAATTGAAAGCATAGCATGGTCAGCAAATTTCAGGAGCTGTGGAGCTCCAGAAAGCAAGGATTAAGAGAACACAGTCCATGCCTTCCTGACACCTTTAGCGATAGCAATAGGAAAAGACTCAGAAGTGTAGGGTCACCCAAGCCCTGCCCAGCACCCCACCCAGTCACACTAAATCCACAGCCCCTTGGTGAAATGGATTTAAGGCATAAGTAAGTCTCGTGTCTTATATAAATAGAGGAGACATATTCTGACATAAATCATTCTCATGGTAGGAAGGAAAGAATGGAAACTAGGAGCTTTGAGATTTTAAAATCTCATCAAGAAAACTCATGGTGAAAAGCATCTTGCCCCAAATTCTTTACCCAGAGACTTTCTTAGTTCAAATAGTTGGAACTTTCTTAGTCCAAGTAAGAACATGGAAAAAGTCACATTTCATTCCTTGAGGTGTTAAATGGTTTGTTTTAGTGGCTGAAGTTTCTAAAATACCAAAGAAGAACTTATATTTGAGAAAAGATGATCAATGGCAATAATGGAAGTTAGCTGCCTTCCTTGACCACCATGCATATTTGCAATAGCTGTAGCATTCTTAGTCTAAAAGAGAAACTTCCAGAGCTCCCCTCCCAAAGTGATTTGTGATGCACCATTTCCCTTGTGTATGTGAAAAATCATCTGCTGTGGTTAAATCATGAAAGGGCAATTATCTGACTCTTGGCCTATGGAGGTGTACAGCATTTTTTTCATCTTCTTTTGAGGCTTGAGATGTAAAAGAGAAAATCATTTTCCTGCTAGGTCCCCTTTCATGGATGTCTTAATTAGATGACCCTGTTCACCAGAAACAAGAATTTAGGGCCAGGTGGACATCACAGAGAGGGGTCTCTGCCAATAAGGAAAGCCAAGTCCTGGCTTACAAACAGACCATCTGTTGAAAATTCCAACCCTTTCCTGTTGCCTAAGCAAAGCCAGAGAAAAGAAACTAGATTCTTAATTTGATATGGCCTGCCCAGGCCTATCAGATCAGTCTCCAAGCTCAGCTCTATCACAACCCACTTCAAATTGCTCATACCCAAAGCCAGGTGTGTACATGCTTGTGTAGAGAAAGGTTTCACAGAGTCCAGAGGTTAGCTCAGAACCCCAAGCAGTCTGTCATTGTTGGGATGTCAGTTCAGTAAAGGCTGAGTCCACCCTTCCCTTCATGAAGGCTCAGGACCAATGGCGATGAACAAGGAGGACTTCAGCCCCCTGGTCTTTAGTTAGTCTCTTAGGCTGTTGAGATATTTGCACAACCCCGAATCTTGGAGTCTCAAGGAAAGTCCCTCAATATTGTTTTATAGTTGTTCCCAAGTATAAAAATAATATACTCACAAAAAAGAAAGAAACAAACAACAAAGATCAGTGGTTGTCAGGGGCTGAGGGAAAGAAGGATGAATGGACAAAGCACAGAGGAATTTTAGGGCAGAGAAACTACCTTATATTATATTTTAATGATGGCTACACGTCACTGTGCATTTGCCCAAACCCATAGAAAGTGCAACACCAAGAGTGGACCCAAATGTAAACTGTATATTTGGGTGACAAGGAAGTGTCGATGAAAGCTCATCAGTTGTAATAAATGTACCATTCTGGCAGGAGGATGTTGATGCATGGTAGGCTAGTGTGTGTGCAGGCAGCAGGGTGAGTCAAAAATCTCTGCACCTTCCTCTAGTTTTGCTGTGAATCTAAAACTGCCCTAAAAATTTGTCTTAAGAAAAAGAAAGGATTAAAGTTAACATTGCAACATGTTAACTTTAATCCTCTAATTGTTAATGGTATACAATGGATATTTGTATATTAGTGTGTGTCACACTTTATGGGGGCAAGACATGATTGCAAGAGGGACTTTACCTAACAATTGCAATCAGTGTAACTGGCTTATTGTACCCTCAATGAATCCCCAACAATAAAAAAAAAAAAAAAGAGAGAGAGAGAATAACCTAAAAAAATAGAACTATTATTAAAGCAAATGGAATTTTTCATTTGGCAGGCTTTGATTTAGGAAACAATTAGCTTCTTTATTTGGTATTAGATTGAGCTTCTATTTTTAAAGACTACCTTACCTCAACATTTGAAAGAATGAGGCTCTTTACTTAAATCAATGACAAACACATATAGATAATAAGCTTCCTGATGATTGCATGTAAGGAAAGAAAACTAACAATCATTAAGCATATATTTTGTGCCAAGTTTTTAAGTTAATTTGTTTAGCACAATTTAATGCAACTTAATAATCCATGGAGGTAAATTTGAGTGCTTTTTTATGTACGAGGCCAAGAAACTCAGAGAGCTTAAGGAATTTGACCAAAGATACTTCACTGATCAAAGATGGAAATGGCATTGTCAACATATACCTGGGACCCAATAGATGTTACCAACTGAAATAGCAAAGGTATATGGTAACATCTTAGAGAACATTTTTCTTCATAACTGAAATTAAATAACAATATTATAAAAAAAATACTCTTCCCATCCACTCTCCATTCCAGAAGCTTCTGTCCCCTCAAGCTTTTTTATTACCCCTGTTGAAGGCTTTCCCATCTTCACTGATCCTTCTATTAATTTGCCTAGACCCCAAAATTCAAACTAAAAAGGTTGGTATACAGATGATTTAAGTTGCTTAAACTAAATATAGGAGCGTTTCTATTTTAAAACAAATCTGTTACCTCCAATGCAATTCTTATTATTAAACTACTTTAACTTGGAAACTGTGTTTTCCCTAATTCCAGCACCTTGATTCTGAGCTTTCCATATAAAATAGCTTTTTGCACAAAATAGACATATTTATTAACTATTGGATAATTAACTCGCACATATTTTTAAAAAATATATATCTGAAGATAAATACTACCAAACAGATCACCAAGGTCACTACTAGATCACTTTTAAAGCAACCAGTGCTCCATAATATAGGAGTACAACCCAACACATTAAGTTTTTAATTGAAAAAAACAAGGCTGAGTCCACCTTTCCCTTCATGAAGGCTCAGGACCAATGGCGATGAACAAGGAGGACTTCAGCCCCCTGGTCTTTAGTTAGTCTCTTAGGCTGTTGAGATATTTCCACAACCCAGAATCTTGGAGTCTCAAGGAAAGTCCCTCAATATTGTTGTTCCCAAGTATAAAAGTAATATACTCATAAAAAAGAAAGAAACAACAAAGATCGGTGGTTGTCAGGGGCTGAGGGAAGGAGGAATGAATGGACAAAGCACAGAGGAATTTTAGGGCAGAGAACGCTGTTTTAAATTACTTTTCAAACTAATATTGGCCTCATCTCCCAGTTTTAAGAAAAAAATAATCCTTAATTCACCTTGAACTCAATTATCACATTTTGAACAAATGTTTTTGCTTCAGTGTTTAAATATCAGCTCAGAAAGTTATCAAAGCAAACATGTAAGTTTATGTTTTCTTCTTTTGAATTCTGTAATTGATTACATAAATTTAAATTATTTCATCTTTGAGAGCGTTTTCTTTAATGTTTTTTTGAAAAATATTTTCAATCCAAAGTGTAAAAGTCACCTAATGTCACCACCTCTCTTTAAAGCCTTCTTCCCTCTCTTTCATCTCTGGTGACCCGGAGATCACCGTTGTTGGGAACTGGGTACATATCCTTTCCAAATATTTCCCATGTCTATACAGATACCAAGTACACAGGGGTCAGTTAATATTTATTAAAATATAACTAGAATAAAAAAAGAAAAAGAAAGGAAACAAAAAAAACACCCATAATCCCACCAATGCAATTACTTGTGTGTGTGTGTAAAATTTTCTCGTAAGCTTTTTTTCTATAAATTTTTTACAGAATTGGGATAAAACTGTACTGTGTATATCATTTTAGATTCAGCTTTGTTTTTCACTTAACATGGTAGTCACAAATATTTGTGTCATTCAAGACTTGGGGTGAACATCAGTTTTAATTCAATCCCTTCTTATAATAGAGGAGAAAACTGAAACTGGGTGGGGGGAGTATGCCTATTTGTGCAAGAGCGCTATTTCATGCAAACCCAATTCTAAAATCCCAGTCTTGCTTTCTGCCATTGGCCTGGTATAGTCTGGGTTGAATTTTAGAGTAGTGCTGGTCTCACAAAATTGGTTGGGTTAGGATATCCGCCTCTTAAGTCTTCTGAAGGAGTTTGTGTGTAGTACATATTATCTCCTTATTAAATGTTGGGTACTAGATATTTTTGCATACCTACAGATATTCTTGGGTTTTGTTTAGGGGTACAATTAGGTTATTTGGAAATAGTCTGATCTTTTGGGGTCTTTTAAGCTTCACTGGGAAGGGCCAGAGAGGCATTTATTCTAGGGCTAATTTTGCCTCACTTCTGAGGCAAAACTCAGCTAAGTACTCTCCCAGTGATTCATGAATTATGAGGATGTTCTACTCTGATGAGTGGAAATAGGCATTACTCTCAGTGCTTTTTGCATTCCAGGGACTGTTCTCTCTAATACTGGTTCTTTTGCCAGCCTGAGTTTCCTCCCATGAGTCTGTTGATCAATAATCAGCTGAAAAATTGAAAGGAACTCTACTGGTTATTCAAAGGGACCTTCTCCGCCTCTCCAGAGCTTTCTCCCCCTGCAGTGCTCCCCCTCCTCCCCCTCCTCTCCAGTGTTCTGCTCTGGGAACTCAAGTCAACTTGGGCTCCCAGCTTTCTCCACTCAGAGAGGCTGCCAGGATCTCCCTGGGTCCCCTTCCTAGGATGCAATCTAGAAACTCGTTCCTAACAGCATGATACAGCAATCATAGGGGTCATCCATCATCTCAGGATCACCGTTTGGTGCTGCCTGATATTCAGTATCCTATGAACTGCCCTTTCATATCTTTTGTCCAGTTTTTTAATTATTTTAAGTGGCAGAGTAAATTTGGTCCTTGTCACTCCATTTTAGTTGAAGTGGAAGTCATTGATAGTGTCTCAATAACTGAATACTCTGAGGCTAAAGCAATAACTTGGGATAAATGGACAGCCCAGTACAAAGCCCTTCACTCGTTTTTCTCCTCCATTATTAAGTTATGCTTCTCCATAACTTTTCTTCCAGAGGTGATTTTCATACTTCTGTTGCATATATAGTTTTATTACAATCCTCCCCTATCTCACTATTCCTGATTTTATCTTATCCTACAGTATTTTCATCTCTACTTGTTCAATCCTAAGGCTTTCTGCTTTTGTTTAATAGAGGATATTTCTTCTTGTAACCTACTGAGGGTCTTGTCCAATAAGAAATTACTTTTAAAAATCTGGTCCTCTGAGACTTCTGGATAAAGATTCCTTCCTTTTTTTGTAGCTCTGTTTCATAGTCTCCATCTTGGTCTCTTCATGGAGAACTTGGTATCGCACAGAGTGTGTCAGCAACCTGTGGTCTCTCCTACTGACCATCTGGATAATGGCTAACAGACCCACAGCCCAACACCCAGGACTTGTTAAGCTTTCATCCAGCACAGCTCTGCTGGCCTGAGAGGGAGTGTTCACTCACACTGCTTGGCTGTTTTGTTCTCTGAATGGAGAGAGTGTGGGGAACATTGCCTCCTCCACTGGGCTTACTGTCAAGACTGTCTCCACCACTGCTTATGCCTTCAGCACTTTATTTTTTGTGGTATTACAGTACCAAAGTTGGATTCTCTACTGCCCGTCTTCTGTTTATTCCTTAGTTAGTTGTTTTCTGTGAGTTGTACTAGTAGAGTTGTCTACTAGGAGATAGTAAGAAATCATTTCTGATGAACATGGAGATAGAGAAGAGAGAGAGCAGTCAAAGTTTCTCAGAAAATAGAATTCAGCCACATGTGGTGGCTCAGGCCTGTAATCCTAGCACTCTGGGAGGCCGAGGCGGGTGAATAACCCTGAGCTCACAGGTTCTGGACCAGCCTGAGCAAGAGTGAGGCCCCCATCTGTAAGAAAAATATCCAGGCATTGTGGGAGGCACCTATAGTCCCAGCTACTTGGGAGGTTGAGGCAAGAGAATCACTTGAGCCCAAGAGTTGGAGGTTGTTGTGAGCTGTGATGCTACGGCACTCTACCCAGGATGACAAAGTAAGACTCTTGTCTCAAAAAAAAAAAAAAAAATATTTAAATTCACACAGTTAAACAGAAATGCCTAGTTTTCTTGTTATTAATAGATCTTTTATTTCCAAACCAAAAAACAGAGTATGAAGAGACAAAGAATTTTCCACCTAAGTGTTGAAAAATTTAGGGGGGAAATTTACTCTTTTCCTGTGGTACAATAAGTCACTTTCTATATTTTCTTAATCCAACTGATTAGGCTTGCAATTCGTCAAAGTTCTTCCTACTTTCTAGAGATTGGTTGATGGTCAATTCTAGTTTTTTCCTTTTGAATATTTATCTGTCTCTATTTGTATTTATAAGCATTTGAGAGAAAATTGTGAAAGTGTATATTAGTAAATGACTATGGGTCATTTATCATTTTGAAATCCCTGTCAAAATGACTTCTACAAGTTGAATGTGTTCCCCCGAAAATAGGCCAAATGGCATTTGACTATTGCTATTACCAAGAATCACTGTCATCTCTGAATATTCCCAGAGTATTCATGCATGTCTTACAAATGTCTTGCCCTTAAAAGGGTTGGAACAGGGCCCACACAGAGGGCCCACTTTATACAAACCCCATAAATTGGATTTCTAGGGTGACTCATTTGATCATGTCTCTGTAACCTTTGAAGACACATAAATAATTATTGCCTCCACCATGAAAAGAATTGGGGAACAATGGGCTAACACAAAATGTCCCCTGATGTTTGTTTTTCCTGTCACAGAATCAAGGATAGCCAGGAAGCAAGAACCAGCTGAAAATCAGGTGGCTGCCACCTTCCCAGGAGCCCCTGCTGCTTCATGCTCAGAATCTGCCATCGTGTACCTGAAGGATGTTGTGTGCTACCTGTCCCTGCTGGAGACAGGAAGACCCCAGGATAAACTAGAGTGTAAGTGCTCACCCTGTCAGAGGGCTTCAGCTTTTTCTTAAAGGGAGATCTGGTGTCCTATCCATCATTACCAAACACACTGGACATTGATTTGAGGTCAAGGGTCTAGGTGCTGCCTCTCTGGGGAAGATTTCTTTGTCCTGGCACCAGCATCTTTTCCTAGAATCCACTCTAAAACACAGTACCACATCTGAGACCTAGGCATTGAGAACCAGAATTTGGAAAGGGGAAGGAGTCTCATCAAGAGGTCAAGGTCTCATAAAGGGATTGAGACCCCCTTGCTTTGCTAGCAGGGCTTCCTGAAACCTTCCAATCAGAAAACTGCTGCCTCCTCTTAATGGACTTTTCAAGGAAGATAGCTGACATCTGTCTTCCTTCCCCTATTTTATGCCCAAGCAATTTTTTAACTGCAAGGAATTCTTATTTTATTGAGAGCTAAACATCCTCTATCTTGTTAAGGTTTTTTCCAATTCTCCTCTCACCCCACACCCTACTCCAAGCTCTTTGGTCTCCAGAGAAGGAGAACTAGTTAATTAATGGAGTTGGTGCTACCAAAGTTGGTTTCAAAAACATATCTTCTGGAGGAGAGTAAGAGCTGGTAGCAGAAAGGAAAGTTCATACTGGCTGAAAGAGCCAGCAATCTTGTAGATGGCTTAGTGCAGGGAAGGTTTCTCTGGCCCCTGTGAGCCTACAGGCACACTTTTAAAAATAGAAGATGGTAGAACCTTGTTAAACAAATTGTACTGTCATTGTTTCTACGGGGAATGTAAGCAAAGAAAAATATACACATTATAGCAAAAGTCGAAATTCAGTTCATAATAAGACTAGTCAACAACACTTAAACATTAAAAACGCAAGTGTGCCAAAGGTTAACTCTTGCCAAAAGCAAAATGAAACAGTTTTTTCATTAGCTAAGCTTAAAATCTCCCCCATTGCCAGGTGTGGTGGCTCATGCCTATAATCCTAGCACTCTGGAAGGCCGAGATGAGTGGATCACTTGAACTCAAAATTTGGATATCAGCTCTGAACCAGAGCAAGACCTCATCTCTAAAAATAGTTGGGCGTTATGGCAGGTGCCTGTAGGTTACTGTGAGCTATGACACCACAGCACTTTACCAGGATGACAAAGTGAGACTGTCTCAAAAAAACTCCCCCATAGGTTTGAGGTGTTAATAACTCCAAGTTTAAGTGCTAATTTGGTAGCAAATGTAGCAGATTTCGGTTTTCTTTTGGCTAATGTTCAAAGGGAAATGTCAAATCATTCCCAAAATATAGCTGCATTTTTAGTTTTAGACATTATATTAATATTTGTTAATAACCAAATACCAAGAGGAATGTGACAGATTCTTTATATTAGTGACTCTCAGACTGAGTTTGTAATGACAATGAAAAGAAACTTTAAAACTTTTTACTTTAGTATATTTCAAGGATAGGTAAAAACTAAATACAATGAACTTCCATGGCCCCATCACTCAGCTTCAATAATTATAACTCACAGAGGGGGGAGGAGCAAGATGGCGGCAGAGTAACAGCTTACCTGCAACTGGGCACCGTGAGTCTGGGGAGATAAGACTCCAGGCATCTCTGGCTGGTGGGATCTGCCTGTAATCATCCCTTTGAGGATACAGGGAGTCAGCGAGAGACTTCTGGACCCCAAAAAGAGGACAAAAACAGTGGAAAACTGGCAAGTGGTTGCATGTGTTCAATCTGTCTAATCCCCCCGGCAGCTGTAAGTACAGCAGCAGCAAGACTGCAAACCGGAAAGACCTTACCTGTGAACTGTTTGGGTGCTGTTGGACTTGGCACTCAGTTGAACTGCCTTGGGGAGAGCTTGAGTAGGAGTGTGGAGAACTTTGGGCACTGTCTAGGCCCCAGACTGAGCCACTGAGCCAGATGGAGCTAATAGTGTTCACTGTGGGCTGCAGGGAGCCATTGTGAGAGAACTGCCCCAGCAAGCTCTGCCCTCAGGGTCACAGAGCAAGGATCGGGTGGGAACTAGTAACCTAGTGATTGAGCAGCCTAAAGGCAGGGACTGAGCCGCTTTACAGCCTTAACCCTCAGGGGCAGAGTGAGACCGCTTTTGGCACACTGAGTAAGTGGATAGCCACTTCAGCAGTGATCCCAGCGACAAGCACTTTCCTGGGAAAGCTTCTGCTTAGCCAAATTTAGAAGTTTAAAGTGCCTGTTAAGAGGGCTGGGAAGAAATTTAGGGTCTCCACCCTATGGGGTTTGAGAAATCAGCAGAGGCCTCCAATCGTATCAGCATTGTGATTAACATCTCATCCCCCAGAAGACCACCTGTTGCCCAGACAATATTCCACAAGATATATACTGCTTTGTTTTTGGTTGGGGTTTTTTCCTGTTTGTTTACTTGTTTGTTTTTTATTTTGTTGTTGTTGTTTTGTTTTTTAATTTCAACCTTTTCCATACACATTTTTTCTTTTCTTTTTTTTCTTTCTTTTCTTTCTCCATTTTTCTAGTTTAAATACAATTTTCCATTGCTGCCTTTTTCAATAATTAGAACTTCATTTTTGCTAGTGTTTCTACCCCTATTATTTGGTTTTTCACCCAATTTTATCCCGTAAAGTTTTCTGTTTGCTTGTTTTGGTTTGATTTATAGTATCTTTGTCTTTCCTCTCTACTTAGTGGAGGTGGGGTACTGTGTCCAATCAGGTTAGCAAAGAGCTGCTGACCTCAAGGGAACCACCCAACCTGGCACCCTCAGAGGTTGGGGTTTTTTTTAAGGTTGGGTCAAAGAACCCTACTATACACCTATACTGCTCCTGTCTCCCTCTTTCTGTGCCTCTCTTCTTTTTGTCAATATTCCCTTTTACCCACCCCCCTACTTTCTCTATTTTCTTTTCATTCATTCATTCTTTCTTTTTCTTTCTTTTATCCCTTCTTGCTCTTCAACCTTCTCATCCTTCTGGTCCTATACCAAAAGGACTCATCAAAACCTTAATGCACAGGCATGGGAACTTAAAGAGCAAGAGGAAGTGAAAGGAAAATTAGGGCAAGGAAACAGATAAAAGAAATCACTCATGAGGAAGAATCAGCAGAAAACCCCTGGCAACATGAAGAACCAGTCCAGAACAACCCCTCAAAGGAATCAAGAGGTAGCTACTGTAGAGGATTCCACCTATAAAGAAATGTTAGGAATGACAGATTTAGAATACACATGATGAAAACAATGAAGGAAATGATGGAAACAATGAAGAAGCTGCTAATAAAGTGGAAAATAGCCAAAAGGAAATCCAAAAACAGAATCAAATAAGAGATGAATGATATGAAGAATACAGAAAGGATATAGCAGAGCTGAAGGAACTGAAGCAGTCAATTAGGGAACTTAAAGATGCAATGGAAAGTATCAGCAACAGGTTAGACCATGCAGAAGAAAGAATTTCAGAGGTAGAAGACAAAGTTCTTGAGATAATTCAGATAGTTAAAGAGGCAAAAAAGAAGAGAGAGAAAGCAGAACGTTCACTGTCAGAATTATGGGACTTTATGAAATGTTCCAACATACGAGGAATCCCAGAAGGGGAAGAAGACTGCCCCAGAGGAATGGAAGCCATACTAGAGAATATTATAAATGAAAATTTCCCAAATATCACCAAAGATTCTGACACACTGCTTTCAGAGAGATACTGGACCCCAGGTCGCCTCAACTCTAACCAAGCTTCTCCAAGACACGTTGTGATGAACCTGTCCAAAGTCAAGACAAAAGAAAAAATTCTACAAGCTGCCATGAGTAAGCGCCAGTTGACCTACAGGGGCAAATCCATCAGAGAGACTGCAGACTTCTCTAATGAAACTTTCCAAGCAAGAAGACAATGGTCATCTACATTTAATCTACTTAAACAGAACAATTTCCAGCCCAGAATTCTATACCCTGCTAAGCTAAGCTTTAAAACTGATGGAGAAATCAAATTATTTACGGATATACAAACAATGAGGAAATTCGCCATACTAAGACCAGCTCCCCAGAAAATACTTCCACCTGTTCTACACACTGACCATCACAGTGGATCAGCAGCAAGGTAAGAATTCAGATATTAAAGGACAGAACCTAACTTCCACACTGATGCAAAAGATAAAACTAAGCAAAGGTCTCTCACAAAATAAGACGAATAGAATACTACCACACTTATCAATTATCTCAATAAATGTTAATGGCCGAATTCCCCACTGAAGAGACATAGATTGGCTGACTGGATTAAAAAACACAAGCCATCCATTTGCTGTCTGCAAGAAACACACCTGGCTTCAAAAGACAAATTAAAACTCCTAGTCAAGGGTTGGAAAACAATTTTTCAGGCAAATGGAATTCAGAAGAAAAGAGGACTTGCAATCTTATTTCCAAATACATGTGGATTTAAAGCAACTAAAGTCAAAAAAGACAAAGATGGTCACTTTATATTGGTCAAGGAAAAAATACAACAAGAAGACATTTCAATTCTAAATATTTATGCACCCAATTTAAATGCTCCCAGATCCTTGAAACAGACCTTACTCAGTCTGAGCAATATGATATCCAATAATACCATAATAACAGGGGACTTTAACACCCCTCTTACAGAGCTGGACAGATCCTCTATACAAAATTAAACAAAAATATAAGAGATTTAAATGAGACCCTAGAATAACTGTGCTTGATAGACGCATATAGAGCATTCCATCCCAAAGATAAAGAATATACATTCTTCTCATCACCCCATGGAACATTCTCGAAAATTGATCATGTCCTGGGACACAAAATAAATATCAACAGAATCAAAAGAATTGAAATTTACCTTGTATCTTCTCAGACCATAAGGCACTAAAGGTGGAACTCAACTCTAACAAAAATGCTCGACCCCACACAAAGGCATAGAAATTAAACAACCTTCTGTTGAATAACAGATGGGTGCAGGAAGAAATAAAACAAGAAATTATTAACTTCCTTGAGCATAACAACAATGAAGACACAAGCTACCAAAACCTGTGGGATACTGCAAAAGCAGTTTTGAGAGGAAAATTCATCGCTTTAGATGCCTACATTCGAAAAACAGAAAGAGAGCACATCAATGAACTCACAAGCCATCTTATGGAATTTGAAAAAGAAGAACAATCTAAACCTAAACCCAGTAGAAGAAAAGAAATATTCAAAATCAAATCAGAGATCAATGAAATTGAAAACAAAAGAATCATTCAGAAAATTAATGAAACAAGGAGTTGGTTTTTTGACAAAAATAAATAAAATAGATAAACCATTGGCCAGACTAACTAGAAATAGAAAAGTAAAATCTCTAGTAACCTCAATCCGAAATGATAAAGGGGAAATAACAACTGATCCCACAGAAATACAGGAGATCATCTCTGAATACTACCGGAAACTCTATGCCCAGAAATTTGACAATGTGAAGGAAATGGATCAATATTTGGAATCACACTCTCTCCCTGGACTTAGCCAGAAAGAAATAGAGCTCCTGAACAGACCAATTTCAAGCACTGAGATTAAAAAATAATAATAAAAAAAAGCTTCCAAAAAAAATGCCCTGGTCCAGATGGCTTCACACCAGAATTCAATCAAACCATCAAGGAAGAGCTTATTCCTATACTGCAGAAATTATTCCAAAAAGTCAAGGAGGAAGGAACCTTCCACAACTCGTTCTATGAAGCAAACATCACCCTGATACCAAAATCAGGAAAAGACCCAAACAAAAAGGAGAATTTCAGACCAATCTCACTCATGAATATAGATGCAAAAATTCTCAACAAAATCCTAGCCAGTAGATTACAGCTTATCATAAAAAAAATCACACATCATGATCAAGTAGGTTTCATCCCAGGGATGCAAGGCTGGTTTAACATACGCAAGTCCATAAATGTTATCCACCGTATTAACAGAGGCAAAAATAAAGATCATATGATCCTCTCAATAGATGCAGAAAAAGCATTTGATAAAATCCAGCATCCTTTTCTAATTAGAGCACTGAAGAGTATAGGCATAGGTGGCACATTTCTAAAACTGATTGAAGCTATCTATGACAAACCCACAGCTAACATTTTACTAAATGGAGTAAAACTGAAACTTTTCCTCTTAGAACTGGAACCAGACAAGGTTGTCCTCTGTCACCTTTACTATTCAACACAGTGCTGGAAGTTCTAGCCAATACAATTAGGCAAGACAAGGAAATAAAGGGAATCCAAATGGGAGCAGAGGAGGTCAAACTCTCCCTCTTTTCTGACCACATGATCTTACACTTAGATAATTCCAAAGACTCAACCACAAGACTCCTAGAAGTCATCAAAAAATACAGTAATGTATATAAAATCAATGTCCACAAGTCAGTAGCCTTTGTGTATGCCAATAATAGTCAAGATGAGAAACTAATTAAGGACACAACTCCCTTCACCATAGTTTCAAAGAAAATGAAATACCTAGGAATATAACTAATGAAGGAGGTGAAGGACCTGTATAAAGAAAACTATGAAATCCTCAGAAAGGAAATAGCAGAGGATATTAACAAATGGAAGAACACACCATGCTCATGGATGGGAAAAATCAACATTGTTAAAATGTCTATACTTCCCAAAGCAATCTACCTATTCAATGCCATTCCTATTAAAATACCAACATCATATTTTCAAGATTTAGAAAAAATGATTCTGCGTTTTGCATGGAACCAGAAAAAAACCCGTATCGCTAAGGCAGTTCTTAGTAACAAAAATAAAGCTGGGGGCATCACCATACCAGATTTTAGTCTGTACTACAAAGCCATAGTGCTCAAGACAGCATGGTACTGGCACAAAAACAGAGACATAGACACTTGGAATGGAGTAGAAAACCAGGAAATGAAACTAACATCTTACAACCACCTAATCTTTGATAAATCAAACAAGAACATACCTTGGAGGAAAGACTCCCTATTCAATAAATGGTGTTGGGAGAACTGGATATCCACATGTAAAAGACTGAAACTGGACCCACACCTTTCCCCACTCACAAAAATTGATTCAAGATGGATAAAGGACTTAAATTTAAGGCATGAAACAATAAAAATCCTCCAAGAAAGCATAGGAAAAACACTGGAAGATATTGGCCTGGGGAAAGACTTCATGAAGAAGACTGCCACGGCAATTGCAACAACAACAAAAATAAACAAATGGGACTTCATTAAACTGAAAAGCTTCTGTACAGCTAAGGAGACAACAACCAAAGCAAATAGACAACCTACACAATGAGAAGGGATATTTGCATATTTTGAATCAGACAAAAGCTTGATAACTAGGATCTATAGAGACCTCAAATTAATCCACATGAAAAAAGCCAACAATCCCATATATCATTGGACAAGAGAAATGAATAGAACCTTCTCTAAAGAAGACAGACGAATGGCTAACAAACATATGAAAAAATGTTCATCATCCCTATCTATTAGAGAAATGCAAATCAAAACAACCCTGAGATACCATCTAACCCCAGCGAGAATGGCCCACATCACAAAATCTCAAAACTGCAGATGCTGGTGTAGATGTGGAGAGAAGGGAACGCTTTTACACTGCTGGTGGGACTGCAATCTAGTACCTTTTTGTAAGGAAGTATGGAGAAACCTCAAAGCATCCTGCAATCCCATTACTGGGCATCTACCCAGAAGGAAAAAAATCCTTTTATCATAAGGACACTTATACTAGACTGTTTATTGCAGCTCAATTTTCAAACGCCAAAATGTGGAAACAGCCTAAATGCCCACCAACCCAGAAACGGATTAACAAGCTGTGGTATATGTATACCATGGAATACTATTCAGCCATTAAAAACAAAAATGGAGACTTTACATCGTTCGTATTAACCTGGATGGAAGTGGAAGACATTATTCTTAGTAAAGCATCACAAGAATGGAGAAGCATGAATCCTATGTACTCAATTTTGATATGAGGACAATTAACGACAGTTAAGGTCATGGTGCGGGGTGGGGAAAGGAAGAGCAGAGAGAGGGAAGGAGGGAGAGGGGTGGTGCCTTGGTGTGGGCCACACATTTGGGGGGCAAGACACGATTGCAAAAGGGACTTTACCTAAGAAATGCAATCAGTGTAACCTGGCTTATTGTACCCTCAATGAATCCCCAACAATAAAAAATAATAATAATAATAATTATAACTCACAGTCAATCTTACAGCATTTACACCTCCCAACTATATTCCCTCTACCTCGGAGAATTTTGAAGCAAATTCCAGGTATCATATAATTTTACCTGTAAGTATTTTGGTATGTACTTCTACTGACTACAAATTCTTCTTCTTAAATATAACTTCAATACCATTATCACATCTAAAGAAAATGATTCCTTACTATTATCAAATACTCAATCAGCATTCATATTTTTCTGAGTACTTTAGATATTTTTTGTTTGTTTGAATCAGGATCCTAATGGAAGTCCATAGATTCCCACTGGTTATTATGTCTCTGTGCTCTCTCTTTTTTTTTTTTTACCATAAAAAACTTATTTATTTATTTTAATTTATCTATTTTTATCGTTAAGTCATACCTGTGTACATTAGTGCAATCAAGGGGTACAATGTGTGGGTTTCATATACAATCTGAAATATTCTCATCAAACTGTTCAACATAGCCTTCATGGTATTTTCTTAGTTACTGTATGTAGACATTTGTATTCTGCATTTAGTAAGATTCGCCTGTACCCATTCTAAGATGTACCGTAGATGTAGCCCCACCCATTACCCTCCCTCCACAGAAACCTCCCCCCTCCCTTCCCCTTCCTTGGCCCTTTCCCCATAGTCTTGTGCTATAGTTGGGTTATAGCCTTCATGTGAAAGCTATAATTTAGCTTCATAGTAGAGCTGAGTACATTGGATACTTTTTCTTCCATTCCTGAGATACTTTGCTAATTGAAAATATTGATCAGCCTTTCAAGAGTCCAGTGGACATTTTTAATCCTTTGGCGACTCTGGAAGTTGGAATTTGATCAAAATTTTCTGGGTGAGTTTACTTTTGTGGTGGAGGATTACGCTGGTCTTTATGGAGGATAGGTCTGAGAATATCCTGGAGAGCTGGTTTAGTTATGGCAAATTTCTTCAACATGTGAGTGTCATTGAAGTATTTAATTTCTCTGTCATAAATGAAACTCAGTTTAGCTGGGTATAGGATCCTGGGTTGAAAGTTATTTTGTATTAGGAGATTAAAAGTCAATGACCATCCTCTTCTAGCTTGAAACGTTTCAGCAGAGAGATCTGCAGTTATTCTAATATTCTTGCCCTTGTAGGTAATGGTTTTCTTTCATCGGGCAGCTTTCAGAATTTTCTCCTTCATATTAACTTTAGTGAAATTGATTATGATGTGTCTGGGGGATGTCTTATTTGGGTTGAGTTGTGCTGGAGTGTCTGCTATCTGAATTTCAGTATCTCTTGGCATGTCTGGAAAGTTCTCCTTCATAATCTCATGGAGAAGAGACTCTGTGCCTTGTGAAGCCACTTCGTCACTTTCGGGGATCCCTATAAGATGAATATTGGTTTTCTTCTAATTATCCCAGAGCTCTCTGAGAGAGTGATCTGTTTTTTCCCTCCATTTCTCATCCTCTTTGAGAGTTTGGGAGTGTTCAAAAACTTTGTCTTCAATGTCAGAAATCCTTTCTTCTGCTTGCTCCATTCTGTGACTGAGGGATTCTTCTGTGTTTCTCAGATCTTTGAGGGATGTAACTTCTTGTCTCAATGAGTCAAAATCTTTGGTCATTTGGTCTTTGAATTCCTTGAACTCTTGAGATATCTTTTGGGTTACTGCTTGGAGTTCTAATTCAATCTTATTTGCTATCCAGATTCTGAATTCGATTTCTGACGTCTCAGCTATTTGTTTGTGCATGGGATCTTGTGC
Source organism: Nycticebus coucang (assembly GCF_027406575.1). Classification (NCBI taxonomy): domain Eukaryota; kingdom Metazoa; phylum Chordata; class Mammalia; order Primates; family Lorisidae; genus Nycticebus; species Nycticebus coucang. The sequence continues at coordinate 87,668,777 of NC_069795.1, forward strand.
TGTGTCTGCCCCATTGATCCTTGGGGGAGTTGATCTACTCTGATTATTCATATTGCCAGAGTTTTTCTGTTGATTTCGCCTCATGATTGTTTTCACCGTTGCCTCTGGCCGTCCTCAGAGTTGGGGAGGTGTCTCTCCAAGATTAGATCCTGGAGTGATCACTCTATTGTTGCTTGATCTTTGTAGGGAGTGAACCTGTGTAGTTCCTCAGGGGCTGCTCCAGAGTTCTGGTTGTGGAAGCAGCTCCGGCGTGTGACACACCCAGATCCAGCAACAGGGCGGGATGTTTTGTGCACAGTTCTGGGAGTGCCTGGCACCCAGTGACTTTGGCACAGAGAGCCCACGGCTCCAGCAGTCTCTGGCCAGGAGAAGGGCTCTGCATAGAGGCAGGGAGGACTCCAGAGGCTCGTGCCTACCAGTATCCCTGGCCAGAGGAGCTGGCCAATGTGGAGGCTGGGAGGACACAGGAGGGAGGATGCAGGGTTGCACGGCTCCTGCAGTTCCTGTTCAGGGCATGCAGAGTCCCGGATGGTGCGGGGTCATGGCATAGATTTTATGGAGGTCCAGGCAGTGCCAAGCCCAGGAATTTGAGGTTGCTATGAGCTGTGACACCACGGCACTCTACCCAGGGCAATAGTCCGAGCCTCCAGTGTGCCAAAACTGTCTCACTCTGCCCCTAAGGGTTAAGGCTGTAAGGCAGCTCAGTCCCCGCCTTTAAGCTGCTCAGTCGCTAGGTTACTAGGTCCTGCCCGATCCTTGCTCTGGGACCCTGAGTGCGGAGCTTGCCAGGGCAATTCTCTCACACAATGGCTCCCTGCAGCCCAGCTCAGTGGCTCTGTCTGGGTCCCCAGACAATGCCCAAAGTTCTCCGCACTCCTGCTCAAGCTCTCCCCAAGGCAGTTAAACTGAGTGCCAAGTCCAAAAACACCGAAACAGTTCACAGGTAAGGCCTTTCCGGTTTGCAGTCTCACTGCTGCTTGTACTTATGGTTGCCGGTGTGATTAGGTCGATCAAACACACACAACCACTTGCCAGTTTCCCACTGTTTATTTCCTCCTCTTGGGGTCCGGAAGTCCCTTGCTGACTCCCTGTATCCTCAAAGGGATGATTATAGGCAGATCCCACTAGCCAGAGATGTCTGGAGTCTTATCTCTCCAGACTCACCGTGCCCAGTTGCAGGGAAGCTGTTACTCAGCCACCATCTTTAATGTGTCTCCTCTGTGCTCTCTTTTAATCCTTTGCTAATTTTTTCCCTGTAATTTTTGCTACATAAAATTGATCATTTGTCCTATAGTATTTTCATTTTGGTTGGTTTGTCTTTTATTAAACCAAATAAATTTAAATCCTTCCCCTAATTTTAATGATTAAAACAAGTTAATCTTTGCTTTTTAAAAACTAAGCTTTGTTGGCTCAGTGCCCGTAGCTCAGTGGTGATGGCGCCAGCCACATGCTGGTGGGCTCGAACCCAGCCTGGGCCTGCTAAACAACAACAACAACAACAAAAATAGCAGGGCGTTGTGGTGGGTGCCTGTAGTCCTAGCTACTTGGGAGGCTGAGGCAAGAGAATTGCTTAAGCACAGGAGTCTGAGGTTGCTGTGAGCTGTGATGCCACAGCACTCTACCGAGGGTGACTTAGTGAGACTCTGTCTCAAAAAAAAAAAAAAGACTTTCTTTTGTTTTGTTTTGTTTGTTTGTTTGAAATAATAGCCTGAAACCCCACCTATTGCCAATGCTATAATAATAATAATAACTCTCATCATCAAAAACCTTTTGTTTGCTAAGAACTTTAAATACTTTATCTCATGTTAACCTCACAGTAACCCCAATGATAGGATTATTCTCATTTTATACATAAGAAATCAGGTTTATAAAGGTTTATAAAGTTGTTCTAGGTGGCACTTCTAAGAAATAGTGTTCTTACTCAGGCCTTCCTAGCTGTATTGCTCAGACAGTGCCAGAGAGAACTCAGCGTTAGAGATCTGTCTAGGCCCAGAGCCCTGGAATGATGCTAGTAGGAAATGTCTGTCCCTCTTTATGTCGTTCAACCATCTGTTTGGTGAGTCATCAGCATATGCTGAGTGCTTCTGACATCCTGAGCAGTCACAAAGAATCAGAAGCTCCTACTTCTAGAGAGCTTAGACTCCAACCAGCAGTATCCCCCTGAAAACCACAAGGTGCAGAGATAGTAAAGCATCCAGAAGGAAGTGACAACGTGAGGGCAACTCAGCAGGAGCCATGTGACAAGGTGGGCACGTGCTGAGAGATCCGGTGGGTGCATCAGGGAAGGGCCAGTGGGTGGAGGATCCACAGAAAAAGGAGGCATGATGTGGGGTTGTAAAGAACAGAAGGAAAACAGAGAACCGTTTCTCTGTGCTGCCTACCCTGCTTGCCTCTGAGACCGCAGACACGATCTTTGTCTTTTGGTTGAATGAAATAAAGGTTTTTAGGTCCCATAAATGAAGATTTTGTCCTTTGCCCAAATTTCTCTCCCAGATCTTCCCTATCCTATATCACCTCCCTGCAGGTAGAACAGGACTGAAGATGTTTCTGAACAGCATATTGACACTTCGGAAAATAATAATAATAATAATAATAATAACAGCTTCTATAGTAGAAACTACCTCATAACATTATGAAAGATTAAATGGTAATGATAAAGTGCATAGGTCAGTATCCTGTACATACTAAATGCTATATATACATCTGTTGAGTGCTTTCTACAATCCAAGCACTGTGAATTTGACATATCATTTATACATTAATTCTCATACTAAGAAACTACCATAATCTCCATTTCATAGATAAGGAAACTGAGCCCAAAGAAATTAAATAACCTGTTGAACACCCCAGAAATGGTAGGGCAGGGTCAGGATTTAAATCTGCTTGACGCCATGCTCTTTCTATACAATCGAAGCAAAGCCCCATCTGTAATTCTGGCACTCCTGTTCCCCCACCCACTGGGCACTTGCTTTGAGTTGTGTGCTAGGGATGCTGAGAAGTGTGCATGCTCTCCAGGGAATCCTACGTGTGATGTGGATCTCATCAACCACAGAATTATTGTTTAGACAGGTCCAAAAGCCAGGACCTCCTCCCTTCTCCCACCTTCTCTGTAAGGAAGTCCAACTCTGTGCTTAGAGGGAGGGTGAGCTGACTGCACCAGGCAGCAATGGCCAGGACTGATCTAAAACCTTGGCAGCATCAAAACCTCAGCCATCCCTGCTTTCTGGAGGACACTTCAAACCTTACCTCTGTTTCTTGCAGTTATGTTCCGTCTCTATGATTCAGATGAGAACGGTCTCCTGGACCAAGCGGTAAGCTCTAACTCTAAATATCCCTTCTAGGTCTGAGAAAGGGTAGGGAGTGGGGAACAGAGGGAGGAGGAATCCGAACATTTGCAGCTACATCTTTGTACGAATAGCAATACCTTAATACTGGCTGCAGAAATCTGCCCTCTACCTCCTGTTTTTAAAGAGCCTTGCAGACAGTGAATGCCAACTTGCCTTTTCATTCCAGAAGCCCAGGAGCATAAAATCTCAGAATGGGGAGGTGCTTTAGTTTTTCATCCAGCTTAACGCCCCCATCAGTCACCAACACCCTTGCAGTTTCCTGCTGGAGGCTCGGGGCCAAGGGGAGGACTGTGAAGAAGACAAAAAGAGCAAGGAGAAGGGCAAGGGGAAGGAGGTCACGGGTCAGTGGTGGTGTGCTCTGGCGTCACCTTGGTCTCTTCTCATACTCCAGGGCACAAGCCCAAGAGTCTGGTCTGTCTGCTTTGAGTACATGACCCCATCCCGTTGCACCTGGGAAAGCCTGAGGCTCACCCCCAGCAATTCAGGAATAGTCAGGGCTCATGGAGTGAGAGGGGGAATGTAAAGGAGAAGGTAAACACGGTCAGAGAGGCCCGTGGTCATCACTGGCAATGTCAGAGACAGGGCTCATTAATGGGACAGGCCTGAGGTTGACCTGCATGAGTCTGAGTCAGATTAGAGGAGAGAGGAAAGGGAACAAGTCCCCTCCACTAGACCAACTGAATCATCTCCATCTCCTCAAAACCACTGGGCGCCTTTACAGGATCCCCCCAGCCAGATGGCAATGCTGTGGGTTGTCTCCTTCGAAGGAACCAGCAGAGAATCACAGAATCTCAACATTTGGTCAACACATATTTACTGAGTGTCTATCGAGGTGGCCTAGCCTTTTGGCTTCTCTGCACCACATGGGAAGAAGACAAGTTGTCTTGGGCCATACATTAAATACACAAACACTAACAAAAGCTGATGAGAAAATAAAAAAGGTCTATTCATAATTTTTGTGATATATGCTACCACAGATAAGCAAAAAGTCCTCACATAATCCTCATGTGGCCCATGCGCCACAGGTTGGACACCCCTAAGCACGGGTGGTACACCAGCAGAGTCAACTGTCAGCACTCCATGCCCTCCTGAGGCTTTCATTCCAGCCCCACCATAGATGCTAAATGGCATAGTAAAATAGGAGTTAGGAACTGGGTACCAAGAAGGAAAATAAAGGAGGAAAGGAAGCATTGGAAGGAGTTGTGGCTTCAGCTAGGACAGCCAAGGCCACGGACGGGCATCTGAACAGACTTGAAGGAGGGGAGGGAGTATGTCATGGTCAGACAAGGGACAGCTGAGGAAAGAGCCTTCTAGGAGAGGGAACAGGGAGCGCACAGGCCCTGAGGGGTGCCTGGGGTGCTAGAGGATTACAAGAGTCAATGTGAACAGAGCAGAATGAGCACATGGACAAGGTCAGAATGAGGAAGCAACAGTAGATGAGATCAGAGAAGTTATGGAAAAGGCAGGTGGGGAGCTTACAAAGCATAGTAAGCCTTATAGGGGGATTAAAAGGGCTTATCCTTTACTCCAGAGAAATGGAAAAGCATTGAAGGCTTTGAGCAAAGAAGTGACATGATTGACTCACATTTTAACAGAATCATTCTAACTACTGGGCAGGTTAGACTGTAAAGATGCAAACGAGGACACCAGTTAGAAATCTATTGAAATAATCGAGGCATGAAATGGTGGTGACCTTGCACAAGGCGGAACCTTGTGAGAGGTTGAGAAGGGGTTGCATTCCACTGGTAGCATGGGTGGACCAAAGCAAATCTCAAAATAGCAAAACAGTTACACGATTTAACTTCCCACCCAGAATCCTGCATAGACAAACTCCTAGGCTCTTTTGGAGTTCTCCCAGAAATGGAGAGGTCGCCCACCACCTGAGACAACCATTCCACTCTTAGACAGGCTTCCTTCCCGCACGCAAGTCTCCTCTCTGTTTGCCAGGGAAGGATTTTCAAAACAAAGCTGCTTCTGCTCACCCCAGCAGGGAGTCCAACATAAGCCAACCCTCAACTCCTTCCTTCCCCATATCTCTGGGCTTCCTTCTGTCCTCTGCACCCAACCAGGACAAGTGGAATAATAATTGTACATGACAGGCCTTCAAGAATTTGAAGATGTTATCACATCTCCCCTAAAGTCTCCAAGCAGAAATTCCCCAGTTCCTGCACTGGGTCTCATAAGGCAGGCTTAAATATCCACTCTGGACAAGCTCTAGTTGGTCAATGTTGTTCTAAAAATGTGGCACAGAACAGAACCCACAATAGCCCACTGTGGCATAACCAGAGTAGACCTTTGGGGTACTAGTTCTTCCTGAAACCTGCCCACTGCTTCTGTTTACATAGCCCAAGACTGAGTCTAATTCTCAGTTCCTGAATCACATTTTTTCACTGAATCTTGGACTCAACTAGATTCATAAGCTCTTTTCCTCTGGAAGTGCTGCCAAGCCCAGTCCCCACCTTTCTGCCCTCATCTACCATCCCATCCTATACTTTTGCAATAGATTACTTTTTAATTTAAATGAAATGTAGTTTTTAAAGTCCCTGTTGGGTTTTAGCTTGTTTGTTTTGACCCAGAATTCTATCTCGTGGGGGTAACATTTTCCAATCTTGTTGCAATCCACCTACGTGTCCTTTCAAAGCAATCTCACTGTGAACATCTCAGATGTTGCCCAGTGATGTTCACTTTGACACCACAGGCCTCCTCAGCCCTGTGTGTTTCAATGGGGCTCTCAGTACACTGACTCTTTAGCATCCAACAAGTCTGTGAGTTTTTATTTTTAATGTAATCATTCTCATATTTTTTTTTTCTTTTTTTTTTGTGGTTTTTGGCCAGGGCTGGGTTTGAACCCACCACCTCCGGCATATGGGACCAGCGCCCTACTCCTTGAGCCACAGGCGCCGCCTTCATTCTCATATTTTTGAGCATTTAATTTGCTTTTACATTGCCTGATTATAAATAATGCTGTGGGGAACATCTTCATTATACAACCCTTCCTATATATTGTATTATTTCTCTTTTTTAATTTCAGATCTATATGAGGGTACAAATGTTTAGGTTACATTGTTTTTATTTCTAAGGTAAAGTTCAAGCTGTAGGTGAGCCTTCACCCAGAGGTGTGCTAAACACCTTCACATTGTGCACCTTAGGTGAGAACCCACCAATCACCTGGCCATGGTACTAAAAAGCTCACTGATCAGGCAAATGCATCCTTCATGAATCTCCTGTTCATGGACAGCTGGGCTCAGGGCTAGACCATGGATCAAAGGAAACAGAGCACATGCCAGAAGGAATCTAACTCACTGTGCCTGAGCTAGGGCTAATACCCTCCATCCAAGGGAAACGGACCCCTAAGGGGGTATAAGGATCCCAAGTTGCTAACACTGTGGAGAAGGGGAGTGACAGGAAGGGGAGAAGAGACTTCTTGGTTTGTAAGTTTGTAGAACTATAATCGCAAAGGATAAAAGAGGAGGGCTTCCCACAGTTTCCAAGTTGATGTACAGAATATGGGAAGGAAAGTGTGTCCAGGGGGATCCAGAAGGTCAGTGTTCAGCAGATTTTCTGCATCCCTCTGACTTAGCCATCCTCATGCTTGTGTCCACTGAGCTTTGTGGTCAAGGCAAAAACACCCAGTGAGCTCTCCTGAAATGCCAAAGTATTGCACGAGCTTCTTTTCATGCTCTGCCCTGCCCATCCTCCCCCTGGGTTTGAGTTGGAGTTTTGCTCTTGATGATACATCTTGTGTTGTCTCTCCTTGACATTCTCTCCCCTGATACCTTCTAGGAGATGGATCTCATTGTCAACCAAATGCTGCATGTCGCCCAGTACCTGGAGTGGGATCCCACAGAACTCAGGCCTGTGAGTGTCCATAAGGTTGGGGCAACTGAGGGGTTAGCTTCTCAGACACGGATGGGTCACACTCAGGGTGTAGATGCGAATGCTCACCATGCAGGGGGTCCCAGCGTCATCTTCTCACAGGCAGCTTCTCTGGGGTCCCCTCCCACTTCTCTGCTAGGGAAAATGTAGGCAGCAGGGACAATGGAGAAAAATAATCCTCCTAAACTTTTCACCAGAATGCACATATCAAAGAATTTAGACCTAGGGAGAATTTGAGAGCTTTTTCTAAATCACCAGATAATAATAATAATTACATTGGGGGGCTTCTATATTCAGGTATTATATATTAGATAATTTATATGTATTATTTTTATTTCAGGTTAATGTGAGGGGCCAAACAACCAAATCACAATATTTGCTTTTGTTAGGTAGAGTCCCCTTGTAGCTATGTCCTACACCCGGAGGTGTACCACACACTCCTACATTGTGCCCATTCGCTGGGAGCACCCCAAACCCCCTTTCCCCTTCACTTGTTTCCCTCCTCCCCAACTTGAATTGAAATGACTTTTTCCTCCTCTGTGGGTGTGAATTAGATCATCTACTAGCTTCATATTAGTATTAAGTACATTGGGTATTTATGTGATAGTTTACTGAGAAGAATGTGTTTTAACTCCATCCAGGTTAACATAAAAGATGTGAAGTCACCATCTTTTTATAGCTGAATAGTATTCCATGGTCCACATATACCACAGAGGGTTAACCCATTCCTGAGCTGATGGGCATTTAGGTTGTTTCTAGACAATGCATATTCATTTTATCTAATCCTCACAACAGTACTGCAAATATAACCTAACCATATCATACCCATTTTTACTGATGAGCAAACCAGAACCCAGAGAGTTAGGATGACCAGCCCAAGGCCCAAGGCAGAGCTGGACTTAGAAGCATGGCCTCCACATTCACATCTGCTCCCTCCCTGCTCTTAACAAGACAGGAAAAGGGGCAAAACACAAACTGAATAATACAAGACAGAAGAGAAAGCAGAGAGTGAAAGGGAAGTAGAAGAGTCGACATTGAAAACGGACAATTGTTGTTCTTTGGACCCCACAGATATTGAAAGAGATGTTGCACACGATGGACTATGACCGGGATGGATTTGTGTCCCTACAGGAATGGGTCCATGGAGGGATGACCACCATCCCATTGCTGGTCCTCCTGGGCATGGATGACTCTGTAAGTCAAAGCTGGAGTTCAGAGATTCTTGCCATTCAGAAACAGTGGCTCCCTGGTAATATCTATATGTCTCCCTGGCCTCTGCCCAGACTTCCCAATGGACACACCTGCATTCTAGGCCAGCCCAGAAGTCCTCTCAATTCTCATCCCTCTTTGTAACTACTAGTGTTTAAAATATATTCATTCATTCAACAGACATTTAGACATTTACTAAATTATTAATAAATAAAAAATACAGTTCTGCCTGCTGTGAGAGAACAGATACACTATTTGCCTGCAAGAAACTTACACTCAACCAGGCAAAGGGCAGAAAAAAAAAAACTTCAAAGAAGAACTCCATGTTTTCAACAAATTAAGTTTAAAAATCCTGAGAGAACTGGGAAAGGAGAGAAAAAAGGAAGAGAAGGAAGAAATGAGGGAGAGAAGGGAGGAAGAAAAAAATACTGATCTGTTGGGGGGATCTTACATGAATGATTATTTAAAAATCAAAACAACTAGATGAAGTAAGTATTTTTATCCCAGCTTATACAGATGAAAAACTGAAGTTCTGAGCCTAAGGAGCAAAAGGAGGCAGCAGGATCTGTTCCTGACTCCAAGATGCTTCACCTTCTAACCTCCCTACACCTGACAGTGGGAGTTAGCCCAGTGGGAAGGAACCTTGGAGGGTGTTAGACTTATCGCTGAAGAACATTTGAGATTTTGATATTCCATTCTTGAGAATAAAGATCAGGTTTTGGAAAGACCTAGAAGAAATTTTGATCTAGCTTTCAAGGATGGATATGACTTGGCTGGCAGAACGTGATAGTAGAGAAATTTTGTGGCTGGGAGAACAGCTTGATCAAAAACTGAAATGAAAGAAAGTTCAGGGAATGTTGGGGAAATCTCCCAGTTTGATCAGAGTAGGGATACGTGTAAACGCTAGATGTGAAATCAGTGGGTACGTGTGCCTGTGTCTGAGCCACTCAGTTACTGCATTTTCTGCTTATTTACATGTGAACCAACTTCCATACACAAGCTAAGAAAGACTAGACTGGCAGAAGCATAAATGGTGGCATTAAGCATTTACCCAGATAGTCACACAGGTTCCCTGACAACTCTGAGATTACAGAAGTGTCATGGAGAGGGGCAGAGCAGGAAGTGCAGCTGGGCCAGTCTCTCGCCTGTTGCCTGTGACATTTGCATCTGGCAGTTCTGCAATTCAGGACTAAAGCTAAGCCTTTATTTCCAAAACCCAAGAACTAAGAATTCTGCAATCATGTCACAAAATGTCCAGTTCTTCCCAAGTACTAAGTGGAAATCAGGGAACCGGAATCTGTACAACTCCCATCTTATTCCTTAGAACCCAGAAAGTCAGAACTGGAAAAACTTTGTGATCACAAAGACCTTTGTGATCCCTGGCGTGACTCTATCCCCTTCATGTCACAAACTGAGGGCCCAGAGGGGTAAAGGAAATTGTACAAGGACGAACACCAAATTAGTACCAGAGGCCACCACATATTCAGTAACATCACCTCCTCACTCAATAATTCCCTGCTAAGAAGCTCCACGTCTAGTCCCTCAACATTCTCTCCAGTGTCTTCCACAGATGCAAAATCAGCCTGGTAGAAAACTGCAATTTACATCAGGAAAGTGGCAAACGAAAAGGAAATGCAAATTTAGTTTTTATTAATCAAAGGGTTTATGCATTTATTTTTAAATATGTACTAAATACGTTTTTAACATTTACCATTGGGGTTTTGGAGAAAGCCCCCATCAATCTCTTAAAAGTTCTACTGTTTCTTTGGTTTTTCCAAAATTCACTTACAACCACTGAAAAGTCTGGGGAATCTCTGAATAGGATGTATGCAGAACTATCTGTCCCTTGGTGAAATTGTAGCAGCAGTTGAAAACCTGGCCTGGGTAATGAAAGTTACACCCACGTTCTGCAGCCTCCATTGTGCAGAAAGGAAAGAGCCACATGATGGTGCTATAACCCAAGCAGAAATGTCACTTTATTCTGTCATGGTCTATTTACTTCTTATTTTGAGTTTATAATAAAAATAGTACCTGAGAAAGGGGTGGTTCACTAATTGACTTAGCTTGTATTTTCAGATAAAAGGATAGTCCTCTGGGCTATGGTGAAGAAGCTGTGTCTCTTTAAGAGGGCTGTAATTTCTCATCTGTCCATATAGGAAGACTTGGGCCTGGGATGGAAGGAGCATGAGGTCTGGGGCCAGCAAGAGCCCCCAATCTGACTTAGTTGTTCATTATCTGTGAGCTCTTGGGCTAGTTATATAAATTCTCTGAATCTCTGTTTCTCATTCTAAAATAGGAATACATCCACATCCTTACATGTAAATAAATACTCTAGTTATTTTTGTGGCCCCACATCTGGTACAGAGTAAGAACTTAATACATTTTAATTGATAATGTGTTAGGCACTGAATTCAGGGGCTTCCCTTACACGATCTCATTTCATTCTTATGAAAATCCCTTGAGGTAGATGTTTGTCAGATGAATGAATCAATCAGTCTTTTGATGAAGCATTATTAATTTGTGAAGCTATTTACCAAAGTGGAATTTATGTACTAAACCCTCAGATAAAAGGGTTTTAGTTTTATAAAAGTCACGTCTTGGAAGAAGCAGGGTTTTGAGATAATGCAAAGAAAAGAGCTTAACCTGACCTAGAGGAAGAGACCAGCATTTGGAAAAGAATGCGGGCTCTTCTGGAGATCACAGCTGGACCTGGGTGCGAGACCAGGGCTGACCGCAGTGACCAGGCCAAAGGCAGAGGTGCCTCCGAAGTAGGAACTGAATTTGAGTCAGGCACACTGGACTTTATGTCCTTGACCAAGTCCGTGTCCCCTCATCACCTTGCAATGGTAGTTTTACTGCTCAAAACCAGGAAGGAGCCTGTGGGAAAGGGCCAAGTATAGCAAAGTCCAGGAGAAACATCTCTGAGGCCACAGCCTCCAGTCAGGCAGTACTGCCCTACGGGGACATGGGGGATGTGGCGTTCCAGGGGAGATGTGCGAATGTGTGTGAGGCTTGGCGTCCCTGTTGAGTGAGAACTTCACTTCAGAGCTAGATCAGGAGGAAACGGTGTGACCCTGTCTCTGTCACTGTCTTTTTATATTTTATCTGTGCACAGACAGTTGGTAGGAGTACATTGTTTTTACAGAACTGTCTCTTGTTGATATGACACTAGCACATATTCATTGTAGAAAAATTAGAACATACAGAAGAAAGGAGAAATTATAGAATAAAATAAATCCACAATGCTGCCAGCCATAGCTAACCTCTTTAACAAGTAGTAAAATGTCTTCCCAACAAAGATCTTGTTATATAAAACTGAGATCTGAACATATTGTCAAATTTGCACAATGCTTTTTTCACTTAGCATTCTATCAGGAGCAATTCCCATGCCATTAGATTATTCTCATAAATATGGTTTTGATTGCCACCTAATATGAAGTCATATGGATGTACCACAATAAACCTTTTGGTAATTTCGAGACCTTTAGGATATTTCAAGGATATTTCTTTTTTTTCGAGACCTTTAGGATATTTCTTTTTTTTTTTTTTTTTTGGTAGATACAGTCTCACTTTATTGCCCTGGCATCATAGCTCACAGCAACCTCCAACTCTGGGCTTAGGTGATTCTCTTACCTCAGCCTCCCGAGTAGGTGGGACTACAGGAGCCCCCCCCACAAGGCCCGGCTATCTTTTTGTTGCAGTTTGGCCAGGACTGGGTTTGAACCCACCACCCTCGGTATATGGGGCTGGTGCCCTACCCACTGAAAAACAGGTACCACCCCTGTTTTTCCTTATTTTAAATAATGCTGGGTTGAGTGTCTAACAGAACACAAAAATGCTCATCTATCTTTTAAAAATTATTTCGTTAGGATTTCTTTAGGAGTCCAAGAAGAGAAATTTGTAAGTCAAAGGTTGTAAACATTTAAAAGGATCTTTTTTTTTTGTAGAGACAGAGTCTCACTTTATGGCCCTCGGTAGAGTGCCCTGGCCTCACACAGCTCACAGCAACCTCCAACTCCTGGGCTTAGGCGATTCTCTTGCCTCAGCCTCCCGAGTAGCTGGGACTACAGGCGCCCGCCACAACGCCCGGCTTAAAAGGATCTTAAGTTGAAAAGATGCTGTAGATTGATAAGGGAAGAGGGAGAGAAAGGACTGTTGTTCCATTTACACCTTTGCCAGGCATGTAACAGAGGTTATTTTACCTTACACGTACATACCCCCACAGAGTGTTCCTTGCTTTTAATATTTGATAATTTTTAAAAACACACACAAAGAAGTTTATTTTGATTTGTATATAAAACAGGAAAAAAATAAGAGTTACTTGTCTTCCAAATATGAGAAGCAGGTCATATTTAGAAAAGGGAAGGACGTGTGAAAGGCAGCCTGGCCTTCCCTGGTGAGGGGCTGCCAGCTCAGGGTCTCATCCCCCCTATGCCTGCAGGGCTCCAAGGGGGATGGGAGGCACGTCTGGACCATGAAGCATTTCAAGAAACCGACCTACTGCAGCTTCTGCCACATCATGCTGATGGGCGTCCGGAAGCAAGGCCTGTGCTGCACTTGTGAGTAACTGCCCTGAGAACCCCTTTCCCCCAGGCGCTATCTTGTTCTGCATTGGTTAAGCCAGTCCAGGGAGGTTCTAAGCCAAGGATTCTCAACCTGTGGGTCACCACCCCTTTGGGAGTCTAACGACCCGTTCACAAGGGTCACCTAAATACATCCCGCATATCAGATATTATATTACGATTCGTAACAGTAGCAAAACTACAGTTATGAAGAAGCAACGAAAATAATTTTATGGTTGGGGTCACCACAACATGAGGAACTGTATTAAAGGGTTGCGGCATTAGGAAGGTTGAGAACCGCTGTTCTAGGCATTTCTGCTTCCTAGCCTGAGAGGCATCCATGTAGTTCCAACAGCAGGGAATAAAGGCCTCTATGTCCTGTTTTTACTTTAACCAAGTCAAATGGAGTCCTGTCATGGACCATTGACCCCTTAGACAAAACTCTTAAAATTCACACATCATTAAAAACATATCTTATGCTAATTTTAGTTGTTTTTTTGAGTCAATGTGTACTCCAGGTGTGTTCAGAGGAACATGATTTTGTTTTGGGGGGTAGATTTTTGTTTTTTGATTTTTGTTGTTGTTGTTGAGACAGAGTCTCAAGCTGTCACTCTGGGTGGAGTGCTGTGGCATCACAGTTCACAGGAACCTCCAACTCTTGGGCTCAAGCAATCTTCCTGCCTCAGTTTTCTTTCTTTCTTTCTTTTTCTTTTCTATTTTTAGTAGAGATGGGGTCTCACTCTTTTGCTCAGGCTGGTTTTAAACTCATGAGCTCAAGCTATCCACCCGCCTTGGCCTCCCAGAATGCTAGGATTACAGGCGTGAGCCACTGTGCCCAGCCAGCTTTTTTTAAATTAATGAACATGATTTATATTCTGTAATGCAATGAGAATTTAAACTATACATTTGTTTCACTTTATAATGCATTTAGTAAAGTCAGAGGGGAAAGGAGAAAAAAACCAAGTGATAAGAGAAAAAGGAGAAAGGGAAACAGGAAAGGAGAACAGAAGAAAGAAACACAGGGGAAGGAGGGAGAGGGGTGATATAGGAAAGAAGGGGACACTGAGATCAGGAGGGGAGGGGAGGGGCTGGGACGAGAAGGCTTTGCAGGGGCTCAAACACAGGAGCACAAAGAGCCTGCCAATTACCTGGTGATGCCAAGGGCAAGCGCTCAGCCTGAACCCACTGGCGGCTGGTAGCTGCTGCTCAGGGAGGCCCCTCGGCTGTGGTCCAGGTCAAGAGATTCACCTGACATGCCCTGAGTGAAAGGCAGCGAGCAACTCAGCCACTTTGGCAGAGCCGGGCCTTTGCCCTCCAGAGCAAGCACCAGCAGGCTAAGGAAGGGCCCCACCAGTCTCTCCGGCACCTGTTCAAATCCAGCTCCCACCCACATCTCACAAACCCGGTCTCATTCCTATTAAGTTGTAGGCTCTGAGCCACTCCTCTTTGTGTGATAGTAGTAACAACAGTCACCACCATAATTTGTGGAGTATCTACTTTGACCCAGACACGTGGTGGTTTATATAAACTATCTCATTTAATGCTGCAAAATCCCTGCAGAGAGAGAGAGAGAGGCCATTTTATTCCCATTTTACGGAAAACCCTGAATTTCAGAGAGATGAAGCAATTTAGATTAGTGTGGATTGTCACAGTGGCAGACCAGAGAGCAGGCCTGTTCCTGCCTAACCTCAAAGTCCCCCCGGCCTTCCCGTCCACTCGCCAGCATCCCTTGTGGCAGAGCCTTTCTGGGGATGTGTCCTGCTGTGTCCACTGCCCACGGAGAAAGGTGGTGAGAGGTGAGAAGCAAGACTGGAAATGCCCAGCATCTCTCTCCTCAAGGAATAACGAGGACTGTTAGAATTCCCACGAGGCGAGGGCTGGCTGCATCTACCTCCCCTGCCCCTCACTGCCATCCAGAGGGAGGTACAGGCCTTGGCTGGGGTGGAGATGTGGCCGGACGTCTCCTAGGTGGTCACTCACAAGCACCTTCCTTATTCTTTTTCTCTTTTCAGACTGTAAATACACTGTCCATGAACGCTGTGTATCCAAAAACATTCCAGGATGTGTCAAAACGTACTCAAAAGCCAAAAGGAGCGGCGAGGTTGGTGACCACTATTGCCTTGTTCTGCTGCATGCTGCATCGGGCAACAAGCTCATCACTACAGGCTCCTTGGCAGGAAGGGGCTATGGGAGCCTTATCCAGGCCCTTCCCTGCCTGGAGGACCACCCTTAAACCATCCTGTCCATCCGTCAGTCCATTCAGCATGACCCTGGTACCTACCACCGAGCTAGGGAGCACGCAGGTTATAAGGGGTGGTCCCCAGGCTGCTCAAGAGCTGTGCTGTCCAGGGGAGAGACTGGCAAGCGAGCAAAGTGCAAAGCAGTGAGGTGCTACGGCAAGGGCTATGTGGAGCACACAGTGGGGCACAAAAGAGAAGCCAGGGAAAGTTTCTCAAAGGAGGTGGCATTTGAGTCGCATCTTGGACACAAATCAGGAGGGCTTCCTGAGACATGGGGGACAAGGCACCCCAGGTAGAAAAAGCCCCATGTGTGAAGGCCCGGAGATGTGGCTCTCTGGGATCCATCCTGAGTTTGGCAGGGCTGGGACAGAGGACGCTTAAAGGAAAGTGAGTGGCTGGAGATGTGCTCAGGACATGGGGGGACCTAGCCTGGAGAAAGGCTTGTGAGGCCAGCTGTGGAGTGGGACAGGCAGTTCCTATGCAATCAAGCACATGAAGCTGTGACTGAGTTTGCAAATCAGGTTAATCCCTCCAAATGTGACAGAGGAAAGAAATCAGAGGGGGAAGCCCTTCCAATAGTTGAGGCAAAAGGCAGCCTGCACCAGAACCCACCTGGGGTGGCGGCCACACACCTGCTTCACATGATCGGTGCTGAGTGTCCCCCAGGCCATGCCAGTCATTGGCCAAGGTAGAGAAAATGAGGGAGAGTTTGAGAGGCAATTTGGAGGAACCACCACCAGGACTTGGAGATGGGGTTGCAGAGGAAGAGAGGGGGAAAGGCAGGGAATGGCTCTCAGGTTTCTAACTTGGCCATCGGGTGGCACCATTCACCCAATCTGGAAATAAAAAATTCCATCGGGTGGCACCACTCTCCCAGACTGGAAATAAAAAATCAGCAGAGGAAGAGCACTTAGCCTTCCTGCGGAGAGAACGTTCCATTGAAGAACCTGAGTCAGGAGATGGTTAGCAAGTAGGAGGGGTGCCCAACTCTCGGACAACTGAGAGAAAGAGAGGTTCCTCCTCAGACTCGTCGGCATGCCCGTGGACTCAGCACGGCTTCTCATCTGCTCCTTCTACACCATCCCATACGCACCCAATTCCACGTCCACGCCGTTCACTGGGACACATGGTGCGCCTCCTGGGCTCAGGCCCCAAGCCTGCACTCTGGCCACCTGCCACACCAAGAACAGAGTGCAGCCACTGAGGGTCTGGCAGGGAACGTTCACCACCTTCTGAACCTGCAAGGACCATTATTCAGATCCCAGACCCTTCTGAACCTTCACCATTATTCAGATCCTAGAGAAAACTGAGAAGGCAAGGTGGTGTTGGGAAGATGACTCTGGACTTGGAGGGGAAGACCTGGCTATGTGTCCCTATCTGGCCACTTACCAGCACCAGAACCTAGGGCCAGTCAGTCAGCTTCTCCAAACCCTAATTTTTTTCCCCTGAAAAATGGGAATAATAATAATCTCAGAGAAAATTCAATGTGACCAGTTAGATGGTAAATTGATCAACAAACCAAGTTTGTTTGTTTCTTTAAATCCCCAGGAATGCAAGGCAGAGGTGAGGACCTACAGACCAAAGATGGCACATCTTCTGTAGCAATCATTTTACCAAACCCATTCTGGGGAGTGGGGTGTTAAGCAGCTTAATTGCTAAGTAATTTAAAACATTTATTCTCATTTAATAACAAACGTGAATCGTATTATGCAAATATTTCATGTGTTTTTTAACATTGTGCTTATAGCATGCAGGCTGTGCCCCACAACCCCCAGAGTCCATACTCCCTTCCTTCTGCAATTTGGAGTACCTGGGTGAATACTTCTTAGAAGTTCTGTAGAATTGTAGGAGAGACTTGAGAGCTGAGGCTCTCAGTTAGTGTTGTCATGGGTCAGGTACTATCACTTTAGCTGCTCTGACATGCAGAGACATTCCCAGCTGCCTTACAAGTTCTTAGCCTGCCTTGGTGGTGTTTCCTAGCCGGGGAGTAGATACAACCAGCTCTCCAGGGAACAGGTGTGACAGGTACCAATGGACCCTCACTAATTTCTTGGGACTTTTTATCTAATGTCCTTCTAAAGTGCTTCTCAGTCTTAGCTGCACATTATAATTACCCAGAGTACTTTTATACATGCATACTAATGATGGATCCCACAGCAGAGCTTCTAATTTATTTGGTCTGAGGTGCGGGATGGGCATCAAGACTTCTAGAAGCTTCCCAGATGGTTCTAATGGGAGTTAAGGCTGAGGAGGGGGAAGAGAGTTACCCAGCAATGGAAACTCTGAAGGGCCAGGACCATAACTGTCTCACTGCATTTCCCCCAACAACCCCAGAGGTGAACTCACTAGGCCAGTTTCTACAGATGAGGGACCTGGGACTCAGAAAGGTCCAAGAACTGGCCAAAGGTCCCCCGCTGCAAAGCACCTCCAGCCAGACTTTGTCTGCAGCCCGCCCAAGCTCTCCAGAGCTCCCCAGCACCGCACTGCCTTCCAGAAGAGGGCAGACATAAGGACGTCACTCTGCAAGGAGTCCTGCAGGACAGACCATCAGACCGCCAGACAAGCTGCTGCACAGACGCTGTTCGCAAGGCAAACAAACTCTTCAAAATGTGGGCAAAGTGGGTTTTTAGCCTGATAGTTTTTTTTTTTTTTGTAGAGACAGAGTCTCACCTTATGGCCCTCGGTAGAGTGCCGTGGCCTCACACAGCTCACAGCAACCTCCAACTCCTGGGCTTAAGTGATTCTCTTGCCTCAGCCTCCCGAGCAGCTGGGACTACAGGCGCCCGCCACAACGCCCAGCTATTTTTTGGTTGCAGTTTGGCCGGGGCCGGGCTTGAACCCACCACCCTCGGCATATGGGGCCGGCGCCTTACCGACTGAGCCACAGGCGCCGCCCCTAGCCTGATAGTTTTTAGTTAGGCAGGGAGGGACAATGCCGTGCCATTCAGCAAAGCAACCCAGCATCTAACAACAGTCCCCTAGAAAGGAGACAGCCCCTGTGGCTCGCCCCTCCACCAGCCCAGGGCCCGGGGTGTGGTTCTGCACCTTCCCTGGTACCCTTCGCTTCCCTTCTGCAGGTGATGCAGCACGCATGGGTGGAAGGGAACTCCTCTGTCAAGTGTGACCGGTGCCATAAAAGTATCAAGTGCTACCAGAGTGTCACCACACGGCACTGCGTGTGGTGCCGGATGACGGTGGGTTGGCGCCCAAGGCAACCGTGCTTCTTCTCAGGGTGGTGTTTTGCTTGCTCAAGCTGCAGCCCAAGAGCAGCAAACATCCCACCAGAGGACATGAGCAGAGCCAGGGGAGCCAGGCCAGGAGGGCCCCAGAGTCCCCATTAAATACCCTCATCCTAACAGCACTCCAGAGACGGAGTGCTCCCAGAAAACCATGAACTTTCTTCACCTGGGTATCAGCTGGGGACACTAACGAAGTGGAGAAGAATTAGACACCAGAAGTGTAAGAGGAAGAAGCTCCTGCCCTGAAGGCACATCCTGAAGGCAGCCCCCTTGCCTGGGCCAGCTATAGCCCATGCTGGAGTCCATGGCCCCTCTGGACACCAGGAGCACCAGCAGCAGCCACTGAGCTGCCTGACCTGCCCACCAAAGACAGCTCAGTGCCATCTCTTGTCCTCCTGACTAGAGATCAGCTGCAAAAAGGAGGTTTCTCCAAACCAGCCTGCAGAACTCTCAGCCTCCGATGAGTTTGTTCATGGAGGTCTCCCTCATGCCAGAGTCTCAGAGCCTGGATATCGAATATCCAGCAGAGACTCTGGAATCAATGTGAGGGTCCCACACTGAAGGGCCCAGGCCTGCTCATGACTGTTTTGCTCTCACAGCCATGTGGAACTCTGGGCACTGCTGACCACACACACACTGGCAATCCTGCCAAAGCCAGGGGTGCATCAGGATTTGGGGGAGGTGGGTGCTAGACAGCTTGTCTCACCAGCAAATCTCACACTTGGCATTTCTTTGATCACTTTCTCTCACTCTCGCCTTTTTTTTTTTCCCTCCAGTTTCACCGCAAATGTGAATTATCAACGTTGTGTGATGGTGGGGAACTCAGAGACCATATTTTGCTGCCCACCTCAATATGCCCCATTACCCGGGTAAGTATTCCTGCCCTGGCCAGGGCTCTGGCTTCTCTGCATTGACATTTTAGACATGGGTGTCATCCAAACATTCACATCCCTTGGAGGGCTTCCCTGACAACTCTTAGGGTTTGTGTTTTCAGTATATCAGTGCTGTGACTAAACTGGTTCCAATTGCAGGCCATCCCAAACTACCCGAAACAGCCCCATGCACATAGAGCACAGCTCAAGGAACCCCAGTCATGATCTAAACCAGTCTATGTCCCCATCTTCCTCATCCCTGTCAACCTTTCTCCTGTGCCCAAACATAAATCTCCCTCTGCCTGAAGAGTTTCCACCTGTGTGTCTCAGCCCTATGTGGAAGCAGAAATGAAAGCAGAAAGGTAAACTCCTTTTATCCCCCATCTGAAACTTTCTTACCACCTATGTTGAAGACTCCCCTTTTAAACAATCATCAAACACTTTTTAACTTTGCACTCTTCCCATCTAAAAAATATTGCCAAATCCTACTGATTCCTCAGTCTTATTCTTAAAAATATACAAGTTCCATGACCCAGCAATTCTCCCGTGTATCTATAAGAAACCCAAGTATTTATTCCATCGGAAGATGTGTACAAGAATGTTCATAGCAACTTTAATCTTGACAGCCAAAAACTGGAAACAAGCTAAATGACCATTAACAAGAGATTAGATAATCTGATCTCTTTATATGAGGCTTTTTCCCTTCCAAAGATGTTTGTCTCTCCTCTCTTCTCATAGGACAGGCAAAGTGGGAGGTCTGATGGCAGTGTATCAGCCAAGGGAGAGCTTGTAATGCAGGTAGGTACCTCAGTGAGCTCCGAGTCCCATGCTCGTTCTAAGTTGTACCAAGGCTCTGGTGGGGAGGACAGGGTTTGGGTTCTTAAGAAATGTATCTCAACATTTGCTTTGAGGACATTTTATTTCTGGTTTCTCAGTTACCTTTGACCCTCACATTGGCCCAAGTGGTGAGAAGGGAGATTGGCTGGTCCCATTACTAGTTTAATTGACTTGATTACGTTTTTAGGGACAAGTTACATTAAACTTGAATATGCAAACCTCTTAAATAATAACAAAAAGGGCTTGGCACCTGTAGCTCAGTGGCTAGGGCGCCAGCCACATGCACGGAGACTGGTGGGTTCAAACCAACCACAGGCCTGCCAAAACAACAATGACAACTACAACAACAAAAAAAAAATAATAATAATAATAACAACAAAAAGGTAGCCTAAAAGTAGACAATAGATTTTCCAAGATTGCCAAGCTGTCTTCAGAACATGATCTGCCAAAATAAAGCTAATCAATCAGATCCAAAGCTCTTCTTAAACATTTAGTGTATATTTACAAACTCATTTTTACAAGGGTTCACCAATGTACATCTTTTTTGTGTGTGCCTTCCAAAGGATTGCAAGGAATGCAGGAAAGGCAGCCTAGTGAGATACAAAATGTACTAGAAAAGGAGCTAGAAAAAAGGAACTCTTCATCTGCCTCTGAGCCTTAAAGTTCCCTTGTTCAAAAGGGGGCCATTGCAATTCTTCCCACCTCCCAGAGGTGTTGGAAGATGAAATGAGAACATCCAGATTAGTATGTTTTAAAAAGTAAAACATAAGACATAACAACTTAATTATGTCTTAAGCTTAATTTTTCTTAAGCTCTAGAGCAGCATTGTTCAACCTTTTTCTATCTCATGGCACACTTGAGCCCATAGTTAAACTTCCCTGGCATACTTAAATTATGTTGATCAAAAAAAAAAAAGGGTTAAAAAAAACAATATACTTACTATGCTCTGAAATTCTTTTGAAAATAATTGAATTAATGATCTTTAACATGTTCGTGGCACATTTAAGATCGCCACAGCACTCTAGCCGGTGCAACGGAGTGAGACTCTGTCTCAAAACAAAACAAACAAAAAACAAATACAAATTAACAAGAAAAGAAACTCCAAAAGGTAATACACGCATTGAGTGCAGTAATTTCAGTTGCAATGATCACAGGAAACTTCATAGGGGAGGGGGCTCTTGAATTGACACTTGAAGAGAAGACTTTTTAAAAGAGGTTATAGGAAGGAAGTGGGCATCTCAGGTCATGGAGCAGGAGAAGAAACCAGCATGAGCAGATACCTGGTGGGAATTCAGGAGACACTCTCACTTGAGGAGCAGGAGCCGGCTGGACCTGCAGCTGAGGGTTAGGGGAATCAGATGGTAGCAGTCAAATGGGGCTGGACTGACAGGCCTTGGATGCCACTTCAGGCACTCTGGATTTTATCCTCTGGGCAATGAGGTGCCATTAAAGACTTTTAAGCAGGAGTAGCATGACTGACATCCTGGGAAGGAACTGTAGAGAGCCACAGGTAGGACTTACCTGAGCTAGGAACGGACCCAGTGCAACTATGGCAGCTGCCACAGATAAAGGGGCATCCCAGGGAAAGACCCAGCAGGACAGGATCTTCCCTGGATGACTGGATGAAGAAGAAAACTTTTAATGGAAATGACAAGCCAGAAGAGAGGATGAGTGTTTTGGAGAGAGAAGATGGCTCAGGTTTGAGGCATGGTGAGTCTTCCAGTTGAAGATGCCTGCTGGGCAGTGAGAAATGTGGGACCAGGGCTCAGCAGGAAAATAGGGGCTGGAAACGTGCATTTGGAAGGTGCCAGGGTGGAAATGATGGTTCACTCTATGACTCTTATTTTATCCATGTGTATGATCAGATGGCCACACTTTCGAAGGTGTATTCAGTTGTGTCTCTCACAAAATGTAGTCTTCTGCTGTGGGCACAATGCAACACCAATGTTGAGTGATTTGAAGCTGCAATACCATGGTCCCACCTCTGATGCCAACCTCCAACACTCACTGCCATTGCCACTACTTAAGTGCCACTTAAGCTAGAGACACTTGGCTCCTTAGTCCCTCACAGTCTCAGCTAGTGGTCAGAGACCTACCAGCCAGACTACCTCTCCTCCCTGCCTGGAACTGCTGCTCTGTCGCCTCTCCAAAGCTGTCTTGGCACCAACTTCCATGTCATTCCTCCTTTCAGATGAAACCGAGCTAATATTTTTTTCTTTTACCTTTTAAGTATAAGATCATCCCCACCCCGGGTACCCACCCGCTGCTGGTCTTGGTGAACCCCAAGAGTGGAGGGAGACAAGGAGAAAGGTATGTTCTCTTCTCTTTCAAAGTGGAGAGGCCAGGGCAGCCGGGCTCGGGCCCTCCTCCCCTCAGCTACAACAGGGTGGGCTGTAGGGATAGACAGACTCAAACTCCAGCACTGCCACCTGCCACTTTCTGACCTGGCCCAAGTGTCTTCATGTCCCTGGGCTTCCATTTCCTCCTCTGTAAATTCGGGGTAGTAATAATTCCTCCCCTCACAGGGTTATTTTAAGGATGAGAACAGACACGGGCCTGCCACTTGAGCCATTAAAACTCCCAGGGTCAAACCAAGCTCAGAGATGCCCACTCCCTCCTGGCCTCCCAAGTCTTTTCTTCATTTAAGAGATGTGGTGGAGCCCACTCATTAGGGCCTCCTGGCCACCTGCACCCCTGAGAAGGCAGGGCACCCGCCTCATCAGTTTGCTGGTAGCTGGAGACTCTACACAGAGTGGGAGGAGAGTGGAAGGCGGGGTATGGCAGCTGCTGCCGCAGGACTATTTAGTGATCTGGTGATCTAGCGATCACTCCAGTGACCTGGAATCCATCTTAAAAAATATTAACTGGTGGGATTAAAGCAAGAACTATGAGATGAGAACCCCATCCCAATCTAAGGGGCAGGACATCCCCCTCGAACTGTCCTTAATTACTCTCAAGCTGGAGCCTGGAAACTAAGCCTGAAGGTGGCCACTGCCTCTCAGGCCTCCCTGCCCCAACTCCAGCTTCTGTGTTTCCTCCTCATCCCAAGACTGCTGGGGCAGCCTCTCCCCAGGGGGCACTTTGATGCCTTTATACAGCCCATGAGGGATGGCATTATACTGCCCAGACCATACAGAAGGTCTGGGAAGGTTCTGTGCAGGAAAAATCTTCAGAAGGGAAGTTCTGTCCTCTGGATTTCTCTGCCCTGCCCTCTCTGTAAGGGGTGATGCTCCTGGGTTAGGTGGTAGAGCCTTGAATGGTGGGGCAGCCTTGAACCAGGGGTGACAACATGGGTGATGCCTGGGACATCAGGGTCTTCGCACAGCATTCTTCTCTCTCGAGTTTAAATGGACCCTGCAGAAGTGTTTGCCTTAACGTGACTTCTCAAGATGACATTATCCTTCTCTGTCTCTCTCTTTTTTTTTTCTTTTTCCCGTAGAATTCTTCGGAAATTCCACTACCTGCTCAACCCCAAACAAGTTTTTAGCCTAGACAACGGGGGGCCCACTCCAGGGTATGGAGATGCCAGTCTTTACCCTTACTCCCGCACCCTCTGATCCCCGATGAAGATGCCTTCTTTCGTCTTCTTTCTCATCTTCCATCTCTTGACTTGTCCTTCCTGCCCCTCGCCCCTTTCTCTTCTTTGTCTCACATCCTATTCTTCGTCCTCCTGGAGATACCCAGGATGCCCGTTATGGCCCTCTGTACCGACTCCCAGGAAAAGTTGTTGATTGTGTATGAGGGGAAACCCGCACAGACCATTCATTTCGTTGACAGGAAGAGAGGGCTGGTAAATTATTTTAACTTATTTGCAAGGCTGTGTTAGCTCGTCTCTTCCTACTGAATCATCAGGAAGGAGAAAGAGTTTTCTTACCACTGTCAGTCAGCAGTTTGGAATCTACACAGTGACTCATGTGTTCTGCTGTGGGGACATGTTAAGATCAAGATGATTGATTATTCAATAGACTCCCTTTTCTTTGCTGGATTATCCAGTTTGAGGTTATGCTACTCCTGGCCCTTCTCCTCCTGCCACGTGCCTATTGGCTATTTCACTGCATTAGCGGAAGGTGTAAAGAGGTGTGCTGGGAGGAGCTGGCCTTGTGCCAAGCACTAACACATGAGCTGTGGGTCCCTGGGCTAGAAGGCTGGGAAAGGTGAGCCTTCTTCCCAGCAAGAGCCAGCGCACTAGAGCCACCTGCTGGCCAGTCCCAACCCCAGGCCTGTCTCAGCACAGGCTGGGCTGGGATTTCCCACCACACAGCCACTGTACCCAACCTCCTAACAGGAATTTCTACTGTAGAATGAAGAGTAAGACCCCTCCAAAGGGCTGAAGTAAGGATTCCAAAAAGGGAATGTGACCCCGTCCTCAGATGTCTCACACAAAATTGTTATTTATGGCAGTGGCAGTACAAGACCCAGTTTAAAGGAGTAAGAAACATGAGTGTGAGTTCAGTACTCTTGCCATGATTTACCCGTAAAACTAATTTCAGAACAGAGGCCACCTGTACTGCTGTGGCCACCATCGCAGTCACGGTGACTGCAATTGCTGCTGTGTAAACTCATCTGTGACCAAGCAGCCACCCACAGGCACCTTTAAAGCCCACTCACAATACTTGAACACAGTCCTCCAGCTTAACCACATCCATTCTGGATTGCTTTCATGCTGGATGACAAGGCATGATGTGTCCTGAGTGTCTCTGAAGTGCATGTCACTCTGAATTCTTTCAGAATTCCATTCCCATAGGAGAGTGGAGTTCTGCATGAGCAGTGAAAGAGAAGGAATTGTCAATTTGCCTGCAAGTGCATCTATGACTCTGGAAGCCCTGGGGCTCTTCTCAGACCACCAGCCTGGGCAAAGGGGAAGTACTGACCTTCAACCTCCAGAGTCTCACCCCCAAGTGTCCTCTGATTCTATTGTTTTAAAGTAGAGGCAATTAACTTTTTTGTGCCAGGAACCCCTTTGGCAGTCTGGTAAAGCCAAAGAACCCCGTCTTGGAATAATGCTTCTTAATGCATAAGATGAAATAATATAGGACAACAAGAGAAGCTAATTACATTGAAAAAAAGTTATTAAAACATTACAAAAACAAATTTGTGACAGGGGAATATATGTGCTTTACTGACACATTAAATAGCAAGATCCCAAAGCTGGTGTAATAATTACTGTAATGACCACTGCCGTGAAGAGTATAAACAGTAAATACAAGCTGACCGCCGGGCTGTAATGAGATACTAATGTGACTGCAATGTGGACAGGGTCACAGGTATCATTAATGTCTCTGTGATCTTTTGCCTACATTCATAATTGAAGGAAATGTGAAATTTCAGTTAGAGCTTAGAGAAAATAAGAATGTAATATTTTCTCCTCCAACTTCATGGCCCTTTGAATCCTACCCACAGGCCCTTTGGAGGTTGATGGACCCCAGGTGAAAAGCCCTGCTCTAAAGCGCAAACTCTCACTCCCTCTGCACAACTAGCAGAGGATTTCTAGAAAACCACTTTCTGTATGTGTTGAATGCTGAGTCAGAATCTCCTTGTACAAGGACGGCTCCCTGTGATTTTTCTCCATATTCAATGGCACTGCATAGTAAATTCTGATCTCAGAATTTTAAGTGACCCTTTCAACCCCCAAAGAATCAAAGTCTTTACGGAGCCCCCAGGAACAGGGGAGACTCTGTCTGAACAAGTATCAAATGTCAGCCACAACCTGGTCCACAAATCCATTTTGGCCTTTCTTCTGCTTCCCAGATTGAACTTTTTCCGTGATACTCCAGACTTCCGGGTTTTAGCCTGCGGAGGAGACGGGACAGTTGGCTGGATTTTGGATTGCATTGGTAAGCATGGGCTGGGAGGGCCTTTACTGTTTATTTATAGAAAGTATATTTAAAGTCAGCAGAAGGCAATAAAAAGGAGAGGAATGGAGCCATGTCTTATTCATCCTTGTAGCCACCCTTGTACCCTTGGACAAACGTTTGATGAAGCATCTGCTCAGGTGGAAAAAAATGAAGAAATAAGACAATGGAAAGATTCCCACAGACACAGAGATAACAGTTTCGCTTCAGGCCTCAGAAACGTATCTGTCATGGGTGGAGTTTGGGCAGTGACAGGCAGACCAGAGTTTGGGGGTGAGGGGACAGGACTGGGACTCCAGACAGATCTGTGATGGGTGAAAGCCAAAAAACTCAGCACAGACGCATAGCCTGGGGCAAATCACCTTGAGAGGAACTCCTAGGGCCTGAGTCCAGAAAGCCCATCTGGAAAGTGCAGATCAGTGCAAGCAAAGGAGGCCCATACACCTAAATAAGAAGGGCAGAAGGGCGGGCACAGGCCGGGAATCTGGGGACCTGAGCCCTAGCCTACCTGTGCCTGGATCTGTGGGTCCCTAAGCTCATCAGCCTCAGTAGGTGATGGAGACTGACTCTGAAATTCTGGGATGGGGCTGCATCCAAGATCTAACCCTACAGCACCTTCAAGAACACTGCAACATGGACCATCAGACAGGAAAGCGGGCACGGTGGAGGAGGCACTGGGCAGGGCGTTCGTCACCGTCAGCCATGAGCCCAGAGCAGCGAGCACTGGGCTGCTTGGCCTTTCCCTCCCGTTCCACAGATGCTGCCTGTGCCCCTCTGTGCACCCAGCTCTCCTCAAGGCACTGAAGATACAGCAAGGAGCAAACAAAAATCTGCTTTCACAGAGCTTACTTTCTAGAGGAAGAGACAGGCACTAAACAAGGAAATAAGTGAACGGCATAGCTTGTCAGAAAGCGGTAACAATAGGGGCGAAGGACTCAGAGTGGGCGTGTCCAGGGAAGATGACATTTACATGTTGGCCTGGAGGAGTGGGGGGAGTGGTGGTGCAGAAGGAACGGCAAGGACAGAGGCCCTGGGCTGGGACTAGGCCTGGCTGTGGAAGGCAGGCAAGCGTGGCCAGTGCAGAGCGAATGTGAGGAGTTACGGGATGTGAAGCACAAGTGATGGGGCAATCACTGGGACATGCGAGACACTGTGTGGAGTATGGCTTTTATACAGAGTGCCCCAAGACACTGGAGGGTTTTGGACAAAGGAGGGACATGACAGATTCAGGGGAAAGGGCAGAAGTGGGAGACCAGAGAGGTGGTGAGAAGCGGCCAGCTTCTCCCCATCTTTGGGAGGTGGAAGGAACAGGATGTGCTGACAGACTGGATGTGGGAGATGTGAAAGGTCAAGGATGGGCCAGGACCAGACCCTGGCTGGGGCAGGGGAAGCTGGGCCTCTGGGGCATGTGAGCAGACCACCTGCAGGGGTGAGGGCTGCAGGAGAACACCTGCACCCTCTGCTACCCCCACCCCCAGAGCGCTCCGGTTGCCATGGACACAGCCCTGCCAAGCAGCCACCCACACAGCTCCTGTCACCTCAGGCTCTGGAGTTGTTTGTGGGAGGAGGGAGGAGTCCTCTGGGAGCCAAGGAAGAAGAAGCTGATCCACAGAGGGTGGAGGGCCGCAGGATCGGGCTGTTTGCATGGCTCCCTCTCTAGGGGGTGGGAGAAAGTAGTAGGCTTTGGTGATAAGTTTTATCAAATTCATCTGCAGAGGACACAGGTGATAGAAGCTGCTCAAAACAGAAAGAAAGAAGATGACGTGAGGCGGAAGAAATGTTAGGTTTTTTCACAGGTTAGTGGCCCAAAGAAAAAAAGGGGAGGTAAAAAGAATAACTGCATAACATGTTCATTTATTCATGCATCCATTCATCCCATAAGTGTGTGAGCACCTGGTCCGTGCTCCCCAGCACCACGCTGTGTCCCCCTCCCCGATCTGTTCTCCCCTACAGCCACAGTGATTTTTCCTGAATGTCAGTGGGGTCCCGATATGGGGAAATCTCAGGATAAACACAAAAGCCCCCTAAGGGATCTACTGGGCACGTATTTCATACCTCTTCTGGACCCCCGAGCCTGCCCTCTCAGACCCTTGAGCACACCGGTCTCCCTCCCAACACGAGGCCTCCCACTGGGAATGGCCTCCCAGCCTTGCTTAGTCAACTTCCATTCCAGATCTCAGCTGAACTGTGGCTTCTTCAAGGGCCTCCCCTGACACACCTGCTGGTCTCAGTCACCTTGTTAAAGGACCATGCTCCTGTCCTTTCCAATAGAAATATGAAATGATGTGCTCTCCCTATGAAGACCTCATTGATACCTCTCTCTCCCACCAGGCTGCGCCATAAGAGCCTGAGCCATGACTTTTTGCTGCTGCCAGAGCTGCAGCCCCCAGCACCACATCTGGCAGACCGTAGGCTTCCATCAGAGTGTGCAGGGTTGCTGTGGGGAGGAGACCCAGCTCCCTAGGACGTCACAGTACTCTCAGGAAACAAACAAGTAGACAGTTGCAAGAGAGTGTGAGGAGGTCATTTCTGGTGCTAAGGAAACATTCTGAAGAGGCTCCAGGTCCAGACTGGGATAACCAGGGAGGGCCTCTCAGAGGCAGCCTCTGAGCAACAGAGAGCTCTGTGGTGCAAGGGACTGAAAACCCTTGAGGATGGTCGCCATGCTGAGTGGGAGACAGGACACACAGAGGGATGGGCTGGGAGAGAGACAGAGCCTGGATCCCGAGGCCTAGCATGCCAGGTTACAGAGTCACAGGGAGCCACACAGATGAGAAACCAGAGGCTAACATGAGGGGCCTGCGGATTGCCCTTCTGGGTGGAAGCGTGGAAGACACATGAGGAGGGTGGAACTGGAGGCAGAGAGCGCAGAGAGGAGACTCTTGCGGCAATACTGGTGGGAAGGAGGCATACCCACACTCCGGCGTCTCCATGGGGATGGAGAGACTGCCTGGATCTGTAAGGAGGCAGCACTTAGAAGTGATGTGCAAATGGATGAATGAGGGAGAGGTGTCACCAGGTGTCGCCAGGTGTCCGGCCTTAACAGCGTGGAGATGCTTGACCTGCTGAGGTAGCGGCTGCATAAGAAGGGGCAGACATAGGAAATGAGAGCCTTCTAGGCAAAGGGAGCCGCGTGTGCAAAGGCAGAGAGGCATAAATCAAATCAGCCATTCTGGGAACAAGGACAGAGTCCATGGCCTTACTCCACTGTCCATCTCCACTCTCCCAGTAGTAATCTCGGCCCTGGGTCTTGCCTGAGCTCAGCTGCTTCTGGCACAGGTCAGACAACTTGGAGGACCTGTGAGCTCCCACTTTGCCTGGGCAGCCCTCGCTTGAGCCCCACCTACTGAGTCATGCTCCTCCCCCCACTCACATTGCATACATCCAGGGGCCCAGTGCACGCTGGAGTCTTATGTAAACAGCACCCCATGGAGATACTCCACAAGTGTCAAGGGAGAAAAGATTAAGAATCTGTGATTTGGCAATTCTTAGAGGTGGTGGAAGTGACGAACTGTTATGTGGCTGCCACATAACTCCTGGGGGTTTTGCTTGTCTAACCAATGTTAGCTTTTAGACTTATTAAACCTGAACAGCTTTAGGTGAACATCTTCAGCTTTCCATGCCCCACCATTCCCTAAGGTCTCACACCCACCTGTTTCACTAATCTTTGCACTTGCCTAGCCCCTGAAGAGAGGAGAAGGGACTTGGGGCCACACAGATCTGGGTTTGGATCCTGGCTCTGGAATCCCATTCCCTCTCTGAAATTCGTTTTCTTCATACTAGGAGAATAATACCTTACAGGGTTGGTCTAAGGGGTAAACAGGGTTAAGTGCTGATTGTTATTAAGGATTAAAAACCTACAAACTAATGTTTGGGGGTGTATGCTGCCACCCCAAAGGACAGAATTAGGATGAAATTTGAATAAATGTGCAAGTTACAGGGAGACAGATTTAACTCCATGTAAAATATAAACTGACACATTTAGCCAATTTGTGGTGATTAGCTCACTGCAGATGGGCTAGATGACTTTAGGAACTGGTGTGTCCCCCATCATAGGAGGTATTCAAACAAAAAGGCTCTGCAGGGGTCCAGGCCCCAGTTCAGGGATAAATAGATAACTCAAGTGCTCTGTCATCCCCATGCTATACAGTTCTCTGTTCCTCTGAATGTGCTGCAGATAAGGCCAACTTGGCGAAGCATCCACCAGTGGCTGTTCTGCCCCTTGGAACAGGAAATGACCTTGCCCGTTGTCTCCGCTGGGGAGGAGGTGAGTCTGCATGCTAGTGTCAATACCCTGGGGACAAGCATTCTAGTTTACAGAGATGCTCTCCAGAGCTAGGCCAAACTTACCCTTTTATGGATCACATTCCACAAAGTCATACTCGACCCTGCAGTCATATCTAATCCGTGACCCTTTCTCTGCTCTCCCTTCCGTGCTGTATCTGAAATCGGAGCTGCTCTCCTGGGCTCCATATTTACTGTCATCCCCAAACCAGAAGCTTGGAGCTGCCTCTCCTGGCAGAACATAGTTGACTTTAGGGTAAAGACAAAGTCTTATACATCCCCTCCCCAGCGCTCATCAAGTAGGGGCTCACTTAGGTGTTTTCTATATGAAATTTCCCCTCCCTCAAATGGTTGATCTTCTGAATTAGGGCTCAGACTACAGGACGAAATGCCACATCACCAGTTACTAGAGTCAGTAGAAGCATCCAGAACATCCTATGGTTTGAGGTTTACCCCATGGCTGTAGGTTTCATGTTGAAATCACCCTAAAGGGGAAAGACAAAGTGGTAACCAGCTTCCAGGACATTGCACAGAGAGAACTTTGCCAACTGCAGCAGCCCCCACAGAGGCAGGCATGCTCCAGAGGGTGAAGATGCTCAGCTCTGCACGTGGAGCAGGCAGATTAGCCTGGCAGCCAGGGAGCAGCAGGGACTACAGATGGCTTATGGATTCAGAGAGAGATTCAAGACCAGGCAGGGCAGCAGTCCATGTTCAGAGAATGGTTCATGCTTGCTGCAAGGTCAGAGCAAGCAGGAGCAGCCCCCGGGGCTGTCTTCAAATTCGGCCTACCACATCCCGCATGACACAGTCTTGGAAGGGTCTGCTGTTCTTCCGCACAGAGCCTCCAGCCTTCCAGCCCACCAGTTCTCCAGGGCCTGCTTCACTATACAGGCCAGCCACCTTGGAGCAGCACCCGTCCCTGCTCCCTGCTACTCAAGCATCCAAATCACTGCAGCCTCTCTCTAATTACTCCTGATTGTCCTCCCCTTCTCTGTGGCTCAGAGAATGTAAGTGCCTCCAGCCCACAGACACACTGATGGGGTCCCTGGTCATAGACGCTCATGGGCTCACCTGCCCTGACAGCTGCCTGTGCATCAGCAACAACTTGGCCTTTCTGTTCTGGTGACAAATGCAACATCGCCATCCACAGGGTATGAAGGGGGCAGCTTGACAAAAATACTGAAGGACATTGAGCAGAGCCCCTTGGTGATGCTGGACCGTTGGCACCTGGAAGTCATCCCCAGAGAGGAGGTGGAAAATGGAGACCAGGTCCCATACAGCATCATGAACAACTATTTCTCCATCGGTGTGGTGAGTCAGTCGGGGGTCACCTTTCTGCATGGACAAGAAATGCTCAGGAAGGGGTCCTGTCCTCTTTTGTCTCCTGGGTCCCTGCTCTCTACCTGTTCCTGCCTGCCCCAACCCTGACTTAGATTCAAGCATCCTTGAATTTGGCCTCAGTGTGGATAGCCTGATTGCACCCGACTCCATCCCCTATAATTTTAACTAACATAAGAAAAGACTGAAATTTTTTCACAAAACATATTTACCCTTTGGGCAATTTGAAGCAATTATAGGAAAAAAAAATCAATAACCAAGGGGTGAGGTCAGGAGGAATCTCTCTTATGAGCTTCAGGAATTAGGAATTATGTTCCTCTAGGGAGAACTGGTGGTCCCAAGCTGCTGTGGATGGTTTAGCACTCAGATTTCCTTCCTTCCAATTTCCTCCCCTCCCCTCCATCCAACTCCACAGACTCCAAGTGTGTCCCCTCCTGGCTAGCCCCTCTGCTGAATGTCACATTCCTGGTGTCTTCCAACAGTCCTGTGCCCATTCTATCAGTGCACTCATTAGAGTGAAAGGCTTGGTTTGATACCCCCAGCACACGCACACGCACACGCACACGCACACGCACACAGCCTATGCTCCTCTTTCCAACCCCAGCCCCCAGCACATCGAGTGCAGCTCAGTTTGCTTCACTGAACTCAGCTGTGGTCCAAAGAGCCCTAGTTCGGCACCACTTCCCAGGCTGTTGTGGACAAGATGGTGTGGGGTAGGGAGGGATTAATCATTTCCATAAATAGAGCTGGGGGTGGGAGAGGGTAGCGTTTATCGAGCACCTACTGTGTGCTGTCCACTGTGCTAGGCTTTATATAGTCTAGTCCTCATGACAATCCTGCAGGTGTCATGGTACAGGCGAGGGCCAGGACATTTGATTCCTAAGGGATAGAACTAGGATGAGTATGGCTGTGCCTTACTCTGGAGTCAAGTTCTTTCCTCTTTATTTCCCTGTCTTTACAATCCCTCAAGACCAGGGCTGGGCCCAGGCTCCGTGGTACCTGTACTCCTCAACCATCCTCATGTATGCTTTTTTAGAAGTTTGGTAGTTTTAAAAAAAAAGGGAGAAGGGGAAATTAGAGGGGAAAACAGGTTTAGGGAGAGGGCTTTATTACGTTAAAAAGGCTAAAAAGAGAACCATGGGAGAGGAAAGAATTCAAAAATAATAATACCTTATATTTACAGAAGGATTTTTAAATTTACCATATTTA
The DNA here is from genome assembly GCF_027406575.1 of Nycticebus coucang. Classification (NCBI taxonomy): domain Eukaryota; kingdom Metazoa; phylum Chordata; class Mammalia; order Primates; family Lorisidae; genus Nycticebus; species Nycticebus coucang. Next base: position 87,701,642 of record NC_069795.1, read on the forward strand.
CAAATACACAGTTCTTAATTCTTAGGACTACCCTGAAGGGTATTATTATCTTCATTTTATCAGTGAGGAACCAAAGACTCAGATTATGGGCTTTGCCTTTCTTTCCTGACTCCTAATCTAGCACTCTTTTTCTTTTTCTTTTTTGAGACAGAGTCTCACTTTGTCACCCTCGATAGAGTGCTGTGGCATCACAGCTCACAGCAACCTGCAGCTCTTGGGCTTAGGCGATTCTCTTGCCTCAGCCTCCTGAGTAGCACTCGCCAGAACGCCTGGCTATTTGTTGTTGTTGTTGTTGCAGTTTGGCTGGGGTAGGGTTTGAACCCGCCACCCTTGGTATATGTGGCTGGCGCCCTACTCACTAAGCCACAGGCACCGCCCCCTAGTGCTCTTTTTCTGTTACTAAAGTGGAAGAAAGAGGCATAGGCTTTGCTGGGCTCATGATTAGGTTCTGAAAGATGGAGCTGGGGGACTGGGAGTAAGTTTAAGGGTCCCTGTGCCCCGATCTGTTATATCTCCCCAGATCTCCGGCCTCAGTTGGGAAGGCATCTTTCTCTAGATCTCTTCTGGGTACACCCCTCCCCAGTGACCCACACAGACACTTTCTTCCTCTTGCTCAAAGGCACCTAGTGTCTGGACCAGCCACTCAGGCTCTGCTTCCCTCTCCCCCCCCCCCCCACAGGAATGCGTGCAGCCTTCAGAAGTGACTGACAGGTCCAGGTTCCGGAGCCTGGGCATCCCATCATCACAGCTTTACAAAACCTTATGGTTTTTTCCTTTAGTGATGACAGTGTACCTTGATAACATTTATTTAGTACCTACTGCACACCAGGAAGTTTCCCTGTAGGTAGATACCGTACTTATTCCTTTGAGTTTTGTAGGAAGGAACCACAGTTTAGAGAGATACAGAAGCCAGTCCAAGCTCCTTAGTAGTGAAGCCCAAAATCATTAGCCTGAACTCCATGGTGAGCTGAGCTGGGGACTCCCATGAAGCCTCTGTGTAGACCCCTACATCTTCATGCTGCCAAATGTGACACCATTTGGGGGGAGGGGGTCACGAAATGTAGTGTGCCAGGACTCTCAGCCGCCTCTTAGCAGAAATGCAAATTTACACACACACACACCCCCAACAGATTCCAATTCATATTCTGACTCAGTCGGCCTGAACAAGGCCTGGAAAGTTATGTTTTGGATACAATAAGCCCTGAGATTATTCTGATGCAGATAGTCCTGACCAAGTCAACCCATTAGAGCAGAGAAGAATGGTCAAAGGAAGAGGTTCTTCACAGGCCTAGAAACCAGAACTAAAATAGAGAAGGAAGCTAGAAAGGAGGGGAGAGCTAGCCCCTGTCAGAACCCAGCTGGAATCCAGAGCTGAGCAGCAGGCCTGGTGCAGCTGCCTGCTACTTCTAGACAGCAGGTTGTAGCCATGGCTGCCTTTGGAACCTTCAGCCCACTTCTTCCCTTTCTTCACACACCGAGCTCAGACTGAGAAAAACAACATGCTTCCATGTCTGTCTCTACACAGTGCCCTGTGCCAGATGTTCCTCTCTTAGTATTTGCTAAACGATGGATTAACACACCAAATGACAACCTCCCCTCAACTAAATAGCCAGGCCCTAAACCCAAGAGCCCAGACTGGGCGGTCATCACGGTTTTAATTCATTCTAGAGAAAAAAAGAAGAAGGGAGCAAGGCAAAGAGGGAGAATGGAAGGAGGGAGAAGGAAGGAAGGAAGAGAGGCAGGCGGGAGGGTTAGCTGATTAATTGTCCCCCAAAGAAACACATACAAACAGATTTTCCACCACTCTCAGTAGTCAAGGCATCTACCTGCCCTGTGCTGACTTACAACAATCTAATCTATTCATCTTTGAAATTATGAGGGACTTTGCAATATCTTCCTCATTATCTTTTTCCCTACATCTTTAGCCTTTGCATGTTTAATGTTATATTGCAGAAGGGTGAAGAAGCAGGACTTTTTTTTTTTTTATCTCCTTCGTGTACCCTTAGCCTTCTCTCAATAAAATATTTGCAGGGTTTGTGTGCTCGCTCTTTAAAAGTTGGAAAGAGAAATTCTTGAGAAAACAAGTAACCAACACGCCGCCCTACCAGAGTCTGGGGCTGACATTTGCAGAAGGTCTTGCTCCCTATTTGACTTCCCAAACTTTGTAAGAGGAGAAGTAGGTATGTAAACCAACCAGTTTTACTTCCTTATGACAATTAAACAGAGTTGAACTCCTTTGGCAAAGTGAGCCCTACAAAGGCTTTGCCTCTTGAAGGACCTAGAATGTCTTATTGATATCAAATGTCCGCTGTCTTCCATTTATAAAGATGATGACAGTGTCCCCTGCTACAGTGCCCCTGGGTGCTATGGGTCAGAATTTGCTCTGAGTTTACTCAGTCCCCTTAGTGCCAAGACAACCCATTTAACAGATGGAGAAACAAATAAGGCAGAGTCTCTTGGCTTCTCCAGGGAGTGACTGTGGCCTCCTTATAACCATATCCTGTCCACATGCCCACTGCCCCCCTGTGAGGAGCTAGGACAGTTAGCCTTATGGGTCCTTTTAACTCATCATATCCACTGGCAGGAGATTTTAAACACAGTCATCCAGAGTGCCACTTCCTCTCACTTCTCTGGCCTGATCCTCCCTGCTTTTTATTTTTGGATTGGCAGAAATATCAGGATGGCCAGGTATCAGTGACAGGAAGTTTGGAACTACAGAATAATTCCTGGGGTATGTGTAACTCTGAACTCCTCACAAGCTCTACTTTCACTGAGCCCTCACAGGATGGGTGAACAGTTAATCCCTTGATTCAATGAAATCTATTTCTGATGCTGGGGCAGCCCAGGGACCAAGGAGAGGCCACAGTCATCACATTGACCCACACGCCATTTTCCACCTTGCAGATTGTTATTAGATATCAGCAGCCGAGTTTTCCACAATGATAAGCCTCCTACCCATTAGAGAATTTGGCCAAGAAGACATTATTTTCCCCGCAAACTTTTGGCACCTCTCAGCACCTGTGAGAGCCATGAAGGTACTAAGAGGGACTCACTGAGGAATGATTTAGACAGGGGTCCACATTCTTTTCCATTGCCCACTCTGCTACAATCTTCAGAATAATCCCAATTTTCATAATCCATCCTATTGTCTCTTTTCTGTCTTTTTATCTCCATAAGTTGCCAAGGTGACTTAGACCCGCATTATCCAATGTGGTAGTCATTAGCCGCATGTGGGTATTGTGTGCTTGGAAGGGGACCTGTCTTAACTGAGGCGTTCTGTAGGTGTAACATGCACCCCAAATTTCAAAAATGTGATATGAAAAGAAAGAATTTAAAACATTTCACTTTTTTTATTGATGACATATTATAATGATAATATTTGTGGCATACTGCTTTAATTAAAATATATTATTAAAATTAATTTCATCTTTTTATTTTTACATGTTCACATGGCTACTAGAAAATTTTAAGTTACATATGTGGCTTACACTGTATTTCTACTGGACTGCACTGGCCTGGACATTCTAATATTTCAAAGTCCAAATGACTGCTGTTTGTATTTGTCCAACCATGTGTTGGGAGTTGTAGTTTTGGAAAGATAGTCCCACGTCCACCTCTCTCATCATCTCCTTTTCATCCCACACCTGAAAGAAATGACCTCAGCTAGTGAAGCTGTCAGAAATGCCATCATCGCTTCCATGGGTTTGTGATACCCACCTTCCCTGCTTCAGAACAGAAGTCTTATTTTGCTGTAATTATCACCAAGAAAGGGTTTGAACCGTGATAGCCCTGGTTTCCAAAATTTAAATAAAGTCACTTCTTGGTGTAAATACTACATTCCCTGGCCATTGCCTGACTGTTTTTTTAATCCTCATGATTAAGAGAAACATGGCCAAAGTCTTCCCCGTCATTGCCTGCTCAGCTTACCCTTGCTACTTTGCATATTTGTCAAGAGATTACATTGTCCAGTTAGGAACCACATGCTTGACTAATAGTGTTTTAAAGGCTGGTCTTTGTGATGTTTTGCAAAACCCTAGTTATGGAAAAACCAAGGACAATCAAAGCTATGCAGAAGGAGGAGGCCTATGCATATATCTTGAAGAATTAAAAAAAAACCTTGGAGCCAGTCACAGCAGCATTGGGGGTAATGAGGTATAAATTATGCCAGGCAACATGCAATTGCTTTATTCTTTCCTTTTTTTTTTTTTCCTGGCAGAAGAAAATTAGTGTTTCAAAGGAATATAAGTAGATGGAATGCTTTCTGGAATTCTAGAGATGCATTTGACAAATGCCACATGTATCTTGAGAGTGTTCATGGAAACTTGCTCAGAGAAAGGGAGGTGGGCACTGCCTGGGAGCATGAAATTCTCCTGCCCAGAAAAACAGTGCAGGCCTCGAGGGCAGAAGCCTTCCTGGGGTCTGTACCCTCCCCTGTGCGTCCACTGGGTGTTTCACTAAGACCTTCAGCTCTCAATGTATCTTAAACTAAAAAATAAATCAATAGCTAAAGTTTAATTATTAAACTTTCAAGATGTTATTTCAGCAAGAGATATTTGGGGACCACAAAATAATCCCATCTTCTTGACTTGCCCGCCCCACTGTTCAAACGCAGGCAGCTTGTGAGGTTACTCCTGCTCATCACACATCGTACATGCTCAGAGAGCTCCTTCACTAAACTATACATCCTGGTGTTAAAAAAATAAAAAATCAACACTCAAATATGTCTGAGCACAGTGGCACACACCTGTAATCCTAGCACTTGGGAGGGCCAGGGCAGCCTGGGCAACATAGAAAGACCTTGTCTCTACAAAAAAAATGTTTTTAATTAGCTGGATGTGGTGTCACACAACCTATAGTCCCAGCTTCTTGGGAAGCTGAGGCAGGAAGATTATTTGAGTCTAGGAGTTTGAGGTTACAGTGAGCTGTGATCATGCCCAAGCAACATAGTGAGACTCTGTCTCTTAAAAAAAAAAAGAAAGAAAGAAAGAAAAGAAAAAGAAAATAATAAAAAGAAATTTCCATATTAGAATGGAATTAATATGCATTAGCTGAAAAATCATTGTATGGAATTTCAAGTGTCTTTCAAGCACATATTCTAGTAAATGGGTTTCTATACTTTTTGTTCTTGAACAAACCCGAATCAGCTCCCTGATTTCAGTGTCACCCTCATCTCCAGCCCAATTAGCCATTTATTTCTGAAGCCCAGCTTCTGCACCCCAGGTACTGATTTGGGGCCCGTGTGGTAAAGGGATATTCCACATTCTTCTGCTAAAAAGTGAGAAAATTAATGAGGACAGAAGACCAAGTTTGAGGAGGAATGATGAGGTATTTTAGTTTTGAAGGTCGGAGTTAGTTCTAAAGATATACATTGTGGCACCATCAGCATCTAGACTCTAGAGGCTGGGAACAACCATGAGAACTCATGAGATGGCCCACAATGAGGAGTGTGAGCTACATGTGGGACTCGCCTGAGGAGTTCTGATGGGAGGATGGAAAACCCAGAAGCAAGGTATCATGAGAGCCATCCCAGCTGTGGGTTCTGAGGTGCTGGTGGCCAGTAGTGCAGCAAAGGGATGGGTTAGTGAAACAGCAAGGTGTCCCATTGAATGCAGGGATTGGTACTCTTACTGACCTTAGAGAGAGTCCTTTAGGTGGCATGATCAAGAAGCCAAAGCCAGAAGTTTAATATCATTTTAAATTATCCAAGGTCACTAATTGTTCCCATTGGTATAGATGATTAAGAATAAATACATAGGTTCCATGCCCGTAGCTCAGTGAGTAGGGTGCCAGCTGAGGTGGCACAATAGCCAGGTGTTGTGGCAGTGCCTGTAGTCCCAGCTACTTGGGAGGCAGAGGAAAGAGAATTGCTTAAGCCCAAGAGTTGGAGGTTGCTGTGGGCTGTGACACAAGGGCACTCTACAGAGGTCGGCATAGTGAGACTCTGTCTCAAAAAAAAAAAAAAAAGGAATAAATATATGATATTACCCACCAATGTCAGGGTTCTGGTTTTCACAACGTACTATAGTTATATAAGATAGTATCTTTGGGGAAAGCTGGATGAAAAGGATATAAGGACTCTGTACCATTTTTGCAACTTGTTATAAGTGAAAATTTTCCAAAATAAAAAGTATTTTTGTAAAAAAGTTAGAATGGCAAGGCATTTCCTAAGATTCACATTGGGCCCCACACACAGGCTCCTGCTCACTGGCCCTCACTCTCCCCAGAGGGCAGAAGCCTTTCCTGTCACTCAGCAGTGAACTACCTGCTTCTCACTGGGCCTGGAAGACAGTGAAAATGGCAAGAGTGCCAGTGAGCAGCGTAGGCTTCAGGGGCGTTGGTAGCAGCAGTGCATCCCCTTGAGTGTGGCACTGAGCCTCTGTCACAGCCTTGGCTGTCACATGTTGTGCCTGCTGGAGATGAAGTCTCAGGGTTGGCATGACTCAGCGAGGGCCTATATGTGTCCCTTCCCTCCACATTTTATGGTCATGACCACTCACCAGAGATCTGCTTTTGTCTCTTTCACTTTCAGGATGCCTCCATTGCACACAGATTCCATGTGATGAGAGAGAAACACCCTGAAAAATTCAACAGCAGGTAAGAGGCCTGCAGGCCCAGCCCGCTCTACCACCCGCCCAGTGTGGTCCCTGGACAGAGGCCTCCCACTGCTCTCCAGAAATGTTCTTGGCCCAGACTGCCCGGGGACTTGGCCTTCCTGCCACATTGCCGGAAGGAGGGTTTCTATTTCCAAGAGAGAGAAAAAAAAATAATAAAACCAGAAACCTGCCAGCCTGGTGGCCTAGCCCCTCCCAGAGGATCTGTGCAGAGGGAGGGATGGAAGGCAAGAGGGGGCGTGGAACACATGCCTTGGCGGGGCTGGAGGATCTGCTCTTGGCTAACTGAAACCCTCTCCTGGGGCTTGGCGGTTTTCGTGTACAGCGTCTACACCTTCCAACCCCCATAGTTCTTCTGGGGAGGAGCAGAGAGGGTGGAAAGGGCTTCAACTTCTCTGGGTCTGAACCGGAGGAGGTGGACCAGGAAGGCATCGCCGCTGCCTCCCCGGACAGCAGAGGGCAGCAGCAGAGAGGACCCCGCAGAGACAGGCACCCTGAGCCTCAGCCTGGATACCCTGGGCCATGTCCGAATGTTAGGTTCAAAAATGAAACCAGATTGTCTGCAAACGAAACCAAACCCTTCTCGCTTAAAGGAGAGAATTTGCCAGAACTGAGTTGCACCTGGTATATAGCTACCCCTCAGATTGTTAAATTACCTTTCTCCCTTCTTCCTGCTTGCTCTCTTTTTCTCCTCATTGGTTAATGTTTATTTTTTCTCTTTGTGCTTTGATGTACTATTTCAAAATGACCACTGGATCCCACCTCCAACCTCAGGCAGGTAGGGAGGAGGATGGATAATAATTTCAACTTGTTCTTTTAAACCTGAAGGGATTGACTTTCATTTAGTCACAGCATTCTAAAAGTGGATGTTAGAATGTTATCTGGAGACATTCATTTAAAGCCCAGCACACTGCCCCACCCCTCAAAAGAGTTCGCCATTTTCATTCCTACTCTTTGCCCTGACCCTATAGTTGGAAGGTTAGCCAAGAAGGTCTTTTTAAGGATTAGAAACTGAACATAACAAAGCTACTTCTGCTTCAGGAAGGGTGATCCACGGGATCTGACAGCAGCTGGACCAGCCTGACCGGAAGGTGCATTCTGTCCCAGCATCAGCATGCTCTTGCTCCGTCACACACACAGACCCTGCACTTCCAGCCCTACTGCTGCTCTCCCAAATGCACCATGCAAGTGGCTGTCCTCCCATGGTCTTTTTCACCCCATACACACCCATAATCACTAAGAGTACTCCTCTTCCACTCACTCCGCAGACTTTCAAGGTCCTCTTTTCACACAAGGACCCTCTTTTCACACAATGCCATGTGCTTGCGAAATCCATGGGGGCTCTTTATTCATTCATTCAACAGTATCTTTTGAAAATATACTATACACCAGACACTGTTCTATAGGTGTTCTGACTTGACCTGTGTCGGAGGCTCAGTCCAGCAGTGGAAACAGGCTGGAAAGCAGATGGGCGTAATGCTTTGTGTTAGTGATGTGACTACAGGTGACCTGCGGGAGCACAAAGCCAGGACATGGAGTGGGGCATGGAGGATTTTCCAACAACAGAGATGCCCAAATAAAAACACAGGAGAGAAGGGCAACCCAATGCGCCAAAAGAGACAAAAAAGTGAGCAGAAACAGGATGACTAGGGAAGAGCAAGCCTTTCAGCATGGCCAGTTGTACAGTCTCTTGGCACAGGAAAGACGCAACCCCCTGTAGTTTGTAGAGAACAAGGAAGCAGAGGGAGGGAGAAATGCCTCCACTTTCCAAAAATCAATGGGTCATCGTATGACATAAACTGAGCAAATATCAATCATCCACAGGATTAAGTACAATTACCCAACTACCTTCCCACTTCTCGGATCCCATTAACCAGGCTGCTCTTTGGGGTTAGGTTCATGCGTCACCTTCATGTGGTTGAGGGCCCGGCAGTGTGTTCTGGGTGATAGGCACTTGTAAATCTATGCGCTTGTCTAACGAGTGAAGACATAGAAGGATTTGAGGTAGCACCTGTTTCACGAGGTCATCGAACACTTCCTATTAAGAACTTTGAGTGCATACTGCTTCTACCCTGCCTGCTTGCCGGTATCTAAAATACCCAGGAGTGCCCAATTTGTCCACTGAGAGGCAGGCAAGCAGCCATTTTCTTCAGGCTTCCTTATTTAGCATTGGAGATGGTTTTAAATAGGCAGGTGGTTGTTGCCATGGTTACCCCATTACACCAGCAGCTAAACTTAGGAAGGGCCACAAGGGATAGGAAGAAAGCTTGATACCCAGGATTTGGAAATGTAAACGATATTATCAAACAAGCCTCCATTTTACTCGGCTGAACTTAGGTTCTTCAAAGAGTAGTCACCGCCTGGCTGGAAGCCTCTACTGCCTGGGTCTGGGCTTTCAGAGATAACCTTGAGGTTAAATCTAGGGAGTTGTAATTGTTTTGTTTTGTTTCAACAAGGGAGTATGACTAGTCAGCGTTAGAATTTATCAGGAAACTTGAATCTTTCACATTGCTGATTCAGTTTTCTGGCCTGTTCTAACAAGGATTCTTAACCTGGGATTCAAAGGTTTTAGGGGTTCTAAGAATGCTTTGAAATTGTCCTAAGAAATTAAGTGTATTTTTCTGGAGAGAAAGCCTATAGCTATAGGTTTTCTAGAGAGAAAGTCTGTTAACTGTCAGAAGGTTCTTAAAGAGCCCTATTACCCCCAAATGGCTAAAAGTCGTCCTTCTGAGGCCTCCTTGAATCCTGAGAGGAATCAAACCTGTCAGATTTTCAGGAAATTCTTCCTCCAGTCGCTTCTTTACGCAGGTTTTTGCCAGGGAAGGTAGCTGGTTGCACAGAACTAAGTTCTATTCTCTGATGGAATAGCTTTGTTCATGGGGCAAGAACCAGGCCTAAGAAGGCAGGAGTATGTGTGACAAGCCCTGTGTGACAAGCAAGGACAAAGGCTTTTAGGGGAGAGGTGGGGCTTGTTAGGGTCCTTCTACTGCCTAGTCACTGACAAGCTAGTTACTAATTGCTAATTTAAGAATGTTATGAAAATTATCCTCTCCTTGTTGACATAAAGAGAGATTTAATGCAACTGATTCTAAAATGTGTTAGAAAGAGTTCTAGCATAAAGGCCAAATACAACATGGTCCCTGCCTTCAAGGAATTCATAGTCTAACAAGGAAGGAAACATAATGCTCAAATATATTTTACAAATTTTTTTACAAAAATAATGCTCAAATATTTTTTTACAAATGCTCAGCTGGAAAGATGCCAGCTGAGTTCCAAAGGAGAGGAAAACAGGTACCCCACCCACTCATACCTTGGATGGTATGCGTCTTCTCCCTATTTCAACATACAGGGAGGTTTCATTTACTAGGTGATGTGGTGTACAGAAAGTTGTATAGTACCACAAACATGGGAACTTATTAATGGTCATACTTCAAACATTGCTTGTAAATGGATTATTTTGAGTATAAAAATAGTTTTATAAAGGAACCCAGTTAAGAACTGTGATCATTTTTTTAACTTCTACTAGATGCCAAGTGGTAAACTGGATTCTTTAAATTCATTAAGTTATTTAAATCCTGAAACAACTTTATAAGGTAAATATTGGCATTCCCACTTTATAGATAAAGGAACCAAGGCTGGGAGAAACTGAGTCATCTAATCAAGTTATTTATTTTCTTAAGCAGTGGGGTTGATTTGCGTTCTGAGCTAGCTCTTACCTCCAGAGTTCAGCCTCTGTTTACTGTACCTGCTGTCTCTCATGGATTTCATTTAACAGACACCTCGTGTATACCAGATACTCCAATAGGTACTTTATACATGATCCCATAATGTTCACAATACCTGTAACAAGAGATGTAAAAACTGAGGCTAAGGAGGATAGAGCTATCTTTGGCTTTATCCACCTTCATGGATAGTCTCTGTGGAAAGATGCCAGCTGAGTTCCAAAAGAGAGGAAACCCGGTACCCCACTCACTCCACCTTGGATGGTATACATCTACTCGCTATTTCAATGTCCACAGCAAGGAGCAGGACTGACTACACGATTTGAGAGGCCCAGTACAAAATTAGCTTTTTCAAAAATTATGAAGAATTTCAAGCTGATGATAGTAGAATGTTAAAGTAAGTGCAGAGACCTCCTAAGTGTAGGGTCTTGTGTGACTATACAACTCTCACACCCATGAGCTGACCCTGGCAAGGAGAGAGGAATTCATAAAAAGAAGACACATGAGCCAGGGCTTCCACAGTGGGGAGTCTGTCATACAGGCAAAACAGTGGAAGAAAGAGGGTTTCCGCTAGGGGAGAAGGAGAGGGACTACAGTCTCTCAAACGAAGAACAGTCAGTACTACCCAAGCAGCCACAGTGCCACCAAAGTCTTCTGATATCCAAGAGCCAGCCCTCCATGACGTGTCTGGATTAAGTCTCTTTAAAGGGTTTTGCATATGTGCAATCTATATATAAAAGCTACACATTTCCAATGTCACTATCTGTGAGTGTCCAGAAAGCAAAGTCTAACTGAGAGTTTTTCATTGCTGGTCAGAAACTCAGAGCACTTGAGGAATGCGTGAAGCCAAACCTGTTGAGTGTTACCCACTTGAAAATGTCTCTCAGTAGTCCAGGCTGAAGCAAGTTAGGTCCTTCAAAGGGACCGACAGTGCTTCATTCTTACCTGAAGCTGACCACCTTTCCCAAAAGCCCTTGGGTAATTAACAGGCTCTGGAGTGTTAGCTTTCTTAGAGCTGGGGCCGAGGAGTAGCTGGTGAGGGGTTTCCCAGAAGCCCTCACATAGCTTGAGTCTGTAAGTGGTTGGAAATATATCTTGTAAATAACTAAGCTCTTAGTAGATATTTATAGACTGAGACAGCAGAGTATAGAACAAGTTGGCAGCAAAACTTGGCTCTGCCACTTACTAGCTATGTGACCTTGGGCAAGTTAATCTTTTTAATCCTTTGCTTCCTCCTGTGAAAATCTTGCAAGGTTGCTATAAGTATTTAATGAAATATATAAGTTCATGGCACATAGTATGTTCTTGACAAGCATTTGTTACTGAATATCATTGACTGACAAGCAGGAGGAAACCATTGCCTTAAATTGATGATAAAGTATTGATAATCAAAGATTTATTTTGGTCAGGCATAGTGGCTTCAGCCTGTAATCCCAGCACTTTGGAAGGCTGAGGCAGGAGTTCAAGACCTGACTGGGTTATTATTTAGTGAGACTTCATCTTTACAAAAAAATTAACAATTACCCTAGAGTGGTGGCATGCACCACTAGTCGACCCAGCTACTCAGGAGGCTGAGTCAGAAGGATTGTTTGAGCCCAGAAATTCAAAGTTGTAGTGAACTATGGTTGTGCCATTGCGTTCTGGCCTGGGAAGCACAGCAAGTTCATGCCTCTTAAAAATAAAAAGATATTTTTGATGGAGTAGCAAGGGGGATTCAGTTGTCATAGAATCTTTGCTCCATTGACTTGGCTAAACTAAAAAGTCGGAGGACCAAAAGCTGAAGGAGACACCAGCAGTGATACATCAGATCTTTGCAAATCTGTCTTGGTGGTGGGAAGATGACACCCTTTAGGTGGGTTGGACTCTTCAGGACTAGAGCTGTAGTGGAAATTTCCTCCACTGGCTCCATGGAGATACAAGAGGCAGAAGTTGAAGATCTGAATATCAGAGATTCTAAGTACAAATGTCAAATCCAGGGTAGCAAGATCAAGTTTGGGGGGAGGTGGTTAGAGAACCCAGCTGAAATGGTGTGAGGAAAAAGAGGGCAGGAATGAGTAAGGGAGAGTTGCAGGCAGATGCCCTTGTTCCACAGGTATGCACGTCCTACCACTGGGGCAGTGGAGTACATGGAGGCTGGTGACCTAGTGGTCAGCTGCCAAGGATGTGACTACCCTTCCCTCACTGAGACTCACTCTCCCCTTACCCACCATGCACTTCTCCTCCATCTCAACCTTAGGTGATCTGTAGGAGGCAAAATAGCAGCCAGCAATGCTGAGAATGAAAGCGCCTCCTCTCTCAAATACCTCTGACAGGCTCTGCAGTCAGAAGCATAAACTATAGCAGCATTCACACAAGATTTTCTTCTTTTATCTAATAATGAAACTATTCTAACTTCTTCTTTTCAGGAACCCTGTAAGGTAGCCAATATTGCAGGCCAGATGTTTGACTTTCCCAAAGCATAAAGGTTCCACAGACACAATTAGAGCAGGCTTCAAAATCCTCTCCATTAAAGTCTTCATTCCATGTTCTGAATTGGACTCTACATCTCCTCTTTGAATCTCAGTACTGAAGAGAGACCTACCCTGGGTAACCAGAGGCCCAAACTATCTGCACTTGTTTCCTTCAATTTATCAAACTATTTTTTTCAACATTTGAGATTCAGAAAAAGCCCCCAAAGAAATTTATTATGGCATTTTTAATTTTTATTCTTATTCTGGTAGGTATTTAAAAAGGAGTTGTTTCATATTCAAGCACCTCCGATATTTTAAGTCAATTCTGCAAGAGCAACTTACTTAATTACTTGAAAGTTTAAATACTATCCCACAAATATATTTTGTCCCCTATCCTCTCCACCCTCCCTGGGCGAGATAAAGAAAGTAAAATGCATAAAATATGGATTATTGTGTTTTGTTACCAGGGATTCATCACTATGCAACTTAGAACTCCAGGTTTTTTTTGGTTGGATTATTTGTTTATAGTCAGCTCTTGATTATTTGCAGAAACAAGAGGGCAGCCACACAGATCCTCTAAAGTAGTAGATAATCAAAGATTTTAGTAGGCTATTATTAATATTTGTATGTATCTCTCTGCACTAGCATTCACAATATTTTAAATGATATAATGAAGTCCATTGATTCTTAACATTGTCTTCATTTTCCTGCTGGCTCCATCCACGTGGGAACAGATAGCACAATTTCTCAGACTGCTGCACAGAAGCAGCCTGTGAGACCTCAGCCTCTCTACAAAGTTACCAGTTGGTCAGATCAGTTCCTCACTGTAGCTTAACAGGCCTTTTGTTCAAGCCCCTTCCAGGCTAAAATAAGAGAGCTATTATCCAGATCAACAAAGAGTAGAATCAGTTTGCAATAGTATCAGAAGGAACTTGAAAGCAAGCTATGTTTTCAAGACTTTCATAATTCAAAAATTATCAGTACTTCTTGACTGATTGATTTCTAGAAATATTTCCATCAAAGAGCTCAAGATGTTGTATGTAATCAACTTCAGAAAGGTTGAGGTTAGCATGATAACCTTATGGAAGAAATTCAAAGTACACAAATTCAAAGTAAGGTAGGGCCTAAGCTAGATCTTTAAGTGGATGTTGACAGTCGAGATGCTTTCCAGAAGTGAGAGGTTGAGAAGGGGCTGGAACTTTAAACCATGTCTTATAGGAAAAGGCCGAATCTTGGATTGTTTTGCCCAAAGAAGAGAAGACTTAGGGAGAAGGGATTATTGGCCTCAAATATTTAAAATGATTTTATTACAAAATAGGTATTGAGTTATTTTGCATGATAAATCAATGGAAAAGTGAACTGAAAAGACCAATTTAAAATCAAATAAGGACATCAGTTCTACCAGTTAGAGTCATCCTAAGTGCAGCAGGCTATTAGGGATGGTGGTGAGTTTTCACATTTTCTGTTCAAGCAGGTGTTGGACTGTTATTTTGGAGTCAAGTGCCTGTGAATACGGGTTCTATTCTCAGACAACCTGGACGCAAACACAGGAGTTCTCGCCAGCTGCTTGTGTTTGACCTTGACCAAGTTGTTCTTCCTAAGTCTCAGTCTTCTCATCTATAAAACTGGTGTATAACATTAAATGAGTTTCCGGTGGTGGCTGTCACAAACTACCCCAAACTTAGAAACTTAAAACAACACTAATGTATTACAGTTCTGGAGGTCAGAAGTCTGAAATAAGAGTCACGGGGCTGAAATCAGGGTGTCATTAGGGTAGCAGTCCTTTCTGGAGGCTCTAGGGGAAAAGCTGTTTCTCTTCCTTTTCCAAAAGAGCCTGTCCCCGTTCCTTGGGTCCTGGCTTCTTGCCATCTTTAAAGCCGGTAAGAACTAGTCAAGTCTTTCCCATGTCTTGTCCCACTGACAGTCTTTCTTCTGCCTCCCTCGTCCACTTACATAGACCCTGTGATTATGCTGGACCCACCCACATAAACAGGATCATCTCCCATCTCAAAGTCAGATGACTGGCACCTTAAATGCCATCTATAGCCTGAATTCCCCTTTGCCATGTAAGCTAACATATCCAGGTTCTGGAATTTAGAACATGGACATCCGTAAGTCCCTTACCTCATTGGATTATTTTGAGGACCCAGTGAAACAATGGGTCTAATAAGTTTCTGGCACATCAATGGTAGCTATTAGTATTGTTCTTAATATTATTACTATTATAAAGAGACAGGTCCTACATCAGATAATAGTCATGTCAGATGACTCAGAAGCCCTTAGAACTCTGAAATTTGATGATTCTCTAACATGGACAGAAAAATACCCATTTGTGGTAAGGAATGAGTCAAGATAGAAATATATGACATTTTTCTCTTCATTTATCTAAATAGAGGTTTTTTTCCAATAAAATGTCAATATACTTATTATATAATCATACAGTATTATTACCTCGCACATTGTAATAGCATTTTAAATAACTTAGAATGTTCAAAAAGTTCAAGAAAAAAGCCAATCACTCATAGCCCCATCATGTAGAAATACAACATTGCCATTTTGGTGCCTTCTAGCAGTTAATGTGATATACACACCTTAAAATATTTGTGATAATATGTTTTTGTAAAGTTAAACATACTAATCTTAAGTAATTTCCTTTACACACGTCATCCAGGTTTATTGTAGAAAAATAAATCATATGGCACCCCCTCCAATAAGAAATTAACACTATTAGCACTGTATTTTCCTTAAGCAATTTCATTGCACAATTTAATTTACTTGAGACCACACTGTGTACACCAGTTTAAAACATTATTGACACAGTTACATTTATAGGTTGTGAAAAGATGAAAGAAAGGAGCCGATTGGAATCAGTTTATCTGTTGTAAGGGTTTTATTAGCCTTTTTCAATTTAAAAACCCCAATAATTTTGTTTAGCCAAAGAATTTTAAAGGTATCATTACACAAGTTCCTTTGCAATTGAAACAACTATTTCTTATGTTACATAAATCTACTGTTGTGAAGGGAAAACACAAAAGATTTTATCCTCTCAGCACAGTTCCGGGTCCTGTAGATAGTTTTGCTGTTTTGCAGTAGAACCAGCTTGTGTTTTATTTGCCCATCAGAGTAGTAAAAGTTGTTATCTGAGCAGTGCAGTGATACATAGCTTTGTAAGCACAAATGACTATGAAGGTATTTACTAAAGTGTTTAGAAGCGCGGTGTTCCCAGTATAATCAGTCCTGCTCCAAGCCTCACTGGCAGTAGCCCTTATTTACTGAGAGCTTTGAAAAATCTTACCCACATTATTTAATTGGCACAACTCACCAGGTAAAAGTATTACTGACCCCTTTACAAATGAGAAAATTGTGATTACGGGAAATTATGGAACTTGCTCAAGACCACAAGAGTTAACAGGGAACCTGCCATTCACACCTAGCCATCTCACTACACAGTCTCCTCTCACCCCACCATACTTCCCTGACCCTCACCCCACCATAACTTCCCTGACCCTCACCCCACCATACTTCTCTGCCCCTCACCCCACCATACTTCCCTGCCCCTCACCCACCATACTTCCCTACCCCTCACCCACCATACTTCCCTGACCCTCACCCCACCATAACTTCCCTGACCCTCACCCCACCATACTTCTCTGACCCTCACCCCACCATACTTCCCTGCCCCTCACCCACCATAATTTTCTGCCCCTCACCCCACCATACTTCCCTGACCCTCACCCCACCATAACTTCCCTGACCCTCACCCCACCATACTTCCCTGCCCCTCACCCCACCATACTTCTCTGCCCCTCACCCCACCATACTTCCCTGACCCTCACCCACCATACTTCCCTGACCCTCACCCCACCATACTTCCCTGACCCTCACCCCACCATAACTTCCCTGACCCTCACCCACCATACTTCTCTGACCCTCACCCCACCATACTTCCCTGCCCCTCACCCACCATACTTCTCTGCCCCTCACCCCACCATACTTCCCTGACCCTCACCCCACCATACTTCTCTGCCCCTCACCCCACCATAACTTCCCTGACCCTCACCCCACCATACTTCTCTGACCCTCACCCCACCATACTTCCCTGACCCTCACCCACCATACTTCCCTGACCCTCACCCCACCATACTTCCCTGACCCTCACCCCACCATACTTCTCTGACCCTCACCCCACCATAATTCCCTGACCCTCACCCCACCATACTTCCCTGCCCCTCACCCCACCATACTTCTCTGCCCCTCACCCCACCATACTTCTCTGCCCCTCACCCCACCATAACTTCCCTGACCCTCACCCCACCATACTTCCCTGCCCCTCACCCCACCATAATTCCCTGACCCTCACCCCACCATACTTCTCTGACCCTCACCCCACCATAACTTCCCTGACCTCACCCCACCATACTTCTCTGACCCTCACCCCACCATACTTCCCTGCCCCTCACCCACCATACTTCCCTGACCCTCACCCCACCATACTTCCCTGACCCTCACCCCACCATACTTCTCTACCCCTCACCCCACCATAACTTCCCTGCCCCTCACCCCACCATACTTCTCTGCCCCTCACCCCACCATACTTCTCTGCCCCTCACCCCACCATACTTCCCTGACCCTCACCCCACCATACTTCCCTGACCCTCACCCCACCATACTTCCCTGACCCTCACCCCACCATGCTTCTCTGCCCCTCACCCCACCATAACTTCCCTGCCCCTCACCCCACCGTAACTTCCCTGACCCTCACCCCACCGTACTTCCCTGACCCTCACCCCACCGTACTTCCCTGACCCTCACCCCACCGTACTTCTCTGCCCCTCACCCCACCGTACTTCACTGACCCTCACCCCACCGTACTTCTCTGCCCCTCACCCCACCATAACTTCCCTGACCCTCACCCCACCATACTTCTCTGACCCTCACCCCACCATACTTCCCTGACCCTCACCCCACCATACCTCCCTGACCCTCACCCCACCATACTTCCCTGACCCTCACCCCACCATACTTCTCTGCCCCTCACCCCACCATACATCCCTGACCCTCACCCCACCATACTTCCCTGACCCTCACCCCACCATACTTCTCTGACCCTCACCCCACCATACCTCCATGACCCTCACCCACCATACTTCCCTGACCCTCACCCCACCATACTTCTCTGCCCCTCACCCCACCATACCTCCCTCACCCTCACCCCACCATACCTCCCTCACCCTCACCCCACCATACCTCCCTGACCCTCACCCCACCATACTTCCCTGACCCTCACCCCACCATACTTCCCTGACCCTCACCGCACCATACTTCCCTGACCCTCACCCCACCATACTTCCCTGACCCTCACCCCACCATACTTCCCTGCCCCTCACCCCACCATACTTCCCTGACCCTCACCCCACCATACTTCCCTGACCCTCACCCCACCATACTTCTCTGCCCCTCACCCCACCATACTTCTCTGCCCCTCACCCCACCATACTTCCCTGACCCTCACCCCACCATACTTCCCTGACCCTCACCCCACCATACTTCCCTGACCCTCACCCCACCATACTTCCCTGACCCTCACCCCACCATACTTCCCTGACCCTCACCCCACCATACTTCCCTGACCCTCACCCCACCATACGTCTCTGACCCTCACCCCACCATACTTCCCTGACCCTCACCCCACCATACTTCCCTGACCCTCACCCCACCATACTTCCCTGACCCTCACCCCACCATACTTCCCTGACCCTCACCCCACCATACTTCCCTGACCCTCACCCCACCATACTTCCCTGACCCTCACCACACCATACTTCCCTGACCCTCACCACACCATACTTCCCTGACCCTCACCACACCATACTTCCCTGACCCTCACCACACCATACTTCCCTGACCCTCACCACACCATACTTCCCTGACCCTCACCACACCATACTTCCCTGACCCTCACACCACCATACTTCCCTGACCCTCACACCACCATACTTCCCTGACCCTCACACCACCATACTTCCCTGACCCTCACACCACCATACTTCCCTGACCCTCACACCACCATACTTCCCTGACCCTCACACCACCATACTTCCCTGACCCTCACACCACCATACTTCCCTGACCCTCACACCACCATACTTCCCTGACCCTCACACCACCATACTTCCCTGACCCTCACACCACCATACTTCCCTGACCCTCACCCCACCATACTTCTCTGACCCTCACCCCACCATACTTCCCTGACCCTCACCCCACCATACTTCCCTGCCTCTCACCCACCATAGTTCTCTGACCCTCACCCCACCATACGTCTCTGACCCTCACCCCACCATACGTCTCTGACCCTCACACCACCATACGTCTCTGACCCTCACACCACCATACTTCCCTGACCCTCACACCACCATACTTCCCTGACCCTCACACCACCATACTTCCCTGACCCTCACACCACCATACTTCCCTGACCCTCACACCACCATACTTCCCTGACCCTCACACCACCATACTTCCCTGACCCTCACACCACCATACTTCCCTGACCCTCACACCACCATACTTCCCTGACCCTCACACCACCATACTTCCATGACCCTCACACCACCATACTTCCATGACCCTCACACCACCATACTTCCATGACCCTCACCCACCATACTTCCATGACCCTCACCCCACCATACTTCTCTGACCCTCACCCCACCATACTTCCATGACCCTCACCCCACCATACTTCCATGACCCTCACCCCACCATACTTCCATGACCCTCACCCCACCATACTTCCATGACCCTCACCCCACCATACTTCCCTGACCCTCACCCCACCATACTTCCCTGACCCTCACCCCACCATACTTCCCTGACCCTCACCCCACCATACTTCCCTGACCCTCACCCCACCATACTTCTCTGACCCTCACCCCACCATACTTCCCTGACCCTCACCCCACCATACTTCCCTGACCCTCACCCCACCATACTTCCCTGACCCTCACCCCACCATACTTCCCTGACCCTCACCCCACCATACTTCCCTGACCCTCACCCCACCATACTTCCCTGACCCTCACCCCACCATACTTCCCTGACCCTCACCCCACCATACGTCTCTGCCCCTCACCCCACCATACTTCCCTGCCCCTCACCCCACCATACTTCCCTGCCCCTCACCGCACCATACTTCCCTGACCCTCACCGCACCATACTTCCCTGACCCTCACCGCACCATACTTCCCTGACCCTCACCCCACCATACTTCTCTGACCCTCACCCCACCATACTTCCCTGACCCTCACCCCACCATACTTCCCTGACCCTCACACCACCATACTTCCCTGACCCTCACACCACCATACTTCCCTGACCCTCACACCACCATACTTCCCTGACCCTCACACCACCATACTTCCCTGACCCTCACACCACCATACTTCCCTGACCCTCACACCACCATACTTCCCTGACCCTCACACCACCATACTTCCCTGACCCTCACACCACCATACTTCCCTGACCCTCACACCACCATACTTCCCTGACCCTCACACCACCATACTTCCCTGACCCTCACACCACCATACTTCCCTGACCCTCACACCACCATACTTCCCTGACCCTCACACCACCATACTTCCCTGACCCTCACACCACCATACTTCCCTGACCCTCACACCACCATACTTCCCTGACCCTCACACCACCATACTTCCCTGACCCTCACACCACCATACTTCTCTGACCCTCACACCACCATACTTCCCTGACCCTCACACCACCATACTTCCCTGACCCTCACACCACCATACTTCCCTGCCTCTCACCCACCATAGTTCTCTGCCCCTCACCCCACCATACGTCTCTGACCCTCACCCCACCATACGTCTCTGACCCTCACCCCACCATACGTCTCTGACCCTCACCCCACCATACTTCCCTGACCCTCACCCCACCATACTTCCCTGACCCTCACACCACCATACTTCCCTGACCCTCACACCACCATACTTCCCTGACCCTCACACCACCATACTTCCCTGACCCTCACACCACCATACTTCCCTGACCCTCACACCACCATACTTCCCTGACCCTCACACCACCATACTTCCCTGACCCTCACACCACCATACTTCCCTGACCCTCACACCACCATACTTCCCTGACCCTCACACCACCATACTTCCCTGACCCTCACCCCACCATACGTCTCTGCCCCTCACCCCACCATATTTCCCTGACCCTCACCCCACCATACTTCCCTGACCCTCACCCCACCATACTTCCCTGACCCTCACCCCACCATACTTCCCTGACCCTCACCCCACCATACTTCCCTGACCCTCACCCCACCATACTTCCCTGACCCTCACCCCACCATACTTCCCTGACCCTCACCCCACCATACTTCCCTGACCCTCACCCCACCATACTTCCCTGACCCTCACCCCACCATACTTCCCTGACCCTCACACCACCATAGTTCCCTGACCCTCACACCACCATACTTCCCTGACCCTCACACCACCATACTTCCCTGACCCTCACACCACCATACTTCCCTGACCCTCACACCACCATACTTCTCTGACCCTCACCCCACCATACTTCTCTGACCCTCACCCCACCATACTTCCCTGACCCTCACCCCACCATACTTCCCTGACCCTCACCCCACCATACTTCCCTGCCTCTCACCCACCATACTTCTCTGCCCCTCACCACACCATACGTCTCTGCCCCTCACCACACCATACTTCCCTGACCCTCACCACACCATACTTCCCTGACCCTCACCACCCCATACTTCCCTGACCCTCACCACACCATACTTCCCTGACCCTCACCACACCATACTTCCCTGACCCTCACCACACCATACTTCCCTGACCCTCACCACACCATACTTCCCTGACCCTCACCCCACCATACTTCCCTGACCCTCACCCCACCATACTTCCCTGACCCTCACCCCACCATACTTCCCTGACCCTCACTCAACTACACTTTCCTGCCTCTCTATATGCCCATTTTGATGCCCCACAACCAAAGAAGCACCCAAGAAAGAGGCTACAAAAGAGACACAGAGTTGATTAAAGCGCCCATGATATAATCCTAAATAAACCAAAGGCATTTTTCCTGGAGAGAAACAGAGAATGTATTGGTATCAAGCCTCAAGTGTGTGAAGGATTCACAACAGGAAATAGTGACCATACCTCATTACTCTTCATTGCAGCTCAGGAAAGAATGAGAAGGAGGAAAAATGTGCTTTAAAAGTGAGGAATTCCCATTTTGGATGGGAGGAAGAATGTTCTGGCCTGGAGACATAGTAAAGACTGAAATAAATTATTGAGAGTATGGAATGTCTTGCCAAAGTTTTCCAAATCCAGGAAGTTCCATTCATCTGGGATGGCAACCACCTCACCTCTTCTGAGCCCAAGGGCATGCTCAGTGAGCCCACCAGATCCCCCACCTAATAGGAGCCTTCCACCTCCCATTGCATAACTGACTGGGCTGTCCCCTGAGAGACGTCCTCTTTCCTATGCTCTTCAGTCCTCAGTTGGTCCCCAAGCTATCCCATCCCCAGATGTCCTCAGCCGCCTGGCCTATCTTTATCTCCTTCCCACTCAGGCCTATTCTCCTGGAGCTGCCCGTCAGTCTCCCTGAGACAAGGTTTTTGTCCTGTTGCTGCCACAGGAGACGCTACTGTCGTGCCCTTGTCCCAGGATATAGGATGTAACCCCGCCTTGCTTTGCACCCCAGGCCCTTTATAGCATCCTCCTCCTCAAACCTAATCCCACCTTCCCATCTGCTTGCTACACTGCTCTCACCTTCTCCACGCACCTGCTCCCATGCCTTTAATTCCTCAGCCTGGCGAGACCTTTCCTACCATGGTCTCATCATCACTTGTTTCAAGATACAGCCTCAAATATGCTGAACCGACCTCCCCACCAACTCCAGCACCTGCCTCCACTTGAGGACTCCACCTCCTCTTAGAATCCATCCACCAGGCTTTTGACACATTTTCTCCCTCTTTGATTTGTCCTCTTTGCCTTTTATAATTTATTGTTTGGGTGCTAAACTGTTACGTCTTCCAGGTCGCTCATAGGTTTTCTCACAGAAGGATATGACCTTTCTGAGGACCTACTGGACTAAGATCAGGAGGGTGGCACTGAGCATGTTCTGCATCCAAAATGTGTTGAGCATCTATTTTGTGTTGGCAAAGGGGCGATGGAGGGGTCTCAAGGCCCCTGCTTTTCAGGAGTCCGTGAGTCTAGCTGGGATGACGCACCCGTGCAGAAGGTGTGACCAACTCGATCGGTGTCCTGAGGCTGCTGTGACAAATTACAACTGGGTGGCTTAGGGCTACAGAAATGTATTCTATCACAGTTCTACAGGCAACTAGACAGAAAGGTGCAGGCACAGCTGCTTTCCTCCCTAGGCTCTAAGACAGGACAAGTTCACGTCTCTCTTCTTGCTTCTTGTGGTTGCCAGCAACCCTTGGTATTCCTTGGCTTGCAGACATCTCTCTCTAATCTTCGCCTTCGTCATCAGTTGGAACTGTCCTGTATGTCCCTGGGTCTGTCTGTCCAAATTTCCATCTTCTCGTAAGGACACCAATCATCAGATCAGACCCACCCTAATCCACTATAACCTCATTTTACTGTGATTACTTCGAGTTACACATCAAGTCAGGACTTCAATGTGTCTTTCTAGGGCTGGAAGGGGCACAATTCAACCCACAACATCAAGCCTTCCCCAAACCTTCACAAAAGAAGGAAGGAATATAATATATGGTAGCTTTGCTTAAACAGGGAGGCTTAAAACACTACTGAAGATCCTGTGTGAAAACCTGAGAAAGTGAGATAAGGCTTCGGAAAGGTCACATTTGGAAATTCACTATGGAGAGAAGGAACCGGGCGTGTGAGGCGGAAGGAAGCAGCCTGGGCTAAAGGCAGACGTGTGACAGGACACTGGACAGGAGCGGACAGGCAAGGGGCTCCAAGGTGAGGTGTAAAGGCAGGGGAGACAGGCCTAGCAAGGTCTTAATGGTCTGCAGAGAAGTTTGTGCTTTATCCCATAGGCAGGTGAGTGGACGGGGAGGGCATTCCATCAGCACTCTACACTAATAAAGAAATGACCATCAAAGCATTTCCACAGTGAACATTTTAGAGCCCCTAGAAACACTGGGACCTAAAATCCTGAACTTTGCCGAAGTGTTAACACAGCACAGGATGTTAGGTAACCCCCAAGCGGGAGACAGAATGAAGAGGATCTCAGGATGTAGATGAAAGGAACTGACCTGGGGGGACTTAGTACAGATCAGGCCTGAAGAAAACTATGGAAACCAACCACAGAGCTTTCTTACAAACCCTGAACTTTAAAGTGTGTTATTCGGTTGTAGATGTAGAAATGCATATTGGGAAAAAAAATCCACTCCTCATCTGCAGATGCACGCAAGCAAAATCAACTTAGGTGGCTTTTAAACTTAGTTTCACGTATCTTTTTTGTTTGTTTATTTTTAGCTCCAGAGAAAAGAATGTCAAAGTTAATTAAGTGTCTGTGATGCTTTATTTTGGGATTATTGTCATTTTGATAAGAGTATTTTTGTGATACAACAAAGTCCCTACTTACACTCACAGCTAATGTGATTAGCATATTCATTCCTACTTAAACTGTTCATAATTGCACACCTTTTTATTAAGAAATCAAGCTAGGCCCATGCCTGTAGTCTCTACTACTCAGGAGGCTAAGGCAGGAAGATCACCTGAGCCCAGGAGTTCTAGACCAGCCTGGATGATATAGTGAGACTCTGTCTCAATTTAGCCAGGCATTGTGGCAGGTGCCTATAGTCCCAGCTACTTGGGAGACTGAGGCAAGAGAATCGCTTAAACCCAAGAGTTTGAGGTTGCTGTGAGCTGTGATGCCACAGCACTCTACCAAGGGAAATATAGTGAGACTCTGTCTCAAAAAATAATAATAACAACAATAAAAAGGAAATTGGAAAACAGGGTGAAAGAGTAATAGATGTCCTCTAAAAAGATTCAAGTAATTAATTTTAATACCTCTTTTAACTCGAAATTTACTAAATAAAAAAAAATTAATGCATTTACTATTTGGCCAAAGGAAGTGCAGTAACTCTCTTCAATGAAGTAAGTAAATTATCTCTCAAGAAACCCTGGGCAAATGGCTTTACAAGTCCGATATGTCAGGTCATGTTGCCCTAATGTGAAATATGGGTTCAAATCCCTGTGCTTTATTGCATTCAATATCAGAAGAGCAGAGAGTTTCAGCCCCTATTCTTACTTACCATGTACCATTGGAACAGTTACTCAATTCTCTGACTCCTAATTTCCGGGTTTGTAAAATGGAAATTACAAGTATCTCACAAGGTGCCCATGAGAATTAGAGTAAACAGATGGATATGAAGTTTTTCAGGTGTTGGTATGATGCTACTGATTACTACAGGGATTCATAAAGAGAAGGTGCAGCAGCATGCGTACTCTCCATAGGAGACTGCACATAGAACCTCTCATAAATGGATGATGTTATGTTTCCTATCTCTAATAATAACTTACAGAACCTTAGCTTTGGATAGGACTTTAGATTTCAACACCCTTCCCAGTATAAGCATGTCCTCTGTAAAACTCTCCCTTTTAAGGGGGAGTTATCAAATCACTACTTTGAAGATTGTAGAAGTATTTAAATTGGAGGGCAGGGTGGTGCTTCCCACTTCACATTGAACTAAGAAGGCATTTTCCCAATCTTCTAATGCTCTTCAGTGAAAAGGGCCTCTCCTCGTTCCAAGAATGTACTTAAACCTCAAATTACTAAGGCATCAAGGACTTAGGTAGCCGCTGAATATTCATGTTTATTGAACCTACACTTAGATTGAAATTCTTTGCAGTCTAAGATGTTTCCTATTCTGTTGAATGGAGAGTCCCTTTTATCTTGAAAGTGGGCGTTTTTGGAGAGCATTCCAAAGTGCCAATCAAGCCAAGTACCCCATCTTGCCTTTGAACTCAATGAGCAGAAAATGTGCCCATAACCTCCAGCTTTGGGTTACCATAGGGCAAAAGGCAATGGGAAAGTCCTGGGTCAAGTAAAATCCCAAACAGTTAATCTTGGTAAAACACTCTTGTCAGCACAGAGTGTTCTTTTGGTCAGGTTATCCCTTTCCTCTTCCTTACCACCTTGCTTCTGAATCAGGTGAGGCGAGGAATGGCAGCTGCTCCTAACCAGGGTTTCTTCTGATGTGTGCAGTGTGGAGGTGAAGACAGCACAACAGATGCCCTCTGAGTTGGGCTGATGGCCTGGTTCATGATTCAGAGATACTTATACTCTCTCCCCACCCTCACCCCTACGACAGGTAATAAGTGCAGTAAAGAAAAACGAAGTGGCCAACAGTAAGTCAGTGGGTTAGAGAAGAAGAAGAGATTTGAGGACTGCATAATCCAGTAACTAATTCGTCCCTTAATAATCCAGACTTGCTAGTGTAATCTTAAAATTCATCAAAATGATCATTTGCACAAGGTGGTAAATTCAGAGGTAAGATAAATGTGAGATGAAGCTAATTTTCCAACAGTTAAAAGACAAATTCATGTCTCAGTGTTCCATGACTGTAGAATAGTCTATATACCTACCAGGTTGTGCCTTAACTTATAAACACAGAGCAACTGAAAATATTTTTTACAAGAAGCAGATTTGGATGATATTTCATTTCTGTGCACATGATCGTTAACAAATGCCAACAGCTTCAGCTCTTACCCTACTGCAGCTGGTCAGCCCTTGAAATCAGATACATATTAGGACTCATGACCAAAGAAGCCAGCAGCTCAGATAGGAAGGATCAAACTGGGAAAGAAGTGGGGGAGAGACTTTGGAGGCAGCTTTGGGGACAGTCACCAAGGGAAAACGACAAAGGTCTATATGAGAGGTCACAAACCCAACTGCCTACAGAGGTCAGGAGATTATGTAAGTGAGAGAAGCAAGAGGATGTGAGGCTATAGGGAGCAGTGAGGACCCTAGAATGAGCCCTGGTAAACGGAGCAGACAGTTCTCAGTTTCCCAGCCTATTGGTACCAGATTGGAAAGCAACCTAGTATTAATAGATCTGATTTCTCAAAAGAAGCTGGGCTCCAAATGTATCTGTTAAATTTTCCAATTTTGGCTCGGCGCCTGTAGCTCAAGTGGCTAAGGTGCCAGCCACATACACAAGAGCTGGTGGGTTTGAATCCAGCCCAGGCCAGCCTAACAACAATGATAACTGCAACCAAAGAATAGCCAGGCATTGTGGCGGGCGCCTGTAGTCCCAGCTACTTAGGAAGCTGAGGCAAAAGAATCGCGTAAGCCCAGGAGTTGGAGGTTGCTGTGAGCTGTGATGTAATGGCACTCTACCCAGGGCGACAGCTTGAGGCTCTGTCTTAAAAAAAAAAAAAAAAAATTCCAATTTTATAAACAATCATGAAAGCCAAATAAACACATTTCCAGGCCCCATAAGATCCTTGGACCTCCAAGTTGATGCCCCAGGAAATAGAACCTTAGGGATGTGATGGGGGTAAATATTTCTTTTTCTTGCAAATTATTAGTCTTATAAATGTGAACTGGTCTTCTACCAATGGGGATAATGAATGGGCTTGAGGAAAATTTAAAAGATTCATAGATTTGCATTGATAAAGTTTTCCAAGATGTCCTAAAAGAAATGACCCAGAAAGAAAAGGGATTCGGGAGGTCAAAGAGAACATAAAACAAAGTCTGATTAATAAATAAGCATAACATGGAAATAAAGAAGAAATGCCCAATTCCTTTTTGGGGGGAAAAAATTTAGAAGTATAAGTTTTGCCAAAGGAAGTTCTGGACCTTCTGAAGAAGGGAGAACAGAATAGCTAACAGACCTATCATGAGGTTCAGCTCCTATGAGCCTGCAGAGGTAGCTACCTTATTACAGTAATTAGCACTGACTAAAGTGCAATGCACTGGATGTTAAAAGGAAATTCACAGGAAGATGGAGAGGGCAGGTCAATAGTCAAATGCACTTGGAAGATTCCAAGTTAAACATAAGTCTTTTCTGTATAATATTGTCATGTTTTTAATACAGACTCTAACCTGCCAAGACCATCCAAAAGCAGGATAAAGTATTTTGCTTCCCAAGCTTACCTGACCACAGAATCCCCCCATCCCAGAGCATCTTAGGAGATCAATATCTACTGGATTCACATTCTTGAAAACCCCTGGTTAGAGACACAAAGGAATGCACATCCACGTGAAACTCACAGGCTGTTTCTCCTATGTGCCTATGGGCATGGGGGCAAATGACGCATCGGGAAGAATTCTGGCTTAGTATCTCAGGGGACTCTTGATGTCTTGAGTGGGAAGCTAAGGGACATGGAGCCAAGGCAATGCTTTGGTCTCTTCCTCAGCCTTGAGTCATAATTTTAGAAGAAACAGGCACATATGTGGAGCACAAAGCAGCTCTGTAGCTGATCTGGGAACGACTGTTCTTCTGGACCATGGATTACAGTGCTGGAACGAGAGGCCCCTGGCAAGGAGTCAGGAGCTTATCACATAAACCAAGAGGAATATTTTTGGCCAGAGACTTGAAGACCAAATGGGAGAGCTTTAAAATGAGATTTAAGGAGGATAGAGTAGGGTGTCCAAATGAAACTCTGAAATCACAGCCCAAGAAGGGCAGCAGGTTGGAGCCAGAAATAAGAGGCATGGCCAGACAGTTTTCCTGAGGAACTGGCAAGCGGGACACTGGGGCCACACCTACAGCTGGGACAGGTTTGCCAACCACTCGGTTCGAGGGGCAAACTGGATGAGTCGTATTCATTGGGGGGACAAGCATGATGGGAGAGAGCAGACAGAGATGTGGGGGAGAACCCACAACCACACCATGCCAGGTGGGGATGACAGTTCCTGCAGTCACTGGAATGGTGGTAGGAATGTAGACACAAGTATAAGAAGTCACAAACGCCAGAGTGGAAGCAAAGTAGAGAGCATATGGATGAGATTTTCAAAGGGACGAAGGAGAAGGGATTTTGCTGGCAGTGTATGCTACAGTCTTCTCAGGCAGAACGAGGCTCTGGCTGATGCTTTCCTATTTAAGATTTTTAAAACTGGCACAGGAAGAAAGATGGAATAGGGAAGGAAAGGGGATACTTATCCAAGCATCTGCCCCATCTAATGAATTTTTAACTTGCCTTGCTAACAGTTTCATGACTTGAAAGGTAGGGAAAACAAGGAGACAACTACTTACTCTGGACTTGATTCTAGACACGAGGCATCTAACAGATTGATGGTATGGAAGGCACAGGAAATTTAGGAGGAAATAACCAGACTATATGGAGTTTTATGGCTGCAAAAGGCAGACATATGATGCATGCTTAAGTGTATGCCCTCTGCTACCTTCCCCATCTCTGCTACTTCTCACCTTTCCTCCGGCACCGGCAGGCCCATGCAAACACACACTCCAGCCCAGAGATCGGGCTCACCACCAGGGGCTTTGAGGTTGAAGAATATCCATTTCACGGGAAGTTAAGTAAAGCAAATTCCAAATTCAGCTGGAAAGATGTGCTGTCTATCTTTCAAGTTGGAACTTGGAATCCATGAGGCCACAGAGCCAGTTTAATTCATGGAGATGGGATTGCTATGTGAGCCTTTACTTTAGTGTATATCACCTGACCCCAACAACCTCTATATCCTAGTAACCCCTGCAACATAGGCAATATCACCCCAATTGAAAGGTGAATAAACTGAGAGACAGAGACTAAATGACTTGCCTATGGCACATAGCAAGTAAATGGCTGAACTGTGGCTTGAATCCAGGCCTTTGTGACTTCTAACAAGAGTTCCCACCATTCCACCATGCTGTCTCCAAGACTAGACATTGTATTTTAGGTACCTAATGGGTTAATTGGCTCTTGTCAAAAATGTCATGTTGAGGTTGGCCCTAGGAGACCAACCTCAACATGACATTTTTTTCTATGGGGAAAAGTGTTCTGAGTGACAAACAACTGGCTTAACCAAAGAACTTTTGTAACCTGAGCTATCATATATTGGCCACTGCCTGGTGTTCAGAAAGGCTGGCCGTGGGCACGAGAGAGGAGAGCAGGTTCATCAGCCCATGTCCCCTCAGGCCCCGGGTTCCATTCTAGTCTAGCTTTGCACTGTCCAAGGAACAGTCTCAGTCACGTCTGCCGAGTAGCGCCAGGGTTCACCCCACAGGAAGTAAAGTGAGGATCAGGGAGGGCAACCCTGTGCTATAGAGCAATCAGTGCAGTTCAGGCAGCCAGTAAACAACTGGAAAACAGGAACTGAAATCATTCCCAACAGCTGGGGCAGGTCGAGCTGGCGAGGGAGGGCAGAGCTGTGCTGTCTCTCTCAGGGCCCCCCTGGCAATTACAGCAGGGCAGGGTGAGGAGGTGGACCTGCTTCTGAAACTGGTCTCTGCTCCTCCAAGACAACTCCACATTTTGGCCTTGGTTGATCAGGACCCAAGAAGTAGCCTTCTTCGGCAACAGGTTCAATTCCAGCAAAGCAGATGCCTTCTCTAAGCCTTCCGGGCTTGTGTTCTACTAAACCATCCCCGCCCACCTGTGTCTTAACTGGCCCTGACCACATTCAGACGCCAGCTCTGCAGGCTGATGCCTGTGTGAGTGTGTCAAACACAGTGAAGCAGACAGACAGAACCTCAGGAACACGCATTCCTATCTGCCTTTCCTCTCTCCCTCTGGGCAGGAATTTCTCTTTGTCCAGTATTTGACTTCCCTCTCTGATAACTGCAGAGATTGAGCTTATGCAGTGCCTTCCAGCCTCAGCCAAATCAGCCTGAAGGGGATTTTCTTTCCACTAATAACTCTTCGAAGGGAGAAAGAATTGCTAAGAAGCAGCCAAACTGAGATTTTTTTCTTTTCTTCTTGTTTTATTTTCTTTCTTTCTTTTTTTATTTGTTTTTTTTTTTTTTTTTTTTTTTTTTTTGGACAAGGCAAAGGAAGCTATTTTCTCCTGGCAAGGACAGATACTGACTAGAAAAATACCTTAGAGATTCAGGCCCTCAGGAAAGGAAAAGGGACAGCCAACAAGATGGTGTGTGGTTTTGCCTGCCTCTCAGCATCCTCTCCCGAGGGTCTCCCTGAAAATGGTGGCATTCACATGACTGTGAAAGTGCTCAGGTCCAGCTGCTGGGACTTTGAAGAGACACCATGGCTTCGCGGAGGCAGCATCTATGAACATGTTCAGTAACAGTGGATCATGAGTCTCAGAGAAGCCTTCTCGTGTGGCCTATGTGTGTGCTCTCACGTGTACACGTGCGTGTGTCCCTGTGTGCTGCACTGGGAAAGGATAAAGGATTCGATTTCAGACTTTGGCAGGCTTCATGCCTGAAGTCCTGTCATTAGGAAGAGAAATTGTCAGGTGCCAGACAGAATGGGGAGCCTATCAGAGAATGTTTCCATAGACCACAGAAACAAACTGTCTTGTATGGAACAGAAGGGCCCCTGTTCAGAGGCGGTAGATTCTTTGGAGCCCAGAATTACTCTTGAAAGGGTACAGAGGCTGCTCTAAACATGAGACTTGTGGGTTTGGCTCTTCATGATGGTCGGGTAAGAATGGAGACTGGAGGCTAAGGGAAAGCCCAAATCATTGATGCTTTAACAGAGTATCACAGAGTCCCAAGCAACCAAAGCCAGCTAAACTCAAGCTGAGATCCCATGGCCAACACGTGGCCTGGGTAATAATAACCCAGCCCACAGGCATGAATGAGAAGGTCACTAGCTTTTGTGATGTTGGTTGGCTTTCCCATTTCTCTCAGACACCTCTAGGCTACAATAACAGGAGCCAACAAGAGCGAAAAGGAGAGGGATGTGGACTAGAAGTCAGGAACTAGGGTTTGCATTCCAAAGTTGTACCTCCCAGCTGCATCTCCAAGGGCCAATCTCAGTTTCCTAAATATGCCATGAGAAGGCTGCCATGGCTCAGAAGAGAACCGCCCCCCCCACCTAGATTTGTTATTATAGAGTAGTAGTTCTGCACTATACCCTTTCACTATCAAATAGACACGATTTTAGAACCCCAACCACCCCTCAAGATGGATGCCATATTAAATGAGATTTTTATCAGCCATCAAGCTGTTCTAAGTAATCATTTTTTTCTTATTTTTATTATTCATTTTCCATTTAATCAGTGCTTCTGATTACCAAGAAGTAAACAATGTAATTAATTTATTTCCATTTCACATCAAAAACAAAAATTTAACCTACTACTTAGCCTATACACAAATACTATTCTACCTTAGGAAATATTGACAGCAATTCATGGACTCCATTTATACTTTGGAAGTATCCTTAGAATCTGTGATCAGAGCTCTGGCCAGGAATCCCTGAACCCAAAGTCTCCTTAAGATCAAATAGCCTGTCATCTGTGATTTTACAGGTAATATTTCACACAGGAATATGAGGTAAGAAGTGTCATAGGCATTAAGAGGATTCCTTATATATACAATAAAATACACCATAAGTAAGTCTCTCCTTCTTTCATCAGATATTTCTCCCTTGCGTGCTTTAAGTTTCCCCCTCTTTCTTCTTCCCCACATTTCTGCCCTTCTTGGTCTCTGGTCCCCAGCCCTCCTGTCATTCACCATCCTAGATTTTTCTGAATGCCATGAACACCAGTCTTGTCCCAAGTATGGAAAAGAGCCAGGGAATACCTTAGCCCTGAAGCTGAAATACAGCAAGCCAACACAAATCTGTTGGCAGGAACAGCAGGCACAAGAGTCACATTCAGAGGACAAAAACAGCTATTTATAAAGCCTCCTTCCTGATAGCTGGGTGTTCACTTTCCCTTGAACCAAGGGGGCCATTGCCCCCTCTTGGGAAAAATGATTCCATCCACGGCTCCATGCCTGAGGGTCACCCAGTGCCCATTCTGATGAGCAGTGAGAACAGGACAGCAGGCAGGGTGGATTATATGTGGTGACAAGCTCTAAGATGGGCCAAGGCAGCTGAGTGTGCGGGTGACACAGATGGCCTCTGCAGCACCTGTGAGGTGACAGTCACGGGCCCCTTGTAGGACTTGACATCCTGGCCTTGGAGCCAAGCCCACCTGCCTTGACCTTTTTTTTTAAACTCTTGATGTTAACTTTGGTTAACACACTTGCTAAACTTCCAAAGGCATTTGAGATTCCAATAATGTAAAATGTTAACAGATAAAGTACTCTTAATATTAGTACTGGCATTCACCACTCAGTTATAATTCAACTCTAGTTGCATCGGCCCTTTCTGTGTTTCTATTATACCTGTTTGATCTGCTGATTATCTATCTTAATAACCTAATACTAGTCTATGATCTTCAGTTGTAGTAGCAATAACACCACCAATGAGGCAGCAAAATCAAAATGGTATTAAGGGGGATCAGTTGTTTTGTTTTTTAATTGAGACAAAACTTATGAAAATGTATAATTAATGAGCAGAAATAGTCGGTCGGCTTGGTATGGTTTTCCCAAATATGTGGTTCTTGGCCTATGATCTTAAAAAGTTGAATTACTTGCCACTTCTAATAATCAGGAGATTTTGCATTAAAACATATATATCTGTATTCTCTTTCAAAAATATCAGCTCTAGCAATCCCTAGGCCCTCCTCAGGGGTGGATGTACAGTGCACGGTTCTTCCCATCCCGCTCTGTGTTATCTCAAGTTGTCCATGGAGCTTAGAGAAGTCTCAGAAGTCAGTTGGTCAGAGCCTTTGGTTTTCAGATGAGGAAACCGAGGCATGGGCATGTGAGTGACTTCTGTGGTGTCACATGTTGGTGTTTATGACACCCAGGCCTGGGAGGCAGGCAGTCTCCACCCGGCACACACACTCTGGTTCAGTGTAGTCTCCACTAAATCATTCCTACCCCTCTGCACAGAACACCATGGCGGGTAGCACCTGCTTCACCAGGCCTCCCAACTTAACACTGACACCAGAGGCCTATTTGAGTCATGAGCCCCTCAGGGAACCTGAATATCAAAGTCCAAACCACAAAGAGGAATACCTTCCTTTCAAGGGCTTCTATTTCTAGAAATAACTGTAGTGTTCTCTGTGTAGACTTCTAAGCCCAAAGAAATGTTTTCATGTTTTGACAACTTCAAAAGTCCACTGCCCTTAAAACTTCCTCGATTCTCAGAAAAGGACCACCAGAAGCTCAAGGTGGTGGAAGGAGCTGAATACTTCACCTTTGCTGGTAAAGCAAATGCCCAGCAGTTCACTTGGTTTTACTTGTGGACATCCTTAAAAAACAGGCTATTCATAGCTGTCAGGACAATGATTGATTCCAACCCTAAATTGCTGACAAGGATGAAGAACATTTTTAGTTAGTCTCATTTTTTCTCTCATCTGTCAAAAGAAAAGATTCAACTAACTAGTGTTATAATTGATGTTATTTCCTTACAAGCCAGAAAGAAATTAAGGAAACTCAGAACTAGAGTTGAGCCATGGTGTCACTGCTGTTACTTGCCATTTCTCTCTGTGGCTGAGACTCCCTGGGAGCACAAACCTCTTCTGCCTCAAGAATGGGTTCACCTGGATAGTTTAGAGCTGACAATGAACCTAGAAGTTGCAGAACTGGAAATTGGCCTCAGAGCAACTAGTTAAGAATTAGTCATCTCCAGCTGAAAGGTGATTATGGGGGGGGAGTGGGAATGGTGGGCCAAAGACAACTCAGGAAGAGAGGCGCAGGAAAAGCAGTCAGTAAAACATTGTTATTTTTATTTTCTTCCAAAAATATTAGCCACCTGGGACAGACCCCCACCCTAGTCCTGCCCTTACCCCTGCAGCCATTGGACAGTGAGTCCTCCAATGACTGGGTCTCCTAGCAACAAGCAAGAACGGCTACGGAGCATTTTTTAGGCATTAAACACCTGCTTGGTGTTTCGCATTTGCCACAAATGCTTCACAACTTTGGGGGGTAGAAAATAATATTCCCATTTTGTAAAAGAAGAAATAACTTGCCTGGATGGTGAGTGGGAAAGCCAGGTGAGAACCCTAGCGTCTCAGCTTCCAAAGGCCACTTTATTGTACCACAGAAGATGAAACAGACAACCCCCCCCACACACACATTCCACAGCAGCAGTCCTAGCTCCCAGAGGTCAAGGGGCTGCAGAGACATCTGCAAAAGGGAAGAAGGAATATTGCATTCAGGCTCCCGGGTGGGGGTTCTGGGGGGCTGTGTCTCAGGACTATAGGCTTTTCCCAAGGCTTTGGAAAGGTGAAGGATATGGCACTGTCCTGGTGACAGTACATGAAAAGACGGAAAAGGGAGACGAGGCAGAGGAGACTTCACTTCAACCTGTGGGTTTCCTGACTTAATAGCAATAGTACCTACCTCCAGGGTTCTGAGAGTTAAAGGAGAGAGTGTACATAAAATGTTTAGCAGAGGCGAAACCGAAGGGCCATGGGCATAGAATGTATCCACTCCTAACCAAAAAGTGCCTGAGAAAGATGAGACATAGAACCATCTAGATTTTGAGCTATCTGAAACCCACGTCTCGTCTCCTGTGGGTCAGGGGTTGAATGTTAGAACTTTTCTTTTCTTTTTTTTGCAGTTTTTGGCTGGGGCTGGGTTTGAACCCACCACCTCCGGCATATGAGGCTGGCACCCTACTCCTTTGAGCCACAGGTGTCACCTCCTCCCTTTTTTTTTTTTTCTGAGATAGTCTCACTATGTCACCCTGGGTAAACTGCCATGGCGTCACAGCTCACATCAACCTCAAACTCTTGGGCTTAAGCGATTCTCTTGCCTCAGCTTCCCAAGTAACTGGGATCTCAGGTGCCCGCCGCAATGCCAGGCTTTTTTTTTTATTGTTATTGTTGTCATTGTTGTTTAGCAGGCCCTGGCCGGATTCGAACCCACCTGCCCCAGTGCATGTGCCCAGTGCCCTAACCACTGTGCTACAGGCACCAAGCCATGAATGTTAGAATCTTGGTGAAGCTATTAAAAGTGTATAAGCTCTGTGTGGCAAGGGTCATGCATGTCTTACCCATCACTCAGCACCTGACCCATAGTAGGACTTAGTGAATGTTCAATGGATGGATGATGGATGGATAGATAGATGGGTGGACAGGCAGATGGGCCCAAAACTGCCACCAGGGACTTGATCTTCTGTGCCCCTCCCTCAGGAGATGGCATCTGCCATTTTTCATGCTAAGACAAAAACTTGGGTGTTACTTTGACTACTCTTTCTGGCTCACCCCTTACAACCAATCAGCTCTGTCAATTTCACCTCCTGACTTTTAGTTTGTGAGTCTTCCCTCCACTTCTCCCCCAATACTACTGTCACTAGCTTTGTTCAGGCCCTTCCAAGTTTTCTCTTGGATTCTCATACCACTTCCAAACTCTTTCCAAGCCTCCAGTCTGTACCTCACCTTCCAATCCATGTTCCACATTAGGGACAGAATGATATTTAAATAACACAAATCTGATCCAATCACTACTGCCACTACCCCACCCTCAGTCCCACTTAAGGATAGTCCATGACTCCCTATAAGCCCAAATACCTAAGCATGGCATCCCCACCCTTCACCGTCTTGCTCTATCTGCCTCTCCAGGCCTTTCCTCGGCGGGCCCCACCTTGAGTTCTGTCCTCCCAGCAAGGCTATGCTGTTTGTTGCTTGTCCCATTGCCTGGGCTTCTCCATGGTGGTCATCCACCTCCTTCCACGCTTCCCTTCTACATCCTTCTGAACACAACTCTGGCATCACCCCCTATGGTACTTTCTCACCCCACGAAAAACTGGGTGTCCTACCTCCTCTGTACCCTAGTGCTTAGTTGTGCTTCATTGTCCTTCCCAGGGGTCTGGCTCGTGGAACGCTGTGTTTTGTTCTTGGTTGTACCTGGCACACCCTCTCTACCCTCTGGCACAATAATGAATGAATGAATTGGTGAATACTTTGTGTCACCCAAATATGCACTTTCTCAGAAGCATATTAGCAATCAATATCACATCTTTGGCAGCTGAGTGACCAGTCAAGATAATTAATCAAGGATTAGGGTCTGGGCTCTGACTCTGGAAAAATCTATTAAATTAGACATGTGAGGAACATTATTTTTATTTTATTTATTTACTTTTTTTTTTTTTTGAGCCAGAATCTCACTATATCACCCTTGGTAGAGTGCTATGGCATCACCACTCACAGCAACCTCAAACTCTTGGGCTTAAGTGATATTCTTGCCTCAACCTCCCAAGTAGCTGGGGCTACAGGCACCAGCAACCAAAAAATGCCCGGCTATTTTTGGTTGTAGTTGTCATTATTGTTTGGCAAGCCTGGGCTAGGTTCGAACCCGCCAACTCTAGTGTATGTGGCTGGTGCCCTAGCTGCTAAGCTATAAGCCCTGAGCCAGGAAAATTTTTTTTAAACCAAAGGTCAAGACACACCATCTAACAAATATAATCACATATTTTTTTTGCCCAGAAAAATACAAATATATAACATCTACAGCGACACAATCTGAGCTGTCATTTTTGCCTTACTGTGTTATTCAGATATGCCTACTCAAGACCCTGAAGTACCAATAGCTAATAAGTAAATGCTAACATTCTTGGTGAGCATACTATGAGCCAAGCGTTATATTAAATGCTTTGCTATCATCTCGTTTAATCTTCTCAAATACCATGGTTTTTTGTTTGTTTGTTTGGTTGGTTGGTTGGTTTGGTTTGGGGGTATTTTTGGAGACATAGTCTTACTCTGTTGCCCAGGCTAGAGTGCCATGGCATCAACCTGGCTCACAGCAACCTCAAATTCCTGGGCTCAATAATCCTCCTGTCTCAGCCTACCAAGTAGGGAGACTGCAGGTACTGTCACAATGCCTGGCTAATTTTCTTCTATTTTTAGGAGAGACGGGGTCTTGCTTTTGCTCAGGCTGGTCTCTCAGAGTACTGGGATTATAGACATGAGCCACCGTGCCCAGCCTTCAATCCCTTTTAAAGCAGATGTTTTTCTTCTATTTTACAGATGAGGAAACTAAGGCTTTAAAAGGTTAAATAACTCGCCAAAGGGTATGCAGCCAGTGATGGATGAGAAGTCCATTTAATCCTCTCCATTATTCTGCTATATTGACCTAACCATGACCTCTTAACCTTATTAGATCATGAGAAGAGCCACTACTGGGCAAAAATAGCTGTGGCTTCTGGAAATATTTATTAAAACTCTAAATCTCCTGGCAATAACTTTCAAAAGTCATGATTCAGACCAGCAGTGATATTTGAAAATGGAATCACAATGCAAGTCTCCTGGCTACAGAGATGCTCTTGCTACCGGAAAGGAATTCTCAACCTTGGCATTTATGACAATCTGTGTTTTTCCTGTTACTTGGTCTTTAGCCATCATTGCCTATTAAAAGGAACTGACCCTCATTCAATTCTCCCTAGAGAATCCTCTCCTTCAGGTTTAACCGGGTCTGTCCTTTTCCATGGTTTTCGTTTTGCTGGGATATACACCAATATTTCTCAAAGTCCTGTCCACTCACCATCTGCATAATGATCACGCTGCATGCTCATAAAAAGCCACATTTGGGGGCCTTGTTCCACAACATCACATAGAGTCTCTACAGGTGAGAGCCTTGGATGCAACATTTTAATCATATTCCCCAGGTAATTCATAGGAACCTTTGAGAACCACAGGTGCAGTCTCTAAATTCTCATTACTCCAGGTGTGATCCCTGGACCAGCAGCATCAGCAGCTTGTTAGGAAATGGGCCCCAACCCTAAACCAACTGAATCAGAATCTGCATTTTAATAAAATCTCAGGTGACTTATATATATACCTTACTGTGCATACAGAGAGCTAGTGATCTAGAACAGTGTTTCCCATTTTTTGTGTGTGTCATGGCATTCATAGTAAGCAAAGACATTTGTCTGGCACTCTAGGAATACAGATGAAAATGCCTGGTGTGGCACCAGGGCTCAGCCTGCCCCAACCCCACCCAGCCACTGTGAAGGCTGAGGAGATTGATGTCTTAGGCCTACCTATGTTACAACACACTGGTTGAGCAACAATGGTCTGCTTGAAGTTCTAACTTTTTCCATGAGGCATAATTCCCTAGACCTTTCTTACTCTAATTTCCTTCATCATTTACCATTTCTTTTCATGCACAGTAAGAGGTAGAAAAGCTACTTCCCAATGAACTGGAAGTAGCTCAGTCATCACATAGCGGAAGAACATAGTCTCATCTTCAAGGTCTAGGTAGATTCTTGGGAAAATGCAGAGAAAAGGAGTTGTATCTGTTATTCCGAAGAGTCATCTGCTATGGCCTGAGGAAAACTGGGAAGAAATAGAGTCCTTTTCCCTCTGAAGAATGCTCCTTTCTCCTTGGTCTACAAATCTGAAGAGAGAGGATTAGCAAGATGCAAAGTGGCTTCCTCTCTCCTGAGTGCCAAGAAGAATGTGATTTTGTTTAATCCTTCCTTAGGAAAATCTGTCAGTTTGTAAACTGGACAGGTGTCTCCTCTCTCAGCCAGCCCTGATAATGGGGTGACAGTTGGGGTGGAAGGGATGGAATACCTTCAGAAACACTTCTGGTGAGACCATCTGATCAAAACCACCAAGTGTCAGGACACACCATCTGACTTTGCAAAGCCCCAGCTAAGTGGGAACCCCATTGATTGATTTTTTTTTCCTTCCTGAGGAAAATGTTGAAAAATTTTAAAGCTTAAAGTGGTGAACTCTTACTCTGAAATACATATGACAAGTTCTATCATTAAATGAAGGATTGTTGAGGCTTCATCAAATACAAGAAAGTGGGGGAGGGTGATTCTCACCTTTTTTTCTTCTCTTTCCAACTTGCCTGCAAATCTGTATCTAATTCTGTCTACTATACTTCTCCCAGTCAGAGCACAGGCTAGGAAGCACACATTTCTGCTGGGTGGACGTTGGGCTATCCCTCCTCTATCCTAAGACCGTACAGCCCTCAAGTACCTGTATGATCTTACCAACATACATCAACCATAACCAAAACAAGGTTCTGCCTGAAGTCCGTCTGAATTAGTAATAGAAAGGACAGTGACCACAGCATGCTCGTCAGTATTTGCCACCTCTGTTTGATTTTTCATGAAACTCTTCCCTTAATACAGATACACAGGCAAGCAAACCTTTCTCCTGCTCTGACCAGAAAGTTCAGAGGTCAGTTGGCAGTTCAGCCTGAGTTGCCATGACGTCTAAGAAATGAGTGGATTTTCTTTAAGTTCTTAGCAAGAAAACTGGGTAAAAATTTCTATTCCTTGATTAACAAGTGCTGCAAATCTGAGATTGAGGAATGATGAGGACCTGGGCCTCCCAATCCAAATTACATAGCTGTTTTACATGACCAGTTCAAATAGAGAGTATTGAGCCATCTCTCTGCTTCATGGTCCAGGATGAAGAACAAGCTGTGGTACTTTGAATTTGGCACCTCGGAGACCTTTGCAGCCACCTGCAAGAAACTCCATGACCACATAGAATTGGAGGTAAGTTTTCAAATGGGGAGAAGTCTTCCTGGACATGGTTCTGCTCCTGGACATACCCTCTGGGTCCTTAAGAGGCAATCCAGAGCATTACCTGTGTGTTGTTTCTCCATCCTGTTCCCAACCACCTCCATGACCTCACTTAGTGGGCTCCCAAGTGCTGGACCTGGCTATCCTGGCCTATCTGGACAGACCCAGAGGCCCAGAAGACTCAGAGTCAGTGTCCTTTCCCTCAGCCCCCCTCCCACCACAGCCTAGCTATTCCTC
Organism: Nycticebus coucang; assembly: GCF_027406575.1. Lineage (NCBI taxonomy): Eukaryota > Metazoa > Chordata > Mammalia > Primates > Lorisidae > Nycticebus > Nycticebus coucang. The sequence continues at coordinate 87,742,177 of NC_069795.1, forward strand.
CTTTTCAGAGGCAAGAACTGTTGCCACCAGCACAGGGAGAGGGGTTGTTGTAGGGGTACAGGCAACGTCCCAAAACTGGTAAAAGTCTAGGAACTGGTGGCCACAGGGCAGTGGGGGTGGGCAGTATGGGGGTTGAGTCCAGAAGTGAGCAGAGACATCCTCAGCTCAGATGCATTAGTTTTCACAGCACCTGATTCATAAGCGCTCGGGGCCAGCTTTCTGGGCATGTGACCTGTACCTTCAGAGATGACCCTGTGCTCAGAAGGGCCCTCAGTTTAATGTTCTTCTGTCCCTGTCTTGAATGTCTTGGTAATCTTTTAAACAAAGAGCCCAGCATTTGCATTCTGAACAGGGCCCCGTGAATTATGTAGCTGATCCTGTCAGTGCACTGTGTTTTACTAACTCTGCCACACTTGTAGCAGCCTGTCTTAGACAGTTTGCCTGGAGGCTTCCCACCCCCTCGCCCCACCTCTGCTGGGCTGCTCTCCTCTCATTGAAGCCCTCTCACTGATCACTGTGAGGACTCTCTTTGGTCTCTGGCCCAGACTTCTACCCACACCGCTCTGTCTCCACTGTGTGAAACCTCAGGCCCAGCGGCTCTCTTGCCCAGGGCTCTTAGCTCCCAATCTCACCTTCCCACGGGATTCAGGTCTGTAACCTTATTTTCACTTGAGAAAAGTTAAGTGTAAGGGGCAGCCAGAGAGTTCCACCAGGCCAGGCTCCCCTGGCCCCTCAGCTCTGCCTCCCAGCCTCCATGAGCAGTCCACAGGGCCCAGGCATCCTTCTGAGGGGCACTTGGCCTGAAGCAGGGCAGGAAAGCCCTGCCACTGCCCGCAGATGGGAGCCAGGCAAGGAGTTTTCACAAACAAAATGCACGGGGCAGTATTTGACTCATCTGCCTGCCTTTCCCCTTCACTGAAGGATTACCAGGGTAGGAGGCTCGGGGTAATCCCCTGAATCTTACACCAGCTTGGTCAGAGAGCAGAGGGGCCCAGGAGCCAGGGGCATGTGTCCCAGTTGGTATGTGGCTGGTGGCTGCAGTCACCTATACCTGGGAGAGGGGAGGAGCCAGCCTCCTCTATTTACATACACTTACACGCTGCCTGGGCCCTGCCACTGAGGGAGGAGAGGCCTTGGCAGGGGGATTGAGTGTGGCTAACAGAAATATGTGTGCATTTTTTCCTGTTGGCACAGTCATCTGGTGGGGTCTCTTTAAATACACCACAAGTGAGGGACAGCTCTGGCCTAACCACGGCCAGCTGCAGGCGCACAGCGACTGCTTGTTCTCCCTGCAGCTGGCCTTGAAATGGTGCCCAGAATACAGCAGTTTGACTCCCCTGCCTGTGGCCCGCCTCCGGCTGCAGGCCCAACAGTACTCTCTGGGTCTGAATCACAGGAGCTCTTCCTCAGCCATAGAGGGGGCTGGTGGCCTCCTTGCTAAAGACAGTGGCCTCTGGAGGGGGTGGGGTTGTTCACAGGATGGGTTGTGAGGAGCTTTCAGAAGCACTTCCTGTTTTCCTTATCTGCCCATAATGAGTCTTTTTAGTGTGTATTTATGAGAGCAAGCTGGGGGGTAGGGGTGAGGGCGTCCTGTGCTGGGCAGCCTCTGGGACAGCCCTCTGGATTGGGGCAGGCACCATTTCTGTATCCAGACAACAGTGGGTGGATGGTCCTGTGCCTTGTGATTCAGAGAGGGACTGAGAGAGAGAGAAGAGGGCAAACCATAGGGGTGACAGGTGTAAGGAGACGCAGAGCCTCACAGGTAAATGGGAGAGTAACAGATAAGAGATGTTATATTAAAGGCCCTTCTAAGGCCAGGCATGGTGGCTTGCACCTGTAATCCTAGCACTCTGGGAGGCTGAAGTGGGTGGACTCAGCAGGTGAACTCCTCCCTGAGCTGAGGAGTTCAAGACAAGCCTGCGCAAGAGCAAGCAAGACCCTGTCTCTACTAAAAATAGAAAAACCAACCAGGCATGTGGTCAGCGCCTATGCCAGCTACTCAGGGGGCTGAAACAAGAGGATCACTTGAGCCCAAGAGTTTGAGGTTGCTGTGAGCTATGACGCCATGGCACTCAACCATGCTTTTGAGACTGAGTGAGGCTCTGTCTCAAAAAAATAAACAAAAGACCTTCAGAATGTGGCTGCTGTACACTATAGCCCAGGCCAGTGAGGACCAGCACGTGACCCACTAGCCTGAGATCAGTAAGCCGGTGAGTAACCCTGTACAAGGACTTATATGTACTCCTCTTCACCGTGTTCAAAGCCCTACCACAGCCTCCATTCCAAAGTCACACAACAACCCTGTGTGCTAAGTAGACCCAGCACTATTAGCCCCCTTACATATGGAAAAGCAGGCCGAGGCACAGTGGTTTAGAAAAGTAAACAGACGGGAGACAAAAGCAAAACAGGGAGAGAAAAAGTCAGCTGTTTGGACTGTCTGCCATGACACGTCTCATTTGCTACAACAAGCCAGTGAGGTGAGCATTACCACGGTTTTTAAACGAGGCTTAGATACATTAAGTAACTTGACCAAGACTTCGTGACTGAAAACTAAGAAGAGGGAAGATTCCAGGTCTTCTGGAGTCAGTTTAGCTTGGAACCCAGTAACTAAGTAGAGATTCGCCTAACAAGTGCTAGAAACTTAGGAAGTTCTTCAGCATGGGAGCATTGTTGGTTCCTCCTTCTCTGGCACCATTTGATTTCCTCTCAGCTCATGCAGCTGGGCTGCTCTGCTGAGAACTGCTTTGCAAAGAACAACAGACACGGTCCTCCTGCCCATTTGAGGAAGGAATAGATTCAGGCTGGAGAGCCGGAGAGAGGAAAACTGCCTTAAAGTTTACTAAAGGTCTTCACACAGCATCTGATTTTATTTTGATCAGCAAATCACGCAGGGAAAATACTAATGCCCTCACTTTATGGAGGGGAAACTGAGGCTAAGAGGTTCAGCATCCCGAGAAAGTGCACAACCGCAAAGAATCAAGGGAGCTGAGATGAAGTCTGTTTAGTCTCTTCCTTCTTGTTTTTCTTTTTTGTCACACTGCTAAGAAAGTTGGATAGTGAAAGTCAAAGCTCAATTGAGACATTGCAGGGACAATCTCCCTTATCAACTCTTCACTTGATATACCGACTACCTCTCTGAAGACATGGAATAGGAGACATGGTCCCATCTCTGAAATAACACTCATGGCCCCGTGACAAGAGAGGATGGTCCACGGAAGACACAGCACTGAGGAAACTAGATCCAAAAAGTCCCTAGGAGCCACGTGAATTAGATCATTCTGGACCCTGTTTTTTGGGCTCAGTGACTAGGGCAGAGGAGAAGGTGACTCCTAATCTACTGCTCACTTTCAGACACGTAGCCAGGGCTGGCATCATGAGAGGACTCTGACTCAGAGTGCTTAGTTAGGTTAAGTAACTTGCCGAACTCTAAGTCTGAGCCTCAGTATTCTCATCTATAAAATGGGAGTGGGGGGGAGGGATTAGTCTACTTCCCAAAGCTATTACTAGGATGAAAGTTTCCAGGTCTTTTCATTTTTGTTTTTTTATGTAACTGGAATTGTGCTAAATGCCTCCCGGAATCTGCACAGTTGCCTTCAGTGGCAGGTGTCATAATCACCTTCCCAGAGAAGGGGGACAGAAGCTGAAAGAAGGTACAAACTCACCTGAGGTCTAAATCTCTGAGTGATCGAGTCAGGGTTCAAATCCAGATTTGCCAGAAACCCAGGAGTTTCAAGGCAGTACTGGCACTTAAAAAGCTCGAGAGTAGAGATTCTCAACCAGGTTTGGGGCATATTCGATCTGCTTATTATTCAGTCTTTATTTTGACTTTTCAGATCAAGTTAAAATAAAGATAAAAGCATGAGATTTTAACATGTATCAAAAGGGGACCATAAAACAGTGTTGCAAATACTTGCCCTAGCTGCTTCCTCAGTAGGAATGCAAAGGAAGGCCTATGAACATTCATGCTGTTCAATTAAATGTTACAGAGTGTAAGTAGAAGCTGGCGCATCACCTCCCCTCCACTTGCACTGACTGGGCTAAAGCAGTCCCTCAGGGCGTTCTGGGAAGTATCTTCCCTTCCAAAGAGGCCCTTAATCACCCTAACCTGACTTCCTGGGGATAAACAGGTGGGGTTAGGGAGAGGGAGGCACACAGTGAGTCACCTCCCTGACCCCAGTTGCAGAATAGTCTTGAAAAACTTCAGTCTGGGGCGGCGCCTGTGGCTCAGTGAGTAGGGTGCCGGCCCCATATGCCGAGGGTGGCGGGTTCAAACCCAGCCTGGGCCAAACTGCAACAAAAAAAAATAGCCGGGCTTTGTGGCGGGCGTCTGTAGTCCCAGCTGCTTGGGAGGCTGAGGCAAGAGAATCGCGTAAGCCCAAGAGTTAGAGGTTGCTGTGAGCCGTGTGACGCCACGGCACTCTACCCGAGGGCAGTATAGTGAGACTCTGTCTCTACAAAAAAATAAATAAATAAATAAATAAAATAAAAAAAACCTTCAGTCTGTAGATGGGATCAGTTAGGTGGAGCAAAGCGGATGGGCTTCAACTCCCGCACTTATTTTACATTCTGTGGAAATATTTCCTTTTTCAGACTAAAAATAAGAAATTCCAAAATTTCTTGATATTGAATCTAATCTTAAGAACAAGGATCACAAGGGAAGGCTAGCCAGCTCCACTAATATGAACGAATGTGAATGCTGGGAGGGGAAAAAGTGAGTCCCAACCCGGAAGCTCCTCCCAAAATCTCTTGTTCAGTATCTTTTGGGAATCTCCACACATCGGTTACCCTTCCTTTCACTTGAGGGGTTTTTTAAATACAGAAAAGTCTTGAGGATAGTATATCAAATACTCCCATTTTCCCCCTTACTCAAAATTGATATCTGTCATTATTTTGTCTTCTTTCAGGTATTTTGCAATCAAAGAAATAAAATATTGCAGACAAAAATAAAGTCCACCACAATCCCCTCATGCCCTGTAACTCGCCTCTGTACTCTCCTTCATGTTCTTGAGATCTCCCTGTGCAGATGTTGATGGAGCTGGTTCATTACTTTTAACTCCCTAAGGTGCTCTGTGCACCCCCTATCCACTGTTGATGGAACTGCTCAGACACTGGTGGGAGGCAGCCTAGGTGTTCAGCAATCCACACCCAAGTGAGAGTGTGTGGACACAGACTGTGTGACCCAGCAAGTTCTTCTCAACCTAGACCCTCCTAGGAGCATGAGATGAGCACAGAGGTACAGGGCACCATTTTTTTTATTACAGCAAAATAGAATCAACCCAAATGACTGTGTTATGCTAACACTTTAAAAAGTAAGTGAAGATACTAAATGCCACTGGCACTTTAAAATGGCTAATTCCACCTCAATTTAAAAAAAAATGTTAAGGGATTTGCTGGGCAGTGTGCTAGTAATATTTAATTGATATCATGACATGGGTCCCACCCAACAGCACAGCCATGTGCACGCAAAGAAGCCTCACAAATAATATCAGATACCTTAGATATGCCAATCCAAACTAGTGCCATTATTTTTCGAAAGAGAAGAATCAAGAACTTTATAGGTTAAGTGGCTTGACCAAGTTCATCCAGCTCGTATGTAGCAGAAGAGAAAACTCATGGTTCTCAAGCTCCAGGGCGGGTGGGGGGAGACCTTCTCTCATTCCACTGTGGCATCCACCTAGTAAGTATGGCACACTTTTAAATTAGACTGGACTAGATCTTCAGGCATGATCTGAACCTTCTTTTCATCTTAGGTGGGTAGAGCCTTTTAGAGCTTGGCATAAACAAGGTGAGGATTGGTCAGCACTCAGCCATCCACCTAGCCACACTGAATGACGTGGAAACATTCGTCAGCAGGGAAACTTGAGAACAGCATCAGAAGGGATTTGGGGTTCTTGGGAAATAAAAGAGGCATTCTGCTTACACTTCAAACCCTAGAGTGAAAAGTGAAGCTAGAGAGGTCCTCCTTCTGGTCTACGCCCTTCCTCGGCCAGCCTGACAGCCCCTTCATTAGAGCATCACCCTCTTTGTGAAACTGTCCAAAGCCGTGCTTGGCACTTCAGATTTCTCCTTCTTGCCCATCGGCCAGTTCTCACCACTCCTGATGCCCCTCACTCAGTTTCTTGCTTCTCCTTCCTAATATGTGTGTTCACCTCTTTTCCAACTGACAGGTCCTCATAGTTCATTACTTCAAAGATCTTTTTGGATCTATTTGGATTATAAGTAATCCATTTTAAAATACAGAGAGGCAAAAAAGAAAACTAATCCCCAATCTCACCAACGGGGGATCAGTACAATTATAACATTGATCTCTTCTCAATCTTATAATAATATCAGCCTTTATTTCTTTGACATTAGACCTTCTGAGGACCATTCTTTGGCTCCATTCAAATCTTTATTTATTTTAAGCATAACTTTATCACCCCCATCACTCTTCCTCTTCCAAACATGCTCTGACTGTAAGTTTCATTCGCTGGCAGTTAGAATTGTTCAGCTTACTAAGGAAAAATTGTTTCTGTCAATTTCCCCTTACAAAATTCCATTGTTTGCTTGCATTTGTTTCTGACACACAAAACTATTTCTCTCTTAAACGACCCTCATTTTTATTTTCTACAAATGTGTACCCTGTAGTTCACTTCAAGCCTCCATTCATCCATATGCTTTTACTTTCCTGTCCTTTTCCATTTCTTTTGTTCTTTGTGAATTGCTTTGATTTTCTTTTGTCTTCAGACTCCTGGCTACACTTGCTTTGTGTATTCCAAGGACTTGGGAGTAACTTTTAAAGGTTAATTCTTACGCCTTTATTTTCACAAAGTAGCTGTTGAGGGATCCATGGCATATTTGATAGACAGGGCCCAAAGAAGTCTCAGAAGACCCAAGTTGAGGGTCACAGGACTCAGCAGGTTGGGTTAGAACCCTCTCCCACCACAGGATTCCTTTTGGAAGATCCTCCCAGCTAACCTCTGCCCCAGAGGGCTTAACTTTTCTACCACCAAGTTCCTTAGTAAAAGAGTAACTTTCCCCAAACAATGTCTACCAAACAAATAGATCTTTTAAGTAATAAAGAACTATGAGGAACCTTGGGAAAGAGAAGCATTATAATCCTTTTCTTCCTCTACAAGTGGGTTATTAAACAGACATAGAACAGGGTATATAAATATGTCTTCTTGGATAGCTCTTTGTTTTTCTCACTTAGTCTGTGAGGTCATAAACTTTCTGATCCTAGCCTTCCCTATAAAAGGCATTAAAAGGGTAGAAGAATTGACTTTCTAAGGAAAGGCAGAGAATCTAACAAGAGATTGAATTAATATTACTGCGCACACACATTATATCCCACGTCCAGTAGGATCAGCAAGCTAATAACAATAGCAGCCACTTACTGAGCACTTACTATACGACAAGCTCTGTCCTGGCACTTTCTTACGTTGTCTTACTTCATCTTCATAACCACTGTCCATTATTTATACAGAGAAATGGAGTCTTATAAAGATGAGTAAGTACACTCCAAGATCGGATGAGTTTCAAACCTGCATCTGGGATCCCAGGCCCCCAGCAATGCCACAGAGATGGCCCCTGCATTACGCTTCGGCCTGCCGCCTGATACGTGCGTCTGTTCAGTAGATAAAGGGGCTCCCCTTCAGGGCTCTCAGCACATCCATCAGGCAATCAGCTTTCTGAAGCAAGGACTTGCTCTTAATTCACTCGGTATCCCTAGCACAGTACCCAAAATAAAGTCTTTCCTCAATAGTTATTTGCTGATTGTAAAACTAAACAATTATGAAACATTCCATAATTAGTGTGTACACTAAGGAAATTATCATTTGACCAGCCTCAGGTCACACTTTTTTGTTGGAAGAATAAAAGGGACCCTTGCTCCATTTGTAACACAAAGGGGGAGCCAGTGGGCACTTGGGCCTTCTCCTAACTGTGTGGCAAGTTCCCACGCTCATCTCTGAGATGTTGCTGGGATCTTTGAAAGTAGCAGAGGGTCTGGGACAACTGTGAACAGGGGCAGGAAATGCCAGGGTTCTCCCACCTCTTTCCCACCAGAGTTAAGACAGGGAGTGGGCAGAGACCATGTGGCAGCAAGGGTACCAGAAGGCTGTGTGTTCAGAGAAGTGACCCTGCAGGGCAGATGGTGTCCCCATTCTGACTCCTCTCTGTGGCCCAGAAGCCTACTTGCCCCTGAGCCCTACTATCCTTCGGCCATCGGCCAAGCTCTATCTGCAGGGAAGTTTGACCCCTCAGAAATCCCCATCCACCCCAAGTTAGCAAAGACTGCTAATCTGTGTCCAAAGCAAGAATGCCTTAACACACCAGGGTTTTTTTTTTTTAAAAACCTAGGGAGGTTGGAGCAGCGGATAGGAAACAGCTTTGCCTTCTGTCCAACTCTGAGGCAACCCATCACAGTGAGCTCTGAGAAATAGCAGTTTTGTTTTGGAAACTGGCACCCAGTGCCGGCTCACTCCTGGAAATGAATTTGCGCACACACACACACACACACACACACACACACACACACACACACATACCATCCCCAGCTGCAACGTTCTACTTCCAGCCTGCCTGCCAACACCCCCTTCCAGCTGCCCCTCTCAAAGGCACCATTGTGCCCGCCTGGCACGGCAACAGAGGAAGGCTAAAGAGGAAGAAAATATTTTCTGCTCATAGGATGTTCTTAAGCAGGTTGTGTGTACATGGCTTCAATGCCACATTCCTTGAGCCCACACAAACCCGCCAGAGCTGCATCATCCCTGTCACAGATGGCAGCCACCTTCCAATCTAACTGACCCACCATGGCTCACTGTCAGAGAACAAAGAGCACGCAGCTGGGAGGACAAGGCTGGGGAGAAGTGCGGGGTCGTGATGACACTTTCTCAGTACAGCTCACTCTAGCCTGCCAGAGCAAAGCTGAACATAAAACTCGGAATCTCTGAACTGGAAAGAGCTCTAGTCCCACTTTCCATTCAACAAAAGATTCATTCTAGCACATTCTGATAAGTGGGCCTTCAAGCCTCCTCCTTAACACTCCAAAAGACAGGAAGCTCACCACTTTTCAAGCAGCCTGTTGCATTACTGGGCAATTCTGACTTTCAGAAAGTTCTTCCTGATGCTGAACAAGGCTCGTGTGTCCTATTCCTCGTCACCTTTCCCTGGTTAGCATTTAGCACGTGCTTGGAGCAAAGCAGCTGCACAGTGAGTGTGTATGGTGTGCGTGACCAAGTCCCCCCTCCACTGGGCCTGTATTCACCCTCTGGGGGACACAGAACGATGCCTCCTCCCCTCCAGGATACGCCACGGGACTGTGTGTGTGTGTGTATGCATCCTCCATATTGTCTCCTATTTATCGACCCTGAGCTAAACAGCTGCAGTTTATAGACACATGACTATCATGACCACTCTTCATGGAGAAGACTCCATTTTTTTAGTGTATTCCTTAAAATGAAAAGCCAAGTCCCCATCCGTAATACTCTAAATGTGTCTCATAATGCCTGTAAAGTGCAGGGTTCACAGGCATCCTGCTTCTTGGTCTCGTGCAGGAAGTCTGCAGGTTTAGGAAGATGACTACAAACCTTGATAAACTGAGAAAAGAAGTTCCTTCCTTAATTTCATTAAGTCAAACATTCCTCACCTGCAGAAATGGGACTACAAATACTGACAGTGTAGGGTTGTAAGGATTAGACATATGAAGTACCTGATTCATAGCAATTACTCAGAAAGCAGAGGCTACATATATTAATATTATATAACATATGTGTGCATTAGTATTATTATCTAACTGCCCACAATAGACATCAGCTCCTAACGACCTAACACAGGCTCTCTAAATGCACGAGATGCCTCTGTCCTGTAAGAGTTACCTATGTGCCAGGCCGATCTTGTGTGTAGATAGGACTGGACTGTCTTTCCAATAGTGCCGTCAGCATTCGTCAGTGCTACTCCGCACATCAACTTTGCTCC